>NW_026692881.1:18600000-21201250 GCF_021218885.2 Marmota monax
CAGGGAACTGCGAGCTCCTGTTGAGATGCTCACTAGCTCTGTGTGGATCCCTGGAGGAAAAAGTGAGTGCTGGCCTTCCTTTGGTGAGTGGGAGCTGTCAGGTGGAGGTAGTGTCTGCCTGGAGGAGGCTCTGGGTCTTAGGGTGTTGGATAGTGAGGGTAGTGCCCTTCATACAATGTCTGGGGTTACCACTTCCCTAAAATGAGAGTAGCATTGCATGAGTGTGTTAATAGCTCCAGAAATGTAATCTGTGGCAGTGACATCAGACTGCCCATACACCTTGGCCTTAAAACTTTGTAGGCTTCTTCTGGCAAAAACAGACTAGGCGCATATAACCCCACTTCCCTCCTTCCAGCAAGGAGAAAGCCCCCGGGCTTTTGAAATTGAGATGGGCTTAAGGAGAGACATAGTCCGGGCAATCAGAAGGCCCTTTTGGGAGCACTTGTGCTGGTAGAGGCCAACAGAACTGACTGTATTTCACTTCTTCTGCTGCCTCAGCCAGGGCTAGTTCATTCAACAAAACCTTCAGTTGGTATCCCCCTTTCACTGGGGAATCATGAGGCTGCTGCACCTGTGCAGAACTGCCTGTTTGCCCCTAAGTGTATTCTAACTTGTATAAGGGCTCTCTTCCAGTTTCAGAGAGACCTTTTCTGGACCCAGCTCTGCTGAGCAGTTCCACAGTGGCCACAACAGCAGCTTGGGCCTTCTTAGGAGAGAGGGTGGGGTAGACTGTTGCCAGATTCTACAGCCAACATGTGTTGGCTTCCTGGGTCTCCCAGAGATGGAACACAGACTAATCGGCCCTTCCCTTCTCATCAGTCCATGTTGCTGGTGGCATATCTGGTGTGTCTGGCATTTGGGGAAAGAGCTGCCAAGTCCTCCTAGGAACCAGCTCTGGGTCTTCATAGAGAACACTTGAACCCTGGTTGTCAGTGATTTTTAAACACCAATAAGGGAGATGGGGGTGTCGCTCAGCGGTAGAGTGTCCAGCACACACAAGATCCTAGGTTTCATCCCCAGCACCATTAAAAAAAAAAAAAAAAAAAAGGTAAGAGGTTATTTCTTGGGAGACAGAGATGGTTGTGTCATATTGTTCAGAAGTTTAACCTCAAAACTGACAGGCCAGCCCATTTTGGGTCTCCTTCCATTTTCCTGCTCTCTCTCAAACACCTGCTACAGGCCAGCTCCTCACTTGACAATTAGTGTGATTCAGCTGGGCCTGCTGCCTCATTCTGTCCCTGGAGAGCTTGTGATCATCTCAGGGTGCTCAGAAAGAGCACCTGGAAGAAAGGACCATTTCCCTTCAGGATTCCAGACTTCAGCCATAAGAAACTCCAGAAGGGACATTAGCTTCCATTGGGTGGTAGTGGGGCATTACTTTTGAAGCCATTGTATGGAACATTGCTGGGACTTTCCTTTTATGGGATGTAGGCAGACCATCATTCTCCAGAGTTGGGATGAATTAAGAACCCTTGAAGAATGTGTTTGTTTCTTAGTATTTCAAAGGCAGTGTTAATTACTTTGCAAACAATAATTGCTTTCTGCAACCTATTTGTGCAGAAATAGGTAACTTATTATACCAGTCCAACTTCAGACCACCATGACCAAATTTGGATGTTGGGGAGGTGGGGACAGGGTGATGGCCAATTTAAGGACCCAATGAGTGTCTCTGTACACCCATTCAACAACTGCCCCCCTGCCAATACATAGAGGGTATTTAAAATTTTTTTTTTTAGATATGATGGACATAATATGTTTATTTCATTTTTAAATATTTTAGTTTTAGGTGGACAGATATTTTTGTTTTATTTTTATGTGGTTTTATTTTATTTTTATGAGTCTCGAACCCAGTGCCTCGTGCATGCTAGATGAGAACACTACCATTGCACCACAACTCCAGCCCCTTTTATTTTATTTATTTATTTATTTTTATGTAGAGCTGAGGATCTATCCCAGTGCCTCACATGTGCTAGGCAAGCGTTCTACCTCTGAGCCACACACAACCCCATAGCCCAACACATAGAGTTTTAAAGAGCTCTTGCCAGGGAATTTTTTGTTATTGAGGAATTTAACATAGAATAAGGAAATCCTTCTCAAGTAAGCAAGGGGCAGAAATATACCTAGTCATTTTTTTTTTTAATTTTTATTTTTACTCTTTGCCACCTTGGAGTGCTGCTTCCCCTTGCCAAGAAGCATACCAAGCTCAGGGAGCTAAGGGAGGTTTCTCATGGGGGCAAAACTCAGAGGAAGAAAGGGAATGGAAAATGACTTGGTGCCCTCACCTGGGATGGCCTTTTAGATACCGGGTGGCCACCTGCTGTGTGGTTCAGAAGGGGCCTCAGGGATTTTCATCCTCACTTGCACAGAGGACTTAGGCAGAGAGAGGGGGAGACTGAGCCAGTTCTCTAACCCCTGGCTGGACAGCTGGGCCTCCAACTAAGGCATTATTAGCATTTGAAAACGCCTCTGTAGGGCCAGGAGCTTCCTGGGGCGGGCACTGGGGCTGAGTGCTGAGACCTACAGTGGCTTCACACAGAATGGAGCCAAGCATCCAGGGCATAAAGACCAGACCTGACTCAAGAATGAACCCATTGTGGCTTTATCCCAGTCTTGAAAACTGTGACCAAGGCTCTTTCATTGTTAAGAAAGACTTGGCCACAGCAGACTCTGCCACTTGCTGAAAGATTCTGTTAGTTAGTGTCCTGTTCTCTAAACATTTTCTGTGGAAAGTTACACATTCTGCCCTGTCCCTCTTAACTCAGTAGTACCTGTGTCAAGACTTGACCACACGTGCTCAGGATATCCGGAAAGTATTAGTCCTACAGCAGCAACTTGGCCTGACTGCCTTTTCTTGCCAATGCTCTTCTGCTTAATTTAAGCCCCTTCCCAAATTAAGCCTGTACATTAAACAGTTTGGGTTTGCGCGAATTCATTTTAAAAATCCGTGTCAGTTCTGGTTAATAAAAGGTTTTGGCTCCAAGCATTTTTAGCATCTTCCCTGTTTTTAACCTAAATTGCAGCCTGGATTGGGGTATTTTTCTGTAGACCAGACATCAGATTAAATTCAAGGGAATGGCCCCATCTGTTTCTTAAACCAAGGGTGATGGTGTCACCTACTGGCCACTTGCTGTTACTACAGACTGGCCAGTCCTGTGTTCTGGTGACTAGGCATTGTTTGTGAGTATACAGTATTTCAGCACAGGAATATCTTGGTGGCAGTAGGAAACACTCCAAGTAGGCACAGTAGATCCTGCTTACAGACAAGGAAACAGGCTTAGGATATTGTGGTTGGACAAGTTGCCCAGAGTTAAAACTAGTAAGGGAAAGAGGCAAATAGGAACCAGGCCTTCTCAATTCCAAAGTTCACCACTACTAGACCAGGGTTTGCCTTTAAAGCTAGCAGATTTTAGCTGATAACTGGACAACAGGAATTCAGTAACATGAATAGTTAGGTTTCTCTTCCCTTCTCAGTTCTTTGATTCTTTCATGACTTTTTAATCTTTTAACAGCCTTTAATCCTTGCTTATTTCAGTTTTCAACAGCTTTAGGTAGGCAACAATATTAGCTAAACCAAATTATCTTCCACTTAGTGGTCAGCAACACTGATTTTCCATTTATTTTCCTTAGTTAGGATAGTGATGATGAAGTTACCTTTAAAGTAAGTTTATTTAGGTTAAAAAAAAAAAAGTAAGGGCTAGGGATGTGGCTCAAGTGGTAGCGCGCTCGCCTGGCATGCGCGGGGCGCTGGGTTCGATCCTCCTCAACACCACATAAGAATAAAATAAAGATGTTGTGTCCACCGAAAACTAAAAAAAAAAAGAAAGAAAAGTAAGTCAATTTTAAGGGATGAAATGCAGATAGATAATGGTACAGGAGTACACAGATAGGGCAAAAGTCCAGGTGAGTGTTATGGTGTAAAGTTTGGGAGGTGTTGGACTATGCCCCTCCTCACTGACATGCTACACAGCATTGGACAGTCTCAGAGGCCCTTTTCTCACTGGTAGAAAAGAAAATGTTGGTAGGTGATTTTTCAGATCTTATGAGCCTATAAAATGCTTTGATGTCTCAGAATTATTAGTCAGATTTCTGCTAAGCTGGGCTGGGGAGATGGTAACGAGAAATTCAGGGACTTGACTTCCTTCCTTTTCCTACTACAACTTTTTTTTTTAATAATGACTTTATTGAGATATGGTTCACATACCGTATAGCCATCACCACAATGAACCCTATAATATTTTTATCACCCCAACTCCCCTGGTCAGTCTACAGTCCCTTCAACCATCCCTGCCCTGGACAATCACTGAACTACTGCCTGTCTTTGTAGTTTTGCCCATTTGGATATTCTCTATCAATGGAATCATATAACAGATGGTCTCTTATGACTGGCTTTTCCCCCTTAATGTTGTATTTTTTAAATTTCTTTTTTAAGTTATTGATGGACACAATACCTTTATTTTATTTTTATATAGTGCTGAGGATCAAACCCAGTGTCCCCCCACCCCCATGAGAGCTCTACCACACTTCCAGCCCTTAATGTTGTATTTTTAAGATTCATGTTTATACCATTCTAGCTGGTGTAAAGCAGTAATAATTTTGATTTGCATCTCTTTTCACTTTTTCAATGGTATTGTTTGCAGCACAAAAGTTTTTAATTTGATAAAGTCCTGAATTTATTCTTCATTGTTTGTGCTTTGGACATTACGTCTTTTTTTTCCCCCTTTTCCTTTGGTATGGGGGATTGAACTCAGGGTTACTTGACCACTGATCCATACTCCCAGCCCTATTTTGTATTTTATTGAGAGACAGGGTCTCACTGAGTTGCTTAGTGCCTCGCCATTGCTGAGGATGGCTTTGAACTTGCGATTCTTCTGTCTCAGCCTCCCCAGCCACTGGGATTATAGGCGTGTACCACTGTGCCCGGCGGCATTATGTCTTAAGAAACTATTGCTTAACCCAAGTCGGAAGATTTACTCCTCTTAAAGAGTTTTATAGTTTTAGCTATTGCAGTTAGAGTCAATTTTTGTATTTTGAGTCAGTTTTTATAAGTGGTAGAAGGAAGGAATCCAACTTGTGTCTTTTTTGCATGTGGATATCTTGCTGTTCTAGCATCATTTGCTGAAAAGACTGCTCTTTATTGAATTATCTTGGCATCTTGTAGCATGTATTAGTACACCATTCCTTTTTATTGCCAAATAATATTACATTGTATGAATATACCATATTTTATTTACCCATTCATCAGTTGAGGAACATTTGGTATTTCTACCTTTTGGATTATTATGAATAATGCTGCTATGAACATTCATATACAAACCTTTGTATAGTCAAATTTTCTTTACTTTTAGGTATAACCTAGGACGGAATTGCGTGATCATATGGCAACTCTGCATTTAACATTTGGGGAAATAACTAAACTCTTTTCCAAAGCAGCTCCACCATTTTACATACCATCATCAATATATGAAGTTTTCAGTTTCTCCACATCCCTGTCAGCTCATGTTATTACTTTTTTTTGTATTTTAGCCATTTTAGTGGGTATCAAGTGGTGGTGATCTCTTTGTGGCTTTGATTTGCATATCCTTAACATCTAATCATGTTGAACATCTTTTAATATGCTTATTGGCTATCTGTATATCTTCTTTGAAGAAATATCTGTTCAGATATTTTTTTCAATATTTTATTTATTTGTTTGTTTATTTTTATGTGGTGCTGAGGATCGAACCCTGTGCCTCACATGTGCTAGGCAAGCTCTCTACTACTGAGCCACAACCCCAGCCCCTATTCAGATCTTTTACCTATTTTAAATTGAATTGTCTTTTATTATTGAGTTGTAAGAGCTCTTTGTATATTCTGGATACAATATGCTTTGTTATGGATATTAATCAGATCCATGATTTGAAAATATTTCTCCCATTCTCTGAACTGCCTTTTTTAAATGATGTTTAAATATGCATAACATGGAATTTGTCATCCTTAACTGTTTTTAAGTACACAGTTCATCCAGGCATGATGGTATACTCATGTAATTAATCCCAGCTATTCGGGAGGCTGAGGCAGAAGGATTACAAATTCCAGACCAGCCTGGGCAACTTAGCAAGACCTTGTCCCAAAATAAAAAATAAAAAGGTCTGGGGATGTAACTCCGTTGGTAGGGTGTCCATGGGTTTTATCCCTAGTACTGAAAGAAAGAAAAAAAGAATCATATAGTTCAGTAGTGATAAGTATGTTCACATTGTGGTATCTAGAACCATCATCTGTCTCCAGGACTTTTTCTTTTTTTTTTTTTGGTACAGTGATTGAACTCAGGGCACTCCACCACTGAGCCACATGCCCAGCCCTATTTTGTATTTTATTCTGAGGTTGGCTATCCTTCTGTCTCAGCCTCCCGAGCCACTGGGACTACAGTACACCTGGCTTCCAGGACTTTTATCATCTTTTATTATCTTCCCACACTAAAACTCTGAACCACCAAACACTAACTCTGCAGTTGCCACCCAGTCTCAGACAGTCTTCATTCTACTTTCTGTCTCTCT
This sequence comes from Marmota monax, assembly GCF_021218885.2. Lineage (NCBI taxonomy): Eukaryota > Metazoa > Chordata > Mammalia > Rodentia > Sciuridae > Marmota > Marmota monax. The sequence continues at coordinate 18,606,534 of NW_026692881.1, forward strand.
GAATACTCTGAGTACCTCATATATAAGTGGAGTCATGCAGTATTTATCCTGTGTCTAACTCATTTCACTTTGCATAATGTCTTTCAAAGTTCAGCTGTGTTGTAACATGGATCAGAATATCCTTCCCTTTCTAAGACTGAATAATATTACATTTTATGTAAATACTACATTTTGTTAGCCTATTCATCTCTTGATGGGCATTGAGTTTCTTCCATTTTTTTAAAATAATTTTTTAGTTATATATGGACACAGTATCTTTATTTTGTTTATTTATTTGTATGTGGTGCTGAGGATCAAACCCAGTGCCTCACATGTGCGAGGCAAGCACTCTGCCACTGAGCTACAGCCCCACCCCTGGGTTTCTTCCATTTTGTTGTTGCTGTTATTGTGAATAATGCTGCTATGAATATCATTATACAAATATTGGTTCAAGTCCCTGCTTTCAATTCTTTGGGGTATATCCCCAGAATTGGAATTGCTGAATCATATGGTAATTCTATTTTTAAATGTTTGAGGAACTGCCATAATGTTTTCTATAGCAACTACACCATTTTACATTACCACCAGCAGTGCACAGGTATTCCAGGTTTTCCATTTCTTCACCAATGCTTGTTTTTTCTGGATTTGTTTTTGTTGTTCTTTATAATTGCCATTCTAAAGAGTGTAAAGTAGAAGCCAGCTGGGTGTGGTGGCGCACACCTATATCCCAGTGTCTTGGGAGGCAGAGGCAGGAGGATCAAAAGTTCAAAGCCAGCCTCAGAAAAATAAGATGCTAAGCAACTCAGTGAAACCCTGTCTCTAAATAAAATACAGAGTAGGGTTGGAGATGTGGCTCAGTGGTTAAATGCCCCTGAATTCAGTCACCCCATGCCAAAAAAAAAAAAAGTAGAACCCAGAGGCACTTAACCACTGAGCCACATCTCCAGCTCTCCTTTTTTTTTTTTTTTTTTAATTTTAAAATTTTTTATAGGTGTAGATGGACAGAATGTCTGTATTTTATTTTTATTTTATTATATGGTGTTAACGTTCTAAGCAAGCGCTCTGCCACTAAGCTACAGCCCCAGCCCCTCCAACCCTTGATCCTCCTGCCTCAGCCTCCGGAGCTGCTGAGATTTATAGGCAACCACCATACCCAGTGAAAAGTTTTAATTTTGATAAAGTCCAATTTATCTGTCCTTCGTTGCTTGTGCTTTTGGTATTATAGCTAAGAAACCATTACCTAATCCAAATCAGAAGATCTACTATTATTTTTATTTATTTATTTATTTATTTATTTATTTTAGTTATAGTTGGACCTAATACCTTTATTTCATTCATTTATTTTTATGCAGTGCTGAGGATTGAACTCAGGGCCCCGAGCATGCTAGGCGAGCGCTCTACCGCTGAGCCACAATCCCAGCCCTACTATTATGATTTTTAGTTTTAGTTTTAGCTATTGTAGTTAAGTCTGTGATCCATTTTGAGTCAGTTTTTGTTAATGGTAGAAAGAAGGGATCCAATTTGAGTCTTGCATGTGGATATCCCACTGTTCCAGCTCCATTTGTTGAAATGAGTATTTTTTCCTCCATTGAATTATTTTGACAACCTTGTCAAAAATTAATGGCCGTAGGGGCTGGGGTTGTAGTTCAGTGATGGAGTGCTTGCCTAGCACATGTGAGGCACTGAGTTCTATCCTCAGCACCACATAAAAATAAAAAAATTAAATAAAAGTTAAAAATTTAATGGCCATAGATGCAAAGTTTTATTCTGAACTCTCAATTCTGTTGCATTGACCAAATGCCTATTCTTAAGCCAGTACCACACTGATGTGATTACTCCAGCTTTATAATAAGTTTTAAAATTGGAAAGATCGGGCTGGGTATGTAGCTGTGTAGTCAAGTACTGCCCCTGATTTGATCCCTACTCCACACATGTGTGCCAATAATAATTAGATTGAGAAGAGCAACTTTGTTTTTTTAAGAATTTTTGGGCAGTCACGTGTAGTAGCATGCATCTATAATCCCATTAAGGCCAAAGTAAGAGTCTAGAAGTTCAAGGCCAGCCAGCCAACATGGTAAGACCCCATCTCAAAAATTTTTTAAAAATTTGTTTTAATTTTATTTATTTATTTATGGTCTCTTGTATTTCCATGTTTATGAATTTCTTCCACAAATGCATCTGACTTTTTAAAATAGGGATTGTGTTGAATCTGTAGTTCAATTTGGAAAAACTGCCATGTTTTTTTAAATAATTTTTTAATTGTAGATGGACACATTATCTTTATTATATTTATATGGTGCTAAGGATCGAACCCAGTGCCTCACAGATGTAAGGCAAGTGCTGTACCACAGAGCTACAGCCCCAGCTCAAATACTGCCATCTTAACAACATTAAGTCTTCTGATCCATGACATTTATATAGGTCTTTTCCAGTTTCTTCCAAAAATGTTTTGTAGCTTTCACTTTTGTAGTTTTCACTTCTTTTGTTAAATTCATTTCTATATATTGTGTTCTTTTTAATGGTGCTGTGAAAGAATTGCTTTTAATTTCATTTTCAGATTGTTCATGTTCAGATTGCTAATGTATAGACATACAGGCATTTTTAAAAAAATATTTTTTAGCTGTAGATGGACACAATACCTTTATTTATTTATCTTTATGTGGTTCTGAGGATCGAACCCAGGGCCTCAGTGAGCACTAGGTGAGCACTCTACCAGTGAGCCACAACCCCAGCCCAGCAGATACGTTTTCTATATACAAAAGTATGTCATCTATGTATAAAGGCAGTGTAATTCTTCTTTTCCAATCTGGATGCATTTTCTCTCTTTTTCTTTTTTACTTGTCCAAACTAGAGCCTCTAATACAATGCTGAATGGAAGTGATGAGAGTGGACATCTCTGGCTTGTTCCTGATCTTGGAAGTAATCACCATGAAGCATGCTATTAGCTGCAGGTGTTTTGTAGATGCCCTTTATCAGCTTGAGGAAGTTCTGTCTATTTCTAGTTTGAGTGGTTTTTTTTTTTTTTTCAATTTTTTATACCTTTATTTTATTTATTTATTTTTATGCGGTGCTGAGGATCAAAACGAGCACCTCACACATGCTAGGCGAGTACTCTAAAACCACTGAGCCACAACCTCTGTCCTAGTTTGAGTTTTGTTTTTTTTTTTTTTTTAAATCATGAAAATGTGTTAGATTGTACCAAATACTTTCTCTGTGTCTTTTGAGATGATTATGTATGGGTTTTTTTTTTTTTTTAAAGAAAACTTTATTTCATTGATATATTACACTGATTTTCTTTTTCTTTCTTGTGTGTGTGTGTCTTACTGGAGATTGAATAGGGAGCACTCTACCACTGAGCTACATCCTCAGCCCTTTTTATTTTTTATTTTGAGATAGGATCTTGCTATGTTGTCCTGGCTGACCTTGAACTTGTGATCCTCCTGCCTTAGCCTCCCAAATTGCTGAACTTATACATATACTCATCTTATATTGGTTTTCTTATGTTAAATCAACCTTGCATTTCTAATCATTGAATATAACTCTAGGTTCAGCTTGCTAGTATTTTATTGAAGATTTTTGTTTCTATATAAATAAAGGATTTGGCTCTATGAATTATTTTTTTAGTTTTCCTTGTGACTTTTAAGTTGTCAATGGACCTTTATTTTATTTATTTATCTGCAGTGCTGAGAATTGAACCCAGTACTTCAAACATGCCAGGCAAGAGCTCTACCACTGAGCCACAACTCCAACCCCCTTCTTATGACTTCTTTTTATGTATATATAATTTTTAAATAGTTGTAGGTGAACGCAATACCTTTATTTATTTATTTTTATGTGGTGCTGAGGATCAAACCCAGTGCCTCGCATGTTCTAGGCAGGCACTCTCCCACTGAGCTACAACCCAGCCCTTCTCATGACTTTTTTGTTTGGTTTTTGTTATCAGGGTGATATTGGCATCATAGGATAAATTGGGAAATGTTTTCTCCTTTATTTTTGGAGAGAGTTTGTGAAGAATTGGTATTAATTACTATCTATGTGGTAGAACTTATCAGTGAAGTCATCCAGGCCTGGGCTGTGTGTGTGAGTATTGTGTATGTGGTTGTTGTTGCTGTTGCTGCTGTTACTGCTGCTTATTTATAGAGCATGTGGGGGAATCTGAGAAGGGTAAGCCAGCAAGAGTCCGGAAATTTGGAGTTTTCTCCTTGGCTTTGCCTGGAAGTATGCCTTCTCTTTTGCCTTTGCTATGCTGTGTCTCTCCTTTGCTACAGAGTCTTCCTTCTCCCTCCTGAATGAACACTGTAGAGGCTAGGACAGCAATCTGTGTCTTGGATAAGATAGTTATGTAACATTACCCGACACAGGAGGGAATTAGTATTTAGACCAAGACAAGTGAGAGCAGCTTTCAGGCTTCTCTGGGAACCTTCAGACTGGTGTGTATGTGTGTGTGTGTGTGTGTGTAAGAGAGATGGGTGTGTCTGCCTTGACATAAATGTTGACAAAAAAAAAAAAAAACCGTAAGAGACTACAGCTGTAGAAATTCGCACATCATAAATGCTAGACCACAATGAATTATGACACAGCCACTTAATGAAGTGGCACTCTGTATACACATATGAAGTGAGCTTTAAGGTAAATAAGTGTGCAAAATGATGTACTTCAATTTATGTTGGAAGGAAAAATGGAAGGGATGCATATGGGCTAGTCAATACAGCATATCTTGGGTACCCAAGGTAAGTGCCAGGTAATAGACTGGTGTGAGGTGCAGTGGTGAGGCTATTAGATGGCTCTGTTCTCATGGAAGCAGCTGCCATTCCAGCCTGTATACTCTGTCAAGGTACGTGAAATATTATCCAGACCATCATTTCCTGGAAGCCTCCAGTGTTCCTCAGAAATACCTAAATCTGCCTACTGTGGGGAACTGGTCCCAGTCTCAAAGACTCTCCAAAGTCGGTGTTCCCTTCCAAGCCCCATTTCAGTAGCACAGAAATCATGGTCTATTTTTTCAAGGAGAAAGACATGCAGCTAGGTGACCCCACAGGAAAGCACTTCATTCTTTTTTGGCAGACAGGATCATGGCTGCTGTCTGTCTCATGAATCATGGTGCTGGGGAAGGACCAAAAATGCTAGAGGTCTTTGACTTTCCCAGGCCAAGAGAGCATCCATGCTAGCAGCCTGTCCTTTTCCATTGAAGCCCAACAGAATGGCAAACAGAATGTTTTGGAGATATCAGCAAACTTTTCACTTCCATCCAGAGGGAATGCTAAAATACCTGGGCCTACCCCCAGGTATTTTAGCTTTTTTGTTGTTGTGACCAAAATATCTGACAAGGACAGCTTAGAAGAGGAAAAGTTTATTTGGGCCCATGGCTTCAGAGGTTCAGGCCATGATAGGCTTACTCCATTGTTCTAGGCCCAAAGTGAGGCAGGTAATCATGGCAGAAGGGCATGGTAGAGGGAAGCTGCTTCATTCATAGTGGCCAAGAAGTAGGGAGAGGTGGCAGAAGGGCCATAGGAAAGATGAATCCTTTTAGGCTACATCCTTAGTCACCTACCTCCTCCAGCCATGCCCTGCCTGTCTACAGTTACCAACTGGTTAGTCCATTCAAACTTGGATAGACTGATTATGTTATAGCTCTCACAGTCCAATTGTCTTACCTCTCAACATTCCTGTATTTACTCAAGAGCTTTTGGGGCCTCATTTAACACCAGGAATATGGGGAGCCTCCCAGCCTGGTCTTCTAAGGTCCAAGTCAAATTCTAGGCCTGGATGCAAATGATGAGGATCCTCCTGTGTCTCCACAGAGAACACCTTCTGCAGTGGGGACCACGTATCTTGGCATAGCCCTTTGGATAACAGTGAGTCAAGAATTCAGCACATGCTGCTGACAGAGGACCCACAGATGCAGCCTGTGCAGACACCCTTTGGGGTAGTTACCTTCCTCCAGGTGAGGTGTAATTGGATATTGGAGTCTTCCCTGTGGGAAAAGTCCTGGAAGACGGAGGGAAACCTGAGGGGAATGAAGGAAGCAAGAGATTCACATTGTTCTCCCTCTGATGGGTCTGTGAGGTTGATTTACTTGGTCCTGTTTCACACTCTGAGAGGAGAAGGGGAAGGGCCATCAGAGTGGGATAGAAAGGCTGTAGTTAAGAGAGATCCCAATGAGGGAATCTTGTGAGCATATGAGGACCCATCACAGGAGCAGGACTTCCCAGTAGGGAAGCTCAGGCTGGCCTCACATTTTCCCAGAAGGGGTGTGAATCTCCCCAGCTGCCACCAGTGCTTGCTTTTGCTTATGATGTAGTTTATGTGGAGGTTCAGTTGGTTTCCTGGAGATTCACACAAAGGTTCACCACCTGTGGGAACATCTCCCTGACCTTTCCTTCCTTTCCGAGATACAGCCTGAGGACCCATCCTGAGTTAGCTCAGGCCTTGGTTTTCTCCTCTGCAGCTGAGAGCTAGACTTTGTATTGGCCAAACACCTGACCTGTCACACAAGGGCAAGGGTCAGGCCTCAGGGCTTATCTGTGGACCCGGCCATCTCCTATCCAGGCTAGCACTCCCTACTAAGGGAACCTTCCATTATGAACACACAAGCCCAGGGGCAGCAATCCCACCTGTGAGCCCCCATTTTAGTGGCACCAAGAAAGCCTAGGTGATTGACCTTTCAGGGAGGATGGTCACTAACACACAATGGCATCTTATCCCTGGCCTTAGATTGTTGGCGTCTGCACTGAGGAGCTACATTCAGCCCAGCAGTGGAATGGGCAGGGCATCTTGGAACTGCTGCGGACGGTGCCCGTGTGAGTACATTCACCCATGAGATGGGGCCTGGCTCTCTGTGGGTGGGAGTTCCTCCCTTACCCCATAGGTGACTGCTTTTCTTTGTATTGTGCTTCTGGCACTCACTCCCTAATGATCCCTGACCACAAACTACTCCTCTGTGTTCTGGACCTGGGGCAGCAAACAGGGCAGGCTCTTGGCTCAGTGTCAGCTCCAGATTCGCAGTTATCATTGTTTCCCCTTTCCTTATCCACAGCGCTGGTGGTCCCTGGCTGATAACTGACATGCGGAGAGGAGAGACCATATTTGAGATCGATCCACATCTGCAAGTATGTCTTGAGTGAGGAAAACCTTGCTAGCACACTGTGCCTAGGCCTCTTCCAAATAACACTGGCTTTCATCCTGGGAAAATGGAGACCTTTATATGTGAACGAGTAGAAATATGACATGATTTGGAACTTGACACCTGAATTCTGCAACAGACATAAGAGAGCAGAGATTTCAGCACAGAAAAAAAGTGTCTCAGACACATGTATTTTTGCATTTAAAACTGATACATTTGGGGGCTGGGGATGTGGCTCAAACAGTAGCGCGCTCGCCTGGCATGCGTGCGGCCCGGGTTCGATCCTCAGCACCACATACAAAGATGTTGTGTCCGCCAAAAACTAAAAAATAAATATTAAAATTCTCTCTCTCTCTCTCTTAAAAAAAAAAGAGTTGTTTAAAAAAAACTGAAACATTTTATTGAATGTAAATTACATACCAACTTTTTAAAATTAGATCATCAGCAACAAAAGAAGATTAGTGGGTATTGCCTCCTCACCCAGGATTCATTCCCCCACTTTCCCTTCTTAAAAGAACACAGATTTCTTTCAAGGAGACACCCTGTAGCCACCCCAACCTTGAAACAGTCAGTACCACAGGTGATACCCCACACCCAGCTATGAGGTGAGTGCTAAACGGCCTAATGATCTTGTCCTTCCTGACACATTTTTCAACCATGCCTGGGTAGGTTGGCACTCCTTGGTGTGTGAAGGGGTCTTTAGACACAGTCCTGCCACTGCCCATCAGTTTGGCCCATGGACAATGTCAGTGTCATCTTTGATTATATGAAGTACTCCTTTGGCATGTGTATGAATTTTGAAACTTGCAAGAGCATCATTGCCTTTCCTGTGGGCTGCTCAGGAGGAGCAAGAGCAGCAGGCAGCTGACCATGTGCCTATGTTGTATCTGGTTTCTTTTGCCCATCTACTATCATTTGCAAGTCATTGCCATCTCTAAACTTTTTATGCTTCTGTAAATTTTGAGCAGGCCACAGGCAGCACCCAGGAGCTAGGGCAGGGGAGAGGTGGCAGGTGGACATGTAGCATTCAGTCCCTGGTTTCTTCTCTGCAGACCTTTGAGCTTCAGGGCATAAATCCTCCTCATTCACACATGATGCTCCTCTATTTTCCTAGTGCTTTTAATACTGAAAATTTCAAATTGATGCCAGGATCCTCTGTTATCTCTACTTTAAACTTGGTTTCATTGTAGCTTCTGCCTAAGCCAGAGCAAGGAGCCATGGAAGGCTGTTTCCCTAATCCCTTATTCAGCAGCTATAATGGGATCCAGGAAAGGGCACTGTGGGCTGCTTGTTTGACCTCTGTCATAAGTGCCAAATACTCAGAAAGAACTTGGTATCTTGAACTGGTAAGATGTGCAAACCATCCTTTGTCTGCATGCTGAAAATAGTTCTTCCAAGTCAGCAGACTCCCTGAGACCAACCAGCAGTATCCACATTACCCAAAAGTCTTTGAAAGCAAGCAGGAGCCCATGGGAAGAAGTACACCTTTCTTTTCCTGGTGGCCCTGTGCATCAATTATGAACTCCTAGTATTTGCTTGTGCATCTCTGGGAACTGCTCACCATCAGTTCATTTTTTTTTTTTTTTTTTTAGAGAGAGAGAGAGAATTTTAACATTTATTTTAGTTTTCGGCAGACACAACATCTTTGTTGGTATGTGGTGCTGAGAGAGAGAGAGAGAGAGAGAGAATTTTAACATTTATTTTAGTTTTCGGCGGACACAACATCTTTGTTGGTATGTGGTGCTGAGGATTGAACCCGGGCCGCACGCATGCCAGGCGAGCGCGCTACCGCTTGAGCCACATCCCCAGCCCCGACCATCAGTTCATTTGAGAGCTGGCTCATGTTGCTTTGATCTAAATTCTACTACTAACTAGCTGTGTGCCTAAACAAATCACTTAACTTCTCTGTTTCTCTCTGATCTTGGTATTGGGGATTGAACCCAGGGACACTACATGGAGCTTTGTCTCCATCCCTTCTTATTTTTAATTTTGAGTCAGGGTCTCACCAAATTGATGAGACTGGCTTGAATTTGGAATGTGCCTGGCTCTGGGTCTTACTTATTTCTTTTTACTTATAAAGTAAGTAGGCTGGACTAGTGAAGGCATGAGGTGTCTGTTTTCAGCTCTTGGCTTAGGTGAGGGCCTCAGGGCAGGCAGTGAAGAAGGAGGCAGAGGCATGGGCACAAGTTGTCCCCTGAACAAACCAGGACCCACATGCCCATTGCTCCCTGCCTAAAGCTTATAGAGCTGTTGCCCTGCTCAGAATCCCCAGCTTTGCCTCGGCTGATGGTAGCGCAAAAAGAGAGCAAAAAGTGATCGATGGAAAGAGGCCACCTGTGGCTGGTCCCAAGTAATAAGGGAACCTATGCTTCCTCTAGATAGACTCCCTGGCCATTTTGAAACCCTGGTCAAGGGACAGGCAGACAGGAAAGTGCAGCCTCTTGTTGAGTTACTAAGTCATAAGGAGATTTATTTGGCCTGTATGGCTCTTTTCAGGCAATGTTGCTAAAGCCTCTTAGATGACCTTTGATCCAAACCCAGCATCACAGAACTATGTTTTACCAGAAAATCCAGAGTTGTTTTGAGTACATCTCTTCCTTGAGGCCATTTGGAAAGTGTTTGAACTCAGCTATGCCAAGGCCTGCACAGATGGCCTGTAGGAAATCTGCAAATGATCACTGCCCTCCAGGACCCCATTTCAGTCTAAGGAGTAGAAAAGAAACTTCATCCAGAGCCCTTGGCCAAACAAGTTTGCCAGCAGCTAGGACAGTCCTTATGCTCTAGGGTGAGCACCCCCTCTAGCTGTTGGAAAGGGGAACTGCAGGTGTGCTGCCCCGCCTTCACCCCTTTAACACCCATGCCACTGGCAGGCTTCCACCCTGCCTGTAGCAGTGACTGGGGGGTTCTTCTTGGAGTGTCAGGGAGAAGAGGAGGGATTGTATCTTTGCTTGTGGAGTAAGGTTCTGTCTTTGCTTTATCAGCTCTGTGGGCCAGCATGTGGTAGACAGAGTTGGGGCTCTGAAAGAGGTGTGAAGGCCGTTAGATTGAAAGGTTAATGATAGAGAAGCTTCCCTGGCTTCATCCCCAGGAGGAATCCAGTGTCTGGCAAAGCCCATTATCTATAACCAGAGCAGAACAAGGTCAAATAATTTGCTCTTAATAGCAGCTGTCCATGCTCAGCACCTACATAGGCTCAGTACTTACTATAAGGGTGTAGCTGGGAGGGTAGTAGTGACATTGGGCCATAGTTCTCTGAAGGAACTCTGGGTCTTTGGTTCTTTTCAAGCAGGAGAGAGTTGACAAAGGCATTGAAACAGATGGCTCCAACCTGAGCGGTGTGAGTGCCAAGTGTGCCTGGGATGATTTGAGCCGGCCCCCCGAGGATGATGAAGATAGCCGGAGCATCTGCATCGGCACACAGCCCCGACGGCTCTCTGGGAAAGGTAGGAGTGTCTACCCTGCCTTCCCCCTTTGGTTTCATGTTGGATTTTCAGGCTGTCTAGGATAGGTTTTCAACTCAGCAGCCTACTCAATGGATTATTTCCAGCCTGATTTAAACAGCTAGTGAAGTCTTCCATCAAGGGGGAATTAGAGAAGCTTAATTTCCTGTATGTACTTCAGATGTACCACCAGCTGGATCTATTGTGTTTTTTTTATTTACCCCTTGCAATCTGAGGTCATAGAGGTGAGTGGAAGCCACAGAACAGTTACAGGAAAAGTTCACAGATCACCCAAGCACAAGAGAACAACTGTAGGCCACCCACAGAATTGACAAAAGGCCCAGATCTGGCCTGAAGGCCATGCCAGACCTGGGGATCACTGTCTTCAGGCCCACCCAGGCTTTTGAAGACAGAAGCCTGAATGTGAGGCCAGCTTTCAGTGACTACACACAACTGTCCTACACAGGCAGTCTAAGGGGCTACGGCAAGGCACCCTGGACCCACTGCTTTCCTGGTGAGGTCTTGAGGAGGATGTGGTTGTATTGTTGAAAGCTCCCTATGCTGGTGTTGGCTGTAGAAACAGTTGTGGTTTTTAGCAAAGGGCATCTCCAAAGGAAATTTGGCCACTTACATATACATATGCAACTTTTTTGTCTATTTCCTTTCTCAATCTCTTCATCTTTTTTTTTTTTTTTTTTTTTTTTAATACGTTGTCTTTTTTTGTTTTTGTTTTGGTGCTGGGGATTGAACCCAGGGCCTTGTGCATGTGAGACAAGCACTGTACCAATTGAGCTATATTTCCAGCCCTCTAAGTTGTCTATAACACTGAAAAAAATATCTATATATGAGATTTATTTATTCTTGGGTGCTAGAGATGGAATCCAGGGCTTTGTGCATGCTAAGCATGTGCTCTATCACTGACCTACACCCCCAGCTCCTATATATATATGAGACTCATAAAAGTTTTTGTCTTTCTCAAAAGAGAAAATTTAGTCACAAACATTTGACCCTGCATTTCCATCCTGTTTGTTCTAATGGTGTGTCAAGCCCATTCAAATACTACAATCATTTTATTGCATTTGACAAAAGAAGTAATTTAAGAAGGGATTCATATTCTTATCCACAATTTTAATCATTATTGGCTGTGTGTGTGTGTGTGTGTGTGAGAGAGAGAGAGAGAGAGAGAGAGAGAGAGAGAGAGAGAGAGACCAGGAATTAAACGCAGGGGTGGTTAACCACCAAACCACAGCCTTTTTTTTTTTTTTTTTTTTTTGAGACAGGGCTCTCTAAGTTGCTCAGAGCCTCCCTAATTGCTGAGGCTGGCTTTGAACTTGCGATCCTCCTGCCTCAGCCTCCCAAGCTACTGGGATTACAGGTTGTGCCACCACTGCCAGCATTTTTTTAATTGTAAAGGTAATCCATGCCACAGTAACAGGTCAAACAGAAAAGTCAGTAATCCTGTCCTCCCGTTCTTAAGTCTACCATTTGAGCAACCAATTCTAATTTCCTCTTTTTGAATTGTTTGCAGTGTACAGAGGTAAATTTTATATCATATATGGGATGAAACTAGTAAACTTCACCTCAAAGACCATTAAAGCACCTTACAGAGAAATAATTACACCAAAGAACTCCTTTCTCACCTCACCATCCTTGCTAGCTCCATGGAGAGGCAGAGTTCCCTGGGATAGGCCAAGGTAGGAAGACGATCTCAGTAGCCTACTGACCCAGACCAAAGGCAAAGGGGCAGCAGAGCCAGACCACTCAAAACCCAAAAGCAAGTGTAGAAGGTGCCTGCCAGTTCATAGCAGGACCCTTACAGCCTTTGCTAGCATCTATCCTAACATGCAGAATCCCTGATGATCTGGAACAGTGGCAAAGGCCTTGGCAGTCAGTCACTGTCTGCAGCCATGTTAAAGGTAAACTTCAGGCCTAAGTTGCAGGAAGAAAAAGAACAATGATGAGTGCCTTCTGGAGTCAGAGAGTACTTCTTGTCTTCTACAAGATTGGAACTTCTCAAACCCAGAGCTTCTTGAGAGCATGATGCCTCATCTGCCCCATCTCCTCACAATCTGCCCTCACTCAGCTCTCACATCTAGATGCATAGAGTAGGCTCAGGACTAGCTAGCAGGGTGGCCTTCCCCCAGTATGTCTATTGAACTAGGTTTCAGGGCCTGGGAGGGGGTTGCTGGAAATTCAAAGGCTACTTAGGATATTTAATGATTTGGTTGCAGACACAGAGCAGATCCGAGAGACCCTGAGGAGAGGACTCGAGATCAACAGCAAACCTGTTCTTCCACCGATCAACCCCCAGATCAACCCTCAGCGGCCGAATGGCCTCACCCATGACCGGACCCCGTAAGTTCCCAATGTTCCAAGGCTGGGACAAGAGGATAGTTTTGTCCAGAGGGACTGTCCCTGTGGCTTGTATGAGAGAACAATGTCCATAACCCTTGCTGGGTGAGTCCAGGGCCTCTAGATTTAAGGGCATTCATGGTCTAGAGCACATAGATCTGTGGGTCATAGGTAAAGGCCTCAAAGGGGACCCAGTGGACCAGGAATATAAACAGCAGTAAATATTTATATGGGCTGTGTGAATAGACAGGAGGCCAGGTTGGGGCAAAATCTGACTTGGGGCCTCTCAGCCTTATTGGAGCCCATTGTGCTGAGCACAGTCCCCTTCTTATCTCAGCCTCAGCCAGAGTTGCCCTTCCTTCCTTCCTGGAGCCTGGTCTCCGGCTGATAACTGCAACCCTGGGGACCTCCCTATCTGGCTGCCCCCATACTAGATGCCTGCTACTGAGGCACTTCTTCCTGCCTGCTTCCCTGGGCCCTAGGGAAAGGAAGGGAAATCCTTTGTAGGCCTCTGCTGCCTGTCCAGGGGGCCCTATAGCCCTTGGGGGAGACTGAGGCCACCCCAGGGGTCAACTTCCTTCCCACCAACCCCTCTTCCTCTGATAGGGAACAAGTGGTGGGCAGGGCTAGAGCACCCCTTTCTGCCCTTAGTCCTACCAGCAACTCTAGGGAATTGCTGCTGGCAGGGGATGCCTGGGACTTGGCAGTTAGGAGCAGGAACCTTGCCTGCCAGGGAGGAAATTGCTGTGCCTTGAGCTAAAAAGGACGTCAACTAATTCTGAAAGATTAGGATGATCTACCTGTCTTCTAAGAAGTCTGAATTACACACTTGCTTTGTGGCAAACTCAGGGCCAAAGGGGGTCATCCAGAGTACACAGGATCTTCCTTGTGGCAGGGGGGTGCATGAATGAAACAGTGAACATCTTGGGGGAGGTACCAGGGATTGAAACCAGGGGCTGCTTAACCACTGAGCCAGCCACATCCCCAGCCTTTTCATAATTTTTTATTTTGAGACAGGGTCTCACTAAGTTGCTTATGGCCTTGCTTGCTAAGTTGCTGAGGCTGGTCTTGATCTTGTGATCTTCCCATCTCAACCTCCTGCATCACTGGAATTACAGGCATGTACCACTGTGCCCAACTAAAAATGAACTTTTAACAGTATGAACCTGACATAAATCAATTTGTTGGAAATGGCTGTTGCTCTGTAGTACAGCTCCAGTTGCTGATCCGTGATCCCCAGAAATGGTAGTGATGCAGTATATTACAGAAAAGTTGGTCAGAAGTTGGGCATGGTGGCCTATCTCAGCTGTTGAAGGGGATGAGGCAAGAGGATTTTAAATTCAAGGCCAACCTAAGAAACTTAGTTAGACCCTATCTCAAAATAAAATTCCAAAAAAGGCCTGGGGACATAGGTAAGTTGTAGAGCACTTGCCTAGCATGTGCAAGGCCCTGCATTTAATCCCTAATACCACAAAAACAAAAAAAGAAGAAGAAGGAGAAGAAGAAGAGACAGTATGACCTGGCATAGTTAGGGAAAGTGTCTTGGAGAAGGACCATAATATCTCATCCTAGAATCATTCAAGCAAGGGAAACTGCTGAAAGGAATGGAATAAGGGGAAGCCTGGCCAGCTAAGGTTAAGACTACATTCTAGGAGTGGATTGTGGAGTAAGAAGAGTTACTTGAGTACCAACATGGCTCACCTGGTAAACTTGCCATCCAGAAGCCAAGAGAGTTGAACTCTTTAGCAAGGGCCTAGAGAGGTCTCCACTGCCACCTCAGAGTGACTTTCAACTGTAGCCAGTGTGTTTCTCCAGCCTGAAGTAGCTGGCTTTGGGGCACCAGGATCTTCCTCTGGTGGCAGCAGATGGCCAAGCTGGGTTGTGAGGCATCTGGAAGCTCTCTGCCTGTGGTCTGGACCCTGTCCCAGAGCCATACTCCTTCCTGTGCCCTTAGCTTGGCTTCTTATTAAAGGCCTTCTTGGCACTGTTGGGGAGCCAGAGGTACTAGTAGACTTAAAATCTCAAGAAAATTACCTATAACCTGGTGACTGTCAGTGCAGATGGCCCTCATGCCTCCAGAAGGCCAGAGTCAGAGGGCAGGGGCTCCTACCAACATGCACACCCACTTGCCCCTCCTTACCACCAGGACAAGCCTGAGATCTTGCTCCCTGTCTTGAGAGTACTTTCAGCTATTGTACCCCAAGATACTTCAAGGAGGCACAGGCTCTGGGTTCCTATAGATACCCCATGACTGGGCAGTGGAGCAGTGGTTTGGGCACAAGACAGAGGCTACAGCCTCCACCCCTTAGCCTCAGATGGCTCACATACAGAAGTGGGTGGGAATAGATCAGAGGTGCCAGCCCTCTGGGATCATCTCCCCTTTATGCAGCTCAAGTGTGCTCAGTCAGGTCCCCAGAGTGCCAGACTTTGCCATCTGGATAGAATCAGAATGTGTGCTCTGAGGTTCTTGGTGCTCATTACAATTTGTTAGCAGCCAGTTGAATGATGGTTCCTCCTCCTTTGCCAAGGCCATTCTCCAGTACACCCTTGAGTCTCTCAAACTCTGGCTCCCTGTTGTCTCAGGATCAGTGGTGACAGACTCAGTTCAGATTAGCAAGCATGAGTGTAATATCTGTGCTGCCCACTCTGGGACCTGACCCTGTTTCAGACACACCACATGGATTGCAATAGAGAAAGCTGACCCAAAATGTGCTGGCACCAGGATTTGCTCCTCTCCCTGTGGGGAAGCAGCCAGCATGGGCCTTATTTTGTCTGGTGTCTGATTTCCCCTTAGTCAGGATTTCTGGGCTGGAGAACTCTGATACATGGTCTTTGTGGGTCTGTGTATGGTCTGAAGAGGGCACAGAGATAGATCAGAGGTTCAGAACAGCTGATCAAGCCTAGTCATCAGCACCTGGGTCCTGGCCTACTTGGGGGAGTCAGGTGCTTGTTCTTTTCACACCTCCATGCAGCCAACACTTCTATAGAGCTTATTCTGAGCCAGATAATATTATAAGGACTTTATAACCATATTAATTTAATTTATCCTCCTAGCTACTCTATAGAGTAGATAGTCTTATACATCTCCCTTTTATAGATGAGAAAACTGAAATGTAGGGAAGTTAATAAGTAATTTGTTTAAGGTTAGAAGAGGTTAGAGCTCAGGGCAATCTGTCAGACATTAAAACAAATGTGAGTCAGGTGCAATGACACACACCTGTAATCCCAGTGGCTCAGGAGGCTGAGACAGGAGGTTCAAAGCCAGCCTCAGCAAAAGCAAGGCACTGAGCAACTCAGTGAGCCCTGTCTCTAAATAAAATTCAAAATAGGGATGGGGATGTGGCTCTGTTGTTGAGTGCCCCTGAGTTCAATCCCCAGAACAAAAAAAAAAAAAAAAAAAAAAAAAAATGGTAAAAACAATGGATGTGATCTTTCTTGCTTCATTCTCAGGGACCCCATAAGGAACACAGAATCAGTGTCTCTGAGATAACAATGACCTTCACTGGTAGAACTCCTGTAACTAGTTGTAGCATGAATATGAACCCTTCACATGACACTGAGGACAAAGCTAAGCCCCATGTTAAAAGCTTACTGTGCTTACTTAACTCCAGGGATGACATACCATGAAGCCCAGTGATTCTAAATCCCAGAAATAATGAGCTCTGAATTAACTGGCTCATTTATAGCAGAATTACTTTTTGATATGAGACCTTGTTTTCTTCAAGTTCAAACACAAGTACAACCCTTTCTCTGTCCCTGCACTGCCTCAGTACTAGGGGATTTCTTTCTTTCTGGAGGCCTTATTTCTTGCTTCCCAGAAAGGCAGGCCCCTCTGGGTAACCTGCCTCCTCTCCCACTCACTATTTCCAGCCCTCCTCCAACTGCCTTCCCAGAAGGAGTCTCCTTGGCCCTCTTTAGGGCTTCTTTAGCATTTCACAACCCTTGCATTCCAGCCATGAAATTTGTATCTGGCTTTCCCCAAGATGATCAGTTGAGAAAAGCCTCCTTCGGCTTGCTGGCGCCTCCCTTCCCACTGCCTGCTTGGGTGAGTTTGGGAAGCATAGGAAGCAATCCCTTTGTGCTACTTAAGGACAGCCTGCCCTAGAACTGTGCCTGCGGATATTTGTAGGGATCTGGGATGGGGGGTTGTCTGAAGTGGCTGGTAAGCTAGAGTCTGACTTAGCTTCCAGCCTCTTCACAATGACTGGGGCCTGGGATGGTGTGTATGATCAGGTGCTACTTAGGGAGATTTACTTTTCTATAAACTGTTCCTGGGATGCTAGGAACCTGTATCAGTATTCTAGAATCTCTTCTTCCCTTGGCCAGTGGATTTATTGTCTGAGGTAGAGGGACCTTTAGGAAGCTCTCTGGGTCACCTACCAGAGAAGGACAGGGCTCCTGTGTATACACACAAGTGTTGGAAGGAGAAGGCTTCTGACCATTGGAGGAATACTTTGTAGTTGGGGCACCTCTGAAAAACAAACTCACCGTCATTGCTGAGCCAAGTTTCTCAGTCCTCTGGAATTACACCAGCAGCTTTTAAGACTGCTTTCTTTTCTGTCTTTTTCCTTCTTTTTTAAGATTTATTTTATTTTTTATTCTTCTTCTTTCCTTAATTTCCTGGAAAATTCAGGTTTTGTAGCATGAGTTCTCCTGTTGTGACATTCACATCTACAACACCACCCCTAATACACACATGCACACGTACATACACTTATTTCTTTCTAATTTATTTATTTATTTTTTTCCTGGAGTGCTAGGGATCAAATCCAGGGTCTTCTGCATTCTAGGCAAGGCTCTGCCACTGAGCTACATCCCCAGTCCTCTCTATTTTTGTAAGCATATCTGCTCCTACCTGTTTGAACTTTTGGATGGGGTGACTTTGCCACCTCTAATTCCTGTCTTGAATAGCTTGTAACCTGACCAGGGAATCATCGTTTAGAGGAAATTGTGATTTGTTTTGCTCAACTTATTAGCTCCATGAAGATTAACTAGAAGAAGAAAATGTCTTGTTTGCACCTACCCTACCAATTAATTTAGATGAAAGAAGGTGAGTTTCCATCTGGGAAGACCACAAGGCTATTGTGGTGCCATTCACAGGCAAAGCAGTGTGGGGTGACCTTACTTTCAGCCTCTCATGTCTGTGCAGGGCCAGCCTGGAGCCTGCTCTGTCACGTTGGCTTCCCTCACCACTCTCATGTTGGGGAAGTACATTTGTTTGCACTGGAAAGAAAGCCCAGAAAGAAACAGCCTTTCACTCATAGCCCTGGCCAGGATCCTCAGGGCTGATAGGATGAAGGGCCCAAGCCTCTTTTCTGCCTGCTTCCTGGATTAGTGTTCAATGCTTTGCCTCTCTCACTGTGATCCAGGTTGTCACACTAAGTTTCTTTACATGCCTTTCTCAGAAATATACATTTGAAAGGGTAGAACAAGGGGCTGTAGCAAATTCAGCACAATTCAGTTTCTATTTAAACTCCACTCTTTGCTCTACTTCCCCAAAGTTGAAGCCACAGCGGCCATTGTTAACACCTTGTCTTTACTGCCCTCACTGGCACTTTAAATTCTCAGTGCAAATGCTACATCCCCCTTCCTCAATTTGCACAATCATGAGTATTTTTATCACTCATCCCTGATCCTCAATGTCACCCAACACTTTAGTAGTGAGTCACTTCTGCAGGGAAGGGAAAGGGAAGGCTCAAAGGTAAGAGCTGGAGAAAGGAAATGACTCAGTGTCTTAGAAAAAGGAAAGCCAAGGACTCTGACTAAAACTGGCTCACTCAGGCTAGGCCTGGGTAAAGGCCCGTGGTGCCCAGAGGGACTAATGGTTGATTAGGGAATCCCCAATCCTTATGCACATTTTATCCACCCTGATTTCTTCATCCCCACTCTGTTCCACCATTCCATTTTCATGTTCCATCTGTGGGATGTTCCTATGGAGAATATTATACCTTATCATTTGGTTATTATTACTTATTGGTAACCCTTTATAGCCTTTTATTTCTAATATTCTAAAAGAGTATGACTAGATAATACAGTCTCATGCTTAACAGTGACTCTGGAGGTGAACTGGTCCCCTCACCCTCTACCCCACACCCACACTCTTTACCAATCATGCCTTAAAGAGAGATCTACACGTGGTTCTTTCTCTGAAAAGTTCAGAGCTTTCGTCAGCAATCAGAAAGCAAGAGGAGCGATTTCTCAGAAAAGAAACAGAAGCCAGATGTTGGTTGGGTCTCTGCCAGCCAAATTCACCTCATTTGGGGGTAGTTGCCAAGACTGATGCCCTGGTTGCTGTTCCCCAGTGTCCTCAAGGAGAAGGCCCCAAGTTGTGTGGCCAGTGCAGATATCATGATTGTCACAGGACTAGGACCATAGCTAAAAGGAGTTTCAGTGGTTCAACTCCTCTCCTTTCTACCCCCTGCCATTGATAGAATACGGCTGGTACCCTTTAGGTTAATGTGGCGAAATTAAGACCTTTCCGTTTGAAGGAATCAGAACAGGGAGGAAGTATGTATAAGGCTCTGCCAATCTGTAAAGTGTCAGTAGAGTCATTAGGGCATATACTATAAACAATACAGTACTAGAATTCAGGATTCTATCCTTACACTGGAAGGAGAGGGTATGCTAAGGTATGTTAGTCACTTTATGCAGTGAGAAGTATAAATATAGAATGTGTTATATAGACAGGTGGGAAAGACTAAATAAATTTTATTTAGATCTATTCCTGGATTGCTGAGGTGTGCCTCTAAGCCACACCATAAACCACCCCCTTGGTGCTTCCAATACAGAAAGAATCCTGAGCTGGACAGGTTCTTGTGACTGAGTGTGCAGTTTTTATTGCCCATCACCACGTGTGAAGTTCTGTATTGTGAGCTGCTGTTGTCCCCACTTCTCAGATTATAACACGGAGGCTTATGTTTTATAACTTATCTAGAGTCTAACCACTAGGAATAAGTGTAAGCCAGAATTTGAACCTCAGGTTGTTTGCCTTTAGATCCAGGCCTCTTCACCACTGTGTACTGCCTATAAAAAAGGATAAAAGTGGAGGAGGTGCTTGTCAATCCACAGGAAAATATAACTGGAAAGGGGGCCCTGGAAGTCTACCTGTGTGCAGAGAGAAACAGTTATTTTAGTTTGCCTGGAAACCCATGGAGGTGGCAGGTCAATGGAGACCATCTGGCTGAGAAAAGTGTAAAATGTAAAAAGTAAAATGAAATCTGCTAGAATATACACTCCATCAAAATGAGTGAGGCAGACAGCGAATGTAGGAAAGGGGGTCCAACATGAGAAGGAGACGGGGAGTCACAGGGTGAAGGTAAAGAGTGATTCCAGATAATGGCTGAGCAGCAAGAACCAAAGGCAACCAACTTAGATTGGAGTCAATTGGAAGGATCCTCATGAGAAATGGCTTTAAGATAGAACTGATAAATATTTGTTGTATTTGTATGTCTTGGGAGGACATCTGTAGATCATTGGTATATTAATCCTAATTGAACTGATGGTAAACACCCAGAAAACTAAGATAGTTTGCCTAGGGATTTAGTTTAGTTCAGTGGTAGAGCACTTACCTAGCATATGCAAGGCCCTGGGTTCAATCCCTAGGACTACAAGAGGAATACAATAAAAAGAAAGAAAACTAAGACAGTTATTAAATCCAAGGAAATAGACATGTTAGAAGAGTAATTATAGTATACTACATGGTTCACCTATAAATAAGATTGATATAGTGGTAATAATGTGAACACTTAATACAGATCCACACAAACTTGCAAGGTAGTTGTCTTGGGAAGATGGAAACAAAGGAGGGTGGGATAAGAAAGAGCCAAAAGCTTGTCTTTTAGGGGAGTTTGGTGAGTTTATGAAAAGAGGGGTTCTCTGGTTAAGGTTGGAAAATGTTGGCTTACACAAAAGGAAACCAATTCATTCTCCTTTTGTAAACCTTCAAAATGTTTGGAGTTCACCAACATTTTTCGAACCTCTAATCTGAGGTGAGCATATTGCATCCAGCCTTTGTCATATCTGTTTTGTTGTTGTTGTTGTTGTTGTTTTGTTTTATTTTGTTTTTTAGAAACTTCTCTGAGAATTCCATAGAATGCCCTTTGAGAAACTATCTCCCAGGAAGGATGTTCTGTTCAGAGTTCAGGGAATGAACTATTCAATGCAGCTCAGTGGTAGAGCCCTTGCCAAATATGCCTGAGTAGGATCTTGGTTCCATCCCCAGCACTACAGAGATGTGGAGGAATTGGACTGGGCGTGGTGGGTGGCGCATATCTCTACTCCCAGTATTTTGGGAGGCTGAGGCAGGAGGATCATGAGTTCAAAACCAGCTTCAGCAAAAACAAGGCGCTAAGCAACTCAGACTCTGTCTTTAAAATAAAATACAAAAAAGGGCTAGAGATGTGGCTCAGTGGTTGAGTGCCCCTGAGTTCAATCCCCAGTATCCCCCCCGTGTCCCCCCCCAAAAAAAGAGGAATTGGGATGTTCAGGGAAGAGAGCTATGCCTTTATGGGCTGAAACCCCAGAAGAAAGGATAACTCATAAAGTATGGAAGTATGGGAGTTTCTCTCTCTCTCTTTCTTTTTCTTTTGTTGTTGTTGTTGTTGTAATACTAGGGACTGAACCCAGAGACTCTTAACCACTGAGTTACACATCCCCATTCACTTTTTTAAATTTTATTTTGACACAGGGTCTCACTAAATTCCTGAGGCTTGCCTCAAACTTAAAATCCTACTGCCTCAGCCTCCATGCCACTGGGATTACAGAAATGCACCACTGTGCCAGGCAGGAAGATAAAAGTTTCTTAAAGAGAATATAGCAACATTTTGGCTGGCATCAGAAAGACATGGATTTTATCTTAGCTTTTATTTGCTCATTGCATGACCTTGAGCTAGTTATTTAAGTCTTGGAGTTTCAGTGTCTTCATCTGTAAAATGAGGAATGTAACACCTATTAATTGGGTTATGAAAATTAAAGGAAGCGAAATATATGAAGGGTTTACTAGGGGACCCAGAACTATTGTTTGTGCTTAATAAAAGGTATCACTTGGTATTATTGTTGTGAATAGTTCCCTGAAAACTAAAAGGAGGCATAAGACCTCCAGGGACCGGTGCAGGTATTTAGAGAATTCTCCTCACAACTCAGAATTTGGGAAGAATTTGAACAATAGCTGGAAGGAGAGTCATGTTATGCCAGCACAGATGTAAAGAACAGGGTCAAAAAAAAAAAAAAAAAAAGCTGAAACTCAAGAACTGAGTCCTGCTAAAAAGTACTATGAAGGCTGATGCAGGGACACATGTCTATAATCCCAGCAGTTTGGGAGACTGAGACAGGAGGATCACAACTGGAGACTAGCCTCACCAATTTAGTGAGAGCCTGTCTCAAAATTTTTAAAAAAAGAAAGAAAGAAATTAAAAAGGGCTGGGATTGTAACTCAATGGTAGAAAGCCCCTGGGTTCAATCTATTATAGACAAAAACAAAGTGCTATGACCAACAAAAAGGGCTTTAGTTTTGTGTGACTCTTTGGAGAAGACCTCACGGTTTGGATAGAGTAATGCTAATCAGTGGCAGAGAGAAGTAAATTTTACTTGAATTGTGTAATGCTGCCACCTCAACACAATGATTGTCAGCCTAGGAAGGGTCACAGCAGTGACAAAAGGATGGAAGCTGTGCATTCAGATCTCCTGGTCCACAAGGATTTTAGGAGAATTGGAAGTGGAAGTAAAGAGACTGGTGTTCATATCTTTTGCTTTTTCTCTTTCTTTCTTTCTTACTTACCTACTTATTTATGGTACTAGGGATTGAATCAAGGACCTTGCACATGTGAAGCAAACACTACCACTGAACTACATCCGAAGCCCTGATTGATTGATTAATTGATAGATACTGGAGATTGAACCCAAGGACACTTTAACACTAAACTACAACCCCAGTCCTTTCTGTTTTGAGACAGGGTCTCACTAAGTTGCTGAGGCTGGCCTTGAACTTGAGATCCTCCTACCTCAGCCTCCCAAGTAGCTGGGATTACAGGTATGTGCTCCCAGGCCCAGCTGGTATCAGAAATTCTGAGGGAATTGGGGAGAGGAGAGTTGGCAACCTGGAAGCAACCAAAAGTTTCAGGATGACAAGAGCATTTGCACTCTCCAGACTAGTGAGCTTGGCGCAGTTCTCATGAAAATTCTGCACTAGATGATTCAGCAAGGAGCTTCAGACATTTTGGGAACAGTGAGCCCTGAGAATCAGAAAATAAGGCTTTGGGAAGTGCTTACCTGCCTGGAAGACAGAAGAAGTCCTTTGGATTCACATACACAGGGTTTAGAAAGACATCTTGAGAACGCTCTGACATCATTATTGAAGGGAAAGTGAGGAACGAGAGATGGGTAAGCGAGAAATGAAAAACAGACCAGGCAGATACACATAAGAGTTTATTTGTCAGAGATGACAAATAAAGGCACATCTCTCTATAGCAGAGAAAGGCAAAACAGGCTTGGGTTCCAGGACTTTTATGGGGCAGGCTCAGAAATCAGAGCCAGGCGGGTCCTAATGCAGATAGTCAGGGGTTGTGTTGGTATGAGGGAGTGGTGAGCCTTTCTCAGAAAGGCCCTTGGGCAGGAAAGTGAAACTTTTTCCTTAAAATGGTGGCTGTCACTTAAGATGACCATCCAGATGCTAAGCAACAACCTTAAAATTATAAGCAACACAGATGTGTCCAGAGAGCATCCAGGAGGGTGAGAGACCGGTGATGGGAAGGTTGGGTTGATTTATAATTGATTGGATGAGGATACCCAAAGAGTAATGATGTCAGTCTGTCAGGCTGTCTGCCAGCCCTGGCCTGCTTACTATTTAATCAAAGCCTAGGAAGAGAACATCGATGGCAAGTTTATCAGTTTTGTCAGTGATGTGAAGTCAGGAAAGAATGCCAATATGATGGATGCCAGAGTCAGGTTCAGAATTATCTGAACTGCTTGCAATCCTAGCCAAATAACAAGAGTTCTACTCTTAGCTGCAAATAATCATCAGTACATAGTAGCTGGGGGAGAAAAGTTCTAAGGGCAACCCATGGGAGAAAGCCTGAGGGAGATTTCATTGACTGAGGGAGTGCAATATGAGTTGGTAGTTTGATGAGGTTTCAAAGAATAGACAATTTGATGACAGTTTTAATAGAAATAAAGTGTCCCAAACAAGAGTGCCCAGGGCCTCTGTGATCTGTTCTGGTCAGACCACATACTGTATTTATTTCCACACACCACACTTCACTTCCAGACATGACACTCTAGCTTTGACAAGCTAAAATGAATCCAAGGGAGGGTGACTGGAATGGATGGAGGATTTCAGAACCTTGTCAAGAAATGTAGTAGAAAGTTGGGGCCACAGATCCTAGAAAAAGAAACTGTTGATGGGATGTGAGAGCAGCCTTGGGGATTCAAAAGGCTGTCATGGAAAGATGGATTAAACTACTGGGCAACTTGAAGGCCAGTGGTTTGAGAATTGCAGAGAGGCAGACTATGCCCTGTAGAAACAAGATGGCTGAACCAGCTCCTCCTTCAGTGGAACAAAGGCACAAGGGGTCTTGTTGGCCTATAGTTAGCCTTCCAGAAGCACTGATAGCCTATAGTGTCCACTCCAGGAGTCAGGAGCCTTTTCAGGCCCCATCTCTCCCAAGCTCAGGGAAATTGACCTAGCTTGTGACAGTTGGACTGAGTCCTGGAGAAAGGCAAACAAGTTCCTATAAGTTGTGGACATTCTGGCAGGAGGAGCAGAGAGACTTGAGAGGCAGTCAGCTATATTTTGAGGACCTCCCATATCCCAGGACTTACACGAGTCATCTCATTTAATCAATATGATGACTCTACTGTTATTACTCCCATCAAAGATAACAAATCTTGGCCTGGGAATATAGCTCGGTTGGTACAGTGCTTGCCTCACATGCACAAGGCCATGGGTTCAGTCCCCAGCACCACAAAAAAAAAAATCTTAGAGAAAGGTTCAGTCAGTTACCCAAGGACTCAAATCCAGAACATAAGCACTTGGGGGTGGGGGGCAGTGGGTCTGGGTCATCTCAGGAGCCCCTCCCTCTCTCTTCCTCCCCCAAAGCTTTGCCTTCTCCTCTACTGGGAACTCAGGGAGAAAACAGCCCAGCTGAAAAATTAGGCCATGCTGCCGAGCACACTACTTATTTTTTTATGACTAAGATTAAGCTGACAACCATGCAAAACATTGCAAACCTGTGTCGGCTGCAGATTTAATACCTCACCCAGCCCACACAAATAATTCATGCTTCTGCATCGATGTCCAGAAAAAACAAATCAGCAAAAAGCTGGGCTCCTGCGTGTGTATAGAGCAGCCGCCTTTCCATTGAAGCAGCGTGCCGGAAATACCCAAGCTCCAGGACTGCAGATCTAGCGTTTTGCAATTTTTTTTTTCTTTTAAAAGATTAAAGTACGGTTTTTCAAATGATTGAAGGTTGGTGGGAGGTGTAAATGTGGGCACTTGTCACATTAATTCTTCAGATGATTAAGTTCTTTTCCATTTCTTTAAAGCTGTTTGCAGTTGGGTTTGATGTCCTCGTTCCGGGTGAGTGTGTTGTGGCAGTTACCAAGGTGACTTTAGCTGACTTTCAACAATTTATTTTTCCCTCCAGCTTGAGATGTCTCTAGCCCTGTGTGTTGTTGATTCTTCTCCCACCAGCCCCCTTCCACCTCCCATTGCTGTTCCTCAGCACTTTTGCCTGTGGGCCCTGCCCTAGGGCTAGGCCTCAGCCCCTCTGCAGAATGAGCATGGTGGTGCCCCTGGATATAAGAACCTGTCAGATAGCACAGTCACACCCTAGTTTTTACACTTAAACTCACTCTGTGGGGCTGGGGAGAATGCTTACCCATCATGCACAGGGTCCTAGGTTTAATCCCCAAAACCATAAAAAATAAAAATAAAGGATTAAACTCCCTATGTGAAACTCAGGCTTGTCACCTCAACTCATCTGTAAAAGGGTTAACAGAACCTGCCTTAGGGAGTAAACCTATGGCACAGAGAAAGTACCCAGCAGATTGGAGGAGCTGCTGTTGTTTCCTGCCTTCTGTTCTTGTTTGGACCTAGAGGGCACCGGTGTCACCTCTGAGCCCATCAGTAGTGCCTGACTGAGTTGATGTATTTAGTGTTACTCTCCTCAAAAGGGAGGTGTAGCGGCTCTGGTGGAGGGAAAGAGTTAGTTGGTCAGAAGTCCAGGGTTCCCAAGTTGGCCTGTCATAGACCAGCTCTGTTGCCTTGGATGCCTTGCTGTCCCTTTTTTGAAAAGGAAAGAGATAGATTAAACAATCTTGAGTTTCCTTCCAGTCCTGAAATACCATGACCCTCTTGTTCATAGCTTTTGTCTCCTTCACAGGTCTTAAAAAAGCTCTTGCCAAGGGGAAAGGCCATTTCAAGTGGCTTTGGGAAGCCAGAGGAAGTGATGGCTTTTGTGAAAGAGCAGTCAAATCTGGGGAAGGATCCTCACATAGAAGGAGAAGACTCAGGAGGGAGCAGTTCTAAGCACTGCCTCAGCAGGACCCTTGCTGTCCAGTGCTGGCCTCACACCCTTGCCCCCTGGGAGGACTCTGCCTTTGGCGTCTCATTGGCTGCAGGCCCCAGGGCTCAGCCTCCAGTGTGTGAGGAGGTCAGGCCTGGCCTCTCCCTCTCTTCAGAGGCTGTCTAGCCCAGACATCCTGGGTGGCTCCTGCCTGCTGCTTGAATGATAAAAACTGGAGCTTCTCACCAAGTACTTTGATGGACACTTGGGGAATTGTTTTGAGATTCACAGCCCAAACCAGAATCCGGCCTTTTGAATGGGATCAGTGGGTGACCCTCATTTCCTGCTGAGGCAGATTTGAAAGGTTGTCAGTAGGGGCAGCTGAATTTGAAAGAGCAAATCTTGGAATGCAAAGAGACCTGGTGGCCTAGCAGTGGGACAAGCTGTTGGTAGGGAGCTGCACAGAGGGAGAATGAGGCAGCAGTGATAGCTTACTGGGTTTGGCCACAGGGGTCCTTGAAGCTTACCAGGGTAGGGGTCCAATCCTACAGAGTGGGCAGCCAAGCCTAGTGGCCTGAGTCCCAAGAGCCCAGCTCCCACCCCTCAGTGAGGTTTGTGTTACTTCCTGGTTAAATGAAGAAAATATGTGTCACTTCAGTGCCTGGCGATTAGTAGGAATAGGCATGCTCACAGTCTTTTCAGGGTCAGCTGGATGGAAGCTCTTGGAGCCAGATCTTGGGGAGCTCTCCCATGTCAGCCTTGGGAACAAGGGCTCTCAGGCCCCACAGCAGGGGAGAAGGCTCCCTACTGATCTCACAGATTAAAACAAAACCCTGTGGCATAAACTTTAGAGTATTGTTGGGGTCCCCAGGATCACATATAGGTCCAAGATCTGCCTGAGCAGTTTTCCTCCCTCCCTGTTCCCAGACTCTGGTCAGATATGCGGGCGGGCGGGCTTCCTACAGGGGCCTTACAGATCTACCTGAGACAGATGCCAACTCCACCCCCATTACTGGCTGTGCAACCTGGGGCAAGTTACTTAACCTCCCTGGTCCTAGTTTCTTATCTGTAAGAGAGAGATGATGATAGTGCCCACCTCATGGGAGTATCACAAGGAGTAGCCAGTCAGTGGAAGTACTTGGCACAGTGACTGGCACTTGGCAAGCACAGATTGAAGGGTGGCGGCTATAATTGTATCAGGCACCATGATTCGTATTAATCAGCAACATAGCCAGAAACTCCCATCTTGCTCCTCCCTGTGGTTTTCACCATGTACTAAACCTGTTTCCATGCTTGTTTCACAGGAGCCGCAAAGACAGCCTGGAAAGTGACAGCTCCACGACCATTATTCCCCACGAGCTCATCCGCACCCGACAACTTGAGAGTGTACATCTGAAATTCAACCAGGAGTCAGGAGCTCTCATTCCTCTCTGCCTAAGGTGAGCCAAGATTATTCCACAATGGAGCCACCCCCTCTCCCCCGACACCCAACCTGGCTTTGGGGCCACTTCAGAGCCTCCCAAATCTCTCTCCCCCAACATGCGCCCCACCCCCAGGGGGGGCCTGGTACCACTTCACCTCCATTCCTCAAGACCTATGCTTGCTGTTTTACCCAGCAAGGCCCCTGTAGGAAGCCCGCCCGCCCGCATATCTGACCAGAGTCTGGGAACAGGGAGGGAGGAAAACTGCTCAGGCAGATCTTGGACCTATATGTGATCCTGGGGACCCCAAACCAGCCATCAATCCCCATGTCACTGGGTCATTCTCCCTATGGAAACCTCTAGGCAGCTTAGGTTGTAAGAAGTCTGCAAGCAGTGGGGGCCAGTTGGCCACATAAATTATCCCTAGAGGAAGGCTCTCTTCTGTATCTCAGCGTAGAGCAGTGGCAGGCTCCAATGAGCAAAGCCACAAGCAATCTCTGGCTGCTTGGTCGACAGACCATTCTCATTAGCAAGTTTCAGAGTCGGAGAATCCACAGGGAATAGGTGCTGAAGAACTCTCCTTTATCCAGGAATTGTTCTTCAGCCTTGCCCTCTTTAGGGAGTTTTAGTAACTAAGGGAGTCTCAGATGCCCCCTGCTATCCCACAAGCCTGGGGTCAGGGATGGCTGAGTCACCAGTAGCATTTGGTTGCCAGGGGGAAGATTCTGGTGGGTTCTTCCTGCTTGCTGCCTTTCCCATGAAAAACTCTCAGTTCTTCATACCCAATGACCAGCCCAGCAGACTCCTTGAGAGACCAGGAAGCCCAGCTGTGTCTCTTCTGCTGCCGTTCAGATCAGAAACCCAGTCTTGTAGCCAGAAGTCAGCTGATTATGTTGAGCTGAATCTCTTACAGCTGGCCTCATCTGCAGTCCTCTGGCCTTCCACCGTCACTTTGCTAGCAGGAGAGGCAACAAGAATCCCTCTAACTTGGAGGACAATGACAAGGAAGAAGGGGTTGCATGGTTTGGATCCTCCCCACTATCCCTGGAGCCTGGGGAAGGAGTTTGGAGGGTGGCCAACCTTGGCCAGCCACCCTGGGCAGCAGGGCAAAGATTGCTTGATCAGAGTGAACAGGACCTGGCAGGGCCCACTGCCAGATTCCCAATAATTTCCTCCTCAGCTATTTCTTTGGTACAGGCTTAAGGCCGTTAGACTGGTGAAGGGTTAATGTAAGGCAGCCTGAAAGAGTAAAGAGCAGGTGTTGCTTCCCTTGCTGACTAGCATCTTTGCCCCCTAAGTTGTCACTGCCTCCCCTTCCCCCGGTATATTTCCAGACTGGGGATTAAGGGTGACTTCTTGTGGCTCCCTCAGAGTGACCCCACTTGGCTTCATTAATCAATCAATCAACAAATAAATAAATAAAGATGTGCTTTTTGCCTTTAAACCAGCTGTTTAAATGTTACAGGAAAGCCCAGGAGCAGGTGGAAAATTCTGCCCTGGACACTGAATTGTCTTTCTTGCTGGGAAGGCCTGGTATCACTTCACCTCCATCCCTCAAGCAAAGGAGGACATGACTCCCTCTTCATTCTGGGTATAACCCTGGGCATATTGCTCACTTTCCTCTCTAGCCTCACCATTCCCACCAGTATGTGAGGGAGTTGGAATCTATCACCACTGAGGCCCTTTGAACTCTGATCTAGAGTTTTCTCTGCTGGTTGAGCACTTCAGGAGGAAGGCTTTATAGAACTGGTGAAGGAGGCTTCTCTTTGAAGGTGCTGTGATGAGCGGTTTGGTTATGGTCCCCTGTTGGTGGGCAGGTGGGCCATCAGGAGGGCGTTTGTCAGGCATCCTGCCCCAGAAAACATAGCCTCATCGTCCCAGAACTTTGACCAAGCCTGCTGTGCTTCAGGCTGTTTCTAGGCCCAGCTCCTCATTGTCTCCATGTTCCCATCCCCAGGGGCAGGCTCCTGCATGGACGGCACTTTACATATAAAAGTATCACGGGTGATATGGCCATCACATTTGTCTCCACTGGAGTAGAAGGTGCCTTTGCCACTGAGGAGCATCCTTACGCAGCTCATGGACCCTGGTTACAAGTGAGAAGGCTTTTTTTCTTCTCCCTATCTTCTTCCCGTAGGCTATTCCCTTGGCTACCTGCCCTCCCCTCCCTTGGCCGCTCTTCCTGAGCAGCTGGTTATAAGATGCCTCTTGGATTCAGGGCCTGAGGCCTTTGTGTGGTCATGAGTGTGGATGCTGCTGCCCATCTCAGCAGCTGCAGGGGCACTTCCTGGCCTCCTATGAGACACAAGTGATCACTCTCCAGGCCCTGGCCATTGGTGATTCTGGTTCCTATGAAAATCCAGGTGTGAGGAATATGACTTCCCCTACCCTGGGCAAGATTAAAGTATAGGAAATCAAGAGTGAAGCAAGATGGAGGACATATGGAAGTCACTCTCAGCAGTTCTATGAAAATCTTATGAGAATTCATGGGAAGTAGGGCTGAAGTTGTGGCTCAGCAGTAGAGCGCTTGCCTAGCATGTGTAAAGCCCTGGGTTCAATTCTCAGCACCACATAAAAATGAATAAATAAAATAAAGGTATCGTGTCCAACCATAACTAAAAATAAATAAATAAATATTAAAAAAAAAAAAAAAAGAATTTATAGGGAGTGGTTATCTGTGCCCAGACTTGGGGCTGGGATGGGCAGGCTAGAGTCTCCTCCCATCAGTCAACTTTCCTGTTTCTCCTGTGGAAACACAATTTGAACAGAAACCTGCTGGCTTGTCCAGAGTGCTTATTCTTCTTTGCTCTTCTGGATGAAGGAAACTTTAAGAGCTGATACCTAGCAGGGTGATGGGGCTAACTAAGAGTCATCAGCCTTCTTCTAGCATCCACTCTGACCAGGTCTCTAAGAGGTATTGTGTCTGGTGCTTCACACTCCTTTTTGGGCTTTGTTTGCTTTGGGGGTAAATACTTTCCCTTATCTTTCTCAGGAATATCAAGAAAAGGAGTTTTTTGGGCTAGGGAGTGGCAGAGTACTTGCCTAGCATGCCGGAAGCCCTGAGTTCAATCCCCCAGCACTGCCAAAAAAATAAAAATATGGAAAGGGATCTGACCCTAATCTAAAGGTGCCCAAAACTTGTTTGTAGTGTGTTAGAGAGAACATGGGGGAATTACAGTAGATAGGAAGATAATTTTGCTGGGTTTTTTGGGTTTAACCCAGCTGGGGGTCTGTAATATTCTTAATATGGGCATGTTTTTGTCCACGTGTGTCTGCTTGCAGCAGAATTCCTCCTCCTTCAGGCTTGCCCCCACCCCCATCACCAAAATCCTAACCTTTAATTAAAACAAACAGCAAACAAAGGACACCAACCGCACTCCCTAGACTTAGCTGAGGTAGAAGTGGAAGCTAGTGCTTTAGGGATATTGTGTTCCATAAATTATCTTGCCTTTTTCCACTGTTGTTATTACATTGTTTCATAACAAAATTACTTTGAACCATAAAGTTATAAATACATTTTAAAAGTCCCACTTGGTAACATTAGATTTCTGTCCATGTGGTGTTGATAGTTACTGTAGCAAAAGCTCTGAAGTGTAACATTTGAAATTAGCCCAGCACAAGTGGAAAAGGTCTCCTGCTGCCCCCACGCCCCACCCCCCACCCATGTCCCAGGCTGCCTCTGGTGCCTTGGCTGAGAGCAGGAGGGAACAGGCCTGTTCTGGGCAGAGCTGGTAGCTGGTAAGTTGAGAGTTGGGGCCTATGCAGGAGACCCCAACCCCTGAGAGTTCATAGGTTGTCATTCCAGCAGATGATGTCATGTTGGCAGGTCTTGACAGAAGTGTTCTCATAGTGCATGTGCCTGTATTTGAAGGTTTTAGATATTTTGTTTGGAGAAAATAGAGTCTGGGGTCTCTCCAAACCCAAGAAGAAAGTCCACCCAGTTTTTTAGTATCCTCAAAACTTAACTTGCCCTTGTTCTGCCATCCCCCCCTCGGAATGTCTTCTTGCCCTGAGAACTAAGCTGGTCAGCCTCTCTAGTTTTTCAGCAGCCCAGGGAGCTTGATCCCCAAAGGACTCTGCAGGTGACCACAAGACCCCTCAGTCATCATAGAAAGCCTTCCAGGCCCCACCTAACTCCAAAGCCTCTGATCCCCTGGCTGTTGGCATTCCCGCTTCCAACACCACAACCCCCTCACTCCCTGGCAGCCCCTCAGTGAGCCTGGACTCTCAGCACCCGCTGACTCCCAGCACATGGTCCCCTCCTGTGGGCTGTTGCCTGGGGAACCGGGAAGCGGTGGGAACGAGCCACTGGCCTCGGCATGTTCCAATAAAGTTGCTGTGCTGGGAGCTGCTTAATCAAAGGCCTGTGTTATGGGCTCATTAGTGTGGTCCACCACAGGCCAGCTCACAGGAGAGCTCCTGGGAAGGCTGGCTGAGGCCCCACTCCCGAGGCTCGCACCCTTGATCACCAAGGGGTTTCTCAGGCCCTTTGCAAGGAGCCCTGGGAAACCCTCCGACCCTGCCCCCAGCCAGCCGGATTCTCAGCAGTGGAGCCAACACCCACACCAGCCCTCCTCCCCTCCCGGCAAGCAGTCAGCATTTTCTGTGTCTGACTGCCAGCCCACTTTCCCCTTTAGGGTCTTGCCTTGTGGTCACAGGCAGCTCTCTAGCTTGTGGGAATCCGGGCTTGTAATGACTTGTGGGCCTCTCAGGGGTCTAACTATCTTCCCAGGAGTCCAAAGCCTCCTGGAGCCCTGGAGTTAGACTTTCAGTCACAGGTGAGGCCACCAAGGGCCCCAGGACCTCCAGGGGGAGGGAGACCCCAGCTCAGAGGCCTGCCCTTGCTCCTTGCAGGCATTTCTCACCATGTTTCCAGAATTTGGGGTGTCTCCATGGGTCTTGTATGCCCAGGCCTGTTGGGGTAGAGGAGCAGGAAAGAGCTGAATGTAGTAGACCCAGGAAGTAGAGAAACCCAGGCTTCTGTTCTCTTGGCTGCTGCATGAATTTTCCCTGTAGGTCCCAGCTGAAGCAGGAGGGGTGGGATGACTTTCTTGCATCAGCCATCAACAGCCTTGGAAGTACTTACTCCCAGCCTTGGCACCTTGCTCTGGCTACCAGCCCAGGCCTGTTATCTCTTGGGGGAAAAGCAAGGCAGACATCATGCATAGGGAAAGAATGACAAAGAAAAGGCTGAGAAGAAAAGTCAGAAGATTAGGGAACCTGAGCCTCTTTCCAGAGCTTGTGGAGTGGCCCCAGACAGTCCTCCACATCCACTTTCTCCTGGGTCGGCACCTACTCCCCCATATTCAACATCTCAGGGTAACCCAGTACCAGGGAAGTTAGGGCCCCGATACACTGAAGAATAGCATGTGGGCAGTACCAGTTAGGTGCAGTGCATTAGGGGGAGCCCCAGAGGCAGGAGTCAGTTGTATCTCTGCACTCTTCTCATTTTCTGGAGAAGGCACTTGGCATTGTCTGCCCTACTTTGCTTTTTCATCCTTGTTGAGATTGGATGGAAAATGTATCAGCCAACTGTGAAGCTTTGCAGGAGAGTCTTCAGACCGTGGCAGGGAGGCCTTGCCAAAGTCTTCTCCTGCCCCTTTATCTCCCAGCATCCTCTCACTCTGATGGCTTGAGCAAGCTTCTCCCTTGGCCTTTTGATGTTGGGATGTTGGTTTTCTAAGAGTGCAGTCCAGTGCCAAATTGTTCCTCCCTAGCCAGGGCAGTGTGAAAAGGAGAAGTTTCAATCCAGAGGTCACAGAGGGGTCATATTACCAGATATAAGAATATTTTTTTAGGTGCTGCAGTGCTTTCTCAGCTGTGCAGTATCTGACTGTTCACCCAGGTGATGCCCCCAGCCCTAGCCACTCCCTAGCAGGCCCAGTGAGAGGCCCCAGTCTTGGGAGAAGCCGCCCAGCAGCTGTTTTCAAGTGGCCTCTGCTGCTCCCAACCATGTTTGAGGAATTACTACTGAGCTCTCCCCCTTACCCAAAGACAAGCTCCTCACATCCTGAATTCTCCTGCTATTTGGATGCTGTATGGAAGTCAACTTGGGAATCCCCTGCTCAAACTTACGGGGTTCCTCTTTGATGTGTACTGCTTCTCCTTCCACTGGTGGACCTGGCCACACCTCTTCTCCCTGGATACCTTTGCTTAGGCTGTTGCAGAGACCTATTATCCAGGGGCATACCTGTTGAGGTTTAAAGCCCAGGTGTATGCTTGGGGAAGGTACCTTTCTTGCAATAGAGACCCATAATGCCCAACTGTGTCCCTAGGAACCAACAGCCAGAACAGAAGAGTCAGCTTGCTTCTGACCTCCAAAGCCAACTTCTCACCACCCACCAAGAACAGGAAATGAATGAGTGAGGCCTACTGTGCCCCCACTGTCCGCAAGCACATATCTCTGCCTCCTCCCAGTGTGTGTGTGAGGTTGGGGGGGAACCTGCAGGCTGTTTCCTGGCTTTTGTCTGGTCTAGGGGGGGAAGGGTCACAACAGACAGGACTGCTTACTTGTCCCTACCTCCTCCACTGCCATTGTGGGTGCCAGAGCAATTCCTTGGCAGGTCTTGCCACTGAAAACAACATGTTTCCTTCCCCAAGAGAAGGAAAGGGAGGGAAGAGAAAGCAAAACTTGTTGGGAAGCAAGAACAACGTGTCAACATGAAGAGCAAACAAGGCCCTGGACAAAGTGCTAATTGTCACACCAAGGGGAAGGAATGGGCATTGTCAGCCATTCAGAAATATCATTGACCTCAAAAAATATTATTGACCACAGACATTTGAATCAGCATCAGATCTGCAGCAGCTGGGCCCCTGCCTGCAGCACAGCTGGGCCTGCCCAGGACAGGCACTAACAAAAGATCACTTTTCAGGTTCCTTTCTGGAACTTGCTGGGGCCTGGGGAATTGATAGGTTGTTGACAATCTTCCCTCACCACCAACCAGCCAGACTGTCCTAAGGCACTTAATGTGAGCCCACTGGAGTAAAGTACTGGCCTAGATTCCTCACCCCTTCCCTGGCCAAAGATGCCAGTGGGGAGAGAGAAGCCATTATTCTCAGCTCAGCCAGTTAAATGGTGGTAGAGCCTTGCCCAAACCCCTTTCCCTCTGTGCCTATTTCCTAGCACTCTCTCCACCTTGATCTCCTGAGGTATCTTTTTAAAATGCAGATGCTATCCAGGTACAGTGACATGAGACTGTAAGGAATTACAAGTTTGAGGCCAGCCTGGTCAATTTAGTGAGACCCTATCTCAAAATTTTAACAAAAAAGAAGAAGGATTGGGAATATAGCTCAATGGTAGCACACTTGACCAGCATGTACAATGTCCTGGATTCAATCCCCGCTACTGAAAAAAAAGAAAATGAAGATGCCTTGGCCTTGCCCCGGGCATTCTGATTCAGGAGGACTTAGTGTCTAACATCTCCATATTTTCAAAAGCCTCACAGGGGCCTTTATAGTGGCTCTCATGCTCATTCACCTATAATCCCAGCAGCTGGGGAGGCTGAGGCAAGAGGTTCATGAGTTCAAAGCCAGCCTTAGCAATTTAGCAAGGCCCTAAGCAATACAGTGAGACCCTGTCTCTAAATAAAATATAAGAAAGGACTGGGGATGTGGCTCAGTGGCCGAGCACCCCTGAGTTCAATCCCTAGTACTGCCCCCACCAGAAAAAAAAAAAAAAAAAAAAGCCTTACAAGAAAGTATGCCTCTCATTCAAGGGTCACCTCACTCCATGGGCAGTTTGTACACAAACCTAAATGTTTTATGTGTGGCTCTTCATGAGTGCAAATATAAAAGGGTGAAGTTATCATTCTTGTCATTATTACTTCTGCTGTTTTCTGGGCTAGCAGAACTGTTGAAATATAGGGACTCAACCAGGCTAGCCTAAAAATTTGTCCTACTGGATCCACTTGGAAACCATCTTGAGGCATGGTTTGCTTTCCTTTCCAGATGTCTAGCCTGGATTTTTAACAGCTGCATGTCTATAATACTTTGGGTTCCAGTCCTGTTGAACTGAGGGTGGTCAGGAGCTGTGTGGCTGGCTAGGGCTGGTATTACTAGTTTTCTGGGCCACTGGTAGAAGCCAAAGTGACCTTCACCTCCCCCATCGGAGGAGAGAGAGACCAGCCCTAAGTATACAGGTTTCTAAGGTTGGGGTAAAAAAGCATCCTCTTGTCTTGGTGATGAGAGTTTCCTCCTATGCAGGATCATCTTAGGATTCCCTGAGAAGATTCAGGTCAAACACCTAGCAGGGGAGTCACTGCTATTGGTCATTTTAACTGTCACTGTCATAGCCATTCCCATTATTATTTGTGGCAGAGCCAGGCAGCTCCATGGGGACCCAGAGAGCTTCAGGTGCTCCAAGCCCCAGACCTTCACAGACTCTTCCCACAGCTACATCACAACGGTGAGTCTGTTCCTCGTGAGAGCTCCCAGGAGCTACTCCATCATAGCTGTCTATCTCCAGTGTCCTGTTGATAAGATCTGTTAACATTCTCAGCTCTAGCTCTGAAATATACAAAGAACAGGGCCTGTTTGTTCAATCCAAGCTTCTAAGGTTTAACTCCCAAAGTAAATTAAATTAGGTGCCTGGAGCTATGACAGTCTGTCGTGTTTCTTTGCAGAGAATGTCACCCTTAATATCATGAAGATCTCATGTATAATTTTTCCCCTTTAATTTTTTAAAAAATAATGTGAAGTTTCCAACAGAAACCAACAAATCACCAGAAGTGAAAATGGAGGAGTGACTAGAATTTGTCCTCCTTTCGAGTCTTGCCATCCCTTCCCCCATCGAGTACAAAATAAGTCCACACACAGATGGTGCAGCGTTTGATGGTGGCTCTGCTAAAAGCTTCCATAGCTTACCCTTTCCCAGCACCAGTTCCAGACCTTTGTCAGTGCTATTGGCATTACCTTTCCTGTTGTTGAGAAACAATTCCCTTTGGAGTCTCACTGGGTAGCCACCATCTCTGTAACCCTCCCCATGCCCCATTTCACCCTAGCACTAGTTATAGGCCCAGACCTAGTGACCGCTCTAGGAAAAAGCCCCTCCCTCAAATATTTATGGGTTAGAAGTGAACCCAGCTTGGCCCAGACTGGAGCCATTGTATTGTAACTGGGTTTGTGGTATGCTTGTGTTTGCGCTAGCATTTGCAGGGATGGCAACAAGCCCTGGAAATGCCAAATATATAAATATGATGTTATACTACTCGAGCAGACTGGTGATAAGTGGTAGAGAAACTCTGGAATTGGTGGCCAGGGAGGGATGTTCCCTGGGATAAGAGTATGAAGAGAAAGGGCTTGGGCTGCCGGAAGGTTGGGTATGAGTTTAACTGGGTATAACTACAGTCTAGGAAGAACTTGGAGAAAGAACAAGAAGGGGACACCTCAGGTAGGCACTCCCTTGGGCCAACTTGGCCCTGACTTTGTTCCGTTTCTCACTTGAGGCCTGAGCTCCTCCAACAGAAGATTTGGTAAAGAGTCATGGGCTAGTGGTCAGAGTTTTTGTTCCTAACTGTGGGCTTCCATCCTGGGAAAGATGGGTCCTGTCAGCCAAGGGAAGGCTAGTCCAGTGAAATATGGGCTGCCTTCATGCCTTGTCTTAAAAAATGAATACATGAGGGACTGGGTTTGTAGCTCAGTGGTAGAGCACTTGCCTTGGACATGTAAGGCCCTGGATTCAATCCTCAGCACCACATAAAAATAAATAAATAAATAAAGATAGTGTGTCCATCTACAACTAAAAAAAAAGAAAAGAAAAGAATACAGGAGCAAATGTCCTGGCACTAAAAGTTCAGGATTTAGAAGCAGTACTTCAGGAACTAAGTTTCCCATCCAGATATGATTGAGATATGGTCTTGTCTCAGCCCCGTAGGCCACATGCTGTAACCTATTTGTGCCTCAGTTTCCTCATCTGTAAGGAGACTGAAGGACATAAGACACATACATGTTCAGTCAGCAGGTACCTGGTATGATGGTGATTTTTCTACTCATTGAGGGTAGTTTTCTCACTTGCCACCCCACCCCATCAACTTCCTTTGGGGTCCATCCTTAAGGACCCTTCTTGCTTGCTTTCCTTTCTCTGCCACTTCACTTTATCTCACATGTGGGAAGCAGGTAGAGCCACAGCCTTGGGGAAGCCCTAAGGACAAGGACTGAGAGGAGAGAGAGGAAAGGGCCAGAATCTGGAAGAGGAAAGATATCTTTAGCCAAGCCCGAGGTGGTGCAGGCATGTGGTGAGCATGGCTTACCAGACCAATGGGTTGGTTAAGGGGCCCATCAGGTTGAGGAAGGCCTGGCGTTAGAAGCCCTCAGCATCTGTGGGCATTCAAACTAGCTGAGAAATTTTGTTTAGGCATTGAGGATGATGGTTTTGTCAACCAAATAGTAGGATTAGACTGTCCAACCTTAAAGCCTGAGGTGGCAGGTATCAGCAGAGTAGGAGACTGAACGGAACCTAGGAAAGAAGCATCTCAGGAGTTTTGAAGAACTCAGCATTGACTGAACCAGTAGGGCAGGGGCTTGGGAGCCAGCCTGAAATAACATGAATACTGTAGGTAGAAAGGGAAGTTGAGAGTCCCTTCCCCATCTATAAAATGAGAGAGGTTGGTCCACAATATTCAAATTATCCAGCTTAGACATTCTTGGATTTCAGGGGCATTTCTAGATTCCAGACAGGGCTTGTATTCTAAAGCCAAATAGATTCCTTTTGTCCTACCAAGTTGATGGGAAAGGAGGTGGGAACATGTGAGCCTGATGGGGCAAGGAGGATGTTGGCAACTTCTCTGCTCTATGACTTTTCTGTCCCCATCCCCCCACCCCACCTTGCATATGCGGGAGCCCTGAACAGCCAAAAGAGGTTGGTTTTCCCCCCACACCAGTTTCCATCTCCCTTCTGGGAACAGCACTACCCACCCTCCAGATGTCCCTACCACACCTCCCCACTGTCTTCTGACCCTCTTCCTTCTCTGCCAGACTCTGGTGATATCACAGGCAGGTGGTGGTGGGAGGCATTGGGGGTGTGTGTTTGGGGTTAGGTCTCAAGAATTTCCCTCTGTCCCTAGAACTGAGCAATGGGTTGATTCCTCCTCCATGGCCAGAAGAAAGATCCACAGCTAGCAATTGGCAAAAAAGACCATATATTTAAAAAAATAAAAGTCTGCCTTGTGCCTTCTTCCCAGATTTTGTTGACTGAAGAGTTTGTAGAGAAAATGTTGGAGGACTTAGAAGATTTGACTTCTCCAGAGGAAGTAAGCCTGTTTGATTTCTCTCTCATGGTGGGGCTGTTCTCCAGGTGTGTGTCTACATGTCTGCATCTACAGGCTGCTCTCTGAGGTGCTGGGATAGGCTAAGAAGTGCCCCCAGGAATGTTAAATGGCTTCATTTCTCTTCTGTTTCCATAAACCACCACCATCCCCTGCTCCACCCCCGCCCTTATGAGGACACCAAGCAAATTGTCTGAATTGCCAGCTCTTAAGAACCTCATTGAAGAGGCAGCCAGGGCCTTCAGGCCAGTACGAGTTCTCCCTAGCCCCTGCTGTTCCCTGGCAGGTTCTGAACAGAAAGCCCATTCTGCTGCCAGAGAACATTCCACTAGGGAGTTCTGGTGGGCAGCGAAGGACTACTGCTCTCGCCTTGGGCCACCCAGGAGCCACTCTTCCTTCTTCCTTTCTTCAGCTCTCCCGTCTTAGTCTCCTCTTCCAGGCTAGCTCAGAGTCTGAGGAGCTGGCAGGTGGGGGGGGGGGGGGTATGCCTTCCCTTGGGTACTTCTCTGGGATACAGGAATGGAGTCCATAATCCCCTTTGTTTTTCTTCCTTGTTCCCAGCATCCTCATTTGTGGGACTTACCTCATCCTGGAAAGTCCCTTCCCCTCCCCCTGCCTCCTACTAACCAGTACCCCAGCGGGACCTGAGTCTTCCTGGCCTGAATGCCTGATGGGCTAGTGGAACATTAGCAAGCTGCCCAGGCCTCTGGAGAGCTCTTCTTGGCCCTCCCTTCCCTGTGGCAGAGACAGACCCTTCCCTTGCCCTGTCTTCCAGGAAATGTGTTTGGGGGAGAGCTCTTTTACTTCCCAAGGGCTAGGCTTTTAAGCTAGAGGGAGGCAAGGCAGGACCTTTCAGCTGCCAGGGCTCCCAGGGGCATATAGGCAGGATATAGAGGCCTCTGATGTTCGTGAGACTTTAAACGCTCAAGGTGGGCTATCCTGGATGGATCTCTGGGTGGACAGGAGAGCCATTTACCCCAATAAGGCATTGTCTTCTCTATCCTCTGGGATACAATTTTGATAAATTAATTCATATACATTCCAAAGTCATCAAGCACTCAATTGGTGCCAACTAATCAACTCCCATAAGTCACTGATCTCTGAGGCCTCGCTTCCCATTCAGTCAGGCCAGAGCCAGCTGCCCAGAAGTGCTTCCGGAGAGGCCTTGTCACACTGGGGTGGCGCTGCGCCAGGCTGCTGCTTTAAGCTTGGGTGTTGAAGGGGTGGGAGAGGGACAGTCCAGGCAAAAGGGATAGGAGCCAGGGGAGCTTAGGAAAGTAGGTCACTAAAAATGACTTTTTTTTTTTTTTTTGCTTTCCTGTCCAAAGGCTATCCCCACACCCTGCCCCACTCTCTACTTTGTCCTGGCATGGACAGTCCCCCATCCAGAGGGAGGGTAGAAGGAGCCAGCCAGGAAGCATCAGGGCCTGTTCACCTCCAGCTCAGCTCCAGACAGGCTGAGAGCAGTTTTCTTCTTTTCATCGTGGCCCTAACTTGTGGTCTAGCTCCAAGACAGTAAGACTCATAAGAGACAGACCCTGCTTCCAAGCTCCAGTATTAGTCCAAGTCAGTGAACATTCATTGAGCACCAACGGTGTGTCAATCTACATGCAAGGTCCTAAAATCCAGAAAAAATGAGATGTCAGCTTCTTCTCTTCCCTACCATAAGCCCCCATGTAAGCAGAAGCAGAAGAAACAACACAAACTGATCAGTTATTTCTAGGGTAGGATCGGAAGACCCTGGTCTCTTCTCAGCCACCACTCTGAGCTAGGGACCATGGGAAGTGCATGAAAGTGAACCAGGGAGAGCAGCATGGGGATTTGTTCCTTCTGAGAATGCACCAGGCTCAAACCACACTGATCCTGCTCCTTTGCTCCCACCAAGGCCACGAATGAAAGTCTGACTTTGGATCTGAACTAGGGCCTCCTTCCCTTTGGACCCTTTGGCAAAGGTATGGAGGACAAGTTTCAGGGTCCTGCCCACACCAGTCTTGAAAAGAGGCCATGGCAATGATAGACCTCAAGCCACTTCCCTGTAGCATCCGCACCCTGCTCTGGCCTGCCATGTGCCAGCCTCAGGGCCTCAGAGAGCAGATTCCATACATGCTTGTGGCTGGAGGCAGAACCAAGGAAGTAAGCAGGAGGGAGATCAGCATAGTTAAAAAAGAGCAGGGAAACATACCTCCTCCAACCTGGTTAGTTATTGGCAGGGCAAGGGGAAAGAAGAGACGAGGGAATTTCAGCAACTTTATCCCAGGTGCCCACCTGGGTCTAGCATTTGAGAATGAAGCTGGTATCCAGTGACTCTCTCTTTCCCCCAGCACCCCAGAGATAGTGCCTGGACAAGCATCCTGCCTCTCTTGGCCTCCTTCGCTGCTAATCACATGTACTCTGGGTCTGTGCTTGCTTCCTCCACAGTTCAAACTTCCCAAAGAGTACAGCTGGCCCGAAAAGAAGCTCAAAGTCTCCATCCTCCCGGATGTGGTGTTCGACAGTCCTCTGCACTAGCCTGGGCTAGGCCCTGCAGGGGCCAAGGGGAGCCCGGCTGCTCTCTAGTGACTTCCGGTATAACAACTGCATAAGGGAGATTCCCACAAATTAAAAGGACAAGTGTGAGGACGACTGTGCGACTCCCATGTATGGCCACAGGCCCCTGCCTCACCTCCAGCTCAGGGGCCTCGCCCTCCAGCCAGCCAAGTCCACGTAACCAGGCCCTCATCCCACTGGGCCAGTGAGTGGGCACATGTAAACCCTCTCCACCCCTGGCACCACGGGTTCTGGATTGAGATTTGACTCTGAACCCTTGATGTGCCCTTGGGTGGAGATAGGCCTTGTCCTCACCTACCCCTGCCACTCAGCCCAGTGTGGAGTACACATGGGTGGCTGCCCAGTTCAATTCCATACGTCTTTGCTCGTTGAGCTGCTCCAGTCATGGAATGATTCCTACATTTGATTTTCTTCTTTATTTTGTAGAAACCGAATGGTATTTTATTGTATGGCAAAGATGTCCAGAAGCTGTCTGTATAATGTTTTTTAAGCAGAACTTTATTCCCAGATGAACTTTCCCATTCTCTCAGACAGGGGCCTCTGTCTGCCCCTGTACTTCTCCCAGAAAAGGATTCCAGGTCCTGGAGCAGTCCCTGCTTCCCAGAGGAACTTTTCTTCCCATCTGGGCCAGAGGAACCTGGATACTCTCCATACAGCCTTGAGCCCAGTGTAGCTGGTGCCAGGAAGCAGTACTGCTGCTGTTTTCCAAGTGAACTGGGCTCCCACAAGGTTCAGGAGTCATTAGGAACTCAAAGATACTGGTGGCCCCGGTCTCAACTTCCAGGCCTTTCCCACTCAACCAGGCCTGCCATCAATTTGTTATCCTGCCATCCCAACCATTGCACACCATTGCACACCTCACAGACCATCCCCACCTGCTACTCAGGGCCTAGGTCTTCAGCTCTTTGACTACCCCTGTCCCCTTTCCTCATCCCCTAGGCTTGCCAGCACCCAGGCTACAGTACTCTGGCTTATTAAAAATTGAAAAGTCAACCCTTCACCATTTCTTTCACTTTGATTTTGCCTGTACTGCTCTCTGCCAGCTCCCCACCTCCACCCACCCCACCCCAGTCTTCCCTGCATCCATTATTTTCTTGTTTTTCATTCCCTGTTCCTTGTCCTGTCTCCTTTCTTACATCCTGGCCTCCTTTTTTTTTTTTTTTGGGGGGGGGGTACCGGGGATTGAACTCAGGGGCACTTCACCACTGAGCCACATCCCCAGCCCTATTTTGTATTTTATTTAGAGACAGGGTCTCACTGAGTTGCTAAGTGCCTCACTTTTGCTGAGGCTGGCTTTGAACATGCAATCCTTCCTCAGCCTCCCAAGCTGCTGGAATTACAGGCATGTGCCACCACGCCCAGCACATCATGGACTCTGTGGTCCTTGGTCCCTCAACCCTAGTACTACAGATCGCACATTTTGCCTTCTAGAAGCCAACCTGTCTTTGACCCAAAGTTTTAGAGTTAACTCTTGAGTTCATCTCCCACTTCTTACCTGGAATTAGAAAGCCCCTTTCCTGTCCTCTTAGCCTCCAACTCCAGGGGGCTACTTCAAAATCACCCTTCAGACCTCTCTAAAACAAGTCATTCTGTCTGTCAAGGACCATGAAGGGCTCTTCCCTAGCTCTGTTCACCTCCACCACCTACATGGGCACCCACCAGGAAGCATCAGGAGGCCCATAGGGTACAGAATCCCTCTGATGAGATAACCAGCCTCCGAGAGCTGCCTCCAAGGTCATGAGGATGCTGGCTAGAGTCTCCAAGGAACTTTGGACTTCCAAGGGTCCACTAGGCCCAAACCCTCTGTACAACTCCAGGGTTATCCTATTAACTCTACTAAGCTCAGAATGTCAAGGCAACTAGCCTGGAGCATGTGGGAGAGACTGGCCTCAGGCCTTCCAGCCAAGAAGCAGCCTGCTGCCCTGAGAACTTTCCCTGAAGGATGCTGGATGATCTTCATCCATCATGGCAGCCCCACCTTTGAAGATCTTGTCTTCTGATATTTCATGGGCAGAGAGGTGCCATCAATTTGTTATCCTGCCATCCCAACCAGCATCTCCCCAAGTTCTCCCTTCCTGGGAGCTGCCTAAGGGATCCCTACCTCTATCTGCCTGCTTTGTGGGAATAGGTACATTTTCTGAGCTATATTT
The DNA here is from genome assembly GCF_021218885.2 of Marmota monax. Classification (NCBI taxonomy): domain Eukaryota; kingdom Metazoa; phylum Chordata; class Mammalia; order Rodentia; family Sciuridae; genus Marmota; species Marmota monax. The sequence goes on from NW_026692881.1 coordinate 18,650,306, forward strand.
TGTCATCAGTCCATGAAAAATCTGGTCAACAACTTGCCCCAGACCTGCAGGACCTTTACAAACTGAATGATAGCATCATCTGCTTGGTGGCCCTCAGCTTGGGAAGTTGGGGATGGTAGAAGGGAACAGGAAAGTACTGAGTGATAAGCCCAGGAAGCCTGGGGCCCCTCTGCCCCCACCACTTTGGGAGCCTTATGAACATCCAAGATCCTGCTGGTGCTGAGCACCCATTATTTCTCTACAGAACATTGGCTCCAGGAGAGTGATAAGGCCTCAGCCATCTCTCATCTGGTCTTTCCCATGGATTCTGAGGTTTCTCAGGGAGGAGGTTCTCCAGTGAGCTCCTGGTTGGTGAGAGGGGACCCTGACAGGATCAAGCTAGACTGACCTTGTATGGTGCCCAGCACATGGTGGGTACTCAGTAAATGAACCCCTTCTTTCCCTCCTTGAAGCTATATGGATCAAGGGGGCAGGGACTCTCTGTCTCCCTCTGTCTGCCCCTTCTTCAGGCTTGCCCAGTCCTACCCCATCTTTCCAGGTCCCTGGTACTAAAGCTTCAGAGAAGAGGAGGCTCCCTGCTTGCTGTACCTGCTGCTGTCTAAGGCAGACTCCTGTGGCTGTTAAGGTCCAATATGGCTGCAAGAGGATGGCTGCCATTCTGAGGGGGCAGGGAAGCTCCTGCAAGGTCTCTGGCCTGGCAGGGATGTTGGTGCCTCCTATTCTTCCATGGGCAAGGCTCTAGGGCAGGAACTAAGAAGCCTTGGGGTGAGTCTAAAAGGGCTAGAGAATTCTTAAAACCAGACCCAAGGTCTTGGGATGGTTTCTGAGATTGAGTTGAGAAGGGACAGAAAAACTGAAGGTTGGTGCCCCTATGGGGCAGACCAGTGGAACTCCCTGGACTATTTTTTTATGTGATCTTCCTTCTCTGCCTTCCAGGACCCGTATGCCATGTGAGGTGCCTGGGTCCCTGTTACAAGTCAGGAGCCCTGTAGGAAGACCCCTCCTTTTGTACAAGTACCTGAATGCTGCAAGAAGCAGACTTTTGTAAAATTTTATATTAGTTTTTTTTTAATGTCAGTGGCGACTCGGTTCCTGGAGCTGCAGCCAGCCTGGGGCTTTTGTAAGAATTTTTGAGTGACTCACTTAGATGACGTCGTTCCTTCTTGCCCCTCTTCCTCTGTGTAATCTAAGTGCATTAAACATATTTGCAGAAGCGCCTGAGTTGTGTGCTCCTTTCTGGCTGCCTGGAATAGTGGAGCAGGAAGCCTGGTGCCCAGGTAGGGGAAGACCTAAGGAGTATTGTTGGGAGTGCAGAGGGTGCAAGGCATGGGGTTGCCTAACTGGTGACTCTACAGTCATGCAGAAAAGTGCTGGGATAGGCTTTCCCTCATGGGTCTTGATTTTTCTAAGGTCAGAGGGTTGGAGTGAGGAACCCAGTCTGAGTTGAGTGGGTGGGACCTTCTCTCTGCCATTCCTTATTCTTCTCACCAATCCCTGCATCCCCTTTAGAAGAGGGGCCCAACAGGTGGGGAACGTAGGACTTCCTCACCTCCAGTTTGAAAGTCCTGTTCCATCTTCCAGCTAACTATTCCCCTCATCAAGCATTTAAATTCAACCTCCTTACCTAGGCCTAGGTTCAGGACTCAGGATTGGAAGGAAGGGCATCTCAAAACCAGCTGCACTCATGGGTGGATACAGGCCAGCCCACACTTGTTACCAAGTCTTCTAGGCCTGGGCTAGGTGGATGTATCTTCCTTCCTTGGACTGCCCTGCAACTACTGCCTCTCCAGGACCCATGCTGGGGGGCCCAGGGAAGCAACAGCCTAGAGTCCTAGGCAGACAAGGTGGTGTCTGCATCCAGACAGAGTTCCTGAAACCTGTGAGATCGCCCAGGACCTCACACTTTTTTTTTTTTTTTTTTTTTGGTACTGGGGATTGAACCCCAGGGATGCTCAACCACTAAACTACATCCCCAGCCATTGTTTTTGTTTTTTGTTTTGTTTTGTTTTGTTTTGAGACAGGTCATGCTCAATTGCCCAAGCTAGCCCAGAACTTTGTGTCTTACTGCTAGACCTGATTTTCTGTCTTGGCAATTGACAGGGCTTTTTCTTCTGGTCCTCAGGATGGGCTGCAGCACCCAGGGCTAGGACAGGCAAGGAGAGGGGGTTGTCAGTTCTTGTGTAAGAACTCTTAGTTCTTGTCATCCTTTATGAGCCCCAGCTGCTTGGGGGGACTTCTAGGAGGAGATCAGTACCCCTTCTTCCCCTGTGACCTCTTATTGAACTCTGGCAAGGGGCTGGCCCCTGGCACATAGGGGTAGGTCCTACATGAGCCTCAATCCCTCTGGTGGCCAGAAGAAGGGAGCTAGGAGGATGTGAAGCCAGGCTGACAACCACAGGATGATCCCTTTGTGTCCCTTCCCCTTGCTCCCTGGAGATGGGGCAGTTACTTCACCCTCCTCATCTGACTGGCCTCGAAAGACCCAGGGTCAGGGTGAGGTTCTTGCCCCAAAGAATGCAGAATAGTGGGCTGGGATTGTGGCTCAGCGGTAGAGCACTCACCTACTATGTGTGAGGCCCTGGGTTCAGTCCTCAGCACCACATAAAAATAAATAAAGATATTGTGTCAAACTACAACTAAAAAATGCAGAATAGTGATACCCTGTACTTAGGTGGTTCTGGGAGACTGTACCGGCTGAGTTTTTTTTCTGGAAAGAGAAGGGCTCCTGGGCCTACACCAAAGTCTCTAGAGCAGAAAATCTGCAATGTGACCTTTTTTTTTTTTTTTTTCCTTTCTTTTTAGTACTGAGGTTCAACCCAGGGCCTCACAAGTGCTAGGCAAGTGCTCTGCATCCTCAGCCCTGCCATGTGATTTTTAATGCTCCTTCAGAAAGGCTGTTATATTCTGCCGGGTATCTGCTTTGCCTTATCTGGGGAGGGGGGATATATGCCCCAGGACCATGGGGCTGGACAGCCTGAGAGATTGGCCAGACTGTCTTGACTAGAAGGAGAATGCAAGCTGGGAGTGACTCAGGCCAGCCTGCCAGGCACCAAGGCAGCTGCAGACCACAGAGAGGGAGGAAGGAGGTGGGGAGAGCAGGATGGGGATGAGGGGATGGTTTGATTTGCTGGCAGGAAAAGGGAAAGTGTATTCCCAGACTATATCGGCAGTGCAGGATGTAGTTTACAAAGGGCAACCATCTACAGGCCCCTTCTGGGGGCATGCTGGGATTGACCCGGTCCTCTTCCCCTTCTCCTCAATGTACGAAGTCCTCAGGAGAGAACTGAGTGTAGGCAGAATGGGGGAGGAGCAGTCAACTGGTGGTGGGTATCTATGGTTGTATGAGCATAGCTTTCTGAATAACTTGAGGGTTGAAGGAGTCTTGGCATTGTGACCTTACTGAAGCCAGAAAACCAGGGGCAGGGAACTGTTCCTTCTTTACCCAGTTTACCCAAACTGCATCTTCCCCCCATCTCAGTACCATAAGAGCTCAAAAGTCATGGAGAATAAAGCTACCAGGTGGCCACCTGTACAAGACATGAAGGCCACTGTGCACAGTTGAGCCTCTCCAGTAACACTGTGGGAACAGTAAGAACTAGAAAGCACTCAGTTATTCTTTCAGCAAAAACATGCCAAAACTTAAATTTCGCGAAATGGACACAGGCCCTGCCTGAAGGAGTTCATACTACAGTGGAAGAAATGCACGTAAACAGATGCAAGCAAGAGTCATGAAAAATGAAGGCACTGCGCAGCTTTCTATCCTTCTGTCCTACTTCTACCACTTAGTACCAATGTGACTTCAGGTTAACTAAGTTATGCCTCAGTTTCTTCACCTACAATGGATATTTGCCTCACAGAGCTTTTGAAAGGCTCATATGAAACTGCCGGGTTTCTGTTCTCGCGACTAAAAGGCTCAGGGGTCACTCTAGTTAAACTGGGCTAACCGGGCTGCACGAAATAACCACACAAGAGACACAAATACCTTTTTCTTTGGGGTTGCTGTGACGGCTCCTCTGACCTTAAGGGTCCATAGAAAGAGAGAGAGCGAGAACACGCTCTGACCCCTTTTAATGAGGAGAAGCTATTCAAATGAGGCAAGGGGTCAGGTTTCAGGGGGCTGAGTCTATCTTCATGATGTCCACTGTCAGCAGGTTGACTGACACCTGGGTAGGCCACACCCAAGGGCACAGTAAGAGGAGGGGACACACACAAGGCACTTCCATTGGAAGATTCTATCCTAAACAGGGCAAGGGGTTATATTACAAAGGAACAGGTGAGCATAGCTTCACCCATGGGGCTGTAGCAAGACATACCCATTTCTGTGACTGAGCGCCTTGGCACCCAGCTAGGGAGTGTAACTCAGTCACCCATAAGGTTGGCCTCCCACATGAAACAACAGACATGAGATGTCTGGTATCTACACCAGTCTGGGGAGATTAAAAGGCTTCCTGAAAGAAGTGACATCTAAATTAAAATCTTAGGAACATCTATGGATGAGTCAAACAAAAGAGGTGGGGACTTTACTTTCAAAAGCTCTCCAGGCAGACAGAACAACAAGAGTAAATGCCTCAACACTCTTGGGAACTATTTGTTTCAAATTGTTGAACCAATTGAGTATATGGCTTAAGGCATCAAACTCATTTTAGAATCATGCCACTGCCTACTGGATGGACAATGTTTTAAAAGGGAGTAAGAATGGAGGCAAAGTGACCAGTCAAACATGGATTAAGTAGAAGAGTAGGATGGACAGAGTAGGATTCATTCATCGATTCAATACTTATCGAGCATCTACTATGCTATGTCTCATTCTAGAAGCTAGGAATATAGCATTAAAGAAAATCCCTCCTGGGATGGGGTTATAACTCAGTGGTAGAGTGCTTGCCTCGAATGCATGAGGCACTGGATTTGATCCTCATCACCACATAAAGATAAATAAGTAAAATAAAGATATTATGTTCATCTACAACTAAAATTTTTTTTAAAAAAAGAAAATCACTCCTTTTACATTTTATGATGAGAGATAATAATTGTTAAAGGTATAATACATAGTACATGGAGATATACTCTGTGGAAACAACAAAGGGGGAGGAATAATGAGAGCTCTCATTATTTGACTTACATTATTTATTTATTACTCAATTAAGCACTCAGTTCTTTTTTTTAAAGTATTTTATTAGTTGTTGTTGGACCTTTATTTTTATGTGGTGCTAGGCAAGTACTGTACCTCTGAGCCACAACCCCAGCCCTACTCAGTTGTTCTTTAGGAAAACTATTTAGGACCTACTGAAATAATCCAAGCAATAGACAGTGATGAAATGTATTTTTACAAAAAGTCTATTTTTAAATAGATCAGGGAAGGCCTGATTACATAGGTAACATTTGAACAAAGGACCGCAATGACAGGAAGAGGTGAACTATAGAGCAATCTGGAGGAAGAAAGGGCTTCACAAAGAATAACCACAAAGACTAAAAAGGAACACATCAGGTAAGTTTGAGGAACAACAGGGAAGCCAAGGTGACAGGAGCAGAAGGAAAGGGGAGTTAATAGGAAGTGAGACCAGATGGTTACCCACAGGTGAGATTGTGTGGGGCTTTATAGGCAATTATAAAACTTCAACTTTCATTCTTGGAAGCTATTAGAAGATTTCAAGCAGAGGAGTGATGTGATTTGACTTACATTATTTATTTATTTATTATTACTCAATTAAGCACTCAGTTGTTTTTTAGCAAACACATGCCTTTACTCTCATGGACACAGGCCCTGCCTGAAGGAGCTCATGGTACAATAGGGAAATACAAGGAAACAGACCCAGAAACAGCCGTGAAAGATGAATGTATTTATAAATAAAATTATTATTTATTAGCTAATTTGTTCATTATTAATAAATAGTGGAGTCTCACCATGTTACCCAGGCTGTCTCAGAAGTGATGGGCTCAAGTGATCCTCCCTTTCAAGACTCCAGAGTAACTGGGACTACAGGCACATATCACCACTCCTGGATGCTGACATATTTTTATATATATATATATATATATATATATATATATATATATATATATATATGTTGTAGATGGACACAATACCTTTATTTTACTCATTTACTTTTATGTGATACTGAGGATGGAATCCAGTGCCCCCACATGCTAGGCAAGTGCTCTGCCTCTGAGCCACAGCCCCAGCACCTGCTGACATATTTTTAAAAGATTATTCTGACTACGTTGTTGAGAATTCACTCCTGGAAGTAAGGACAGAAACAGGGAAGCCAGTAATGGAGATGTTAAGAAGTAGTCAAGGATGACTGGAGCAGAAATAGTATATTTTGGACACTTTCAGTTTGAGATGCTTGTACCTTCAAGTGAAGATGTCAAGATGAGCAATTAGTATACGAGTATATAGATATTTAAGAGTAAGATCTATCTACAGGACCTGATACTGATCAATTAGATAAAATAGATGAGGGACAAAAAAATGTTCAGGTTGTCTCCCTGATCCTTGGCTTAGTAACAACTAAATAGTTGATGGATCGATCCACTGAGATTGGGAATCTTAGACAGAGGGAGAGGCTAGGATATGAAGAGATGAGGAGTTTAGATTCCAATTCATTGAATTCAAGGTAATTGAGAGAAATCTGTGTGAAAAGCTTCTGCAACCGGGACAGTGATGATTTATTAGATACTTTTTAGTAATGGAACTACCTCTTTCTGAGGCCAAAATCCAAGAGAGAGAGAGAAACTGGAGATATTGGCTGAAGAGTCATCAGCATATAGACAGTAATAAATACTGAGGACTAAATGAAAGGCCCCCAAGGACAGGTGGAGATTAGTAAGAGGATGGAGAGAAGGACTCTGAGGACTGTCAATATTGCTGAATTGGAAATTGCTGAGTCGAGAAGTTAAAAGATGAGAAAACCAGAACAGTATGATGTCTTTCAAGTGAAGTTGAAAGTTGAGAAAAGTGAGGAATTAGAAGAAGGCCACTGCGCACAGCTGAATTTTTAAATATTTTTTAAAAATATTTTGTTTAATTAGTTGGATTTTTATTTTATTCATTTATTTATATGGGGTGCTGAAAATCAACCCAGTGCCTCACACATGCTAGGCAAGTGCTCTACCAGTGAGCCACAACCCTAGCCCCATCAACTGAGTTTTTGATCCTCCTGCCAAGCTGGCTCTAGGAGTCATTTTAGAACATTTTGATCAGTTGGATGTGTGGTAGCACAGGCCTGTAATCCCAGAGACTTGGAGGCTGAGCAGAAGGATCACAAGTTCAAGACCAGCCACAGAAACTTGCAAACAACTTATTGAGACCCTGTCTCAAAAAATAAAAAAGGCTGGGGATATGGTTCAGTGGTTAAGTGCCCCTGAGTTCAATCCCCGACACCTCCCCCCCCCAAAAAAAAGGGGTAAACAGGGATGGGGGTGTAGTTCAGTGATATAGTGCACACATAACATGCATAAGGCCCTGAGTTCCACCCCAGTACTTCCCAGTACTGCAAAAATTAAAATAAATAAAAATAGGGCTGGGGGTGTAGCTCAGTGGTAAAGCACTTGCCTAGAGTGTTCCATCCCAAGCACCACCACCACCAAGAATAAAAAGGTAGAGAGAAGTCTGTGTGTTATTATTTATTTACCTATTTTGGTACCAGGGATTAAACCCAGGGGTGCTTAACCACTAAACCACATATATTTTATTTTCAGGGTCTTGCTAAGTTGGTTAGAGTCTTGCTAAGTTGTTGTGGCTGGCCTTGAACTTTTGATCCTTCTGCTTCAGCCTCCTAAATTGGTGGAATTACAGGTGTGCACCATGACTGGCATATAGAGAGGATTATACTACACACAGTAAACTTTTATTTTTTCTTTTTGGAGAAGCAAGGGAATTGAACTCAGGGTGCTTTGCCATTGAGCTACATTCCCATCACTCTTTTTTTTTTTGAGACAGGGTCTCACTAAATTGCTGAGGCTGGCCTTGAACTTGTGATCATCCTGCCTCAGTGTCCTGATTCACTGGGATTACAGCACCCTGCTTTACATACAGAGATAAGTACATTTTTATCTCATTCCTACACCCCTGAGATGGAATTTCTATTGTTGCATGGATTCCTCTCTACCTCATATCTAATCCATCAGTAATTCGGGTTGTTTCTACTTCCAAAATATATACCAGATCTCACAGCTGCTCAGTTTAAAATCCAAACTCCTCACTATGACCTGTAAGACTCTGTGTGTTCTGGCCCCTACCTGCCTTTCTCCCTCCCACACAGCCTTTTTCTGCCGTAGGACATGCTTGTTCTATTGCTTTTTGCATTTGTTTTTCCTTCAGACAGGCGCACTCTTCTCTTCTCGGTGTTGTTACTTGCCTGATTCCTCCAGAGCATTCAGGTTTCAGCTCAGATGTCACTTTTGTAGAGCCTTTGTGTGTGCCTCTTACTCTCTTATCACAGAAAGTATCCTACATATATTTAAATTTTAAAAAAATTTTCATGCATTTGCCAGGGAATCAATCCCCAGGGCCTAGAAAAATGACAGACACAAGAAGTCTTTTGTTATACTATGTATTTGTGGACTGACCAATTAAGGCAAATTACTTTAATTCTTTAAGCCTCAGCTTCCTTCTAAATAGAAAAGGAATAATAATGCTCGGTAGTTTTAAGCGTCAGGGATGTGAAGACAAGTATTAAAGACATCAGGAAATTGCCCCACAGTGAACCTTTGCAATTCTCGGTTCAGTTTCACAGGACAGATGAGCAGACTCATTAACAAACCCTCCTTTCCCTCAAGTAAAAAAGAGCTACAGGTGAAGAGGCCCAGGAAGAAGTGGTCCCACTACGAACTGGCATTATCGCCCATGTAAGATACACAGAAACCCTCTCCCAACCCAATGTTTAACATACCGAAGTTAGTGAACCAGTCACGTCAGACTCTCGGGGTTGCCCCGCCTTAAAGAGGCGGAGCCCCATCTTGGGGACCAATAGCATAAGCAGACTCTGGAACATCCCCAGTTCCAGACAGGGAAAAGGGGAGGAACCAGGCGCCTTTGCAGCTGTAATAGCACTTCCGGAAAAGTTCGCCCCGCCCATCTACTTCACTAGTGCCGGGTGGGCTGAACCAGCGGGAGCTGATTAAAGGCGCCGCCTGCCGCTTTCTCTTCACCCCCCCCTCCCCGTCTCCCCGCTCCCTTCTCGAGTAGCGGGACCGGCCTTGATGTACGAACACCACCCCCCATCTCCGTCCGCTCCAGTCCACTCGCCGCAGACCCCTGCTCTCCAGCATCCCCACCCTGAGGGCCTCCCAACCCATTGTATACTTGGCGACTGTGGCTCCAAGGCCGGGCGGTGACTGGGGAACCGGGGACTCCAGTGTGCCCTGGCAGCGGGTCCCTCAGGGCCTTCCAGTGCCTGCCCTTCTCGTGGTAGTGAGGCAGAGGCGAAGGCGCCCTTCCCTCGCTGAGCAGGCGGCAGGGCTAACTGGCTGGCCGTAAGGACGTACCCACCCCTCCCCCGGCCCCGGCAGCGAGCTAGCCCCCACCCCCCCCCGCCGCCCCTTGAGGGAGGAGAGCCGGAGCCCGAGCGAGCCGAGGCAGGAAAAGGCAGTCGGTGACTGCCCGGCCCGCCGATCATTTTTATTATCGAGACTATTATTAAAAGGGGGCGGGGACCCCAGGAAACCGGGAAGGGGGCTAGAAACGCAGCTATTTTTATTAAACAGATTATTCCTCAAATAATAATAATACGCGCAAGATGGCTGAAGGTGGCTGTGATGAGTGTTCGAGTTGGGGGGTGGTTTCTTCCTTTTTTTTTTCTTTTCTTTCTTTCTTTTCTTTTTTTTTTTTTTTTTTGATCTGAGGATAAAGCTCTGAAGCGACAGCCTCTGTGAAGACCCTGCCGGTAGTGCCCTCCCCTCACTTGAGAAGCCGCGGGCGGACAAACGGACCCACAGACAGAGCGACCGGCGCAGGCCCGCCCCGGACGCGTCGCCTGGGCAGCAGCGGGGGGCCGCGGGCGCTCGCCTTTCTGCCGACTTCTTCCAATTTTAATCTTTTTTTATTTTTTGGAAAGGACCAGGGTGGGTGGAGCAGAGGTGGAGAGAAATCAGGAATTGGCATTTTCTCCCCTCTAGCTCTCCTAATTTGCTAGAGGCCGCCAGCCCTCCCCTTGGTGGGGGACAACCAAAAAAGAAAAAAAGAGAGAGAGAGAGAGAGAGAAAGAGAAGGCGTAGGACCCTCGAGCGCGCGCGCCTGGACCCCCGGCCGCTGCAGTCGCCAGGAGCCCAAGATGGCAGGGCGCTGAGGAAGCAGCCCGGCTCGGCTGGCTTGGCCCGGCCCCGCCGCCGCAGGCTGGCTCCGACAGCAGCCCAGAGCCTTCCAGGCCGGAGCAGAGGCCGAGAAGAAAAGAAAGTGGGGGGGGGAGGGGGCTGGGGGGACGAAGGGGGAGGGCCGGGCGGGGGGAGGGGAGGGCCGGGAGCCGAGCCTCCGGTTCATTAGCAGTTGAGAAAAATTCCTTTCTAGTTTGATCAATCCTTGTTTTCCTCGGCAGAGCCGAGGCGCCCGCCCAGCGCGGCGACGGAGAGCGGGGTCTCTTCGCGGTGGGGGCGCCCAGCGCGGGGCCTCGGGGGAGCGCATAAGTAGCGACAAGGGGGTCAGGCCGGAGCACCTCCGGGGCTTCTCCCTCCCTCCCTTTCTGGTTGCCTTTTTTTTCCACTTCTCTCCCTCCCCCTTCCGTTTCTATTTGTGAAGGAGGAGGAAGGCAGAGGCGGGCTGGTGTCTCTGGCCGGGGACTGGAATTTCATCTGAATGACTGCCCCAGCGCGCACGCAGCGCCCCGGAGTCGGCCCGCCTGCGCCCCGCAGCCCGCGCCCGCACACTGCCGGCCAGCCGGGGGACGCCCGCGCCGCGGTCCGGGAACAGCTGGCTTGCCTCGCTCGCCGGGTCCGGTTCTAGCAACCCTTGGCGCCGCCGCACTCGCTTCCCGGGCCCCTCGGACCTCGGCCCCCGGCCAGGCGAGGGAGGCGCGGCGCCGACGAGCCGGGCGGGAGCCACTATCGCCGCAGCCGTCGCTAGAGGAAGTGTGCTGCTCCCGGGCTCCGTCCGCCTTTGGGGCGCGCCCAGATGTCAGTTGCGGGGCGCGCAGGCCTCGGGCCGCCGCTGCCTTAGCCGCGCCGACGGGGAGGCGGCCTCTTATATGGAATTTGGACCCCGACGTTCCCCTCCAGGGCTGGTGCCCCGGCCACGGCCCTGGCGCAGTCCGCCGCCTCCCGCTAGGCGCTCGGGAGGAGGAGACGCAGCCGGCGGCGCGCGCGGCGTGGGGACCAAGGCTCCCTCCTCTGGGGGGCGGGCACGCGGAAGGCGCTGGTGACTGAGCGACTGTTGGGGCCGACCGGGGCCAGAGCTCGGGGCTCCGTAGGCCCATAGCTGCACGGGACGGACCCCCAGGGCTGGTTACTTGGAGAGACCTGCCCGGGCCCCCTGCTCGGAGCCGCCATGGCGGAGAATTGGAAGAACTGCTTCGAGGAGGAGCTCATCTGCCCCATCTGCCTGCACGTCTTCGTGGAGCCGGTGCAGCTCCCGTGCAAACACAACTTCTGTCGGGGCTGCATTGGCGAGGCATGGGCCAAGGACAGTGGCCTGGTACGCTGCCCAGAGTGCAACCAGGCCTACAACCAGAAGCCAGGCCTGGAGAAGAACCTGAAGCTCACCAACATCGTGGAGAAGTTCAACGCCCTGCACGTGGAAAAGCCGCCGGCGGCGCTGCACTGCGTGTTCTGCCGCCGCGGCCCCCCGCTGCCCGCGCAGAAGGTCTGCCTGCGCTGCGAGGCGCCCTGCTGCCAGTCCCACGTGCAGACGCACCTGCAGCAGCCCTCCACCGCCCGCGGGCACCTCCTGGTGGAGGCGGACGACGTGCGGGCCTGGAGCTGCCCGCAGCACAACGCCTACCGCCTCTACCACTGCGAGGCCGAGCAGGTGGCTGTGTGCCAGTACTGCTGCTACTACAGCGGCGCGCATCAGGGACACTCGGTGTGCGACGTGGAGATCCGGAGGAATGAGATCCGGGCAAGTACCCTGCGCGCGCGCGCGCGCGCGAACACACACACACACTCTTACACACACACACACACACACACATACACACACACACCCTCTCGCCTGGGAACCACCCATCCTGACAGACTGACTCTTGTGACAGCAGGCTAGAGACCCCCTACCAAACTCTTCTCTGAAAGTTTGGGGTTAAGGGCCTTCAAGAAAGGTTCCAGATCTCTGCTGGGTACATTCCCCTAGCCGATGCTCCTAGGGTCCATCTTGCGATTCCTTTACGGAATTGGGGGGCGGGTGCTGTAAAAGGTAGAGTTTGGGTGTCGCTTTTCTGTTTTGCGCAGCTCCTCCCCCAGCGTTGTTTCAGTAAGCCCTACGGGAAGTCACCAAGGCAGTGACCCCGGTCCTGCTTCTCCAGCTGCTGTTTATGTAATGAGCGTCCTGGTGCCGCTGCTGTGGCTGACATGATCCATGATGCTGGCATACCAATGAGGAAGTAAACAAAAGCAGCCATGTTAGTTTTAAGCTCTATTGGAAACACATTGGGGAGTGGGGGGAGCTTCCGGAGGGGGAGCAGAACTCCAGGTATCTATCTGATCAAGGCCTGGACAGCCAGAGGAGGCACCCTACAGTGCCTCTGTTATGCGTGTTAGTCCCAGTAGCTTCCTCCTGTGTGCGAGAAAGCTGCTCTGTGTTGTCCGCGCCTGCATGAACAAACCTTAAAGTATGTGTCTTCATCACTCTGAGCCCTTTCCTCCCAGCCCAGCCCACTTGCACAGCCCTCCCACATGTGGGGGGGCTGGGGCGGGGAGAGACGGAAAAAGAATCCTGTGGGTTTAAGGTTGAGCCGCCTTGAAATCTGGTTTCAGGCAGCTGGCTCCCCTGGGCTGCCGGCTTGGTGATTATGGAACCGCACCCCCCTCCCATTGTATACACCCTGCAGCAGCGGCCAATGTCAAAATTGCCTTCCCTCCCAGGCCTCTGGCAGGGTTTGGAAGCTGGTCTGAGGCAATACTTCCGTCCCCTTCACTGAAGGGGACTCCTCCTAGGTCCCTCCCCAGTCCCCTGGCTCTCAAGGGTTGAGTCACACCAGAAGGAAGGGGTTGTCCTAAGACTGACTGGGCCATCACTGAAGCTCCAGCTTGGGGCCTGGGTGTGATATCACTTTGATAGGACTGGGCTCCAATAGAACTGGGAGTGTTTATGGGTGGGGGCCCCTGGAGGCTAGTAGAGGCCAGTGCGGAGCTTGGGTATGAGGAAGCTCAAGCAGGTCAAGGTTGTAGATGGGGGCTGTTTCCTGTGTGTGTGGGGGGGACTACTCACAGTGAGTCACTATTTAACAATCAAAAAACATACGTATTCAACCAACAAAAGGCAGGAGGGCCACCGCAGGCAAAGGGTGGAATAACAAATTTGCTGTATAATTAGTTTGCAATCCGATGGGCTATAGCCCTCGGGTTTTGTGCCAGGATAGGCTTCTGGTTTCTTAAAGGAAGTGTGGGGGATGGAGAAAGGAGCCACTCCCTCTCCTCCATCCCCCATGGTTGGAAAAGACCGAGGCCTGGGGAAGTGGAGAAGCCGGGAACCTGGTTGTCCTCCACCCGGACTCACAACTTGTGCAGTGTGGGTTGTGCAGGCACAACCCACACTTTTCTCCAGTATTGGGAAGCTGCTGCTATTAATAAAGATAGCAGGGCTGAGGAGAGGGGGCTGGGAAAGTGCAGAGGCTAGAGAAAGGAGGGCTGGCCAGTACTTGTCCTGGGATTGGCAGCGAAAAGTAAGGAGGGGAAAGAAGGAGAGGTGGTTGAAAGGAACAGGGAGGGGCAGCACCCAGGGTATTGAGTGTATGTGTGCCTACACCTGTGAGACTGCTATAGTGGGCTCGAGTGCCAGGGAGACTTTTAGTTAGGGTGGGGAGAAAACTTCATTATACTTGACTTGGTAATGAGCAAATATCCTTAGTCTGCCTAAATTTGCCTTTAAATGGATCTGTCTCTTGCCTGTAGCTTTGGGGGGACAAGGGTGGCACTTGTTTGCAGTGTGTACCCTGGGGTTTCCACCAACAGACCACTGATCTGGAAGACTTGATAGATGGAAGCAGACACTGAACTTTGTCAACAGCTCTGTGAGTGTGTGTGTGTGTGTGTTTGTGCATGGTGTGGGCAGGCTCAGAAGTAGTGGGTTGCCTCAGGTCCAGATGTGTAATTTTGTTCGCTCAGCACCTGTGCCCAGCAGTCTGAGTCTCATCCTCCTCCAGGCTCCCCCTCCACTCCTTTCTCTCCAGTGCCCCAGGGCATTAGGGTTAGAGATCCTTCAATAGTTTAGTGTCACTCAAATGTGAGTTTGACTTACTGAAAGTGGAGGAATAGGAGCCCCGCCCTGGTAGGGTGGTGAACCACGAGGAAGCTGAATAGAAGAACCTTGTCCCTGTCAGTCATCTGTCTCTCCCACCCCACCCAAAGTCAGGGAGAGAGTCCTTTGCCTTGGTCCCTTGTCCTTCCTCTCCTACCCTGTGGGTGGGGGGTCCTGCTAACATGGCAGATCAATTGACTAGAAATAGGAAACCCTGGTTGTCTCACCTCACATACTCATGCACCCACTTGTACACTTGGGCCAATGATGGGTGGAGCAGCAGAAAGGCAAGCATGGCCTCCAGGGCCTGGACAACTTGAGGGGGACTCAGTCAACCTTTTCAAGTCAGGTCATTGCCCCACTCTGCCCTTGGGAAGCCAGTGTTCCTGGCCTCATTGCCTGAAGCCTAGATTCCCACTGAATGGGCCTCAGAACTATTCTCCAGGACTTACCTAAACCCTCAATATGTTTTCCATAGACTGGGGGAGGGGAGCTAAGACCCCAAGATTGATACATTCAGGTGGACTCAGGCCTGGCCACTCTGAGTGGACAATCCATTTTGGCCCCCAGGTTCAGGGGTTCATCTGAGTAACCAGGGACTGGTGGGTGTTGAAAACACCCCTGTGACCTCCCTTAACATGTAAGGGACCCCAAAGAAGGCCTAGGTTGGGGGGGGGGGCGCTCTGCAGAGGTGTGTGTACATGCATGTTCATCTGTGCCTGCTTGAGCATATGCATTCATAGTGTGCTGCTGTGTCATCCCTAGGACCCCAGGTCAAGGCTGGAAATGTTGCCAGGACCCTGTTCCTTGCATTCTTCCAGGTGCAGAGTTGAGAAGAGGTGTTCTCTGGGGAGGGGATCACACCACTTGGGCCAGTTTGGGGTTTGCAACTAATTAGGGTGAGAGCACCCTGTTCACAATGCCTGTTCTGGACTCGGTACTCTGGAAGGAGTTCTGGGTCTCTGCCCCTGTGTGCCCATCTCTCGGTAGGCTGTGGGAGTGAGAGTTGGGTGGTACAGCTATGCTGGGGCTGGGGCTGGGCCTGCAGCCTGACTCTGGCAGTACCAACTCACTGCTCCCTCTGCCCACAGCATACAGACTTCTGAGGTCTTAGGTGGGGTGGAGAGACAGGGTGTGTCTGTGTCTGAACCTGAATGTAATGTGAGGGTCATGTTGTGCCTTTTCCTTGACCACCCAGAGTCTTTGTGGAAGCAGGGGACTGGCTTGGCCTTCCTCTCTTGTTCTAAGAGGAGCCTTAGGCAGAGGCCCAGCCCCCCACCTCTACCCTAGGATCCTGCTGACACAGCGGGGCGCCTGTCATGTACGCCCTATTGATTACTCTGCCTCCTGCAGCTCTGGGAGGTTGTGCTTCCACATCTGCAGGTGTGTGTGTGTGTGTGTGTGTGTAGCCTGCACAGCACTTCTGTATATTTTACGTGTAACTAATTTTTTTTCTGTCCTGTGGGTATCTATGAGAAGGGACAATGTGGTTGACTTAATTTTGCAGTAGTTTCATGTGTGGCGGTGAGGTCAAGAAAGTGTGTGTGTGTGTGTGTGTGTGTGTGTACACACATGCATGCACCATGCTGGCTGAAGTTGAGTGTGTGTTTCCCTGTTGTCAGCATGACTGCTGGTGTGAGTGCTTGCTCAGGTGATCTGATGGCTGTGAGTCTGTCAGGAGCTTGAGACTTTCTTGCCTGGTTGGGGTGAGGGTGAGCTGTTGCATCTGGCAGGTGTTGGTAGGTGAATGGATCCTGCAGTGCTGTCCTGGGGGAGCTGGGCCCCTGCCCTGGGCTGAGTAGTCTAGCCTGGCTGGCCTCATCCCTGGCTCTGGGAAAGCCTTCCTCCCAGGCTGGCCTGGCATTCAGACCCAGACAAAGGGGGGCTTTCTCTCTCTCGCCTCTTTGTTCTGCTGCCCCAGAGCTCTGCTCTCTGCATGGCAAAAGCTAATTCCACTCCGCAGCTGGGAAGCCTTCTGGGGTCTGCGAGGCTTGCCTCTGAGGTGCCTTCTCTCTCCTTGCCCTGGCTTCTGCCCTGTCACCCCTTCTCTCTGTGGGTCTGTAGTTTTCCCCAGTCTGGGAGATCACATGGTAGCTCGAGGCAGGGGCTGAGGCTGTGCAAGCAGGGGCTAGGGCCAGGCGGGCAGAAGCTTTTTAGAGAGGAGAGAGTGCTCCAGGGAGTGAGGAGCCTCCTGCACCCTGGGGGGACAGAGGTGGTAGAGGAGCAGGGCTTGGCAACTGGGGAGGAAGTTAAGATGGGACAGCTCGAGCAGTAGGCAGAACCTGAGCTGGAAGAAGTGCTCAGCAGTCCAGCCCCCTTCTTGCCCCTTCTCATCTGCTCTACCCCCACCACAGGGTCTGCTGGAGCCAGCTCCCCTTCTCTGCAAACCTAGGGCCTGCCTCTGCCCCATTCTGGGGGCGTTTCCTCTTGACCTTGCTTCTCTTCAAGGTTGACCTGAGGTTTTATTATTATTATTTATTAACTTTTATACAGCCCATAGTCCCCATGCCTCACCTATCTGCCCAGTCTAGTCTGGCAGCAAAAATGCCAGCAGGGCCTGGCTCGTGTGGCCTGAGGCTTTCCCAGCTCTTGAGATATAGGGGCTCAGGATTCACCCTCTCTAGGCTGGGAAGGGAATCTGAGGCAGCAGCTCAAAGATCAGTCCTTTGGGGACTTACCTGAGGAACAGGGTGTCCAGGTGCCATGAAGGGATAGTACTAGAGCATCCCAAGTCTTCATTCTTCTGTTCTCACAGACCTAGGCACCAACCCCAGAAGGCCTGAGGCCCTAAAGTGCAGGGACAGGGATGAGCAGGTCCCACCTGGGCCAGGGGCTGCTGAGTGGGATTGCATCACACATATTCCTCCTTTAGAGGCCTGGTTCCTTGAGTTCTACTAGACTAAATCATGGTTCCCACTCCCACATACTTTTTGTTTTAAGACAGGTTTTTGCTGAATTGCTGAGGATTTCACTAAGTTGCCGAGGCTGGCCTTGAACTTGCAATACTCCTGCCTCAGCCTCCTGAGTCACAGGAATTATAGGTGTGCACCACCATGCCCACCCACTCCCACAAACTTGAAGTGTGCCTCAGTCCAGGCAGGCCCCTGTGGGGTGAGAGCATTTTGTAAAGTGCTTCACCTCTACCCTCGCCTCTGCATTGGGAGGCCTTGCTCTGCACCTCAGCTGTGGGGCTTTTCAGGTGGGAAACTAGGATATGGGATTCCCTGAAGATGCTGGTGAGGTTGGAATGAAAAGAGGGCTGCTGGAGGTGGGGAGAAGTACAGGTCTTGCTTCCCAGGCTGCCTTTCTGTTCGCCTCCTGCCACAACCTCCTGGGTGGCTGGGATTACAGGTCTGCACCACCAAGGCCAGCTTGTTCTCCAGCATCTGGCCAACCTGATTCCATCATTTGGTTAGAACCAGAATAGAGGGTGAAAATGGGGCACAGGTGGGTATTCCTCCTTCCTCCTGTGCTAGAGGCAGCAGCAACACCCCGTCTTCCCAGGTATCCCTAGCAGGATTAAGATCACCTGGCCCTGAGAGGAGGTAGGCCCCAAAGCAGGAGGGGAAGGGAGTAGGCGGCTTTCAGCACTCCCTGGCTGACTACTGTCTCTGGCCAGTGTCCTTCTCCTTCCTGCACTCAGTAGAGACACAAGCCCAGTGGCCTCTGATGTGGGTCAGGGGAAATGAGACCCATCCACCAGCTAGGGGGCATCGCCACTGCCTTTGCTAGGCCTGGGCTGGACTTCCCTTCTCTTCCCCCTTCAGAGGGCCCTGAGACCCTGACACTAAGCAGAGATATTCCATAGGGTCCAGGGTAGAAGTGCTGCCAGGGAGACTCTGGAATTATAGAAGAAAAAGGAAGGGGCTAAGTTCCACCCCCATCCCCTAGTGGACAGGAGGCAGCTCCTTCCCTCTCTGGAAAGGAACTCCTGGAGGGGGATGGGGAAAGGGCTCCCACTTACCTATAGGGTGGGAGTGGAGCAGCCCCATTTCTATCCTCCCAGGGAAATTGCGCTGGGAACCTAGAGCTGCCTCTTTCTTACCCCTCACCTGAACCCCCTAATCTGTTACTTATAGGTTTGGTCATTAAGAAGTAGTTGAGCAGGGAGACCACGATACAAGGTGTGTGGAGTAAGTGGGGATCTGGATTGTCAGATATCCTGGGTACTGAGACAGTAAGAGTGGCCTAAACTCTGAGGTGCACCTGGGGGACGATGGGTATAGGGCAGCCAGCAGACAAGAGTGTGAGGCCGGTTGTTACAGTGTAGGCAAGTAGGCCTAATGTTTCTGAAGGACACCCTGGCTGCTTTGTCTTTATGACAGGCCCTCTCCATTGTTTGGGGCCTCCAGGAGGCCCAGCCTTTGCTGTGCAGTAGATTGGGTGTAGGTGTAAGCATGAAGGGCTCCCAGGTGGCGATGTATGCTGGTATGTGCATGAGCGCATGAGTGCCTCTCTGTCCCTGCCCTCACCCAAGCTGTTTTTATTATCAGTCTGTCCCCTAGGCTGACAGCAGATCCCTGTGTGTTGAGCCTGGGTGAGGGACTTGCCAAAAAGGAAGGGCTCCTGAGTCATATTCTTCGAGGTTCTGTGCTATGCCATTGAAAGGCAGAGCCAATTAGGGGAGAGCCATAGGCTTCCCCTGCTGAGAACAAGAGCCTCGACACCTCCTGTACCCCACATCCTTGTGCTTGTTTCTAGGGTAGCTACCTATACAAAGTGGGGTGTGACTGAAGTGTCTCCATGACCTTGGTTTTTCCACATGGAAAAGGGGTTGGGGGCATGAGGAAGGGTTTGTTGGCAGCTTGTCTTTTTTTTTTTAATTTTTTTTTTTTTAGATGTTAATGGACCTTTTATTCATTTATTTATATGTGGTGCTGAGGATCGAACCCAGTGCCTCACATATGCTAGGCAAGCACTCTACCACTGAGCCACAACCCTAGCCCCTGGTAGCTTGTCTGTGAAGCCAACTGGGTGTGATGGAGAGTGCAGGAGTCATGGGGTAAAACTCAAGGGTTACTCTGAGGCCCCCACAGAGGAAAAAAGAGAGTTGCTTCTTGTTGAGTAGACATCACTGTGAGTGAGGGCAATTGCTCAGAGCTGCATGGCAAATCTTACTTTGTGTGCAGAACCCCTGGGTTTATTCAGTAAATATGTCCTGCATTTACCGGGTGGTATTCAGGTCTTTCTGAGGCCTGGCTATGAAGGCAGGTAAGAAAGAGCAGTGATGCCCTGTTCTTAAGAGGCTGTGAGTCTTGTAAAGTAGCCACATGTAACTAGTGGCAACTTTGCTATACAGTACAGTTACAGAGGGAGGGGAAGGGGAGAGGGTGACAGCCCTACTACATGACCAGGACAGGGAAGGACCTACAAAAAGTCAGAGCAGCGGGCACAGAAAGATTCCAAGAATTGGTCCTTGAAGGAGAGAGGAGATGCCAGAATTCAGGGAGCTAAAGTGTGAGAGCGTTGGGGACAGGATGTCAGCTCACCTGGCTGAAAGAGTCAGACATAAAAGAGACTTCATTAGCTTGCCAAAGTATTTGAAAGGAGAGGTCCTTGAGGGTTCTTGAGCAAGGGTTTGAAAAGGCATGTGGTGGGACAGGAAGAGGAGGATTGTGAACGCCAGAAATTAAGAGCTTCAGTCTTAGGAGCCGTGGTCTCCTTTCTGTCTGGATCCCACTGGGGCTGAGGGAACTGGCAGGGACTCCAGAGGTCTCGTTCTCAGGCTCCAGAGCAAGGGAGGGAGGCTGGCGCCATGCCCTCTAGGGCCTGTGTAAGGTGAGGTCTTTGGACTGACCAGAGGAGTCCTGCATGACCTCAGAAAGGCTATTTGATCCCCTGCATCTCAGGATACTCACCTGTAAGATGGTGCTCCCCGGAGAGAGGCAGCTTGGCTAGAATAAGAACAGACCCTGCTGCCAGAGCACCTGGGCTATGCCACTTTTTGGCTGTATGATTTTGGACAAATACTTAACTTCTTTGGGCCTTGATTTCCTCTTCTGTGAAATGAGGGTCATAATAGCACTTACCTCCTAGCATGGTTGGTATGATTAGATAAGTAAAAGTGCTGTCCGCTGCCTGCCTTCAGAAAGCTCAGGGTTTAACTATGTGTGGCTGTTGCAGGTTTCCCCTTGCTGGTCATGGGCTGGGCCCCCCAGGGCTTTGTGAGCACCGGGAAGGGCTGGCTGGCAGAGGTTTTAGGCCTCTCTGAGTCCATTGTACAGAGAGAAGGATAGTGCTCAGCCACCCTTGGTAACGGTTGGAGTGACAGCCCCTCTGATGTCTCTACCCCAAATATCCCTGCAGAAGATGCTGATGAAGCAGCAGGACCGGCTGGAGGAACGAGAGCAAGACATTGAGGACCAGCTGTACAAGCTTGAGTCAGACAAGCGCCTGGTGGAGGTAGCAAAGCTGGAGCTGGGGATGGTGGCTGGGGGTAGCACATACTCAGGATCTGGGGCAAGTTCCTTATGTAGGGCATGTTGGGTGACTCTGTGCCTGAGACCTACTGTTTCGTGGGTGGCTGGTACAAAGCTCAGTGATGCCAGTGGGGAGTTGGCAGGTTGGACCTTACCATTGGGATCCAAGGGTCTTGCTGTCCCAGTACTCACCTGGCTCCCTACTCTTGTCCCCACCCCACAGGAGAAAGTGAGCCAGCTGAAGGAGGAGGTGCGGCTGCAGTATGAGAAGCTGCACCAGCTGCTGGATGAAGACCTGCGGCAAACAGTAGAGGTGCTGGACAAGGCCCAGGCCAAGTTCTGCAGCGAGAACGCGGCGCAGGCGCTGCACCTTGGGGAGCGCATGCAGGAGGCCAAGAAGCTGCTGGGCTCCCTGCAGCTGCTCTTCGATAAGACAGAGGATGTCAGCTTCATGAAGGTGGGCTGCTGGAAGCCAGGTCTCCTCCCAAACGGGTTTGCAAATTTCTGCTCCCCCAACCTGTCCTCCAAGTATTTTCACATGCCCCTGCCTCTGGAGTCAGGCTGCCTGTTTGTTCTTCCAGCTTTGTGACACTGGGTTCAACAAAGGTCATAAATGAGGGAATAGGGTACAGGGAGTGTGTGCACCTTATTCCCTCACCTATGAAATGAGGCCAAAAATACAAGTCCTCAATCCAGGCATCGTGGTGCATGTCTATAATCCCATCGGCTCCGGAGGCTGAGGTAGGAGGATCATGAGTTCAAAGCCAGCCTCAGCAATGGTGAGGTGCTTAGCAGCTCAGGGAGACCCAGCCCCTACGTAAAATACAAAATAGGGCTGGGATGCGGTGCAGTGGCCAAGTACCCCTGAATTCAATCCCTAGTACCACCCCCAGCCCCCCCAAAAAATAGACTAGAACTAATGTTGGGCAGTTTGTGGCCTTTCTGTATATCATTTGGTATGAAAATTCAACTGTTAAGGACTGGAGCTGGAGTTTAGCGGTGGAGCACTTGCCTGGCATATGTGAGGCACTGGGTTTGGTCCTCAGCACCACATATAAACAAATAAATAAATAAAGGTCCATCAATAACTAATAAAAGTATTTTAAAAAACAACCATTTTGCTGCATAAGTATCAGTGGATTGGATTGTGGTGTCCTGTTGGGGTAATATGTAATATACGATTCGGGAACCATTTTCCTTCTAAAATCCCAAACACTCCAAATTCAACATCTGGCCCCAGAAACTTTAGATAAAAGGTCAAAGGCTTATGGAGGCAACCTTGTAGAGATGAAATAATGGATGTATAGAAAGCCCTTATAGGGCTGGGGATGTGGCTCAAGCGGTAGCACGCTCGCCTGGCATGCGTGCGGCCCAGGTTCGATCCTCAGCACCACATACAAACAAAGATGTTGTGTCCACTGAAAACTAAAAAAATAAATAAATATTAAAAAAAAAAAAGAAAGCCCTTATAATGGCGTAGGTCACATAGCAAGTGCTCAATAAATGTAGCTTTTTTTTTTTTTTTTTTTTTTGCAGGAGAGTGGAAGGGTACCAGGGATTGAACTCAGGGACACTCAACCACTAAACTACATCCCCAGCCCTGTTTTGTATTTTATCAGAGACAGATCTCACTGAGTTGCTTCTACCCCGATAAATTGCTGAGGCTGACTTTAAACTCATGATCCTCCTTCCTCAGCCTCCCGAGCTGCCGGGATTACAAGGCATGGGCCACCATGTCTGGCCTAAATGTAGCTTTTTTATCTCCAAAAATGGTGACACTCCCCATGCTACACCCTGCCTGGGGAAAGGGAGAGGGGGGCAGTTTCCTCCTTGCCTTTTCCACTGACTGACCCTTTTCTCTCCCTCTAGAACACCAAGTCTGTGAAAATCCTAATGGACAGGTGAGTGGATGGCCCCTGGCCCTAAAGGAAACACATCTGGGGGAGGACAAGGAGGGCCAGGCCCACAGGGGGGAGGTAGGGCGGGCTCAGCGGTGATACCTCCTCACAGCAGATGCCCCGTCCACTGCCCCCAGGACCCAGACCTGCACGGGCAGCAGCCTTTCTCCCCCTAAGATCGGCCACCTGAACTCCAAGCTCTTCCTGAACGAGGTGGCCAAGAAGGAGAAGCAGCTGCGGAAGATGCTAGAAGGTGAGGGTGAGGTCCTCCTTTGAAGGGAGAGAGCCCTTTGGGCAGGGGTAAATGCCAGAGCCAGTGTGGTCTAGGAAGATAGACCTTTCTTCATATCCTGGCTTGGCCATTTTTTCTACCTGTGGGACCTTGGGCAAGTGACCTGAGCCTCAGTTTCTTTAACTGGGAAATGAGAATACTAGTAGTCTGTACCTCCTAACGGAGAAGCCAGCTTGAAGGAAGATGTTACATGTTTGATGCCACAGATGTACAAGGTCCCCAGGGGAAAGGAGACCTGGGTTGCTTGGGCTGGGAGCTTTGGCGACTTTTGCCCCAAACTCTCCACAGGGCCTTTCAGCACACCGGTGCCCTTCCTGCAGAGCGTCCCTCTGTATCCTTGTGGCGTGAGCAGCTCTGGGGCGGAAAAGCGCAAGCACTCAGCGGCCTTCCCCGAGGCCAGTTTCCTAGAGACGCCATCCGGCCCTGTGGGCGGCCAGTACGGGGCAGCAGGCACAGCCAGCGGCGAGGGCCAGTCTGGGCAGCCCCTAGGGCCCTGCAGTTCTACGCAGCACTTGGTGGCTCTGCCGGGCGGTGCCCAGCCAGTGCACTCAAGTCCCGTGTTCCCCCCATCGCAGTATCCCAATGGCTCCGCCGCCCAGCAGCCCATGCTCCCCCAGTATGGCGGCCGCAAGATTCTCGTCTGTTCTGTGGACAATTGTTACTGTTCTTCCGTGGCCAACCATGGCGGCCACCAGCCCTACCCCCGCTCCGGCCACTTCCCCTGGACAGTGCCCTCACAGGAGTACTCACACCCGCTTCCGCCCACACCCTCCGTCCCCCAGTCCCTTCCAGGCCTGGCGGTCAGAGACTGGCTCGACGCCTCCCAGCAGCCAGGCCACCAGGATTTCTACAGGGTGTATGGGCAGCCGTCCACCAAACACTACGTGACGAGCTAACGCCACGCAGGCTGGGCGCTGGGGACCCTTCCCCCCAACCCCGATGGCTCCGGAATTATGCACCCAGAGACCTGCCCTTCTCTACCTTCCTCTCCCCTTCTTGTTCCATTCCCCCAGGTCTTTTCTTTCTTTTTGGATTTTATTTTGTTTGGGGCTTTGTTTTTGATTTTTTTTTTTTTTTTTTTTTTTTTAATGAATCTCCTGGATGGAGGCAACAGTGGGAGCTGGCATTGGTTGGGCCACAGGTGGCCCTGGAGTTGAGAAAGTGTCTCTTGAGGCGCTGAGTTCTCTCTCTGTCTCTTTTTTCTTCCACTTCCTCCCCTTCATACCCCCAGGCTGGAAGGACCCTCAGTTTCCCCTAAAGCCTTGGGGGATCCAGCTCTCCTCACTCTCCCTGGGAAGAAGGCCCATGCCCACAGGCCTGTTTCTCTTCCCTCTTGTATTTTCTTTGGGGCCATTCAATCACTGATGGAGTAAGGAATGACCTATAGATTGTGGAACTTTTGTTTTGTTTTGTTTTTTAAAATTTTTTTAAACCAAGAATGATTTCTCCTGCTTCCTTCTCCTCACCATCTTCCCGACGGAGTTCAAAGGCCACTTCTCAAGCAGCTTTTGGCACCTTCAGCCTCAGAGTGGAATCTTTTAAAGACAGGAGCCCCATGTCCAGGAAAGGGGAAAAGGAACTTTGCCAATGATAGTGACCACAGCAAAAGCAAATAATAATAATATTAATAATAATAAAAGAGAAATAAATAATAAAATAAAAAACAATAGCACAGCTCTTGTCGAGGTCAGTGGAGGAGGAGGGGCTGCCCCAATGGGTCCTTGCCTGGATTTTGACACAGCAACTTCCTATAGTGAGCACTTTGTATGAATCTTGGACTTCCTGTTCTCAAGGCGCAGGTATTTATTCTGTAATCTGTCTAGAGCACACACCGAAATTCAACCTTCTAATAAACATGATGGCGCAGTCCTGCTCCCTGCCTTGCCTCTTGCCCACCATCACCCTCTAGGCCTGGGATCATCAGGCATTGGTGTGAGGAAGGGCTGGGCCCTCGAAGGACAAAAATCCCTGCCCTCCTTCCCTGGATTCTCCCCTTCTGGGTCTAGAGGATTCCAGGCCTGTGAATGTCAGTTTCTCAAGCTGACTAACCACGTCTACTCTTGACCTTGGGTTCATTTGACAAATATTTGCCAAAGGCCTCCCAGGCCCAGCCCCATGCTACATGGGTCCTGGCATCTCTTTGAGCTTCTGCCAGTGTGCTTTTAACAAGGACAGATGAAGGAGAAATACCTCAGAGTCTTGAAAAGTTTACCTCTTTTGGTCTACAAATATTTATTGAGCACATAATATGTGTCAGGCACTGTACACGGCTGTAAGCTTAGAGGCAGAACAGACCTTGTCCTTGGAACTGATCTAGCTGGGCCTGGGACCCTATAGGGAAAGGAACCATTGACAGATTTCCTTAAAGTCCCAAACAAATTGAGGGCCCAGGAATTTGCATTCCTGACTTCATCCTTCCATATTAGTAGGAGTTGCAACCTTTGATGGTTTCTAATTCTCTCTCCCCTTGTCTGGGTAGAACCAGGAAGGCTAGGACAAAGGGGAGCCTGTCCTGTGGTCTAAGCCTTGCTGGCCCCTAATCACCCCTCCTTTCAGAAGAATAAAGGACCAGGTGGGAAGAGGTGGTCAGGGTCTGCCCCCTGGTCTGTTGGTCTGACTAAATCAAACCAGAGTCCAATGCCCCTACACTCTTGGAAGCAGGTGACCCCAGGTAAGGAGGCTGGACCCCTGCTTCCTTGTTGCCCCATCTCAGTCTTACAGGCAGCCAGAGCCAGGAGCTGAGCCAGATGACAATAGCTGGCTTTGCCTTTCTCAGCCCTTGCACCTGTTTGGGGCTAAAGGGAATGGGCAGGTGGCTGGAGCCCAGGGTGGAAGGATGCCTGGGGGCAGGTGCTGGTGGACACACAGGCATTGACTCACACATGCTCCTGTCTCACTGTTCCCTTTTCCCGGAGCCCTCAACTTCCCCCATGCCAGGAGTTGGGAGCCAAAACAGAAAGCTGCCCAACTTCTTTCCCACTTGGCCTAGTTTTGTTTTGGCAGATGGGAGGGGTCCTTTCTCTAGGCACATCAATCAGGGTGGGATGGGCTCCAGCCCCCCTCACCCCCCACCTTCCAGCCCACCCCAGACAATTACTCAGGCACACAGCTGGAAGCGAGGCCACTGACTTGGGCAGCCAGGGAAGCAGGAAAATGCTAACCCCATCCAGCTGTCCCCAGCTACCCAGCTGTCCCTGGCTTTGTAGGAGCAGCTGTCGCCCACCTCCCAAAAGAGTCGGGTAGAGGAGGCCTAGAAAAAGCTGGAGCTGCCCCAGGACACAGGCCCACTCAGGAAGGCAGCCAAAGAGCCTTCCCTTCGCTGACCCAGGCGGAGGGCCCCGATCCCCTGCCTCCCCCGCACACCAGCTAGCCGGGCCCTCCCGCCAGCGCATCCTCCGCTTCCCCTGAAAGGTCATCGAGCCTCCCCTTTTCCGGGAAGGGCTGGGGAGTCGACCGCCTCTCCCCGCCCCTCAGACCGGGGGCAATGGCTCCTGTAGCCCAGATGTGCGGAACCCGCTAGAAGGCCACCGCCGGGGGGGTTTCCTCCTGCCACCCCCCGCGGCCCGCTCTTTCATGTCGCGGTCCTCCCCAGGCCCAGCCTGCAGCCAGCAGCTGGGCCCGCTCCCGCCCGGTCCCTCAGCCTCTCTCCCAGCTGTCTTTGGGGTGGGGCCGGGCAGCTGGGGAACAGCTGCTAGGACGGGGGCGGGGGCCCTGCAACTGCCGGAAACAGTACCCGCGCCCAGGGGAGGCCGGAGGAAGGGCGAGGCCTGGGGGACAGTGGGATCTTCCGCCTCCTCGCCCAGCGCTTCTGACCTGGGAGGTCCCAGATGAAAGCCCCCTCCGAAGTTCAGAGGGCACCGCAGGGGCGGGCGGGGAACCCAGGGCAGCCCTGGCCCTCCGCTGAGTCAGCACCCAAGTCCCCTCGCTGCAACATTCTAACCTCTCTTTAGAGTTCTTCCCAGGCCTGTTGGCACCCACCCACTCATCCAGTCATTGTCATCATGCCCCACCTCAGACACCTTCTCTTCCATCTGAAGGTGGGGGAAGCGGTGATTAGCAACTTCAGGACCGCACCCAGTCCCCTGGGAATTCCCTACCCCACCTCCGCATCCTGTAAACTGTGGGGGTCTGTTGGGCTGGTTAAATCAAACCAGAGTCCGATGCCCCTACACTCTTGAAGTAGATGGCCCCAGGTAAGGGGTCTCGAATTGCAGGTCAGCATCTGGGACCTGGCCTTCCCTAAAGAACTCCCTGAGTACAAATAGAGGTCAGCGGGCGACAAGGTGAAGGGAGACCTAACCAGGATTCTCAGGTTTCCTTGGGCAGACCTTACAACCTTTTATCCCCTCTTGTTAAGTCAGAGTCTCTCTCTGGTTTTGAAGAGCGCTTCCTTGGAATTGCTTTAGAAACAGTGACCTCCAGAAGCTGGAATCCTGATACTGGTTCTAGAATACCTTCTTTGAGTTAAGGAGGCCAAGAGTGAAATATTGGGCATTTTTAGATCACTTCTGCCCTATACTCGGTGCAGAAATGCTGGGGCGAGGGCTAAGATTCTAGAATTTTCTTTGGAGGCTTGGGGTTAGAGATGGGAAACAGACAAGGGTGTAGAGCAGAGGCAGCTACAGTTGAGGGGTGAGAAGGGATAGCCCTAGACTAGGAAGGGGGCTTGCTCCAAGAACATTCATTTCTTCCTTCAGCTTCTTTCTCCAATGCTCTACCTTCCATTGCCACCCAAAAGCCTTTCTTTCCCCCCAGGGCAAGTTGTATTGTCTCTACCAGAATTCCTTCAGTGACAGCTAGCAGTCAGTCCCAAGACATCTTTTCCACAGTGTAAGTTCCAAATAACAAGTAGAAGTCAGATGAATAGTGCTCTCATGAGTGAGGGAAGCCTTCAGAGCCCAGGGCTACTTCCTTGAACATCTTCTGACCCTGGCACTTAGGATGCAAGGACCTAGCTATGGACTTTTTCTGAAGTTCTGCACTGAGGGTCTTTGAATGTTTTCTCCACGCGACCAGTTTTCTTTAATTGCTGTGTGGATAATTTCTCTCAGCTGCAGCAAACTGGGATATTTATGACTTCTCCTTGCACTAGATCTTCAGTAATTGGGTCTTCCTTGAGAGAAGACCCATCTGCTCAGGGCCTTGGATTCTTTTTCGTTTCCTTTTTTTTTCCCTTTGGTGGATCTGGGGATTAGACCTGTGGCCTCACACACACCAGGCAAGCTGCATTCTTATTTTTCTTTTTTTCTTTAAGTTTTTTCCTCTTTCTTTCTTTTTTTCTAGTTGTAGATGGACACAATACCTTTATTTTACTTATTCGTTTCTATGTGGTGCTGAGGTTTGAACCCAGTGCCTTACATGTGCCAGGCAAGCGCTTTACCACTCAGCCACAACCCCAGTGGCCCAGTCCTATTTTTCATTACTTACATTGAGGCAAGAAGGGGGAGATATTAGGACAGTGTGCAGCTTATAGAATGGGGGGTTAGGGTGGCATAGGTAACATCTCAGAATTGCAGGTCAGAAGTGGAATCTGAGCTGGAGATATGGCTCAGTGGCAGAGTACTTGCCTAGCATTTAATGAGGTGCTGGGTTCAATCCCAGCATCACCACTCACCAAAATAAATTAATAATAATAATAATGGAATGGGGAAGAGTTTCCAAGAACTGAGTGGTGAGGATGGTGTGGACTTCTGGTCCTCTTGGAAAAAAAAAATGGCAGTGAATCATTTTTAACATATGGATGGTCTGGCTGCCTAGTTGTGAATCAAATGTTACAGGGCTGAAGTTGTGGCTCAGTGGTAGAGCACTCACCTAGCATGAATGAGGCACTGGGTTCGATCCTCAGTACCACATAAAAATAAAGTAACGATATTGTGTCCACCTACAACTAAAAAATAAACATTAAAAATATGTTGTTACAGACACTGTTTATGTATGTGTGTGCCTGCTGCAGGACATTGAGCAGGAGGGACCAAGAATGCAAATGGACACTCAAGACCTAACAGCCACACTAAATGCTATCCCCCCGACTACTCTCACTCTCCAGGCTCCATCCACCAAACCATATCCTTAAAGTCAGTCCTCCAACAACCCGGGCAGTTCCATGCCCCAGTGGCCTTGGAGTAGCTGACCTCTCTGCCTAGCCTCAAAGTCTCACCTCTTCCTTGCAGCCTGCAAAGGGTGGTTGAGGAGAAATGAGATGATCCCTTGAATGCCAGTTCTGGTGCTGGCACAGCTAGCTTTCAGGCATCAGGAGCTATTGCAGGGTTATGTTCCCTTGGGACAACCATATTCCTAGGCACTTCACTCCCTCACTTGGTATTTTAACCTATGTGATTTCTATGTGAGGTTACTAGCTGCACAGCTTTCAAGTCCAACTGGGCTTGTGAGTCCCTGGGGCACATGGAATACTAGTCATCTTTCATGTTTCAGTCTAGCACAGTGCCTGATTCATTCATTCACTCATTCATTAATGCAACAAGTACTTATTGAGATCCTTTTAGTGCTGGCATTGCTTTAATGTTGGCACAATGTCACCAAACAGTCTGCCCTGTGATAGCTAATAATCAAGCAAGGAAGAGACAGAGGACAACATTAAATTTGAGTTTGTAAAAAGTGTTACAAAGGAAAATAAAGCAGGGAAAGAGGGATAGGGAATGTCAGAAGGGGTGAGGGGCATAGAAGTTGTTGGGGTATTTTTTTGTATGTGTGCTGGAGATTGAACCCAGGGCTTCACAGTTAAGGACTCTACCACTGACCTATACTGCTATCCCTTTATTCTTTTTTTTTTTTTTTTTTTTCTATTACCAGGGATTGAACCAAGGGGCTCTTAACCACTGAGCCACAACCCCAGCCCTTATCCT
Source organism: Marmota monax (assembly GCF_021218885.2). NCBI lineage: Eukaryota > Metazoa > Chordata > Mammalia > Rodentia > Sciuridae > Marmota > Marmota monax. The sequence continues at coordinate 18,680,158 of NW_026692881.1, forward strand.
CTTTTTTAATTTTTTTTTTTTTTTGATACCTCGGATTGAACTCAGGGGCCCTCAACCACTGAGCTACATCTCCAGCCCTATTTAGAGACAGGGTCTCACTGAGTTGCTTAGCGCCTCCCCATTGCTGAGGTTGGCTTTGAAACTACCATCCTCCTGTCCCAGCCTCCCAAGCCACTGGGATTACAGGTGTGTGCCACTGCGTCAGGCTTCTTTTTTATTTTTTGAGACACGATCTCCCTAAACTGCCCAGGATGTCCTGAACTTGTCATCCCCCTGCTGGTGGCCTGTAATCTAGCAATTCTGGAGGCTGAGGCAGGAGGACTGCAAGTTGGAGCCCAGCCTCAGCAATTAGTGAGGCCCTAAGTATTTAGCAAGACCCTGTCTCAAAATAAAACATTAAAAGGGAGGGAGCTGAGGATGTGGTTCAGTTTCTAAATTTAATTCCCAGTACCAGAGAGAGACAGAGAGGGAAAGAGAGAATGAACGAACCAAGTAACTGGGACTACAGGCATGCCCACTACACCCAGCCATTGAAATTTTTATATGGGGAGGTAGTTAGGGAAGACTTGGCTGAAATGGTGACTTTGAGCAGTGAAACCTCGAGAATGTGAGTGGGTAGCATAATGAATTCCACTGTTATGTACAGTTATAAGGCATTTAATGAAGGAAAAAAAAAAGAATGAGAGGGGCAAGATCTGGTGATATTTGGAGCAAGAGTATTCCAGGCAGAGGGAACAAGCACAGAGACCTCAGGCAGAGGGTGATCATTTTAGGAAAAGTCAGAGGGCACTTGTGGCTGGAAAGAGTGAGTAGGGAACAGAGTAATGGGTGCTGAGATGAGGGAGGCAGGGAGGAGAGGGTGCTAGTATGCAGCACTCTTTAAGCACTTCAGCTGGGCTCAAGAGAGATTTGCTAAAACTGGGAGCGGTGGCCCATGCCTGTGATCCCAATGACTCAGGAGGCTGAGGCAGAAGGATCGCACCTTTGGAGCCACGCTGGACAATTTAGCAAAAATCTGTCTCAAAACAAAAATTAAAAGTGTTGGGGCTGGGGATGTGGCTCAAGTGGTAGCGCGCTCACCTGGCATGCGTGTGGCCGGGGTTCAATCCTCAGCACCACATACAAAAAAACAAGGATGTTGTGTCCGCCGAAAACTAAAAAATAAATATTAAAAAATTCATTCTCTCTCTCTCTCTTAAAATAAATAAATAAATAAATAAATAAATAAATAAATAAATAAAAGTGTTGGGGGCGTAGCTCAGCGATATAGCATCCCTGGGAACATAAGGAAGGAAGGAAGGAAGGAAGGAAGGAGGGAAGGAAGGAAGGAGGGAAGGAAGGAAGGGAAAAAGGAGAAAAAGAGGAAGAAGAGATACTTGTTGAATGAATAAATGCCAAATGACTAGGCCGGTCAGGGCTCTAACCCTTTCATGGGGTGCCCTGTACTAGAGGGTCTTGGGCCATCTTCCTAGGGCCTTGAATATGCTGGAAAGGAGAGGTAAGAGAAGTACAAAGTCAAAGGCAGACATTCAGGGAGTCTTGGAGGGGCCGTGAGAATTTCTTATCTGAAGCACAGGGTCTGTGTGAAGTCCATGGTCCAAACGTCTATTAAAAAGGGCCGGGGTGGGGCTGGTTCAGTGGTAGAGCACTTGCCTAGAAGCACTGGGTTCCTCTGCACCACGTAAAAATAAATAAATAAAATGTATTGTGTCTATCTACAACTAAAAAAGAATTTAAAAAAAAAGCCTATTAAAAAAGGGCTGTGATCAGATCAGAGGGGTCTTGAAGGTCAGGACAAATATTTTGTGCAGGAGCTTTCCATAGCAGCAGGGCCTCCGAAGGGGCTCGGGCAGGCAGACTGCATTTTAGCACAATGACTCTGGCCTTCAAAGGGAGGAGTGGCCAGGCAGCCAGAGACAAGGTGTGGGGTGGGGAGGGGGCAAGGTCCATGTGAACTACAGGAATGTTGGGGCACAGGAAGGACTGGGACCAAGGCCTGGGAGCCTGGATCCCGCCATGTCCTTCCCTGTCCACCAGCCCTGGGCCCACAGTCAGCAGAAAATCCTGGCTCCAAGGAGGAGGAGGTGCAGAGCCAGAAGCTGCTGAGGGAGCTCGGGCAGCAAGATGCCATTGTGCGTCGGCAATCAAGAGGCTTCAGAGGAAATCAAAAGCACCAACTGGGGAAATGATGTGTGCACACTCTTTCTCTCTCTCTCTCAAACATACACACAAACTTCTGCCTCCAAAATGGGTCAAGTGAAGGCTGTGGGCGTGGGTTGCGGAGGGAGAATGGGAGAGGGGGTGCCAGGAGGCCCCAGAGCAGCCTGGGTCCTTGTGCCCACTCACCCTCCTGGCACTGGGGATGGCAGCAGCTGCAGGGTGGGGTGGGACGTGAGGATAAATATACACCTCCCCATGCATATGGATAATGCACGCAGCTGCCCCGCTTGCCTAGTGTTCATTAGGACCAACTGTTTCAGGAGCAGTGCAGGCGGGCGGGAGGGGGTGATGTGCCCATTCACAAACTCAGGGTAGGGGGGCTGCCTGCAGCTGTGTAGACACCTCCCCCTGCCTGGATCAGCATCCCGGCTCCTCAATGCCCCTTCCTCCCTCTCTTCTCCCAACTCATGGCTCTGCCAGATCTGGAGTCTTTAGGGTAGGAAAGGGGGTTGGGGAGTGAGTCAGGATGAAATCTGGGCTGAACCCCCCATGCCATAGGAACTGGCAAAGTGAGGGGACACTTAGGCTGGTTTGGGTCCCTTAGCCCCACAATGGGCTCTTGCTGACAAACCAAAGCTTCTTATCCCCTTCTTTCCAAAAGCCATCTGCAGCATCCAGGCAGGAAAACTGCTTTGGCCCTGTTATCTGGAAGCTCTAGGAGAGCCCCATGCATAGTCCGAAGGCTTCTCTGTGCCCCGGACAGAATTCGAGGGGGTTGGGGGCTGGTATGCAGCTGATGCTGGCTTCAACCTCCAGAGCACGTGTCCTGGTGGGACTGGGGACTGGGTTGAGGGAGGGTGCTGAGATCCAGGCCCAAGGAGGGGTCTGGCTGGTGTACTAGGTGAGGCCGTCACCAAGAGTATGACTGTGTTGTGCCCTATACAAGGGTACTGGCCTGAGGCTCCTGTGGATAGCAGCAGGCTTTGCAAACTCCCCCATGTGGGTAAGAGGACCAGGAGACAGGCCTCTGCCTCAGGGAGCTTGCCTCCCACTCAGAGAAACCGCAAGGACAAAGGCAGTGTGTCTGTCCTGAAGTTTGCTCTCTCTTCCCCTCCAGTAGTCTCGGTGGGCTGTGGGGCTGCTGCTCCAGGGTCCGGGTCAGGGACTGCTAAACTCCAAGCAGGAAGGGTGCAGCAGCCTCCCCACCTGGCAGCATTTCTTTTCTTCTCTTTTCTTTCTTCTTCTTTTTTTGGTCCCTTTTTCTTTAAGGTACTGAGAATTGAGTCCTGGGTACTTTACTACTGAGCCCCACTTCCAGCCCTTTATCTATCTATCTATCTATTTATTTTGTGGTGCTGGGAATCGAACCCAACTGAGCTATATCCCCAGCCCCCTTTTTTACTTTTTATTTTCAGACAGGGTCTCAGGGGGGCGTGGTGGCACATGCCTGTAATCCTAGTGGCTCTGGAGGCTGAGACAGGAGTTCAAAGCCAGCCTCAGCCATGGAGAGGTGCCAAGCAACTCAGTGAGACCCTGTCTCTAAATAAAATACAAAATAGGGGCCTGGGGTTGTGGCTCAGTGGTAGAGTGCTTACCTAGCAAGTGTGAGGCACTGCGTTCCATTCTCAGCACCACATATAAATAAGTAAATAAAATAAAGGTCCATCAATAACTAATAAAAATATAGTAAAAAAAAAATAGGACTGGGGGATGTGACACAGTGATTAAGTGCCCCTGAGTTCAATCCTTGATACCCCCCCGACCCCCCCCAAAAAAAGCCTAGGGTAGAGGCCTCAGACAGGGTTTTGCTATATTGACTAGGGCCTAAATTGCTGAGGCTGGCCTTGAATTTGATCCTTTTGCCTCAGCCTCCCAAATCACTGGGATCACAGGCTTGTGCCACCACCATGCTGGCTTCCAGCCTTTCTTTTGTTGGAAAGGTGGGGCTGGGTTCCCTCTGCCCTTTTTTTTTTTTTTTTGTGGTGTTGGGGATTGAACTCAAGGCCTTGTGAGGCAAGCACTCTACCAACTGAGCTATATCCCCAGCACCCTCCTGCCTTCCCTTCTGCTGGTGATCTCCAGGGCAGCAGTCAATTCTGGAACCCAGAGGAAGGGTCCCATGGACCCTGGAAAAGGTGGATGGCAAAGAGCATCCCTGTGTCCTAGAGCCCCCTTCACCTGCATCTCCAGCAGCTGAAGCCCCACCTGTTAGGACTGCCAGAGCTAGTGGAGAGAAATGGGCTTTGAGTTAGGGAGTCAGCAGGAACCCCAGCCAAGCTACTTCCTAGCTTCTCCACAACTGGGCAAATGCCTCGACCTTTGTGAGGTTCCTTTTCCTCACCTGGGAGCAAGGGCTAGTAATGCTCATCTAGCAGGACCAAAGGAGCCACTCAGCTAGTTGCTGGAAGCGGTGGCAGTTTGCATATCTAAATATTAGTTCCACCCCCACCCACAGAAGCTCTGGCTTCAGGTGTCCCAGTAGTCTCCCTGCCCCCTCCTGGACTCCACTGACTCTCTGCAATTCTGTCATTAATATTTCATTTCTTTAGCAAAGGCTTTTTGTTCTGGGGACATGGCTATTCACTCAGAGAAAAGAAACCTCTCCGTGTTCCTTTGTACAAGAGGATTCCTTCAGCCTTTTTTGAGAGCAGAGACTTAGAAGTCAAAAGAGAAAAAGGTAACTTGGGACCCAGCCATCAAAAAGGTCTGAGTTCGACTTCTGCCTCTGTCTTGTTCTTCCTGATCTTGTGCAAGTGACCCAAATTCTGAGAACCCCCATCCCCAAAATATGAATAATAAGACCTACAGTTAATGATGTCCTTGCAAAGATTTAATAATAACTGGGAAGTTCCTGGGCCAAATGGGTCCCTCCCTAACAATGTTTTTTTCCTCACCTGACACTATGGGGATCTGGTTTTTGGCTGTACCTGAATTTGTCCACAGGTATGGCTTGTTCCGAACACACACGTGTGCACACACGCACACACCTACACTGGTGGACCAGCAGATGCACTGCAGGAAGCTGGAGCTCTCTTTCCCTCCTCCCTGCCCTGCTCCTGGTGGCTGCAGCTTCTCCACGTTCTGCAGTGCTGGAAAAGGAAATTACAGAACAGATTGCAATTAAGAGGGATTGGGGGGTGGGGGGAGACAGAGGCCCTAAAATGCAGCTTGACTGAGCGCTAAACTGTGTTTTTGCCCCGAGCCAATCAGGAGCTTCTGACAGGAGCCTGTTCCCACTTACAAATCTAATTGCAGGAGGTGTGGCTGTGGTGGCCCTAGGAGCATCAAGAGAAGGGGGCTTCCAGCCCCTCTAGAAGGGCAGCTAGCAGACCGCTGCTTGCTTGTTGCTTTCAAAGTCACAGAGCCACACAGGAAGGGAGGTGGGGAGCAGAGGTCTTGGGGGCCTAGGAAAACCCAGACTCCAGAATTTCAGCCAGTTTATCTTAATAGGTACCAATGCACTGTACATTCATAATCTTCTCTAAGCCTCTTGACAACTACACAAAATGACAATTACTTCATTTTACAAATGTGAAACTGAGGTACAGTGTCCTAATATATGTTAGGTATTCCCCTAGGTCTAAGAACTTTATTTACATTATCACTTTTCTTAAACCTGCCTGCTGCCAGTGTAGTGGCGCATGCCTGTGATCCCAGTGACCCAGGAGGCTGAGGCAGGAGGATTGCAAATTCAAGGCCAGTCTCAGCAATTTAGCAAGACACTTATTAATTTAGTGAGACCCTGTCTTAAAACAAATAAACTAACTAAATAAGTAAAAAGGACTGGGAATACAGCTCAGTGTTCAATTCCCAGTACCAAAACAAACAAAAAAATCCAACTCCCTCCTACTATATCCCATTTTACAGATGAAGAGGCACAACTCAAAGAGAGGAAGTAACTTGCCCAAGGTCACAGAGCTGATTTATAGATAAGCTAGGGTTGAACTTGGGTCTCTGTGACTCCAGAGGATACACGTTTTAATTGTACTGCACTGTGCCTCCATTAAGTCCTGGGCAGAAATGCCAGATTTATTGAGAAACAAAACAAACCTTAAATCTAAATTTTAGATAAACAATGAGTTTCTTGAGTATTACAACAATATCCCAAATATTGCATGAGATACATTTGAATTAAAATCTATTCATTGTTGATCTGAAATTTGAGCAGAACTGAGTGTCCTGTGATTATCTGGCAACCTTAGACCTTCTTTCTCCTCCTGCCCCTGGCTCCCTTCTCCTATGCCAACAACTTGCCCTTAAAGGTGGGGCCCTTTGGGAGCAGGGGTGCTGCTGTATCTCTAGATTGCTGAAGGGGTAAACAAACCCTTCAGCTGCAGAGGCACAGTCCTGGGTCTCTGTCAACTTTGCTGCCTACTCTGTGACTTTGTTTTTTTTTTTAAGAGAATTTTTTTTAATATTTATTTTTTAGTTTTCGGCGGACACAACATCTTTGTTTGTATGTGGTGCTGGGGATCGAACCCAGGCCGCTCGCGTGCCAGGCGAGCGCGCTACCGCTTGAGCCACATCCCAGGCCCTACTCTGTGACTTTGGGTAAGACTTTCTCCTCTTTGAACCCTCTCACAAGACCACCCAATATCTGGTCCTAAGTAACTGCCCACCCTAACTTTCCTAACGTTTTCCCTTTTTCCTGTGTGTGGGGTTGTACCTGTGTGAAATCTATGGGTATTCTGCTGTGAGGACAGAAGACACCCAACACCGGGGACAGGGAGCTCCAGGCAGGCAGTGGTGCTGCTCAGAGGAGACATCTGGTGTGGAGGGATGTGGGGAGGAGGCTGAGCAGGAGAACTTGGGAGGCTGGGAGTGGAGACTGCCGGGAAATAGGCTATTGAGTTGTTTTTTTTTTTTTTTTGGTCAGTGGCGGGTTTGGCCTGGGTTGGAGGCCCCCAACACTCCCCTGCACGTAAAGGCTGTGTGAGCTTGGCAAATTCCTTGATTGAGGGAAATGGCTCTGCTTCCTCAACTGCAAAGAGCAACCCATGCTGCCACGATCCATGTACAGTGCCTGGTATGCAGGAGGCACAAAAAGGGAGCTATCGCTGCTGCTGCTGGGGGCATTAACATCATATTCATCCTTCTGAAATCAGCCCCTCCAGAAAGGCTACCCTCTGCAAGGGCGGGCCAAGCCATCCGGGCCCTCTCCCCGAGCTTCCGCAAAGAGTACACCTCATTCTGGGCTGCCTTCATTTCAGCTGCATTTTATTTGTCGCGTTTTTGACAGACGTCTAAATTATACATTGAGTTTTCCACATGACCAAACACCACGTCCCTTCCTTTGATTATCATTTTCAAAAGGGACTATAAAAAAAGAACCTTTCGATGGATCAGACTGAACCCTGAAACCACATGGAGTGCAGAACTAAAAATAAAAGGAAGTAAGAAGCGGCCCCTGAGAAGGAAAGGAAAGAGAAATCAAAGCACACGGTGATGGTGATGGGAATCGAGAGAGGAGTCCTGGTGAGGGTGGCATGTCACCCTCCAGGCCAGGCCGGATAAGGAGCAGACGACAGTGAGGGTGGGGCACAGAGTGGCACAAAAATAGCCACCACTTTAGTCCGGAGGGGAATAAAGAAATTCATCAAAAGCCAGGGAAGAGAGAAGTGGAGATGGAGGAGGAGGGAGGACAGGGACAGGACTTGTCACCCCCGCAGCTACCCTCGCTGCGGACTTCTCTAACCCTGGCATGGTGCTCACTGCTGGCATAATCGCTGACTTTCAGCTGTGCACCGGCATGTTCCCCAGCTCAGCCCACATCAATGACACCCTTGTTTCCATAGTAACCAAGGGAGAACGAAGGGGAAAGGGTGCATTGCACTGGGCGCAGGGAATCCAGCCAAAAGCAGCCTCAAGGGGTGGGTGGAGGGGAGGACTCAGTTTTTCCCACAGCTGATTTGAGCACACACTATGGCCCGCCTGGGCCTTGCCTGCCCTCTGGCCCCAGCCTTCAACCCTGCACATTCAGATGCAGCAACCCAGCAATCCTGCCGAGAGCAAAAGTCTTACTAAGGCTCACTGGGGTGGGGGTGGGAGTGGGGAGAGGGGTATCCCCCTTCTATCTTCAGATTCTGTCTTCTGGTCATGGCCACAGGGGGCAGGGAGGTGGCGCTGGGGAGAGAAAAGGGGACTTTAAAAGCATATTGTTTTTCCAAACGGGAGCTTTCAAACTCTGCATTTTCCAGGCTCCTCTCATCTACCCTCTGAACCTCGGGAGGGTTCAACAGGGCTCACAGGGAAGATGAAAGCATGTGACATCACCATGTGTTTCTAGCTGAAAGCAAATGGGAACATTCACAGAGGCTGTTATCAGAGCAGGGCAAGCGGCTTCTGCCTGCTCTTTGGGTCTGGGGAGCGCTTTTCAGAACAGTTCCTGAAGTTGGTGGTAAGAGACCAGAAACATTTTGCAGACTGTCCACCCCCAGAGTCAAAGTTCCCTATTGAAGTGCTCCAAAACTGCAGACCTCAAAGGAGGCATTTTGCCCTTCAGAGGACATCCCTGGTGTACTATTTGGAAGAAAAAACAACTTTCAAGGGTCGGAGTCACATTTCCAGCCTGCCAGAAGTGGCATTTCCAATTCCTCCTGGTTCTATTTTGCTACTCTTCAAAGTGAGAGAGGAACTTGGGAGAGCCAGAGAAGTCAGTCGCGGGAGCCGAGGATGCAGGGAAAGCTGGCTCAGTGGTTAAACAACCTCACCTTTTGTTCTGTAAGCCCTTCCAGGTCTTTCCACAGCCACCTCAGGACATCTTTTCCCAGATGTCTTTGTTAATGGCTTTCACTCTAGACAGCCTTTGAAACTGGCCAGGCTTCTGTCTCTCCTGCCTGACTCTTGTCCGGAAAAAGCTGGGTACACAGGGTTGGGGGCTGCAGCGGCCCTTGGCCCTTTTCTGTCTGCTCCCAGGATGAGAAGGCAGCTGGCCTCCAGGACCCACCAGGCACTGGACAGTCTCTTATTCATTCTCAGAAACCCCTGAGTGGAGGTCCAGAACAGAGTTGAATTCAGGAGTGGGACCGGGCTCTGGCCTGCTTTCCCATGCTGGAAGCGGGGGTTTCCAAAGGCTCAGGGAAACAAGCTCCTTTTGCAACACAGGGCAGGAGAGGCTTCTGCCATTCCTCTCCAATCAATCAGCAGAAGACACATTTTACTGGAGAGGGGCAGGGGAGACCAGCAGCTGGGTGACTGGCTTCCTTGGGCATGACCCTCACCATCACACACCCATGTCCTTCCCAGCAGACCCCTCCACCCATGTGCATCCCACACCTCGTTGCCAGCACTGTAAAAATTGATCTCTTTGCAAAATTGATCTGCCTGGCTTTTCTCGGTGGAGCAGGTTCATGGTAAAGCTGCATTTATTTTTAAAATCTGATAGCAGCTGCCTATTGTGATCATTTAAACACAGAATTCTTTGAGCTTTAGAAATCCCTTCTATAGGAGGGCCATGGAGAAGCCAGCTAATCTCAGAGTCGGCTGCTCACTGCTCCACTGAACTGGAGAAAGCCTGTTTATGCTAGCCTGAGCCCTTGATGTGAGGGCTTTTTAAGGACCTTGTAATTTTTCTGGAATTAAACCTCCCACCTCTCCTTACATTCCAGATGTCATTACAGTCAAAAGTCATAAGAATTTGCTTCCCTGTGTGGCTGACTTGGGGCGGGGGCTGGGGTATGTTTCTGTAGTGACTTGTCTGCAAGGATTTTTTTTCCTGTCCAAAGGGTGAAGATTACATACAGTTTCCCACCTGCATGACAAGATGGTTTAATCATCTGCTGTCCTTCCCCCTCCCTGATTCAGTCTGCTGGACAGACTGAAGCCCTGGCTCAGTTGGCGATGGCAGAAATCACCAACCAGCACCAGCCAACACTATGCTTCCCGACCACAAGGGTGGGGGTGGGGCGGGGGAAGGACAGGTCAGTAAATAAATTAACTCAGCATAAGCAGCTTCTTCCTCTTTTTCTTATCTTTTTTTTTTTTTTTGAAAGAAAAAAAGCCCACTGGAATTGTCTAAACTGCAATGCAATCTCTTGCTCATTTAAAAGATCTCATTTTCTAATCATGTGCTTTGAGACATTTAATACTATTTCAATTATGCAGAGGAAATAATATAATTCCTTTATTTGAAAAATGATACTGAACCTCAGAGATCAGTTAAATCTACTGCTGGGATGGGGATTCTTTTTAAACTGTGTTGTTCCCTCTCTTCAAACAGCTGTAGCTGTACACAGATGGAAAAACATTTGGTCAGAAAGCAGCAAATCAGTGTTTTTCAGGACCCAACTCGGTTCCCGCAGCTCCTCCGTCTCCATTCGTCTAGATTTTATTTCTTCTTTGTATTGACATTTTTGCAGACCCAGTTCATGCCATCCTTTGAGGGAAATAGAGAAAGAGAGTGTTAGTTTCAGGCAAGGCCCCGCAGGCTCCAGCCTCGGGAGGGGAGAGAAGGGAAGGGCAGGGGGCATCTGTCCTCCCTCCAGGGGACTACCAACTCTAGGCTTGCCCCAGGGGCCCACCTGGATGACCAGGGACAGTGACTTCCTGGGGAGGAGCAGGGAGGTCTCTGAGGGCACAGGAGGGAGATGGGAGGGGGAGGACCCAGCATCTGAACTTCAGATGGGTCCTCAGGAACTCCCTCTGAAAAAATAAACACATCTGCCTGGATCCAGGCCTGATTAAGGAGCTATCAGGAAAGATTCCAGCCATTTTTGGCTTTTTCTAAAAGCTGACCTTTGCTAGGGCATTAAATTCAATAAGCCACCCTTCTGGTGCCCCGGTATGTTTACAGTGTGACAGTGTACACTTGGGTTAAATTAAATTTCTTTTTGGAAAAACAAACCCTCTGCAGTATGTGTTCCTAGACACAATAATGTGCATTTATTTCTCTTCTTGCTGCTCTACAGATAGGCTTAAAAGGGCCTGCTTCTTGTACCTTTAAGCTCTACCAAGCTGAGGGACTAGAGAGAAGGTTTCCTTAAAGGCACACTGACCTTGAAAGTGTCCTCTCTCAGAAGGCTGGAGAGAGACCGAGGTAAACCACACAATGCCTACAGCCACCTGGCAGGCAGCACAATTCCTCATGGATGCCAGGCCTGTCAGACATGACCTCCTTTTCCACCCCCTCTGGAGCCATACCTGGACGCGCTCCCCTTCCCCAGAGGCTCCCTGACCTTCAGGAGTGTGGGGAGGGAGTTCCCTTCCAAGCCCTGAACAAAATCCAAGGCGGCCCCTGCAATGAATCCCCTTCCCCGAATCTGGGTCCCACACATTTGTGCTTATCAGGCAGACATGACACCCGGAGCCCGCATTTCCTGTGGCCATGGATCTAACTGCTGAACCTGAACGACTGAGACAGCTTACAGTAATAAATATCAGCTGACACCCTTGGCCATTTGGAACATTAATCCCATAAACAATACATCACTGCAAAACAACCAGCAAGCATCCTCTCTCCTGGCTAATCTCACTGTCACCTGCGTTTACAGTGATTAAAACTCCAGTTGCCATCAGAACACTTGGGCAGGAGAACCAGATAACATGAGCAAACCTTATGGCCTTTGCCAAGACAAGGCTGGCCAGGGCTGAAAGCCCCAAGGCGGGAGCACCTGGCCACGGTGGGGCAGGTGGAGGAATGCAGAGTGGGCACAAGGCAGACACGTCTCTAATCACAACTGGGTCAGCTGCACACTCTGAAACATGGAGGCCAATTTTAAGACCATTTTATGGAAAGGATTAATTTAAAGAGAAGCATGTTTAATTTTAGTAGCTAATTGGTTTCCAGGAAAAAAAAAAAAAAGATCACCTGCCAGGAGACAAAAAAAGATTTTACAAATACAAGAGGGATGGATAAGATAACCATCTTCTCTTGCCTCCAAAGCTGAATAGCTCAGCACTTGCGCAGCATTTCCATCTTCAGGAGCCTGCCAAAGGTGCCACCGCAATACCCTCTCCTCTACAGACACTCTCCACGTTGGATCAGACCAGCTGCTCCGAGAATCAAGAACAGTGTCCCCACATGATATGAATACCGCTTCATCTTTTTTTTTTTTTTTTAATGGCTGATGAAGGAGGGGGTTTCCTTTATTATAAGTAACTGAACATGAGTGCAGGCAAAGAGATAGGAAAATATTTACTCAGCTGCAGGGACTCAAAAGAGAAGGTAGAGGGTGAGGGAGCCTTGCCCTGGGCATCCGCTGTGGAGGTGGAGTGGGGTTTAAAGAGCAAGCCCTGCTGAGGGGCAGTGTTCTCCAGATGTCTAAGGACCTGCAATGGTGAGGCCTGTGTGGCCTCAGTGTCGCCAACAGAGGGCGCTCTCAAGCCAGCACGCACTGACCTCGGCCCCAGGGCCCCCACTGCTACCCTCTAAAGCTGGAGGAGCGTGGGAAGTACCCAAGTCTTAATGGAGGTAAAGCCCTGTGGCTGCCCTGGGCTTGGGGAGGCCCTTTGATCCAAAGTGTTTGTTAGAGTTGGAGGTAGGAGGTGACAGTCAACAATTCAGGTGACAAATTCAGGTGACAATACCTCATAAATCATACTGGGGCAAGCTTTGTCAAGGAGACCACTGGAAAGGAAAGATAATAGTGTTGTCCAAGATCCCCAAGGGGAGCGTCCACATGGGACTTGCTTGATGTCGTGTCCCTGAAGCTGGTATGGTGTCTGGCCTACAGTTAACAATTTGTATCTTTTAAATTAATCCTTGTAACAACCCTGTGAAGTAGGTGCTGTTATTATTTCCATACTTCAGATGAGGAAATGAAGACCAGAGTTGTCTGGGGCAGAGGTGAACCGTGAAGCCAGGCAGCCTGGCTCCGGCTGGCCGCATCCCTGCTCTTGAACTTACTAATTCTCTGTGACTATGGGTCAAGGCAAGGGCTCTGCCTCCAGCTTGGCAAGGAGCTGGGCGGCACCCTGAAGGGGAACGGGCAGCTAGTGTTTTCTTCCTCATGGCTTCAGCAGAATACAGAGGCCAGGGGGCCTGAGGACACCCTGTACAACTCTGCTGATGCTCTGAAGGCGCCACAGGCTGTTCCTGGCCACAGAACTCTCAAGACTCCTGGGATGCCAGCATCTAGGCCTGCGGAAGGGGCAGGTGATCCTGGCATATTAATTACCCACCTAGAACATCCCCTCCAGTGGAAACTCCATTTAGAAACAACATAACTGCAAGCAGAGGAAACTTCTGTTCCTTACATTCTTACTTTTTTTTTTTTTTGTACCAGGGATTAAACTCAGGGGCACTTGACCACTGAGCTACATCTCCAGCTCTATTTTGTATTTTATTTATTTATTAAAAAAATTGGGGGGGGGTTGTTGAGGACCTTTATTTTTATTTGTTTATATGTGGTGCTGAGAATTGAACCCGGTCCCTCACACATGCTAGGCAAGCGCTGTACTACTGAGTCACAACTCCAGCCCTTGTATCTTATTTAGAGACAAGGTCTCATTGAGTTGCTTAGCACCTCTCAGTTGCTGAGGCTGGCTTTGATCCTCCTGTCTCAGCCTCCAGAGACACTAGGATTACAGGCATGTGCCACTGTGCCTGGGCTTCTTACATTTTTAAGCAAATGTCCCACACCACTCCTGCTTTCACCTGGCAAGACTCTTGTTTCTGTAAGATAACTGAGAAAAGATGATTGCTTACTTGAAGTAGGCTTCTCTCTGCCTCCAAAGAAGGAAATGAACTCACAGGTTTGTTTAATGGTTAACCCTTTATTGTTAAAAAAAAAAAAAAAACTGGTTTGACCAATTTCCTGCACATTTGATCTTCACCATGGGGATATAATCTTTTTTGGGGAGGGGGTTAATGGGGAATAAACACAGGGGAACTCTACAACAGACCTACATTCCCAACCCTTTTATTTATTTACTTTTTTGAGACACCACCTTGCTAAATTGTCAAGGTTGGCCTTGAACTTGTAATCCTCCTGTCTCAGCCTCAGGAGTAGCTGAGATTATAGGTGAGCACCACTGCACCCAATTGGGAGATGATCTTTGGCAAGAATAGTCCATCCTCTCTTTTTCCTTTGCATTTTCTCCTGACTAGTTTCTTGCTGAAACTGAATTTAAATTGACTAGCTTGAATTCAATAATTGAAACTAAAGAGAGAGACAGAACCTCAAATACTGAGCCCCAGCCTCATGGAAAGGAAATGAATTTCTCCACGTCACAATATTATTCTCCACTATAACCACTGGGAGAAATAGAAGGCTGTCTCTAACTATGTGGGTGGAAATCTACTAATCACCAATTCCTGTTTCCCAGGATTTAAGGCACACTGCTTCTTTCTTTCTTTTTTAAAAAATATTTATTTTTAAGTTTTAGATAGACACAATATCTTTATTTTATATTTACGCGGTGCTGAGGATTGAACCCAGTGCCTCGTGCATGCTAGGCAAGCACACTGAGCCACAATCCCAGCCCCAAGGCACACTGCTTCTTTCTATGGGAGGGGTGGTCTCTGACTACACTCTTCTTTTTAATTTGATCTCAGTCCAGAGCATCCATCACTGCTGGATGGTTGGAAGGAAGCAGTGGCAGCCATGGTTGGATGGATCTGGTTTTTAAAGCCATGCTGGTTGTGTGGTCACTTTAGTAATTGCTTTAAGATGATGAGGAGCTCAGACCCTTGCTGAGCAATGTAGCCTGTCCCATTGTGCCATCAGGCCCCCAGGGTCAAGGAGCAGCTGGATGCAGCATACATAAAATATTGCTTCCTATTAATATTTTTCTAGTGACAAAGGGCACCACACCAGGGAGGATGCAAAAGCAGATGTCCTGAGCTTGCTTTCTTACTCTACAGAAAGGTTTGAAAATTTAAAAATAAACCTGAGCTCTGATGTACACCTGGAGATGGCAACAACTGATGCCAGGCCTACAAAGAAGTAGTATGTCGTTTTTTTAAATATCAAAATTCAGGGTTGGGGTGTAGCTCAGTGGTAGAGCATGTGCATAAGTGAGGCCCTGGGTTTGATCCTTAGCACCAAAACCAAACAAAACCCATGAAATTCTATTGGCATATTAGGGAAAAGTCTTCTAGATCAAGGAAAAAGAAGCAAAGCCAAGAAACTGGGCTAGTGAAGGACAAGGGCTCATCTGTGGGGCTGACTGAAGCTGTCACACCTCTGCATTCAGACGGCAAGTGACACTTGCTGCAGAAGGGAGGCAGCTGGGAGACTGCTGTCACCTGGATCATCACTCCGCTCAGAGAAAGATGAGGGGAACAGGGGATAGATATAAAATGAAAAGGTGGGAATGAGGGGGTGGTCTGGAAAACAGCATCAGGAGACATTAAATTCTGCTAGCTCAGAGCCATTGGTACAGGACTAAGTGCAATGACTAAGGCTAGAAGCCAGTTTAAGACTGCTGGTCTCTGCCTTGGAAGGAAATCCAAAGCCAGGATAATTTTAATTTCACATGTACATATGCGCACACGTGTGCATACACACACACACACACACACACACAGTGCTTTATAGAGAAAATACCTTCAAACACCTGAAACTACAATAGCAAGAACAGCTGTGGTTAGGGGTTCAAACTTAGGTCTGCAGGTGGAAGAGGGATGGACTTCTTGATACCTTTTTCCTGGCTCTAAGCCAGATCTTTTTTTTTTTTTTTTTTTTAAAGAGAGAGAGAGAGAGAGAGAGAGAGAATTTTTTCATGTTTATTTTTTTAGTTTTCGGCGGACACAACATCTTTGTTTGTATGTGGTGCTGAGGATCGAACCCGGGCCGCACGCATGCCAGGCAAGCGTGCTACCGCTTGAGCCACATCCCCAGCCCCTAAGCCAGATCTTTTGTTCACTATTTTCTAAATATCCATGGGAAAAGAAGAGAACATAGTGCTGGTGTTAAATGCTATATCCTGGGAGAGGCCCTAGCGGCAAGGTGTGGCCTCCAGGGTAGTGAGAGGTGGCTTCTTCCGGGTTTATAAGGGAGTCTGGGAAGGGAGTTTTAGGTTATCCCTTGAGACATTTTTCAGTTCCTCCATTTCCTGCCTTCATCTACTTGACATAACTGGGTCTCTTCTGATCACACCTCTGGACTATGGGCCTCTCAGTAGGACAGAACTTTAAAGATTGATGTTCTCTTCCAGCATCTTGTGCCGTTTACCTGTTCTCTGCTCTTGACAGCTTCCCATGAAAACCTGCTTTAATTACATGACGGGCTGGCCTCCTCTCACCATCAATCAGGCAAAGACAGACCTGTTCCAACTGTTCTCAACGCCCTCAAAAGCCAATGTCCCCACCCAGTGTGGGGATGTTGAACAACACATGGTATTACTCACCTTGTAAAGACTACATCTCCTTTGGGAATGTCAGGTGAAACAAGACCCTAAAATCCATCCCAGGAGTCACCAACTTCCGTGATCTCAAATCATGTGTTTAAGTCACTCAACTAATGAGAAGTGATATACTGCTTAGTCCATAGAGGGCTGAGCACACCATCTAGCAGATATGTGCCTGTTCCCCTGACTTGCCCACCTGGGGGTCCTGTCAATTTTTTAGTATGAGACAAATCTCCCAGATACATGTTAATTACACACACACACACACACACAAAAAAAAAAAAAGCAAACAGAATTGCTGTCTTTTTTTTTCTTTTGTGGTAATGGTTATTGAACCCAGAGATGCTAAACCACTAAGCTACATCCCCAGGCCTTTTTATTTTTTATTCTGAGACAGGGTTTCTATAAGTTTCCTGGGCTGGCCTTGAATTTGCAATCCTCTTGCTTCAGCCTTTTGCTGGGATTACAGGTGTGCACCACCACACCCAGTAAATGCTATCTTTTAACACCTGCAACTTGAACATAAATTCCAGATTTTTGTTTTTTTTAATTTCCTACATTTTTCTTCAGGTTGATTAGGACTGTGATTCCCAAGCCAGGCTTGGTGGCCATTGGCTTGGGAGGCTGAGGCAGGAGGATCTTGAGTTCAAAGACAGCCTCAGCAACAGCGAAGTGCTAAGCAACTCAGTGAGACTCTGTCTCTAAATAAAATACAAAATAGGGCTGAGGAAGTGGCTCAGTGGTTGAGAGTCCCTGAGTTCAATCCCCAGTACCAAAACAACAGCAAAGAGCTATGGTGCCCAATGTTACCTGACCAACCTACTGAGCATCTGATCATTTCAGTGGCGTTGTCTATTACTGGGGAGGTAGGATAGGGTAAGGAGGACAAAATCGAAATTTATAATATTTTGATAATTATTACACAGTACCTAAGAGTGAATCCCAAACAATTAGATCTTACAGACATTTTTCTAGTGAAGTCTTTAATTTTTAGGAATATTTTAATCCTTATTAATAAAAATCATTAAAGGCCTGTACTTCAATGATGCAATGCTGAAAAGGATTCCATTTAAGTGATTCTTTTAAAAGTGAAAAACCAAGAAACTGGCTGAGTGGACAAGAGCTTAGGTCAGAGGCATTACCTGAGGGAGGGACATGGTCAATCAGTGCCTCATACTGAAGAGTGTTTCCAAAGAAAAAAAATCCATGACCTTTCTCTGGTCCCCAAAGGTTACCATTAAAGGACAATAGACAGCAGATTCCCTTCTTAATTAACATTTTTATTAAATAACCCATTTCAAATAATGGTTAAATTCTCTAAATTTATATCATTCTATTAACCATAATCTAATCTCATTAACCTTGAAATCCCAGTCTTAACTACCCAATTCTATACACCATGGTACTATCTACTAAACTAATTAAGTGACCTTCAAACTATTTCTCCTCCATACAAAATCATTATTTTTTTTGCTCATGGTTCTTTGCTAGATCTCTCTTGAATATCACTTCCTGTGAGCCTGGTTGCCGAAGGCCTCTGATTGGAGAACTTTCTTACCAAAATCAAACTATACATAATAAACTCACTTTATTCAAACTGGTCCATTTTATGTCCCTTCTGTGCAACCCCTGCCCCCACCCTCTCACTGTCTAGTGCTAGCTGCTTCTTTCTTGACCTAAGGATCCTGTAAAGGGGGCTGGGGATATACAGCTCAGGGGCACAGTGCTTGCCTAGCACAGGAGAGGTCCTGGGTTGACCCCTAGCACTGTGAGAAGGAGAAGGAAGAAAAAGAAAGAAGGAAGGAAGGGAGGGAGGGAGGGAGGGAAGAAGGACAAATGGACCCTGTAAAGGGCATGACATGTCTATGGTAGTTCCACAGCCAGGAGCACACAGCTCCATCCTGACTGGAGTGTGGGTGGGGGATGGGACGCAGGAGCTCCCTCTCCCTCTGAGGCAGTGCCCTTGACTTTAATGCCACTGCTGTCAATACTGACTCTAGATCACTCTAGTTCTCCTTTTTACATGCCTAAGGCTGGCTGAAGAAACAAGAGCCTCACTGTTAATTCTGGCTTTGCTATTTCATCCTCTCACCACTCTGGCCAAGAGAAAAGATTACAGAGCTGTAATCTACTTTCTAAAATATATTTCTTTTCTTTAGCCCCATCTTTATAGCCCCCAATCTCAGGATGTTCTCAACTTTCTAATTTTGTGTTCTGAACTATTTAGAGAGGCAGAGTCCTCTTGCTGGACAATTTTCTAGAAATGCAAGAAAGTAGCTACAGGACTGGGCCTCTAGGTTTTCATGACGCCCAGGACTGTTTCAATGAAGGTGCATCCCAGATGAAGGCTGCTTTGTTTTTTTTGTGTGTGGTGCTGGGGATGGAACCCAGGGTCTTGCCCGTGCCAGGGAAGTACACTATCACTGAGCTACACCCCCAGCCCTCCCCTCCACTTTTTTAAAAAAACATTTTTAGTTGTAGATGGACACAATACCTTTATTTATTTTTATGTGGTGCTGAGGATCAAAGCCAAACTTGTGCCTCCCAAATATTAGGCAAGTGCTCTACCACTGAGCCATAACCCCAGCCTCCAGCCCTCCCTTTTCAACTTTATATGCTTTATAATTAACAGTGAGAATATATTACTTTCACAATCAGAATCTGGGCAGACAGAAAGAAAATAAGTAAGACTAAACAAAATGAAACAAACAAAAAACGCAACCCAAAATAAAAAAGCCAATTCCCCCAAACCCCACAGAAACCCATAGAGCTCCAGAATCCATTTTGGGGTTGAGGCTAAGGTAATCTCAGACCACTAAAGAGGCCCCCAACACACTCATGTGCATGAAGAGTTTTTGGGGTGCAAGCATGAGTGGCCTGTAGAGGGGCACTTCCTTTGTGTGGAATGGCTTTCCCTCAGGTCTAGGAGCCAAAACATCTTGGCTCTTGTTTGTAAAAAAAAAAGGAAACCTGGGTACGGTGGTGCTCGCCTATAATCCAGTGGCTCAGGAGGCTGAGGCAGAGAATCTTGTGCAACCCCTGCCCCCATGAGTACCCTTGGCAACTTAGCAAGATTCTAAGCAACTTAGCAAGACCCTGTCTCTAAATAAAATATAAAAAAGAAAGGCTTGGAATGCATCTCAGTGGTTAGGTGACTCTGGGTTCAATCCTTGGAACAACAACAACAACAACAAAAAACAATTAACAACAACAACAACAACAACAAAAAACCAGGCCGCAAACATGACAGGACTGAGATAATTCTAGGAAGTGATTATCTGCTTAGGATAAAAGCAGCCAGGCCATTTTAAGACAAATTAGTATCAAATGTCTTAGAAGAAGAGAGGGACAAAGAATATTAGAAGGGAAATGGAAAGAGGCCGTAGAACAACGGTTAAGAATCAAATCTCAAGTTTGCACCCCAACATCAAGTTCAGAGAGAAGCAAACTGCTCATGCCATTAGAGACATGTGCCCTATGACAACGAGGGAAGAAGCCCCTCAGCATCCTACAGCAGTAGGGTCCAGTCCCACAGCACTTTGGCATCCTGGCAAGTATACCACATATTTAAAATGAGGCCTGTCAGGGACACTGGGGTTTCAGAACAAGTAGTTGTCCTGGAGGGTGGACTCGAGTGTGTCAACTGATTTAAGGATGCTTAGTATAAAGCCTGAGAGTTGAAACTGCTTATCACTCTTTTTTTTTTTTTTTAATTTTTAATATTTATTTTTTAGTTTTCGGCGGACATAACATCCTTGTTTGTATGTGGTGCTGAGGATCGAACACGGCCGCACGCATGCCAGGCGAGCGTGCTACCGCTTGAGCCACATCCCCAGCCCTGCTTATCACTCTTGCAGGATATAGCCTCCTGGGTGTTCTGCCCTAAATTAATATTAAATGAGGGGGAGCCTGCTTTCCTGCTATACAATTCCTTAGTACAAAGCATGGGGTTTTCATTCTGCAGAAGCAGGAAATAGACACTAAGCCTGAGTACAGGGGAGAGAACCAAGAGAATAAGCAAAAACACTTCAAGGATGACTAGCCCGACGGCCATCACTATAGGAGGACAGGTTTTCAGCATGTACAATATTAGACACAACACAGAACCCCAATGCAATCATCAAAGAATTCTAGAGTTAGAAATAATCTTCATAGTCCTGTTCTGGCTGCCCACCCAATGAGGAAAGCTTGTTGCATGTGGGGTGGTTTATCTATGGCTTTCTTGGAACACTTCATGGTTATCTGACTAGTTGCTGGCTAGAAAAGAACCAACCTCCTCCACACCCTTCACATCCTAAAATGGTTCATCTGCTGATCAAAGGGTATTTGTTTCATGTTTTTTTCTATCTAGGTCACCCCAACCAATGAGACAAACCCCTTTGGTTGGTTGCCAGGGGACCAAGCCTTCCTGTAGCCTCACCTGAACGCCCTCTCCTGTGAGAGCTGAGCAAGACTGGATCTGCCAGACTCGGTCACGGATGGTGTGCAGGTTCAGTCCTTCCGCAATTTCAGAGGCAGGGGCCGCTGTGAGCAAATCCTGCTTATTAGCAAAGATGAGCACTGGCACACAACTCAGCTTTTCTTCCTCCAGTAATTCAGCTAGTTCCTGGATCATTTTGGGAAGGGAGGAAGAGAGAGAAATGAAATCTATGGTAATTAAGCCTCAGCCTCTAATTGCAAAAAATGAGCCAAAGCTGATCAACTAGCAACTTTCAAGGGCAGTGATTCTCAGGCTTAAGCTAGGAAGGTGTCTTAGCGGATCTCTGGGCCTTAACCCAGGGATTCTGACTTTGGAAAGTCTGAGCCAGCACTTGAGAATCTGCATCTTTAACAACCCCCCCAGGTGACTCTGCTATAGGTGAATGATAGATCATACCTTGAGAAACATTATTCAAGGGAGACTATCAGTAGTGGCTAGAGATTTAAAATTTATCCAACTTCTTTTCTGAAGATTGATCCCAGGGTCTTGCATGTGCTAAGCAGGCACTGTACCACTAAGCTATAATCCCAGCCTGCAAACAACTTTTAATGCAGGTATACATATATGAATGCGTGTGTGTGAATTGAAAACTGAAGATGACAAGTAGAGATTATAATTGTTTCATCCATCTCTATCTCCAAAACATGCATGCACATGCATGACACTTCATCAAACCCACATCCTAAGATAACTTTATTGGTCCATCTGGCAAGGTCCCTGGTTTTTAGGTTATAGGCTGTTGTCTAAACTGTGTATTAGGGCTGGGATTGTGGCTCAGTGGTAGAGCGCTGCCCTAGCACAGGTGGGACCCAGGTTCAATCCTCAGCACCACATAAAAATAAAGGCATTGTGTTGTATCCATCTACACCTAAAAAGTAAATAGATATTTTAAAAAAAAAATAAACTGTGTATTAATTCTGTCTGCAGTAAGTACAATAGAGGGTGTACAGCTAGTTAAATGAGAGGCCTCACCCTTTCCCCAATAAACCCACATTTTAGCTACTTTAAATGCTTAGGCTTCCAAAGAATACTGGATGGCTCAAAAGGCAGATGAATATATAGGATCCTCTTCACCTCCAAGCTCATGTGTAGCATTGGTTCTCCTGAGTGATGATCCAGAAATCATCAGGGTATAGAAGGGAAATGGGCTGTCTCCAGGAGTCTGGAGAGTTCTCAACAAACTTTCTAAGAAAAAGGAAGACAGGGGCTGGGGCTATAGCTCAGTGGCAGAGCGCCTGCCTTGCACATGTGAGGCACTGGGTTCGATCCTCAGCACCACATAAAAATAAATAAACAAATAAAATAAAGGCATGCTGTCCATCTATAACTACAAAAACATAAAGAAAAAAAAAAGGAAAAGGAAGATAAATATGGGGACCACTGCCTTTGGAAGTCCACCTGTCATAGTTTAGAACACAGGCCAAAGACAGCAATATCTAAGCACACTTCTCCCAAGAGGTCCGCTCCACCCCTTGCTTCTTTGGTCAGTGAGTCCACTTTGGATAAATGATCTATGCTCTTTTCTTTCTATGTAAAACCATGTTCACAAATCACATCATGTAATCATGTGACATGTAAGCTATATGTGAAGCCATGTTTGGGTTCGAAGTTTATCTTATCTCCTGGCTTGAAAACAAAAGCAGCTTAATTTTGGCTTGTATGTTTCCTTCCATTCTTTTGTATTTGTGAGTTATCCCTGGTAGGTATTAAAAAATGTAAACAGAAGGGCTGGGGATAGAACTCAGTTGGTAGAGTGCTTGTCTCACATGCACAAGGCCCTGGGTTCAATCCCCAGCACCACAAAAAAAAAAAAAAAAAAAGTAAACAGAAATGCTGAGTGCATTGCTCCTCTGGGTTCATTTCCACATGGCCTGGGAAGAAACTAGAAGACCTTTTGGGCAGGGTGCTAAGTTCCATTTGTTTATATCTTGTATATTCAATTTGATTAAAGCTCAAAGGCTTAAATTAAAAAAAATTGTTTAAAGGACTCTTAATGAATTTCTTTTTAGACAGCTGATATTTCTGCCTGCTTGCCAGAATGACTGTCTTGTTTGAATTATAAAGGTTAAACAAAAAATAACTCCCTCACTCTCCCACATTTACAAAGTGGATTAATGAATACCCAGTTATTTGGGAAATATCTCAACAGAAGAATTATTTACCTGACCCGTCTCTTCAAATCTTTTTCTGTCTGCACTGTCAATTACATATATCTGTAAAGGAAAAGAAGAAGGTTATTTCAGTAAGCAGAGATGAAAAAACATGGGGTAACTTCTACAAAAGGAGCACATGCTCCCCAATCAGCAGTTTACAGAAATCAACTAGCAATTGTCACCTCATCTATGAAAGCAAATTAATCAGATAAGATAATTAATGAATTGAGGATGCCCCAAAAGACCTCCAGAAAGGCTCCAAGGTCTAGGAAGTCAGGAAAGCCAAGGGGGATACAAAGAAATACATTTAGTAGGCCTTTGATATGTTACTAGCCATTCTTCCTAGACCTGTTTCTCCTATTAATCTACTGAACAACTGTATGAAATAGATTTCATTATTTTCACTTCAAACATAAAGAAACTTAAGCCCATCCAGGTATGGTGACACATGCCTATAAGCCCAGTGACTCGGGAGACTGAAGCAGGAGGATTGTGATTTTGAGGCCAGCCTCAGCAATTTAGCAAGACCCTTATCAACTTAGTGAGATCCTTTCTCAAAACAAAAAAATAAAAAGGGCTATGGGAATGTAGCTCAGAGAAGAAGTGTCCCTGAGTTCAATCTTTTAGTACAAAACAAAACAACAACAACAACAAAAAAAGCAGCCAAGCCAAAAGGAGTTCAGTAACTTTTCCAGGTTACATCTGGCACCTGACAACATTAGGATTCAAACTCAAGCATCCACCTGACAGTGAAGTCCACAGTTGCTTTTAACCATGCTGTGGTGCTGTATTCCAAATTGTCAGAATGTAAGGGATGGTGTTTTAGGCATTTACAATCCTATATTCCTCAAATATCATCACTTGGAAAGCAACACTTATAGAGTTAACTATATGCTGACTTTGGAGACAGAGAGAGAAGACACAGTGATCTCCTCTTATTCTCACTTTTCCCAGGCTGCTCGGAGGTCAGGATTGAAATAGTAAGGCAAAACCTTTGCCAGAAGAAAGAGAAATCTTGAGATTCATGATAAATTATAAATATCAGCTCCCCCCACCAATGCCAGAACTTTAGTTATTACATAAATATCAACCTATGACAATAAGAGAAATAAGACAAAAAA
Organism: Marmota monax; assembly: GCF_021218885.2. Classification (NCBI taxonomy): domain Eukaryota; kingdom Metazoa; phylum Chordata; class Mammalia; order Rodentia; family Sciuridae; genus Marmota; species Marmota monax. Next base: position 18,704,361 of record NW_026692881.1, read on the forward strand.
GAAAGAAAAATTGGGGCTGGGGTTGTGGCTCAGAGGTGGAGTGCTTGCCTAGCATGCGTGAGGCACTGGGTCCAATCCTTAGCACCACATAAAGTAAAATAAAGATATTGTGTTCACTTATAAGTAAAAAAATAAATATTAAAAAAAAAGATTAAAAGAAATCACCTATAACTATAGCTCCCAACTATTTTAATTTTCTATGGAAGGTTCCCTTCTAATCTTCCTTCATATAAAAATTAAAAAAGAAAATTAGAGATACAATTTTGTAGTTTTTTTCTAACTAAATGATTAAATGTTTTCCCAGTTGCTAATCTAAAAATTATCAATTTTTCAGACTTTCTTTAAATATAATTTAAAATTATTATTAAACTAATGATATAATAGAAATGCTCTTTTAAAAGAGCATATTCAATTAAAAACAAAAACCAATCTTCCACTCTCACTATTATATGCCTTAAATTACAAAAATTGATATATGGCAATGCACGTAGGCATTTTGTATGCAAATCAAATTCTGTGCTACACTGAATTTGGAAAAAAATTCACTCCTTTAGGAAAAAAATTCCTTTCTTAATGCTTTCTCATTTACTCTCTAATGGTAAATAGTATATCAGGAACCAAGTTCAGTCTTTTTTTTTTTTTCCAATAATAGCCTAAGTTTCTACTTGGAAAATCACAGGAAAAAGGATGAATATATTTGATTTCAACATATTTTTCTGGCGGCCCATATTATTATTGCTGTTAATATTGCTAACTCAATGTCAATAAACGCATCAATGGATTGTGTATACCAGATACACAAAATTTGATGTTCTGTCTCATAAGCCACTATGCAGAACATGGTGATAGTTTCCTTTATACCAGTGGGGATCATAATTAGTTAATTAACTTATCTATTTATTTTATGGTGCAGGGAACTGAACCTAGGGTCTTGTGTACACTATAGACTCATATTTTATCTTATAATACTGGGGACTGAACCTAGAGATACTCTATTTTGTTTTGAGACAGGGTCTTACTGAATTGTCTGGGCTGGTCTCAGACTTGTACAAACTTGCAGTCCTCTTGCCTCCACCTCCTGAGTTGCTGGGATTACAGGTGTATTCAACTGTGCTTGATAGTAAATCACATTTTAAAAGAAATGGGCTTAGCATAAACACAGGTGTGGAAAGAAGGACGCAATGGGAGAGGGGACTTCAACACAGAAGACCAACTAGAATTACGTGGAATTGTGGGTGATCTCCACGGAAGCAACACTCAGGAAGATGAGAGGGAGCAAGGAGGGCCATGTAATTGCTGGGAGAGTTTTGGGATCAGAGGACTGTCTAGAGATGGTGTGCAGGTCACTGAGCAAGACAGGAGTGACAAAGCAGGGGACAGATGTGCTGGGAGCCAAGGATCTGAATAAATGTGTGGGGGGTGGAGCTCATCTGATATGATAAAAAGCAGTAGGGAGAGGGAGATGAGAGGGAGTTTCAATGTGGAGAGGATGATCAAATGCTGGAGAGCCCAGGGGCTGAAGGCTAATGAGAAGGCTTTCATTTCCACTCAATAATCATTTGCTATTTATTGCTCTGACATGAAGCTTTTCAGGTAATGTTTCTATTATCAGATTCAAAAGAAGAATTTTCCCAAACTGCACACAAATTCTTCCTCTCATTTAGCATTTTTCTCAAGTAACTTTCATGAAATTCGAAAATCACTAAATAATAATACTAGGTTTAAGTCTATAAAACAACTGCTCCTTTTATTTCTTAAGAAAAAGGCCAAGTGAGGCTAGGCATGATGGCACCACCCTAATCCCAGGGATTCAGGAGGCTGAGGCAGGAGGATTGTGGATTAGAGCAAGATCCTCTCTTCAAAAAAAAAAAAAAAAGGTGGTGGTGGGGGGACAAAAGGGCTGGGGATGTAGCTCCAGGGCAGGGCTCCCTGGGCTCAACCCTCACAAATGTGCTCTGTTGGTGGCATGCTCTTTTCAGGGTCCTTCTCAGGCTTCACCCACCCCATTTTTTCCACACAGATATGTTTCCTCTGAACATCAACTAAAGATGAGGAGAGATATTGTTGCTGTTATTTAACAGAATAGGTACTGGTTAATTTAATCATGCAAAAACCCCTCCAGAATTAAAAAAAAAATCTATAAACAAACTTAATTAATAATTTGACTTTATTAATAATTAATAAAAAAATTCTTGGTTTTTAACCAGAAGGTATCAGAGAAAGTTAAACACTCCTCTGACTGGTTTTAAAACAATAAAGACCTTCAAATATCAAATGATAAAACTATTGTAAAGCAAGGTTCTGACCACGCCTTTGAATAATGCTTTAGGCAGTCTTTCACTCTCTTTTGGTGCTCTGAAATTCTCTTTTGGTTGTGGAAGGAAGACCTAAAGGAAGAGGTTTTTCCCTTGATGAAGTTCAGGCAACTCTGGCTCCTGCAGAGATTGAAGGGAGGGTCCTTTGTTTCTCCTCCTGCTTCTGCTCCTCCTCCCTCCTGCTGCCACCTTTTGGTCATTTCATTGCTCCTCAGTATTTCTCCACCAGGAGTAGGCAGGGAGGAGAGGTGGCTGGAGAATGTTGTTTTCTACCATATCTTGAGCTGAAGTCTAACAGGGGAATGAAACTGATTCAAGGTGGCTGCATAACTTGTGGTTTTTGATCACCACTGTTCTTTCTACTCCCTAGCAGTGTTAATGTGTCCAAGCAGTATTATGGAAATAATGAGATGCCTATATTATTATCATTATTTCTTTTTTGGTACCGGGGATTGAACTCAGGAAAACTTGACCATTGAGCTGCATCCCCAGCCCTATTTTATATTTTATTTAGAGGCAGGGTCTCACTGAGTTGCTTAGTGCTGAGGCTGGCTTTGAACTCTCGATCCTCCTGTGTCAGCCTCCTGAGCCTGGGATTACAGGCATGTGCTACTGAGCCCCACAGATGCCTATAATATTTTAAAAGGTGTTTGAAAGAAAAATAATGCTTTGCTGTCTTGCTTATTGTTGTCTTAGCATGATTCCTGCCCTATATATACCTTCTCCAGTCACCAGCCATCTGTCACTGTGGACCTCTGGACTGCTCTGATGCTGAATGCCCTTAACTACTCAAGCTTCACCTGATAGAGAACAAGGATTTTTGGGTTACTTCCCCCAATTTCTCCCCCCTTTCAGCAGGAAACAGTCTGGAGATGGTGTTGCTCATTTTTCCACAGAAATGGAATGTAGAGATTGACAGGGGAAAATGTCACAGTGGTTCACTTTATGCTTTGAATGTAGCCCTTGCTGCTCTGCTACTGCAATTTATTTTTAAAATGGACATGTTTCTTACTCTATCCCTACTCCTCCCTAATCTCTCCCCTCCCTAATCTCAGGGGAAACAGGATTACCTTTCTTCCCCAGGTTAGACAGATTTATCTGTACTTGAGTATACACCCACCATAGAAATGAAGTAATCCAGACTTTGGGGTGGTACCAGGAGATCTCAGAAATGATTATCTCCCAAACTAACAAGTGAATTACAACTCCAACAGAGAATACATGGAATGTAACCTTTGAATCACCTTTTTAAACCTCCCTGTTCCAGTGGATGGGCAGAGTCACAGCCTTTGGGACAGGAGTCCCCTGTGGTTCTCTTTTGCTAGCAAAGCAGTAAACTTTCTTTTTTTTTTTTTTCTCCAAAAAAAAAAAAAAGTTTTGAGGTCCATTTCATTTGACTTCTACTTTCCATATGGAAATAATGACAAAGTTACTTTGTTTAAATTATATTAAGTTTAAATACAAACCTGATAATAATGTAAGTGGAGTACAGTAATAACATAAACGTAACTTGAAAAAATATTACCCTCCCCCCACTTTTTTTCAGTACTGGAGATTGGAACCAGGGGTGCTTAATTGCTGAGGCTGGTCTTAAACTTGCAATGCTCCTGCCTTGGCCTCCCTGAGTAGTTGGGATTGCAGGTATGTCAACACACCTAGCTACCATCTTTTCTTTTAATTTTCCTGGTGTTGTGGATCAAATCCACACATGCTAGACAAGCACTCTACCACAAAGCCATACCCCAAGCCTTATCATGTATTTTTATCTATCAAAAGGCCAAATGTTTTTTCTGATATGTGGATGCTGATCCATAATGGGGGTGGGAAAGGAAAGAATGGAGGAACTTTGGATTGGACAGAGGGGAGTGAGGGGAAGGACGGGGTGTGGGGGTGGGAAGGATGGTGGAAGGAGAGGAACATTATTACCCTATGTACATGTATGATTGCACGAATGGTGTGACTCTACTTTGTGTACAACCAGAGAAATGAAAAGTTGTGCTCCATTTGTGTACAATGAGTCAAAATGCACTCTGCTGTCACATATAACCGATTAGAACAAATAAAAATAAAGAAAGAGAGAGAGAGAAAGGCTGTTATTGGGCTGGGGTTTCGGCTCAGTGGTAGAGTACTTGCCTAGCATATGTGAGGCACTGGGTTTGATTCTTCAACACCACATAAATAAATAAAGAAAGGTGTTGTGTCCATCTACAACTAAAAATATTAAGACAGAGAGAGAGAGAGAGAGAGAGAGAGAGAGAGAGAGAGAGAGAGAGAGAGAAGCACAAAAGGCTGTTATCATTCCTGGCCTAAGGAAAACTGGAAGATACTTTTATCCTCTCCTTTCTATCACACTTCAAGTTCTATTTCTTAGTCACTTCCCCCAAACTAATAAAGCTGAAGTCAGATGTTCTCAGGGTCAAGTTCCCAGAGAGTAACTCTGGCACTCTTAGGAGTTGCTCTGACTCTTAAACCATTAAAGAGTCACTGCATGCTCTAAAGCAAGGGCAGGTAAATTTTTTCTGTCAGAAGTCAGTAGTGAATATTTTAGGTTTTGTGGCCCATACAATCTTATTTGCAACTTCTGAACGCTGCTATTGCAGTGAGAAAGCAACCAAAGGCAATCTGTAAACAGATGCGTGTGGCTGCGTTCCACCGAAATTTGAATTTCATATAGTTTTCATGTGTCACAAAATATTATTCTTTTAATATTTTTTTCAACCACTTAAAAATGTAAAAGCCATTCTAGCTCTCAGGCTATAGGAAAACAGGAGGCAGGCAGGATCAATGTGGCCATCCCTGCTCTAAAGCAAGATTTTATCATGACACTCCAGAGAGAATTGAAAAGATTTAACTAGGTAACAAAATGTGTCAAGCCTCAATCATGCTCTTCTAGCAGGGTGGAGTGGAGTGTAACAGGTCTTTTTCAACCAATAATGGAAGACTATTAAACACAAACAAACAGCCCATCAACACTGCTGCTCCAGGCTACCACAACACCGGCACAAAGAGCTCAGGGCTCCTGAGGCCTTAGACTCTCACCCTGGGGACTCAGCTGCTTCTAACAACCGTTTAATCTCAAATGGCCCTGGGAAATAATGAAAAGTTGATCTCAACCCAAAATATTATCTTGTACTAGTTGGTTATATGGCTGAAGAAAGCTTCTTTAGGGTTGTTCTGAACTACTTTGTGCTGAATGTTACGATAATTTCTCTTAACAAACAAGAATGTGGGATCCAGAGTCATATTAAAACCACCTTTTGGTCTTCTCTCAAGATGTGAGAGTCAATGATTTAAAATTACCCTTACCTGTAGACCACAGGTTCCTGAGACTTCCTATGGAGCTTCATAATCACCAAAGTCCTTACATATGGCTCCTCTTTGGGTATTTCTTTCAAAGCACTTAAATCTAGCAGATGAAGAGATAGGACTGCTCTTTTTCTTAGACACCTGCTTTAACCCAGCTCTTTTTTTTGGTGCCAGAGATTGAACTTGACCACTGAGCCACATCCCCAGCCCTGAGTTGCTTAGCACCTCGCAGTTGCTGAGGGTGGCTTTGAACTTGTGATTCTCCTGTCTCAGCCTCCCAAGCCGCTGGGATTACAGGTGTGTGCCACCATGCCCAGCTTTAACCCAACTCTCTGATTCAAAAAGGAAAAGGGAATCTATACCTTAAAAAAACCAAAAAACAACACTTTATTTTTTAGCATAGTTTTAGATTTATAGAATAATTGAGTAGGTAGCACTCAATTGAGTTCTATATATCTACTCCACCTCTACCCACAGCCCCACTTTCCCCTAGCAACATCTTGCATTAGTGTGATTCTTTCGGTATAAATAACGAACAGATACTGAAACACTAGGCTCATTCTTTGTGCTTTGAAGTGTGTGTAGCTCAGTGGTAGCATGCTTGCCTAGCATAGATTGAGGTTCGATCCTCAGCACTGCAATAACATATAACCATTATTACAGTTTTATACAAAATAGTTTCCCCACCCTGAAAATTCCTTATATGTCACCTATTCATCGCTCCCCTCCCTTCTTCAGACCTCTGGTAACCACTGATCTTTTACTAAGTAAAGACATTTATAAATTTCTATAGGTTTGATTTTTTTTAAATGTCACAAAGGACTGGGGATGTAGGTCAGTAGTAAAGTGTTTGCCTAGCATGCACAAGGTCCTAGGTTCAATCTATAGCGTGCACGCGCACACACGTCATATAGCTGGAAATATAGAGTATGTATCCTTTTAAAACAATACATATTTAAGGTTTCTCCGTGTCTCCTTGTAGCTTGACAACTCATTTCTTTTTATCACTAAATAATACTGCATTAAACAGGTATACCAAAGCTTGCTTATCCACTCCCCTATTAAAGGGCATCTTGGTTACATCTAGTTTTTGGCAATCAGGAATAAAGCTACTATAACTATTCATATGTGGGATTTTGTATGGAACATAAGTTTTCAACTAATTGGGTAGATACTTTGGAGTACTACTGAATTGTATGGTAAGACTTTGGTTACTTTTAAAGAAACTACCAATTGGGGGGCTGGGGTTGTGGCTTAGTGGTAGAGCGTTTGCCTAGCATGTGTGAGATACTGGGTTCAACACCTGGCACCACATAAAAAAATAGACAAATAAAATAAAGATATTGTGTCCATCTACAACTAAAAATATATTAAAAAACAAAACAAAACAAAAACTACCAACTGTTTTCCAAAGTGGTTGTACCATTTTGCATTCCCACCAGTGATGAAGGAGAATTCCCAAGCCAGGCACCACCAGCATCAGGGGTGTAACAAGTTCAAAGCCAGCCTCAGCTAATGGGAGGCACTAAGCAACTCAGTGAGACCCTTCTCTAAATAAAATACAAGAAAGGGCTCAGGATGTGGCTCAGTGGTTGAGTGCCCCCGAGTTCAATCCCTGGCTTAAAAAAAAAAAAAATTTCCACAGTTCCTTGTCCCCACCGCATTCAGTATTGTCTAATTTTTGGATTTTAGCCCTTTTAGTAGCAATCTCACTGTTATTTTATTTTTTTCTCTCTCTCTTTTTAATATTTATTGTTTTAGTTGTAGTTGGACCCAATACCTTTATTTTATTTATTTATTTTTATGTGGTGCTGAGGATTGAACCCAGGGTCTCACATGTGCGAGGAGAGTGCTCTGCCACTGAGCAACAACCCCAGCCTTTATTTTCATTTTCTCATTGTTTTAATTTGCAATTCCCTAATGACATATGATACTGAGTGTATTTTCATATGCTTTTCTGCCATCTGTAGATCTTCTTTGGTGAGGTGTGTGTTCAGATCTTTTGCCCATATTTTAAATCAGGTTTTTTTTTTTTATGTGGTGCTGGGAATCGAACCCAGTGCCTCATGTATGCTAGGCGAGCATGCTACCACTTGAGCCACATCCCTAGCCTAAATCAGGTTTTTTTTATTGTTGAAATTGAGTTTTCTGTATATTTTGGATATAAATCCTTTATTAGATTAGCTATGTTTAAAAAATTTTTTTTTAGTTATAGATAAATAAATATCTTTATTTATTTATTTTTATGTGGTGCTGAGGATCTAACCCAGTGTCTCACATGTGCTAGACAGATGCTCTACCACTGAGCTACAGCCCCAGCCCCTAGATACATGTTTTAGAGATCTGTCGCTTGATTCTTCATTTTCTTAGCAATGTCCCCTCCCCTTTTTTGGTGGTGGTATTGGGATTGAACCCAGGGCCCTTTCATATGCTCAATATTATCGTTTATAGAGCAGAAGTTTAAAATTCTAATAAAGCCCAACTTAACTTTTTCTTTCATGGACTGTGCTTTTGGTGTATCTGAAACCTCATCACCCAAACCCAAGGTCACCTGGATGTTCTCATATGTTATCTTCTAGAAGTGTTAGATTCCTCTTTTTTTTTGGAATGTGGATGTTCCATTGTTCTAGCACCATTTGCAGAAAAATATCATCCTTCTTCCAATGAATTGTCTTACTTCTTTGTCAAATTCAGTTGACTATATTCCTGTGGGTCTATTTTTGGATTCTCTCTTCTGTTCCTATAAGTACCGCGCGCTAACCGATTGCGCCACTGGAGCCACCCTCTCTCTTCTGTTCCACAGATCAATTTGTCTATTTTTCTTTGATATGTGTTGTCTTGATTATTCTCACTTTATAGTAAATCTTTAAGTTGGGTAGTGTTAAAACTCTAGTTTTTTCTTCTTCAGTACCATACTGGCTCTCTGGACTTTTTGTTTTTCCATATAAGCTTTGAAATCAGTTTATCAATATCTCCAAAATAATTTGCTGAAATTTTGATTTGAATTGCATCAATTCTATAAATTTGGGTATAATTGATATTTTAGCAATATTGAGTCTTCCTAGCCATGAACATGGAATATTTCTCTATTTATTTATTTATTTGTTTATTTCTCTGTTGAGGACTGAACACATGACAGGCAAAGATTTTCTTTTACCAGTTTTTAAATTTTCCTCAGATCCTGTACATATTTTGTTAGATTTCTGATTAAGTATTTCATTTTGTGGGCTGATAAATAATACTTTTCTTTTAGTTTCAAATTCCAGTAGTTCATTTTTGCTATGCAGGAAAGCATCTGACTTCCCCAGTCATTTTTATTTTTTATTTTAAGACAGGGTCTCACTAAGTTGCCGAGGGAGGACCTTGCTAAATTGCTAAAGCTGGTTTTGAATTTGCAATCCTCCTGCCTTAGCCTCCTGAGCTGCTGGGATTACAGGTTACCACTGAACCTGGCTATCTTTTTATCTTAAAGAAAAATTTTTCTTCTTACTCAACATTTCTCTTTCATTCTCCTAGAAGGTATATAATACATTTGGGAGGAATAAATGGTTGAAAACATGGATAAATGAATGGATGCATGTTTCTCATGGTTTTCCTCTCATCCATTTAAACCTTTAACTTGATATCAGGAATAGCTGGAACTCCCTTCACAGAGGGCTGGTAACATGAAGAACCTATGTGAAACCCATTTCAGTACCTCAAATATGTTTGTTGATGGTGGGAAGATTTTATATTTTGGCATTCTTACATTTAAGAATGACAGGGAGTGAATGAATTCACTTCTCATATCACTCTCCCAACATGAAGTAGACAATCTCTTCACTTTATAGAAGGAATCAGCAAGCCCTTGGACTTGACCACAATAACAAAACCACAGAACCTTAGAGTTGGAATGGAATTTAGAAGTTAAATAACTCCACATTCTGCCTGATGTCAGAATCCATCCATAACAAGATCCATTTCATTCATTCTGGTACCTTTCTAGGCACTAGAGACACAACAGTTAAACAAAAAAAAAAATGCAAAAGCTCCTGTTCTCATGGAATTTACACTTCAGTGGGAGAGACAGGTAATAAACAAATAAAAATGTCTCATGGTGGGCTAGGATATAGCTAGAACACTTGCCTTGTACATGCAAGACAGTGGCTGGATCCTCAATACCGAAGAAAACAAAAATGAACTTGATGGTACTGGGTAATGATAAGTCTGATGGAGGAAAAAAACAAGGAAAGCAAAGAAATAAACAGTGTTGGGAAGGTGGAGATAATGGCTATAATTTTAAATATACATATAATAATCAGGAAAGGTCTCAGGAATAAGGTGATGTATTGAAGGCAGTAAGGGAGCAAGTCATGAGGAAATCTAAAGAAAAAGAAATCTGCAGTGGAAACAGCCATGACAAAGACTCCAAGGTGGGAACATGCTGGTGTGTCAGGAACAGCAAGGAGGCTACTATGGCTGGATCCAAGTGAGAGAGGTGGAAGATGAAGTCAGAGAGCTAACAAGGAGCCAGAATGCAGAGGGCAAAGAGGCTACCAGGAGAACATTGGCTTTTACTTTGAATTGGGAGATTGGATTTCTTTTTTTTTTTTTTTAAGATTTTAATATTTTTAAAGATGGACACAATATCTTTATTTATTTAATGAATTTATTTTTTATGTGGTGCTGAGGATCGAACCCAGTTCCTCACTTGTGTGAGGCAAATGCTCCACCGCTGAGCCACAACCCCAGCCCCACACGATCACCCTAGCAGCAGTGCTGAGCCTTCAGAGTGGCAGGGGTAGAAGCAGAGAGGTGATCAGGGAGGTACCATAATGAACAGTGCATAGCGGAAGTGGAGGTGGAAGGAAGTGTCAGGCTCTAGAAATGTTTTGAAGGTAGAACAGGCAGAATTTGCTGATAGATCAGACGTGAGGAGTGAGAAGAAAAGGAGCTAAGGATGATTCTGTTGTTTTTGGATGATCGGAACTGCCCTTTACTGAGAAGACTGAGGGAGGAACAGGTTTGGGCAGTAGTAGATGAAGATAGAAATTTGCTGAGGCTAAGGGGCTTCTGAGCCACTGAATGGGAGATGTCAAATGGGAAGCTGGCTATCTATGAACTCCTGAGATAATACTTTGGGATTCATCACTATGTACATGATAATTAAAGCCTAAAATTGGATGAATTTACCTAATGGCGTAGAGGAGAAAAACAAGGATGACCTCCAGGGCATCCAAACAATTGGAGATTGTGAGATATGTTAGTTAGCCTTCCACTACTGTAACAAATTACTTAATCAGCTTATAAAGAAAAAAGGTTTATTTTGGTTCACAGTTTTGGAGGTTTCAGTCCATGGTCTGTTGGCCATGGTCTGTTGGCCCTGTTGCTTTTGGGTCTGTGGTGAGGCAACATATCATGGCAGCATGTGGTAGAGCAAAGCTATGCACCTCACTGCCAGGACCCAAAAAGAAAAGGAGAAGAAGGGACCAGAGTCCTAAATTTCCTTTGAGAGCACATCCCCAATCACCTAAATCCTCCCATCAAGCCCTACCTCTTATAGGTTCCACCTTAACACATGGGTCTTTGGGAGACATTCCTGATCCAAACTATAGCAAGTGATAAGGAAAGAACAACAACAACAAAAAGGAAACAAACAAATAAACAAAAAACAAAAACAAAAACCAAGCAAACAAAAAACAATGAAGATTGAGGAGGAGGAGGAGCCAGTGAGTTAGGAGGAAAATAACATGGAATGGTATCCTGGAAGCCAAGGAAAGATAATGTTTCCAGGACAGCACAACTGACTATGTTAAACACGATGGCAGGTCAAGGAAGATGACCGTACTGGAAATCAAACTCTGCACTCAGCAATGGAAATTACTGGTGATACTGAAAGGAAGGCTCAAGAGTAACTGGGAGTAGAGGAGATGAAGACAGTGTGGAGAAAATTCCTTCAAGGACTCCTGCTATAAAGGGAGGCCGAGGAATGGGACAGTATCTAGAAGGGTCAACAGAAAAGTTGTTATTTTTTTCTTTTTAAATGAGAAACCACAGGATGTGTGGATGTCAACAAGAATGATCCAAAAGAGAGAGTCACATCAGAAGCCATAAGAGAGAGAAGCTATTTGAGATACAAGATGAATTCTGTTAGTAATAAAGACAAAGATATGGCAGATGATGTTGTAGTTTACTGCCCATCGTCATAACTGAAGTAAATCCAAGCTTTCAGTTAGAGGTTAGTGAAAAAACTTTATAATATACATATTTTAAATATGTAACATATTACATATATATATATATATATATATATGTATATACATACACACACACACATATATATAAGACTGAGAAGCTGGGGTATTGGAGAAATTCTGTATACAGACAGTGAACTCTCCCAGAATTCTGAAACAGAAGTCTTGGAGAAAATGTCAGTGAAGCTGTATGACTGTAATCCCAGCTACTCAGAAGTTTGAGGCAGAAGCTAGGGTTCAATCCCCACTAATACGTGCACACACACAAACACAGAGAGAGAGAGAGAGAGAGAGAGAGAGAAGAAGGAAAAAAAAAGTGACAGTGAGTTGGGAACCAAATGCGCTAAATGTCAGCCTCTGCCTGGAGGAATGGCACCTGAGCCAGAGAATCCCCAACACACCAGGCAGCTTGCTCTACTTCTGGGCAGCTGTAGCTACAGGAAACTTCTTCCTTATTCTGAATGAAATTCTATCATTTTAAAACTCCCAGATTGCTCTTAGCTCAGTCTCTAGAACTATGCATGATAAGGCTAATCCCTCAGACACTTCAGGTAGTTTTGGAAGCAATGAAAGACAGTTCTAGTGTTCCTTTTTCTAGGGACAACGCTGTCAGGCCTCTCAAGCATTCCTTATCCAACATTGTTTCCAGGAGTTTCATTATCTTGGTTGCTCTCTTCTGGATATATTTGATTTTTTGATTCACTTGGGGTGACAGAGTCAGCTTATGATCTTCTGACTTCCCTTCTACTGTTCAAATCACTATGGTAATTAATATCATATCATAATGGTAATTAATAAACACTTTACTTTGCCAAGGTGGGTGGGGGTAACGTTGTTACTGAGCGACAGCAAAATATCATATACTTGTCACACAGAGATGTTTCTCCTCTCCAGCCTGCAGCCTAATGTAATTCTGCTAACTCACAATTAACATCAAGGCAATGGAACTACTGACGAGAAAGAACATTACAGTTGGGCAGTCAGCTACTCAGGACAGGGGGGAAGGAGGATCACAAATTCAAGGCCAGCCTTGGCAACTTGGCCAGATCCCATCTATAAATAAATAAATAGGTAGGTAGATAGACAGAAAGTACAGGGATATATAGTTCAATGCTAGAGGGTCTCTGGGTTCAATACCCAGTACTGGGATGGGGGGAACGTTACAGTGTCACTGTTTCTTACACAGGCAGAAAGGATTACGAACTAGCACATCAGAAGGAGTACTTACAAGAATATCAGTATTTTCAAAATAATTCCTCCAGTATGGTCTGATTTTCCTCTGTCCACCAATGTCCCATACATTCAGTTTAAAACCCTGTGATTGTACACTTTTGATGTTAAAACCCTGAAACAGAGGCAAAAACACCAAGTTTTATTAATTTTGATGAAATTACATTTAATAGTTTGTCTGTGGAGATGCATGCACTTGAGCTGGGGCTTAAACCCAGGGTCTCAAGTATACTAGACACATATTCTACCACTGAGTTATACCCTTAGCACCTAGGATTATTTTAAACATTTATTCAGGCCAGGCTTGGTGGTGCATGCCTGTAATTCCAGCTACTTGGGAGGCTGAGGCAGGAGGATTGCAAGTTTGAGGCCAGACTGGACAATTAGGGAGAGGCTATATCAAAATAAGAAACAAAAAGGGATACAGCTCAGTGATAGAATGTCCTTGGGTTCAACCCCAGTGCCAATAAAACAAAAACCAAAGCAAACCAAACCCCCCCACAAAACCAATTGAGGTACTCTGCCAGATATAATAGTTTTTTTCTCCAGATGAGATACTGTTAATACTGAAAATGGTTTACGGTAATGTGAAAGAAAACATATTTATACATGCTTATTTCACTCAGGTTGTGGAATCATGGCTAAAAATGTCAGGGCTAACATGATATTTTCTATAATAGAAAAAATGGCTGGCAGTATAGCTTAGAGGTACAGTGTTTGCCTCATATACACAAGGTCCTGGGCTCCATACCCAGAAACCGCCCCCCCCCCCCCCACGAAACACACAAGCTGAAGACCTATGATCAGCAGAGACCACATCCCCCTGCTGAGTGCTGAGGATGGCAAATTTAATAGGGCATTATATATAACTAACATAAAACCAGAAGCTTACTCTAAAAACACCAGGAAAGAACAAATGCTAAATTTAAAAAGAGACAACAGCTACAAATCTGGAGATTAGACTAAGTATAACTCAAAATGATCCATTTTGTCAAATGGATTAACCAGGAAAAAGAGTGAGCTGAACTGAGGACACTGGAGGAAACCGGTTTCCTAAGTGGGGTGTGGGTGCAGTGGGGAGGTGAGGCCTCCTGGGACAGCATGTCCAACCTCTGAAGTGGGGCCCCAGCTACAGGGAGGGAAACGACAAGCAGACAGGCAGTCATTTGAAACTGCATATAATGGGTATCTCTGATGAACCTAAAAACAAAGTATTCATTTTTTAGGACAGTTACTCAAGGTGAGCAAATTGGGGACAAGCAGAATGGCCAGCTGGGAGTTAGCGTGGAGGGAAACAAATTAATAAGACCTTTGGGGTTCAGAGAGAAGGCATTTCATGAGCAAGAATTTAAAAAAAACAAAAACAAAAACAAAACTTCTTGCAAAAATGATACAGGGAGGGGCTGGGGCTGTAGCCCAGTGGCAGAGTGCTTGCCTGGTGCGTGTGAAGAACTGGGTTTGATCCTTAGCACCAAATAAAAATGAACAAATCAAGGCATGCTGTCCATCTACAACTACAAAAAAGATACAGGAAAACAAAGTTTTGAAAAGAAATCCAAGCAGCAGTTCACTACTGAAGAAGAGACATTTCATCAAGAATAACTGGAGTTCAGTGGGCCTGGGGACACCTCCATAAACATTCGCCTCATCTGGCAGCTTGCCAATACTACTGCCTAGCACAGAAGGACAAGGCTCAGTGCCATCGTACAGGATCACTGCCACCAATTCCCACTGAGGAATAGCCACTAGAGGATAACCAGGGATGATACTGACTATTGCTCCTCTAAAATGCCAATGACTGAATAAACTAGAAGTTTAAAAACTCTAAAGGGAAATGTTTAAGCTCATCATGAGCAGTAGCTACATTGCGACTCACTGACAAAATGACTTTTGTGCGTTTAAAAATCCTACATTCAACAATGATATTAAACATCAAGCCCAGGAATATCAACTCTTTCTAAAATGAAGCAGGGAACAGGTGACAGTAAATCTTGGAATTTGACTGTACTTAACAACTGCCTTAAATTGTACACCATCAGACCCAACAAATCTACTAGGAAATTATTCTAAGGAAATAATAACGAATAGGTACAAACGTTTGGAAATGTGAATTACATATATAAACAACATAGAAAGATATTATTGTTTTGTTATTAAGTGAAAAATATAAAATAGTGTATTCTGTATGAGCTGCTTTTTATTTTTATTTTTAAAATATTTTTTGCCACTTTTTATTTTTAAAGTATATGTATATTGGATATATACATATATGTATGTGTACACACACACACACACATATTCATAAGAAAAACCCAAACATTAAAATTGAACGAATACAATCATGTGTTAACAGTGGTTTCATTTGGGCATTGTGATTTCTAGTTTCCTAATGTAATTTATTTATACATTCTAATTTATTACAATAGCCTAATGTTAAACAAGGATACCATAAGTTTCTTTTTAAAGAATAAACATCAAACCTTGACATGTTGTAATAACAGAGTCACCTATAACACCCAAACAAAGCCTAAAGGTTAGAACTGGAACTTTGGGTTCATAATTTTGAGTTCATTACTGTTTGAAGAATGGGAGTCTTTTTAGTGCTCTTGAGAAATACAGTCTAGTGCTAGTACTAACATAGCTGTTCTTTTTCTGGCAGAAATCCTGACACACTAATATGTGTTTTCAGCCCTTCTAGGCTAGACTGCTGTAATTTGCTCCTCCTTGGGCTATACATTAAATTTGTTCAAAAGCTGTAAAATTGTTCATTTGGTAGCAGTTAAAATGACTTTTCTGCAAAAAGTTGTGCATCACTAAGATTCATATGCCATGAAATACATCAGCACTGCCATTCAAACCTGAAGTCACGGTCTTATCACAGTACAATGGTAGAAAATGCTGGTTTTGGTTAAAAAAAAAAAAAAATCTCTAATGTTCAAACACTTTGAAGTGACTAAGCCCAGTGGGCTGTCCCTATCAGCTTGGCCCAAAGTTAAGTTTTCTCAGGATTTCTTATGGGGAATGAGGCCCAAAGAAGCCTATTAATGTCTTTCCAATCAGGACTTGTCCTTATACCTCCCTCTGTGAGCAACACCACTGCCTTATCCTTTGTGTTTTTCTTGCTTAGGAAAAAATAAGATTGTTCAGGCTGGACTTAAATTGGTTTTTAAAATTTAATTTTTTTTTTCTTTTTGGTACTGAGGATTGAACCCAGGGGTGCCTAACCACTGAGCAACATCCCCAGCCCTTCCAGCCCTCTCCCTCCATTTATTTTTTGGTACCAGGGATTGAACTAAGGGGCACTCAACCACTGAGCCACATCCCTAGCCCTATTTTGTATTTTACTTAGAGACAGGGCCTCACTGAGTTGCTTAGTGTCTCGCAGTTACTGAGGCTGGCTTTTTTTTTTTTTTTTTTAAACTTTATTTTATTCATTTATTTTTATGTGGTGCTGAGGATCGAACCCAGTGTCTCGCATGTGCGAGGCAAGCGCTCTACCACTGAGCCACAGCCACAGCCCCCTGAGGCTGGCTTTGAACTTGCAATCCTCCTGTCTCAGCCTCCAGAACCACTGGGATTACAGGTGTGCACCACCACACCTGGCTTCCTTTTTTTTTTAAATATTTCTTTTAGCTGTAGATGGACACAATACCTTTATTTTATTTACTTATTTTTATGTGGTGCTGGGGATTGAACCCAGTGCTTCACATGTGCTAGGCAAGTGCTCTACCACTGAGCTACAACCCTAACCCCTTTTTGTATTTTATTTAGAGACAGGGTCTTGCTTAGTTGCTAAGTGCCTCACTAAGTTTCTGAGGCTGGCTTTGAAGTCACGATCCTCATGTGTGCCATGGCATTCAAACAATTTTTTAAAATTATTTTTGTATGTAATACTGGAGATTAAACCCACAGGTACTCTACCACTGAACTTTATTCTCAGTCCTTTTAATTTTTTTTATTTGTTGATTTTATGTGGTGCTGAGGATCAAACCCAGTGCCTCATGCATGCTAGGCAAGCTCTCTACCCGAGTCACAATCCCAGCCCTAATTTATTTTTATTTTGAGACAGGTTCTTGTTAAATTTCCACAGTTGGTCTCCAACCTGCCATCTTCCTGTCTCAGCTTACCAAGTAGTTGGGAGTATAGGCATGCACCAGTAAACCTGGCTTTGTTTTTTATTTTAAAAATAAAAAACACACACTAAAATAGCAACAGTGGGTTTTTCTCAGAATATTCTTTAGTATTTTATATGTTCTTTGCATTTTCTACATGTACTAATAATCAGAATAAAGCTTTGTTTTTATAATTTTAATGGCTGGGATATAGCTCAGTTGGTAGAGTGCTTGCTTTGCATGCACTTTGCAAACCCTGGGTTTGATCCCCAATACCCCAAAACATAAAAATAAAAATAAAAAAGGCTGGGCTTGGCACGGTGGTGCATCCCTATAATCCCAGAGATCTGGGCAGATGAGGCAAGAGGACTGCAAGTTCAAAGATAGTCTCAGCAATTTAGCAAGATCCTGCCTCAAAATAAAAAATAAAAAGGGCTGGGGATGTAGCTAAGTGGTTACACCTCTGGGTTTAATCCCTGGTACCAAAAAAAAAAAAAAGTGTGTGTGTCTGCTGGGGACTTAGCTCAGTAGAAGAGCATTTGCCTATGAGGTGTGAGGCACCAGGTTCAATCTCCAGTATCACAAAGGGGAAAAAAAAAAAAGAATATAAGGCTCAGGGTGCAGTTGAGTGGTAGAGTGCTTGCCTAACATGTTTGAAGGTTCTGGGTTCAATCCCCAGCATGAGGAAAAAGAAAAAATGCATATATAATATATATAATCACTTATATCTGAAATAATTTATTATCTTGATACAAAAAAATATGTATATATACATATATATGTATATACATTTAGAATTGTGGTAGAATATACATAATATAAAATGTGTCTTCTTAACTATTTTAAAGTGTACAGGTGATTGCCATTAGGTACACTCACAAGGTGTACATCCATCCATAGAACTGTTTTCATCTTGCAAAACTGACTTTGTATCCATTAAACAAAACTTCCCATTCCCCCTGCCCAGCTTCAGTAATTGCCAGTCTACTTTCCATCTCTATGAATTGCACAGCTCTATGCATGGCATGTCTTCATATAATGTATAAAATGTGATTATTTTTAGACTGAATAGACTCTGCTCAGAAACAACCCTTGGAAGTGGACAAAACTATATTTCTCATTTTGTCTCTCCTACTGCTGGTGTCATTTTCCTTGTGTCACATAGCACCTGGAACCAAGGAAGTGCTCACCTGCGTAGGGGTGATGTGGCTGATGTCTTCAGACGCAAGCTGCTTCAGCAGAGTGGTCTTGCCAGCATTATCCAAGCCCAGGAGAAGAATTCTCACCTCCTGGTCTGGCACACTTTTCAACTTGCGCAAAATGGAGAGTAAGCCCTTAAACAACCATGAAGGAGACAGATTATTTTGGGGGCAATAACTTTGATATTACAGCATATCAGAATGACTTCTCCTTATAAGTTCTTGGTTATGGAGAGCTTATACTATTACTTTCCACTCTAATACATGACTTATTTCTGCTCCTACTATTAATCCAGTTTAGCAATCACCCCAAATCTTGTGGAAGTGCGAACTACTACCCCACCTGTGTTCCTAAAGCTCTTCACACTCATCATATCAGATTAGGTAACTGATTTTTGTATTTTTCTCCTTTTCTATAGTGAAGTTTTTAGTGGGTAAGGATGATAGCTTCTGTCTCCCACAATGCCTGGCACTTATTAGATACCAGATAACAGTTGTTCAAGTAAATAGAATCATCTGCCCAAAGTTAATGCAAGATTTTAAGGCACCACACAAAAAGGTTGTATGAAATTGTAGCCGGACTCCTCTGTGTTTAAGACTCGACCTATTACAGTTCATGTTTAAGACTTCTTCATTCAAAATACTCAATCATCATAAAATTTTAGGTACACAGTATTGATCTGTTTTTTTGGATGATAAATCTGATACAGCAGAGAAGTTAGGCAATAGGGAACTGTAAAAGGCATTCATGATGCAAAAAACATCAAAATTTAACCAGGGTTGTTTTTGTTTTCTTGGTGCTGGGGACCAAACCCAAAGACTCACACACGCTAGGCAAGCACTCTACCACTGAGTTACACTTACAAACTTAAGCCATGTTGTTTTTTAGCCAAGAAAAATTTTATAAGATAGTTATTTGTTCCATCCTACATCTGACAATCTTGTTCTAATGAGGCATGGCTACAACAAGAATCAAAGGATCCAAGAGTTTAAAGGGCATACAATCTAATCTCTCCGCCAGAGTAGAAATTCCTTCAAGCTGAGTCTTAGAATTACATAAAATGGTTGTATTTATCATCCGCATTGCACTAGGCAATAATTCAAACCAGTTTGTTCACTAAGATCAAATAATACTTCCATGAAATAATTCTCAACAATTAGGTCTTTGGACAATGATATGCAAATATGCATAATTGTTAAGAACTCCTTTCTGCCTCAGAGACTCTATGTTTACCACTCTGGTATTGTATTTGCACTGACTTCCTAAGGACATTAACCTCTGTATGCCTCAATTTTTTTCCAGCAATGAATTGGAAGGTTTAGTCTAAGACAGACATATTTTATGCCAAAAGATTTAAGAGAGACTGCATAGATTTCAAACAAAGATAGGCATAACCTTTTGTTAAAGGCAGGATTTTTTTTTTCTCTCTCAGTACTAGGGATTGAGTCCTGGGTCTTGTATATGCTAGGGAAGTGCTCTACTATTGAGCTACATCCCCAGTGCCCCTTTTTATCTTCTTGTTTTTCTTTTGTTTTTATCTCATCTGGCCTTGAATACTTTGACACCATTCCATCTTAATATTATATTTATGCCAGGCACAGTGGCGCATGCCCATAATCCCAGTGATTTGGGAGGCTGAGGCAGGAGGTTTCCAAGTTCAAAGTCAGCTGTAGCAACTTAGAGAGGCCTTAAGCAACTTAGTGAGACCGGGGTACAGTGGCCCACACCTATAATCCCAGAGGCTGAGGCAAGAGGATCACAAGTTCAAAGCCAGCCTCAGCAAAAGTGAGGTGCTAAGCAACTTGGTGAGACCCTATCTCTAAATAAAATACAGAAAGGAGGGGCTGAGGATATAGCTCAGTTGGTAGAGTGCTTGCTTTGCATGCACAAGGCCTGGGGTTCAATCCCCAGCACTACACACACCATAAACACTCTATACACACCCCATACCCCCCCCCCACACACACACACTACACCCACACAAGTAAAATACAGAAAGGACTAGGGATGTGGCTCAGTTTTTGAGTGCCCCTGAGTTTAATTCCCAGTACCCAAAATAAATAATTTAATTAAATAATAATAAATAAATAAATATTTTAAAAGGGCTGGGGATGTGGCTCAGTGGTTAAATGACCCTGAGTAAAATCCTGGGACCCCCTTCCTCCAAAAAATATATAAGACATCTCCTGGGTTTCTATTAGCTATATTGCAATCACTCATTTATAATACCACCTTTCAAAACAGTTAAAATTATAATTCTGAGATCCTTAGGGAAATGGTGATATAAAAAGGCTAAGAACAGGGAAAACACATCATACTGCTCATCCTGAGTTCCAAATTGGATGTGAAAAGAAAGGGTTTCATTACCTCTTTTTAAAAATTTTTTTGTTTTTAGTTGTCAATGGACCTTTATTTTATTTATTTATATGAAGTGCTGAGAATGGAACCCAGGATCTTGTGTGCTAGACAAGTATTCTACCACTGAGCTGCAACCCTAACCCTTATTAGCTCTCATAATAAATTCTAAAACAGGAAATTTATCAAATTAATACATTAAATGACATACAGGCAAAGTTCTCATGCATTATCTATTAGTGTAGAAATTATGAAGGAAGGTCCATTGCTTATAAAATATTATTAAGTTTAATGTTTTGGGCTTTTCATCATGCATCTCTTTAAAAAAAATACTAAAAATACTGCCGTCTACAGGCTGAGACCTTTCATACACACATTATATTTGAAATTAAATAATTAAGAGAAAAACAATTTTTATTCATCATAAAAGTAAAGAAGAGAAACAAAGTACAGATAAGAAAAGAATCATTCTAACTATACATAGATTTGACTAATCTAACGGTATAGAACACAGTACTTCTACATTTCTTTCTTTTTCTTTTTTTTTTAGATGTTGATGAACCTTTATTTTATTTTATTTTTTATTTTTTGAGAGATAATTTTTTTAATATTTATTTTTTAGTTTTCGGCGGACATAACACATCTTTGTTTGTATGTGGTGCTGAGGATCGAACCCAGAGCCTCACACATGCCAGGCAAGTACTCTCCCACTGAGCCCCAGCCCCAGCCCAGTACTTCTACATTTCTAATGAGTAATCTTCCTTATTAGGAAACAATAATGTCAGATGCTTCATCTTTAAGTGAAATTTCATAGAAATGGAAAGTTCAGCTAATATTTTCTTCCAGCAAAATGATAAATGGCATCTCCAGAATGGCCCAGGGAAGACAAGTGCAAAAGCTACACAGAATCATATTAACCCAACCAGCAAGGACAAGGGATCGGGGGATTATGGGGTTTGCTGAACAGGGAAGAGGATATTTATAGATATCAGGGTTCTGCCTGAAAGGTACATCTTAAGCTGATTTAAGAGGCTGGATGAAAGACAAAGTAAGTGTATTCTATGCTCCTATCTGTTGTGCCATACTTTATTTTAAATGTCAAATGAAGAAACAACATTAGAAGTTAAATTTATGATGGAGCTGAGTTGCACAGTATAAATACAACAAAATTAATTTTTAAAATATATTTTTGGCTCAAATAGCCATTCATGTCAATTACCATTAACATCCACATTGTGCCTCAAGCACTACAGTGAGCAAAACAGGGATGATCTTTATGTAGGATTAACCTTCCTATGACATTAAATAAAACTAATAAGAAACAAGAACTTCAGCTAATGGTATGTATATGTTATCAGCATGTGTGTATGTAAGTTCTCTGCACTCTGGTGGACAAAAGTGATCTGACTCACCCACAAAACATTTAAACAAACTTTTCTGCCGGTAAATCATAAATAGATGTGCTACTGACGGCAGACATTTTATCTGCTTCAAAATCAGCTTAAACTCAACTCCTGGCACAGGCTTGGCATACTGACCTAAATGATACAAATTAGGTCATTGAAAGAAACCAGAGTGGTAGAGGGGGAGAGGAATTTTTTGGTATATGAAAATATATGGGGGTTGGGGTTGAGGCTCAGTGGTAAAAAACTTGCCTAGCACATGTGAGGCACTGGGTTTGATCCTCAGCACCATACAAAAATAAATAAATCTATTGTTGTTCATGTATAAAAATATATATCTATATCTTTATCTATATCTATCTATCTATCTCCAGAATGGCCTAGGGAAGACAAGTGCAAATGCTATACAGAATCATATTAACCCAACCAGCAAGGACATACGTGTGTGTGTGTGTGTGTGTGTATATATATATATATATGTATATATATGTATATATATATATATATATGTATATATATATATATATACATATACATATATATATATATGTATATGTATATATATATATATACACACACACACACACACACGTATGTCCTTGCTGGTTGGGTTAATATGATTCTGTATATATATATATATACACACACACACACACACACACACACACATTTGTAAGGAGAGGCTAAAATTTAAATATATTAAAACTACTAAGTGAAGTGTCAAATAATACACTCCCCATAACTAGCTTAAATGGAACTTCTGTCATTTCTTTTTACTTCTTTAAACCTTTAAACAGAACTATTGCCAGGTACAGTGGCAAATACCTGTAATCCTAACCATTTGGGGCTGAGGCAGGAGGATTCTAAGTTGGAGGCTAGCCTCAGAAACTTAGCAAGACCCTGTCTCAAAGTAAAAAAAAGGAAAAGGGCTGAGCATGTAGCTTAGTGGTAAAGAGCCCCTGAATTCAATCCCTAGTACCAGAAAACAAATAAATAAAAAACATTGTGGGCTTTAGAGTTTCAGACCATATTCAGCTTCCCTGTGTGAGTAACTGTGGGCACAATTACATCCAGAAAATGGGAACAATACTTACACCTCAAGAAAAATGTTACAAGGACTAAATCAATAACAGATGTAAAGCATGATGCATAGCAGTCATTCAAAACAATAAAACAATGTGGGGCTGGGGATGTGGCTCAAGTGGTAACACCCTTGCCTGGCATGCGCGGGGCGCTGGATTCGATCCTCAGCACCACATAAAAATAAAATAAAGATGTTGTGTCCACCGAGAAACTAAAAAATAAATATTAAAAAATTCTCTCTCTTAAAAAAAATAAAAAATAACACAATTTGTGTGTGTGTATATATATATATAATATTTTTTAACTATATAAATTTTGTGTGGTGCTGGGGATGGTATGGCCATCCACATACTGAGCATTGCTCTTACCACTGAGCCCCAGCCCCCACATTTTTGTAAATCCAGGAGAGGTCTATCACTGGGCTAGGTCCCCAACTCATTTTAAGACAGGGTCTCACTAAGTTGCCCAGGTTAGCCCTGAGCCTGTGATCCCCCTGTAAGTAGCTGGGTTTACAGGTGTGTGTCACTGTGTTGGTGTATTATTTATGGACCATTTTCTGACCAGAAAACATGAATACTGTTGGGAACAATTGTCAAGTGTTGAACATGCTTGGTCACTACCATATGTAGAAAGTATGTATGTAAAAGTACTTCATAAATAATTACTAAATTTAGTTATATATTAAATAACAGTTGTTAATTATGTGCCAAAATTAGCCATCTTTTTTTTTTTATAAAGTGTTTCTTTTTTCCTAGATGCCAACTTCATCTCCCTTTAAGAATACAGTATTAGTTTATTTATTTTTTTTAAAGAGAGAGAGAGAGAGAGAGAGAGAGAGAGAGAATTTTAACATTTATTTTTTAGTTTTCGGCAGACACAACATCTTTGTTTGTATGTGGTGCTGAGGATTGAACCCGGGCCGCAAGCATGCCAGGCGAGCGTGCTACCACTTGAGCCACATTCCCAGCCCCAAAATTAGCCATCTTAATATTTCATCAAGAACGTGGTGTCAGGGTTGTGGTGGTGCAAGTCTGTAATCCCAGTGGCTGAGACAGGAGGACCACAAATTCGAGGCTAGTCTGGGTAATTTTGCAAGACCCTGTCTCAAAGGCTGGGAATGTGTCTCAGTGTAGAGCACCATTGGGTTCAATCCCCAGTACCACACACACACACACACAAAAGAACTTGGAGTCATAAGGCAGGGGTAAAACAGCTGACCCTAAATGTTCAGAGAAATTCATAATGATTTTTTGTTGCCCTAATTCAAATAAAAAATATATTAGTCATAGCTGAAGTTTTTAAAACAAAGAAACAAAAGCCTAGTGCTCACTCTTCAGTTGTACAGTTAATTATAGGGACTCATGGATACGACTTGACACACTTTATCATACCACTGACCATTTAAATTCAGTGTTCCACTTCCATTTCTTTTTTTTTTAGCATTTATTTTTTAGTTGTAGGTGGACACAATATCTTTATTTCATTTGTATGTGGTGCTGAGGATCAAACCCAGTGCCTCGAGTGTGCTAGGTGAGCACTCTACCACTGATCGAGCCACAACCCCAGCCCTCCACTTCCATTTCTAACAATAGCTCACATTTTTGGATGGGGGGAAAATGTTTTAGAAAACAGATAAAGAACCCAGAATAATTTGCCCTAATTTCTTTCTTTCTTTAAAAAAAAAACATTTTTAATTGTAGATACACACACTATACCTTTATTTTATATATTTTTTAAATGTTTATGTGGTGCTGAGGATTGAACCCAGTGCCTTATACGTGCTAGGCAAGCACTCTACCACTGAGCTACTGCCCCAGTCCTGTCCTAATTTCTTATTGTTCATTTTAAGGAAAAAAAAAATCTGTTTTGATCTTTAAAAAAATCACATAGGACAATTGTATATAACAATGTTACATATACACTGTCATTTTGGTGTACACAGTGCCAGTTTGCACCTGGAAACATGAGCAGTGGTTAATTTATTGAGGCTTATAATTATAAATTAAGCAATCATGAAATTATACAGTTCACTTAATTGATAAACAAAACTGGGTAAAGTTAGCCAACTCTCATGTTTCTCATCTATAATGACAAATCTCATTCTCTGTTGTTTTTGCATGCCTTTTTTATTTCAATTTTAGTTATTTTCTATGTAAATATTTATGTTTGCACTCATTTGTTGGGATAAACTTAGCCTTTAAATGGACAGCTCATGTATAAACGATTAATAGAAAGAAAACACCTGTAAAAATCTGTTCAGCCCGAGGTTAAAAAAACTGCTTATGTAGCAAGTGTGAAATGTGATTGGCAACCTCAGATCAAATAATTCTACTTCTTTAACAATCTAACAATGTAAAAATCAATAGAAGTTTCTTTTCTGTCAAAATTTACTCGTTGGAGTAAATCTGACCAATGACATGCATTTTTCTCTGCTGGACATCTAGATTTTCATTCACAAATCAACAGAAGTTATTCCCCATTTTAAAAAGTCATAAGAAGGGACTACAGGATAGGATAAGGCAATAACTATAACTGGGTTTTTGCAGTTGGTAAGTCAACCTACCTGCTTTAAAATCATATTTTTCTTTCACTAGCTCTAAAAGCACTCAATTTCATTTTTGCTCTTTCTACTTAACTGCACAAAAGTCAATAAGAAACTGAGTGTCAATGGTCAAATCAGTCACGTATCGTGATTGATAATGAGAAAGTTTAATTTTAGCTGACAGAGAAAAGGTTCGTCCCATTTAGTTTAGCGACCCCAAACTGGGATTAAGACCTTTGATCCTGGTGCGGTCAAATGCAAAAGGGGATTGCAACAGGTTTCAAAGGAAATGCTAAGAACTAGGCAGCTAATTCGCCTCTACCAACACGGATTAAGCATAGAACGAAAAATGGGTCACCATCAACAACCAGACCTTGCAGAACTCTCAGCAAACAAATAATTCGGGTCTGCAGACATTGAGACGTCGAAAAAATCTACCAAGCATCCTTTCCAAGAGACACCTCTTTGTGTCCAGGGACTTAATCCCTCCCCGCCTCATCCAGCGACCCCCGCAACGCAAGGAAGAGGAGAGCTAGGCTACCCTCTCCTTGATGCCGCCGGGGTGATCTCAAAGACCGTATAGGGCCCTTCTCCCCGCTTCTGGCTGGGCCCCAGGTGGACCCCATTATCCTGCGGCGCGGGGAGGCCAATTCCCCGGAAGATCTAAGCCTGCGTGAGGAGACAGCTCTTCGCAGTTCTCGGATCCATCTTCAGCCCTATCCCCAGACTAATGATGGAGCTCAGGTCATCCACGCACTCGGCCAGCCCCTTCCCCTAGCCTAGGACCCATCGCAAACCCCGCCTTCCTCCCCAGACCCAGGCCTCCCTCCAGGGCCCACCCTCGGGGCTCCCCGCCGCCCCCGAAACCAATCCAGAACCCAGACCACAGGCTGAGCGCCATCCCATTCCCTCCTCGGACTTAAACGCAGTGCCCCGCCCTGGATCTGGGGACGGGAGGGAGGCGACCCGCTGGCTCTAGAGGGGCTCGGGCCCCTACACTCACCATCCTCCCGCCGAGTCCCTCCTCCTCCTCCTCCGCCTCCTCCTCCTCCTCCTGCCTCCCCCGTTACCAGGGGCAACTGCTGCGGCACCGCCCCCGACGTCCCTCGCACGCACAGCGGAGGAGAAAAGCAGCGGTATGGGGCGGGGTCCAACTTTGCTTTCTCCAAAGTGCGCAAGCGCGCCGAAGTGCCCGCTCACTGCGCAGGCGGGCGGTGGTGCTGCTGAAGGCTGAGTCTGGCAGGCTGAGACCCGTGGAAGAAGAAAACTCGCCCACGTGGCTGGCGGGAGTCTCCCGGCCTGTGATTGGTCACGAAGGGGGACGTAGGGGCGGGAGAGGGGGAGGTTCCCTGACCCTGCCAAGGCAGTGGTTCAGGCCAGAGTTCCAACGTGTGCTACATCTGGTGGCACGAGTCTTGGTGCATCACTCCTGGGAGCAGGTAAGGGGCCATGAGAGGAGGCCACCGGCCATATCTGCCTCCAGTGTCCCCATCCCGGGGAGGGAGCTTGAGTTCGTTCTGACTCTGCCCAGGGAGGGTTGCAGAACAGCGCAGGCTGGACTTCCAATTGCAGAGACCACGAGGTGTGAGGAGTGGCCTGTGAACCCTTCTCCTCTGATCCCGTTGCTTTCTTGTGCCAGGGCGAGGGGGTGGGGGGGTGTATGGATTGCGCACCCATATCCTTAGCCCTTTGTCAGAGTTTGGGCTCGAGGAGTTCTGTTTGGGGAGAAGTCACCTGTAGGAGGGCGAGAGACAGACCGGGGACTGGCTCTGAATCTTGAGGTGAGAGCTGACAGCTGAAGTTAAAGGTGTTTTGGGGGGCCCATTGGATTTTATTAAGCTACCTTGGATCGGAAGTGCTGCCTCCCACTCCTTTTACCTGCAGAGGATCATGTGGTAAGTATGCTCCAGGCCAGATTCTAGACGCTGGAGACATGGCAGTGCACGAAATCTGCCCTTGTGGAAATTACATCCTTAGTGAAATGCTTTTAGTACAAGATTTTATTTTGTTCTCACAGCGCTAGAAATTGTAAGCGATAGAGTTGGGACTTGAACTGACTTCTAAACAATTTGCAGTATTGTTTGTAAACGCTATTGTCCAGGTAGGAGGAACAGAGTGATTCATATCTTGTTATAAACCAAGAACCTAGAATTTTTCTAAGACCCAGTAAAGCCTGGAAGTTTGCTGATGTTTGTGTGCGCCTCTTAACTGTCAGTCCTGTCTGTCAAATACATAAGAGTATTGTCAAAAAGGAAATGCTAGATATTATTAATAGTTTCATCTAGGTTTTTGGACTTCATCCCTTCCTACCAGCAGTCTTTCGAACCTAATTAAGTATGTTGTAGTGAAGACAGATTTTCCCTGAATGTCTTTAGCTATTCATGCATTCAACTAAAAGTATTTTGAAAACTTCTGCTACTTGCATACCTGCTTCAGATCCTTGGAGAGAAAATTCAGTTCAGAACCTTAACTAAGGAGGTGCAAGATGAGGGGTCAGTCAGTTTAGAGCTTTCATCTCTGCACTCGGCCTATCTCTAGACCATTGGCTTTTCTGTGGAAAAGGCAAAGCAGATTTCTCCTTCTGGTTGTCTGGTGCCAGACAGCACAGTTGCCTTGGAGTCAGACGAGTGCCAATATGCATGTTTCTGGGTGCTTGTTTAATTATTACTCTCATTCTCCACATTGCTCTAGGAATCTTGACACAAATCCTCCCCATCTCAATGGTCTTTGACCTGTCCTTCTAGCATCTCCAGCTGGCTGCCTTGATATCCCTCTGGTGTGAGTACCCACCATGATGTTTGTTTTGTTTCATTGTCTGGTTAATGATGTTTTGTTTTTAAGAAGGGGTTTGGAAGCCTGTTTTCTGAGCAAGCTTTGATACTGTTTGCCAGAGAAAATTGGCTCTCTGGGAAGGATAAGTATCACTTCAGATGAGGTAGTAATCTGTTTTTTTCTCCTTTCTTTTTCATTATTTTGAGATGGATCTTACTATGTTGCCTAGGCTGGTCTTGAACTCATGGGTTTAAGTGCCTGAGCCTCTAGTAGCTGTAACTGCAGGCATGTGTCACCATGGCTTTTGTGTTTTGTTTTGTTTTGCAGTACTGGAGATTGAGCCCGGGGTGTTCTACCACTAAGCTACATCCCCAATCCTTTTTATTTTGTTTTTTTAACTTAGAAATAGGGTCTTGAACTTGTGATGTTCCAGTCTCAGCTTCCAAAATATCTGGGATTACATGCGTGTGCCACTGCACTTGGTTTCATTTTGGTGGTGATTTTTTTTTTTTTTTTATACCAGAAATGGAACCCAGGAGCACTTAATCACTGAGTCACATCCTCAGCCCTTTTTATTTTTTGAGACAGGGTCTCATTAAATTGCTAAGGGTCTTGCTCAGTTGCTGAGACTAGCTTTGAACTTGTGATC
This sequence comes from Marmota monax, assembly GCF_021218885.2. Lineage (NCBI taxonomy): Eukaryota > Metazoa > Chordata > Mammalia > Rodentia > Sciuridae > Marmota > Marmota monax. Next base: position 18,733,561 of record NW_026692881.1, read on the forward strand.
CTCCTGCCACGGCCTCATGAGTTGCTGGGATTTCAGGCATGCATCACCATGCCCGGCTTCATTTTTTTTTTTTAAAAGAGAAAACAAAATAGGCTGTAGTGGATAGAGGACCTGTTTAATGACTTAGAGTTACTTAGAGCCTTGTGACCTCAGGCCCATCTATTGTTAGACTTTGAGGACTGGATCTGTTGTTCCTCTTTATATTTGCTACATGTGTGCAGTGCAGGGCCATGTGTGCCCCAGATGCCCACCATGCTGGTGCAGTGTGAACCTTTCTAGGTTTCAGTAAACTAAGATCTTGGATTCCTAATGTCTTTGAGATGTGACACTCTCTAATCCTAGGAGATAGCAGTCAATCCCCTTTTTGATTTCCACTTTCCACCTTGTCCTCATAGTGAAACCATAATCCTTCAGAAGGCCACCCTGGACATGATGGTGACCTTTCTAGGGAGGACTAGGTATGGCTTAGGAGGGAGGAAGGAGAGTTACTATGGACAAAATGTAGAAACCAGATATGACTCAATATGGGAGGGGGGCAGATAATTCGTAGCTTCATTAAAGAAAGTCTGAAGCCGGGAGTGGGGGCACATATCTATGCAATGTGGGAGCTGAGTGAGGCAGGAGGATCCCAAGTTCAAGATCAGCCTTAGCAACTTAGCGAGCAACTGAGATTCCTGTCTCAAAAAATAAGTGGTATTTATACACAATGGGATATTACTCATCCATAAAGAAGAATGAAATTATGGCATTTGCTAGTAAATGGATGGAACTGGAGGCTATCATGCTAAGTAAAATAAGCTAGTCCCAAAAAGCCTAATGTTCTCTCTGATAGACAGACACTGACTCACAACAGGCAGGCAGGTAGGGGAGGGAGGAGATGGGAATGGGAAAGACAGTAGAATGAATTGTCATAACTTTCGTATGTTCATATATGGATGCGTGTGCCACTGCACACTGATAACTCCACGTCATGTACAACCACAAGAATGGGAAGTTAAACCCTATTTACAGATATGTCAAAATACTGCCATATATTACTAAAAGCAACAAATAATTTTTTTTAATTAAATAAAAATAAAAAATAAAAGGGGGCTGGGGTTGTGGCTCAGTGGTAGAGCCTCACATGTGAGGTACTGGGTTCGATCCTCAGCACCACATAAAAACCAATAAAAATAAAGATATTGTTTCTATCTACAACTAAAACAATATTTATAAAATAAAAAAAATAAAAGGGCTGGGCATGTTGTTCAGTGGTTAAGCACTCCTGGGTTCAATTCCTGGTACCAAAAAAAAAAAAGTCTGTTTTTTAAAAAATTATTATTTTATATTTCTAACTTTACAGCCTGCTCTTATTTCTGTAACCAGGGCAGATTCTGAGTTTGACTTAAAAGAGTTAACATCCTCTATGCCAAGAGAACCCAAGAATAAGCTGGAATGCATTTCAGATAGGGAATATATATTTTTAGAGGGTATATGAGAGATGCAGCAGTGAACATTATAGACTTGGTCCCAATGCTTATGTCTGGGAATTCATACAAAGAACTGTAAATGACAAGAAGGTGACAATTACAGAAGCCCATCATTCTGCAAGGAATGTTGTTCTAGACTGACAATTTAGGGTGTTTTTTTTGGGGGGGTGTAGGAGGGTCTTATAGTTTAAATAAAACAGGGTTTGGCCAGGCATGGTGGTGCATGCCTATAATTCCAGTACCTCAGGAGGCTGAGGCAGGAGGATCACAAGGTTGAGGCCAGTGACACCCTCAGAAGAAAAAATAATAAGGGCTGGGGTGTAGCTCAGTGGTAGGGCACCCTTGGGTTCAATTCCCAGAACCACAAAAATGAAAAACCAGGCTCTGTATAGTTTCTATGCTGACCTCAGTTAAGCAGGTGAAGTTCTTTCGTAATTTAGCAGATGATTACCCCATCAGGGTGCCTCTGTTAGGAGAGGCAGAGGACTTTGCAATGTTGAGTTGAGGGTGGAGAGAGATGTCATAGAAGTTCAGCCGTGTGTGTGTGTGTGTGTGTGTGTGTGTGTGTTGAGGGGGTAGGCATAGGGTTTGGCTCAGTCAGGCTGTCTCTGGTGAGTGTGAGTCTGGGCTTCTCTAAACCAAGGGGGTATGTGATCTTCTGGCCACCAAAACTTCTTTGAGTTTCTTGTAGCATCTGGGAAGTGAACCCTTTCCCTGCCTCACTCCAGTTGGTCTGTGAACCAGTCAGTAGGAGCCCAAATGGAGCTGGAAAGGTGGACATCGCCAGTGGACACTTGCTTCTGCCTTCTGTAGAGATAGCCACTTCAGTCACAGCTCAGAGTGAGGCAAGGGCACTGTGCATACTGCACGGTGGGCCTCCACACCAACCGTTTCCTTCCTCTTAGGAATGATGGCTCCTAGCATATTAGTTTCCTGAAGTCTCTCCCACCCTAACAGTAATCTAAAAATTACTTCCTTTCCCCCCCTGTTGGTTTCTCCCATCTCCTCTCTCTCCCGTCTCTCAGGTCTTCCTTTTCTTGACTTGCCTCTTAAATTTAGTGGTTTTCAGGATTTGTAGGGGTTGGGGAGGCTGAGGCAGGAGGATCGCGAGTTCAAAGCCAGCCTCAGCAAAAGTGAGATGCTAAGTAACTCAGTGAGACCTTGTCTTTAAATAAAATACAAAATAGGGCTGGGGATGTAGCTCACTGGTGAAGTGTTCCTGAGTTCAATCCCCGGTATTCCCCCACCCTCAAGAAAAGGGAGGTTATCAGATGGAAGCCCTTTAAGAAAGGGCTAGACCTCCAAGGTCTAAAACGCTGAGGTTCTGTGTTCTCCTTTCCAGTTTTGACCCCTGACTGGCACAGCATTCCTCCTATACTCAATTGCTTAGTAAATCATAAGACTCTGCTTTAAAAGGTTCTCTCCTTTTGGTCTCTCTGGGTGTATTTGGGTTCGTTTGAACCTTATCTCTTCTTGGCTGGAGTATCAGGATTCCCTTCTGGCTGGCCTCCGTGCTTCCTGCAAGGTCCTCCCACACCCGTCTATTTTCATATGATTGCCCAGAGAGTTCCCTTCCCTTCCCTTCTTTTCTTCACATACTAGGAATTGAACTCAGGAATGCTTATTTTGAGACTGGGACTCCCTGAATTGCTGAGGCTGGCTACGTACTTGCCATCGTCCTGCCTCAGCCTTCCGAGTCATTGGGATTGCAGGTGTGCACCACCATGCCTAACCCAAAGTCAGTCATTCTTTCTTTCTTTCTTTCTTTTCTTTCTTCCTTCCTTCCTTTCTTAAGATTAATAGTTTATTGAGATATTATTAATTTATCATAAGATTCATTCTTTTTTTTGTGTGTGTGGTACTAGGGATTGAACTCAGGGCCTCACTTGTGCCAGGCAAGTGCCCTACCACTGAGCTACATCCCCAGCCCCTCAGAGTGTCCTTCTTAGTACACATCTAATCTTATTAATCTTCTTATGATCCTTTAGTGACTTGCTGAAATTCAAAGGTCTCCACTTTTTTTTTTTTTTTAATATGTGACTCTATATTCTCTCTTGGCATATTAATTGTACTTCTTTTGAAAATGTTTTTGGCGTTTGCCCTGCAATTTGCAATATGTATTTACGACTAGTCCAAGTCCACTTTCAAATAACAAGTGTACAGTTTCACAGGGTGTAGAACACTTTATAATAGAGAAGTCCTAATTTGTTCCTCTTATCCTTTTTATTTTTTTATTTTGAGACAGGGTCTCGCAAGTTGCTTAGGGCCTCACTAAGTTGCTAAGGCTGGCTTTTTTTTTTTTTTTTTTGGTGCTGGGGATTGAACCCAGGGCCTTGTGCACGTGAAGCAAGCACTCTACCAACTGAGCTCTATCCCCAGCCCCATAAGGCTGGCTTTGAACTTGATCCTCCTGACTCAACCTGCTGAGATGCTGGGATTACAGGCATGCGCCACCATGTCTGACTCCTCATCTTTCATATTATTGCTGTCGTTATCTTACTTATTCATAATTACCTGTTGATTAAGAATTCAGAATAAGCCTGCAATGTTGCTCATGCCTCTAATCCCAGCTGGCTCCTTGCAGGGGCGAGTAGGAGGGTTGCTGAGGGGGAAATGAGGACCACAAGTTCAAGGCTAGTCTATCCAATCTAGTCAGACCCTGTCTTAAGAATATTTCTTTCCAGAGAAAGAAAAAAAGTAAACATTTTATTTTACATTCATGTATTCCTTCTCTGATACTCTTTCTTTTGTTATGTATATATGAATTTATGATCAAAAATTTTCTGATGAACTTCATTTAAAATTTTACAAATCAGGTTTACTGGTGACCATTCCCTTGATTTTGTTTATCCAGCAAATTCTTCGTTTCTTCTTCTTTTTTGATGCTGGGGATTGAAACCAGGGCCTTGAGATGCCCCCCTGTGCTACTTTCCAGCCTCAGAGACATTTTTTTTTTAGTTGTCAATGGACCTTTATTTATTTATTTACAAGTGGTGCTGAGAATGGAACCCATTGCCTCACACATGCCCAGCAAGCGGTCCACCCCTGAGCCACAACCCCAGCCCCAGAGACTTCTTAAATAAGATGTGAGGCTTGCCATCCTATGTTGCATTCCCTTTTTATTCTGCAGGAGCCGCACTGGGGCAGTTGTAAGGTGGAAGTGAGGAAGCATTAGTCTGTCCTGTAGGGAGCCTGTGCTCTGCCTCTCAGTCTCCCCTCACTTCCTTTAGGTAAGATAGAAAGTCTAGAGGGGGCTGGAGTTCCCATCCCCAGGTGGTTAGGTTCTTGGAGTATAGGCTTTGTGAAGAAAAATAGGGGGGGCTCATATTTCAAGATGAGTACTTTCCCCATCTCCCTGCCAGAAGCACCAGGGACTATATATATTTATATATATTCATATTTTTATATATTTGTGTATATATATATATATATATATATTTTATATATATATGTGTATGTGTGTGTGTGTGTGTATACACTTTTTTGGGGGGGGTACCAGGGATTGAACTCAGGGGCACTCAAGCACTGAGCCATATCCCCAGCCCTCTTTTTGTACTTTATTAGAGATAGGGTATCACCGAGTTGCTTAGTGCCTTGCTTTTGCTGAGATTGACTTTGAACTCCCCATCCTCCTGCCTCAGCCTCCCAAGTGGCTGGGATGACAGGCATGTGCCACTGCGCCCGGCTAGCACCAGGGAATATTATATACTATTTCATCAGTGGGCTCTTGTTCCCTAGTTGGACTCTGAGCTCTCCAAGAGTGGACACTGTCTTGTCCCTTTTTTCAGCTTTTCCGACAGAGTGATCAAGCACAGGGCTGAAACCATAAGCAGGCATCAGAAATACGTGTTGGTGCCTAATGTCTCAGCCTGGTGATCATTCACTGGGACTGCCTCAGCTGTGTCAAAGGATGTCCAGGAGCTGGTGAAAGTGGGCAGTCTACAACACTGGGAGGCACTCAGGCCCCCTTGGGCAGGCTTTGATTTGGATGACAGTCCTTACTCTTTCTCTGTTCCTTAAGTCTGCAGTTTTGGGTGTGAGCAAGATGGAGGCCAGCCTGTCTGATTTTAACATCGATGCCCCTCGTTGGGACCAGTACACTTTCCTGGGGAGGGTGAAGCACTTCTTTAACATTACGGACCCCCGCACTGTCTTTGTATCAGAGCGAGAGCTGGACTGGGCCAAGATGATGGTGGAGAAGAGCAGGTGAGTAATCAAGGGAAGGGACTGTAGGGGGAGAGGGACACCGAAGGACAAGGAATAGGCAGAGATCTCTGGGAGGAGGGAGAAATGAGAGGAGGAAGACTGGGAGGACTTGATTGGGCTGGCTAGTTAACTGCCTGTTGTCCTTGGGTGACAGGAGTGGGGTCATACCCCCAGGTACTCAAGTGGAGCAGCTGCTCTATGCCAAGAAGCTATATGACTCAGCCTTCCATCCTGACACTGGGGAGAAGATGAATGTCATTGGGCGGATGTCCTTCCAGGTCCCTGGCGGCATGATCATCACAGGCTTCATGCTCCAGTTCTACAGGTGGGCCCTGGAGCAGAGCAGGGGGTTGTGCAGCTGCCTGGGTTTGTGAGGCAGTAAGCCGACTTAGGATGATAATAGCAGTCCTCCTGATCGATCACTTTCCAGGATACAGGCAGTATGCTAAGTTCTTTGCACGTATTGCCTCATTTAGCCCTCTTAATGTCCCTGTATATAGGTATTATTCTCAATTCTGTTTTGTAGATGAAATTCTAGAGAGGCTAAGTGATTCTTCCAAATTCACACAGTCAGATAGGCTGTCCTAAGTTCTTCTTTAAAAAGTACTTATTTGCAATTAATTTATTTTAAAACGGCTGAGGATGTGGCTCAGTGATTAAGCACCCCTGGGTACCAAGAAGGCCATTTTTCTTGGCTCTCTAAGTGATTCAATAAACTTTCTCTGTAGCTGCTGGATGTGTGACTCTTCCTCCTCCCCGTTTCTCCTCCCTCCTTTTTCTCCTGCCTCGTCCTACCCATGCATTCATTTGTTCAGTTATTGAGCTAGGCCTTGGGCCAGGTGCTGGGAATATAAAGACTTTGGTGTCTCCCCTCATGGAGCTCTGTTGAGGAGACCAAGAAGTAAACAGAGTGCAGCTTGGTAAGTGGTAGGTTGGAGCAAGACTATGGGGTCGTGGGCGCAGGGTACATGGAGAGTGACTAATTCTGTCTCAGGAAGGACAGGAGACAGGTTGGGAATGTTCCAAGGATTTTTCCATGTGTGGAAGGAGGAGGGTAGATACTCCAGGCAGAGGACCCAGTCTGTCCAAAAGCCTGGTACATAAACAGTGGGAGCAGCTTAGGGAATAGCAGATGATGAGGTAATTGGTGGACCTTAAGCCCTGCTTTCCATCCTCACTCCTCTGCTTCTGGCCTCCCTTCCTGGTAGGACTGTGCCGGCAGTGATTTTCTGGCAGTGGGTGAACCAGTCCTTCAATGCCTTAGTCAACTACACCAACAGGAATGCCGCTTCCCCTACATCAGTGAGGTAGGAGACCTGAACCCCAAGCTATCCTCTTACCTCCTCAGGCACAGGCCTGCTGAAGGGTTCCTGGGCTGTCACTCTCCCTGTCGGTGGGACCTGCAGTGAGCAGGTAGCAAAGACACCCTTTTCAATGTTTGGAAGTATTTTCTCAGACTGACTAGGAGAGTATCTTCTTCCCTGACCAGTTCAAAATATGTTCATTCATTGATTTGACAAAATGTTCACGAGTGTATGTTATACCAGGTGGGGTTCCAGGAGCTGGGGATACCTTGATGAGCAGGGCATTGTGGTTCCTATTGTGGTGGAGTTTAAGGTCTTTTAAGAAAAGAAGCACAATAATCTCAGATTGGGATGGCTGCCATTAAGGACATAGACAGGGTGACAAGACAGCAAATGGCAGAGGGGTGTCCATGTGGACAGGCTGGTCAGGAAGTCCTTTTTGCTGTTTCTGAAAGGTGAGAATTCAGCCCCATTAAAGCCCAGGAAAGAGCCAGGTGTGGTGCCAACTGTACTTCAGCAATTCAGGAGGCTGAGGCAGGATCTCAAAAATCTTAGCCAGATCTTGTCTCAAAATAAAATTACAGAAGGCTGGAGATGTAGTTCAGTGGTAGACACATGAGGCCCTGAGTTCAATCCTCATGTCTACAGGAAAAAAGAAGAAAAGAAGCCCAGGAAAGAATTCCCCGGGGCAGGGAACATCAGTATACACAGGTTAAATACTGAAAGAAGACCACTGGGCCAGGGCGTTGCGAGTGATGGGGAGGGGGCCCAAGATTAGGCTGGGATCAGATGACATGTGGTATGAACCTCTAATACCAGATTTTCTCCCCCAAGCCTGTGGCCTTGCCTCAGCCAGCAGGGCCCCCACCTTCAACACCTAATCTTTCAAACATTTAGCATCTCCTTCCTCCACTAGGCAGATGGCCCTTTCCTACTTCACAGCCACAACCACCGCATTGGCCACCGCTGTGGGCATGAACATGTGGACAAAGGTATGGTCAGAAGCTGCTGTGGGCATGGTGGCCACCAGGGGGCAGCAGAGTCCTGGGGAAGACTGTAGAGCTGTCCTGGGATTTGTCCTTAGTGGGCCTTGGCCAGAGTTTAGGATTCTTAGTCTGGATGTCTGGTCATGTAGTGGCAGCTCAGTTTAATTGTCTTCCTTTCTTTCTAATCCTTAAGTCCCTCCCACTCCCACCTTCCCATGAGCCTGAACAACTCCCATTGTTCCCTGCCCCCAACAGAGAGCACCACCCTTGGTGGGCCGCTGGGTGCCCTTTGCTGCTGTGGCTGCAGCTAACTGTGTCAATATCCCAATGACGCGACAGCAGTGAGTACAGGGAGCCCCTTTCTCCGTACGTGCCACAACTTAGCAGGGAAAGGGCAGAAAACCAAGACAGTGGGTGGCTTCCTGGGACTGGGATTTTATGGAGAGGGTTGCTGGGATGAGCCTCTGAAGGATCCCTGAGGACTGGCTACCCCTGTGGTGATGGCCCTGAGAGTGGTAATGGTGGGGGACTTAGGGTAGTCAGCCTGTCTGTTGTGGGGGATGGGGGAGGTAGTATGGACCTGTGGGGTTTTACTCAGACCCCCTCCTTTCAACTGAAGCTGTGTTAAAGTCGTGAATTCTGCCTACCCCCAAAGCCCTGGGATGATGACCAAATGAAATGCAGCAGAGCGGGGAGCCTCAAGATAGAACAGAACCAAGAAGCCTAAGCAAAGCCAGAGGAGCAGATAGAGGTTTTCTAGACCCCCAGCTCTAAGTGTTTCAGCTGAACAGGTGGAAAAATTCACTGTGTCTTCAGTTTTTACCCTTTTTTTTTTTTTTTTCAGTGCTGGGTAATGAAGCCAGTGTCTTGTGCATGTTAGGCTACATCCCAGTCCAGTTTTTTTTTAATATTTTTTATTTGTAGTTGGACACAGTACCTTTATTTCATTTATTTATTTTTATGTGGTGCTGAGGATCGAACCCAGGGCCTCACACGTGCTAGGCAAGTGCTCTACCACTGAGCCACAATCCCAGCCCCAGTTTTTGTTTCTTGACTAGAGTGTGCAGAGATGTTCCTCTGCTATGATTTTGATGATATAATGTGTGTGTGTGTGTGGCACTCCACACATTACTGGGAACATAGCAAAGGCTACATAAGTGTTAGTCATTTACATCTACAATCCGTGTTTTCTTGGGATTGCTAGCATTGGAGATACCATAGGATCCCTTAGAGAAAGAACATTACAGAATATCATGTATCCACATTGCTCCTTCCTCTTCCCTTTTCTTTTCTTTTTTTTTTTAAGAAAGAGAGAGAGAGAGAGAGAGAATTTTAATATTTAATTTTTAGTTTTCGGCAGACACAACGTCTTTGTTTGTATGTGGTGCTGAGGATCGAACCCGGGCCGCATGCATGCCAGGCGAGCGCGCTACCGCTTGAGCCACATCCCCAGCCCCCCTCTTCCCTTTTCCCATCCAGCTTTTTCCCAGTAGATGAATAAGTGCAGCCATCTACCTGGTCTCTGGTGGAGTGCTGTCAAGAGCTGGCCTGATGCCAGGCATGGGGGTGCACACCTGTAATTCCAGTGGCTTGGGAGGCTGAGGCAGGAGGATTGCAAATTCTAGGCCAGCCTTAGCAACTTAGCAAGTACTTAAACAACTTAGTAGGGCCCTTTTTCAAAATGTAAAAAAGGGCTGGGGATGTAACTCAGTGGTAAAGTGCTCCTGGGTGCAGTTCCCAGTATCCCACCACACCCTGCCAAAAAAAATAGCTGCTCTGTGAACAGCCAGAGTAGCTCCTGTTTTGGGAGTGGTACTGTCAGGTGTTGGACTAAGTAGTTGTCAGGCATTGTCTTGTTTAATCCTCACCAGGTCCAGTGAAGTGGGTGCTCAGCTTATCCCCATTTTGCAGATCAGGAGAACTGAGGCTTTAGAAAGGGTAAGGACCATGCTCAAGGTTATATACATGTTCTGCAGTTTTAGTAGTCTGCTGAGGTAATATGTACCCTGGGCCAACTCTCTTAGCCACTGATAACTGGACTGTGGAAGAAAGGTCAGGGGGCCAGGTTGCAGAGCGTGGTCTAGAGCTGGAGTGCCCTGGCCTTGGCCCCTTGGTGTGTCACAGGCCTGGCAGGCTCCTAGCACCCCTTTCCCAAGTCCAGCAACTCCTATTTATATTTAGGGAACTCATCCAGGGCATCTGTGTGAAGGATGGGAATCAGAATGAGCTTGGCCATTCCCAGGTGAGCAGAGGCCTCTCTTGGGGTAGGAGGGGGGATTTCCTTCTAAGACCCTGTTTCTTCCTTAGTGATCAGAGCAGGCCTTTATGCCATTATAGTATTAAAAAGGTTTGTCTCGGACTCCAACCTCATTCCCCATCAATTTTCCCTGTTCAGAACAGGCCTCTTATGTCCTTCCTGCATCATTTCTGGTTCCAAAACCAGCTCTGACTTGCCCATGACTCTTACCCAGCCCTCCAACGCACTCCATATACACAGAATAAATTATTCCTGATCATTTAATCTTTTCTGCCCTCAGAGAGCTGCAGCCATAGGCATCACCCAGGTGGTAATTTCCCGGATCACCATGGCTGCCCCTGGCATGAGTAAGATGGAGAAGCCCTCCCATTCTGGGGAACTCTGGAATACATGGTGGAGGCCTTAGCCACACTCAGGTTTCCAGTGGGAGGTGGGACCCCAGTCTCTATAGCCATGCTTCTCAAACTCAGGAGAACAATCTTCGTACCTAGAATATCACTTAGTCAGAGATTTGGGGGAGAAAGTTATTTTCATTGAACTAATGAAAAGCCATTATGCACCAGGGCTTGACATGGTGGGCACAGCGCGGGCTGTTTAGGACACGATGGTAGTGAGAATAAATTCCTTGCCTGGGTTTGCATTCAGCAGGGGCATATTACAAAATTTGTTTTCATGAGCTTTCAAAGTTAGTTTTTGATTTTGAGAAGGATGGTTTGGGCCTAGTAGCAAATGTCTTCCTGTTACAGATTTGAAAGTTCAGAAGTTTGGGAAGCATGTTTTTACTGGGACTTGGGGGGGAAAGAGCGTGGCCATGACTTTGCAATCTCTGTTCTCCCCAATGGCAAATATTTTCTGACATTTTTGGGGAAAGCAGGAAACTCTCAGTTCCCACATTTGACTGTACAAAGGGGTCTTCTAGCCACTCCCCCCTGCCCTCCCCAGCTTCTTCCCTGTTCTCTTCCAGTCTTGCTGCCAGTCATCATGGAAAGGCTGGAGAAACTGCATTTCATGAAGGTAAGCGGAGCTGTCTTTGCATCTTCCCTGCCCAGTTCCTCAACCACACCTGTGCTTGGGACTCCCTCCCCTCCCCTCCTGCCCACTTCCACATTAGCAACAGAGAGTCTGGTCACTTCTCTTCTCCCTCAGGGCCAGCAGGTATCAGTTTCTAGTTTCTGCCAGCTGGCTGATCCCTAGAAGGGCAGGCATGTGGTTCACTTTGACCCATGTGGGTCTCTCTTTTTTTATTTGTTTTTGTGCAGAAAGTCAAGGTGCTGCATGCCCCATTGCAGGTCATGCTGTCTGGGTGCTTGTGAGTATGGTATTTGGATGATTTGGGTTTTATGGTGGCTGGGACATCCAAGATCTGTCTTCTTATTAGCCTGTGTTGGGGAGCATGTGCTCCTTTACTTGACTTTAAAAGTCGCTGAAGCTGTGCATAGTGGCACATGCCTATAATTCCGGTGACTTGGGAGGCTGGAGGATAGTACGTTTGAGGCCAGCCTTAGCAACTTGAAGAGATTGTCTCAAAATGAAAAATAAAAGGGACTGGGGATGTAGCTGAGTGGTAATGACACAAGTCACGTCAGCATTCTTAGGAGCCTGCCACTGGGTAAACATGTCCTAGCAATAATCATGCTTTGCAAAGCCACGGGGTTGATGACAATGACTCCATTCCTACTGGCTGTGGGTGCTTGTGATCTTGGAGTACGCTGCTTGCATACCCTAGTCATATCATTATCTTCTCATCTGCTTGAACCTGGGTGTGAGGTGGGGGTGAGTGGTGGCAGGACATTGGTTTTGTCGCCATGCCAGGATGAATTTCCTCATGCTCAGAGGATGGGGAAAGGCTGTGGGGAGAGGACTGAGGGTCTGGCGGGGGAGGCTGGCTGGGGAGGCAGGCCGGGTTCCTGGGCACCTCCCTTAGAGCTTTCAGGGATGGGGTGTGGACAGGGCTGGTCCCCTGATGCTTTGGTTTCTTATTTCTTACAGCCTCCTCTTCATGGTGCCAGTGGCATGTGGGCTCTTCCCACAGATATGGTATTGGTCTTTTGTCATCCACTTTGGTTTATTAAACACCCTGTCTCTGCTGCTGCAACCTGCCTACTGCCCAAAGCAAGAGGGACAGACCAGGAAGGGCATCAACCTCTTAGTCTAAATCCTGGGCCTCTTAACCCTGGGTGAATGGCAAACCAGCCAGATCCTCAAGGGGAGGAACAGCCAGGAGGAGGAATGAGTTGCTCCCACCACATGGAGCAAGCCTGAGAGATGGGCTAGTGGACAAGAAACTTCCTTTGTTGCTGGCTGGGTTATTTAGAAGCTCTGCTCTGGCCAGATCTGGCCTTTAAAATTGAATAAGGGCCTTATTCTAGTTCTTGTTTCCCAGAGACCAGATGATGATCTCTCTACTTCTGTTCCTGTCCTCCAAGATGGACAAAGGGAAGGGAGGTCTCAGATGGAGGAGTGGGGAGTGGAGACTGGCTCCAGGAGATGGGTTTGCTTGGTTATGAGACTGAGAAGAAGCCAGTCTCCCCTTCCTTAAATTCTAGTTCCGTACTGGTTCAGTGGTCATCTGCTAAACACTTCCTTTAGCTCAGGGAGAGTGAAGCCAGGCCTAAGAAGTAGGGGCGGCATACTGTGGGCATACTTTATATAAAGTCTTGTAAAGATTCGGTCTGGAAAAATCAGGAGGTAACATGTGGGTTGGAATTTTTCTGAGGGTACTTTGCCACTTATCCCAGGTGGCATGCTCATAATCTCCTTTGTTCTCTTCAGCAAATTACCAGTTTCCTATCTGGAACCAGAGCTCCAAGACACCATCAAGGCCAGCTATGGAGAACATGTACCTTATGTCTACTTCAATAAGGGTCTCTAAATGCCCCGCTCCAGCAAAGACCAGTGTATACCCATATTTGCACACCGGTCCTCCATCGTCTTTGCCAACAAGGCCTGAGAATCATGCTGGATAGGGGGAAGATAGGGTAGTTGGGTGCATCTACCCAAGCAACTAGTTTATTGGACTCCAGGGGATAAACATGAAAAAGGGACTTGAGGTTATTGCTCAGTAGTAGAGAGTTTGCCTAGCATGCATGAGTTCCTGGGTCCATCCCCCAACACTGCAAAAAAGGAAAAAAAAAAAAAGAACAGGGACCAAAGAGAACAAGGACCTAAGTCTTCTGTCTGTCTCCTCCTTAACCCCTGTCCCCTGGAGACAAGAAGCTGAGGCCTTCTCAGGGAGAAATTACTGCTACCTGGGGAGACACTGAAGCCGTTCATTTGGGAAAAAATAGGAAACCTTTAGGATTTCCTTCCAGCCATGATTGGAGATGAGCCCTTAGGACAAGGAAAGTTCTATATCTTCTCTTCCCTTCCCGCCACCTCCTCTCCCAGTTAATGGAGCCTTTTACCCAGGCAATTCTATCCTGACACAAGAGAAGGGGCAAGCAGTCTGAGTCACTTTGGACTCTTCTCCACTCTTCTCCATTCTCTTCATTGTGCCCTGGTTGGAAAGCTTCTTTGGGAGTGCTGCTAAATTAGAATTTAATCAGGCACCCAGGACTTATTAGTGCTGAAAAGGACACTGTGCAAAGCAGCAGAGTTACATGGTGCTTCAAGTCCTGTCTGTTGACGTTGACTTTGTTCTGTCTTAATCATGTCTGGATCTATGCTTGCCATCTGCTCTATAATGGTGGAAGTCTCTTCTCTCATTGCCTTATATCTCTGTTTGAAAAGATAAGTCCCCTATGAGTGAAAAGGATGCACATAGACATTAACCCACACTTCAGTGGGTAAAATTTTCTGGCCGCCTCCCTCAGCCCATTAGCTTAAACACCAAAGAAAGACTGGTGTGTGCTGAATGGGGAAGGGGAGTTATACTTGGACACCTCTTAGAGGAAATCGATCGGGACCAAAGAGCCTTAAGTGCACACAGCGAAGCACAGCCACTTCTCCTCCCCAGCTGGGCTGCCAAAGTGGTTTCTCAAGTTCCTTGGGGGACTGTTGTGGCATACCTGGGGTCACTGAGTTTTGTCTGGTAAGATTTGCTGACTGTGATCAAAGGCTGTCACTGTGAATTGAATAAATTACTTGAAAGAGCTTGAAAAAGTGCAGACTAAGCTAATAAAGCCTGGATGGAAAGCAGGATCTGGTCTTTGGCCATCGTGTCTCAGAGGGTGTCATACCTATAAGGGAAACCTGTCTGATGCCTGGGGGCCAGCAATTGCTCTAACTTAAGAAGAATCTACAACTATAAAGTGTTATTTTATACAAAGAATAAGGATATATTGGGCTGGAGCTGTATATGGACAGAATACCTTTATTTATTTTTATGTGTTAAGAATCAAACCCAATGCCTCACACATAAAAATAAGTAAAATAAAATTATTTTGTCAATATACAACTACAAAACAATAATTTAAAAAAATGTTACAGAGACCCTATTCTTATATGTGGCATTTAAAGCGTAATATGTTGACTCTCTGACCCCTAACACAAAGACCTTCCCCTAACACAAACACCTTCCCCTACCTTGGAGAAATGTCTCTTGGAATGTGCATCATAATCACCTGGAAAGCTGGTGAAAATAGATTGTAGAACCCGTCCCCAGAATTTCCAGTTCTGTAGGTCTAGGGTGGAGCCTGGGAATGTGCATTTCTTTTGTGGGGAGTACTGGGATATGAACTCAGGGGCACTTGACCACTGAGCCACATCCCAGCCCTATTTTGTATTTTATTTAGAGACAGGGTCTCACTGAGTTGCTTAGCGCCCTGCCATGCTGAGGCTGGCTTTGAACTTGTGAGCCTCCCGAGCCACTGGGATTACAGGAGTGGGCTGCCACGCCGGCTGAGAATGTGCATTTCTAACAATTTTCTTGTAATGCTGATCCTGTTGGTTGGGGGGGACCATACTTGAAGGAATACTATTCTAAAGGGAAAGGATCTTGCTCTGGATGCTCAGAAACTGGTTGTAGTTGGCTCTTCCCCCATTTTGATGTGTATTATGCAGTGGTTTTAGTACAGTCACAAAGTTGTGTGACCATCAATCCTCTAATTCCAGAATGTTACTTTCCAAGAAACTCCAAATCCAAACAGGTGGCACACACCTATAATCCCAGCTATTTGGGAGGTTGAGGCAGAAGAATTGCAAGTCAGGCCAGCCTAGGTAACTTGATGAGACCCTGTCTCTAAGTTAAAAAATGAAAAGGGCTGGAAATATAGCTCAATAACAGTGTCCTTGGGTCTAATCCCCAGCATTATAAAAAAGAAAAAAAATCAGACTGCTTTCACCTTGGTTTGCATCATTTCTCTGCCTTTTGAGTTGGTTCCTGTGAGATGTCAGAAGATAGTTAAGGGTGATAAAACAGCCTTGGTGTGGGAAGTGCTAGTTCAGACTGCAAAAGGTTTAGTTTTGTCCTGCCCTCAGGCAAAAGGAGAAAAGGGTGGGACAGAAACCCTGAGTTTGCCAGAATGAATTGGAGTTTCTAATAATGATATCTGATTTTTTGTTTTTTGTACTGGGGATTAAATTCAGGGACTTTAACGCTGAACTACATCCCCAGCCCTTTTTAAATTTTAAAGGTAGGGTCTCCTATGTTAGTTAGGGCCTCCCTGAATTGCTGAGGTTGGCCTCAAACTCATAATACTGCCTCAGCCTTCTAAGTTGCTGGGATTCCAGGCCTGTGCTGTGACACCCTGGCCTTTATGTGTAATCCCCACCCCCCCAGAGTGAAAGGAGTAGGATTTATTTAAACGTGAAGAATGAAGACAGAACTCTTGCAGGGGCAAGAGGGAACCCAATAGGGATTGCCCTCCTGTGTAATTCTTAAGAGTTCCTTGCGGCTGGGATCGAGAGACTGTGCCATGAAAATAATTTGGCCCTTGGTTATACTCAACTTCTCCCTAAAGATTGATTTAGGGATGGATGAATTCCTAAGAAATTAGAGATTGGCAAAAATATTTGTTACCATTTTTAGTACTTGGGAAAGCAGGATTGAGATGGAGGCAGGGCTAGTCACACTGGTATGTTCCTTAGTCTCAGCTGCTTGGGAAGTTGAGACAGGAGGATTGCAAGTTCAAGATCAGCCTGGACAATTTAGCAAGACTTTGTCTTAAAAAATAATCTGGCTGTGGTGGTGCACGCCTATAATCCCAGCAGTTTGGGAAGCTGAGACAGGAGAATCCCTAGTTTAAAAACCAGCAACTGCAAGGCACTAAGCAATTCAGTGAGACCCTGTCTCTAAATAAAGTACAAAATAAGGCTGGGGGTGTGGCTCAGTGGTTGAGTACCCCTGAGTTCAATCCCCAGTACCAAAATAAATAAATAAATAAATAAATAAATAAAAGAGCTGAGGATATAGTTCAGTGGTAGATTGCCACTCTGTTTAATCTCTAGTACTGGGGGCAGAGGTAGGGAGGCAGAATTGTAGAACTGCAGAACTTGTTAAACTGGGCCACACTTATTTCTTCACTCTTACCTGTGTCTCATTTTGCCTATATTTAAGCCAACTGCAGCTCCCTGCAGTATCGGACATGAACTAGAATAGGCCAGGCTGTAAAAACTTTGGCAGGTTTTTGAGAGAAAATTGGCTTCTCTGGATATCTGAATTCTTTGCCATGGGTCTTCATTTGTGAAATTGTTTTTGCTTTTTATTATTTGTTTATGTATGTATGTTATGGTGCTGGGGATGGAACATAGGTCCTCAAGTATGCTAAACATGTTCATTTATTTTCCCAACATTGAGTTAATGGTTGAGCCTTGTAAAGTATTTTGTAGAGACTTAAAAATGAGAGGAAGGAGTAGGAGTGTGTGCTGTACAAAAGCTGCAAATCAGGCAGGCAGATATAGATTCTGTATACTGTGTTAGTGAATTCAGAAGAAGAAACAAGGGTGAAGTCTAGGAATTTGTAAACAGGAACTGTGTATGTAATTTGTAAAGAAGTTATTGGGGGCTGGGGATATAGCTTAGTTGGTAGAGTGCTTGCCTTGCATGCATAAGGCCCTAGGTTTGATCCCCAGCTCCACCACACACACACACACACACACACACACACACACACACCAAAAAAAAAGGTTATTGGGCGTCTTTTTAAGTGTTCAGTGTGAGTGGTGCATTTGGGACAATGTAATGGTTGGCAGTGAGATAAAAAGTAGATGGGGATCAGGTCACAGAGAGGACCATATTGGGAAGCTTGAACTATATATCCTGTAGATCGTTGAAGTATTTTAAAAGGGGAAGTTGTCAACACAATGTTTGGCTTTATAGGGTACAGCACTGTTGCTGTGGTGCGTGGAAGAATCCAGGCTCTGCAGGGGATCAGGGAGGCCATTTTTATTTATCCATTTGAGAACACGGATTGAAGCAATGAGAGGTGGATTTCAGAGCGATTTCTGAGTTGGAGTCATAGAATTTTGTCCCTGCAACTTGAGGGGGAAGGCACTGCCTCAGGTGAAGGTACTATCTAATAGGGAATTCAAATGGACCTAAGTTACTTCTTGGGTGGTTTGAATCTGGAAGAGGGACTCTGGTAATGGAGTTGTGCTTGAAGACAAAAAAAAAAAAAAAAAAAAAACAAAACCCTCAAATATTTTTAGAGCAATTTTGCTTTCCTGTAGGAGCGCTCAGTTACCTTCTGGAAATAACTTCTTATTTTTGGTGCTGGGGATTGAACCCAGGGCCATGTGCTTGAGAGACAAGCACTCTACCAACTAAACTATACCCCCAGCCCCTGGACATAACTTATTTTCAAAACACCCTTTTGAATTATCATATTCTTCCTTTCATATCCTTTTTTTTTTTTTTCTTTTTTGTTGACCTGTGGAACCATCATTTCCGCCACACTCAAAATGGCTGCATTCGCTATAGATTCCACATTTTTCTGGATGTTCCACCCTCTAATCTGGCTACTTCCGCCACTCTCCGCGGGGCGGGACGCGTTTACAACATCTCGCAGCACTCAAGATGTCCCGGTTTCCTCCTACTTTTCATTGGCTGAATTTCTCAGGTCTACCTCGTGAGTGGGCAAGACCCATGTTTGATCGACAGATAATTTGATCAATGGACGAAGGTCAGAAGCCAATGAGCTGCTGGGACTGGAGGCCCTCCTCCATGTCTGGGAGGGTGTTTTGCCTGGGGCGGGTGGAGCAGAGCCGGAAGCGGGAGGGGAGAGTGAAACAGGAAAAGAAGGGAAGAAGGAAGAAGAGGGAAGAAGAGAGGGAGGAGGAGGGAGGTGGCGGCGCCGTGGCGGAGGAGCAGGAGCAGGAGGGGGATGGAGAGAAGGCTCCTGGGTGGCATGGCGCTCCTGCTCCTCCAGGCGCTGCCCAGCCCCCTGTCAGTCAGGGCTGAACCCCCGCAGGTAAGGAGGAGGGGGCGTCCGGGCCAGGCTGGGGGCTTGAAGGTCGTCGAGGCCTGGGTGGAGGGGTCTGAAGGAGTGTAGTTGCGAAGAGTTGAGGGGTTTGAGATGGCGCCCATGCCTAGCGTGGACTGGAGCTAAGGGGGCGTCGTGTTTAGCTGAGGGACACCTGTGACTGTTTTGGTGGCAGGCTAGTGGCAGAGGCATGGTGCTAAGCGAATGAGGCTCCTTTGAGATGGCAAGTATGTTAGGTGCTCTGGGGTGACTGTTAATTGAGTGTTGGTGCCACATTGGGGCATGTGAGTCTCATTAATGTCCCCTCCCAGCTAGTGTCCGAGGCAGCAAGACTGTGTGCACGTCTGTGTGTGTGAGGTAGAGGGGGCAGGCAGGCTACTGAGCTGGCTTGAGGGTATATTTATTTCAGGCTGGACAAGGGGAAGTTCTGAGGACATCTTGGCTCCATTTTTTAATGATGTATGGCATGGCACCTTGGTGGCACGTTGTTGGAGGCAGGACTTTCGGAAGGCAGGTGGAATGAAGTAGAGTGAGAACCCCTTAAGAGGAGGGGCACACTTGGACTACAAGAAGCCCTTGCTTTAGGCTGGCTGGTCAGGGAGAGGAAGTCACTGATGCTGATCTGAGCCAACTCAGGCCTTTTGAGCAAAGGGTGGTTCTGATGCAGCAAATGGAGCACCCCAGCTTTTCTTGCTGGGTGGCTTGCTCTGTCCAGGCAGAGAAGCTTGCTTGTGCTGATTCCAACTCCTGCTGGCATTTCGAAACCTTAATGGGAGCGTTACTCTTGGTGCCAAATTGGGTGGGGTGCAGTAGGGGGAATCACCCCTCCTTCCTTAAATTTGGCAAGGCTTTGTTATTTTATTTACTTCACTTTCCATTCTCTCCCCAGTCTTTAAGAAAGGCATCAGACAATAACATACAGATAGCACAGTGGCCAAGGCCATACAACTTTGCACTTGAACTTCATGTTGTGATCAAGTACAGAAATAGAGTGCCAGCAAAAATACTTAATCTTTTCCTTAGGAGTTTAAGGTCTGCCTTTGAACATATGCATTTTGTTTTGCCCATTACTATTTAAGTGAGTTGAAATTCACATAGCAAAATTAACAGTAAGTGAACAATTTGGTGGTGTTTTATAGTCCCAATGTTGTGTAACCACCACCTCTGTCTAATTCCAAAGCATTTTCATCACTCAAAGAAAATCCTGTCCTCATTAACAGGTTGCTTTCTGTCCTCCCTCCAGCTCCTGGTCATAACCAATTTGCTTTCTGTCTTGATGTATTTACTCATTCTGGATATTTCATGTAAATGGAACCCTGCAATATGTGGTCTTTTGTGTCTGGCTTCTTTTCACTTAATGTAGTGTTTTCAAGGACCATTCACATTATAGCATGTAGTTCACATTTTTTTATGGCTAAATAATATTCCATTTTATGTTTATAAATTTGTTTCTCCATTTATCTGTTTGAGTGTCTGATTTTTCCTCAGAACTTATCTATGTGCATTAGAAATAACATGTGCAATAAATAGAGCTCATTTTCTGGTCTGGCTTATAAACTTTTCTAGGGCTGGGACCCTTTAGGGTTCTTTGAGGTTCTTTGTTTTCCTGGTTAAAAGTCATAAAGTGGCAGGTGACATAAATTTTCTTTGTCAACTAGAAAAGTTATAACTCTCAAGACTGGCAAAGTTAAGTAGTATAGGTGTTGACAGAACAAAATATAGAACAAAAACTTTTTTTTTTTTTTTTTTTTTGCATATGTGTTATTTCTGAAAGTATCTGTGAAAGGCTGTTCCCCCTAAACAATAAATAATCTTGCTAGAGGGTTAATTCAGGAGTGGTTGAGTCTTTGGAGGTTGGCTGATTGGTGGTAGGAAGTGGATCCACTTTGCAAAATGATGGAAAATGGATATTTCTACCAGGTCCTGGAGCATTGGAGATAATCTGAAGATGTGGAAGAGGCTCTTCAGTTTCTTGTTCTAATTACAGCTTGTTGATCACAGGCTGCTTTCTTATCATTATTTCTAGCATTTCGAATACTTATTTTGGGGATAGGGTGGCTTTTGTACTTTGTTCTGTTCAGATGAGTGCTAGTACTGACCAGTCTATTAAGGGGTTACAGTTCCTGCAGAGAAGGGAAAATTTTTGTAATGAGCTGCTGCCCTCTTCCTAATCCTCCTGCATGCTCTCACCCCACACCAAGAGTACTAGATATTTGTAATGAGGTTTGTGTTTTGAATTTTAACCTTTGGAATGGAAGTTACAATATAATTATTAACTCTGAATCCACCACAATTTAGTCAATTTAGATTTGTTTTGTTTTTTGGCATGTACGAATTAGTAAAGAAAAAAAAAAAAAACAACCCAGAGACCCTTTGGTATAGAATGTACTTCAGGTACTCACTGTCCTTATTTCAGCATTTTAGCTCACTTTGAATTGAGGAATTGCTGTACTCATTCTGTATGGAAAATGGTATGGGTTCTGCATTGCATTTTTTCCCCCTGAAATGGATCTATTAAATATAATCTTTTATTGCATATAAATCTTAGTATCAGAAGTATAAGATATTTACAGGTGGCTTGCTTTTCCTGTTACCAGATCTGCATTGGGACAGCCATTTCTTGCCTTGTGGGCCCAGGAAAGTTCATCAGCCTGGCTCACTTATGTGATTAGAAACTTAGATTTAGGGGCTGGGGATGTGGCTCAAGTGGTAGCGCGCTCGCCTGGCATGCGTGCGGCCCGAGTTCGATCCTCAGCACCACATACAAACAAAGATGTTGTGTCCGCCGAGAACTAAAAAATAAAATATTAAAAATTCTCTCTCTCTCTCTCTCTCTCTTAAAAAATAAAAAGGGTACTTCCTGCGCTTTCAAAAAAAAAAAAAGAAACTTAGATTTAACTCTTGTATGGGTCACTGTGATTCACAGATATGATTCTTTAAATTTGTGAAGACTACAAAAGCAGCAGTTTCTAAACAGGGAAGCCTTGGCATTTGTTTCCTTCAGTTAAATTGTGGTTGAGATAGAGCTTATTTTTTTCTAATGTTTAGATTCAACCAGAATATTTGAGTCTGTTATTTAAAATAAGTCTTAGTAGAAATGTCTTTTTCTATCAGGTGGCTCAGCCAGTGGTCTGGGCACAAATCTCTAGAGATGTATTCCTTACCTTTCCTCTGCCAAGCTTAAAACTTTTGAGTTGGATGGGGCCCCAGTTCCTGCTGTTCCCCCCCACCACCACCACCACCATACTCCAAGTTGTATTTCACCTTTACTCAGCCTGGGAAAACCCTACTCCATTTCTCTTTTCTTACAAATGGCATCAAACCATCATTTATTTGAGCATTTGTCTAAAATCAGCATCTTGAGTTCCTGTAAGTCCTTGTACTAGAATTCAGTAGAATTCAGAAAATAGATACTTATTGAAGTCTAGCATTATTGGCTATTATTGGTAGGCTCTGGAAACCATCGAATGCAAAAGAGAATCTCTGTCCTCAAGGAGCTGGTGATCTTGTGGAAGGACACATAATACACACAATGAATTATAATCTAGAGGGTTCAGTGCTGACGTGGTAGTGCAAACAAAGGACAGTAGGAACAATTGATTTCTCTGGGGCAAGAGGAAGATGAGGACATAGTGAAAGCTTCATAGAGGAAGGAGCTTTTAGACTAGACTTTTATTTTTTATTTTTATTTTTGGTATTGGAGATTGAACTTAGGGTCACTTAACCACTGAGTCACACCCCGGCCTTTTTTTATCATTTGTTTTGAGACCAGGTCTTCCTAAATTGCTGAAACTGGTCTCAAACTTGGAGATCTTCCTGTCTTAGCCTCCCCAGTAGCAGGATTACAGGCATGCACCACAGTGCTGTTTCTTATCAATATTTAAAGTCTAGTCCAAATCAGGTGCAGTGGCCCATGCCTGTAATTCTAGAGACTGAGTAGGATCATAAATTTGAGGCCAGCTTTAGCAAGACCCTATCAAAGGCAGAAGAATAAAGGAAGGTGTATTTGAAGGTGATAACATGGTCTGTGGAAGCTTTGAATGTGGGCTTGTAGAGGAATGAAAAAGTAGGTGAGTCTTGAAGGGAAGCTGTGGTCAGATGGTTGAGGGTTTTCATCTATATGACCAAGGCTGCATTGTCCAGTAGAACTTTCCTGTGCTGCTGGATATTACTTCTCCCTGTGCTGTCCAGTTCATTAGCCACATAGCCACATCTGGATGTCGAGAGCACTTAAGCTATGACTAGGATACATAAGAAACTGAATTGTTAATCATTTTTTTTGTGTCAACTTTATGGAGATATTCAGTGACAAAAAATTCACACTATTAAACTTACATGAATTGTTTATTTTACTCTGGTCATAGAATCTTGCAACTATCACACTATCTAATTTTAGAACATTTTCATCACACCAGAAAGAAACCCAATAGCTACTAGCTCCCCATTCCACCCCCTCTTCTACCAGCCCTTAGCAACCACTAATCTATTTTCTGTTTCTATGGATTTGCCTATTCTGGACATTTAATATGAATGAAATCACATGCTTTGTGGTCTTTCATTACTGACTTCTTTTATTTACCATAATGTTTTTTATGGTTTATCCATGTTGTAGCATATATCAGTATTTCATTCCTTTTTATGGCCAATTAATATTCAGTAGTATGGATGTACCACATTTTATTTATCCATTCATTAGTTGATAAGCTGTTTCCACTTTTGTGCTAGTATGAATAATGCTCTTATGAACATGGTGTATAAGTTTTTGTGATGACGTTTTCAGTTCTGTACCTAATGGGTATATACCAGTAGGGGATTTATTGGGTCATATGATAGCTCTGTAACTTTTTGAAGAACTGCCAGACTGCTTTCCAAAGTGGCATAATGTTGAATTTTAATTAATTTAAATTAAATAGTTACATGGGGCTAATGACTACATAATAGACAATGCTGATTTAATGGCTTTCCAGTGTGGGGGTTTGGTACAGTCTAACATGGTGGTAACATCATGGGCAATGGGGTTAGGTGATCTGAGTTCCAAATCTGACATTATTCTTTTTTTATTTTGTGGTGCTAGGGATCGAACCCAGGGCCTTGTGCATGTGAGGCAGGTTCTTTACCAACTGAGCCATGTCCCCAGCCCCTGACACTACTCTTTTTTTTTTTTTTCAAGTTGTTGATAGACCTTTATTTTATTTATTTTTACTTGGTACTGAGAATGGAATTCAGTTCCTCATATATGCCAGGCAAGTGCGCTTCCACTCAGCCCCAGCCAACCCCCGCCCCACTGTTCTTGAGCAAGTTACTTAACCTCTTTGTACCTCAGTTTCTTCCTCTACTAAAATGAAAGTAATCTTATAAGGTTGACATGAGGGGAAAAGATACAATGTATATA
Source organism: Marmota monax (assembly GCF_021218885.2). NCBI lineage: Eukaryota > Metazoa > Chordata > Mammalia > Rodentia > Sciuridae > Marmota > Marmota monax. The sequence continues at coordinate 18,757,535 of NW_026692881.1, forward strand.
AAGCTCTTGGAATATAGTTAATGATTAAGTGTAATAATTATCATTGTTATTGGTGGTCCTCAAGTGCATTGTGGTTAGCAAGTTAGCATCAACTCCCACACTAAGTTCAGAAACTGAGATCTGGGAAATTTAACACGATTTCCTTGATTCTACTGTGTGTCTGGGCTTAGGTTTGTCCCTGTGATTTCTTAGCTGTGTAAATCACTTTTCATGGTAAATCTGTGTTTAGAACAGTGGTTCTCAATCAGGAATAACTTGGCCTGCTCCAGAGAACTTTTGTCCTGGATTCTGAACGTTTGTGGTTGGACATTTTTGGTTTGGACAACGTGGGAGTGCTGCTGACGTCTGGGTAAAGGCCAAGGATACTACTAAACATCCCATTACTCAGGATAGCCTCTCAACAAAGAATTGATCCAAAATGTCAGTGCTGAGGTGGAGAAGCCCTGGGTTAGTGGTTCTTACTCTCTTTTTACCAGTTCCAGCTCATTATTGCAGTTTCAGCCCTTCTAACAGAAGAAAACAATATGGTGAACTGCATGAAATAACCTCTGACAAGTTTTAGGTGGAGCAGTTTAAAGCTTTAATGTGCTGAATCTTAATGAGGTACTTTTCCAGACAGCTGTTTGGTCAGCCAACATCAAACATTTTGGAAAAAGCAATCTGGTCTGTGGTTCAGTGGACAGGTGAGCCTCCCATATTCACCCAATTTTGAGTTCTCTTTCCTCTTGCTTTGATCTGCCCTTGTGGTTTCAGTTTAAGAACATAATTTGTTTTTACCCCAGTGAAAGCATGATGGCCATTCCTTTCTTTACTAAGTGTCCTCCACATCCTATAACCAATCTGAACTGAGTCATGTTCTTAGAACTTTTCCTTTCCCCAGTCCAAGTCTTGAGGCTGTGCTCATGTTTGGCCTCGAGATCACTGCTTTTCTCTTACACATACCTAGCCTGCAGAAACCATTAGGTGTTTTCAGGGTCTCCACAGGGGAAGCCAAATGTCCTGGACTGTCAGGGTTGCAGTATCTAAAAAGAGAGCTGCTCTTTTTCAGGTCCTCAGGTTGCAGTTGATCAGTGGGTGCCTGACACCAGCAGACAAGTCTTTATGGGTGCTATGGGTATCTTGGATGACTTTGGATTCAGAATTCCAACTACTATTTGAATGCGTGGCCATTCATACTCCTCAGAGGGCCTCTCCCTCGCCTTTCTTACAGTTCTTAGGTCTAATAATCGAGGGACCATCATAATCTAGGTACTACAGTGACTTGGGTTAATCCCTTGCCCCTAAAGCCCCCGTCATGGATACTGGGGCCCCTAATCTTATGGTTAATTGCATAGCCAGAAGAGCTGTGGCAGAGAGTGGCAAGGAGCAGTAATGGTGGCTTTTGGTGACCTGCCTTCTGAGTGGCATACTTGACTAAGGTCTGGTTTGTGATCACTCTCTGTGGACCATGCTTTGCACTTCCACTAGGTGGAGCAAAGTCTGGCCTGAACTCTGCATGGGCTGTGAAAACCACAAAGAAACACAAATAAATCTAGAATGTTACAACCTGGGAGGTCAAGAAAGGGGAAACAAATCTCATCTTACTGAATTCTGTGGCTTGTTGATATAATTCTGGGCTTTCCTAGTGTGGGAATGAAAGTAGGTCATCCTCCTAGACTTTTGATCACCAGTCTTGCACAGAGTGGGGTTTTTGGGATACTCTGGCTTACTCAGTTACATTCCCATAGCTCTGATTTATTTACTTTTGGCTTCCTACTTTCCACACTTTCTTCTGTGGGAAAACAGACAAGCCGTGTATCTTCTGCTCCTGATGCCATCGTCATCACACTGCCGAGGCTAAGTTTTGATCCAAGATCTCAGGTGTTTTAAGAAATTTAATTTAAACTTATCTTGGAAGAGATGAAAATAAATGTAAGACATTGCAAGAATACTTGTGGCTTGGAAGGGTGGGTCGTAGAATGAAGTTACAAAACATGTCTATTTTGATTTTTGAGTATCTAGCAAGAAGAATCTTATGTTGTAATACTTTTTTATTACACATTCTTTCAGATCCCAGGCATGTGTTCATGGAGAAAATATTCATGGTTCTCAAAATTCTACACAATGCTTTTTGGTTTGCTGTCTCCTAATTTATCTTCCTCATCTAAAATTCCACCTGACAGATTCACTAAACATAGAAACGAAAAGAAAAACCCACAGCTTATTATTTTTATTGATCTGATCTAAATTTTTTCCCTTAGTGGTTCATTTGGAAGAGGAAGTGTGCTCTTGGGAATTTGAATATAGAGTTGTCCTGATTGTTCCTTCTGTTTTCTTTGGCTAATTTATCTTTAAATGTGCAAATCCTCTTGCAGAAAACCTGATCCAGTGCAATTTGGCAGAACGTCTGCTATGGTCTTCCCATTTACCTTCCTTAGAGTTGATTGCTGCTTTCCTTTGAGCTTTATTATTATTATTATTATTATTATTATTATTATTGCAGAACTGAGGATTGAATCCAGGCCTTGCACATGCTAGGCATGTGCTCTACCACTGAGCTACATCATCAGTCTTTTTATTTTGAGACAGGGTCTTGCTAAGTTGCTCAGGCTTACCTCAAACTTGCAATCTGCCTCAGCCTCCTGAGTAGTGTGATTAGAGGCCTGCATCACCACACCCAGAATCTTTTACCTTTTTTACATCAGTTTGTAAATACACAAAAGGAATACACGCTTATAACAATGGTGGATAACACAGAAATTAAAAAATGTTTAAAAAGTGAAATTTCATGGTTTGATATTTCTTTTTGTTGGTTTTTCTGCCAATGCTATATATTCATATGGTTCATATACACAAACAAAATTGGTGAGGGTCGTGTTCTTAATTTGGACCTGAACAATATATCAAGGGTGGGTTTCCATATATCTCTCTCTATATATACATGTATATATATGTATATGGTCATGTATATGTGTATATAGAGGACTTTTATTTTTTATTTTTTTTATATCTTTATTTTTTTTTTTGACTATGTGAAACATACTTTATTTTTATTTATTTTTTTTTTAATTTTTTATTGTTGGCTGTTCAAAACATTACATAGTTCTTGATATATCATATTTCACAATTTGATTCAAGTGGGTTATGAGCTCCCATTTTTACCCCATATACAGATTGCAGAATCACATCAGTTACACATCCATTGATTTACATATTGCCATACTAGTGTCTGTTGTATTCTGCTGCCTTTCCTATCCTCTACTATCCCCCCTCCCCTCCCCTCCCCTCCCCTCTTCTCTCTCTTTATTTATTTTTTATGTAGTGCTGAGGATCGAACCCAGTGCCTCACACTTGCTGGTGAGTGCTCTGCCACAGAGCTACAGCCCCTATATCGAACTTTTAAATATGATTTATTTAACCACTTCTCCATAGATGGACATAGGTTGTGGCAAGCTTTTGTCATTTCACGCAGTGCTTGGGTGAGTGTTGGACCTATTTTTTTCTGAAGTTTGTATTAGATTCCTGGGCATGGAATTGGGGATTATGGGGTATGTGCTTTTAAACGTAGGGTGTGTGCATTTAAAAGTTGGGGTACATAATGCCATGTTGCTCTCCAAAATGGTTCTGTCAGTTTACATTCTCATCAATTGGATGTGCAAGGGCTCATTCCCCCCACACATGAGTAAGCTATACTTTACCTACACTCTACACTTACCCTTGAAGATCTGCCTTCTGACTCTTAACTGTAGGCACCATGGGAACATTTCATTCTACTTCCTCCAAAGCCTGTCATTCTCAATTGCTTAGCTCACTTCTCCCTGACTCCACTTCATAACTCCTTTTATTATGGAACAGTGTTTGCCCAAGGGCAGTGAGCCTTAGCCTGCCCAGGTGCTAAGGAAGTGGTTTGTGGGTCCTTGGAAGAGGTTAGGTAGGTATTCTGGAGGTTAGCTCCAATTGTTATATGGCACACCAGTCTTGACTGTGCCTGACCTTTCTGTGTGTGGTCATCCCAGAAGCAGGGACACTTGCAAGAAACATTGCTAAGAGTGGAGGCTCAGGAGCCTGACTGCCTGCATTTGAAGCTAGAGCTTCTCTTACTGTCCATCTCTCTTTGGGCTAATTAACTTGGCTTTCTCATCTGTAAAATAGGGATAATAGTACCTCGCTCATGTGGTTAGTATGACAGTTTATTTGAGTTAATACTTATACAGTGGAATAGTGCTTGCCACATAGTAAACACTTAGTAAATGTTAGCTTTTTTTTTTTTTTTTTTTAATCCTTGTGGAAATCTTAAGGCTTCCCTATGCTCTGATCTAAGATTTGTTCATTTGTTCATAGAGGGTTTTATTTTTATTTTTTAATTTTTTTTTTTTTCTTGGTACCAGGAATTGAACCCAGTAGTGCTTAACCACCGAGCCCAATCTCCAGCCCTTTTTAAAAATTTTTAATTTTGGGCTGGGGATGTGGCTCAAGTGGTAGCGCGCTCGCCTGTCATGCGTGCGGCCCGGGTTCGATCCTCAGCACCACATACAAACAAAGATGTTGTGTCTGCCAATAACTAACTAAATAAATAAATATTTAAAAAAAAATTTAATTTTGAGACAGGTTCTCCTTAAGTTGCTTAGGGCCTTTATAAGTTGCTGAGGCTAGCATTGAACTTGTGATTTATCCTGCCGCAGTCTCCGGGTCCACTGGGATTATAGGTATGCACCATGTGCCTGGCTCTTTTCCCATTTTAAAGTCCTGTGTCGACTGAAGGGACAGAGGTCTTTGTGTGATTCCAGCAAATGATGCCCTGGGGAAATTTTTCCTTTAATGTAGATTGTCAGCATCCTGGCATTCCAGACCTGGCCATTCTACCACCAATCTCGTGCGGTGGACCAACCAACCTTTCTGAGCCTCCTTATTTCTATCAGCATTGCCCAAGGATGCCTCGAAGGTCAGCCATTTCTGTGATAAGAGGCCAGAGGAATCTGCTATCTCTTTTGAGGAGTTCATGTATGTGCTTGTAGTTAAGCCTCTGAAGAGTCCCACAGTTAAGAAATCTGTTCTAGCCCCTTACTGGATATATAAGTTGCAAGCATTTTTCTCCCATATCCTTCCTTGATTGTATCCTTTGAAGCACAACTGTTCTTAATTTTGGTGAAGACCAGTTTGTCTATTTTTTTTTTTCTTTTGTTGCTTGTGCTTTTGGTATTCCTTAGTTCTTTTGAGGGCTCTGAAAAACTTCATATTATTTTGGTATCATTGCTTAGAATAAAATCCTTTAATTTTTTCCCCCTATGGAAAATTTTAAACACACGAAAAAATAAAAAGAAAGAATGGTATAATGAACTCCCATGTACATGCCTCCCAGCTTCAGAAATGTGTCAAGCCATGGCCTGTCTTGCCTTAACTTCCATTCATCCCAGTGAAATTATTTTGAAGCATGCTGCAGACTGCAAATCATTAATAAATAATTTTCTATTTCCAAAAGATAAGCATTCTGTTCCTCAACATCACCATTATACCTTATCACACCCTAAAAAATGGACAGTAATTCCTTAATGTTATAGGATAGAATCTTGTACATAAGAATTAAATATGATCCAGGAATAAAAATTGTGTTAGAAAACTTACTAATTATAACAGTTCTTGAATTTTATTTTTTCTTTTCCTTTTTTTGGTGAGGTGGAGTGGAGTGGAGGACTGGATCTTGCTATATTGTCCATACTGGCCTTGAACTTGTGATTCTCCTGCTTCAGTATCCCAGTTAGCTGCGATTATGGGCAAATGTCACTGTGCCCAGCTTTTAGTTTTTAAGTTTTCATAGGTAATTCACTCTCACTGAATGTTCTACTGCTTAAGAAAGTTACTCCCAAGAGTACCCATCAATCCTCTGAGTATCAGAAATGCTCTTTCAACCTCAGCCTTTCTTGTTTTTACCTTAAGAAGTCTAGGAAGGTCATAGCAAACCTTACCCTCCTCCAAAACACCTCATTGTCATTTTCTTTGACCCACATATCCTTTTCCAACTGTTGCTTAGTGTATGTGGTGAAAGTTTAATTTAGGACTTTTGCCCTCAATTGTTAGTGTAGAGAGAAGTTTTGGAATAATCTTCTTATCTGAGATCACACAAATGTTTAGAGAGAGATGGGAAAATGAAGAGACCCTATCAGGATATTTTCTCCTCTTTTAGTTCTCCTGGGGCAGAAGCCTTGTGTCTCCATCCTGTGCCTGGCTGTGCCTCCCCTTAGGGTACAGGGACATTGCAGATGAGCAATGTGGCTGAGGGGCAAATGGAGCTTAGAATTGGGAGAATTTGAAAGACCGGCAAGATGATGATGTTGTGAATTCAGAAGAAAGGGGGTTTGTTTGGTACTAAAGGTGTAAGAGATTTGGGGTTAAACAGACTTCTGAATGGAGGGACTCTTTTGAGGCTTAACTGTATGCACATGACTTTCCAAAAGAGACTCTTCTTCGGTCACGTAGGCCTCTTACCATAGAAATGACTGGCCTCTTGGAAGCATCTCTGGCAATGCTGATAGAAATAAGGAGGCTCAGAGAATTTAAATGGCCCAGGGTCACTAGGGGTGGTCACATAGCCAGGTCTGGAATGCCAGGGTGCTGACAGTCTAAAGTCTTCCCTCTGGGCATTTCTTGCTGGTGTCCCTTCCATTGAAAACTGAAGGTCTTGTTCCAAAGTCACTGTACATTTTCAGACCTTTGGTGTACCCCTCTGGCAAGTGGGGATAGTGATACTCTGTTGCCAGATGACGTAAGGAAACAGCTAAGATGGATGTGAAAGTAGTTTATAAACCTTGAGTTCTGAATAGATTGAATTCTCTGTATTTTTTTGAAGTTCATTGAGCTTCCTTTAAACAAAATCCTTGAGTTCTCTGTAAGGATAAGGATGATGATTTATTGTGTCTCAGGATGAGCTGTGCCTTTTCTGCAATTTTGAGCACAGTGAAAGACCTTGGAAAAACTTTGTTCTCAAGAGTCTAAGAACTGTGGTTCTAGTCTAAAGCCATTGACCCCTCCCTGCTAATAATTTCAGGGAAAGGACAGTGTGCTTTTCTCCTTGATGGTGATGATTTCTCAGAGGCACTTTTGCTGGCCACTGCATGTCCTTTGTTTTAGTGCTTTCCTAGGATGAAAGTTTTTTTTTTTTTTTTTTAAAGGTTTTCTGTGTTGCCTCACTCCTGGGACCTGGAAATATAGGGTTCAGGTGTGGCTGTGATTGGGCATTATATGATGAAAGCATCCCTTGCCCCTGGTTGTGATTCCCTCTCCAGTTTCACTATATTTAGTAGTCATCCTTTTACTTGGTGTGTGGACATTTGTGTTTCAGAAGTTTCCCCACCTTACAGCCTATCAGAGGAATCAATTGTCTTAAAGTTTCCTTCTGGCGTTTTTGACCATGAAATCTTAGGCCTGGAGTAGATTTGGTTACCAACTACCCGAAGGAGGGAGGATTTAATATTTGATTTGCATAAGATCCAGGAAATGAGGAAGGCATGGTGCCATGAGCTGTTTCCAGCTAGACCTTATTAAGTTTCACAATCCTTTATGCAAAAAAGGCAGCTTCCAGGTGTGCTAATGGAGTTATCTGGATAGAACCAGAGCAGCTTCATTGCCCCAGCTCTAGCTTGAGAAAGGGAATTTTGCTTTGGAGATGGTTTAAGTACTTTAAATTCCTCAGCTGAGAAATTAGAGATGCACAGATAATAAGACCCTAACCCTAACCCTAACCTAACCCTAACCCTACACGTGGAGGGTTTCCCAATCCTTGCATCAAACCTCCTGAGCCCAGGGTAATATGTTGATGCTCCCTGATCTTGCAGCTGTTTGTTAGGTTCCTGTGGTTGGGAAAATGTCATCAGCATTAAAGTTTGGGGATTCCTTTTTTTAACTGGACACAATACCTTTATTTATTTATTTTTATGTGGTGTTGAGGATTGAACCCAGGGCCTTGCACATGCTAGGCAAGTGCTCTACCACTGAGCCACAGCCCCAGCTCTCCTTACACACACACACACACACACACACATTTTAGTTGTTGATGTACCTTTATTTATTTATTTATTTATATGTGGTGCTGAGGATTGAACCCAGTGCTCACACATGCTAGGTAAGTGCTCTGCCACTGAGCCACAGCTGCAGCCCCTAGAGATTCCTTTTGATGATTGTCTCTTTTGTTGTTAAGTCTTCATGTCTTCATCCATGGAACTGCCTTGTCTTGAGGGCCTGCTTTGTATAAGACATTTCTTGGTACTGTAAAGGGGCACAGAAGTGAAAGTTATGCATCTTGCCCCTAAGTTGCTTATACTTTAGGAGATAGGCATGGAAACAATAACTAAAACATCAAGTGTGAAATGTCTCTACTAGTTGATGACCCACAAGAAATGAATGAATTTTTCTATAAAGCAAAACCAAGCCAGGCACAGTGGTGCATGCCTGTAATCCCAGTGACTAGGGAGGCTGAGGCAGGAGGAATACAAGTTTGAGGTCAGCCTGGGCAACTTAGTGAGACTCTGTCTCAAAATAAAAAGGACTGGGGATGTAACTCAGTGGTAGATCACATCTGGATTTAATGCCCAGTACCTCAAAAATAAATAAGTAAGTAAATAAATAAAGCACAACCAAGATGATCTCTAGACATGACTGCTCTGGTGACCTTGTACCCAGAGCATCCAGAACTGCTTCCAGGGACTCAGCTGAGATGCCTGTCAGTCTTTTCCTGGGGTCGGCTACTATTGGGCCTGTAGTCCCACTTAAAGTGGACCATGTTTTTCTTTATCTTGCCCAGAGTTTCCATAAAAGTAAAAAGATGAAGTCATATTTGGTGGAGGTTGTGAGGCCTACTTTTCCTGATGGAGTTCTCTTTCTAGGTTATATCTAGTAGGTATGTATCTTATAATTGATGTGACCTGTATCCCTCATTTTGTTCTTATTCCAATCCTTTTCCCCCTACTACAGGGGATGGAACCTAGGCCTCATGCATGGTAGGCAGGCCCTCTACCACCGAGCTACATTCCCTGCCTTCTTTCTCTAATCTTTAGTTTAGGAGGCATGAAATGTGTCTGGGGTTATTCCTGAGCTGTAGCTTACTGATTTCCATGTAATTCTTGGCTACTTGCCAATTTGGTTGGGGTTGAATTGTTTACAAAGTAGGAAAAACAAATCTAGTGTTTTAGTACAAAAACAAACAAGGCTGTCTTGTACTTGATGAAGCTCAAGGTGCAGATCCAGCAAGAGTCCATTAGCTGTTAGCAAATCCCACTGTCAGTGGTGAGCTTTAACAACTCCTGAACTCTCTGGAATGGCAATGAATGCACTTCCATGAAAGTTATATTTGTGGAGTGATTGATTTTCAACTATGGAAGGATTTTCTTGTTAAGGAATGGAGAAACAAGAGGCAGAAACTTCATGGGGCTGGGGATGTGGCTCAAGCGGTAGCGCGCTTGCCTGGCATGCGTGCGGCCTGGGTTCGATCCTCAGCACCACATACAAACAAAGATGTTGTTTCCGCCGAGAACTGAAAAATAAATATTAAAAAATTCTCTCTCTCTCTCTCTCTCTCTCTTTAAAAAAAAAAAAAAAAGAGGCAGAAACTTCCGGAAACCGTTTTCAACAAGTTTTGGCTTTCACTAATTTATTTATCATTATAAAAAAAATTTACTGTTTTATTGTTTGAAGTAGTGGGGATTGAGCCCAGGGGCTCTCTACTACTGAGCTATATCCCCAACCCCTTTTTAAATTTTATTTTGAGACAGGGTCTCACTAAGTTGCCTGAAACTTAGAATCCTCCTGCCTTAGCTCTTGAGTTGCTGGGATTACAGATGTGCTCCACCATGGCTTTCCCTCTTTCTAAAAGACTGAGGCTGTACCATTGACATGGTTTCTTCCCTTCATCTCCTCCAACCCCTGCAGTAGAATAAAACCAGCTCCAAGATTTGCCATATTTTAGTAATAATATAATCAAAGCAACAGAATGATGGTTTATTTATTTATTTTTATGTGATGCTGAGGATTGAATCCAGTGCCTCACACGTGCGAGGCAAGCGCTCTACCACTGAGCTACATTCCCAGCCCCATCATAATATTTTCACACATAAGAAGAATGTGCTGATAATTAAAATACATATGTGTGTGGAGCTTCCACATTCTCCTTCCAATGGTTCTCTGCCATCCCCCTCTCCCACAGACAAGGTCTTGCTAAATTGCTGAGGCTGAGGCTGACCTAGAGTTTGCCATCCTTCCACCTAAGCCTACCAAGTAGGTGGGATTACAGATGTGTTCCACATACTCAGGTCCTTTTTTGGTTTTTCTCCCCCATAATCCATCAATTCTCGTTTCCATACTTTTATTCATGGTTGGCACTGCTCAATGTGCTCATTTTCCCTCCTCAAACCCTACTTATTGTTCTAGTAGCCATCTCTTGATAAAACTTTCTTTGGCCATTCTATCTTTCTGCAACATTCCTTCTTTGTGCTCTTCTTGTGTTGCCATCTCTATACCTTCCCTAACATTTATCATAGAGTTCTATGTTTGCTTCTGTGTGTGCCTGTCTTTTCTTCCAAACTGGGTAATTAAATAAATAAATCACTGGGTGCGGTGGTGCATGCCTGTAATCCCCGCAGCTTGGGAGGCTGAGATAGGAGGATCTTGAGTTCAAAGCCAGCCAAAGGCTCTAAGCAACTCAGTGAGATTCTCTCTCTAAATAAAATACAAAATAGAGCTGGGGATGTGGCTCAGTGGTTGAGTGCCCCAGAGTTCAGTACCTGGTACCAATCAATCAATCCTCCAGGGCAAGACTGATTTTTGTTCAGTGTAGCAGTTGAATCCCAAATGAGGAAAAAGCAACACTTATAATTAATATAAAAATATTATTTCATCCCCCAGCCTTTTTTTTTTTTTAATGTGGAGTCTTACTGATCCAGCCAGGCTGACCTTGAACTTGTGATGCCCCTGCTTCAGCCTCTCAAGTAGTTGGTTTTAGGCATGTGTGCCATGCCAGGTTTGGGTATGCATCCTTGAATGAGTTACTTAACTTTTCTAAAGCTCAAGTTTTTTTTGTCTATAAAATATTAGATATCAATATCTGTTGTAATTTTCCTTTGATGTATTGCAAGTGATTATATACTGTAGTCAAGGATTGTTGCTCAACCATCTTCCCTGAAGCAGTAATAGGAAAGCAACCATAGGGTTCTTTGTTGTTTTGTTTTCTTTCTTTCTTAAAAAAAGTTTTTATTTGTGCATTATAATGGTGCGTATTAGTGAGATTGTTGTTACAGCAACTTGGGTTTTTATGGATGCCTTGTAGAAGGAATAAGGCCTATGACTTGTAGAACTTCTTGTCCTGCTCAGAAAACAGGAGAGGTGTGTATTTCTTGCCTCAGCAGAGGCAAGAAATACTACATGTCTGCCTTTGTCCAGTCCCAGAACATAGATAAGCTAGAAGTCTTGGTTTCTGGCAACCAAGCAGTCCTTCGTATTTTTGCTTGGCAAAGTTCTACAGATTTTCATCTGGGTTTGGAATATGACCAATGGCTTTACCCCAAACTACTTCAGGATCCTTTTATTAACATGAAGCCTCACGCTCATGATATGAAGATGTCTTGGTTTAACTTGCTCTGTGGCACTCAGGTTGTTTTTGGGGTTGAGTTAGTATGTACTTCTTCTTTGTTGAGCCAGAACTTTAAGGCACTTAAATAGATCTATACCCAAACTCAAAAAGAGATTAAAAAAAAAAAAAAGTCTTATACGTGCTGTGCTACAAAGCAGCCTTGACTCAAAAATTCCTGAAAATAAAAATGGCCTTAGGTCTAGAGATTATCTCCTGTCTTTTGAGCCTGTCAATTTGCTGTCCTGTTCTGATGATACCCTCTTTCTTCAGATTCCTTGATTGCAAAATAAGATTTCCCCTGGCCCTCAGCTCTATTCTTCTTTAGACTCAGTGGGCCAGATGACGTGAGGGAGAGAACAGTTCCCCTATGGTAGCTGAGAGCCAAAGCCTAGGAATGTCTCTAGCTTGCTCCCTGTGTGGGCATCTGTTGTGTTGGGAACAGGAGAGAACTTTAAGCTTTCTCCGTCATTTACCTCACGTTACGCTGCTCTCCAAAGCGGAAATCACAGGCCCTGATTCCACACTCCAGAATACCACTGTCAGCTCCAGTAGAAGTGGCAGACCTCAGTTCTGTTTTTTAATGTTTATTTTTTCTGTATTTATAACTTCTGGTCTTCAAATATCTGACCTCCTGTGTCACCATAAAAGTCTTTGGTGCCAAAGACTGTGTGTGTGTGTGTGTGTGTGTGTGTGTGTGTGTGTGTGTGAGAGAGAGACTAGGGATTAGACCCAGGAGCACTATATAACTGAGTTATACCCCTAGCCCTTTTAATTATTTTATTTTGAGATAGGATCTTGCTAAATTGCCAAGGCTGGCCTCAGCCTCCTTAGTTGCTGAGATTACAGGTGTGTACCGCTGCACCCAGACAGAGACTTTGAGTTTTTGTTCTCCCACTGCTAGCTGTATGACACTGAGCAAATTATATGAATTTGTTGGGTGTGGTAGCTGGCGTGCACCTGTAATCCCAGTGTCTTGGGAGGCGGGAGGATCACAAATTAGAGGTCAGCCTCAGCAATTTAGTGAGACCCTAAGCAACTTAGTGAGATCCTGCCTCAAAATAAAAAAAGGGCTGGGGATGTGGCTTAGTGATTAAGTGTCCCTGGGTTGAATCCCTAGTACAGAAAAACAACAGAAAACAAATCACATGAATTCCATGTGCCTCAGTTTCTGTAGCTGAATAGTAAGGATAATAATATTTCATCATAAGATTGTTTTGACATCAAGTGAGTTGTTGGTTAGTTAGAATTTCTGGTGTAGAATCTGGCTCATGGTCAAAGTTGAACAAATAAGTCTCTTTTTTTAATCCTGTCTCAGAATTGAGGTTCTCCTTTTTTTTTTTTTTTTCGGAGGACACAACATCTTTGTTTGTATGTGGTGCTGAGGATCGAACCCGGGCCGCACGCATGCCAGGCGAGCGCGCTACCTCTTGAGCCACATCCCCAGCCCCTGTCTCAGAATTGAAAGATTAAAAATGTATAGACGGCCTGGAAAAATGTTGTCAAAAGATACTTAAATTGACTAGAGTAAAAAAATGAATCCATGAACATATATGTTGTTTCAGTGTGTCTTCTTAAACAGTAAGTTAAACAGTCCAAACGGAAACATTTTCAGTGTGCTCTAATTGAGGGTTTTCTGCACTAGGTCAGAGGAAGCTGGGTCTGTGAATCTCTAACTCAGACACTGCGTGGGGCCATGAACAGTGGTTAACCTACAGTAGCTTAACAATGTAATCCTCCTTAATTCTAGTTTAGTGTGACTTGCCTTTTTTTTTTTTTTTTTTTAATTTGGTAGATTCAGCCTTTAATTTAATTTTGCATTGGCAGGTAGATGACTTAAATTATTTGAAGAAGGATTTGTCTTGTCTTTGGCCCATCATATATGAATCTGGATCACTTACATAAAAGTTTTTTGTTTTTTTTTTTTTCAGGCTAGCAGAAGTGGCTAATGATCATCTTGCTTCTTAAATCCCAAGATGACTTCTTTGTCACTAGCTTGTGGTGATATTTCTAGGGCATGTTAGAAAGTGAACTCACCTTCTTGGGAGTATCTGAATTTGCCAGTTCAGCCTCTTTTTCTCCTACCCCCACCCCTGATCTCGTATTCAGTGAAGGTTAGAAGGCAAGGGGCTAGGTTGAAGAGAAGTAGGTTAGTGAGAAAAATTGCCAACAGTCACTTTTTCAGAGCATATGATGTGGTAGGTGTAATGTCTCATGTTAAATGCTGCCTTGCACACAGGAAGAAGATAAACCAGTTAATTGCTGATGAGAAACACTGTCTTGAGTAGCATCCATGAAAGGATGATTCAGTAGGGGAAAATCAGGAAATCTGTGATGCAATTGTGATCATTTTGATTGAATTTTTATACTTAAGAAAGTATTCTAGTGATATTGCAGTTCCACTTCTTCTAAGATCACCCCTAATGAATACTTAGAAATGTGGAAAACTTTTCCATAGCCCATCAAAGCATGTTTTTTTTTTTTTTTTTTTAATATTTATTTTTTAGGTGTAGATGGACACAACACAATGCCTTCATTTTTATGTGGTGCTGAGGATCGAACCCTGGTCCCGCCCGTGCTAGGCAAGCGCTCTACTGCTGAGCCACAATCCCAGCCCTTGTTTTTTTTTTTTTTTAATCTTTATTTTTATTTGTTTATTTTTATGTGGTGCTGAGGATCGAACCTAGGGCCTCACACGGGTGAGGCAAGCACTCTACCACTGAGCTACAATCCCAGTCCCACAAAGCACGGTTTTCAGGGTGTTTTGATCATGGCAGTATCCCCAGTGCTGAGAACAATGCCTGGCACATGGTAGACATTCAGTGGGTGTGGATGAATGAATGGGTAAACTTATGCCATGGTACTTGTGCCAGAGAACTGCAGGTGCTGGTCTGTCTTGTTAGGTCAGTGCAGACCAGAGTTGTCCACAGGCGGCCTAGGACATGCTTTCCTCCAGTTCACTTGCCAAAGTTAATAATGCTGCATGTGTTTTCTGGTTCCCAGTGCTTGCCAGGGAACTGAGGAAATGAGAGGAAGGGGTTGAAAGCTACTTCCCCGGGTAGCTATGCCTTGATGTCCAGCCTTGTCTGTCTAGCAGTTTGGCCTGTTGTCAGGGTTATGGGACAGACCATCTTACCACATCTTGAGAATACATTATTTGCTAAAGAATGGCTCCTTAGCCCCAGACACCTGCAGAAGCCACCCTTTACACACCAACCATTTTCTCTTCTCCATAGCAATGAGGCTGCAATCCATTCTTGAGCCTCCAGGAAATGGCTCAGCCAGCGTGGCACATTCATTTTTTGTCAGAAAAGTCAATCTGACCTCGACCATCAGTAGCAACCTGCAGTAAGCACATTGTGTGTCTGGCTAGATTCTAATGATCAAAAAGTACTTTTGGCACCTCGCTGTGCTCTAAGTGTTGTGTACTGCTAATTTATTGTCCTAGGTGGGGGTTACAGATACTAATTTGCAGGAATCATTTCTGACTGACATGAGTCATGCCTAGCACAGTGCCACTGCCATGGAGGCCTTTGATAAATATTACTGAAAGAAAATTCTGCAGAAAATAAAAAGAAAGGTGAGCTACACTTGTTTTAAGTCATCTGCAGTCTAAGAAGTTATTAGAAAGTAACTTTGGGTTTACAAAATTCCTCTGAAGACTTCTTGATATTTCTTGGCTGGGGATGTAGCTCAGGGTATAGCACATGCTTAGCATGTATGTGGCCTAGAGTTCAGTCCCTAGCACTGGGTGGGGGGGGAGTCATTTCTGCAAGTCAACATCTAAACATGGACCTCTTATCCTTTCCTTGTGTTGTCTTTGATTAGGATTCAGATCTGGGGAGAGCTGCTATGACCTCGATGTTCAAGGGAGGGTAGCCAGGGGAGAGGTGCTTAGACCACTGCCTAGGAAAAGCCAGATTGGGTGTCCAAGCCCAGGGCCTTTGTGTCTTGGACAGAGTTTGATATTAGAGAACCCTTTTCTCCATGAACTGGGCTTAGGGAAGGAAATACAACAAACCTAACGGGGTGAACTTTTCTGAAACAGGAGTTGGTTTAAATATAGCTGATCTGCTTTACTGGCCACTTGGAGGCTGTCGTGGGACTTGTTGTACCTTTTGTAAGACAAGTGAGGAAAGATGTTGGCACCTGTACATCCTCAGTTTGTTTATGAAATATAAACTCTCCTGTCCAGCGAGGGCTTGAGAGGTCAGTGTCCAACGTAGCAAGGCCTACCTTAGCTGGTAAAGGAGGTACCTCTGCAGCCTGTCATTGCAAATTGTCCCCCTTTTTTGGAGAAAGTTGGGGCCGCCAGGCTTACTGTGATGTTGTTTATTGAACACTGACTCTGGCAAGGGTGGTGGTGGCAAGTTTATGTGAAACTGACAGTCACTGGGCTTGATTTTCTTTCCCAAGAAGGAGAAACAATACCTCGGGAGTTACAGAGTCAATCCTTATTCAGAGAAGTGTCACTCTTCAGCTCCCGAGGCTTGATTTACTACTCCCAGTAAGAAGAGCTGATGGGAGGGGCAGTAGCCCCTCTGTGGGCTCTCATGGCTTCAGACTGGCATCGGAGGTTGCAGCACTTCCTCCTCAGTATTCCGTAGCAGCTGTCTGAAGTTTTTTCTACTGTGCCTGAACTGATGTCATTTCCCCCTTGGCAGACAGCTTGGGCTGTGCTGCGTCTGAGATGTCACGAGAAGGTGGGGGTGGGTCAGAGCCAGGCGGTGTGGGGGGGCCGGTGAGGGGAAAGGAGGGAGCTGCCTGCCTGGTCCCAGGACTCTGTTTACTTTCTCTTTGCTCAGGAAGGCTGGTTAACTGGGAGCACAGAGCAGCCGGCACACCAGGGCCATGCTTATTCCAAGACCTTAACTTTTCAGAGCCCTTTGTTCCAAACGTTAGTGTGGATGATGCTCTTGCAGGATGCCTTTCCTTTTGGGTCTTAGACAGGTAATTGAATGGTTCTGCTTGGATTGGGCTGGGGAAGGGAAGAAGGGTGGGAGCTGTTAATTGTACTGCTGCTTTAGGGATGGAGGGAATATTTTAGAAGATATCTCGCCATCCTAACAGGCCAGCTCCCACACAGAAATTTCCAGTCCTTCCTGCTTGCTTGCTTTAGGTGCTCCTGACCTCTAGGCCCCCTGCTCTAGGGCTGCCTAGTTCTGATTTCCATTAAACATATAAAACCATTTATGAAGCATTATGGAGGGACAGTTGAAGGGTGAGGCTGGGGACGGGAGAAACAGAATGGGATTCTTGCTCAAAACTCCCTTTCTTCCCACTCCATTTTGATTGGGCAAATTAGGAGAGTCCTTTGGTTCTGAAGGGGCTGGGGGAGGGCTGGGGAAGGAGGCGGGTCTGTTTTTGTGTAGGGGAGGCTCTGGAAGGCTTTCTTCCTTTCAAGCATGTAGTCAGGGCTGTGTGGCTGAGGGATGTCTGGACACCTCAGGGGGATAGGGTGTGGAATTGGCTCCATTTTGGCCCTATGGACCAGTTTGTAAGGCAAACGGACCCTTGCAGATTTGATTGCTTGTGAGCTGCTGTTTGAAGTAGGGACACCGTAACCTAGTGTGAGTGACAAAACAGCAGCCAGGACCAACTGCTGTCTGCAGAGAACACAGCTGCTGCCAACTATTTGTTCCAGTGCTTCTGAGCGCTGGTCACCCCCACCCCTTCTGTGGTCTGAGAGGCATGGCTGCATTGGAATGTGCAACTGTAAGCGGTAGGGCTGTAAGGGTGTGGGGACAGACACACACCCGGACAGGCAGGAAAAGCCACAGATGAGCTCAGACCAGAACCCACGAGGGAAGGCTGGTTGACTCTCTGAGGAAAGTGCTAGGTAAGCAAATCTCTTGATTCACTTGGTTCTTTTAAAAGCAAGCTTCTCTGAAAATCCTCAAACATTCCATTACTGCCTTTGTTAATTTTCCATGTTCCTTTGATGCAGCCAATAAAGTGGTGACCCCAGTTTGAACACCTCTCTTCCCTTCCAAGAAAGCTGTCCTTTTAACCTGTGGGCAGAGTGAGCGAGCCCAGGAGTGTTGAGCGCCGCTGGAGAGAGGGTGGATGAAGCCTCCCATCTATGTCAACCCCTGGTGGGAGAGAAGGGCCTGCTTGACAGAGTGGAAAGAGCAGGGCTGGGGAGCCAGAAAGACCTGCATTCATATCCTGGCTTCCCAGGGTCTTGGGTACAAGCGCTTCCTGCCTCTGAGCCCCACCTTTGAAGTGCAGATAATACTTTTTTATTTTTTTACTTTTTGGTACTGGAGGTTGAACCCAGGGGTGCTTTACCACTGAGCTGCATACCTAGTCCTTTTTCTTTTCTTTTTTTTTTAAAGAGAAGAGTTTTTTGTGTTTTTTTTTTTAATATTTATTTTTTAGTTTTTGGCGGACACAACATCTTTCTTTGTATGCGGTGCTGAGGATCAAACCCGGGCCGCACGCATGCCAGGCGAGCGCGCTACTGCTTGAGCCACATCCCCAGCCCCCCTTTTTATTTTCTAGTGTGTGTGTGTGTGTGTGTGTGTGTGTGTTTCCGGGGATTGAACCCAGGGACTTGTGCATGTAAGGCAAGGACTTTTGCATGTAAGGCAAGCAC
This sequence comes from Marmota monax, assembly GCF_021218885.2. Lineage (NCBI taxonomy): Eukaryota > Metazoa > Chordata > Mammalia > Rodentia > Sciuridae > Marmota > Marmota monax. The sequence goes on from NW_026692881.1 coordinate 18,775,723, forward strand.
TCTACTAACTGAACTACATCCCCAGCCCTTATTTTCTATTTTGAGACAAGGTCTCTGTATTTTGCTGAGGCTGGCCTTGAATTTGTGATCCTCTTTCCTGAGCCTCTTGAGTCACGGGGATTCCAGGCATGTGACACTGTGCCTGGCAATAATAATGCTTTCTTGAAGAGAATTTCATGAAAAAATGTGTATAAAACATTAGCACCTTGGCTGGCAGATAAGAGGCATTTAATAAACAACTGTTATTTTTAACTACTCATTTCTAAGGGATGCAAGACTTCAGGGATACAGAAAACTAGAAGCTATAGGACTGATCAGTGCTTTTGCAGAGGTGGAAGGTGAGGTGGGCAGGAGCCCACAGGAGTTTGAGTTTGTGCATCTCTTTTGGTGCCTACCATTATATGTTGACTTAGAATTAGGAGGCTGTTTCTCTCTCTCTCTCTCTCTTAAGTTGTAGATAGACATGATACCTTTATTTTATTTATTTATTTTTATGTGGTGCTGAGGATCGAACCCAGTGCCTCACATATGCTAGGCAAGCACTCTACCACTGAGCTATAACCCCAGTGCCAAGGGAGGCTGTCTCTTATTGTACCAAGATACCATTCGTCTTTTATACTGAGTTGGCAAGAAGGTGAGGGCCTGTGTCCAATAACCCCCACTCACCTAAGTGAGAGAACAAAGTAGTTGGTAGCATTAAATTAAAATCCTCAGCAGGTGGATGGAAGGGGTAGTTGTCATGGGAGCATCTTAGAGGCCCAACAGCAGGTGAATCTCGAGGCCTGTTTTTTGAACAATTTCCTGGCAGAAACTTGAATCAAAGGCTCTCTTAAAGGCCCTTCCCACCCTGTCTCCTGCCTCAAGCCTTTCCTGCATAAACTTGAAGCATTTGGGTTGTATAATTTTGTACATTGCTAGTGTTTCTGTGTCTGACAGTGTAACCATGTTCTCTATTGGAGTCACACAAAAGCCAGATTCTGGGCTGGGGATATAGCTTAGTTGGTAGAGTGCTTGCCTTGCAGCACAAGGCCCTGGGTTCAATCCCCAGTACTACAAAAAAAAAAAAAAAAAAAAAAAATCCAGTTTCCTAAGGATTACCTGGTGATAATTCTGCTTTTTTAAAAAAATGTCTCTGTCTATATTCACATCCCCCCCAATAGGTCTTCCCTTTCATTTATGTTTTCTACCTAATCTGTGTAACAGCTCCCTGGCTTACGTGGTAGTGTTATTCTGTTTTTACAGAGGTGCAGGGGGAGGTTTACAGAAGTTAAGCCACTTGCCAAAAGTTGCTCATTAGCTAGAGAAATGAAGGGACTTTTTTTTTTTTTTAAACCTGGGTGTCTTCCAAATCCTGAATATTTCTTGTGGCTTAGACTGTGTTGCCAGTGTTGTGTGAGTAGAGTAGGATCACTGTGTTTTTCTCGTTGGGCATATTTATTTTCACCTGCCCAGATAAGGGGAAAAGACACTGCTTGCTCTTCATATTGCCATTTGCATTTTACTCTGTGGAAGAATTTCATGCTTGTAGCCACTGCATGGGGACTTTGATCATTTATTGAACGTCATTGGACATAAAAGATGGAAAGATAGTTCTTATTTCCAGGGAGTTTATACTCTACTGCAGTTCTCAAAATAATAAAAGTCACCTGAGTGGGGCTTATTAAGATGTACATTTTGTAGGTCAGGGGTCAGGGCCCAGGAATGTGCGTTTCTATTATAGTTCCCTAGGTGTTTCTGATCCAGGTTGTTTCTAGCCATGCTTTGAGAGATTCTGGCCTCCAGGACTTAGTGGTATGGAAATAATGACAAACAGTGAGCTGAGACTATAACAGAAATGTTTAGGGACTAGGATAGCACAGGGTGGAAAGCATCTAGATCAGGCTGGGTTGGGGATGGACATGGCAGGCCTTCCAGAGAAGGTGATATCCGATCTGAGTCTTGAAGGATGAGTAGGAGTTTACCGGACAGTTGAGCCGGGGAAGAGCATTCCAGACAGATCAGATTGTTTTTTTTTTGGCCCCTGCAGATGAGAAGGTGAAATTGGCTTCCAGCTATGATTCTTAGTATTGAGTTTGCCTGTGGCCAAGAGAAAGGTCTGGGCTTACAGGTATTGATGCCCTTTACAGACACAGAGAAGGAGGAACAAATTAAGGCCCTTCAGTCTAATAATGAGGGTAGCATGCTTTCACTATCTGTAGAGGGCAAGTGGGCCACAGGTTATATGAATTATTTCATGCAAGGGACAGTATACACAGAATACTTGGAAGCTCCAGTGTTGACTAAAGAACAGTCTTTTAGTGCTTAGAAGAGCTAAAGTTCAGAAGATAGTTACCTGCTAAACCTTTGGGGTATGCTACCATATATTAAATTGTAGACGGAATATGCAATTAAGCATGCTGTCCTTTTATTATCTGACAAGATTAGAAATCAGGTTTTGTGGCTAAGAGAGAACCCAGCATGTATAAATAACAGGTATATTACTGATTTTTCAGTGAAGAAGATTGCAACAGCACTGCTTAGTCTGCTGATCCTAGTAAATTTCTAGTTCATGTTCGAGTCGGAAGGCATCGATTTGGTAATGCTAGATGATTCTTATGGTCAGCATTCTACATCTGAAAAGTATTGTGCACCTATTCTGTTCAAAGCATGTTGTGGATACAAAGAGGTATAAATGCTCCCCCTGCCCTTGAGGGGTTTACAGTCAGGTAGGGGAAATAGAATAAGTGCACAGGTAATTGGAACATTCAGCAGGTGGTGGCATATGATATTAGAGGGAGATAAAATGCTGTAGGAATTCAGAGGTGTGAGGAAATGACCTTACAGCAGATGGTTCTTTCCACAGTTTAGAAGGACCAGTGGATATAAGTTCTAGTTGGTACAATGCAGGCTAAATACATCATCAAGACAGCAGTTTATACTTTGGAATGTTGCCTTTCTCTTTAGGCAAGATCTAGATTGTGTATATCTTAAGTTGGGATGATCTTTTTTTTAAAAGAGATACAGAGAGAGAGAGAGAGAGAATTTTTTTTTAATATTTATTTTTTTTAGTTTTTTTTTTTTTTTGGCAGACACAACATCTTTGTTTGTATGTGGTGCTGAGGATTGAACCCGGGCCGCATGCATGCCAGGCGAGCGCGCTACCGCTTGAGCCACATCCCCAGCCCCGGGATGATTTGTAATACTGGAAATGAGTGGTTTCCAGTGGAACTAGGGTAGATCTGGTATCCTCTTAGGATGCTTTGTTCATTTTTCATGATGGGAGGCACAGGGTCCAACTCCTAGCATAAGGGGCTGGTTTTTTATTTATTTATTTATTTATTTATTTATGTATGTATGTATGTATGTATGTATGTGAGATGGGATCTCACTATATTGCCCAAGTTGGCCTTGAACTCACAGTCCTGCCTCTGCCTCCTGAGTAGCTGAGATTATAGGCAGGCACCACTGTGCCCAGCTGCTATTCTTAATTCTTTTTTTTTTTTTTGCCTTTTTTTCCGTATTTTTATTGGTACACTGTAGTTGTACATAATGGTAGGATTCGTTGTTACATTTTTTCTTTCTTTTTTCTTGAAAGGGTGAACTGGTACCTACAAGCTCTGGATTGGCCTAATGCTGCTGACTATGGCAAAGCATCTAGAATGTTGAACTTTAGTCACTCCCTAGACATAGAGTGTGGCCTTAGGGTCTCAAAGAGAGTACTGACAAAGAGAGCCTTCTATGGTGATCCCCAGTTCACTCTGGAGTGTAGGAGCTCCAACCTCTAGTTTAACAGTGAACTACTGAATATTAGCCAGCATTTGCTTGGGGCATTTGTTCCTTCGCAGTAACAGCCACCCATAAGGAAGGAGGTATTATCTCCTTGTTGCCATAAGGAAACTGGAACTTCAGAGGTCTGTGTTGCACCCAGAGCTGACGTGTGGCCTGGTGAGCACTTTGCTTTGGTCTCTCACCTGCAGCCTCTGTCCCCTGCCTGCCTTATGCTCTGCCTTCTGCAGAAGACCAAGTGTTGACTCCCACTCACTGTGACATTTCTGTGCTTAGCCTTCCTCCACCAGGTCCAGGACAAATTAAGCAAGATCCTGCTTGGAAGGGAACTAGCTGCCTATAACACAGCAGACACCAAGGTGATGCTTGTTTGTACTACCAAAGGTTGAGGCCAGAATCCTTATCTGAACTGATTGTAAGAATCCTGTAGGTAACAGCTTCACTGCTGTTCCCTGCTGTCACCTGAAAGTGAGGAAGATGGATCTTACCCAAGCCTGTTTACGTTAATTTTTGACCCCCAGCCATCTCTGTTGAAAGAGGTTGTGTTTTTAGAGGAGCGTGGCTTGTTTTTCATTGTGTCTCTGATGAGAAAGCAATGGACAGGATGGTAACCTGGTGAAAACGAGGACTATATCTGCTGATTTTGAAACTTTTATCTAGGATGGAGCCAAAGAAAACAGTCACTTCCTCCAGTGATATCCCATGAGTTTGACCCACCCCTTCCCACCCCTTTTCCTTGAAGAGGTAAATTTTAGTCCATGAAAACAGAATAATATGGGGCTATTTAAAAAGCTGCCATAAAATTTCTTCTCCTGGGCTGGAGTTATAGCTCAGCGGTAGAGAGCTTGCCTTGCTCGCACACGTGAGGCACTGGGTTCGATCCTCAGCATCACATAAAAATAAATAAAGATATTGTGTCCATCTTAAAAAAAAAAAAAATTCTTCTCCTGCCCTGTTCCATAGCAGGCAGACAGTTCCTTAACTCTCCCTCCCTAGCACTTCTTGCTATTTGAAACAACAAGCTGAAACAGCCTTAAGTGCTGTCCTGCCTTAGCCATTTCTGTGCTCCTCTGTAGCCATTGTTTCTCTGGTCAGGGTCAACTGAACTTGAATGTTGGACCTCACAAGAGGTTTCTGTTGTTGGTTGCTGGAGATAGTGGTTCAATCTTGGGAGATGACTTCCTTTCAAGTTGTTCTTTCCATCAAAAGAGGGGGGGAGGGTATCAGGAAGCCATATGCTGCTCAGGAGAGAGGAGGACTTTGCAAATGGTTGAGTGTGATGCTGAGTTCTTTTCCTGAAAGTGGCTTAGGATATACTGGTACTGTGTTAGTCATAAAACGTTGGTTTCTCCTAAGTCTTCCATCAAGGAGGCCAAAATACTTGTTATTGTTTGGTTCTCTTGCTTAACACGTTTCCAGGAGCTCCCACTAAACTGTGACGCATGCATGGTCCCAGTCTTGGTTTCAAATACTGGCCAAACTTATCGTGTGGCTTTTTTTCTTTCTCTCTTCTTGAACCCAGAGGCTTTTATTTTGAGACAGTGTCGTTGAGGCTGGCCTCAAATTTAGGATCCTCCTGCCTCAGCCTCCTGAGTCAATGGGATTATGGGTGTGTACCATACCTGGCTCACGTGATTTTCATCAGGGATTTGGAATTCTCTGGTTACCTACCAGGCAGTGGTGTGAACACCTGTGACTTCCTTCTCCTCTGGTTGTGGCTCTGGAGCAGGATGGGGAGGTCAGGGTTACATTGGAGTATATTGCCAACAAAAATGGAATGTGTAATCACTCCTTTGTCTCTGGTGAAGTTCTGGATTTATGGATCAGACTCACATTGTGCTGGGTTACTGTCACCCTGTTATGGCTTGAGAGCCTTGGTTTGGTTTCTCACCAGTCATACAAAAACCACACCCCCACAGTTTTAACTGGATGATCACTTAATACTCTGCTTGTATAGTGTAATTAAGAGGCACAGGAAAGGTTGGGAAGGACTGGTTTTTCTGGGTTATTTGACTCCCTTGTCCCTAGGTCCAGTACTTTCTGAAGGTTTTTTTTTTTTTTTTTTTTTGTCTTATTTGGTTTGGTTTTCTTCCCTCATAGGCTAATTACCCTTGTGAGACTAACATCAGTCTTGTCCTGGGAGAATTTAGAGTGTGGAGCCCATGAGGCAATCAGGGAACAAGACTAGACAAAACACAATTCTGTGTGAGATTGATGGTGCAGTTTGGTTAGAATAGTGCTTTTAAACTGGGGGCAGTTTTACTCCCTGTGTGATAGTTGGCAGTGTCTAGATAGTGTTGGTTATCACATGTGGGTTGGGGGCAATGACTATTGCTGTCTAGTAAATAGAGCTAAGAATGCCACTAAACATCTTAAAATGTACAGCACAGTCCCCTACAACAGAGAATTGTCTTTGACTCTCCGTGTTAGGACCAAGCGAGAGTCCATGGGGTAGAAACTACTGATTCGTGGCCATCTGCTGTGCCCAGGGCTGTAAGTCATGGTCCTGAGGGAAGGAGGACCAGGTTGTTTTAATATAGGGAAAATAGGTGGACCTTTACCTGCTACATTCTAAGCCATATGTATCAATTACCTGCCCAGAGATTTAGCATCTTTTTTGGGAGTGGGGGTACTGGGGATTGAATCCAGGGACATTTTAATATTTTTTAGTTGTTGATGGAGCTTTATTTTATTTATGTGTATGTCGTGCTGAGGATCGAACCCAGTACCTCACACATGCTAGGCAAGTGCTCTACCACTGACCCCAGCTCAGCCCTTTTTATTTTATTTTGAGAGCATTTCTCTAAGTTGCCCTGACCAACCTCAAACTTATGATCCTTCTGTCTCAGTCTCTCAAGTATCTAGGATCACAGTGCCATGATGCCTGGTTTGAGATTTAGAATCTTGACATCTTGATTGCTCCTTAATTAGCAGGTGATGACTGGAGTCATTTTTTGTGTGTGGGTTGTGGTGGCAGGGAGGTAGCAGATAAGACCAATCCCTTCTGGAACTACAGTCTCATCTGAGCAATCTGGACAACCACTCCCTGGTCAGCAGGATCTCTCAGTAGACATAGATAAGCTTTACAGCTTGTGGGACAGTTAGGCTACAGTTATTTTAAGAACAGGCCACATTTCTAGCAGGTACCTGTTGCCATAGCTTGGGTTTATTGTGATGTATTTCTGATAGCACACAAAAATCCCCCTTTTCTAAGTCATCTGTTTTAATCTTTAAATGCAAGGCTTACACTTCAGAAAGTTCTTATATTCTTTAGTTTTTCAGAGTCTTTTGGAGACAACCTGTGTATTCTGAAAACTTCTTTTATATTGTGTGTTTGCAGTGAGCCACTTTTAATGTGACCCTTTGTTAAGGTAGAAGTAAACAGTTTTAAGCCAGGTGCAGTGCTACATGCCTGTAATCCCAGTGGCTCAGGAGGCTGAGACAGGAGGATCCTGAGTTCAAAGCCAGCCTCAGCAATGGCAAGGAGCTAAGCAACTCATTGAGACCCTGTCTCTAAATAAAATATAGGGCATATAGCTCAGTTGAGTATTTGCCTTGCATGCACAAGGCCCTGGGTTCAATCCCCCACACCACAAAACTAAGTAACTAACTAAATAAATAAAAATACAAAAATGGGCTGGGGGTTTGGCTTAGTGATTGAGTGCCCCTGAGTGCAATCCCCAGTCCCTGCAAAAAAAAGTAAACCATTTCCTTGAACAGTATCGAACATTTTACTGGCCATAAATCTCCAGTTCTGGTCTCTAGACAGTCACACAGGCGAGTCCCATTATGAGATTTCTTTGCTCCCAACAAAAGCCTGCTGTGGTAGGATGGAACTACTAAGGAAGGATGGGCTGGTGAGTCTCCTAAAGTATATCAGCAACAAATTAACTTGCAACTTTAGTATTTTGGATCCCTTGGAAAATAGTACCTTTTTCTTTCTAGGCAAATAAGTGGGTATTTTATTTGACCAAGAGCCATTTTCAAGATGCAGTTAAGACATTGATGTATTAGAAGCCAGACACAGAATGTGGAACCAAAAGTCAGAAGAGCAGGGTTTTGATAACCTGCCTGAGCCACAGTATTAGTATCAGTTTCCTGGTCCATATGAGGGGGGCGGGGGACACCTTTTTTGACCTTTTGCAGGTCCTGACTGGCAGGCTGGAGGTTTGAAAAGCTTGAGCACTCTATAAATGTGAATGACATGAATTAGTTTTATATATATATATTTGTATATGTGTGCATATCATTATTGTTCCAACTACATTACTAATCATTTTTTAAAAATAATGAATTCTTTTGATTAGATGGTGATTACTTTTGAAGGGACAAAGTGAACTTAAATATTTAGAAAGCCTTTCAACAATAAAAATTGAACCATAAGCTTTAAAAAAAAAAAAAAAAACACCTAATAGTTGAGTTATTACAGAGTGCCTCAGAGGCAAAGTCCCTGCCTTATCTTTGGCTTTTGTGCTTGTTAGCATCCAGCGTGAAAGTTTAGGATAACCTCCAAACATTGAATTCTCTCCACTTGGATATTAGGTCCAAAAAACTTCCCCTGGCTGTGTGATTGCTCTGAACTTCGATTTCCCATAAAGTGGGAGAATAAAAAACGTGAGTGAAAACACTTTATCTGAGCCAGGTATGGTGACACACGCTTGTAAATCCTAGTAGCCCTGAAACTGAGGCAGAAGAATCACAAGTTCAAGTCTAGCCTTGGCAACTTACAGATACTCTGTCTCAAAATTAAAAATAAAAGGACTGGGGATAAAGCTTAATGGTAGATTGTCCCTGGGTTCAATCCCTAGTACTACAAAAAAGAAAAAAAAAACAAAAACAAAAAAAACTCTGACCCAATGCTTAATATACACATAGTCACTGGGAGGAATTGGTTCTCTGTCTCATGCAGTGTGATAGGAGGTCTCCCTGATTATCAAGAGGGGCTCCTCTTTGTAGCAGAGAGGAGCCCCCTTTTTGTTGAGGCACCTATTTGAAATGGTGCTGCTTGAGCATCAAGTGTGGAGAATTTAGATTCCTGCTGCTTATATTTAGGCCTCTCTAACTTGCATTAGCAAGTGTGAGGGCATGAACAACCCACTGTTGAACTTTGGAGCAGGAGGAGAAAAGCAGGTGTCCACAGGGACCAGCAGTGACATGATTGAGTCCACTAAAGGGGATTATTGGACAGGAGGGTGGGGATCACCGCGATTATAGAGAAGTTAAAGCCTATGCAAGTTCTGCCCCAGTCTCTCATGGCCCTATGGGGGTGCGGGTCTTGATTTTCTAGAGAAACTGGAAATCTGGATTATTATGTGAATTATTCTCATTTTAAAATGTTAATACCATCTGTTTAAAAGTTGAGAAGTGTAACCTGGGTGTAGACCTGCCTCGTGGGATCAGCTGTGAACAGCAGCGGTCGGCGGCTCTGCCAGTGTGCCATCTGCTACTCACCTGCGCTGCACACTGTCTGCTCTTTTGGCCCTCAGTTCTCTGCAACAGCTTTTGCTAAAGAAGCCATACTTCTCAGGGACTTTCTCTGTGGCAGGAGAGGCCAGTGATGTGGGATCGGGATCAATACCTTGAGGCACACTGCCTTTCCTTTTTCATTCAAGGGGGAAAGAGTGGTACAGCAACCTAGTACCCGGCGACACTGCAGCCAGTCAGACCCCGCAGGCCTGCATGCACTGGTATATCAGAAAGTAGACCTTCATAGAACTATGGGATGTGATTTTTTGCTCTGGGATTTTCCTACCAGGGTCAAGTGGCTTTTTCTGAATTTGTTATTCAGGTTTCTAATAGCAACACAGGAAATGGATTTTAATTTATTTGCTGGCTGCTCCGTTTGGGGGCTGTTTAATGAGGATCCAGTTGCAATGCAGCTTTGGCAGTAGTAGTACTGGCATGGGTAGGTGGTGTACCTAACTAATGTGTCGCTTCTTTTTTAAATTTATATTTATGGCCTATTGTGTACATGTGTGTGTATGTGTTTCATATATATAATGAGGCAGATAGAGTATAAATAATCTCATGTGTCTTGATTCTGCGTAGGTATTTGTGGGGGTTACTGTGTGTGTTGGGACATGTTTGGGATTCTAGGAAATTGCCAAACATGTTTTAGAAAGCATGAACTCCTTATTGTGTATCTGTTATACACCCAGGGCAGTGGCTCTCAAATTTGTGTACATGTGATGAGCATAACCAGGGGAGTGTCTCTAAAGGGGCAAAATTTCAGTCACTGTTCCCAGAGGTTCTTAATCTACGTATTTAACAAATACCCCATGTGATTTTGGGCCCATGACCATAAAGGGAGATACAACTCTTTTTGTTGCATTTGTTGTCTTAGTGTATTCATTCTTATTTGGGGGCAGATTTACTTATGTTTTGTTGTTTTTTTATGGCAATGGTGATTGAACCCAGGGGTGCTCTACCACTGCACTACATCCTCGGTCATTTCCATTTTCTATTTTGAGACGGGGGTCTCACTGATTTGCCAAGGTTGGCCTGAACTTGCAATCCCCCTGCCTCTGCCTGCCAAGTCACTGGGATTACAGGCCTGTGCCACTGTGCCTGGAAAATTCACTTGGTTGTAAGGCTCTGGCTTGTTTTGATTCTCTGTGTTGCCCTTCCTCAGATTCTTGGACAGTGAGTCAGTCTTGGGAGGCCCCAGACCACATTGTTCCAGGATGCTCTCACAAGTTAAAGTAAATAGACCTTGTTGTCCCCCATTTAGCAGGGACGCCAGGACTCCCCTTCAGCAGTACACAGGTACATGCTGCAGGCATATCTGGAAGCAGCAGTTGGCTCTAGGCTTTTCTCAAGTGTGTCACTGGCTCCAGTCTTTGGCTTTATCCTTTAGGGGATTCTATAGCTGGAAGATGGGGATTTGGCGCTCCTGAGCCAGAGCCCTTAAGGGTAACTGACACATACTCTCATACCTGAGCAATTAGGCTGACTCTTATCAAATAAGATTTACTGGCTGAGTTAAGGGAGCTTGTCCATTTAGCCCTAGCTATTTGTTCTTTTGCAAAATTCTTGAATTCTACCAAATAGCATAGAACTCCATTCCAAATTTCCCAGTGCACACAAGCAGAAGCTTGGTCAGCTTCTTGGCAATGGCTTGCTCTTTATTAGAAAGGATGAAATTGAATTCCTTTAGCTAGATAAGCTTAAAGTGTTAATTGTCAAGTGTGATATATAATATATAATAAGAGTACAAAAGTTGTATATGACAGTCCCTACCATAAAAGATAGGGAGGTTAGATTAACAAAGAGGAGAAATACTCCAGGACTCCTGCTGGATTATTATTCTTCCTGAGCTTACTGTCCTTCCCTAGCTCTTCTGTAACCTCCTTCCACCCAATTCATAATGCCTACTCTTTTTTTTTTAATATTTATTTTTTAGTTGTAGGTGGACACAGTATCTTTATTTTTATGTGGCGCTAAGAATCAAACCCAATGCCTCACGCATGCTAGGCAAGTGCTGCCACTGAGCTACAACCCCAGCCCTCACAATGCCTACTCTTGAGCAAATCTGTTTATTTCAGTATCTCTTTGAACAGCCTTAAAAGTCAATAGCATCTCTTAATGAAGCCCTGTCTTTAAATAAAATATTAAAAATGGCTGGGGATGTGACTTCGTGGTTAAGCGCCCTTGGGTTCAATCCCCAGTACCAAAAAAAAAAAAAAATCAGTACATTGACTATATAACAAATCCCATTATTATGTAGAACTATAATGTACCAATAATAAATGGGGAGGGGGACCCAATAGCATTAGGGAGACCATAATGTTAACTTTCTGATTGTAAAAATATAGGTAAATCCACAAAGCTTTAAAAAATATTTTTCATGGCCACTTACATACGTATCTTCTAAAGACTTGGATATTAGAAAGTACATTTTCAGATTTTGAAGATTTTTTTTGTCTAGCATAGAACAAAAATACAGATTCTAAGTTAAAGTGGTATGCTGTCTTTTCTCATCTAGCCATTTCAAATCTAATTTTTTTTTTTTTTTTCAAATCTGTCTTATTTTTGAAGACTTTGGTTACAGAGCATTACCAAATTCAGAAAGAACACTGCTCAGGCAGATGTTCAGTGCTAGATTTGTTCTACTTTCTAGAAAGCCATTTCTAGTTTAAGAATGAAAGGAAAGTTGATTTTGTTGCTTACTCTGCAGTAGCAACCATAGACTGAGTGCTGCAAAAAATGGGCCCAGGTTGAAAAGTAAATGTGAGAATTGCAAAAATATTTTTATATCTATTAAAATCTCCACCATAATCTAAGGGAGAAACTATCTGAAGCTGCAGTGTATTTGCAAGCAATACTACTTTGGATTTTGTTTTAACTGTTATACAAAATATATGAAGTACTGAGCATAGAAGCGCACACCTGTAATCACAGCGACTCGGGAGGCTAAGGCAGGAGGATCATGAGTTAAACCCAGCCTCAGCAACTTAGTGAGGCCCTAAGCAACTCAGTGAGACCCTGTCTCTAATAGAATACTTTAAAAAAAGGGCTGGGGATGTGGCTTGATTGTTAAGTGCCCTGGTTTCAATCCCTGGTACAAAAAAAAAGTATGGTATCTACTGGTGTCTCAGCTCTCCTTTCACACAGTCTTCCTGAGATCCACAGTACTCAGCCACACCAGCCTCTGTGTTCCTCATAAACACGAAGCTCATTCCTGCCCTGCTGTCTTTGCTTATGCTTGACATTTCCTCTGCTAGAACACTGTTCCTGCAGGTCTGCTTAAACTGGCTCCTTCTCAGAGACGCCTTTCCTGACCACCCCCATTTAGCTCACTTTGTCCTGTATTATTTTTCTTGTGGAGCTTATTACTACTTAAATTCTTATTTTAATAATTGTCAGCCGGGCTGGGGATGTGGCTAAAGCGGTAGCGCGCTCACCTGGTATGCGCAGGGTGCTGTGTTCGATCCTCAGCACCACATACAAATAAAATAAAGATGTTGTGTCCACTGAAAACTAAAGGATAAATATTTAAAAAATATTTTTTTCTCTCTTTTTAAATTAATTAATTAACTAATTATCAGCCTTTCCCACTAGAATGTACTTAAAAGCCCGTTGTCTTTCTGTAGTTTAAGAAATGTACCTAGCTGTAAATTTTTTATTGCCTGAAAATTCCATATCTTTAATCAGTTCTGGACATTTTTTATCTCTTTAAATATTGCCTCTTCTCCATTCTCCTCTTCTTTAGCTTCTTGTTTCTAATTTTCCATTTCTGTTTTCTTGGTTGGGTGAAACACTTTGCTGGGTATTTTTCTCAGATTTATCCTCCACTCCAAAATTCTCTCTTTATCTTGGCTTAATCTCTGTATAACCCATTTGCTGAATTTTTAATTTCAGTAACAATTATTTTTCAACAAGTTTTATTTTTATTTTTCCTCCAAATCGACTTGGTCACTATTACCTTTTTTTTTTTTTAGGTGTAGATGGACACAACACAATGCCTTTATTTTTATGTGGTGCTGAGGATCGAATCCAGGCCCCGCCCATGCTAGGCGAGCGCTCTACCACTGAGCCACAATCCCAGCCCCAGTATCGCCTTTTTAGTAATGTTCTTTTCTTGTGATATGATTTTTTTCTCTAATCATTTGAAACCTTCTTATATCTTAAAATTTATCTGATCATTCTGTATCTTAAGTTGTTTTCCCCTCCCTAGGGGCATTATCCTATTGTTTGTTGAGTTTCCCAAGTCTTATTTAAATTGGATTATTTTTGCATACTTTAAAAATTTTTAAATTGTAAGCTTATCTTTATCAGAGCTTTATTTATGGGAATCATTCAGAGGGTGGATCTTTTGCTGGATATCACAAGGCTTGTTGCTGGCTTGGAATCCCCACTTTAAAAAATAATTTGTATTTATGTCTTCAACCCCATCCCTCCATCCCCCATGGGTGAGGGTCTTTGTTCCCTTTATGTCCCAGGCTGATAAAATCTACCTGCCACTGCCAAAAAAAAACCTTTTGATTTTCCTACCTCAACCTCCCAGTAACTAGGTGTGTGCCACTGGGTCCAGCCTGGGACCACTTTTTGTGTTGAATTTTTAGCCCCGGGTTCTCAGACCATGTAGGTAGTATTAATTCAAACCTTGGGTTAGCTTGAGGGAAGGTCTGTGATCACAGATTATTTGAGGGGATACTTTTTCCCCCTCTCCACTCAGATGTTTCATTTTGTCACTGTGTACTAATAGGCCTTTTTAAAAAATTTTATTTTTTTATTCTGATTTGTTATATATGACAAAGGAATGCATTATAATTCATATTATACATATGAAACACAATTTTTCATATCTCTGGTTGTATACAAAGTATGTTCATACCATTCATGTCTTCATACATGTACTTTGGATAATGATGTCCATCACATTCCATTATCATTTCTAACCCCATGCCCCTTCCCTTCTCCTCCCACCCCTTTGCCCTATCTAGAGTTCGTCTATTTCTCCCATACTCCCCCTCTCCCATACTACCCCACTATGAAACAGCCTGATGCTGATTGTTTTAATAAATTATAATAATAGCAATAGGCTCCCCCTCCCCAACTATTCTTTCCCTTTGAGGGTCCCAGTTTTATATTGGGTCTTAGTTCCAACTTCCTTTTTCAGATAGGCCCAGGATCAACAAACTACCCTACTTTCCAGGAAAACTGGAAAGGCCTGACCTCATTTAGAACTGTAATGTCTATTTTCCCCCTATCACTTTTGGTCCCTGAGTATCTTCCTTGTTTTCTTGCAAGCTCAGCTGTGTAATTAAAAGATATTGTTATATAGCTTGTACTTTTAGGAGTTTTGTAGAAGAACTTTTAAAGTTATCTACCCAGCCCTATTGTTAGACACAAAAACTTTTCCCTCCCACCCTGCAAACCTTTTGCTCCTTGGTGTAACTGTAGCATCCCACATGGTGCCTGGCGCATGGTGGGGGCAAGGGGATGTCAATAAATCATTGTTAGCTGTTGGGGAACTGAACATTCCCATTAGGAATTGGTCCTTCTCCTTCAGGGTAAGCCAGAGGTGGTGCACCATGTTCATCCATATCAAGCAGTGAAGATTGTTGGTGTCCTGTGCTTTAACATCTTGTGTAGGACTTTTAGTTTTTCTATTTTTTACTCTTTTTTTTTAATTTTTTTTTATTTTTAGTTGTAGTTGGACATAATTCCTTTATTTTATTTTTTTTTTATGTGGTGCTGAGGATCGAACCCAGGGCCTCGCTCATGCTAGGCAAGCACTCTACCACTGAGCCATAACTCCAGCCCCATATTTTTTACTCTTAAACTTCAAAACTGTAGTTTTTTCCTAAGGACATGGAGATGATGTTGCCATCAACTAATTGCTAGCAGCATTTTCCAGCCCCGTAAATTGGTAAATTAAAACCATGCCTGGGGAACCATTACTGCCCAGTGTCTCTTTTTATGCTGGCACTTAGAAAGTTCTTATGCTGATTAAATTGACCTCTACAGTGGCTCAGCTAAGAATAGCAACTATAAGACATGGAAACTGTTAAGGAAAATGTTATTAGTCCCACAGTTTATGCTGCCACCAGAGATGAGATGATTTTTTGCATATGTGCAAAAGGCGTAATACTGTTTTTCCTTTTCCATTGTAAAAATGTTCTTTCCAGTTTGGTGTTGATCTTGTTTGTTTCTTCTTTGTACTTATGCTTTCTGTTCGGTGACCATGTGAGACCTGTCTCTTGGAGCTGGTCACTGTGGTTCCAGGACTGGGGAATAGACTTATGATAAATGAGGATCCTGGTAGTTTAAAAAGGCATTCCTGAGGTGAAGACCTTGCCATAAGAACATTCATTTTTTACACAGTTTCTTTGTGTGTGTGTGTGTGTGTGTGTGTGTTTTTCTAGGGATCGAACCTAGGACCTTGTGCATGTGAGGTAGGCAGTCTACCAACTGACCTATATCCCTAGCCCCACGCAGTTTCTTTTTGACAAGTTCTGTTTCTAGTTTGTTGTTGTTGTTGTTTAGTTTTTCGCCATGGAGTTTTGATTTTATTCATTCATTTATTCATCCATTCTGGGGATTGAACCCAGAGGCACTTTACCGCTGAGCTACATCCACAGTTCTTTTTATTTTTTATTTTGAGACAGGGTCTTGCTAAATTGCTTAGGGCCTCACTAATTATGCTGAGGCTGACCACAAATTTGCAATCCTCCTGCCTCAGCCTCCCAAGTTGCTGGAATTACAGGCTTGTGCTACAGCTGCCATGGAGTTTTATGCAAATGAAAACATTGCCAGAAAGAAGATATCTGTAAGGGCTGGGGTTGTGGTGGACCATTTGCCTAGCAGGCATGAGGCACTGAGTTAGATTCCTAGCACCACATATAAATAAATAAAAGGTCCATCAACAACTAAAAAGTTCTTTTTTAAAAAGAAGATATCTGTAAAATGCAAATCTGATGTTGTTTACCTCCCTATACTGTCTGGTCCCTTCTTAACTACCTACTTCTTTAACCACCTCCTTCTAGCCAAAGAACTCCCGATTTTCTCTGCCATGAATGTGCTTCCTGTCCCTCTTCTTTAGTTATGATTTTCTGACCATTCTGTCAATCTCAGTTCAAGCTTATTTTCCTCTCAGAAGCCATTCTGGACCCTCTTGATTAGCTTTGAGATCTTTTATAAGTTTAGCTGCAGTTTGATCTTGTGTGATTATTTCGTTGTCCTTTGTTAGACTACACGCTGCATGAGGACAGCAGCCATGTCTCTTTTTGCTCATTTGCCCATTTTGTCCCCCACCCCAGCTCAGTGCTGGTGCGGTGAAGTGTTCCATAAATGTTGAAGGAAAGAATGAAGGCCCCACATTCCACACTGGGAGTCCACAAGGGCTTAGTTCTTATCTTTTCCATAAAAAGTGAATCGTTGGCTTTGCTTGGTTGAGTTTTTTTTTTTTTTTTTTTTTTTAAGCAGCTGGAGAGGTATAACATTACTTAAGGAAGCTGTAGCTGAATGGTTAAAAGTTCAGGGTATGAGATAGTGGAATGAGATGGACATCATTCCCTGGGTACATATATGATTGCATATATGGTGGGATGTTACATCGTGTACAACCAGAAAAATGAAAATTTGTGCAGCAACAGTGTGCAATAAATCAAAATGCAGTCTGCTGTCATGTATATCTAATTAAAATTAATTATTTTTTTAAAAAAGTTCAGGGTATGGAGTCAGACAGACTTGTTGAGACTGTTTCCTCACTGTGACCCTAGCATGTAGACTTAGCCTCTCTGAGCATCACTTCCTGTTACTACTTCCTTCACTGGGTTGCTGTCAAGTTTTAAAGAAAGAATCACTGGACAGCATTTAGAATAGTACTGATATGTAGCCAGTGCTGTCTTCCCATTAGGTTTCCCTGCCTTTGGGTGGGGGAATAAGACAGAGCCGTCGTCTCATAACAGCATTGTGCTTGTCCTGGGAACGCAGAGGAAGTAAGGAGACATGGCTCCAGCCCTTGGGGAGATAGATCACAGTTCGTCCTCTGGAAAAAGGGAGTAGGAGGGATATTTGCCGTCTACTATTCAGGACTTGACCTGAATAACATAATGTGTATAACGTGCTTGAAAATGCTTTGTAGAAAAGCAAGGATCATCATAAAGAGTGCTGAGAATTTTTCATACTCACCTTTCCATTTTATTCTCTCCAGTTCTTTCTTCTATTTTTCTTTATTTGTATGGAGCAGCCTGCATTGCCACAGTGAGCTTTACTGTCTTGAAATAATACTGTGAAGGCAAGGTGCTGGATGGTCTTCTAAGAGCAGTAATGGTTTACAGAATATTGTTGCTAATAAGAGCACAGAGAAGTTAAGTAACTATTCAAGGTCACACAGTTAATAAATCTAGTGTAAAAGCTGGGCTTGAACCCAGATCCAACTGACTCTTAACCACATTAAGGTTTGTACATTCTGAGCCACCTGGAGGTGAGAGCCCTTTAGGTGACCCATGATTAAGCTCCAGGTGGAAGAGTGCTGGGCAGCTTTTCCACAAGACTGTTCTTTGCTGTTGATTTGAGCAAAAGGAGGCATAGACGTCATGAGCTCTTGCGTTGGCTTGAGGCTGCTGTGTCTGAGATGGGATGCTGGAGTGGGCAGGATAAAAGGCCTAGGGCAGACAGTGATGTTGAGGAGATGTTAGAGATCATCTTAACTAGCCTTCGCACCACCAACTTGCCAAAGTTCTGTTCCTCTATAGTGACAGAGCTGGGTCCAAACCCAAGTCTGCCAGGTTTCTTTTCATACAGCAGGTCTTGTTGAAGGGGCTGTCCTCACATTCACATCTCGCACCCCCCAGTCCTTCACTTCTTCCTTACTAATGGCACCCAAGCCCACTTCCTCTCTTCCTAACTACCCATCTTCTTTTATTCCCCCTGCGGCAGAAAATGACAGGTCCCATAACCAAGACCAACCCAGGCAGCTGGGGGACTCTTCATTTGAGGGAAGCAGAACACAGGGAACTAGGTACACTGGGTTAAAATGTGTTTGAGGAACTGGATTAAAGGATGCCACCAGCATTCTGCTTTCCCTGGGGAAGTGGAGGCGGAGCAGCAACGCTGAGTGGGTCTTGTTTAACCAGGCCTCCTGTCTCATGGCAGAAGAGCCAAGAGAGAAGCTGACAACAGTAGGTCAAGAGGACGCCACTTGTTTAGGTTTCTGACGCGTTCTGTTGCACGCCTCCCGGGGGCGGGACCAGTTGGCCACCTGGTGGTCAGAGCCCGGACCTCATCTGTTGAATTTCCCCCTGGCAGAAGTGTCACTGGATTCCTTTATGTGCTGGCTGTAGGCAGCACAGCCTCTTTTGGAAACTGTGTGGACACTTTGAACTGTGCTTTTGCAAGCCAGTGCCAGAAGAATGGCATTTGCAGGGCCTGGTAAACTTGGGAGAAACTTTTTGATATCTATGTCAAAGGAGTGTTTTGCTCTGAAGTCAGAGAGGCTGGCTATAGCAAAAGCAGCACGTGTAGTTCTGTTTTCTCCATCTGCACTGGGCCTTGAGGAGGCCTCCAACTGCACAGCCACCTGCTAGTGTCTTTTTGCTTTTGGTGAGCTGGGGAGGGTGAAGAAAAGGAGAACCCTTTATTAGGCATTATAATCAGAGTGCACAAATAGCCTCTGTGTTTTTTTCTTCCTAAACTCCTTTATACCAGAATATGAGACTTTTAAAGACTAAGACACATGTGAGGGTATGTGGTAAGACCTGTATTAGGCCAGGGATCTGGTGTTCAGCCCTGATACTTTTCTCTTCTCCCTGTGGCTTCAGGTGACTGTCTTGTGGCTACCTGGCCATTAGCCCTGTGGACGGTCACTGGAGTGCTTTTTTATGTCTGTGGCCAAGTAGACAGTGTAGTAAAGCCAGACACAGAGAGGAGAACCCAGCCATGTGACTTGAGTTTCCACTGGCAGCCATCCGCCCGGATGTGCACCATGGGCAGGGTCAGCTTGAGCAGTTGCAAATACAGTCCTGTGGTTTGAGTTTCTTTGCTGAGCAGGGTTTTCCTTCTTTACTCTGAGCTTCTTGAAGATAGGAAGATGAAGATACGACCATTGTCTTCATCTTTATATGTCTTTTACCTAACATAATGGCTGACACAAAGACTATGTCCAGTAAAAGAATAAAGCTGTGTTGAAAGCCAGCTATAGCAGATGACTTATAAGTTTCATTATATGCATGAAGCCAGGCATGGTGGCACGTACTTACAGTCCCAGCTACTCAGGAAGCTAAGGCAGGAGAATGTCTTACATGCAGGAGTTCAAGACCAGCCCAGGCAACACAGCGGGACCCTGTCTCTAAAATACCAAACTAGCTAGGTGCAGTGGCACACATCTATAATCCCAGCAGCTCAGGAGGGTGAGGCAGGAGGGCTACAAGCTCAAGGCCAGTTTCCTCAACTTAGACCCAGTCTCAAAATAAAAGCTGGGGATGTAGTTCAGTGGTTAAGCAGCCCTGGGTTCAGTCCACAGTTCTACTAACTACTAATTAAAAATATTAGGTGCATTATGTAGCTCCACGCCAATATTGGACTGAGGTTAGGGTTTCCTTATAGGTCATTTCATATCTTAAATGTGAACTATATATTAAAAACGTCCACCTCCATCCTCATCTCCCAGTGCTATGAATAGAATTTGGCAAACTGCTAGATGGTTACTCAGCAGTGTCCTTTGTGTAGCTGTCCCTGATACGGGACAGTATGAATGCTGGATCTAGTCAGGATTCTGAAAAGATTATTTGATAAGCAAAAATGTCTAGCAAGTTGAAATTAAACCAAGTCACCTGATTGGGTTGCTCCTTTTTTGAAGAATTTGAAGGTCAGATTTTTTAGAAATCCCTCTTTTGAATCTCACTGTAAATAACCTTGGCGATCATATGTTTGGAAAGGAGAGCAGAATGACTGACTAAATGCTAATCTTGGAGTCCTTACTGCATTAATTGCTCTAGGAAGTTGCACCGAAAAGCTAGTTTTATTTAGAACATACTACTAATTACAGAAGAATCATTACCTTCCTACCAGCTGAGTTTAACACAGGAACACAAAATGTTTCTGCTTGGAAGTAAAGAAAGTGAGGCCACCCTTTTCTGTCCTGTCTAAGGGGAGCCTCTTCTTTCTTTGTTGTTGTTGTTTATTTTTGAGTACTGGGGATTGAGCCCAGGGCCGCTTTACTACTGAGCCACATCCCCAGCCCTTTTTTATTTTTTCTTTAGAGACAGGGTCTCCCTAAGTTGCTGAGACTTACCTCAAACTTGCAATCCTCCTGCCTCAGCTTCCCAAGTCACTGGGATTACAGGCGTGTGCCACTGTGCCCAGTGGAACCTCGCTTTGTACCTTTGTGTGCCGGGTTCTCGTCCCCCTTGGTCAGCCTATTTGTTTTTCTTAACTTTGCTGTTATTGTGTGGTTCTTTTTAACTTTTTTCCTTAAGGAGTAAACACTGGTATAGTTTTGGGGGAGGACATGCAGATAACCAAGAGGGAGGGAGGTAAGAAGAAAAGTGGTGTTTAAAAGCTGTAGATTAGCTGGACATGATGGTGCACGCCCGTAATCCCACCGACTCGGGAGGCTGAGGCAGGAGGATTGTGAGTTCAAAGCCACCCTCAGCAATTTAGCGAGGCCTTAAGCAACTCAGTGAGACCGTGTCTCTAAATAAAACATAAAATAGGGCTGGAGGCTGAGGATTTGGCTCAGTGGTCAGGTGCCCCTGAGTTCAATCCCTGGTACCAAAAAATAAGTTACAGATTACTCTGTTGAAATGTTTCTTGATTTTTCTTTTTCTTTCTTTCTTTTTTTTTTTTTTTTTAGGATAAGGAAGCCTGTGTGGGTACCAACAATCAAAGCTACATCTGTGACACAGGACACTGCTGTGGACAGTCTCAGTGCTGCAACTACTACTATGAACTCTGGTGTAAGTCCTTGCCCAGGAGGTTCTTAGCATCCCCGGGTCCCGGTTACTGTCTCTGCTCACTGGGAAACCATGGGCTGGCCGGCCTTTTCTGATTCTCTTAGGGACAGTGTTGGTGAGTAGAATCTGGTTCTGGGTGCCAGAAGTGACTCCTTGGTAGAGGCGGTGGGTCTGGTGCTCTCTGAATGCCATGGGTTGAAGACATGGGAATATGGGTTTCTCCCTGGTGCCTTCTCCTATGTGTTGAGGACTTCCTCAAGCCAGTCTTTGCTAAATGAGGTTACTGCCACTGAACTGCTGTGAATGGCAGGTTGAGCTTTAGGTGGCCATAATGTCATTTTATTGTAGGATCCATTGAGACTTTCAGAATTCCCCATAGAGCTTCATAGAGCTGCCTTTGTTTTCTGAGGGTCCGTCTCAAAGCAATAGTCTTCCCCTAGGCCCTGGCCTGTGGAATATTCCTTGTAAAACGGAGTCCTGAGTTTCAGCCCCTTTATTCCTTCCCTAGTTCTTACACTGAAGGATCTGGAAGCTTCTTTCTTTCTTTTTCTTTTCTTTTTTTTTTTTTATATTTGTTTTTTAGTTTTAAGTGGACACAATGTCTTTATTTTGCATTTATGTGATGCTGAGGATCAAACTCAGTGCCTCAAGCATGCTAGGTGCGCACTCTACCACTGAGCCACAATCCCAGCCCTGTGGAGGCTTCTGCAGTGTATCTAATCTGTTACTGTCAGCTAAATGCCATGGCAAACAATCTTCGGCTTGCCATGGATTTGTTTGAGGTCAGGACCACTTGCCTTTTCCACAGTTGCCTGATGGTGGTAATGTTGTAGTCTTTGGGGAGCAACCTAGGGTGTCTTCAACTAACATAATTTGTACTCTGACTTTCCTGGAACTTAGGTGTAGGCTGCTCAACAAAAAAATGGGAGAATGCACTGGGTATGATGCACATGCCTGTAATCTCAGCTCCTAGGGAGACAGGCAGTAGGATTCTAAGCTCAAAGCCAGTCTGGGCAAACTGGTGAGACTCTGCCTCAAATTTTTAAAAAAGGGCTGGGATGTAGCTCAGTGGTAGAGTGTTTGCCTAATGTGCCCTGGGTTCAGTCATCAGAAGATGAAGGAGTTGTTAGGGCAGAGAAGCCCAAGGTACTGACCTTGCAGTTCTCCTAGGTATCTCTTGAGAGAGGAAACTGTTACCCCTGATTCTGAGCACCCATCCCTGCCTCCATCTGGAAACAAACTTTGGACTCTTCTGTCAAACTGTGTCACTACTCCTGCCATCACCCTGCCCTCTTTTCCTTTCTCTCTCCCTGTTTCCCCCACATCAGCAATATGACAGGAGAGCAGCTAGGAATGTTGTTTGCTCTGGCAATAAAACTGGACTCTTGTCTGGGAAGTGTCTCCCTGTGAAATGCACTTGTCGTTTATAGCCAGCAAGGGTGGGTCCTCCAAACAGAACCTCTCCCTTGCCCTCACCTTTCCCTTTCAAGGACTGAGAACTGCCTTCCAAAGGAATTCCAGGAGCAGTCCAGTGCAGAGGGTTCAGGGCTATGTCCCCACTAGGCCTGCATATATGCATACATAGTAACAAAGGAGGGCACAGAATTGTTGAAATTTTAGAAAGGGTAGGGCTGAGAAAATTGACCAAAGAACAGGACGTGCCAAGCAGGTGGACTGACTGTTTAAATGTTTTAAAATGCAGATAACCACAGAGTTCAAATTCCCCTCCCACCCCTTGATAAAACAAAAGTTGAAGCTGGGCTGCCAAAAAGCCACAGAACTACAGTTTGTTTTTCTGGGGCCCAGCCCAGGCAGCATCAGTTGTGGAAAGGAGTGGAGTTGCTGATGGCCCAGCTCAGATTGCTGGGCCATCAGCAGAGCAAAGTTTGGTCACCAAAGTCAGGGCTGGGCAACTGGGAGGGTGGTGGAGTCCCAGATGGCAGGGAGGTAGTCTGGGAAGCAGGTGCTTCACTCCAAGAACTTAAAGAAGGTCTGAGGAAGAGCTGGCTGATTCTCTGTCCGGTTACGATCAGGTGGGGAAATGGGAGGCCAGACAGAAACTAGCATCTGCTGGTGAAAAAAGATTCCCCATTATACAAGTTGGTACCTGCTTTCCAAGTGCTGAAGGGACCAAGACTATGAAAGCAAAACAGACTTTTCATTTGTGTCTAGCAGTGACTTCTTGGTCAGGAGATGTCTGGTGTGTAGTCTGTCCCTCTCAGGAGCTATTTTGGTTTTGCTCTTTGTTTGGGGCCTGGCCTCTGCCCAAGGTGTTATAGGAGAGAAGTCAGGTATTACAATGAGCCATGAAGTTCTCAGCAAGACTACACTTTTTATTGCTTTAAACCATTCCCTCTGATTGCCTCTCAACTTGGCCAGAAAAGTAAAAGTATCAGACTTTGGGGTTGGTTTCCCGCCACCCTTCCTTTGGAAGGAAAAGACTTGAGCCAGGAAATCCTTGGCAGAGTTTTCATCAGACAAGGTGCCTCTTTAACTGTAGTTGCCTAAGGGAAGAACGTGGGGGGGAATGCCATTTTCACCTACCCTTATACCTCTGCTGGGCTTAATTTTCCTGTATGCTAAGGTCTGTCACACACACATACCCTTTACACAAACACACAAGCACACACTGACCTTGAGCTTTGGCCAGCAAAGTTTTAATTTGTTGTAACCTTAAACCAGTTACTGGTCTTGTGTGAGAAGGAACTGAAGATCCCATTTTACCAACACATTGGTTGAGACTATATAAAGACTATGAATTATTATTATATCCATGCATTTGTATGACATTTGTACTTTAATTCATCATCCTATCATTCAGTCATTTAGCAAACCCTTATTCCATTTTTTTTTTAACTTCTATGGCATCAGAATTTCTTGAAGTTCTGATTAAAACACAGATTTCCAGGACCCTACTCCGAGTTTTTAATTCAGTAGGTCTGAGGTAGACCCGAGGATTATAGTTCTAGCAAGTTCCTAGTTGATGCTGTGGCCTCTTCTATGCTAAAATCTGTGGGAGAAACGTCAATTTTGCTATCAGGAAGGTAATCAAGCAGAGAGAGGAGATGAGACAAGATGTCCACCTAGTAATGTGAAGTGGAGATGGAATGTATTTGCCAGTTCTACTGTGATCATTCAAAAGCAGTTTGCGGTGGCTGGACTGGATTCCAGGCAGGCTGCATGGAAAAGATTGCATTTAAAGTGGGCCTTAAAGGGTGGATAAGATTAACACACGTGGAGAAGGATATGTGTCTCCATAAGCCAAGGCCCTTTGGGAAAGCAGCACTGTTCTGGAGTTGTGCTGCTCACCTGGGAAGAAAGGGAAGACGGGGAACTTGTGTGGCTAGAACTCTCCCAGTGTCATCTTATTCCACCTGAGGAACAACCCTGCCAGGTATGCATGCCATGCCCATTTCTTGGGGCTGAGGGCATTAAGGAACTGCTCCATTGGTGGCAGCTGAGTAATAGAGTGAACTTCACCCCTCGGCCACTCTTCTAGGGCTTCTCCATCTGCCACCCTGGAAGAAAGATGGGCTCTGGTCGCAGAGGGTCTCAAATGGCTCAATGTGCACATTTAGTTTCCTGGGGACAAGTAGAGCAAAGGAGACCTGGCGAGTCCAGGAATGTCCTCAAAGCCAAAAAGCCTAAGCCAGATCTCCCAGTTCTCATCCCAGCACTCTTTCCACTTACTAAGCTACATTTTCTGGAGAGAAGTCAAAGTTGGAATTTCTCCCCCTGGGAAATTTGGGGGGAATTTCACTCAAGCTTCAGGTTTCCCTGATTTGGGCTTCTGTGAGGAGAAAGGAGTGTTTCTGGACAGTATACTTTCCTGAGGTGACATGAAACAGACTGTTAGCAAATCCAGTCAATACATATTTTTTAAAACAGTCAGTATTGCCCAGCTTGTTTTTCATCTGCTAAATTAAATTTTTTAATTTTTAAAATTGACACATAAAAATTGTACATATTTGTAGGGCACAATGTGGTGTTTCAATACATGTATGAGCCAGTTTTCTTCTTAGTTTGTCTTGAGATGTCATTGCTGAGCTGCGCTGAACAGATTGGCCAGCGGGAAACTGGGACCTCCTTCCAAGCCCCAGTTGGAGCTCAGCTTCCTAGTGGTCTAGGCCTCTGGGCAAAGGCGCGCTGATCAGAGCAGGGGAGCTGCTATCAGCAAGCTGACACAGCACCGTGTTCATGGCAGGGACTCAGTAAATGGGAGTTGCCTGAATTTCCAGTCAGTTTTGCCAAGAACAGAACCTAGAAACAGACTTTGGATGTGTTCCTAACCCATGTTTTTTTGTGGAATATTTTAGCGGGTTACAAGGGAAATTTAAAGGAAATTCTTCCCAACTCTGACTATGCCTGAAACAACAATAATAATAAGCTACAGAACTTAGCGTACATCAGACATAATTCTGAGTACTCTAAGTGGTGGAGACCGTTTCCCCCATTACAGATGAGGGAAGTGAAAACAAAATGACCAACTGCATGAAGCTGGGAAATGATTAGTGTGGACTGGGTTCAATCCCAGGCCACCTGCTGCAGCTTCTTCGGGTTGATAGTCTTGCTTATAGAGCAGCTCACCCGTCTTTCAGATGAAATCGTAAGCCTCCGAAGGCTTCGTTGCCTAAATCGAGGCCTTCTCCACAGAGGGAGTAGCAGGAACTCCTGCTGCTGAGCGCTCTAATGGGTAGGGAAGTGACCCACCATCTCTGGAATGAAAGGGGAGCTGACTGTCAGTATACTTCAGCTCCCTAGCAGGGCCACACGGCTTAGTTCCTACATTGGACTGTGATTGTTTTTAAAAACGTGTTCCATTTTGCTTAGGATGGTAAATGCTCCCCACAGTGAGGTCACAACTTTAAAGGCTGTCATTGTGGAATAGAGTCTGTGGGTAGATGTGTGTTTAGGGGTATGGGAGGAACAATCCTAAATTCCTCTTATGTATGTCTTAAATTAGGTTTTACTTTTGGTTTTTTTATACCAGAGATTGAACCCAGGGGTGCTTAACCATTGAGCCACATCCCCAGCCCTTTTTAACATTTTATTGGAGACAGGGTCTTGCTAAGTTGCTTAAGGCCTTGCTAAGTTTCTGAGGCTGTCATTGAACTTGCAATCCCCCTACCTCAGCCTGGAATTACAGGCATACTCAACTGCACCTGGCCTAGGTTTTACTTTCTAAAACTTTTCTGCCTTGTATTTAAAATCTAGCTAGAAGATTAAAATTTGACTATCTCCATATGGACTAGTTTACATATTCTCCCTTTTGAAGTTGATGCGTTACAACTTTGACTAAAATGACTTTCAAGAGAGTCAGATTTTTGAAGGCCAAATTCAAACACCTGCCTTACTTAAAATCAAATAGGACCAGCTTGTTAGGGGTCTTTTCTGTACCCATACAGACAACTCGCCATACCACTAAACCCATTCTACTCCCAGGTTAGTTTTCTTCCAGTTTTGATCCACATAGAGAATTCCTTGTGGTCTTGTGTTAGAAATGAAAAAAAAAAAATTATGACTCTGTTTGAAACTAATATAACCTCACACAGCTGATATACACTAAGGATAGTTTTTCTTCCCATAATATCAAATGAAAAGAACTAGGCTAGGACTGGAAGTGTAGATCAGTGGTAAGATATGTGCTTAGTTTGCATGAGGTCTTGGGGTTGATCCCCAGCACTGCAAAACAGAACAAAGATGTAGGCTGGTGGAATTTCACTAACCATGGGAGTTTTCTGGTGCCGTATTAGATGTGATGCAGGTAACTTTGCCAAAAGTTTGTGTTTCATTTGTCCTATTTCTCCCCACAGTTGCCTTCTGCTCTCCCTAATTTTTTATTTAAAGAGAAAAAGACTTGTAGGAAGTGGTGACATCTTTCTGGATCAAAGATTCCTTCAAGAATTGATGAATAACTTTAAATTCTCTCCCTCAGAAAACCCTGTACTACAACACACTGGCAGTCAGAGTAGGTTAGGTTTTGCTGTGGGAACAAACATGTCCAAAATTCTAGTGACCTAAAATAATAGATGTGTTTGTCATTCACACTACACATCTGTTGAAGGTTGGATGACATCTTTGTTCCCACTTCAGCATCCCCTGGGACCCAGACTGACTGACCCTGAAGTGACCATCTGGAATGCTGCCAATTGCCACAGCATAGGAAACTAGACTAGTGGAGGGTCCTACATATGTAAGAATTGTTCTGGTCTCTCAATGACAAGTCACTTCTAATCTCAATGCAGTATTTAGAACTAGTCCCAAAGTCTCAGCCAATCAAAAAGGGGCCAGGAAGTTTAAGCCTACTTAATGCCCAGAATAGGTAAAACAAGGAATATTTGACAAACACGAAAACCAGTGTGTGGGTTAAAAACAAGTTTTAAAGTTGGTTTTCATTGTACATGCCTGTAATCCCAGCTGAATCCCAGACTGAAGCAGGAGGATGGCAAGTTTGAAGTCAGTCTGGGCATAGCTCAGTGGTAGAGCACTTGTTTAGCCTGCAGGAGGCCCCCCAGCACTGCAAAAAAAAAAAAAAAAAAGTTATGAAAACTGAGAAATAATGTCTTAGAGCGTGTGTATTGCAGTATAAAACTTAGAAGTTGGTTCACCTTTAGGTAAGGAACTACTGAAAAAATGACTTTGTGGGGTAAAAAATAGATACTGATTAGCTTATGGGAGAAACTACTTTATTTTCATTCATTCATTCATTCATTTATTGTTTTAGACCAGGTCTCACTATGTTGCCCAGATTGCCCTGACTGGTCTCAAACTCTTGAGCTCAAGTGATACTTCTCTCTCAGCCGTCCCAAAAGTAGCTGGGACTACAGGCACACACCACCACACCTGACTAGAATGTAATTATTTTTTCCCCCAGTACTGGGGCTTGAACACAGGAGCACCCTACCACTGTGCTCAGTCCCCAGCACTTTTCAGTTTTTATTTTCACTAAGTTGCAAGACTGGCCTCAAACTGAGATCCTACTACCTTAGCCTCCGAAGCTACTATTATGTGTGTTTACCATCATGCCAACCCTAGAGTGGCTGTATAGTCCTAACTATTTGGGAGACTGAGGTGGGAGATCATTTGACTTCATGACTTTGAGACCAGCCTGGGCAACATGCTGAGACCCCCATCTGAAAAGAAAAAAAATTTACAAAGTAACCCAGAAGTGTAGGGATTGTGAGGTGATGTAGGTAATATACAACAGCAGTTAGTCCTACTTTTTTAAAGCAAAAATTGGTTCATTATATGATTGAATTAAAATAACATCTATAACAATAAAAAAAGATAAATGGAGACTTGGCATATAAGAATATTTGTGTACATCATATTTTAATTTAAATCTATGATCATTCTGTATCTAGGACTTCATTGGTCTTATTAAAACAGTAAGTCTCCTTACACAGTGACACATACCTATAATCCTAGCAACTTGGGAGGCTGAGGCAGGAGGATCACAAGTTCGAGACCAGCCTCAGCAATTTAGTAAGGCCCTAAGCAAGATAGCATGATCCTGTCTCAAAAATAAAAAGGGCTAGTGATGTAGCCCAGTGGTAAAGTACCACTGAGTTCAATCCCTAGTTACGAAAATAATAACTGTACCACCACTCAGTTAATCCCAAATTTTCAATTGTGTGAATGTTTCAACAAAATTGACACAGGTGCATTAAAATAGGTTGGAAATCATAATCCAAAATTTATAAATATTACTATATAATTATATGTACTATATTTAAGTGTTTATATGTGTCCCACATTTGAAATGGTGGGACAAAATGCCTTAAATCAATGAGAATCAAGTTGTGATCATACTTTATATTGTTTTATAATCTGTATTTTTAATTTAATATCAAACTTTTTATATGTCAAAAATAATATTCTACACATCATTTAAAAATTATTCCTATTATTTCATTGTATTACCTCATTACCAGAGGAACTGAAAGACCTATCTAAAATAACTTATTACATTTAAAAATAAATTAAAATCCAGTTGGGTATGGATGGCACTTGCCTATAATCCCAGAAGATAGGAGGCTGAGGCAGGAAGATCACAAGTTCAAAGCTAGCCTCATCACTCAGCCATAAGCAATTTAGTGGGACCCTTCTAAAAATACAAGGGCTGGGGATGTGGCTCAAGCGGTAGCACGCTCGCCTGGCATGCGTGCGGCCCGGGTTCGATCCTCAGCACCACATACAAACAAAGATGTTGTGTCCACTGAAAACTAAAAAAATAAAATAAATATTTAAAAAAAAAATACAAAACAAAAAAGGTTTGGGGATATAGCTTAATGGTAAAGTGCCTCTGGGTTAATCTCTAGAACCAAATAATAATAATAAAAGCCAGTAAAAATAAAACTAGAGATAATTTTAAAATCTGATTTATTCCTGGTTTCATAGTTTGGAGTTTGTGGAGACAGCATAGTGAGAAAGTGGGGCTGTGGGCCTTCTCCTGTTCCTCCTCCCCTCCCTGGAGTAGGAGGAAGGGAGGTCTGCTGATGGCCCTTAGTCTAGTGCAGCCACAGACTGAAGGGGAGGTGGTCCATGCTGGCAGTGGGAGATGGAATTGTACTGGATTAGAGGGAGAGTGCAGGAAATCATTTACACTCTCTAGGGAAGAGATTGACTTGAGGCAATTAGAATTTTCCACTTCCAACTTCAGGGATTCTGCATTACAGAGACTTACACCATAGAGAAAAAGCCCTGGTCTTTTCCACGATGTTGAGAGAACCCGAAGAATTTCTTTATCAGGAGTCCCTCCAAAGCCCCTTGCAATTGCTAATCTGAGTTGGGTTGGGGAGGGGAGAGGGGCACCAAGAAAGCAATGCGTTTTCTCTAAGATCCCTTAAAAGAGGAAAAGGACACTGTCCTAAAAGATGAACATTTTTAGTGCCTGCAAAACCTAAAACATGGGACTAATCAGTGGTTCTAGAGAGACACCCTGGCACTCCTCCCTTCCCCCAGGGTCCCCAAGGCACCCTGGAGTGAGAGACCTCCTGTGCTATCAGCATTTTCACATCGCTTCTCTGTGCATCTTTTGCTCTGGTACAAACTTGGTTTTTCTCTTTCTTCTTCTTCTTCTTCTTTTTTTTTTTTTTTGGTACTGGGGGTTGAACCCAAGGTTGTTCTACAGCCATGTTACTTCCCCAGCTCTTTTTATTTTAAATTTTGAGACAGGGTCTCACTAACTTGCCCAGTCTAGGCTCAAACTTGTGATCCTCCTGCCTCAGCCTCCCAAATAACTGGGATTACAAGTGTGTGCCTCCACACGTGGTTTGGCAGAAACATTTATGAACATAGCTTAAACATAAAGTAATGGGATGAGGTCTAACAGTGCCAGCTTTAACCATGTGGGCATTGTCCAGGGACCTCCTTGTTTGAGAGTTGCCCCCTCTGGCTGGTACTCACCATGCGTACTTGCCTCTCTGTCTCACCCTTCCAACTCCCCAGGGTTCTGGCTAGTGTGGACCATCATCATCATCCTGAGCTGCTGCTGTGTCTGCCACCACCGCCGAGCCAAGCACCGCCTTCAGGCCCAGCAGCGGCAGCATGAAATCAACCTGATTGCCTACCGGGAAGCCCACAATTACTCAGCGCTGCCATTTTATTTCAGTATGTATCCAAAACTGTCATTCCCAACCCTCAGAAGCTCAGGAGCACAGAGTCAGGGCATCTGTGGGCACAAGGGGATTTGCCCCCATTTACCCTACATAGAATCTTGCAAATACAGGAACAGGGGTCTCCTTCAGCACAGAGGAGCAGGTATTCCGGCTGTGGGTCCCTAAAGCCTCAGGTCTGTTCTAGAGCTCACAGTGCCTGGGTTCTTGCCAGAAAAAAATAAAATAAAAATTTAAAGCAAATAGTCAGATGGAATATAATGTGAGTGAATTGGAATTTGGTGTTCATTGGCCTGAATTCCTCCCATTTTGCTTGCTGCTATGTGATGTGCCTCATAGAGGGGATGCCCATCAAAGGGGCAGATATTGGTGTTGGGGGGCGCTGGGACTTCCTGAGAACCAAGAAACTTGGTGAATCCCTGCCTGAACTTCCCTGAGGTTCTTTACGTGTGACCTCTCAAATGGTCCATGGAGGCCCAGTTGGGCAGCTTGTCCCAAGCCGTTGTGAAGTGCATTCTACAAAATAAAAGAGTCAGAACTGTTTGTTTTCCACATCTAGAAGAGTTAATTGCTTAGCACAGTGCCTGGCATATGTAAGTGCTCAATAAATGCTAGCAAGTACTATTATGTCATCTGTGCCTTAAGATGTTCAGCACATTCAAAAGGTAACTTACCTGGCATGTTTTCAATGAGCCTTGGATGACACAGGCCCCTTGTCCTTTGCTGGTAACCACTGTTCTTGCTTTGAGTCAAGATGCAGCTTAGTTTATCTTTCCAGCCACACTAGAGTAAGATAGACAACAGATTCCTAACTTCCCAGAGAAAAGCCCTGTATATACTATACCTAGAAGAATGGAAAAAGAGATAAGTGGTCAGGATCTTAAATTAGGATCCCTGACCCTGAGGCCTGAGGATAGATGGAGGATACAGTCTGAGCAAAGAATATGAGACTGTGTGCCCATGGTCCTTTCCAGGCAGAAATTGGTTCTTAGTCATCTACCACATTTGCCTAACCTTTTGCCTTAATTCCAGGTAGGCAGGAAGTCCTTGCTTATGAAGCAGCACTAGGGACTCTTAGATGCCAAGAAGCTGGAGTAGGTCAACCCAAACTGTCCCTCTTTCACTGCACATTTGCTCACAGCTCTCTTCCCCTGCCCACGACGAAGAGCCAAAGCTACTGCTTAGTGGCTCTGCTAGAGGGGTGGTAAGGGACAATGCATATGTTTGGTATGAGTTTTGCCATCTGTCCTATGACAGTGGCCAGTGCAGTAATTTTTCCTCCCTACCTCCCCATTTTTAGGGTTTTTGCCAAACTATTTACTACCTCCTTATGAGGAAGTGGTGAACCGACCTCCAACTCCTCCCCCGCCGTACAGTGCCTTCCAGCTACAGCAGCAGCAGCAGCTGCCTCCTCAGTGTGGCCCTGCAGGTGGCAGCCCTCCGGGTGCTGATCCTACCAGGGGCTCCCAGGGGGCACAGAGCAGCCCCTTGTCTGTGCCCAGCAGAAGCAGCACAAGACCCCCAAGCATCGCTGATCCTGAGCCCTCTGACGTGCCAGCTGACCGAGCAGCCACCAAAGCCCCCGGAATGGAGCCCAGTGGCTCAGTGGCCGGCCTGGGGGAGCTAGACCCAGCGGCCTTCCTGGACAAGGATTCAGAATGTAAGGAGGAGCTACTGAAAGATTCCAGCTCTGAGCATGGCAGTGTGCTCCCCGATAGCAAAGACAAGACACCTGGCAGACATCGCCGCTTCACAGGTGACTCGGGCATTGAGGTGTGTGTGTGCAACCGGGGCCATCATGACGATGACCTCAAAGAGTTCACCACACTCATTGATGATGCTCTGGATGGGCCCCTGGACTTCTGTGACAGCTGCCACGTGAGGCCTCCTGGTGATGAGGAGGAAGGGCTCTGCCAGCCCTCTGAGGAGCAGGCTCGAGAGCCTGGACATTCCCACCTGCCTCGGCCGCCCGCATGCCTGCTGCTCAACACCATCAATGAGCAGGACTCGCCAAACTCCCAGAGCAGCAGCTCCCCCAGCTAGAATAGGCCCTGCCTGTGCCCAGAAACTTGGCAAAGCAACCAGGGTAAGGGAGACTCACGAGAGAAGCATTAAGTGACTTTCAGAGGAAGTGGTACAGCCACTTTTTTTTTCCCCTTCTCCTCTCCTGCTTTTTCCTACATCTCCAAGTACAGTTTGGGGTGTGGGTGCCTCTCCCTCACAAAAGCACAGTATTGTGGAGGGCTGAGAAGTTGGTTCCATGACTCATTCCTCATCCCCACCTCATCCCCTTCTTCCCCCCTTTCAAGTCATATCTCACCTACCTGCTTTGGTCAGAGAGATGTGTTTTAAAGCCCCCAAAGAAGGGGACTAAGACTGTGTCCTGTGATGATTCTTGGTGATGTAGTGGATTTATGCTCTGGTTTTAGTTTAAGAGAACTTTGTTGTGTCTCAGTTCAGCAGAAGCAACCCTTCTTAGCCCTGGTTGAAGAAGGAAGCCACAGAGGCCTAGGGTTTGTCAGCTGTGGCTGCCAGTGTCTGCACAGCCAGAGTTGAGCTGATTCTGTGGGAGGATGAGAGCTGGTAGACAGGTTGGTAGGAGGCTTGTTGATCTCTCAAATTCCAGGTGACAAGAAAATGTACCACTGTGCATCCTGGAGGGGCCCCTTCCTTCCCAGCAGGCTCAGGTGTGGAAGAGTAGACTGCCTTTTTTTTGGTTTTAACAACAAAAGCCAGCTAGAAACAAGAAATTTACCAGTGGGCTTGCAAGAATTCTCTTCTGGACAAGGGAAGTTTGTGCTTTCCCAGGTTGGCCTACCACGAACGTGGCTGCAGTTGAGCCAGAGGGAGATGTTTGTGTGTGGGCTTGGAGTGGGTTAGCTCTGAGCAGTAGGCCCTAAATCTGGGAGTGGAGAGAAGTGCAGCTTCCTGCATCTCTGCCCTTTGGTCTGTGCCCACAGGTGACCAGTGTCCTTGTCCATCCCTAGCACATGGTCTGCAGGACTTTGTATCTCCTTGTACTCTTATGAACAGAGGGTCTGAGGAAGCTGTGGGTCCTGGGAAAGGCAGCCCCGTAGTCTGGTTCTCACACAGTATTTTTTCTTTGATTCTGAATAAGTCTCTTGTTGTTGTGTGTTTGATTGTTTGTTTTAAACTGACCACTTGGAAGAAATCCCTTGGTTATCTGTGGTTCTCATGCTCTGTCCCTGTCCCTAGCCCACTGGGGTCGGGTGACTCACTTTTCTGTAACTTATGTAAGGAGTTTTGGTGGCCCAGGTGGGAGGGTGGAGGCAGCCTCCAGAAGGACCACAGGATCCTTATTACTGTCGTCTGGTTTTGGACAACCAGTTGAGCTTTGATAGGAAAACTCTGAAAGGAGAAAGCAATCAGCTGAAACTAACATTCCCCATCCATCCCTGTTCATATGAAAAGTTTGGTTCTTCTCCCACTTTTGAATGATGATATTCAGGCTAGGCATTGATGTTATAGTAAAAAAGGAAAAAAAAAATATATATATATATATATAAACAGACAAATCCAAGGCTGTGAGGTGAATGAGTGTCTGTTTGGATTACACAGAACCAAAATTCATGTCGAACAAAGTGAAGTCTGTAGACGATGACTTTGAATGATCTGTTGTGTGTGTGTGTGTGTCGTGTGTGAGCCCCACACCCCGTGTTCCTGTGAAGATACTTTGAATGGCAGCCAACCTGCTCACGTTAACCACACGTCTGAAGCAAATATGGCCCTCTCAAGGTAATTTATTTTATGCATTTACTGTTTACTGAACAAACGTCTGACTGTGTACTTGAGTGTATTTGGCAGCATTGTCGACGGCGCCCCCCTGTGTTTGCCTGAGATACTGCGCTCAAGGTAGAGGTTCCACTCTGCTCATCACTGCAATTTGCACATTGCTCCGTGGACGCTCAGAGGCCTGTGTTCTGTCCCTGTTAATGGAAGCGTGCTCTGAACCTGTCTGCCTCCCTCCGCTACTCATTGCCTTCGATCTCAGCCCCCAGAAGGTGTCCACAACCACTTGGGACAGAAGGCAAAAGTGGAATTCAGACAGAAGCTTGATTGGCTCTTCAGTGACAAGCTTGGCCTTGCTGTGGCCCAGACATCAGCCTGCTCAGAATTGCCAGGAGGCTTTGGCAGACTCATGGTGCCACAGCACAATCCTTCCTTTGCTGAGTTCAGTGGACACAGGCGGACTGGCGTGTGGCCAGAGGGGTGCCACAGCACAGCAGTCCTCAGATGCCTACCTTCCACCTTCCTTTCGAAATCACAGACAACTCACTGAAGTGTCTCCAAGGAGAACAAGTTTTACCAAAAGGAATCCTTCTTCATTTAACTGATCAAATGGATGAATCTGACCCTCTAAGTTTCTTTCCCCAGCGGGGAGCTGGTCTGAGTGTTGACTGTTGGCTTCACTGAAGCATCTTACCCTGAAGGCCTGAGAAGAAGCACAGTGGCCAAGCTGGGCTTAACTAGTAAGCCGCAGTTGGCCACGGCTGCTGGAGGCTTCCTGCTCAGAGAAGGAGACAGGGAACTGAAGGAATAGTCGGGGGTCAGAGAGACTAGGTTGAGTCTGGTTTTCCAGATGAATGAGAAGGAAAGGATTGGTGGAGGGTTTGGTGCTACAGTCGGAAGATTTGCAAATGCTAACACATTCCTGTGTGAGGCACATCACCATTTGTCAGTTATTGTGAATATGTGTATTTTAAGCAATAAGATTCAGCTGGTCAGATTTTTCTGGGCAGTCTCAGTGACGCATTTCCTGTGCTGTGATTGTTCTGAAGACAGAGTGGCTCTAACCACTGTGAG
Organism: Marmota monax; assembly: GCF_021218885.2. Classification (NCBI taxonomy): domain Eukaryota; kingdom Metazoa; phylum Chordata; class Mammalia; order Rodentia; family Sciuridae; genus Marmota; species Marmota monax. The sequence continues at coordinate 18,811,331 of NW_026692881.1, forward strand.
AAGCCCAAATAAAAATTCATCCCAAAAGTTTTTCTGTGCTTTTTTCTTGCACCACTTTGTTCCTTTTTCCTCTTCCTCAGTCAGGGAGTCATACCTTAAGATCTCAAACACAAGCACTTTTTCCTTCACACAGGGACTGAGCAGTGTCACGTAGCAGTTGAGAACAGGATCCTGGGCCAAACTGAAACCACAAGGCCAAGGGCAGGCTGGAAGCTGCTGCTGAGTCCACATTTTATCCTCAGCGGTTTTCCCCCAAACTCTGTTTCTCCTTTTGATGTCTGGAATACTTTGTGAAGCCCCACAGATAGGTTAAAATTAGACCCCAAAAAGCAGGAACAAGTTTTGTTAGATACCCCGTAACTAAAGATGACATTTAAAAGGCAGCAAGCATTCCAAGGTCTCTTTTACTGATGGACAGAAAGAAATGTGGGTGGGTGCTCAGTCTTGGAATTTTAATGTACAAAATATTAGAGCTGGGCACAGTGGTACATACCTATAATCCCAGTGACTTGGGAGGCTGAGATAGGAGGATTGTAACTTTGAAGCCAACCTCAGCAACTTAGTAAGACGCTAAGCAACTTAATGAGACCCTGCATGAAAATCAAAAGAGCTGCAGATGTAGATCAGTGGTAAAGTGGCCCTGGGTTCAATCCCTAGTACCGAAAAAGTATGTGTTTGTGTATATGTGTATGTATTAGCCACTTTGTGCCCAGCATTGTGCTGAAAGCTAAGGAAATACAAATATATAAGACATGCCTCCTGCCCCTTAGAACTTCAATTACAGTTAGGAAGACAAATAGATCCATGTGAGATAGAAGCCACAGAAAGTAGGCTGAGGTGGAGAGAGTGGTGCATGTTCCAAGATGCCAGCAGCAGTCAGAGATGGTCTGAGGTCTTGAATGCCAAGCAGGGAGCCTCAGAACTGAGCTTTAGGCAGCTGGGGAGCCCCAGTGTGCCAGCATTTGTCCTTGTGTGCCAGTGTTTCCCTAAGGCAGACTTCCTTTGTTCATTTTAGCCTTTGCTTATTAAGATCCCTCTTAGCTGGGTGCAACTGTGCATGCCCCTAATCCCGGTGGCTCAGGAGGCCAAGGCAGGAAGATCACAAGGTTGAAGTTAGCTGCAGCAACTTAACTGGCTCAAAATTTTTTAAAACTGTAAAGAATCAGGGAAGTGGCTCAGTGATAGAGTGCCCCTGGGTTCTGCCACCAGTACATGTGTATCATTCCTGCCTTTTAAAAGGTAACACCTGCATGGTCCCAAACCAAATGGCACTTTTATGGGCTGGTCACAAGAGGCTGTGATGAGCCCCGAGGTCACTGGGTTCCTCGTTTCTCTAATGAGATCTGACAGCTGGTTGTCTCGGTCCCAAATGACCATGTTCAGCACAAGACAATAGTTATGACAAACAAGAATTTCAAGAAACTCCCCATTCTCCAACTTCCTGTTTTCAGCTAGTGAACAAAAACCAGGGCTTGACTCAGGAGGAGGGGGAAGTGGGCGTGGCTGACCGTTGGCTGGCTCCTTCTGAACCTGTTGTGAAGGGTTGTGGGTCTTGGGAGGTATTCAGTTTCAGGTTCCAGCCTGGGGGCAAGTGACTGGCCTTATTGAAGAGGTAAAGCCTTTATGGAGCACTTACCAGGTGCCAGGAATTGGGAATGCTGACACCTTAGGCCTGCCTCTTCAGAAGTAGTAGTGACCCAGAGAGGAAGAAAGGCACATCAGCAGTGTTAGAGCCACAGGCAGTGGCCCAAAGCATGTGTGCACAGAATGCTGTGGGTGAGAACTTACCCACATGGGGTTTCAAGGCAGGCTTCCTGGAGGAGGTGACTGCTCCCCGGGTGAAAGGTGCAAAAGGCACATGTTTGTCCTGGAGATTATTGAGTGCCACTATGGGCAAGATGCTGAAAAGCACAAAACAGCTTGGGAGGACTAAATCAGGAGACAACACGTGTTGAGTGGGAAACAACAAACAATTTAATCTTTCTAGGTGACTGCACTCTAGAAAGTGCAAGAAGTGACACTGGAAAGAGGTAAGCAGGTAATAAAAAGACTTTAGTTTGTCTTTTTTGTGTTCCTTATTGACAGTTTACACAATGCCAAGTCTTGTCTAAGCATCTCAGTACCTACATTTTCTTATTTTAGCCTCAAAACAGATCTCTGAGGCAGAGCCTTATAATTATTGCTACAATGGTAAAGAGATTGAGGCACTCAGAGGAGTGAATTGACTTCCAGGATCACAGAGCTAATAAGCAGCAGAGCCAGGATTTGAAGCCACATCTTTTGGCCCCAAAGGCCATTAACTAATATGTCAGACAGTGAAGAGCTGAGAACTTGGGACTCCTTTTCAAAGGTGGGAGGAAACCAAAGAAAGCTGTCAAATCTTAAAGGAGTTAAAGCTGTTTGGATCTTTGTATCTTGAAAGTGTTCTGCTCTTCCTCAAAGGGAATAAAAATACAGCTTCCAAAATTTGTGAGGGGGAGCAGATTTTATTTGATCTGAAATTTCTCACTGTTTAAAGCCTGTTCCTCACCATAGTTTAATATTCCTTCCATTTCATGTTTTCTCACAAAGACTCAAGAAACCCAATCCCACTGGAAAATGTTACAAAACACCCTCTGTGCTAGCCATGAAAAGAGTCTGTCCCTGGGCTCTCCACCCACCTCCCAGCTGTCAGCATGCCCTGACTCTGGGTGGAGGCAGGCCAGGGCTGCGGGTGGCTTCCCGGATGTCTTGCCCAAGATGGACCTATATGCACATACCTGCTCCCTCTCCTGCCCTAGCTGATAGCTTTCAGGAGTTCTATGTAAAATCTTCAGAAAAATTATTTTGTGAATTTGGATGATTAATTTAAATGATGAGGCCAGTGTTTATTGAGGCAAAAAAGTATTCGTAGGTTCATATTTGATCCTCAGAGCAACAGTGAGGTTGGTGTACACACGCCTCAGCCCCCATATTACAGATGGGCAAATGGAGATTTAAGAAGGCCAAATCAGTTGCCCATGGGCACTTAGTAAGTGACCACCCCCTGGAGAATTTGTCTCTATAGCCCCGACTCATAACACAAGGGATTTTTCTGCTCACACAGCCCTTTCTGTTTCATCCTCACCAGAGCTTCAGACAATGGGCAGCTCAGGTGGTAAGTGACCCCGTGTCACAAAGAAGAACCTGAGGTTCCCAAAGTTGGCAACAGGCCTAAGATCCAGGGCCAAGATGGGTGGCTGGGAGCCTAGTACCTGGGAATTCTGGGTCCCCCTTATCCTGTGGTCTTCCCCCCAATTCTGGTGCCTTGGACTGGACCCTGGTCCTCCAGATGTGGGCGTGTATCTGTGTGTATAACTGTAGAGGGACTTCCCCTGCTTCAGGTTTTGTGGCCACCAGAAGCCACTGGGACATTCACTCCCTCTGACCCACCCACACTCACACGAGGTTACTGGGCAAGAGACTCTGAGAAGTCCCCTGATTTTCTGAAGGTCAGAACCCTAGGAAGGTTGGCTCTTCTAGCTCACTAGGGCTGATCAGTAAATATTTTAAAATTTTGTGAGCTTCTTATTAAATGGCCAATAAAAATAAACTACATAAACCCACAATATATATTGTGGGTTTGAATATATTAAAAACAAAGGTGGGGCTGGGGATGTGGCTCACGTGGTAGCGCGCTCGCCTGGTATGCATGCGGCCTGGGTTTGATCCTCAGCACCACATACAAAAAAAGATGTTGTGTCCGCCAAGAACTAAAAATAAATATTAAAAAAAAATTCTTTCTAAAAAAAAAAAAAAACAAAGGTGATAAATACACAAAGTGGATCACTTTCCAATTATTTACTACATGTTATTATCCATACCCTTCAAGGTATTTATAAATCAGCATGGTAGGAATATCACATGATGGCATTTAGTGTATGAGGTCATGTACCAATACCATTTGGATCAACCACAGAACACATATGTGATAGTGGTCCCATAAGATTATAAAGGGGCTGCTCATTGCTACCTCCTAGTGGTATTGTAGCCATAATAACGTCTGGTGCAGTGTGTTTCTCATGTTTGTGGTGATGCTGGTGAAAACAACCCCTTTTAGGTATATTTAGATACAAAAATATCATTGTATGTGTTGTCTACAGTATTCAGTACAGTAACGCTGTACAGGTTTAAGCCTCGCTGGCTGTAGGCTGCATCCCCTAGGTTTGTGTAAATACATTCTATGATATTTGTGTTAGGAAACTGTGTAGGGACACATTTCTCAGGATGAGTCCCATGTATGACTACAGCAGTAAATAACATATAATGTTTAAAAAAAAAAATGAAAGGCTACCTAGCATCTCTTCCAAACTCTATTTTCAGTGACATTACATTGGTAGCTCTTGGCAAACACTACAAATCAGGGGTGCTCTCCCTGCTGAGTTGGTTTTGAAACATTTATTTAAAAACCCACTACTGGGGCTGGGGTTGTTGTAGCTCAGTGGTAGAGCTCTTGCCTCACACATGTGAGGCACTGGATTCGATCCTCAGCATGACATGAAAAATGAAATAAAGGTAGCGTGTTCATCTACAACTAAAAATATTTTTTTAAAAACTCACTACTAGTTGAGAACAATCTGAAGCTGAAAAGGTGACTGTGGGGTCTTGGCAAGGACTTTCCAGCTTCCTTCTGCATAAGGGGGTAGAGTTGATTGATTTCTCACTGAGCCAAGGCACCTGGTTGAATCCTTTCCTGTGTCCAACCTACTTGTCAGGTGCTGAGATGCTGGATAAAGAACGTGAGAAAGCTCAGTCTCGAACTCCAGAGATAGAGGGGGGCTGCGTCCCTGGGGGATACCACACCCATTTCAAGCCCAGGCAGATGCTCAGATGCATCTGGGGTTCAGCACTAAGTGATAGAAGTTGGGACTAAAAGGGGACACTTGTGGTGGGTCGGGAGTCACGAGACAGCTTGGAGGAAGGCATTTACTCTGAGCCTCTAGGGGGTTCAAGGATACAGTGATATAGATAAATGAGGAAAAGGCCTTTCATCCAGGGGAGGGGCAGTTTGGGCAACAAAATTCATCAGATCATTTTCTAAGAGGACACTACTTTTCAGAAAGTTGCTCTCCCCAGCTAGAGAACTTTTCCATGACCCCTAGGGACAGGGGAACGCATAGCTGACTTCTCATCGTGCATCTTTGAAATCATGGGTTCTGGTGACAGGCTGCTGCTAAATAGGCTGTACATATGCACATCCCTCCACAATGGCCCTCTGTTTCCTCATCTTAAAAACGAAGGGGTAGTTTCTCATTTCCATGTTATTCAATGTTGATTCAATAGTTGGAGACTATTCCAGTCAAACTTACCCACTGCTTCTACAGAGAACACAAGCCTTCCGCAACATATTTCTCTCTTCATCACCTAGTCTACAAAATGCCTTTCAAATTCTGACCAAATCTGAAATACTGAACTCCAGCTAATCCTGCCCCCCCTTGCTTTGAGCTGAGGGTAGCTTGGCTCTAGTCCAACAGCCAGCTGGGGCAGAGGAACTTACGAGAGGGAAGTGGGAGACTTCCAGCTTAATCTTTCCCTTTAGCTTACAGTGGTGTCAGCATCTCTCCCAGGCTTCTTGTGATAGGGTGGGGGTCAGTCACAGCTGCCCACTCTCTCCTCTGGAGTCTCTCTCTCCCTGTCTCGTTCTCTTCTTACATGAGGTGCGCAGTATTGATGATCAAACCCAGGGCCTTGTGCATGCTAGACAAGTATTGTCCTACTGAGCTGTATCCCCTGCCCCTTTTTGTTTTTGTCTCTGTAAGTGACCAAGGCTGGCCTTAAACTTGCAATCCTTCTGCCTCAGCCCCCTGAGCGGCTGGGATTACAGGTGTGTACCACCACAGCAGGTTTTCTTTAGGCTCTTTGGCAAGGTTCTGGGGTCACTGGCTGGTGAAGGCCAAGACTGAGTTGGGGGGAATAAGATGGAACGATCCACAAGCAATGGATTACTAAAGGTCTTTTGAAGGAAAACAGTGCTGCTGTAATTGAAATCCTGTGCTTCTCCTTTGTCAGGGCTCCCTTGATTTCTTCTCTCTAAAACTCAGCCAGGCAGATTCTCAGCCTTGTGCCCCACTAGCCCTTCCAGGGCTTTCTGTCTAGTCAGAGGGGGCAGACTGGGTCATTGATGACTCCATTCTGGTCTGGCTGGCGCCAGGGAGCTGAGTATGGGGCTTCTCTCTAGGCTAAAGGGCAAGGGTCATTTTCTCCTGGGGCATCTTAGGACATCATCCTTCATTTGCAGACTGGCCAGTGGCCAAGGTTTAAAGATGCTGCTTTTGGAGTCTGGGCTCCATCTTCTAGCGAGGAAGCATTGTAGACTTCCTGGGGTTGTTTTTATTTTCAGGTTTTATTTTGTTTTTGCAGTACTGGAGATTGAACCTAGGGCACTCGCTCACTGAGCTACACTCCCAGACCTTTAAAACAATTTTTAAAAAATAAGTTTTTTTGGTTTTTTTTTTTGAGACAGGGTCATGCTAAATTGCCCGGGCTGGCCTGGAACTTGTGATCCTCCTGTCTCTGTCTCCCAGGTTGCAGGGATTATAGGTGTGCACCACTATACCTGGACTTCCTGGGTTTTTGAGTGTGGAGAAGAAGTTAAATTCAGGCACTGCTACAGAGGCAGCTGTAGAAAACCTTTCCTGGTAGTGTTTACCCCAGGGAAGGAGGAGGGAAAGAGACATGCTGGTCTTTGGTGACGGTATGGCTAATGGTGGGCCCAGTCTGTGGGTTACAAAGCCAAATTTAGGAGGCATATTGGATCGAAGTAAATGATCTGTTGCTCTGCCTTCAAAATATATCCTCAACCCTCCCACTCCTCACCATTCCCCCGCTGGGCCAAAGTTCCAAGCTGTCATGTTGCTTTTCCAAACCAGTACAGCAGCTCCTTCCTCATGTTCTCCAGCTCCCATCTCATCCCTTGAGACCATTCTCCACTCAGCAACTAGGGTGAGCATTTTAAAAATGCAAATCAAGCTGGGCATGAGGCATTCCTATAATTCTAGTGGCTGGGGAGCCTGAGGAAGGACGATTTCGAGGTCAAAGCCAGCCTCAGCAACTTAGTGAGGCCTAAGCAACTCCATGAGATGCTGTCTCTAAATTAAATGTATTTTTTAAAAATGGGAGCTGAGAGCTGGGGTCGAGGCTCAGTGCTAGAGCATTTGCTTAACACATGTGGGTCACTGAGTTCGATCCTCAGCACCACATAAAAATAAACAAATAAAGGTACTGTGTTCATCTACAACTAAAAAAAAATTAAAAGAAAAAAATGGGGGTTGAGGATGTGGCTCAGTGGTTAAGAGCCCCTGGGTTCAATTCCCAGTACAAAAAAAAATGCAAATCAGACTGTTCCATTTAAATGTTTAAAATCCACCAGTGACTTCCTATCATATTGGAATAAAAACCTAAATTTTTACAGGCTCGGTAATGCACACCTATAATCCCAGTTACTCAGGAGGCTGAGGCAGGAGGATCACAAGTCTGAGTTCAGCCCGGACAATTTAGCAAGGCTCTGTTTCAAAATAAAATGATTTGGGTTTGTAGCTCAGTAGTAAAAGAGGTTACCCCAGTAGCAGAAAACAGAAAATCTCCTCCCTCCTTACAAAGGCCCCATGGTCTTACTGGGGACCACTCTCCCAGTCACTTGCTCCACAGTAGCCCTCCTGCCCTTTCCCACCTTGAGACCTTGTCACCTGCTTTTCCCTCAGCATGGATCCCTTTGCATGGATCTTACCTCCCCAGTTCCCTCTTTTAAAGTGGCCATTCCCTCCTTTTGCCTTTTTCATATTGTCTTATAAATGACTTCAAAGCTTTTATGAGTTTCTAACCTTCTTATGTATCTGCTAACCTTCATTAGCATGTGAGGTTCATGAGACAAGGCAGCCTGCGTGTCCCAGGACAGTGAATGGCACTTAGTAGATGCTGGATAAAAATATTTGTTGACAGAACGAGCAAATGTACAAATGAGTGAGCTGTTTCCTTCTGAAGAAAAACTCCAGTTTATGTATAACACCTGCCATTGCTGCAGGGCAGAAAGGAAAGTAGAGTGGGCTGAGAGCAGGGAGAAATGGTGGGAGTAGCACCTCTAATTCTCTTGTGGGGTCACACAGGGTGGGGTCAGGGGAGTAAGGTATGCCCTCTAGGTGCTAACCTCACCCTGGGCCTCCTTCCAAGCCTGGCGCACCTTGATCTTCACTTTAAAAGGATCGATCAGGAAGATCACCTTGGGGTTGCCCACCAGGGAAGGTAGCTGCCCATTATCTGGCACCTCCAAGTCGAACCTCTGCAGCATCCAGGCTATGAAGAGGAAGATCTCCTGGCGGGCCAGGATCTCTCCTACACAGGAGCGGGGACCAGCTCCAAAGGGCAGGTAGCTGGGAGACGGTGAGATGAGGTGGCTTCCAGTTGGATCCAAGAAGCGCTCTGTGGGCAAGGGGGAGGCATTAGCCAGGGATGAGGCCGTGGAGAATCATGCTTCCACCCTGGCTGAGGCAGAGATGTGGCCCTGTCTGAGGACCTCCAGACTGAAGAGAGATAAAGCTCTGCTCTCAGGTAGGTAGCCCTTCACGTGACACAGAGGAAATGAAATGATCAAGAACGATGGGGAGGGGAGGGGGCAGTGTCAACAGATGAAAATGCCACCATCTAAGCTTAATAGGAGTCAGATGCTTAGAGGACTTCGCAGAGCCGTGCAGTTGATTGGAAGGAGAGCAAGGGAAACCCAGCCATAGTCTGGCAGTCTACAACAATGTGGGCGTGGCAACAGGTCCATGGAGATGGGGCCAAGAGTTTTCTAGTAGCAAGCTTGGCAGATGGGAAGAGAGGCTTGGGGGAGGGGGGACCTGTAGAGCAGAGTCCAGGCTGGCTGTGTGATCTAGGGAGCATGACAGGATGGGACAGGGACTTACCTGGCATGAACTGGTTTGGCTGGTTCCACTCCTCCTCATTGTGATGAAGTGCCCACAAGTTGACGATCACCTGTGTGTCCTTGTCGATGGTATACTCACCAATGCTGTTCCAGAGAGGGAGAGGAAAAAGGGTCTGTGACATTGCCCTTCCCTCCTCACTCAGCCCAAAGTCTCCACATTCTACCACCTTGGGGGGAAAGAATCCTTTACTCCCTCATTTCCCAATCATCTGTCTTTTCCTTAGTTTGTAACAGATCAAATCTGAATCGAGCTCTATCCTCTAGACAAGCACTATGTACTGACACTGTACACAGGGACATCCATGGCTGTCAGGGGATGTGGTATGCATATATCTAAGGCAACTGTTGGGCTGGGCAGGAGCGTAGAACTCCAACAGCTTTATCCCAGCCCACATGCCTCCAAGGGCAACAAGCAGCTAGCTTCCTGGGAAATTAGGTGGGTCTATATATTGGTCAGTGAGTGTCAGTGGGTGGTAGATACACTGATCAGAAGGCCACTGATCATTGTTAGGAGTCAGCGTTCAACTCGCAGGCTGAGGGCAGGGCTCGGGTATGGATGAGGAACCAGGTGGGCTGGCAAGCAGAGTTGGCCTAGATGTCTTTGGGAGGGAAAGCATACCTGGAATCAGTATTAGCCTTGTGGGGTATGAGCATTGGGGCCACAGGTCTGATGCGAAGCACCTCTCGGATGGTGGCCTCTAACATGAGGAGGTGATTCCTGTCACTGAAAGTTGGTGTACGGCTGAAACCTACATTCTGGTCAATCTCCTCATGGATCTTCTTCTTCACCTAAGAGCCAGAGGGAGATGCACATACCAGTGTGCTTCAAGCCCAAGAGAAGCATGGGCTTGGCAGAATCCAATGGTCACATCCTGTACAGACCCTTTCCAGCACAGCCCAGGCTCTGCTTCCAGAAGATGGAACAGCTTTAATCTGGGGCCAGGGCCAGCACCTACTTGGGTGAGGGACAGGGCAGCCCCAGGGCATTGCCTCTTCTTTTCTCTGGGATGCAGAGGTCATGCTGGCTGGTTCCCAGGCAAATGGAAAGACAGTAGTGGGGACAAACTCACCTGAGGATTGTGCAGCAGGAAGGCTACAATCCAATGCACCACAGAGACTGTGGTCTCCACACCAGCTCCAAAGATGTCCGCCATGGTGGCAACAATGTGATTATCTGAAAACATATTTGAATCCAGGTCTGGGCCACTATTGTTATTCTCTGCATTCATCTTGGCTTGCATGAAAATGTCCAGCATGTTGGTGATACAGTCACTGTTGAATTTCTCCTGGGTTGGGGAAAGTTGAGACTGATAAGGAAAGAGCTCCACCTGCAGCACTCCTGCCATACTTCTGTTACACTAGTCAGGGCCTCTTACACTTGAAAGTGAGGTAAGACTAGCAGGATCTATGTTTACGTAGGTAGGAGAAAGCACTGTGCCTTCTTTAAATTTGAGGGGTAGACAGATGCCATCTAAGCTCCTCCTTTATTTCTTACTTTACCACTTCCATTCATTAATTGGGTCAATTTGTATTGTGCATCTACTATGTGCCAGACTCTGCTAAGCTCTGCAGATATTACAATGTCCAAAATGTACCCCAGTCCTGTTCCCAGGACATTTTCAAACATACTCATATTTTTCTCTTTCTTTCTTCTTTTTTCTTTCTGGTATTGGGAATTGAACCCAAGAGTACTTTACTACTGAGCCATATCCCCAGCCCCTTTTATCTTTTATTTTGAAATGGATCTCACTAAGTTGCTTAGGGTCTTGTTAAGTTGCTGAGGCTGGGCTTCAACTTGCGATCCTCAGTCTCCTGAGTCTCTGGGATTACAGATTTGCACCACTATGCCTGGCCACTTCACTCATACTTTCATCTTCTCAATCACCTACCTTGTGCTTTTTCATTATTTGATTCAGTATTGCATCTCGCACATCAACACACCTCTTTAGCATTTCCAGGGTCTTATTGGGAAAAATCTGGGGAGTAGAAAGAAATGTCAAATCCACTCCTCTTCCACTTTGCTATTCCATCTATGAGAATCCATCCTACAGATCCTAGCTTTCTGTCTCAGGAGAATTTCTACTCTAACCTTACCTTCAGCCTTAATGAAGGACAAGATGGGGACACAGAATGGGTTCCTCAGGGACAACTCCAAGAAGAGAGAAGGGTACAGATTCCTCTTCCCAGTTAACCAAACATCAAACCCTGATTACTATGTGCGGAGTTCTTTAGACTAAGATAAATTTGAGTCTGAAGACAAGGGCAAGTTCCTTAACCTAGTTAAGCCTGTTTTCTCTTCTGTACAATGAAGATAATAAAACATACCTCCAAGGGGAATTCAATGATTAATGTTTCTAGAGTGCTTAATACTGGCACACGACAATTGGAAAATAAATGAGAGCCACTATCATGAGTTTTATTAAGATTCATGATTCAAAAGGCAGATCCATTTGTATAGAGAAGTGGCCAAGGTTGTATGAGGCAGAGGTCACTGGCTGAGGAGGTCAGGAAAAAGATAGGTCTGGAGACAAAGAAGAATCAGGGACACTGTCTGAATTTGCTGGGATCTGAAGGTGTCATTTGGCTTCATTCTCACCTTCAACCAGGGGAACATGTCCACCAGAGTTTCATCTCCCAGACTCTCCAAGATACTTCTACTGAAGTTCCTTATGGTTCTCAACTCTGGATCCTCAGTTTTGTAGGAGATGTTGAAGCAGATGATGCAGATTACGTTAAGTATAGCCATGAAGACAGGAAAGGACAAATCTATGACTTGTCCATGGCGGGTGGCCAGATGATCACACAATGCACTGGCTTCCCGACATACTGAGGGGAGAGAGAGGCGTGAGGGTGGGGACTGCATTTGCACCCTGGCCACCCTCTACCAGTTCCTTTTTAGCCAGGGTGGGGCAGAGATAGCAATTAGCCACTAGATGGTAGCAATCGACAAGAAAAGACTGAAATAAACCATCCCTAACCCTTTCCTCCTCCCCAGCCCTCTTTTCACTCCCAGCTCCTGTGTGATCAGCTCCAGCCCCCGGCACCATCCCAGCACTCACTGATGTTCTCCAGCTTCTGGTCGCCCTCCCTGAACAGGGCAAAAGTGCCCAGCACTAGCTTCCGGTGCAGCTGCCATTGAGTGTTGGAGTCAGCAAAGGCAATGCCCTTCCACTGGTCTGACAGGAGGCCTAGAGTTACCTTTGGAGAGCAGACAAGGCTGTAGGACTCACACACCATCCACCCACCCCTTGCCCCAGCCCTACTCCCCCAGCCCCTCTCCATTTCTGGGGGAGAAAGCAGGTACCTGTTGGTGCTGACTCCCATGTGGGGATATCTCTGTTCTATTCCACCATGACTGTTAGGTCTTGATAGGACAGACTAAAGCCCTCTATTTATGGGAGTAATTAGCACCAGGGTACTGAGATGGGGCACTGGGAGTATTTCTGGGATAGCTATCCAACAGCAAGCTCAATGGGTCAACGCAGTCCTGAAATGCTACTGTAGGTCAGTTGTCCACCCCCTTGAACTGGAGCCATGGGGATAGTTCCAGAGAAATAGCAATCTCACTGGTCTAGGAGTCAGGGTGCTTCTCCCCAGTAACTTCCCAAGTGGGAAAGAATCACTGCCCCCATTTTCCACAAAGAATAGCCTCAACACTGGCTATTTATTGAGCACTTCGTGCTGGGGCCAGACTAGGTGCCTTATATAACCTTAAATTAGGACCAGAGAGATTATCATCTAGTTCAGGGGTGAAATGAGCGGGGTGACAGATCCACAACCCCTCAGGACCACACACCCACCCCACTCCACTCCTGGGCAGCCCATTCTAGAGGACCTCCTTTAATTCTTCCTTCCTAATTTAGAGGCTAGGGGAGTTTGAGGAGTTCCTCCCCTCTTATCCACCCCCAACTAGTCTGATTTTGAAAGAATATTAAGAACTGCACAACCCCAGGTGGGGGGAAGGGAAGAAGAATGGACACTGCTTACCACAGGGGGCCGCCCGGAGAATTCCTTGCCCTTCTTGACAAGCACCTCCTTGGCTAGCTGGTGGTTGCCAATAATCACTATAGTCTTGGTGCCCACACGAAAGGAATAGATGGGTCCGTATTTTTTCTGCAGCTTGAAAAAGCTGACGTGCTTGTGGCCATGTCTGGGGAGGAATGGCAGGCTGCCCACCAGGGGCAGGTATGGGAGGCTCTTGGGATACTTGGCCCCAGGAACCCTTACCTTGGACCAAAAGACATAGGCCAGGGTGAGCAGCAGAAGAGCCACGAGCTCCCACATGGTGGCGAGGTGCCTGGCAGGCAGGAAGGATAGCTGGGGCAGGAGAAGCTGTAGCAACTTTAGGGTGCCAGGAGGCCTTTTTAAGGGCTTCTCTGATCTTTACCTTGAAATTCTGTTATCTCTTGGCTTGTGAAAGTTAATCCTGGAGCTGAGCCAGGCCTGACCTCTCTCCAAGAACCAGGATATGAGGGGTAGGGGAGGTCTCTTCAAGGGCTGGCTCAACTGGAGGGCAAACCAGTGGAGGAGGAGCTGGATAAGGCAGGACAGCTGGTCTCCTCCCTGGAACTCTTCAGCCATGGATAACCCCAGAGTGCACCAGAGGCAAATGGTATCTGAATTAGCAATCAAGGCTTAGGACTTTCCATGTTGTAAAATCAAAATCAGAATCATCGGAGAGATAACAATGTCAGCAGAATTACAACTCACTGGGCCTGTCAGAGACACTTCATCCAGTCTATCATTTAATACTAGAGAAAAGTGAGGTCAGATTAAAGACACGTGAAGTGGTGGCAAAGTCCCACATGTCCTAATTCCTTGGTAACTGCTCTTTCCAGAGGTGTCGATGCACAAGCATTGAGAGCACCACTCCAAGAGCCAGACAAGTTTGGGTTCAAGTTCTAGCTTGGTCATTTTTTAGCTATATGATCTTGGGTGAGTTACTTAACTTATTTTGAAAAAAATGCTTTTATTATGTGTGTATTTTTAAAAATTTACTGATTTTCTGGGTTTTTTTGTTTGTTTGTTTTTGTTTTTTTCATGCTGGGGATTGAACCCAGGGCTTCATGCATACTAGTAAAGTGCTCTATCCCTGAGCAACATCTCCAACCTTCTATTATATTATTATTTATTTTTTATTTTTTGGTACTGGGGATTGAACTCACTCAACCACTGAGCCACATCCCCAGCCCTATTTTGTATTTTATTTAGAGACAGGGTCTCACTGAGTTGCTTAGTGCCTCACAGTTGCTGAGGCTGGCTTTTTCTTTTCCTTTTTTTTTTTTAATTTTATTTTTTTTAGTTGTAGTTAGATACAATATTTTTATTTTATTTATTTGTTTTTATGTGATGCTGAGGATGGAACCCAGTGCCTCCCACATGCTAGGTGAGTGCTCTCTCTACTGCTGAGCCACAACCCCAGCCTCTGAGGCTGGCTTTGAACTTGTGATTCTCCTGCCCCTACCTCCAAAGCTACTGGGATTACAGGCATATGTCACCCCACCCAGCTACTATATTATTTTTAATGATTGAATTCTATTGTGTATATACCAAGTATATGCCTACCTAATTTAACTGATCCTGTATTGTACTGAACATTTAGGTTGTTTCTAATTTTGTCTTTGTTGTTGACATAAACAACATTAAGGAAGCAACTTGGAGTGAAATCTTTGTGCATAACCATTAATATTTTCTTGTAGGATAGAATCCTAAAAGGGGAGTTATTGGTCAAAGGCTATGTATGCATATTTTAAAGATTTGTAACAAATATTTCTGAGTTGCATTTCATTAATATATTTCTTGGTATTCAACCATTCCTAGAACAATATTAAATTTTTTCAATGTCTTCATTTAACACAATTGAATTCTCTTGTGATTTGCTTAGGCTTTCATTTCTTTTGTATCTCTGTTCATATGAAAAATTGGATTGTAGTTTTCTTATTTGTGCATTGCCAGGCTTTGGTAATATGATTTTGCTAGTTTATACATTTATCTGAGAAACATTCAATCTTTTTCTATGTCCAATATAGAGAAAATATGTTGAAAAGCCAGGTGTGGTGGTGCATGTCTGTAATCCCAGTGACTCAGGAGGCTAAAGCAGGAGGATCAAAAGTTCAAAGCCAGACTCAGCAATTTAGCAAGGCCCTAAGCAACTTAGAAAGATCCTGAAGGGAAAGCGAGGAACGAGAGACGGGTAAGTGAGAAATGAAAAACAGAGACCAGGCAGAGATACACACGAGAATTTATTTGTCAGAGCTGACAAATAAGGGCCATCTCTCTATAGGAGAGAGAGGCAAAACAGGCTTGGGGTCTGGGATTTTTATAGGGCAGGCTCAGGAATCAGAGCAGAGGAGGTCCTCATACGGGCAGTTAAGGGTTGGGTTGGTATGAGGGAGTGGTGACCCTTTCTCAGAAAGACCCTTGGGTGAGAAAGCAAGGCTGTCACCTAAGATGGTTGCACAGATGCTAAGCAAGGACCTTATATTCCTTGATTTTTTGTTTTTATTTGGCCCCTTAGGGAACAGGATGTAGGTCAACCTTCTATAACTGCTTCCTGCTAGGAAGGGACAGTGTTTGAATCATTTGGGACTATGATGGAGGTTGAGTGGTGATAGAATGCTGTCCTCAGTGGCCCAATTTTGGTGAGGGATTGGTATTGCTTCAGCAGAGGAGAGCTGTTGCTGTTCGAGGTCCTGTTTTATCTTGTCCTTTACTATACCAGGATGATTGACATAAAAATAACATTCCTCCTGTAGATACAGATAAAGTCCGCCTTTTTCAGCTGTAAGAAGGTCAAGGACTCTTCGATTCTGCAGAACCACAGCAGCTAAAGAATTAAGCTGGGATTATATGGTTAGTATGACTTGAGCAAGTTGCTGTAAGTCTCCTAGAAACTGGAATGGTAATTCCTGGTAATGGTACCCCGGGAGGTGAGAGCAGAATGAGGGAGGAGGGCAAAAATGAAAAAGGGAAGGGTGGTACTTGTGGTTCTTCAGTGTCCTCGTGGTCCTCAGAGACAGAAGGAAGATTGGGGGGTCTGAGCTTGGAGAAACACAACTTGAGAGGGCCTGTGGGTCCCACTGCATAAGATAATGGAGAGGACTGTTTTTAATGGGAGTTATGAACTCAATATGGGATGCCCTCGAGGCAGGTTGCTGAGGGAGTGGTGAGAATGACCCAATAGGGTCCAGTCCATTTTGCAGAGAATTGAGAGGAGGAGGGGGCCTGTTGGGGGGTAGTAAAAAGTACCAGGTCGCCAGGAGACAGAGTGGGAGAAGGGGACGAGGCAGAACTAGGCTTTGCCAAACAGCATCGCTGTATTACTAAAGAAGTTTCCTAATGTATGCAAGAAGGGGCCAGAAAAGATGAGGAGTAAGGGGTAGTGGAGAATCAGAGAGTGGTGAGCTGAGCAGGGAGATAGGCCGTCCATATAGAAGCTCAAAAGGGGAGATGTTGAGTGGCTTCTTTGGGAGGGCCCATAACTTAAGAAGAGCTAAGGGAAGGAGTTTAGTCCACTCT
This sequence comes from Marmota monax, assembly GCF_021218885.2. NCBI lineage: Eukaryota > Metazoa > Chordata > Mammalia > Rodentia > Sciuridae > Marmota > Marmota monax. Next base: position 18,827,787 of record NW_026692881.1, read on the forward strand.
AAATGTAATTGAGGGAGGCTCCCTTTGCCAAAGTGAAGGCTCTGATGAGGGCAACAAGTTCAGCCTGCTAATTGGATATAGTATGGGGGAGGGGAACTGCTTACACAACCAAGGTTAGAGACTATAGCACACCCTGCCCTACAAACTTCCTGAAGGAAGAAGCCATCTGTGAACTATGTGTGTGTTGCCTGGAGCAAGGGGCCTTCCTGTATGTGGGAGGGATGTGGAAGAAACTCCTCCAGAGTTTCAATGCATGGATGGGTAAGAGGAGAAGAGGTGGAAGAGTCCTGAGGAGCGGGTAGGAGAGTGGCAGGGTTTACTGGTGAGCATATGTGGAAAGTAAGACTGGGATCTTCCACCAGGGAAACTTGTAGAGATAAAAGGCAAGGCGGGGGTGAGGGGGGTAAGGAATGTAAGCCCTTGTAGGTGAGGAGTTCCTTTAGGTGATGGGGAGCCAGGATGGTGGGGCCTCAAAGGTAAGTTTCTTTGACTCGTTAAAGAGTAGAGAGGCTGGGGCCAACATTCATAGGCAAGGGGCCCATCCCCGAACAGTAGGTTCAAGATAAGCCACAGGGGCAAAGGTTGGTCCCAGCATGTGTCCAAGGACCCCTAGAGCAAATCCCTGCTTTTCAGCCATGTAAAGATGAAGTGGGTGTTGGAGATCAGGGAGATGGAGGGCAGAGGCCTGGAAGAGGGCCTGCTGGAGCCTGGTGAAGGGCTCTGTAACAGAGTACAATAGGGGTTCAGAGAGTGCACCCCGGACTGCATCATACAGATGCTTAGCCAATATAGAGTAGTTAGGAACCCAAGTTCTGAGGAATCCCGCCATACCTAGAAAGGAGAGAATTTCTTCCTTAGTATAGGGGTTGATATATTAGTGATAAGACCCTTTCTATCAACTGTAAAGGCTTTGTGTGTAGGGGTCAGGAGGAGGCCTAGGTATGTTACCATTGCCAAGGAAAGCTATATCTTGGATGGAAAAACCCTATAGTCACAGGCAGAAAGAAAGCTAAGAAGTTTACAGGTATCCTGATGACTGACCTCAAAGGAGGGACTGAAAAGAAGGCGGTCATCAACACACTGTAGCACCATAGACTGAGTGAGATGTATGGATACTAGGTCCTTAGCCAAGGCCCTGTCAGAAGACATGAGGGCTGTCTTGGAACCCTTGGGGGAGAACTGTCCACATCAGCTGAGTGGAGTTACAAGACTCAGGGTCTGTCCATGTATAGGTGAAAATGTCTTGAGAGAATGGAGGGGAATAGAGAAGAAGGCATCTTTCAGGTCTAGTTCTAAGAAGTAAAAGGTCCCGAAGGAATGGTGGAGAGAAGGGTATAAGGATTTGTTACCATGGGATGAATTGGGATGACCGCAGAGTTGATGTAACAGAGGTCTTGGATCAAGGCTTTTTTGCTGCCTTGGTGTTATAAGGGGAATGAGAAGGTCTAAGGAATCCCGTTCACAAGATGTCTTGAATGATAGGCTGGAGCCTAGGAGTTTTTGTCGGGAGAGTGGGTATTGTGATTGGGCCAAAAAATGGAGGGGGATCTTTGAGACGGATATGAATGGGCTCGTGGTGTGAGGAGATAGGACTTGAAAAATCCCAGAGAGTAGGGTACACCTTAGAAGGGGGTAGTGGGAAGGCACTGGCAGATGGAATAGGGGATGGTCCTAAGGTAAAGGTGAGGATCAGGGGAGTGGCAGGCAAGTCTGGATGGAAGCGTATATGAGGAGAGAAGGAAAGTGTAGCCCCCAACTTTGTGAGGATGTCCCTTCCCATAACCAGAACAGGGCTCTATGGAATGACCAAAAAAGAGTGAGTAAAAATCAGAGAGCCAAAAACACAAACAAAGCTAGGTGTCTGTAAGGGTTGGTAAGGTTTACCATCTACCCTAACAATAGAGGTCATAGAATGAGTACTAGGTCCCCAGAACTCCTTGAGGACTGAATATGTAGCCCTGGTGTCTCGGGGGGAAGGAGACAGGCATAGCTGAAATACACAGAGTTACCCTGGGTTCCTGTGGAATGATGGTATTGGTCGGGTGATGGGGACCTGGGCCTCGTCAATCCTCTGCAGCCAGTCCTAAGAGTTGGAAAGGGGAACCAGAAAGACCGGATGGCCAGGTGCCACTATAGGCTTGGGGACAGTCAACGACCCAGTGTCCCTTCTGATGGCATTTAGAACAAAGGCCCTGAGGCTTGTGAGGCTTAAGACTTGTACAAGCCCAGTGACCCATCTGACGACATGTAAAACAGGGTATGGGTGGTCCTGAGGGACCCATCCGCTGGCCAGTGGAACCAGGGGCAGATGCTAAGGCCAGACAGACAGACTGAGTGAGCATCTCTCTCATTATACACCTTAAAGGCCACTTCCAGAACCTCAGCTTGGGGAGTTAGGAGCCCCCTCTTGAGGCGCCTTAGTTTGGCCTTAATATCGGGGAAACTCTGGGAGAAAAAGTAGGTCATTAGTAGTTGTCTCCCATCTGGAGTCTCAGGGTCCATATTAGTGTATTGTAATAAAGCCTTGGTCAGGGGGTCTAAAATGTTGAAGGGTTTTCATTCTTATCTTGGAAGAGTTCCTGGAGCCTTTCATAACTAATAGCCTTATGGGATGAATTGGTTTCTACTAGTTACTCCTCTAGGTGAATTGTAATCCCAATTGGGGTCCCAATCAGAGACTGCTTCAATGCCAATCAGATAGGCAGGGGAGGTCTGATATACCTCATCAGCATAATTTCTAACTGTGCTCCCAAACTCACCTGTGCTCCTCAGGCAGGAGGGTGTTAGATAAGATCATATGGACATTGTGGAAGGTCAAATTATATGATTGGGTCAGAAACTGAAACTCTTTGTTATATGTGGGGAGACTTGAAGTATAGGACCTAAGCTGCTTTTCTGACAAAGAGAAAGGCACATGAACCTGGATTACACCATCTACCCCAGCCACCGGCATAGAGGACACAGAGATGCAGGTTAGGCAGTGGCAGCCTGTAAGTGTGTGGCAGGAGGAGAAAAGGGCAGAGGGGCCGAGGGGACAATTGCTGCAGAGGTTTCATTAGAAAGAGAATTGTGGAATGGACAGGGCTCATCTGCTGGGTTGAAGGAGGAGGAGTCCCTGGTAGGATCTTCTGTCCCTTTGGAATCAGGCATAGGGGAGGTGAGAGCTGAGAGGACTTGTGTGGGAGAGCAAGTGCTGCAGAGAGAGGGCTTAGAATGGAGAGAAGGCCTGAACGTAGATATCTCTTTCCATTTTCCCAAGTGCTCACAATAGTTGAAAAGATCCCTGATAATATTGGAGTCTAGAGTGCCATTAAGCAGCCATTTGGAGTTGTTATCCAAAGGATATTGAGGCCAGATCTGATTGCATGAGCAGATAAGCTTTTGGGGGGTTTAGGTCCAGGGTGAGAGAGAGAGACATAGGTTAGTCAGGAGGCAGCTAGGGGACTATGGGAGGGAACAGATGAGGTGACTTTAGAGGTGGGGTGAGACATAGGAGGTGAGTTTAGAGGTGGGGTGTCCCCCAGTCTCTAGTATCACCTAGTCAAAAGGACGGTTATGCTCAGGGGGTCATCACTACTGCTGGGTAAACGTTGGGGCAGGAGCCTGTAGAGGCCCTTGGGTGCCTGGCTGGGACTATATAGTAGAGGCAGAAGCCTGTAGAAGGGGCAGAAGCCCGTAGAAGGGGCAAAAACACCCATAGAGATTAACCCGAGGCCGAGAGGTCAGCTCACCAGGAACAACTACCAATCATCCTCAGTGTTGTTTTTTTTTTTTTCTCAAAATATAGGACCCAAATAAAAGACCACTTATAGACCCAGTTGACAGTAGGGATCAGCTGTAGCTGTGAAAGCTGTGGCTCAGGATGCCCCCAACCACATGGTAACCCTGGGAGTGCTGCACAATCAATGGTCACTTCCCGGGACACGTAGTTCGTTTAGGTTGACCGGAGACAAGGGTCTTACCTGAAATGTCTGGTGGTGGGTACAGAGAGGGCATTCAGTAAAATGGAGGGCCTGGTCCCATGATGGAATGCAGATCAGGGCCCAGTGATGCTTGGTGACCCTTGAAGAAGGGAGCGGGCACTCCGGGGAACCTGATCCCCGGTTTCGGCACCAAAATGAAGGGAAAGCGAGGAATGAGAGATGGGGAAGTGAGAAATGAAAGACAGAGACCAGGCAGAGATATACACAAGAGTTTATTTGTCAGAGCTGACAAATCGCCATCTCTGTAGAGGAGAGAGAGAGGCAAAACAGGCTTGGGTTCTGGGACTTTTATAGGGCAGGCTCAGGAATCAGAGCAGAGGAGGTCCTAATGCAGGCAGTTAAGGGTTGGGTTGGTATGAGGGAGCCTTTCTCAGAAAGGATCTTGGGTTGGTATGGTGAGCCTTTCTCAGAAAGGATCTTGGGCGGGAAAGCAAAATTTTTTCCTTAAAATGGCATCTGTCACTTAAGATGGCTGTCCAGATGCTAAGCAAGGACCTTATAGATCCTGTCTCAAAATAAAAAATAAAAAGGGTGGGGATGTTGCTCAGTGGTTAAACATCCCTGTGTTTGATCTTCTGAACCTGCTCCCACTGCCAAAAAAAGATTAAATATCATGAGAAGAATTATCCATTCTTTGAGACTGTAAGGAAGGATGGGCATGAGAACAATCAGTCCTAGTACCTTTTGTGGGGATACAAATCTAATGAAAACATCCAGTTTCTTCAATAGTTATTGATCTTCTCAACTTTCTGACTCTACTTGAGTCAGTTTTGACAATTATATATTTCTTAAAATTTTGCATTTTCTATCTTTTCTTCACTTGTCAAAGAGTTTATTCATCTTTCTGAAGACTCTCCTTTTGCATTTATTCAGAGACTGGTTGTTGTGGTTTTGTTTTGTTCTCAATGTTGGATCATACGGTTGCTATAGTATAAACTGGAACATCCTCCAGAGGCCCATGTGTTAAAGGCAATACTAAAAGTAATGCCTGAGGCACTACTAAGAGGTGGTAGAACCGGAAACAGGTGGGGCCTAATGGGAGATCTTCTGCTCACTGGAGGCATGCCCTCAAAGGAGATAGTGGGATCCAAACTCCTTCCTTTCTCTCTTTCACATCCTGCCCATGAGGTGACTAGCTTTGCTTTCTTATGTGCTGTCCGTCCTGTACTCCTTGCCATGATGTACTGCTGCCCCACAGGCTCAAAAGCAATGAAGTCAACTGGTCACAGACTGAAACCTGAAACTATGAGCCAAAGTAAACCTTTTCTCTTTACAAGTTGATTAGATAAGGTATTTTGTTACAGTGATGGAAAGCTCACTAATACAATGATCAATGTAAAATATTCTGTGTAGCTTTATAGCATAATTTAGACTGAAAACTTGTATTAATTTCACTACGCTTATATTCCTCTTTTTCCTTCTTTGTCTGAAACAAAGTTCATTTTCTTCTAGAGCTGAACCTTTGACTTGGCAACTCCATTCTGAGTGTATACAACAGAATGTGTGAATATGTTCACCAAAAGGCAAGTTCAGGCTGGGGATGCAGCTCAGTGGTAGAGCATTTGCCTAGCATATGGGAAGCCCTAAGTTTGATCCCTAGTACTGTGGGGGGGAAGTGTTCATAGCAGCACTATTTGTAATAATCCAAAACTAGAAAACAACCCTCATATTTATCAATTATAGAATGGATAAATTGTCAAAAACCATCTACAGCAGAATATATACAGTGATGAGAATGAATGAACTACAACTACTTGCACGAACATGGATGGATCTCACGAGCATAATACTGTATGAAGAAGCCACACAGGTAAGAATGTATACTGTATTGTTTTATTTATATAAAATTTTAAAACATAAACCAATTCATGGTTATATAAGTTAAGTGGCTAAAATGGGGGTGGTGGCACACACCTGTAATCCCAGAAACTGGGAAGTCTGAGGCAGGAGGACTGCAAATTCAAAGCCAGCCGGGGCAACTCAGTGAGACTCTGTTTCAAAATAAAAAGGGCGGGGGGATGTAGCTAAGTGGTAGAGTGGCCAAAGTTCAATCCCCAGTACCGAAAACAACAACAATAACAAAACAAATAAAAAGCTGAACTGAAAATGATCAATTCATTTTCATAATTCTTCGGAAACTTCAACGTTATTATTTCTGTTTTACAAAAGAAGAGTATAAGACGCAGCAGTTGAGCCATTTGCAACTGCTAAATGGTAGAACTGAGATTGTAATTCAGGCCTTCTGATTCTAAACCATCAATTTTACTAAAGTTATCCTCCATGTCCAAAAGAGATGTTTGCTTGGGCCTTGTTTTCCTTAGGCTGTCAATTTGAGTATTTTAAATGTGTTTAGTTAGTAACATCTGCTAGGCGCATGCGTCTCTTCCTTTTCCCGCAATAGGGTGGAGGGGAAACGCCTCCTCTTTCCCTTACGCTTGCCTGTTTTGGCCCCGGTGGCTCGCCATCATTGGCGAAGACATTCGCTAGGATGGCGACTGGAACCCCGGATTCGCAAGCACGATTTGGTCAGTCAGTGAAGGGGCTTCTCACTGAGAAAGTGAACACCTGTGGTACCGACGTGATCGCGCTCACCAAGCAAGTGCTCAAGGGGTCCCGCAGCTCCGAGGTGAGCTGGGAGTGGAAGCTGCCGGCCCACACTCCGGAACGGGCAGTCTTTCGTAGTTGGGTTCGGTCGACGCGTTGCATCCTGGGGCGTGTAGGCTGTGAACTGGTCTCCCGGGGTGGGGCTGGTCCTCGGAGGGCGCGTGTTGCATTCTGGGGTGTGTAGTCTCTGGGTAGGTCTAGCGGCTTAAAGCGAAGAAAGGTGTGATGAGAATCTGCGCTTTTAAAATAGTCCTTAATTGTACTTGGGGTTGTCTCTAGTGAAGATCGGGCCCATTCGGCCCCGGAATTTCTGTATCAGCATCCCAGATTTCTTCCACACTTTTGTGCATCGCCAAGGGATTTATTCCTTCCTGATTTGTCTCTTTGATCACATTCTTGGTTTTCTGGGTTTGGTTTGGTTTTAGAATAGCTTTCTCCTTTGCCTCGTTTTCTCTCTCCATCTTCTGGCTTATTGCATGAATGGAATTATTTGATGGCTTCTCTCACCAAAAAGCTTTATTTATATACACTGCCTCTCCTTCAAGCAGACCTATCTATTGAACTAGATATTCACCCAGGAGAAATGAAAATATATGTCCCCATGGACTGCTGAAAGGATGATGAAACGGGTCCAGTGACCCAGCCTCTCCACTCATAGGTATTTATTCAAGAGAAGTGAAAACATATGCCCATCATTTTGTTTTGTTTTCTTTTTTGTTCATATTTTGTTCATCATTTTATTGGATAAAACAATCACACATTTAATATAGCTAATATTTCCAGTTTTGCTTTTTTTTTTTTTAGAGAGAGAGTGAGAGAGAGAGAGAGAGAGAGAATTTTTTTTTAATATTTATTTTTTTTAGTTTTCAGCGGACGCAACATCTTTGTTTGTATGTGGTGCTGAGGATCAAACCCTGGCCTCACGCAAGCCAGGCGAGCGCGCTACAGCTTGAGCCACATCCCCAGCCCGCCTTCTTTAAAATGGTGTGTGTGTGTGTGTGTGTGTATGTGCGTGTGTGTGTGTGTGTGCGCGCGTGCGTGCTTGCCCGATGAACCCCAAGGCCTCAGGCATGCTAGGCAAGCACTCTACTACTGAGAGCCAAATCTCCAGTCCAAATGTTATGCCCTTAGCTTTACTGAGAATGGCTTCACACAACCAACCAATCAACAAAACAACTATATGAGAAGGTGCTTACATGTTTAATTCCTTCTGTTTTTCATGTCTTTTAGATTCCTTTTCTTTTTTAAAAAAGAAAATTGTGTGTGTGTGTATACATACAAATACATATAATTTGGTATAAATCGTCTAGAATTGTTTTTTGGGGAGAAACATGGTACAAATATGTATAGGACTAGGGATGTGGCTTAGTGGTAGAGTACTTGCCCAGCATATATGAGGCCCTGGGTTTGATCCCCAGCATGACAAAAATAAAAATATGTATAAAACTTAAAAATTGATAATGTTCATAGTTAACCACAGGTATTATTGAAAATCATAATAAACTTAACATTTATTGAGCATTTTCTGTATGCTGGACACTGCTATGTTTTATTTAACTTAAATCATTAAGATGTTATATTGATTGTAAAAATATAATTATTGAAAAAGAAGGTACTTTTCTTACATAGAAGATACAGAGAGTATTTTAAATTGTTTTGGGTCATACCAGCTAGGATTCAAACCTGGTCCTAGGCTCATAAATACTGCCTTTCATGTTATTAGCTCAATTAAGTGATCAAAAAGTTACTGTGCCATCATTGACTGCCCTCATCTTTGCATTCTTCCCCTTATGTATTTTTCACATGGGATTCTGCTGAGGGATATTTAGATTTGTGTTCATAAATTAAATGTGTGGATTGAGCTAAACTAAAATATAGCCGGCTTTCTGAGATAGGATTAATACATCATCTCTCAATTCTCTGAACTTTGTACTGAATCTGTCTCTCTCTCTTTTTTTAAAAAAAATATTTTTAGTTGTAGATGGACACAATACCTTTATTTTCTTTATTTATTTTTATCTGGTGCTGAGGATCTAACTTAATGCCTCCTACTGAGCTACAGCCTCAGCCTGTACTGAATCTCTTACATGACACTTATACCATGTTGCCTTTTCTGTACTTTTACCATTTCCTTTATTAGCCTATGAGGTTATTGGAGTGTCTTTCTGATTTTCAGTCCCTTCTAATCCATAGAGATTGCTTCAGCAGTCTCCACATAGCTATTTGTTTAATTGACAATTTGCACTTGTAAAACACTCATTCCACAGCATTCATTTAACAAATATTTATTAACAAAGAGTTCCTGCTATATGCCAGGAGCTGTTCTAGGTGCAAGGGATAAACAAAACGAAATTCCTATACTTAGAAGAGACAGACAATAAATGAAACACACAAAAAATCAAGAGGTGGTAGATGCTATGAATAAGACTAAATCTGAGAATAGAGAATGATGAAAGGGTTTACCTTCAGCAGGGTGGTCAGGAAAGGGCCTCTGGGGAGGTGACATTTGAGCAGACAATGGAATGAAGTGTGGGAGCAAGCCATGTGGATATCTGGAGCAAAATGTCAAATGCAGAGGCCTTGAGGTGAGGGTGAGTATAAGGAATGTAGGGAGTCCAGTGTGCCAGGAGCAGGAAGTGAGGAGACAGGTGCCCACTTAGGCCTACAGCACAGGAGTGCTTGTCACTAATATGCTATTCTCACACACCTGTCCTATCCAGCTGAGTCATATGCTTAGTGAGGATCCATTGTGTTTTTCCTGAACTGTGTGTGTCCCTTATACTTGTTATTGCAGCTACATAATTGAATGTAATCATATGAAAAAAATAGAGCTGCTATTGCTATGAAAACTAAGATGAAGATGGGGTTGGGGATATGGCTCAAGTAGTAGATCGCTCACCTGGCATGCATAAGGCACTGGGTTCGATCCTCAGCACCATATAAAAATAAAAAATAAAGATATTATGTCCACCTAAAGCTAAAAAAATAATTATTAAAAAAACTAAGATGAAGAATCAGAAATACTTGTTGCAGATGAGTAGCTAAAACAAACTTATTGAGTTTCCGTGCTCAGATTGTTTTTTTTTCAGGTATATTCAAGATGTTCCATTTTAAAGAAGGCAAAGCTGGAAGTCTTAGATGATAGATGTGTTGTTGGTTTATGTAAGAAAATGATGCAGAGTGCTAGTAAGTACATCTGGTCATCAAGGATAAGGCCTTGGCCCTGCATTGCGACAGCCCCTGCATTCCAGGCAGTTGCACGTTCCATCACATCTATCTTCTAAATGTTTCTCAAATCCCCCTTTTTCACATTCTGTGTTTATTGCTTGTCTGAAGTCCTGTCATGTCCTCTTAACCATTCTGTCTGTCTATATCTTCCTGCCTCCAGTCCATTCTGCTTACCACACTTCTAAAATAGTAAATCTAATAATTCTATTTTTCTGAAAAATTACATGTAAAATGAGTCTAAATCCTAACCTTTACATCTCAGCTTAGAAATTGCTTCTTTAGGAAGCCCTCCCTGAATAGCTACCCTCCTAATAAGCTGGACATCCCTGCTCCCACATGCTCCTTAAGTACCCACTGCTTAAGTACCCCTGTCAATACTTCCCTCAAGATATTTTAGTGCCTATGACTCTGTTGCCCCTCCAAAATTGTGAGCCCCCTTATTACTCTTATTCAGAGAACTGATATATTCTAAGTACTCAAAAAATATTTGTTGAATGAATAACATTTTATTAATATCCTTTCTTTATGCAATTAGTTTGTCACTCACTATCCCCCATCTATAGGAGTCTGAATTGTGTTACTTTAAAGTGGCTGTAGAGGGGTTGGGGATATAGCTCAGTTGGTACAGTGCTTGCCTCGCATGCATAAGGTCCTGGGTTCAATCCCCCAACCCCCAAGAAAAGGTGACTGTAGGGATATGGCAGCATCACTCAATGGTATAGTACATGCCTAGCTCGGGCAAGATCCTGGGTTCAATCCATAGCATTGAAAAAAAATAGAAAATAGTGGCCATAGGAGTGGAACACACACTTTCATACATTATTGGTGGGAATGCAAAGTGGCACAACCCTGGTGGAGGGGATTTGGTAATATTGTAGCAAAACTACATATAATAATCATGATTCTATGAGTCTGTCCCAAAGGTAAGCTAGCAAAAATGCAGATATACATAAGAGTTCCTTGTAACACTTCTTTCAATAGCAAAAGACTGGAAACAGCTGGGTGTAGGAGGCGTGACTTCAAAGCCAGCCTCAGCAATGGCAAGGTGTTAAGCAACTCAGTGAAACTCTGTCTCTAAATAAAGTACAAAATAGGGCTGGGGATGTGGCTCAGTGGTCAAGTACCTCTGAGTTCAATTCCCGATACCAAAAAAAAAAAAAAAAAAAAGACTAGAAACAACCCCAAAGACTGATAGTGTGGTACTTGTAGTTGTAAAAGAATGAAGGACATTCAATATATGTTGCTGCAGATCAATGTGAGGGTTGTATTATGACATGAAAACAGCAGGGTGTGGAAGAATACATATAGTACGTTACATTTTAAGTAAAAACTGGGAGGGAGTAAATACATATTGTTGGCTCTCTATATCTACAGGTTCTATATCCACAGATTCAATCAACTGCAGATTGAAAATGTAGTTACGTCTGTGATGTTTGTGCCTGTACTGAACATGTGCAGATTTTTTCCCCTTGTCATGATTCCCTAAACAATACAGTGTAACTGATTGCATAGCATTTATATTGTATTGTATATTATAAGTAAGTTGGAGATGATTTAAAGGGTACAGGAAAATGAGTATAGATTATAAGCAAATATTGTGGCTTTTTTTTTTTTTTTTTTTTGACATGTAATGCATCTGTTTCTTATCTGGACCCAGAAGTATTTCCAACTGTCAGGGAACAGAGTGGAAAGCGCATATCTGCCTGTGATGAAGTGGCTCAGGCCCACGTATACCTAAAGTTTTTTTTTTGTTGTTGTTGTTGTTGTTGTTGTTTTGTTTTGGTAGCAACACTTTAAAAAAATTTTGTTCTAATTAGCTATACATAACAGTAGAATGCATTTTGATACACTGTACACAAATGGAGCATAACTTCTTATTCCTCTGGCTGTACATGGTATTGAGTCACACCAGTAGTGTAATCATACACGTATATAGAGTAATAATGTCTGTCTCATTCTGCCACCCTTCCCATCCCCGCAGCGCCACCCCTCCCCTCACTCCCCCCCCAATCCAAAGTTCCTTCATTCTTCACTGCCCACCCACCCCGGTGGCATTTTAAATAATGGACTTGAGCTCTACAGAGTTTGGTATCCACTGGGGCCGGGAAACAATCATCTGCAGATACCAAGGGACAATTATACAACTGTCCTTGTTTTAAAATGGAACAATGGAAAGTTAAACGAAAAACTAATAAAAATAGCCATGCATGGAGGGTGGGGGAGGGACAGAGATGGAAGGTTTTTATTTTATTGTTCAGACTTCAGAAGTACATAAAGATTTACTAATTTTAAAACTTAAACTGAAAAGAAAAATAAATAAAAGTTTTCCTGGGAGAAGGAATCTGGGAACTACAGCAATACTAATGTTCCTGGTTAATTTGAAATCAGCTCCATTTTCACCAGACTGTCTGCCCTAGGGGAGCAGGGAGGGCTGATAGGATGCACATTACACCTTTACGGGACCGGACTTAGGATGCTGGGAGCAGGGTACACCATGAGGCCAGAAATCTTAGTTGATCTCTGCTTGCCTCTCAGTGTCAATTCAGTCAGCTTTGCTGTGACCTCAGGCCATCCAGCTGAGGCCAAGCTCAGCTTTTCTCTCTTGGTCCCAGGGCCCAGCTATCCGTGAACTCATTAAAATCTGCCTCCACATTTCTCCTTGCTTTTCTTCTCCAACCCCATCTGGCATCTTCCATGTAGTGGTTCCCACTCTAAGCTTGGAGCTTCTTTTCAGGACCCCCTCCCCATCCTTTTTATTGTCTTCCTTTTTTCTTTTTGGTGGTGCTAGGCTTGTACGCTAGGTAAGAGTTCCAGCACTGAGTTGCATTTCTAGACAGATCCATTCCCCCTGTCTTTTCCAGCCTAGCCTCAACTCCTGCTACCTCACTACTCTCAAACTACCACAGATTCCAAATTTGCTTTTAAAGAATCAAGTCAGAGCCATGCGCAGTGGCACACACCTGTAATCCCAGTGGCTAGGGAGGTGGAGGCAGGAGGATAGTGAGGTTCAAAGCCAGCCTCAGCAAAAGTGAGGTGCTAAGCAACTTTGTGAGACACTGTCTCCAAATAAAATACAAAATAGGGTTGGGGATGTGGCTCAGTGGTTGAGTGCCCCGAGTTCAATTCCCAGTTCCATAAAAAAAAAAAGAAAGAAAGAAAGAAAGAATCAGAAGTCAAGTTCTGTCACTGGACTTACGGAGACAAAGGTTTCGTGCTGATTTCTCTTGACACTTGATGAATAAGCTATGCAGAATGCCCTGTGGTCTTGGAGCATTCAGATTCTCAGGAGGTGGCTTTTGGACAGATGTCAAGCCCATGCCAGAACTGCCACAGTGCCAATGAAATGAATTTGCAATACGAACAAATGGAAAGTTCTTCTCCATTATATTATGAACATTTGTGGTTGTGTTCGATGGAGGAGGGCAGGAGGGAGAGGATGGTGGTGAAACAGCTGCACAGAGAAAATTGCAGGAAGTTTGGAACTTTTGATCATTACCATTTTATTCTTGTCTTCCAGCTGCTGGGTCAGGCAGCTCGAAACATGGTACTACAGGAAGATGCCATCTTGCACTCCGAAGACGTAAGAAATAATTTCTTGTATGATTTGGGTTTAGATACATAGTTTGTGTGGCTACCAGGAAGTGGAATATTCTGCTTCTTTCTCTTTTTATATGGATTGGGTTTAGATACATAGTTTGTGTGGCTACCAGGAAGTGGAATATTCTGCTTCTTTCTCTTTTTATGCAGAGCTTAAGGAAAATGGCAATAATAACAACACATCTTCAGTATCAGTGAGTATTCCCTTTCTAGCAACTGCTTGCGGCAAAATTGTCTATAGCCTGCTTTCATTTCTTCTGTGCTTCAGCACATTTTCCCCATGGAGGCAGGGTTGGGAGTGAAGGTGAGGTTGGTCAAGGATGAAATTCCTCTGTGGAGAGAGGCCTGACATTTTAGAAGCTGAGTTAGAGGGTGAGATCAGGAGCATGGGCCGCCTTTTGTGAACCTCCCTCTGTTAATATGAGGACTCCTCAGAGGGATATCCTATAATGTCAGAGCCCATACCAGGACTATGCTGGCACTGTGCTTAGCACCTGGTATTTGTCAACTGTGCCCAGTGTCTCCCCTGTGGTAACTGCTCCTTTACCAGGGAATCAAGTGTAATGGGAATCTTGTCCTACAATCCACATGTTACATGGAACCAGCTGCTGAATTTGAGCCATTCTTCTGGTTTGTTGGACCACTCCCTCATTCTGGAGAGTACTGTTACCTCTTTAGTTTAGAATCCACCTTTTTTTTTTTTTAATAGTTGTAGATAGACAGCATGTCTTTATTTGTTTAGTTCTTTTTTTTTTATGAAGTACTGAGAATCAAACCCAGTGCCTCACACATGCTAGGCAAGCTCTCTGCCACTGAGCTACAGTCCCAGCCCTAGAATCCATCTTTTTTTTTTTTTTTAATGTACATAACTTGACTTTTAATAAAAACCTTTCCCCTTATGAAAACATAATTTTTGCATTATAGATAAATAAGAAATTACAGAAAAGCATGAAAAAGAACATAAAAAATCATTTTTAGAAATATCAAAATTACTTTTGATATTTCTGAGCATTTCTTTTGAAATCATTTTATGAAATGTTAGGGTGATGTGGAAGTTTGAGTGAGCTGCTCAATTTAGCAGCTGTTTATGAATTCCTCAGTAGTATGAAGGGAGTTTTGCTGTGGGAGAAGAGATGTCCAGATCCCCCTCCCCATCACCCCCACAAAGACACTAAAATGCAGCTTCATTGGTAGAATAGGAAAAGGGCATTAATGTTCTTAGGAAATTATCATCTGCAAGGACCTAAAGTTTATTCAACAACTGCCCTTTACTTACTATAGTAACACTGATTGATGGTAATTATTATTATAAACAGTATTATTATTTTATAGGAAGGGACATAGATCCATGGAAGAACTTTGTGGCAACTGCTTCAAGAGTCCTGTGAAAGGAATTCTTCTCTTTTTCTATTGATCATTTCTGACCTCCTCTGTGGTTATATTAATCTGTATGATATGTTTATATATTTCTCATTTTTATAATGCATTGTAAAAGATTTGGTGGCATAATCAGGGTTTCAGAGGTTAGGTTTTCTAAAGTCAGACAGTTTAAAGGAGATGGGGTAAGATGTGGTGTCTTTGTTTAGACTGCTGTGGTAGAATACCATAGTCTGGTGGTTTAAACAAATGTTTAGTTTGCACAGTTCTGGAGTCTGGGAGTCTGAGATCAAGGTTTCCGTGTGGTTGGGTTCTTGATGAAGGCCTTCCTCTTATTTCACAGATGATCATCTTCTCATTGTATCCTCATGTGGCAGGAAGAAAAATCATGTCTCTTTTCCAATGGGAACTACTCCCATGCATGAGAGATTACACGACACCTTCATGTCCTAAATACCTCCCAAAGCCCTCACCCCTAATGTCATCACAGGGGAGATGAGGATTTCTTTCTTTTTTAATTTTTTACATACATGTCAATAGTGGAATGTATTACACTCATTATTACCCATTACAGCACAAGTTTTCGTAACTCTGAATATAAATTATGTTCACGCCAAATTATGCCATTGTACATGTACTCTTTTTTTTTGCATTACAATTCTTAATATACATATATACCACAATTTTTCATATCTCTGTATATAAGGTATACTGACACTGATTTCAAATCTTCTTACATATATTTTGTATAATGATGACCATCATCTTCCCCCATCCTTGCTATTCCCCTTCCCCCTCCCTTTCCCTCCCACCCTTCTTCCCTACCTAGAAATAATCATCCTCCCATGCTCTCCCTTCCTATTCCACTTTGAGTCTCCCACCTTATATCAGAGAAAACATTTGGCATTTGTTTTTTAGAATCCATTTTTTTTAGCAGCTCTGCACTCAGATAAGAATCCCTTATAATAATCTTTGGAGAGGATGGACAGAAATATAGAGTGTGAAATATAGAGCTGGAAATTTGTTCTGCCTGTATATATCTGTATATATCATAAATAACTTCTACTAATTCACCAGGTTTTCTTATGTTTATTTTCCTCTTTCATTTTCTATTTTAGGCAAGAAGCTATTCAGAAGAAGTAAGTAATTCCAAAAGCGGGGAGTGGGGGACCAATTAAAGCAGGCTGGAGAATTGTACTGCTTTACCCAGGATCAGTGTAAAATTCTGGTTGACATATGCCCTTAAATTGGCATGCTCTGAGATAGCTCATTTAGGACTTAAAGATCACAGTATATCTGTGGTGTGGCAGCACATGCCTTTGGCCAGGCTTAGCAGTTGAGTAAGACCCTAAGCAATTTAGCAAGATCCTGTCTCAAAATAAAAAATGAAAAATGGCTAGGAATATAGCTCAGTGGGAAAGTGCCCCTGGGCTTAATCCCCATTACCAAAAAATAAAAACAAAAACAAAACCAGTGTATTTCAGGTCTGGGGATCTAGCTCAGTGGTAGAACACTTGCCTAGCATGTGTGAGATCCTGCATTTAATCCCCTGTACTACAAACAACAACGGAAATTTTCAAAGGCATATAGTAACTCAATTCACTGCTAGTAAGGGCATTCTAAAAATTACAGGGTATAGACCCAACTTTAAGGAATTAAAAAAAAACAAACCCTTTTACATTGGTATTCATTAAGTAGAGTAAAAGTGCTAAAGTCATTAAATAGATTGGCTTTTTTTGTTTGTTTGTGTGATATTGGAGATTGAAACCAAGGCCTCCTGTGTGCTAGGTGAGTGCTGTACTACCAAACTACATCCCCGGTCCTTTTTATTTTATTTTGAGACAAATCTTCCTAAGTTACCTGGTCTCACCTTGAACTTGTGATCTTCCTGTCTTAGCCTCCTGAGTAGCTGGGATTATAGTTGTGTGACCAGCACTAGATGGTTTTGCAAACCTTTCTTAAAAGCTTCAACATTTTTTTCCCCTTGAGATGGGTTCTCACTATGTTGCCCAGGCTGGCCTCAAATTCCTGGGCTCAAGTGATCCTCCTGCCTCAGCCTTCTAAGAAGCTGGGACTACAGGTACATGTCACTACATCTAGTTATTAAAGGAAACACTTCTAGGTATCTGTGGTATGGCAGCACATACACCTAGAAGTATTGGTATTGGTCCCACAAGGGGACCAATATGAATTTTGATTTATCTGTAACAATATTTATTCATTAAAGAATAAAAAGATTATACAAAGAAAATCTTTATTGCCCATCTCAGATAAACCCTTTCTCTATTCTAATTTCTAGTGTTGAACAGTCATCAGATCTACAGGACCAGTTGAATCACCTGTTAAAATAGAATGGTATATAAGAGGGGAACAGCACTTCTTTGCCTGATGCTAAGGAGGATTGTCTTATACAACTTTTGGGCTGTGGGTTTGATTTTCCATTTCATCTCAACATTGCATTTGAAAAAAATTTGTTGATGTATGGTTTCTCCTGAAAAGAAGTTGACAGCATAAAACTTCTACTGTGAACCTTGAAAATAATTAATATTTTTTTCTTTTAGATCATTCAGGACACATTTTTATTTCATGAATATTAATAGGTAATGAATAATGATAGGTAATACCTGTTGACTTGTTCTTTTCTTTTCTATTAACTCAGAGAAGATACTTATCTTATTTGTTGTAGCAAATTCCTAAATGAAAATTAGGTAAATGGTAATCATATCTGGCCAGCTGTAGCCTCTTGCCTTGACCTGCATTCCGTGGGTTCCTTTGTTGTTGTGATTCTTGATTAAATGACCTTGGTTCATTTTGTAATTTTGCTAATTATCAGCAAGTTCACTTGTAGGACGTCATTGCCAAATGTGAAGGGAGATGAATTACTATGAATGATTGTGGCACAGGATTGTATCATGATGAAAACCTTAATATTTGTAGGTATTTACCTATGTTCATTAGATTCTTCTTGTTAATTGACATTCCCATTATCTATAGGAATACTTTGTTTGAAGTTAATTTGGGACTATCCTATTCTAAGGAATTGAGAGAAAGCTGACATGAGAAAGTGTCTTCCCTGATAGAAAAAAAAAAGCAAAATCAATCCAATTTAATTCATATTGTATAATACCAAGTTTACAGATCAAATTACATATGTCTCTCTTTATACACATATGTATGTATACACTTAACTTGTGAAGAATCTGAAAAGTCAATTAAGCATTAATTTTATAAACTTTTACTAACAATTATTTTTAAATGTAAACAGGCTCTACTTACCTTTAAAAAAGAAAAAAAAAAAAAACTAAGTCCAACTATTACAAGAAGTGGTAAAATACTTAAGACAAAAAAAACATTAAAATGGAGGTGTGATCTATGTTTGCTTTGTGTTAGAACAAATGTTAAAGAAGCAGTGATTAGCTGGACATGGTGATACATGCCTGTAATTCCAGCGATTCAGGAGTCTAAGGCAGAAGGATTGCAAGTTTGAGGCAACTCAGCAATTCAGTGAAGCCCTAAGTGATTTAGTGAGACCCTGTCTCAAAATAAAAAATAAAAAGATAATAAAATACTAAAAAAAAAAAAGCTGGGGATGTGGCTCAAGCGGTAACGTGCTCGCCTGGCATGCGCGGGGCACTGGGTTCGATCCTCAGCACCACATAAAAGTAAAGATGTTGTGTCCACCAAAAACTGAAAAATAAAATACTAAAAAATAAAATAAAATAAAATAAAAAAATAAAAAGAGCTGGGAATGTGGCTCAGTGGTAAAGCATCCCTGGGTTCAATTCCCAGTAAGGAAAAGAAAAGAAACAGTGATTGCTTATATTGTATCCAATAAGATAAATTTCATAGTAAATATTGTAATAGTAAAGGTATTTGGGCTGGGATTGTAGCTCAGAGGTAGAGCACTGGCCTACCATGTGTGAGGCACTGGGTTCGATCCTCAGCACCACATAAAAATAACTAAATAAATACATGTCCACCTATAACTAAAAAATAAAATATTAAAAAAATAGTAAAGGTATATAATGAAAATCTAGTAGTAGTGAAATCAGTCACTTTAAAAAACGTAAGGCCAAAATATATGAAAGAAAATAAACAAATAACCAGAAATGTGAGAGCAATAGAAAATGTTACATAATTTTTTAATAGAAATAAATAACATAGATAGAATTCACTAGTGATCAAAAACATGGATACAAAAAATACTTCATTGGTAACATAAGTCATAGTCTGGTGGTTTAAACAAATGTTTAGTTTGCACAGTTCTGGAGTTTGGGAGTCTGAGATCAAGGTTTCCGTGTGGTTGGGTTCTTGATGAAGGCCTTCCTCTTATTTCACAGATGATCATCTTCTCATTGTATCCTCATGTGGCAGGAAGAAAAATCATGTCTCTTTTCCAATGGGAACTACTCCCATGCATGAGAGATTACACGACACCTTCATGTCCTAAATACCTCCCAAAGCCCTCACCCCTAATGTCATCACAGGGGAGATACATATATACCACTCGCACTTCTCCTACCTTAGCCTCCCTAGCCTCTGGGATTACAGGCATGTACCACCTCACCTGGCAATTATCGTTTTTTAAATTAGTTTTTGTGCCAGGTGTGGCAGCACAGAGCTATAATTCCAGGGACTCAGGAGGCTGAAGCAGGAGGATTCCAAGTTCAAGGCCAGCCTCAACAATTTAGTGACTCTGTTGTCAATTGACCTTTATTTTGCTTATTTATATGCGGGGCTGAGAATCAAACCCAATGCCTCACATATGCTAAGTAAGTGCTCTACCACTGAGCTACAAACCCAGCCCAAAGATAGATAGAGAGTACCAAAAATAAAGGATAAAAAATTAGTTTTTGGGGCTAGGGCTGTGGCTCATCGGCAGAACGCCTGCCTCACACATAGGAGGCACTGGGTTCGATCCTCAGCACCACATAAAAATAAATAAACAAAATAAAGATATTGTGTCCATCTATAACTAAAAAATATTTTTAAAAAATTAACTGTGGTAATATTTACATAGGGCTTAATATGAGATTTAGTTTATGTAGTATACAAATAATTTAGTTTAGGTACTATACAGATAATTAGCATATCTGCCATTTATTAGGGGTATTAAAAAAAATAAAGAATGTGGCTTGGGAGGCTGAGACAGGAGGATCACAGGTTCAAAACTAGCCTCAGCAACAGGGAGGCACTAAGCAACTCAGTGAGACCCTGTCTCTAAATAAAATACAAAAATAGGGCTGGGGATGTGGCTCAGTGGTTGAGTGTCCCTGAGTTCAATCCTCAGTACCCACTCCCCAAAATAAATAAATAAAGAAAGAAAGAATGAAACAAGGGTTGTGGGATGTAACTCAGTGGTAGAGCACTTGCCTAGTATGTGCATGACCCTGAATTTGATCTCCAGCATTACAAAAAATAGAAGAAAAACAAAAACAAACCTGTTGATGAGGTACTGACCAATCAGAATGGCTGACAGTCTCAATCTGGTCCAAAATCAGCTCAACACACCAGATACCCTGAGGGAAAAGTGGGAATAACTCATTTTAAGTTTGTGGTAGTTTGCTTAACTGCATTATCTGTGTGTGGTTAAATATTATCAAATGGTTCTTATAAAATGAAGAAAGACTAAACCACAGACTGAAGATAATATAATAAAGCAAGCCCAACTGAAAATGATAGAGCCCTCTCTTTAACCTCCTTCCTGTTAATTAATCTTTTCCTATAAGAAAAAGCTGCTTCTTCTTCTTTTTTTTTTTTGTAACAGGGATTGAACCCAGGGCACTTAACCACTGAACAACATCCCCAGTCGTTTTTAAACATATTTTATTTTGAGATAAGATCTCCCTAAATTGCTTAGGGCCTCACTGGTTGCTAAGGCTGGCTTTGAACTTGCAATTCTCCCGCCTCAGCCTCCCCAGCTGCTGGGATTATAGGTGTGTGCCACCACAGCCCACTAAAAGCTTCTATTTTTAACAAGGAGTGAGAAAGTAACTGCTTTTCTAAAGGAACTCATTCTATGGAGAGAATATTTTGAAAACTAATTATTGAGGACTGTTTCCACCATTACATAATTTCTAGAAAGTGATACCTATATAGATGTTCCTTTTATGAATTTAGTAGTTGTAAAGGGCTGGAGGTGTAGCATTTGCCTAGCTTGTGCAAGGTCCTGAGTTCAATCCCCAGCTCCAGCAAAAATGAAAATTTACTAGCTGAATTTTAACAAACCTTTTATGTACTGGCAAATGAGACTAAAAAGTGAATGTAATTTAGCAAGAGTCTACTTTTTTACAAAGGTACCCTTTCACTTGGACCTCCCTGCCTCCATACCGTCCTGATGATGGAAATGCTTGTTGCAACCACAAAAGGAAATGAGATATATAAATATAATGGTCGGCAATACCCGGAAAACACATGTGAACCGACCAAAAATTACTATAGGTGAAAATGAACTTAACCAAAATTGCTTTCCTAAATACAGCTCAGAATAAATTAAGAATGGCTACATACTGTGTGATTCCATCTACAGGACATCTGGAAAATGTCCTATAGGGAGGGGAACAGATCTGTGGTGGCTTAGGAGCTGAGGGTGAGAGGAGGGAATTTACTACAAAGGGGCACAGAGAAACTGGTATGAGAACTTTTAACCTTGGTGACAGTGATGTACAGGTTTGTCAAAATTCATAGAACTGTACGCTGAAGAAAGGTGAATTTGGTTGAGTGTAAATTTTATCTCAATAAACCTGACTTAAAAAACGGATTGTGGAAAGGCCATTTCATTCCCAAAGGAGATGGAATCGTTCTCTGTCTCTGTGGGTATTCGATGAAGGCAGCATATGTGCTCATGTAAATGAAAAATCACAGCGGAGCATACAGCACATGCTGTAACCACCAAAGGCAACCTCGGGGACTGGCTCCAGCAGGCCTGGGAGGCGACGCGAGGACAGCGGCGCAGGGCAGGGGGCGGTGGGGTGCTTTCCCGCCCGGTTCCCGCCGGCGTCCGGGGTTGGGTCGGGATCCCGCTGGCGGCGCCAGGGCGGGGCCTCGTGCCGGGGCCGAGCTGGCGAGCGCAGGTCCCGGCTCTGGAGCCCGTGAGACAGTGAGTGCGCGCCCCTCGCCCTCAGGCCAGGTCGCAGCCCCTTCTCCTGCCCCGGCCCCGCCACTGCCACGCGGGAGCCGCCCGCTGTCCCCTGCAAGCCCTCCGCCCCCCGCGAGGCGCGCCGCCGGCCCCTCAGCCAGCCCTCCGTCCCGTCGCCCCCGCCCGAGCCCGCCCCCCACCTTCGCTCTTCCAGCTCCCTTTCCTCCCTTGGCAGTGGCCGCCCCCCGCGACGCTGAGAGCCAGAAGGTCGACATCTGGAAGGACGTGCAGGTGGGAGCGGTAGGGCCAGGAAGGGCCCGCAGGGACTCCGCTAGGCAAGAGCCCTGGCCTTTGGAAGCCCGCGAGGCCTACTCCTGCCCCCTAGGAGCGCAAAGCCCAGGCTTAGAGCTTTGCCAGGGGGCAAAGGTCAGCCAGGCCTGGGAGGGAGGGTAGGGGTTGTTGGTGGAGCCCTCTCCTGCAGACACCCTTTCCCCGCCTCACCCATCTCCACCCTGGGTTAGAACTACTACGGGCAGGTGCTGAAGACATCGAAGGACCTCCGGACTAATGCCTGTGTCACCGTGGCCAGGCCTGTACCCAAGCACATCAGGGAAGCCCTGCAGAATGTGCACGAAGAAGTTACCTTAAGGTAGAATTCCCTGACACATGAAGCCTCCAGACTGTAGCTTTCCCAAAAGATAGTGATGCCAGGCATTAAGGAATTAAGCCATCTCCACCAGGTCACCCTGCTTGTCTTGTCTATTGTAAGCCTCCCAAAGTTCAGCACTGATCATCTTAACTGCTCTGCTTAAGAACCTCCAAAGACTTCCCTCCCTCCCTTCCCATTACAGGACTGTCATATTCCTGGAACCTGACCTTCAAGACTGTCCATAGTATGGCCCTCCCTTCCTAACTGGCTTTGGCTCCCTCTGACGGTTCCTTTCTCACCGCCATCAGCACTGCCTGGCCAGAGAGCAGTTATCAATGTGGAGAGCCTTCCTTTTTCTTTCCATCTTCCCAGCTCTAGCCCTCCAGCACCTCACTAATGTCCTACCCACTTTAGGAAGCCTCTAATCCTTGAGCACCTTCTTCCCAAACTGCTATGGCACTCACTCCTGTGACACTTATTTTGTCAATTAATGAAAAATGTTTTCTGTGCTTATGTTTCACCTTCCAAATTAGAGTAAATACACCTGGGGGAGAGAATTTTTTTCTCAAAAATTAGCTCAGTCCTGGGCCTGAATTAGATGCTAAGCAGCTAATGTCCAAATATTATTCTTTTGTGGTGCTGGGGATTGAACCCAGGACCTGGCATATATATTAGGCAAGTGCTGTACTACTGAGCTCTACCCTTTTTTTAAATTTTAGTTTTGGGACATTATCTTGCTAAGTTGCTGAGGCTGTCCTTGAACTTGGGATTCTCCTGCCTCAGCCTCCTGAGTAGCTGGGATTACCGGTGTGCACCACAGCACCTGGCTCCAAATGTGTTTATTCAGCAAATATTTTAGATGGTTTATTTAAATTGTAATACCTAGCACAGTGCCCAAAAATACTGTGGGAAAGCAGATGTGGTCCCAGCCTTCTTGCAGCTTCCAATTTAGAGGGGGAGACTAAACAACTAAATAGAAATATGAATGAGAGATAAGAGAAAAGAAGAAAAAGAGGAAGGTGTAAGATTTAGTGTTTTCATATCTTCTAGTAGTCTATGGGAAAAAAACCTGTAGTTTCCATTTCTCAGGTATTATGGCTGTGGTCTGGTCATCCCTGAGTGTCTGGAAAACTGCTGGATTTTGGATTTGGGTAGTGGAAGTGGCAGAGATTGTTATGCACTTAGCCAACTGGTTGGTGAGAAGGGCCACGTCACAGGCATAGACATGACTGAAGGCCAGGTAAGGCAAAGATTTGGAGGACAAGGAGGAAAGAATTTTCCGGTGCATTCTTGGAGGGATGAAGTTGGTTCCTTTGTAACTCTAGGGATAATTTTAAAAGGTGGCTATTTAGCAATGATCAATTGTGCCTTTAGTGCCTCTTGTCCTGGAGGCTGAGGACTTCGACCATTAGCGGCTCTTCTGAGAGAATTTACAAAGCCAGAGATTTGATCTGATATATGAATATCATGATGACCCAATGAAGTTTTTCATCTTTTCTTTCCTTCTGCAAACTGACTTGAAAGATTATCATTGAATGAAGGGGTTATTCAAGCAAGACCCATGTAACTGAGAGTTTATGTGCTAGTATGTAGCATATCCTTCAAGGTCCATAGGAATCTTGCATACTTATCTAAGAATACAAGAAATATACTGGGGAGGAAGAATAGAAATTAATTGGATTAGACAAAGGGGAATGAAGAGAAGGAAGGGGGTATGGGAATAGGAAAGACAGTAGTAAGAATAGGACAGAACTTTCCTATGCCCATATATGAATAAAAGACCAATGTAACTCCACTTCGTGTTCAACCACAAGAATGGGATCCTAATTAGAATATTATACTCCATGTATATATAATGTCAAAATACACTCTACTGTCATGTACACCTAAGAAGAACAAATTTAAAAAATAAAGCCCCTCCCACAAAAAAAAAGAAGAAAGAAATATACTTCTTGGGAAAGTGTATTTCACTAGTAATAGTAAAATTTTAGAGAAAATGTGCTATTTTTTTAAATGTTGATTATGAAATCTATATTTTTCTTTCTTTAGGTAGAAGTGGCTAAAAAATACCTTGACTATCACATGGAAAAATATGGCTTCCAGACATCCAATGTGACTTTTATTCATGGCTACATTGAGAAGTTGGCAGAAGCTGGAATTCAGAATGAGAGTTACGATATTGTTATGTAGGCCTATATCCTTACAGTTATGAGTAAAGCCTATTTCCTGTAGAACACACAAATGCCACCACTTTTTGCTGAACTGACTCTCACTTAGGGCACAAAACTAAACTTAGCATAACCTCATTAAGGAAAGGAACTAATCTGAGTTGCTCATGGTCCATTGGCAGCAGAACGCACTAGCTCAAGATAATTTACTTTAAACCAAACCATAATCCAGTGAGCCTAAAAGATCAGCTGGACCAAATCTGCTCATACAACACACACTGACCTACTATCTTTAGTAGAGTCATGGGCTTCTTAATGACAGAACACATTCTGAAAAATGCACTGTAGGCAATTTCCTCATTGTGTGAATAGCCTATTGCCCCTGGGGCCAAGATGAACAAAGCAACATGAGATGAAATCCAGCATATGAAAAAATGATGTGATGGAGATAGGGTACAGAGGAGAAGTATGAGGCTGCTGCTGGGGTAATGTGGCATACCATTTAATAGTAAACGTCTTCTTTGTTAAGTAAGAGTATATGCTAATGATCAATAGTACAGTAAATACATAAACCAATAACACTGTTGTTCATTATTATTATCACGTACCACGCACTATATACAATTGTTTGTGCTCTATTTTTATATGAGTGCAGTAGGTTTGATACTAGCATCACCACAAACACACCAGTAGTGTGTTGTGCTATGTTACTATGCTACAATGTCACTAGGCAATAGGAATTTTCAGTTCAATTATAACCTTATGAGACCACCATCATATTAAATGTATGTAGTCTATCCATCCCCCAAAATGTTATATGGCTCATGACCGTACTATTTTGATGGCAAATTATAGGGTTCTGTGTTTTCTTGTTTTCCTCTGAGTTGTTGTCAAATCATACCTAAGTGACAGCATTAGGAGAACTGCCTTCAAGGAACTTAGTTTATTCACTTGTGGCTTAACAAATGTTGGTCCCAGGTTTCATCTTGTTGCTTGTTTAGCATTAGGGAAAAACAAATAAGAACCCTGCCTCCTTTTTTTCCTCTCTCTCTCTCTTTTTTTTTTTTTTTTTTTTGGTGTGTGTGTGTACTAGGGATTGAACAGAGGCACATTCTACCACTGAACCACATCCCCAGCCATATTTATGTATTTATACATACCAGGGATTGAACCCAGGGGCACTTAACCACTGAGCCACATCCCCAGCCCTTTTATATTTTTTATTTTGAGACAGGGTCTTTTATGTTGCTGAGGCTGGCCTTGAATTTGCAGTCCTCCTGCTTCAGTCTCCCAAATTGCTGGGATTATACGCGTGTGCCACTCACCCAGCAGTGCCTCCTATTTTTTTCTGTACATTCTTACTTGATAACAGTTGGAATTTTAAACACTCCCTATCTCCCTTACCTTGCAAAAAAAGTTGAGTGCAGGAAAGAGAGGAGGGGGGCATTCAGAAGAATGGTGTAGTTTTGACAAAATGGGAACCACCTTTAGGAACATAAAAGATTTGAGTCCTTTTAACATCTTTTCTTTTTTCAGATCCAATTGTGTTATTAACCTTGTGCCTGATAAAGAACAAGTGCTGCAGGAAGTGTATCGAGTCCTGAAGGTGAGGGGAGGGGTGACATAAATGATCTTCAAACATCATTGAGTGCTGATGGAATCAGTCCTGTTCTTTCCTCCTCAAACTGAGGGCTCAATCTCTTTAAACATATCCGCCACATTTAAAAAGGGTGGCAAAAATGTAGAGTGGCAAAACCCCCTAGATGCAGTTTCTTTTCCCTCTCAGTTTGCATAAGATATCAAGTCTGTGTGTCATGATTGTCATTGAACACATTAAAATCTTTGCCTTATTGACTTTTTGTGCTTGCTGCTGGATGTGATCCTAGCATATTGTGTGCAGAGCTGTAGGAACCTTTGGCCTTACTGAAAGGTTGCTATGAATATTCTGTCTGCTAGAATGTGCAGTGTTTCTCAGAGCTATTGATTTCTTATCTCCCAGGATTTCAGATCTTTGGGAAGTTAGAGAAGGTAGAACTTTTACATTAATGTCTTTCTAAAAAGAAAACTTGGAGGAACTGCACAGCCTTCCTGTGTGTCATGAGATGGGTCTTTGTGCTAAAAGACACAAACTTCTGAGATTTGGGGGGTGCTGGGATTTAGGTCAGTGTAGAGCACTTGCTCGGCATGCATGTGGCCTTGGGTTACGTCCCAGGCCTTTTAAAAAATTGAGATTTTTAGTTTTAGTTTAGAGAAATTAAAATATAATACTATAATACAGCTCAAATGAAAATAGGTAGAAATGATCTCACAATGTCTTTGTTAGTGTGCCATTTTATATACCAGCTATCTTCACCAACATGTGCTTAGTAAAAGGTAAACTTTATAGAATATAGACCTCTATACTTTTTTTTTTTTTTTGGGATAGTGGGAATTGAACTCAGGAGCACTTGAACACTAAGCCACATCCCCAGCCCTATTTTTTTATTTTATTTAGAGACAGGGTCTCACTGAGTTGTTTAGTGCCTTGCTTTTGCTGAGGCTGGCTTTGAACTCACTATCCTCCTGCGTTAGCCTCCCAAGCTGCTGGGATTACAGGTGTGCACCACTGCTCTTGGTACCTCTATGCTTTTGAAATCAGCTAAATAAATTCATAAGTTCTGGATCACTCATTTGTCTTGGATTAGAAGAACAACTTTTTTTTTTTTTTGCACTGGAAATTGACCCCAGGGTGTTATGCATGACCGGCAAGCACTCTATTACTGAGCTACACCCCCAGCCTAATATTTTAAAAATATAATGTATAATAATAACATTACAAAAAGTTATATAATTGTTAATGGCTGAGAATCTATGAATACTGTTAAATCTTCTGTTAGTTTTACAACCACCTGGGCCTGTATTTGTTCGGATTGGTTAAAAATCGAGGCAATCCAAGCATCTTTAAGAGAAAGGCACTTAAAGGAAGGAAGACACTTGTTCAAAGTGATTTTATTGCCTGTTGGATAGGGCACTGAAAAAAAAGATTTTGGTTATTGATTGCAGTGAGGGAAGCAGCTGTTATTTGTTCACAAAGGGTCAGCGTGGTCAGCTCAAACACTTGCGTGGGTTTTTGAAATTGATCTTGTGCCCTCATCCATTTTCTCGTTATCTGGGATCAATTTAATCTTTAACCTTGCTTGGACTAACACTGCTGTGTTTCAGCACGGTGGGGAGCTATATTTCAGTGACGTCTATGCTAGCCTTGAATTGCCAGAAGAAATCAAGACACACAAAGTTTTATGGGGTAGGTGTTCTTGGTTGTTTTGTTTTAAGGTAGACGATTATGTACAGAGATCCCTCCTTCCAGAAGGAGGGTATCTGATGTGAGATCAGATGGAGTAAGGCCAGGAGGCTGAGGTTCCGTTCTTTTCCTTTGCCACTCAAAAGGGATGTGATCTTGGGCATTAATTAATCTCTAAAGTTGTTGCTTTTCAAACTGTAAAATGTAAATAATGATACAATCTGGCTGTTATGAAGATTAAATGGGGTAAAGAATGTGAAAAATACTTGGAAAAATACAGTGTGGAAATGAAGGCAACCAGACAGAGTCCATGCCCCCTAAGTCCCCTTAATGTTCTCATCACTGTTATATTGCTTACGCCTTTATTGTCACTTTAATGGAGTCTCTGGAAGTTGAAAATATTAATGCATTTTTGTGGTTAGTCTATGAAATTAAAAGTTGTTTTTATTTTTTTGTTTTGTTTTTGTGGTTCTGGGGAGCGTACCAGGCAGTGTGGGTTCTACCACTGAACCATGTCTCCAGACTTGAGACGGGGTCTCACTATAAGTTGCTGAAGTTGACCTTGAACTTGTGATACTCTACCTCAGCCACTTGAGTCACTGGGATTGCAGGTGTGCGCCACTGCGCCTGACAACAATATGCAGTTTTAATCAGGAGTTTCTAAGCCTTGGAGGATGTTTATCTTAGTTTCTGTTTCTAGGCCTTAGGTTTTAACTAATATTATGTCATAAGTAATTGTATGAGTATTAGTTTCTTCATTACTGCTTTATGAATTGATTAATATGTATTTTTTTAAGGTGAGTGCCTAGGTGGTGCTTTGTACTGGAAGGATCTTTTCTTCCTTGCCCAAAAGATTGGATTCTGCCCTCCACGTTTAGTCACTGCCAATCTCATTACAATTCAAAACAAGGAACTTGAAAGAATCATTGGTAAGGAAAAACAGAAGGGACTATTATAATTGCAGCCTGAATGGTTTAAATTTGGTTATTACTGTCTACTGAGTGATTCTCCCAGGGGAGACTTTGTCATCTGGAAACGTCTATCATGTCTCCTGAATAATGTCCACCCCCTCCAAAAATTTGATATTTAATAAATCATTTTGAAGTCATTCAATAAGTAGAATGAAGTGCTCAGAAAGGTAGTTGGCAGAATGCAAAGAAGAATATCATCTTTATGAAATGTTCTATCCTCATGTGCTGAGCAAAATAATGCTGTTGGAGTGCTGGAGGTGAACCATGGGTATCTCTTTCTAGGTGATTGTCGTTTTGTTTCGGCCACATTTCGCCTCTTCAAACTCCCTAACACTGGACCAACTGAAAGATGCCAAACTGTTTACAATGGAGGAATCACAGGACATGAAAAACAATTAATATTTGATGCAAATTTCACATTTAAGGTAAATAAAAACACACATGGTACTGGGGCAGGTAGGTCAGTGGTAGAGTGCTTCTTGTCTAGCATGTGAGAGATCTTGTGTCAAACCCTAGCACTGCAGGAGGAAGGAAGATGTCCACGGCCTCTGGCAGTCTTTCTACTCTTACTTTTGCTTCAGGCACGTTTTCTTGGCCTTACATTATGTCTTACTTTTATAGCTTTGTTTTTTTTTTGTTTTTTTTTGTACTAGGGATTAAATCCAGGGGTGCTTAACCACTAAGCCACATTCCCAGTCCTTTATAAATATTTTATTTAGAGACAGGTCTTTCTGAGTTACTTAAAGTCTCACTAAGTTGCTGAGGCTGGCTTCAAACTTGGGATATTCCTACTTCAGCCTCTTTAGCTCCTGGCTGTTTGTAAGTGAAGTCAAAAAGTACTTTCCCTATATTTGTTATAAAAAATGTTCTTAAATACAGAAAAATAAAAAAAATTAAAAAATTCAGTGAATACCTATATACCCACTACCTATTTCAGCAACTGAGAACATTTTGTCATATGTTTGCTTCAGCTGTTTGTACAAATAGCTGTACATCTGTATGTATATATATGTACATATACCCATGTGGTCATGTGCTGTGTAACAATGTTTCAGTCAAGAACAGACTGTAAATATAACAATGGTCCCATAAGATTATAACTAGGGCAGGTGGGTAAAAAATTCCTGTCACCTAGAGACAATGTAGCAATCATAAAGTCATAGCACAACATATTACTCATATGTTTCTCCTGTTGTGTATATAAACAAACCTACTCTTCTGCCAGTCCTGTAAAAGTATAGAAAATATAATTATGTATAGAACATAATATTTGATAATGATGATAAATGGTGATGATATTACTGGTTCACATATTTACTATAGTTTACTTTTTATTGAAAAAAAATTTTGTTTCAGTGCTAGAGATTGAACCCAGGACCTTTAGCATGTTAGGAAAGCACTTTACCACTGAGCCATATCCCTAGCCCTTTTATTGATATTTTAAAGTATACTTCTTAAAGAAAAAAAGTTTATTGTAAAAGAATATGTTGCATTATGCCAGTAACTTGTGCATATATCTCATTATTTACTCTTTTGATTTTATTTTATTTTGTGCTTGATTTAATCTTGTATTGTTTCATTCATCATGGCCCTGGGAGCAATGAGTATATGTATTATGCGTATATACACCTACACAGCACATAGCCTAGATGTGTAGTAGGCTATACACCCAGATGTGTGTAAGTACACTGAATGAAATTACCTGAGTCAAGATGAGACCCTGTCCAAATTAAAAAAATCAAAATTACTGGGGATGTAGCTTAGTGATAAAATGCCCTTGGGTTCAATCCCAAGTGCCAAAAAAGAAAAAAAAAAAGGAAAAGAAAAAATTTTCATATAGAGAAGTGAGATGGAAAAGAAAAGAAGCACTACATAACAGTATTTCAGGGTTTTTTTTTTTGTTGTTTGTTTGTTTTTGGTACTAGGGGTTGAACTCAGGGGCACTTGACCACTGAGCCACATCCCCAGCCCTATTTTGAATTTTATTTAGAGACAGGGCCTCACTGAGTTGCTTAGCACCTCACTGAATTGCTGAGGCTGGCTTTGACCTTGCGATCCTCCTGTCTCAGTCTCCTGAGCCACTAGGATTACAGGAATGCACCACTGTGCCTGGCAGTTTTAACTGCATCATGGAACTCAAGAGTTTTAGAGTTTAATGATAACACAATTTACTCTTTGTAGGGTAGACTTTGTTTTCTCAAGATGGAAAAGTATTGACTTTGGAATCAGATACCTGGGTTCAAATTCTGCCTCTGATATTTATTATTTGGGTAAACTAGAATAAGTCACCAAAATTATAATAGAGCAGTTTGCTCTACTACAAAGTAGGAATAATAATAACCAATTTTGCTAAGTTTCTGTAGAGATTAATAATCATATAGCAAAATACCTGGTACATATATACTGAAATATCAGTAAATAAGGTGCAGCCATTATTTGTTCCAAAGATAGAAGGACTTAACTGTCTTCATCTTCTGAGTTTTTGATCCAAATCTTATCTTCATGATTATTACACACTGGTGGAGTGGAACCCTCAGTGTTGCTTCAAGTGCTACTTGGTGTACAGTCAGGTCCCTTGGAGTTGCATAGCAAAGTGGAAAGGACTTTGAGGTCATTATCTGCTCTAGGGGCTTTCAAAACAACATTTTAATAGCATTTAAAAAAAAATCTCCTTTAAAATACCATGTATCAGGGGCTG
Organism: Marmota monax; assembly: GCF_021218885.2. Taxonomy (NCBI): domain Eukaryota; kingdom Metazoa; phylum Chordata; class Mammalia; order Rodentia; family Sciuridae; genus Marmota; species Marmota monax. The sequence continues at coordinate 18,859,420 of NW_026692881.1, forward strand.
AGGTTGTGGCTAGCGGTAGAGCACTTGTCTAGCACGTGCAAGGCCCTGGATTTGATCCTCAGCACCACATAAAAATAAATAAAATAAAGGTATGTATATATGTGTGTGTGTGTATATATATATATATATATATATATACACACACACACACACACATACACACACACACACACACACATATATATATATATATATATATATATGTATATATATATAAAAGTAAATTGTTTAAAAAAAATACCATGTGTCAGGCATTGCTTTACATAACCCATACCTCCCAGGCACTCTGGGACTCAAGGAAATACTATTTAAAAACCACTCATCCAAAGCCCATCCTTTAGTAATAAATTCAGTGACATTCAGCAGTGATTTCTACATCTGTCTGAGATACTGGAACAATAAATGTCCTTCTTTAGCACTGTCACCAAAGAAAGATTAATTATGACACTGTTCAGTTTCATCTATGAATACACATGAAATTAGTAGCAGGGTCTGAACATGAGAGAAAGCTACATCAGAAGGTATGGTGTGGTCTTTTAATCCTAAAATACAATCATTAGTAAAACTTCTGGGCATTTTCCTTCTAATGAGACAAATATTTGTTTTATGCTGCTCTTTAGGAAGGTGAAATTGTTGAAGTAGATGAAGACACAGCAGCTGTCTTGAAGAATTCACGATTTGCTCAAGATTTTCTCTTCAGACCAATTGGAGACAAGTTGCCAGCATCTGGAGGCTGTTTTGTGTTAGAGTCAAAGGTTGGTGTGACTTTCAGTTCCCTACCTCAGAGAACCATTTAAAAAAATCATCATACAGCTGGGCCCAGTGGCATATACCTGTAATTCTAGTGGCTTGGGAGTCTGAGGCAGGAGGATCACAAGTTCAAAGCCAGCCTCAGCAACTTAGCGAGACCTTGTATCAAAAAAATAAATAAATAAATAAAAAGAAATGGAGGGGCTGGGGATATAGCTCAGTTGGTAGAGTGCTTACCTCGCATGCACAAGGCCCTGGGTTTGATCCCTAGCACCACAAAAAAAAAAAAAAAAAAAAGAACTGGAGATGTAGCTCTGTGGTAAAGCACCCCTAAGTTCAATACTCAGTACCAAATAAATAAATAAATAGTATTTTAATTTTGATGAACTCCAGTTTATCTATTTTTTCTTTTGTTGCTTGTGCTTTTGGTGTCATATCTAAGAATCCATTGCCAAATCTAAGATCAGAAGTTTATTGTTTTCACAATTTAACTTAACATTTTTTTGTGGTATTGGAAATTGAACTCAGGAGCATTCTACCTCTTAGCTACATCCCCAGTCTTTTTATTTCTTTATTTTTGAGACAGGGTCTCACCAACTTTCCCTGGCTGACCTCAAACTTGTGACCCTCCTGCCCCAGCCTCCTGAGTAGCTGGGATTAGAGATGTGCACCACCAGGCCTGGCTCACATTTAAATTTTTAAATCCTTTTTGGAATTTATTTTAGCATAAATATTGAGGTGGGATGATAATATATATGCAACCTGTTACTTGCATGCGTTACTCTAAGGGAATTTGGAAACAGTGCTTTCCAAGTGTATGTCCATATGTCTGATCTCATACTGTCCCCAGTCTAGGCCCCATTCGAGTATGTGAAGTGCTTTGTGAAGTCCCAGGGGACAACAGGCAAGGTTAACATGGACTAGTAGTCATCATGTCCATTCATACCAAGTTGCAGAACAAAGAATATGTAATTGAGGTTCTGTGTAGGTCCAAGATCAAGTTTCCCAGATAATATACATCTCAAAGAATTAGGGTTTTACCCAGTTTAATGTGGATGAATTTGGTGGCTGAGAAGTAGCTCATCTCCAATGGCTATGGGATCAAATATACTCCCAATTGTGGTCCCTTGGACAAGTGGCAGGCCCTGCACTCAGAAGGGCTTCCACTGTGTTGCCCCTCTGCAGTCACACTCAATAATATATCCTTTATCCTGTCCCCCCAAATTTTTTCCCTGATATTAGCTAGTTCAACTTTTCTTATTTATTGAATAATCATCATTTCTCCACTGTATCCTAATTTCTTAAATGTGTATTTAGGACAGTAGTATTTTAAAATGAAGCTGAGCTTTGGCGGCACTTGCCTGTGATCTTTGTGACTCCAGAGGCCAAGTCAGGAGGATTGCAAGTTCAAGGCCAGACAGGGAAACTTAATGAGACTGTCTCAAAAAGTGTTGGAGGGGAGCCTGGGGAGGTAGCTCAGTTGTAGAGCACCCCTGGGTTCAATCCCTATTACATACATACATACACACACACAAAAAAAGATTATTTTCTAAAATATTTTAGCTTTATATTTAGAATTATTCTAGTAACTGCTTTATTGATATAGTATTTTCTAAAGTATTTTATCACCACTTATGCCAAGTAATCTCTCACAACTACTCTATGAAGAAGGCAGATAAGTAGTTGTGGCAGATACAAGTGTCCCTTTCTTTCCCCCTCATATATTTTTACTTTTCTCCCATTCATGCTCTTATAATTATTTTACTGTTCCTTCATTCATTTGTAATATTGTTTTGTTTAGAATAGGCTTAGTAATGGATTACAAGCTTGCTTTTATCTGCCAGGGCTGCTCCCAGCAGTCACCAGGTCCTAACAGTAGTAGTACACCTCAAGGCACTGAACCTTGGAAGTCCAAGGAAATGAGATTCTGTTGTTGCTGGGGCAGGATGGTAGCATAGCATGGCAGTCAAGCACACAAGCCTTGGACTCCTAAGTATAAATGCTATTCTGCCACTCAGCTCTGATCTTGATAAGTGACCTAACCTCCTCAAACTTTATGTGTATTAGGGAAGTAATAACTTCTTCCCTCAGGTCATGAGGAACAAATGAAATAAGCATGTGAAATGCCTCTCCCAGTGCCTGGCACAGAGTACATACCCAAGAAACAGCAGGCATAATTATGGATTGTATACAGAAATAATCTTGGTTGCTTAGACCTGTGTTCTAAGTATTTGAGTTCTGACCAGAATCTTTTGCAGAATTCTTTTGTTGTTCTCCCATGTGTTCTATCCTCTGGCCTCAGAAATTCTGCAATCTTTTTCTATGAATTTTTCTTTTCTGTTGCTTTTATTTATTTATTTATTTTACAGTGCTGTGTATGGAACCCAAGGCCTCCTGCATGCTAGGCAAGTGCTCTACTGAGCTCCATTCCCAGCTCTTGTTGCTAGTATTTTGTAGTAATTTTGAATACTTTGAGTGTACAGCATTGTACAAGTATCTCTTGTATGTTTTTCCTCCCTGTTTTGTTACCTCATAAATAGTCTTTTACAGTCCTGTTATGGAACAACCTAGACTCTATATAAGGACGGGCACCATGGTTCTGTGGGACCAAAGAAAGAGAGACAGACAGATCCAGAATTGCACAAAATGCCATTTATTGGGGAAATTACTGAGTGAAGGTATGATCTTGAGCAGCAACAATATGAGGTGGATCCTCAAAATTTGGGTTAGAAAGAGGAGCATATATATGTGTTAGGACAAAAATGACCTCATCCTAACTACAATGTACCTGTTTTATCTTAAGCTAGCAGCAAATAGTCAGGGACATCCCAGGGTTCTGTTGTAAAACTCTACCATACCACTCTAGTGGTATTGTCCCGTGGTACTTTGCTAAGAAACTATGTAGAAAAAACTGACTAGGGCTACCCTGGGGCAATCTTGATGGTTATGACTCATGGCGGCTGCTGTCAAGCTGAATCCATGCATTTCATCCCTTACTCCAACTCTTATAGCCTTACACACATACCCTCTTCCCTTGACACTGGAATCACAAGAGTAGTTCACCTTCACTTGTCAGGGGAGAGGCAGTGGACATTCCAGGTTCTGCCTCAAGGTTATCTGCACAGTCCTCCTCCTGTCCCTGCAGGTAGCTGGGGACCTCATTCTCTACTGATTCTATCTGATTCCATTGCATCAATGATACCTTGTTAACTGGTGAAGATTGTACTGTGTATTCATTTACGCATGAAGAAATGGGCTGTCTACCCCCAGGAGATCCAGGACCCTGGGTCATCCCTGGTGTTCCTAGGGGTGGTCTGGTCATGTAAGACCGATTTGATTCTAGGCATGGTACCAGATAAAGTGCAAACCTTCCCTTTACCCAGTATGGTAAGAATATACAGGTCTGTGTAGGGATAGCCCACAGGCAGGCTCTAGGTCTCCCGTACCAAGCTTGCCAATGCAGTTAGATAACATCTGTACAGCAAGTGGCATGAGTTGAGCTCTCGGGCAAGAAAGAGGATGAAAGTTACCTGTAGGTTTCTAGTCTCAACTTTAGAAAGAAACTAAACCTTCTTGAGAATAGTAATTTCTAGCAATGTACAATATCCTGAAGTCAACTTAAGTCTCAGGGCAAACTAGCCCATGTGTAAAGGGGTAGGGACCTGTTTTATTAGCCTCAACCTGCTATCAGGCTGACCCCCACTGTTCATGAGCTGTGGATGCCAATAAGTCTAATTATCTATGAAACTGCCTCATCACCCCAGTTGGCCACAGCAGGCCTATGATCTCACAAGGCCTAAGATCTCATATCTTAAAATGTCCGGGATATAGATTAATCCAACAGGTGCAACCCAATTGTCTGGGCTGCTATACCACTGATACCATGTAGCTTAAGACAGAAGAAAATCAGAGCAGCTAATGGCAGAATTAGGGCAGTATGGCTGGTGGTCACTCATGGGCCATGGCTGCTGGTTGTCTGTACCAACAGCCGGGTGGTGTATGGAGGCCTTACAATGTGGCTGGCACAATAGCGAATGAGGAAATGGTCTGTTGGTCTCAGGCAAACCTTTCCTAGCAGGAGAGCTTATCACACTGCCACTGTCAAAGGTCTTGAGCAGTTAAGTGTGATGTATGGATACCTGAGCCAGATTGACAGTGACCAAGGCACCCATTTCACAGTACATGCTGTCCAAATTGGGCCCAAACACATGATGTGTCATGGCACTCTCGCTTGCCGTGTAGCCCTCAAGCAGAGGGGTTGGAGTTCCCCCACTCCCTGTGATTAGGGCCAGGAGGTGCAGATTTACCTTTACAACACCCTATTAAACATTTGTTTTCCTCCAGAGCTGTGATGATATTCTTCCTGGAACCTGTTCATTTATCAAACCCAAATTAATGCCTCCTGACTGGTTTGGTTCCTGCAACTTCTGGTAGAAAAGGTTGACTGTTGTTATTGTTTACACAACCACTCTCTGTCTCTTTTTGTGCAAAGAAGCAAGGCAGGGTGCATCTGTTTCTTTTACCGGGGGAATGTTGGGCACTGAAGCTTAGGCAGATGTATCACCTGGTTTAATGTCCTATAATTGACAGCCATTCTCTTAAGTTTTATCTGGCTTTTAGCCAAGTGGACAGGGCTAGTGGAGGCACTGTGACAGGTTGTAAACTCTCAACCTAATTCTTTTATCTCTTTTCTAGTCTCAGCATGTCTGCCTGACAGTTTGAACTGCCTGGTGTGTTGTACCTACCTCAGGGCAGAAAGGCTAGCAGGCTCCTGCTTGGCTTCCCCCTCAGTGTCACCTTTGCTCCCCGATCCCTGAGTCAGAATTCCCCCATGGAGGTCTGTAATGTCTTTCCTGATACAGTGTCTGTCCCAAGAATGCTCTCAGGGTCTGGAGAGATTGCCCCAAACATGGAGCTTCTTCTCTTCTTGGTATAGCAATACTTGTTTTACTCTGATGGTTTTATACCAGATCTAGAAGAATTACCTAGGACCCTGGAAAACATTCTGGGTTACCACAGATTAGTGTACAGTCAGTGCCCGTATCTGGTACAGTGATGGTTTTTCCCTTGTTCTGCCCCGCTAGTCACAGGGAGTAGGGGGATTCCAACCCATGGTAGCAATGCCGGATCAGAAGCTACTCATCTTCCTCCATAGATAAGTAATGTTGGAACTGTTGTTTAGGCTTAAGATCTTTCTAGAAGACTGCCACGTTATCTACCTTTCCTCTGCAGATGCTGGCACCAAGCAAACATGCCGCATCTGCTTTCTGGTTATCTTAACCAGCCCTACATTTCTTTTCTCTCGTATTTTTATTTGTCCCCTTTTCCTATTAGACTTTGTGACAGGTCTCACCCTGTCCTGGTCATGTTCAGTCTCCCAAGTTGGCATAGCCTCATCCACATTGTAAACATCCCGTGGAGACAGGAGGGCTGAGGAGGGGGAAGAGAGGACCTTCCAAATGCCATTCTCAAAGGGCATTTGGAACAAATTCTGGTTGTAAAAAGGCTTTTTATCCAGGTCCTTGAAACACCTGGATGTAAATGGCTTGTCATATGCCCAATTTCGGCAGAATATCCTGGGCTTCCACTATACTATCCATAGTCAGCCTTTCCCCATAGCTGTCCCTCCGTTTCTCCTATTCTCCTGGGCATCTGTAACCACCCTGTCACTCTCAACTTCTATAAGATCATTTTTTTTTTTTTTTTAGATTCCACATAAGAGTGACATCATGTGGCACTTGTCATTTCTGTGCCAGGTGTATTTCAGGTTTCGAGTTTTTCAAATGGGAATAATTGACACTGGAGGAAGATCTAAAAAATCAAACAGCTGTGTGACCTAGAAATGTAACCTTGTGCTCTTGGAGGAGGGCGTTCTTATCTTTTTATGGAAGACTTTGATGATTAACCCTAGTGTCTGCCCAGCACCAGGATCTGGTAGACTTGTCCCCCATCGTTGCCTCAATGGAGGAAGGAATGGTGCTGCCTCTTACTGTGGGTTCACTCAGGGGAGACTTTTTAAGAACCTTTTTACCTTTTCTTTTCTTCTTTTTTAATACTGATAAAGTGTATTTTGGTATTAAAAGTTACTAAAATGTAGCATCTGTAATTATACAAATTGAATTTGTGCTATAAACTATTGCCTCAGGTTATAGTCATTCCAGTAACAACATGAGTAATGATAGCAGTGACATAGGGGAGCTAATTTTCATGGAGCAATTAGAATGTTCAAGACACTATATCAGCTGGACGCAGTGGTACACGCCTGTAATCCTAGGGATTTGGAATCTGAGGTAGGAGGAGTGCAGGAGGATCACACGTTCCAGGCCAGACTGGGCATCTTCCCAAGACTCTGTCTCAAAATTAAAAAAAAAAAAAAAGATCTGGGGATGTAGCTCAGTGATAGAGCACCCCAGGTTCAATCTCTACTATCAGAAAATAAATAAACAAAAAAAAAGTAAAAAAATACCATGTCTTTAGTCCTCATAAAAACCTTTTTTTGTTGTTGTTTATTTTTTATTTTGAATTTTACTTTTATTTGGTGTAGACAGCAAAGTATTTCAATGCCAGATGAGGTTGGGCTATCAAGTAAGTTACAAAGCAGAAAAACAAATGGGGTTTTCTCAACTTTTTGTTTAAGAGTTGTGAATAAATTATTGTGGGACTGAAAATTTTATTTATAGTTTATTTCTTCATTTTGTGTCTTGTACCAACAACACCATTATTATGTAAACTAGCTAAGATTTTTTTTTTTGTACTGGGGATTGAACTAGGGGCACTTTACTACTGAGCTACATCTCTAGTCCTTTTTTATTTTTTTAAATTTTATTTTATTTCGGGGCTGGTGTTGTGGCTCAGTGGTAGAGCACTTGCCTAGCATGTGTGAGGCCTTGGGTTCTATCCTCAGCACCACATAATAATAAATAAATAAAATAAAGATATTGTGTCCAACTACAACTAAAATTTTTTTAATTTATTTAAAAAATTCTTTTTAGTTTTCAATGGACCTTTATTTTATTTATTTATATGCAGTGCTGAGAATCTAACCCAGTGCCTCACAATTGCTAAGCAAGTGTTCTACCATTGAGCCACAACCCAGCCCTTTTTAAAATTTTTATTCTATTTTTATTTTAAGTTGTTGATGGACACACAATACCTTTATTTTATTTGTTTTTATTTTTATGTGGTGCCAAGGATCAAACCTAGTGCCTCACCCATGCTAGGCAAGTGCTCTACCACCGAGCCACAACCCCAGCCCAATTTTTTTGTTTTGAGACAGGGTCTTACTAAGTGGCTGAGGGCCTCACTAAGTTGCTAAGGTTGGCCTTGAACTTGGAATCCTTCTGAATCACTGGAATTACAGGCATTAATTCCGTGCCCAGCCTCAGAAGGCCATTTAAGACATTCAACAACTTGACCTTAGTACTGTCCTCATGGCAGTAGGTACTCCACACATAGAATTAACAAGTATCTGTTGCACAGGGCCTTACACACAGTAGACACTACATAAATGCAGAGGGAAGAAAGGGGGTCTCAGAGTGCTGAAGTCACCTGCCCCTTATAATAACCTTTATTATCCTCATCTTACAGATGAAGAACTGAGGCTCAGAAAGATAAACTTACTACACCAAGGTCACACAGCTAGAAAGTGGCGAATTTGAACCCACGTCTGGTTCTAGAAGCAGCAGCACCACGTTTAGTCAGTATGTTGCACTGTCTCTCCACAGTCATATTTTTCCTAGAATTACCTACCTATAATCCCAGCTACTTGGGAGGCTGAGGCAGGAGGACTGTGAGTTCAAGGCCAGCCTTAGCAATTTAGTGAGACTATCTCAAAAAAACCCAAACCAACTAACATTAAAAGAGAAACAAACCAACCAACCTAGCGTTGAGTTATAACTCAGTGGTAGAATGCTTGCCTAGCATGAAGGAGGTCCTGTGTCCAAGCCTCAGCAACCAGGTTGGGTAGGGGCAGGGGATAAAACCCCCCAAAGATTTAAATGAAATTTACCTTGAAAGTAGAAGATTCAAGTGTGCCTTTATGGTGCCAAATGGAAATATAAATGTTGGGTACATCAAAACCTCTCTAACTTGTTCTTTCATTTTGATTTGCCCTTTGACAGGATATTATCACAGATCCATTCAAGCTTGCAGAAGATTCTAACAAAAAGCCCAAGTGTGCCTCCAGTGTTGTTGGAGGCTGCTGTGGCAAAAAGAGAAGCTGCTAAATAAATCTACAACCAACTAGGAGACCACGCGACTGAAGAACAACAGGCTGCATGTTTTTAGCTTGCTCTTCCCCATAGCACATAGGAATAAATGGTAAAAAAGGCAAAATGTTTTGGATTACTAATAAAAAAATAAGTGAATTATTTTAGAAGGTGTTGATTAAAGGTTCACAGCAAATCACCTAAAGTTTAGACTAGTTAAGCTGTTTTTATTCTATTTCTTCAGTAATTCAGAGTTCTAGTGCCACCTAGTGGTCAGAAGTGGAACTGAGTGAAGCAGTCCTATGGCTGGGCCAAGGGGCAAGAAAGGCTTTGGAAATAGAGTTGGCAGAGGACCTCAGGAAGAACGTCTTTCTTCTGGCCTGCTGGGCAGCACCTTTTGGACTTTTCTCCATGTTTTCTCTAAACAAATCTACTACTGAAGTCAGGTTAATCATGCCAAAAAATTGGCAAGTCAAATTTGATAGGCATGCTCTTAATAACTCATTTTTTGGTACTGCAGATTGAGCCCAGGGATGCTTTACTACTGAACAACATCCCAGCCCTTTTTATTTCCTTATTTTGAAATAAGTGTTGCTAAGTTGCCGAGGCTTCCCTCAAACTTGCGATCCTCCTGCCTCAGTGTTGAGAGCCACAGCTGAAGGGGCCCCAGCAAACTTCCAGCTGCGGGCTGATGATTGGCTCACAGCAGCCCCAGCAACATCTAGCTGATTGGCTCCTCTGCCGTGATGCTCATTGGGCTGTTTCCCTGCCCTTTCAGACCACGGAGCTGCTCATTGGGGGACTTTTTTGGCTCCGCCCATGTGACCCAGCCAATCGGCCTCAAGAGCAGGAGGATTGTGGGAGGTGGAGAGAAGCTGGTGTTGGAGGGAGAGGCTTGTGGGAAGCCGGTGGTGGCAGTTGAGGCTCTGAGGGTTTTTCCTGAGAGGCTGTTTTGTTTGGCGTGTGTGGTTCTAAAAATAAAGTTCCTTTCTTTTGACAAGTGGCTCCTGAATCTTGCCCAGCCAGACTGCGACACCTCAGCCTCCTGAATTTGCTGGGGTTACAGGTGTGTGCCACTGCACCCTGTGAGATTTTAAACCAAATACTTCTATCTTTTTCTTTTTGTGCAGTTGAATGTAGAAAACAATGAATAAAATTGTTGACCCTAATGATTGATGGCATAGTGACTATCTGTGGGAAATCCTAAGTGGATCAGGAATAAAGTTCCATTGTTTTTAAGGAGAGTTAAGAGAAGGTAAAGATGGTAGCTTTTCTCCTCCTTTGTAAAGCTCCCCTGGTTAAACTTTTAGGAAAGTGTTGGATTTAGTTCTGGATTCCATAGTTAAAGAAAAAGGTTAAGAACATTGAGGGGAGATTCGGTGATGATTAAGTAAGTTGAAATCCAGCTGTACTTTGAAGTTTTTGTCCAGGGACACAGAAAAGGTATAAGTCATGGTCCTTGTCATAATGCTAATCATGCCAAAAGATAACTCAGAAGCGGATAACTCATTTTTAAATAACAGCCTTCAACCAAAGAAGGGTTTTAAAACCTCAGCCAGTTGCTCTGAGCTCTGTGCAATAGAACAGGGGCGTGGGGAGCTGGCAAGGCCCAAGGAAAACTTTTTTTTTTTTTTTTTGGTACTGGGGATTGGACCCAGGTGTGCCTAACCACTGAGCTACATTCTCAGCCCTTTTCATCTTTTATTTTGAGACATTTGAGACAAGGTCTGGTGAGTTGCTTATGGCCTCACTAAGTTGATGAGGCTGGCCTCAAACTTGAGATCCTCTTGCCTCAGCCTTCTAAATTACTGGGGTTATAGGTATGTGTCACCATGCCTGACCCAAGAGATTTTTTTATTAGTAGTTTGAAAATCTTTTGGCCTGTAAAACATTGAAATAGATTCTGACAACAGACTCCTCTTTTTTAAAAGAAAGCTATTTAATAGGGACTGGAGATATAGCTCAGTTGGTAGAGTGCTTGCTTCACATGCACAAGGCCCTGGGTTCACTCCCTGGCACCTAAATAAACAAATAAGTAAATAATAAAAGAAAGATGTTCAAAATAAGAAATTCTGGTTTCTAAGTAAGTTCAACTCTAGTTTCTTATTTGCTGCTACAGACAAAGGAAAGAATAGTGTTTTTGTTTTGTAGTTGTTGTTTGTTTTGTGATACAGGGGATGGAGCCCAGGGCCTTGCACATGCTAGACAAGCACAGTATCACTGAGCTACATCACCAGCCTTAGTGGTACCTTTTAAGCACTATTCATCTTGGTGATCTTGATTTTAAACAGTGCTTTATTGGTTCCAGAGCTCCATGTCTGCCCAGTAATAACTACTTCAGCATTAGAATGGGTTAGCTGGGATTAAGTACATTTTGCTAGCCGTGAGCACAAGATGGCCGGGAAATGATGAAATGATGAAAAAGTGTTCTGGTTAATTGGCTTATTAGGCCTTTCTAAATTTAGGATGAGGAGAAATTAGCCTTTTACTTATTATAAATGCTCAGTTCCCCAAGAAGATATTGAATAATGAGACCAGACTGGAAATTCACATTCTTTTCCTCAGAATGACATATTTGATACATTATTGTCCAAACAAAGTATACATTTTAAAAATTATACTTGACTTAGAATCTGGAAAAGAGTATGTAGTAGACAATATGAAATTAAAATAGAATAATTAAAGTGACTCAGATATGCTATAAATGTTTTTTTAATTTTTATTTTTTAGTTGTTGATGGACCTTTATTTTATTTATTTGTATGTGGTGCTGAGAATCAAACCCATGCTAGGCAAGTGCTCTACCACTGAGCCACAACTCTAGCCCCTATAAATGGTTTTTGTTTTTGGACACTGGGGATTGAACCCAGGGGCACTTTACCACGGAGCTACATACCCCAGGCCCCCCCCCCCCTTTTTTTTAGTTGTGGATGGACACAATACTTTTATTTATTTATTTATTTATTTATTATTTTCTAAAAATATTTTTTAGTTGTTGACGTACCTTTATTTTTTATTTATGTGTGGTGCTGAGGATTGAAGCCAGTGCCTCACATGTGCTAGGCAGGCGCTCTATCTACCACTGAGCTATAGCCCTAGCCCTCCAGCCCTTTTTATATTTTATTTTGAAACAAGGTCTCCTTAAGTTGCCCAGGCTGATTTGGAACTTGTGATCTTCCTGCCTTAACCTCCCAAGTAGCTGGGGTTACAGGTATGCACCACTGCACCTGGTAGCTTTTAAATATTCCAAATAAATGAAACAGACAACTAGGAATGGAAAGGCTTTGTGAGAGTGAGAGGCAGTATGAGCTATGATGAACGAAAACCCTGATGCCAAACTTTATGCTTTCTTCTTTTTCCTCACAGCTCTGCCCCTATCATTTCGGCCTTAGGAATATTATTTCACATTTCTGTGTCTTTTTATCTTCATTAGTATGTGGTTCTTTGAAAGAACGCCTAGCACATGGTTTAGATTACCATCAGTTTAGATCTATCAGGTTGCAGCGTGTGACAGCAGGACCTGCTAGAGACCAGTGCTCTCTTGACAGGAGGCAACTTTCCCCTCAATATCTTATTATGACATTTTTCAAGTATACAGAAAACACAGAATTGTGATCTCCCCTGTACCTCCATCTAAATTAAACAGTTAACCTGGGCTGGGGCTGTAGCTCAGTGGTAGAGCGCTTGCCTAGCATGCATGAGGCACTGGTTTAGATCCTCAGCACCTAATAAAAATAAACAAATAAAATAAAGGCATTATGTCTATCTACAATTACAAAAAAATTAAATAAAATAAAGTTGTGTTCAAAAGATTGATTTAAAAAAAAACAGCCTTTTGTGATTATTCTATTCATGTCAACATTATACTTACTAATAGCAAAGTCACAGAAACAGGGGCCTACTTCTTCCCCAGCCATAAACCCCTTTCAAATGACATTGGACTTAAAGAGTTTAAGGAGCAGATTTTCTCTTAATTGATTATTGTATTCAATACAGTGATTTTAAGGCTTTCATTATCACAGGGGAGGATTCATTTAGAAATCATGGAAACCTGCAGAGGTGCTTCAGTTTACCAGCTGGGGGGGTCCCTACTCCCACCTCCATCCATGCATAGTTGAAAAGGGCATGGCTTTGTGCCAAGGTAGCAGCAGAGCTTGCTCCTGCCATCATTTGTGCCTCTCTGAGGTTGGACGCAGGGAGGCATCACTTATTCTGTCACATTAGGATGAGAATTCTCATGAGTTTGGCAAGGAATGTGAACCTATCTATCCATTCTTTCATTTATCCAATAAAGAGTAATTAAGCACTGCTTTGTACCAGGCACTATCCTGGGTACTGGCTGCTAAAGTGGAATATTATGAGCCCGGTGGGCCCAGGGGTTCAAAACAGCTGAGTGTTTCCTAAACTTTGCTGACGCCTGTTGTAACTTCTGTGCTTTGTCAAGGTTCTCCAAACACACACTGCAACTTGGGTCCACCCAGTTTCTTTTGTGGACTTTGCTGTGGGAACCTGTAGAGGGAGATCTAGATCACAGTAAGAAGTTGGAATTTACTCCTGATCATAATCTACCACTTAAGCTTTACTTTATTCCAGTCTCAACTGCTGATCCTGCAATTCCTGTAAGCATAGCTCTCACCGAGGTTAAGGCCAGTGTTGTGTGAATGTAAGTTCTGTACTTCATCTCCTCCTGCAGAGGGAGCCTTGCTTGTCTTGGACTAGTGACTGAACCAACCCCCTTCCCCAGCAGGAACAGGCTAGTCCTCCTGTCATGTAGCAGGGTCATGCTACAGTGACAAGCTACAGGTGAGGGGAAAATCAACCTGGAACAAAAATGTTCTGTCCTGAGATAACTATGCACCTCAGATAATAACCATATGTCTTCACCGTCCAGAAGACAGACAGAGTAAAATGGCAGAATGGTAAGTCAATAATGTTCTGGGTGCACAGTAAGCCAGACTTGGTTCTGCTAAGTTTTTAACTGGGCCTAATGCCCGTGACCTTCTCACTGGTGGGATAAAAGTGATGCAGGAGACAGAAAGCAGGTATTCCTTTTAGAACTGGCTCTGCTTCTGAACTAGTTATTGATCTTGGGAACATTTGTTCACCTCAGGATTTCTTTTTCCCATTGGTAAAGTGAAGGCATTGAACTCAGAATACTCTGAGTTTCTATTCAAGTTTAGAAACAGATTTATGGGTCTAGATTCTATAGAGGTCACAGTGGTTTAAACATTTTTTTTCATGAGTTGCTCATATTCATAAATCAGTAGGTTTTACATAAAATTCAAAATTCTGGCTCTTCTTGAGAAATCAGCAGTACTGGCAAGACCAGCCGTGGAGGGAGTTCTACATGGGTACAATTACCAGAGCTAAGCAATGGCTTTCCCTTCAGGTGGAGAGTGTCCCTTTAGACAGTTTACCACCCCCCATGCACCCAGTCACTTTCACTTGATCCCTGTAGGCTTCTGAGTCTGTGACCTTTTTTGTAGGATTACAATTAGCACATTTTCATCAAAGTCACAAGTGAGGTTTTTTCCATTGCAGTTCCAATGATGGCAGGTCTGAGGACTCATCTATGTCACTGACATATATTTAATTCATTATAAGCAGTAGCCAAGAAGGGCTTGTGCAGCTTTTCAGGGAGGCTCACAGGAGGGAACCAGGGTTCTGGGGCTGCTTATGGTAATTTGACATATAACTCAGAGCCTAATTATGTCAGGTGAACAGGCCTGGACAGTTTATTCTCTGTTCCCAGAATTAACAAGCTTCCATCGCATCACTTCCTTTGTGAATATCAAATGAGCTTCCTCTGGACCCCAATGCCCAAATGTCAAGTGCCAGAGAGGAAAGGTTTGCACAGCAAGTGCAGGATGACTTGTGTGACTTCTAGGCCACGTAGTTCATCTTTTATTAACTGTTTTTATTTTATTTTTCCAATTAACTTTATTCCTTTCAACTGGATCTAACTAAAGAAATGGTACAAAGGAGGTGTTTTTATTTTTGCTTTTAAATAATAGATCAGAAGCCCAGGAAGCCACGCAACCCTTTAAAAATGATGATTTCTCGTGGTAACGGGAACATACAATTGCTCTGTGCAGATATAATTCAAACCAAATATTCTAAAAGTGTATCATTTACTGAAAACAGCTCCCTCATACTGCACTCACAATGCTGAGTTTTCTAATTTTACAGATGAGAAAACTGAGGCTGAGTATATTTAGATAATTTGCACAATGGTATTACAACCTAACAAGTGTAGGAATCAAGGCTAATGCTCCATCTCCTGACCTTAGGCTGTTCCATTACATGGCTTGTCCTTGCTCCCTTTACAGAACTCCTAAATTTAAAAACATCGAATTTACAAAGGAAATGATTACTGTAGAAATAAGAACAGTGGTTACATCTAAGGTGGAGAGAGGGGTGTGATCTAGAAGAGATATGTGGAGGTTTTCTTGGTGAGGGGGTGCTAATTTTAACCATTATGAATTATTATAAAGTGAGTGTAGTATCTGTCTTTCTCTGGAACTGTCCTAGCTACAACTTTAAACTGGGCTAATTATTAATAGTATCTTTTTTTTTTCCCACTTCCAAAAGGATTCTGTCTTGGCTAATAAATTATATAACCAGCTATACATTGATGTTTTATGCATATTTATATATTATTTGTCAAAAATTTTAAAGTGTAAAAAATACATCAGAAAGTTTAACCCATGACCAGGAGTCCAGGCCCACCTGGGAGACCACTTGTTTGTTCTTAATTCCTAATTCCTACAGAGACCACAGGGCAGTGTTTGTGATCTAGAACTCCTTGCACAGAGGCTGTGGTGTCCCATCTTAGTTTTTTAGGGGTTCCTATGGCACAAGATACTTATTCTTGTTTCTTTGTCTGATACATGGCTGGAGTACTGGTGAATTCCTTCAGTCCTAACTGTGAAGATCAGTCCAATATAATAAAGTCATGTACCATGAAATGATATTCCAGTCAAGGGTGGAGTGCACAGATGACGGTGTCCCAAAAGAGTACAGTGGAGCTGAAAAACTTCTGTTCCCTAGTGATGTGGTCATCATAGGGTCAGTACAATCTGTTTCACATGTTTGTGGTGATGCGGGTGCAAACAAACCTACCACGCAGCCCGTATAAAAGTATAGTACATGCAATTATGTATAGTACGTGATACTTGATAAGGAAAATAGAAGATTATGGGCTTGGTTATATGTATTTATTATACCATGCTTTTAATCTTTATTTTAGAGTATGATGCTTCTACTTATTTAAAAAAAAATTAAAAGCTTACTGTTAAATAGTATGCTCTGTGACCCAGGGCAGCCCCACACATCCCAGGTGCGACCTCTTTTGACTGCCTGGAGGCCACACCAAGTGGATGGCCTAGATCATCCAGGTCTGTAGAAGTGTACACTGAGATGTTTGTACATTTTCTCATAGCTCCTGAGCACCTACAGAATGAAATCTTAGCTCCTAAACTTGGCTTTCAACCCACCATAAACTGTGACCCCCCCACCCCCAAGTAACTTTCCAACATCATTCCTGCTCTTCCTCTTAATGGGCTCTAAATCCAAATTTTAACCACATGTTTGAAAAATGCTGACCTCTTTCCAGCCTTACCTCTACTTTCCTATCCATTAGAATGTCTTTTTTTTTTTCCTTTTTCTTCTCTCTCAATCCTTTGGTTACGCACTAAATGTGTGTATGGGGGCGCGGGGGGGGGGGGGGCATTCATATGTTAAAGCCCAAACTCCAGTCTGACTAGAGATGGAACCTCTAATAAAGTAAATGAAGGTTAAATGTGGTCATAAAAGTAGGGCCCTGATCTAATAGATTAGTGGCCTTACAAGAGGAGAAACCAGGGAGCTGACTCTTTCTATAAATTCTCAGAGGAAAGACCATGTGAGGGCAAGGGGCCATCTGCAAACCAGGAAGAAGGCACTCGCCAGAAACCTCCCTGCTGGGCCTTAACCTGGGGCTTCAAGCCTCCAGAACAGTGGAAAAATGTATTTCTGTCGTTCCAGCCAACTGGTCTATATTTTGTTGTGGAAGTGAGAAGACTCAGATGCCCTTCTTGGAATAGCTTTTACCCTACATACCTAAACCTCTATTCTGCAAGGACAAAATAAAAAAACCACGAAGCTTTCCTCAATTTCCTCTACTGCATTTGTCCTTTTTGTTTGGTACTGGGGATTGAACCCAGGTGCTTTACCACTGGGCCACAATCCTAGCCCTTGTGTGTGTGTGTGTGTGTGTGTGTGTGTGTGTGTGTGGAGGAGATGGGGGTCTTCCTATGTTACCCAGGAAAAACTATCTTGCCATTGAACTTGAGATTCTCCTGCTTCAGTCTCCCAAGTAGCTGGGTGTACTTCTTTTTAAGACATATGATATTCTGTACTATTTTAGGTAGTTATTTATGCACACATTTTCTAGTTTCCTTAATAGTTTTTAAGGTAACCTCTAATTCTATATTATAGCACCACAGTGCCTAGTACTGTGCTTGGAATGTCTCAGATGCACAATCTATGTTAATTGATAAATGTATAAATAAATGAGGAAAAAATGGGGTGAGAAAACATCAACTTTTAATTTAAAGAAGTAGATAATTGAGAAAATATATTAGTAAATGGAGAGAAACAGGTTAAATTTTCAGTTTAATGATGTTTAAAATAAGTAGGTGTCTCAGAGGAACTAAAAAGAGGACTAAGCCCAGTGCAGCAGCGCCTATAATCTCTGATTCTGGAGGTTGAGGCTGGAGGATCAAAAGTTCAAAGTCAGGCTCAGCAACTTAACCAGGCCCCGAGCAACTTGGCAAGGCACTGTCTCAAAATAAAACATAAAAAGGGTTGGGGATGTAGCTCAGTGGTTAAGCACCTGGGTTCAATCCCCAGTTTAAAAAAAAAAAAACACCCAGATTTTTTTCCTTAGTATTTTGTCTATGCATTTTTCCTCACTGGAGTAGAATTTTAGCCTCAGTTTCAGAGGAGGTGGGGAAAAGGGCATGGAAATGAATTTAGCTAGTTTGGGAGAACTATAAGTTAAAGCTGTGGTGTGAGACCCATGCAGATTCAAGTCTTACTGGAGGTCTTGAAATTCGACATTCGGGACTTGATTTTTGTCTTTCAGTCCCAATACTAGTAACCAGTCCTCCTGTCAGAGTCTTCCTTATTTCCACCTCCTCCTCATGCCCAAGTGTAGTTTTTAAATTTAGATTTTTTTTTTTTTTTTTTTGGTACTGGGGATTGAACTCAGGTGCTTAACCACTGAGTCACATCCCCAGCCCTTTTTGTATTTTATTTAGAGACAAGTTCTTGCTGAGTTGCTTAGGGCCTCGCTAAGTTGCTGAGGCTAGCTTTGAACTAGTGATCCTCCTGCCTCAGCCTCCTGAGCCGCTGGGATTACAGGCATGCACCACCGTGCCCTGCTAAATTTAGATTTTTGAATGGGAAATATTCACATGGCTCAACATTTTTTTTTTTTGGCCATACTTGGGCTTTTTTAAAAATTTTATTTTATTCTAATTTGTTATATATGACAGAAGAATACAATTCAATTCATATTACACAAATATGACAGTTTTTCATGTCTCTGGTTGTACACAAAGTAGAGTCACAGCCCATTTCCCAGGGACATCAAGGAGTAGCAGGACAGAGTGGCAGAGAGGAGGCAGAGCAGAAAGGGGCAAGGCGTCATTGTTTATGGTGGCTTTCTTTTTTTTTTTTAATTTTTATTGTTGGTTGTTCAAAACATTACATAGTTCTTGATATATCATATTTCACACTTTGATTCAAGTGGGTTATGAACTCCCATTTTTACCCCGTATACAGATTGCAGAATCACATCAGTTACACATCCATTGATTTACATATTGGCATACTAGTGTCTGTTGTATTCTGCTTGCCGCAGTCTGGCTGGGCACAATCAGGAGCCACTTGTCAAAAGAAACTAACTTTATTTTTAGAACCACACACACCAAACAAAACAGCCTCTCAGGAAAAACCCTCAGAGCCTCAACTGTCACCACCGGCTTTCCACAAGCCTCTCTCTCCCCCCACAAGCTTCTTTCCACCTCCCACAATCCTCCTGCTCTTGAGGCCGATTGGCTGGGTCACGTGGACGGAGCCAAAAAAGTCCCCCAATGAGCAGCTCCGTGGTCTGAAAGGGCAGGGAAACAGTCCAATGAGCATCACCGCAGAGGAGCCAATCAGCTAGATGTTGCTGGGGCCGAGGAGCCAATCAGCTAGATGTTGCTGGGGCCGCTGTGAGCCGATCATCAGCCGACAGCTGGAAGTTTGCTGGCAGCTGGAAGTTTGCTGGGGCCCCTTCGGCTGTGGCTCTCAACATCTCCCCCTCTCTGTTTAAACAACAAGCATGTGGCTTAGGGACCGTGTCTGTTAGGCAGTCCAATTCAACATATGGTCCTTACCCGTCATCGGATGAACTGACCTCTAGGCGTCAGCCTCCTGTCTTAGGTTGGTACCACTGCAATTGGATCATACCCGTCACTGACTACCGGTCCAGCATACAGCTATACTTGTGGATAGGCCTTTGCACCAGTGGGGGGGTGAGGTTCTTTGCCTCACCTCTGTTGGCCCCCAAATTTTAGACCATCACTAGTAGAGGAGGATGCAAAATGCCATGACATTAAGCCAATTGAGGGCTCCTTTGAAAAATTGTACCACCGGTGACATCATCAGCAAAAATACCCCAACACTACCACAAGTCACTGCACCAACAGATAGTTCACAATGCATACAGGTGAGCTCACAGTGTGTCCAGGCAAGTTCTGCAAGCAGTTCAGTGATGGCTATTGTAGAAGCTGTAGATTGGTTTTATCTTTGACTTCACCAGCACTGGGATGAAGATAGGAATTCTGGCAATAATGGCTAAAGAAAAAATTATGTAACATTATAGAAGGCACTAAAAGAAAACAATTTTCTTAACAATTTACATTGTCTTCACCGGCACTGGGATGAAGATAGGAATTCTGGCAATAATGGCTAAATTAAAAATTATGTAACATTACAGAAGGCACTAAAAGAAAACAATTTTCTTAACAATTTACATTGTCTTTAAGAGAATTATTAAATATAATGAAAAGGAAAGGTGAAAGTAAACAAACAGATCTGTTAACCTTCTTTTTTGTTTACATATTAAAACAATCCTCAACAGTTGTTTACCCAATTTAAATTAAACCATATAAATCACGTGAAAAAAAAATATTTGGATCCATTTTATCATGAGCGCTCATCATATATGATATATGGACATACATACATTCAAACATATAACACAAAACACAAGTGTGCACACATAATATAATACATACAACACATAACATTATAGTAAAGGCCTTATAACTTTTTACAGGTGAAATCTCCATTGCAATGTTTAAAAACTCTATAGTCAAAAAATAGAACTGATCAGCAAAACATTAACCTAGGTCTGTATGAGCTCAAAAAACAAAATAGAACTTCATGATATGGCAAAGGGCAATAATAAAATAGATATTGAAAAAAGCATCCTGGTTCTGTTGCAGATGTAAGAATAGCCAAACTGGAGTTTTGGATATCAGTTGTTATGGATTTGAGCCAAATCATCTTCTTTTTGGTCTGTAGAAATCGTTTTAGTTAATCTTTCTGGAATCCAAATCGGCTGCTGTTCTCCCTGTGGAAACACATAAACAGACCCCCGACTCCAGACAATCACTGGGTCAGGACCTTGGTTAATCTCTCTGGAATCCAAATCGGCTGCTGTTCTCCCTGTGGAAACACACAAACAGACCCCCGACTCCAGACAATTACTGGGTCAGGACCTTTCCATTGTCCTGTTAGAATATCCTTCCAAAGTACCTTGGGCTTATGCACATTTTTTGGACACATATGCCTTTCCGCAGCACTAAGTCCTGATGAATCCAAATTTAAAAAGTTTAGAGTAAAAAGGGTTATTTTAAGTTTATCTTTGGGGAATATATACCCCTTCCCAATTCCTTCTTTTTGCTTTAATAAGTATATTTTAATAGTTTGATGAGCTCTTTCAACTATGCCTTGTCCCTGTGGATTGTATGGGATTCCTGTTATATGAGTAATGCCAAATGTTGAGCAAAATTGTTTAAAAGAGGTAGAAGTATAACCAGGGGCATTATCTGTTTTTAACTGTTTTGGAACACCCACAGTGGCAAAATTTTGTAAGCAATGAGCTATAACATCTTTAGTTTTTTCTCCGGCATGAAGGGAGCCCATCAAAAATCCAGAAGAAGTATCAACTGTAACATGCAAATATTTTAATTTTCCAAATTCTGGCAAGTGTGTGACGTCCATCTGCCAAATATGGCTAGGTATCAATCCTCTAGGATTGACTCCAAGATTAACTTGTGGTAAAAAGGTCACACAATTTTGACATTGTTTTATTATTTGTCTAGCTTGTTCCTTAGTTATTTTAAAACGCTTTTGTAAAGTATTAGCATTGACATGGAACTTTTTATGAAAATTTATAGCTTCTTCTAGTGTAGAAAAAATATGTATGTCATGTGTAGTTTTATCTGCTAAATCATTGCCCAAACTAAGGGCTCCAGGCAATCCTGTATGTGCCCTGATATGTCCTATAAAGAATGGATCTTTTCTGTCCCAGATTAGACTTTGTATAGTGGAAAGCAAAGAGAAAACAGTAGAAGAAGGGGAAATCCTACCAGCATCTTCAAGAGATACTATAGCATTAACTACATACTGACTATCAGAAAATAAATTAAATACAGAATCTTTAAACATCACAAAAGCTTGTAAAACTGCATTAAGCTCTACCTTTTGAGCTGATTGTTTGGGTACTAAAAATGTAAAAGTTTGATCAGGGGTAACGACTGCTGCTGTACCATTATTTGACCCATCAGTGAATATATTTGGAGCATTCATGATAGGTGTTTTTCTTGTCATTTTTGGAAAAATTACAGGATGCAATGACCAAAAAGACAATAAAGGATTAGATGGTAAGTGGTTATCAAATGAAACATTAGATTTGCACATGATTATTGCCCAAGTATTTAACTCATTAGCTAACTCATCAATTTGATTCATAGTATATGGAGTAATAATTTTATTGGGAGAAATTCCAAACACTCCCTTTGCTGCTTTTATTCCTTTGAGTATTAATTGTCCTACAGCCTCAGGATACCTAGTAAGAATAGTGTTAGGAGAATAAGATAAATGTATCCATAATAATGGACCTTCTTGCCAAAATACTCCTGTAGGAATATTTTTTGTTGGTAGTACAATAAATAATAAAGGCAAACTTATATCAATTCTATCCAAATGCATATTTTCCATATATGTTTCAATGATTTTTAATGCCTTTCTTGCTTCAGGCGTTAACATTCGGGGTGAATTTGGATCTGATGGACCTTTTAGGATATCAAATAAAGGTCCCAACTCTCCTGTTGGTATACCTAAATAAGGCCTTATCCAATTT
This sequence comes from Marmota monax, assembly GCF_021218885.2. NCBI lineage: Eukaryota > Metazoa > Chordata > Mammalia > Rodentia > Sciuridae > Marmota > Marmota monax. The sequence continues at coordinate 18,881,838 of NW_026692881.1, forward strand.
ATGTCTCCTAATAACTTTTGAAAGTCATTAAGTGATTTGAGTTGATCTACTCGTATTTGAATTTTTGGTGGACGGACCATGGTTGAGGATAATAGAACTCCTAAATAATTAATTGGAAAATTTAATTGTACTTTATCTATTGCTATCTCTAGATTATAATTTTTTAATAAGTTTGTAAGTGTGGCATAACATTCTAGCAATGTGTTTTTATCTTTGTGTGCTAATAATACATCATCCATATAGTGAAATATTTGTAGTTCAGGATTTTGATTTCTAAGTGGCTGGATTACTTTGTTAACATAAATTTGACACATAGTTGGGCTGTTAGCCATCCCTTGAGGGAGTACTTTCCATTCATATCTCTGATCAGGACCTTCATGATTCAGTGCAGGGATAGTAAATGCAAAACGTGGACTATCCTCAGGATGAATTGGAATTGAAAAAAAACAATCTTTAATATCTATAACTAAAACATACCAGGTTTTTGGCAAAGCAGACAACTGAGGAATCCCTGATTGAGCAGGTCCCATAATAACCATCTCATTATTAATGGCTCTTAAATCTTGCAATAATCTCCATTTACCAGATTTCTTTTTGATGACAAAAATGGGAGTATTATGGGGAGATACAGAAGGTTGTATATGTCCTTCCGCTAATTGTTGTTTGACCAGGTCATGGGCTGCTTGTATCTTTTCTTTAGTCAGGGGCCACTGAGGAACCCATACTGGTCTTTCTGATTTCCAAGTAATTTTTATTGTCTCAGTGGCCCTTTCTGAAAATCCAACCCATGTCTTTCTGTTCCTTGATCTATTTGTATTGGTGCTGCTATACCTTGTTCTTGTTTTTCTAATCTTTTTCCTTTCCTAAAACCTTGTCTAGTCATAATAGTGGGTGCATTTTGGTTGATGTTATTTGTTAATGTCAAACCTAATTGATCTAGGACATCTCGTCCCCATAAATTTACGGGAAGATGATCCAATACATATGGCTGTATAGTTCCTTCACATCCTTCAGGATCCTTCCAATCTAATACCATTGCACTTCTATGGGGATTAGTCGCCACTCCTAGGCCTCGAAGCGTTTGAGTGGCTTGTTGTAATGGCCAATGTTTTGGCCATTCTTGACGAGAGATGATGCTAAGGTCTGCACCTGTATCCAGTAGCCCATTAAATTCATGTCCTTGAATATTTAGTTTTAGCATGGGGCGAGAATCTAAATTTAAAGAAAGCATAGCCCAATCTACACCTGTGGAGCCTAATCCCTTGGAACCTCTTTCTACAGTATGACTGGAAAATTTATCATGTAGGCTGGGTATTATTAGTAACTGTGCTATTCTATCTCCTGGTGAAATTACTGATATACCCTTTGGAGAACTGGCTATAATTTTTATTTCACCTTCATAATCGGGATCAATTACCCCAGGACTTATCATAAGTCCTTTTAGAGTAGAAGAGCTGCGTCCCAATAATAAGCCTACTGTTCCTTTGGGAAGAGGTCCTTTCACCCCTGTGGGAATGATTTGAACTCCCATCTCTGGAGTTAGTACTGCTCTGGCGGAGGCGCAGATGTCCAACCCTGCGCTCCCTCTGGTTTGTCTGATGAGGGATCTGATGGACAATGTGTCCTGGGCACTACCCTGATGGGGTTGCTGGGTTCCTCCAGTGCTCCGTATATTTGTGGTTTTGGGCCCCGGAGCATTGGGCCCCCCTGTCCATTTTTTGGCAATGGAGCCCGATGCCTTTCTCCACGATATCGTGGATAAACACCTGGTCCTTGTTCGTTTTTTGATAATGGAGTACCCTCTATGGTGGTTTGAGAACGGCATTCATTAGCCCAATGTCTCCCTCTACGGCATCGTGGGCAAATACCTGGTATTCTACTCCTTTGATACCTAGTTTTGTTAAACCCTCCTCCAATGGGGCAATTCCTTTTAAAATGTCCTGTTTGTTCACAATTGTAGCATGTTCTTGGCCTGGCATCTAAAGCCTGTTTTACTGCAGCTGCCACAATTTGCCCTTGTTCATTAATTCTCTGGCATCTAAAGCCTGTTTTACTGCAGCTGCCACGACTTGCTCTTGTTCATTAATGTCTCTACATAATTTAATATATGTGTTTAAATCTTCATGTTTCCATGGTCTAATGATATCTCTGCACCAATGATTCGCTTGCTCATAAGCCAGGTGTTTTAGTAATGGCATTGCTTGTTCTGTATTCCCAAAAACTCTGGTAGCTGTTTGAATAAGCCTATCTACAAATTCAGCATAAGGTTCATTAGCTCCTTGTATTACCTTAGATAATTGACCTTGTAAACCTCCATGTCCTTGTAAAGTCTTCCATGCCTTAATTGCATCTGCAGCAATTTGTGCGTATACGCCAGGATCATATGCAATTTGTTGCTGCTGATCCTCATAAGGTCCCTTTCCTAACAACATATCTAGATTTCTCTGAGGATAACCAGCTGCTGCATTTCGCCTAGCCGTCTCCTTGCAAAATTCCTCATTGGCAACCTTCCATAACAGGTATTGTCCTCCATTTAGCACAGCTTTACACATATTAGCCCAATCTGCTGGCGTCATGTTCAAGTTGTTAATGGATTCGACCATGCTTACAGTGAAGGGTGCTTGAGGACCATAGGTTGTTACAGCCTCTTTTAGCTGCTTCACTGTTTTGAAATTTAAAACTTGGTAAAATCGCTGCCCTCCTGCCTCAAATACAGGGCATGTTAATATTTGAGATCTTGTCTCAGGATCCCAACTATCAACTGCGGGGGTTGGGGACCTCCCAGCATATGGAGGTGGCCTTGTTAGTTGGACACTTACGTCCTCTGGTGATAGAAAGGTGTTAGTAGCAGTCTCCTGTTGTAACTTTCCCCCTGATGGCTTTTTCTGTTTTACACTTTCTTTCTCTGTCTGACTAGCTTGAGAGGCCTTCTCTTTTACTTGAATCTTTTCCTCTGTCTGACTAACTTGAGAGACCTTCTCTTTTACTTGAATCATTATGTCTTCTTCTTCCTCTACCATTGTCTGAACTGAAGGCTTTGGACTAAGCAAACAAGATATGAACGTCCACAATGGCAATGTGCCAACTGGCAGAGTCCCTGGGCTTTTCTTTTCTATTCTTTTTAAATCTTCACCATGATGGTTCCATTGTGATATATTTAACAACTCCTCCTTAAAAAGCCATGGGCTACATTTTTGTATTGTATCAACGTATGCCCTGATTGTTCTTGATTTTACTGAGATGCCTCCTTCCTCTAACAATTTACTTAACACTCTTTCAGTTTGTTTTTTACTAATTTCTGATCCCGTATTTCTACTATAATACAACCCAACAAGATAATGCCTAACAAAACTGAAACTGAGTGAAACAAAATTGGAACAACACAAAATCATTATAATAGCCTCCTGAAATGTCCATCCGTCCTTTCTCCCTATCTGTTCCTCAGATGTGAGCGGTTTTTCTTCCATCTTACACATCTCCAGGGACAGGCAACTTAAAACAAAAGTGAAACAAAATAACAAAAGAAGAATCTTAAAATGGCTACCCATCCTCTCGCCCTGCCCTCAGGGGCGAGCAGTTCACTTACCCTCAGTCGCTCCCCGTGCGAGCCACCAAATGCCGCAGTCTGGCTGGGCACAATCAGGAGCCACTTGTCAAAAGAAACTAACTTTATTTTTAGAACCACACACACCAAACAAAACAGCCTCTCAGGAAAAACCCTCAGAGCCTCAACTGTCACCACCGGCTTTCCACAAGCCTCTCTCTCCCCCCACAAGCTTCTTTCCATCTCCCACAATCCTCCTGCTCTTGAGGCCGATTGGCTGGGTCACGTGGGCAGAGCCAAAAAAGTCCCCCAATGAGCAGCTCCGTGGTCTGAAAGGGCAGGGAAACAGTCCAATGAGCATCACTGCAGAGGAGCCAATCAGCTAGATGTTGCTGGGGCCGAGGAGCCAATCAGCTAGATGTTGCTGGGGCCGCTGTGAGCCAATCATCAGCCGGCAGCTGGAAGTTTGCTGGCAGCTGGAAGTTTGCTGGGGCCCCTTCGGCTGTGGCTCTCAACAGAAGGCGTCATTGTTTATGGTGGCTTTCTTTTTTTTTTTTAATTTTTATTGTTGGTTGTTCAAAACATTACATAGTTCTTGATATATCATATTTCACACTTTGATTCAAGTGGGTTATGAACTCCCATTTTTACCCCGTATACAGATTGCAGAATCACATCAGTTACACATCCATTGATTTACATATTGCCATACTAGTGTCTGTTGTATTCTGCTGCCTTTCCTATCCTCTACTACCCCCCCTCCCCTCCCCCCCTCCCCTCTTCTCTCTCTACCCCCTCTACTGTCATTCATTTATCCCCCTTGTATTATTTTTCCCTTTCCCCTCACTTCCTCTTGTATGTAATTTTGTATAGCCCTGAGGGTCTCCTTCCATTTCCTTGCAATTTCCATTCTCTCTCCCTTTCCCTCCCACCTCTCATCCCTGTTTAATGTTAATCTTCTTCTCATGCTCTTTGTCCCTACTCTGTTCTTAGTTACTCTCCTTATATCAAAGAAGACATTTGGCATTTGTTTTTTAGGGATTGGCTAGCTTCACTTAGCATAATCTGCTCTAATGCCATCCATTTCCCTGCAAATTCTATGATTTTGTCATTTTTTAATGCAGAGTAATACTCCATTGTGTATAAATGCCACATTTTTTTTTATCCATTCGTCTATTGAAGGGCATCTAAGTTGGTTCCACAGTCTTGCTATTGTGAATTGTGCTGCTTTGAACATTGATGTAGCAGTGTCCCTGTAGCATGCTCTTTTTAGGTCTTTAGGGAATAGACCGAGAAGGGGAATAGCTGGGTCAAATGGTGGTTCCATTCCCAGCTTTCCAAGAAATCTCCATACTGCTTTCCAAATTGGCTGCACCAATTTGCAGTCCCACCAGCAATGTACAAGTGTACCCTTTTCCCCACATCCTCACCAGCACTTGTTGTTGTTTGACTTCATAATGGCTGCCAATCTTACTGGAGTGAGATGGTATCTTAGGGTGGTTTTGATTTGCATTTCTCTGACTGCTAGAGATGGTGAGCATTTTTTCATGTACTTGTTGATTGATTGTATGTCCTCCTCTGAGAAGTGTCTGTTCAGGTCCTTGGCCCATTTGTTGATTGGGTTATTTGTTATCTTATTGTCTAATTTTTTGAGTTCTTTGTATACTCTGGATATTAGGGCTCTATCTGAAGTGTGAGGAGTAAAGATTTGTTCCCAGGGTGTAGGCTCCCTATTTACCTCTCTTATTGTTTCTTTTGCTGAGAAAAAACTTTTTAGTTTGAGTAAGTCCCATTTGTTGATTCTAGTTATTAACTCTTGTGCTATGGGTGTCCTATTGAGGAATTTGGAGCCCAACCCCACAGTATGTAGATTGTAGCCAACTTTTTCTTCTATCAGACGCCATGTCTCTGATTTGGTATCAAGCTCCTTGATCCATTTTGAGTTAACTTTTGTGCATGGCGAGAGAAAGGGATTCAGTTTCATTTTGTTGCATATGGATTTCCAGTTTTCCCAGCACCATTTGTTGAAGATGCTATCCTTCCTCCATTGCATGCTTTTAGCCCCTTTATCAAATATAAGATAGTTGTAGTTTTGTGGATTGGCTTCTATGTCCTCTATTTTGTACCATTGGCCCACCCGCCTGTTTTGGTACCAGTACCATGCTGTTTTTGTTACTATTGCTCTGTAGTATAGTTTGAAGTCTGGTATCGCTATACCGCCTGATTCACACTTCCTGCTTAGAATTGCTTTTGCTATTCTGGGTCTTTTGTTTTTCCATATGAATTTCATGATTGCTTTCTCTATTTCTACAAGAAATGCCGTTGGGATTTTGATTGGCATTGCATTAAACCTATAGAGAACTTTTGGTAATATCGCCATTTTGATGATGTTAGTTCTGCCTATCCATGAACAGGGTATATTTTTCCATCTTCTAAGGTCTTCTTCTATTTCTCTCTTTAAGGTTCTGTAATTTTCATTGTATAAGTCTTTCACCTCTTTTGTTAGGTTGATTCCCAAGTATTTTATTTTTTTTTTGAGGATACTGTGAATGGAGTGGTTGTCCTCATTTCCATTTCAGAGGATTTGTCGCTGATATACAGGAATGCCTTTGATTTATGTGTGTTGATTTTATATCCTGCCACTTTGCTGAATTCATTTATTAGCTCTAATAGTTTCTTTGTAGACCCTTTTGGGTCTGCTATGTATAGAATCATGTCACCTGCAAATAGTGATAATTTAAGTTCTTCTTTTCCTATTTTTATGCCTTTAATTTCTTTCATCTGTCTAATTGCTCTGGCCAGTGTTTCAAGAACTATGTTGAACAGAAGTGGTGAGAGAGGGCATCCCTGTCTTGTTCCAGATTTTAGGGGGAATGCCTTCAATTTTTCTCCATTCAGAATGATGCTAGCCTGAGGCTTAGCATAGATTGCTTTCACAATATTGAAGTATGTCCCTGTTATCCCTAGTTTTTCTAGAGTTTTGAACATAAAGGATGCTGTACTTTGTCGAATGCTTTTTCCGCATCTATCGAGATGATCATATGGTTCTTATTATTAAGTCTATTGATGTGGTGAATAACATTTATTGATTTCCGTATATTGAACCAGCCTTGCATCCCAGGGATGAATCCTACTTGATCATGGTGCACAATTTTTTTGATATGTTTTTGTATCCGATTTGCCAGAATTTTATTGAGGATTTTTGCATCTAGGTTCATTAGAGATATTGTAGTTTTCTTTAGAAATAGAGATACTGTAGTATCTCTATTTAGAATTAGAGATATTATTTAGAATTAGAGATACTGTAGTTTTCTTTCTTTGAAGTGTCTTTGTCTGGTTTAGGAATCAGGGTGATGTTGGCCTCGTAGAATGAATTTGGAAGTTCTCCCTCTTTTTCTATTTCCTGAAATAGCTTGAAAAGTATTGGTATTAGTTCCTCTTTAAAGGTTTTGTAAAACTCTGCTGTATACCCATCCGGTCCTGGGCTTTTCTTAGTTGGTAGTCTTTTGATGGTTTCTTCTATTTCCTCAATTGATATTGGTCTATTTAGGTTGTCTGTATCCTCCTGACTCAATCTGGGCAGATCATAATGACTTAAGAAATTTATCTATGCCTTCACTATCTTCTATTTTATTGGAGTATAAGGATTCAAAATAATTTCTGATTATCTTCTGTATTTCTGAAGTGTCTGTTGTGATATTGCCTTTTTCATCCCGTATGCTAGTAATTTGAGTTCTCTCTCTTCTTCTCTTTGTTAGCATAGCTAAGGGTCTGTCGATTTTATTTATTTTTTCAAAGAATATGGTGGCTTTCTTCACACCCACTTTTCTTTTTTGTAGTTGTAGATGGGCAGCATGCCTTTATTTTATTTATTTTTGTATGTGGTGCTAAGGATTGAACCCAGTGCCTCACACATGCTAGGCAAGTGCTCTGCCACTGAGCCACAGCCTCAGCCCCTACACCCGCTTTTCTAGGCAACTGAAACCAATAGTCTCTGGATTCCAGGGAAGAGTGGTACCCACTGAATGCGGATGCCTCTCAAAGGAGAAAAACTTTCCTCACAACTCCATCAAAAAGCCACATTTTTTTTTTCTCTTCCTACCCCAGTAACAATGTACAGAAAAATCTAGAAAAAAGAGGTATATGGGAAAGCCCTAAACAAAAGGCCTGGAAGGGCCTCATGAGATAGAAAATGGCCTTGCAGATTTTATTTTGCTTTGGTGTTCTTGCTAAATGTTTGAAAAGTTCTCATTTTACATAACAGTTATATGTATTTAAGCAAGTAGATAGTCTGGTTCTGAGAAATCTCTCTGGGCCAATAGATATGATTCTAGGGCAAATTGGGGAAACTCCAGCATTTTTCTAGTTCCTGGTTTTTTGTGTTTTTTTTTTTTTTTCCCTGAAGACTTTGTGTTCTGGTGCGATTAAAATGCCATTGTTGACTGAGGGTGTAGCTGACATGTGCTTAGCATGTGCGAGCCCTCAGGTTCAATCACTGGTACAAAAACCAAAACAAAACAAAAAAGTCATCAGCAATAACTTTGAATCTTTGAATACTTTTCTACAAGTAGGCCATCGGGAGGGGATTCTTTATAAATTTAGAGTTTTATGTTGAGAAACAAAATGCATAGAGAGCCATTTAGCATTTTATTTGCAATGTTTGAGAAAATCAAATGCATCAAACTCCAAAAGACTTTTAGGTCTGGATACAGATCTAACACCAGAATTTGCAGATCTGGATGTTTCTTCTGTGCAGATGAGAAAATTGAACAGTTACCCTTTTCTGTTGGCATCCAGTGAAGGATTCCAGCAGGAGGGGTTTGGTTAGGGAAGCTATATGCAAGGAGGTTCTGACTGTATCTAAATGACTGGCTCAAGGTCAGACAAAGTCAGAACCAAGCTAGGATTAGAATCCAGTGAAGGATTCCAGCAGGAGCGGTTTGGTTAGGGAAGGTATATGCAAGGAGGTTCTGGCTGTAGCTAAATGACTTGCTCAAGGTCAACCAAAGGCAGAACCATGCTAGGATTAGATTCAGCAGGAACCATTTGACAATCTCAATTTTGTAGCTGTTTATGTAGTTGAAATGTGGTCAGAATACAGGGTTTTGTTGTATTTTCACATTTCAGGAGAGACCTCCAGAAGCATGTATTGACCTTGCTCTCTGTTTCTATAATTTAGTAGGTTGGAAAGCCCCTAGAAATCATCAAAGCCTGTGCTAACAGCCCCTCTGTAGAGAAAGGACAGCTCTTTGAGCTAGAAAGTCTTTGAACTTGAAGATCAAGATCCTCCTTGCTAAGAAAAAATTACTGGGTTTAGGTATGTAGATTTCTCTGTGTGTTTTAGGTGTACATGAAGAATATAACCATTACCCACCATTTGGGATACAGACCATTGAGTGATCTCCTGTGAACTTGAATTTGGTTTATTTTATATTGTAAATTGTTTAGGCAGCTTCCTTTCTGCCATTTTTGCTATGAGGTCTTGCATTTCTAACTTGCTTCTAAATTGCTGAATGCCACACTTTCCTGACTGTTGTCATTTTCTCTGAAATGCTCAGGAAATGTCTGTAGATTTGGCAAGCTCTTCTTTCCCCACTTCTCCATATTCCTACTCCAAAAGTGTACATTCAGCATATGAGAGCCCTAATCACCTTCCCTCTCAGCGCCCTTACATATATTTGTAGACACTTTACAAAGTTAAAATGGTTCCATTTTCAATCAACTGGTTTAGAAGGTCCATGTATATCCTTAGCCTTGGTCAGTTATCTCTAAAAATCCCAATTCTTTCTAATAAACTTTCTCAATTTAAACATTGGAAAAATAATGGCTTTCTTATAAGTGCATGCCAAGTCTATGAATCAAATTTTCTTTATCTGAATTGATTTCTCAAATATAGCAGTATGAAGCCAAGCATAGTGTACATACCTGTAATCATAGCTACTTGGGAGGCTAAGGCAGGAGGATGGCAAGTTCAAAGCCAACCTTGGTAACTTGGCAAGACCTTTCTAAAAATAAGTTAAAGAAAGGTATTGTGTCCATCTACAACAAAAAATATTTTTTTAAAAAGTGGGATGTAGCTCAGTGGTAGAGCACACCTATGTTCAATCCCCAATACTACCCCCAAAGGAAAAAATACACACATACATGCACACACAGACACACACACATATGCATACACAGATAGGGTAGAAGACCCAGCACCAGAAAAAAACAGGCTGGAAACTAGAGTCAGAACATTATTTGAAATAATCAGAATAAAATTATTTCACTTTTTAATATTTTCCACATATTATTCTGAATACTTATCATTGTTCTAGGCCCCAGAGACACAGCAGTAAACAAAACAGACAAAATTTTTACCCTCAGAGAAAGCTTAAGTTCTACTGGGAGGAGACAGATAATCAACAAAATTAACAATTTACATAGAATATTAGTGATTTTTGCTTTGAAGTAAAATAAAACCCAGATGGAGTACTGGGAGTGTTTTTTACAAGTTTAAAATCAGGTGGCCTTTGCACAAAGACTTGAAGGAGTGTTATGTGACACTGGAGTCCCAGGCACAGGAAACAAACAGCAAGTGCAAAGGCTCCCAAGGGGATATCCCTGGAGTGACAGGAGGGGCCAGGAGAAAAGCCTGGCTGGGGCAGTGCCCTGAGAAGTCAGAGAGGTAGGGTGAGGGGCTGAGCCTGTGGAGCCTGTAGGACATTGTAGGTCCTTTGGCTTTTACTGTAGTGAGATGGAGAGTCAGGGGAGGGTTTCAAATAAGGGAGTGACAAGACCTGATTTAACAGGATCACTGGTTATTGTATTGAAAAAGGGGACAGGTGTAAAAGAGGAGAAACTGGTTAGGAGGCCATTGCATTTATCACAAAAATTAACTGTACCAGAAGTTAATCAGAAACATTTGATGTGTTTACAAAAAGAGAGGACAATGTGCTTATTATGGAATTAAAAAAAAAAAAAAAGGTGGGAAGCCATTATTTTTCCAATGTTTAAACTGGGTGGGGGGGGGCGGTGAGAAACCAGTTAAGTGCTACTCTGCCACCACCAAGTGCAATGACCTGGGAGTCCTGAGGAAGTCTCCAGATTATTTTTCCTGAGTAACCTATGAACTAAGCAGGGTTTGGTCCGTGTAATTAAGAGTAAGTTCTTGGGGGCTGGGGTTGTAACTCAGTGGTACAGCGATGATCCTCAGCACCACTTATAAAAAAAAAAAAAAGAAAAAAAAATCCATCGACAACTGAAAAAAAAAAAAACAAGAATAAGTTCTTGGGCCTGAGGATGTAGCTCAGTGTTAGAGTGTTTGCTTAGAAACCACAAGGATCCTGGGTTCAAAACCCAGTATCGGGGGTGGGGGGTGGGGGGTGGGGGGGTATGGAAACAAAAAGAATGAACTTAAAACTCTGCTTTTATGTTCGCTCCCTTCTATTCTCCAAACTTATGGGGGTGCCTTTTAGAAGTACAGATTCTAGGCCCTTCACATTTTGTATGTTATGGGATGGAGTCCAGGGATTCTATACAGTAATTTTCCAGGCTACATGGGGACTCCTTTGACTAGAAAGTTTGACTGCCCCTGTAATTTCCCCACCCTTAACTCTTGAACACCTTTTGGCTTTGAATGCGGCGGGCCTGGGAAGTGTTGCAAGGCACCCTGAGACCGGCAGGTGGCGCCAGGTGCCCGTAAGCCGAGGGCGTCCGGCCAGCAGCGAAAACTAGAGGCACCGAGATAGCGGGTCCGCATCAGTGCTGGGACCACTCTGCCGCCGCTTATTCCCACTGAGTGGCGTGAATGAGTAGTGAGGCAGGGGTATGGCCAGTGCCTTGACTTCTTTTTAGGCTATGTGCAGCCTAAGTCGTCTCTGTTCGGCTTCTCGTGTTCCCAGGGCGGGAGACCTTTCTGCACCGGTTTTGAGCACTGGTGGGGGCCCGAAAGGCGGTACAGCGAAAATCGGCGGCCTGGCTCCACAGGACAGTATTCCAACCGCGCCAAGATCGGAGCTGGGATCTACTACCGAGCCCCCTCAGGGATTGCCGCACCCTCGGACTGCTCCTTTCCATTGGCAGCCGGACTGAAGGCCCCGTCCCCTTCCCTACAGCTTTCATCTTTGACTGGTTCTTGGGTACCGGCTGGCCACGCCTCCTCCCCTCGCACATACACAAGAGTCACGCGCCTTTCAGTTGGAAACTTGGCGTGCTGAGGAGGACAGTGGCTCTCATCACCCCGCCCATTTACCTTGCCATTGGTCCGCGGCACCGTGCACGACCACGCCCCCATTCCAGCCCCCTGGCTGGGAAGGCGGGCACCCGCTTATGATTGGCTGGTTGGCCTGCCTCTCGCGGGAGCGACTGGCGCTCCCCTTTCTCCCCCCCCCCCCTCCTCCCGCGAGCCTCGGGGTTCCTTAGCTGGTCGAGGCTGAGTCAGTGTCAGTCAGGGAGGGAGACTGCTGAGCACTGGGTGCGGACGCTCCATTGCAGTCTTGCCCAGGGGTCGGTGCTTGCGCTCGCGCCGCCGGGTGGGAAGAATGAAGCCGCAGCTAAAGCAGCCACCCTATGATTGGCTGTGGCGCTTGTGAACCCGAAGTAAAGATGGCGGGCGGGCAGGCAGTCGCCGCACTGCCCACTTGGAAGATGGCGGCGCGCCGCAGCCTCAGCGCCCGCGGCCGGGGGGTCCTGCAGGCGGCGGCGGGCCGGCTGTTGTCGCTGCTATTGCTGAGCTGCTGCTGCGGCGCGGGCGGCTGCGCAGCGGCCGGCGAGAACGAGGAGACTGTGATCATCGGGCTGCGGCTGGAGGACACGAACGACGTGTCGTTCATGGAAGGGGGGGCGCTGCGGGTGAGCGAGCGGACCCGGGTCAAGCTGCGGGTGTACGGGCAGAACATCAACAACGAGACGTGGTCCCGCATCGCCTTCACCGAGCACGAGCGGCGCCGCCACAGCCCTGGCGAGCGCGGGCTGGGGGGCCCCGTGCCGCCAGAGCCGGACAGCGGCCCCCAGCGCTGCGGCATCCGCACCTCAGATATCATCATCTTGCCCCACATCATTCTGAACCGCCGTACATCGGGCATCATCGAGATCGAGATCAAACCGCTGCGCAAGATGGAGAAGAGCAAGTCCTATTACCTGTGCACATCGCTTTCCACGCCAGCCCTGGGTGCCGGCGGCCCGGGGTCCACGGGTGGCACCGTCGGGGGAAAGGGTGGCGCTGGGGTTGCTGGGCTCCCCCCACCTCCGTGGGCCGAGACCACCTGGATTTACCACGACGGCGAGGACACCAAGATGATCGTGGGCGAGGAGAAGAAGTTCCTGCTGCCCTTTTGGCTGCAGGTGATCTTCATTTCGCTGCTGCTGTGCCTGTCGGGCATGTTCAGTGGCCTCAATCTGGGTCTCATGGCCCTGGACCCGATGGAGCTGCGCATCGTGCAGAACTGCGGCACCGAGAAGGAGAAGAATTACGCCAAACGCATCGAGCCTGTGCGCAGGCAGGGCAACTACCTGCTGTGCTCGCTGCTGCTGGGCAACGTGCTGGTCAACACCACGCTCACCATCCTACTCGACGACATCGCCGGCTCAGGCCTCGTGGCTGTGGTGGTCTCCACCATCGGCATCGTCATCTTCGGGGAGATCGTGCCCCAAGCCATCTGTTCCCGGCATGGCCTGGCAGTAGGAGCCAACACCATCTTCCTCACTAAGTTTTTCATGATGATGACCTTCCCCGCCTCTTACCCGGTCAGCAAGTTGCTGGACTGCGTCCTCGGCCAGGAGATAGGTACCGTCTATAACCGGGAAAAACTGCTGGAAATGCTCCGGGTCACTGACCCCTACAACGACCTGGTCAAGGAGGAGCTGAACATTATCCAAGGAGCACTGGAGCTCCGCACCAAGACAGTAGAGGACGTGATGACTCCCCTTCGGGACTGCTTCATGATCACCGGAGAGGCCATCCTGGACTTCAACACCATGTCGGAAATCATGGAGAGCGGCTACACTCGAATTCCAGTATTTGAAGGAGAGCGCTCCAATATCGTGGACCTGCTCTTTGTCAAAGATTTGGCCTTCGTGGATCCAGATGACTGTACTCCATTGAAAACCATCACCAAATTTTATAACCATCCCTTGCACTTTGTTTTCAATGACACCAAGTTGGACGCTATGCTGGAAGAATTTAAGAAAGGTGGGAAATTTTGGTATCTTTCATTGGCTTGCTCTTTCTTTCTCCATCCTCCTCCCTACTTCAGTCCTATAGCCTCAGACCAACCCCCCAAGGCGAGTTGACCGGAATTTCTCCTGCTCTCTCCTAATTGCAAAGTTGAAAGGGTGGCATGGATTTGGGGACGGATTGAACTAGTAAGCGCTTGTAGGTTCTTTAAAAAGCACAAGACTGCATTACTTACTGTTTCTCCCATTATCAAAATGTAGGTTTCTAATTTCTGTGCATGATACCCCTTCTCCTGCCGCCCCCCTCGCTCCCCGCCCCCCCCACTCCGGTCCCTGCCGTCCCAGTCTCTTGTCTTTAAGGGGCTGCTGCATTCTTTGCCTGGATTCTGAGTGGGTAGGTGAAAGTAGGGGGTGATGCCATGCCCTTTGGTTGACACTACAGATGGCAAGCATTTGGAACACTTTTCTAAACCCAGTGCTATCCTTTTTCTCCTTAAACATCCACATTGATGTTTCAAAGATTGGAAGTGAACATTTTATAGTTTCTGGTCCTGGTCTTTGGCTACCTGTGGGGGAAAATTGAAGTCTGCTTGGAAGGTGGAGGATGGGGTAAACCAACTAGCATCAAAAAATACACTCACTTTGGGTGTGACTTGCCTTAGCTTTAGAAAAGATGGTTTTGAAAAAAGCCAAAGTTATTAATATATAATTTGGAAAGACTGGAGGTAAGTTAACCTTTTATGAGGTGTATCGCTTTAGCTGTTTTCATTTACCTGACAACAAATGAAATTTCCTAAAGCAGGTGTGGTTTTGGCAGAAAGCTTGAACCTTTGACAGTGGATGAATTCCTTTATTAATTATGGTTGATTTCTTGCCTCTGTCCAGTTTAAAAAGTGTTTTTGTTTTTTTTTTTTTAACTTCAACCACTAATACATTAAACTGAAGTATATGACCAACTCTCCCTGTTTCAGGGTGTTTAACAGGGAAGAGAAAGGTGTAGTCTCATTGTGTATATATAGTACATCATTTCTTGAATTGCAATATTGTTTTATCATGTTGTGAATAGGCAAATAGCAACTCATACTATCATTATTGAAATTCCAGTAAATAATGTTACTTGAAAATCAAGGGATGCTGAGTTTTGTAATTGCTGTAATGCTAGTTCATGTGAATGTTTTGAAGTACCTGTAACCTTTCATGACCTGATAGGTCCTCAAATCTAAGCTTTCCTTTTTCAAATAGAATTTTGATTACTAATAATGGTCTCTCCCCTGAAAAAGGCCTTGTGTACCTGGTGACAGCTCACTAGATGTGTATCTGCAGCACATTCTCTGAATGTTATTTGTAGAGAGTGTGTGAACATACAGAGTTTCTTTTCTTGGAGGAATGGTGTCTTCTCTAAAACAGGACCACAGTGTGGTAATTTTCATATTAAAAAAAAATAGAGCAGAATGTGCTTCAGAGCTTGGTAATTTGCATTTAAAAGCAGACTGAGATTCTTCTGGATGCTTAAGTAGTAAAAAGAAAATGTCCAATATCTCTAGTGACAGAGCTTCTTTTAAGAGTGTCATTGTTCTTTCTCTGCTAAGTTGTTAATTAGAGCATCTAACCAGTGTCTTCCTTTATTCTGCAGTATAATCTGTAACAAGAAAGATGTCTTGAAATACTGAAAATGCCTCTGAAATTCAATGATTAAATTTCCCAATATTGACACTGATAACTTTTTTTATTCAGAAATTTTGCACATCAAATTATGGATTGATAATACTAGTTTGTACTCCTGCTGGAGATTTTTCTTAACTTCTTGGAGAATTTAGTTGTTGACCTCAAAGCTTATGAATCTTACTCAAAATTTTAAAATTCGCATGATTTTGAAATTTATTTTTGGTTGTCTTTGAACATATTTCCTGACCAATTTATTTTTATGAAGGATTTTTTTCCTCCAAAATCACTTCCCATAGTATGTTTTGAAACATCTTTTTATATGATTGGGTTACTAATATTTTTCCATGAATTCTAGAAAAATGATAATGCATAGGATTTTATTTTTGGTCATATTCAAAATGATGTACAGTGTGTGGCTAAGAAGATAATGCAAGTTAAAGCTACATTCAAGCCAGCAGTATATTTGGAAGAGCAGACAAAGACAATTCATTACAAATTTAAGCCATGATCTTAAAAGGATGGAATGAGTGTTATCTAAACTATAGGAATAATTTATTTCTTACTTTCTCTTTCTTGGATTTTTTTTTTTTTTTGATGAATTTGATCACTTTAACCTTACTATCAGTTACATGAGTTCTTTTTAATGTGAGTTAAAACATTTCATCTGACTTTGTTCTTCATTGTCCAATCTCAAGCATGACGTAATTTTAACTGTCAACCTTCTATGTATGTGTTAACAGTGTGTGTGAAGGTTTTTAAAGACTTTCCCTTCTTCCCTTTTCTCCTAACATCTCTAAAAAACACAACAAAATAAACACCTCGAGAATACCAAAGCATGACCCTGAATTGGGTAGATCACCAATCCAGATCTCATTGAAAACTGCCATCCTAATTAAGAAGCCTTTTTTTTACAAAGTTGTTTAGAATTAAGTTTGAGTTATTCTTTGCTAAGGAGGGGAAAATAGAAGGTTCTGTAAAATGAAAAGAAAAACTACCTTTACGTAAGTATATGTGAGTCTTTCTAATAACTAAAACTTTTTTTTTTTTTTTTAAACCTGGCTTCTAGGAAACTCTTAGCTTTACTTGATAGTAAGATAGTAATTATGCTAATTTTATCGTTTGATCTTGAAGATGATGATGATTATGTACCTGGCCAAATGATACATTATCCCCATTTTACAAATGAGGAAATTGAGATTTAGATTGAATGATTTGTTAAAGGTCATATAGTAATTTGTTGATTGGGGGTTTTAACTTATGTCTATGTGACACCAGAACTTGATCTCTTTGCCCTGCTGGGGTTTGAACTCAGGACCTCACACATGTTAGGCAAGCACTGACACCAAACCGTATGTCCGGTTTTCTTAAACATTCTATTATACTAGTCTTCTTGATTCTGATTTTACATTTTTATTTTACTGAGTGCGAGGTTTGGTCTTTTGCCAACATTTCCATAGAACCCCGTTGGGCAATAGACACATAAATGTATTTGAACACACATATGACTTTTAAATCCAATGCTCCTGTGATGTTGCACATAACAGTTGTTGTCCCCATTTTTGTCCTTGAAGCAAATCAGTTTTTTGGCCTGTGTGACCTTAAATCCAAAGAATTCTACTCATAACATTTGCAAATCAAGCATCAAGATTCATTTTGAAAAATTTACAGTAACATTGTACTGCACCAGTGTGATACTTTAGTAGGCGTCTCTACAACTGTTTTTCCAATAGCTAAATTATGTAACAATGTTTCTCTTGGTTTCTTATCTGTTTCTGTTGCAAGGGTCACAGTAATTTGTCAAACTCAGTTTTCTGGTTTAATCTTGATTTTATTGACATTTTTTGTAGCTACAGTGTAATAATTGGTTGCTAATGAGCATCCTTCATTACTCCGCCTCACTAAGCTCCTTGCAATCAATCTTTCTCTTTTTCTTTTGTTAGTTTTGTAGTTACTTACAAATCTAAATAAGAAAATAAACTCAGTAAATCCCACTGGAGGATTATGAGATTTTACAAAAACTGTGTAAAGCAAAATAGTTCAGGGGAAAGAAAAACTCAATTAAAAACTGCTTTTTTTTTTTTTTTTTGCGTGTAGAAAGTGCTCTGGAGGCTGTTTACCTGATACGATTTTTTCTAACAAAGGACTGTAGACTCTTGAACCACTCAGTTGTCTACACTGAGGTGACTTTGAAGAATTAGTAACCAGTTATTGTTTCAATGTTTTTCTTTTAACTTTGTAACAATTGCATTCCAGTATTGCAGGGCATGCTGTTTACAGCTGCTAGGGACTTAGCCAGGCTCTTTCTGGCTATTTCTTAGCTAGGAACAGGTGGGATCACCAGATAATGTTCTTCAAAGCAAGAATGCAATGTACAGTTTCTACTTACAACATCAGTCATACAATTCTCTCTGTAACTCCCAAAATGTCTCTATATGCTGAGAGTGTAATATGAAAAAAAATTTCCCCTTACCAAATTAACTGTCCCATTTACCTAGAATCTAGGAGGATATTTTTATGTTTAAAGGTATGAGTGGTGTCATGGGAAGTGGATCTGCTTATTTTTATGATTTTTTGTTTGTTTTTTGGCATGCAGTTACATACATTAAATTCGTATAATTTATTTTTGGTTTTAGAAGATTGTTTTGAAATATCCAAATAGTAAAGAATCAGAGCTGGAAGACAGGCTGTTTGAGGATCTTCCAGTTCAGTGTTTGCCAATGTTTTTTTTTTTAACCAGATGATAAGATTTTCTTGGGTTACTTATTAAGAGTAAGGTCCTCAGCTTCACTCAGAGACTCCTGAACTGGAAGAGGACGTGGAATTGGTTAAGTTACTCTGAGGTTGTTCTTATGGCTAGGTGAGAGTGGGAACTGCGGGTCCTTTCAACCTCTTGAACAAGAAACGTAAACCCTGAGAGGGACAGAAGGTAAGGAGAGACTTGCTTGGGGCCACCTACCTACCTAGTAGCATCAGCTGGACAGAATCCATGTTCTTGATTTCTAGATTGGAGTTCTTTCCACCCCAGTAGGTCAGCTTTCTGGTTCCAAGTTATTCATAGTTAAAGGTTAGCTGCATCATTGAAAAACAAGAACAAATTATCAGGTTTATCATTGGTTCTTTTGTGATTTTGATGTCAGTATTTTATGTATCTTGGATTCAAGCATTCTTTGATAGGCATTTTGTTACATAGAAAATATGTCTGATTGTGTGAGCTCATTTTATTTTAGCTTAGTAATCAAGTTTTTAGTTTTGCTCTAGTCAGAGTAGGAATATATTTTAGGAAGTGGGTGTTGCTATCTAGATAGTTCAAAGTCTCAGGTGGTTAGATAGAAGGGATTTCTTTTGGTTGAGCTTATTTTTCAAGACATTCTTTTTGATTTACTGATGTATTTTCTCCTTAGTTGTTTCCTCTTTAAGATTACCGAAGACTGGATTTGGGACTATGGATGAAGCTTCCTTGACTCTTTTCATTTCTGTTCACAGGTCAGGTCTGTAAAATTTCCGTTGAGATGCTCATCAGGGCTGGAGTGTAGCTCAGTAGTAGAGAGGGCTTGCCTGGCCTGACCCCTGCTTTCCAGTGCATTTGAAGCCTGTGAGCCATTAAAGCGTCTGTTCTCCCCAGCTTTTTATACTATGAGCTAAATTCTGAAAGGGACTCATGCTTGATTTTTAGAGGTTAATGTATAAATAAATAGAGTTTCTGAAATCTGAACACAGACCAGGTCAGGAGAAATCAGAGTCGAACAGCCGCTCGCCTTCATACAATGTGGACAAAGCAAGAAAAGGACCTCGGTCCGCTTTTGCTCTCAGGTTTTATGGGGATTACATACCACCTGCCCCTCTTCCCACAGGGCCTTAGAATTATTTAAATTCTGAAACATTCCACACTCTTGTATGGTGCCAGTTAATTTTAAAGTTTAGCAAATCTAAACACAATAAAAAATATCATTAACCAGGAAAACCCACATAATACACTGAGCCACCATATTTTATGATTTTATTTGCTCTTGAAATACTTAAACTTTTAAGAACAAACCTCTGGATTCTGATTAGGTGTTTATTAGAGTTGTACGTAAAGTTGTATCAAAGGGGCCTTTTCCTCCAAATGTGTGTGTGTGTGTGTGTGTGTGTGTGTGTATCATTGGTAGTAACTTCAATTCCAGTAAAACAGGCTTGTTATATAAAGAATATTTATTAAACTTAAATACATGAAAATGGATTGCTAGGATTGAATACAATTTATTTTAGTATTGCCATTTCCTCTTCTTTTTCTTAGAACACACAAACAAGAAACCCCCAGTCCTACCAGCACTGAAAAGGAGAGGCAGCAGGAAGTTCTTTGCTTTGGTGTCACACACATTGGCAATTCTAGAATATCTGTGTGGAGGTAAATAGTGGTGGCTGGCTTTGGAAGGGGGAGTTAGGGGACTAACAGCAAGTAGCATTTGTAGCCCATGTATTCATTAGGCTAGAAGAGGTGTTGATGGCCAGTGGGGTGCTAAATCCTTCCCTTATTTTACTTTAGTGCTGCCATTGATCATCAATGTGGCTGTAATGACGGTGACATTGCCTTGTCTTCATACTAGCCCTCCTTGCTATCAGACCTAGGTGGGGATGTCTCCTTCCCTCTCTCTCTCTTTCTCTTCCTCCTCCTCCTCTTCTTTTTTTTTTCTTTTTTTGTGGTGCTGGGGATTTAACCCAGGGGCGCTCTACCACTGCATTATATCCCTAGCCTTTTTACCAATTTTTATTTTGAGACAGGGTTTTGGGAATGTTTCTTTTTGAGTTTACAGCTGTGGGGAGTGTACTGCCAGCTTACATGCTCTTCCTAGATCTGCTTTGGGTTTCTTTCATAGTAAAATGAGGATATTTTCTAACTGTTAACAGTAGGTAGTAAGAATGAATGTGGAAATGAATGTTTCTAATAGTACCTCCTATGTAGAGCCTCATTGGCCATTATTTTTATTTTCGTAACAATTCTTTCTGTAGATCTGTGGTTATTGTCTTAATCTGTTTATGTTGCTATAATAAAATACCATAAAGTGGGTAATTTATAAATAATAGAAGTTTTTTCTTATAGTTCTGGAGGCTGGGCAGTCCAAGATAAAGGTATCAGCGTTTAGTGTCTGACAATGGTTTTTTTCCTCGTTTTCACTTGGCGAAAGAGTAGGGCCAAAAAAGGGCCTTAGACTGCTTCCCTCAGCCCTGTTGTAAGGCACGAATCTGTTGATGGGGGTACCCTCATAACTCAGACTCTTCCTCCGAAGGCCTCAAACTTAATACCCAGTAGTGGGGATCACATTTCAAAATGAATTTTCGAAGGACATGTTCACACCATAGCAGTTGTTACTAGTCTTTCTCTAGACCAGAGATTGAGAGTCAAGGGAGACACCTTGGGCACATATGTTCACCACTGTTATTGATGTTGAAATCTTTTTTTTTGAAAATTTTTTTAATATTTATTTTTTAGTTTTCGGTGGACACAAATCCTTGTATGTGGTGCTGAGGATTGAACCCGGGCCGCACGCATGCCAGGCAAGCGCGCTACCACTTGAGCCACATCCCCAGCCCCTGATGTTGAAATCTTAAAAGTGCCCCCAGTGCTGGGGCCCTAATCCAGGTCCTTGCTCCTTCTCAGCAAGTGCTCTAGCACTGAGCCACACCCACAGCCCCCAAAGTGGCACATTGTTATAATATTTTTTTTCTTTTTCTTTTTTTATTGTGATTGAATTCTACCTCTTATTTTTTGAGCAGTTGTTACTTGACAAGAAGGCTCCGTGCATATATACATTTAAGGAAAACAGGACAATATATATTCTGCTTTTCTTAGAGTAATTTTAATGAGTTTAAAATAATTCTTCATTCTTTTTAGCTAGGTGACTAAAAAAGAGAACAAAGGTTAAAGGGCATAGGGAAGTACTCATGGATTTTTTTTTTTTAAGAGAGAGGTGTGTGTGTGTGTGTGTGTGAGAGAGAGAGAGAGAGAGAGAGAATTTTTGATATTTATTTTTCAGTTTTTGGCGGACACAACGTCTTTGTTTGTATGTGGTGCTGAGAATCGAACCCGGGCCGCACGCATGCCAGGCAAGCGCGCTACCACTTGAGCCACATCCCCAGCCCTGTACTCATGGATTTTGAAAGCCCTTGAATAACCAAAGTTTTAAGACTAAAAGAAGAGAAGTGCAAAAATTGGTAATCTCTAATATTGCAAGTTTGTGTTGCTTATAACACTAGTGTAAATCTGTAATACTTTTGGAAACTAACTAGATGTCATAAAATATAATTTTTTCCCCTGGAAATCTTAATTTAGTGATTTAAGAGAAAAGAAGAGCTATGTTGGCTTTTTACATTCCTTGCTCAAGACAGGCCATGGAGGCAAAATAGTTAAGAAAAGTATAGAGATCAACTAATTGCAACCATTTAATGATATTTTTGAAGAACATGTAGCAATATGGGAAAACTTGCACTGGTTATTTGCAAGGATTGTAGACACGTAAAAATATACATGTGCACAGACTGGAAGGAAATGTGGAAAAAGTGAGCATAGTTGATGGGTGAGGATGGGATGATCATGGCCAGTCTTTGCAAAAATTTGCTTATTTACAATATACAAGGATATACCTAGCAAAAATGCAAGTCTGCTAAGATGTGTCCTGACTTTGGAAAAACCAACCTTTGCTTGTGTTAAGGAACATATATTATTCCATTTCTCTTTAGGAAATTTTTTTGCTGAAATAAATGATTCTTTCTAAAATTTAGAAAATTGAGTTATAATACACATATCATAAAATTTATCCTTTAAATTATATATTTCATGGCTTTCAGTATATTTACAAGGTTGTGCCACTATCACCATTGTCTACTTCCAGAATATTTCTCATCATCCTCAAAGAGACCCTGTACCTGGAAGCGGTCACTCCCCATTCCCCACTCCCTGAAGTCCTTGGCAACCACTAATCTCCTTTCTGTCTGTGTGGATCAGCCTATTCTGGACATTTCATATGAACGAAATGCGTCTTTTGAGGCTTTTTTCACTTATCAGGATGTTTTCAAGGTTCACCCATATTGTAGCATGAATCAATATCTCATTCCTTTATATTGCCAAATATTTCATTTTTTAGATATACCATATTTTGTTTGTTCATTAATTAGTTGATCGACATTTGGGCTATTTCCACTTTTGTGTATGGATAATGCTACTAGGAATATTGGTGTACAAGTTTTGGTGTGGACATACATTTTTAATTCTCTTGAGTATGTATGCAGGAGTAGAATTGCTGGATCTTTCCAAAGTGACTGCACCATTTTACATTCCCACCAACAGTGTATGAGGTTTCCAGTTTCTCTGTATCCTCACCAACACTTGCTGTTAATTATCTGTCTTGATTCCACCCATGCTGGTGGGTGTGAAATGGTATTTCCTTATGGTTTTGATTTGCATTTCCCTAATGGTAAATGATGTTAGCATCTCTTCCTATGGTTACTGGCTATTTCTGTATTTTCTTTGGAGAAATGTTTGTGTAGTTTTTTTGCCCATTTTTAAATTGGATTGTCTTTTACTGATGAATTGTAAGAGTTCTTTTAATATTCTGGATACTAGTCAGTTATCAGATATATGGTTTGCAAATATTTTTCCCATTCTGTGAGTTGTCTTTTTACTTTCTTAGTAGTGGACTTTGGGGCAGAATTTTTTTTTTTTTTTTAATTTTGATGGAAGTCCAATTTGTCTATTTTTCTTTTGTTGTTTAGGCTTTCAGTGTCACTTCTAAAACACAATCACCTAATCCAAAATCACAAAGATTTATGCCTATGAGTTTCTTCAAGAGTTTTAACTCGGGCTAAGGATGTGGCTCAAGCGGTAGCGCGCTCGTCTGGCATGTGTGCAGCCCGGGTTCGATCCTCAGCACCACATACAAACAAAGATGTTGTGTCCCCCAAATACTAAAAAAAAATAAATATTAAAAATTCTTTCTCTTTCTCACTGTCTCTCACTCCCTCTCTCTCACTGTCTCTCACTCTCTCTTAAAAAAAAAAAAGAGTTTTAACTCTTATATTTAGGTCTTTACTCTATTTTGAGTTGATTTTTTTTTTTTTTTTTTTTTTTTTAGATAGCATGAGACAGCGGTCCAGCTTTGTTATTTTGCATGTGGATATTCCGTTGTCCCAGCACCATTTGTTGAAAAGACTTATTCTCCGCTGCATTGCCTTGACATCCTTGTTAAAAACCAGTTAGTGGCTGGGGTTGTGGCTCAGTGGTGGAGCGCTTGCCTAGCATGTGTGAGGCACTGGGTCTGATTCTCAGCACCACATATAAATAAATAAAATAAGTCCATTGAAAACTTAAAACAAACAAACAAAAAACCAGTTGGCCATATATTTGAGGGTTTATTTCTTAGCTTTTTAAATTCTTACACTGGTATTCTTATGCTATTACTGCATTTTTTTGTTTTTTGTAGTTTTGTAATCAGTTTTGAAATTTGGAAGTGTCAGTCTTCAAACTTTTTTCTTTTTAAGATTGTTTTAGCTGTCAGGATATCTTGAAATTAAATATGAACTTTCATGGATCATCTTGTCCATTTCTTTAAGAAAAAAAAAAAAAGCTGGGCATGGTCATGCAAGTCTGTAGTCCCAGCAGCTTGGGAAGCTGAGGCAGGAGGATCAAAACAGGTTCAAGTCAGCCTCAGCAACTTAGTGAGACTGTAAGCAACCTAGCGAGACCCTATCTCAAAATAAAAAAAAAAAGGGCTGGGGATGTGGCTCAGTAGTTAAGTGCCCTTGGGGGTTCAGTCCCTGGTACCTCCGGCCAAAAAAAAGGAAGCTGGAATTTTGATAGGGATTGCATTGAATCTGTAGATCGATTTGGGGAGTATTACAATAATAGTAATATTAAGCTTTACTCATGAACAAGGAACGTGCTCTCTTTTTTTTCAATCTTCTGTAATTTCCTCAAAGTGTCTATAGTTTTTAGTATATTTGTGATCCTTTTGTTAAATTAATTCCCAAGTGTTATATTTATTTTTGATGTTATTGTAAATGGTATTATTTTATTAATTTCATGTTCAGATTGTTCATTGCTAGTCTATAGAAAGAAGAAATTTTTGTGTTTTGATTTTATAATCTGTAACCTGTTGAAGTTGTTTATTAGATAACAAATTATTCTTAAAATAGAAAAAACTTTTTAAAAACACATGAGCCAGGTGTGGTGGTGCATGCCTGTAATCCCAGCAACTCGGGGAGGCTGAGGCAGGAAGATTAAAACTTCAAAGCCAGTCTCAGCAGATTAGTGAGGCCCTAAGCAACTCAGTGAGACCCTGACTCTAAATAAAATACAAAAAAGGTCTGGGGATGTGGCTCAGTGGTTCAGAGCCCCTGGGTTCAATCCCTGGTACCCCAAACAACAACAACAACAACAATAACACATGAGCCTTAGAGTCCTATTGATCTAACACTAATGTCATTGAAATTCCAGAAAGAAAGGAGACTCAGAAAACATATTTGAAAAACAATGGCAGAAAGTGTTTTAAATTTGCTAACAGACATATATTTACAGGTTCAAGAAGTTCAATGTACCCTACATAGGTTAAACTCAAAGAAACCATGTAAACACATCATAATCAAGCTCTTGGAAACCAAAGGTCAAAAAAGCACCTTAAAAGCAGCAAGAAGAAAAAATGGTAAATTAAATGTAAGGGAAACTATGACCACTGGTTTCTCATAAGAAACCATGGAGTCCAGGAGATAGTGAGATGACATCTTTAAAGTACTGGAAGAAGGGGCTGGGATTGTGGCTCAGCGGTAGAGTGCTTGCCTAGCACCTGCGGGACCCAGGTTCGATCCTCAGCACTACATAAAAATAAAGGCATTGTGTTGAGTCCATCTACACCTAAGAAATGAATATTAAAAAAAAAAGTACTGGAAGAAAACAATAAAGTAAACTGAAGTGCTGGACGGGAAATATTGGCAACTTAGAATTCTATATCCAGAGAAAATATCCTTAAGATATTCAAGCAAATTAAAGGCACTCTCAAATGAAAGAAATACAAGTGATTTCATCACCAACAGATTTGCTGTAATATGAAGTAAAGTTCTTCAGGTTAAGAAGAAATTAACTCAGAGGGAAACATGGAACTTTAGGTATATATAAAGAACAAAAGAACTAATAAATATCTGAATAAAGTGTTTTTCCCCTTAAATTATTTAAAATATATGTGATGGGGGGAGGGGCTGTTGTTGTGGCTCAGTGGTAGAGCACTTGCCTAGCATATGTGAAGCACTGGCTTCGATTCCCAGATCTGCGTATAAATAAATGAATAAGATAAAGGTCCATCAACATCTAAAAATTTTTTTTTAAAAAGTATGACTCTTGAAAGCCAAAAATTAGAGCATTGTTTGTAATGTTTTGATGTGTATACATATAATATATATAGCAACTATAATATCAAAGGAAAAGAATAAAGGAAACTATAAGGTTAAAAAAACATACGAGGTTGTTGGGATTATCTCACATTTATCTATTTCACTTGATTATACTGGATTTTATTTATTCATTAAAAATTGAGGCATTTTTACTTGCTACTTTTATATATAGAGAGTGAAACATTCATAATTGGTTATTTTTTTTAATATTTATTTTTTAGTTTTAGGTGGACACAATATCTTTATTGTATTTTTACGTGGTGCTGAGAATCGAAACCAGTGCCTCACGCATGCCAGGCGAACTCGCTACCACTTGAGCCACATCCCCAGCCCCATAATTGGTTATTGATAGTGTCATCCTTTAAGAAATTTAGAGGAAAGAGTAAATTTTTTTTTTATCCCAGATTGGATATAGGAAGAAGAGAGAAATAGCTGTATGAAATGTATCAGTCAGGACAAAAAAAGATAGCTCTTTGAAATTTGGAAGTTCTATCTAATATTTATTTATTTAGCAGTACTGGGGATTGAACCCAGGGCCTTACACATGCTAAGCAAGGGGTCTACCACTGAGCCACATGCCTGGCCCTTTTTATTTTATTTTGAGACAGGATCTTGCCTCAAACTTGGATTTTTCCTGCCTCAGTCACTTGAGTGGCTGGGATTATAGATGTGGGCCACGGTGCCAATCTGTTTAATATTTAGGGTGGCATTGTATCAGCCTAGGGGTTCATGCTAGGAGAAATGGTTTTGTAATGCTTTTTCCTCTGTAGACCATTTTATCAGGGCTTTGGGTTTCTTGGAAGAAACTAGAAAAAGCCCTGATTTTCAGTCACTCGCACTTCATACCTCCATCATCTGAATGATCCTTGAGGCTTTTGGGTTCCAGGTAACCAGAAGAGATAAATTGAAACTCTGCTCTTTTTTCTTTTTTCCTGCTATGGGGGGTGGGGGCTGGTAACCTGAGAGGACGAATGTTTTCCCATGCTAGCAAAGACAGATTGAGGGCATCGTCTGATCTTTATGGGAGTGTGCAAAGCCTCAGTTTTTCCATTTGCCCATCTGCAATCATAAAAACAATGTGCTGACTCAGCTGGAAGTCTCTGCAGAGTGGCATTTGGGGCTTAGAAAATCCTGAGAATCATGCAAGGGATGGAAATATTTGAGTAGATTTTAAGAGGTGATGTTAAAATGGAAAAACAGCCAGAAGCAGACCGCACGTTCTGTCATCTCTTTCAAGGCTGCTTCCTTTACTCACTAGTGAACTTCCTGGGTTTAAGATTTGTGAGGAATAATTTCTTCTCTGTGGAGCTGAGTACAGAACTGAGGAAAAAAACCTTTCAGCCACTGCACTTCATACTGCCATCAACAGTATGAGCCTTGAGGTTCCAGGTAGCTGGCAGAGACAAAGTACAACCTCTCCTCTGCTCTGTGTGTATGGGCACGCATGCGCACAGTCGTGAGCATCTGCTACGCTGCAGGTGCACACAATGAGGAGGGATGTGGGTTGAGAGGGGAGTGAAATTTTGCTGGAAGCAAGTCAATTAGTTAAAATTCTGATATAATCATATTGTGTGTTTAAATTTGTATTTGCTTGTTCCTGTATACATTCATGTACCTGCAATGATGAGAAGAACATTTACTAAAATGTTAACTAACAATGACTATCCCTCAATGATGGTTTTGGGGGAAGAAGTGTTTTTCTGTGTTGCTCCAAGTTTGTTTTTTTAAATGTATATTTTGTGACATTTAGGGAAACTAAATCCATTAAAACTAAGGTGTAAATTTTGCCACTTGAGCCAGTAGTTTAGGTGTTTAGTTGAAATTCAGTGAATTTAGTTGAAATTCAGTGAATTTAGTTGAAATTCACTTTTCTCCGTGGGAAATATGGACTATTTTATACATAAAATGATAGTAGACTGCCATCTTTCTCTTGTCTTTATTGGAATCACTACTTGGGGAAAAAAAAGATGAGTAGTATTTGAAAGCCAGTAGCGTGTGAGTGTGCATGTGCACATACGTGTATGCAACAGTTTAGTGAAATTTAATTTTGTGTGCAAAATAAAAAATTTAGGCTTTCAGATTGCAGTTGTTTTCAAAACATGTTATTAGGTAAAAAAAAAAAATCCAGTTTGTTTAGATTTGTGTGTGCAGTGCCTGGAATGCAACTTTTTTTTTTAAATATGTTTTAGATGTTGATGAACCTTTATTTTATTTATTTATTTATTTATTTATTTATTTATTTATTTATTAGTTTTCGGCGGACACAACATCTTTATTTGTATGTGGTGCTGAGGATCGAACCCAGCGCCGCGCTCATGCCAGGTGAGCGCACTACCACTTGAGCCACATCCCCAGCCCATGGAATGCAACTTTTTGATATTTATGTGATAGCTTTGATTAAATAAAAGATTGAAGTAGTTGAGCTCCAACTAGATTTATACTTTCAGCATAAAACCATAATCCTAAAATACTGTTTATTTGGCAACACTGGGATACTGTTAACTGGTGCCTTCTTTTGTCTATAGAAATCATCACTGTAAATCAAGTCATTGTTAGAAGGAGACAAAAAACTAAAAGGAAATGTTCTGGAACCACCTGTACTAGAAGTTCAATTAGTAGTTTCTGGGATATCTTATGCATTTTGCTAAAATAAAAGGACCTGTTGACTCTGATAAGCTTCAGTCATTTGTTTAGTTTGATTATACTTCTATAAAATGATATGTATTATCAGATAAAAGATGTGATTTTTCTTTTTTTCTGAATGCATACAGAAATTTTCTATTTAATCACAGTCCTTGTACTGCATAATGACATTTTGGTCAAGGGCAGACCACATATAGGACTGTGGTCCCATAAAATATGGAGTTGAAAAATTCCTGTTGCTTAGTAATGTTGTAGTGTCAGATTTAATGCGTGACTCCTGTTTATGATGACACTGTGCAGACAAATGTACTGCACTGCCAGTTGTGTGAAAGTATAGAACGTACAATTTTGCATGGTATATCGTATTTGATTATGATGACAGTGACCACACTACTGGCTTATGTATTTATTAATCTATACTTTTAATATTATTTTAGATATACTCTTTCTACTTACAAAATTTTTTTGCTGGAAAATAGTATGCTGTGTTACACTGACAGCAGCCTCCTCATCTCATGTTCACCTTGTCTCTTGATTGCATTATTTTTTCTTGTACTCGATTTAACCTTGTGTTGTTTTGTTCATCATGGCCCTGGGAGTGATAGGATATTTATGTATATGATATATATATATATATATCATATAGCCTAGGTGTGCAGCAGACCATACCACCTAGGTTTATATAAGTACATGCTGTGGAGTTTGCAAGACTCCAAACTCGCCTAACCATTGGGTTCTCAGAATGTATCCCTGTCTCAGGAGAAGTTAGCAGTCATTTAGGCATCTTTACTTAAGTCTCTTTTAAAATAAAATAATGACAACAGAGTTTGCTCTACTCATTTAGCTAACTCACCAAGAAAGCTCAGCATTTTAGGAAGAGGAATTGCTGTCAGATTTGCTTACAAGCAGCACTGTTCTTAGATTTAGATAGTCCCATGCGTATGACACAAATTGACTATTTACTCAGTGCCTGGATATTTAAAAGTATATAAAAATGCTGGGTGTGGGAATACATGCCTATAATCCCAGTGACTTGGGGAGCTAAGAAAGGAGGATCGAAAGTTTGAGGTCAGAGCTTAAGCAATTTAGTGGGAATCTCAGCAACTTGTCAAGACCTTGTCTAAAAAAGAAAAAGTATCTAAAAATTTGACCTGATTACCCTCCAATGAAGCTCATCAGTTGGCACAGACCTCCCAGGAGTGTTTTAGTGCCTCCCTCTGGGACATGAATGGAGAGCCTCTAGGAGGAATCACAGAGACTAAACAAACAAGCAGGAAAAGAACCTTAATTGATTTAAGCTGGCTTATCTCATATTAGCTAAATATCCAACAAATCAGCAGTTATTACTTTCTCTGTGAGCTCGTAAGACCATTTACCAAACCAGATATTAGAGCAGGCATGAAGATTTTTTCACATAGCTGGTAGAGAGAGGCTTTTTCATACCTGGTGGATAGGTTCATTGCTGTATGCATTGACTCACCTGGTAGTTTGAGGCCCCCCAGCCTGGTTGAGTTTTGTAAATCTCCCCTGAGGCTGGCTTAGCCTCACCCTATGTTCAGAGGCAAACGTAGGCATTTCTTGTTGAGTTCTTGTCTTCAGAGATCATGACCTGTTTTTCTTTTCTCTTTTTACTGCGAAATTTTTGCAGAACTGGTTAGTGATGTCTTTTTACTTGCTCTGGCTTCACCTTGAGTCCTTTGTAATCTGGCTTCAGGCCATCGCTGCTGATGCTATCTGTACTTTTGGTTGTACTTTGGTTCCTGGATTTTTGGGATCCTTCACTGTGGTGTGTGTGTGTTGCCAGTCGAGGGCCACACCAGCTTTACTTGTGCAGCATGGTCCTCTGGTTTCTCTAGCTCCTTCCCTTTTCTGCTAAGCTTTTTGATTTTCCTTTTCTTTCCTAATTGAGTGTTCCCCTTGTCTCTCCCTTTCATAGTCTTTTGTCCTCATTTTTTTTTTGTACCTGGGTTTGAACCCAGGAGCACTTGACCACTGACTAAGTCACATCCCCAGCCTGCCCCCACCCTTTTAAAATTCTTTTAAAATATATATGACATTAGAGTATATTTTGACACATTTTTACACACATGGAATATAACTTGCTCTATTAGGATTCCATTCTTGCAGTTGTACTTGATGAGGAATTTCACTGGTCATGTATTCATATATGCACATAGGAAAGTTCTGTCCAATTCATTCTTCTGTCTTTCCTATTTTCATCTCCCCCTCTCTTCCCTTCATTCCCCTTTGTCTAATCCAATGAACTTGTGTCCCCCTCCCCCCTTATTGTGTGTCAGCATCCACATATCAGAGAACATTTGACCTTTATTTTTTTGGAATTGGCTTATTTCACTAAGCTATCTGATAGTCTCCAGTTCCATCCATTTACCAGCAAATCCTTGCCCTTTATTTTTATTTTTTATTTGAGACAGGGTCTCGCTGAGTTGCTTAGGGCCTTGTTAAATTGCTGAGCTGGCTTGGAACTTGCAATCCTCCTGCCTCAGCCTCCCAAACTGCTGGGATTACAGGCATGTGCCACTGGGCCTTTTGCCATCATGAGAAAACTTTCTTTGATTCATGTTTAATCCATGTTTTTATTAAACATCATAATAAAGAACTGTGGGGATGCAAAGTTGAATTAGATATATTTTCTGCTCTTAAGCAATTTGTTATACATATGAATGTATACACTTTTCTCCCTAAAATCTTGTTACTGATTTGTTTTCTTTCCATTCCTGCTGCTACTCTCCGAGGCCTTAGCCCCTTTTCTTTGTGCCTGCTAGTTTAGCACTCCACAAATGCATTTTGAACGAGGTGGATGAATGAACGAATCTTAATCATTGTACAGTTTCCAAAATGGCTTCCTTTATTTTGTCAACATGTCATCAGGCCTGCCTCTGACAGGTTGATAATCCTCAAACGTAACTTTAATTTTACCAGGTTGTCAAAAGCCTCCTGTAATTAAAGTAATACAATATTGTCTTTTTACCTATTAAAATAGCCACGATAGAAAAAATAATTGTCAAGGCCCCATGGGATGTAGACCCCTTCTCTGGCTGCATCTTGTACTTCTTTACAGTTGAGTCACATTGCTTTAGTCCCCCCCGGCCTCCTGGCTGTTTCTTGAGCTCGGCAGACACTGCAGGCAGGCTGCAGCCGTGGGGCCTGTGCAGCTCTGTTCCCTGTCCCTGGAATGTCCTTTCCCCTGTCTCCCTTCCTTCAAGGTCTTTACTCAGACACCACTTCCATGAGGCTCTCTGCGGCTTTCCCATCTAAACTCTAGTCTCTTCCCTGTGACACTTTCTTACCCTCCTACCTTATTTATTTTAACTCTTTACTGTATCTTGTGCTTATCTTTCTTCTTTTTGGGGTGTGTGTAGTGTGTGCTTCTCCCAATAGAATTTAAGCTCCATGAGGGAAGGGCCTGTGCTCCTTGCTGTATTCCCAGGGCCCACAATAGGGCCTGGCAACCATATCAATACAGTGGAGGGACGTGAATATTATGGAAGGTGTGGTGTGAGGCAAGTGTCCTTTATCATATCCATGGTATTGTTAATTGGCCACATGTTTAAGAACCTGACACTTTCTGTGTATTCTTTCTCTAGTAGGTTCACTTCCAGAGATCTGAACTACCAGAAACTTAAAACACAGGGATGCTCATCTAAGTATCTTCTAAAATTTCCACATTTTTATTTATTTAAAAAATTGTGGTAAAACACATAATACACAACATTGACTGTTTTAAGGGTATAATTCAGTGTTAGTGTTTTCACATTGTTGTGCAACCATTTTCGAACCCTTTGGTCTTGCAGAACTGAGACTCTGTTCCCATGAAGATCCAGCTTGCCATTCCCCCTGCTGTACCCCCTCACAACAGCCATTCTACTTTCTGTCTTGGAATTTGATGACTCTAGGTGCCTCATAAGTAGAATTTATAGCATTTTTTTTAATGATTGACTTATTTTACTGTATGTGTTGGAATTCCCTTTGTTTAAACTCAGAGGCACTCAACCACTGAGCCACAACCCCAGCCTTTTTTTTTTTTTTTTTTGGAGTGATGGGGATTGAACCCAGGGCCTTGTGCTTGTGAGGCAAGCACTCTACCAACTGAGCTATATATACCCCAGCCCCCCCAACCCTATTTTGCATTTTATGTAGAGACAGGGTCTCACTGAGTTGCTTAGCTCCTCAATAATGTGCCGAGGCTAGCTTTGAATTCACGATCCTCCTGCCTCAGCCTCCCAAGCTTCTGGGATTACAGGTGTGTGCCACAGTGCCCTGAGGGAATTACCTTTCTTTCTTTCTTTTAAAATATTTGTTTATTTTTTTAGTTGTAGATGGATAACAATACCTTTATTTTATTTATTTATTCATTTTTATGTGGTGCTGAGGATAGAACCCAGGGCCTCACATGTGCTAGGCGAGTGCTCTACTGCTGAGCCACTAACCCAGCCCTGAATTACCTTTCTTTTTATGGTTGAATAGTATTCCTTTGTATGTATGTACCACATTTTATTTATCCATCCAGTTTCTGGTGGACTCCTGAGTTGCCTCTACCTTGTGGCTCTTGTAAATTATTCTGCTATGAGCATGGGTGTGCAAATATCTGTTTGAGTCTCTGTTTTCAGTTCTTTTGGGTGTACAACCAGAAGTGGGATTAGGTCATATGGTAATTCAATTCACCCCCCGCCCCCCGCCCACCCCGTATTGAGGATTGAAGCCAGAGATGCTCTAACACTGAGCTACATTTCCAATCCTTTCTGTTTTTTATTTGGAGACAGGTCTTGCTGAGTTGCTCAGGTTGACCTTGAACTTGTAATTCTTCTGCTTCAGACTAAGTATAGGCATGTACCACTGGGCATGGCTGGTAATTTTATTCTTTTATTTTGGGGGGCGTACCAGGGATTGAACTCAGGGGTACTCCACCACTGAGCCACATCCCCAGTCCTATTTTGTGCTTATTTAGAGATAGGGTCTCACTAAGTTGCTTATTAGCACCCCACTTTCTGCTGAGATTGGCTTTGAACTAGTGATCCTCCTGTCTCAGCCTCTGGAGCTGCTGGGATTACAGGCATGTGCCACTGCACCTGGCTAATTTTATTCTTAAATTTTTGAGGAACTAAATATTTTTTTAAATAGCAAAATTTTTAAAACAGTCCAAAAGTCTAGCATTGAAGGATGATTAAGCAGAAACAAATGTGGGTATGTATGTGTGACATAACCATTTAGAGTTACATTTATAAAGTTTTTAATAACAATAGGGAAATGATTATTTTAAGGGAAAAGTGCAACATAGTCTCACTGGGTGCAGGGGTCCATGCCTGTAGTCTGAGCTACTCAGGAGGCTAAGGCAGGACGATTGCTTGAGCCCAGGAGTTTGAGGCCAACCTGGGCAACATAGCAAGACCCCATCTCTTATAAATAATAATAATTTTATAAACTGCCTAAAAGCTGGTAGAAATACACTGAAATGTTAATAATAAAAATGGCATGATTTTTATATTCATCTTATATTCTTCTGTATTTTCTAATTAACCAGGCACTACTTTTTCTTATTTAGGAGAAAAATACAGAAAGCTTTCAAGAGTTCTATTACCTGCTTTGTGGAATTCAGACCCTTCTAGAATTTGCAGAGCTCTTTGCACTCTTGCTCTAGCCCCTATTTTTGCCTTCTGTCTAAAATGGCTAAACTCATAACACATCATGTATGTGTCAGTGTTATGTATGTGAAGTGTGTGTGTACGTGCACACTGTATGTCACTAACACAGCTCTGCTCATGTTCCTGTCCTATAGGAAACTTAAACCGCTCATCTAAAACTCTACCCAGCCTTTATACCTCGTTAAAATTCCAGTTTTTCCTGATGGATCTACTGATTTCTGAACGTCCACCACCTAGCCTTATGTCCAACAATTCAAACGTCCTATTTCTTGATTTTCTTCAGTCTTTAGGTTGCTTCTTTTGTAACTCTCATTATGCCCATCCAGAGGATTTCCTTTTTTTTTTTTTTCTAATCCTCACTCACCTTCCTCCCAGAAACTTTATATTTTGAAAAATTTATAGCACAGGAAAGTTTTAGCAATGATACAATGAATTCCTGTGAATCCTTCACTGGGATTCACAAATTGTTAATTATTTTTATGTTTGTCTTTTTCTATATATACACGCACATATATGCATGTATTTATATACAAATGTATGTATTTTTTTTTCTTGGGTTGTTGGTCATAAAGTAGATTGCCACTATGGAAATCAGTATGGAGGTTCCTCAGAAGACTAGGCATGAAACCACCATATGACCCAGCTATACCACTCCTTGGTATTTATCCTTAAGAATTAAAGTCACCATACTGCTGCTGGGGTTGTGGCTCAAGTGGTAGAGTGCTCGTCGAGGACGTGTGAGGCACTGGGTTCGATCCTCAGCACCACATAAAATAAAGATATTAAAAAAAAAAGAATTAAAGTCACTGTACAACAGTGATACATGCATACCCATATTTATAGCAGCACAATTCACAGTAGCTAAACTATAGAACCAGCCTAGGTGTCTATCAGGAATTGAATGGATAAAGAAAATGTGGTATATATACATAATAGAGTTTTATTTAGCCATAAAGAAAAATGAAATTATGTCATTTGCAGGGAAATGGATGAAACTAGAGACCATTATGTTAAGTGAAAGAAGCCAAGCTCAGAAGGTCACGGGTTGTATGTTTTCTCTGATATGTGGAAGCTAGAGAGGAAAAAGGAAAAGAAAGGTGTGTGTTGGGGATGGGGGTCTAAAGAAAATCAAAGGGAGATCAGTAGAGGAAAGGAACTAAAGAGAAGGAAATAGAGGGGGGGAAGTTCTGGGGAGGGATATTGACCAAACTATACGGTTATATTGTATGCATGCACAAATATGTAGCATCAAATCTTGTCATTATGTACAACTATAATGTACCAATTAAAAATGTGGAAAGAGAAAAAAAAAAGAACCTATCCCCCAAAAAACAGACATCATGATACTTCTTCACTCCTAAATACTTCAGCATGAATCTCTTTAAAAAAATTTTTTTTAAATTGTAGGTGGACACAGTACCTTTATTTATTTTTATGTGGTGTTGAGGCTCAAAGTCAGTGTCTCACATGTGCTAGGAGAGTGTTCTACCACTGAGCCACAACCCCAGACCTCAGCATGAATCTCTTAAGTATAAGGATCTTTTCAGAAAAAAAGCGCAATACTCTTATGATAGTCAAGAAATTTAACGCCAATACAAACATATTATCTAACAGAATAGTCCATATAGTTGGATTGCCATGTCTTTTTGATGTTCTTTATCTAGAATAGTTCCCTTGCCTTGTTTTCTTTCCTTTTTTTTTTTTTTAAAGATTTTTTAAAAAATATTTATTTTTTAGTTTTTGGCAGACACAACATCTTTGTTTGTATGTGGTGCTGAGGATCGAACCTGGGCCGCGCGCATGCCAGGCGAGTGCGCTACCGCTTGAGCCACATCCCCAGCCCCAACCTTGTTTTCTTTCATGACACTTTTTTTTTTTTTTAATTGGTACCAGGGATTGAGCACAGAGGTGCTTTACCACGAAGCCACATCCCAAGCCCTTTTTAGTTTTTGAGATAGGATCTTGCTAAATTGCTGAGGCTGGCCTTGAACTTGCAATCCTCCTGCCCCAGCTTAACAAGCCTATGGGATTGTAGGAATGTACCACTACACAGGTGACATTGGTATTTTTGAGTCCCAGCTGGATGAATTGTATAATGTTCCACAATCTGAATTTGTCTTGACTGATTTCTTAACAATTAGAAGCAGGGTTCCTTTTTTTTTTTTTTAACAAGAATTATCACATTATAAATGTCCCTTAATGCTAAGTGAATAATGGCTGGGATGATGGTTTGAGATAGTATATGTGTCCTATGTACCCCACAGACTTTAACCCCAGGCTTTCACATCTCACTTCCGTAAAAAGTATCACTTTACAAGGTTGCTTGTCTGGCATAGTCTGTTCTTCCTTCCACTCCAGCATGGAAATAGATGATTGTGAGTAGGAAGAGAAAGTAGTGTATCTAGATCAAGCATCTTATACTCCATATGTGCATTAAATATTTTGCCCAAGAGCAATGGTGTAGTTAGTGGCAAAGTAAGTGCTAGAACCTGAGCTTCCTGATTCTTTATCCAGGGCTATTTCTAGGTGTCTCTAATTGACCTCTAAACAATAATACAAAATAAACACAGTAGTATCTCAAATAGAGGGTAACTTTTTTGCAAGTAGAAAGAATACACACACACACACATGTATGTAATATATATGTCTAATATATATACATATTATATATACACATATATAATACATATATACAGGCAGAATGAGTTAATTGGTGCTGTGGGGAATATTATGAAGCTTTGTATCCATTTATTCACTTATTGAAAAGAGACAAACCAGCCCCCTCGCCTCCCTCTATTCCTGACTCCTCCCCTTTCCTTCAAGCTCAGCACAAAGTGGAATTCCATGGTCTCTCACCTCTCTTGCCTTTGGCTGGTTACATTTTCCCTCCCTGCCTCTTTTGAGCTGAGTTCTTAAAGTAGGCCTTTACCTATCTAGCTTCAGGCTGTTAGGTGCTTTCTTCTGTATGATAATAGGACCCTGTTCATACCTTACATATCACAGTGTGGATCTGTTTTTTCCCTTTGGGGAATTGTTTACTCCTCCACTGGGTGTGAGCTCACTGAGAGCAGGGATTTTGTATAGCTTACTTCTGGGCTTCCCACTTAGAGGTGCTCAATACATACTCGACTTATCAGTGAACCATTTCAATTCTGTGGTCACTGACTGCTTTACCATAAAGACAGGGTTGGTTCTCAGACCTTCAGATGTCTCCCAATTCTGACAGCTTTCATGAATATTTGGCCTGAAATGCTCAAAGCAGTGGAGAAAGTGGAAAGCTATTTTACCTGTTGTGCAAGTCCTCAAGGATCATAGGGGAAATTCCTGATGGTAGTTATGAAAAAGGCAGAGTGAGTTAATTGGTGCTGTGGGGAATATTATGAAGTGCTTTAGCAATCGGAGGAACTCGGGCAATCCTGAAGGAGGCCAAAGGCTTTGGGGAGGGTCAGGGCATTATTTCATCAGGAAGGAACAATGTTGGGAAAAGCAGAGCGTCAGAAAAGTTGTGTCTGGGAGAATTGCAGCAGTTGATCTGACTACCTCTTAGGAGTCTTTGTTCTCTATATAAGGTACATATTGACTATTCTTTGTATGTATTGATTGTGGTCCTGAGTCTTTTCTATTTTGCTTTTAGTTACACCTAAAAGCATTTAGTGATACTAATTGAACATCTGCATTGATAGAAAAGTCTCTCTTAGGGGTGGTTTCTACCATGGAGGACTTTTAAAAGCACTGTGGTCATTGTTGTTCTAACTGGAGTCTGTTCCCCTTGCTTACAGCTCTGCTGAGCTCAAATTCTTCTCTCCTGTGTTAGATGGGTTAAGCCTTAGGGTAAGTACATTAATAATTGAACATGAGGCATTAGTGCTTCAGTGCTGAACTTTTTTTGTTTTCTGTAGCCTGCAGGAGTTATTTAACTACTTTGATTTATAACCAGGATAGGACTTTAAGCACCATTGAGAAAGGGCTGGGGACTTTGACATGGTGCTTATTTTCTAGCTATTTACTTTTCATATAAGGAGAAAACCCCTACAACATGCGGATGAAAAGTCCCAACCTGGAACTGGGCACCTGTAACTCCCGTGGCTCCTGAGGCTGAGGCAGGTGGATAGCAAGTTCCAGGCCAGCCTAAGCCTCAGAAGCATATTGAGGCCTTAGGCAACTTAGGGAGGCCTCAGGCAATTTAGTCAGACCCTGTCTCAAGATAAAAAATAAGAAAGGCTGGGGATGTGGTTCAGTGATTAAGCACCCAAGGGTTCAATCCTGAGTATTAAAAAAAAAAGAAAAGAAAAAGAAAAAAGTCCCAACCTGGAGAAAACAATATTGTCTCCTGAGAAAGAGACCAAACACATGCTATAGTTAATATATCACTATCCAATTTTTCTTTAAAATATAATTCTGTATATATTTTTGAGTAATTCTTCATCAAATGCCAGAACTTTCTGCTCACAGTACATGTTGGTGAGATGGGAAGTGTGAGCCGTTGAAGAACTGGCTTCCTCCGAACTAGTTTATAGCTACTAAGCTCACTGCCATAAATTCTCTGGTCATATGTTTTGTAATCCCTTCTCTAGCATATGTTTTAATCATTTTCTTACTGTTTCATAGGAGCTGTAATCCTTTTATAGTTCCCGGTGTTTTAAAATAACCCTGTAAAGGGCTGTTTTACATTTAATAGCCATGTTTCACATTGTTTTAAAGCTGTGAATAAGTTCAGGCAGGCAAATCTTTTGATTTAAAATGCCTTTGTTGCTATGTTTTAAAAAGATGTATTAGTCTTCTAGTGTTATTTTCACTGTGATCGTTTTAAATATTAGCAAAGTTTGTGTATGTGTGTGAGAGAGTGAGGTACCAGGCCTCTCTACCACAGAGCCACATCCCCAGCCCTTGGCTAGAATTTTTAAAAATATGTGGAAATACTTGTAAAATAAAGAAGAAATGAAGAAACAAAAAAATACGTAGATGAAAACATTGGTCTTTTGTAATTTTCTATTATCAAGTTTCAAAAGATGATTTATTTTTTGAAACAATTCATGTTGAGCAAGATGGTTGCTGTCCTCAAGGCATGTATGGTTTAGTGCAGGGGGTGGGGACCAACATGAAACAGGTAACTGCACAGGTATATTCGTCGAATGCAATGTGCTCTGGAGAAAGGCACCCACGCCCTGAGAATAATGGCAGGTAGGAAGCAAGGGAAGGAAGTGGCATTTGGGTGCCTTGAGATCTGACAGATAAGTAGGAGTCAACCAGGGGGAATTTGGGTGCGGAAGAGAGACTATTAAAGAGAAAGGTGATAAGGTGGGAGGTGGCTTTGTATATCCAAGAAACTGAAGGAAGCTGAGTGTGGCTGGAATACAGAGGGGGGTGTGTGTGCGTGTTGGGGGAGGGTGCAGGGGTACACAGTATAAGTGGGGAAGTAGGCCGGGATTCTGGTGAAGCCACTGTAGGCCATGCAGGAGTTCTAGCATTTTCTCTCAGAGCAACAATGTACCTTTCAAGTGTTGGGGGTATGTGAGTGTGACTTGACTACAGTTGCATTTTGAAAAAGTAATAACTCCCATGTGAAAAATCTGCTGGAGAAGAGTGAGAAAGGGTGCAGAGAGACCAGTATCTGGAAGTTTTTGCATAAGCCTGCTGAGAGATGATCACAGCGAGGCTTCTGGTCGTGATGGTTAGGATGGAGAGAGGTTGGCTAGTTCCAAAGATGCTGGTGAGGGAAGGCCTTTACCAAACCCCTTTTCACCGATATACTGAGAAAGGCACAATATGGCTAGCTTCTCTGAAGTTGACACCTGGAGAGTCAGTGATCATGTGATTAAAAAGCAAAAATAGATCTCAGGCTGGTCTCAAACCATGTCTGCCATCTTTCTAGGAGTGGAAGCTTCAATCTGGAGAACCCAAGTGTCTCTGACTGATACCCACCAACTGGAACGTCCAGCTCTTGTGCATTCAAGCTAAATTGAGGCATCTGTCACCGAACATTGCCTTGACAGTTTCACTGGGTGTCATTGTACCTTCTGATGAGGGAACACACTCCAGTCCAACTATAGTTAAGAATAGGACTATCAGTAAGTCACAGTTTACCAATCTGTTGATAATATTGATGTACTGAGCTCATACTACATTTTTGGTGTTGTTTTAGTTCAGAAAGTTTGTAAAATTTGGCCACTGTCCAACTCGCTGTCTAATAGAGGAGAACAGACTTGAATATCCGGGAACCTCCAGTGGGGAGTTGTATTCAGGATGCTCTGGGGGCTGCCAAGGAAGGGCTTTGGGCTGAGTTAGTCCCAGGTAAATGGTGATCAGTTCAGTCATAATTTGGTATTTCTGGAACAAGAAGGGACTATATGTGTTGTAGGTGAAGATGTTTATAAAGTACTCAGTTGATTAATTTGGTAGAGGAAAATGACTAAAGTAAAAATTAAAAACTTGCCAGGGTTGAAATTTCATGTCAATAAAGAACTTAGCTAAACTGTATTAAGCATTACCTTATGAAAATAATACAAGAAGCACACTCATCATGATTTTCTACTGGGCACTTTTATTTTATACCATGTAATTATTTTGAATGGCATTGATATTTTTTCAGAAAGTTATTGTTTTCCTTTGAAAGTGATTTTGGAAAACTAGCTGTAATTTGAGGGGGATTCTTTATTTTTTTCCCCTACAATTGATTCTAAAGCAAGAAGCACAAAATAGTTACTTATCAGCCTGTGGTGTATGCACACCTGTAATCCCAGCTACTTGGGAGGCTGAGGCAGGAGGATGGCAAGTTCAAGCCAGCTTGGGCAACTTAGGGAGAAACTGTTTGAAAAAAATAAATTAAAAAAAAGGGAAGTTGGGGGAGGAGGGGGGATATAGTTTAGTGGTAGAGTGCCCCTGGGTTGAATTCACAGTAACCACGGCCCCCACCCCCAAGTCTCTTATCTGAAGTTTGTTTCACTGAAACTATTGGAACATATCTCTAAGTGAGGTGTATTTATACATTTTACATAAGATTAGTTTCTCTTGAGGGCAATGGAGGTGATTTCTTGTGAAAACTTGCCAAATTCAGTTTAGCTGTTTTGCAATGTTTTGTAATTATTTTTCTAAATTTTTTAAAATGGATTTTTATAATATACTTTTTAATGTAAATGAGTATCCTTTCAAATAAGCCTATTGGAATTCTCTGGAGCAGCCCTGAGGAACACTGGTGCTGGTTTTCCTAGGAATCTGTTCAGGGCAACACAGCATTCATGCCCACTGGCAGAACCCTGTGGGATATGTTATATCGGATTTTTTTTCCCCCTGGCTGGGGATCAAACCCAGGGCCTTGCACATGCTAGGCAAACATTGGACCACTGGGCCATACTCTGACCCCTAGGACTCTTAAATATATCAGTACAAATGTAACTAAAAGGTAGTTCTGCTTTAATACTTGAATAGAAGACTCTGGGGTTCTGTGCTGGAAATAGATGAGATTTGTTAATATGGCTGGTAATAGCTCTGAATGTTGGTGATGTCATTTTGATGATGTATATTACATTTTGATGTCTGTATATTACAACGAACTAGTTGGAAATTACCACTGGGAATTTTCTGTATTGATGAGTGCAATGGAGAAAATATAGCTTTAGTATGTGTTGAATGACCTGTTTTCTCAAGTCTGTTTGCTGAACTTTAAAGTGTCAACATCCCTCCCACCAGTTATATTATGTAAATTTATGGACTGTGACTTGAGATTTCTCAGTGAAGAATCATGATAAATAAAATTTTAAAAAATGAAAGATACTGGTTTCAGGTTTTCTTTAGATTGCTACTTAAAAACTTATAATCTAGCAAAAGGGAAGATTTTTTTCATGATTTTCATTGTTTAATACTTAAAATATTGGCAAACTTTGCATAGATTAGTGATATATTAGTAACATACAATACATATGTAATCAAGCACAAATGTATCAGGTATACTCTTTCCAGAAATCACTACATGAACAGTTCTTAGTTTACATAGAAATTAGGTGGAAATTTAGTTAACTAAGAAAGTAACATTTATTGAGGTTTTATTTTTCTTTTGTTTTCCTTTTTCTTAAATTAAGAAGCTCTGGAGATGAAATATGACTGCTCTAATTGGTAGCTCTTAAAAGCTAATGCACTGGGCTGGGGATGTGGCTCAAGTGGTAGCGCGCTCGCCTGCCATGCGTGCGGCCCGGGTTCGATCCTCAGCACCACATACAAAGATGTTATGTCCGCCAATAACTAAAAAATAAATATTAAAAATTAAAAAAAAAAGCTAATGCACTGAGAGTATGGCATGAAGTCTTTTCCTAAGGGAAGAGTTTTTAGGTAATAATAACTATAGTTTCATTTATTGAGGTTTTACTATGTGTCAGGTACTGTGTTATTTAATTTTACCTGACAGCAGCCCGATGAAGTAGTTATTATTAGTGCTAACTTACAAGTCAGGAAACAGGCTTAGCAAGGCCAAGGCCACTTATTCAAGGTTACACAGGGAGTAATTGGCAAAGAGGGAATCGAACCTAAAACTGCTCAGACACTTAGCCACTGTGCTATCCTGCAGGTAACATATTTTCAAGCAGTCATATTTAATACATTTTGCTTTTATACATTCGTAAATCAATACATATTTGTAAGACAGTGAGGGACCTGATGTAGATTAACCTTTCATGTCTTCTCTTATAGCTCTTCAAAGGTTATTTGTTGAGGCTCTGTGTTCAGTGCACCCTGATGCCAGGCTCATGTGGACAATGCTAAGATTGGTCCAGGAATTTGCAACAGTGTTAATTAGCAGGGAGTAAGAGATAGCCATTGGTCATTGGGTCAGCTGGTATTCTGAGATAAAGAACATTGTTCCAAATTACTTGGGATGGGGGGACTTCCACAAGAAGGCAGCTTTTGAGGAGGACTTTGAAAGATGGATAAGATTTCTCCTGGCAAAGAGAAAGACAGGAGAGGCCATTTCCCTTGAGGGAGCAAAGCCAAGGAAGAAAGTGTAATGGGAGGTAAATCGTCCAGAAGGGAAAGTTTTTGAGTGCTAAAGTAAGTGATTTGACCTTTATGCACTAGGTAATTCTATTTCCATTGACATTTACCAACCTTCTATTATCTTCAGTCACTATTTTTATATAAGGAAATCAACAAACTATTGTTTTGAGAATTGTATGGCTTTTCTTCTCACCAAGGACAGCTCTTTTAATAGCTTTAATTGTTGGGACTCCTTACACGTCTAATGTCTTGATTTTTGTCCTTGGAATTAAGCACTAACAGAGGA
Organism: Marmota monax; assembly: GCF_021218885.2. NCBI lineage: Eukaryota > Metazoa > Chordata > Mammalia > Rodentia > Sciuridae > Marmota > Marmota monax. Next base: position 18,925,189 of record NW_026692881.1, read on the forward strand.
AACCATGCTTTTAAGACACTGACCAATTTCTTAGTTCAATTTTGTTACAGTTTAAGAGGCCATATGCAAATCATTCTGTCATTTTGAGCTATATTACACTGGGAGCCTGCTCACTTTGGCATTTAAAGTTGAGTGTCCCCTACCCCCAAATGCTTGGGACCAGAACTTTTCTGATTTTGGACTTTTTCAGATTTTGAAATATTTGAATAAAGCTTTCCTGGTTGAGTGTCACTAATCCAAATATGCAAAATCTGAAACTTATTATTATTATCATTTTAATTTTAAGTTTGTTTTTTTTTTTTAGTGCTGGGGATTGAACCCAGGGCTTCACACATATCAGGCCTGTGCACTGCTCCCCACCAAATCTGAAGCTTTTTGAGCATCATGTTGGCTTTGGAGTTGGTTCTGGAGAGAACGCTGCAAGCCAAGTTGTGGGAATAATTTGTGATTTCTTTGTACATTTAGTTTCAAAAAGCAATGTTGTGGGGCTGGGGCTATAGCTCAGTGGTAGAGTGCTTGCCTGGCATGGATGAGGCGCTGGGTTCAATCCTCAGCACTACATAAAAAGTAAGTAAGTAAAATAGTTATTTTTTTTAAAGCAATGTTGTATGGAAAACAAATGAATAAAAGCAAACACATCATTTGAAATCAATGATTTTTGGCATGTCCTCATTCTGAAACTGTCCCTTTTTTAATAATAGGCTGTTGAGCCTGAACTAAAGCTACTTGTGTTCATTTTTACCAGTTTAGACTTTGTGCTTTGATTTGTGATAGCTGCTTCAGATTGGTGCTCTTGAAGTCACCTTTTAGATGATAGCCAGAATTTAATGTGTGCCTTCAGACTGGCAATTTCAAGTGAGATAATTTTATTGTCATGTGTTAATTTACCTGTGTAACTACATGTGAAAAGTGAACTGAATATATTAATAATATTCTTTTTCTTCCTAGCTATGCTAAGGATTGAACCCAGGACTTTATGTGTACCAGCCAAGCATTCTGCCACTGAGCTAAAACTCCAACCCCAAATATATTACTTCTGTTCAGTAGGGACTCACAAGCTCTTTGTAGAAAAGTAAATGAACCAAGAGAGCCACACTTAGTATCTGGAGTATTTGAGTAGCTCCACTCTCACTGTGGTTATTAATGGGGACAAAGCACTGTCTCATTGTCAGTAAATGCAGGAAGTGAGCCTTGGTGTCAGACATATGGCTTTGAATCCTGACTTTTCTACTTAATAGCTGCACGACACTGGGCAAGCTACTTTGGTTTTTCTGTAAGCCTCATCTTTAAAATGCGAGTAGTAACAATATCTTCTAGAATGAGAAGTTAAACGAACTAATCCATGTGAAGAGTTCAGCAGAGTGACTGACATATAAATGCTCAATAAAAGTAGTTTTTAAAAATCTGTGGTTTTGGATTTGCAATTCATTTAGAATTTGGAGGATCCTTTGAATTCTGAGAATTTCATTGCCATTTACTAGTTTTGATGTGCACACTCTTGTAATTGGTATATGCTCTGCAGATCACTACTGAAAGGTTATTGGAAGGATAAGTATTGTGAAATTTTCTGTTGTTTGTGTTACATTAATGTTATTGCAATAAAACAAACAACCAATATTTAACTATTGAAGCAATGCCATTTGTTTTTCTTCAGCTGTTTTTCCACAAGAGATAAAACTGTCAACATTTCAACATATCTTTTTTCCTCCAGTGCCTATTTATTTATTATTTATTTTAACATAATTGAGATTACACAGTGTTATCTTTTTTTTTGCTTCACAATTAATGTTATATCTTAAAGTCAATTTTTTTTCCCCCCAGTACTGAAGATTGAACCCAGGGGTGCTTTACCACCAAGCTACATTTCTAGTCCTTTTTTAGTTTTGGAGGCAGTCTTGCTAAATTGCCAAGGTGGTCCTCTTCCTTCAGTCCTCCTCCCTCAGCTCCGGTGTAGCTTAGATTACAGGTATGCACCACCACCAGGCAAAGTCAACATGATTTTAAATGGCTTCAAAGTAACATCCCGTCAAACCCTTCTTACCTCCCTGTTGTCCTTCCTTCATTAAATAATGTAACCTAAAGCAGATACCACCATGCTGGTAATGTATCATTGAGTAATTCAATTCTGCTGTTTTAACTGATACTTAAACCTTCCTGCTCAGTCAAGGATGAGCTTCATGTATAAGAAGAAGCTGAGAATCTGAGAAGACAGAGGATTCACTTATGCTCAAAGATTTACTGTATTTTGGGCAATGCTGTAGTTATTTCTCTACTAACACACCTTAGTCATGTCCTATGAAAAGAATTATTTACATGTTACAAAGGAAAATAGTTAATGAAATGTTATTAGAAGCCAGGAAGCTGCAGTCTGTATCTGGGCTCTACATGTAGAATATTTGTGGTGGTTTCCACTCTCAGGATGATTATTAGTGAAGACAAGTGTGTCCTCCTCAAGCCTTTCAAGTGTTTCTGTAAAATAGGGAAATTGACCTTGTCTGTGGCTACTGAATTTGATACAGTGGGACTCACTTAGCATTTTAATTGTAAAAACTCAGTTAAATTATCTGAAGCTCCTGTTTAGAAGTTATTACTCTCTCTGTGATAGTTAATCTGTTTAAGAATAGCCAATTGGGTCCTCTTATTGTGTAGAAGAAGGTCTTTTAGAGCCAGCTTAAAATTTAAAAAATTTTTCAAAAAAGTTGTCTAATCATGTTAATGAAGAACAGACTTTTGACTTGAAATAAATTACTTATATTTTTAAAAAGTTGGGAAAGTCCCACTTTGGTAATAAGAGAAATGCAAATTTAAAAAAAAAAGATATCAATTTTTGCCTAATTAGCAAAAAAAAAAAATTGTAATGGTTTTTTGGTGGTGTGTCCAGTGTGGACCTTGATAAGAGGTGGCACTCTCATGGCTGCTGGGAATTCCCACACACACCCTTTCTGATAAACATTTTTATTTGGGACTCTTGTGATGATTCTTTTAGTCATTTTTCCTGAAGACTTGGTCTAATTCAGCCACAGAGATATTTCTCAAAGGGCTATTTATATCAGACAAATATTAGAAACAATTTCTACAAAGAAAGAATTAAGTAGATCAATTTCAGGATATCCAAAGCTGTTAGAATGACAACCGGTAGGATCATGTTTTCAAAGCATCATTACTAACTTGAGAAAATTCTCACAATATGTTGTACACTGTGTGTGTGTGTGTATAATTTTGCCAATTTTGTAAAAATATATTTGCTTAGAAGAATTAAATACTAGAGAGAAATAAAATAAACTGTTTTCAATTTTTTTTCCAAAATTTCTTCAATGAGCTTTTGTTCTTTAATCAAAAAGAAGTGAATAATCATTGGTACAAACTGATGATTCTGAACAGCTGGCCCTAAATGGTTCCTTTCAGTAGATCATCTCTGCTGTATGAATCACAGCACGTTATACTTAATGGAAAAGTGGTTTGATAGCTTCTAAAAATGCTTATAGTTATCTAGGAGCTGTTCGTAAAAATATTTCACATAGGTAAATTTTCACATTTAAATGGGCAAAATGAAGCCCAAGAACGGGCATCTGAGGTCATGCAGCTAAGCAGACTAAGTGAACTCGATACTTCTTTGATGAGAACTTTGTACAGTTTCATCAATTCTATGAAAATATTCTGCAGTGGAATAAGTGATATGGGGAAGTAAAATGGGAAGAAGACTAAGTAAGTAGTTCTGAAAGGGGAAACTTTTTAAAAAGGAAAAACCTCCCTGCCCTTGACTTTTCCCCCCATTACCACCACCCCCGCTCCTTGGCCTACATGGAATGCCAGTAACATTGTGATCCCTTCCCCTTCAACTAACTGTCTCGGTTAAAGTCCAGATAGCCATCTAGTGGAAAGGAGACTCTTTAAGAATGACTTTCCTCTAGACATCCAATATCATGTTTGTTCAGTTGGCTTGTCCAAACAATTTTTCTGTGTTTTCACCAGAGTAGTATCAACTTAGCATGAAGATTAAAGCTGTTCTCCATCTGCTTTATCTGCCGTTCTTAATTAGAACCTGATGACAGAAATCAACTTTGATTCAAAGCTGATTGTTGCTGGAGAATCTTATTATTATTGTAGAAAATCTTTCTTTTTCTTTTTTATTAACCACATTGCTTCCGAGCATCTATATGGCAGAAGTATAAGGAAAAAAGATAATTTTCTTCATTTAAACATTTATTCAGCAGATGCTGTGCTGGAGGCTGTGGGGCACATTAGAGTTGCTTAAAGTCTGGAATAGATAAGATAAAGAAGATAAAGAATACATGGAATAATTTAAATACAAATATGAGGTGGTAAGTGTTCAAAGTGTTCAAGGTGTGTGGAATTTAGAGGAGCAATTATTTCTGGTCTTAGCATCATTTTTTTTTTAGTTCTGTATTAAAAATTAAACAGTTCTCAATGAGTCAAAATGCATTCTGCTGTCATATAATTAGAATAAATAAATTAATTTAAAAATAGGTCCTTGTATGTTTTATAAAAAATGAATAGGTAAATATTATGTAATTAATCTTTTAGGCAAATAATAGACTTTAGAGTTGCTTAATCTTTTTGAAAAATTCTGCAAATATTTATTGAGCCTACTGTGAAGGAGTCTGTAGTCCATCAACTGTAATGAGATATAATTTTGTGCATAAAATGATGTAGTATTGGGTTGGGGATGTGGCTCAAGCGGTAGCGCGCTCGCTTGGCATGCGTGCGGCCCGGGTTCGATCCTCAGCACCACATACAAAGATGTTGTGTCCGCTGATAACTAATAAAAAAATAAATAAATAAATACTAAAAAATTCTCTCTCTCTCTCTCTTAAAAAAATGATGTAGTATTAAAAATTACTTGTAGAGCTGGGCATGGTGGTGCACGTCTGTAGTTACAGTGGTTCTGGCTGAGGCAGGAGGATCATGAGTTCAAAGCCACCGTGAGCAATTTAGGGAGGCCCTAAACAACTGTCTTTAAATTAAATACAAAAAAAGGGCTGGGGATGTGGCTCAGTGGTTAAAGTGCTCCTGGGATCAAGCCCCGGTACCAAAACAAACAAACAAAAAAAGTACTTGTAGAAATTTCATTTAATTGGACTAATTAAATATTACTGATGGAGAAATTGACAGAGCATTCTTGGTGTCAGGTGTTCTGTTAATGAGCCTAGCAGAGGTAGTTAACTGGACAAACTTCACCTACAAGGTGATGTGATACAATAGGAAAACCATAGTTTGGCTCTGCTATTTGTTAGCTTTGTCTTTGTAAGCTTTATTGTGCTTTTCTGTTCTTTAGTTTCCCATCTTTAAAAGACTGTATAGAATTCTTGTTTGTATTAAGTAAGATATTATATGTTGCTAAGGTTTAAATATATTCTCAACTCTGAATTCAGGAATTGAAACTTAAGCAATTAGAGTATTAGGAGGTGGGGGTCTTTAAGAGGTGATTAGGTCCCGAGGTGGTTAGTGGTGTGGAAAGGATTTAGGTCCTTATAAAAGAGGCTTCACATAGTGTCTGACTCTTGTCCTCTTTCATGAGGGGACCCAGCATTCCTCCCCTTGTGGGGGCGGCAACACCTTGGAAGTGGAAACTGCCTTGATCTTGGACTTCACAGCCTCCAAAACTGTGGGAAGTAAATTTCTGTTCTTTATTAATTACCCAATCTGTGGTATTCTGTTTAGCAGCGTGAACAGACTAAGATATGTAAAGCACTCGAGCAGAGTTATCAAAATCACCAAATGATGTGACCTCCAGCCGCACACCTCACCAGCTGTCTGGCTCATTTGGAGGAGCAGCCACTAAAAATAAAGTTTAAAGTGTTCTCAATATATTTTTTTGGTTCCTTTTTTGTTTATTCCCAATAGTTATACATGACAGTAGAATGCATTTTGATACATCATACGTAAATGGAGTTCAATATTTAAAAAAATATATATTTATTTTTTAGTTGTAGTTGGACACAATATCTTTATTTTTATGTGGTGCAGAGGATTGAACACAGGGCCTTGCACATGCTAGGCGAGCGCTCTACCACAGAGCCACAACCCTAGCCCAAGTTCAATATTCTTTTTTTTTCTATTGAGGATGAACCTCTTATTGTCAAATTGGGGTGGTTGATATTTAATAGAATCACAGATATTTCATTTAGATGTCTAATTATTTGAAAGTCTGAGTCAGAAGAAAAATGGCAAGTTGATTTTTTTTTTTTTCCCCTGGGGATAGCTGTGTGCCTCCTTCCAAGGGTGTAGTCAGCTTACACTGTTTTAATAATTAATGCTTGCTATTTCCCTCAAAATTGAACTTATTAAAACCTCAGTGGCTTCTTCTTTAAAGTTTGCCAGTAGATGACTTCTAATTCCTTGTAGCATGTTTCATTGTCTTAAAACTTTTTTAAAAATAATTTTCCATTGTTTTAGATATACATGGACAGTAGAGTGTATTTTGACATATTATCCATGCAGTCTTAAGTCAGCTGCTTTATCCTGGCTTGTGTTTGCCCTTTAGGTGTTCTACCTCTGAGTCATTTTTGAGAAGGTTAAATTCCATCTGATGCATATTGTGATTTCAAAGATAAATTGCACTGTCCTACCTTCTTTGAGCAAATAGTTTTCAGAAGTCATGGGAGAAGTAACAAGACGAAAGCCCACTGTTTGAAGAGTTGCCAAGTTGTAGGTTTCTAAGCTTCAAGGTCTCCATTGTTTGTTAGGCTAGAGTGATGGGTTAACAGATACCTGTTAAGGTAAAAGAGGGCCTTCATCACAGTTGAGGATCTTCATCTTAACCAGGAAAACCTTTTGGAGATGATATTCTTTCTATTTTGGGAATTTTATGCTGTTGAAATTTGGCTTTGGTTGAGGTGTATGGAGCTGTATTTTCTTGGGTCTTAAGTTCCACCCTCTTTTTGACTTGCAGATTTCATGTTATGTTGTCCAAAGTCCAGCATTGACACGTGACTTGTGATTTCTGTACTTGCATGGTTAAATTGGAAAAATCTGGAATGAATAAATTAAAATGTTGTTTGAAAAACCAGAAGGATTTAGATAATGGTTTGAGGGAGGGTGGGAGTGGTATGAACTTTGAAAGTTCAGATGTCTGCCGCTGTCCTGCTAACGAAGAAGAGAATCTTGTTTAGATGGTGTCTATTCCCTTAGATTTTGTAACTCGGTGTTACAAATATTCATTGAGTGCCTCTGTGGAGTGAGCAATAAAGAACAGAGGGGGGGTGAATATCACAATTCTTTTTTTTTTCAATTGTTGATAGACCTTTATTTAGTTAATTAATTCATTTATACGTAGTGCTGAGAATTGACCCCAGTGCCTCACACATAGCAGGCAAGTGCGCTACCGCTGAGCCCCAGTCCCAGCCCCATGAATATCACAATTCTTTCTCCAAGTGATTTATTACAGAATTGGGAGGTGGGGAGTGCAGGGGACCACGTGCCAGGCAAAGTGCTGGGAGGGTTTAAAGGAAGGCACCATCAACTTGGGAGCCTAGAAGGGAAGGAGGATGGGCTGTGGATGGAGAAGTTTCTAGAAGGCAGTCCAGGGAGCCTTCTCAGAGTGGCCTGAGCAAAGGCATGGCCTCCTTGGAAGACCTGCAGAGTGCAGGTATCTGTGGGCAGACCAGAGGGCACTGGGCTCTCTGGAGCACACCTCCTTTTAAAAACAGCTTTATTGAGGTTTGATTTACATACCATAAAATCCACCCATTTTAAGTGTACAGTTAAGTGATTACCTAAAGTGAGTTTATAGAGCTGTGTAACTACCACCCCAACCCGGTTTGGGAACATTTCCTTTGTTCCTAGAAGGTCCCTGCTTTTGGTTTACACTCAGTTTTTGCTTTCATCTCTAGCACCAGGCAGCCACAGGTCTGCTGCTTCTATAGATTTGCCTTGTCTAGAAACTTCATATAAATGGAATTGTAAAATATATTTCTGTCTGGCTCCTTTCACTTAATGTTTTTTGTGGCCCAACCATGTTTAGCGTGTATCAATAGTTTGTTCCTTTTTACTGATTAATCATGTTCTTTGCCAGTTGATGGACTTTTGTATTGCTTCCAGCTTTGGGGCTATTGTGAATAATACTCCTATGGATGTTTGCATAAGTGATTGTGCAGACATAGGTTTTTGTTTCCCTGGGAGTGAAATTGCTGGGTCATGCAATAAGTATATGTTTAACCATTGTAAGAAACCACCAAATTGTTCCCCCAAATACCCTTTTACACACAGCAATATTTGGGAATTATGGTTTTTCTTTTCTTTGTCAACACTTGGTATTGCCAGTCTTTTACAGTATAAACATGCCAGGGAGTATAGTGATATCTTATTGTGGTTATATTTAGTATTTCCCTGATATCTAGGAATCTAGTTTAATAATCATAAATTGTATCAATTGTTTCAAAGAAAGCTTCTCTATAACAGTGACAATTGGTATTGTAGTTCACTGTTTTTTTTTAAAGATCTTGATAGCAGTTTTGTATGTAAAGAATCCAAAAAAATATATTTTTAAATATTTAGTTGTAGATGGACCCAATACCTTTATTTTGTTTATATATATTAGTGCTGAGGATCAAACCCAGTGCCTCACATATGTTAGGCAAGTGCTGTACCACTGAGCTACAACCCCAGCCCCCAGATAATATTTTAATAGGAACTTTGCTTTGTTGTTGGTTTCACTTTTATTATTATTATTACTACTACTACTATTACTACTGCTACTACTATTTTGGTGGTACTGGAAATTGAACCTAAGACCTTGAGCATGCTAGGCAAGGGCTCTACCACTGAGCTACATCCCTATTTATAAAGTTATCCAGTATAAACTGTGGTCTGCCATCTGCTTTGGAAGGCCTCAACAACAAAGATTTTTTTAAAAAAATATTTATTTATTTTAGTTCTCGGCGGACACAACATCTTTGTTTGTATGTGGTGCTGAGGATCGAACCCGGGCCGCACACATGCCAGGCGAGCGCGCTACTGCTTGAGCCACATCCCCAGCCCCAACAACAAAGATTTTTAATTTTAAAAATGGTTGAAAAACTCAAAAGAATAGTTTTGTTTTGGTTTTTTTTTTTTTAGTTGTAGTTGGACACAATATCTTTATTTATTTATTTTTATGTGGTGCTGAGGATCGAACCCAGGGCCCTGTGCGTGCTAGGCAAGTGCTCTACCACTGAGCCACAATCCCAGCCCCAAAAGAATAGTTTTTAATACATGTGAAATATATAAAATTCAAATTTCAGTATCACAAATAAATTTTGTTTGGGACTTAGTCATACTTATTCATTTACGTATTAATGGCCCAGAATTGAGTAGTTGCAACAAAAGCCTACAACTAAGTTGAAAATATTACTATCTGACTCTTTACACAGAAGCAGTCTGTCACCCTGCTCTCACTCATTCCAGATGCTGGCCAGGCACAGAGAAGATTTTATTACTGACCTGTCCTTTTAGTTCAGTTCCTGAATTGGTTCTCCAGTTTGTTGTTCATTGAGAAACCCAAATCCACTTACAAACTCACTCTGACATGTTGAAAGACTCCAATTTGCTCAAGGGCTCTTTCCTGGCTGCAGGCTCTAGTTAGAAGGGTAAAGAATTCATCTCTGGGCCTTTGTAGGAAAGGCTCCTAGAGGACAGAAGAGAAGGAAATGCAACTTTCTGGACAAAGTTGCCATGTTAACTGTTTGTACTAAGTATGGAAAATGGTGCTATACAACATAGATGCTCTCAATTAACTTGTTGAGAATTTATTATTATTTTGTGTGTATGTGTGGTGCTGTGGATTGAACCCAGGGCCTTGTGCATGCAAGGCAAGCATTCTACCAACTGAGCTATATCCCCAGCCCCTTGTTGAGAATTTAAAAGGTGCTAATTATAAAAATGAAAACGGAAGTATATGAAGTAAGAGTCCATCACCTGCCCCCTCATCAGATTCTTACTGTGAATTCATTACTGTGAGGCATTTGGTCTGTTTACTTTTAGACCTCTTTCACACAGATATAAGCATATTTAGTTGGGTTTTCAAAAATAGAGTGTACATATTCTAAAACTAAGGTGTTTTAAAACTTGGCTTGGTATATGGTAGATGTGCATACATACAGATTGGCCTTATATATTTTGTCAGCTACATGACATTTCTTTGTGTGGCTCTGCTATAATTTGCTTAACTGTTGATGAAGTTGAAGTCATTATATAAATGATGCTTATATGCTTCAGTTAGCATTACCAGCACTGGTTATATTCATTTTAAGCATTTTTGCCTATTTGATAAGTGAAAAATAGCTCATTGTCAAAACTCTCACTTCTTTGGTGAGACGAAACATTTTTCTTATAGCTTATCATCCATTTGTACTTTGGTGAATTGTCTTTTGCTTTGCTTATTTTTCTTTGATTGCTGTGTCTTCTAACCAATTGACAGGTTTTTATATATTAGAGACATTAAATTTTAATCTGCTAGTATTTTCTCAGAGTTTATCATTTTTCTTATTTATAGTGGAATTCTTTCTTAAAGAAGTTTCATATTTCTGTTATTGGATCTGTCAAATATTTGTAGCTGTTGAATTTGGAGTTTTGATTAGAAAGTGTTTCCATGCCTTAATAGTTTAAGTGTACCTGTCTTTTAATTCAGTGATTCCTAATCACAGTTGCTTCAGAGTGTTTTTAGTACTGTGGTTTCCAAGTAAGGCATTCTTGCTTGGTAGATCAGATGTGGGGTACAAATCTGTGGGTTTTTTTGTTTTGTTTTGTTTTGAGAAGCAACAGGTTTCTGATGATTTTGATTAAAATCCTGGTTAAAAATCACAATATATAAAGCAGATGCCATTGCTTCTTTTTCAGTTAGATCTTTGTTCTGATTTGTTTTCCTTTGAGAGAATGGGGAAGCGGGGTGCTGTTGGTTCATTGAGTTCTGTAGCAGGTCTGGGGAATTGGGAAGGAGAGAATTCATAAAATTGGTAGGGAAACTGCTGTACATTGAATTTTGAAAACGGGTTTCTTGATCTTGAGCCATTGTGTTAAAGTGAACAAACCATATTTGCCATATTCCATTGACTGTAAAATGTACATTTTTTTCATCTATGATTTTGTATGTGTGAGATGTTAGCATGTCATAGTTAATTTGGCAGATTTTTAAGTTTTTTAGTATATAAAATAATGGTTCTTCTTAGCCATTTTAAATTCACTCAGTGAATTGTGGGTAGTTTTTTATTTTTTTTAACTGTTGATCTAGACTACATCAGTGTTTTTTTTTTTTCTATATTGTTTTTTGTTTCTGAGCGGTGTCTCCTCCTTCAGTTTCCCATCCATAATTATCTTTATATACTGCTACCAGATTAGTCTTTCCAAATTGTGATTCTGATTAAATAAATCACTACTTTGTGTGATGACTTTTGGGTCTCCTCAGACCCTCCAGCCTGGCTTAGGAGCCCACGTCTGCACTACAGAGTTCCACCTTACACTGTGTGTGCCTTTGCTTTGTAATTAGTTGTTTTCAGACCCTCCACTGCAAACTCTGAAGACAGGGGATATGTCTGCATCTTTGTGCTTTCAGGGTTGGAAGCATTTTAAGCATGTTAAGTAGGGTTAATACACTACTTCCATGTCTTGGCACTTCTCTAAGATGCTGCTGGTGATATCATCAGCAATCTTGTCTTGGCTGTCAACTCTTCACCTTTGCCTGTTGATAATTGGTCAGGTTGGGTTTTGGGTACAGAGAGGCTCACTGTATTATTTTCTCCATAATAAAAAGTAAAAAAAAAAAAAAAAAGAACCTCTGTGAAAATAATTCCCTGAAGGGCTGTTCCCATCCCGCTGCAGAGTGGTAAACATGTGATAGCTAAATTATGACAGGCTCTTATTACTCTCTCATGGATGTTTGTGTTTCAGTTGGGAATAGTTTGCTTCTCCAACTGTAGTTCCTTGATGATTTAGGGACTTACTCTAAGGATCTTTTGTGCTTCCTTGTGAAAGTAAAAAAAAAATTGCTCATCTCAATAGTCTTTCAAAATAGGTAAGCATTATCTGTACAATCACATTGTCACCAAGCCCTGCCTTTTGATTTTTTTTTTGAGTCGGCAAAATTATGGTTATGCTGCTGTAATTGTGTGGTAATAACAGAAGAACTTAGTAGAATGCTGTCTGCATGTTTAATGACTACAAAGGTACACTGTGCAAATGATTTTATAATTGTTTGAATAGAAGAAGCCTGTGAGTGTAGGAGTATGTGCGTATGAGCCGGGACCATACTTCTGTGGGGATGGTGGTTTAGTTTTAACCAAATGACATTGCCAGTCTCATTAAGTTTATCATTAATTTGAATACTATGTCAGTTTTTTTATAAGAGTTTTATATATCTGAGTTTATATTTATTTGTTAACACTGGGAATCTTTTTTTCTTTCTTCTTCCTTATTAAAAAAATTCACCTTGAGAAAGCCTGAAATACAGAGGAATCCGTTGATGACCACTAGGCTGGTTAGTGGGAGCTTCTTTGGGAGGCCCCCTTTCTTTTCCAGCCATCCCATGGATGAGTAGTAGGTTAGGGACCAAGGTCAACTGAAAGCCAGCTTCAGGCATTGTTTAAAGATGTTCTAGAGTCAGGATAATCCCATGAGGAGAATTAGAAGTGAGGTCCTCACTCTCTCCACTTCTTCAGCCCCAGCCACCATTCTTTGTATGCTGGATTATCGCATTAGCTTCCTAGCTGGTCACCCTCCTATTTAATCTGTTCCATCTTATAATTTTCCACACAGCAGTCAGAGTGATCATTTAAAAGCATTCTACTAACACACAGAGAAAAACGTACATATGGATTTGCAGAGAATTTGCAAACCAATTGCAACTGTGTAACCAGCATCCAGAGCAGGAAACGGAATGTCACCAAGTCTTCATGGTCCCTCTAGTCACTGGAAGTGCTCCTTCTGGGAGGACTGTTGTCTTGACTGTCTTTTTTATTTGGGGGGAGGGGCAGTTTCTTATTTATTTGCTGTCTTGACTTCTAAGAGTATAGGCTAAGTACTTTGTGTAAACAGAATGATATGTAATTTTTTGGATTCTGGTTTCTTTTATGCAAACTTTATCCATGATTCTTTTTTTTTTTTTTTTTTTGGTACCAGGGATTGAATGGGGTTGGGAGGGCAGGGCTTAACTACTGAGCCACATCCCCAGCCCTCTTTTATATTTTATTTAGAGACAAGGCCTTACTGAGTTGCTTTGGGTCTTGCTAAATTACTGAGGCTGTCTTTGAAGTCACAGTCCTCTTGTATCAGCCTCCCGAGCTGTTGGGATTACAGGTGTGCACCACCGTGCCCAACTATCCATTTTCTCCTCCCTCCTCCCTCATATTTTTTTAGTTGTAGTTAGACACAATACCTTTATTTTATTCATTTATCTTTATGTGGTGCTGAGGATTGAACCCACAGTCTCGTGTGCACAAGGTGAGCACTCTACCGCTGAGCCACAACCCCAGCCCTCCATTCTCTTCTTGATGGGCTTTCAGGTAGTTTTTTGTTTTGGCTATTCTGAATCATGCTATGATGAACATTCTAGTACATGTCTTTTGAAAAATATATGTATACATTATGTTGGGCGTATACCTAGGAGTCAGGCTTCTGGTTCATGATACATGCATAAGCTCAGCCTAAGTGTAGCTTTCCAAAGTGGTTGTACCTAGAAGATGATCTTTAAAAATGTTAACTTCTGTGACTCCTCATTTGAAAACCTGTCAGTGGTTAATGAACTCACTCAGCATAATAGCTAAAGTTCTTACAGTGACATAAAAGGTCCTGCATGGCCTTGTTGCCCTGTTTTTCTTTGGCCATGCTAAGCACACTTTATTTTGGGGCCTTTGCATTAGCTGTCCCTCCACCTTATTTGTCCTGCTGCTGAAAATCTGCTCAGCCTTCTCCTTTGTTAAATTCGGCTGTCTATTCGCCTCTCTCAAGCATGTGTAAAACAGCTCACCCTGTCTTAATCTTGCATTATTTTTCCTCTTACATATTTATTTTAGATACATATATTCAGGGAAGTAAATGCTATTACATATGTGTAACATTTGTCTACCAGCCCCACCAGGGACTTCGTTTTTTTTTGGTAATTGCTATATCCACATCATCTACCACAGTGGACATTAGCAGTTGTCCACTACATAGTTGAATGAATAAATGAATGTGTAAAATAGTTGTAATAGACATAGGGGTGAAAATAGAATTGGAGGAAGAATGGAAGTAATCAAGTAAAGTGAAAAGCCAACAAAAAAGATTTATCTATCTATCTATTTATTTCTTGGTGGTGCTGGGATTGAACCCAGGGCTTACAGGTATGCTAGGCAAGCACTCTGCCATTGAGCTACATCCCCAGCCCTAAAATTATTTTAATTTTTATCAAATCGATATGTAGTGTAGAGAGACTCGGGGCTTATAATTACAAGTAGCAACCTCTTGCCTCTGGTTCCCCAGAGTTACCGCTCTCACATTTTTTTTTTCTCCTACACTATTAAATGCGGTATTTCTAAATTTTGACGTTGAACTGCCATTTCCTTCGTTTCTGCTTTAGATCTCATTTTTTGGCTTCTTGCACTAACAGATAAGGATCTTCTTCCCTGCACTCCCTCTACCAGTATAATCGTCACAAACCTAAGGACACGCTCCAGCTGTCTCTTCAGGCGTCGCCTTCTCGGGAAGGGCTCCTGAAGGCCCGAGCCAGGCTGAAGGGTCCAGCATATGCAATATTAGGACGAGGTGAGGAGTGTTCACCGCGAGTCACGCACCGTGTTCTGATCTCGTCTTTCCTCACCCAGCCTCCCGTGTCCCTGGAATGTTCCACAAGTCATTGTTTTTAATTTGCCTTTTTTCTTCGCATCCCCGTGTCGCCCTTTGCCAGAATCCTCAGATCAGCCCGTTAGGTTATGTCTGGTCTTGGGGTTGTTGGGAGGTATTTCTTCTAGAACTGCCAGCCTGCTCTGGCCTTCCTTCTCAAGGTCACTTCAGAATTCTCGACATCTTTTTTGAATCCTTTACTTTGGGATCTCTGTGTCAGTCTTTCTTGGCCTACTCAGTTGTCTTGGAGAATATGTCCTCCTTTAGTTTTCAGAGAAAAGATATAGAAATGGTACATTTTTAAAGATCTCATGTACCAGTTAACTGTCGCCACAATAGTGCTGCCTTTCAGATATATTGAGAAGCCTCAGTTGTACATTTTGAGGGTTTATTGATCACAGGTCTGGGGTGGTGAGCCGGGTGGCTCTGTGGATCTTTCCTGGAGGGGGCTGACTGTTGATTGTTCTAGGATGCCCTTGGCTGTGAGTATAACCTAGCATTGCTTTGGGTCTCATCTTTCTAGGGGAACCAGTAGTCCAGCCAAGTGTTTTCTCGTGATGATGAGGGAGGGAAAATATGATTTTCTTATGTCTTAAATATATTAGCTACATATTCACAGATGTCCTGTTTTGTAATTTGGTAACGCAAGCAAACTATATATGCAAATGTGCAGTAACAGATTTAAGAAATATTCTTTGATGTCTGTTGACAGGTTAACTCTCAGGGAGTCTTTTTTGCCACCTCTGTGTGTCTCATCTATTAGCACCCTGTTATTCTTTCTTTATATTTTTAACACTGTTTATTGCTTGTTTTACGTTGTTCTATCCTACTAGACCTTGAGGTCCATTGAAGATAGGGACTGTGACTATGTTAGGGTTACCCTAAATAATAAGCATATAATAAATGTTTGTCATATAAATGAATGAAATGATTGGTTTTCAGGAATACAGGGTATTTTTAGGATTCTTTTTATTGGGTCTTTTTATATGAAGCATATTCCCTCTTCAAGGATTTGGTAGAGAAGAGAGGAAAAACGGGCAATTATCAATTTGCAGGAGAGGGCAGCCAGCTCCCCTTGGAGCACCTAGCTGGGTCCCCTGTGTAATCTAGTCTGTGACACTTTGGTTAGTAGTTGGCTCTTTGTGGCTTTAGGGATTTCAGATATGAGTAATTGTTTTCATCAGTGTGTTAATTTTGACTCTGGAACTCATAAGCACCTGGAGTCAGTGTTTCTTCTTGTACACAGTAGTGTTTGTTGTCGAGTCCTGAGTTAGATGACAGTACTTTCATTGTTACTTCATAGGAGTGTTCAGACAACAAGTTTTGAAGCTCATTGACTGAGCTGCACTACAATTTTGTGATTAGTATTGTGTTCAACAAATTTATATTCCAGTATAAACCTTGGGATGCATGGAAAATTGACATTAATTACCACCAGGCCCCATGACACACGCCTGTAATCCCAGTGACTTGGGAGGCCGAGGCAGGAGGATTGCAAGTTCAAGGCCAGCCTTGGCATCCTAGCAAGACCCTGTCTCAAAAATAAAAAGGCCTGTGCCCGGTACCAAAAAAAAAAAAAAAAAAAAATTGACACTAATTAAATCTAAGTTATAGAAAACCTACAATTGAACTGAAGAATTAAATATTAAAAACTGTTCTTCAAACATGAGGTTACTTTGGGGTTTCCCCCTCCCCCCTTCCCAATACTGGGATGGAACTCAGGGCCTTATGTATACTCTTCTACTGAGCCACACCCCTGTCCTGCTTAGGCTCAAATGAGCTCATCCAGCCCATGGGGTCTGGTTTTATTTAACCATTTCAGCCTTTTCATAATTGGAAAAGAGGGCCATCATTTTGTAGCCCTTTGTATGTTCAGCTGAGATGAGATTTTAATCATCAGGACAGGATTTTGTGATGGAGCTAGAAGTTTGCTCCTGGGATTGGAGCAGGCCTTGCTTAGGTGTGGCTAACTATTCATATTTCTTGGTAGTAACAAGTTTTTGGGTTTTGCTTTTATCCCCCTGGGATTGTATCTAGGGGTGCCATACCACTGAGCTGTGTCCACAGCCTTGTTTTTTTTTTTTTTTTTTTTCGAGTCAGGGTTTTACTAAGTTAGGCTGCATTGAACTTGCTATCTATCCTCCTGCCTCAGCTTCCTGAGTAGTTAGGGTTATAGGAGTATGCCACAGCCCCTGGCTGTTTTTTGCTTTTTTTTTTAATCCGATCAAGTAGTAAATATGCTACGTTACATAATTATGGAGTTGTAGAGCTTAAAGGGACAATCCCAACTTAAACTGCCTCATTTTCTTAGCCTTTTTTTTTTTTTTAAATACTGGAGATTGAACCCAGGAGCACTTTACCACTGAGCTATGTTCCAACCCTTCTTATTTTTACTTTGAGACAGGGTCTCATTAAGTTGCTTGGGGTTTTGCTAAATTGCTGAGGCTAGCCTTGAACTTGCAATCCACCTGACTCAGCCTCCCAAGTCACTGGGATTATAGAAGAGTGCCACTGTGCGCAGCTAGTGTTCTTTTGAATTGCAGGCTATGTTAAGTACAGAAAGATTAAATTTTGTTAGTATTTCCTAATGTGAAAGGGAAATAAGAAAGGGAAAATCTTTTCACATGAGTTGGACAAAATTTCTGCTCTTTGCAGGAAACCCTGGCAGATCTTGAGAATTCTACATGGATCTGGATTGTTTTGTCTCCTTTTTTTCAAAACAATTTGGATAGTTGATTTTTTTTCTTTTCATCTGAAACATGTTTTTCTCCCTTCTCAATCTCACATTTAACTTAATTAAGAATACTCCTCTGTATCCTTATGTTTTGTTTGATACAGCCAGAATCCTTCAGACATCCCGGAGCGCTCCCTAAGCTGCTTTACCAGCCAAGTTCTTCATCAGAGCTGGATAAGGAAGTCTTTGGGTCCCTCTCTTTCAAGTGGATGACCCTAAACTGGCTAGAAAACCACAGTCTCATTGGCATTCTCTTTGGTATTCTCTGGGTACATTCTTAACTGACATGTCACCAGGACTACATCAGACCCTACCTTTGGTTCTTTTTTTTTATTTTAATTTTAATTTTATTTCATTTGTTTTTTATGACAGCAGAATGCGATTCAATTCATATTAAACATATAGAGCATAATTTTTCATGTCTCTGGTTGTACACAAAGTAGTCACCACTTGTGTCTTCATATATGTACTTGGGGTACTGATGGCCATCTCATTCCACCATCTTTCCTACCCCCCGTGCCCTTCCTTTGGTTCTTACTGGCTGCTCTTAGTTATCCTTGTATCCATCAACTTTTAACCTTCTGACCAATAACTTGATGAGTACCCTGAAGTTCCCATGGCCAGATCAGTACTTTCTGCCTTATCCTACAGCAGATGTTTTGATTTGGGTTTTTAAAATATTGGATCAGGGTGGTGGAGTAGCTGTCTTTAAGTTACAGTGTAATCAACAGCTCATCAAAGGACAGTAGTAAAAGCAGGTTTAGGATCATAGAGGGCTTCTTAGTTTTCTAGATAGAGAGCCAGCAGGCCTGCCAACTGAGAGGTTGTCCCTCTTCTCTCCTCAATAATGATGGCAGGTGTACCAGACTCTGTAGTAGCATCGGTCATCTTGGAGGCCCACAGGTTTTTGTTTGTGCTCCCATCCATTGACCTAAGCTGTGCCTTCTCCATGTCTGTGGTGTTCAATGGCTGTTTTGCTCTACAGGGTGCACACTAGCTCTGGTGTTCACCTGCCCTGTTTTAATGGAGGAGAGTCATGGTGCCTTGCCATAAAATCTCAAGATTACAAAGATGGTTGTTTTGGTTTAGACTCTAGTGTTGATGGTGGTGGGGTAGCTCATGAGACCTCGGCAGTTGAAACTAGAACCAATGTGGAAGATATGGGAAGTCGGCTCAATATAAGTTGAAAGTGTTCTTCATTGCCTCCAGATGCGCTGATTATATTACTAGAGGCGATTCAGCAGAAGCTGGATAAGCAGTTTTTTTAAGATTTTGTGTCAGTGTTGAAGTCGGGTAGGGCATGCCAGGTGATAGATTAGTAGTGTTTTGAGTCATGTGTAAATGTCCTGTAGTTATAGAAAAACAGGACAAGTGCCGAGATTTCTAGTGATGGCTAGTCAGCGAGCAAGGTGAGTGCCAAGGGAGGAGACCCAGGAGAGCCAAAGGCCAAATACAAAAGCCATATTTCAAAGCTGGGAGCTAGAAGTAGAACTACTAAGGGGACCATTCAGAGGTAGAAAATTAGTCTAGGATACAAAGGCCAAGGGAGGAGGAAGAAATTCGAGAATGACATAGAAAATTGTGTACTCTAAAGCTGTAGTCCCAAAGGTAAATGACACGTAGGGTCAACCACTGGGATGTAGTAGGATTTAGAAATATACATACACTTAGGTAAGTGTGTGTGTGTGTGTGTATGTGTGTGTATAATTTTGTATACATTTTGTAATACATATAATACGTTAGCTTAGTAAGATATATACATAATTAAATACAAATAAGTTGGTATGGCCAACTTATTTGTATTTAATTATGTATATATCTTACTAAGTATGGAGGTATGGCCATTTAAGAAGTCTAACCCAGAATGAGCACAGCAGTTGCTTCTGATTCTTTTGACGAAAACAAATTGCAGAGTTAGCTCAGATTCAGGTGAGGAAGAAATACTCTTTCTTGGTGGGAGGAGCCCTCATATGCCTGCCAGAAGGGGAGGAATTGTTGGTAGCTATGTTTGCAGATAATCTGTCAGAGTTAACTTGAATCAATATAGAATCAAGCCAAGTAAATTATAATGAAGTGCAAATCAAATATGAACTGATCGTCTGTTAGTATGTAGGTGCCATGAGGGCAGGAATTTTTTACCTGATCGGTTTATTGCTTTATTACCAGGGCCAAGAGCACTACCTTGCTTATAATAGAAAGTCAGTAAATATCTGGAAGAAAGGAAGGAAGACTGAGATGGTAGTAGTGGGATTGGCATAGAATAGGTTAATCAGAGAAGGCTTCAGAGGCAGTGTGTGTCTGGAGCCAAGGCTTGGAAAAGAGAAATTTTAATCAGTATCTCAGGTGAGTAAATAGCCTTCATTCATCATCCAGCAAGCATGGAGTGCCTTCCCATGCCAGATGCTGGAGATTTAAAGATAAGTCAGAAAGTCTTTTCTTTAAGAAAGGAAATCGGACATCTCGGGATGTACCACTGCTAGAAGATAGGAGAGGGAGTTTTTCTGGGATTGAGGGGAATGCCTTGGCTCTGGCCTCTACAGATAGGCTGAGACAAACGTGACTGAAAGGGAAAGGCTGTGTTGAAGAAGCCAATAGAAAAATATGGGTTTAGCAGTTTGTTTGTGTGCGTGTCTAATTGAGAAAGTTGGAGAGTCTTGGAAACAGTAAGCTGCAGGAACTATTCAATTGATAAAGTAAGGAGCTTCCTAAGGGCTGATATGTGATGAAAACTAGGTTTGAGGGAGTTTCTGATTACTTGGTACAAAATAATTTTTTATTGATAAAAAGAATCCCAGTGGAATGCTGGCCATTCATTATTAGCATTCATGAGTTAATTATTTTTCTTTTTACCTTAGTGTAGATATGTAGTGTTTTGCAAGTTTACAAAGACCATTACTGTATACACGTGACAGGATGGAGAGTCAACACACAAAATTATTGACCTATAGTAATATCTTTCTTTACACCCTGCTTCTACCCCGAGAAATAGTGTGAGCCCTAGAGTGGGCTGAACGAGCCTGAGGAAAGGGAGAGGAGTGAGCTGAGCACTTTACTCTATAGCTGGGGAGAAGGGTTGGAGGGAGAAAGATGAAGCAGGGGGGAAATCTGGGGAAGAAATCATGGCTTCACCCTTGGGTGGGAATTCATGGGCTGGAGATGTGTGAAGGACTTCTAAGCTCTGGTCCCCTGAGCTCTGTTATATAATCCCCCCATGACTGCATAAGAGGCCTCCTGGAAGGTCTTGGGTTTTTAACTTTTTTTTTTTTTTTTTAAGTTGTTTTGTCGAGGCAGGATGTTGACAGTGTTTTGTCACTGTGTTGAAAGTGGCATCAAGATGACCAGTACATTTGTGAACTTTAGCTTCTTTGTTGGGAATGACAGTGTTGAAACAATCATATGAACTATGGGGCAGATATAATTTTTCTTAATTACAGAGGAAACTGAGGCTCCAAAGAAAGTAAGACAGGAACTGGTGTTAACGTCCACTGTCTTCCTGGACAGTGAGGCCTCAATGTGAAGCCTGAACCATGGCAGAATGTAATTCTGGAACCTTCTGTATATTTCATATCTCATAATTGATGTGGAAAATTTAAAAGATACTGAACAAGGGTAGGGATCCCAAACCCTTACTAAATTCAGTGATGGGGTACTTTTGGACTAAAACTTGTGACTGCTTCCCAGTGCAAATGGAAGTTAGTAACACATGCGTTGCAAAAGTGCTTTCATTTGACCAGAGGAATTCTCCTAATTTGTATCATTCTGAGAGACAAAGCATGGGCCATTCCCAGAGAAATTGCATATGTGCACGCGCGCGTGCACACACACACACACACACACGTGCTTAGCATGTAATTTCAGGGAGTGTCTCAGTTCTGCAGCTGACCCTAAGCATCCAGAGAACGTGGCTCCTGATTTGGTCCCTTCACCAAGGTTGAGTTGAGATTCTCCTTCATAAAATCTGCACCTCACTCCCCCCACCCTTTGGCAGTTAACTGTACATAAAACTAGCACTAGGAAAGGTCATAATTTCATCCATAATTAGAGCTCAGCTTGGAAACCATTCTGGTGCCTTCAATGGGATTATTCCTCAGGAAGTGAGGCTGAGTGGCTTTTGTGACCAACTTATTTTGTCTCCTCAGTTGCTCTGGGACTTCTAAAAACTTAAGCAGATTAGGGGCTGTGGCTGTAGGATCCACAGTGAATACCCAGGGGTATTGGCTGTCGGGTTACATTGCTTTTCTAGTGAGGCACTCTTGGTTTGAGTAGTTCACCTCCCTCTTGCTCTTCTCTCGACTCCCTTATGCACTAGACAGGTCCAGTTCTGAATAATTTGGTCCCCTGGGTAGACAGGAGGAAGTGCAACAGCCCACCTTCATGAGTAGCTTCTGTGTGAGCAAGTTTCTAAAGCCCTGGCAACCTGTCAGGGGGCGCTGTGGAACCTCCCATTATCTTCTCGGCCATCTCAGAATTCCATTCAGGTAACATTTCTTTGAGTCTTCACTAGTCAAGGTTAAATTACACATCTTTCAGTGAACAACTTTTGTCTTTTCTAGAGACTTCATTGTGGTCTCCTTTATCTCCTTGTTTTGGAGGGAGGGGGAATCCTTTAGCAAACAGTTTTGTCTTTATTTAGGCTTGCCTTGTATGTTGAAGAAAAATTTGCTTTATATGGGTTCTTAAGGTGAACCATGACCAACTGCAATTTTAGAGGAGGGTCCCCTAGAAGCTTGGCTGGGTTTCCTAAGGCCCTCTTCACACACTTAACTGTAAGGCTTCGGATGCTTCAGAGGTGACCTGTGATGTAGGAAGGGTGTCCTCTGTTAGCACAGTGTCACATACTGTTCCGCGCCCATCAGGCTTCCATGCAGCGAGTGAAAATGGACAACCTGCCTCCTAGTCCCGAGCCCTGGTTCCCACCCTCTGCTCTGACTCTTGCAATGGGATGGGGCCATCTTTGAGGTTGTTTTGGTCATCTTTCTACCTTCTCCTTCCTCTTGTTTTTTTGAGGCAGGATGGGAGAGCGTATGTCCTTTCCTTGATGTGATGTGCTTTATGTTTGTGAGGCTGAGGAGCTTCAAAGATCTCCGTGTTAATTTACCTCTTGGCTTCTTGTTCCTATCCCCCAATCTAAATGGAGAACATTGATTGTCTTTGGGAGAGTAAAGAGTAGAGAGATCTCTCCTCAGGAATGGGACCCAATCCTTATGCTTTCCACTGTGGCTCAAGGACATCTTTAGTTTTGAAAGGGTGTGGCTGCTTCTCCTTTTTTCCTTCTCATGAAATCCTTCCAAACCAGAAAATGGTGGAAATAGAGTAGAAAAAAATACATTGATTAAAAGGGATGCTTATATTGAATTCTGTTGGATTACTTCCTCCCCTCATTTTTAGAATAGAGTATACGGCCTCAGGATTTGAGCTGTACCGTCTAATTTCCTCCATTGCACTGACCTCCCACTTTTTCATATTTGGTTTGGTTAGCTTTTTATAATTTTGATCTTTTTTTAATTTCTTAAATTCTGCCATCTGAAATGAAGCCATACATACTAATTTGGAGTATTTGAGGGAATAGAGGGAAGGCCAAAATTAGCATAAAATCTTAAATCAGAGTATTTTTCAAGGATTAGAACTCACATGGGTGCGTAACAACTGGAACCACAATGTTACCTAGGATTGGTCCTTAAAGAATTTGCAATTAGGGGCTGAGGCTGTAGCTCAGTGGTAAAGTGCTTTCCTCGCATGTGCAGGGCACTGGGTTCAAGCCTCAGCACCACATAAAAATAGATAAAGATACTGTGCATTCATCTACAACTAAATAAATATTTTTTAAAAAGAATTTGCAATTACCTGAGCCTTGATTTTTTTTTTTTTTTTTTTTTGCTTGTAAATAGATGTTTCTAAGAGCTTGAGGCTACTTAGAAAGAATTCTTAATAGTTTAACCAGTAACCCTTAAAGTCTTGGTTAAACTATTATCTAATAAGCTTTTTTTCTCTATAGGTAGGTAAAAGTAAATTTGGCTCAGCTTTATGAACTATTATGAATAAGTAGAGTGGAGTTGCTGGGATCTTTTTTTTTTTTTCTTAGAAAATGTGTCTTTTCCCTTTCCCTGTAGGTGCATCTACATAGCTACTGATCTGCTACACACACAGGTTGATACATTATGTACATATGTATTACTACACATTTGTGGGAAGTTTGAATAAATAATACTTGTGTATAAATCAGACTAAGCTTTCCAAGGCCAGGAACCCCATTCTGTGGCATTTTTAATTGTTCCCAAATAAACTTATTTGCCAGAGACGCTGCCTAAGACCCCTTTCGTGGGGGATCCTTTTATTGGGAGCAAGCTCAGCTGCTTTCTGTCTGGAGTGCTGTGAAGAGGGCTAGGAGGCCAAGCTGTGTGATGTCTACCTGCTGGTGAGCGGGAGTGAGTCCATGCTTGTCTCTGGGTTCTCTGATGGTACCAGAGTTGATGAAGTAAGGGCTTTGGAGTTAGTGCTGGAGTTGGACCTCAGGTGTGTGTGAATCCAGTCAAACTCTCCGGGCTTTAGTTTCCTCTCTGTAGAAAAAAGGAGACGTGGGATGAATCTGACATAACTTTCCTATGTACATATGAATACACCACAGTGAATCTCACCATCATGTACATCCACAAGAAATCAATTAAAAAATAACTGAGGCTGAGGTTGTGGCTCAGCGGTGGAGTGCTCACCTAGCACGTGCAAGGTTCTGGGTTCAATCCTCGGGACCACATAAAAATAAAGAAATAAATAAAATAAAGGTATTGTGTCCAACTATGACTAAAAAAAAATTAAAAACTGTGGGCAAATGTCAGATCAATAGAAAGAAGAGAGCAGGGGGTGGGAGAAGGGAAGGGGCAGGAGAGGTACTAGGGTCAGAATTAGAACAAGATATGTTCCATGGCTTGCATAATTACGTCAGAATGGATTCTACTGTCATACGTGACTGAAGAGAACCAGTAAAAGAAAAGAAAAGAAAAGAATTACAGCTTCATTAGGATGTACATGTTCCAGGAGGGATTTTTGGTAGAAGTAGACAGGATTCCTGCCCCAATGGGTAGATTAGTTTATCATCACCTCAGTCTTTTTGAAGAGGGCCCTTTTATTAAGATCCTGTTGTACATTTTCTTACTAGGTAGTGGCTTCTTGAGCCCTGCCTTTATTATTTATTTATTTATGGGGGATTGAACCCAGGGGCACTTTACCACTGAGCCATACCCCCAGCCCTTTTTATGTTTTATTTTGGAACAGGGTCTCACAAAGTTGCTTAGAGCCTTGACAAATTGCTGGGGCTATCCTTGAACTTGTAAACCTCCTGCCTCAGCCTCCTGAGCAGCTGGGAATACAGGCATGTGCCACCATGCTGGGCTCTTATTGTTTTCTGTGTCTGGCTTATAGAACATGATATTCAGGAAGTGTTAATCAAATGAATAGATGCTGCAATTCTTCTTTGAGCCGACCATAGTATTTGAATTTCAGTATGGTCACTTACTATGTGTATTGAGAAAGTGACGTGTTGTTAGGTTTGCTCTGAGGACGATGTGTCTATACGTGAGCAGTGGTTTATTGAGCTGGTTGGCAGGCATATGTTCCCAAACTTCCTCAGGATGGCTGTCTGACTTCCAGAAATGATCTTTTCTAGGAAGAAGGCCAAGATGTTTGTTGCTACCGGGGAGAGATGACTTGTCCTCAGTGGACACTGGTAGATGCCAGTCTATCCAATTTTACCCCTAATTGGTGAAAGTTTTAGACTACAGCTTTTGAATAGCTATTTTCAAAAGAATTTTATTATCTTAATAATTTTGGAATTCAATTTTGCCTATTTCTTCTAGGCAAATTTTTTCCTCCTGCTGTTTGAGATTTTGGTTTGTGGGTACTCCCTCCAACCCAAGAGTTTTACCTGTGGGAATCTGTAATGCTCTGGTTGAGGATGAATCCCTGTTGTTAATTTGTTAATTTGTGGTTCCAGGACCACTCATGTAATGAAAATTTAAGCTTCAAACCTGTGTGAAGTGCAGGCCTGTCATTAAAATTTTTTATGCAGCTGGGAACAGTGATGTGCACCTGTATTCTCAGCTACTTAGAAGCTGAGACAGGAGGATGGCTTGAGCCCAGGAATTCTGGCCCACTTGGGCAACATAGAGAGACCCTCCTCAAAGAAAAAAAAAATAGTGTAAACTTTTTTTCTCCCTGCTCCTCAGTAGAAGCACATAATGCCCCTAGCATCTCGCTTTTCTTGGTGGGCAGATTCTTTGTCATCTATTGTTTCTTAAACTTACATCCCTTTGATTCTGGCTTTACATAGAAATATTAGTTCCTAGTCTCCACTTTGTTTAGCTACTTGAAGCAGGAGAGTTTAGCACAATTGATGGAAGGGCTGAAGAAATAGATTCTAGGTTTATTCATCCAATCAACAAATACTTATTGAGCAGCTACTGTGTGCTAGGCACTCTTTTATGTTCTTGGGATGGTACATTAGTAAACAAAACAGACAGAGGTCCCCTACCTTGTAGACCTTACATTCTAGCAGGACTTTGTCTTAGAATAGTACCAAAGCCATACTATAAAACTGGGCTAACCAAAGAGCTGCCTTGGGCTGGGGATATAGCTCAGTTGGTAGAGTCCTTGCTTTGCATGCACAATCCCAGCACCAAAACCAAACAAACAAAAAGACAAAGAGTTGCCTTGTTGGGATTTTAAAGATCAACTTAACCTGGGCCGGGCATGGTGGCACACTTATAATTCCAGCCCCTTGGGAGGCTGAAGCAGGAGGATTGTGAGTTCAAAGCCCAGCCTCAGCAATTTAGCAAGGCCCTAAGCAACTCAGCAAGACCCTGTCTCTATATAACATAAAAGGCTGAGGATGTAGCTCAGTGATTGATTGCCTCTGAGTTCAATCCCTGGTACAAACAAACAAACAAAACAAAACAAAAAAAAAACCACAGACCTTTGCCATGATCAGGAAGCCACTATAATCTGGGAGCCTCCCCTAAGACTATCGGTTCCAGAATTGTGCTCATCAGTGCCCAGCCTCTTGAGAGTCATGGATAGTTCCCAGATGCTAGATTCTGCTAATGATGCTGCAGAAAAATCAAATGCTCTGACTCTGCCTCTTTGCCAAAGTGCTAAAAGCTGGTCTTCAGTTTCTCTTGCCACGTCCATGCTGTGGGTGTCATTGGTAGAAACTAATCATACCAGGAACCCTAGCCACAAAAGGGGTCTGGGAAATGTAGTTTTTAACCTTTTGGCCCCCAAAGTGCAGAGCAGACACTCTACGAGGAAAACAGGATGGATTTCAAACACCAGCCCCCACTTCCCTGCCACTCTCCTTTCTTATCAATGGCAGGTTTTTACAATTTTGTCCCCTGTACTGTGGGCACAGATCTCTGCCTCACCATCCCAACTCAGGAAAGGGGCATCCGATTTTTTTAGTTCTCTCTGCTTTTCTGGCACCTGAGATTTTCTCTTCCTTGCTAACCCAACTTTACCTTTAAAAAATAATGTTTTATTTAATGTAGCATTTTAAAGGAGGTTTTCAGGTCATGTAGACCATGTTATTAGAAGTAGATGTTCATAGCTTGCCACTACTTAATTCACCATAACACTTTATTCATTTATTAGAAATGGTTATATCCAGTGGGGGTGTGGGGATAGAGACTGTGGAAAGATGATTGTCATTACATTGACTTAAAGTTTTAGAATGCACTTCCGTGTACTGACCTCTTTAGGAAAGCATGATTGAATCATGTCATGTTGAAGAAGAAATGTAATTTTTTATTAACACAGTAAAATTGCTTTTATTGGTTGTATATGAGTTTTGACGTGGTATAGATTTGCTGACCCTCTCCCAAGATCAGGCTACAGAATAGTTTTCAGCCTGAAAAACTCCCTCTTGCTCTCCCTTTGTGGTTACAACCTACCCCCAATAGTGATTTTCTTTCTAGTTGTTTTGTTAATAAATAGGGATTTCTGTAGATGATCGTGTTGTCAGGAATAGGGACAGTCTTGTTTTCTCCTTTCTAATTTTATACTGTTTATTTTTTTTCTTAATTTACCGAACTGTAGGATTTTCAGTGGGATGGTGGAGAGTGGCAAGAGCAAACATCCCTATTCCCAGTCTTGGAGGGAACCCAGCCAGCCTGTTCCTAACAATAAACATCAACTTTGATACTTTTTTTTTTTTTGTAGATATCCTCCTTTATGAAGTTGAGCAAGTTCTTGCATATTCAATTTGAGTTTTTTTAATCAGGAATTTTTGGATTTTGTCAAATGCTTTTTCTGTATCTATTGATATAATCGTGTGGCTGTTGCTGCTGCTGCCTCTTATTTTTATTTATTTTTGTAGTACTGGAGACTGAGTCAGGACCTTGCACAGATAGGCAGGTGCTCTACCACTGAGGGTCCCACCCCTTTTTATTTATTATTTATTTATTTTTATTTTGAGACAGGTTGTTCAGGGATTCTCGTACACTGGTTTGTAAAAAAAAGATTAGTCCCAAAGTTATATGGAAACCTCGCTTGTGATGTTCTTGTGATTTCAAGCAGCAGGGTGGTGCTCAGTGAATACTGACTTCTTATATGTGCCAAGCAGCTTTATCTCCATGAGAGTAAGGATGCCCCTTTATTTAGTAGGTGGCAAATGATATTAGAATGGCCTGGCTAACCACATCAGTGTGTATAATTGACAGGCTACTGAATACTTTTAAAGATAAGTATTTTCTAATTTCTTTTGCTTAGCCCTCAATTGCAACTCCATGTAAGTACTGTACTATAATGTATTTTCTGATGACTATCTTGTTACAGATTCTTCGTGTATAAATGCTAAACAAATCTAAGGAACTTGGGAAAACACTAGTTTTCTTCTAGGCAGGGTGATCTTTACAGTTATCAGCGTGATTATAATAATGAAGGCCTTAAAAAGGGGAAGGTAAACACCCAGGTTAGAAAGGAAGGAGTAAAAACTGTCTCTACTTGCAAATGATCATGATCTTGCACATTGAAGATGCTAAGGGAGACACTATAAAACCATTAGAGGCCAGCTGTGGTGGCACATGCTTGTAATTCCAGCGGCTTGGGAGGCTAAGGTAGGAGGATTGCAAGTTCAAAGCCAGCCTGGTCAATTTAGTGAGGCCCTAAGCAACTCAGTGAGACCCTGTCTCTAAATAAAATACAAAATACAAAAAGAGCCAGGAGTGTGGCTTGGTGATTGAGTGCCCCTGGGTTCAATCCCTGGTACCAAAAACAAACAAACAAAAACCCCCAAAACCTCTATTAGAATTAATAAATAAGTTCAGCAGGATTGCTGGGTCCAAGAGCAATACACAAAAATCACCTGTATTTCTATACATTTCCAATGAACAGTCTGACAATAAAAAGTTTCATTTATAATACATTGAAATACAGTACAAGTTTTTAAAAAGATTTGCAAAACTTATACTCTGCAAATATAAAACATTGTTGAAAGAAATTAAATCTCAATCAATGGAGATGTCTAATGCTCATGTCTTCATAGGTCCATGAATCTGAAGAGGTGAAGTTGTTCAAATGACAGTGCTCCCCAAATTTGTCTGCACATTCTACACCAGCCTTATCAAAATTCCAGCTGTGCCCCCACCCCAGAATTGGCAAACTGATCCTAAAATTCATGTGGGAATGGGAGGGACCCAGGATAGCCAAAGCAGTATTGAAAAAGAACTTTTAAAACCGTTGGCCAATAAGCACATGTCAAGAAGCAGGTGCGCGGGCTGGGCTGGGGCTCAGTGGTGGAGCACAGTGTGTGAGGCACTGGGTTTGAATCTCAGTACCACATATGAATGAATGAACGAACGAATGAACGAATGGATAAATAAATAAAATAAAGGTCCATTAATGACTAAAAAATAATATTAAAAAAAAAAGTCCGGAGCATTACTCCCTCCTGTGCCCTGACTTCAGCAGCACCCTTTAGTTTTCCCTTTTTTGTGCTTTATAAATAAATACATATAAGATATATTCCTTTTGGTCTGGTTTCTTTTCACACTCAGCATTTTATTGTTGTGTTGCAGTTAGAGCATTCATTCTTATGCCTGAATAGTACTCCATTGTGTGATCATACCACACTTTTATTTCTTTTTTCTTTTACAGTGGGGATTGAACACAGGGGTGTGATTTACCACCAAGTTACATCCCCAGTCCTTTTTATTTTGAGACAGGGTCTCGCTCAGTCCGAGGCTGGCTGTGAACTTGCGATCTTCTTCCCTCAGCCTCTTGAGTTGCTGGGATTACAGGCGTGTGCCTCTGCACCTGGACCACAGTTTATGCTTTCTATCACAGAACATCTGGTTGTTTTTGGTTTCTGGGAATAGTGTCACTGTGAACAATCTTGTGCATATCTTTGGACCTCTGAATGCAGTTCTGGGTGTGTTCTAGTATGAGTGGAATTTGGGGTCATAGAGCAGCGCTTCTTGAAATGCAGTGTACATCAGTCACCTGAGGGTCTTGTCAGAAGGCTGATTTAACTTCTGTAGTGTTTGGGTAGAGACTGAAAGTCTGAGTGTCCAACAAGCTCCAGGGGATGCTAAGTTGTCCTGGTCATGCATCATATTTAAAATACCAAGATCACAGGATATGCTTGTGTTTGGGAAACAGGTATTGCTTATGAAAACCAGAGTAATTGTCAATTTACATGCCTTCCAGCAGCATGTGAGATTCCTTTGTGTATGAATATCCATTTCTTTCAAATGTATTTCTTCAAGATTCTCAGCTTTTCTTGGGCCTTTGTTTTCGTCTAAATTTTATTAGCATAAGTTTCTACACACAAAAACCTGCTAGAATTTGTATTTGAGTTGCATTGAATCTATTGATCAATCTGAGGAAGAATTTGATATTTTTACAATATTCAAATATCTGAACATGATAATATATGGTTCTCCATTTTTGGGGTGATCTTTGATTTATTCCAATGATTCCATTTAATTTTCTGCATAGAAGTTTTATTTTGCCTTTTTTCCCCCCTTTTTCTTTTGGTGGCACAGGGGATGGAACTCTGGGAACCCAGGGTGCTCTACCACTAAGCCGCATGCCCTGATCTTTACTTCCTTTTTTTGAGACAGGGACTTGCTAAGTGGCCCTGACTGGCCTCCTAGCAGCCTCCGTGTCTCTGGGATTATAGGCATGGGCCACTGTGCTTGGTGCTAGTTTATTTTTAAGTATTTGATTTGTGAATGTTATTATCAAATATTTTATTCTAAAATCCCTATTTAATTTTGGGGGCTGATGTATAGAAATATAGTTGATTTGATGTTAACTTTTATTCAAGCACTCTTGGGAAGTTCACTGTTTTCATGGTTTAAATATAGATTCTTTTGAATTTTTGTGAACACAATCATTTCATATGCAAATAATGAGTTTTCTTTCTTTCCTTTCCAAATCTTATACTGTGTTCTTTCTTTTTCTTGTGTAAATGTTCCGCTTAGGACCTCTAGTATAATGCTAAACAAGGCCGTGCAGTCTCCTTGTTCGATTTCCCATTGCTGGGGGAAGGCTTTCTGTATTTCATCATTAAGTATGATGTTTCTTTAGATTTTATGTAGATACACTTCTTCAGATTAAAAAAAGATTTCTTTGATTCCTAAATTTGCTAAGAGGGATTTTGTTTTTGTTAATCATGGCCAGGCATTGCATCTTGTCAAATGGGAGCTTTCCTTATTTTGAAGCAATTATGTAACTTTTTGCATTTCTTCTGTTGGCATGATTAATTCTTTTTTCTAAATATTTGTTTTCTTAGTTGTAGTTAGATGCAATACCTTTATTTTATTGTTTTTATGTGGTGCTGAGGATCGAACCCAGGGCCTCACAGGTGCTAGGTGAGTGTTCTACTGCTGAGCCACAACCTCAGCCCCCATTGATTAATTCAAGTAATTAAACTAACCCTGTGTTCCTAGAATAAGTTTGGGACAACCCTCCCCCCAATTAGCTAGTAAGAATTATATCTGTGTTAATGAGATTGGTATATACTCTTCTTCCCATTGGGCTCTCCATAAGAATTTATGTAAGATGGATACTATTTCTTGCCTGTCTGAAAAAGTGAAGCTATCTAGTCCTAGAGTTGTCCTTGAGGGATGGTAGTTAGTTACAGAGTTAATGTATTTCACAGATAAACAACTGTTTTATTTCTTTGGATTTGTGTGTGTGTGTGTGTGTGTGTGTATGTGAGAGAGAGACACACAGAGACAAGGAATGTACTTGTTTCGTTTAAATTTTTAGACATTGCCCAACTTCTTAGAAGACTGTGGCGAGAGGATCACTTGAGCCCAGGAGTTAAGAGGCAACCTGTGCTACAGAGAGACTCTTTCTCTCTCTCTCTCCCTCTTTCTTTCTTTCTTTCTTTTTTTTTTTAGTATTTATTTTTTAGTTTTAGGTGGACACAAAAATCTTTTTTTTTTTTTTTTTTTTTTACATTTATGTGGTGCTGGGGATTGATCCCAGTGCCTCATGCATGCTAGGTGAGTACTCTACCACTGAGCCACAGCCCCAGCACTCCCTCTTTCTTTTTTTTAAATAAGGTTTTTAGTATTGCTCAATAATTAGATTTTGGAGACAATGTTTTTTTAAAAAAATTATCCTTAGAGGTGTGTGTGTGTGTGTGTGTGTGCTTAAGCTTAAAACAGGTGTACGGTTTCATTAGGTGTTTGATTTTTTTTTTTTTAATCATGAAATTTAAGAGATGTATGGGATTCATTGAGCAGAAGTTTCCCAAAGAGACCATGGACATTCATAATTTTGTTATACCTTATATCAGAAGTATAACTGCAATTTATGTTATTAGTTGATGGCTTTTCTGTATAAACTGTCAAAAACTACTAGTTCATGAATTTATAAATGTACCCAAATATTTTAATTTCTGCAGGTTTTGTTTTCAGAGTAAGAGAATAAAGGAATTGTTGAGATGCCCATGTATGTATAATGAGTATATTTTGTTGTATTTAATTAGAGCCAGGCCTCTCAATAAAATTAATTTTGGAAAAAAGAATGAAAGAAAGTATGAAAGTTCAGGGATAATTTTTTCCAATCGTTTTTTAAAAAACCAGTCTTTAAAAGCAATCTACATATTCTCATACTATGAGATTAAAATATATTTTTTTTAAATTTTGCTTTAACTGTAGCTGGACACACTACCTTTGTTTTATTTTTATGTGGTGCTGAGGATTGAACCCAGTGCCCTGCACTTGCTAGACAAGCACTCTACTCTGAGCCACAACCCCAGCCCTGAGATTAAAATCTTTCTGCAAGGTAGTTTGGCTTTAACAAAGTAGTTCACCAAGAAAATTCCACTTCTAAAAATTTAAGGGAAAAAACCTGTACATGTTTTTAAGGTGTATGTAAGAAAGTTTATATCAGCGTTGCTTATGTGAGTGAAAAATTGATAATATATATATCCATTATATCTTATCCATTCATTCGGGGTTTAATCAGATAAGTTACCATTTATCCAAACATGGCAAGTGAGGTGGCCAGCAGACATGGATGGCATCCTTAACTGTTGTACAAAAAGGTCGATTTAGATTTCAGAAGGAAGAGTGGAAAGGAGAGGAAGGGAGCTACATAGAAAAGAGTGTTGCAGTCCTTGTGTCACAAAGTAGCCAGTAAAATAATACCATCTAGAGTTGATGGAAAAGAAAATAAAGATGTGATTATGTTAGTTATCAAGGTAACCAGTGTACACCTAGTGATAAGTATATTTGGGAGAGTGAAGGACCAGAGGGGTGAGGTGATAAAAATGACCTGTTGTGGGCTGAAATCCTCAGAGTGTGTCTAAACCGAATAAAGCAGGGGATGGTGGTAGTCAAGAGCCTTTCACTGATGGTGATACTGTTGACAGTTGCTCAGCTTGACGTATTTGTCATCAGTACAGATACACCTGAATCAGTCTGGATTTGCGACTAAATGCAAATGGCGACAACTTTGGATTTTATTTGTTTATAGTGAATAGAGACATAAATTCAAGGATGTCATTGAACTTCGCTAATACAAGTTATTTTTTATTTTTATTATTTTTTTTTTGCACTGCTAGGGATCAAATCCAAAGTCTCACATGTTAGACAAGGACTCTACCACTGAGCTGCACCATAGCCCCCAAATTATTTTATTAAAAATTTCACAAAATATCAAAAAGTAAATAAGGGTGAAACACTAGAGAGATGGAAATAATTACAAAAGAAACTGCTACAAGAAGTCCAAACACATAGGAAGGGATAAGTGTCGGGGGCGGGGGTAATCATATACATGTTACTTTAACTTAAAACAATTTAAGCCAGGCAGGTGGCACACACCTGTAATTCCAGTGGTTCAGGATGCTGAGGCAGGAGGATCATGAGTTCAAAGCCAGACTTGGCAAAATCGAGGCTATAAGCAACTCAGTGAGACCCTGTCTCTAAATAAAATACAAAATAGGGCTGGGGATGTGGCTCAGGGGTCTAGTGCCCCTGAGTTCAATCCCTAGTACCAGCCTAAAACATCTCAATAGTGATAGTAGAGGGAAGAATTTTCACTATCTTTTTGTACTTTAAAAATTTTATACATTGTAAAAATATTACCTATGCAAAATTAAATAACTCAAAAAGCAACTGGTAAATGTTTTGTTTTCTTTTTCTAACTTGTACCTCACAATCACAGTGCTTTTCGTGTTATTTTCATAACATAGCCTTTCTTAAAATAACTCATTTTACTTTGCTAGTGACTACACGTCGCTTTATTAAGCAAAGATGAGGTGTTCTTTGACACATACCTTTCCCAGTATATACAAATGTTTACTAGAATGAAAAGGATACACAGTCCCTGTATTAAAATTATGTCACTATTATTTTTTAAATGAAAATATAATCACAAGTCACTTAGCAACAGGGATTCATTCTTAGAAATGCGTCCTGGGGATGTTTCATCACTGAACATCAGAGTGTACCAGCACAGATCTTGATGGTCTAGGTCAACCACTCAGAGTGGCCTCTAGATGCAAAGGTATTAGCTGTGTGAGGCTGTTGCTGGAGTCGTGGGGCCTGCTGCTCTGCAGTAAGGTGTATTTCTTTCTTTTTTTTTTTTTTTAATGTAGGCGCATACCCTAATGATAAAGGGTGTGCTATAGTAAATACTTAAGGCAGTGGCTTAGTCATTTATTATCATTATCAAGTGGTACGTACTGTACGTAACTGTATGTGCTGTACATTTATATGACTGGCAGAGCTGTAGGTTTGTTTGCACCAACATCACCACAAACATAATACAGCGCACTGTGTATGAGAGGTGCAATATCACTAGGCAATGGGATTTTTTTTAGCTCCACTATAATCCTATGGCACTACTGGTGTGTGTGTGTGTGTGTGTTGAGAGCCACAGACAAGTCAAGATGGCGCCTGGCACTTTGCCAAGAGGAGTGGTTTGAGAAGTAACGCCAGCTAGCCATTAAGATGGTAGAGATTCCTTAATGACTGACTCTGTGTCTAGATTATGTCAATTAAGTTAAGCTGTGTGTAATCATTAAGATGATGAGGATTCCTTAATGACCAATTGATGTATCTGGATGATTGAAACAAGCTGTGTATAATCAGTTAAGTGTATATATACCTCTACTGTCCGACAATAAGGCGGCTCCTGCTCCTGCTGTATCAACCTTCACAAGTTGCTCGTCATCCCTTGGTAGTTTGCCCAGCCAGACTGCGGCATGTGTGTGTGTGTGTGTTTGTGTGAGAGTGAGTCCTTGATCAAAACATTATACTCCCTTGGTGCGGTGCGGTAGCATGCACCTCTAGTCCCAGTGGCTTGGGAGGCTGAGGCAGGAGGATCGAAAGTTCAAAGCCAGCTTCAGCAACTTAGCAAGGCCCTATGCAACCCAGTAAAACTCTGTCTCAAAATAAAACACAAAAATAGCTGGGGATGTGGCTCAGTGGTTAAGTACTCCTGAATTTAATCCTTGGTACCAAAAAAAAAAAAAACCTCCCTTCCTCATGAAAAAGTAATATAGGCTCATTATCTTTAAAAAATGTAAGAAGACAATGTTAAACATAAGAAAATGAAAATAATTTTAATCCCGCTACCAAGAGATAATAACTATTGTTATTTTTCATCTATTTTAAATGTTCTCCATAAGATCTGTAGATTTCTTTATACATCCAGTTTATTTTCCCCAGTTTTTTTCCATTTCACATTTTGTAACATGACCCCATATTTATTTTTAATACTATTTTGTGAAGTATGTCTTCTTGAAGAACATGTATGATCAATGTACCTTGAAATTTTAGAATTTAGGGATATTTGGGACACTCAAAAGAAACAGGTGGCCTCTTCTTGTACCAGAAGAAAATTCAGATGGAACAGTTGTAAGAGAATACATTATTTTTATACCCTCTTTGGGGAGGGGGAGGCCTCTCTAAGATTAAAAAAATTCATAATGCATGAAGACAATGACTGACAGATTTGGCTGCAACCTATAAACTATGTTAAAAAGCAATTACAAATTGGGATAAATATTTGCAAAATATATGACAGCACAAAATCCTTAATTTATAAAGAGCTTTTAAATTAAACACATTGGCTTAAAGGGTTTTTTTTATGATTTTTTAATTTTTTTTTTTTTTTTAGGGATCTAAACAAAAGAAGAAATACCAGTAGTCAATTAATTGAAACAGTGTTGAATCTCTGTGGTAGTAAAGGTCTGGCAACAGAAAAATATTCCACATTTTATTTAATGAAGTAAAATGTGAAGACTGACAAAATCTAATGGTGAAGTTTGAGAAAAATAAGCCTTGTCTTGCACCCTTTCTGGAAGACCATTTGGTAAAATATGTATGAAATTTTAAAAGACATCTTTCTCATTTATTTTAAATGTTCTCCATCAGCCCTGTAGTACATTTCTTTATACTCTTCATATATCTTACCTGAATGAATTATTTGCTTGGTAAATTTCATGCCAGTCACTTCCTGAATAAGAGATGCTAATTTACATGATTAGGACACTATTAGGGCCCAATTCTATAATATTTAAGTTGTAAATTTGACCTTTTTTTTTTACTTGTAAGAGATTAAATTACAATGTAATGTATGTTTCAGATCAGGAGTGCTTAATACAACTTTCTAGTAGATGTTTACTAGTGAACTTGAGGGTTTGATAATTTCTGAATTCATGAATATTCCTCAAAGTTTGCATTTTAAATCCAGGCTCATTTAAAAAAAAAATAGAAAAAAAAATCCAAAACAACAAAAACACCAAAAACCCAACAAACCAGAAACAACCCAGCTAGTGATACCATCTTAAAGAAATAATCTAGTGTAAGTTAATTTATTTAAAATGAATAGAACTGCATTGGATACTACTTTGAAATTTGAAAACAATTTCTACCAGTAAGAATTGTAGAATGCAAATCTCTAAAGATGAGTCCAAATTCATCAATCAAAACTGAGCTGGGAGCAGGGCTTGGTGATGGCACCTGTCGTCCCCAGCCACTGGGAGGTTGAGTCAGGAGGATGACTTGAGGCCAGCCTGGGCAATTTAGCAAGACCATCTCAAAAGCAAATAACAAAACAGAAAAAGTGAACTGAGTAGAGTATTGTATGATATATGTTATAGAATAACTTGTTAGAAGTGGATTTCAGGACAAAAAGATAGCCAGGCACAGAGGCACAAGCCTATAATGCTAGAAATTTGAGAGGCTGAGGCAGGAGGATCACAAGTTCAAAGCAAGCCTCAGCAATTTAGTGAGTCTATAAGCAACTCAAAGGCTGTCTTAATGTAAAAAAGGGCTGGGGATATGCTCAGTGGTCAAGCACCCCTGGGTTCAATCCCCAGTACCCCGCCCCCCCAAAAAAGACTTAACACATCCATTTAAAAACAAACAAAAATCCTATTTGAATTGCAAAAAAGTTCCAATATTTACCTGCAAGTAAGCAATTTATTTAAGATCTGAAAGCACTGGAGAATGTTCTGGAAAGGATTCAGCACTTAACATAGTTGACCGTGACTCTGGCTGTTTGGTACAGTTGGTTTAGAGAAGAGGTTAAGATCCTTTGGAGAGAAAGTTTATCATTGCCTTTCCTTTATTCTCTTTCCTTCCCCCTCTTTCTTCAAACATAAAAAAGAAATACAATATGAAATAGAGCCTCTTCAGGCGGATTTCGCTTAGCTGAGAGTGGAAGGGGACTTCTATGAAAAGCCTCATTAAATTGTATGCCAGGGATGGTGGCACACTTGCCATCCCAGCTACTCGGGAGTCTGAAGCTAGAAGATTACAAACTCAAGGCCAGCCTGGGTCATTTAACAAGACTCTGTCTCAAATTTTGTAAAAGAATTGGGGATGTAGCTCAGTGGTAGAGTGGTTGCCTGGCATGCTTGAAGCTGTGGATTTACCCCAGTACCATAGTATAGCACAGCACAGTAAGTTAACAGTGTTGGAATCAGACCTGAGTTCTACTTTTATTTACTTCTTAGTTGTATAATCTTGGATGACCAGGGTTGGGGGATGAAGGATGCTGGGGATGGAACCCAGGACCTCATGCATGCTAGGCAAACACTCTACCACTGATCTGTATCCTGATTTCTTAACCTTTATAAAATAAGGATAGTAGTTCTTGGGACTCTATTCTGTAAGAAGAAATTGTTTTGATTAGTCTGCAAGAGTCCTTCGAAGGAAGGGAGGCTAGAAATCCAGGGTAGGTTAGTTACCTTTTGTCTTTTTTTGGGGGGAGGAGTGCTGGGGATTGAACTCAGGGCCTTGTAAAGCAGGATTAATAGGGCTGGGTTGTATCATTTGTTTGGTGTGCGTGAGGTCCTGGGTTTGAGCCCCAGCATTGCCAAACAAAAAAAAGCAAATCAAATTCGATTAATAATAGTCTCTTCTTCATGAGAATTTTGGAATAATTGAGATACACAGTGTCTGACGTTCAGAGCAGCCTCAGTACTTGTGCATTATCACCATTACTAGAGTCACTGGCTGTTGTTGTTGGAATTAGAGCCCTGCATGGACTTAATCTATATTCAAAGGAAAGGTAAATCTGCTAACCTGGTGGGCTAGATAAAGCATTTTGTTTAGAAAGGTCATTATTAGAAGGCATGTACCAGGTGCACTCGGTGAGGTGTGACTGCAGGATGCCAAGAAAAACTGGGGTAACGACCCCCTTTATCCAACCAGAAAGCAGAGTCTGACGCAAGCAGTGCTTTCTAAATGGCTGTGAATGGAACAACCTACCAGGAGAAGTTTCCATCTGGAGGACTGGTAATTAACCCAGATGGGACTAAACTGCTGGAAAATTGCAAGAGCAATGGAAAATAAAAAGGGCGCCTGTATTGAATGAGTTAAGGCTGTGTTGTGCTTTAGTTCAGAAACAAGTTTTGGTGATTGGAAAAAAGTTGAAGTAATTAATTCTAGTAAACTGTGCTAGATTTAATTTATGGGGGAAATCTCAAATTCTGTATTAAATCTGTGTCATTCTAGATCTAGGGTCAAAATTTAGATCAGCCTTTACCATCCATTCCCAACAGAAGTTCTCTTAATGTAGTTTGGGCCTTGAGAAACTCAGAAAGTAGAAGACATTCCAAGAAACAGTGTTTTTCCGGTTATAAAATCTTGGGTTCTTGGGCTGGGGATGTGGCTCAAGCGGTAGCGTGCTCGCCTGGCACGCGTGCAGCCTGGGTTCGATCCTCAGCACCACATACAAACAAAGATGTTGTGTCCACCGAAAACTAAAAAATAAATATTAAAAATTCTCTCTCTCTCTCTCTCCCCTCTCTCTCTCTCTAAAAAAATTAAAAAAATAAATCTTGGGTTCTCCCCCCAACCCCATTGATCCATTTATCTTTGCCCCTGTTGTTTATCATGTTGGTTCCCTTTATGAATTACACTTTGAAACCTGTAAACTACTAGCTAGAATTTTAGTATAGTTCATTAAATTCAGGTAGCATTTACTGCATAGATATTGGGTAGCAAGCAGTGTGCTTAACTTTAGGAATATAGAGACAATGAGACATTGTCCTCGCCCTCAAGGTGTTCAGTGTTGACAGATTATACCAATAATGATAATAGTGATGTTAATTATAGCCAACCTTTAGAGCACTTGTAATTTGCTCAGTAATTTGTCTTAGTGTTTTGTATTTCTCTTTTTTCTTTTTCTCTTATAGGATCTTACTGTGTTGCCCAGGTTGGCCTTGAACTTGCAATCTTCCTGCCTCAGCCTCCCAAGTAGAGTTCTTTCTGTATTATCAGCCAAATCCTCAGAAGGGCTTTGATGCAGATAATATTCATTTTCTAGATGAATATCTGGAGGCATAAAAATTCAAGTCACTTGCTCACAGTTAAATAGCTAGGTGGGAATTTGAATCTAAAATCTCTGACTCCACTATGCCAGGCTTTAATTAGAGTTTATCTCATTAAAATTATGATTTTAAAAACCTACTTTTTCTTTAAACTTGAAATACAACTTAATTCCACAGGAAATTATGTGTTTAATGTTAAAAGTGCATATTTGCTTCTTTGCTTCAGTGCTTGTAAGTCTGAAATATGAAACTCTTATATAAAACTCTTATACAAACCTGATTAGAATTCCTCAACATTTCAAACCATACTTAGAAATTCACTGTATCTGATATCCTCAAGATCATTAAAGTTCTAGTAAGTGAAATGCATAACTTGAGTAAGTCAAATAGCCTAAGGATTTTAAACATTAAAAAGAAGCATACACTAATGAGCCTAATGGTCACTCAGATGATTAGTACACCTGTGTATTTAAACCAACTATCACTACCATTTCTTTACAATTTTACTTGCCCAACCAAGGTAGGCAAATTACTTTTTCAAATCTTTAGAGTTTTGGGTTGAAGATTTAGGACTGGGCCAGTGACTGTGCCCAGGCTTGTTTTATTGAACTAAGCCCTTCATAGTAACAGGATTATCCAAGCCTGTGCCTCTTTTTGTATTTTGTGTTCACCCAACTTTTAATTTTTGTTTTTTTTAGTTATACATGGTCAACTATATCTTTATTTTGTTTATTTTTATGTGGGGCTGAGGATCAAACCCAGTGCCTCACATGTGCGAGGCAAGTGCTCTGCCACTGAGCCACAACCCCAGCCCTTCACCCAATTTTGACCAGTCTTTGTACCTATTTAAGGAGTGGCAGGATTGTGTAAACCCTACCCAGACTGCATCTTCACTATCTGATTTGCATTGATAGAACTTTGCCCTTTGTCATAGGGATAATTTGGATCAATTGATATGACGCTTTTTATAAATAATTTTGGAAACTCCTATACTCCAGAATCCCATGCTCAAGACCAAATCTAGCACAGGCAGTTCCACTGGGTGAATTAAGAGAAAAGTGCCCCTTTGGGTGGATGAATTACAAAAAGGCACCAGGTCAAGGCTCAAAGTTCAGTTTGTGGAACCTGGCAAGATTTTAACTTCAGCTTGCCCTCTTCCCCACACCCCTGGAGCTCCTAAGATTTCCTGCCTTTTCGGCACCATGAAGAAGCCAGAAGGCTGGAGTTGTGGCTCAGTGGTAGAATGTGAGCTACTGGGTTCGATTCTCAACACCGCATATAAATAAATAAAAAATAAAGGTTCATCAACAACTGATAAAAGTATTAAAAAAGAATAAGAAAAAGAAGAAGAAACCTGAGCTGGGCATGGTGGCTCATGCCTGTAATCCCAGCAGCTCAGGAGGCTGAGGCAAGAGGATTATGAGTTCAAATCCAGCCTCAGAAATTTAGCCAGGTCCTAAACTACTTAGCGAGACTCTGTCTCTAAAATATTAAAAAGGCTGGGGATGTGGCTCAGTGGATATGCACCCCTGGGTTCAATCCCTAGTACCTTAAAAAAAAATTAAAAAGCCTGGATTTTCATAGAATTGATGGTCAAATTACCATTTGACTATTAAACTGGTTTCTTTTTTTTTAAATTTTTTATTGTGGGTTGTTCAAAACATTACAAATTTCTTGACATATCATATTCCACACTTTGATTCAAGTGGGTTATGAACTCCCACCTTCACCCCATACACAGATTGCAGAATCACATCAGTTACACATCCATTGATTTACATATTGCCATACTAGTGTCTGTTGTGCTCCGCTGCCTTTCCCATCCTCCACCCTCCCCCCTCCTCACCTCTCCCCTCCCCTCCCCTCCTCTCTCTCTACCCCCTCCACTGTATAATCCTGAGGGTCTCCTTCCATTACCATGCAATTTCCCTTCTCTCTCCCTTTCCCTCCCACCTCTCATCCCTGTTAAATGTTAATCTTCTTCTCCTGCTCTTCGTCCCATCTCACTCCAGTAAGATTGGCAGCCATTATGAAGTCAAACAACAACAAGTGCTGGCGAGGATGTGGGGAAAAGGGTACACTTGTACATTGCTGGTGGGACTGCAAATTGGTGCAGCCAATTTGGAAAGCAGTATGGAGATTTCTTGGAAAGCTGGGAATGGAGCCACCATTTGACCCAGCTATTCCCCTTCTTGGTCTATTCCCTAAAGACCTAAAAAGAGCATGCTACAGGGACACTGCTACATCGATGTTCATAGCAGCACAGTTCACAATAGCAAGACTGTGGAACCAACCTAGATGCCCTTCAATAGACGAATGGATAAAAAAAATGTGGCATTTATACACAATGGAGTATTACTCTGCAAAAAAAAATGACAAAGTCATAGAATTTACAGGGAAATGGATGGCATTAGAGCAGATTATGCTAAGTGAAGCTAGCCAATCCCTAAAAAACAAATGCCAAATGTCTTCTTTGATATAAGGAGAGTAACTAAGATCAGAGTAGGGACGAAGAGCAGGAGAAGAAGATTAACATTAAACTGGTTTCTTTTATACTATTTGGTGAAAACAAGATATTCTAGCTCTGTCTTGACTTTTTATCCCTGCCCCTCAAGACTAGAACCAACTCTTTATGGAGCCAGTTGCTTTTGTGGTAGGATAGTTTTCTGATTTACTGATTATTATTTTTTTAACAGAAAAGTGTTTGATTCTTTTTTTTTTTTCTTTGAGATTTTGTCAAACCAGTTATTGGGTTGCCACAGTGGAATGGGTATTGGTAGGGCTTGACATACATACATATATAATATTTTTAGTTGTAGGTGGATACTATGTCTATTATTTATTTATTTATATGTGGTGCTGAGGATTGAACCCAGTGCCTCACATGTGCTAGGCAAGTGCTTTACCGTTGAGCCCCAACCCCAGCCCTCATCTACATTTTTAAAATCTTATTCCTTAATCTGGTGATATGTACATCAGTGTCTGTTTTCTTCCAGACTTTTGTGTCTGAGACACTTGTCATGCATCTTTTGTTTTTATCTGACTCAATTTTAGTGGGGTAGAGAAGGATGGATCATTAGCATTGAGTGGACAGATGCATAAAGATCTAACACTGAGGTTATCAGCCAGTATTCACCTGAAAAATATCGATGAGGTGCCTACTACGTGCCAGACAACATTCTAGGCATGGAGGGTATAGCAGTGAAAAAGACCATGTTCCTGCCTTCATAGGTTCTGTATCTAGGGAATAAACAGCATGGCTACTGTTAAGTGGTGTATATGGCACAGCAAGAGGGCATAATGACGGAGGCCAGCGGCCCTCGTGGGAAGGTCAGTGAAGGCTTCTTGAAGTGGCATTTGAGCAGAAACCGGAATGAAGTGGGAGAACATGAAAATCTGGAAGAGTGATCCACAAGTGGGAGCAGGAAAAGCAAAGACCCTTAGAAATATGTTTGAGATGTTTGAGGAACAGCAAGAATTGACTAAAGAAAAGTTGGCCAGGCCAGGAATTGTGGGTAAGAAAGCCATATAGTGGCAGGGACTAGTACAGTTTACAGGTGTGGGAGGGTGCTGTTGGCTTGTTTTGTTTGTTTGCTTGCAGTGCTGGGGTTTGAACACGGGGCCTAGGTCATGCCCAGCAAGCACTCTACCACTGAGCCAGTCCCACAGGGGGTTGTTTTTAACTTTAGGTATAACGAGTTATTGGAAGGTTTTGAGCAAGAAAATGACAAATCTTAATTACTTTTATTTAAAAAAAAGAAAAAAATGTGTCTTTGGTTATTCTGCCGAGTTTAGTGAGCAAGAGTAAGCTTGGTGAGCAGGCTCAGCTGTTGTACTTCAGTGTGACTTGGACCAAGAGGATAGTGGGTGGGGGTGGTGAGAAAAGATAGAAACTAAGAGAAAAGTTAAGGGCGAGGCTTAGGCTTTGGGCTTGAGCAATGGAGTGAACCTTGATGCAGCCTTTTCCTCTGAAGTAGGGGCAGACTTAGAAGAAGAAAACTAAGTTTGCTGTGCTTGACAGCCTGCGGAGATGTTAAGTAGGCAGTTGGATGTAATTATGTGGACTTCAGAGGACTGATCTGGATGGAGAGACGCAGGTAGGTCATGAGCAGATAGAGACACTTAAAACTTCCAGACCAACTGAGGTCATTGCTCAAGTGAAGGTAGGTGGAGGAGGGAACCGAGGATAGAGATCAAGAGTACTCTGGTTTCTAGAGGTTCAGGGACTGAGAGGACTCGGCAGAGAGGATCGAGACTGAATAGCCATTAAGGAGAAAAAGCAGGGAAGTATGATGGAAGCAAAGTGAACATTGTTTCAAGAAAGGAATCAAAGATTGAATAAGGTGAGGGCTAAGAAGTAATGGTTGGATTTAGCAAAGTGAGAGGTCACTGGAGGTCTTCATGAGGGTGGTGTCATTGGGGAAGACTGATTCAGAGCATAGTGAGGAGACATGCAAGAGGAGGCGAGAGATAGTGAACAGAGACAGCAATTTCAAGGCTCCCACAACCTCTGGATTTTGCCGTGCTGGAGACTGAACCCCCACTCATGCTAGACAGGTGCTCTCCCAGGAGCTACACCCCACCCCGCACTTTTAAGGATTTTGCTGTAAGGAGAAACAGAGAAAATGAACTATAACAGGAAGGAGGCAAGGGATCTGGAATTTTCTGTTTTTAAAGATGGAGATAGCTCATTTTTTTAGTGTGGTAATAGAAGTATCCAAATGAGAAAGCCCAATGATGGCGGAGCAGCTTACCATGTGTGACTCCATGAGCCCCCTGAGCCCTAGGGAGGGGAAAGTGGCAGTTAGGGAAGGGGTGCTATTTTGTATCATTTTGTTTGGTACTGGGGATGGGACCCAGGGGCAGTCTACCACTGAACTATATCCCCAGCCCTTTTTACTTTTCATTTTGAGACAGGGTCATGCTAAGTCACTAAGGCTGGCCTCAAACTTGCAATCCTCCTGCCTCGGCCTCCCAAGTAGCTGGGATTACTGGTATGTACCACCAC
Source organism: Marmota monax (assembly GCF_021218885.2). Lineage (NCBI taxonomy): Eukaryota > Metazoa > Chordata > Mammalia > Rodentia > Sciuridae > Marmota > Marmota monax. Next base: position 18,970,036 of record NW_026692881.1, read on the forward strand.
ACCCAGCTCCTGAAAGTCACATACATTTCTGTTTTCATTCTTCTGGTAGTTGTCCTTAATCATTAGTTGGTTATCTATACTGATGTTTATTTTTCCTATTGATTTTTTTTTTTTAGCCTCTAAATGTATGCATTCCCCCCCCCCACGTCTTTCAAAAATGATGAATATCTTGGGTGTTTTTATTTCTATTTTCTACCTTCTCAAAAAAAGTACTTCTTTTCTAAAGAAGTTTATAGTTCTGGATTGTTATAGATTTACTTTCTTGTATGTCTTGTTTTTACCTTATTTAGTTAATAGTAAACTGAAGTTATTTACTTGCTCTTCCCATTTTTATACTATTTTCTACAATATATATTTTTTCTGGCTAGAATACTTCAAGAAGGACTTTGTGTGATAAGACCTCTAAGGCCTTATATGCCTAAAATATCTTTGTTTTACCCTTGTGTTTGAATAATCTACCTGTGTGTAAATCTCAAGTTTGAAGGTCTTTCCTTTATACCTTTGAAAATACCATTCCAGTGCTCTCATAGAACCAGTGTTGCCCAAGGTGCTTTCCCACCGAGCTGCTTCCCCAGCCCTGTTAAGTTTTATTTTGAGACAGGGTCTCACTAAGTTACCCAGGGCCTCATTCACTTGCTGAGGCTGGCTTCGAATTTGGGATCCCCTTACCTCAGCCTCTTGCTGGATCATGGGGATTCGCCACTGGACCTGGCTGGAATTTTCCTTTCCTTTCATTATTTGTGATTGTTGAAAAGTTTCTTTTCTTTTCTACCTTGTTTACTTTCTACAAGTCCTTTATAATCTAAGGTCTTTTTAAATCCGGGAAACCTTAGTTATTTCTTCCAAATTTCCTCTTCCTGTGGTTTCCCCCTCCCCTCTTGATCTGCTGACACTTCCTCTTGAGTCCTTCCCTACCTGTCTTTGTGCTGGACCTTGAACCCAGGCTTCGGGCCTCATGTCCTACCACTGAGCTCCACCCCATCCCTGGTCCTCCTATCTCTTAATGTTTCTTCATATTTTCCATTTTTTCCTTCCTGGGTCTTTGAGGAGAGTTCTTCAACCTGATCTGCAGCTGTCAGTCCATCCATTGATTATTTCAGCTCTTATGATTTTTATACCATTAACGCTAGTTGACTCTTAATTAAAACTTGTTGTTTCTGCTTCCTGTTTCCAGTTATGATCCTTTATCTCTTTGAGGATATTTACTTTATTCTTTGCCATATGGACCCATTTACTTGGTTCAGGCTGACGGGGTGGTTTGGTTGTGTTTCTCCTTAGCACTTGGCCCCCTGATGTAAGTTCGTGTATTTTTCTGGGCTCCTTTTCCGCAGGACGTGAACCCTCCTGAGTGGACACATCCCTGCACTCTTGAGCCTGTGTAGGCCCTGGCTTGTGCCTCCAAGAGCTTTCTGGAGTGTTGTCTTCCCGCCGCTGTGACTGCGGTGGGCAGGGAGGGAAGGTACAGTCAAGGGCTTTGTCAGCCTGTAACTGTGCCCCAGCCTGCTCACCTGGCTTTTGCCACCTCATACTGCTGCCAGAGCCACTTGGACAAGTGAGCACTGAGGGGGCCAAAAACAAAACAAAACAAAAACTATGAGCAGCACAGCAAAGGAAAGAGACCTCCTCAGTGAACCCTGCCATCTCTACCCCCTGGCACCTGCCCGCTAGCCTGGGCCTCTCCACACCAGCTGAGGTTTGTCTCATGCTTCCTTATTAGTTGGATGTTTTCGTTCTCCTGTCTTGGGAATCCCCAAGATTGTGTTGGGAGCCCACTGTAGCCACTTTTTCAGATCATGGATATCTTATTTTTTTAAAATCCACTTTATTTTTTTAATATATATGTATATTCTTTTAGTTGTCAATGGACCTTTATTTCTTTATGTGCGGTGCTGAGAATCAAACTCACTGCCTTACATATGCTAGGCAAGTGCTCTACCATTGGGCTATGACTCAAGCCCTATGTGTAACTTTTAATCAGCAATAAAGAGGTTAAGAATCAGAATGAATGTGTATGTTCTGTCCCCTTCTGTTTTTAAAATGATCTCTTTTATACAAGAAGCAGTTTTGTGTTCTGGATATGGTGAACTTTTACTGCTGATATTTTCATCTGAATTTGCATTTGAGCATTGGGTTTGAGTATCACTCAACAAATATTTCATGAATATCTTCCATGTGTTGTGAGCTGTTTTTAAGCTTTGGAAATAGAAGGATAAACAAAGTGGATGAGAAACCTGCCCTCATGGAGCTTGCTTTCTAGTAGAATATAAAATAATAAATAAAATAAAAATATGAAATATGTATTCCTTTTTAGGGTAGTGAGTTGGATTTAACCCATGTTATGGTTCAACCAACCAAATGGTCTGAGGTGAGGGGGGAAGGATTTGAGGATCTGGTTAAAATGATTTGACAGTGGAATAAATGAGGCTAGCTTCAGAGAGGAAATGGACACTGGGGTGGTAGGAAGGAGGATTGAGAGTGAGGCTAAGGACCGCTGGAGTCGGGACACCAGCAGGAATGACAGGAGGTGGAGGAGGCAGATTTTTGTAATTGAGATGACGAAGAGTTTGCAGAAATTGTGAATGATAAGGTCAAGGGAATGACCGGAAGAAAGGGACTGAGGATGGAAAATAAGAACATTAAAAAGTGACTTCTGCTTCTGTCCACATGGAGTACCAGTGCCCAAATTGACTCTCTTCAAACAACTCAAACTGTACCAAATATACTGAAGCAACTATTTCCAGACTTTAGACATCAGGGGAGAAGGCAACTCTTGACAGAAGGTGTGTTCTGGGGTCGCACAGGTTACTGCTCAGGTCATAGTAGATGGAGTGGCAACTGAAATGGAGCCCTGGGTCTCTCCAAGTGGAGAAGTCAGAGTTACGAATTCAGGGAAGGCAGAGACTAGAACTCACAGAATGTTGGAGAAGGGAAGGTTCCAGAGATCAGCAAGAGTTCTCCTGTCTCCAGTCAAGTACTATTGAATGGGCTGCATGTGTCAGGAACCCACTGTGGTAGGCAGAAAAATAAGGGATGGACTCAGAGTCCTGGGTTTCTAGTGCTGAGTAGATAAAATTAGTCCTGATGGTTCTAAGGCAGCTGTGGGTTGTGAGAAGCAGGGATGGGGGTCGTGTTGCCAGACACACACAGGTTCTGGGCTCCCAATGGACTCAGTGATGGATAGGACCTGCAGGGGGATAATCTTGCTCCAACAATTTCTTCTTTACTCCTGCTGTTGGGGACGTGGAATCCTGCAGAGTTAGACTTACCATGTCAATCATCTAGAATCATTGTCAGTGTTATCCTTTTTCTTTGAACTTTTTTCCCCACAAGAAGACAGTTCTAATTTGTGGTTTCAAAACCATCTATCATAGTTCTCTCACCCATTCCTAGTTCGGTAATTCTGGTTTTTAGAAGCTTGGCTTCTTTGGAGAGGATTCATTGTGGTGTCCATAGGAATAATAACTTTGTTTTCATAAAGGGTCATATTTAAATATAACATAGAAGTATTAAATATTATATAATATGTAATTCAAATATTTACACAATGATAGCAAGTACAAATGTCATAAGTAGGTTCAAGAACAAAAATTACCAATTCTTAACAAACATTTTACTTAATCTAGAGGACTGCTGGGGAGTAGTTTAAAAGTCAGAGTGCGCTGGGCCTCAGGGAGGTGCATATGTCAGTTAATCAGCAAGCTGTTCCGTGGAGTCAGCTAAGAGTCTACCAGGCTATAATTTTACTTGTCTGTCTTCCCTAATAAGCTTCTAGTTCTTGGGCAGTAAGGATGAGTCTGTTTGTGTTTGTTTTAATCTCTCATGTTTAGAGCACTCCTTAAAATATAGTGAGTGCTCAGTAAAAATAGTTGTTGAACGAATCCATGACCAGCCCCCCGAGGAGACCATATTGACCTCAAGTGAATTCTGATCCTAAACCTAGAAATCTTTGCACATGTCCTGGTTGGTTTGGTCATTGTGCATAATTCATTCTGTCATTGGTTTCTCTTCTCATTCCCTTGGTCTTTGAGTCTTTCTCTGCTCTGTGCCAATTCCTTTCAATTTAATATGTATTGCAAGTACATGTGTTTATTATCATTCCAGTTTCCTGACAGATGGATAGGCAGATGTGTAGCAGTTGCTTCCATGGCACTCTGCACAGAGAGATGAGGTTCCTAGGGAAATGCAAAGAAGTTCCTTAGTTCTCTGATCTAGAGCTTGGCCAATCCCAGGAATTGAAGTCTTCTGTTTCTTCACAGAGGAAATGTGGCACAGGCAGTGGCTGTACACGCTTCCCCATGGCCTCCCACTGCCTCCTTCAGTAAGCGGGAGCAACTACTTCTAGAGGTGAGAGGGGAGGGAGCACCATCTCCGTAATCCATTTGACCCCCTAGCTGCAAAATGGTGATTTTTTTTTTTTTTTGAGAAACAGTATACAATTTATACTCTATGGAAGAACTTCGAGAAGATTCTGCATAGGATTGAATCCTCAGGTGATATAAATGATGGTCTTTGATAGAAGCCTATATTTCTAAATATACTACTGTAGCTGAATAATTCCCATGATCCCAAGATCCTGCTTCTATAGATATTAACATTTGAGGTACTTTATTTTTATTTTTTTTTTAAAGCTTCCAGACCCAGGAGCTGGTTTGTCAATAATGTAATCATTATCCCTTAGGGAGCACTCAGTATATGCCAGGCACTATGTTAAATGCTAATATATTTCCATTCAGTTTTCAGCATTTGTCTCCATTTTACAGATGATTGAAGTGAGAGCCCATGTGAGGGAGAGGGATAGGCTCCCAGTCATACAGTACGTAGCAGAGCCAAAGGATGCAAGCCCAGAGCCGTCTAACTTGAGAATTTAAACTCGTAATCACTGATAATATTTTCTAAGGTTGTGTCACACATATCTGAGCCTTATTCCATGAAGGGTCAATGACCAGGTACAGTTCAGATCTTCTGAATGGCATGTTTGGAATCAAGGTGACATTCTAGGCACCTGCTCCCAGAATGCATAAGAGAAGTTGTCAGTTTTTTCACAGGGAGCAGGTGCCTCAGAAAGATGGTCTGCTTGTAAGGAGCTTTATGTAAGCAAAGGAACATTGGGTTCTCTTGACCATTCACACTCTCATTCATTTTTATTCATTCAATAAGATGTGTGCAAGCACTTCTTTTCTTACTTGACAGTGCATCATATTTGAATATCAGAGTCTTGGTTTCCAGGCTAAATTCATGTTTTATGTTATGAAGACAATGAACATTCTTCACCAATATTCTCAAGCTGAACAGGAAGGAGCACAGGGTTTGATTTCTACTTATTTTTTAAAGCCAGCTTCATCTGAGGACAAACCCTATGGTAACTTTTCTAGAATTTGGTGCCAATAGGAGTTAAAATAATAAAATCGGTGTAATTAAGTTAAATAGGAAATGGATGTCTTTTATGTAAGAGGCCTCAGATTAGGTAACAACAATTGGTCACTCTTCTGGGAAATAGTTGCTAAAATTATAATCAACTGGCAGTTACTGGCCTCATTTACTGCATTGTGTCCCAGGAAGAATCTCTTCTTATGACATGATCTTGCAAAGATAAAACCATTTTCCTCTCTGAATCTTTATCCCCTTCTATTTTTGTTATGGTTAATTTGAGCTATTTATTCAACATTTATTGAGAATATTATACACTAGGCACTGTGCTAGTCTGAGGCTTTAGATGGGAAAGAGAACCCTTGCTTTCAGGAATCTCCAAGATTGAGGATCTCATAGAGGAGAGAGAAAAATACTATCACAGAATAATAAGTGCTCTAAGAGAGCTCACAAAGCCTCAGTAAGAACCAAACCCAGCTGGTGCAAGTGAGGTTAGGGAGACTCCCAAGAGGAATTGCATCTTTGAGGAAAGAGGGTAAAGATGCCAAGGAGGACCATGTTTGGGGCTGAGGGAACAGTGAAATGGCGAATCTAGTTTGGAATTGTGAAAAAATGTGTTCTTTCATGGAATGAGCAAAGATGTAACAGATAGAGAAGGATCTCTTCTGACAGGCATGGCAGGTCATGCCATAGCAACGGAACTCCTAAATGTAATGGGAAGCCACGGAAGAATTTTAAGCAGGGGAGTAACCTGTGCAGATTTATTTTTAGAAAAGTAACTATGGCGCAGTGAGGTGGCTCTGAGGAGATGACCTTAAAGTTAGAAAAGTAAGTTAGAGGGTTGTGGCAATTCAGGAGAAATACTGAGGACCTGGAACTAAGCTGGGCTGCTAACAGAGATGGGGAAGATGAGAGGAGAGCTATTTGGGGGGTAGCTTTAAAGTTAGAACTTAATGTAACAGTACCCATGTGTCACGGCAAGGTAAAGACGGGGAGCAGAGAAATCGAAGTTGGCTCCCCACATTTCACCTTGGCATGTACCAGTGCCACGAGTCAGAGGGTTAGAAGTAGAGGGACAGGTTCAATGAAGGAGATGGTGGATTTAGTTAGTGAATGTGTTGAATTTGAGATCCTCATGGGACAAGTTAAGCAGACCGACTAAGTGGGCAAATGGGCTGGTTTCTTATCTGAAGTTTACAAGTTGCCTGGGGATAGTGGTGATATAGAGATTTTTAGTTTTCAGCCTACGTGTTGACTACTTGGTTGTGGTTAGTACCTAATGAAAAGCATATTTACCATGAAATTCCAGTGGAAGCTTAAGTGCCTCTCGTGTGTGGGCCTCTTCCAGCACCCTGGGATGGGCTTTAGCAAATGTGTTCATATGATTGTATGTTTTTGTAAAATTGGATCCCAGATATTTTAACAACTGGTCAAAAATTTCCTTCTCACCCTTTACCTTCTATGTGTGTTGGTACTGCAGAGGTCCGAGGCATTGGGGGATCCAGCTCTGGGGAAGTTAAGCTTGGGATACACCTAGTATGGGTGTATCAGGATCTATCCGTGTTGTTTGCAGCCACTGTGATGTCTAGATATTGCCAGCCAGCCCCATGCAGGGATGACATCCAGAAATGCACCTGCCCCCACACCAGTGTACTTGGTGTTGTGACACAAAGGTCCAAGGCCTGCATTGTGTTGGTATGTGAATGTGTCCTAGCACATCTGGCACTGGAATCCATACAAGTAGAAGAGCATGAAACGTGTGAGCCAATACTGTTTGGTGGAAAAAACTTCCACTCATCTGATGTGTTAGCCTGACTGTCAGCCTGTTGGGAAGGCTTGTGTACAGGGCAGTTTATGTGGATGCAATCCCAGGGAGCAGGAGGCTATGGCAAGGGATGCAAGATGAGGGGAGGAAAATTCAAGCATGTGATAGCACATTGGCTGCTTCAGCTGGTCACCGCAGTGATGGAGGGAAGCAGCGCAGCCATAGGGTTTTACAGTGGACCTTAAGGGGGTCCAGGATTGACAGGATTCTATTCTCATTGACTCCTAGTCAAAGTAAGCACTTTCTCTTATTAGGATTATATGTGATAATGCATTGCCCAACTAATACAAATGGATGGGATCATACCATGTATAATATTCCAGGTTTTAATGAATTTTGGGAAAATTTTTATAACAATTTGTTATTGTTATGTTTATATCATTGTTAGCTTACTTTGCTTCTTTTTGTAGCTGTATTCTAATTAATGGAATAGTATCTCATTGCAGGGATATACTAGAATTCTTTAGGCTTTTTTTTTTAATATATTTTTTTTGTGTGTGTGTTGATGGACTTTTATTTATTTTGATATGAGGTGTTGAGAATTGAACCCAGTGCCTCACACATGCTAGGCAAGTGCTCTACCACTGAGCCACAATCCCAGCCCTATCTAGACGTTTATCGATGGATGTTTAAATGCTAGATTTATTTTCTCATAAAAATAGGAAAACTTCTTTTACCTTGTATATGTTTTGAGAGACTTTGCGGGGGAAGGTAGATAATGGGAAGGAATCACAAAGGAATTAATAGAAAAAATATTTTTAAAAAATCATCTGATAACATCAAAAAGCTTTTTCTTTTTTATAATGACAATGAGCGTCTTGAGGTTTCTGGGGACAGGAAACAGAAGAGTAAAATGCCAGAACTTCTTTTATTTCAGGACAATGAGGAAAACCTTGAAATATTTTTGCACTCTTAATTTTTTTTCAAGTTTATTATTTGCACAAAATTTTGCCAAAGAGATGAATACATTAGATAAGAATTTGAATGACATTGGGAATTTTCCTTCCAATTCTCATATTCAATGATTTTTTTATAATTTTGATAGCTCCTTCCCCTGATTATTAACTACATCATTAGGTACATAGTCATTATTAACTGTGTAATAACACAATAGCATCTCTATTCCTTATTCTACATTGAGGTTATCAGGAAGGACCCCCTAAAAAGAGGAGGCTAGAGTGAGAAAAGGAGATAAGATCTTTCTTCTTATAAGAAAACCAATGCTTGATTTCCCCCTTTAAGCAAGTATGTGTATTATAGGGCTACTGAATGCCACCCAGGGCCTGGCACATGCTAGGGAGGCACTCTACTACTGAGCTAGACACCCAGCCCTCCACTCGAAGCAGATTTAAAAAGAACTAATGAAGTCAGGTGTGATTTGTGCACACCTACAATCTCAGTGGCTCAGGAGGCTGAGGCAGGAGGATCACAAAGTCAAAGATAGCCTCAGCAACTTAGTGAAGCTATAAGGAACTTAACAAAACCCTGTCTCAGAGTAAAAAAAAATGAAAAGGGCTGGGGATTTGTCTTAGTGGTTAAGCACCTCTAGGATAAATCCCTGTACCCACCCCCCCAAAAAAATATCCCCCAAACTAATGACTTCATCCCTGTCCTTAACATGCCTGCTGTTATAGTAAATGTGGTTTGGCCTGAAGTAGTCTTTAACATGATGTCCAGGATTAGGTAATTTTTGTTCACTGTGAATATCATGGGAAGATGGGATTGGGTGCATTCAGGGTGGTATGGTCGTAGACTGTAAATATCATAGGAAGACTTTTTTAAAATATATATTTTTTAGTTGTAGATGGACACAATATCTTTATTTTGTTTATTCTTTTTATGTGGTGCTGAGGATTAAACCCAGTGCCTCACACATGTGAGGCAAGCGTGCAACTACTTAGCTACAACCCCAGCCCCAGGGAAGACTTTTTTTAAGAGGAGGAAGAAGGACCTATTTTTATGCATGACTGTATAATTTACTGATATTGTCTGCTTGGGCTATAGAAATCACTCAGGAACTTGTGTCGAAAACCAGAAGCTTCACACAAAACAAAATTCTAAGTTATTGTTGGTCAAAACTAAAACACAAGGAAGGAACGGAAGAGCAAATCATAAAATTCAAGCACTAATATTTGAACAGCAGAAGTATATTTCTCTGTAAAAAGTCTCCCATTGTTATTGGATACGTTGGACGGTTACCTAACTAGTATATTCAGTCTTCATTTATCATCCTTACCAAGCCTACAAGTCTAGAAATAGACTCCTTGGTTCTAAAATAAACCCCTCAGTTCTATAGAAGCACTACCTGTCTCTTGGGAAAGATGGGAAGGTTCCCATCCTCTCAGCCCGAAAGCCATCCTTTGTCTTAGCCATGTTTTCCACTGCTGATCATTTACTAGGAAAACATTCCAGTGAGTGTACAGTGCATGTTACAGACCACCAAAAAAGATGAAGTGGAGATGCCCAGCATGCCTCACTATTTATAAGAAAATATTTCTCCAAAAGATGGGAAAATCTAAGTCTTTAAATACTCTGGGAGAGAGAAATAATGGAAAAAACTCTTCAGTCTCTGTTCTGTTGGTTCATGAGATTTTTCTCACAAATCATTTGGATGGGCCATTAAGCAAGTCACATAATGACTGGAATTTTCTATTAATTGCCTCACTTTGGGTTCCTGGCTACAGTGTCTGGCAGCAAGACTGAAGAACAGGCAAAAGAGAATGAGCTGGTGGTGGTGTGGGAAATGGAAGCCCCTCCATTGCTTGTGGCCTGGAAGCCTAACTTGGGCCTGAAGGCCTGAGGGTTGGCTGTCTCAGGAGAGTTGACTTGGAGGGATGTAGAAAAGGATTTGGCTTTTTGTCTTTTAAACACAACCATGGTTTAGGGTAATATTTGTTCCACAGGTTACTTTACTTTACCAGCTCACTGAGCAGGTCTGTGTTGTACCACACAAACACATTAGTTTATCTTCCTGGGCAGCTGTTTGTCCATTGTCTTGGCTTTGGGAAGTGAGGACTTAGTCTAATCCCAGTTTTGGTTACTGCTTTCTAAATCCCTTTGCCATGTGGATCCTTCACCTGTCTGTCAGGTTTCAACCAGAGAAACAATCAGTAGGAGATACACATGCTCACCCAAGTCTGCACATATTCATCAGGGATTTTTTAAAATAAGAAACTGGCCTGTGTGTTGAGGGGCTAAAAGTCCAAAGCTGATGGGGCTGGCCCTGAAAAGGGAAGGTCACAGGCAGGCTGGAGCCCACAGGCACAGTCAAGCTATTTGCTACAGGTGGATTTTTTTTTCTTTCAGAAAGACTTTGCCTGGCTTTCAAAGCCTTTTGACTGAAGTCAGACCCACCCAGAATAATCTCCCTTGCTGAAAGTCAACCTTTTAGGGATTTTAATTACATCTACAGAAGTCTTTCACAGCAGCACCTGTATTAGTGTTTGATTGAATTACTGGCAACTCTCAAATCTCTCACATTGAAAGAAACCAAAAAGGAGCTGTCTGGAAAATAAAAACAATACTGCCAAAGAGGTGCCTCACGCAGCATTTGTTAAATCAAGCCATCTGTCTGCACATTCAGTTGTGTAACTGCCTACCATGTTCCTCAGCCGGGAAAGCATGGTTGGTAAATCTTGTCAGGATTGGGCATGTAGCCGGGTGCAGTGATACACACCTATAATCCCAGTGGCTTGGGAGGCTGAGGCAGAAGGATCATGAGTTCGAAGCCAGCCTCAGCAATTTAGTGAGGCCCTAAGCAACTCAGTGAGACCCTGTCTCTAAATGTAATATAAAAAGGGCTGGGGATGTGGCTCAGTGGTTAAGTGCCCCTGAGTTCAATCCCTGATACCCCCCAAAAAAGTTGCATGTAACCTGCTCAGTAGCACACATTGCTAGTCCCTGCTCCTCAAGAGGCTGAGGCTGGAGGATCACTTGAGCCCAAGAGTTTGGGGAGCAGCCAGGACAACATAGTAAGACTCCATTTCAATGGGGGGCGGGGAAACACTGGATGTAAAGCAAATTCTTATTGATAGAAGAATGTTTTCCCCTAGATTGCCATTTTGTGAGCTTTTTTGTTTTTTTTGGTGGGGTTCTTTTTTTTTTTTTTTTTTTTTTTTTGTCTTTTTGGGAACTGGGGGTCGAACCCAGGGCTTTGCGAATGCAAGGCAGACGCTTTGCCACTGAGCTACATCCTAGCCCGTGAGCTTTTTTGTTGGTTTAAACTTAAAAACTAAATCTTGGGAGTCATCACCACTGGAAAACTAGTACTCATTTCACCAAAGCTGTTAAAATGATGTTTTGGGGGAAGGGTGGGAAGGAAGTGGGCATGGCTATAGAAGGGCAATGGGAACATCCCATACCTGAGGATATCAAGCCAACATCATGGTGGTGAATTGGAGTTAAAAGTTTTGCACATGTTACCACTGTGGGGATAAAGGTACATGATCTTGGGTAAAGATGTGTGGGCTCTTTTGGCTCTTTTTTTTTTTTTTTAATATTTTGTTGTAGATGGACACAGTACCTTATTTTTTAATTTTTATTTTTATGTGGTGCCAGACAAAACCTGAAATCTAAGTCCAGAGGAAACTTCCAGAAATGTGCAGGAGGTAGTTTTTAAACAACCCAGTGCCTCACATATGTGAGACAAACACTTGACCATTGAGCTGCAACCCCAGCTCCTCTTTTTTATTTTTGAGAGAGAGAGAGAATTTTAATATTTATTTTTTAGTTTTCGGCAGACTCAACATCTTTGTTTGTATGTGGTGCTGAGGATCGAACCTGGGCCGCACGCATGCCAGGCGAGCATGCTACCGCTTGAGCCACATCCCCAGCCCCTTTTTTGGTCATTTCTTAAAACAGTTTGTGAATATACAGTTATCTTGAAATAAAAATGATTCATTTTGGCCAGGCACAGTGGTGCACACCTGTAATCCCAGCAGTTTGGAAGGCTGAGACAGGAGGATTGCAAGTTCAAAGCCAGACTTGGGAACAGTGAGGTGCTAAGCAATTCAGTGAGTCCCTGTCTCTAAATAAAATACAAAAAAAAAAGGGGGGGGGCCTGGGGATGTGGCTCAGTGGTTGAGTGTCCCTGAGTTCAATTTTTATATATATATAAAACCCTATGCTAGGAATAAAGCATATACTCAGTATATATTTGATGAGTGAAAAAAAAGTATGCTTGATGGGAAAATTGTAGGTTACAGTTGAATGTAGCATTTAATAGCATTTTGTAAAAACCAAGGCCAAATTCTTAGGTAAAATATTAGGGATACTGTAAAAAAAATAGCCTTCATTCTGTAATGATGACTAAGAAAAGATATGATTATAACTTCAAAAATAATGCCAGACAAAACCTGAAATCTAAGTCCAGAGGAAACTTCCAGAAATGTGCAGGAGGTAGTTAATAAACAAATGAAATATCATTTTAGCCTAGAAGTTTGTAAATTGAATATTGAAATTAAAATATGTTCAAAGAATTTAGATAAATTTGTGATTGTAGATTCTCCCACTCATTAAATTTTTGCATGTGTCTAGTGTGTCAGGCAGGTTTCTTTGGTTTTAATATATTTCAGAAACTTTTCTAACATGTAAATGTAGACCCCGTTGAAGGCAGTCAGATCTCCACTGACATAACTGTAAAATCAGTGCCACATGCGTTGTTTTTTCCCAATGTATCATTTTCTGATCTTATAGCATAAGGATATTTATGAAGGAGTGTAATTCAACCAGTCAATAATTTAAAGATATTTTAAAAATAACTACAAATACCCCAGACACAGTGGTGCATGTCTGTAATCCAAGCTACTTGGGAAGCTGAGGCGGGAAGATTATAATTTCAAGGCCAACCTGGGCAGTTTAGCAAGGTCCTGTCTCAAAGACAAGGGGAAACTGAGAATGTAGCTCTGTGGTAGAGCACCCCTGGGCTCAATCCCCAGCACATCAAGAAAATATATGCAGATATAAAGATAATTACTTTAAACATTAGTTGTCTTAAAATGTATTTTCAATTTGAATCTTCTGTTTTTCAAGCAGTTCTGTTTTAGGGATATAGAAAAAGAAGCTACAGTGAAGAATGGGAAGGTGGGCTTAATCTTAGCTTCAGTATTAGGAAACAGGTGTCAGAGCAAATAGGAGGAGGCCTGACACAAACTGGCCCACGTGCCCTGTGCACTGTGCTGCAACTGTTCCAGCCACTAACGATGGAGAAGATTTGTCTGCTTTTTTAAAAATATTTTTTTAGTTATACATGGACACAATATCTTTATTTTGCTTATTTATTTTATCTGGTGCTGAGGATCGAACCCAGGGTCTCACACAGGTGAGGTGAGTGCACTACCGCTGAGCCACAACCCCAGCCTGATTTGTCTGCTTTGCTTCTCACTTTTTTCTATCTTTTATTTTGAACCCAGGGCCTTGCACACACTAAGCATATGTACTGCCACTAAACTATACCCGAGCTCTGCTTCTCTTTCTCTTTTTTTAAAATATTTTTAGTTGCAAATGGATTTTTAAATATTTGTTTATTTATATGTGGTGCCGAGGATCGAACCAGTGCCTCACACTTGCCAGGCAAGTGCTCTAAGACTGTACCACAATCCCAGTCCATCTGCTTCTTTTTTTTTTTTTTTTTTAAGAAAGAGAATTTTTTAATATTTATTTTTTAGTTTTCGGCGGACACAACATCTTTGTTTGTATGTGGTGCTGAGGATCGAACCCAGGCCACATGCATGCCATGCGAGCGCGCTACCCCTTGAGCCACATCCCCAGCCCCCATCTGCTTCTTTAAAACAAAACAAAACAAAAAATCCCTTAGAGGCTGATCACCGCCTCAGTGAGTAGCTTCCTCTCTACTTTCAGATTTGTTCCAATGGCCAAAGAACATCAGCGAACCTACTCCCCAAAAGCTGTTACAATCCACTACATTAGTAAATATATTTAGGATTCTCTCCAGGAAATGGTCCTATCAAGAAATAGTATCTGAGCTGGGCATGGTGGGGCATGCCTGTAATCTCAGGCTCAGGAGACTGAGACGGGAGGATTTCAAGTTCAAAGCCAGCCTTGGGAACGGCGAGGTGGTAAGCAACTCAGTGAGACCCTGTCTCTAAATTAAATACAAAAAAGGGCTGGGGATGTGGCTCAGTGGTCAAATACCTCTGAGTTCAATCCCTGGTACCTAAATAAATAAATAGTATCTGTATCAAATAAACCTCTACTTTCATAAAAAAAAAAGTTAGGTGTTTATTTTGGGGGAAATCATGATTCTACCTTCACTCCAGGAACCTCAATGAGGAACAGCAGGTCAGGCCTCCCTGCGAGTTTGGTCGTTGGTGACTAGGGAGAGGAGCTGTCCCTCTAGGGAGATGTAGGCCAGCCACTTACTGGCCAGCCTTGGAATTTTTGGAAGTAGTAAAGCTTTTGGTAAAAGGGGGCTTTTGTCTCCTAAAATAGCAACAGTTATCATCGTTTAAACCCAGTGATGTCTATATACAGCAAGTGCTTCTATATATACACTCACGTATTGTTTATATAGGGCTATTTTAAGATCTGTGTCACATTTTTCTGGTGTATTTTATGGTGGGAAAACTCAATTGGAAAAAATGCACTTAACTCTGGTGGGGATGGTAAGGTAAAATAAATACTTAAAACAACAAACTGTGGGTTTTTTTTTAAATTTTTATTTTAGCTTTAAGCAGTGCAGAAATAGCTAGGTGATAACTTCCTAAATAAAATTGCATTGCTTCTTGTTTGGCAAATTTAAGCATCACAACTCATACTATAATACCGGATCAACCTCCCTGTAGTCAGTAGAAGACCTACAAGATGTAGATAAGCATTCATTCAAGTATTCATTACAAAAATCTGAGAAATGGCCTTAGGTGTTTGTTATATGTTTTGTAATTGAGGACTCCTCTTTCTATTTGCAGCTGTTGAGTTGAGGGCGGGGACAGTGGTTAAGGAAAAGGGCCTATCTAATATAAAGAGTAATGCGGGCTAGAGACCCAGGTACTCACGGAACCCAGGTGTGGGTGTGGCAGGGCTGTCCTGGGGTTGTGCAAGGACAGCTAACGAAGGATTGGGGTCCTATGATTGCTGACTCTGTTCCCTTCTCACCTGTTCTGGGCAGAGGGTGCGCAGTCAAGCGAGGTGCTATGGGAGAGAAATGGGGAGCCAGGGGTTTCTCATCTAGAGGACAAGGAGCAAATTCAGATAATGCCATGGGTGTTCAGAAATGGAAAAGATGATTTCTGCCTTTGAGGAGGAAGAGAGGCTCTCTGGCATAGGTGATATTTGGAGTGGAATTAAGGTAACATGAAAGGATTCAAAGGTTCAGGATAGCCAGGAGAACTTTGCAAAAAGCTGGGGAAGTCCCTGATGGGGAACGTTGAGTCATCCGACTGAACCACAAGAGCATAGGAAAAGCGGAGCGATGGAGGATGGAAGGATGGGACATTTGGGGCTTGGGGATATGATGATGTCCTTTGAACCCTTCTTCTAGCAGCTTTCTCCTTAATTCAGTAGTTGCTGGGAACTGAGCACTGGTGAGTAATGGAGCGCTATGATTAAGTTGTGGGTTAGTAAGTTTTTCTTGGGGAATGTGGGAGTAGAGAAGAGACTGGGGAGTTGTATTGTGCTAGACTTGGCAGGGGCCGAGGGAGCGGGTGAGGGGTAATAGGGTGATGAATCCACAGTTTATGACCGGAACATGTTGTTATAAGGAGGCACAGGATCCCAGTGACTGCCTTTGGTTTCAGATGTTTGCAGGCTTCTGTCATCTCATCCCCCAGGTTTCTCCTCTAGCTAAACCTCCATGGCTTCTCCATTGTTCCTCCTGTGCCATGGCTTGTATATCTTACAGCATCTCTGCTCTGTTCGCCTCTTATAAAAGTCCAAGACCCAGACAGCAGCATTCCAGGTATAGCTAAATACCAGGAAAAGGCTTTCCTTGTTCTGAAGTTGTGTTTCCAGATGGGGAGAAGATGCTGGTGCTACTGAGCAGGCCATGTGCAAGCTGCATTTCCTGTGGGGCCCCAGGTGGGCTCACCCACTTCGCCCTTTCTCTTGTCACTCCATGTTGCCCGTTGTCTGTTCCTCTCTCCTGCCTGCAGCCTCCCGCATGCTCACCCCATGCCCATTATTAATGCTCTCGCTCCCACCTGCCCTTCCTGGAAGTGGTTCTGCAGGTGCACACGTGTATAAAGAAAGTTTCATTGAGCTGTGTATTTTATGTATGTATTCATTAACGTGGAGTGGCGAGAAAGGACAAGTTCAGGATTTTAAGCCTGGGTGATTTGAAATCTAATTTATCATTGCCAGAGTAGTGAGACTTAAAGGAGGTGTTACTTGGAAGAGGACAAATCACAGGGCAGAGTTTTCTCTCTGGTTAAGGCTGCCTGGCAGAAGCAGCCAGGCTTTTTCCCTGTTTGGAGCAGTGAAGTTGCCCTGGACTGGCTCGTCACTTAGACCACAGTCCTCGGATCCTTCATTCACAACCTTCCTTATCTTGAGCATATTTTGTCACTAAAATCATCATTCATGACCCTTTGGCTACATTTGATATTTTTTTTTTTTTTTTTGGTGGCGGTGGGTACTGGGGATTGAACTCAGAGGCACTCAACCATGAGTCACATCCCCAGCCCTATTTTGCATTTTATTTAGAGACAGGGTCTCGCTGAGTTGCTTATTAGCACCTCAATTTGCTGAATCTGGCTTTGAACTTGTGATCCTCCTGCTTCAGCCTCCCAAACTGCTGGGATTACAGGTGTGCACCACCCCGTGCCTGGCTACATTTGATAACTTTTGACTAGCCTCTGCTTCTTGAAATATATATATATATATATATATATATATATATATATATATATATATATATATATATATATATATTTAAATTTAAAATATTTATGTTATTATAAAAAATATTTAATTGATCTCCAAAATACTATTCTGTGTATTCTCCCCTTAACTTCCCTCTTTCTCAAGCTCTTCTTGGCTGTATCTCAACTTCCTAACCATTTGACATATTGGCATTCCCTGGGCTTAGGACCAGCTCTTTTCCCTGTCCACTCCCTGTTGATCTCACTGGGCTTCTGGTTGTGCTGCGCACTATCTCTGGTGACTCCCAGTTTTCATCTGTGGGCCATATTTCTCTCTCTCTCTCTCTCTTGTTTGAATTCTGGACTGGTATCTAACTCCCTCTTTGACTTTCCAGTAGGATATCTATTAAGCACTTCAAATTCACCTGTCCAAAACTGAGCTGATTTCTGCCTTCCAAACACTTGCCTTCCACAGTTTTCCTTGGTAAATGGCCACTTCGTCTTTCATATTGCAGCCTTGACTTTTCCCTTTGTCTTCTGCCCATTTCCAATCCATCAGCAAGTCCTGACAGCGCTATCTAAAAGATGTGTGCAAAGCTGGCTTGGTGATGGCCCTGTTGTCCCAGCTGCTCAGGAGGCTGAGGCAGGAGGATCACTTGAGCTGGCCAGCCTGGGCAACATGAAAGACCCTCACTATAAAAACTACATATAATCTCCAGACCTTCTCATGGCTGTGCTGTCACCACCATCCCCCTCATTGGGATTGCTGGAGCAGCTCCTCACTGTGTCCTTGCTTCCCCACCCCACTGCTGCCATCCTCTTCCACCAGCTGCAAGACTTCTCTCAACACAGCAGCCCGTGTGACCCCTCAACACATCAGATCACGTCCCTCTTCTGCTCAGAACCTTCCAGCGACTCACCACTTCCACGTAAAAGCCAAAGCCTCTGTAGTGCTTCATGGTCTGCACATTCCCCTCCCTGCAGGGCACCTCTCCAGCCCTTTCCTCCTGGCTCGCTCTGTCCTAGCCACACGGGCCTCGTCTCTTTCCTACAGCCCATCGGGCATCTCCCTCTCAGGGCCTTTACCTGAAAACAGCCTCTACCAGCCCCATGTCTGTTGCCTTTGGCTTCTTCGTGTCCTTCAGCTCTGCTCTGATGTCACCTTTGTTGGCAGCTCTTTCCTTGGACATCCTATATTAAGTGGGATCCCACTCCTACCTTCTTTTTCTTTGCAGCACATTTAACACAATCAGACATATGTTTTTGTCCGTTTCCCTTGATGTCTGCCTTCCTGCTAGAATGTTCCTTGAGATCCACGGCTTTGGTTCCCTGTGGTTTGAGCCTGGTACATGGTAGGCAAAAGTAAATATTTATTGAATGAATAATAAGCTTGTGTAACAATGGTTCATCAATGCTTACATAGTGTTTTATGGTTTATAAATTGTTCATATCTATAACTGATCAGTTTGTTCACTTATAAATGACTGAATCTAGTTGCATCAGCTTCCCTGACTACTAATCGCAAATGGGTTTCCTTGGGAGATCTTAACTATGGCTATTACATCCCATTTCACTTCATCGCCCGCAACTTTGTGTGATAGTTATTTGGAACCTGAGTTCTTAGTTGGAGGCCATTTATTTCTTTTATCAGTAGTTCCATAGAACTCCCTCTATTGATTCCTACTTATTGTAGTATTACAGTTTTATATTAGTAAATTGGAAATCCATTAAAAACAAAGACATGTAAAATGTTTGCCTGCTCCGTCGTTGGTTGTGAGGGGGCCATGAAGCTGCACACCATGGGGACTGTGCAGCTCTGCATGCTGTGCTGCCAGCACCCCCTGGAGCTGTGCCACACGGCAGTGATGGTGTGTATAAAAAGCCACCTTGGGGCTGGGCATGGTGGCGCATGCCTATAATCCCAGAAACTTGGGAGGCTGAGGCAGGAGGATCACGAGTTCAAAGCCAGCCTCAGCAATTTAGTGAGGCGCTAAGCAACTCAGCGAGATCCTGTCTGTAAATAAAATACAAAATAGGGCTGAGGATGTGGCTTGGTGGTTGAGTGCAGTCCTGAGTTCAGTCCTCGGAATCAAAAACATGTTGGTTCTGTTTCAGATCCTCTGTCTGAGTGCACCTTAGGGCTCTGCAGGCTCTATTTGCCTTGTGCTCACATCAGGAGGTCTTTCTGGATACTGCATGCCACTTTTGTATTAGCCGTCTCACATTGTTCCTAATTCCATTCTGCTTCACCTGGCGCTTGGCTCTCTTCCGTGGTATTGCAGTTGGTCTGTTGCTGTCCATTTCACTTCATCGCCCATAACTTTGTGTGATACCAGACGCAGTCTGTATTTTCATTAGGTTGTTATGAACTTTTGTCACCTAATCACTGTACCAAGTGGTATTTGTCATTCAAAATTTCCAAATGTGCAAAGTGGTTAACACACTACCATTCTGGGCTGGTTTACCCATCCACAAAGAAGATGCAAGTAATAAACTTTGATTTGTGGGTCCATGGAGGTGAAAATTTAATCCCAATTCAACTTTGCATAGAGCATTTTAATTACAGCAAAGAATCGCTTCTTCTTCTTTTTCTTTTCCTTTTTTTTCTTTTTCTTTTTTGGTATTAGGGATTGAACCCAAGTGTGCTATACAATCTATGTGCTTAGCCCTTTTTAATTTTTTGAGACAATATTTCACTAAATTGCTGAGACAACATCAAACCTGTGATCCCCCTGCCTCAGTCTTCTGGGTTACAAGATTTTGTTAAAGAACTGGGCCTATAGCTCAGTGATAGAGTACTTGCCTCAGATGTCTGAAGCCTTGTGTTCTAGCCTCAGTCCTGGGGGGCGGGGGATGTTTTCTGTGTTGGAACGTTGTTTACATTTTTCTTCTGATTAATTCCTGGATGAGGTCTGAAGACTCAGGTCATTGCAGTGAATGGTTAAATGAGGCAGGTACATGGTGCATATCACTCTTCTTCAAAAGTCTGGGAGGGGTGTGTGTGTGTGTGTGTGTGTGTGTGTGTACCAGGAAGTAGGTTCAGAAAACAAATTCTCAAGAAGAATCCCAAAACTGAAAGTGTGTGGTTTGGGGGGCCCAAGAAGTTTCAAATTTGAGGAGAGGGTGTGAATGGCTACAAGTGAGCTGGGAGGAAAACTTACTAATTTTTCAATCTAAGAAGCCTAATTCACATGAATGATTTCTCCCGGTGTAAGACCTTTCCAGATCTGTTGGTGCTATTGAGCTGGTATTTCAAGTATGTCCATCTGCATTTAAACGAATTGCTCCAAGACAATCTGATTATGCGGTAGTTACTTTGGTGAGAATAGCGCCTCAGTGGAATGGAAACTTCATTTTGAGTCTAATATTAGACCTTGCTTTGGAAAATTCCTTTTAAATGATCACAAGCTGGGAATAGCAAAAGAATTTAACTTTCGACAGACAGCATTTACCAAGAATTTTTAACTGCTTATGTTGGGTCCCTGGGAAGGCAGATGTGAGAAACCTACTGGACCAAATTGACTAGATGAGAGTTGACTTGACCTGGTGCAGGGTTTATATCTGTTGCTGATAAGTTTCCCTCTGAGTCTCCTTTGCTCAAAATATTTTCATTCTTAGAGTGTGAGCAAGCTAGGGATGAAAATTGCTAGGATGCCGGACACGGATGGCCTAACAGTCCAGTTTCTAGGCCAGCAGACTGTGCTTGTCTGTACAGAGGTCTGAGGCAGGGCAGAAACGTAGACCACTGAGGAAAGAAAGTACAAACCAACCCATAAGCAAAGCTGGTGCCTAAGTCTGGGTTAGGAACGTGATCAGACCTGGCCTTTAGAGAGTAATTCTAGTTTGTTTGACTGGTTGTGTCTGCATGAATTTACCCACCTCAGAAGGGTTCATTGAGCTTTAGTGAAGCACCGCCCTCTGTCATTTAAAAAGTAATTGTGAACTTTCCAGATCATGTCTTCATTGGCTTAAGCTAAGGATATGTTTTATGTGCCATGGATGGATTAAACCAATATTTGTGTTTGAGAAATGTGTTTTACTATTTTATTTTAAAAGATTTTTCTGAAATTGAAATGCCTCTTCTCATCAACAAACTCTGCTTGTTTAATGTGGTGGGTTTCCCCTCCTATATCTAATCTGGTAATAAGTGTATGGTGTCTTACAATTGGGAAAAACATGTACAAAATAAGAGTTACCAGGACTGGGGTTGTAGCTCTGTGGTAGATCACTTGCCTTGCATACAGGAGACACTGGTTCAAAACTCAGCATCACATAAAAATAAATAAAGGTATTGTGTCCATCTACAACTAAAAATATATTTAAAAAAAAAGAGTTACCACTTATTGATGGCTCCATGATTGATTCCAGGAACAACTTTGCTGGTTAACAACGTTATCTCTGATCTTCACAACAGCCCTGTGCCGTGGCAGTTAGCATGAGCCTGTTTCAAAGAAGCTTAGAAATGTGTCATAGTGGGGGGGGGGGTGCTGGGGTTGTGGCTCAGCGGTAGTGCGCCTGCCTAGCATGTGTGAGGCACTGGGTTCGATTCTCAGCACCACACACAAATAAGTAAAAATAAAAGTCCATCAACAACTAAAAAATATTTTAAAAATAAGTTAAAAAAAATAAAGAAAGAAATGTTCCATAGTTTGCTTGTGGTCATCTGGCTAGTGATGGCTAATGAGTGGAGTTCAAACTCAAGGCTTATTAAACTCGGGAGCTCATGTTCTTCCCTTGCCCTCTGTCATCCTCTGGTGCAACAATTCTTAAACTTTGTTGTCTTAGAATCCTTTTAAGCTCTTAAAAATTATTAAGAACCCTTGAACTTTTGTTCATGTTGATTATATCTTTTGATATTTATGGCACTTGAAATAAAATGGAAATTTAAAACATTAACTTATTAACTTTTTATGGGGGTTAAGGATGGAACCCAGGAACTCACATGTGCTAGGCAGGTGCTCTATTGTTGAGCTCGTCCCCCATCATTAACTCATTTTAAAGGACATGAATCTATTGAATGTTGACATAACTAACATTTTTATTAAAAATAATCATATTCTCCAAAACAAAAAGAGTAAGAAGCATGTCCATGTTTACCTTTTTTGCATGTGTTATCTAGCTAAACCGAAGGCAGCTGGGTTCTCATAACCTTCCACATTTAGCCTGTGCAATATTGTGTTTAGTTGAAATATATGAAGAAAATTTGACTTCACACAGGTATATATTTGGGAAAGATATGTGTTTTAAGTGCCTTTTTGGATAGTTATAGCTACTCTCCTTTGAGTTCATCAAAATTCCAAAAGTGCTAGTTCCTTAAAAGGTATATGCATACCTTTTGGGAAAAACATGTACAAAATAAGAGTTACCAGGAGCAGGGAAGCCTGTGTGCAATCCCAGAGGCTCAGGAGGCTGGGGGGCTGGGCGGGGTGCAGAATCGCAAGTTCCAGGCCAGCCTCAGCAAGGCGACACATTAAGCAACTCAGTGAGTCCTGTCTCTAAATAAAACACAAAATAGGGCTGGGGATGTGGCTCAGTGGTTGAGTGCCCATGAGTTCAATCCCCTGTACCTGCCCTCACCCCTCAAAAAAAAGGTAATTGCATTATAGAATCTAAAATCAAAACAATGGACTTTCAATACTCTGTCCCATTAAAATTCTTTGGCTGAAATATTCTTTTCACAAGATTGTGTGTGGATACACTCCTCTCCAAATAATAATATATGTAGATACCCCCCTACTCCAGGAAGTAGAGGTCAATTACTCTTCCTCACCCCTCCCTTGAGGGACAGATTTGACTTAGTGACTTGGTGACTTGTTTCTAAAAATAGAATTAGAGCAAATGAGTGACTTTATCATGAGGAAACCTGGGAAGCACTACTTTAACCAAATGATGAAGGAGAACATCATCAACCATGTCATGAGAGTATCTGGTAACCCCTTCTGTGATGGAGTGACACAATCTAATCTAATCATGAGAAAAACATCAGACAAACCTGAGACCCAACCAGAACTTCTTAAGATTGTTAATATCAGCTGGGAGTGGTGGTGCACAGGTATAATCTCAGTGACTCAGGAGACTGATGCAAGTTCAAGGCCAGTCTCAGCAATTTAGCAAGACCCTGTATCAAAAATGAAAAGGTCCAGGGATGTGGCTCAGTGGCAAATGGTCCCTGGGTTCAGTCCCCCAGTACCCTACCTCTCCACACACACACACACACACACACACACAAGATTGTCAATGTTATAAAAAACAAGGGAAGATTGAGAAGCTGTCATAGACCAGATGAAACTGGGAGCCATGACAACTAGATGCAACCCAGTACTCTGGACTGGACAATGAAACAGAGAAAAAACATTTTTTGGAAAAAAGTAAAATCCAAATAGAGTCTGGAGTTAATTTAATAGCAACATGTCAATGTCAAATTTTTTAAATAGTTAATGGCTAAAATACAGTGACAAATAGTTAATGGCTTATACAAGATGTAACAGTAGAGAAACTGGGTGAAAAGTCCATAGGAACTCTCTCCTACCCTTGCAACTTTTCTGCAAATCTAAAATTATTTCTTTTTTTTTAAAAAAGTCCCATTGTTCTGTCTTGCACTTGGAGCAGATCATTTATCTAAGTGTGATTTTGTAATATCATTGTCATAGTCACAAAAAATACTGGTTCACTGAGTTATGCAGCTTTTCAAACTGTTCACACATATGCATTATTCAGTATTTTAAAAGTTGCATTCATTAATATCATCACCTGTCCCATTTAAAAAAAAAATCTTTACTGAGAAGCTGCCAAGCTTCCTAGTGGTGGATAAAAAAAAATTCTGTTTTTTTGTTGAAATCTCAGTTTTTAATCACTGACAGCAAGCACTGCCCATGACTTTCCTTGATGTGACATGATCATTTTATTCATTTTTGCAAAAATGTCTCCCAAATACACCTAAATAACCATAATTTGTCTGACAGTCATTCTTTTAAGTAAAAATGGCATTCGATAAAAAAGTGACTTGGGCTGAGGGGTTAGCTCAGTGGTAGACCACTTGCCTGGCATGAGCAAGGCCCTGGGTTCCATCCCTAGCACTAAAAAAAAAAAAAGAAAAGAAAAGAAAATTGTGGCCGGTTCTGCTGGCAGCAGTCACACAGATGCTGTCCCTCAAAGCAGGTATTATACTTCAGAATGTAGCAGAATGTTTATGATTCTTCCCATTTTGTCAAGTAGAATATTAAAAGAGGTGTACTCAGGGTCAAGATCTAATGGAGTAAATATGTGTATTGCTTTATTTAGAACATTCTTAAGAGAAATGAACTCTTTGTCCTCTTGAAGCATATCGCGGTGAGTAGTTTTCACTTGTGCCGGGGACTCCCGTGGCTTGGCTCTGGGCTAAGCAAGGTGCCTCTGTGCCATTGATTCAAGTATAAAAAGAGGGGAAAAGGCCTATGACATTTTAATATTCTTAGGAAAATAGTTTGACCTCATCAACCTCCAAAGGGTCTTGAGGACCCTTTAGGAGGTCCACAGACCACACTTAGAGACAACTGCTCTGTTCGAGTGACAGTTTGTAAGATTTTCCGGAGGAGGAGCTGCCAGCGCTGAAGACACATCCCTGAGTGAGCAGAGGACTGTGTCGCAGGACTGTGTGTGCAAAACCGGTCCCACCTTAATGTTTTCAGTGATTCGGGAAGCTTTTCCATTTGTTTCCACACCAATTTCAAGTACAGAAATACAGACTTTGATAATTTGGTATGACATTTTTGCTGCAAAAGATTTGCTACCATTTTTACAATAATCACATATAAGATGTCATTCAGGGAATCTCAAAAATCAGCCCTTCAACTTTTTCTTTTCTCTTCTCTAAAGGTAAATCTCACCTGGCTATTGTGCAGCGGGTGAACAATGAGGGAGAAGGGGATCCATTTTATGAAGTTCTGGGAATTGTCACCTTAGAAGATGTGATTGAAGAAATCATCAAATCTGAGATTCTAGATGAAACAGATTTATACAGTGAGTAGAATCATCTGAGTGTAATTTCCTAAAACCATTGCTTTTTCTGTCATGCTGTTTGTGAGTCATCTGACATTTCTTCTCCCACGTTGTCCGCCTCTGTTTATACTTAAGCATGATGTGTGTAGGCTGGGTACAACCTCTCAGTGTATTCCCATCCCTTTATCAAGGGGGAAGAAGAGACAAATTCTGTAATGATGAGTGGCAATGTTCTTTGAAAAGCCAGCTTCTCTTGACCATTAATCTGCATGTTGCTTGCCCCAAACAGGAAATTCTGCTCTTGGTTTTCAAATGTATTTTACATTGTTCTTAATTTTCATTTTATACACCTGGGCAAATTGTTTTCAAATGAATTTCAGTTTCTTCTTAAGCTTATAATTCATGTATTTCAAAAGTGAATAGGGTTTGTTAAATTGATGGGTGATAGCTGATTAGATTTCTATGTTTCAGGATCCTTGGGCTTAGATCAGAGCAGGAGGGGTAGGAAAATATTCATAACTTGTTTGTCCAGACATTGGACTTGACCCTGGGCTAAGTGTTGCACTTGCTTCCTGTCTCATTCAAGTGTACAACTGAATTGCTGGACAGAGGACATCCCATCCCACTCTTAGCAATGGGACAGTCTTACAGGAGTCATTGCCAAAGAGGTCCTAAGGCCTAAGAGGTTGGGGGTTCTTGGGATGGGGTAGAGAGAACATCTAGCTCTATTTATTCTCTTGGCTCTGAAACGTGGCTTGGAGGGGGACATGAACTGCCCAGTGGGTTGAGGCATCATCTTCTGAAAATGCACCCATTTTTCCCTTCACATCTGTGCAGAGTTTTGGTTTTTTTCTTTTTCCTGGCCTTAACCATACATTTTATTACTTTTTAAATTTCTTCTAATTAGTTATACATGGCAGTAGAATTCATTTTGACACATCATACATAAATGACTGTATAGAGTTCTTTTTTAAATTGATTTTTTTAAATAAATGACAGCAGAATGCATTACAATTCTTGTTATACATATAGAACACAATTTTTCATATCTCTGGTTGTATGTAAAGTATGTTAACACCAACTCGTGTCTTCATACATGTACTTTGGATAATGATGTCCGTCACATTCCACCATCCTTGATAACCTGTATAGAGTTCTTGAAAACACTTTCCCACATCTGCTTTATCCTTTTGACACTTGGAAGGTAGTCAAGGCCTCATAATAGAGAATGTTGTTATTTGCGTGTTTACATTCTTTTCATCCTGCCTTCCAATTTGCTGATGAATACCAAGTGTGTCTCTGAATGCTTATGTGTTTTCCCAGGGAACCTCTTGTCATTAGAAAGACAACTTACAGTGTTTATGAGATCTCACCTACTTTGGTTTAATAGAAATGTTAGTTGAACTTCTTTTATCTGGGATTGGACTCCTTTCCTACAGAAGTGGTCCTTCCCATTACAGTACTTGTACCCAGCATGGTACTCAGGGCTGAACTTGTGATTTCAGGTATATTGTTGATCTATAATGTCTGGTTTTCAGAAGAATTTGAGACAGAAGAAAAGCATATAAGATGCGATTGCCTTCTCCCCACGAAAAGCCTTGTAATCAGTCTGTCTAGCCCTGCGCAGGAAGTGACAATGCAGTGACTCATGGTTCTTGGAGATGGAGCAAGAAATTAGGGTCTTGTCTTTAAGCCAGTTTTTTTTTTCCCCCTTGATCATTACTTTGTCCAGAGAAAAAAATTTAAAAAATAATTTGGCATAAAATGCCTTCTAGATTGGGGTTGGCAAGCTATAGCTCATGATTGCCTGTCACCTATTTTTGTATAGTCTGCAAGCTAAGAAGGGCTTTTCACATTTTTAGGTTGAAAGAAAAAGTAAAGAATAATTACTTTGTGATGAGGAAATTAAATGAAATTCAAATTTCTGTGTCCATAATTGAAATGTTGTTGGCATCCAGCTGTGCTCATTCATTTGCTGTACAGCAGTGTGGATCGTGTAACAGAAGCTGTATAGCCCACGGGGCCCCAGGTCTGCACTCCCTGCCCCTTTCCAGGGGAGGCTTGCTCGGCCCTGTTCTGGATCACCTTCTTCATGTTCACTTGACCTTGAGGAAATCATGGCATGTGGTAGAAGTGAAGTCAAAAGATATTGATTAAAATAGTGTTTTGTGAATGCTTTCTTGTTTCCTGAGGGATTTTGTTTGTATGTTATTTTCTTTCTTCTGGGGCGAGGCAGCCTCTTAAGGGCAGAGACAGTGTCCCTTGTGTGTGTCCAGGTGGCAGTTCTTCACTGGAGTATGGTGACATTGAGTCGCAGGAGGCCATGCATGCCTGTCTGCCCCGTCATGTCTGACATAAGGGCTCTCTGACGACCTTCTTGAGGTCTGATGTGGTGGCTGTGCTCCAGGCCAACTTGGTGGGACTTTGCCCCTTGCTCCTGCGTGGTGTTTGGAGCCTAGAGCCGCTCCTGCAGGGGCTGGCCTCTCGGTGTGCTTTGACTCTTCCATCTGAAAAGATCCCTGTTCTAAAAGACTGAATTTTCTTATTTTCCTTCTTTTCTCATTCCTCCCTCAGCCGATAACAGAACGAAAAAGAAAGTGGCCCACCGTGAAAGAAAGCAAGATTTTTCTGCCTTTAAGCAGACAGACAGCGAGATGAAGGTTAAAATATCACCGCAGCTTCTCCTGGCCATGCACCGTTTCCTAGCAACAGGCAAGTGCGCTTATCACAGTTTGAGATCGCTGCCAGCCCTGGAGCCGTTTCTCACCAGCACTGAGTGGGGGGCTGGGGGTGGAGACTGGGAAATGGGGTGATAAGTAATGCCACTTTTGTGTTTTGTTTTTTGTTTTTTTTTGTTTTTTTGTTTTGTTTTGTTTTTTTCTCTTTAAATTCTCTCCTCTCCTGTGTTCAGTGTCGGCATGAACCCTCTGAGACATTTACCAGGGGTGGACCAGTAACTTAAAATTGGTCTGAAAGGTAAGGATGAATGTCAGTGCCACACTGCATGTGTTCAGTAGGCCAGGCCATCTCCTTCCAGCTAAGTCCATGGGCCAGCCAGCTGGCGGAGTAGGCTGACAGTGCAAACCAGACACAGCTCGTTTGATTGGACAGTTGAGTAATTCTCTCTTCAGCTTGCCTTGGAAGAACAGTTGGACATCAGTGGTAACCCAGGTGCTATGATTTGCAAAGAAGAAACATAGGTTCTCAGACTTAAATCTCTATCTTTTATGGTTTTGATGAAATCAGAAATTCTAAGGACTTTGACATGGATTTCTTGGTGGCCTCTTCAAATCAGATTGTTAACTTGGGCCCATTCCAGGAGGCAAGTGTTCACATTATTAAAGCCACCAACCCAGCCGGCACTGACTGCTCCCGAGAGGTCAAGGTTGAATGGACTTAAGAGACTGACTAACCCTCTCACATCCCCACATGGCTCCCTAGGTGAAGGGTGAGCTCTGTTGGCCAGGGGAAGTGTGAGAAAATGTGAAAGTACCCAGAGGCTTGTAGAAGACGTCTGTTTCCAAGATGGGCAGCCAGTACCTTTCAACTGCATGCAGTATACTTAAAATATTTTGAAAAGAAGGCCAACAACAACCACGTGGCGGAATGCTACCTACGCTTTCAGATACATGGAAGTGCTCACAGTCTCATTTATGACATGGGAAGGTGTCCATGACTTTAATGTAAAGAGGGAAAAAACAGGACCTAAAGCTATGTGTACATTAAGATCACAGTTGTGTTTCTGTGGTACACAGACACGCGTACACAGGCATACATGCCTAGGCAAAGCACTGGAAAGAAATACTCACCAAATTGCTCTGAATGGTTATCGAAGTAGTTGGCTTATAGATAATTTTTATTTTCTTCTCTTTTTCTCTATTTTCCAAATTTTCTGCTATGTATTTTTTATTACCAAAAAGTCACAGAAGTGAATACAGAATTTATAGCTCATATATAGCGTCTAATTTTTAAAAAATAAAAATAAAACAATATCTTTAACTTGCTTATTATTCTTCTTCTAATTCCGATAATATTGTCCTCATCATTTAAGAACCACATGTTAAAGCTGAATGTTATCCTACTCTGCCTCTGAGAAACCATAAAGTCCAGTTTCAGGAATAGCGCCCTCAAGTCAGTAATTTGGACATTTGTTATTTTAAAGAAAGCTCCTATCTCTGTCAGTGCTGACCAACATTACTTTTTTTTGGTTGTTGGCAAGTTGGAGTGCATGTTGATGTGTGCACGGCCTTGCTTTTATTCCGACTCTCTCCCTCCGTGGTCCCCGGAATCGCAGGATAGTTGCGCGGGAAAGTGGAGGGGAGCCCGTGTCTGCACCGGTACTAACCCACGCCTCGGCGCTGCCCGACCTTGGCTTCCTCCTCCCGCTGTCGTTGGACAGTCTGGTTGTCCTGCTTGTTGGAGGTCTCCTGGCGCTCAAGGAGCCTGCTGCTGATGGGTTTTCATTTCCATGTCAGAAACATAGGGCATTTTTATGAGACCGAACCCAATGACAGGGTGAAAAGGAAAGATTAAAAAGGAACAAACCTGAGAATTGAGCATTTTCTAATTTCTCCCAGGTAATCTGTCCCCAGTGGATCACCAGACGGAAGCCTTGTTCACCCATGTTGTATCACTTTGATGCCAAGTATTCTTGCTATCTGAACACCTTAATTACTAGCATGATCTTTTCCGCCCATTTGAAGTGTAATGTCAAGTTGTGTTTATGTCTATAGAAGTAGAAGCATTTAGCCCATCCCAGATGTCAGAGAAGATCCTTCTAAGGCTGCTAAAGCACCCCAATGTCATCCAGGAACTGAAGTATGATGAGAAGAACAAGAAAGCCCCAGAGTACTACCTCTACCAGCGCAACAGACCTGTAGACTACTTCGTTCTCATTCTTCAGGTCAGAGGAATTATTCAACAGTTGTTTGCTTCACTGAACACCCGCCTTTTCAGTCTGAGGAGGCCTGGTGGAGGTGAATGGGTGTCAAGGTGTCCTAACTTTTTGTTTAGGGGAGAATTTCATCTGTTTTCATGTCTGTAAAATAATCCTGCTGGAAAGCAGTGCCACTGTTACTTTAGTTTACAGCACCGAAGGGCACTTGGTGATGGCCGAGGCTCCGTGCTGAATGAAGGATGGTGAATGTGGTTGTTGGTATTTTTTTTGAAGAGTTTGGAAAAGTACCTGTGCCTGTCCAAATCCCAATGGGTGTTTGAAACTTATTGTCACGGCTTCCTTGGGAACCTCTCTTCTTTTTTCATCCCTCATGAGGACTTGGCCTTACATAGTGACCAAGCCATTAGCACCATCAAAATAATCCATTTATAGTTGTTTTTATCCTTAATATTAACTATAGACTCTGACAGAGGAACTGATGGAAGGAGGACAGCATCTCCAGGCAGTGGTAACTAGTTCCTCTCATTAGAACACCATCTACCACCCAAGGGGAAGGCCATCCATTCTGACCCCCCGTGGGGCTTGGGTGCTGGAGTTGACAGGAGGCCTTGTTACATCTCAGTGCGCAGCACACGGCCTGTGGCATGGAGACCAAGATGGATATCACAGTGAATAAAATCCCAGGTTTCATGACTTCTTGTACCTCTGTATTTTAAATTTTTAATTTCTTTTGGTACTGGGGATTGAACCCAAGGACACTTTACCACTGAGCTGACCCCTGGTCCTTTTTATTTTGAGACAGAGCCTCGCCTAGTTGATGAGGCTGGCCTGAATTTGTGATCCTCCTGCTTCAGCCTCCTGAGTTGCTGGGATTAAGGCGCCCAGTTTGTACCTCTTTATTGGCGAGTCACTTTCTCAGGAAATCTGAGTTTTTCAATGCACGAATACTAGCACTTTAAGCTTTCTGATATTTCTTATTCCTTAGATATGAAGTGGAAGCATGATTATAAGAATATAGTTAGTACTTGGTAGGACCTAAAATTTATACGAGTCCTGCAAGGCCCCAGCTTTCTGAATCAAAAAAAGGTCATTTTTACTTGAAAACAACTCTTCTCAGATGTGTAGGTGTCAGAAACTCTGCCAGGTGTTGTGTTCAGATATCCCTCATCTGGGCAGGATCATGGTGTCTGGGACCAGGAGGAAAGAGTAGAAAGACACTCTGGATTGCTGATTGCATGCCACTCTTAGCAGCTTCCGTCTCCAGGTTCATGAGTTCAGTATCTACTAACTTGAGCCTCTTTCATTCGCTCTTCTTTTATTCTGTATATTGTAAGCTCAAAGCTGAGGGCATGGGAGTGGGGATATTTCATTTATTTCACCTATTCCCTAAGCCTAGAGAACTGAGTTATAGTTAAATGTTGTTGTTTAAAAGAATTTTGAGGATTGATACTGTGAATTTCAGTAGTAACAAATAATGTGGCTTTCTGTTGTCTATTTTTGTGTAGTTAGCTTTTATTTAGTTGTGATTGGATAATGCTCTGTTGCTATAAAAGAAGTCCATGGGTCTTAAAATGTTATAGGAAAGGAACTTTATAATCCTTGTCTATTTATAAGCAAGTCTTTTAAATGTATTTTTTGATAAGGTGTTTATGTATAAGTACTAGTATTTGAATATCTCCTCCTGTTAAATATTTATGTAAGTTGATAGGTTTGTTGAACTGACAGTGTCATGGGGTGTTATAAATACTTTGATTACTTGATGAACAGGCCCGTGAAGGTATTTAATCTGTAGAGTTTAGCAGACTGACCAGTTACCTGGGGTACTCAGAAAATAACAGAGTATCCCTTTTGACTCAAGAAAAATGTCTTAAGTAATTGACATTGTGACTCTAATTGTACATAGAATCATCATTTTTTACTTTAAGCCCTAGATGAAATAAAGTGTAATTTAGTCAAAGAAAATGGTTTGAATAAACTTAATTAAAAGAATATATTGTAAATTACGTAATACAAAGTACTCCTACCACACATATATAAAAAGGCTAAAACTTCAAGTTTTAAACAGAAATGTAGATTTTCAAGCTAAATTGTCAATATATGCCTTAAATAACCTAACAAAACCTATATGTAAATGTAGAAATGGCGAGGAACACAACTTTGGTGGAGATTTTTTTATATTAGAGCTTTATAGTTATATGTAGTCGTTGGGTCCATCCCAACAGACTCACACATGCATGGAAATTGATTTCAGCTCATGAGCTCCCCTTTTCCCTCCCTGTCCTCCCCCACTTCTCCTTCTCTACTAGACCTTTCTTTCACTTGCCTATTAATTTATATTTGATTGGTTCTTTGTTATCCTATCCTTTCCTCCTTCTTTATTTTACTCTAGCTTCTGCATATGAGAGAAAGCATTTGATTTTTGATTTTCTGAGTTTGGCTTATTTCACTTTGCATGATGTTCTCCATTTCTATCTGTGTACCGGCAAATGCCACAATTTCATTATTTTTATAGCTGAGTAGAACTCTGTGTATGTATAGATAGATAGATAGGTAGAGAGATAGGATGATTTCTTTTTAATGTTTATTTTTTAGTTGTAGTTGGACACACAATACCTTTATTTCACTTATTTATTTTTATGTGGTGCTGAAGCTCGAACCCAAGGTCTTGCACGTGCGAGGTGAGCGCTCTACTGCTGAGCCACAACCCCAGCCCCTGGGATGATTTCTTAATCCAGTCCTCCAGTGACAGGCACCTGGATTGATTCCATAATTTAGCTACTGTGAATCGTTGTACTATAAACGTTGATACGGTGGCTGTTATCGCTGTAGTATCCCAATTTTAGATCTTTGGGGAAAATACCAAGCCGAGTCTTATGGTGGTTCCATCCCTACTTTTTTGAGGCATCTCAGTAAAGTTGTTTTTCCACCATCATAAAAGAGCAAGCATACCAAGAAAAGTTATATAGTAGTTTTAAATCGCATAACTAGTAAAAGAATAGATTTGAAGAAAATAAAACGAAAAAGCCAGAGAAATATATTGTAAAAATATTTGTGCACTCTTTCATAAAAATTGATCATTTACTGTGTCACAGTGTACACTCTAATAAATACAAAAACATAGGAATTTCATAAAACTTCTTGCATGGAGCATAATGAAATTAGGAATAAAAGCATAATCAAAAAGTAGTTATCCGTGTTAAAATTGTGATAAACTTTCTTATGTAGGTTTATATTTGAGGCACCGTGGGTGTGTATAACTTGTTCTTGTTTGTGTGAATGAAAAAAACCCTAGACTTTTCTTTCACACAAACATAAATATATGAAATTTCTTGAAAGGTGCTGGTTGTAATTGTCTCCTTTTGGGATAAGGCCTGGAGTGGGGAGTAGAGTTGAAGGGGGTGTTTCTCACTGTGGAGGTTGAGCTGTTTACTGTGGGCATGTGCTACCTATTTAAAAAGATAATTATTAAATATTAGAATTAATGGCAACTGAATTAGGGAGAAAATATATAGAATATCTTAAAATACATAGTATACCATAAAAGACTATTAAGTAATGTAATGCCATTTATTCAGTTTTAAGAAATTTTAAGTACTTAAATAAAAAACTACAATTATGTTGCAAAAAATAAACTAAAAGAACAAATTAAATAATAAAATATCATAAAAATAAACTAAAAAATAAAAGTGGGGGGGTCATGAGGGTAGGAAAGATGGTGGAATGAGAAGGACATTATTACTGTAGGTACATGGATGATTGCACAAATGGTGTCTCTATGTCGTGTACAACCAGAGAATTGAAATGTTGTGCTCCATTTGTGTAAGATTAATCGAAATGCATTCTGCTGTCATGTACAACTAAGTAGAACAAATAAAAATAAATAAATTAGTTAAAAAAAAAAAAAAAAGGAAACATTCCAATTTTCTCCTTGAGGAAAGCCCTCAGGGCATTATCATGTTTTAAAGACAATTAGATACTCTCCTTCCTCTCAAAACTTAAGCCCCCCCCCCAAAAAAAAAAAACTAAAAAATAAAACCTTATAACTGATAAATAAAATCAACATTTGGTTTTCCTATTTTTTTAAATTTTTAAATGTTTTTAGTTGTTGATGGACCTTTGTTTTATTTATTTATATAACCTCACACATGCTAGGCACGCGATCTATCACTGATCCACAACCCCAGCCCATTTTATTAGTAGTATTAATAATAAAGGGACTGGGAATTGAACCCATGGGTTCTTTAAGACTGAGCTATATCTCTAGTCCTATCTATCTATCTATCTATTTATTTTTGTGGCACTGGGAATTGAACCCAAGGCCTTGTGCATTCAAGGGAATCACTCTACCAACTGAGCTATATTTTTTATTTTGAGACAAGGTCTTGCTAAGTTGCTAAGGCTGGTCATGAACTTGTGATCCTTCTGCTTAGCCTTCCAAGTTGTTGGGATTACAGGTGTGCACCACCCAAGATTTGGTTCTTTTAAAAGATAACCAAAACTGCAGGGCTGGGGATATGCATTGGTGCTTGCCTCGCATGCTTGATTGATCGCCAGCACCAAAAAAAAGATTACCAAAACTGGGGCTGAAGATGCAGCTTAGTGGTAGAGCACTCGCCTGGTGTCAATGGGGCTCTGGGTTCAGTGCTACCAAAAGAGAAAAATTAACAAAATCAATATTGTCTTTCATAATTAGTGTGATTAAAGATGAAAAAAGTTCTCATTTCTGAAAAAAGCAGCTGGAATAAAGGATTTGATAGGGAAAAAAACATCAAACTTTGAAGAACTCAATGTTTCTGTATCATAGAACAAGATGATATGATAGTCAAATGCGTTCTTTATAATATGGGCTTAATTCTAAAACATAAGATTATGGTTCAGTGTCACTTTTTAACATTGATGTAGAATTTTTGAATAAAAAGATCATAGATAGTAACAATATACCCAAAGAGTTACTCATTGTGATGGTGACTGAATTGAGTTTATTTTAGAATGAAAGGTTAGTTTAATATAAAAACAACAAAATCAAAATACGCCACATTAATTAAAGTAGTAAACAATTTTTATGCTTGTATCAATAAATATCAGAAAGGCAACTAAATTAAGCATCCACTATTGATTTTAGAAAGCAAAAATCTTGAGCTGGGGTTGTGGCTCAGAGGTAGAGCACGTGCCTAGCACGCCTGTGAGGCATTGGGTTTGATCCTCAGCACCATGTAAAGTAAAATAAAGACATTGTGTCTACCTATAAAAAAAAAAAAAATCTTTTTAAAAAAACCAAACTCTAAATAGTATACAGAAAAAGTGCTATCAACCTCTCAGGTTCTTAAGTTAGCAGTCTCACATCTAAATAAACCATTGTTTTACAAAGCTATATCTATGCAAATATATAGATATACAAATATATTAATTATAAAATAGAAATAATTCACATGCTCAATAACTAATCAAACTCTAAGTTATCATAATGAGGCACCACTAGGTAGCATAAAAGCAGAAAGCACATGCAAAAGTATGTCAAGTGCCAGGCGCAGTGGCACAGGCCTGTAATCCCAGTGGCTTGGGAGGCTGAGACAGGAGGATCACGAGTTCAAAGCCAGCCTCAGCAATGGCGAGGCGCTAAGCAACTCAGTGAGAACCTGTCTCTAAATAAAATATAAAATAGGGGTGGGGATGTGGCTCAGTAGCCGGGTGCCCCTGGGTTCAATCTCTGGTACCCCCCGCAATATGTCAAGTAAAAAGAATTGCATGGGCATAGTAACCATAACTGCTGTAAATTGTTTTCTTAATAAAAATGGACAAAATATAATAGATCACTGGATAACTTACACAGTTGGTGTTTTATAACGAAGGACTCAGTGGTCGTTTGAGGAGTAAAATGTCTGTATAATCAAATGAAAGATAGTATGATTGCTTTTCCACAGCACATGACCAAATTATTATTTTTGTAAACATAAGAGATGATGGGGCTGGGGTTGTGGCTCAGTGGCAAAGCCCTTGCCTAGCATGTGTGAGGCCCTGGGTTTGATCCTCAGCACCACAGAAAAATAAATAAATAAAGGTATTGTGTCCAACTACGAGTAAAAAATAAATGAATAAATAAAATAAAGGTATTGTGTCCATCTACAACTAAAAATAAATAAATAAATAAAAATAAAACAAACTTTAAAAAGAGATGATGGGAAAACATTTTCTTTGCCAATTGACTATATATATATTTTTTCCTGAAGTTACTTTTTCTTGTTTATTTCATGCTTCAGATTAATATATTTTTTTCTTTTATCGCCTGCCTATTCATACTCTTTCAGAGCTTCTGACATGGATTCAAAAGATATTTTTCTTAAAATGAACTATTGTTTTTTTGTGGAGATGGCAGGTGGCATCTTGGAATTCATATGGTTCTTGACAAAACTATGTGGTTTCACTTGTTATTGGGAGGAGAATTTAAACCTTCAGTATTGGCATTTTTGAATGCCAGGGTGTTATTTTTGAAGGGCAGGGTGTGTAGGAATGGATCTGTAATCTTGAGCCAAGTACAGATAATACACCTATTTTAAAGAAAAATATAACTGGGACACCCAGCATTAACACTATTTTTAAAAAATTTGTACAACTTGGTGCCAGTGTATTTATAAGCACTTTGTTAGAAGATGGTCAACTAGATGACTGAAAATATATATAAATTGAATTTTTGACTAGCAGAATATGTACATGCATAAATAACATATACATGTGTGTATATATATATATATTTTTTTCCAGTTATGGGGATTGGGATGGAACCCAAGGCACTCTATCATTGAACTTTATCGCTAACCCCTTTTAAATATTTTGAGATGGGGTCTTGCTAAGTTGCCGGGGCTAGTCACAAACTCAGGATCTTCTTGCCTTGAACATTGTACTCCTCTTACTTCATCCTCCCAGGTAGCTGAGATGATAGGCAGGTGCCACCATGTTAACTTCCAAAATTTAAAAAGTAAATCTTATGAAGCAAACTTGGAACACTAGGCCTACATCTGCAGTTCCGGATGGAAAGCCACAGGCACCTTTGGGTGGTACTTCCCCTCTTGTTGGAACTGCTGGTGACCACTTCACGTTTGTGCCCCTGGCAAGCCCCACGGGATGCTCTATGATAGTGATCTGAAAGACAAAAGTGAGACAAAATTCTAAAAATCTGCACTTGAGGGTGAGCAGGGGTCCTGGGGTACCTGAGAAAGTCGTCTGCAACAGCCTGGCCAACTGACCACTCATGTCTCTGCTCCACGGCACTTGGGCTGCACCTGCTAGGATAGCGTAGGACCACACTCTAAGGCCAGTGACAGGAGCAGATGCTGTAGGACATGTGGGTGCTTAGAAAGTTTGAGAAGAGGTTGTCCAAGACCTTTATCCAAAGGAAGATAGGATTCTGTGCTAGGATTTTTACTTGGGAAGCCAGCTCTGCTTGGCATTGTGAGATTTTCTAGTTTGTCAGTTTATAAACAGAAAGCCCTAGTTCCCTCTGGGAATGCCTAGCATTCATTATGTCCTGTCCTGATTTTTTTTTTTTTTTGGTAATGTGATAGTCAATTTATGAATATTTCAAAAGTAAAATCAATATGCTGCTCCTTGTGTGTGGAAGAAGTTATCTGAGAAGACACATAATTGATTTTGAGCTGGACAAGCCATTTCATCAGGGGGATGGCCCTAGTCTGCCTATGGTGGGGTTATTTGAAAAAGATCTCTTTTTGGAGCCACTGACACACACTAATGAATAAAAAATGTGTTTCCAGGATGTTCCTAAAACTTGCCTGTCAGAAGAGCTCGACCCTATGGAGAGAGCACCGGGCTGGCAGTTGTTAAAGCTCGTGCAGTTGCAGGGTCATAGACAGCTAGAGCTGAGAGACTGCAGGGGTCCTTTCATCTATTGTGATTCTATAAGTGGAATAAAATTAATGTAGTGTGGTTGTTCCTATGTGCTGATACTATAGCAGTTTTCACCAAAATGAGAAAAAGATGGTTACAATGAACTTTTCAAAAAGTTGGATGTATTCGGTTTGAAGTCCTATTATTCTGAAATTATGTTTTCTAAATCTGTGGGGTTAAAATATCTGATCTTTTATGAAATGATGGTAACAGAAGATAATGAAATAGCAACCCTATAAGGGTCACCCATTGGGGGTAGAGGAGTGTTTTACTAATTCTTGGAACCCAAATGTTTAGGAGCCACCAACCTATGCAACTGTGCCCCTCTTCCTATAGCATGATGATCTGGACTCAGCAGCTTCTAGAAGATGGCTGATCCTCCCCTGCCTTGGGCCCTGTCTTGATAGACATAGGATGACATTTGACATCCTCTGACATGACTACGATTTTGTGCTCTGATTTTTTTTAAAGACTTTTTTTTAGTTGCAGATGGGCAAATACCTTTATTTTATTTATTTATGTGGTGCTGAGGATCAAACCCAGTGCCTCACGCATGTGAGACAGGCACTCTACCGCTGAGCCACAACCCCAGCCCTTGTGCTCTGATCTTCAGCTGACCTTGTTTAATTAGCAGACCCACAGCCCCTGTGCCTTTTTGCAAGTCTCTTGAGAGGTCAGGGAATATAATTTCTGGAGCTGGGGCCATTGTTCACCTGCAGTCTGCAATCGGGGACTCCCAAACTTTGCTACTTGCTAAAATCACCTAGAGGACTTTTAAAAATCCTATTGCCAAAGTTGCACCCCATACTAGTTAATTTGGTGCTTCGGAGTGGGAGCTGGAGGTTGGACTTGGGCATCTTCGCCCTGGGTCAAGTAGGAGGAACTTCCGGCCCCAGTACTGGGAGTTCTGCCCCAGGTAAGGTTCCTTTCTAGGAGGTAGGCCCACTGCTATTCCTCATTCCTGTTCTGATTGTGACTGTTGCCTTGCTGGTTCTGATAGTTTGTCACACACACAAAAATGTGAGCTGACACCCACTTGCAGAGATTCAGAACACACATGGCCTGGTGCTTGTAAAAACAAACCACCAGACCCACTGCAGACTGTGAGGCCCTGTTTTATTTGATTCTCTGTGCAGAAGTTCAGGTAGACATGGTCCTACAGCCACTCTTGAGACTCCAGACTACAAAGACGGGTTTCCAGAGAGCATCTATGTACATATTAACTCTGATGCAAAATCCTGGGTTAGTCCAGGAAGAGATGGATAAGTGGTCTGGACTGACAGGGCACCAGGAACTTCTGTTTTATTGCTCGTCATCTCTCAATGCCATCTCTGTTCCTGCCTTGTCTTCCCTCCTCTCTGGGGGACCCTGCCTGCTCTGGCAGCAGTCACTGTGCCCTGCATCCCATTCTTCCTGCCAGCCAGCTTTTGCTCCCCATCAGCCCCTCTTCTCCACACTGATCGTACATGCCCCTGGGTCCTGAGCACCCTTCCTTTGGTCCACTCCGCCCTGCTGCCAGTTCCACCTTCAGCCTGCTGATTCCTCTCTTCTCTGTGCGATGGAAAGAACCTTGAGGGCCACCAGCGACTCCCTCATCAGCTCCACTGCTCTCCTTGGCCTCCCTGTGCTCATTCATGCTGCTGACCCAGCTTTATCACGAACCCCCAGCCACACTGTGATGAGACACTCGTCGGGCTTCTCCAGTCCCACTTTGGTTTCTGGTCCTCTGGGTCAGGGTCTGGGGCTGGTCCTTTTCTCTGCCCGTTTGCCTGCTCTCCTCCACTCCTGGGTCTCTACCCACAGTTCTGATCTCCCCCGAGCTTCTTCCATCTGTGTCTTTGGAGCCTCTTCAGAAGGCCTCGTTCTGAACTGGAGTCTTCCTCTCCTCCCAGCCTCGCTGCTAGAGCAGCTCTCCAGAGGCCTTCTCGCGTGGCTCGGCCTCTGTTCTGATGACTCCCTCTCACTCCCTCCCAACTGTCCTCTCCCTGGCAGTTTCACAAAGTTCTGTTTGTTCTTGACCCATAATTTCTCTCATCACAATCTCTTTCCAGCTCAAGGGCCACCATCCTAGCCTGTCTAGACCTTCCTGAAACCATGTTCCTCTGCCCAGGAACCCACCTGCCCTAGTCGTCATTCCTGGAGCCCTGTGGTCTGAGCTGCTCACCAAGCTGCTCTCCAGCCTCCTCACCCCTCCTCCCTCACACAGCCTCCCGCCTGGCGTCTGTGTCACCTGCCTCCAACCTTCCTTCATGCCATTCCCTTCTCTCGGCTCAACCAGATCCTGCTCATCCTTAGATTTTCCTTTCCTGTGTATAAAATGTGTCTTTATCGAGAATAGAAAGTGTTTTCCCTCTGAACTCTCTTATACTCTTCTTGTCCTTTTCCCATAGTGCTTTTGTTTATTGGCTCGAATCATTGGTCTTCCTGTGCTGTCCTCTATAAGCTGTTTAGAGGGCCAAGGCTGCCTTCCCATGGGCTCCATGGCGCCCCCTGTGGGGCCCTACCTGCATGGCAAGGGTTTTCAGCATCCACTTGTTTGCAGGTTGATTTAAAATTGTGGGTTGAGGTGTTGGGGTCATAGGGCCCAGGGTTTAATCACCAGC
Organism: Marmota monax; assembly: GCF_021218885.2. NCBI lineage: Eukaryota > Metazoa > Chordata > Mammalia > Rodentia > Sciuridae > Marmota > Marmota monax. The sequence goes on from NW_026692881.1 coordinate 19,010,419, forward strand.
ACTGGGAAAAAAAAAGGTGTGTGTAATTTTTTAATTTTAAGTTCCTTTTTTACAGCAAGAGAATTGTCTAGGACTAGTAAAAACAAGTATTTCCATAGAGTGAAGAAAAACCTGAGAGGGGGGCACAGTTAGTCTTCCTCCTGAAGAAGGAATCTAAAAAAGAACTTCTATAATTGAGAATTTAATGTAGGATAATTTAATACAGTGTGATCAGAATAATGGGGTTCATAATAGTTGATGGCATGTGTAGCATGTTAGTTGACCACTAAATATGAGCCCCTTTCTCCTGATTTATGAGAGAGAGGGATAATTGTGTCTGTTTCATAGAGTTACGAGCATTAACTGGATTAACAAAACATCATGAGGTGTTAGCACAGTTGCTTTTCGACAAATGGTTGCTTAACATTTGTTAACCCCTTGTAAAGAACGTGCTGTCGAGATGCCTGCTCCCTGGAGAGGTAGTCATAGGTAATGTGAGCAAGACACATTGGCTGGGACATCTAGGAGTGAGACTCATTGAGAACATTGCATAGGCCAGGAAACTCATGTGGAGCACCTCCCCTGAAAGGATTATAGTGGCTTCGGGGCTTTGGGGGATGGATAAGGTGCAGTCTTCCCCACAGAAGTGGTAACGATGGAGAGAAAGGTTGTAGACAAGTTGGAGAAAGAGAAACCGGGGGAAAGGTTAGGGGAGGCAAAGGGAGTTCTGTTCCAATGGAAGGAGACTCTAGGCACTTTTCCAAGATGATGAGGAGAAGGTCCATGTGCCCCCAGTGAGCTGGCCTGTTGGGTCTCTGCTCAGTTACTCAGGACATAGGGTTTATGAGATCGGAGTGGTTCTGTCCAGGACTTTGATCCATGGCCACAAACCATACTGGCCCTTGAGCTGGGTTCTACCCCAACTCTCGGTCCTGCAGGTCAGCTTGGGCAGCCACCACTGAGCACCAGCTCAGTGTTTTTCTCACTGATGGAGCAATAGCACCACCTTTTTGTTACTGGAGGGCTCTCAAAGAGCCCAAGAACTAAGGATGCTGGAGAATATTAAGTGGACTCGCAGATAATAACTGTCACACTTTATTACTACCTGCACATATCCATCCAAATCTGGTTTTCCTATTAAAGATGAATTAACCCCCTCTTCAACATGAGAAAAATTATCTAAAGCTTCCTTGGGATCATTGGGAAAGGAATTTAGACAAAAGCCTGAGGAAGGACCAAATTTTGTGTCAACTGTGCATACAGACTCACACGGCCAGACTCAACCACCCCTTTTCTTTCCACAGGGGAAAGTGGAAGTGGAAGCTGGGAAGGAGGGGATGAAGTTTGAAGCAAGTGCGTTCTCGTACTATGGCGTCATGGCCCTTACAGCCTCTCCAGGTGAGTTTGGATCTTGCTTCCTAGGCGGGGCCTTGCTTTAGGCAGTCCTGCCCTTCTACAGCAGCTTTCTCTCCATACCTGCCGATTGACTTTATTTACTTACTTTTTGAACTTTTTATTGATGTTAATCATAGTATACACTTTTGTGAGTTTCTCACACTGAACACACCTGTGTAGTCCATCATTGAGGTCGAGACAGAGCGTCACCCACCTCACAGAAGCCCCCTCAGGCTTCCTGAGTCACTGTCCCCCCAAAGCAACTACCATCTTGAGCTTTGTATAAATGGAATTATGCAAATGTACTCTGTGGAGCTCTGCTTCTCCCCCTCCGTGTCGTGCTTGTCACCCTGGTCTGTGGTCTTGTGTGTGCTTGTTACGTGTTTCTTCTTGCTGCATTGTAGTATTCCATTGTGAGAATCTACAGCTGATGGACACTGGTAGTGTCCTTTCCTGTTTGGGGCTACTTGAACTGTGTGCGGAACCTTCCTGGCCGTGTCTTTGGTAAACGTGTGTGTGTTGAACTGGAACTGCTTGTCATGGCCTGCGTGCTTCTTCAGCTCAGGTGGACACTGCCCAATAGTTCCCAGAGGGTTGTACCAGTCACACCCCTGCCTGTTCTGTGAGGGTTCCAGTCACTCTCCACCTAACATTGGAGACTTCTAAATGTTAGCTACTCTGGAAGTTCTTATTTGCATCTTTCTGAGAATGAACAAGTTTGTTGATACCTGCAGCCTACGGCCACCTCTCCTCATCTAGAGAGCAGGCCTTTTGAGTTGGCCAGCTAAGGGGTGGGTATGCCATGGTAGATTAACCAAGAGCTCCATGCAAAAGATTCCAAGATGCTGTAAAGCTGCCCCAGTCCGAGAAGGGCATGAACACGGACATACCTGGTGTGCTTGCTCACCTCGGATGGGTCTTGAGTGCACCTCTGCATTTGCCATGGAGGGCATTCACTTGCAGCCTTGCTCTGGCTGGAGCAGGTCAGCAGGTAGACAGGTGCCGGAGTGCCACCTTGTGGCCAAAATGCCAAATGATAGACTGTCTTGGGAAACAGACCTCCAACCTAAAAATAACCCAACCTAAAAAGATGACTGTCACTTTTGAAAAACACTCTTAAAAAAGGGAGAGGACATCTCCAGACAAGTCTGTTTTTGTGATGTTTTTCTCTATCTACTGTGCCAGCCGGCAGTCTGAGGGGCCCAAGGATGTTACAGGGCTCTGTCGAAAGCCAGGGCACTGTCGCATGTCTCTCAAAGTTCTAAACTTCCTTTGGCCCAGATGCATCTCCTCACTGTCCCATGCAGGTCTAGGGGGGCCACAGGCACTGACCAACTGCTGACGGACACCCAGTATGAACACAGGCCTTTCTGACCCTAGTTAGTAGGTGTGTCTGTGGTAAACTTGAAGGTGATCTTCTGTTTTCACTGTTAGCTTGTGTGAGAGAGGCTTTTACCAGACATGAGGAGACCTGGGTACAGCCACAGTTCCATCATTATAGGCTATATGACATTAGGACAGGCCCTTGGCTTCCTCATTGTTGAAGAATATGATAATATTTCCTCCTGTGATTATTAGGATAGAAGGCAGTAGTGGTTCCACAAGTGTGCTGTGACCTTTACAACATGAGCAGAAATGTCTTATAATATAAAGATGTTGTCATTGTGACTACTTTTGGCAGCCAGCCTCAGATTAGCCTCAGGTTAGCAGAACCAGATCTGTATGGTGACTTTGAAAAGAAAGAAGCCCCACCTGTGCTCTTTCATTGATTGCTGGTTCTCTAAACCTAAATATTAGCCCAGTGCATATTGAACCACATTTTAGGGACAAATCTCATTCAGAAGAGGAATTGAAGAATACCCGTTCACTAGCAAGGCCCCGGGGTGGCAATATCCTCCCTCGCCTAGTTTGAAGCTATCAATAAAGAAGGGAAGTTTATTAACACTATTTCACTTATTCCGAAGCCTAGTGTTGTACTCGACTGTACATCTAGCTGTCTGGAATTTTGTATATTCATTGAGAGATGCATTTAGTGCAGGCACGTCAAGATAAAGAGATGCCTGTTTCTATTTATTAAAGTTAGCTGTCTGGAAAAAACCTACAATCCTTGGTTTTCAAGATGTGCCCAACATTGTGTGTCGATGGGACCGCAGTTCCCCCTCCGAGTAAGTGGCAATGAGCATGACCTTGATCAGCCATGCTCAGGAAATCTGGGCTTGAAATGCTTTATTCAGTTTCCTCTATTTTGAAATTTGAAATTATTCCAAAGCAGTGCAAAGCATCAGGTCAAAAAAGACTCACCGAGAATGTGAATGAATTGAATAATTAATTACTTGCCACAGAAACGAGCGCTGTGGGCTGTGCGCTGAATAAGTATTGGGTGCGGCTTGGCCATCCTCTTGGTTGATCAGTTGGGCTCCCTTTTTGGGTGGCTATTTGTGATGAGGTCCTTAGCAGTAGCATGTTTGGGGGCTGCGAACCTCGATGCGGTATTATTGGCTTAAGAGATTTCTAGGCTAGGCAGGGAGCATGTGAATAGGATTTCTCCTGACTGAAGCCTCCCCGGTACCTCTTCCTGGAAAGCAGTGTGGGCTTTGTTTGTCATATTACATGGCTTTTGCATTTCTGTGATTGAATGCTCCTATCAGTAGAACAGGTGTCCGCTCCTGTCCCTTGATTACAGAGATCTCCCTTCTTGCCTTTCAATATGGTCTCACCCTGTTTTTCTCCATTTTTTCAGTTCCTTTGTCCCTGTCTCGTACCTTTGTTGTCAGCAGAACAGAGTTGTTAGCAGCAGGTTCTCCAGGTAATTCTGCATGTTTCCTTTTCATTCTCCTGATTTGCCTCCCCGACCCTGCGCAAGCTGGCTGGCCTGGTCTGCTCCCTCTATTTGGACAAATCTGCTTCTCATTTTCCTTGGAGCCCTGAGACTAAGGTTCTCTGACTCAACAGTGAGCCATTCAGGAAAGCATAAGCCACTGTAGGTACAGAAAGAGTTAGGAAAGCTGGGAAAGGATTCAGGAACACAGAAAGGGAGAATGACAGGCATCCTTAATGTCACCTGCCCCATCCCACCTGCACTGCTAGCCTGGGATTCTTGGGTCAGCAAGGGGACGGCGTCTTTTGTACCTTCCTCTGTCTCCTGGAGTATGGAGGTTGCAGGGTCTCAAAAGCTGAGGCTAGAACACATTCATCTTCTACAGAGTGTATTAGATCAAAAGCCTGAAGGACCGTGAGCTTTTCTTAGCAAACTAGGATAGTTCTCCATCCACAGAGGTCAACAACATTCCTGTTTCTTTGGTCATTTTTCCAGCATCCATGTGAACAGGGGGCATGTATTTCTGCTTACTATCAGGCAGGTGGCCCCCGCTTCTCCCTGTTTCCCTTTGTTTGTTTTGAAATTAGTACCATGCACATTCCTAACCAGCTGCTGATTACTGCCCCGCAGGAGAGTTTGGCCATGCCTAGCTAATATGTCCACCCATTAAAAAGAAAGGCTTAATCTTTCTTTAATTAAATTTGCTGGACTTTCCTATTGGGTAATACAACTTTTATATTTATTTTGTTCCATACAGCTTATGTTTTTAAACCTGACTGATGAAATTTGCATCTTATAATCCAGTTTAGCAAAACTCTACAATGCTGATATTCGGTAAAAGAGGCAAACTTTGTCTTAGAAGTAAACTAATGTTCCCTCAAATCTTTGCTTCTAAAGTTTGGGGGTAAGATGTCATAGAGCTCTAAACAAACCAGCCAGCAAAATACGTGTGTGTGTGTGAGTGTGTGTGTACACACATTTTTTCATTTTGTTTGCTTGTGTCTGTTACCTGTTTAAATTGTTCAGATGCTAAAGCAGGTGACTTTGGGATGAAGCCCCTGGACATGTAATTTGCATTTTACTTTTACCATAGAGCTTAGAAATTTCTCAGCTCTGCCTGCTTCATCTGATCCAGTGATCGTGAAGTCCCCTTTTGTAGGTCCACACTTGCAGGGATGCTCACATTGCAGTAATGTGTGATACCTAGCAAACGGGAGTTGGACGGAACCAGTGATTTCCAGCCTCTTCCAGCAAGGAGCCTTTTGGCTCCAGGCAGGAGGCTGGGAATGTTTCTTTATTGTGTCTTCTAGCTTACTGCTTAAAGGAAGGAATTGAGTCTGAGGCAGGATGGATAAAATCAGCCAGGACAAAGCAATAAAATAAGAAGCCAGCAAAAAATAAAAATTGAAATTTCCCCCCATAATTTTATGAAACCTTAGCACATAAATTGGATGACAAAGTATGACCTGAACTGAGGGACAGCTGCTCCAGCCTTGACTCTGTGTGGTAAGGGTCTCTCTGTATCTCATCGCAGGTGAATGCATTTGATTCCAGGGGATGCCCCAGAATTGCTGGATGGTGCATGTAACATGGGGCAGACAGATCCTATTACCTTCCTAAATTTTAGGACATCTCTGGTCTCCAAGGGTTTTTAGATAAATGATGTGGACCTGTATTATTAAGTCTTACTTTAATTGTTATAATGACTGCACTTGAGGTACAAGCTGTGAACTGAAACCAAGTGTTGTGTCCCCACTTGATTATGCCAGGCATCTGTGCGCTATAGAAGGGGTTCTGGGAAATGGGCTGCTTCTCCAGGCACTGCTATGGCATACAACAGGAGTGGGCTTCAGGTAAAGGAGAGGGTCCATCCCCAAAAACAAAGGGCTATGGTCACTAACAAGACTCAGAAGTATGCAGAGGCCCCAGTCTCCACCTGCTAGTGCATAAGGTCTGACCAAAAAGCCAAGTGTCCTGTCAGTGCCTTGCTTTTACACCTTTAAATTTTAACACTTAGAAGTAAACACTGTTTCAAAAAGTATAGGCCTGTAATCCTAGAGGCAGGAGGATCACAAGTTCAAAGTTGAGACCCTGTCTCACAATGAAAAAGGGCTGAGTTTGTGGCTTAGTGGTTAAGCACTCCTGAGTTCAATCCATAGTACCTCACCCCCTGAAAAAAGTTATCTATAGAAATGCTGATGGGATTTATGGCCAAAGCCCAGAGGTACAGTAGGATCCCTGTCTCAAAGAAGTAATGGAGGCAAAGCAGGTGAGGTGGTGCAACCTGTAATCCCAGCAACTCAGGAGGCTGAGGCAGGAGGATCACAGGTTAGAGGCCAGCCTCAGCAATTTAGCGAGGCCCTAAGCAACTTAGTGTGACCCTGTCTCAAAAAAAAAAAAAAAGGGGGGGGGGGACTGGGGTTGTGGCTCAGTGGCAGAGTGATCACTTAGCACAAGTGAGGCACTGGGTTCGATCCTCAGCACCACATAAAAATAAAATAAAGATATTGTGTCCACCTACAACTATATATATAATTTTTTTTTAATAAAAAGAGCTGGGGATGTGGCTCAGAGGTAAAGCACCCCTGGGTTTAATACAAAAAAAAAAAGCCCAAGAAACAACTCCTCATATTTCTGTTATTGTGGGTGACATTATCACCACGAGGAAAGACTTTGTCCTGAGGATTGGTGCGTAATGAAGAGTCTGAGGAAGCTAATAGGAGAGAATATGAAATGTTAACAAGGCACTTTTATCAAGTTCATACTGGATGTCAGATGTTATGCTAAGCACTTTGTTATCTTTTTACCCCTCAGATCTTATGAGGTAGGTACTTTATTGTGTACTTTTTACAGATAATGAATTTGAAGCTTAACAAACTTGGTCACCTGTTCTAAAGTTCCATTCTGCATTGATAAATTATTAATGTGCCTTGTTCTTATATAAGATAGTGGAAAGAAACAAGAGAAACTGCTACTCTGAATTTAATTTAATTTAATTTAACAGTGGAAAACTGGTTAATGACATGACAATTGTAGACATAAAAGTTTTGACATGGAAATCTTAAAAGAAAGTGGATTCATCATCTGAGAGTCCCAGAGCACTAATGTTTATTCCAAATGTCTTATTTAAAGAGGGACATTTACAAATGTAGGTTAAGACTGGGGGATCAGGATGGGCTGAAGGGTTGGTAACACATGATATAAAGAACAGCAGCTGAGGGGCTGGGGTTGTGGCTCAGCAGTAGAGCACTCGCCTAGCATGTGTGAAGCCCTGGGCTCGATCCTCAGCACTATATATATATATATAAATATAAATATAATAAAGGAATAAAGGTATTGTGCCCATCTAAAACTAAAAAAAGCATTTGGCCTGGAAAAGAGTAGACTTCAGAAGGACATGACTCTCCTCATATTTTAAGGACTATTTCTTTCAAATAGCAGAGGAATAAAAGTTGTCCAGTAGTACTCCGGAGTGGAAGTGAGACTAGGTTGTCACTGAAAGCCAAGGAGGCTGAGTTTGATTGACCATGAGGACAACTTTCTGACAATTGAAGGGCAAGACTAGATACTCTTCTATGGGAGTATCTGTCAGGGAAAACTTGCAAAAATAGGTCCCCTCCATACCTGTGACATCATACAATTCAGGACCTGTTTGTTGTAAGCACCCAGTTAATATCTGTGCAACAGAGGTGGTTGGGAAAGCAAAAATGGAGAAAGCCTTGTAGGGATAGGTTTTATTTTTATTAAAAACTACAATGAATTTCCTCTAAGAGTAAGAACAGTACTCACCTGCAACTCCTTTTACTTTATCTTATTGAAAGGATGTTATCAAAACTTCACCAAAGCTGGGCATGGTGGTGCATGCCTAAAATCCAAGCAGCTTGGGAGGCTAAGGCAGGAGGATTGTGAGTTCAAAGCCAGCCTCAGCAAAAGTGAGGTGCTAAGCAGCTCAGTGAGACCCTGTCTGTCTCTAAATAAAATACAAAATAGGGCTGGGGATGTGGCTCAGTGGTTGAGTGCCCCTGAGTTTAATTCCTGGTATTCCCCTGCCACCCAAAAAAAAAAAAAAAAAAAAGCTTCACTTAGAACTGAGTGTGGTGGCACACCCCTATAATCTCAGAAGGTTGAGGCAGGAGGTATGTAAGTTCAAGGCTAGCCTCTGAAATGTATCAAGACCTTGTCTCAAAATTAAAAGAACTATGGATATAGCTTAGTCATAGTGTTTGTCTCGCATGTACAAAGTCCCTGAGTTCAATCCCCAGTACTGCACAAGGAAAAAAAAAAGGAAAAAAATCTTAGTCCAGGTTCTTGAGGATTTGGTATCCTCAGTGTTCTGCATTCCTGAGCTATCCTCCAGCTGCCTGGTGGGATTATTGGATCAGAGACAAAGGTAATAGGCTTGGCTGGGGGTCAGGAATGAGAAAACAGAAGTATTTTGAGCCATTTAAAACACATATGGATTTATGGACATTCTCCAGTCTTTTTTTGTTTTTGCTTCTGGCAAAGGTAAGAGCCATCCTCTTGTAACCTGTGTTTGATATCAGGTGACTAGGTGACTTTGCTATCTCAGGCTTTGTCCCTCATCTGTACATTTCATAGCATCCAGTGATGTTCCTCCCAAAGGTACAAGGCCACTGTGAGACTTGGGAGGATTCTGTCACAACTGAGATCAACATAACCTGTCCCTGAGAAGCCAATGAGGCTATCTGTGCAGGACGCCTGTGTTGTAGCTGCAGGGCAACGGCACCTGGGATAAGCTCATGGGGCTTGTGTGGTAATTATTAGTTTTCACTTGGAATAAAGAGCCGACTATTGGCTACCTCTGCTTTAAGGGGCATTTTCTCCTTTTCTAGGTGAAAATAAGTCACCTCCTCGCCCATGTGGCTTAAATCACTCAGACTCTCTCAGTCGAAGTGACCGGATTGACGCAATAACACCAACGCTGGGGAGCAGTAATAACCAGCTCAATTCTTCATTTCTGCAAGTCTACATCCCTGATTACTCAGTGCGAGCCCTTTCCGACCTTCAGTTTGTCAAGGTAAGTGAAGAGAGGGTGGCTTGGCTGGACCCTGGGTAGATGCCAATTTCTATGGCAGATTGTTGGGGCTTCCTAGCCCCTCCATTGTGCTTTCCGTTTGAAACTGTGTTCCAGTTCTTTTCCACAAACCCTCCCTCTCTCAGCTGGGCCCAGGACTAAGTCTAGGAAACACATTTATCCTTTGGCTGTACCAATTGAGCTGCCAAATCAAAGGTAGCCTGTTCAGGGGCTGGGAGCTGGAGATCTGGAGAAAAAGAGCCAACATTTTCCAAAAAGCAGTCGTGAGCCCATGACGAGTGACTCTGGGTAGCTTGGAAGGGGTGGTGAGCTTGGGAGACTCACAAGGCTACTGAGGGGGATGCACCTCTGGAGAGCCTCCTCTTGCCTTCTGCCCTGGAGATAGGTTCTTTTCTTAGTGTAGTGGAAGCTCATCTCTATTTTCTCATCTCTCTGGTATTGAGTCAAAATTTGGAAATGGTTTACATCAGTAAACTGACTTGTTTGCCATAGTCAATCTGAACTTTAAAAAGTGACTCCATTTAAGCCTGGAACCCTGGCACATGCCTGTAGCCTCAGCTACTTGGGAGGCTGAAGCAGGAGGATTGTTCAAGGCCAGGCTGAGACCCCATCTCTCAAAGGCAATTAAAAAAAATGGCTTAGTTTATGCTCAAGGATGATTTTCTCCTGTAGTAACTACTATTATACATTAAATCCTTTTGGGGGATTTAATGTATAATATATGTTAGAGACAAGAGGACCTAAAATTAAGCATTCTCTTGGTTTGTTTTCTGTGTCATCTTCTGGCCCCAGATCTCAAGACAGCAATACCAAAATGCCTTGATGGCATCCCGGATGGACAAAACCCCTCAGTCTTCAGACAGTGAAAACACTAAAATTGAATTGACTCTTACGGAGCTGCATGATGGGTTGCCAGATGAGACGGCCAACCTGCTCAATGAACAGAACTGCGTGACACACAGCAAGGCCAATCACAGCCTGCACAACGAAGGCGCCATCTAGGGGTGCCTACACTGGCCCTCCTTGACCGTCCCCCCCCTGAGGCTCTGGCCTCTGTCAGACCATGACTTCATTAGTATGAGCTTGTCTGCCATGCTGCGTCCTGCAACATTCTGAGACCAAAGACTTTGTCCCCTTCCTGGAAGCCGCAGAGGACAGCAAGAGAAGGAATGGGAAACTAGAGATGAGAAAGCGACAGCTGGGGCATGGTGTTTAAGATTTTGGAGATGAACTTCTTCGCCCAAATAGAATCATGTTTATTTTTTCAGCTGTACCTTTTATCATTTACTCACTCTCCTCCCTCAATTTGCATGAAGTTGAAAATTGTTGCGATTTATTTTTTCAAGAGATCATGTTTTTCAAAAGTGTCTTTTGCAGAGTTTTAACTTGTTCTGTCTGAACTCTGCTGTGGTCCCATGATGTGACCCTAATAGGATGGACTTGCCCTCAAGTGGCCTGCCGTGGCCTTCCCAGGGAGGGACACCCTTCCTCTGTGCCCCAGTGGGTGTCGCTGTCGAACTTGATGGATGAATGAAGAAAACCGTGTCACTGCAGAACCTGCCAAGTCTGTCGTCACTGTGGGGTGTGGCATGCAGAGGGACCTGTGGTCGGTCGCCTCTCTGTGCTCAGTGTTGTTTTTGAGAATTTAATGTTTAACCATGCCCCTTTCCCTCAGGAAGGTTTAACATTTGCTTGGGAATGTGATTTTGCTCCCACCCTAAGGAATTTTTATCACCAAAATGAATGTTAATGAATTTTAAACCCATGGTTTATCATTGGCAAGAGGCAAGTTGACTTCATCCTGACATTCCTTCGGCCTGGGGTCTCTGGCTCAGCCAGCTGTCCTCTCACACCCCAGTTCACAGAGCGCCGTCTCCACCTCCCCAGCCCTTGCTCTTGCTAACCCAGGATGCTGCTACACAGATGCCAAATGGAGACCTTCCACAGGGCTTTTCAGTAAACATGTGATGTGGAGGTCACGTCCCTTCCCTTCCCACGGGAACATATGTAGTTATCAGAACAGGAGATGGATTCTTTACTTGGGGCCAAGAGGGCATGTCTAAACCCATGTTTTTAAAGGAGGGAACTTTGGGGATTTCCAGGGAGCCAACTGTCCTCCTTTTCCTTCGTCTCTGGGCTCAGGAAGCCCATTGGTGGCAGCGTCCCCCAAGGACTGCTGTGCCTCCTGCCTCAAATGCAGCCTGCACTAGAGAGGCTGCTTGGACAGCCAGGGTCAGTTTGGCCCCAAACAGGGATTCAGCAACCAAATGTTTGTTGTGGCCATTTCATGTGTGTCTCTGTCTTACTTTAATACCAAATTTACCATGTGTAGTGAAATTAATGTCAGCAGATATTGAGTGACTGCTTTCTTAACTAGCTTATCTGTGTTTTACCATTAGCCCAAGAGATAGGTGCATCTTGCTAGCGATATTCATACACTGAAATGAATTCTCCTGCCCACAGTGTTTATATAGGACTATCCATACCCACTGAGGCTGGTCACTGGCAGAGAAGAGAGCATTTCTGCATTTGGGCTTACTGCATGCAGGAGGGGGGGCTCAGCAGCAGTCTTCTGCCCCCTCAGGTAGGAAGTGTGCTCACCCCTGGTTGGGCTATGTGGGGGGTGATGTGCTGGGCTGGCCTCTTGGTGAGCAGTTTGGTGGCTGTGGTGTCAATGCATGACTGATTTAAGTGTTTGCCCTGAGGTGGCAGTACGGGCATGTCTTCCTCAGATGCTGTCATGCCCCTTAGTGAGAGAGATACTGGCCTCACTTGGTGGAGGGTCATGGAGAGTGCCCCTAAGGGACACCTAGGGACAGAGCCTGTATCGTGTAGCACCCCACACTGGAGTGTCCCCTTTTTCAAGTATGTCCATCCAAGTTAAAAAGCCCATTTCCTAAGATGCATCTAGCCAGACACAACACAGATATGACAAGTGTGTACAAATGAGAATTCTCTGTAACAAAAAGAAACCTGGGCCTGGCCATAGCAGGGGTCTCTCCCTCAATGAACTGCCACTTTGGCCCAGTGGTGCTTGCCTTCCCTGAGGTCTCGGGAGCCAGGTGGTCAAGCCGAGGCTCTGTGGCCTCAAAGAACTTCACCCAGACCACCTCTCGGGCCCAGGGCCTCTCTCCATGTACAGTCTCAGGGCAGCCTTGCTAACAGGAGCCTCTGAAATGAGAGTCACAGGCTGGTGTCTTTCTCAGAGCCCCACTGTTGTTCATGGATCCTAAAGACCTGTGAGAGGGGAGTAGGGGGAATACCAGCCACTGCCTCTTAGGAGAAACAGGAAATTTTTAGTATGCTGTCTTGCTGCTCAGCATGGTGGCTTCTTGCAGAGTATTCTGCTTATAAGGAGCTGGCAAGGTGGCACTACAGTGGGGCTCCCAGAGGATGAGGTTTTAGCCTGCCAAGATTTTACTCATTTTCTGTTAACTATTTTTCACCTTTGATTCACACTTTTGATAACACAAAATCCAGAACAGTTCCTATCTGGTCCCCAAAGGAACAAATGTGAACTATATGTAGCTATAATTACAGCTGAGGAGAGCTAAAGACCCTTCAAATAGCACTCATGTCTGAACCACCAGGTTCTTTTCCAAATCTCATGTTCCCTCTGAGTCAGATCCCTCAGACAGTTGAAGGAGAAACACTGGTCCCTTTCTTCTCTGGGGCAGCAGGAGAGTGGTCTCACTTAGGAGGACCCATGCCAGTCGGAGCTGTAAAGTCATTGGGGCTGGGCTAAAAAGACTGTTAATTAGGTTAAATCTTGGTGCATAGTTGCTGCACCTCAGCGCTCTGGCTGGATTGTCCTCTCCTAGGGTTGCCATCCAGATGCAGCCCCCACCCTCAGTTCTGTGCTGAGGGCCTTGCCTATAGTGGCCTCTGCTGCCAGCCTGGCTCTATGGTTTGGGAGAGACCACACTTTCTCCTAAGCAGCCACTCTGGCATCCTGAAGGCTCCACTGGAACTAGACTCCTGGGATCCGAATGTCCAGGACATTTTGCCCTCTTTGCAATGGGGCTGTTTTCAAACTGTCTTTAGAGGTTCCCTCCCTTCATGGTTCTGTTCTGTATTTATCGTCATTTTGTCTGTATTCATCAGGCAAGTCCAAAATCATGTATTTAAACTCTTAGGAAAACAGAACTCTAAGATTTGTAAATGGATTTACTAAGGCACTAATCAAATAGCTTAAATCTTGGTATTTAAATAAGTTGAATTTGAAAGGGTGCCACATTCAATTCTGTTCTTCCTTCCTTACCCTCCACCCCGTCCCCCACACTGCACTCCCTGCAGAGAACTCAGTGCCATGGTGGACATGTTTGGCTTCCCTAGTGGAGAAAGTAGGGCATCTTGCCTCTTTCTAATGTTTTTTTTTCCCCCCCAAGGAATTTGTGCAAATGCTGAATGCAGTACTTCACATTAATATTGAACACTAACTAAATAGATTTACCTTGACACCCCCATTCCATACAACTACAGGACCAGCTTTTCCAAGTCTAGGAAAATAGTGGTAGATGCCAATAGAAATGCATTTTTATACCCCTAGGAAACAAAGGAACAGGATAATTTTGAGCTAAGCAGGAACCATAAATTTCAGCCTTCAAATTCTCCAGGTTGAGGAGCAGACCTAAGGAGGCACTGACTAAGCCCAAGTCCCAGCTGACAAAAATATACACCACCTGTCATCTTTTGAAGGCCACCCGGGATCTGTGACCATCTTTGCCATACCTGGGCCATGGAGCAAAGTCTCCAAGGAGCTTTTCAGGGATAGTCCCAGGCAGATGACTCCTGTGTGTTGGTGCAGAAGGTGCTCTCTTTGGTCCCTGGGTCTCCAAGAAAAGGCCAAGGAGGGCTGACTTTGCACACTGCATTGCATAACCCATGCTCCCAGGTGGTATGGGCAGTGGGCACAACTCCTGTCTGCTCTAATCCTAGAGATGGACTTTTGCAAAGGTTTGGGAACACAGGGCTGACCCAACAGGGAGGGGCTAGGTGGCTTCTGTGGCACAATTGCTCCCTACTTTGTGGAGGAAACAGCTCTCTCCTGGGCCATATTGCTGTTGATCTGGGCTGTACACTAGTGGTGCTTCATTCTGGCAAGGGTAACTGGGTGAGGTGTAGGCTAACCCAGAATTAGGGATTTAGAGTTGAATATGAAAGCAATTTTGGAAATTCAGAAACTTTTGATACGAACTTTTTCCATGAGCAAGATACTCAGTGGATTTTTATACCTCAGGGCCATTTTCATTTGTTTTGAGTGGTCTGATAGGAGAGAGAGATAAATTCAGACACTTCTAGGTTGAGGTTCACTTGCCTCCATTTGAGGGATGAGTGGTGCACCAAGACAGCCTGCTGATACTGCTGTCCTTCAAGGCTGTGACAAGTGGGCCTTCCTCCTTTAGCACTTGCATGCTTTCTGCTGGCTGCTAACTAATGCTTGCTTGCTGGTTTTCCCTCTGCTTCTTCCTTAATGGAAGACTCACATTCCAGAGTCCCTGGTCAGCCACAGGACTGGAGGAAGAGATGGCAGATACCAGCAATGGCAGAGAGAGAGAGTGGCCTTCCTCTTGCTGCCTTTTGCTGGGAATCTTCTTTGCTTCTTAGAACTATGGTTGACTTAGCTCAAGTAACATTTTTTTCTGTATACTAAGGCCACTGACATCATCTCAACTAGAATCACATTAAGTATCTTTTGGGAAATACCAGATGGTATTTTAAGCATCATGGAAACAACAGTACTAGTGGCAAGAGTCAAATTTTAAGTGTTTGTATGTCACGGTTTTTATGTGCACAGATCAATGCAGACTTGATGAGTCTGTCAACATTTTCAGGATATAATGCCTGTTGAGACCATGTACAAATTCAAAGAATGATTGATTGGGAGTATTATCTTGCCTTTCTGGTGTTTGCCCATATCTGATGTACACGGACTCACTTAAGAAATGAGTGAGAGCTAGATTCCTCTTCAGAAGCATCCTGAAGAGAACTATTTAATGGGCCCGATGGGCTTGGTTGGGTGCCTGCCCTTTTTGTTGAAGACTCAGGACCCTTGAGTATAAGCAGTGGGCATCCAGGCAGAGCAGAGGAAGTAGGAAAGAATGAGGTCTTTGGAGTCTCATTCCCCAGAGCCCCAGCCTAGCTTCTGATTCATTACCCACCCTGTCTGAAGTCTGTTGTGGAAGGTAGAGTGTATCAATCCATTGACTTTTCTTGTTTTTGCAGTCTTTAAATCCACAAATGTATATGCTTTATTTTATATTATTTATTATGTACATACACCTCTACTGTTAGTATGTCTGTGACCAAGATATGTTCTGAAGCCCCTCATCCATGGAGCTTAGGGTTCTGTTGTCCCTTAAGTTGGATGAGAGGGCAGTGGTGGGTTCCCCCCACCTAAAAAACATGTTGCTGCTCTTATGTTGGCCTCTGTATCCCCAGCCCCCTTTGGGGGGCCCACCTCTACTCCTGATGATCAGTGTTTGGGAGGATTGTGAAGGCAGACCTTCTACCTTGTGGTAGGGCCTCTCAAATCCTTTCATGATGTACTGCAGAGGTAGTTTCTTGGTGACTGGGTCCTTTCTCCGATACAGTGGTACAGTTGGCTGAGACCACAGCCTCCTTCCTCACCCCCTCTCCCAGCCAGGTTGTTTGCCTGGTCCCACAGTGATGGCCTCTACCTTGGATCACAAAATGCTTCTCTCTGGACCACGGAAGCTGCCTGCCCATCTGGGCTGTTAAATTTGCCTTTTCTTGGTGTTGGGGCCCAGTGCCAACATTGCCTTGGTCCTTGTATAAGCCCTGCTTTGTCTGATTTTCATCCTCCTTAGCCTTTACTCACTGTATCATGGTGTACATTTCATGCATTTGAGCAGTGAAGTTTTCTGAACACAGTATTGAGAGCTGTGTGAAGTTAAATAAGCACAAGTCGAGTGTATAGGTTTCATGAGCTGATTGTCATAATGAATGCATTTTATAAATCGAATGTTGTAGATTTACAATTTCTCCTATTTATTTTGTACCAATTTATTTGTAAATTTTGTGATTGTTTAAAAAGGTTTTGTTTATTTCTATTTAGATAAATGATGATTTTCTGTTCACCCTTTTAGATGTGTGTTCCCTCTTTCCCTTTTCATCTATGCAACACCAACCATGCCATCTTGTTCAGGCTTGATCCCTGCCCCACGGCATAGCTCTACTGGTGGGAAAGCCGGGAATGGATCTCAATAGGGCATCTCCTTTGGACACATACTTCAAAGTCTGTGTTAAGAGTGGGTACAAATTCAGTACCTCCAAGTTACAGTCTGGTACTGACAGTTCAGGGGGAGAAGAGGTGTTCTTTCCAAGGAATGAAGTCTGTCCCCCATCAGTTAATCTCTAAATTAAGACAATAAAAAATATTCAGTTAACTCTCCCCAAACACAGGCGCTCAGCCACTTATAAAATAATGCAGTGGGCAAATGGCCATACTGGGGTTTTCTGGGTAAGAACAAAGGCTTTATGTAGGCATCTCAACTGGCTCTTAAGGACTTACAAAGCCTTTCTCATCTTTATCTATATGCAGTATAGGAGGAAGGTCAGAGCAGGCATAGATGGGTCACCCTCAAGTTCCTGGCACAAGTATGGGGCAGTATGGTCAGATGCTCTTTAGGATTCAGTGGACATCCTACATTCCCCAATAATCCAGTATACAAACCTTATTCCCTTCCATCCCTATTTCAGGTCTTCTATTCCTTTACACTCTTCTCACATGACTGGATCCTGAAGAACTTCCAGTCCATCTTCAAGACCCCTCTGTGATCCATTCCTAGGCCCCTTTTTGGAGTTCTTTTTTGCTCTATTCATAGTCTCTATTTTACATTCCAAAGAGAATCATGCTGTAAGAATGGAGCTTCCTGACTGGTTCTTTATAGACCCCACTGATTTAACCATGATGTTTACAGTATACTTACACTTGTCCTGTAGATGGAGACATTTCAGTGAAGAACTGCAGACAAGACTGGCTTTTGAGACCCTTCCTGACCTAACTACCACTCCCACCTTACCAGTTGTTACCCCATTTCCTGAAAGTAGAACAAGGTTTATCCTTATCTAGTTAAGTTTATCTTCTTGGGAGCCTGTTTTTCCTAGTAGCAGGGTACAAAGCAGCATCAGGCAGAAGGAAATCACTGAAGAACATTCATTTCTAACTTATAGCCTTGGTTGGGTTTTCTTGCTATACTCACTCTAGGTGAGTCTTTAGCTTAGCTCGGGAATGCCCAAATAAAGTGGAGGCATATTTTCCTACTCTAAAGGATTTGCCTAAGCTTTTCCTCTGCATCCTTGAAGCTACACATGTCAGCTCATTCTTATGTTTTATTGTGACATGCCTTGGCTTTCTATTTTACATAAACTGTGTTCCCCAGAGCCTCTTCTCAACTTGATGCTTCTGAGGAAACAAATACTGATCTAGAGGAAGTGAATGATACAAACTGAATGACCTTTTCATAGCCTGGAGTTGATTTCTAGAAACTTAACTTTTTTGAAAGTAGTTAAACTTAGAGGCTGACTCCTTATTAAAATCAAAAAGTTGAATTCTATAAGATGGCTAATAAACTCATTTTCTTTGTTTAACTGCTTTAACATTTTCTCTCCAAGGGTCTCACATCTGTACTCATATTTTCAAGAAGTCCCAGGACAAAGATGGTTGTAATTTTTCACTGTTAACTTTCTATTGGCATGCCATCTCCTCTGGTAGATGATTATGAGGCCTGAGAATGCAAGTTTTTAAGGGGGAATGAATTGCCAGACTCCTTTGTTGAAGTGGTTTTCTCAGTAGGGTGCTAGTGATTGTGAAGTGTTCAAACAGTAGACCAACACTGTACAGGAACTTTTAGACTGAGCCACAGTTTTGCTACATCATTTGAGTTCTACATAGTGGGCCCCCAAATAGTTACTTGCTTCAAAATAATCACACCACAAATCAAAGGTTATAATCTGGTGAGAACATTCTCTCAAAAAAGAAGTCTGGACATTTAATAAATATTTTCACTTTGGGGAAGATTTTCTTGGCAAATTCTTTCAGGTATCTTGGGAGCTTGTGAGGCTTGGACCATTCCATCTTCTATGAGAAAAATGTCAACTCCATTATGTTGTTTGGGTTCCAGTTTGTATGGATCTCAACCCAGATTCTTTTAGGCCTCATTTACAAACCTTTGGGGAGAACAGACCAAATACAAATACAGACCAAATATGTGTGTACCTATTTGTACCTAATTTGACTCATGAAGCAATCTATCTCAGCCACTCTTATTCTATTAATAAGTTGGAACCCAGGTATCTTTATTGTATGTGAGGAAAAAAAGGGACTTGAAACTGGTTGTTTTGTTTTAAATTGGAAAATACAAATTACTTAGACGTGGTCAAGTCAGCAAGTTTGAAATGAAATGTTCTGAGTTCAATTAGGAGTACTACTTTGTGTTAAAGCTCTGCACAAGAACTTAAACTACTGAATATCACATCACTTCACCACAGGAACATTTTCTGAGAAATGTGTCATTAGGTGTTTTCATCATTGCAGGGACATCACATGCATGTACTTATACAAACTAAGATGGCTGCAAGATTACTAGGGAATATAATCTTATGGGACTTCTATGGTATACACAGTCCATTGTTGACTGAAGTGTCATTATGCAGAACATGGCTTGTGTTGTTTTTGAAATTACATACCTTTGTCTAATTATTGTAGCCTTGGGATGAAGACATTCTGTCTGAGGGCAGGAAAATGGTGGAGAACAGAAAAGTTGTATTGTTCATTTTGTAAACTAACATTCTATTTTTAGGTTGATTTGCTTTCTGTTATTTTTAAATACTCTGCAGTGAGAGAAGAGTGTGAAATGTTGCTTTACTGTTAGTGGTGGTATCTGATGGGCAGTGTAGTTTCTGGAAATCACCTGGCTCTGCTTTCTGGCTGCCATGCATGCGTCATTCTTCTTTCTCTTTAGTAGTACGCTTGTTCTTTTACCTTCAACAGTGTTGCTTGGGTAGTTCCATGGCAGACATTTCTCATTCTCAGGGCTTCCCAAAGTTGTATACCATTTGAAATTGTTCCATTTGAGGAAATACTTTTAAGAAGAGCTGGATGGCCTAGTTACCAAGAAAGAATGTCATGAGAAACACAAGCATTGAGTCCTAAACTACAAAACCAAGTGAGGAATGAGGCTGTTAATGATATGGCAATAGTTGGATCATAGTTACCATTTTTCCCACTATTAGAGAGGTTAAATAGTTTCCATAACCTGGAATTTGTGCCCCTGGATTCAATCTTCAATGTTGCAAAAAAATTTAAAAAATCTATAACATGGAATGTGGGCAGGGTTCCTACCCTAATAGACTTAAATATGCAGTTGTTTGTCTCTAGCTATTTGTGGTGAATACGCAAAGAATTTTAAAATGCCCAGGCAGCCTTGGAAAAAGAAAAACTATATGGATTTAGAGTTGTTGACAAAATATTTCTTAAAAAAAAAAAATAAGCCTGATTTAGAAATATCTAAACATGGATAAAGTACTTTTAAATCTGACATGTAACTGCATGTGGCTTTTATAAGCAGTTTCTTAAAAATTTCTTAAAAGTAACATGACTTATCAGTCCTATTTAAAACCACTTCTAAAAGCATCTTAGGAAGGGGTAGCTTGGAGGGCTTTGCTTGACTATTTCAGATCTCGGCAGACCAATGCTTACAGTAGAAGAAAGTAGTCTTTGGTCAAAAACACTAAATCTTTTTGGCTTCAAACCATTCCTGAGATATTCCACCAGAGCTTTAACTGACCATCTCTGCAGATGGTCAATTCCTCTCTGAGAGAACCTGATAGTGCCTGGGTTTGCTGTGCCTCTGATCAGTTGTTTCATATGCCTAGGTCCCTGTTAGTACACAATCTTAAGCTTGGGAGTTCAGTCTAGCACTCAAAAAGGATGCCTGATATTCTACAAAACCTGTAAATTGATGTTTACAGAATAGCTATGAAAAAAGTCTCAAAAGATAGTTGATCTAGAGCTGGGGTTGTGGCTCGGTAGTGGAGCGCTTGCCTAACACTTGTGAGGCACTGGGTTTGATCCTCAGCACTACATAAAAATAAATGTATTGGAGCTGGGTTGTGGCTCAGTGGTAGAGTGCTTGCCTAGCATGCATGAGGCACTGGGTTCGATCCTCAGAACCACATAAAAATAAAATAAAGGTATTGTATCCCCCACAACTAAAAAATAATATATTAAAAAAAATAAAAGTATTGTGTCCATCTACAACTAGGGAAAAAATTAGAAAAAGATGATTGATCTAAGTTCTTCAGGGCTTAAAAACAAAGGAAAAGTATATATTTTAAATTCAGCTTGCTTAACTACTGGCAATAGAAATTCATGAAGTCCAATTATAATTGCTCCGAGTGCCAGCCCACAATACTGACCCCATAGCACACATTTAAGAAGAGTATACAGGCCGGGCATGGTGGCACATGCCTATAATCCCAGTGGCCAGGAGGCTGAGACAGGAGGATCATGAGTTCAACCAGCCTCAGCAAGGGGCACTAAAAAACTCTGCCTCTAAATAAAATATAGAATAGGACTGGGGATGTAGCTCAGTGGTTGAGTGCCCCTGAGTTCAATCCCCAGTCCCCTTCACCCACCCCCCCACCAAAAGTGTACAGGGTTAGGGTTAGGATTGTAGCTCAGTGGTGGAGCATTTGCCCCGCATGTGTGAGGACTGGGTTCTATCCTTAGCACCACATAATAACAAAGTTATTGTGTCCAACTTAAAAAATACTTAAAAAAAAAAAAAAAAGTATATAGAGAAGTACCACATTGCTCTGGGTCTTACATTTTTTTGTGTCTGTATGGTGCTGGGGATGGAACCAGCAGCCTCACACACGCCAGGCAAGTGCTCTACCACTCAGCCCCTTGGGTCTTAAGATTTTTTTCATGATATGTTCTGGTGGTCCTGAAGAAAGATATGGCTAACAGAAGAATTCTTATTCCACCTGTGTGCTTTCCACTTCTTAGACCTTGAACACACAGAATCCTTTGGCTATTAAGAAACTCTTATATGAACACAATACAAAAAGTGTGGAAAATAAAGCAACGTGAACTTTGCTGTGAAAGGGAAAATATGTAAATAAAATAGCCCTGTAGTTATAATAAGCCATTTAAAGATTTGAGTTTGAGAAAACTTCAATCTATATAAAACTGGGCAACGTCTTCATCTTGGATGAGAATAACCAGTTACAGCAACCACATTCTCTAACATTTTAAAAAAGATAGCATCTAATTTTTATTTGCAATAGCGTTTCTAAAGTGATTCTTTCAAAGGAGCATATATTCTCCATAGATTTAAGTCATACCATGAAACATATTCTGACAGCAATCTAAAGTGCAAGTCATGAGGCATGGCAACTTTGGTTATGTTACTGAGCTGTGTTGCCTACCCATAAAATGATTTTTTTTTAAAGCCTCACCTCGCAGTCCGATACCAAAAAACATTGTGAAAAAATTGAGGCCTGTGAGACACTATAGATATAATCATGTTAGATCTTCGAGTTCTGGGAATGTGTATCTCCCGAGAAACCGTCAAACTATTGTCACTAAGCCAAACCTGAACCCACTTGAAGACCAATAATAATTATAGTTGTGCTATAGAAGGGGTCAAAGTCAATATTTAGAAACATTGCATTTTATTGAATTCTAGATCAGCTAGTCTATTCTCCCCTATAGACCAATGACAGTAAGATTGGAAGAAAATATATGAAAGTTAAGAATCTATTATCACTATTCAAAATGTTGGAACAACTTTCACTGTACTAGTGAGGCATTAATAAGAGCCTAATGTCTACAATAATTCATTCTTGCTCAAAACAAGAAGTGATTTCATTTAGAGTTCTGAATTTATTCTCACTGATTTTGCTATTTGCATTAGTAAGGTTCTGGCTTAGAGTCCTCTTCCCATTCTCTAATGTTCAACTTTAACATACAACAATCAACACTAGAGCTTAGAGAAATGTGGAACTGGGTAGCAGATGCCACAATTACAGCCCATCCTGATACATCTTACTCAACCATTCTCTAATATAAGAAGGTTTCTCCTCCTCTTTTCTGGGGGCTTGCTCCTTTGTCATCTTTCAGCTAAATTCCTTTATAGATTTATTATGATGAGAAAAAGGTTTTAGATAACAAGTATTCGTGCTATCAACCTAAAAAAATACAGAAAGAATAGGACTTTTATATGTCAAAATAGAATCCCTGCAGTCCACTCCAGACTGGTCCTAAAACAGAGAATACTTCTGCAAGGTTACTGACAGAGCAGCAGCCTTGCCAGTCATTGAGGACACTTTAAAGGCTTATGAAAGGAAACTTGACCTCAACAGAAGACTACACTCAATAATGGAAACAATATATTTCTCCACTGATATACAATACTGTGTAATGCACTGAAAAAGTTGGATTTTAAAGTAATAGAACAATTTGAAACAATACAGCATTTTTGGATGTCTTCCCACTAGTCCTTATTACACTTGAAACCCTTCATCCTTAGTGTATCCAGATACACTATGACATACTGATCATAAATGACAAGCAAACAGTGTCACAAGCCACATGGAACCATCTGCATGCAGTTCAGCCTGACTTTACCCTTACTTCCTTCCAATACAGACTCCATTACAATTCTGAGCCATCTGCAAAGAATATAGATACACAAAACTAAAACAAGTATCTCTCTATGATTAGAATATTTTAAAGTCTTTAGAAACTTTCCAGACGTACCTCTGATGGAGCACCCCCACCCTCCCCAGTAGAACCCAAACAAGAACATCCTTTGCTCCTGTGGGTCCTGCCAGAACTTGTTTAATGGGTGTTCAGGGTTTTGGTTTTCCTCCTTATTCTTCCTCCTCCTCCTCCTCCTCTTCATCATCATCTTCATCATGGCAGTGTGTGATTTCCTGGGGGGCCAGTGGGAAGAGGTTGGGGGGTTTAATCTCACTAATCGACCTTGTCAACTGGTGTCGCTTATAGTCGGTGTCTTTAAAATCCACTGATGTGCGGTTGCGGGTGGCAAGTGGGGACTCCATCTCATTGATATCTACGTGTGTGTGCTCCACGGTTGACTCATGAGGCATCTAGAACAAAGCAAGAAGCTCACTACATCTAGTAGAGCAAAAGAGATACTTCCCCAATCCTAACCCCTTTTCCCCTATTAGGTGGCCATGTGGAGTTATATCAGACAAATCATTTAGATAGACCTTTACAAAACTACTACCTAAAACTCCCTCTCTTTCTCTCTACTCCCAAAATAGTAACCTATCCTTTACTACAGCTGGAAACTGGGTAAGACAGAGAAGACTATTATTTTCAGTTTCACAGCCAGTCCTCAACAGCTCAAGATCAGAACACAGGAATATAGAAACCACATTTCTTTGAATTAATATTAACAAAAGAATAAAGTCTTCATCATTCACTGTAACTTGTAATAGACTTCAGGGAGTTAAGTTATATTCTCTAAGTTTCTATCTTGATCATACTTTCTGAAAGGCCCTTGTGCAACCACATAATCTGACTCTAGGCTTTGCACAAAAGAATGTTTAAATTGTCTCCTGTGCAATCCCACAAAGCTGGTTGCAGATCTTGATCTTAAAGTGTATCTTAACTATCAAAAGTAACTTTATTTACCAGGACATGGGCAGCTCTGAAGAGATAACTGAATGGATAATACAGCAGGTTGATGAAAGATGCGGCATAGAGATCAGCATAACGCATCACTTGACTGGCAAAGAGTGTCTGCCGGGAGCCACTACGAAATAGGCTTCCCATCATCCCATAGCACATATCCATGTCATGAGTTACTTTCTAAAAAAAAAAAAAATAACAAGATTGATTTTCAGTTCATTCAAGAAATTATTTATTGGGCACCAGCTATATGCCAGTCCCTGGAAAAAAATAAAAAATATGAAAATCATTTAACTCATTTTCTATTTTCTCTCAAATCTAGTTTTGATACCTTTATACGTCTCTGGATGGAACTAATGTCTGGGCGCTCATTGCTACTGCTGTCAAGGTGCCTGAAGATAAAGAGAAAAACCCTGTGAAAATCTCCAGAAAGAGCATTTCTTACACCAAAGTGACTCCCAAAAAGGTAGATGGTTTTTAGGGAAGAAATTTTTAGAACTGAGAAACTTACTTGTAGAGTTCAGCCAAGAAAATATCCAAGCTCTGAAGTTCTTCAAAAAGGGCTAAAGTTTGGAAAAGAAAAGAAAAGAAAAGTTCCCAGTTTTTAACTGACACTAAAACTTCAGTAAAAAGTTGTACATAGGACCCAAGGGTATATATAGCCTGGACCAACATGTCACAGGCAGGTGTTTAAATGACCTCTATCTCCTTCAAGAAAACCCATGATAATCTGTTTGGAATGTGGCAGCAGCTCAATACCTTAATTACCTTTTCTTCTATTTGAACACCACTGACTACAATTTTTTCTTCCATCTGTATGCTCATTCTGAGCTTGCAAAATACCAATTCCTACCCTATCTCAGATGTAGTCAGCAAAAAGCAAGTGTTTGTAATCCCATTTTTAGATAAATGAATGAGAATGAAGTGACTTGTCCAGGGTCACAAGTACAGGAAATAGTACAGCCAAATCAATTAGATTTCTGAAACTTCAAAGGTGGAAAGTTGAAAATACAGATGAAAGGACAGCCTGAAGATCCTACTGATAGTACAGACAACAGAGATAGCAATAGTTAGTATCTGCATGCTTTCCATGTGTTGTAGCCCTTCTCAACCTGAGTTCCCCGAGGGAATTAAGCCCTAAGACATCTATTTGTTTTTCTATTTAACAAATGTGAGGACAGAGAGACTCCAACATTTCCTGCTGGTTCTCAGGAGGAGCCTTGGTTGAGAAGGGTTGTGATGTCTATCTTCTTTATACACATATTTCCTAAGTCTCATCAACATTATGAGGTAGGTGCTATTATTATCATCCCCATTTCAATATTTGAGGAAATTAAGGCACAGGGTATTCTCAGTAACTTGCCTAAGGGCATGCAGATTTTAAGCGACAGATTCAGGGTTCTTACTCAAGGCAGGCCAAATTTCTGGAGTAACTTTCACCATATACTTGGTGATACTCAGTAGGGCTGCATGAAGAACTTGTGTATCAAACACCTTTATGTAACTATATCCCCATAGCTCAATTTAATATAGTATATGTCCTGCAAATATATAGTGTGGCTCAGTCCAAGAATATAATTTGTCTTCATTCTCTATTTCTCAGAAGAGTAAATAAATATCAGGATGTAATTAATGTTCAGAACTGTCACCTCCCAGAATCTCAGATATGGGCTGTTAGGAGAGAATGGCAACTAGGCATGGTTGGAGAAATATGGACTGCAGAGGAAGCGGAGCACAGGTTAGCAATTACAAACTGTAATACAACATGTAGCACTATGCTCAGAGAACACCAAAATTTTCACAGTGAGGTCTGACACCAACATTCTACACTTAACCTCAAAGGGATTTAAGAAGTTGAATAAGGGCTGGGATTATAGCTCAGTGGCAGAGCACTTGCCTCCCACAAGAGAAGCACTGGGTTCGATCCTTAACATCACATAAAAATAAAATAAATAAAATAAAGGTATTATGTCCATCTATAACTAAAAAAAAAGAGCAAAATGGAAATAAAAAAGTTTGAATAAGATAATAACCTCTTATATTTATTAAAATTCTGTGAAATAGCTGAATATTCTAATGGGACTATCAGGGCCCATCTTTTGACCACATCCGATCTCCTGCACAAAAAGTAATGGTTTATCAAAAAGGAATGAATTCAAAGATGGCCATTTAGATATAAACTAGCTATTTCAAAGATTTATAAAACACAATAATATAACAGTCCCTTACAACTCTTGTCAGTCCAGACATGCAGCTCCTGTGCAAGTTCAGGAATCACCAAGAAAGTTCGCCACCCTTGCCGTTTCTTTGATTTTAAAATGTCTCCAAAAATGTGATCTCCAATATACAAAATATCTTTGCCCTTGGCTCCCAACAGATCACAGATTGTATCAGATGAACCTGAAACAATGAACATAAGAAAAAGATCTCCATGTTAAAGCCAGCAAAGTCCATACCCACTTAATACTGCGATTAATTTTACTCTTATTTGAGGGACAGACCTTTATAAAGACAAAGACTTGCCATTCTTCCTACCACTCTTTTTATTGCCTGTAAGATAAAGTCTTCAGCTCTACTGTGCTGATTAGAACTCTAATACCAAATCCTACACAATTCTATCTCAGCTTAAGTAAATATAACCTTCAAAAGCAACATCACCATTTTTTTTTATCACAGATCAGCCACTAAGTTAGCTTTGTTCAACTATTTAACATAATATGTATCTGTGCACACACAGGCTACTAGAAAACTCCTGAGAAGCACCCAAAATATTCCAAAAAGCTAAAATAAATAGGTAAAATAAAGAGGTGGTGGCGGGGGGAGGGGGGTGGCTGAACCTACTAGTGAAAATAAAATTCTTTCTCCTTGATTTTTATCAATTTAGTGGGTGACTATTTACCTTTGGTAAACAGCATCTCTAAAATACTGAAGAGTACATGTAGCACTATGCTCAGAGAACACCAAAGTTTTCACAGTGAGGTCTAAGTGAAGATAATACTGTGCAAAAACATTAAATAAAATCTTTGGAAGTTTCTGACTTACCTCCTGAGTAGACAATGCCATGCTGTAGGGGGCCTGTGTATGTACCAATTTTCAGCTTGCCAGTTTTCTGTGTGAAAAGAATATGAACTTTGTAATACTTTATCATCCTGTTATAATCTACCCACAGCACTACTTGGCAGGCAGCCAAAGTCATGGCACTCATTATGGCCATTAAATTAAAAGTATCTATTTTTCTTAGGGAGAGTGGGAGTGGGGGAAGAAGACAGATTACCCTCTCAACTTACAGTATCTACTTGACGCAATACCGTGCCTTCTCCGAAAAAGAGTGGTTTCCGTGCATCTACCAAGATCAGGTCAAAGTAGGACTGCCATGGTCGATGGGAGCTCCCAGGCTGGTGAAAGAGAATCAGTAAAAACCAAAACATCACTCCTTATCTTAAGACACTCACATGTAATCTTGTTCAAATATAAGGAATTCAGCAGTACTAAGTATAACCAGAAGTTCTCACTATTTAATTTTTAAAAATGCACTGTGTCTAATTATAAGCCACATCCTTCTGGAAACAGGTGTAAATAATTAATAAACTCAAGTATTATCTCTACAGCTGGGTGTGGTGGCACATACCTATAATCCCAGCAGCTTGGGAGGCTGGGGCAGGAAAATCCCAAGTTCAAAGCCAGCCTCAGTAACTTAGTGAGGCCCTAAGCAACTCAGTGAGACCCTGTCTCTAAATAAAATATAAAAAAGGGCAGGGGGTATGGCTCAGTGGTTAAGCATTCTTAAGTTCAAATCCCTGGTTCCCCCCCAACCAAAGTAATCTCTACATTTTAAATCATTTAATCTCCTGAGTTCCAGTAACATATCACAGCAATTTAACATATGAAGGTGTGCTCACAATCTGAAATGTATGAAAAAGAGCTAGGGAGAGATGTAAGTCAATACTCAAGGGACAGATTAAGAGGGAGGTTTGATCATGGTTATACAAAATTACATACAAGAGGAAGTGAGGGGAAAGGGGAAAAAAAAAAACAAGGGGGAGAAATGAATTACAGTAGATGGGGTAGAGAGAGAAGATGGGAGGGGAGGGGATGGGGGATAGTAGAGGATAGGAAAGGCAGCAGAATACAACAGACACTAGTATAGCAATATGTAAAACAGTGGACGTGTAACCGATGTGATGCTGCAATCTGTATACGGGGTAAAAATGGGAGTTCATAACCCACTTGAATCAAAGTGTGAAATATGATATGTCAAGAACTGTGTAATGTTTTGAACAACCAACAATAAAAATTAAAGGAAAAAAATTAAAAAAAAATAAATGCAACTTCATACAAAAAAAAAAAAAAAGAGGGAGGTTTGATCAGCATTAGAACTAAAGTATATAAACTATTATGGACCATATCAGGAAATTTTATTTGTTCTTAGAGTGATGGTTCTACGTATATACTAGTCTTTGGTTCATATAACAAAGTAGTCACAATAATAATGTAGAAGTTATGCCCATTAAAATTATTTCTATCCTGAAGAGCAGTGCACATTAATTTGGGGTGATCTCAAAACAGGGATCTGCTGATTTTTATTCATAGAAGTCTAGGAATCAAATTCTACAAGTATATGACTGACTAAGTTGTAATGGGTATTCCTTAAATCTAAATATAGCCATACTGTGGGAATGAAGACTTCTTTGCTAAATACCAAAGTTAACTGTTCTTTGGGCACAAAACTCAGCAATGACTTAACAGCAGAATATAGAAACTGTCAAGAACACATATAAATTTTCTGTTCCTATTAACCAAATATATTTCTCAACCTGAAAAATTACTTTCATTGCTATACAAACTTCATAATTCCACACAGAACTTCTTAGGCATGAAATTATTCTGATCCAATCTTACTAAATTCCACTTGAATATCCTTTTTTTATTTCAATCTGCTGAATACTCAAATTGCTAATTGTTTTTCTTTTGTTAATGAGAATTAAAGAAAAGGTTTAAAATCTAGGACTATTCTGGGTAGTTCCCACCCAATTCCTTCCCCTAAATATTCCTGAATGATTAAATGCATTCATTATTACTACAGCAACGATCTATGAAGTTAATGAAATACCTTGGGGCCATGTGGGAAATCAAACAGGTAAGTCATAATTTTCTGGAAAAAAATGCAAAATAAGGTTCACATACTACTTTTGCAAAGGATATGCAATAATTGAAAAAAAATATCAAAACCTTTTCATAAAATGTCTTTTTTCAATATAGAATTCATTCACCACATTCTTGTCTCTTCTAGTTTATGGCAGTGGAAGCTAGAAATTAATACTTCATCATACGAGAAACCCCCCCCAAAAAAAACCCCCGCAAAACCTTATGAGATTCTCAGATCTATACAGATTCATACATATATCCCTATCTACTTTTCCTAGAACACAAAATTTGAGATAAGGGGCATATAAGGTAGGGGCACAGAGAAAACTAATGACTTATGGAAATAATATATTTTAAAGTTTTTACAAAAATGAACTGGAGGGAGAACTTTTTACTAACACTATTAATTTGTAATTGTCTCAGCAAAAGTAAATAAGGAATTAATATTAGTTTTTTTCACATGCTTTAATCACACTAAAAAACAATTTTAAAAATAAGAGGTAGTGGGTCAGGGCTGTGGCTCAGTGGTTGAGCACTTGCCTCGCATGCGTGAGGCACTCGGTTCGAACCTCGGCACCACATACAAAAAATAAGTACATAAAATAAAGATACTGTATTCATCTACAACTAAGAAAATATTTTTTAAAAAAAGAGGTAGTAAATTCTGATATCTAAAATTCAAAAAATCTTTGTACGACTTACTACTATGGAGCTTCCAACATCAGGAAAGTACAGAAAGTAAAGGGTACGATTTCTTAGGTTTATACAAATGATGCTCCAAAGAGACACAGAAGCCATTTTAATCAGCACAAATATTTTAAACAGTCCCAAAATTAAAATCTTCAAGTAACCAACTATAATCAGGGAAAAGAGTCATAAAGAATAGAAAAAATTAGAAGGATTCTGATATGGCCCTTCTCCCTATACAGTTTTGCTTTTTTCACTCTGCTTTCAAAATAAGATGACAGAAACTACTTTCATTTAAAAACTTCTGTCCTCCTCATTATTTTCAAGGTTCTTTAGGCCAAAATAATTTCTCTGCATAATCAAAAAATATGAATATTAAGCACTTACATCTGTATATTTATAGTCACTGTTGGTGGCAAGAAATACTTTCCCTACTTCCTTCATCCGGCTCAAAAGCAAAGGCAGTTTTCCCTGAAATGCAGTAAAAACAAAACACTAAAACACAAATACTTTCATTTTGGGGTAGTCATATACTAGATTTTTGTCCCCTAAAATAGTGGGTAGGGTAAGTCTTTTAAAGATTAGTTGTTGGTTTCAGAATTTTGCATTTAAAAGCTCCCGTAAGCGTTATACATGAAAAAAAATCTTAATATATGTAGTATACAAACTGTACATAGCATCTAGATTCATATATAAAATGACTATAAGGACATTAACATATTTCCACCTTTCTCATATGGTCTACCTCAAGAAAGAGTTTAAATTACCTGTGATTTCCTGAAGTATATGAGTTAGATGTGTTAGAAATCCGGAGAAGTTTATTTTAAACAACACCAGCAAATTTGCTATTGGAGATTATTAGACATAGCCACATTACGTATATACTAGGGTTTTACAAGCACCTTGCAGAATGTAATGGCAAGTCCAGATAAATCTAGAAATGCCCATGCCCACCTGCAGATAAGAAAATTCTAACTGCTGATATGTTTCTTTAACTGGAAAGAAAAACACCTTTTCCTTCTCTCACAATAAATAAATAGGTTCCTTTGCACAATTCTCCTGAACTATTTTGGTTTGGATATGAGGTATCTCCCAAAAGCTCAGGTGTGAGACAATGCAAAGAAGGTTTAGAGAAGAAATGATTGGGTTAGAAGAACCTTAACCCAATTAATGAATTAATTACCTGATGGGACTGAACTGTAACTGAAGTCAGGGGCTGTGTGGCTGGAAGAGGTGGGGCACCGAGGGCATGGCTCTGGGATATATTTTTTGTCTGGTGAGTGGAGTCTCTCTCTGCTTTCTGATCATCATGTGTGTGAGCCCTTCCCTCTGCCACACTCTTCTGCCATAATGTTCACCTCACCTTGAGCCCTGAGGAATGCAGCCTACTGTCTATGGGTTGAGACCTCTGAAACTGTGAGCCCCCAGTTAAACTCCCTCCTCTAAAAT
Organism: Marmota monax; assembly: GCF_021218885.2. NCBI lineage: Eukaryota > Metazoa > Chordata > Mammalia > Rodentia > Sciuridae > Marmota > Marmota monax. The sequence continues at coordinate 19,041,637 of NW_026692881.1, forward strand.
TGTTCTGGTTGGGTCCTATAGTCACAGCAGCAAAAAAAGCTGACTAAAATATGGACCCTCCCCACTTAGTGTTCTTCTTTGAAACAGTGTGGGAAAGAGAGTGAAATAGGAAGTACAAATTCTGAAAATAAAAAATCTTTACTGTAGTGCTTGGAGAAAATATTGTATTCTGCTATTTACATGCTATAGAAAAGAAAGAAATGTCTGAACTTGAGACTCTGTATGTGTTTACTTTTTATTTTGAAACAATTTTAGCTTATAGAAAAGTTATAGAGGGGTTGGGGTTGTGGCTCAGAGACAGAGTGCTCGCCTAGCATGTGTGAGGCACTGGGTTCGATCCTCAGCACCACATAAACAAATAGATATTGTGTCCACCCAAACTAAAAAGTAAAAAAAAAAAGTTATTGAAATAAGAGTTCCCCGGTATTCTTCCTTAAGCTTTTATTAATAGTAACATCTTATTTAATCACAGTATAATTGCCAAACCTAAAATATTGGTAAGATACTATTAATTTATTACATTATATTTTTTAAAAATGTAATGTTTCCCACTAATCTTTTAAGGTATTTTAAAGCCTTCCTCAATATTTCCTATTGATAAGTTAAAGGTATTTTATTTTTCAAAATTTTTTTTTAAGTTCTTGATGGTTCTTTTTTAACTTATACGCAGTGCTGAGAATCAAACCCAGTGCTTCACACATGCTAGGCAAGCACTCTACCACTAAGCCACAACCCCAGCCCAAGGTACTTTAAATAACAGTCATATACATGCACATTTGTTTAGATGGTCCAGTGTCTAGTATAATGCTTCTGATTTAAGTCAGATTTGGGTGTGAATCTTGCCTTTACTATTTACTAACTGTGTAATCTTAGGGAAGATATTTAATTCCTCTATTTCTTAGTTTTTTCATTTATAAAACAGATATAACAATAATATATTAGATGATATAATGGTGATATACACACAGTAACCCCCTAGTTGCTATGTTATAATTAGATCTAAAAGGACAAATGAAATACTAGGTCTTCTTGCTTACTAATCACACAAAAAACTAAGACATATGTTCTAGTTATTCTTGGTGATTATACCTTGCACATACTATGTCACAACAAAGAACTATCTTCCTTGTCCATTTCATTATGAACAGGCTTATTATTCATTTCTTTAATAGGTAAAATAAGCTATATAGATCTGTTTCTCCCTTTATTACTTACATCTTTGACTACATACTTCTCAAGATTTTCAACTGTCTTTTCCTTAAGGGAGCCCTGGGGAAAAGAAAAAAAAAAAAAGCTAAGAAAATAACAAAATAAGTTTTTTTTAACATTTAGTTCACAATAAAAATTGTATTTACTGTCAACCAGAATGAACTTAAGTGTTTACCAAAATGGAAAAAACAAATAAAACTAGAGGGTTAGGAAAAAGTAGTAGATATGATTTGCTGCAACTCTGCCACCAAAATCTGTCTTCAAATATGAAACTGTCTACTTTTCTGCAAAGATTTGTTAAATATAATCTTTTACACGAAAATCTCTTCTAAGTCAGTTTGAGAAATGAAAACTCATTTAAATCTAGAAGCCAAGTTTCACCAAGTGAGGAAAAGTGGCTAGGATGACCAAACAAGAACAAATATATTCTAGAGATCTATCATTAGGCGGGAAATCCCTTCACCCCCAACCCATTTTTATAAATGGAAGAAAAATTTTACTCCATTTGCACTTGAAAAGTAAAGACATGCCAGACAGTAAGCAGGGGAAGAAGCAGCTTCTGAGTACCTTGTAATGAACCCAGTCAACAGCATCTCTTACATCTTGGAACATACTCCGGTAGGACATGAAGAGGTCCCCATCTTTAAATCCTGTCTCACAGCTACAGAAAGATAAAAAGAATGTGACAGGGAATTCAAAAGAGGATAAATAAAATGAATGACAAAAGTTACCCAGGGGACTCAAAGATTCCAATATCATATGGGTATGGCTGTGGCTAATTAGGAAAATAATTACTCCCTAATAAAAATCCATTTTTGACCACCAGAAATTGCCATATGTTCAATGGAATACAATAACTCTGAACAAATACAAAGTGATAGAATAATATATAGAATGGAAGCTAAAAGGTCAAAGTAATAAAATATCAGGTTTTTATTCATAACTTTTTAGAAACAGGTTCTCACTGAAGAAACATCTAAAACGTACAATTGGTCATTTAGGTTCTTTCTACCCTGACTTCTTTCTGACATTGTCCCTAGGTATAAAGATAATGTCCATTTTCTTAGTGACTCAGCCTTCCACCAAATCTAGTGTCTTGAAGTGGGTAAGGACTAACATAAGAAGTTAGCAAACTCTGACATATATGGCTACACCTTCAGCAAAGGCTATCCAATTCCCTATAAAAATAGAGGATAATTTATTCAAGACTTAAGCAAAAAATTGCTTCAGGGAAAATAAGCAGTATTTATTCCTCAATGAAATCTTGCTGGGCCTGGGAATGAAACTAAATTACCATCCCTGAATGGCTCCTGGGTAGCTGCTGTGAAATGAGTCGGGGGGTTTTAGTGTAATTCTGCTTGGACAGATAATCATCACACAAACCTCCCACTCAGTTGTCACAATTAGCACCTCTGCTGGCCGTCTTCATTCCCAGGAGAAGCCAATCAGAAGTGGTCCCTTCCAAACATGGCTGCAGCACACTGGCAAGGAGAGGGGCCGTGTGGGAGGTGAGAGCCTGCATGGAGCTGCTGGTGCTGTCCCATCTCCAGGCTGGCAATGTGGCATCTCTCACTAGCACTAAATTCACTTTAGAAAAGCAGAAAAGACCTACAATGGCCAGTTCTCTAAAACCCTGTACATTAATTTTAAAAATCAACTGGAAAAAGAAAATTGTAGCATATACACACCTGGTATATCTGGGACAATTAGTAAAAAAATCTACTAGGCAGGCCAACAGGTAGGTCTCTGAAAAATGAAGAATAGATATTCATAAGCTATAAGTGAAATAATTCAAACATTTTATTATCTCCTTTGAGCAAAGACAAATGATTATGGAAAGAAGGGAAAGTACCAATATATAAGCATAGAATGAGTCTACCTGGTAGATTGAATAGTGTGTTCAGAATGTAAAATCTTTCAGTGTCATCTCGTTGAATAAATTTATTTGGATACTGCTCTCTAGTTTCTGGCCTGAAAGAAAAATTTTAAAAATTGACATTCAAAAAATTAACATGACTGGAGAATATTTATTATTCAAAAATTCATTCTAGGGTCTGGGGTTGTGGCTCAGTGGTAGAGCACTTGCCTAGCACCTGTGAGGCACTGGGTTTGATCCTCAGCACCACATAAAAACAAATAGAGAAAAGTATTGTGTTCATTTACAACTAAAAAAAATAATAATTCATTCAAATATTTTGATGGTTATGTACAACACAGGGTTCCAAATATTAAACATGGGGTACTAGAATATGAACAAGCTCAAGTTCTAGCCTTAAAGAGTTCTCAGTCTGGGAGGGAGAAACATACACATTTAAGTATAATAAGATTTTTAAAAAATCACAACTACTACAAGAAAGCTGCAAAGAGCTGTAAGAAAACTGAGGAAGGGGAAATCATTTCAACTTAAGGGGTAGAGAGAAGCAAATGAGAGAAGGAATTGGAAAATCTAGGATTCATGAAAGAGGTGACATATAAGCTAAGCCTTAAAAGCTAAGAGGATCAGCTGAGAAACAAGTCCAATTTTAGTACAGGTAGTGAAGCAGAGAAAAAAACAAAACAAAACAAAAAAACAGCCAGAAAGATGGGCTGAGGCAGATTATGCCACTGTTCTTACACTTCATTCAGGAATAAGACAGTATTACTTATAGCTTTTACACAAAGGGATTCAACTCATCAGAATTAAATTTTAAGAAGATTAAATTGGTATCAGTTTTGGAATAAACTGCAGAAAGAAAATGCAATAAATGGCCCAAAATTCTTCCCAACACTTTGCAATGCAACTTTATGGTTTCTCCCATTAGAACTTCAGTCTATTTCTTCATCCTTAAACATAGGTGTGAATAGCAGCAAATGGGATCTAAGCAAACTTGGAAGACACTGTGCACAATGGCTTGCCCTCTCCTGCTGCACATGGAACCCTGAGACTACTATGTGAATAACAGTGAAATGGTCCACCAGGAGATAAAAGGATACATGAAGAAATGAGGAACACAGCCAACAGCCTGCCAGTTGCCAGACCTGTGAGTGAGGCTACTCTAGATCAGCTGCCAGCTGATCCACCAGCTGACCACAGACATAAGAAACAGCCCAGAGATATCAGCTGAACAATCCTAGAATTGCACAGCTGACTTTCATAATTTAGAGCTAAATAAAATAGTCACTATTTTTTTAAGTTGCTAATGAAACTTTATTTTATTTATTTATATGCAGTGCTGAGAACCTAGTGCCCCACACATGCTAGGCAGGCACTCTACTACTGGGCCACCACCCTAGCCCCCAAATTGTCATTATTTTAAGTCACCAAGTTTGGGAATAATTTATTATGCAACAAAAGCCATCTATAGAAAGTAACAGAAAATCAGTTAGGTGGTTAATGCAGTAGTCATGAGACTAGTAGAGCCTGTCCTAGCATGCTATCAGAGGAAAATAAAGGAATAAATGCATTTTGAGAGACTGCTGAGGAAATGAATAAGACCAGGCAACTGTATGGGTGTGGTAAATGAGAGACCTAAGAGTCAAAAATAATGACAATTATGCTTAGGTATCTCTTGAGAAGTGATTGGAACTGCTAATAAAACATGATGGCTCTAGGTTTAATCCCCAGTACTACAAAAAAAAAAAAAATATATCTGGATTAGAAGTGGACATAAAAGTAGTTCTATTTTGGCTATACTAAGCTTGAAGTAAAAAAGATTCATAGTAGGCAATCAGAAACAAAGATCAAGATTTTAAAACAAAGAGTCAAATCTGAAAGATAAATGGAATCATATATTCACCGGTAATAGATGAAATCATGAAAACTAATAAAGAAACTGAAATTGGAACCATGGAGGATATTTAAGGTGTAAAGAAAAAGTCAGTGAAAGAAATTAAAGATGCACAAGAAGCTTGTGAGTGAAATGAAACACTTCAAGAAAAAGAAGGGAACAATATTAATAAAAAATATTTCAGAAAAGCTAAAACAGACAAAGACTAAATTATGAAGATGTAAAATTCTCAAACCAGATGTGGTGTGACACACCTGTAACCCCAGCGGCCCAAGAGGCTGAGGCAGGAGGATTGCAAGTTCAAAGCCAGCCTCAGCAAAAGCAAGGCACTCAACGACTAAATGAGACCCTGTCTCTGAATAAAATACAAAATAGGGCTGGGGATGTGGCTCAGTGGTCAAGTACCCCGAGTTCAATCCCTGGTACCCAAATAAATAAATAAATAAATGTATAATTCTCAGTGAATTTATGAAAATTAACAAATCTAAATAAAAGAAATCAAAGTTAACACTGAGTGACTTGGGTAAATTTCTGCTTCAATTTGTTAACTGCAAATGGTATAAATTCCAGTTAGGCATATAAAATCTTATTATCATCCTGTCTTAGTTTCCTCTTAGTCATCCTTCTGAAATAAGAGGTCCTAATAAAAAATAACTTTGTAGAATACCTCATCTTCTAGTCTTCCAAATTTTATGTAATGAAAAATAAGAGGGAAGGGAATAACAATACATATTCCTCAGTGAAGTTTAGTAAGATGACATTGTTTTCTTAAATGTAATATACTGTTCCATCAGTAAAGAGCAATTCCTCTATAGAGACAGTTAACATTTATTAGGCAGTTACTACCCAAATTGACATATATGCAGTTAGAAATTATATTTTGTTTAAATATCAAATCATGCTGGTATATATTTAAAATTAAAAAATCAACTCAGGGAGAGGTAATACACCATAAAAGTAGGACAGTGCACTCAGAGTAGGAAGAAAATAATTTAGTGCAGATTACTGCTAACTTTCTGTGACCCACAAAATAACAGCTTTTTTGGGGCTGGAGTTGGAGCTCTGCGGTAGAGCGCTTGTTTCGTACGTATGAGGCACTGCATTCAATTCCCAGAACACATATAAATAAGCAAATAAAATAAAGATCCATCAACAACTAAAAAATATTTTTAAAAAATAACTTAATTTTCTGAAAAATTAATTTCCAAATTATTAGCAAGACATGTGATGCCAGATGAAGCCCTGACTTCTTTTGGCCCTGTCCATCAATAACCATTTCTCCCATTTTATCCATCTTGTTTCTCCTTTCCAAGGACTTTCCCTTTTGACTCAAAGAACTGTAGTGTGTTGTTTGAATGATTCTGCATTTACTCATAAATTACATGTTTTTGAAACACCATTAAATATGTTTCCAGAGGAGCTACTTGGAAACTTTACTGAGGAAGAGAGGTAGGTGGTTGTGAATCTTGAATTAGTAAATGTGACTGTAAAGCTAAATTAATGAACTGCTTTTCTTCTCCATCTACCCCTCCATTAATACAAAAATTCATTTTCAGACATTTGAAAACTGGTTCATCCTCATTGATATTCTGAATAAAAGCGACAACATTTGTAAATAAAAGAGCTTAGGTTACTAGTACTACATGTAGTCATTTTATGTTTAAATCCTGCTTCTTGATATTTGTGAATGTTGAAAAACCCCAATGAAAGGAACAGTGGGTATAACCTTTCTGGCCTGCCCAGATAGGTCAAGGTGGATGTTTACTTCACACTGTTCTCTGTACGTATTATATGGGACATCTCTGAGCATATGTAATGTCAATAATACCTGAAGAGTATTATATCAGATGGTCAAATTCTAAGTGGGACACTACTATGACCTCAGATTTAAAAAGTTTGGTACAATGTCTTCTGGCAAGTACCTTTTGTGATAAGAGGCACTCAGTTACCTCCTACCTCTTACCACAAAAGGTATTTGCCAAAAGACATTGTCTTTCTATTTACAACTCTGCTGTCAAGAATGAATAACAGCCAGATGAAGTGGCACACACCTGTGAAGACAACAGGATCAAAAGCTAAAGGCCAGTCTGTGTAACTTAGGGAGATCCTGTCTCAAAATAAAATGGAAAAGGTCTGGGGATGTAGTTCAGTGACAGAGTACTTGCCTTGCATGTGCAATGCCCTGGGTTCAATCCTTAGTACTCCAAAATAAATAGATAAATAAAAATAGAAGTTGCTGTTCTGTCATACTGTGTCAGTATGTAAATACTGTGTCAGGCAGTAAATAGAGAAAACATAAAGTCATAATTATAGCAGTTGTCAAATTGTGATATTGTGATTTTTTAAAAGAAAAAACTGATATGTTTCACTAAAAAAATTGTATACATCAAATGTTTTTATCTGCTATTTTCCAGGTTGAAAACTCAAATTAGTGACATAATATCCTGATTATGAAAATAAAGTTTATCCTTGTTTTATATATCATTACTCTTTCCCTCTATTTTTTGAGTTGGGTAATAAATGTAGATGCAAATTATATTTTGTTTAAAGTAAGTGAATTTTAGTTATACAGCATCCAGTAAAGCTTTTTTCCTTCTTCTTTTTACAGTACTACTATGGATTAAAGCCAGGGCTTCATGCATGCCAGGCAAGTGCTCCACCATTGAGTTATATCCTCAACACCCTTGTATTTTTATTTTAAGACAGGGTCTGACCAAATTGGCCCAGGCTGCCCTCAAACTTATGATCCTCCTTAGCCTTCCAGAATCTGGGGTGTGCACCACTATACCTGGATCAACAAGAGTTAACCTTGAAACTTGTTTGAGCTCAAGGACCCTGTGTCTCAGCCTCCTATGTAGATGGAAATACAGGCACATGCCACTATGCCCCGCTTTTCTTGTATTCATTTTTTTAAATATTTATTTTTTAGCTGTAGTTGGACACAATACCTTTGTTTTATTTATTTTTATATGGGGCTAAGGATGAACCTAGGGTCTCGCATGTGCTAAGTGAGCCCTCTACTGCTGAGCCACAACTCCATCCTCCTTGTATTCATTTTTATCCCTATGTTTAAAAAAATTTTTTTAACCGTATGAACATCTGAAGCTATTTATTAGAACGTTAAAAAACAATTTATTAGCTTTTAAAAATCTTTATTAAATTGCTATAGTTTAACCACTGAGCCACATCCCCAGCCCATTCCCCCGCTTTTTGTATTTTTTATTTTGAGACAGGCTCTGGCTAAATTGCTTAGAGCCTAGCTAAGTTGCTGAGGCTGGCTTTGAACTTGTGATCCTCCATGCTAGGGATTGAATCTGAGGTGTCACACATGGTAGGCAAAAGTGCTTTATCATTGAGCTACATCCCCAGTCCAGGAATAATTCTTTAAAATAAATAGGAAAGTACATCTCATCTGGAAAGACAATGTCATTTTCATATTGTTTGACTATAGAAAAAACAAACAAACAAACTCTAGAAAGAGACTGAACATTCTTTGTACTTACCCTCTTATGAAGTTAAATCCATGTGCACAGACCAAGAGGTTTCCATAGGCATCGACTTTCAAAAGATTTCCATATAATGTGTCAAAGACAAGTCCTCTATGTGAAAATAATGGCATCATTGATAATGCAAAGTAATATGTGCAATAGTTTTATATAGTACTACTCAATCACTATAAGCCAACGTCCTCTAACTCAAGCTTTGTAGCGACTTAGGTGTATTCTAAAACAATATAACCTTAGAGGCTAAAGTATGTAAATAAAATCTTTAAAATAAATCCTAGAGCAATTACAAATATTTATTCCAGATAAGTAATCATAAATGTTTCCTATTATGAATAAGGGCTTAATCAAACAGTATAAACTATAATTTCTACCAATACAACTGATATCATTCTAAAATAGTCTTTCCATTTCCTGGGATAAGTGAGCTGTCCTATATTTCTCTCTTTTAAAAAAATTATTTTTTAATTGTAGTTGGACACAATGGCTTTATTTTGTTTATTTATTTTTATGTGGTGCTGAAGATCTCCCACATGCTAGGCGAGTGCTCTGCCACTGAGCCACAACTCCAGCCCGATTTTTCTCTTTTTGACACTGTGAGATATATATCATGGTATTTCAAATAAATATCATATTTTTTTTGAGGGGTCCATACTGGGAATTTAACCACTGAATACATCCCAAGAAAGCCCTTTTCAGTTTTTATTTTGAGACAGCGTCTCACTTAGTTGCTGAGCTGGCTTTGAACCTGTGATCCTCCTGCCTCAGTCTCTGGAGCCACTGAAATTACAGGTGTGTACTACCACACCTGGCAATATCATCTTCTGTGATTTTAATTTTGGGGGGAGGGGGCAGTACTGGGAGTACTGGGGATTGATCCTAGAGCCTTAAACATACTAGCCAAGCACTCTACCACTAAGCTACATCCCCAGCCCTTTTTTTCTATATTTTATTTGGAAATGTGGTTTTGCTAAATTGCTCAGGCAGGCCTCAAACTTGCAATTCTGCTGCCTTAGCCTCCCAAATCACTGAGATTATGGACATGCCTTACAACACCCAGTTTAACCCTAAATCTTCCCTATCAAATCCAGAAATGCAAACGGTCTAAGGTGGCTCTAAGTATCTAGTAATTGTATTAGTAAAACACATAACTGCTCTCTAAAAGCCAAAGGTAGGACAGATAGGACCATCTGTGATGCTGCCCATCAGGATATTGGTTTTGGTACTAGAGATTGAACCTGGGCGCTTTACCACGGAGTTACATTCACAGTGTTTTTTATTTTTTGAGACCAACTCTCACTAAGTTACTGAAGCAGGCCTTGATCTTCTAAGCCTCCTGCTTCTGCTTCCCACATCACTGGAATTACAGACATGCACCACTGCACCAAGCACCATCAGGTGCTTTCTCATATCCCTAAGTAGGTCATCTTCAACAGCAATAAACCGAGTTCAATTCAAGAACACAGAAGATATAGTATATATGAAAGGTTTGTGGTAATTCTAGAATTAATACCAACCCCAAACAACAAGGTATTATGTGATATATTCTTTTAGTCAGGGATAAATTTGGAATTACTAATTTGAGGGATAGAGGAAGTGGTCTTAAGATAAAAATATCTTGAAAAATTACCTGGTAGGGAATGTAGAATCATAAGCAAAGCTGAGCAGCTCCTGGGGGTAGCCAATAGAAACTAATCTCTCCACAGTAAGCTCAAAGCCAAGGGATTCATACTCCGGGGACTTGTATACTGCACAAAGAGGAGGTTCTTATTAGTCAGCATAAAGAACAGCCCATTAAAAGAAGGCAAACAAGTGTGTTTCTACTCTTTCCTAATTTTTCCTTCCTCCTCAGTCTGCCATTTCTTTTTTCCCCCCTCAAATTCTATGTTTTGCACAGCCCCCATTAATTAAGAGAATTCAATTATTAATCTGTAGAAATCATTCATATTATATCAGGAGCAGCAGTTAAAAGAAATATCAAACATTTCAAAATAGTCCCTTCATTCTCAGGAAACCTAAGCATTTTTTTTCTTTTATCTACTCTTTCACTCTCACAATCTGAAGGCAAAAAGAATATAGCTGTGATATTAACTGTAAGAAAATAAGTAAACAGAAAAGTAGATAAGAGAAGTCTGGGTTTGTCAAAGGCTTCAGTGATGTTCACAACTGACGTAGGAATCTTCAAAATGAGCTTTTTTTAAAGTTTATTTATTAAATTCCTATTTGGTTTAATATTTGCTTTATACTCCTTTAATCAATATATCTGTTCTACTTGTCAGATTAACTTGTTTTTTATCAGCTCTAACAATCTTATAGGCTTCAAAATTGCATTTTATAAAGAATTACTACAAACCAACCATCAAAAGACATGCCTGAGACAACAGGGAAATCCATATGAACTGGGAATTAGGTATTAAAGAATCATGACTTCTTTTATTAGACATGATTATGGCAGGGTGGATACATGCAAGTATGTGTAAAAAAAAAAAAAGTATATATAATTTCTCTTTATCTGCTAAAGGAGCGTTTGTTATAGGTCAAAAAGCATGGATTTCAGATTATAGAGATTTCTCTCTACTACTGTATATGTCTGAAATTTTCCACAAAGAAAAAACTTTTTAAAATTATCACTGTAGTTCACCATAAAGAAAATGTTGCTCCTTTAAATAGGCTTCTCCCAAATGAAATATTTAGGTTACTAATATTCCATCAGTCTCTAGGAACAGGTAAGCCGCACTGAAAATAAAAATAAAATAAAGACCTGCTTAATTTGTTTAATGCCAAATGTGGCAATTAAACAATTATCCACCCTATCCACCCTATTTTTGCAGTCTCACAATAATGCAGCAATTATTATAGTTCTTCCATCTATTTAGCCTATAGCTCAAACTGATTTTTTTTATTTGATACTTTTAGATATACATGATAGTAGGGTGTATTTTGACATATTATACATACATGGAGAGCAACACATTCCAATTAGGATCCCATTCTTGTGGTTGTACATGATGTGGATCAAACTGATTTTTCATTGCAATTAGTTTGCCTGTTCAAGTTAGTGTTAATATTTTAGTGAGTACAGTTCAACTTTCCCTTTCTAAAAGTAATCTTTAGAATATTTTGGGAACTATATAAGAAGCTGGTGATGCTACTTGTCTCCAAAAAAGGGAAGTGAATGGCAATGTTACAAGGTAAGGAAGGAGAGCTCCGTGTATGCTCTGTACTTTAAAACTTGTAACATATTGATGTAGTTATCTGTTTTTTAAATTGAAATCTTAAAAAAGCAAGCTGGTCTTTTAAAATCCTTTAATAAACATTGTCAGATTAAAAGAAAAATTCTAAGGTGCTTCTAGAGATCCTTGCATTTCATCTCATCAGAACAACACCAAAAGAAGTCATATTTTTTCCTTTTGTTGTTTTGGGGGTAATAGTAATCCAATGCCAATAACTCTAGATAACATTTTCAAAGCTGGTTGTATTTATTTCCCCCTCAACTCCTGCTTTATACCCCATTCCACCCTCCCTCCCAACACAAACATACACATACATACACACACCTTAAAACCTCATGTGTGGAATTCCTGAATCTGTACGACACACACTGCAGTAAAGGAAGTGCTACATGTACAAAACTGTTAACAGAGTAAAAGCTGATGACCCAGTAAAGCCTGCTACCCAATGATGTAAATCTGAGTTAGGCTGAAAATATAAACTAACATTTCTCACCTGGCTTTCCCTGCCATGTCTCCCACCAATTGACAGTTGTCCCCACTTGAACAAAATTACCATAAAACAAAAATTGCTTCTTCCTAACCAAAGCCCCAGTTATTTCAAACAATACTTAATGACATAAAATTCCTGTACAGATAAATAATTTGGGTAACCTACCAACATTAATTGGTACAAAATGTTGGTACAAAATGTTTTCTATTAGTTTTTCAGGAGGATAATTTGTGGTATTAAGAATGGAGAATGAAAAATAAATCATAACCACCCTCATACAAGCTCACCTCTAAATCACCAATTTTCCCTAGTTAGACATTATGGAGTGATGGAGTAATCTGTGATTGTAAACTATGTGTATGAGACATTTTGGACTGAAGAGTTCAGATTAATTTACTGAGAATTTTTTAGTGAGAAAAAATACAGGGGAAAAAAATCTCAATGCCCCATTTTTCTAGTGTATTAGAAAATAAAACACTATATATTTATTTGCCACACTGCATTTATTCACAGGGCAGAATATCCAAGTGTTCAACTGAGGTGACTTTCTAGAAGTTCAACCTAGAAACAAGTGCTTTCAAAATTTCCTTTCCCTCAATGAGTTCAGGGTACTTCCCAGAAACAGGATATATTCTCCCTATCTGCTAACCTGAAGTTACACTGCCAAGTACAAACAGCACTCAAATCAGAATTTAGATTTCTGAGTTTCATCCCAAACTCTCTGTGGTGGGGAATACAATCACTGCTATGAATTTATACATTTCATAACCATCAAACTTTAAGCTTGGATGCTGAAATATGCTACTTCAATTTCTTTCAACTGGTCCAAAATAAAGTGATCTAGTCTCAGGTGGGAATCAATCTCTTAAAGTCCAAGTTCCATTTTCATAACACCATCTTTTTCATTAAGCTGTAAGACCCACAAAAGTACAGATATTTTCTCATAAGCTTACTGGATAACCAATTCAGTAATACAAACTCTGGGTTATTAAATCATCTGATAGCTATACAAAATACAACCACTACTTCAGAAGCAGAACTGAAGCTTTTCAGGGCATGAATTTAGATGTTCTATTCTGTTTTCCCTTGGGAGTAAATATTTTTTTCTTCTGACCTGTTGATAAAAATTCCTGAAGCTTAAAGAGTACCACCATTCCTTAAAAAAGTAAAGATTAAAAAGCAGAACTCCTTTTCTGATCAACCAGACCCTTCAAAGCCAGTCTCCATTTGCAGGCAACTGTATCTATCACCTCAGACTATGGAGCTCTATGCCTCTCTACAGTTTGTACAAAGGCTCTAATTTCAATTTCTTACAAAACGGTGGCAAGTAAATGATGCAGAGTTTTAAGTTCCACTCTTAAAGTTAACCTTCTGTGGTTCCAAAACCTACCCTGAAACTTCAGGGTAAGTATAACCTTGCACATTAACTGCTTATTTATTCTCTAAGATGGTCTTCGGGGCTACCCCCAACTTACTCAATATCCAAAGACAAAGAAAGAAATTGTTTTAAGGGCCAGAGTCCAAAAAAGAGGACTGCTTCAGCCACTAGGACAGCACAGAGTGTTCTCAGGTTACGTAACTAGACTATAAAGAGAACAACCAAAGCTTTGAAAGTTGAAGCTACTGAGAGCATTTAAAAGATACTCTTTACTCCATAATCTGCAAGGGGGAAAAAAACAAAAACAAAAAACAGCTCTTCAAAAATAAATGTGTGTGGGGATGAAAGTTGTAGGCTTTGTTCTGAGTAGATGCAGCTCACACAAAAAAGAATCTACAGGGAGATATTCCTTTAGAATGAGCAGAAACTTCCTTCGGGGAAATTTGGAATTCTCATGCATTTTTTACCTTTGCCACCAAGATATACTGTGTAGTAATTTATAGATTTCAGAAAAATAAAGGGCAAACCTCTACAGAGGTTCCAGCCTAGCAGAGTGCTGCTGCCAAAATGAGAACTCACATGAGGCAGATGCAGATGCAGTGTGTGTCACTCCAGTCTTGAAGGAGTTACACTGGCTCTCCTGTTAAAAAAAACAAAACAAAGCAACAAAACAAAACAAAAACAAAAACAAAAGCTGGTTTTAAAACTGTTGTGATGGGCTGGAACAGAGAGACACCATTTGGAAATTGGTATTTATAGGAGTTACCACTGCCCTCCAATTTAGAAGCCTCTGATCATCACTAAAATTAACCTAATTTGCCAATAAGAGTTTTGAAGATAAGCCTAAGCATTGTGTATTATTTCTTTTTCTGGCACCCTGAGTCTGGAAATACAAGCCAATTCTGATCCTGACATATTAAGCCAAAAGAAAACAGAAAAATAAATCCATTTGTCTTAGTTTATTTTCTCTAGCACATTTCAGGTTAGTAGAATAGAAAACAAATGCAGCTGGTAAATGGTGTTTAAAATTGAACAATGTCTAGAGAGAGATTAAATTAAGGATACAAAAACAAACCAAAGCAGTACCATCTTGCTTTCAAGTACCCATTTAAGTTGAGTCTACCTATACCAACTTCTCTACCTTCTAACACCTAAATCCGTCATCTTGATATGGACTAGAACCAACTGCATGCTGCAGATGTCTAGACGTGGAATGGAAGAAGGGGGAAAGTTTTTTTTATTCTGTCAGTGGATATTTGTCCTCAGTAAATGTTATTACAATAATCTTTATAAGGGTCCAGGAAATTACCTAGTCTAGTAAAAATACTGAGCTGAAGATACGTACATAATCCTTTAAATATATTGATACTGTAGGGGCTAGAGTTGTAGCTCAGTGGTGGAGTGCTTGCCTAGCATGTGTGAGGCATTCATTGGGTTCAATTCTCAGCATCACATATAAATAAACAAAAAGGTCTACTAACAATTAAAAAAAAATTTTTTTATATATATTGAA
This sequence comes from Marmota monax, assembly GCF_021218885.2. NCBI lineage: Eukaryota > Metazoa > Chordata > Mammalia > Rodentia > Sciuridae > Marmota > Marmota monax. The sequence continues at coordinate 19,056,730 of NW_026692881.1, forward strand.
ACTTTAAAGATACCTTTACAGGGAGTCATTTTCCCCAGAGACATTTACATTTTGAAAACATGTGGTTGGAGCACAACAGACACTAGTATGGCAATTTGTAAATCAATGGATGTGTAACTGATGTGAATCTGCAATCTGTGTATGGGGTGAAGGTGGGAGTTCATAACCCACTAGAATCAAAGTGTGGAATATGATATGTCAAGAAATTTGTAATGTTTTAAACAACCCACAATAAAAAATTTAAAAAAAAAAAAAAAAAAAAAAAAAAGAAAACATGTGGTTGGACTCCTCCAACTCCTGGGAGGTTTGTGTGGGGGTACTCAATAGAAAAGTAGAAATGGTCAAATGTAATGCCTAAAAGTTCTGAAAACACTACAACTGGAAGAAACCACAATTAATAGTCCCTTTATAAAATAAATCCCAATCCAACTACCCACAGTCATATGCTTTCATGCTTTAAGTCTAAAAATTATCAGCACTTTCTAGTAATTAGGATATACAATGTTGGTTCTCTGCTATTATAACTAGAAAAGGTAATAAAACACATTTTTTCCACTGAGAAAATGTTAAATAAAATCTTTCCAATTATCATATAAACAGGCACCAGAGAACTTTTTCCATTTTTCAAAACCATGTGAAAATCCTTAAAACAAAAACAGAGAAAGGCAAAAGATCACAAATGATCTAAAAAAAGATTTATTAAAGTTTAAGATTATCTCAATTTTATTTACTTAAAATAAAAAACCTATATACCATATAACACTTTCAGTAATGTAAAATAAGTTCCCAAGGGCTGGGGCTGTAGTTCAGTGGCAGAGCACTTGCCTAGCATGTGTGAGGCACTGGGTTTGATCCTCAGTACCACGTTAAAAAATAAAGGCATACGGCTGGCCCATCTACAACTATAAAAAAGATTTAAAAAAAAAAAAAAAGTTCCCAAATGATTAGATACGTAAATAAGTAAGCGGAGTTTGAGAGACTGCCAATATTTCAGTTCTTACAAAGACAAAATTAAATGGTAGCTAAAAAATTTGTTTAAAAATAATAAGAATATTATTAGAATGTTTATTTTAATAAAAGGAAAAAATTACCTAGCTCGAAAATTTCTCCTCTAAGAATCTGTACTTATTAGGCCTTGCATTTTCAATAGTTTTCAATTTAAGACTGAAAAAGTAAAAATTTTTGAGATAATTGCTTTTTAAAAAATCCTGTTTAAACAAGGTTGCTTGTAATAAAAGAATAAATATAGCTAATACTTTTTTTTTTTTCAAAAATAAAACCAATTATGGCACTCAAATGCCAATTCTAAAGTTAGAGGAATTTAACAAACATTTGTATACATAACAAACATCTGTGTACCAGGTACTAGCTACTTATAACAAGAAACAAAATAGCTCATGGTCCTTAGCCTGAAGAAACATACAGCTCATGCTGTATTACAGGGATATACAATTAATTACATATTTATAAGTTTTAGAAGATCAGTAACATAACTAAGAAGATATAGAGAGAAGGAAAAGGGGCCAATTAACTCAGTCTAGGAAATCAGTCCTTAAAACCTGTAAGATTTATTCAGGCTAATACTGATAACTCGTTTTAATGACCAGTATCTCAAGGTACTATAAAATTTACCTAATAAACTTTCTGAGATTCAGATTCATCTAACATGTTCCAAACTGCATCAGAGTCAACCAAATGAACTGATGTGTGAAATGGGCCAAGTAAGGATGCACATTTTACCTGAAGAAAGAAGTAGCTACTCAACTGTAGCTGAGGGAACAGGGAACTGTGAGAATGACAACCAAATATTGCCAACTGTATGAAAAGAGCCAAGCTAGTTTTCTTTTTTTTAACCTATAATCTCCAATTTTAAAATAATGACCCAATTAAGTAAACAAACATATATTCTTTTATATCCTATGGTCTGAGTTGGGTCCATCGGCCAACCTAACATATATTTTAGGTCAGATACTTCCACATAAGTTATCTAAATTTTTTTAAAGATGTTCATGGACCTTTATTTTATTCATTTATTTATATGCAGTGCTGAGAATCGAACCCAGTGCCTCACACATGCTAGGTAAGTGCTCTACCACTGAGCCACAACCCCATCTAGCTCTTGACTGAAATGTTTTGACTATCTTCTTCAAAATCTTAAAGAATGAAACAGAACTTAGATACTTAATGAACTGGAAATGTAAGTGGAAATAAATTCACAAAGTGTCCTAGGTAATGTTGTTCTATTCATCCCAAGGAAGGATTGAGGGGCAGGGGGGATTAAAAAAAAATAAACTTAGGAAAAATAAAAACCTTGATACAGTCATTTGATGTGGCCCCCTACAATGTCAAAAATATTGTAAAATAGGGACCTGGTTCTTTCACATGACCGTCAAAACCGGAAAAAAATGTTCTGAGTGATGGAATCACAAGGTCCTTATGATTTTAGAAGTTTTCCCAGACCTAGCAGGTTTTATCCATAAGGTTTAACCTAAATTTTTGCAACAGAGCTTGATTCCATTGTCATATGTCCTTTCCTCAGTTGGACACATAAAGCAAATATTCAGAGAACGTGAAAGCAGAAAAGATATAATGAATTGAAGGTAGTTATTATGTTAGAACAATTTTGAAAACAAGTTTAGCAATACTGAAAATAGACCATGACACTAAGAAGAAAAAAGGTTTCTCTTATTAAATGCAACTAACATAAGACAATTAGTCGCGCGCACACACACACACACACACACACAAATCTGGCTTACATCTGAATGCTTTGTGATTGGTGATAGAAAGTAAAAATCACAAACACTAGTAATAAACACTAGTAACTGATTATTTCTATCACTTACCATGTAATAGAGAAGATGGAATTGGGTTTTATTAAGCAATCTTTTTAATTTCCTAATGATCTAGAAACAAACCACATATTATGGCAATTCAAGAGAGATTAATTTAATACTAATGAAAACCTTAACTGGGATATAGACTTGACATAAAGGAAATCAAAGCTTGAATAATAAGTACAGGCTTAAATACATGACAGGAGTGCCTAAAAGTAATCTTAATGTAATATAAGTGTATAATCTTAAAATAATAGTCAAGGGTGTTTATTTCAAATCATACAAAGAATTTTCATCCCTTACATGCAAACTTCTTGCATATGGACAATTTGTTTGGAGGCCTATGGGAAAATATGCAAATTCTATATTTTCCAAGTCGTGGGAAAGATAACTTGAATACTTTTTTTAAAAATCTTTATTTATTTATTTTCATGTGGTGTTGAGGATCAAACCCAGGGCCTCGCACATACTAGGTGAGCGCTCTACCGCTGAGCCACAACCCCAGCCCCTGAATACTTTTTTTTTTTTTTTAAAGATAAAAAAAGTTCTATGACTTAGGACAAGAATTTCTCTGGTCATTTTGTTGGAAAAGTTATCTTCCTTGGTTTGTACCAAACTTTTCAACAAATGAACTCCTTTAAAAATTTTTGTCAAAGAACTTTAAATAGATATAATCAATTTACACACTATCCATAGTAAGTTCAATTTAGTTAATATTCCGTATTAATTTAACATATCACTATTTATTCTGGTTTTTTTTTTTTCCACTAAATTGCTGAGGCTGGTCTACAAATTAAGATCCTCTTGCCTCAGCATTCTGAGTCTCTGGGATTACAGGGATGTGCCACCATGCCTGGCACCCTATTCTTTCTTTAAAATGAAATGTTGAAGCACAAACATAAAACTTTACATTGTAACTGGTTTCATTATTTATTAAGAAGTGCACTTCTTGTACATATGGTGGATTTATTTTTTATAAAGATGGAGTGAAAAGACAACCCACAGAATGACAAACATTTCCAAATCATATATAAGGGATTAATATCCAGAATTTTTTGTTTGTTTATGGTACTAAGGATTGGAATTCCAGGGCCTTGAACATGTTAGGCAAGTACTCTACCACTGAACTACATTCCCAGCTCTTTTTACATTTTATTTTGAGACAGAGTTTCACTAAATTGCTCCGTCTGGCTTTGAACTTGAATTTCCTCCCTCTGTCTCTCAAGTAGCCGGGATTACAGGCATGTACCACCACACCTGGCAATATCCAAAATGTTTAAAGAGGCTCTACAACTCAGCAATAACAATCAACCCGATTCAAAAATGACATTTCGCTTTTGCCTCGCTGCACTCTTGAAAGCAAGATGGGTTGCCAACAGCTCTATTGGAGCCACTGGTGAAAACTCCACCAGGGTTCTCTCTCTTGCAGCCTATGCTCAAACCAGCAGTCTGATCCAGGGGTCTGATCCAGAAATATGGCCTCAACATGAGCCAGCAGTGTTTCTGTCAGCACAGGAAGGATATAGGCTTCATTATGTTGGACTAAGTGAGCCCGTAGGGGGAGAAGGAAATACAAGCCTGTAATCTCAGCAGCTGGGGAGGCTAAGGCAGGAAGATCGCCAGTTCAAAGCCAGCCTCAGCAAAAGCAAGGCACTAAGCAACTCAGTGAGACTCTGTCCCTAAATAAAATACAAAAAGAGGCTAGAGATGTGGCTCAGTGGTTGAGTGCCCCTGAATTCAATAACCAGTACTCCTCCCACAAAAAAAAAAAAAAAAAGGACTAGGTGACCTTCCTTGAATGCACTGCCCAAGACAGCCACCCAATAAAAGAGAACATGCTAGCTCTTTGTACATAAAATTCCAAAAAACTTAAAAAAATTTTTTTTTTACATTTCTCCAAATGTACAAGATGTACAAATAAATGATCAACAAGCACATGAAAAGACTGACATAGGGAAACATCAAAATCACAACAGATACCATTTTATACCCATCATCAAAATGACCAAAAAAAAGGAATAGAAAATAACAAGTGTTGTCAAGGAGTGGAGAAATTAGAACCCTCATGCACTGCTGGTGAAAATGTAAAATGTTACAGCCACTGTGCAAAACAATTTGGTGGTCAAAAATTTAAAAAAGAATTACTACATGATCCAGCAATTCCATTCCTGGGTATATACCTAGAAGAACTGAGAGCAGGAATTCAACAGATACTTATAAATCCATTTTCAGAGCATTTAGAAATAATCCAAATGTCCAAAATTAGAAGCATGGGTAAACAAAAAATAGTATATACAACAAATAGAATAGTTATTCAGCCTTTTAAAAAAAAGGAATGAAATTCTGATTCAAGCTACAATATGGTCTAGCCTTAAAAACATACTGAGAAAAATAAGCTAGAAACAAAAATAAATACTTATGATTCTACTTTTATGAAACATCTACAATAGGCAAATTCACAGAGACTGAAAGCAGAGTAGAAACTGGGGAGAGAGGAAGGAATGGGAAGTTAATGCTTAATGAATGGGTAAAGTGGTTCAGCCTGGGATGATATTCTGGAAATGGACACTAGTGAGCACTGCATAACATTGTGGATGTTATTGATGCCACTGAATTGTATAATTAAGAATGGTTTAGGGGCTGGGGTTGTGGCTCCGCGGTAGAGCACTTGCCTAGCACATGTGAGGCGCTGGGTTTGATCCTCAGCACCACCTAAAAGTAAATAAATAAAATAAAGGTATTGTGTCCAACTGCAACCAAAAAATATTTTAAAAAAGAGAATGGCTTAAAATAATAAATTTCATGTTATGTGTATTTTACCACTAAAGAGAAAAAGAGGAAAGTGTTCTGACTTAAGATGTCTATAGTGACAAACCAATATTGCATAATACTTCTTACTTTAGATTGTTTTTCTCACTCCTCTAAATGCCTCTAATGCCAGTAGTTAGGTGAGGATATACAATTGCTGACAGAAACATGATAAGCTCCGTGGACTATAGTCCAAGTAAACACATCATGCAAAAATGTTCATTTAAATGTCAAGTGAATTGAGTCCATTCCAATAACAATAAAACAAGAGTGTGTGTTCTACGTACTTATCAGAGGGTAGCAATCAAAAGTCCTGAGATGCTTCTCCTAGCACCAGGATAACCCTGCTGGTTTGCCAACACCCAGAGTTAGTTTCTTTTAATTTCTTCCCTGGTACTCTTAATAGCTTTATTCTGATATCTCTCCTACACTCTGGAGGCAACAAAATGTACTTGGGTTTGAGATAATTGGATTTCATCCCCAATGGCTAATGATATGGCCTAGAGAGTTGGGGAAAGCAAAAATCCAAAAGGAGTAGTCAGGTCTAAAATATATTTTTCAATCCCATCTCCCTACACAATTTAATTTTAGAATCCTAACAACATCTCAAAAAAAGTATTTATACAGTAAACTAGAGATTCTATTTCCTGAAGATTATTTTTAAAAACCAAGCAAAAGAAAAACTTCATAAAACTATCCATATTCTAAAAATGAAGATTACATTCAATTTCAAGAAAAAGGCATTTTTATTCTAGGCAGGATTTTTGTTTTTGGAAAAAAATGAAGACTGATCCTTTTTATTTATGGGCTTTTATCATTCATATCTCATTTGAGACCATTTTTGTACCTCTATAAGCTGGAAGCAGCATGAAAAATGGAAACTGAACTGAGTTTAATTCCAGCTACACATTTTAACAAGTCAGCTGCTAGTTGCTGATGGGGTTCAGGACACACTATTCCCCAAATATAGCACCTTGACATTTTAGAAAACAGAAGAAGGTCACTCTTACCTTCTCCCCTGAAACATGTCATAAAACTTAGGAATAATTTTTCTGACCTTTCCTTAAGACCCTCATTTGATAGGTACACTTCCTGTACCTGGAGGAAAGAAATATCCTATCTCCAAGGCACAGAGAAGAATTGAACAGACCCAGTTTATAATCATTAGGACATATCCCCTTCATCCAATCATACTTTTTCATGACTGATTTTTCATCATATCCAGCATAAAAAATATACAGGTTTACTAGCATCTTGGGTCATCATTTCTCTATAAAGGCTCTCATTTCATATAAAACTTATATTAAACAAATTTTTATGCTTTCCTCTTGCTAACCTGTCTTTTGTTATATGGGTCTCACCCACAAACCTAAAAACAGAAAGGAAAGACTTCTTTTTTTCTACACTATAAGCAAGCCAAATTGCCTCTTGACTTGGTAGTCTTATTTGTAAAATGTTGCTAATAATACCTAGCTTAATGAGCTGTTATAAGGATTAAAAGGCACACTGTATAGGGCTGGGGCTGTCGCTCAGTGACAGCACTTGCATCGCATGTGAGGCACTGGGTTTGATCCTTAGCACCACATAAAAATAAACAAAATAAAGGCATTCTGTCCATCTACAACTACAGATGTAGTTCAGATACCTATGTCATAAATGTTCATTCTCAAACTCCTAGAAATTTCTCAAAAGAAAGTGAGGAACTGGACATTGCCATGGTACCCATTTGTTCTGAACTGATAACAGATAATAAAGAGCTTATTGCTGGATTTACTGAAATGGCTCATAACCTAAAAATGTTGGGGCTGGAAAAAAAACTGTAATTTACTTCCTTGTGAATTGTTGAGCCTAGATTCACAAAAATGTTCAACAAAAAAACAAATTAAAAAAAAATCTAGCAAATTTTTACCCCTCACATATCAGATAGAGCACTAATCTCTAGGGTATATAAAGAATTCAAAAAACTAAGCACCAAAAAAACAAATAACCCAATCAATAAATGGGCCAGGGACCTGAACAGATACTTCTCAGAAGAGGATACACAATTAATCAACAAATATATGAGAAAATGTTCATCATCTCTAGCAATTAGAGAAATGCAAATCAAAACTACTCTAAGATATCATCTTACACCAGTCAGAATGGCAGCTATTAAGAAGACAAACAACAATAAGTGTTGGCGAGGATAAGGGGGGGGGGGAAGGTACACTCATATGTTATTGGTGGGATGGCAAATTGGTACAGCCATTATGGAAAGCAGTATGGAAATTCCTTGGAAATCTTGGAATAAAACCACCATATGACCCAGCTATCCCTCTCTTCGGTCTATACTCAAAGGACTTAAAATCAGCATACTACAGGGACACAGCCACATCAATGTTTATAGCAGCACAATTCACAATAAAATGTGGAGCCAACCTAGATGCTCTTCAGTAGATGAATGGATAAAAAAAATGTGGCATATATACAGAATGGAATTTTATTCAGCAATAAAAGAGAATAAAATCATGGCATTTGCAGGTAAATGGATGGCGTTGGAGAAGATAATGCTAAGTGAAGTTAGCCAGTCCCAAAAAAACAAATGCCAAATGTTTTCTCTGATATAAGGAGGCTGATTCATAGTGGGGTGGGGGGGGGGGAGCATGGGAGAAATAGAGGAACTCTAGATAGGGCAGAGTAGTGAGAGAGAAAAAGAGGGGACAGGGGATTAGCAAGGATGGTTGAATGTGACAGACATCATTATCCAAAGTACATGTATAAAGACATGAATTGGTGTCAACATACTTTATATACAACCAGAGATATGAAAAATTGTGCTGTATATGTGTTAATAAGAATTATAATGCAATCTGTTGTCATTTTAAAAAATAAGAAAAAAAATCTAGACTTAAAAAAAAAAAAACCCACAGGGAGGCTGAGCCAGGAGAATCACAAGTTGAAAGCCAGCCTAAGTAACAGTGAGGAGCTAAGCAACCCAGTGAGAGACCCTGTCTCTAAATAAAATACAAAAAAAGGCTGGGGAAGTGGCTCAGTGGTTGAGTGCCCCTGAGTTCAATCCCCGGTACCAAAAACAAAAAAAAATAAAAAACCAAACAAACGAACAACAACAACAAAAAAAACAACCAGGATGATTTCCCAAATGAACCAAGTTAGAAATGATACATGTTCATAGTTCTAAATGAAGAGTCACTATATTTGTGAAAGGCTTAAATAAATATTAACAAACCCTTGTCTCAAGTGTTACTCTAATTTCCCCTTATATTTAAGACTTCTGGAAATTTAATAATTCTACATATATAATTTTGATGTTAACTCCATGGAACTCACCAGGTTTAATCTTTCATGTAATTGCAAAAGTCAACTATATTTTTCCAATTAAAAGTGTTGTTTCAAAATCAAATAATTCCTTGACCAACAGAGTAGAGGAAGAAGATCAAGATGCAGGGAGAAGGGGAAAGTATAGGGAAGTACTAGGGAATAAAATTTAACAAATTGTGTTATGTTCATGTACAAATATACTGCAATGAATCTCGTGTGTGTATGTGTGTGTGTGTGAGAGAGAGATTATAATGTACTAATTAAAACAATAATGATAACAATAGAAGGGAGATCAACAGAGTACAGCAAGTGGATTAGGAGGAGGGAAAGAGAAAGAACAGGGAATAAGACTGATCAAATGATGTAATGTGCACGTATGAATATGGCACAATAAATCCCACTACTAATATTAAAATGAACCAATAAAAAAAAAAACCTAAAAAATAAAAAACAAAAACCTCCTTTTGTACCAATTAAAAGCATATCAATGAGCTGGTTGTAGCGGTATATGCCTGTAATCCCAGCAGCTCAAGAGCTGAGGCAGGAGGATCACAAGTTCAAGGCCAGCCTCAGCAACTTAGTGGGGTCCCAAGCAACTCAGTGAGACCCTGTCTCAAAATAAAAAGATACTGGGGCTGGGGATGTGGCTCAAGTGGTAGCACACTCGCCTGGCATGCGTGCGGCCCAGGTTCGATCCCCAGCACCACATACAAACAAAGACATTGTGTCTGCCGAAAAGTAAAAAATAAATATTAAAATTCAAAATAAAAAGATAAAAAGGGCTGGGGATGTAGCTCCATAGTTAAGTGCACATGGGTTCAATTCTCATACCAAAATAACAATAATAATAAAAATATTTGGCAATAAAGCTTCTGATATATACTATGTAATTAAGCCCAGGATGGTTGCATTTATATGAACATGTATAGACTTTTTTTCTTGTCTTATACAAGGGACTTGAGCATTCTCAAATGTTGGTACCCTAGGGGAGAAGGGTATCCTATAATCAATCCTCTGCAGATTCCAAGATACAAAAACAAAAAGAAAAACAAGTCTTCACAGGAAGCCAAAATATGCAAAATACTATAAGGAAAGAATGTTGCTAAAGTAATTTGGGGTAAAAGAGAAATTGTAAATAGGGCAATAGGTACATTTTACATCAAACATAATCCACTAATATTGGAATTTTATATGTAATAGTCTAAGACAATCATGAGAAATCACATTGATTAACATTTTTTTACATTTTTTGTTTTTATAGAGACACAAATCTTAGAAACATTAAAAATGATAGTTGGCTTCAATTACAGGGATGGTTGATAATAAAGGAACTTTCTCTGAAAATATTAGACTAGCATTCAAATGAGACTGAGATAATAAAGCTCACATCAGAATGGATTATGTTACTAAACACTGTGTGATACACTCTAAACAGGGAATAAATGATTACCAAACTGTGAGGGAAAAAAATGTTAATACACATCAGGCAATCAGTTTCTCTCTCAAAAACTACTCAACAAACAACCTGCTACCTCTGGCTTAATATCATTCTACAAAAGGTCAATATAATTTTTTTTTTAAATGTTAACCTTTTTTTTAAGAGAGAGAGAGAGAATTTTTTTAATATTTATTTTTTAGTATTCAGCGGACACAACATCTTTGTTTGTATGTGGTGCTGAGGATCGAACCCAGGCCGCACGCATGCCAGGCGAGCACGCTACCGCTTGAGCCACATCTCCAGCCCAATATAATTTATTTTTGGAAAATCTCGTGTAGAACGAACACACACACATACACACACACACACAGAATTTAACATTCCTAGAGTTCACACATGCATTCTTGCTTCAATTATCCTCTTCATTAGCAACAAATCAAAATTTAAGTAATTATTCAAAGAAAAAAAATTATTTGCCAACATTTCTATTAATCTTAACAATCGACATAGAGAACAGGATTCTTGAAACACCAGGACTATTTAAAACAAATTTTCTTATCCATCAATATGAACTACAAAATAAACTTGAAAAATCAACAAAAGCAAGCCATGATACCTCCTTATCCCCTCAAAACAGTCTTCTGTGGCCATTTTCTTAAAAAACAAAACAAAACAAAAAAAAATTGTTTCCTCAAGAAACCAGCTTAATTCTCCAAAATTAAATCCTTTCCCTCACTCTTTCCATGAAAAAAAAATTACGTACGTTTCACATATTTGAAAACAAAAGGGGAAAAAAAACCTTGGTAAAACCCTACATAGCTATTTCCTCAGAATAAATTTAGGCAAACTTACAGTGTGGTAAGGTAGGGCATGAAACAGTAACCATCTCTTAGCTAACATACCATTGAAAAACACTGCCTTTAGAGATAAGACATTCTACGTAGATACTTCAAGCACCAATCTCAGGATACAATTCTATCAATTTCACTACACTCCAACACTGAAAACTACTAACCCATCTATGCTGTAAATGGTAACTTTGCATCACTCAGAATATTGTTTGCCAGAATAGCCAATTTGTAGATTATGCTAATTTTTAAAAGTCTTATAGCACATGCTATGTCTGATTCTCACCGTGACCTCCCTCCTACCAAACTTACATTGGAAACTAATCACCAATGTGACAAAATTAGGAGTTTATTAGGTTACAAGTTTAGAACCCTCACAAACAGGATTAGTGCCTTTTTTTGGGGGTACTGAGGATTGAACCCAGGGATACTCAACCACTGAGCCACATCTGCAGCCTCTCCCCACCCTTTTTTTAGTAGTCACTTTTATTTTTTTGTAGTTATAGATGAATGCCTTTATCTCTACCTACCTCTTATCTACCTACCTACCTCTTATCTCTAACTACCCTGTTTTTAAATTTTTTTTTGGGGGGGGAGCGGTGGAGGGGGAGGGGGGGAAGCGGGGGGGCGGGGGGTACCGGGGATTGAACTCAGGGGCACTTGACCACTGAGCCACAACCCCAACCCTATTTCGTATTTTATTTAGAGACAGTGTCTCACTGAGTTGCTTAGCGCCTTGCTTCTGCTGAGGGTGGCTGTGAACTCTCAATCCTCCTGTCTCAGCCTCCTGAGCTGCTGAGATCACAGGTGAGCTCCCCTGCGCCCGGCCTTATTTATTTGTTTTTATGTGGTGCTAAGGATCGAACCCAGAGCCTCACACATGCTAAGCAAGCCCTCTGTCACTGAGCTACAGTCCCAGCACCCCCCAGACCTTTTTTTGCTTAGGGTCTCACTAAGTTGCTTGGAGCCTCGCTAAGTTGTTGATGCTGACTTTGAATTTGTGATCCTCCTTTAATCAGGGAATAAATGATTACCAAGCTGCTGGAATTACAGGTGTTTGCCACGGCACCCAGCAGATTAGTGTCCTTTTAAAAGAAGTCTGAGAGAGTCCTCTTTACCCTTCCACAGAGTGAGCTACCTATGAAGCAGAAGCAAGCCATCATCACAGACTGAATTTGCTTTGATCCTCGACTTCAGTCTCCAGAAATGTGAAAAATGAATTTCAGTTCTTTATACGCTATCCAGTTGATGATATTTTGTTATAGCAGCCCAAATGACTAAAACAACACATCTAATCTTTTCATTTCAGATAAAATTAATACTTTATTGGGTTATTCTTCCTTCTTCTCTCCCTGTCCCTCCCACTTCTTTGTTTCTACTGGGGATGTGACCTAAGAGTGTTCTACCATTAAGCTACTCCCCCAGCCCTCTCTTCCTCCCCCGCTTTTTTTTTTTTTTTTTTTTTGGTTAATTTGAGACAGGATCTCACTAAGTTGCCAAGGCTGGCCTCAAACTTGAGATCCTCCTGATTCAGCTTCACAAATCATTGAGATTACAGGTTTGTGCCTTCTGAGCATAATGCAAACTATGAATACCCTCTTCTGAACACAATGTAAAAATTGTGAACAAAATCTCAGCAAATCAAATGTACCAATATATAAAATGAACAAGATAAAACTATATCACCAGGAATGCAAGGTTGGTTTAACATTCAGAAATCAATCAAGGTAATTCACCTTTCCTATTTTTATTTTTTTGGTACCCGAGATTGAACCCAGGGGTGCTTAACTACTGAGCCACATCCCCAGCCCATTTTATTTATTTGTCTTTAAATATTTATTTTTTAGTTGTACTTGGACACAACGCCTTTATTTTATTTATTTATTTTTTTTATGTGGTGCTGAGGATCAAACACAGGGCTTCGCACATGCTAGGTGAGAGCTCTACCGCTGAGCCACAACCCCAGCCCCTTACTTTATTCTTGTGAGACAGGGTCTTGTTAAGCTGCTAAAGCTGGCTTTGAACTTGCAATCCTCTTGCCTCAGCCTCCCAAGCCACTGGGATTACAGACGTATGACACCATGCCTGGCTATAATTTACCATTTTAAAAAACAAACAACAAAAAAAAAGTCATATGACCACCTTGATAGAGGTAGAAAAACGCAATGAAACTTAGAACCCACCATTCATGTTCACCTACTTTCTGACAAGTATGCCTGAGTCTGTGTCCAATTCATAAAACATCAGAGTTAAAATGCTTCAAAAAACAATTGTAAGGCCATTATACAAACAAATATATCGCAGAGTATGGAGGGAAAAGAAAAATTCCAATCAGGGACTGTGTATATTTTTAATAAATTAATTTGTTTGGTAAAAAATCATAGCTACATCTATGTGGCAAGTACCTGTATGTGCTCATTTTTGTATATATATATTCATTTATATTTGCAGCATAAACTGAACATCAAACTGAGATGTCTAATTTGAGGTGAAAACTGAGTTTCTAATACTGTTATATAAATGGTTCATAAGAAAAGTGAATTTATACATTTTAAGATTTTTGTGTACTTAAATATAATTTTTTTTTTTTTTGGAGACAGGGTCTAACTTTGTTGCTCAGAATGGTTACAAACTTTTGGGCTCAAGAGATCCTCCTGCCTCAGCCTTCCAAGTGCTGGGTCTACCTAGCTTTAAGACGAAAAAAAAAAGTTGTGTGTGAAGTTATTCAAAACACACACACACACACAAAACAAACAAACAACTCCACACACAACATTTTTTTTTTTCCAGTACTGGGGATTGAACCTAGGGGTGCTTTATCACTGAGTTACATTCCTTAGCTCTCTTTAGTTTGAGACAAGATCTTGCTAAATTGCTGAAACAGCTTCAAACTTGTGATCCTCCTGCATTGCTGAGATTAGACATGCACCATTATGCCTAGCTAAGACAAAAATTTTTGAAGACAATTTCTGAAACATTCTTTTCTAAGTGTCATAATTGTAACCATGTGTAAACCCAAATACGCAAGTGTTCAACTTGATCTCTCCTTCCCATTCACTACTCCTTTTTTTTTTTTAATTATTATTTTTTTTTCAGTTTTAGATGGACAAAATACCTTTATTTTTGATGTGGTGCTGAGGATAGAACCCGGTGCCTTCCACATGCACGGCAAGTGCTCTGCCACTGAGCTACAACCTTAGCTCCCCCACTCACTACTTCTTAAATGAGATATTTATCAGATTACAAATACTTAAGTTCTAAAGAGAGATAACTACTGCCTAATTTACTATTTCAATTATATCTCAGAAACAGAAGGGAAAAATAGCACAGTGCTAGCATCTCCAAGGATTAGGTAAATAAAACTAATCTAGTTTTTAAGAAACCTTTTTACAAGTGTGCAGTCACTTCAATGGAATATAAAAACATTTCCCATTTATGTTAATAACATGTTAGAGACAGTGGATATAGCTCAGAGGCACAGTGCTTGCTTAGCAGGTATAAGGCCCTGGGTTTGATCCCCAGCTCTGCAAAAAAATTAAAATAGAAATTTAAAAACACCAAAAACCTAAAATGAGATGTTAAAATTTTTCAAATGATAATAATTTACCTTTATGGCCAAGAGACACAAAATTTCATCTCTGAAGAACAAATTAATAGAGTAAAACCCCAAAATGTCCAAATATATTTATTAATGTATAATTTCACCATATCATTTTTTACCAGGGTCTCTAAAATAATTTAGAACTTGATCTACCTATCTGGTTCAAGCTCATGAACCAAAATCTCAAGCATATAGGATTTCAATATACACAAATCTCAATGAGAACAGTTCAACACTAAGAGTTTCTGCCAGCCAAATATATAATTAAATCAACATATGTTTATTGGATTGCCCCCCATGGACCCACTGCCTCAAATCAGAAATAGGAGTTCTTAAGCAATAAGAAGTTATTACTCACCAGCAAGGGTGTAATCCATATCAAAACCGAAACATTTTATTTTTTCCATGGCTAAACTTCGGTTCACAAACACCCTATAGAAAAAGAGACAAAAAGAAAAAAGAAAATTAATACAGGGGAAGGAATTCTTATGTTTAATTAAGTTATTTGGCTATTTTTCTAGATTTCTCATTTATTATTTTTCTTTTTACTGTATAGATTTAAAGTTTAACATGTTTCTTTGTGTGTTGTTTTTTGAGAAGTAGTGGGGATCAAACTCAGGGGTGCTTTACCACACTGAGCAACATTCCGAGCCCTTTCCATTTTCTGTTTAGAGACGGGGTCTTGCTAAACTGCCTAAGATGGTCTTGAACTTGTGGATTCTCCTGTCTCAGTCTCCTGAGCAGCTGAGATTATAGGTATATGCCATTGTGCCATTAATATTTTGGTTATTTACACACCTTGTGAAATATGCTGAAATGAATATGGAAATGAAGATATTTTTGCAAGGTGATTATTTCACTTCCTTTGGGCATATTGCCTGAATAACATGATGTTTTGATGTTTACTTTGATATACATAGACACAGTGATTACTAGAGTCAAGCATATAGTTTTCTATCCTCCTTTCCTTCTTCCCTTCGATGGTAAGAGTACCAAAAATCTACTCTCTTGACAATATCCCACATTATTAGCTATAATACTCATGTTGTACATTAGATCTCTTAATATTCACCCTACAGAACTGCAACTTTGCATTCTTTGATCTGTATCTTTCCATCACCAACCACTGTTTTACTGTTTCTATGCATTCAGTTTTTTTAAGGTTCCATGTATAAATGAGCTCAGGTATTGTTTTTCTTTCTGTGTCTGGCTTATTTCTCTTAGCAAAGTATCCTCTATGCTCATCCATGTTGTTTGAAATGATAGACATCCTTTTTTTTTTTATTACTTATTCATTCTAATTTGTTATACATGATGGCAGAATGCAATTCATTTCATATTACATGTACAGAGCACAATTTTTCAAGTCACTGATTGTACACAAAGTATTTTCATACCATTTGTAGCTTCATACATGTACTTAGGGTAATGATGTCTAACTCATTCCACCATCATTCCTACCTCCTTGCCCCCTCCTTTCCCCTCCCTCCTCTTTGCCCTATCTAAAGTTCCTCCATTTTGCCCAAGCTCCACCCCACCATCACCATTATGAGTCAGCATCTTCATATCAAAGAAAACATTTGGCCTTTGGTTTTTTGGGATTGGCTTGCTTCACTCCAAATTCATCCATTTATTTACCTGCAAATGCCATGATTTTATTCTTTTTAATGTTGAGTAATGTTCCATTGTGTGTGTGTGTATACACACACACACACACACACACACATACACATACCAAAATTTCCCTATCCATTCATCTACTGAAGGGCATCTAGATTGGTTCTATAATTTAGTTATTGTGAATGGGTGCTACTATAAACATTGATATGGCTGTGTCCCTGTAGTATGCTGATTTTAAGTCCTTTGGGTATGAACGGAGGAGTGGGATAGCCAGGTCAAATGGTGGTTCCATTTGCAGTTTCCCAAGGAATCTCCATACTGCTTTCCAGATTGGCTGCACCAATTTGCAGTCCCACCAACAATGTATGAGAGTGCCTTTTTCCCCCACATCTTTGTTTGTATTATTGTTTGTATTCTTGATAGCTGCCATTCTGACTAGAGTGAGATATTGCACGTTTTTTCATGTTTGTTAATTGACTGTATATTCTCTTCTGAGAAGTGTCCAGTTCCTTGGCCCATTTATTGATTGGGATATACATATACATATACACATATATATATATATATATATATATATATATATATGTGTGTGTGTGTGTGTGTGTGTTAAGGTTTTAAGTGCTTTATATATCCTAGAGATTAGTGCTCTATCTGATGTGCTTGTGGTAAAGATTTGCTCCCATTCTGTAGGCTCTCTATTCACCTCACTGATTGTTTCTTTTGCTGAGAAGAAGCTTTTTAGTTTGAATCCATCCCATTTATTGACTCTTGGCTTTAATTCTTGCACTACAGGAATCTTATAAAGAAAGTTGTGGCCTAATCCAACACGATGGAGATTTGGGACTACTTTTTCTTCCATCAGGCACAAGGTCTCTGATTTAATCCTAGGTCCTTGATCCACTTTGAGTTTTTGTGCATGGTGAGAGATAGGGCTTTAATTTCATTATGTTACATGTGAATTTCCAGTTTTCCCAGTACCATTTGTCGAAGTGGCTATCTTTTCTCCAATGTACATTTTTGGTGCCTTTGTGTACTTTGTGTACAAGCACTCCATCACTGAGCTAAAACCCCAGTCCATGAGTTTATTTTTGACATAAGATAACTGTAATTATGATAGAATGTCCTTTCTGAAAGCTAAATAATATTTGTTTCTGTGTGTGCATTTCTATATCCATTCACTCATGGATGGATATTTTGGTTATTTCCACATCTTGTGAATAATGCTGAAATGAACATGGAAAGGAAGATATTTTTGCAAGGTGGTGATTTCACTTCCTTTGGGCATATTGCCACGACAGGGATTGATGGTTCATACTGTAGTTATATTTTTAATTTCTTTAGAAAACCTTTATAGTGTTTTCCACTGTGGTTGCACCAATTTACATTCCCATCAACAGTGTTCAAGGCTTTCTCTTTCTCTACACATTTGGCAATATTTGTCTTTTTGATCAAAGTCATTCTAATAGGTGTCAGATGATATCTTGTTATGATTTTAATTTGTGTTTCCCCAGTGATGAGTATTTTTGAGCACCTTTTCATATATCTGTTGGCCATCTGTATGTCTTGTTGGGAGAAGTATCTAATCAGGTCCTTTGCTCATTATTTTTCTTCTCCTTTTTTTGGTAGCAGGGATTGAACTCAGGGGCACTCAACCACTGAACCACATTCCCCAGCCCTATTGTGAATTTTATTTAGAGACAGGGTCTCACTGAGTTGCTTAGCATTTCATCATTGCTGAGGCTGGCTTTTTTGAACTTTTGATCTTCATGTCTCAGCTTCCCAAGACGCTGGGATTACACGTGTGCACCATCACGCCAGGCTCATTCCTTCACCCATTTTTAAACTGGGTTAGTCTTTATTTTAGCTGTTGAGTTCCGTATATGTTCTGTGTATCAACCCCTTACCAGATAGAGGGTTTACAAATATTTTCTCTCAATTCATATCCTGCCTTTTCATTTTGTTGTTTCCTTTGCTGCAAAGAAGCTCTTCAGTTTGAGATGGCCCCACTTATCTACTTTTGCTTTTGCTGCCTGTGTTTTTAGTGTTCTATCAAAAAAAAAAAAAAAAAAATCACTGCAAAACCAATGCCAAGGAGCTTTCCCCAGTTTTCTTCTAGATCTTCTCATTTAAATGTCAGTATTAAGATTTATAATAGGGCTGGGATTGTGGCTCGGTGGTAGAGCGGGCCCTCGCATGGGCAGGACCCGGGTTCGATCCTCAGCACCACATAAAAATAAAGGCATTGTGTTATGTCCATCTACATCTAAAAAATAAATATTTTTAAAAAAGATTTATAATAAAAATTATTAGAGTCCTTTTTATATAAGTGAAATCAGCTATTACCCAAAAACACATGATTGCATCCTGCCACATTCTCAAAATTTCAAGGACAAGACTCTCTTTTTTAACGTCAGGCCCCTAAAATGAGTTGTGTTTTTTTAATATTTTTTTTAGTTGATATATGTGCTGTTATTTGAACCCAGTGCCTCACAGATGCTAGGCAAGCACTCTATCACTGAGCTAAAACCCCAGTCCATGAGTTTATTTTTGACATTTTACAATTCATTACTTATTTGTTTGCAATTTAATTGTCAAAGATTTAAGTCTATCCAAAACATAAATATTCAGTCAACAAATAGTTACTGAGTGCCTACTATATATGCTAAGACTGCAATATGGAAATGAACAAGAATGCTTGCCTCATGAAAATTACTATCTTTATCCTTGAGGAACTAAGCCTACCAAGACTTAAAAGCAAATAATTACAATAGTTCAATAAATGCTATAAAATAACAAGAAGAAGAGAGAACCAGCTATTTAGAAAGGTCAAAGAGATGTTTTGAGCTATAGCTATAGAAGTTTATTAGCAGGACAAAAGAAAAAAGAATGCAAGCAAGAAAGGTTTCCAGTCAACTTCAAATCATTTATTGTGGCTGGAGTTTTCTTTAATTAAAAGAGCTTTCTTAGCATAAGAAACAAATTTGATAGTTATTATGACGGTAGATTCTGCCTTAGTAAAGATAGGTCATGATAAAAAAAAAAAAAGAGCTTTGTTTTTATTTGTTTTTGTGGAAGGACATTTTATGGAGAAACAGGGGTAGTGAAAAGAACAATAAATGTTATGAAGTTTAAAAGGGTTAGTAGCATCAAAATCTTAAAAGCTTTATTTGTCATATTAGAGAGAATGGACTTTATCCTCCAAGAAAGAAATTATCAGATTTTGAAGAAATGAAATAAATTCAAATTTCAGAACAACAGGGCTAGGGACATAGCTTAGTGGTACAGTGTTTGCTTACCATGTGCAAGGCCCTGGGTTCAAAAAAAAAACAAAAACCCTCAAAATCCACAAGAATGTGAAGATATGGGGGAAAGTAGACATATCCTAGTATAACAGATATCACCATGATTGTCTTTGGGGGCAAGTTTTAATTGTCTTTGAAAATAAGATACCCTAGCCTAGTCCATCTGATCTCCAAATTAATAGCCAAAATTAAAACTGGATGGTTTATCCTCTCTTATTACCAAACTTTTTTTTTTTTTTGCCTTCATTTCATAAGTACCTGTGAGAAATAAGAATGACACAAATCAACTTCAGTGTTTGTCAAAATCATTATTATTTGTGGAAATTGTAAAAAATATTTAAAGCTATCTGGGCTATGCTCCCCATTACAATTTAGATAAATAATCTCCAAAGAGTAGTAACTGCACCAGGGGATGAAAAAGACACCACTGAGATAAAATAAGAAAATATAAGATCTTCTACTGACATTTACTTATAACTTTAAAAGTCTCATTTCTTTTATATTATATAAAAATAAAGATAGTAGTATAGATAACTTATAAATATGCACATACAGGAATGAATGCTTCATCTTTTAACTGATACATTAGAGAGTTTAGAAACCACTGATTTAGCTAATGACTTCTTTTAAAAATTTCACTAGCTGGACACAGTGGCAGCACCTGTAGTCCGACCCAGGACTAAATGATACCTCCTTTTTAAAAAGTTTGTGGTCAGCCTTGGCAACATAACAAGACCGTGTTTCAAAAAAGAAAATGAAAAGAAAAAAATAAAAGCCAGAAGTGGTAGCACATCTGTAATGCTAGCTATTCAGGACATTGCAGCAAGAGAATCATAAGTTCAAGGACAGCCAGGACAACTTATGGAGACCTGGTCTCAAAGGGAAAAAAAAAAAAAATATATATATATATATATACACACATATTTTTTTTTTTTTGGTAGAAGGGATGAAGCTATAACTAAGTGGTTTAGCACCTGCCTAGCATGTGCTAGGGTTCAATCTCCACTACCACCAAAACAAATAAACAAAACCTCTTTACTAACTAAATATTAACTATTTTAAATTTTAAAACTTTAAATGAAGAAATTTTTAAATATTTGCTTAATATAGTTTGAGTACTTAAAATCACCACCTGAACTCAGAACAATCATCTCTTTTTTCTCTGAAAAATATAAAGTGATTAGCTATCTCATACACATAACTTCTGTGCACTATAGATTAACTTTATAAAACTGTTAGTTCCTGAAAAAGAAGTTACACAAAATATTTATACTTTCCCTAAGAAAACCTGGTCTTTTGGAAAAATCAATATTTATTTTACCTTGGGTTAGTTATGGATAAGGAGGTGGAGAAAAACAGTAGTTGATAGCAGAAAAATGAAAGGAACTAGAGAATAAATGATACCTCCTTTTTAAAAAAACATTCCCCAACTAAAAAATAATCACCATGATTCCTCTACCACTTTATTAAACTTCACATTGCTTTTACTGATAAGAACATCAACTTTATTATCAACTTTTCCCAGTTACACAAATCCTTTTAAAAAAATAACAAGAGTAAAAGACATAAACTAGTGGTTCTAACTCTAGAAACTACACACTACTACTGAAGCTTACTTAGGCTTTTCAAAAGACTCACACACAATTCAGTCAAAGGGGCCAACTGGATCAAATCCTTAATCAGAGCCCTAACAGCTGACATGCCTAAAATATTCGATGGGAATACAAACAGGATTGGATTTGGAAAGATTTTTCTTCCTCATGATAAAATCCAAGAGAAAGAGATGTAAAAATATATAATAAAATAAATAACTTTGATTCTGAAATATGCTAGAGCTGGTTTCAGGCTCAGCTAAAATCATAAGAGAAAAAGAAATTCTGCTAATGTCAATCAGTGCTAAAGGCATAAAGAAACTATTAAAAGTACCAGCAAAGTGGCTTATCAGTTTATTTATTATTGAGAGATTAAACCTATATTGCCATGAAAAATCTATCAAATATAAAATATACTTATATAACATAAAAATACATATGTAAAAATATACATAAGCATATATTTAGAGATACAAAGATCACAGTGAACATTTATTAACCATATAAACTCTGGGAATGACATATCTCAAGAATATGAAAATGTGTTTTTACCAAAATAATTATGTTAAGTACCCACAAAAATTACATCGTTCCTCTTTGATTTAACTAATCACGTTAAGTATTCAATTATACACTTATTGAATGTCTGCTACAAAGCAGGTACCATTTTGTGACATATACCATAGAAGCTGTCCTTTAGGAGGAAGCCAGAGCTAGGGAAGACATTATAAGTGCTTCAAAGTAGTAAATAAGACGTTTTTCTATGATCTTCCACCAAATATCCTTTACCTTTTCATTCAAAACAAGTACCCTAACTCACAGAAGGAGTTCTGTGAACTTAAATTAAAAAAGCAACAATCACTCCTCCTCCCCCACAACCTCTCCGTTTCTATTATTATGCTTATGAAACAAAAGGAAAATTTCCCATCCATTTTAACTTCTCTTTTTTTTTTTTTTTGTCTAACTTAAGCTATTAAACATGGAGGAAGGAACAGCTGCAGTATAGTGAACTTCTGTAAGTCAAATATAGTTATTGCCTATACATGGTTAAGGTTTATAAAGATAACATACACCCAACTGCTGAAAGAATTGACTTCAGCATAGAGACAGCCTTAAACCTGAAATAGTATGTCCCTAGGATATAATCTTCAAAAGAAACTAATCTCTTTGCCTTAAAATAATAACTACTCTTCACTAAGATTTTTTAAAAAAAGATGTTGGGTGCTAAATCAACGAAAAGGCATATTTATCAACTAAAAGACTAGGCTTACTGCCCTACTATATACTTCAAAACAAAAAGATTTATCTGCTTAGGGAATCCAAAAATTTCTATTGGTACCAGGACCTTGACTATGTACCTCTGCTATGCATTTACCAAATCACTCTTCTAAAAATTATTCATCAGTGGAACATACTCCACTCTTATGTTTAGGAATCTGCACATATTTGTGAAATTAATTTTCCAAATTTACCTTGAAAGAACAAAACTGTCACTCTAGAGAAACATCTCTAGGAGACAGGAATACTATAAAACTGAACACAGACTTTAATACAAAGGAAAATATAATGACATTTATTACAATATCCCACTGCAGTAAAGCATAAAATTTGAAGATGTAAATATAGATATTAACCATCATAAATAAAATGATTAACACAATGTCTTTAAAAAGAAGGGATCTAATAGTCTCACACTAAACACAAACATGCAATTTACTATATATGAAATTCTGTAAATAGCAAATTCTTAATGGTTTTGAGATTTAACTCACAATTCAAGCAGAATTACCTCATCTGTCGCTGGTTGCCGTTTTGCAAACTGTGAAACTATCTGAGTCAGTAGTTCTTGAAGTCACATAACAAAATTCTTCTTAAGACCTAGTATAATTTTTTTTGTGTGTGATTTTAACCTAACTTCAGAAAGACTGTTTAGTCTGAACAAGGCCCCTTAATGGCATGTATCTTCTGTGTTGGAGAAAACACCTCTGTGTCTAATTTAACTTGTCACTGGATATCACTGTTGCTCCACACAAATCCATTTGGAATAGAATTTCTTTGGCAATGTGAACTTTATCTGTAACTCCTCCCCTTGCTTAGGAGTCACAATTTCCTGGCCAAGTGCCCAACAACAGTTACTGCAAGAACAAATGAGACTAAAAGAGTTCAAGTGTAAAATCTTCTTGACCATCTGTTTTCATTATGGGTTTGTGTCATTATACATTCAAACTCTTCTACAATCAAGAAAAGAAAAGTTAAAAAAAAAGTAATAAAAGTGCATTTTGAGTTGGCAAGCTAAAATTATGAACCAATAAATATATGTGTGTATTTTTACTTAACAGAACAACTCTACAATATGGATTTTTGCTGAAAACCTAATTTAGTACCTTTCTCCTCAACCTACAGTTTAAGGAAAAATACAGAATAGTTCCCATTTTCCAACTCAATCTTAAAACCATATCCAATTATCTCATATGCCTTCATTTAAATTTCCAAATATCTCTGGAATCCAGATCTTCCATTCTACTTAAATTGATAATTGTAGAGCTCATAATTATTTCTTCAGAAATCATGTTCCAATTGCTCTGCCTTCACATGAACACTAAGTTAACTGCTTTGAAGTAGTGCTATTCAGAATGCGGACTACACACTAATGCTGGTCTATGAATATTAGTCATTAATACATGACATGATATATACAGAAATTGCAAAGTATTTAGAAATTTTTATAGCTCAATATTTGCCTAGCATGTGCAAGGCCCTGTGTTCAGTCTCCAGCACCATAAACAAAAACTCAAAATCAAAACAAAAAAGCCCAGAAGAATCACTGTGAAGACATAGGGAAAGCTGAAAATATCCTAGCGTAAGAGAAATTTATACAACATGAAACCAAGCATTAAGACCAGATCCCCTATTTCCTAGGTAACCTCACCTGACCCTTGCCTTCATAATAATCAGGTAAAGTATGTTTTCTTTCATTATCATGAATTTGTCAATCAAATGAGGCAGCTATACCCTCTAGCCCGTCCATTGTGTAATAACTGTATGCAGGCAAACAAATGAGTGACAAGAAAAGCCCAGTGAAATGGATGTACTGGCATACACTATAATCCCAGCTAATCAAGAAAATGAAGCAGAGCCAGGCGTGGTGGCACACACCTGTAATCCCAGCAGCTTGGGGGGCTGAGGCAACAGGATCACAAGTTCAAAGCCACCCTCAGCAACCTAGGGAGGCCCTAAGCAGTTTAGCAAGATCCTATCTCAAAACAAAACAAAACAAAACAAAACAAAACAAAAAACCACCAAAGGAATGTGGATCAGTAGTAAAGTGCTTCTGAGTTCAATTCCCCATACACTCCTCCTACCAACCCCCTACCCCGCAAAAAAAAAAAAAAAAGCCAAAGCAGGAGGATCTCAAATTCCAACCCAGCCTGGGCAACTTACTCAGACTCATTCTCTAAAAGATTAAAAAAAAAAAAAAAAGGAAGGAAAGAAGGGGTATGGGTGAGGAAATAATGATCTTCGTTCTTCAGATTTGCAAAACAGAAAAGAATCTCATGACTAGGTGATAAGGTTCAGAAGTGCACTATATGGCCCACCTGCTATTGAGAAGGCACCCACCAGCCTGAGAACACCCATTAACTACCTATATAAACTACTGCTAAATCAGCTTCCCCCTCAAGTATGACTTTGAGCCAGGTTTTGATGAGCCAGGTTTTCAAACAGTTGTTTGAAGTTGTCTCTTAACTTAAAGGGCCTGATGTGTGGCAAGCAGCTAGACTTGGGTCTGGTAACAAATATAATAATACAAAGTATAAGTTTACATTTTATGTTTTTTCATTCTTTTTTTTTTAATTTGTTTTTGTAGTTATCGATGGACAGCATGCCTTTATTTTATTTATTTTTATATGGGGCTGGGGACCGAACCTAGTGCCTCACAAGTGCAAGGCAAACGCTCTACCACTGAGCTACAGCCCCAGCCCCCCATTTTTCTTTTTTGCATGATGCTGGGGATCAAATCCAGGGCCTTGTGCATGCTAATCAAGCACTCTACAACTGAAGCACATCCCTAACCCTATTTTATAAATGTTACCAATTTGAAACAAAATGGAAAATATTTTTAAAAACTAGTCCTCTATCATAGATAAGCTTGAGAAACACTGTCCTAAAGCTTAGCTCCAATGACACCACTCTCATACTTAATAATCTTTAGTCATTGCTAACACAGATCCAATTAAGAAAGTATAAATTCTTGGATCTTCAAGAAATTCCAAATCATTTGCCCCTTGGACAAAATCAACCTGATTTTATACTGCTACACTTTCATACACCTTTTGTTCTAATAAAGCAAACTATTTACTACTTCCTAAATATGTTCTGAGCTTTGTTTATGCTGTTCACTATTCCTGAAGTGTCCACCTCAGTTATCTCTCTCATTATTCATCTCTCTTTATTATTGTATCTATAGTAATTTCTTCGAAAAACTATTTTTGGCTATGCCACATAGCTATGTGAACAAAAATGCCTCTGGGTCTCAGATTACTTTCCTACTTAATGAAAAAGATTTCATCAACAACTAAAATTCTGTAAAGCTGTGATCCAAATGAGAGGTTTGAATATTCAAAATTCTTTATTTTGGCATTTATTATATTTTGTCACATACATAAAATATGCAAGTAGTTCTCTTATAACTTACAAAATTTTAAGCTCTGAGACTGATTTATAGCCTATCCAACACCTAATAGAAAGGTCTTGCAAATAGCAAACACAATATGTAACTAAACTAAAAACTTTTTTTTTGGTGTGTGTGTGTGTGTGTGTGTGTGTGTGTGTGTGTTGCTAAGGATTGAACCCAGGGCCTAGTGCAAGCATGGCAAGTACTCTACCAACTGAGCTATATCCCCAGCCCTGAACTAAAAATTCTTAAATTGAACAATAGCAGTGTTTGCTAGAGGCAGTGGGGAGGAGAGAATGGAAAGTGTCTGCTAATGGGTACAAGGTTCCTTGATCATGAAAATGTTTTAAAATTAGTAGTACTGAATGCACAACTCTGAATATACTAAAACCACTGAATTACACACTTAAAAAGGATAAATGGAATGGTATGTAATTTTATCTCAATAAAAATGCTATTTAAAAAACTTAATAGACCTTGGTCTGCCATTATGTCTTCATCCTTCAGTAAAAAATATGCTTGGTAATGGGGGCTGGAGTTGTGGCTCAGAGCACTTGCCTCACACATGTGAGGCACTGAGTTCAATCCTCAGCACCACATAAAAATAAAACAAAACAAAGATATGTATCCATCTATAAATTTTTAAAAAATCTTTAAAAAATATGCCTGGGGGGGCTGGGGTTGTGGCTCAGCGGTAGAGCACTCATCTAGCATTGTGTGAGGCCTTGTTCGATCCTCAGCACCACATATAAATAAATAAATTAAATAAATGTATATAAGAAATATGCTTGGTAATCTAAAAAATGTTCTAGGTAAGAACTTCATAAAATGGATTCTTAAAGATTCAAAGTTTAGGAGCTGGGATTGTGGCATAATAGTAGAGCACTTGCCTAGAATGTGTGAGGCACTGGGTTTGATCCCCAGCACCAAATAAAAATAAATAAATAAAAATAAAGGTACTGTGTCCTTCTACAACTAAAAAAAATTTTTTAAATAAATAAAATTGAAAATTTAAGTCAGGTGCAGTGGCGCATACCTGTAATCTGAGTGGCTTGGGAGGCTGAGGAAGGAGGACCTTGAGTTCAATGCCAGCCTTAGAAAAGGTGAGGCTCTAAGCAACTCATTGAGACCCTGTCTCTAAATAAAATATAAAATAGAGCTGGGGATGTGGCTCAGTGGTCCAGTGTCCTGGAGTTCAATCCCCAGTACCTGCCTCCCACCAAAAAAAGTTGAAAGCTTAAATACCATAGGTATAAAAACACTAGAGAATTTGGAAGAGATTATAAAAACAAATAATTTAGTTGCATTTGTTTTTATTTTCATTAATTCTAGACAGTAACTTCTTACTAATTTAACTTTTTCTTTGAAGAACATCCTCAAAGGGGATTTTGTACAGTGGGAGCCAGGAGAACAGCAGCCTATGCTTTTAAAGTCTAAGCAACAATCATCATTTATAAGATAAAACATGAACTAATTATACCCATTTTACTCATATTTAAAAGTTCCAGAGAAAAGTCAGTATGAAAGCATATACAGAACAAAATTTAAGATGATTTAGATGAAAGATGCCAACAACTCTAAAACTCACCCATGCTGTATATAAATAAGGGGGCAAAGTAACCAAGAAAAGTCACCAAGCATTAGTAGGAGATTCCACATAAAGCTATTATATCAAAGACAGCGGATAAAATTGAAATACATCTGCAACACAGAAGAAGTCCACAAAGAAATGCAAACATCTCAGCCCTGACACTGAATCCCAGGTAGCAGGAAAAACTTCCAGGAATTTGAATAGGTACCTCTTGTACATTGTGGTCTGAATTTACACTACCAGGAAAACTGACACTATTTCAGATGACTGAAAGAAGCAAAAGTAAATCCTGTCAAGAAGAACTCAACTTGAATTCTAGATGGTATATTGCTAGACACAACCCAATTTCAGAGAGATGTTTAAGTATGGAAACAATGTGTAGCTTTAAAAATGATAAAATATGGGCTGGGGTTATGGCTCAGCGGTAGAGCACTCGCCTCACACGTGCAAGGCCCTGGGTTCGATCCTCAGCACCATATAAAAATAAATAAATAAATAAATAAATAAAGTTATTGTGTACTACAAAAAAATAAATAAATATTAAAAAACAAAAAGATAAAATATGCTGAGTACCTTTGGCACGTGCCTGTAATATCAGGGACTCAGTAGGCCAAGGCAGGCAGATCAAAATTTCATGGTCAGTCTGGGGAATTTAGCAAAACAGGAAGGCAGGCTGACTGGCTGGCAGGCAGGCAGGCGGGAAAGAAAGAAAGAAAGGAAGAGAGGGAGAGAAAGAGAAAAAGGAAAAAGGAAAGGGAAGGAAGAAAACAAAGAGAAGAAGGGAGGGAGGAAAAAGGAAGGGAGGGAGTAAAGGATTAGGGATGTAGCTTAGTGATAGACAGCTCATGCAATCTCTACTATGAAAGAATCAAAAAAGAAAGAAGAACTTTATGATGGTTTATAAGAGGGCTCATTTTAGAACTTTAAAAATATTTTACATTCCTTTGTATTAATTAGGGAAAAGGATATTTATTCATTTCTGGGAATACAAGAACAACAGTGATATTGTTAAAAGTTATATCTCAATATAGTCAATAGATTTATAATTCCCAATTCACTTACTTTAATTCACTTACTTTAAATAAAACTCTGGTATACTTAGAAAAGAAAAGAAAGAAAGAAGAGCTGGATGTGGTGGTATACACTTATAATACCAGCAACACAGGAGAATTAAAATTCAAGGCCAGTCTCAGCAACTTAATGAGACCTGGTCTCAAAATAAAAAGGGTTGGTAAATTAAAAAAATAGTAAAGCACCTCTGGGTTCAATTAAAATTAAAATTTCTTTATTCCAAATGAAGAAACTGTTGTAATGGAAACAGGATGATAGTGAATAAGAGACTAGCCAGGTACATGCTATTCAGTTCAGCTACTTGGGAGACTGAGGCAGGAGGATTGCAAATTCAAGGCCATCCTAGGCAACTTAGTGAGACCCTGACTCAAAAATTTTTTTAAAAGGCTGGGATATAGTTCAGTGATAGAGCCCCACTGGGTTCAAACCCTGGTACTAAACAAAATAAAATGAAATGAAAAAAATTAAACAGAAGACTAACAAACAAGAACCAATACACACATTAAGGGAAAAACTAGAGATGATATCAGAACATCTGAAAATATGTTTACTATTCTAAAACCTCAGTCTAACTAAATATAGATTTTTCCAATCACTTTTCCCCATTTTCCACTATTTCTCACTTTTTTCCCTTCAATTTGTGAAAGACTAGTATATAGAGGACTGTAGCATAAGATTGAATTTTGTGTGACAGAAATTAAAGGAAATATAATTATCCATGTATGCATACACCCAAATTAACAAGTACACTGCATGCCTACAATGGGAGAAATGTCAAAACCTAGAATTTAAAATAAAAATAATAATAAAATTCATTTTGGCCTTTTACCAAAAGAACATCAGCTCTATTAATAAAAACATTCTAGGGCTAGAGATATATCCCTGTAGTAGAGCACTTGCCTAGCATATACATGGCCCTGGCTTTGGTCCCCACAATGCACACAAAAAAATTTCTAAAAACTCTAGATTAGTTGAATTATGACATTGATTGAACATTGCATATCACATTACACACCCTAGGAGTGCCCATATTTTCCCAAAGATATTCACTTGCATGATGAATAATCAAACTTTTTATTTATAAAATTTTAAGTCAGTAAATTGAAGAACTCCTGAAGTCTTATTCCCTTATTAACTTTATTGAGTCATAATCTGCCCATTAAAATAAATAAAAGTAGCTGGACAAGGTGGCAAACACCTGCAATACCAACTACTCAGGAGGCTGAGATAGGAGATTTGCTTGAGCCCAGGAGTGTGAAGTCAGACTAGGCAACACAGTGAGACCCTACTGCAGAAAAAAATAAAGATAAAAATTAATGAGTCAAATAAATAAAATTTACTGATTTGACCAGTAAAGTTTGGTGAGTTTCGACAAAAGTGTACATTCATGTAACAACTACCACAATCAAGATGTAGAATATTTCCTTTGATCCTAAAAATTCTTTCATGTCTTTATGTGACAAGGCCTCCAATCCCCGGTCCTAAGGAACTATTAATCTCTGCTTCCCCATCACACACCTCTAGTACAGGAGATGTTCAGGAGTGCTACCACTAAGCTACATTCCCTGGCCCTCTGGTAAAAATTTTTATTTTGAGATGGGTTCTTGTTAATTTATCCAGGTTGGCCTTGAACTTGTGGTCTTTCTGCCTCAATCTCCCAAAATGCTGATTATAGGTGTGCACCATCATGCCTGACTCGATTTCTGCCTCCTGTCACTATAGTATTCATGTAAATGGACTCAAACATTATGTACTTGTATGTTTGTCTTTTTTTTACTTAGCATTAGTACTTGTGAGATTCATCCATATTGCTGCATGTATCATAATTCTGAGTATTCCACTATGTTTATGTACGTAGGTAGTGTCTACATGTATGTGCATATACATTTCTGTATACACACACACACACACACACACACACACACACACACATATATATATATATATATATATATATATATATACCATAATTTGTTTATCTACCCAGTTAATAGACATTTGGATTGCTTCCAGGTTTTGACAATTATAAATAATGCTGCTACGAATAATCACAATCATTGTGGACATATGCCTTCATTTCTCTTGGGTAAATATACAAAAGAAGAACCCTCGGGTCATATAGAGTAAGTGTACATTTAACTTAAAAACTACTGCCAAGGGCTGGGGCTGTAGCTCAGTGGTAGAGCACTCACCTATCACTTGTGAGACACTGGGTTTGAACCTCAGCACCATATAAATAAATAAATACAGAAAGGTATTGTGTCCAACTAAAAAACATTAAAAAAAAAAAAAAAAATACTGCCAAGGGCTGGGGTTGTAGCTCAGTGGTAAGCACTTGCCTTGCACATGTTGAGGCCCTGGGTTCAATCCTTGGAACCACATAAAAATAAGTAAAAAAAAAAAAAAAAAATACAGATATTGTTCCCATCTACAACTAAAAACATATATATTTTTTTTTAAATGCAAAAAAAACCACCACTGCCCAAAGTCTTTGCATTCTCCATACCAATGCATGGGAATCCCTGATGCTTCACACTATCAGAATGGGTTAATTTAATTTTTATTAATTTTGGGGGATACTAGGGATTGAACCCAAGGTGCTTTTACCACTGAGCTACATACATCCCAGTCCCTTTTATTTTCTTATTTTGAGACAGGATCTAACTAAGCTGCAAAGGGTCTTGATAAGTTGTTGACGCTGGCCTCAAATTTATGATACTCCGCCTCAGCCTCCCAAGTCACTGGGTTATAGGCACGTGCCACCACATCCATCTATTTTTATTATTTTTCTTTTTCTTTTTGCAATGCTGGAGATGGAACCCAAGTCTTCATACAAGCTAGGCAAGAGTTTCCCCACCCACTGCAGTCAGTGTTTTTAATTTTAATTATTCTAATGCATGTGGTGGTGGTATCTCATTGTAGTTTTTATCTGTTTCCCTGATGACTAATGATAAGAGTACTTTTTCAGTGCTAATGTATTTACCAAACCTTCTTTTGTGAAATATCTATTCAAGCTAGAAGCCATGCTGAGGCAGGAGAATTTCAAGTTCAAAGCTAGTCTCAGTAACTTATTAAGGCCCTAAGCAACTTAGTGAAACTGTCTCAAAATAAAAAATAAAAAGGCCTGAGGATGTGGCTCAGTGGTCAAGCATCCCTGACACCCAAAAAAAGAAAATAGCTATTCAAATATTTTTGCCATTTTAAACTGGTTGTCTTATTATTATGTTATAATAAGAGTTCTTCATATATTTTGGATAAAAGACCTTTATCAAAAAAATATATAGAGAGACAGAGAAAGAGAGAGAGAGAGAGAGAAAGAGAGAGAGAGAGAACGCACATGCTGGGTATGGTGGTGCACACCTGTAATTCCGGTGACTGGGGAGGCTGAGGCAGGAGGATCTCAAGTTCAAGATCAGCAACTTAGCAAGCCTAACCAACTTAATGAGACCCTGTCTCAAAATTAAAATAAAAAGGGCTGGGGATGTGGCTCAATGGTTAAGTACCCCTAGGTTCAATCCCCAGTAGCCACCCCAAATTATATTTTATATATTTTTTTCCTCTCAAAATATTAAGAATATTTTCTCCAGGACTGTTATTTGCCTTTTACTTTCCTTTTTAGTGTCTTTTCAAAGTGACATTTTTATTCGTTTATGAAAGCCAACTTATCAATTTTGTCTTTTAGATACTTTATCTAAAAAATCTTAACCAAATTCAAGGTGACAAAGATGACATTTAGGTCTATGATCCATTTGTGTTATTTTTATGTAAGGATTGTTTAAAACACCAATATCTTACTACTAAACTGCCTTAGCTTCACTGCTGAAAAAAGCATATGCGTGTATATATATATATCTCCATATTTGGTTCCATGATCTTTATGTCTATCTTTTCACTAATACTGGGTTTACATAAGGCTCAAGTAAAGTTCTGCACCTCTTGACAATGGGACACAGTCTGAAAAACATTAGATGATCTCACCATTATGTGAACATCATAGAATATACTTACACAAATCTAGATGATACAGGTCAATCACCAATCATGTCACTTTTTTTTTCTCCTTTCAATACTGGGAATTCTCAAGGGCCTTATACATACTAAGCAAGCACTCTACCATGAGCTACATCCCCAGTCCTTTTTTATTTTTGATACAAGGTCTTAATAAATTCACAAGGCTGGCCCTCAAACATGCAGTCATCCTACATTAGCCTCCCTAGTAGCCGGAATTACAGGCATGCACCATCACATTCATATAAACCAGTATTATAATTGCTTATTATCATTACCAAGTATTATGTACTGCACATAATTATATATGCTATATTTTATGGGCATCAAAGTTGGTTAATCTATTCCAGCTTCACAAAAAAAAAAAAAACTGAGTAAAGCATTGGGTCTTATGATGACTACAACATCACTATCATCTTGTGGGACCACTATCAGATATGTAGTCTGTCAATGACCAAAACATCATTATGCAAGACATGCCTGTATAGTCCTTGGTGACTTAACTCTAGTAACAATCTCTTCCTATTACTTTGAAGGAATCTCATAGATATGAAACAATAAGACTACAAAATGTCACACATTTAAAAACAGTAAATGTAAAAATTCTTTTCATCCCATAGCACAAAATTTATTCATTCACTTTTCTTCTTTTTTTTTTGTATGTGGTGCTAGGGATCAAACCCAGGGCCTTGTGCATACAAGGCAAGCACACACTACCAACTGAGCTATATATCCCCAGCCCCTAATCTAAAGAATTAAAGTTAATTGATTTCATTTATATAATCCATGTACTTCAAATGTATTTGATGATTATTCAGATAATAAAGGAATTGCCAATGGGACCCTACAGATAAAAGAATATCTCAGCCTTTTTAGTATCTTTTGATTTCTACAGATCTAACAACACAATTTTGACATACTTTATTTACTATAGTGTAAAATTAGCACTAATTACTTCCCAGGAATTTTAACTTCATCGAGAACTATAGTTCATCTTAAATCTATAAATTAGCTTTACAAACAACCATATATACAAGACTGACAAATATGCAGCATCTGTGACAATTCCTATCATAAAAACTATTTAGCAACTATAGATTCATAACCAGTTCTTAAAAACATAAAAACCAAAATTATACAGTCCTTTCATAATTTGAGAAACCATAAAATTGTTGAGATGTCTAATAATAATACAAAATTATGAATACCTTGATTGTTCTCCTATTCGATAATAAGCAGTAAAAGTGGGCCAGTTTTATTTGCCCATAATCAATATATTATTTGATTAAAATAAATCATAAGCTCTGGAACCATTTCAGAATTTCTTACACAACAAAAGAACCAGAGAAAGAAAAGCTCTGACAAAATAAAAATTAAAACTTTACTGTAATTTTAAAAATTCTTTTGAGATATTTCTGTCCTACTTAACCAAAGAGAATGTCTCTCTAAAATTAACTAGGTCTAGTTGTGCTTTAATCCTAGACATGAAATAATCTACAGTATGAATTCATTAATTTATTATAATGGTCAAAAAAGGAAAATCATAATAATTCAGACTCACAAGATAAAATTATATAAATACCTTACAGAACTATTTTGTATTATCAAGTAAAAAGAAACAGGGAATTCTACTTTGAATTATTTTTTGCCTACACTTCCCAGAAACAAAATCATAGGTTGATTTTCACTCAATCTTTCACATTTCCTAAAGGAACAATTTGTTTTAAGATGCCTTTGAATTTTTTCAACTTCACTCAATTCTTAGGTAAACCACCACTGTCTGCTTCCATGCTTTAAAAACACATTTTTAAAAAAAAAAAGCAAAATGAGCTTATAATAGGATAAAAGGGGTACTTTTATCTTACTAAATTCCTATTAAGATTACCCATCCTCAATGCTGTCTCTAAAAACAGCAATAGTTTTACAACAGATTACACATGAGCCACTTATAAGCTTTTGGGTTGAATTTCTTTCAATCTCTGCCTCCACCCCATTCCCAGATTGACAGCATTGCTTATTAATTTTCCAGTACACTCAGATGACATGACAGCTCTTCACTGAGAAAATGAGAAAGAAAAATAAACTCACTTACCCTTCCTTAGACATTCTTAAAGATCTACTTCCTCGGAATAAGAATACAGGATCAACAAACAAGCTCCACTGATCTCTTGAGAACTGTAGCTTATTTGTTAGAGCACAGAGAACTCGGGCCCTGAGAGGCCCAACATATTCGGGCACAATGCCGAACCCTAACAAGGCAATATCTCTGTGACCAATATTCTTAGCTTTAAATACTTGAAATCCTACTAATAGAAAAAAAAAAAAAAAAATGAAGACCAGGAAAAATAACTAATGGTCTGAACTGTTTAAGACTGTCCAGTTAAGGAAAGAGACAATCCAAATGGCAAGTTCCCGTGAAAAATAGTAATTGTTACTGGCAAACCCAGAAAAGGCAAATTTACCCCCTAATGAGGCCCTCCAACAGTACACAAACAATGTGTCACAGAATCAAACAGCCCTAGTCAGTCACAATCATTTTCAGTTTATTCCGGGGGGTGGGGGTGTGTGTGTTAAAATAATTTAATGTTTTAATTATTAGTTATTTCCTCCCTTAGAAAATGAACAATGTGAACTACAAGAAAAGGAAGTATTTATGTGCTGATCACATTACAGGATGAAACTAAGTATTTCCACACTGAGGTCTTTTTTTCTAATTTTATTAACTGCTCTTAGGGAAAACTCAATTGCCTGAAATTCTCAGCTCATGTGAAAAGATAGCTACATATCTTTGGCATATGAGGGAAATATCAAGAATGCTCTAAAGTATTTATTTCAAATCTCAGAGCAAGCTGAAGCTTGAAAAAAAAACATCTGCAACATTCCTTCCTCCTAACCAATATAATGCATAGGGATTACACAACAACAGGAGAAGAAATGTAAACAAGCAGGCTAAAGTCTAAGAACACTCAGATGGCAAATAAATCCTAGTGGTGATTCAAATTAAAAACAAAACATATACACCTTAAGGAAATACTACTTAAATTTTAAGAAACCCTTTATCTCTTTAAATATTACCTAAATATCTTACCATAAAGTTTTCTGTTAATTATTAAGATGTTTAAGTTAGTCACCAAATAATTAAAACACTATTACATGCTACACATTCAAAGTAAAATTATTTTCAGCTTTATTCAGAAGAGCATATGACATAATAGAAAGAGAAACAGAGCCAGAAAAAAGGTTTAAATTCCAATTCCTCCATTTTCTGGAACTGGAGATAAATTACTTATCTGTAAACTCTGATTTTCCATCTATGGAAAAGAGATAACATATGATAGGATTGTTGTCTGTCATACACAAGCACTTAAAGAATTACTATAACTTAGGAGTGGGGGAAAAGGAAAAGCAACTGGATTGTTAGCCATTACTCTCACTGGTATAACTCTTTTTTAAAAATCCAAATCTCGCCAGCAGCTCAGGAGGCTGAAGCAGGAGGATCCCAAGTTCAAAGCCAGTCTCAGTAACTTAGTGAGGCCCTAAGTAACTCAGTGAGACGCTGTCACTAAATAAAATATAAAAAAGGGCAGGGGGTGTGGGTCAGTGGCTGAGTGTGTCTGGGTTCAATCCCCATAACAAAAAGACACAGCTGGCTGACTGAATTAAAAAACAAGACCCAACATTATGCTATCTCCAAGAAACTCACCTCATAGGCAAAGACATCCACAGACCGAAGGTGAAAAGATGAGAAAAAACATCACATGGGGCTAGGGATTTAGCTCAGTTGGTAGAGTGCTCGTCTCACATACATAAGGCCCTGGGTTCAATCCCCAGCACCACACACACACACACATATACACACACACAAATGTATTACTCACATGGATTGTGTAAACAAGCAGGGGTTTCTATCCTCATCAGATAAAGTGGACTTTAGGCCAAAGTTAATCAGAAGGGACAAAGGAAGCCATTTCATACTGCTTAAGGGATTATACAACAAGGCTTGACAATCATAAGTATTTATGCCCCAAACACTTCAAACAAACCCTTCTCAATCTCAAGAATCAAACAGACCACAACACCATAATACTGGGTAACTTTAACATGCCTCTATCACCACTGGATAGATCTTCCAAACAAAAACTAAATAAAGAAACTATAGAAGTAAAAAATACAATTGACAATTTAGATTTAACAGACTTATATAGAATATGTCATCCATGAATGACTGAATACACTTTCTTCTCAACAGCACGCAGATCCTTCTCTTGTATGGACTGTGTTATACCACATATGTTGGTATACAACTGTAATATTACCTTAATACATTTTTTAGCATCTGTAGGATTATTTTGATAGCTCCCTTTCCATTGACATTAATTTTTGTGTTCTTGCTTTTTTTCTTACTTGATTTTTATCAAACTTTAGCTCTATTATTTCTTTTGTATTTCATATATTTCTTCTCCTATTCTTTATTTTTTTCCTTACTACTACATAATTTGAAAATAATTTATTATTCTAACTTCTTTCTGATACAAGCAATTTAAGTTATAAATGTTTATCTGAGTACTATTTCATCCCAGAGATCCTGATATTTTAAGTTTTTATTATCACTTAGTTCAAAGCACTTTCTATTTAGTTTTCTTCTGCTTTCTTCCTTGACCTCTGAGATATTTATAAGTGCGCCATTTAATTTTGAAATAGTTGACATGGGGGGGTAAGGTTCTATATATCTTAAGGTGATTGATTTCCAATGTAATAAATCATGCAGGAAACAGTCTGCATAATTTCAAAGTTTTTAAAAAAGTAATGGAAATGCTGTTTATATTGATTGTATTGGTTACATACAAGTCAAAACTGATCAAATTGCATACTGCAAATATGTGCATTTTATTGTACTTCAATTTTACCTCAATAAAACTATGGAAAAAAAATATTTCACTTCTTTTTACTGCTCAAAAGTAAGTATTCCATTCATAAAATATTTTGGAAGAAATCACCAAAAAAAACTTATTAGTTTCTGAGTCTTCACCTGCCATTCCTTAGGAATGTGGAAACAATAATCAAGGCAGTAGAATGATATAGTGACAAAAAACATTTAACAATATTTTGCTGTTCTACCTCACTCTTATTCTAATAGGTCATCCTCCATCTGTGGATTATTTTAAAAACATGAATGGCAGGGGTTGTGGCTCAGTGGTAAAGTGCTTGTGCTTATCTAGTATGTGTGAGGCACTGGGTTCGATCCTCAGCACCACATTAATATGAAATAAAGATATTGTGTCAACCTAAAACTAAAAAAATAAAGAACCAAAGAAAGAACATGACTCCCTAGCATTCCTGAGGATCTAGTTTTTCCATGTGATTTTTCAACTTATAAAACGGCTACCGAAATTTTAACAATTTACTCATTTGAATATTTGATATCATACTAAAATGACAGCTAAGTCAACCTTATTGATGACAATTAAAAAGCTAAATGGCTGATCAGGCACAAAA
Source organism: Marmota monax (assembly GCF_021218885.2). Lineage (NCBI taxonomy): Eukaryota > Metazoa > Chordata > Mammalia > Rodentia > Sciuridae > Marmota > Marmota monax. The sequence continues at coordinate 19,094,932 of NW_026692881.1, forward strand.
AGATAAATACTGCACCCTCTCACTCACAAGTGCAAGCAAAAATGTTGACCTCATAGAAGGAAAGAGAAGAATAGTGGTCACTAGAAGCTAGGAAGGGTAGGTGGAGGGTGTATAGAGGATGGATGACAAGTACCAAAATAGACTTACATAAAAGGAATAAGTTCTAGCATTCTACAGCAAAGTAGGGTGACTATAGTTTACAAGTTTATTACATATTTCACAAAAGACTATAGGAGAGAGTGCTAAGGCTCCCAACACAAAGAATTAATTGTTGAAGAAGACACAAATGCTAATTATCCCTATTGCATTGCATATCGCATGTATGTATCTAATTATCACTGTACCCCCAAATTATGTCTCAATTTTTTTTAGAAAAACTGAACAACATTCATATGATATCCTTCAGTATTTATGAGATAAAGAAATCAAAAATTATCTCATGACCTGGCATTTCTGTCTGCATGTAACCTGATACATGCTATTAATTTGAGGTTTTAAAAAAACAGTCTTTATAAACATTTTTAAATCTACTAGTATATCAATCTGTATATAGGTATTACAAAATTATTTTATACATACAAATTTTTATTCCTTAAACACATATAATAAATTTGAGAAGAAACTATAGTTCAACAGGTTTAAATAAAGATTGCTATGAGTTTAAAGGCCTAAATTTCAATCAATTCAGATAAACATACAAATTTCACACAAATATACAAATGTCTTAAAAAGTTTAAAGTAATTGTAATATATTTTAAAATAAGGCAAAAGATTGGTTAGCAAGAAATTCATAAGCCTAATTATTTATCAAATTTCAGTTCAACAGAATAAAAACCACTGCTGAATTCATTAGCTATGTTCATTAAGGAAAAAAAAAATAAATTCACTGCCTTAGAGAAAGCTAGCTGTATTAGAATCAGAACTTTAAAAAAGTAAAAATCAAATACCTGATTTCAGCATCATGGGCACAGTCAATGTGAAGAGCTGATGAAAAATCTAATTTTTCCATTCTTGGATTTGGTAAATACAAATTCTGATCTGTATTGACCACTACCAGCTTCTAGATGTTAAACACAGAACCATTAAAGAAATAATTTTCTAACCTGCCTCCTTTAGGTGACTAAGCAGCTCAGACTATCTTCTGACTATATAGCAAAACATATTCTAATGAAGGGTTTGGCCTGATGATTACACTCAAGTCTTGAAAACTGAACAACCATAATAAGGAAATGAAGGAGGAACAACAGTCATACATTCTGAAGGTTAATTTCTTAATAATGACACATGACCATTATATTTCCATATTGTAATTTAGAAGACTAATATTAATCAAGAAAAAAAGCTGTTAGATACTCATTTTACTTAACTAAGAATATTTAGCTGCTTCTAAAAGAAAATTTGGAACTATCACATACAATGTACAGATTCATCATGGACTGCCTAATTTAATCAGTGGCAAATTACCAATTCAAATAATTGTCTTTAAAAAAAATCTTAGAAACAGAATATAAATGGACTTAACTAAAATAAATTTCTTCGAAATTACTTCTATTTAAAATTTTTAATAAAACAAATACTTTTAGGAGGATTAAGTTTGAGATCTACTGAACTATAGTACTGTAACACAGTAACTATAGTCAATAATAAGTCTTATATACCTGAAAATTGGTAAGAGAGTAGATTTTAAGTGTTCTCACCACACACACACACACACACAAAATTGGTAAGTATGTCAGATAGTATGTGTTAGTTTTATTTAGCCATTTCACAGAATATACATTTTTTAAAACATCATTTTTTAAACCATTAATTCATGTAATTTTTGTCAATTTAAAAAATAAAGCAAGGCACACTGGTGCACACCTATAATCCCAGCAAACTAGGAGGTTTGTAAGTTTGAGGCCAGCCTGGGCAACTTGGGGAAACCTTGTCTCAAAAACTAAAGAGGGCTGGGGAAGTAGCTCAGAGGTAAAACACCCTGGAGTTGTATCCCTAGTACCACAAAAATGAATGAATGAATGAATAGTTTAAAAATTAAAAATAGATTGGAACCTAATTTTTTATTTTATAAAAACTTCAATTGAAGATGCTTTTTCTATTATTTCTACTGTTTCATATTGCACTCTACTATGTAAAAAATGTGGGTGGAGAGGCCATCTAAAACCTTCAGGAAATACCATTCTAAATGAGTCAGAAAAGCATCCAGTCTATGGTATATTAAATACAATTAGAATGTTTACTAGGTGATCCCTCTTCATTGCATAATTCTAGCCTTTGTTTTCATTGATAAAAATGTTACAACCTTGGGCTTGGGTTGTAGCTCAGTAGCAGAGCACTCACCTAGTATGTGTGAGGCACTGGGTCTGATCTTCAGCACCACATAAAAATAAAAAAAATAATGTCATTGTGTCCATCTACAACTAAAGAAAAATATTCTTTGTAAAAAAAAGTCACATCCTAATCAAATGTATACTTTGTAGCATAAAACTAAGAAAATAATTGAATAAAAAATATAGAATGCCTCTATATAACGATGTGTATGTCTTTTATTTACACAGACACACATAAATGCTGTTTTTCACTTTAATTCCCATGTCATACACCAACATGTCACACACAGAAAAGAATCAATACCCACTCACTGATCTAGAGTCTTGATGGAAACCAGAAATTTTTATACTTTTTCAGAGTTTGAGGAGTAACAGTAGCCTAAGACCAAGAAATGCTACACAATTACATACCATGATACCATGAGGTAAGTATAATGAGGTAAGTATCACCAGCCTGCTGTAAAACCAACTATTAATAAATAATTTTAAAAACAATACCACACCGGGCATAGTGGTACATGCCTGTAATCCCAGTAGCTTGGGAGGCTGAGAGAGGAGCATCACAATTTCAAGACAAGCCTTAATAACTCAGCTAGGGCCTAAGCAACTTAGTGAGACCCTGCCTCAAAAAAAAGGTTGGGGATATGGCTCAGTGGTAAAGTGCTCCTGTGTTAAATCACCAGTACCAAAATTAAATGTATAAAACAATACCAAATAAATATTTTCTTGCTGGGCATGGTGGTACACACCTGTAATCTCAGCAGCTTGGGAGACTAAAGCAGACACATCACAAGTTCAAAGCTAGCCTTAGCAACTTAGTGAGGCCCTAAGTAACTCAGTGAGACTCTGTCTCTAAATAAAATACAAAAAAGGGCTGGGGCGGGGCTGGGGTTGTGGCTCAGTGGCAGAGTGCTTGTGAGGCACTGGGTTTGATCCTTAGCACCACATGAAAATAAATAACAAAAGAAAGATATTGTGTTCATGTTTTAAAAAAATGGGGCAGGGGGGCCTGGAGATTCACCTGAGTTCACTCCCCAGTGCCAAAAAAAGAATTTCACTTTCAGCTGGATGTGAAGGCCCACACACTATAGTCCCAGACTAGGTAGGCTAAGACAGGAGGATTATTTGAGCCCAGGAGTTCAAGGGCAGCTGGGCAACATACCAAGAACCCATCTCAAAAAAAGAAAAAAAGAAAAAAGAAAAAGCCAGGTATGACTGCCCATACTACTTAGAAGGCTGAGGCAGGAAAATTGTAACTTTAAGGCCAGCTGAGCAACTTAGAGAAATCCTGTCTCAAAATTTTAAGAAGGGCTACAGATACAGTACAGAGGTACAATACTTACTTAGCATATACAAGGCCCTGTATCCAATTCTCAGAATTTAAAAAAAAAAAAAAAAATTAAGTGCAATTTTCTAGCAGCTACTTCTTTAAGGATTTCGTTAGTAGATGTAAGTAGCAGTATGGCAGTTCAAAGCAGTTCAAAGTCTGGACTTTGTATATGAACCAAAAACTAGCTCTATGATTTGGGGTAAATTACTTGCTTGTACATTAATTCTATCATCTGTAAAACGAGGATAATGAGTGCCCACTTCATGAAGTTGTTTGAGAATTAACCAAAAAAATACTTACCGATGATAGGCTTCTCGCCGATACTTTTTCAGAGCATGCTTATCCATGTTAGCAGGCATATCTGCTGCATTCTGTAAGCGATCACTCCAGGAGGTTGTCATTTTACCTTAATTATATGCCAAATTCTAGAAAAGAAAATCAACAATAGTTTAAGACTGCCATCAGTATAAGGATACCTGATTTTTAAAAAATATTAGAAAAACTCCAGCTTGCACACAGCCTAATACAATTATTTATTAACATACACTAAATAGGAAAATATACTGATTTCTAAATTATGTAAATTTAGGAAAATAATTTCACATGGTAATTTTTATCCAGATTCATATACATTACTTTCAAATTAATAAGCATGGCTACCAGCAATCATTAAATATAATCCTAGATTTTAGAAAGGAACTGAGACCACAGTTTGTGATTATATATAATTTTTTTTTTTTGAGAGAGAGAGAGAGAGAGAGAGAGAGAGAGAGAATTTTAATATTTATTTTTTAGTTTTCGGCGGACACAACATCTTTGTTTGTATGTGGTGCTGAGGATCGAACCCGGGCCGCATGCATGCTAGGTGAGCACGCTACCGCTTGAGCCACATCCCCAGCCCAGATTATATATAATTTTAACTTATGCTTTTTGTATTTTTTTATTTCTTTTTAGTTATATGTAGATGAATTTTGACATATACATACATGAAATATAACTTCCCATTCCTGTGACTGTACATGACATGGAGTTATACTGTATTCATATGAACACTGCAAAGTTTTATGTCTGATTCATTCTACTGTCTTTTCTGTTCTCTTCCCCCCTCCTGTCCCTTCATTCACCTTTGTCTAACCCAATGAACTTCTATTCTTCCCTCCTCACCCCTTAATATGTGTTAGCATCTGCATATCAGGGAGAACATTTGGCCTTTAGTTTTGGGGAACTGGCTTATCCATTTACTGGAAAATGCCATAATTTCATTCTTCTTTATGGCTGAGTAATATTTCACTGTGTATATGTAATGTGTACCACATTTTCTTTTCCATTCATGGGAAGGGTAACCAGGTTGGTTCCATATTATCTATTGTGAATTTAACTGCTATAAACATTGATGTGGCCATATCACTATAGTATGCTGATTTTAAGTTCTACGGATAAATGTTGAGGAGTGGGGATAGCTGGATCAAATGGTGGTTCCATTTCAAGTTTTCTAAGTAATCTCCATACTGCTTTCCAGAGTGGTTGCACCAATTTGAAGTCTCACCAGCAATGTATGAGTGTACCTTTTCCCCACATCCTCGCCAACATTTATTGTTACTTGTATTCTTGATAACTGCCATTCTGACTATAGAGATGAAATTACAGTGTAGTTTTAATTGCTATAATGAACATTTTTTCATATATTTATTGACCGTATTTCTTCTTCTGTGAAGTGTCTATTCAGATCTTTTGCCCATTTATTGATTGGGTTGTTTGATTTTTTTTTTTGGTGTTAAGTTTTTTGAGTTCTTTATATATCCTGGAGATTAATGCTCTATCTGAGGTGCAGGTGGCAAACATTTTTCTCCCATTCTGTAGGCTCTCTCTTCACGTTCTTGATTGTTTCCTTTGCTATGAAGAAGCGTTTTAGTTTGATACCATCCCATTTATTGATTCTTGATTTTACTTCTTGCACTTTAGGAGTCTTATTGAGGAAGTCAGTTCCTAAGCCAACAAGGAAGAGTTGGGCCTACTTTTTCTTCTAGTAGGTGCAGGATCTCTGGTCTAATGCTATGTCCTTTATCCACTTTTGAGCTTTTTGCAGGGTGAGAGACAGGGGTTTAATTTCATTTTGATACATCCTGGATTTCCAGTTTTCCTAATGTATGTTTATGGCACCTTTGTCTAGTATGAGATAACTATTTATATGGGTTTGTCTTTGTGTCTTCTATTCTATTCCATTGGTCTTCGTGTCTGTTTGGTGCCAATATCATGCTGTTTTTATTACTATAGCTCTGTAGTATAATTTAAGGCATTGTGATACTTATTCCTTTCTTCACTTTTTTCACTGAGGATTGCTTTGGCTATTCTGGACCTCTTTGTTTTTCCAAATGAATCTAATGACTGTTTTTTTTCTATTTCTATGAAGAATGTTATTGGAATTTTAACAGGAATTGCATCAAATCTGTATAGCACTTTTGGTAGTATGGCCAATTTGACAATATTAATTCTGCCTATTCAAGAACATGGGAGATCTTTCCATCTTCTAAGGTTAACATGTTTTGAAAACAGGTTTAAAAAGCAACTTTTAAAATTCTGATAAACATAGTAACCTCAATCCATGGTGGCACAAATGTAAGTAATGAATGCTTATTTATGTTTCTAATTATTTCATGCTTTTATATTTTTTTCTATAAATCATTTTTTCAGTTGGAATTAAAGCCTAAGGACTAGAAGAAAAAACTTAAAACTTTTCATCTTCTTAGAATAAACACCTAGAATGGGGTGGGCAGCAGAGTGTCCATCTTAAATACTTTGACAAACTAGACTTACTGGCAAATGCCATAATTTCATTCTTCTTTATGGCTGAGTAAAAATCTTAGGTTTCACCTCTATTTTTGCGGTTTTCATCTACAAATGGTGTTTTTATTTATTTTGTTTGTTTGTTTGTTTGTTTACATGGTGCTGGGGATCAAATCCAGGGCTTCACACATGCTAAGCAACTATCTACAACTGAGGTACACCCTCAGTTTATTAACATTTTATTAAATTACCAGTATTTATGAAAACATCTAAAGCATAAAATGCCAAAATCATTTGACACTAATTTTCAAGTAAACCAAGTTTGTATTTTTTTTCTACACAATATCTTCATTTTATTCAATTACTTATTTTAAATATTTATTCTTAAATTTTAGGTGGCACAGTATCTTTATTTCACATATATGTGGTGCTGAGGATCGAACCCAGTGCCTCGTGCGTGCTAGGCGAGCACTCCTCCATGGAGCTACAACCCCAGCCCCCCAGTTATTTATTTTTATGTGGTGCTGAGGATCAATCCCAGGGCTGTAAGTGTACAAGGCAAGCACTCTACCACTGAACCACAACCCCAGCCCCAAGTTTGTATTTTTTTAAAAAATAAGTTAACGAGGTGAAATTCACACAAGAAAATGAACCATTTTAAAGGCCAGGCACATTGGCATACACCTGTAATCCCAGCAGCTTGAGAGGCTTAGGCAGGAGGATTGCAAGTTCAAAGCCAACCTCAACAATATAGCAAAGCTCTAAGCAACTTAGCAGGACTCTGTCTCTAAATAAAATATAAAACAGGCTGGGGATGTGACTCAGGAGTTAAGTGCCCCTGGGTTTGATCCCTGGCACACAACCCCCACCCCAAAGAAAAGTGAATAAGTCAGTGATACTTAGTATATTTACATGAACATCTAACTTTACTACTTTCAAAATAGCTGTATCACTCCAAAGTAAAAATCCTTACCCATATAACAGTTTCTTCCCCCTAGTACCTGCTACTACCAATCTAAGTTCTGTTTCTGTGGATTTAATGATTTTGGATATTTCATACAAACTAAATCACATAATGTATGATTTCACTAGGCATAATATACTTAAGGTTCATCCATACTGTATTATGTATTAGATTTTTTTTTTTACTTTTAGGACTGAACAATATTTCATTGTATGTATAATACCACAATCTGTGTTTATCCATTCATCCACTGATGGATATTTGAACTATTTCCACCTTTTGGCTATTGTGAATAGTTGGTATTTATATGCGTACAATGCATTTGACAACCAGTTTTCAAATCTTTTGGATATATAACTTAGGTCTGTAATGTTTTTGAAATAATCAAGATTTCCAAACATTTTATACAACAAAAGGACTGGCACTTGCAAAGAATTCTAATTAAAAATTTATTCAAGCATAATTGAGAAATTATTTGCTAAATGACTATAAATGAAACTTGATATACTATAGCATATTTATGGTATACTGCTGGCTGATGATTCATCCCAGTGCCGGTGAAGACAATGTAAATTGTTAAGAAAATTGTTTTCTTTTAGTGCCTTCTGTAATGTTACATAATTTTTTCTTTAGCCATTATTGCCAGAATTCCTATCTTCATCCCAGTGCTGGTGAAGTCAAAGATAAAACCAATCTACAGCTTCTACAATAGCCATCACTGAACTGCTTGCAGAACTTGCCTGGACACATTGTGAGCTCACCTGTATGCATTGTGAACTACCTGTTGGTACAGCGAATTGTGGTAGTGCTGGAGTATTTTTGCTGATGGTGTCACCGGTGGTACAATTTTTCAAAGGAGCCCTCAATTGGCTTAATGTCATGGCATTTTGCATCCTCCTCTACTAGTGATGGTCTAAAATTTGGGGGCCAACAGAGGTGAGGCAAAGAACCTCACCCCCCCACAGGTGCAAAGGCCTATCCACAAGTATGGCTGTATGCTGGACCGGTAGTCAGTGACGGGTATGATCCAATTGCAGTGGTACCAACCTAAGACAGGAGGCTGACGCCTAGAGGTCAGTTCATCCGATGACGGGTAAGGACCATATGTTGAATTGGACTGCCTAACAGGCACAGTCCCTAAGCCACATGCTTGTTGTTTAAACAGAGAGGGGGAGATGTTGAGAGCCACAGCCAAAGGGGCCCCAGCAAACTTCCAGCTGCCAGCAAACTTCCAGCTGCTGGCTGATGATTGGCTCACAGCGGCCCCAGCAACATCTAGCTGATTGGCTCCTCGGCCCCAGCAACATCTAGCTGATTGGCTCCTCTGCGGTGATGCTCATTGGGCTGTTTCCCTGCCCTTTCAGACCACGGAGCTGCTCATTGGGGGACTTTTTTGGCTCCGCCCACATGACCCAGCCAATCGGCCTCAAGAGCAGGAGGATTGTGGGAGGTGGAGAGAAGCTTGTGTGGGAGAGAGAGGCTTGTGGAAAGCCGGTGGTGGCAGTTGAGGCTCTGAGGGGTTTTCCTGAGAGGCTGTTTTGTTTGGCGTGTGTGGTTCTAAAAATAAAGTTTCTTTTGACAAGTGGCTCCTGATTGTGCCCAGCCAGACTGCGGCATTTGGTGGCTCGCACGGGGAGCGACTGAGGGTAAGTGAAACTGCTCGCCCCTGAGGGCAGGGCGAGAGGATGGGTAGCCATTTTAAGATTCCTTTTTTATTTTGCTTCACTTTTGTTTTAAGTTGCCTGTCCCTGGAGATGAGTGAGACGGAAGAAAAACCGCTCACATCTGAGGAAAAACTATTTACGTCTGAGGAACAGATAGGGAGAAAGGACGGATGCCCATGTCAGGAGGATAGAAAGGCTATAATGACTTTTTGTTGTTCCCTTTTTATTTCATTCTGTCTCGGTTTTGTTTGGCGTCATCTTGTTGGGTTGTATTATAGTAGAAATATGGGATCAGAAATTAGTAAAAAACAAACTGAAAGAGTGTTAAGTAAATTGTTAGAGGAAGGAGGCATCCCAGTAAAATCAAGAGCAGTCAGGGCATACGTTGATACAATACAAAAATGTAGCCCATGGCTTTTTAAGGAGGAGTTGTTAAATATATCACAATGGAACCATCATGGTGAAGATTTAAAAAGAATAGAAAAGAAAAGCCCAGGGACTCTGCCAGTTGGCACATTGCCACTGTGGACATTCGTATCTTGTTTGCTTAGTCCAAAGCCTTCAGTTCAGACAATGGTAGAGGAAGGAGAAGACATAATGATTCAAGTAAAAGAGAAGGTCTCTCAAGTTACTCAGACAGAGGAAAAGATTCAAGTAAAAGAGAAGGCCTCTCAAGCTAGTCAGACAGAGGAAAAGATTCAAGTAAAAGAGAAGACCTCTCAAGCTAGTCAGAGAAAGAAAGTGTAAAACAGAAAAAGCCATCAGGGGGAAAGTTACAACAGGAGACTGCTACTAACACCTTTCTATCACCAGAGGGTGTAAGTGTCCAACCAACAGCACCACCTCTACAGGAGACTGCTACTAACACCTTTCTATCACCAGAGGGCGTAAGTGTCCAACCAACAGCGCCACCTCCATATGCTGGGAGGCCCCCAACCCCCGCAGTTGATAGTTGGGATCCTGAGACAAGATCTCAAATATTAACATGCCCTGTATTTGAGGCAGGAGGGCAGCGATTTTACCAAGTTTTAAATTTCAAAACAGTGAAGCAGCTAAAAGAGGCTGTAACAACCTATGGTCCTCAAGCACCCTTCACTGTAAGCATGGTCGAATCCATTAACAACTTGAACATGACGCCAGCAGATTGGGCTAATATGTGTAAAGCTGTGCTAAATGGAGGACAATACCTGTTATGGAAGGTTGCCAATGAGGAATTTTGCAAGGAGACGGCTAGGCGAAATGCAGCAGCTGGTTATCCTCAGAGAAATCTAGATATGTTGTTAGGAAAGGGACCTTATGAGGATCAGCAGCAACAAATTGCATATGATCCTGGCGTATACGCACAAATTGCTGCAGATGCAATTAAGGCATGGAAGACTTTACAAGGACATGGAGGTTTACAAGGTCAATTATCTAAGATAATACAAGGAGCTAATGAACCTTATGCTGAATTTGTAGATAGGCTTATTCAAACAGCTACCAGAGTTTTGGGGAATACAGAACAAGCAATGCCATTACTAAAACACCTGGCTTATGAGCAAGCGAATCGTTGGTGCAGAGATATCATTAGACCATGGAAACATGAAGATTTAAACACATATATTAAATTATGTAGAGACATTAATGAACAAGAGCAAGTCGTGGCAGCTGCAGTAAAACAGGCTTTAGATGCCAGAGACATTAATGAACAAGGGCAAATTGTGGCAGCTGCAGTAAAACAGGCTTTAGATGCCAGGCCAAGAACATGCTACAATTGTGAACAAACAGGACATTTTAAAAGGAACTGCCCCATTGGAGGAGGGTTTAACAAAACTAGGTATCAAAGGAGTAGAATACCAGGTATTTGCCCACGATGCCGTAGAGGGAGACATTGGGCTAATGAATGCCGTTCTCAAACCACCATAGAGGGTACTCCATTATCAAAAAACGAACAAGGACCAGGTGTTTATCCACGATATCGTGGAGAAAGGCATCGGGCTCCATTGCCAAAAAATGGACAGGGGGGCCCAATGCTCCGGGGCCCAAAACCACAAATATACGGAGCACTGGAGGAACCCAGCAACCCCATCAGGGTAGTGCCCAGGACACATTGTCCATCAGATCCCTCATCAGACAAACCAGAGGGAGCGCAGGGTTGGACATCTGCGCCTCCGCCAGAGCAGTACTAACTCCAGAGATGGGAGTTCAAATCATTCCCACAGGGGTGAAAGGACCTCTTCCCAAAGGAACAGTAGGCTTATTATTGGGACGCAGCTCTTCTACTCTAAAAGGACTTACGATAAGTCCTGGGGTAATTGATCCCGATTATGAAGGTGAAATAAAAATTATAGCCAGTTCTCCAAAGGGTATATCAGTAATTTCACCAGGAGATAGAATAGCACAGTTACTAATAATACCCAGCCTACATGATAAATTTTCCAGTCATACTGTAGAAAGAGGTTCCAAGGGATTAGGCTCCACAGGTGTAGATTGGGCTATGCTTTCTTTAAATTTAGATTCTCGCCCCATGCTGAAACTAAATATTCAAGGACATGAATTTAATGGGCTACTGGATACAGGTGCAGACCTTAGCATCATCTCTCGTCAAGAATGGCCAAAACATTGGCCATTACAACAAGCCACTCAAACGCTTTGAGGCCTAGGAGTGGCGACTAATCCCCATAGAAGTGCAATGGTATTAGATTGGAAGGATCCTGAAGGATGTGAAGGAACTATACAGCCATATGTATTGGATCATCTTCCCGTAAATTTATGGGGACGAGATGTCCTAGATCAATTAGGTTTGACATTAACAAATAACATCAACCAAAATGCACCCACTATTATGACTAGACAAGGTTTTAGGAAAGGAAAAAGATTAGAAAAACAAGAACAAGGTATAGCAGCACCAATACAAATAGATCAAGGAACAGAAAGACATGGGTTGGATTTTCAGAAAGGGCCACTGAGACAATAAAAATTACTTGGAAATCAGAAAGACCAGTATGGGTTCCTCAGTGGCCCCTGACTAAAGAAAAGATACAAGCAGCCCATGACCTGGTCAAACAACAATTAGCGGAAGGACATATACAACCTTCTGTATCTCCCCATAATACTCCCATTTTTGTCATCAAAAAGAAATCTGGTAAATGGAGATTATTGCAAGATTTAAGAGCCATTAATAATGAGATGGTTATTATGGGACCTGCTCAATCAGGGATTCCTCAGTTGTCTGCTTTGCCAAAAACCTGGTATGTTTTAGTTACAGATATTAAAGATTGTTTTTTTTCAATTCCAATTCATCCTGAGGATAGTCCACGTTTTGCATTTACTATCCCTGCACTGAATCATGAAGGTCCTGATCAGAGATATGAATGGAAAGTACTCCCTCAAGGGATGGCTAACAGCCCAACTATGTGTCAAATTTATGTTAACAAAGTAATCCAGCCACTTAGAAATCAAAATCCTGAACTACAAATATTTCACTATATGGATGATGTATTATTAGCACACAAAGATAAAAACACATTGCTAGAATGTTATGCCACACTTACAAACTTATTAAAAAATTATAATCTAGAGATAGCAATAGATAAAGTACAATTAAATTTTCCAATTAATTATTTAGGAGTTCTATTATCCTCAACCATGGTCCGTCCACCAAAAATTCAAATACGAGTAGATCAACTCAAATCACTTAATGACTTTCAAAAGTTATTAGGAGACATAAATTGGATAAGGCCTTATTTAGGTATACCAACAGGAGAGTTGGGACCTTTATTTGATATCCTAAAAGGTCCATCAGATCCAAATTCACCCCGAATGTTAACGCCTGAAGCAAGAAAGGCATTAAAAATCATTGAAACATATATGGAAAATATGCATTTGGATAGAATTGATATAAGTTTGCCTTTATTATTTATTGTACTACCAACAAAAAATATTCCTACAGGAGTATTTTGGCAAGAAGGTCCATTATTATGGATACATTTATCTTATTCTCCTAACACTATTCTTACTAGGTATCCTGAGGCTGTAGGACAATTAATACTCAAAGGAATAAAAGCAGCAAAGGGAGTGTTTGGAATTTCTCCCAATAAAATTATTACTCCATATACTATGAATCAAATTGATGAGTTAGCTAATGAGTTAAATACTTGGGCAATAATCATGTGCAAATCTAATGTTTCATTTGATAACCACTTACCATCTAATCCTTTATTGTCTTTTTGGTCATTGCATCCTGTAATTTTTCCAAAAATGACAAGAAAAACACCTATCATGAATGCTCCAAATATATTCACTGATGGGTCAAATAATGGTACAGCAGCAGCCGTTACCCCTGATCAAACTTTTACATTTTTAGTACCCAAACAATCAGCTCAAAAGGTAGAGCTTAATGCAGTTTTACAAGCTTTTGTGATGTTTAAAGATTCTGTATTTAATTTATTTTCTGATAGTCAGTATGTAGTTAATGCTATAGTACCTCTTGAAGATGCTGGTAGGATTTCCCCTTCTTCTACTGTTTTCTCTTTGCTTTCCACTATACAAAGTCTAATCTGGGACAGAAAAGATCCATTCTTTATAGGACATATCAGGGCACATACAGGATTGCCTGGAGCCCTTAGTTTGGGCAATGATTTAGCAGATAAAACTACACATGACATACATATTTTCTCTACACTAGAAGAAGCTATAAATTTTCATAAAAAGTTCCATGTCAATGCTAATACTTTACAAAAGCGTTTTAAAATAACTAAGGAACAAGCTAGACAAATAATAAAACAATGTCAAAATTATGTGACCTTTTTACCACAAGTTAATCTTGGAGTCAATCCTAGAGGATTGATACCTAACCATATTTGGCAGATGGACGTCACACACTTGCCAGAATTTGGAAAATTAAAATATTTGCATGTTACAGTTGATACTTCTTCTGGATTTTTGATGGGCTCCCTTCATGCCGGAGAAAAAACTAAAGATGTTATAGCTCATTGCTTACAAAATTTTGCCACTGTGGGTGTTCCAAAACAGTTAAAAACAGATAATGCCCCTGGTTATACTTCTACCTCTTTTAAACAATTTTGCTCAACATTTGGCATTACTCATATAACAGGAATCCTATACAATCCACAGGGACAAGGCATAGTTGAAAGAGCTCATCAAACTATTAAAATGTACTTATTAAAGCAAAAAGAAGGAATTGGGAAGGGGTATATATTCCCCAAAGATAAACTTAAAATAACCCTTTTTACTCTAAACTTTTTAAATTTGGATTCATCAGGACTTAGTGCTGCGGAAAGGCATATGTGTCCAAAAAATGTACATAAGCCCAAGGTACTTTGGAAGGATATTCTAACAGGACAATGGAAAGGTCCTGACCCAGTAATTGTCTGGAGTCGGGGGTCTGTTTGTGTGTTTCCACAGGGAGAACAGCAGCCGATTTGGATTCCAGAGAGATTAACCAAGGTCCTGACCCAGTGATTGTCTGGAGTCGGGGGTCTGTTTATGTGTTTCCACAGGGAGAACAGCATATAGACCCTCATGTATTACAGAACAAGCCCACCCTCTATCGGGACATTAGTAAAAACAGTCTCTTAAGCATTAAAACATTTCTTTATTGGACCATCCTGGGTTTTACCCACGCCTCCTTTCGGAGACCAGAAGTATACTACATATTAATTAATTACCACAGATATTACCCTCAAATATCTATATATAGATACCATAGATACAATAGATATATGAGGGTAGGACTAATTTTTTTTCAGGACTGAGGACTGAATCCAGGAACTAGGCCTCCTCTACCAATAAGCTATATCCCCAACACTTTTTATTTTTTGAGACAGGATCTCACTAAATTGCCCAGGCTGGCCTTAAATCTAAGATCCTTCTACCCGAACCTCCTTAGTCACTAGGATTATAGACATGCACTACTGTACCTGTATTTTTTTTCCCCCTATAAAGTTCATGTAGCCAAGCATGGTGGCACACACTCTGTCCTGCATATCCCCGTTTTCTCTATCTGCCTATTAGTCACTTGGTAGCCTCCTTGGTTAACAGATCTACTATTACAGTATCACAATGCCTGAGTTCTAGTAATCCTTATTTGGGACCAATAACAGCCCTAGTAAATTAAGTCAAGAATTTTCCCCTTTTCATTTAAGGGTATGCTGCAAGGGTAGCAATGTTTGCAGCAATTTGGATAATTTCTTTAAATTTTCTCACCAGCCTGAAATTCACTTTTGTCTTCATAAGTACAATTTTTATTGCATATTACTAAAGTATTTAGCTTTATGGAAGAAAGTATACCATACCCTCCATTTGCTATGAAAATGCTTCATTTTGTACTAAACAGTCACATTTTATATAAACCTCCTGATAACCCTATTCCTCAACAGATAAACAAGTAAAACCAAGAACATGTAATAGTTAGCCAGTTGGTTTTATCATTATCATTATATTATGGTTAAGGGTTTGCTCTGTAACACAGTACAAACCAACTTATTTCCAAATACTATTCCCTTAAAAAGAAAGGTTGGATGCAGTGGCACAGGCAGGCCTGTAATCTCAGAAACTCAGGAGGCAGAGGCGGTAGGATCTAGGGATCCAATAGGGCTGGGGATGTGGCTCAGTAATCCAGTGCCCTTGAGTTCAATCCCTGGTACCCCCAATAAAATAAAATAAAAAATAAAAAGGTCTGGGGATATAGCCCAATGATACAGCACCCTTGGGTTCAATCCCCAGTACCACACACACACACACACACACACAGAGAACTCAGATACTAGTTTATTTTCGTTTACCAATGCTGCTGAAAAACTAACTCCTCATGTCTGTAGTTAATAGTGCCAAAGAACAGCATTTTGAAATAAACTACAGTTTCTGTTTATTTTTTGAGACTGGGTCTTGTTATGCTGTCCAGGAGCGCCTCAAACTCCTAGGCTCAAATGATCCTCTTGCCTCAGCCTCCAGAGTAGCTAGGGCTATAAGTGTACCTATTTGACCCAGCTCTGAACTATAGCTTTTAAATTATTTTTGTATTCTAATCACAAAAGTAACACATGGGAGGAAATATGCACATAAAACATTTTAAGCCAGGCACAGTGGCACATGCCTATAATCCCAGCAGCTCAGAAGTCGAGGCAGTAAGATTGCAAATTTAAAACCAGCCTCAGCAACTTAGTGTGGCCCTAAGCAACTCAGTGAGTCCCTGTCTCTAAATAAAATACAAAACAGGGCTGGGGATGTGGTTCAGTGGTTGGTTCCCCTGAGTTCAATCCCCGGTACCAAGATGAAGGAATGTCAATTTTCCCAGAAAAGGTTCTGAGAGAGCCTGTATTTTCTTCACTTCATTATAATTGAGGTTGTTTAAATCATTTGTCCCAAGTTGTACTATACATTCCATCAAAGGCCTACACTCAGCTTGCACACCAAAGTGATGGCTAACAAATAAAACCACACTTACCTACCCATGTATATCACTCGCTTATCCTGCTTTATTATTTTTTGCATATAGCACTTCCCAATATAATACATTTAAAATTTTTTTGTTTTGTAGTTACATATGACAATAGAATGTATTTTGACATATTATACATACATAATATGGGGATCAATCCCAGGGCTGTAAGTGTACAAGGCAAGCACTCTACCACTGAACCACAACCCCAGCCCCAAGTTTGTATTTTTTTAAAAAATAAGTTAACGAGGTGAAATTCACACAAGAAAATGAACCATTTTGTGGTTGTACATGATGTGGCGTTACCATGGTCTTGTATTCATATATGAACATAAGAAAGTTATGTCTGATTCATTCTACTATCTCTCCTATTCCCATCCCCCCACTTTATCTAATCCAATGAACTTCTATTCTTCCCCCCTTCCAAGACATAAAATATTTTGACAGTTTGCTTTTAGTCAGTTCTTCTCTGTAAAACGTAAGCTCCATGAAGGTAGGAATTTTATTTGCTGTTCTATCCCCAGCATCTTGCACAATAAACTTGATACCTATAGAAATAAATAAGAGACTTTAAGCTCTTTGCTTTTCAGAAGCTTATTTTTTGTTTTTCATTACTGGGGATTGAACTCAAGGGTGCTTTACCACTGAGCTCAGTCTCCAGCCCTTTCTATTTTTTTTTATTTTGAGACAGGGTCTCACTACATTGCTGAGGCTGGCCTGAAACTTGTGATCCTCCTACCTCAGCCTCTGGGGTCACTGAATTTATAGGTGCACACCATCATACCAGGCTCAGAAGCTAACTTCTATGTAAACCTGAAAATGCAAAAACATGGTACAAGTTTCTTTTAATGTTCAAAATGAATTTTTGCCAAACTTTCTCTTGGTTCAACTGGGTGCAAAGGCACATGCCTGTAATCCAGCTACTTAGAAAGCTGTGGCAGAATTGTAAAATCAAAGCCATCCTGGTCAACTTCAAAAGCATTGTCTCAAAAAATAAAAAAACCACCAACTTAAAATGATCTGGAAGTGTAGCTCAGTGGCAGAACACTTGCTTAGTATGCTCCAGGCCCTGGGTTCAATCCCTAGCAACACATACATACACACAAAGATTCTTGGCTGGATTAATGTAATAATATTTTGCTAACCTTTCAAATATTGGACCTTAAAACAAAAGATTCCTTGTTCTCTAATGGAAAATAACAAGGCTAAGAAGAGATCTTGTCAAGTGAAAAAATGCAGTACCTGTCACCAGACAATGTCCTTCTTCTTCAAGCAACAAGTTTCTAACTATAGTCTAAAACTCTAACTAGAAAATACAAATTTATTTCATCTGTTCCTAAAGTTTTGAAAATATACGAAAGTTTTATTATGTTCCTTTGAATATTGTATTGCTGCTACTACTACTACTAGAATTCCCTTACATGCCATAGAATATTATATATTTGTTCTCTATCAGCACATTAAGGTTACTTCTAACTGAATGTTTTGAAGAATACCAAAGTATGTAAATTAGAAAACATTTAAAGAAAAGGTTGGGCTTTCAATATCTTTAAAAAAAATTAAGGGTTGGGATATCAATATCTTAAAATTATTACTATACTTAACTGAGATCTTTTGAAAACATAAATTACAAAGTTGCACAATTTTTACATTCAGCCAATAACACTTTGCACAGTTAATAAGGATTCCTAAATATTCCTTAAAAAAAAAAAAGGCAAGTATGGGGGTAGGGATGTAGCTCAGTAATAGAGCACTTGCAGGCCCCCCAGTTTGATTCTTAGCACTATGGGATGTGTGCATGGTGGGGGGCAGGGGCAGATATAAAATTCTGCTTTATATCAAAAGCAATTTATTCTCTTACTAATAAGCTCTTTCCCTTCAACTTTATTTTAGTTCTCTTTCCTCTTACAAAATAATAAAAATTTTAAAAATCAGAAAGGCAGAAATAATCACCACTTATTTTTACTTTTGTATATAAATTTACATTTAAGATTCCGTACTCTTATTTGATGAAAGTTCACCAAAATTTATTGAATTTCACTATTTTTAAATGCATGATTCTAAGCACCACACATACTTTAATGACTTCTTACAATAGCTCTCTGTATGAGATACTATTATCCTCATTTTACAAAGAAGCAAACAGGACAGAGAAGTTATTAAATAATTTGAGTCACAGAATTATACTTGTGATTAAAGGTGCAGTTTCTAGAGCCACACTGCCTAGTTTCAAAACTTGGCTCCAACACCAACAACCTCTAAGACTCAACAAATTATATCCTATCTTCAGATTCTTCCACTTCAAAATAAGTAACATTAAAACAAGATTCAAGGGCTGGGGCTGTAGCTCAGTGGCAGAGCACTTGACTAGCATGTGTGAGGCACTAGGTTTGATCCTTAGCACCATATACAAATAAAATAAAGGCATTCTGTCCATCTACAACTACAAAAATTTTTTTTTTTAAATAAAGTATATCTTGGGGCTGGGGATGTGGCTCAAGTGGTAGCGCGCTCCCTAGCATACCACTGGGTTCGATTCTCAGCACAACATAAAACTGAAATAAAGATATTGTGACCACCTAAAACTAAAAAATAAATATTAAAAAAATAAAGTAAATTTTAAAAAAAAGATTCAATGTATTAATAAATGCAAGGTGCTATGAACAGAGGCTGACATGGAAAAAGTCCTTAATGATATAATCATAATAACTTATAGTGCTAGTGCCTACAATGTTTTAATATATGAGGCCTCTGCCACAACACAGTATTCTATATTTGGAGAAATGTGTAGTGTCAGATTGCCCATCATAAGCTAGGGGCTGTCACAAATTCATACAATTTTGTTTTGTTTTGCTCTTTTGGTACCAGAAATTGAACTCAGGGGTGCTTAACCACTGAGCCATATCCCCAGCCCCTCTTTTTTTTTTTTTTTAATGTATTTTATTTAGAGACAGGGTCTTAATACGTTGCTTAGGCCCTCACCAAGTTGCTAAAACTGGCTTTGAACTCCCAATCCTCCTGCCTCAGCCTCCCAGGCCTCTGGGATTACACGTGTGGCACCACCATGGCTGGCTCACAAATTCACACAATTTTTAATGTCAATCTAGTATCCTAAATTTAATCTACTCTATAGATCTATTTGTTTTTTTCATGACAGCTCTTAGATCTGAGAATTACTTCAAGAATGAATTCATCAAATCCACTTCAAAAGTAAGCCAGTATTCAAGGTCAAAAAATTGTATTTATTGATCTCAGATTTATGAAAGAAAGTTTCGAATGTTTACTTTCCAAGCTACAGTCGGTCTTATTGATTGCATGATTCCAGTTAAATTCTCATAGCTGTAACTTAAAATTCTTAGAATTTTGACAAAAAATGTTTGAGCTACTTCAACCTACATATTGTTCTAGCTGGTTTACTTAGTAACTCTAAAACAAACTAGATACACAAATGTATTAACTAGATTCTAATACAACTTATTGATAAATTTGTCAGATGTCTTTCAAATATATAGTCAAATACATGTAATGTTTATCTTCACAGGCAAATCAGACAATACAGAATAACAGAAACCTGAAGTGTAAAATACTTAGATTAAAATAGATAATTTAAACTTTTCACTTTCTAAAACAATCTGGCTCAAAGAGTATTAACAAAAACTATCCTGTCCTTATGAATTTATACAGCATAGACTAAGAAAAAAATAAGGATTGTCTTTCTAAACTTAAATATGAAAAGCAAAAAGCATATAATTTTTAGAAGAATATAGTGATGAGATCAAGGTAGAGCTACATAAGATAAAAAACAAGAAACACAAACCACAACTGTATTAAATGTAAAGTTTAAGGTTGGGGAAACAGCCCAATAGTAGAGGGCTTGCCTAGCATGCATGAGGCCCTGGCCAGTACCACACACAGAAAATATTTAGCTTATTCCTGCCAAAACATTTAATCTAAATCTAAACATAAGAAAACTATCAGACAAATCAAAACTGAAGGACATTATACAGAACAATTGGCCTGAACTCTTCTAATACATCAATATTAAGAAAACAAGCAAAAGTAACAAAAGGAGGGGTCCTGATTATAGCTCAGTGGTAGAGTACTTGCCTAGCACATGTGAGGCACTGGGTTTGATCATCAGCACCACATAAAAATAAATAAATAAAGGTACTGGGTCTATCCACAACTTAAAAAAAAGTAATAAAAGGAGGCCTGGGAACATAGCTCAGTGCTAGGTCTCAATGGCCTGGATTCCATCCCCAGAAAAACAAACAAACAATAAAGGGCTATACTAGTAGAAGATGCTCATACCCTACAACGTAAGAATTTCCCAGGTTTGGAATTCTCTAACATGTAAACAAGACTACATATCCAAGAATGTCATAATGTTAACAATAGCAAAAAGTCAGAAACATGTAAATTAATTATCCTTAAACAGTGGCGGATTCATATAATAGAATATAACACAGCAATGAACTAAAGACAAATACAGCATCAAAAACAATGTTTAGGTGCTGGGATTGTGGCTCAGTGTTAGAGCGCTCACCTAGCACGGGTGGGACCCGGGTTCGATCCTCAGCAGCACATAAAAAAATAAAAGATGTTGTGTCCAGTAAAAAAAATAAATATTAAAAAAAATTTTTTTGAGTTGGGCATGGTGACACGTTGGTAAACCCAGTAACTTGGGAGCCTGAGGTAGGAAGATTCCAAGTTTGAGGCCAGCCTGGACAACCTAATGAGACCCTGTCTCAAAATACAAAACCAAAAACTGGGATCAAGGTGCAACTTGATGGTAGAGTGATTGCCTAGAATGCTTAATGCCCTGAATTCAACCACTTCACAACAAAAAAGATGGACAGTGCACTGGGATAGCTCAAATGACAAGAGCACTGGGTTCAATCGCCAGCACAGAAAGAAAAAAAAAATTCTGAAAAATGGAAGTTGCAGAATCATATAATATAGTAAACAAGAGTATATGCACTTTTATAGATACATATATTGATAAAATTATAGCTGGGCAAGGTGGTACATGCCTGTAATCCCAGCAACTGAGGAGGCTGAGGCAGGAAGATCATAAATTCAAAGGAAGCCTCAACAACTTAGCGAGGCCCCAAGTAACTTATTGAGACTTTGTCTCAAAATAAAAAAATAGATCCAGGTGGGTTGGCCCACGCCTGTAATCCCAGCAGATGGGGAACCTAAGACAGGAGAATCCCAAGTTCAAAGCCAGCCTCAGCAAAAGCAACTCAGTGAGACTCTGTCTCCAAATAAAATATAAAACATCCCAGGGATGTGGTTCAGTAGTTGAGTGCCCCCAAGGTCAATCTGCGGTACCAAAAATAAATAAATAAATAAAAATGAAAAGGGGTGGGGTCATGGCTCAGTGGTTAAGCACCCCTGGGTTCAATCCTCACTATCAAAAAAAAAAAGTATAAAACAATGGAGGGGGGGATGTGGCTCAAGCGGTAGTGCGCTCGCCTGGCATGCGTGCGGCCTGGGTTCAATCCTCAGCACCACATACAAACAAAGATGTTGTGTCCGCCGATAACTAAAAAATAAATATAAAAAAAAAATGTTCCAGTTTAAAAAAAAAAAAAAAAAACTTAATGGAAATAATTGCCTAACTGGGCTGGGGATATGGCTCAGTTGGTAGCGTGCTTGCCTCTCATGCACAAAGTCCTGGGTTCAATCCCCAGCACCACAAATAAATTAATTAATTAATAATAATTAATTAATAATTGCCTAATTGATGACAATGAGAGGGAAGTGAACAAGGAGAAGAAACAAGAATAGGATCAGCAAGCATTCATATCTTAATCTATAATGTTTATATAGAGACCCACAAATTAGAGATGTTTAAAAAAAAAAAAAGATCTTTTTTGGTACTGGGGAGTGAATCCAGGGGCACTTAACCACTGAGCCACATTCCCAGCCCTTTTTTGTATTGTATTTGGAGACAGGGTCTCACTGAGTTACTTTGAGCCTAGCTAAATTGCTAAGGCTGGCTTTGAACTCACAATCCTCCTGCCCCAGCCTCATGCCGCTGGGATTACAAGCATGAGCCACCATACACAGCAAGTATGACGTCTTAACTGTTAAAATTTGATGAAGGAGCCAGGCATGGTGGCACATGCCTGTAATCCCAGCAGCTTGGGAGGCTGAGGCAGGATTATAAATTCAAAACTAGCCTCAGCAATTTAGTGAGGCCCTAAGCAACTCAGCAAGACTCTGTCTCTAAATAAAATATTTCAAAAAGTCAGGGGATGTGGCACAGTGTTTACAAGTCCCTGGTTCAATCCCTGGTTACCCCGGAGCCCAAAAAAGATTTGATAAAGGAAATGAGTAGTAAATGTAATAAATAATCACAATATGTATGTTTGGAATATTTCACAATATTTTAGCTTTGAACTCAAGATCCTCCTGCCCCAGACTCCAGAGGTACTGGGATTAAAGGCATGCGCCACCACGTGCAGCAACATGGAGCTTTTAAAACTATATAATGTAGGGCTGGGGACGTGGCTCAGGCAGTAGCGCGCTCGCCTGGCATGCATGCGGCCTGGGTTCGATCCTCAGCACCACGCTGAAAAACTAAATAAATAAGTAAATTCTCTCTCTCTCTCTCTCTCTCTCTATCTCATTGTACTGGACATTTGAAATGGAAACATGCTAATACCTTACAGGTTTACAGATAGATGAATGAAAAGTTTACTGTTTTTTTTTTTTTTTAAGACACTTATCTTCAGGTACCAGATTTCAGGTATCTTTCCAAGCATATCCTTTAACAAAGCAGGCTCTTTCATATCACACTCTTGACAATGTTTCCCAAACATGAGACTCAAAAGCAAATACAAATGGTTTGTTACTCTCCAAATCAATTTCACCTAACAAGGTGGTATTTTTGCTGCCCTACAGGCAGTTTTGTTATTTTTTAAATTTTTTTTAGCTGTTGATAGACCTTTATTCATTTATTTATATGTGGTGCTGAGAAACGAACCCAGTGCCTCACAAATGCCAAGCAAGTGCGCTACCACTGAGCCCCTGCCCCAGCCCCGTTTTGCTGGTTTTATTGGTTTATTACTAAAGTTATTTTCCATAAACAGCCATTGCAAACACTGGCAACAATCATTATAGGATGCAATCAAATTTCAATTAGTGAACTCACTGAAGTCTTACTGGCTCAAGTGACAGGAACCTTAGTACTCCATAACAATTTGCTACCAACTTCCTTAAGGCAAACAACTTCCTCAAGTCTAAATATAAAAAACTAGATCAAGCAGAAAACAGTTTTTTCTTCATTCTGGTCTATCTGCAAAGAATCTAAGTAGCGTATCTTGTAAATAGCTTACCAAAACTTCTTGTTCTCAAACTAAGAGCAATCTATTCCTTATATCTTTAACATACCACTTTGGCCTCAGTGTTACCTTCTGTTTTCCCTGATCCCACCAACCTACAAATCTCTCTCTGATCTGAACAAAAAATAGTAATATTTAACATTTATTGAGAATTTAATGTTCCAATGTTTTGTCAATGGAATTATTCTATTAATCCATACAATCCTATGAAATTTATCCTATTTTCCCCTTTTTCAAGTGAAGAAAATGAGTGAAACTCTGGGTTAAGTTCTCCAAGGTCGTTAAGTTCTCCAAGGTCTCCCGGATGCTAAGTGGCAAGCCAAGTCTCAAACCCAAACTACAAAATCCAGGTCTCTAGGCTGGGGATTAAGCTCAGTGACAGAGTGCTTACCCTGCATGTGTGAGGCACTGGGTTCGATCCTTGCACCACATAAAAGTAAACACATAAAATAAAGGCATGCTATCCATCTATAGTTACAAAAAATAAATATTTTTTTTTTTTAAAAACCAAGGCCACTGAACGTCTAATACTGTCTCCTGGCTCAAAGTATCAACTGTCATTACTGCTCGCATGTCAGTTAACATATACCTTATGACATTTAACATTTTCTGTTAGTAGTTGTCTCAGAAATTCAACACATCATTCATTCAACAAAAATTTTCTCAAAGTCTGTGTGCCAGCATTGTTGACTACCATGCTTTTTATAAAGGCATGTTACAAAAAGCATTAGGAATGGAAATGAATTCTCCCAACATGTGGACATCCCAGAAATGTAAATGCAAAATTTAAAATAGCACATACACAACCATTATCATTAAATAAAAACCATGTTTATGTAAAAATTTAAAAAGAGCAGTCATAAATAAGATGATAAAATTGTGGAGTTTTTCCTATTTCATCATGTTTTTTGGTAAGAGAGTTAAAAAAATAAAAAGATTTTTTTTCCTTTTTGTGGTGCTATATTGAATCCAGGGTATTACACATGCTTGGCAAGTGGTTGGTCTACCAGGGAGCCACATCCACAGCCCAGACTTTTTTTAAAACATGTTTTTTGTACTTCTTTCCCCCACAGAACAGTAGAAATAGCCTAGAAACATTAATATAAACACCGCTCCTCTTAACATCCCACCTTAATTTGACAACCCTCCACCAACTGGGGATTGAACCCAGGGTGTTCTATCACTGAGCTACACACATAAGCCTTTATTTTTTATTTTGAGACAGGGTCTGACTAAATTGCCAAGGAATGGAATTCACACTGCCTCAACCTCCC
Organism: Marmota monax; assembly: GCF_021218885.2. Taxonomy (NCBI): domain Eukaryota; kingdom Metazoa; phylum Chordata; class Mammalia; order Rodentia; family Sciuridae; genus Marmota; species Marmota monax. The sequence continues at coordinate 19,120,071 of NW_026692881.1, forward strand.
CAGTCACTGTGATCACCGGCCTGCCCCATGGCAACAGGCCAATTTGGCTTTTTCAGGAAGATATAATATCTTCTGCTAAGGCTAGCAGGTACTATAAGTAAATAGATACGTAAGTGTTCTGGCAATTATAAACTTCTGGAAACTTGTAACTGGTTTTCATGAAGTGTCATCAAATCTTAGAACTGAATGGAATCTAGCAGAACATCTTAGGCTCCCTCATTTCGCAGATTAGTTACTAAATTCTAAAACCTAAATTCTGGGTTATAGAGTAGAGTAAGGCAGCAACCTATACTGCTGAAATGTACTGGTTTATATTGCAACGGAAAAGCACTTCAGAAATAGTATATCTGTTAGTATCAACACAGGATGTGCAGTTTTAATTTTAATAAATAGTTATATCTTTTTTTTTTTTTTGGAACTGGGGGTTGAACCCGGGCTTTGCAAATGCCAGGCAACATTCCAGCCCCTAGTTGTCTTCTTGAATTAACCTTTTCAGGTATGGATGTCTTCATCTGGATAAATTTTAACCACTGTTGAGAAGTACCATGGTAAATATTTGAAAGACCTGAGGCCTTTCCCCCACAGTCATTAAGTCTTACTGGCAAACTGCACCGTTCCAACATTCTCCCCTTCACATTCCAGTCAGTACAGTCTGCATCCTTAAGAGGCAAAAATTTATAGTCTATGGATGTTATGAGACAAATATGGGAAATCTGCCCGCAACCGGGTGCGCGCACAGGGAACGCGCGCGCTCGCGCGCTCACACATACACACCCCCTCGCTAGAATGGTGACTAGTCATTTCAGAGCACAACCCTCAAACATAACGGCCGGAAAACTGAAAGCACGGGAAAACAAATCCACGCCAAGCCCTACCCACCTCTTTTAAAAGCTGCGGCCTCCCCCAGGGCCAACCCCCCAAAACGTAATTCTTACAACGGGCCTCACATCCGCCTCTCGCCCGTGCTCTCCCCGGCGTCCGGGGCCCGGGGGAAACGAAAGGCACTGGCGGCCCCCGACGGCTGACCCCCGCCCGGAGGGAACTAGCGCGTCTCTCTGAGGCGGCTGGCAACCCGAGGTGAGCTTTCCAGGAAGCGCCGCACACGAAAAAACCAGCGTGTGGGCCATCAAGTCGGCAGCGTCTCGGGGTCTCGCTGAGACGCTGCCAAGCTGCAGCCCACCGCCGGGCCCGCCAGTTCTCCGGGTCGGCCTCGGGGTAGCCCGAGTCGGCCGAAAAAAACAGGCAGAACGGGTGGAGGGCGTCTCTGGAAGCGGGACCCGGGCTGCCTCCACCCTGCCAAAGGGGGGACGGAACGCGGCGAAGGAAAGGCGGGGTCCCAGCAAGACGACGCCGGGAAACAATGGCGCGAGCGTGACGTGGGCCGGGGGCGTCGCCGCGGCACCCGGGAAGGGGCTGCGGTGGGGCAAGGGCGGCCGGGGTAGGGGGCGTGCGAGGACCCCGGCGCGGGATCCGCGGGTGCGCAGGCGGTGGCTCGGCCTGAGAAGAGGGGTCTAAAGGGACGCCGCAACTGGGAACGGGGACAGGCAGCGGCCCCAGCCCCGGGGTCGCGTGCTCGGCCGCGCACCCTCTCTTCTTTCCTCTCTCCCTCGCCCGCTCCTTCCCCTCCCGCCCGCGGCGCCCCTGGCGCCTGCGGCTCCCGCGGAACTCACCGGCCCCACCGCACGGCTGCAGTCCCAGCGCGCAACTGCTGCAGCCGCCTTGGCGCGCGCCCTCCCCGCCCCCGCCGCCCCGGCCCCGCCCCCAGCTCGCGCCCGGCCAGGGACCGGAGCGCTGTTGCGTCCCTCGGCTCCGCCGCAGAACCCAGTGGTGGAGACGCTCCCTGGCCAACTGCGGGACTCCAAACGTGATCCCCGCCAGTAGTTCGCCACTGACGAGCGTCTGGGGATCTTCGAATGACAGAACACCGGTTGTTGCCCAGCTGTGTGGGGTGACGCACGTTGACAACCCTTCCATCTCCTGTAGGTCCCCATTCCTTGACATTCTGCCCTTGTCCTTCTGCAGGGCCCTGTCTACCCTCTCTACTACCAGCATCTCACCTCCTCTCCCAAGAGGCTTTCCCTTAGAAGGAAAAAGAGTCCTTGTACCCAGTCACAGTACCTTTTACTCAATTGGGCCTGAGGGCGCCTCTGGTCCATAACCTGTAGCACGCTTGAATTGCCTTGGTGACTAAAAACACCGGCTTTTGGAATTTATCAGAACTGGTTCGAACCCAGTTTCACCACCTACAAACTGTATGACCTTGGGAGAGATACTGGACCTCACTACACGCAGTACCCTCATCTGTAATGCAGGGATAGTTAACAATATTGACAGGATTAAATAATGTAGGTAATACCTTCTGGTACATAGTAAGCACTCAATAAATGTAGTTGTTATATTGACACCCCAGCATTACCACCTTGCCACAGGCAAGAAGACCCCCCCCCCCCCCCCCCCCCCCGCCCAGAGAGAGAAAGCCTACTACTTTAGGAGCACCGCATTCCTTCATTTGGGCGATTGTGACTAGTGTTTCAGAAGTTCTAGCCTTTGAAGCCTCAAAGAACAAATTAGTCTCTCTTGGACCTTGGACTTTGTCTGCCCAAGGTCTTCTCTTGGAGATCAGTATCTCCCACTCCTTTCATTCTTCCTTCTTTGCCCTGATCCTGAGGGTCTCTTCTCCTTCTACCCATACACCTGGTCAATTTGTGACTCCTTTAGAATATGTCACCCAAGACTGACAGTGTTTGTGGTGCCATTAGGACAAAGCACTATCACTTCCTCCTTGTAGGACTTACTGACTTGAATCATGCAATAAAGTTGTTGGCACCTGATGGCCTCTGCCTGTAGTCCCAGCTACTTGGAAGACTGAGGCAGCAGGACTGCTTAAGCCCTGAAATTTGAGGCCAATCTGGGCAACATAGAGAGACCCTGTCTGGAAAGAGAGAGAGAGAGAGAGAAAAGAAAACAGTTCTTGGCATCCACACTATTGACTCCTATTTAAGCTTGAAGTCAGGGGAAATACTGGGGAATGATATTGGCCAAATTATATTGTAACACAACCTCTACATATGAATATATTGTAATATCACCTGCATATATGAATATATAACAACATATCCACCAGCATCTATAATTATAATGCAACAACAAAAAATATGGGGAAAAATAACTTTCAGTCAACTTAAACCACCAAGTTGTTTTTTTTGTTGTTGTTGTTTTGGTACTAGGGATTGAGCCCAGGGATGTTTTACCACTGAGTTATATCCCCAGGCCTTTTTATATTTTATTTTGAAACAGGGTCTTAAATTCCCAGGCTGGCCTCAAACAAACCTGCACTCCTCATGCCTCAGCCTCCTGAGTAGTTCAGATTACAGGCAGGCATCACTACACCAGCCTTCCAGTCTTTCTACCGAGTACTCCACTCCAGCATTTCTATCTCCTCCTATGTTTTTGAGCCAACTTCATTCAATTCAGGTCAGGGATTTTGGCCTCTTACCTACTAGATTTTTCAGGATATGGGAGAAAAGGGAATGGAGAAGATGGAAGTTAACTTAACACCATCTTTAAACCAAATTTAAAAGTCTTTTAAAAGGTCAGGGTTTGTATCTAAAGAAATACTGAGTTTGCTCATGCACAGGCACACATGCAAAGTGATTTCAACTGGAAAAAAAAAGTGAACACATACAAAAGATTAAAAGAAAATATGTAACAGGATATTTTAACAATGATTTTCTTATAAGTGCAGTGGCGTCATGCTGGTAATCCCAGCAGTTTGGGAGGCTGAGGCAGGAGGAGCACAAGTTCAAAGCAGCCTCCAAAATTTAGAGAGGCCCTAAGCAACTTAAAAAGACCCTGTCTCAAAAAAAATTTTGTTTGTTTGTTTTAAAGTCTGGGGATGTGGCTTAATGGTTAAATGCCCCTGGGTTTAATCCCTTGTACAAAAAAAAAAAAAGACTTACGATGCTTTTTTCTTTACACTTTACCATTAATTTCTTATACTGTGTTATTTTTGTAATCAAGAATCCTATTACCCAAAAAATTCAGAGAAAATATAATTAAAATGTAATCAGAGAGATGGGCTGGGTAGGGTACTTGTGTAGCATGTATGAGGCCCTAGCTTCAAACCCCAACACATACACAAACACACACACACAAAAAAAAAAAAATCAGAGAAATGGGAATAAGTTGAAAAATTGGAAACAAAATTAAAAGATAACAGACTAGCAGAAAATATTTGCAATACATAAAACAGACAAACCATTTGTGTTCGTCTATAAGAAATATAAGAAAAAGAAAACAATAGGAAAGTGAGATAAGAATATAGTTCATAGAAAAAGAAGTACAAACTGCCAAAAAAAAAAAAAACACAAAAAGATGCTCAATCTCATCAGTAATTATAGAAATGGTAAATAAAATTGAGTCTGGCAAACAATTTCAAGCTTTGTAACATCAAACTATATAAACTGGCACAGCCATTTCAGAGGACAATAGAACACCTGCTAAGTCAGCAGTGTTGCCCCTGGTTATCTACCATAATTCCATGTGCACATGAAGATATGTATAGGCCAACCAATAAAGAAAATTTGGAAATCAGCCTCAGTGCTCACCAACAGAGGAATGGCTAAATGAAATGGAGAATACTCATATAATGGAATTCTGTAGAGAACTTAAATGACCTCAATCTACGTGTATCAACATAGACATTTTCAATTTTGTATTATTGAATGAAAATAGCAAGTTGAAGAATGATATAGTATTGATATATATGGAATACAGTATCAATATTATATATATATTCTTTTAAATCCTTCCCCCAAATGAAAATTTTCAGGCTTATCAAGAAAAACTATCAAACTGGGTGCAGTGGCACATGCCTGTAATCCCAGCGGCTCGGAGGATCACAGGCTCAAAGCCAGCCTTAGCAAAAGCAAGGCGCTAAGCAACCCTATCTCTAAATACAATACAAAAAGGGCTGGGGATATGGCTCAGTGGTCAAGTGCCCATGAGTTCAATCCATAGTACTCAAAAAAAAAAAAAAAAAGAAAGAAAGAAAGAAAGAAAAACTATCAAGCAATTGAAATTGACCAAATTATGTGACATGTGTACATTCATATGTAACAGTGGAGGACACTATTGTGTATAATTATAATGCACCAATGAAAAATTATATACAGGGCTAGGGATATAGCTCAGTTGGTAAAGTGCTTGCCTTGTATGCATAAAGCCCTGAGTTCAAGCACCACAAAAAATAAAAATTACATACAAAACAGCAGCTTGGAAGGCTGAGGTAGGAGGATCATGAGTTCATTAATGAGGCCCTAATCAACTCAGTGAGACCCTGTGTCAAAATTAAACATAAAAAGGACTGGAGAAGTGACTTTGTGGCTAAGTACCTCTGGTTCAATCACTAGTACCAAAAAAACAACTAACTAAAAAACCCATATTACATACCTAAAGTAAGTTTTATATGATGTATAATTTTTTAAAAAGGAAAAAAATCAGACAAACCCAAATTGACAAAATATTCTACAAAATACCTAACCTATACTCTTCAAAAGTGTCAAGGTTGTGAAAGACAAGGAAAGACTAAGAAATTGTCTTGGATTCTTCCTATTAACAATTATGAAGAGATGAAGGAGACCAGACAACTAAATGCCAGAAAAAGAACAGAAAAAGAACATTAGTGAGAAAACTGGTAAAGTTGGAATAGTCTAGTTTAGTGTAGTTAATAGTACTGTAGCAATGTTAATTTCTCAGTTTCCATCATTGAGCCATGAATTATGTAAACTGTTAAACATTCAGAGAGGCTGGGTAGAAGGTATGCTGAAACTTTCTGTCCTATCTTGCAACTCTTCTGTAAATCTAAAATTATTTCAAAAACAAAAAATGAAATCAAATGCAGATATAAACAATACCAGTATTTCCTATCATCACATTAGGTTTATAAGATTTTTTAAAACAGATCTGGCAGGGTGTGGTAGGCACACACCTGTAATCCCAGCAGCTCCAGAGGCTGACACAGGAGGATCATGAGTCCAAAGCAACCCTAAGCAACTCAGGAAGACCCTGTCTCCAAATACAATACAAAAAAGGGCTGGGATGTGGCTCAGTGGTAGAGTGCCTTTGGGTTCATTCCCCAGTAAAAACAAACAAACAAACAAAATCTGTAGGATTGGGGTTGTGGCTCAGGGGTGGAGCACTTGCCTGGCACATGAGAGGCCCTGGGTTTGATCCTCAGCACCACATAAAAATAAATAAAATAAAGGTATTGTGTCCAACTACAACTAAAAAAAAAAAAAATCTGTAAAGCTACCTGCCAAACACATACCAGAGGTTAACCCTAAGGATAGAGGTAAAGGACCAGGATTGGGAATATTAGCTTTAGTTTTAACATTGTAGAAGATAAATTTAACCATGTATTGCTCTTGTAACTAAAAATTCTTTTAATGCAAAAAAAAAAAAAAGCAAAAAGACAAGACATTTGATCTCATGACTTTCTAAGATAAGACAAACCATGCCAATTTATGAAACAGTCTTCCAACAGAGGGCTAGGAGGCTGAGAAATCATAGAAGATTTGCTTAGAGTCTTTAACCTGACATTAGCTGAAGGGCCTAAGCACAGCTTGATGAAAGAAGTCATCTCACTGTGGCCGTGGATGACCTCTCACCAAGTTTCCAGGTACCCACATGGCTGGCTGTCCTATCTATCTGATCAACACTGTTTTACTCAAACTACTGTAAACTCTGAGTCATCCAGAATGCAGGCAGCATTCACAGGTCACTTAGCAGTTTTTCTGCTTCTTGGCAGAAATTCTATTTAAATATATTCATTGAGTTCGGCTGTCTACATGCCTAACACTGAACAACACAGATATTAGATTCTAGCCTCTTAGGGTTTGCTGATTGCTTGGAAGGTTAACTTTATATAGACCAGTAATTATTTGGTAAATGCTATGCAAAAAAAAAAAAAAAGTAGAAGATGCTACAATGGAGAAAAAAAGTAGGGGCTAGAGTTGGAGTGGAAAAGGGGTCAGGAAACATTTTCCTATGGAAATGTTAACTGAGACCAGAAGGATGAATAGGACTTAGACAAAAAAAGCTAAAAGAGGGATTGTTTAGAGGAATGAAGTCCTAAAAGAAGGAGCTGGAGGTGCAAAGGCCCCCAAACAGGGAGGGGGCTTTGAGGAATGATCAGAAGCCTAGAGAGAGAAGGAGAAAAATAGCAAAAATCAGTCCCAGAGGGAGGGCAAGGCCAGAGCTGGCAGGGTGCTGTAGTCCACGCTAATGACCTGGAGCCTTACCTTAAATGCAAGGGAGAGTAACTCAAGGGACCAAAGCAGAGGAGTGGTAGGAATGAGACTCAGTTTTGTTTTGTTTTTCCTAGGCAAGAGCTCTGCCACTGAGCTATACTCCCAGCCTCAGATATGGAATATTTTTCAGCCATAAAAGGAATTAAATTCTGATATATGCAACAAATTGTATGATAAAAAGGAATACATTTTGACACATGTTGGACCGTGAAAACATGCAAAGTGAAAGAAAGCAGACACAAAAGGACATATATTGTATGATTCCACTTACGTGAAATAGCTGGAATAGGCAAATTCACAAACACAAAAAGTAGATTAGAGGTTACCAGGACCTGAGGGTAGAGAGGCATGGGGAGTTCTTGCTTAATTGTTCAGAGTTTCTGTTTAGAATGATGAAAACATTTTGGAAATAGTAATGATGGTTGCACAACATTTTGAATGTAATTATTCCACCTGAATCATACTCTTAAAAATGGTTAAAATGGAAATTTTGTTATATATATTTTACTACAGTAAAAACTTTTTTTAACTTTCAAAAAAATGAATCAAAAATAAAAATAGGATTATTTCTTCCATGTTCACCTAGAATACCCTGGTCTCCTTGTCCTTACAGATGCTGTTTTCTCTATCTGAAAAGCTCTTTTCACATTCTTAGCTCCTATTCATCCTAAAGGCCTGAACTCAAATGTTCCTCAGAGAGGCCTTCCTTAATTCCACACCCAATTTCACAGAAAACTCCCCACCTGTTACTTTATTTAATATTGCCTGTGCCTTCCTATCCCTCCCCTAACTTAAAACAGTTGCATTGAATAAGAATTTGTGTGATATGTGTTTAATATCTTCCTTCTAATATTTCTCTTCTCAATCTCAGGAGTGCAGGGGTGCAGGGACAATATCCAATATCTATCTTGTCCACTGACAGGGATACAACTCATAGCCAGGGTCTCATACATTGAGAATTCCGTGTGTGTGTGTGTGTATAAATATATATATATATATATATATATATATATATATATATATATATATATTTTTTTTTTTTTTTTTTTTTTTTGGGTGGTGCTGAGGATCAAACCCAGGGCCTTGTGCATGCAAGGCAAGCACTCTACCAACTGAGCTATATCCCCACCTCAAGAATTCCATGTATATTTTTAAAGAAATTAATAACTAAATGAATGCATGATAGACTTGGGAGATTTTATTTTAATGCCTTTTACAATGCTATACTTTTTTTCTTTGCAGTACAGGGGATCGTACATGGTAGGCAAGTGTCCTACCACTGACCTACAACCCCAGCCCAAACACTTAAATTTAATTAAATTATTTTTTAAAAAATAGGAAAGCAAACCAGGGCTCTCATTCTTACATTCCTGTCTCTATCCCGTGAAGTCATCAGCCATCTCTTCAAGCAGGGACCTAAGCGAGAAAATAGTACAAGTTGTTTCTAAGTAGAACTGATATATCACCAACCATTCAACCTTAAGTCTCTAAATAAGTGATAAGTAAACCAGGTGCCATGGCACATGCCTGTAATCCCAGCACCTCGGGAGGCTGAGTTAGGAAGATCACAAATTCAAGGCCAACCTCAGCAATTTAGTGAGACATAGTTGAATGGTTGAGCACCCCTGAGTTCAATTCCCAGTACCATAAATAAATAAATAGTTGTTGGACTTAAAGCAGAACACTTTTGTTCTGCACAATCAAAACCAACAGCCTGCCTCTACAAGAGCTCAGCCTGCTTGGGTATTGCATCCATTTAGGTTAAGCAGCACCCATACTGGAACTAAAGTCTGAAGCATACAAATACCAGAATGTGGAAAAGCATTTACTTCTGAATTCAGAAAGCCAATTTTTGCTGAATGCGTTGGCTAACACCTCTAATCCTAGCTGCTCAGGATGCTGAGGCAGGAGAACTGAAAGTTTAAAATGAGCCTCAGCAATTTAGTGAGACCCTGAGCAACTCGGCAAGACCCTGTCTCAAAATAAAAAATAAAGGACTGAACCTGTAGCTCAGTAGTAAAGCACTCGCCTACCATATGTTACAGACGGGCTGGGTTCCATCCTCAGCACCATATTAAATAAATAAACAACGGTATTGTATAAGAAAAAATAAAAATAAAATGGGCTGGGGAAATGGCTCATGGGTGAAGCGCCCCTGGGTTTAATTCCCTGTACCAAAAAAAAAAAAAAGCCAATTCTATAATTAGTATGGAGTTAAGTCAAGACTTTCTACTATTAGTCAGGGAACGCATTCCCTAATTGATTTAATTTTCCCATCTTGGCATTCCACAGGACTTCAATAAACAATTTTCTTGCTAACAGGATGCTAAACAAACATAATTATTTTTGAGACAAGAAATGCAAATAAAAGCTAATTTAATGAATTTGTTTTCTGGATATGGACACTCATGGGAACTGAAAGGCGTGAAAATACAGGAGGAAGACACAGCTCGCTCATAACAGCTTTCTTATAAACAAATTTTATCCCACAGACCTTTGAATCTTTCAACCCCAAAGCAACAGTTTTCCCTCTGCTTTTTACTTTTTTACATTTTACATGTAAATTGCATAAACCAAGAGAGTGCAAAACAAACTAGAGACCACAGACATTAGGAAATTTTTGGTCACAAGTAACAGGAAACCCAGTTAAAACAGGCTACAGCATGAGGAAGTTTACAGGTATGGTAGAACCTTAATCATTTAAGTAATCAACATTGCCATTAAGGACCAGCCTTTTTCTCTCTGCTGTTATGTGTTCCCCTCCTGCTTGTAAGCTGGATTCAAGTTTCTTTGCTCTTCTCCACCCCGAATGTTAAGTCCTTCTCTTCAAACTAATTGATGTTCCTTGGAAAAAAGTTCTATGCTTGCAGAATTTGGGGTGGGTGGCAGGGTACTAGAGATTGAACCCAGGGCCTCCTGAATGCTTTGCAAGCACTGTATCACAAAGCTACATCCCTTTTGCAGAAATCTTGAAAGGCCCATTTAAACCCTTAGCACTCAGAAAAACTAGGGTACTTGTTATTATAAATGCCTAGGGCAGAACATAAGCTTTGTCATTTTTAAGATTGAGCCTTACTACACAAGAAAATGGCTCTGGTTCTCAGACCAAAAGAGGCAAGGAGGGAATTATATAGGGATTTTTAAGAAACACAGCACATTTTCTTCATCAGTGGTTCTTAAACTTTACCTGGCATAAGGGTTGCCTGGGGAATTTTCTAAAAGATAGATTTCAGCCCCTATCCCAGTCCTATCAATTATGAATTCCTAGCCATGTGTCCTGGGAATTCCAGATTTAAACAAACTCCCAGGTAATTCTGATGCAAGTGGTCCTTGTGTTCTCTGACAATGCTAACCATCTACCTCATGCCTGCTTGTGACAGCAATCAATGTTACCATGGTACCAACCAATCAGAGCCAGCCTCTGATGCTTGCTGCCCAGGCAACAACTGACTTTGCAAGCTTCTTGCTTGTTTGCTAACACAAGGGGCCATTTTAAGCAATTTCCTAAGTGCTGCAAAAATTATTCAACTGACCCAAAGAAACTGATTCATGGCTGCAGGATCAGGGATTATAAAGCACTATGACACCTCACATTCAGATCATCCAACTGTTAATCCCTTTTTTGATTCTATTTCAGATGTCAGATGCTAGCCCCCCAAAGACTGCATTTCATTGGCATGAATAATTCCAATAAATGTCAAGATTCAGATGATGTTCCAAAGCCCACCACACCTGACACCTATAGCACCCCTGTTGTTACAAGGGTCTCCACCTGGGCTAAAAGTAAATAAGTCCTACCTCATGTGAGTGACCAGTGGTTGAGTTTATTACTTTTATTTTCTCAAAAACCAAACAAGTTCTTTTCAACTAATTCTTTGGTTTAGATGCTAACCATCTGAAAGAAAATCCAAGCTAATGGGAAAGAGGATAGGATAGGTTGCTGGGTACAAAGGTGCACCATAATCCCAGTGGTTTGGGAGGCTGATGCAGGAGGATCACAGGTTCAAGGCCTGCTTCAGCAATTTAGGTCGTAAGCGTTTTAGCGAGACCCAGTCTCACAAAATAAAAAGAGCTGGGGATATACTTCAGTGGTAAAGTGTCGTTGAGTTCAATCCCCAGTACCAAATCAAGAAAGAAAGAGGGAGGGAGGGAAGAAGAAAGAGAATAGGCTAATCTACTCCTGTAACAGGAATATGAAGTGAAATAATTCTAACTATGTTACACAGCAAAGGAGATTTAAGGCAGCAGAAGGGATTAACTTTGCTAATCTGATGATCTTAAATAGGAAGAGTAGTTGGAATTTTCCAAGTGGGTCCAATGTAATCACAAATATCCTTAAACAAGGAAGATGAAGGGACAAATCAGTGTCGGAGAGATACAGCGTGAGAAAGATTTGACCTACCAGTGCTGGCTAAGAGGATGGAAGGAAACCAGGAGTCAAGAAATGTAGGCCACTTCTAGACTCTGGAAAAGGCAAGAAAACTGCTTCTTCCCTAGAGTTTCCAGAAGGAACACAGCCCTGCCCTGAAACCCATTTCAGACTTCTGCCCTCCAGAACTGTAACATAATAAATTTGCTTCTTTAAGCCAATTAAGTTTATGACCATTAGTTGTAGCAGCAAAAAGAATATAAATACAGGGCTGGGGTTGTGGCTCAGCCATAGAGCACTTGCCTAGCACATTCGAGGCCTTGGGTTCGATCCTCACCACATAAAAATAAATAAATAAAATGAAGGTATTGTGTCCAACTGAAAAAAAAAAAAAAAAGAAAAGAAATACACAGGGTTTAAGAGTGAAGACCAGTAACAGATACAGAACTAAAGGGTTGAATGAGGGTTTCTCTGCCTGTTGCCATAGACTCCTCTCTCTAGTGGTGGTCCAGAGGAAACCCATCACTCCAAGTTTTCCAAGAGTGTTATCTTTTTTTTTTTTTTTTGAGTTTTCGGCAGACACAACATCTTTGTTTGTATGTGGTGCTGAGGATCGAACCCAGGCCACATGCATGCCAGGTGAGCGCACTACCGCTTGAGCCACATCCCCAGCCCAAGAGTGTTATCTTTAAAAAAAAAAAAAGATTTTTTTTAAAGATGGACACACTATCTTTATTTATTTATTTTTTTGTGGTGCTGAGGATTGAACACAGTGCCTCACATGTGCAAGGCAAGCGCTGTACCGCTGAGCTACAACCCCAGCCCCCAAGAGTGTTATCTTTTAACCAGGCAACCTGGTTCATAAAATCTGCAGGATTTAAAAAAAAAAAAAAAAGATTATATATGGATAAACAAATTCATATACATTTTTTGGCCTAGTCAATGTTGCTGTGTTTTGTCTTCCCCTTCTTTTATTTTTTTATATTTTGGTACCAGGGATTGAACCCAGGGATACTTAACTTGAGCTACATCCCCAGCACTATTTATTCTTTATTTTGAGACAACTTAGCCTCGCTAAGTTACTGAGGCTAGCTTTGAACTTGCAATCCTCTTGCTTCAGCCTTTCAAGTCACTGGGATTACATGTGTGTGCCACCATACCCAGCATCCTCTTTTAAATGAAAGATAATAGAGCTAGGGATGGGGCTGGGGTTGTGGCTTAGTGGTAAAGCACTCACCTAGCATGCATGAGGCACTGGGTCAATCCTCAGTACCATATAAAATAAAATAGAGCAAGGGATGTAGCTCAGTAGTAAGAGTACTTTCCTGCTTGCACATCCAGTGCTGCCAGAAAAAAAAAAAAGGAGGAACTTTATAACAATAAATATATATATGTGTGCACACATCTGCATATATACAGAAAAATGCACAAGTCATTTTCACAAGGTGAGCACACACATGTAACTACCACCCAAATCAAGAGATCAAGATATAAAATATAACCAGAAGCTTCAAAATTTGCTTCATTCTCCTCCCACACACTATTTCAATTCCTGTGAATAATCACTCCTCTGACTTCCAATTCCAAAGGTATGGTTTTTGCCTTTTTTTTAAGTTTATGTAAATGGACTTATGTAATATGCATGCCTTTGTGTCTGGTGTCTTCCACCTAACATATATTTAGCAACTGCTTATTTTCATTGCACTATAGTATTTCATTATGTAGTTATAACCCAATTCATCAAATTTTTTTTTAAGGAAAACTGTGGGTTAAAAATGATTACTTGACATTCCAGAATTTCTCAGAGCCTTTAGCCTACTAACAACTGACTGTAATTCTTAAAACTAAGTTAGCACATCCAAGGGTTCCCAAATGTATTTGAACATGAAACTTTTTTTTCTTCTGCATCTTATTAGACTAATATTTTTGCAGGACGTGCTTCAAGAAAACCTGGCCTGGACCAAGGATTTTCAAACTGCATTCCTCAAAGCTCTAGGGTCCCAATACTGCATGAGGGATGAAAGGAAGGCCAACTGGATCTCCCCTTTGGCTTCAACCTGTCACCTCCACTTTAATCTGTTTATGAAAAGGTTCCACATGGTGTAAATGCATATATGTATATGCATACCTATGTATTACATGTATGGATATGTATACAAGTAACTGCACTTAGGCCTATATTTGAAAAAACAAGTTTGGTTGCTTTAAAAAATGCTTTTGAAAACTACCAGTTTAGGCCAGGTGTAGTGGCATATACCTGTATTCCCAGAGATTGAGAGGCTGAGGCTGGAGGATTGCAAATTTAAGGCCAGTTTCAGCAATTCATCAAGGCCCCAAGCAATTAGCAAGACCCTGTCTCAAAATAAACGATTAAAAAGAGCTGAGGATATAGCTTAGTGGGAAAGTACCTGTGGGTTCAACCTCTGTACCAAAACAAAACAAAACAAAAACAAAAACAAAACTTGCCGGGCTGGGGATGTGGCTCAAGCGGTAGTGAGCTCACCTGGCATGCGTGCGGCCTGGGTTCGATCCTCAGCACCACATACAAACAAAGATGTTGTGTCCGCCGAAAACTAAAAAATAAATATTAAAAAATTAAAAAAAAAAACAAAACTTGCCAACCTAGGCTCTAGAGGACCTCTCAGGTTCTATACTCTAAGGGCTTGCTGACCTTATCCAAAATTTCATTGTTTTTGTAACTGTTGTCTTTTAAGTATCTGTCAAAGGGTTGTCCACTTGCTCTGATATTCCCAGTGGTGGTGTGGAAACATCTCAAAAAGGGATCATTGACAAGCAGCTCAACAGAGATCAGGCAGCTTAGTCCACAAGCACTTTTTGTCTATGGAATCAGAGGCTGAAAATAGATTATTACATGTCACCAGAGTTTTAAATTGCCTTTTAACCAGGCAGTGTTGGGTGGGGATTAAGAGTATGGATTCCAGAACCAAAGCCACTGGCTTCAACTCCTGGCTCTGCTGCTAACTAGCTGTGACCTTGGACAAGTTTCTTAACACCCTCATGTCTTAGTTTGCTCATCTTCAAAATGGAAGTGAAGATAATAATAAATATTGGTTTAATAAAAGCAAAGTGAAAATTGTTCTTTTATTTCTACACGAATTTATAGGTGGCAAAAACCAACCCTGGGTATTTGATTCTTTCACTGTTTGACCTTCTATCACTGGCTCTTAGGGTGAGGTTCATTCTGTGGCTTCCCAAAGTGAGAATCCAGAGACATATGGCCTTGCTTCTGGCCCTACAATGTGGTGAGGGGTTACCAGACTTAGGATTTCTTGGAACAGTAACATTTCAAAGGGGCTGGGAATGTGGCTCAAGCGGTAGCGCGCTTGCCTGGCATGCGTGCGGCCTGGGTTCGATCCTCAGCACCACATACAAAACAAAAGATGTTGTGTCTGCCGAAAACTAAAAAATAAATATTAAAATTTAAAAAAAAAACAAAAACAAAGGCAACTGTAGGATTTGCATAAGGTAGCCATCTTTTAGCTCTGCCAGTCAGAACATCAAAATAAACTGCCACCTACTATCATTATTATTTAATGAAAGGTAATTTTAACATCAAAAAAGTAGGGAAAATATAATATTAGATTAATAGGGTTTTGAATTCATTACACTTAGCTTAGTTTAAAAAAAAAAATCACTACCCCTTTACCCTATTCCACTTCATCTTGAGCCAGTGGCCAATCCCTGTTTGTGACCCAGAATTTGGCCAACACTATTCTACATGGCCCTTCACAGTGTTCCTGGCCACACTTGGTGTTATGACTTAACACCTCTCTGAATGACCAAGCTTCAAAGCTGGTACTGAGTAAACAAAGTTTGTAAAAGGGAGGGCATTCACTAATGATCCCAGAGAGTAAGAGCTACTGTGCTCAAAGGTGGACAAACCACAGGGTGTTGGGAGGAGATGTTTTAGTTGTTCCATGTAGCATTTGATGGGGCCATTTATAACCTAATTCCAAGTCAAGAAGGACTCTTAGCTACCTTAAGTGTATAGAGTTTTTCCATTCAAAAACAGGGATCAGGGTATAGCCTCTCAAGCTACCCCACTGCTGACCCACTAAAATTTTTGTTAAGGCTCTTAGCCATACAAGGATCTGGTGTTCTCATCTACACATTGGAGGCAGTAATATCCACTCTACATTTCTCAAGATTGTTTGTGGAATCAAATAAGTAATGACTGTGAATATGGTTTTGAAACACTGTCTTGAAAAAAGGAATGAGTATTTGCAACTCTCAATCCCCACCCACTTCTAGTTAGGGCCCCAAGTGCCCAACCATAAAGGCAAGTTTATACCTGGACCACAGTCCACCTTTCCTTCAACCTGATTGGAACTCCATAGTACAACACTCCGAAACATCTAGGGTCCCAGGCCTGTGGAGAGAACCATAGAGGTAGGGAGGAGTCTTTTTTTCTCTTTCTTGGAGCCCTCAGTTCCCTTGTTTTCTCCTGGTAGAAGTAAGCTGCTAAATTTAAACTCTTAGGAATCCACAAATATCCTTGGAATTCCAACTTAGTGAGCCTGTTCAACAAGCTTCCTGCTGAACTAACAAAGGGTGATAGCACAAGAATGCCTGGAGACCTTCCATTCCCCTGCCTCCAGGGAATCCTGGCAGCTTGGCTTTCTAGCATCTTAGATCTGGAAGAAACTTTAGATCATGGTTTTCAATTCTGGCTGAACATTAGAATCACCCGGGAGCTTTTACAAAATACCCATGCCCAGGCTGTACCTCACACCAATTATCACCATCTTGGGAGAGGAGCCCAGACATCAGTGTTTTGTTTTGTTTATTTTGTGTGGCTTTGGGCTCAATACCAGGGCCCTGTACATGCTAAGTATGTGCTCTACCATTGAACTACCTACCTAGCCCCTTGGCATCAGTATTTTTAAAGCTTCCCAGATGATTACAAAGTGCAGCCTAGCCTGAGAATCATTGCTACAAATGATCCAGGTCAAACACCTCATTTTACAGAAGGAAAAACTGAAGCATAGAGTTTAAGAATTTTGTCCAAATCATACAGCTCCTTAGAGTTTGAGATCTCAGTTCAACAAGTGATGACAATGGCTAGCTTTTGTTAAACATTTACTCTGGGCCAGAGTAAGCACTAAGTACTTTACAAACATAATAATCTCAACTAAACTTCACAACAACCTAGTGAGAAAACTGAGGCCACCCCAGGAGTTTAACTATATTGCTCAAGGTCAAAGCAACTAAATAGAGGCAGAGAATCCAGCTCAACCTTCAACCAAATTTGAGCAGCATAGAGATGACAAGATAGAGAGAGCACATCTGCCCTAAAGGAATTTAGACTCTAGTGGGAGGGATAAAAAGCAGGTGGGCCAACAAGTTAAACCTAGTCTGGAGGCTTGGAGGTATGGCTCCGTGGTAGAGCATTTAACCTATGCTTAGCATGCAAGAAGTCTTGGTTTAGAGCCCCAGCACTATAATACAAAAACAAAAATAAAACAAAACCCAAAAAACCCCACCTAGTTTGGAGTGGGGCACAGAGGCTGTGGGTGGCACACAGTTCATGAGGCTGAGGAGGAGAATCACTTTGAGTTCAGTAGTTTGAGACCATCCTGGGCAACCTGAGACCCCATCTCAAAATCAAAAATAAACCACAGTCTTACAAGTTATCGTAGAATTATTTGAAAGATTAAGCAGAGGTTGCCATGGAAAGCCAAAAAGGCACCTGGCTCTTGGAAAAGTCATAGAAGCCTTCCTAGAGGAAGTATTTGAAGGACCTTGTAAAAGAGGAATAGATTAATTTCATGCAAAGCAACCATAAAGGCATGGTAATGTCAGAGAGCATGGTAAATGCTCAAAGGTATGTAGCAATTCAGAATTATTTGACAGGTATAACTGGGCGAATGGAGCTGTCAGAGAGGAGCCTGAAAGTTGGAGACCAGATCATTAAGCTAAGGAGTTTGAAATAGGGAACCATAGAAGCATTATGAAAGGATCAGCTATGTATACAGCTGTGTATTTAAAAGATTACTAGATGATACAACCAAAAGCATAGGCAGGAAAAGAAAAAGAAAAAATAAATTGGAGTATATCAAAATTAAAAACTTTTGCTGGGCATGGTGGCTTGCACCTAAAATCCCAGTGACTCAGGAGGCTGAGGGAGGATTATAAGTTCAAGACTAACCTGGGCAATTTAGTGAGACCCTGTATTAAAATAAAAAATAAAAGGGATAGGGATGTAGCTCAGTGGTAGAGTACCCATGGGTTCAATCCCCAGTACCACACATACATGCACACACACACGCACATATACACACACATAAATAGAATTATTATGTGACCCAGCAATCCTCCTCTGAGTATATACCAAAAAATAACTGAAAGCGGGTCTCCAAGAGATATACATACATTCTCGTTGATATAAGCAGCATTCACAATAAATAGTCAAAAGATAGAAGTAACTCAAGTGTCCATAAACAGATGAATGGATAAACAAAATGTGACCTGTACAAAAGATAACAGCAGGGCTGGGGTTGTAGCTCACTGGTAGAGCACTTGCCTAGCATGCATGAGGCACTGGGTTTGATTTTCAGCACCACATATAAATAAATAAATAAATAAAAAGTCCATCAACAACTAAAAAATAGATATTAAAAAAAGAGGGGTATGGGGTATTGTTCAGGACAATGGAAAGGTCCTGACCCAGTGATTGTCTGGAGTCAGGGTTCTGTTTGTGTGTTTCCACAGGGAGAACAGCAGCCGATTTGGATTCCAGAGAGACTAACCAAAGTAATTTCTACAGACCAAAAAGAAGATGATTTGACTCAAATCCATAACAGCTGATATCCAGAGCTCCAGCTTTGCTATTCTTACATCTGCAACAGTGATTAACCAGGATGCTTTTTTCAATATCTATTTTATTATTGTCTTTTCCCACATCATAAAGTTCTATTTTAATTTTGAGCTCATACAGACCTAGGTTAATGTTTTTCTGATCAGTTTTATTTTTTGACTGTGGAGTTTTTAAACACTGCAATGGAGATTTCACCTATGTAAAGCTACAAGGCCTTTACTATTGTCTTATGTGTTGTATGTTATGTGTGCACACTTCTGTTTTGTGTTGTATGTCTGTATGTGCGTATGTCCATATATCATATATGAAGAGCGCTCATGAAAAAATAGATCCAAATTTTTTTTTATTATTCACATGATTTTAATGGTTTAATTTAAATTGAGTAAACAGCTGTTGAGGATTGTTTAATATGTGAACAAATAAGGAGGTTAATAGATCTGGTTGTTTACTTTCACTTTTCCTTTTAATTATATTTAATAATTCTGTTCAGGATAATGTAAATTGTTCAGAAAATTGTTTTCTTAGTACCTGTTGGAATGTTACATAATTTTTTTTTAGCATCATTGCCAGAATTCCTATCTTCATCCCAGTGCCGGTAAAGACAAAGATGAAACCAAACTACAGCTTCTTCGATAGTTATCACAACAAACTGTATAAACTGATGCATCAATGAATAATAACTCAACAAGTAATGCTCAATCAAGGAGTCGATTTATTTTGGGAGGAAATGGACATATTGATAGATTCCTCTGCTTTGAACTGCTTGCAGAACTTGCCTGGACTATGTATCACTTGTATGCATTGTGAACTATCTGTTAATGCAGCAAATTATGGTAGTGCTGGCGTATCTTTGCTGATGTGTCACCAGTGATGCAATTTTTCCAAAGGAGCCATAAATTGGCTTGGTGTCGTGGCATTTCTGTATCCTCCTCCCTTCTACTAGTGATGGTCTAAATTTGGGGGCCAACAGAGGTGAGGCAAAGAACCTCACCCCCCCCCCACTGGTGCATAGGCCTATCCACAAGTATGGCTATATGCTGGACCGGTAGTCAGCGACGGGTATGATCCAATTGCAGTGGTATCAACCTAAGACAGGAGGCTGACGCCTATAGGTCAGTTCATCCGATGACAGGTAAGAACCATATGTTGAATTGGACAATCTAACAGGCACGGTCCCTAAGCCACATTGCTTGTTGCTTAATTAAACAGAAGGGGGGAGATGCTAAGAGCCATAGCCAAGTAGTATGATGCATGGCATTTTTGGTTGAAAGGTGACGCCAGCAAGCCATTGAGATGATATGATTATGTTAAGATCTGCATTCATATGGATATTAGACCCCTGCCTTCCACCTCGGCCTGCTAAGGGACTCCTGGAGAGTTCCCATTGGTTGGGGAAGTGCGGTAGGAGGGAATTCTGGAGGAGGGAGTTCCTGTTGGAGTGTGTGTCCAGAAGAAAGCTGCGTGTGTGGGTCGGCATATTTCCCGAGAGCATACAGGGCATTGGCGGGAGTTTAAAAATAAAGTTTGTTCCTGTTTGAGTGGCTCGTGATTTTGTGCCCAGCCAGACTGTGGCACAGCTGGTGTTGGAGTTCCTTCTCTTGCTCCTGGAATGTGAATTTGAGGGAGCACTTGTATATACGTTCTACATATTCTGATAGAGGCTGAGGGGTGTTTGGCAAAACCCCATGAATAAAATTTACCATCAACACCAGAAGCCCATTTTGGGTTCCATGGGTCCCAAATAGTCAATTTGGTGTATGCTCGATTCTCATAGCAAGGCTTATCTAGAAAGCGTTTTTTTGCATGAATTATAAGGGCACCTGCCATAGGTGTCAGGCCAGCGCTTACAAGATTCCTTAGTTTGGTCTGCTATGAAGCAGAGGATTGCTGAACATAAGTGGGACAGCGGCCTGGTTGAATCCAGTAACATTAAGGGTGAAGGCCCGATTATAGCCAGTGAAAGGGCAATCGCCTTGATCCATAAACTGAGAGCGGGTGGTGCCATCCTGTTGCCATATCGCTTGGATGTAGAAGCGCCATCTGTGGGTTGGGTTAGAAGCTTGAGAGAAATTAATGATTAGTACCAAAAGGAGAGGGTTGGCGAGAAATCTTGAGTTTGGTGGGCCCCAGCATGGAAGTATGACTGTATGGGGTCAGTGAGGGATGGGGAGCCTCCAAGTGATGTTGAGGCCTTTGGAGACTAGTTGAACAACCTGAGAAGTGAAGGCCGGACCGTTGTCTGACTGGATGGAGGTAGGAAGTCCAAATCTGGAAATAATCTGCTCAATGGGGATGGAGGCGAGGGTGTAAGCAGTTTCCCTGGAGGTAGGGAAGGCTTCTATCCAACTGTAAGAGAGTGCTATCCCCAAATCACAAACAGTTAAATCTTATGCCAAGGCCTGACAGAAAAGGTAGGGACTGTCCCTGAAGCCTTGGGGTAGGCCTGTCCATGTCAGCTGTTGAGACCTAAAGAATGTAGGGTCTTCCCACGTGAAGTCAAAGAAGTCAGGATGGAGGGGCACTGTAAAGAAGGCAGCTTTAAGATCTAGGACAGTAAAGTGAGTGGTCAAAAGGTGGGATATGAGAAAAAAAAGCGTGAGGGTTGGAAACCACCGGGTGGATGGGAATAACTGCCTCTTATTAGGCGGAGTTCCTGGACTAAGTGATAGGCTCCTGAGGGTTTGCGTACCAGAAATATGGGAGTGTTGCAGGGGGAGTCTTAGGGACCCAAAGAAAATTTAGTTTGGGGTTTCAGCTGGATTCGGACTGGCTTGTGGTGGGAGGCTATGACCGGCATGGAGATGTCCCAGATCTGGGGATTGACTAGATCAGGGAGCAATGGCACAGTAGGTACTGTCAGGTCATTAGAGAGGGTAAGGATTAGAGGCAGAAGGAGATGGGTGGTAGTATTCTTGGGGTATAGTTGAAGGGTGGCTCCTAGTAATTGGAGAACATCTCTGCCTAGGAGAGGAACTGACAGGATGGAATGACCAGAAAAGAGTGAGTGAATGGGTGTCCCTCCAGGGCATAGGCCAGCTTAGCAGTTCGGTTTTGGGAGGTGGGTTTGCCATCAATCCCCATAACTGAGACTTGGGAAGGAAACAGAGGCCTAGAGTGGGCAGGCAAGACAGAATAGGTAGCCCCCGTGTCCACAAGGAAGGTTATGGACTTACCCGCTGCCTGGAGTGATACCCTGGGCTCGGCGAGGATCATGGGGATCCTGGAGTCCAGGCTTCTTCAGTCTTCTGTGAACCCCAATAGTTCAAGAGAAGGGACCACCTGACTGGTCATACCCCTGCGTAGAGGCACCGAGGAAGGGCCGGCCATGGGGCAGTCACGCTTCCAATGTCCTGTCTGCTTACATGTGGGACATGGCCTGGAAGGAGGCCGTGGGTTTGGGCATTGGCAAGCCCAGTGACTTCACATCCACATTTGAGGCAAGCCCCTGGTGGAGAGGAATGCTGGATGCCCCATGAAACTTTTGCTGGAGATGTAGGCCTCAGGGCCGCTGCCAAGGCCTGGGTTTGGGATGTTACCTTTTTCTGCAATGGAGCCTGCTTTAAAGGCCATTTTCACCAGATTTCAGATAGGGGTCTGAGGGTCCTCCTCAGCTCATTTGAGCTTTTTCTAATATCATGAGCCGATTGAGTAATGAAATGGGTTGCTAACACTGTAGTCCTGGTGGGAGACCCAAGATCCAGCTTAGTGTATTTGGTTAGGGCCTCTGTAAGGCAGTTGAGAAATAAGGATGGATTTTCATCAGGATTCTGGGTAATTTCCCTCAGTTTATCGAAGTTAATTACCTTATTAGAAACTGCTTGCATGCCTGCTATAAGATATTGGACCATGTGAGCACAGTGACAGTGACCTTGTTGGCCATCTTGAAGTCCCAGTTAGGTTCGGTTAGGGGAACAGCTGCTTCACCTGTGGGGAGAGTCATATCTGTTAAACGTATTTGGTCAGCATGATCTCGAGCAGCCTGCTGAATGCGGGCTCGCTCATCTGGGGTCAGAGTAGAGGACAGAACAACATAGACGTTGTGCCAGGTAAGATCATAGGTCTGGGAGAGATATCAGAATTCCTTAATATAAGCAGAAGAGTCAGCAGAGAAGGACCCAAGACATTTTTCAATCTGGGAAAGATCTTGAAGCTAAAATGAGACGTGCATTCGGACTATCCCTTCAGCACCGGCTACTTCCCTGAGAGGACAAAGGAACTGTGAGTTATTTGATAAGAGGGATCGGTGGGACTGACAGGAGAAGAGAGGGGTGAGTGCGTGGAGGTGATCATGGCTGTAGGAGAGGAGGAAGAGGAGAGGGGTGGAGGGAGAGGGGGAAGGGTGGTATCGGTGGAAGAGGTGGGTGGAGAAATCAAGGTAGCAGGAGAGGAAGAAGAGAGTGGGGGAGGTGGAGGGGGAAGGGTCTTATCAGTAGAAGAGGTGAGCAGAGTGGGGGAGGAGGCTCAGAGGGATCCCACCCACTGCAGCAAGGTGGGACCCATTCTGCCTGCCCGGTGGAACCAGGGCAGCAGAGGGAGGCATGCGTGGGGAGCCAGCGAGGGAGGGAGGAAGGGCGCATGTGTCTGGTGGCCGGGCAGACTGGAAGCGTGCAGACTGGGCCGCGGGCAGCGGCTGCAGGAGAGAGGACAGGAGCAAAGAGCAGAGAGAAGGTCAGGAGCAGGGGGCAGGGGGCAGGGGGCAGGACGGGAGTGAATCTCAAAAAGCCTGAATGTTGTTTCCCACTTCCCTGTCCGGCGACAGAAATTGTCCAATTCAGTGAGGGTTTAAAATCAACAGTTCCTTCTGAGGGCCATTGTGACCCATTGTCTCAGTGCAGTAAAATACCAGGCGGTTCTTGAATGAGCCCTAACTTGGCAAAATTTGAATATAGACACCTAAAGGACTTTGGGGTCTAAGGAGAGGACTCTGCATTTCCCATGACCTTCCGGCACCCTCAGGGATGAGTGGGAGCAGAAGAATGCGTCCCAAATTCTGTCTGCACTCACCTACGGACAGATACGGGCCAGGGCAGAGGTTGAGGCATCCCTATAGCCTCCGCGGCCCCAGCAGCTGGCCAATCTGGTTGGGGGGGGGGGCTTTCAGGAGGACTGGGACGTCTCCACAGTCCCCGGAGCCCTGAACAGAACGGGCAGGGCCTATGGCACGCGCGTGACTTACGGATAGACCCCGCAGACAGACAGAAAGGGTCTGGAAGGTCAGGGGAAAGGAGGAATTTACCCCACTCCTGTCAGCCCAGATGAAGGGAGAGGGAAAGAGCTGCTTAGAAATTTCCCAGTTCGTTTCAAGGGGGAAGGGATGGGCTTCAATCCCCTGAGGGAGAAGCCCAAAGATCCCTTCCCGGGTTTCGGCACCAAGATGTCAGATCAGGTGGGGCAGGCAGCGACCAAAGGAGGCAGATTTAAAAGGGCCACTGAACAGGCTTTATTTTTATTCATTTTCATATATATGTATTTTTTTTAAGAGAGAGAATATTTTTAATATTTATTTTTTAGTTTTTGGCGGACACAACATCTTTGTTTGTATGTGGTGCTAAGGATCGAACCCGGGCTGCACGCATGCCAGGCGAGCGCGCTACTGCTTGAGCCACATCCCCAGCCCCTGAACAGGCTTTATTGAGATATCACTCCCGGGCGGAACTCGATCAGACCACAGAGGGGACAGGGGAAGGGTCTGAGGAGAAACTGGTGGAAGCTCGACCGCTTCGACCGGACTGGACTTTTATGGGGCTTACAGCAGGAAGGGAAGGGCTTAGGACAGGAAAAGGTGTTTCTAAGGTCCCTTGCCCCCTTGGAGTTGGTCAGGGGAGTTGGCTGAACTCCAGGATTGGCCAAGGGGTCCTGCTGATTGACAGGCGTTAGTCAGGAGATCTGGCTGATTGACAGGCATTTCTGCCGGCATCTGATTGATGTTCTTTTCCGGCATGGGCTGCTTTGTTCTAAGTTGCTACTAAGTCGCCACCGACCTAACACCTGGTTCAATCTCTAGTACCACCAAAAAAAAAAAAAAATGGGGGGCTGGGGTTGTGACTCATTGGTAGAGTGTTCACCTAGCACATGCTAGGCTCTGGGTTCAATCCACAGCATCACATAAAAATAAATTTAAAAAATAAGGGTATTGTGTCCATCCTACAATTAAAAAAATTTTTTTTAAAGATAACAGCATATTAATTAGCTTTAAGAAGTGGAAAAATTCATGCTATAACACAGATGAACTTTGAAGACATTATGCTAAATAAAATAAGCCAGTCACAAAAGGGTAAATACTATGGTTCCACTTATATGGGGTACTTAAAGCAGTCAAATTTACAGATACAGAAAGCAGATGGAAATTGCCAGGAACTGAGGGAAAAGAAATAAACTGTAACCGTTTAGTGGGTATTGAGTTTCTATTGTAGAGGATGAAAAAAATCTGAAGATGGATGGTGGTGGTAGTTACATGACAACGCAGATGTGCTTAGATGCCTTTGAACTAGATACTTTAAAATGGCGAAAAAGAGTTGGGGTTGTAGCTCAGTGGCAGAGCACTTGCCTGGCACATGTGAGGCACTGGGTTTGATCCTTAGCACCACATAAAAATAAATAAATAAATAAGGTATTGTGCCCATCTATGATAAAAAAAAATTAAAAATAAAATGGCTAAAATGGTAAATTTTATGTAAATTTTACCACAAAAAAATATTGGAAAAAATTGGCAATCATATTCATAGATTAGAGGGGTGAAAGACTGAATAAACAGACCACTTAGAAAGCTAATGCCCAGGGGCTGGGGTTGTGGCTCAGAGGTAGAGCTCTTGCCTGGCATGTGTGAGGCACTGAGTTCAATTCTCAGCACCACATATAAATAAATAAAGGTCCATCAAAAACAAAATATATATATTTTTTTCTTTTTTTTTTTAGAAAAAGCTAATGCCCCAAAGCAGTGACTTGCTGAGAGCCTGGTAAGACTGCAGCGGGAAAGATGCAGAGGAGAGGAACTAGAGATTTTTAGGAGGTGGCTGGCTGGGTGGGGTGTGAGGAAAATAAAGAGCCAATGACCACTCCAAGGTTCTGACCTCAGGGACTGGTAAACAGTGGTGACCAGCACCAAGACAGAGACCACAAGGGAAGGGAGAAGAATGTGGTGAGTTCAGCTTTGGACAAGTTAAATTTGAAGTATCAAGGGGACACCCATGTGGCAGTATCTCATAAGAACCAGAGGTATAAATCTGTATCCAAAAGATTGGATATTTAAAACTATGATAATAGTATTGTGATTATTCTTTTAAACTCCTGTCTTTTATAGAGGGTGGGAGTGAATGGGACAGGATTGGCTATGAGTTGATGTTTGTCGGAGGTGGGTCAGAGGTATGTGGAGATTCGTTAAGCAGTTCTGTTCACTTTGGGTACTGCTTAAAATACACCATAATAAAAAGTTTAAAAACTAATAAAGAGCATGATATGTACCTATAGTTCCAATAACTCAGGAGGCTGAGGCAGGAGGATTCTAAGTTCAAAGCCAACTTCAGCAAAGTAGTGAGGCCCTGAGCAACTTAGTGAGATCCTGTCTCAAAAAAAAAAAAAATAGAAAGGACTGGGGATATGGCTCAGTGGTAAAGTTCCCCTGTTCAATCCTCAGTACCAAAAAATAAAACAAACAAACCCATAGGCTGGAGGTAAAGACATTTGTGATATTAATATCATACTTTATGAGACACAATAACTTACAAAGTGCTTCCATTTAAAGAGCATCTACTTCATGCCAGGCACTCTATTGGACCTTTTCTATGCATAAGTTGTATTTTGCAGGATACTTTGATTTTATTAAGCCTCAGAGGGGCTGGGGATGTGGCTCAAGCAGTAGCGTGCTCGCCTGGCATGCGTGCGGCCCGGGTTTGATCCTCAGCACCACATACAAAGATGTTTTGTCTGCCGAAAACTAAAAAATAAATATTAAAATTCCCTCTCTCTCTCTCTCTCTCTTAAAAAAAAAAAAAAGCCTCAGAGATGTCTGATGTCATGAACAGGAAGTGGTAAGCATTAGACTATCTACATGAGCTATAGCAGAGAGAGCAAATAAAAGTTAAAAAAAGACTAAATGAGAGGCTGGGGTTGTGGCTCAGCGGTAGAGTGTTTGCCTCACACGCGTGAGGCCCTGGGTTCAATCCTCAGCACCACATAAAAATAAATAAATAAAAGTAAAGATATTTTTTAAAAAGACTAAATGAGGAAAAATATGGACTACTGACATTTGGCAATGAGAAGATGACTGCATAAAGAAGGCATCAGAGAGGGTGCTTTACAAACTGAAAACAGAGGAGGAGGAAAAAGGAAAAGAGGAGAGGAGTAGCTCGTGTCAAATGTTGCAAAGCACAAAGTACAACTGAAAACTATTCGTTGAATTTTGCAATTAGGAGCCCCTTGTGGCCTTGGGAAGTGGAGTGGTAAGGACAGAAATGGGGCTGAGAGTGAGCCTCCTGTTTTGAAAAGCTGTGCTGTGAAGGGAACTTGCGAGACTGGCTTATGGTTATAGGGAGGTTTCCTTTTTGAGGTGAGAGAAGCTTGACTGCATTTATGCAGAGTGGGGAAAGAGTCAGAAAGAAGGGAAGGAATGTGACCATGATGATGCACAGTGCCAAGGGACTGGAAAGGTTGGAGTCCAGTGCCCAAGTGAGGGACTGGCTTCAGGTGGGAGGAGGGGCACCTCCCCGTGGAAACAAAGAAGAGGCCACTCTGTTTTAGAAAAGAGATCCAAGGCAGCCACCACGTCTGTGAGCAGGTCAGCAGGGTGTGGGGGAAATGAGTAAGCTGAAGGCAAGGAAGTTCTGGCCAGAGACCAGCAAGCTGGCATTTCTGAGCTAGAGCAGTTGTGACAAGGTCCAGGGCTTTTTGACTGAGGTGGCAGTTACATCACTAGAGTTAGAAGGTCAAGAATTCTGATGTGGGTGATCCTCGACAACAGTTTATGGGTGGAGAGAATGTCTGGTAGTTTCTGCCCTCTGAAAGATCAAGAGAAAGCAGTTCCTTGGCCTCCCACACAAACAAATTTTGGGCTTTCAAAAATATTTCTATGTAGACCTAACTCATCACTAACCTAAATACCTCTGGTCAAATCTAAACTCATAGCTTCCTCCAGGGAAGATCAAGCTTTTAGACCAAGTTGCAGACAAAATGTAAAGCAGGAGTCTGAATGACAAACATGGATGTGTCACTCCATAATGGGTTTAACCTACTTTCCCAAGTTAGACCAGGACCTGGTCTCCAGTCATTCACTTACTCATTCGGCAAACATGTATTAAATGCCTTCTTCTTGCCAGGGACTTTGCTCGGTCTAGGGATTCAAAAATGAAATCCAGGACTGCAGATGTGATTCGGTGGTAGAGTACTTGCCTGGCATGTATGAGGCCCTGAGCTGGATCTACCATAGCACAGAAAAAAAGAAAAAAGGAGGAAAAAAAAAATCCACGGTCCTTCGGAATCATAAATAAATGAAAAAAATATATATATGGGTAGTAAGCACAAAGGACTTGTGTGAACACAGAGAAAAGAACCCAGATCTGTGAGAAATGCACGGAAGAGCTGACATGTGAGATGAACCTTAAAAGAGGAGCAGACTACTCCCAAAATGATGGGAAGGGCATTCTAGAAAGGGGAGTGACATGAGTAGGGAAGGCACAGGGGTGAGACTACCCAGATACAACCAGGAAGGCAACAATCCAATGGGCAGAACAGGATTTCTTAAGCTCCAGCCTGCGCAAGAACCAGCCATGGAGCCAGGCATGGTGGCACACACCAGTGGCTCCAACTACTGAGGAAGCTGAGGCAGGAGGATCACTTCAGCTCATGAATTCCAGACCAGCCAGGACAACAAAGCAAAACCCTGTCTTTAAAACAAACAAACAGGGGCTGGGGATGTGGCTCAAGCGGTAGTGTGCTCGCCTGGAATGCGTGTGGCCTGGGTTCGATCCTCAGCACCACATACAAAGATGTTGTGTTTTCCAAAAACTGAAAAATAAATATTAAAAAAAATTAAATAAAACAAACAAACAAGCACTGTGCCATCATTAAAATGAAGATTCCCAGGTTCTACCAGCAGCAGATGTAGGTCTGCAGACCAGGAATCATTCTTCAGTGCTGAAGAAGGTGGTCCATAGACTATACTGAGAAACCCTGTGCTAGAGTTCAGTGTACATGGTGAGAGGAAGGAGAGGGAGTTGGGATAAAGCAGTAATTTTGGTCAGGACCACACTGTGCTAAGGAATTTGGAGCTCAAGTTACAGGTACCCCTTGGGTGTATGCTGATGAAATGGGTTTTAAAAAACTCTGGTGACACAGTATTGACAAAAGCTGGGGGAGGAGAAGGATTGTAGCATCCAGGTAAGACAGGGAAGGTCTCCTCAAGGAAGAATCACACTGCAACAAGGACCCGATGCTACTACCCTACTAGTGAGCTGAGGGCTGCTGGGCCTCCCTGGACTCCTAGGAGACAAAATCCCTCTGAGCTGATGAATAGTGAGGTCTTCACAACACCCCCACAACACTCATGGGCCTGCGCAGAATCCAGGAAGAGGACGCTCCCTGTCCTTTTAAAGGCCTGTGCTGAGTCATCTCACAGGAACCAGCTTCTCACAGCCCCTGGGATTTTGCTTTACAAGCCACGGCTGGCCTTCCCCTGGTTTCCAGGCAGAGAAAGGAGAAAGAATAAATATTAACCAAAGGTGCAGCTGTGGCAGGGTGCCCCGGGCCCCTCCCTCCCCTCTCTGCCCTTAGCCCCTGACCCAGAGGCTGGGATAAACTGCTGAGCTCTCTGTTTGCGTGATCTTCTTGGCTGCTCCACAAAACAGGTGGGGTGAGAGGTGAGACCTCTCAGAACAGAACTACATGGTGACGTGGTTTTCTGGGAGGGCCCCTTAGAGAGGGCTAAGGTGACTCTTACGTCACTACTTGGGCCTGATGCCCTGGGAGGGGCTCTCACTGTTTGGGAACAGACAGATGAGCACAGTGGGCCCATATTAAAGTATTATTCTCTTAACTTCATGTTCCCACCATCCTCATCTGTCTGTCCCCTAACATTACCACACTAGACTGATTCTCAGGGCAGCTTCCTGGTTGACTGGCAAAAGAAATGAATATACATAAAACCACTCCATTCTTGGGCTTGTGAAATGATGCAGGGGGACTCAAGAAATGTTAGGTAGCCCTGTCATTCCAGGAATGAAGCTAACTGGGACTGAATACTCTCTGTTGGAAGCCACTTTCCTTCACCCACCAAGGGGACTAGGAGCTATTTCAAGTCCCCTCAGGACACACCCATCCTTTCATTATTATTTTCTAAGTACTCTACTTGTGCAAGTAATAATAACAGTCAACATTCTGAAGTACTTACTATAGCCAGGTACTTACTACATTGCCCAGGCTGGCCTTGAACTACTAGGTTTAATTGATTTTCCTATCTCAGCCTCCCAAATAGTTGTGAGTGAGCACCACTGCACCTGGCTATGCTAAGCATCTCACATATACATTATATTATTTGCTCATCCCAACATTCCTAGTAATTTTTTTTTAACTCAGGGGTGCTTAACCACTGAGCCACATCCTCAGCCCCGTTTTTATATTTAATTTGGAGACAGGGTCTCATAGAGTTGCTTAGGGGCCTCGCTAAGGTCCTGAGGCTGTCTTTGAACTCCTCCTGCCTCAGCCTCCTGAGCTGCTGGGATTACAGGCCAAGCGTGCACCACAAGACCTGGCCTAGCAAGTATTATCATCTTTATTTTACAAATGAAAAAACGGAAGCATAGAGTACCTTGCCTACCAACATTCAGCTGGTACAATAGCAGGTTGGTCAACTCCCAAAACCCATGGTATTTCCCCTCTATTACACTTCACAACCAGTTAACCAAGGACTATCAATGCAGACCATTGCCAGTGTTGTTGGGCAGGAAGGGAGAAGTAAGACCAGATGATAAAATTATTTGTCAAATAGGAATAATAATGGTACCTACCACACAATTGGTGGTTGTAAGAATTAGAGAAATAGGTTCATAAGTACTTTAGAAAGGCAGCTACTAATATATAATAACTACTGCTGTTAACAAATGTTATGTAGCTGTTACCACTTTTTAAATTGTGATAACACGAACATAAAAAGTAGGGGCGAGGGTTGTGGTAGAGCATTTGCCTAGCATGCTTGAGGCACTGGGTTTGATCCTCATAAAAATAAAATAAAGGTATTGTGTTCACAACTAAAAAATAAATGTTAAAAAAATCATAAAACTGGAGCTGGGATTGTGTGAGACCCTGGGTTTGATCCTCAGCACCACATAAAAGTAAATAAATAAATAAAGGTATTGTGTCCAACTACAACTAAAAAATAAATATTTTAAAAAATCATAAAATTTACAATTTTTAAGTATACTGTTTGGTGGTGTTAAGTACAAGTACTTTCACACTATTGTGTAAGAATCACTACCATCCATCTCCAGAACTTTTTTCATCTTTCCAAAGTGAATCTTTGTAGGTTTTTAATCATTACTAATATGACTCTTATTATCATGCTAAATCTGTTTAAGCTCCTATCTGCTTAACAAAGGGCAGTAGTTTGCAGTGATGGAGACTATGCCCCTGCATTCAAATTCAGATTTCCCTACCACTTACACAAATTTGAATAATTCACTTAATATCCTTGCTAGTTACTCTAGGGGGATGACACTAATACATATAGATCACACAGAGTTGTGGTTAGGGTTAGACCAGATTACTGCAACCTCCATTTAAAGTGTTCTACAAACATAAGCTTGATGAATAGATAACCTTTATGGCCAGGTCTTTTAAACTCCTAGAGCAAACCCTTGGTGCAAAATAGGACCTCAGCAACAAGTTCTAAACCAACCATTGAAGGGCAACACTGTTGAGTCATACTGCCCCCTGGTGGTAACTGTGAGCCATACAGCATCTGGTCACCTTGGTACCTCTGAGGCTGATAGGGTCAGTTAAAGTCCGGGTAAACTCAAATTCCACCTACTGGAAGATAGCCCCCAGGCCTGACCCTGGGCTCCAGAACGGCCAGTCTCCTCTCTGTGTTCTTAAACTTTCTCTTACCGCTTTTGCTCATGCTGTTCCACTTTCCAACAGGTGGCTTTTCCAAATCCTAAATCTTCAGACATGGTCAAATTCCACCTCCTCCACAAGGCATTCCTGAGCCATTCCAGCTTCTTTCTTTAACCTCACCAAGAACTCAAAGCCAGTACTGGATTATCAGCTGGGGTGAGTTCTCTCCAAGCCATGATTGGTGGACATAATTTCCTGGTTAAAAAAAAAAAAAAGTTTCCACAGTCCCTAGAACCCAAACTGATCTGTGATGCTCCTTAAAGCCCATATTCTTTGGAGTACCTAACATGTGCCAGGTTCAGTGCTGGGTATTTTCACAAATGTGCCCTTAATTAGTCTTCTTGATAATTCTAATGCAACTACTGAAAACTAGATATTATCTCAATTTATAGCTGACAAAGACTGAGCCTCAAAAAGGTTAAATGATTTGTTCAAGATCATATAATTATTAAGTAGTAAGTATGGGTTTGAACCCACAAGTCTGGTGCCAACTCCTATCAATTGATAGCACCTTCCTGGAACAGTGAATTGAGAAAACCCCTGGGCTTAGAGAGTAAAGTGCCAGGTTGTGGAAGGTAGAGGAGAATGCTGTCCTTAATTAAGAACCAGAGAAAGACAAACCTTTGAATCAGGCCCTGACATTGCCTGCATGTCCAGGAAATGCGATAAAAACACCAAGTCATTAATCACAAGTTCCTACAGCAGGGATTCTAATTAATTTCTTTAAAGTGAATTTAAAATAGAATCTATGGATCACTAGGCATTTGTTACAGAACACTGAGCAATTAGTGTTCTGGGGTCTGAGAAGAAGCAATGGGAAAGGAAAGGATGGACAGCAGATTGTCCCAAGTAAAGAGAAAATCTTCAACCCACGGTGGGTGGGAATAGTGTGGTCCCTTTAACAGAAAACTATGATATATAGAGGGCTACTGAGGCCCTTTCTGATAAGGGCCCCTCTATACACTCTAGGTTCCTGTTTTCCTCTATCCTGTCCTGGTGTCTAAAGAAATGACAGAAGATATGAAGCAATGGTTTCTCAGAAGGTCAATTTCAATTTATGTAACCGCCTCGACCTGAAATGACCTGAATCACCAGCCTGGTACATAAATAAGGTCATGTCTCTTCTACTTTTCAAAATTAACTTGACCACCCACATGACAGATGAGCAGAAAGTCTTTCTCCTCCCTTTGAGTTGTTTAACATCTAACATTCCTGCTTTCTCAAACCAAAGGGGCCAGTTTTTAAGTGCTTAAGGACAGAGAACCAAAGACACAGTTCCATTCATCAGAAAATCCATTTGTGAGAGCTGCGGCCCCTGTCACTGGCACTGAGCAGCTAGCTGATAAAAACCCTCCCTGCACAACCCAATGCATCCCTAGTCCTGCTGCAGGGAACTTGCTGCTCTGGATCCCTGAGATGCTCCATGCTGAGTTCCCAAGGTCACCCTAACTTGCTTAATCATTGTTCCTGGGGTTCAGTGGTGATGGCTGGGTCAGAGAGTTTCCAGTTCCAGCAAACACTGCCCAAGAACTCCCTGCCTCCCAACACACGAAAACACACACACACACACACACACATACACACACACACAACACCAGGCTTAACTCCTCCTCTTCTTGGTGGGTTCTCTTGGTCCACTTTCCTATAGTGAACATTATTCAGGACCACTTCAATCCATTGGAAAAATTCTAAAAACAAGGAATCTCAAAGAGAAGTGATTAGAATCTCAAACTTCATGTCTATCAGAGACTCCCTGACATATTTACTTATTTATTTGTTTTTGAGACTTCATGACTTTTATTTTGCCCAAATTTCCCCTTGCCCTTTTGCATCTTTTTCAGGCCGCACAAAGGATTCCATTACATAACCTGCCCTGCAGCAGCAGCAGGGGCCTCCTTGCCTTATTGTGATAGAACTATGGATGGATGGAGGGGATTTAGGTGACTTAACAATGCACACAGAAAATCCATTTGCCATGAACTTGCCTCCATCTACAGAGTGAAAGGCAAATTTTTTTTCTTTTTTCTTCTTTGTCCTGGGGATCAAACCCAGGGCCTCATGCCCAGGACCTTGACCATGTTAGGCAGGAGCTATGCAGCTGAGTAACACATCTCCCCTGACCCCAGCCCTAATAGACTACTTTAAAGCTCCAATCAGGCCCCTGTAACATTAAATTTCAGGCTTTGGGGGTTTAAAAAAACTATTTGAAATAATTTTTAAATTTACAGAAGAATTGACAAGATTGTATGTGTACTTTTCATTCAACTTATCCTAATGTTAAAACACATTGACAAAACTAAATAATTAGCTGGATGCAGTAGCACACGCCTGTAATCCCAGAGGTTCCAGAAGCTGAGGAAAGAAGATTGCAAATTCAAAGCCAGAATCAGCAAAATCGAGGTGCTAAGCAACATAGGGCTGGGGATGTGGCTCAGTGGTTGAGTGCCCCTGGGTTCAATCCCCCAACACCCCCCAAAAAAAAACATTAAGCTGGGCATGGTGGTGCATGCCTTTAATCCCAACGACTCTGGGGGCTGAGGCAGGAGGATCTCATGTTCAAGACCAGCCTCAGCAATTTAGAGAGGCCCTGTCTCAAACATTAAAAAATAAAATAAAAAGAACTGAGGATACTGCTCAATAGTAAAACACCCTGAGTTTAATCCCCAGTACCAAAAAAGAAAAAACTAAATGATAAACATTATTGGTACAATGCCATCAACTAATCCAGAGGCTTCATTCAGAATTCAGATTTCACTAGTTTTTCCATTTATGCCCGTTTGTTTCAGAATTCAATCCAGGATGCCACACTGTATTTAGTCATTGTGTTTCCTCAGTCTCCTTCAGTATCTGGCAGTTTCTGGGTCTTTTCTTGTCTTTCAAGGGCTCAGGAAGGAGGGTTAGTTAACAGGCTGGGAGTGTAGCTCAGTGGTGGAGTGCTTGCCTAGCATATGTGAGGCCCTGGGTTCCATTCCTAGCTCCACAAAAACAAAAACAAAAAGAGTACTGGTTAAGCATTTTATAACATATCCTTTAACCTGAGTTACTCTGACATTTTCTCATGATTAATCCGAAGTGATATGTGTCAGGATGAATATCATCACATCATGTCAAAGATACATAATTTAAAATGACTTTCGTTTTATTGAGATCAAATACACATAAAATCTACCTTGTTAACCATTTTAACCGATACAAACCAGAGATTTTTTTATTATATTAACAATGTTCTGTAACCACTGTCTATTTTCAGTTATTTCATCACTCCAAAGAGAAACTTTATATCATTTAAGCCCAGGCCTTGGCAACCACTAATTTTACTTTCTATCTCTACGTTTGCTTGTTTTGAACATTGCACACGAATTAAATCATCTGTGTAGCCTTATGTAACTGGATTATTTTCCTTAGCATGCTTTTGGGGTTGTCCATGTTGTAGCATATATTAGTACTTCATTCTTTTCAATGGCCAAATAATACTTCATTCTATAGATATACCACATTTGGCTTATTCATTCATTGATAACGTGTGTTGTTTCCAGAAATATTATGAATACTGCTGCCATAAACAACCATATACAAGTTTTAGTGAAGACACATATCTTTGGTTCTCTTTAGTATATGCCTGTTAGGGGAATTACTGAGTTATATTTAACTGTTTTACTTTTGGAGGACCTGCCAAATTGTTTATCACAAGGACTATATAATTTTCCATTCCCCCCCACTGCCGTCTAGTACGGGGATTTAACCCAGGGGGGCTTTATTCTGAGCTACCTCCACCAACGTTTTTTATTTTGAAATCCTATCTCCCTAAGTTGCTGAGGCTGGTTTTGAACTTGTGATCCTGAGTCATTACAGATGTACACCACAGTGCCTGGCCCTAAATCATTTCTTTTTTTTTTCTTTATATTTTTTTTTTAGTTGTAGATGGACACAATATCTTTATTTTTATTTATTTATTTTTATGTGGTGCTGAGGATTGAACCTAGGGCCTTATGCATGCAAGGCAAGTGCTCTACCACTGAGCTACAACCCCAGCCCCTAAATCATTTCTTGAAGATTATCCTTACTCTATTGAATGGTCATGCACTCTTATGAAAATCAAGTGACATCAGATCTATCCTTATGCTAGCATTGATTGACCCAACCTGATTTTCTCTCAAAATTGGGAGCCATCTCGCCACAAAGCCATGAAAAGCTAATTTCGACTTTACTATAAATTACTGCATATTCTGAACCTGCTTGGAATGCCTGCCCGTGCCTTGAACTCACCCATGCCTGGCTCTCTGAAGATAGCAGCTCTCTCTGAAACTTTAGTGGCACCTCATAAATATTGGCCTTCCCTGGCCAGACAACGACCCTCTCTGAGGCTCTAATGGTCCTCATAAATTCTGATGTTGGGGCCAGCAAAAAAATGTAAACTACCATTCGTGTGATGCTCATCAGAGTTCTGTTATCTGTAACCCCCCTTTATGTAACTTTCTGGGCTATAAAGCTGGGCTGCAGGAAAGCTGCTGCTGCTGTCTTGTTCCCTCGGTTTTGGGAGGGAGAGGCAGCCCGGCTGGTCGAAATATAAGCTTGCTTTAGTTTTTTTTTTTTTTTTTTAAACATTTTTTTTTTTTTTGAGAGAGAGAATTTTAATATTTTTAGTTTTCAGCGGACACAACATCTTTGTTTGTATGTGGTGCTGAGGATTGAACCAGGGCTGCACACATGCCAGGCAAGCGCATTACCGCTTGAGCCACATCCCCAGCCCTTTAATTTGATTTTAATTGGAGTCAGTGGTCTTTTCTTGTGTCCTGGTCTAACAGCACCACACTGTTGGGAGGAGGGGTAGGGCTTTTTTTTTTTTTTTTAATTAGGCAGCACACACTGTTTTGATTATTGTATCTTCATAGTAAGTTTTGAAATCAGGAGCATGAATCCTTCAGGTTTCCTGTTTTAGGATTGTTTTGGCTATTTGGGGCCCCTTGCAATTCCATATGAATATCAGGATCAGTTTTTCCATTTCTACAGAAAAAAAAAAAGGCAGCTTGGATTTGATAGAGATTGTACTGGATCTGTAGATCAATTTGGGGAGCATTGCTATCTTAATAATATTAAGTTCCCATGAACAATGGATATATGCCCATTTATTTAGATCGTCTTTAATTTCTTTCAATGATGTTTTGTAGTTTTCTTTAAAAAAATTTTTTTGGTTGTAAATGGACACAATACCTTTATTTTATTTATTTATTTTTATGTGGTACTGAGGATCCAACCCAGTGTCTCTCACATGCTAAGCAAGTGCTCTACTACTGAGCTACAATCTCAGACTCTGTAGTTTTCAATTTACAAGTCTTACATTTCTTTTTTTTTTAATTTATTTTTAAGTTCCAGGTGGACACAATATCTTTATTTTACATTTATGTGGTGCTGAGGATCGAACCCAGTGCCTCATGCATGCTAGGCGAGCACTCTACTACTGACCCACAACTCTAGCCCCTGACATTTCTTTTGTTAAATTTATTTTAAAGTATTTATTCTTTTTAATGCTATTGTTACTGGAATAGTTTTTATTTCATTTTCTGACTGTTCATTGTTAGTTTATTATTTACTTGCAGTACTGGAGATTGAAATCATTTGTTGCTAGTTTATAAAAATATGAATGATTATTGTATATTGCTCTTGTATCCTGCAATCTTTTTTTTTTTTTTTTTTCCTTTTTGGTGCTGGGGATTGAACCCAGGCCCTCATGCTTTCAAGAGCTACATTCCCAGTCCTCTTACATCCAACAATCTCTCAGAACTCATTTAGTAATTCTCATAGTTTTTGTTTGTTTTGTTTGTTTCTTTAGGGTTTTCTATAAGTGAAGTTATGTGATCTGCAAAAGGGATAGTTTTATTTTTTGTACTAGGGATTGAAACAGAGGTACTCTATTATGAGCTACATTTCTAGCCCTTTTTATCTTTTACTTTGAGACGGGATCTTGCTAAGTTGCTGAGAGTGTCCTTGATCTTGTGATCTCCTGCCTCGGCCTCTTAACTCATTGGGTTTATAGGTACGCACCACCATGCCCAGTTTATTTCTTCCTTTCTAATTTGAAGACATTCTTTTTCTTGCCTACTTACCTGGCCAGAATTTCTAATACAATATTGGATAGAAATGTAACTCAGGGGCATTTGGCCACTGAGCCATATCCCCAGCCCTATTTTGTATTTTACTTAGAGTCAGAGTCTCACCGAGTTGCTTAGCACCTTGCCATTGCTGAGATTAGCTTTGCACTCAAGATTATCCTGTCTCAGCTTCCCGAGCCACTGGGATTACAGGTGTGCACCACTGTGCCTGGTTCAAATCATAGTGTTTTTATAATGAAAAGGTGTTGGATTTTGTAAAATGCTTTTTCTGCATCTGTTGATGTGATCATGTGTGATTTCATCTTTTATTAATATGGTATATTACATAGGTTGATTTTCATATGTTGAACCACCACTAAATTGCTAGGATAAATCCCACTTGGTCATCATGTATAATCCTCTTTTTTAAAAAATATTTATTTTTTTAGTTGTAGTTGGACACAATACCTTTTTCCATTCATTTATCTTTATGTGATGCTGAGGATAGAACCCAGGGCCCCATGAGTGTTAGGCGAGCACTCTACTGCTGAGCCACAATCCCAGCCCCATGTATAATCAATCCTCTTAATGTGCTGCTTGATTTAGTTTATTAGTATTGTATGGAAGATTTTTGCATCTGTATGCAGATAGATATTGATCTGTGTTTTTTTTTTTTTGTTTTTGTTTTTAATAGGACATCTCTGATTCATGATATCAATACTGGCCTCATTCAATGAGTAAATAAGAAAATGTTCTCTCTTTTTTGTAAGAATTTGAAAAGTATTAGTGTTAATTGGGTATGGTGGCATATGCCTGCAATTCCAGTGACCTGGGAGACTGAGGAATGAGGATAGCAAGTTCCAGGCCAGCTTCAGCAATTCAGCAAGACCCTGTCTCAAAATAAAAATAAAAAGGGCTGCAGTTGGAGTTCAGTGGTAAAACGTTCCTAGGTTCAATCCCCAGTTTTTTTTTTTTTTTTTTAAAAAAAGGGAGTTATTAGTGTTAATTGTTTAAACATTTGGTAGAATTCACTAGTAAACAAAAACAATTTAGTTTTGAGACTTTTCTTTCCTGGAAGTTTCTAGATTACTGATTCAATTTCATTACTCATTGTAGGTATTTTTTATATTTTCTATTTCGTCATGAGTCAATTTAGAGGCACTAAGAGGTAGTGCATCTTTACGAGATGGGAACTACAGAAGGTGATTAGGACAGGGGGCCACCACCCTTAACTGGGATTATTAGTTCTCATAGGACTAGGTTAGTTCTCACAAATGTGAGTTGTTACAATGCAAGGCCACCCCATGTGCTTGGCCCCTTCTGCACACAGATGTTTCCCTTTCTGGTTCCCCACTATGTTGTGATACAGCAAGCCAGGTTCTCCCCAGATATTGGCACTGTGCTGTTTGGACTTTCCAACTGTTATGGGGAGTCACTCCAGAAAGTACTCTAAAATTGAATTTCAAATCAAAAGAGAGCTTTATTTACCTGGCCAGGGCCTGTCATCCACCATAGAGACTCAAGCTCTGTGGGAGGACAGCAGCTTCTTGGTATATCCAAAGAGAATATAAGCACAAAAACCACAACTCAGTGACTTGCTTGTTGTCCTGTAAACTAGTCAATCATAGAAATTAAAACATTAATAAGGGCTGGGGATGTGGCTCAAGCGGTAGCACGCTCGCCTGGCATGCGTGCGGCCCGGGTTCGATCCTCAGCACCACATACAAAAAAAACAAAAGATGTTGTGTCCACTGAAAACTAAAAAAATAAATAAATATTAAAAAAAAAAAAAACATTAATAAGTGGGACCTGTGGGCTCTAGGAAGGACTGGAATTTTCTGGTCAGCAAGCAAGGGATGATAAACAGAAGTTTTAAAAAAGCATTAGTTTTAGAGTTCAGTTGACCACAGTCCTGGGTTCAAGCAGGTGCTAGACTGTAGCACTCTGAATTTGGGTGGGGGTCGGCAGGCAAGAATCTACTTCAAAGTCACGTAGACCCACAAGGGCATCCAAACCCAGGATGTAGCTCATCTCGACCACAGCTGCATCCTGAGTGGGATACAATTCATGGGGTACAAAGTACAGAAAGAATTTTTTTTAAAAAAATAAGAAAACAGCTTTCATTTCAGTTTCTCAAAAAAAAAAAGCTCTTCCAATAGTTTTTTATAGAAGGCAGCAAAATTGAGTCTTAGGGGCTGGGGTTGTGGCTCAGTGGTAGAGCACTCGCCTAGCATGTGTGAGGCCCTGGGTTCAATTCTCAGCACCACATATAAATAAATAAAATAAATGTATTGTGTCCACCTCCAACTAAGAAATAAATATTTTTAAAAAACCTGGAATCTTAGGCCTGTCTATGACAATTCTTGCTTTATTATTGTCTTATCTCACTTATCAAAATCTCATATCTATGAACTATATTTTTTACTAATATGTAACCTATAACTTTTCTTATTGATTGTATTTATCAGTTCATACCACAACACAACCACCAGAATTGTGAGGCAAATAAACCTCTTTTCTTTACAAAGTACTCAGACTATCCCAAGACAAAGTGGACTAAGACAGGTAGTTTTGTGTTTCTTGAAATTTTCTCATTTCCCCTAAATTATCTAATTTTCAGGTATATTGTTATATTCCTCTTTATTTCTGTACATTCAGCAATAATATTACTGTTTTCCTTTCTGATTTTAGTAACTTGAATCTTTTCCTTTTTCTTCTTGGGCAGTCTAGTGAAATGTCAGATTTATTGATTTTTTTTCAAAGAATGGACTTTTTTTTTTTTTGTTACCGGGGATTGAACTCAGGGGCACTCGACCACTGAGCCACATCCTCAGCCCTGTTTTTGTATTTTAGTAGAGACAGGGTTTTACTGAGTTGCTTAGTGCCTCACTGTTGCTGAGGCTGGCTTTGAACTCATTGATTCTCCTATCTCAGCCTCCCAAGCCACTGGGATTACAGGCATGTGCCACTACACCAGCTGAACTTTTGTTTAATTAATTTTCTCTATTGTCTTCTATTTTCTATTTCATGTAAGTCCCCTCTAATATTTCATATTCCCTCTCTGGTGTTCCTTTGTATTCTTTTTCTGGTTCCTTAAAGCAGAAAGGTAGGTAACTAATTTCATTCTTGTTCTTTTCTATTTCTGGGGATTGAACCCAGGGACACTTAACCACTGTTTCATTCCCAGCCCTTTTTGTTTTCTATTTCGAAACAAGGTCTCACTAACTTGTGATCTTCTTTCCTCAGCCTCCAGAGTTGCTGGGATTACAGGCATGTGCCACCATGCCTGGCCCTCATTCTTATTCTTTTTTTTGAACATTTTTTTTCTTTTTTTTTTTTTTTTGAGAGAGAGAGAGAGAATTTTAATATTTATTTTTTAGTT
This sequence comes from Marmota monax, assembly GCF_021218885.2. Classification (NCBI taxonomy): domain Eukaryota; kingdom Metazoa; phylum Chordata; class Mammalia; order Rodentia; family Sciuridae; genus Marmota; species Marmota monax. Next base: position 19,161,160 of record NW_026692881.1, read on the forward strand.
TTCAGCGGACACAACATCTTTGTTTGTATGTGGTGCTGAGGATCGAACCCGAGCAGCACGCATGCCAAGCAAGTGCGCTACCGCTTGAGCCACATCCCCAGCCCCTCATTCTTATTCTTTAATGTGCATGTTCTCAGATATCAATTTCCCTCGGGGTACCACTTTTGTTACATCTCATAAGCTTTGGAATATTGTATTTTTTTCCTCATTCATCTTAAAAGTATTTGCTAATTTCCCTTGTGTTTTATTTTTTGGTTATTTAGGAGCATGTGACCTAATTTCCATATAATCATTATTTTCCAAATTTCCTTTTTGCTATTGGTTTCTAGTTTAATTTTGTTGTGGTAAGAGAAAATATTTTGTGTGACTTTGGTATTTGTAATTTATTGAGACTTATTTTTTTTGTCTTAACACATAGCCTATCCTGAACAATGTTCTGTGTCACTTGAGAAGACTGTATTCTGCTGCGGAGTATTTTATACATGTCCATTAGGTCTATTTGGTTATAGTGTTAAATTTATGTTAACATTCTCTATTTTATTACTGGTCTTTCTTGTTATTCTATTTATTAATGGAAATGAAGTATTGAAACGTCCCACTATTATTAACAAACTATTTTTCTTTCTAGAGAGGAAGGAGGCCAGAGGAGAGAGAATGGGAGGGAAAAAGAAGATAATTGGGAATGAACTTGACCAAATTATGTTGTGTGGATGTACAAATATGTAACAATGAATTCCACTATTATGTATAATTAGAGTGCACCTATAAAAAATTAAAAGTTATTTTCTTTTCAATGTGGTCAATAGTTCCTTCATATATTTTGAGTTTCTTTTATTAGGTGCATATATTTTTATAATTGTTGTCTTCGTGATTGATTTAACTTTTTTTTTTTTTTTGTATTGGGGATTGAACGCAGGGGCTTAACTACTAAGCCATGTCCCTGGCCCTTTTTATTTTTTGTTTTGAGTCAGGTTCTCACTAAGTTCCTTAGGGCCCCACTAAATTACTGAGGCTGGCCTAAAACCTACAATTCTCCTGCCTCAGTCTCCCAATCTGCTGGGATTACAGGCCTGTGCCACCATGGCCAGCTTGATTATCATCATAATCTTTATCTCTTAATGCATTCTTTATTTGTTCGTGTGATACTTTTAATATTTATTATAGGGAAGGTGTACTAGCAATGAACTCTGTTTTTGTTTACCCTGGAATGTCAATTTCTCTTTTATTGCCTCCTTCATTTTTGAAAAATAGTTTTGCTGGATATAGAATTCTTGTTGACAGTTTTGTTTTTTCTTTGAGCCTGTGAACACGTCATTTACTACCTTTAGTTTCCATGGTTTCTGATGCAAAATAGCTATTTACTACCTTTAGTTTCCATGGTTTCTGATGCAAAATAGCTTATTAATAATCCATTGTGGGCTGGGGATCTAGCTTAGTGGTAGAGTGCTTGCCTAGCATGTGCAAGGCCTTGAGTTCAATTCCCAGTACTGCAAAAAAAAAAAAAAAAGCAGTAAAATAAAAAGAATTGTACATGATGAACCTTTGAACTTCTGATCCTCCTGCCTCAGCCTCCAGAGCTGCTGGGATTATAGGCATGCGCCACTGAACCTGCCTATATTCTGCACTTTAACACACACATTCTACATATTTTCAGTAGGTATGATACTGGCAACCTTTATCACTCCAATTCATTTGTAGGTTTTTATCATTTTATGAGAGCTCCTTTTCTAGTTTGGAGATATTTGACTTTCAACTTCAATAGGCATTAGTTGGCCAGGCACAGTGGCACATGCCTAAAATCCCAGTGGTTTGGGAGGCTGAGGCAGGAGGATCACAAGTTTGAGGCCAGCCTCAGAAATTTAGTGAGACTATGACCCAAAAAGTAAAAAGGGGCTGGATATGTAGCTCAGTGGTAGAGCATCCCTGAGTGCAAAAACAAAGTATAAGGGAGGTTTAAAAAAAGAAAGAGAAGCTAGGGCTGGGTTTTGGCTCAGTGGTGGAGCGCCTGTCTAGCATGTGTGAGACCCTGGGTTCAATTCTCAGCACCTTGTATAAATAAATAAAACAAAGGTCCATTGACAACTAAAAAAATATTTTGAAAAATAAAATTAAAAAGAGGCTATAAATTGTAACAGGTATGGTACTGGGCCTCAAGAAGCCCACAGTACAGTGAAGGAAAGAGAACTCTGCACAAAGAACCAATTACAGTCTATCAAGGATCTCAAATGTCCAACATCACATGGACTTCATTCATGTAATGGGTATCCAGTGAAGGTTTTAAGAAGAAGGTGACAGGATCTATACTGAGAAAGTGAGAAGACTGAAATGTGTGAGCCTAGAGACATGGGGGCCAAAGAGGAGGCTTTTGTGAGAATGCCTCAAGTAAGAAATTATATACTTTAATGGCAGTTAAGAATGGAAAGAAGTGGGCCGGACACGGTGGCACACACCTGTAATCCCAGTGGCTCAGGAGGCTGAGGCAGGAGGATCACGAGTTTAAAGCCAGCCTCAGCAACGGTGAGGCGCTAAGCAACTCAGTGAGACCTTGTCTCAAAAAAAAAAAAGGTTGGGGATGTGGCTTAGTGGTCAAGCACTCCTGGGTTAAATCCCTGGTACCAGAAAAAAAAAAGTTAATAGGATACAGTCAATTAGGAATTATGAATAGGAATTATGAATATGATCTTTGAGATTATCTGGTGCAACTCTCTTATGCTTCAGACGAGGATGATGAAGACTGAAGACACACTCCTAGTCAGTGACTGTAATAGGGTGACTCTAGGTTATACTGCAATAACAATCAAATTTCAAAGTCTCCAGGGCTTAATGCTTAGAGGTTTATTTCCTGCTCATGAAAAATCAGGATGCTCCCCAGGATAGTACCATTCCAAATGATGACTCAGGGATCCAGTCTGTTTCTGTTTTGGGGATTTTGCAAACTCATATATACCAGAAAGTAGAGAGAACATGGATCACTTCCTGATACAGCCTACTACAAGGGATTCTGGGAAATGTAGTGGGGAAGGGAACGTGAGATATTTATGTGATATTTGGTGAGCACCACATTCTCTGTCACAGTCACAGAACTATAAATGGCCTGATCTCACAATCCAGTCTTTTTCCCACAGCTTACTGGAAGTGTGTCCCACCTCGTGGATTTGCTAACACCTCAGTGTGTCCTGTATTCTGAATATCTTCCTGTTACTCCAGACTTGGCAAGAGAACTGAAAACACACTTTCAGTCTTAGAGAGACAGCCCTATTCAGAAATTTTAAGAAAACAGCTTGATGTAAGCTGAGAATATCCCAAGCACCTTCAAATTACATATCACCAGATGGCAATTATGTGCAGGGACACCTGCAAAGTACACATCAACTCAGACGTAGACACTGCTGGCCCATGATTTGTGAAGTCACAGAAGTAGATGCAGGGCTGGGGATGTGGCTCAAGAGGTAGCGCGCCCGCCTGGTATGCATGCGGCCCGGGTTCGATCCTCAGCACCACATACAAACAAAGATGTTGTGTCCGCTGAAAACTAAAAAATAAATATTAAAATTCTCATGTAATTGTACATGTATATATAGGGTCATAATGTCTATCCCATTCCGCTATTCTTCCCACCCCACACCCTCTCCCCTCTCCTGCCCAATCCAAATTTCCTCCATTCTTCCCTACACTCCCTCCATTATGGTTCAGCATCTGCTTATAAGGGAAAACATTCGGCCTTTGGTTTTTTGGGCTTAGCTTATTTCACTTGGCATGATATTCTCCACCTCCATCCATTTACCTGAAAATGCCATAATTTCATTCTTCTTTATAGCTGAGTAATATTTCATTGTGTATATATTCTACATTTTCTTTATCCATTCATCTGTTCATCTGTTGGAGGGCATCTAGCTATTGTGAATTGATAGGCTGAGATTTCTGTCTTCCTTAATTCTGCAATGTTTTGACAATAACCCCTCATATTTTGGGGAATCTTGGCCATTTGCAACCACAAGACCCTATCAGGCTATAAAGATAAATAAAGTTCTGACATGAGCTATGGCATGGATAAATCCTGAAGACACTGCTATAAGTGAAATAATAGAATAGTCAAGTACATAGAGATACAAAATAGAATAGAGGTTTCCAGGGGATGGAATAACTCCTTATGGAGTTATTGCTTACTGAGTCCAGCTTCTATTTGGGACAATGGAAAATTCTTAGAAATAGATAGCAAGGAAAGCCAGGCACAGTTGTGCATGCCTGTAATCCCAGAGATTCAGGAGGCTGAGGTAGGAGGATCACAAATTCTAAGCTAGCCTTAGCAATTTAGTGAGGCCCTAAGCAACTTAGCAAGAGCCTGTCTCAAAATTAAAAGAAAGAAAGGAAGGAAGGAAGAAAGGAAAGGAAGGAAGGAAGGGCTGGGGATGGGTCTCTGTGGCAAAGTACCCCAGATTAAACCCTTAGTACAAAAAAGAAAGAGTGATGATGGCCATACAACATGTGGATGTAACTAATGCCACTGAATTGTACACTTAAGATGGTTAAAATAGTAATGTAATGTAGATTTTACCACATACAAAAAGAGTTCCAATTCAGGAAAAAAGGTGGGAAAGAAAGAAAACCAGCTTGGAGTTACAGACACTTGTTCGAGACCCAGCTATGCCATTTTCTAGTTGTGCCACCTTGGGCAAATTGCCTAACCCCTCACTGTCGCAGTTTATTTATTTAGAAAAGGGGAATAATAAAACTCTTCCTTCCTTCCTTCCTTCCTTCCTCCCTTCCTTCCTTCTTAAGTTTCTTGTGAGAAAAGAAGAACGTGCCAGGGATGGTGGCACATGCCTATAATCCCAGAGTTTTGAGAGGCTGAGGCAGGAGAATTTCAAGTTCAAAGCCAGCCTCAGCAATAGTGAGGTGCTAAGTAACTCAATGAGACCCTGTCTCTAAATAAAATACAAAATAGGGCTGAGGAGTGCCCCTGAATTTAATCCCAGATACCAAAAACAAAACAAAACAAAACAAAAAAAACCCCCACAAAATTCGTCAAGTCATTACATAATTACCTATTGAAAACAAGCCTTATGCCTCTTGCTTTGCCTATTTGGAAGAGAAGATACTAAGAGAAAGATTTCTCTTCTCACTTTAGGAAAGTGTAAAGCATACCTTTTGATTTTGGGCTCAAGGCAACTGGTGTGAACTGCATAAGCTGAGCAAGTCTGCTTTTAGAGACCTCAGACTTTCCCAAATGCTCTGACATTCCCTCTCCAACCCTTCTGGGGTTCCCATGCCTTCTGTTCTTTTCCCTTATTTCCCCTGGAGACCAGCCCATAGGATGGACAGTTTTCTTACTTAAACTACAGTTCCTTTGTTTCCTTCTCAGAGAGTATCTGTATTAGGCCTTACTGTTTCCAGGGAAGAAAAAGTTTGGTCCATAAATCTGCTGAGTTGAAATGAAAGAATTTCCCCCCCAGTCATTAGCAGACACGTAAGTATAGGAAGAGCGGAGGATGAAGAAGCCTCCCAGTCCCTTGTCTCTTTCCCCAGCCAGGCAATTAATAATCCTGAACCGGGGCTGGGGATGAGGCTCAAGCGGTAGCGCGCTCACCTGGCATGTGTGCGGCCTGGGTTCAATCCTCAGCACCACATACAAAAACAAAGATGTTGTGTCTGCCGAAAACTAAAAAATAAATATTAAAAATTCTCTCTCTCTTAAAAAAAAAAAATCCTGAACCATTTCTGACTGGAATCCTTTCTCTGGTAATCAGAAAAGACAAGGGTGGGCCAAATGATTTATTATTTTTTTTGTTTTGTTTTGTGGTAGTTAAGGATTGAACCCAGGGGGTACTCTATCCCGGAGCTAACTCCCCACCCCACACCTTATCAAATTTATTTTTTATTTTTAGTTGTAGATGGACACAATACATTTATTTATTTATTTTTATGTGGTGCTGAAGATCAAACCCAGTGCCTCACAGATGCTAGGAAAGCGCTCTACCGCTTACAACCCCAGCATTTTTTTTTTTTTTTTAATTTTGAGGCAGGGTCTCATTGCATTGCCCAGGCTCACCTTGAACCTCCAACCTCAGCCTCCCAAGCTGCTGAAATTACAGCCATACACCACTGTGCCAGGTTCTCAGATTCATTTCTTCTTTTCTTGTTTTTTGTTTTCATGGTGCCAGGAATCCAACCCAGGGCTTCCCTCATACTAGGGAAGTGCTCCCCAGCCCCAGATTCATATTCATTCTGACTCAGTGAAGGAGGCACCTACCACAAGGATGACAAAAAATTCGTGAAGTGGTCCACATTTGCCACAGGCACCCACAGCAGGAAGGCCAGGGAGCTGTCCAAGGTACCGAAGTACAACGGATCAGGTGAGTCTCCTTGTTTTTCCTAATCCTGGGGCTCAGGACTGTGGTTCAGCCTCGCCTCAACTTAGAAGTAGGTGAATGAAGAGAAAATTCTGAGAAGCAGGAAGGATCAGACAAACAGAGAACGCAAGATAATATGAATACACAGACAGGCTTGCACACCAAGAGAGACTGATGAAGTCAAAACACAGAAACTTTTGTTTCAGTTTCATTTTAAAATAATAATGGTCAGCAAGAAACCCCAAACACCCTCAGTGGTAGAGCACTTGCCTAGCATGTGTATGGACCTGGGTTCAGTCCCTGGCACCACACCCACATGCACATACACACAAAAGGGGGAGAAAGAAAAGAAAAGCAACACTAAGCAAAAATATGGAACTAGTTTGGCAGGGAGAAAGGCTGTGCATCAAAACAATACAATGCAGAACTGAACCAATCATATCTGGGAACAGAACTACAACTACATATACAGAATTATTGCCATCAACTGAGCTAACCAACGGACTCAAAATTCATTTTTATCTTTCATGTAGTAAACAAAAGATGAATAGAAGTTTGACTTAGCTTGGTGTCACGTTCTTTCATGTTTCTTTCTTTCTTTCTTTTTACATTTGAATCAGATGGGATTCTTTCATGTTTCTTTGTTAAAAACATTCCTCTTTCTCCAGAAAAGTTTGGGGTATGAGCCTTCCCAATGTTCTTTAATGATATGCTCATGCAAGCATCTTTTTTCAGCTGAAAAAAAAAACTAATCTAAAATCAGTCAAAGAAAAGGAGTGGGCTTTGTTGTAGTACCTACTATGTATGTTTCATGTTGAATACATATAGGCTTCCGATGGTCCTGAAGTTAGGACAAGTTAGCACATCTCTTCAACTGATCATAAGCTCTTTTTTTTTTTTTTTTTTTTTGGTACTGGGGGTTGAACCTAGGATCTTGCACCTAGATGCAAAGCAAGTACTATAGCACTGAGCCAAAGCCACAGCCTTGATCATCAGTGAGAGATGCTTGATCATAAGCCTTTTAGGAATAGTGAGTATGTCTCATGTTTTCTCTCACACAGCACCAAGCATGCAATTGCACATGCAGTAGGTGTTTGATAAATATTGATCGGTTGGTTGACTGAGACAAGGTAAAGATGTAGACTGGATTTCTCTCAAGCAATGTATTTCTTTTTCCTTTCTTCATGAAATTTAGACTGCTGGGTTTTTTTAAACCTTTTTTAGTTGTAGTTGGACACAATGCCTTTATTTTATTTATTTATTTTTATGTGGTGCTGAGTATTGAACTCAGCACCTCGCCCGTGCTAGGCGAGCACTCTGCCGCTGAGCCGCAACCCCAGTCCTTAGACTGCTGTTTTTAACAGACCAAAAGTAGAAACAACCCAAAAATCCAACAACAAAGGTTGACAAATTAAAGCACACCCATGTAAGTAAACTTTGTATTGAACTGTGAAAAGAAGTAAGCAGATACATATAATTGATGTAAGAAAATGTCTGATTTATGAAGTAAAAAACATTATAGCACAGTAAATGATATATTTCATATGATTCCATATTAAAAAAATTAAATTACTCTGAGAAAATTGACACCTTTTATCACATCTAGCTACATTTGTCCCTGCAATAGCATCTGGCCCATAGCCAGGGTTCTGTTAATGTAAATGATGATTACAACACCCAGGACTCTGAGCAGCACACTTCCAACAGAGTATGAATTCTGACCTTTCTCTGTTAGTCCAAAACAGTAGGATTTTCTGTTGTTGGGCAGAGGGAATGTGGAGAGGACTTTATAAATAGCCAGACTTAGGAGAATATAGCTTGAAGGTCACTGATTCAATCCTATATTTGGGTGATATTTTCTTCTTGTATTCTTTTTACCTACCTAACTATATATTAATAATTTTTCTAACATTTTAAAATGTTTAAAATCTAGAATAAAGCTGCAGGGCTAATACAATAAATTCACTTTTTTTTTCAGTCCTGAGGATCAAACCTAGGGCCTTGTACCTGCTCACCTAGCATTCTGCCAACTTTGCTACATCCCTAGCCCACCACTGTTAACATTTTAACATACCTGCTTTATCTCCTCTGTGTGTGTGTGTGTGTGTGTGTACTGTTTTTGCCAAATCATTTGAAAGTAAGTTACATAAACCATGATACTGCAATTCTAAATACCTCAGCATGTACCTCCTAAGAACATTTGCCTATTTTTATACATATCTTACTTTGGAATACTTTAAGACTCATAAGAAGTTGCAAAAATAGTACAAGAAGTTCCCATGTAACATTTACCTGGTTCCCCTATGATAACTTCTTATATAACCACACATTATCAAAACTAGGAAAATGATATTGACACAGCACATTAATTTAGCTACAGACTTTATTTGGATTTCTCTCTTATTTTATAAATTATTATATGTATTAATTTGAGTAACAGAACTATTCCATCACAAAAACCTCTCCCCCATTTTACCCCTTTACAGTTACATCCTCCCTTATCCCTAATCCTATCAATTGCTGATCTGTTCTCCATCACTATACTTTTGACACTTCAAGATTGTTATATAAATGAAACAATAAAATACATAACATTTTTGAGGTTAGCTTTGTTCACTCAGCAAAATACACTTGTGATCCACTTAAATTGTTGCATATAGTTTATTTATTTTTTATGTTTTGGTACTAGGGATTGAACCCAGAGAGGGGCACTTTACCACTAACCTACATTCCCAGTCCTTTTTTAAATTTTGAGACAGGGTCTCACTAAGTTGCTTAGGACCTTCCTAAATTGCTCAGGCTGACCTTGATCCTCCTATCTCAGCTACTGGAGTCATTGGGATTACAGGCATTCACCACTGCACCCAGCTATATATAGTTTATTATTTTTCAATGTTGAATAATATTCCATGGTATGGCTATATCATGGCTTGTATTCCTGTTCACCTGTTGAAAGACATCTGGGTTGTTTCTATTATAAAGAAAACTGCTATGGGCTGGGGTTGTGGCTTAGCAGTAGAGTGTTTGCCTAGCATGCGCAGGGTCCTGGGTTTGATCCTCAACACCACATAAAAATAAATAAAATAAAGGTATTGAGCCCAACTACAACTAAATATATATAAAGAAAGGTGCTATGAAATTCATGAACACATTTTTTTCCTCAGTGTTGGGGATCAAACCCAGGAGCATTCTACCACTGAGCTATATTTCCACTCCTTTTTATTTTGAGCAGAGTTTGGCCAAATTGTCCAGGCTGACCTTGAACTTTCAGTGATTACAGGCATTGTGCTACCATGACTGTAATCATGAACAGATTTTTGTGTAACACAGGTTTATTTTTCTAGGTTAAATAATCAGGAGTAAGACTACTGGATCATGTGATAAGTACATATCAACTTTGTAAGAAACTGCCAAATTATTTATTTTTGTTGTTGTTGTTTTAATTGTTTGCAGCACTGGGTAATGAACCCAGGGCCTTGCCCATGCCTAGGAAGTACCCACAGTGTTTTTCTGGAGTAGTATACCATTTATATTCTTACCAGCAATAGGTAAGAATATCCAGAGCTGAGAATGTAGCTCCATGGTAGAGCACTTGCCTACCATGTGTGAGGCCTCAGGTTCAATCCCCAGGACTACCAAAAAAAAAAAAAAAAAAGGTTAGACTTGTTCTGAATCATTATGAGTACTTGGGGTTCTTAGGATTTTGTTTAAAGCACTTCAATAGGTAATGTCGTATTATAGCGTAACCTTTTATGGAGAATGATATTTTAATTTGGATGAAGTCAAATTTATTGATTTTTTTTTCTTTTATGGATCTCACTCTTGGGGTTAGGTCAAAGACTTTTCCAAGTGGTTTTATAGGAGAGTATTTTTTTTCTACCTCATACCCATTTAATACCGTGACAAGGGCTGAGAGAGAGAGCTAGATGTAAAAGATGAGTTGTGCTTAGGAGCTCCCAGTTCAGCTTAGACAAGCACACAAACAACAGCAGGACATGAGGAGTACTGTGAGTTCTGCAAAGGCTGTGGGCAGAAGGAGGACAGTTCAAGGGTGAGATGGTTACTTTCCATTGGCAGCACCAGAGAAGGGTACATGGAAGAGACAGCACTGGAACCTTAAGAATTTCAACAGCTGAAGTAGGGCAGGGGAGGAAATTCAAGGAATAAAGAATTGCACAAGCAGAGGAACAAAGTGGGACATAAAAACAAAATCAAAGAAGTGGAAGGAGATTCTCAAGGGAGATTACAAGTTCACTTTAATATATTTCTTTTTACACAAATATATATATATATATGTATGTATGTATATAAATATGCATGTGCATGTGTGTATATATGTGTGTGTGTGTGGGGGGACAACAAACATACCACTGTACCCTACTTAAGTTCACTTTTATTTATTTTTTCCTTAAGTTCACTTTTAGAAATACAGTAACTCCAAGCAATCACAGGAGATACAAAGAGGCAGTTTTAGGTAGGTCTGGATTTGGAATTCGGAATTAGAGATTTGGGACTCATCAACATAGGTCAGTCTTTTTGTTATATGCCTCACGATAACTTGTGTCACAATTACAATTATGTAATTAGTTGTTTAATCTCTGTCTTTCTGCTAAAATGCCAGCCCCATGGAAGCAAAGGCCACATCTGCCTTTTTTTTTTTTTACTATTTTTTTTAGTTGTAGATGGACACAATGCCTTTATTTTATTTTTATGTGGTGCTGAGGATGGAACCCAGTGCCCTCCACATGGAAGGAGAGCACTCTACTACTAGCTACAACACCAGCCCCACATCTGCCTTTTATACCTAGCATTTACCCTAGCACTTGGTCTACAGTAAACATTCAGTAACTGTTGAATAAGTGGATCAAAGAAGTTGATGCTTCTGATGACCACCATTTATTGAATATACACACAGAAGGCCTTATGATATCCACTTTGGATACACAATCTTATTGAAACCTCACAGTAATCTCATGAGAGGTAGGTCAAAGGCTCTGAAACCTAGATTTTAGAATGGGTGTAGTGGAAGGCCTAAGAATCTGAGTTTAAGTTCTCAGGTAATTCTAATGATCAGCCAGGTTTGAAGACCACTCAGGTGGACAGTATTTTTTGTTGTTGTTTTGTTTTCTTGGTACCAGGGATTGAACCCAAGGACACTTAACTGCTGAGCCACATCCTCATCCCTTTTTATTTTGAGACAGGGTCTTCTTAAGTTGCTTACATCCTTGTTAAGCTACTGAAGCTGGCTTTGAACCTGCAATCCTCCTGCCTCAGCCTCTTGAGCCATTGGGATAGGTGGACAGTTTTATAACAATTTTACAGATGAACAGGCTAAAGTTCATCCAATAATAGTAATGTGTTCAAGGTTACATGGCTAGGTATAATCATTATTCAAAACTAAATCTTGCAGGGAAACGACTTTATCAAAAGTCTCTCTGCCTCTGGGAGATCTAATATCTAAAAAGCAAAGTTCATGGAAAGAAAAGCAGAGAACCAAGAATGAGTCCTTGAAGCCAAGGAGAATGATTAGCACTGCCAAATGCCACAGAGGGACTGTGGAGGATGTGGCATGAGGGAGAACTGGGGACAATTGACCAATGTGTCTTTAGGCCTGAGTGTGACACCAGAGGAAAGAGAAGACACAGTCCTGGCATGGCCAGGGGACTCCCTCAGGAAACCTGGCCAGCTGGAAGGAGTTACGGCTTGAGATTCAGCCAAAATCCTTCGTAGGATAGCTTTGTGTGTTAAGATTATTAAAGTCAAACAATTGGGTCTTTGAGTGGGATGCTAAGAAAGGGGAGAAAAGCTCAAGTAAGCTGTTGAGAAAATGCAGCCCACCGGTAGACTTCCCAGGGCCACTGCCACTTCATTAGATTATTTAGGCCTTTTGCTTTTCTTTCTTCTGCTCTGTATATGTTTTGTCTTGTGCGGAGGAGTTACAGCTTTTATTAGAGAATGGAAAGGAAAAGAAAAATGGAATTCCAACCAGGACATGTTAATGGCTTTTGGTAGTCCTGAATAACATTATTGAAATGAGATTGGAACCATGGCCCAGAAGAAAGATCTCCTAATTATCTGTGTTGTTTCCATTTGCCCCACTCATGCAGGCTGGTGATACCACACACAGTCAATGTTGGCTGTATGCTGTCTCACAAGGGGCAACCTAGAGGCCTGTGCAAGGTGTAGTGGATAGTTTCTTGTAATCCTCTTACCACACCTGACTCAGAACCAATGGTGGACATGAAGAAGTATCCTTTAACTAGAAAGAAGACAATGATAAGAATAATTATATATATATACACACATACACACACACACACACACATACAGCCTACAAAATATGTTTGAGTACATCAACTCAATCTTTCATGACCCTGGGAGTTGAGTGTTGTTATCCCCACATACTTAATAAGGACAGAAGTCACAATTCATACCCACCACCTCTGAGTCCAATGTTCTTTCAATTACAAACCAGCTTGCTAATTTTTTTGGGCCAAAACTCTCTTGGCCCTATTCTGGCTACAAAGAAATTAGTGGGACTTCAAGATTCTCATTGCACTAAGAACTATGTGGTGAGAAAAGAAGGCAAATGCATGTTTGCCTTTGCTGGTGGCCTTGGGCAGAGTACTGCACCTAAGCTTCAGTGTCTTCCTTGTAAAACAGAGGTGAGGGCCACCTTGAAGAATAAGGCAAAACAAACCACAATTGCTGGCACAATGGCTGGCAGGCAGTAATAATTCAGTAATGTTATCACTCTTTCATATTTCAGCCCACTCCCAGGTCTTTCTGAGCCCAAAGACCTCAGAATTGAGTCTCTTTTGCTCAGGTCTTCATTGAGTGATGAGGACATAGAAGGACAGGTTGTATCAGGGCCTTAAGATCTTCTAAATCAGCCAGGCATGGTGGCACATGCCTGTAATCCCAGCACCTTGGGACTTAGTGGCACTAAGCAACTCAGTGAGACCCTGTCTCTAAATAAAATACAAAATAGAGCTCAGGATGTGGCTCAGTTGTTGAGTTCCCTTGAGCTCAATTCCTGGTACCAAAAGAAAAAAGAAAAAAAAATCTTCTACATCAAACACAAAGCCAAGAGATATTCTCCAAAGTCCCCATAAGATTAATTTTCCCCCTTTGGTGGATTATCCAGATAATACACCCCCCCCCAATTTACCTGTAGTTCTAAGTAAAAGATCTTTCAAGATCAAAAAAGGCCCTAAGTCTGGTATTCTGGAATATAACTGAAAAGGTCTTCCTTCTGTGTCTCCAAAGCCACATCCACACCCAACATGATATAATTATAAACTTGAAGGAGAGTACTGATAACCTAGCCTTCTTCTTTCCAGGTCCCATTCTTTGAGTTCCCTTACTGTGTGGCAAAGAAGGCCAGCTCAATCACCTACACTCTTCCCCAATCTGGGAATTTAATCTCTCTGTAGGCAACTCATTTGTCCAAAGAGATCTCCCAGGAAATGTCTCTCCAAAGCCCATGAGGACCTAATTTACACAAACTGAAATTTCAAATGCCTACAGGTTCAGGCAGATAAAGTAATGAATTAAGAAGGTGGGTAAGATTCAGTGGAGAGTGTGGTGGTGGGGGCATGATAAACAGAACACACTAACACAAATAGCAAGGGTGCCTCACATCCACCCACAGCAGCCATTCCAGCTCCTCTGATTTTCAAAAGAGCACTCGCCTAGTACCTGCTGGACCCTGGGTTCGATCCTCACCACTACATAAAAATGAATGATTGGAATAAAGGTATTGTGACAACTACAACTAAAAAATAAATATTTTTTAAAAACATGTAATAACTTATAAAACAAAAACAAGTCTGCTATCCCTTTACACCAGCCTGTGGTCCAGTTCCGTGTTAGAGCCCTACCAAAGAAGCCCAGTAATTCCCAGCGCTTTCTTCTTTTCCAGGCCTGGCCCCTTTCTGACTCTACCTCCTCTTCTCTCCACTCTCTGAAACTTGGGCTCACGTTCTTTATCGATCTGCTCTCCCTTCCCCATCTTCCCCCTGGAAGCTGAAGAGCTGAAGGGATGCTTTCTGACGTAGGCCCACTTTTTCCCCTGGAAGATCTAAGACACCTGAGAGGGGACAACGCCTCATCCTTCAGGCTCCCACTCTTACTGGAGAAAAAAGATTCCATCCATGGGAACTCAGGGGTAGACATAGATATGGGGGACACCTCTCAGAAAACCTACTCCCCCAGTTGGTTAAAGGGTGAAGAGAGGCCTGGGTTTGGAAAAGTGACAGAGCTGTGTGGTTTCTGGCTGAGAAAACCGGGTCGTTTGGCCACTCTTGGCTCCAGGCACTTCCAAAGCAGTCGATTCTCCCTGAGGCGCGGAAATCTTAAGGCGGCTCCTACGCAGATGGCCCAGCCTGGGCACCCAAGGTTGCTCGCACGCGCAGCTGCGGTAGTCACTGCGCTTCCCCGCCCCCGCTCCCGGATGCCCCCCTTCCCTCTCCAGGCCGGACCCGAAGCAGGAGCTCCGCCCCCAACGCGTTGTCCCAGCCCCCGCGCCTTAAAACCCGGTGCACACCGCCCCGCTGCGCCCAGCCTGCCGCACCTTTAGCGTCCTCAGTAGCTTCAGCTGCAGCCGCTCTCCAGGCCCTGATCCTGGCACCATGAGCTTCGGTTCGGAGCATTACCTGTGCTCCGCCTCCTCCTACCGCAAGGTGTTCGGGGACAGCTCTCGCCTGTCTGGGCGTCTCTCTGGGACTGGCGGCGCGGGCAGCTTCCGCTCGCAATCACTGTCCCGCTGCAATGTGGCCTCCTCGGCCGCCTGCTCCTCGGCCTCGTCGCTTGGCTTGGGCCTGGCCTACCGCCGGCTGCCGGCGTCCGACGGGCTGGACTTAAGCCAGGCGGCAGCGCGCACCAACGAGTACAAGATCATCCGCACCAACGAGAAGGAGCAGCTGCAGGGCCTCAACGACCGCTTCGCGGTGTTCATCGAGAAGGTGCACCAGCTGGAGACACAGAACCGCGCGCTGGAGGCCGAGTTGGCTGCGCTGCGGCAACGCCACGCCGAGCCGTCGCGCGTGGGAGAGCTCTTCCAGCGCGAGCTGCGCGACCTGCGCGCGCAGCTGGAGGAGGCAAGCTCGGCGCGCGCGCAGGCCCTGCTGGAGCGCGACGGCCTGGCCGAAGAGGTGCAGCGATTGCGGGCGCGCTGCGAAGAAGAGAGCCGCGGGCGCGAAGGCGCCGAACGCGCCCTGAAGGCACAGCAGCGCGACGTGGACGGCGCCACTCTGGCCCGCCTGGACTTGGAAAAGAAGGTGGAGTCGCTGCTGGACGAGCTGGCCTTCGTGCGCCAGGTGCACGATGAAGAGGTAGCTGAACTGCTAGCCACGCTGCAGGCATCGTCGCAGGCCGCGGCTGAGGTGGACGTGGCTGTGGCCAAACCAGACCTGAGTTCAGCGCTGAGGGAGATCCGCGCCCAATATGAGTCCCTGGCCGCTAAGAACCTGCAGTCAGCCGAGGAGTGGTACAAGTCCAAGTTCGCCAACCTGAACGAGCAGGCGGCGCGCAGCACCGAAGCCATTCGAGCCAGTCGCGAGGAGATCCACGAGTATCGGCGCCAGCTACAGGCACGCACCATCGAGATCGAAGGCCTGCGCGGGGCCAATGAATCCTTGGAGAGGCAGATCCTGGAGTTGGAGGAGCGGCACAGTGCGGAGGTGGCCGGCTACCAGGTAAGGGCCGGAGCGCTGCAGAGGGAGAGAAAACCTGTCCTCTCCCGTGCATACCTGCACTTCCCGTAAAATGGGGGCCATAGTAAACAAGGGAGTGTAAGGGAGTGGAGAGAAGAGCCTCGACTGGAGGCACTGGCAAACAAAAAGCTCCACTGTGAACTGTTAGGTAGCTCTCTTCCCAGCCCCTCAATTATGTTCCTGTCCCGGCCCTTCTAACAAAGAAGCCCTTAAACTTCTTTGGAGTTCGAAAAATCCAACCATGCCTTTCCGTCAGCAAGTGGACACATACATACTGGCGACCTGGAGGACAGTCTCCTTTCCAGAGTAGAAGAGAGGCAGGTAACAGATTCTCCATGGGCCCGACTGTGCCTCAGCTTCTTTTATTGTTTGTTTAATTCTTTTATTCTTTTTGTGTGTTTCAGTTAGTGTTGGCAACTGGGAAGGGACCCATCCCATTTTCATGACTCTTGCCCTCAAAGGAGTACGGATTGGGGACGGAGGAACTGGATTGTGATTGAGCTAGTAACCCCGCTCTACCCTTCCCCCACACCCCGCCCCACTGTTTTGAGTCGACCTATTGATGACATTCGCTACTAAAGAAAGCTTTACGGGCTGGGGATGTGGCTCAAGTGGTAGCGCGCTCGCCTGGCATGCATGCAGCCTGGGTTCGATCCTCAGCACCACATACAAACAAAGATGTTGTGTCCGCCAAAATCTAAACAATAAATATTTTTAAAAAAAAAAAAAAAAGAAAGAAAGCTTTACACCACTTAACAGACGGAAAGAAAAAAAAAAGGCTAGGGCGCTGTCCATGGTGCTGATCTCCTGTTCCTCCCATCTTAGAAACAATGTCTCTCCTATCCCGTGTCCCAGTTATGAATCTCTAGGCAATTAACTGCTTTGATTTCTTTCTTTTTATTTTTTTTCAATACCAACAAACCAGTGTTGGTTACCTGCAATCAAAGGTCACCTCGTGGACAACATCAAATTTTACTTTCATGGATGGCTAGGCACTTAAAAAAAATCTCCTCAGTAGCTGTGAGGTCCCACTTGAAAATTATCATTACCTTAACAATTTTGCGTCTAAACCACAGAGATGGTTTCTTTGTTATAGGCGACATTTTTTTTTTTTCCATCTCCTGCCCTATAAGCGCTTGTGAAGGTATTGATTGGCCCTTTCCTTCCAACAAAGACCACTGCATCTTCAGTTTTACTACACAGGACATTCTAGGTTTATGGCTACAAAGGGCATAGGCAGGATGCAGGGCAAATGAAAAATATAGAAAAGAACAAAATAATGTGGCTCATTCTCAAGGTACAATGAAGAGTTCTTGGAATAGAATGTCCACAATTTGGAAACTTGAAATAATCTAGTTAGAATACATTACATTTGATAAGATTAATAGGGTCTGGGAACATTAATAAAGTAGAATTGAGAAAAAGCATGATATCCTAAAAGTACTATTTTTAGTAAGAAGTTAAAGAATTATTGATGTACAGGTAGTTGCTATTCATTACAAAGAACTCCTTTTGATAAAAGAAGAAAGCCAGCCTGGACTGTTTGGTTAGCTTCGTATTATAGTTTTACTCAAATACTTCAATTCTGTTTCAAATGTGTAACAGGAACTTTTCACTATGTGCCCCCCAACCCACCCGCCGCCATGATGTGAATTAATCAGACTCGTGAGACTTCATGTTTTCTTCCAGAAGCCTCAAAGGTTAAACTAGGTGGTCTTCTGGAAAGAAGTATTTGTACAAAAAGGCTAACAGCCCAAACTGTCAGCTGACTTAGGCTTTGCCAGGTACTCTGTTTGCTTGCTTTAGCCCCTACATTCAGGAGGCAGTGCTAGTGTTTTCTGGCTTAATTGCTCTAAAAGGCTTTCTATGTTAGACAATAGTAGAATCATCAGACCTGGTGTGCGAGAAACAAAAAACAACAGAAATTGCAGCATCTGCAGCTCTGCACTGCTGTTCCTGACAGCTGTAGTCTTCAGAGACTCAGTGGACCCACCCATAGGTGTGGAAGAGGAGTTCAGACAACAGAGCTATTTCCTACCCTTTGAGATTTAAGGTTGGGGTGGGGCTCACAGTTTAACCTACATATCCAGAAGTCCTAAAGCTTCTGACTGTTCTCTCTGTCAGTCTTAGTACTGACCAAGGTGAAAAGCCTCCCTCTTCCATAGTAAGATCCAGCCATTGTTTTCCTGCCCTCTCACCCCACCCCACCCCACCCCCTTTCACTGCAGTAATGAGAAGCTGTTCTCTTCTGCTACAGATATTGGTAGTAGACCCACTTTCCTTTGCAAGCTTGGTAACCCTCTCAGGGACACAGGAAGGCCCCATTAAAGTCAAGTTTTCTTTGCCCCAAAGAGCTGATAGCCTATTTGAGGAGAGAAAACTTATTACACTTTTGAAAGGGTAAAAAATGATTCAAGGTGACAAAATAAGTACTCAATAGTGGATGAGAGTCTGAACCAGGCAGAAGAGATTAGAAAAAGCTAGGGCCATTGTCTTCAAAAGCCAAATGCAGCCACCCTTTGCATGGAAAGTGTAAGGCCTGTTCATTTTTGACAGGGTAATTTTGATCCCTGCATGGTTGCTTCACTACCATTAAAGTCCCAGTTGTGCTTCACTACCATTAAAGTCCCAGTTGTGTATAAAAACACTCCTAGAGGGTACTCGGGGTCCCAGACCTGAATTATGACCAGTCTTAGAAAGCCAAAGCTTTCCTTGAAAGACCTTGCTGAACAATCAGGATCACTGCTGGTTAATGCTCTCCAGGGAGAACAGCCAAGTCTGCTTTCTTCTCTCCAATATGAGATTGGAGTATAGCCTAATTAAATAGCAGGAAGGGTCTGGCCCCAGGGAGATGGAGGTGACAGTGGCTGCATATAAATCTATAGTTTGATAGATCTATTTCTTAAATTGGAATTCAAGGAAAAAGAAAGGTATATTTGGTCTTTTTTAAAAAGCTGTTTCACTGTTACTGTCATCTGGACCACCATGATATCTCCTTTACAAAAATATTTAAACCAGTAGTTCCTAAATCTAGTGACTCACCAAGGTCAAGTAGGAGCTTTAAAAAAAGCTGTAATTTCTGTTGCTTTTTGCACAGGATATCTAGATGACCCTACTATTGTCTAACACAGAAAGCCTTTTAGAAAGATCCTTGGGCCCACTCCCAAACATATGGAGTCAGTGGTTCCCAGCGGGCCAAGAAATAAACATTTTCACTAAAAGGGCTGCATCCTTTTACTGAAAGGATTGGTCCTCAAACTAGTTTTGGAGTGCACTCACCAAAACCGCATATTCCAGTAAACTAACTTAAAGAGATTACTTATAATACAGGATTTTAAAATGTGGTAGAAGAAAGACAAAGAGAAAGACGTAGCTGAAGCAAAGAGTGAGAATAAGGAATGATAGTACATCATGGGTGGACCACATTTAAAATTCCTCTCTTATGGCCGGGGATGTGGCTCAAGCGGTAGCGCGCTCGCCTGGCATGCGCGCGGCCCAGGTTCGATCCTCAGCACCACATACCAACAAAGATGTTGTGTCCGCCGAAAACTAAAAAATAAATATTTAAAAAAAAAAAAAAAAAAAAAAATTCCTCTCTTACCACCTAAATTGATTATGCAGAACAATAACTCTGGATGATCCCTTTCAATCAGACTGTGCTGCATTCACTGCTAATCATCTGGCTGAGGGGCCCCCAAAAGTGATGAAATCCACTGCACTGTCTCTCTTCACTGCAGATGCTAGTGTGGCTCATTCTTTTTCCTCCTCCAACCTGCATCCTTCCAGCCTTGGGCCAGATGCTCTTCAGTTGTCTAAGCTACTGTGGAAAGAGACCTCAGCTGGAATAGGGTGTGCCTCTGGGTCCCTCGGGCTAAGCCAGCAGCAGCTGCGTGGTTGGGGGAGGGGGTAGACTGCAGCATTCTGCTCAGATTTCGAGCTGGAGGCCATCTTGGCAGGGCTTTTGAAGGGCAATGCAAGACACAGACTGGTGTGGGGAGGAGAGTGCAAACAAAGGGGGCTACACGTTCATGAGCCATTAATGGTCAGCAGTTAGCCTCTTCATGAAGAAGCCAACTTGTGCTTTTTGTCCATTCTGATCCACAAAATAGATGTGTGAAATGTATAACATAAAACTTCCTGAAATCTCTGGGCTGGGGTTGTGGCTCAGTGGTAGAGTGCTCACCTAGCATGCGTGAGGTACAGGGTTCCTTAGCACCATATAAATATAAAATAAAGATATTGTATCCACCTAAAACTAATAAATAAATATTTTTTAAAAAATTCCAGAAATCTCATCCATCTACAACTTAGCTCCCCAGCAATCTTTCATTTAGAAAACACAACTATTTAACAATTTTTTTTTAAAAAAAGACCTCATTAACCTGATAAGACAAAATAGCATCTCCACATCACATTTTATGAAACTGACTTCTTTGATACCCTCAGCCTAATCATTCTTTATGTGATTCTAAAATGCTTCTGTATTTGGGTTTCAAACCTGCAGCAGGATAGAGAAGGGTGACCACTGTTGTCAGGCATTGTCAAAAATGAGTAGCTAGCAGATCAGGGTGTCTTTGAGGACAAAGAAAACCAATAAGCAGCAATTTGAGTTCAAATACTGATCTTTGGGGTTGTTTAGGGTAGAAATAGCTTGAGATACCTAAAAGACATTACAGAATTATAGAAAAATGATTGTTTTCATGATGCTTAATTGCCAAGAAGGTTGCATTATGTTTACTATCTTATTTGTGAGTGGTATAAGCCACTTTAGAAAGGTTTCTATTGAAAATTGTTATTTTTTAAAAAAAACTTGATGCTTTAAGAGATATGCAACCACTCTCCAAAAGTACAGTTTGTTATACATTAATATTGTATACTATTATATTCATTTCTTCATTACCCAAGAGATTGTAGGGACAAATCATGATAATTTGTCCATATCATCAAAATAGTAAGGTCACATGATGTGTTATTAACAATAACAAAAATCACTAGCATTGACTATTATGTGCCATGCTATTCTAATGAGTATTATCTAACTTAACAAGTAATAGACTCCTCATGTGTTAATGTAAGATGGATTAAACTAGAATCTTGACTCTTGGAACAACTTGGAAAAGAGTAAACACTGTAATTTTCCCTGTTTAAAAAAAATTCACAATTTGCCAAGTGCAGAAATGGAAGGTTAGAAGAAACTAAAATGTAGAAAACTAACACTGAATGTTAGTGCCAGGGCAAACATGTAGGCCAAAGATCCCACTGAAATCTTCATCTTTTCCTCATAATGCATTTCTCTTGCTCTTTTGCATAATAATAATGTCCTCGTTCCCCCCTTCTCCTTTTTTCCTGTCCTCGTTCCCCCCCTTCTCCTTTTTTCCTCACCCTAGACTTCTTTCTCCATTGTTATAGTAATAGCTATTCTTACTCCTAATGCATCACTAGCAGACTTGCTTGCATCGTTGTCCAGTGTTATCTGAATTTCCCCCACTGCTTATCTAACATTCTTTGTTCTATACCCATCAGTCAGTTGAGATTCTCTTTTGCAGTATACCTGTTAATAGTTATATAACATGTGGGTAGCATGGATTTTTAACTCTTTTTACAAATTCTCTTGGTTTGGAAGTTTGTACCCCCCTGACGGATCAGTTCTGCCCTTCATCATTGCTTCATCATCCACTTCAATACTGGCTTTCTTGAAGTTTCTGACTTGTTCATCTGCGTCCCTATTTCATACAAATAACTCTATTATTTTTATGAAATAAAATCACTGTGTTTTTCCTGTCAACAGAGTTGGAGCTGAATTAATGGCCTATTTGATCACATCTTTTCAGGTCTTAAGAAGTAATGGGGTTGGGACTGTAGCTCAGTGGCAGAGCACTTGCCTAGCATGCGTGAGGAACTGGGTTCGATCCTCAGTACCGCATAAAAATAAACAAACAAAATAAAGGCATTCTGTTCATCTACAACTACAGAAATTTTTTTAAAAGTACTTACATAGCATCATTCATTCATTCATCTATCACTCATTGAGCATTTACATTGTATTTATGCTAGGATCTGAGTTTCTAGGGATGAACTAGATAGAAAAGATCCCAGTCACCATGTTAATTACATTTTTGGTTGTCACAACTGGGATGGAGGGTGTGTGCCTCTGACATCTAATAGGTAGAACCACTGATGTTGGTAAACAAGATAATTTCCTATAAGAAGAGTGAAAAGCAGGATGCCACTTTCAAGTTTTTTCTAATTTGTCCTCCTTTTTAAGGTACATATTTGTAATTTGCCCATAGTTTCTGCATGGCCTAGGAGCTACCCTGGCTGGAGGTCAGATAATGTGCTGGATTGGTAAAGGGAGGGTACTTAAATTGAATGCAAAGGAAGAACTATCTAAGGAGATAAACTTTGAGCTGAATCTTACATAAGATATTGGTAAAGATCCAACATATGGCTCTCTAGGCAGAAGAAATTGCAGGCCTAAAGGGCCTGAAACAGCAATGAACTTGGTATGTTCAATGAACAAAAGAAAAGCCAGGGAGCAAAAGGAAGAACGTAGGTCATGCTGAGGAGTTTTCAGTAGTCATTGAGTAGCAGACTTCCAGGAAACCATCAAGACAAGCAAAGGCATGGAGTGGTAGCAGAGAAGGAGGGCTGTTCTTTCTGTGCTTTACACAGTTGGAATGTCCTGAATCTAAGCTCCTAACCTGATGCTTCATGTTTTGAAAAGGAAATGAATAGTGGAGTTACTCAGCACCAGTACAACAAGCAATGGAGGGATGATAAATATTTTTTTTAAAAAATTATTTCAGTACCATGTGCCTCAGGGTAGAAGTTCCTAAACCTCACCATGCATCTGAATCTCTTGAAAGCCTCTATGAAAAAATGCAAATGCTTGAGTCCCACCCCAGAATAAATGAGTCAGAATCTGGGCTGAAAGACACATCTGTATGTGAGTATTTTATACGTGGCTTAGATGGCTTTAATGTGTAGTGGGGGTGGAGAATCCTTTGCCTTCAGGAAATTTCAATGAATTTCAGCAACTGTGCCCTAAATATTTTGGATATGTTACTTTTCAGGATAGCATTGGACAGCTGGAGAATGATCTGAGGAATACCAAGAGTGAGATGGCACGCCACCTTCGGGAATACCAGGACTTGCTCAATGTCAAAATGGCCCTTGACATTGAGATAGCAGCTTACAGGTACTTCAGAGGGCATGCTCACCCAAGCAAAGCTCATACTTACCTAGGGGCAATGCTACACAAATAAGTGGTTCTAGTCTCTGTGGTTTCTGATCAGCGGAGGAGGATGAAAAGGGACATCACTGGCTTCTTCCAGGCAAACTAAGCTCCTTGTCCCTCTACCTGGATGTACATCCCAGCTTTACCTTACTAGTCTTAGAATATTCTTCATACCTCTGCCAAGGGTTTAAGGGGATAATGGAGGTATACAGAAATAAAAATCCATCAGATTCTAAATTTAAAAATAGAATTTATATACACAGAAAGCCCTAAAAGGCAACGTTTCTCCCTGTATTCCTATTCAAGTGAACATTACCTTTAAAAAAAAAAAAGGTAATTATAAGCCAAGCATGGTGATAGGCATGGTGGGATTATACATGTAATCCAGGTTGCCTGGGAGGCTGAGGCAGGAGGATCACAAGTTTGAGGTATGCTGGGGATATGCTCAGTAGTAGAGGATTTGTCTAATATGTAGAAGGCGGTAAGTTAATCCTTAATACAGCCCCCCAAAAAAAGTAATTGCAAGTACCATTTTCAGAATGACTACCATGTGCCTGGCACTATATTGATACTTCATAAAATTTTCCTAGGTATCAAGGCAACCACATACTGTGTGACTTGCTCAAAGCCATGGCTTTGGTAAATGGCACAGCTGACCTCAGATCTGTCTGGACATTTTTCTCTTTTTCTTACTCTGTATTCTACTTCAAAATAAAGCTCCAAGAGTATTGGATAGCAGCTTGTGTTTCTGGTTTTCAGGGAAGCAAGGTATTGGGATCTCTCCCCGTTTTTTTTTTTTTTTTTCCAGTACTGGGGATTGAACCCAAAGGCACTTTACCACTGAGCCCCATTCCCCAATCTTTTTATTTTGAGATGGGGTCTTGCTGTTGTTTAGGGCCTCACTAAGTTACTGAAGCTGGCTTTGAACTTGTGATCCTCCTGCCTCAGCCTCCTGAGCTACACAGCTGCACCCAGCAGGGCCTCTCTTTAATGATGCTGTTCATGCCACGCTGAAAAAAAATTTGGTGTCTGAATAATGTCATTTATTCTGTTATTATTGCTGGTCCCATTCCCTTTGTACTTTTTTTTTTTTTTTTTTTTGGTATTTTTGGTTTTGAGATGGGGGTCTCACTATGTTTCTGAGGCTGGCCTTGAGTTCCTGGGCTAAAGCAATTCTTTCTGCATACCTGGGACTATCACTTTGTACCTTTATGCATTAAGAAAGTACAGATGTCAAGTTCAGGCTGAATTAGGCAGTTCTCCTCCTTCCTTTGTGGACTTCTCACCTCCTTATCTGTTGCAGTAAAAGTGTTAAACTAGGAAAATTACTTCTCTCTAAAGCTTTGAAGACTCTAATTGCTTAAAAAAAAAATGGGTGTGAGGTGGCCAAGGTGGGTTGTAAGTTCTCCTTCAGGAACATATTTACAAATAGGATAGGTTCCCTTTTTTTTCTTAGTACTGAGGATTGAATTGAACCCACGGGTGCTTAACCACTGAGCCATATCCCCAGCCCTATTTTGTATTTTATTTAGAGAAAGGGTCTCTCTGAGTTGCCTAGGGCCTCAGTAAGTTGTTGAGGCTGGCTTTGAACTCTTGATCCTCCTGCCTCAGCCTCCTGAACCACTGAGATTATAGGCATGCACCACCATGCCTAGCTGATAGGTTTCCTTTTGACAAAGTTTTATTTTGTTATTTATTTTTTTAATATTTATTTTCTAATTGTAGTTGGACACAATCTTTAATTAATTAATTAATTTTAAATATATATATATATATATATATATATTTTTTTTTTTTTTTTTTTTAGGTGTAGATGGACACAACACAATGCCTTTATTTTTGTGTGGTGCTTAGGTGCTAGGCGAGCGCTCTACCGCTGAGCCACAATCCCAGCCCCTAATTTATTTATTTTTATGTGGTGCTGAGGATTGAACCCAGGGCCTCGCCCGTGCTGGGGGAGCGCTGTACCGCTGAGCCACAACCTCAACCCCTTGATGATGTTTTAAAGACAGCTAATGCTAAGATGTTCATGTATATGTGTATGTGTATGTACAAATGCTATGTAGAAA
The DNA here is from genome assembly GCF_021218885.2 of Marmota monax. NCBI lineage: Eukaryota > Metazoa > Chordata > Mammalia > Rodentia > Sciuridae > Marmota > Marmota monax. The sequence continues at coordinate 19,186,532 of NW_026692881.1, forward strand.
TCTCCAACTCTTTGAGCCTTGAAATACAATATTATTGGTCTCAATCCCATGAAGAAATTGCAAAATTGCAATGTCCTTTAAAGTCTCTCTAAAGTAAATAGGACTGGAAATTTGATTTCATAAAAAAAAAAAAAAATGCAAGTTGATTTCTGAGAGTTTTTCTCTTGGATTTACAGGAAACTGCTGGAAGGTGAAGAGACAAGATTTAGCTCCAGTGGATTAAGTGTTTCAGGGCTGAATCCACCTCCCAATCCAAGTTATCTGCTTCCTCCTAGAATTCTCAGTTCTACAACCTCCAAAGTCTCATCCACTGGGCTGTCACTTAAGAAAGAGGAAGAGGAGGAGGAGGCTTCTAAGGTTGCCTCTAAGAAAACCTCCCAGATAGGAGAAAGTTTTGAAGAAATATTGGAGGAAACAGTAATATCTACTAAGAAAATGGAGAAGTCAAATATAGAAGAAAGCACCATTTCAAGCCAAAACATATAATTATGTTGCTTAAAAAAAGTTAATGCTTAAGAGGGAATAATATCTATTTGACTTGTTAAACAGCTTATACCTGAACCGTAACACCTGTCACCACTACATAATGTCTTCAAGGCTTCAATCCTATTTAGTGTTGAATACTTTCTCTAATAGGAAAACTAGCCCTTAGATTGGAGTAAACTGCAGTCCTGGAGCAATCACAAGGAATTATCTAAGAATACAGCTTTCTCACCTAAAGCTCAGGCTTCACAGTGATAGATGATTCAGGTGCAGAGGAAGTACAAACTAAGGTGCTAAATCTGTGATCATCATCATTTGCTGTGAGCTAAAAGCAAACCCCATATATATTTACTATACCCAGCCAGTAAGCCAGTACCCAGCTATATTATCTTACTCTAGGTTCCTAAAATATAAGATCACTGCCAAATGGTGGTGCACATCACTGCATAAACCAATGGTCCACACCCAATTCCACTCTGACAGAACTAAGTCACAAATGATAGGTATTTAATGGACACTTTCTTCCCTACTCCCTTCAAATCCACATATCCTTTTCCTCCATCCAGGAAAAAAAAGAAAAGAAAAAAAATAGGTCTAGTGTAGTATGTTTCCCTTTTGAATACATTTAGGTTTTTCTCAAAAGAACTTACCCCCTTTTAGGTCTCTTTTGCTCAATGGATAAAATTAGATGCATGTCGACCATTTCTGTGATTTGTGTAATAACTTACCTTGTCCATTTCATGTACTTTCTGTAGGTTAAAAAAAAATGGCAGTGATGAATTTTAATGGTTCCCCCCAACAAGCAAAATAATGGAAATAATCTCTAGATGTTAGACTTTGAACTTATTCAAATCCATTTAATTAGGGGAAAAAAAAAACACTTTATTAAGAATGTAGCTTTCACCTTAACTTTAGAAATACAGTAATAGTTTTCCCAAGCTGTGATTAAGCTGACCTTAGATGTAGTAGGATGTTAAAAGAGGTGGGTATTCTAAGAATGGAAAAAGCCAAGGTCTCATCTGTGTCAGACTGTGTGGTATAGAACTAGCTTTTTTGTGCCCTTATCCTTAGAATCCATGTGTTCCCCTTCTCACTAGTCTAGGTCCTAAAGAGGCCTTGCTTTCACTCTCCTATGCCTTTTAAGAATGCTAAGTAGAGGATATTTTATCACCAGGACACAATGCTATTGCCCAAAAGTTAAAAAACAATAACAATCTCACTTCTGGTCAATCAGCATCACCAGCAAACATAAAAAAGAAATCATTCTCTTTTTTTCTAAGAGTCTTCCCCCACAGTTGCCTCACTGCTGCATGGTTGGCAGGTGTCCCTTCCCTGCTGGAAAGGCAGAGACACTCAGACCCCAGAGTGGTGTGCACATCGCTTCTCACTTCCTGGACTGTAGTCTGGAGGGTCAGTTTTTCATCTGCCTGACTATGTAGCATCTGCATTGCCCTGTCTGCCACATGTGCCAAGTTTGATGCAGGACTCTCAGCGCTTACTTCCAACAAAGCTACAGCTGCCCCTGTCCCTGTTCCACAGCTCCATTATGAGCTCTGTGGTGACAAGGACATGATGCGTTTACTGAACTTCCTTATTCTAGCACATGCTTCAATAGCTCAAGGAACTCAAAAGACACTTTTCTTCCTATCCCTATCTTTATTCCTCACATTTGCTGTAAGACATTAGTAAAATAATAAATTAAAAGTCACATGAATCCCACCAACACAATTTGTGTTCTGTGGTTTCTATTGCACAGAGAGAAGCACTGTTTTGGTTCAGAGGGAGGCTGGCCCTAATTTGCGTCATTCAGTGAGTCTCTGATTGCCATGAACTCATTTATGAAAGACCTTAATAATAATGAGTGTTTTACAGATTTGATAAATTATTAAGGAGAACTATAGGTAACGTGAAAAATGTTTAAAATCATAAGGCAGAGAGGGGAGGGGAAGGGAAGATATCAACTGTTATTGACAACAGAACAAAGTGGGTCCAAGAGTGAGTGGGAAGCCTACTTGTAAATTAATGATCCTCAAGATGATTCAGATTCATTAGATGAGATCCTCTGTATCCTGAGACTTAGATGTGTTAGAAATAGCTAAAATTTATTCAGCATTTTCTTATTCAGACATAGTCCTAGGCAGTAAACATAATTATCTAAACTACATACCTACTTTTTAGTGTATGTTTATTTTACAAACGAACATCAGAATGCCGAGGTTAAGGCCCTTGTTTGATGTCACACAGTAAGCAGCAGAGCTGGGATTTGGACCTTGGTCATCTGATTATAGTGCTTGCTTTTCTTTCTGATGTTTTTCCTCTACATAAAACAAAGTGCCCACATAAGGGAGTAGAAATTTTTCTTTTTATCTTTATTACCAGAAGACCTTTCTTTTCATCTTTATCTCATTTAAGCTTATGCTGCCCAGAAAATGCTTGGCAATACCAAGTTCCATAGGCAATCTGCTACAGTGCAAACTTCCTCAGCTACTGCCCTTCTGCATAGCAATGAGGTAGGAGATGCTCAAAATTAGGCTCTGGGCCCATCCAACCATGAGTCACCTCAGTTCCTGTTACCTATTAGAGTTGGTAGTTATTTCCCTATTTAAAAAAAAAAATAGGGAAGGGGACTTCTTACAATTTTGCAAAAGTATTCTATAGGTTCCAACCCAAAAGTCTGGAAATGAAGTATTACAGAAAGGACATTTCAAAGGAAAGTAAGTCCTTTATTTAGAATTTATTTTACTATACTGGTTAAAGGGAGGAGCAGGTACAAGATTTGAGCAATTATCTGGAAGGTAGAGTCCAAATTTAGCTCCCAAGTTACAAATAGTCATGAAAATGAACTTCTAGAACTTGCCTGTGAACTCAAACAGGAAGGCCCAGTACCACCATTCATGGCTCTAAAGGCAAACATGAAACCATCTAAAAATGTATTTTAAAATCCACTGGAGTATATGCCTGCAATCTAGCAACTTGGGAGGCTAAGACAGAAGGATTGAAAGTTCAAAGCCACCCTCAGCAATTTAGTTTCTAAGCAACTCAGTGAGACCAAGAAAGAAAGAAAAAGAAAGATGCCCTTCAATAGATGAATGGATTTTAAAAAATGTGGCATTTATACACAATGGAGTATTACTCAGCACTAAAAAATGACAAAATCATGGAATTTGCAGGGAAATGGATGACATTAGAGCAGATTATGCTAAGTGAAGCTAGCCAATCCCTAAAAAAACAAATGCCAAATATCTTCTTTGATAAAAGGAGAGCAACTAAAAACAGAGCAGGGAGGAAGAGCATGAGAAAAAGATTAACATTAAACAGAGACGAGAGGTGGGAGGGAAAGGGAGAGAGAAGGGAAATTGCATGGAAATGGAAGGAGACCCTCATTGTTATACAAAATTACATATAAGAGGATGTGAGGGGAAAGGGAAAAAAAATCAAGGGAGAGAAATGAATTACAGTAGATGGGGTAGAGAGAGAAGATGGGAGGGGCGGGGAGGGGGGACAGTAGAAGATAGGAAAGATAGCAGAATACAATAGTCACTAGTATGGCAATATGTAAACGTGGATGTGTAACCGATGTGATTCTGCAATCTGTATACGGGGTAAAAATGGGAGTTCATAACCCACTTGAATCAAATGTATGAAATATGATATGTCAAGAGCTTTGTAATGTTTTGAACAATCAATAAAAAAGAAAGGAAGGAAGGAAAGGGAAAGGGAAAGGAGATATGGTTCAGTGGTTAAAAGCCCTTGGGTTCCATCACTGGTACCAAAGGGGATAAATCCGCTAGCGCTGGGCACGGTGGCACATGCCTGTAATCCAAGCGACTTGGGAGGGTGAGGCAGGAGGATTGCAAGTTTGGGGCCAGGCTTAACAACATAACAATACCCTGTTTCAAAATAAAAAGGACTGGGGCTGGGGTTGTGGCTCAGCGGTAGTGCACTCGCCTAGCTCATGTAAGGGCCTGGGTTTGATTCTCAGCACCACATAAAAATAAGTAAACAAAATAAAGGTATTGTGTCCAACTACAACTAGAAAATAAATATTAAAAAAATAAAATAAAAAAATAAAAAGGTGGGGCTGGGGCTGGGCTCAGAGGTAGAGCGCTCGCCTAGTATGTGGAAGGCACTGGGTTTGATCCTCAGCACCACGTAAAAATAAAATAAAGGCATTGGGTCCATCTGCAACTAAAAAGAATTGTTTTTAAATAAATAAATAAATACAAAAGGGCTGGGAATGTGGATCAGAGTAAAGGACCCCTGGATTCAAACCTGGTACCAAATAAATAAATGAGTAAATACCATAAAAATACACTGGAACAAAAAAAGCAGATTGGTGATTCCCAGGAATGAAGAGAGAACAATGGGGAGTGAGTAGTCCATGAGTTTGGGTTTTACTTTGGAATGAGGAAAATCTTTTGAAATTAGAGGACATGTAACTGACATAGAATGATTTACTTTAAAATGATTGATTTTTATGTGATGTAAACCTTACCTCAATTTGAAAAATCCACTGGTAGGGAATTTATGGAATAAGAAAAATGTCTTAGAAGTCTACAGCTCCTTCTCCAGCTGAGGCCATTGTTTACAGCCACCTGCGTCCATCCTAATAAGGAGGAGTCCCTTTTGGAAACATAAGCCAGATCTAATCAGAGTATTGATTTCAAAACAGATCCTGCAGAAAAACGTCAGAAATCACCCTGGATATAAAAGAAGAAACAAAACAGCTAGAAATGTTGCTAACTTAGGAGCACTTATCACTACTCCCAGCTGTTATTTTTATTATTATGTTAGCAGACATCTCCAAGGTCTTGAAAAACATCTAAATTGCAAGAATACATTTTTCCCTTAAAATCAAATAAATTGGTGCACCCAAAAATGCACAGTAAGGTAAAATGGAAATAACTGAGAGAGGAGACCTTTGTAAGGAGTTCACATGTAAATGTTTTTTCTTTACAGAATATACAATACTGGCTTTGCAACATTTCCCAATTTAATGCACAGATTAGATTGATATCATTGTGCATTTTGCAACTTACAAATCTCTCACATGGATATGCCATTTGCAAATGGAGACTTGTATATGCTTCTGAATCCAGCTGAACAAAGAACTGTTTTTATTACATTACCATGCCCAGCTGCATCCCTTAAAGGAATGGTTACTAAACAGATCAAAGGGCTCCTCTCCTCTTCTATTGATCTCCTAGATGATGATTTGATTGCCCCCATGTTTTATGATTTCACAAGCTTACTAGGTTTGAGCGGGGACCAGCTAAGATTTATAAATTCTTTCTTACAACACACACACACACATACACACACACACATGCACTCAGTGGAGTTATAATAAAACAGAGTGAGTCACACTGCAGATTTTTAGATTTATGTTGCTGCAACGCCTCAGTGGTTCTTTGTAGCTCAGGCTACCAAGAAAAATGAAGATTGATCATGGAGGACTCTCTAGGCTCAGTTTCTCATTGATTCATCACTATAGATACCAGATGGTTACTCTCTTCCCTGATGAGGCAAGTGGTCTCTGTTCAGTGTCTGAAACATTTCATTCTACCTCTATCACAGGCTCTTAGGACTTATAAAATGCTCAATGGAGTGTAAGAAAATCATTTATATAAGGTTTGAAGTTCTGGAATACAATTAATAGTGGGTTCTAGTACATTGTTGATTATTATACAATGCAAAAAAGCATCATTTCTTATGAATGCTGTTTTTTAAAATATTTTTATTAGTTATTGATGGATCTTTATTTATTTGCTTATTTGTGGTGCTGAGAATTGAACCCCTCACACATGCTAGCAAGCACTCTACCAAGACACAACCCCAGCCCCCATGAGTGCTATTTTCATTTGTTTGTTTGGGGTACTGATGACCTTGAACTTGTGACCCTCCTGCCTCAGTTTCCCAAATTGATGGGATTATAAGCATGCCCCACTATGTCCACTTTTTTTTTTTTTAAGTGATGGAGTCTCACTATATTGCCCAGGATGCCCCAAACTCCTGAGCTCAAGCAAACCTTCTGCTTCAGCCTCCCAAGTAGCTGGGAGTACAGGTTCTACAGGCACATACCACCAGAGGTGTTTATTAAAACAAATTAAACTCAAAGATTCATCTACTATGCCATTATTATGAGAAAGGAGAGGTATAATCTCCATCTTTGATTTCCTGGCATAAGAATTCATACATGACATAATACACTCCTATTGTCCTTTAGAACAAAACAATCCTTTACTAAAACAGACTTTAGCTCAATAAAAGGAAATTTCTGGCGTGTGAAACTGTCTGTCCACAGAATAAACTAGTTTAAAGTACAAACAAGAGTCTAGATTAGAATTAGGGTGAAAGCAGAAGCTAGGTCCAATCTGAGTCCCTGAGATGTTAATCATCACACAGATATTAATCACCTCCTGCTTACTGAGAAATGCTAGTATTTGAAGAAGATATGTAAGAAGGAAAAAGTAGATCTTGTAATATTAATGGATCAATCTTATAATATTAATGGATCACCTTATTCAATAGATAGGAACTAAGAACAAAGTAATCTTAGGTCATATTTTTAAAAAATATTTATTTTTTAGTTGTAGTTGGACACAATATCTTTATTTATTTATATGTGGTACTGAGGATCGAACCCAGGGCTTCACACATGCTAGGCGAGAGCTCTAATGCTGAGCTACAACCCCAGCCCCTTAGATCATATTTGAACTTGATAGACTCTGCCAAGTACTATTCTGAGTTTTTACATATTCACTTAGTTCTTATAACAACCTTCTGAATTAGGTGCCCCTTTAAATTTAGAGAAATTACATAACACATTCAAGATCACATAGTTAGCAAGCAGCAATGCTGGGATTCAAAGCTATGCAGTGTGTCTCCACGATTCATGTTCTTAACCATTATGCAAATATGGCCTTTATGTCTTTATTTGGGGGATAGGGAAATATGTTCTTGGCAATCTTTGTCTTCATCATCTTCTAATTTGAAATATTATTTAACTGATTTTTCTCTTGGGAAAATGTTTCTTGAGAAACATTAGAAGAGGCAGAAAATCTTTTCTCATTTCAGTGAAAATAACATCACACAAAGAATCCTTGGAAGACCATAGACATCATCAGAACAAAATCAAAATGTAGTCAAGATAAAGCCACAATATCCATTCCATGTTAAGTAAATACTTGGCAGGCTTTCAGAAGGACAATATGGCATTTCATTTGTGAGAAGACTATTAATTTCTGTAAGTAATACAATTTAGATTTTATTAGCTCAGTTTTGAAGAGAGGTCAATATCAAACTCATATACACAACATTATATTGAAAAAGGATAAAAAATGAGAAACTAAAAAGGATAAAAAATGAGAAACTACGCTTAAGTCATGGTCTATGAAAGAAAAAAAAGTGAACATCAGATCACCACCTGCTTGAAACTTCTTGACAGGAGTCTGAGGGCCTCACTATGTTGCCTAGACTCATCTTTAACTCATGGGCTCAAATGATCCTCTTGAGTCTGTTTCTGGGTAGCTGGGACTATAGGTGTGTGCCACCATACTATATCCTGGTTCCTAAATCTGGACTTCTGACATGTGATATTGCACAGTAAATGGTTAACTCAGCAGGCTTTGATTATCACTGTGTACCCCAGATGCCAATTGGCCACAGGAGACAGTTTATGCTAAAAATCCGATTTATGGTGAATGCCTATTTTGTAGACCTGGAGTCCTGTACTATGCTTTATCAGTTTGACTTCAGGGAAGGTTCTGGGGTCTGAATGCTGATCAATCAATCACACAGGCACCATATGACTCGCTAACTGACCCAAACAAAACAAAAACAAAATACTACACTGAACAGTAGGTCTTGAGTGAACTTCCCTGGTTGGTGACACTTTACATACCATAAAAAATTGCTTAAAGAATTAAGCATTATCCTTGCAACTCCATGGGAGAAGACACCTGTGAACTTGTGCCTGGTTTTCCTCGATTCCACCCATTTGTCTATTCCCTTTGCTGGTCTTAATCTGTATCCTTTTGCTTTAATAAACAATAACCATGAATATATCAGCTTTTCTGGGTCTTGTGAGTCCTTCTAGTGCATTACTGAACACAAATGTAGCCTTAGGGATCCTGACATACATATGTTAACATGAGATAAAAATTAAAATATTAAGTAATCTGTGCAAGAGATATTTAAGAAGCAATGAATTCTATAGTTGCTACTTTGTTCATTTTCTAATACAATGAATGTACATGTTTATTAAATATCTATTTTATGGCACTTTAATTCACAACCTGTCTCTTAAAGGGTTTTGGTTATTTTTTTAAAATCCACAGTAAACACATTTCAAAGTAAGCTAAAATAAATTTTTATTAAATGTTAGAAGAGATATATACACAATTCACAGATTCTTTACAAAACAATTGCCAATCCTTGTCCAATTTTTAAAGTTTATACAGATTTGGAAATTTTGCTACAAAATATTTCATTTAGAAAGAATCAGGAGGCTAATTTTAAGCAAAATAATGTTCAAAATTGAAGTCTGCATAAAAGTAAGCAGCTCTCAAACATTCTTATTCTTTATCCCAGTCACAAAATAAGGGGAAAATGAATATTAAGCTGACTTGCTGAGGAAACAAAAAGTATTCTGTAAACTTCTGAAATTCACCTGAAATGTTTTATTATTACTTTCAGAAGGAGTGCCATTACAAGTTATCAACAAATCATACTATGTATGCAAATAAAATTAAATATGTCATCACAAATAAGCACCTCTTATTGTAAGATATGTTAAGAAGTCTTATTACACTGAAGGCTTATGACACAGTGTCTTCACACAGGTAATGATAATTCATCCATTTTATGAACAAACATTTCTTTAGTAGTATTGCTGGTTTAAGGGGGGGAAAAAAAACTCTACAAGTTTAAAATATGATGGCAAATACAAAAGCAGCCAGTAGTTTTGGTCTTTTGAGAGTATACCCTGTGGTTTAACAAAGACTGGCTTTGATTCTCCCATTCAAAAGCATACCTCTTTTTCCCAAGAGGATGACTGTCCAACTGATGCTGTTCCACAGAACAGAATCCTTACTGCCAACTTTAAAGGGATATGGCTCAACAAAGGAAAAAACAGTGATCACTTTACCTCAAAGATGGGAAGCAAAAATCAACATCAAAGTATATGGAATTTTAAAATATGCTGTTTTGGAAAAATTCCCCTGAGCTCTAGTGCTTTTCACATATAGTCTCTAGTGAAACAGGTGCATTCCTTCGTTCCAATTGTACCTAGGATTCTTGGCGCTGAAAATAGATAAGGTATGTCTTGAACAGCACAACGTGGTAGTGATTACATGTTTTGGGAAATCTTTGGTGAAATACAGTCCTGTAGAAATTTCCTTACTTTGTTTGCTTCCTTCCTCATAATATGCCTAGCATCTTCAAGTTATTTTCAGAGGAGAAACCACAAGACCATAATGAAGGACAAGCAGACCATCCTGAAAAGGGGAAGGAGAGAAAAAGACTATTTTGCAGTTTTTTGAAAACTAGTTATGCAAATGACCATATCAAAGCTGATTTATTTATTTGGGGTACTGAGAACCCAGGATGCTTTACTGCTGAGCTACATGCCCAGTTCTTTTAATTTTTTTTTTTTTTTTTGAAACAGGATCTCATTAAGTTGCTGAGACTGGCCTCAAACTTGTGATTCTCCCACCTCAGCATCCCTAGTCATTGGGATTATAGACATGCCTTGGGGCCCAGCAGGCAAGGTTGCTTATGACAAACAATTATCCAAAGATGAATAAAAAAGATTTATCTTTTCTTCTTCTTTTTTTTTTTTAAATATTTATTCTTTAGTTTTCGGTGGACACAACATCTTTGTTGGTATGTGGTGTTGAGGATCGAACCCGGGTCGCATGCATGCCAGGCGAGCGCGCTACCACCTGAGCCACATCCCCAGCCCCCTCTTTTCTTCTTCTTAAAGTATCATGGATCTGTTTAAGAAATGAAACGTTTAGCTGGGCACAGTGGCTTATGCCTGAAATTATGGCAACTGAGGAGGTAGAGGTGGGAGAATCCAAGTTTAAAGCCAGCCTCAGCAATTTAGAGAGACCCTGTCTCAAAATAAAAATAAAAAATGGACTGCGGATGTAGCTCAGTGGTAGGGTGCACTTGGTTCAACTCCCAGTACTATTTAAAAAAAGAAATGTTCATTTCCACTTACGTACAGTTCACTACTACTGTAAGTAATGTAACTTTGTAACTCTTACCCATTTCATGGAAGCCTAAAATTAATCATATAGTTTACATCCTCCCTTGAAGATTGTCCTTAGGGATGATGGGCAACTTAACTTTATACTAAATGATTCTAGATGCTCTGTTTCCAAGTCTTTTTTTTTTTTTAAGAGACAGAGAGAATTTTTTAATATTTATTTTTTAGTTTTCAGTGGACACAACATCTTTTATTTTATTTTTTTATGTAGTGCTGAGGATCGAACCCAGCACCCCGCACATGCCAGGCAAGCGTGTTACCACTTGAGACACATCCCCAGCCCTCCAAGTCTTTTTATCAGCTTTTTTTGTGGGTCTCTGTTTCCCTTCTGAATATCAGGTCTTAATTCTTTGTACTCTCACCAAGCCTGTATTCAGTAAGTAACTCACCTTTATAAGGTACTATTTCTATTTTCCTATGGACTGAAAAACTAGCTAAAAGGAAAGACTCATTGGGAAATGTAACAAGGACTTCTCTGAGTAACAAAAAGGAGTGGTGGCACATATCACTTGAATTGGCAATCCTTATTTCTCCCTAACCTTTTCTTCTTCACTAAGATTTTCCATGGCTCCCCTTCCTAATTTCTTACCCACTACTCTGTGATCTGGCTTCTGTTCCTGGCAACTCCAGCAAAAATTATCAGAATTCTAAAAGAGGGTTCACAAATTCAAATGCCCCATGAGGACCAAGAAAGTAGCATAAATGAATATTTAAGTTAGGCATATTGAGTCTATAGGGAATGACAAAGGCCAGTCAACAGTAAACCAAAGAGCAGATAGATGACTGCTTGAAAAAATTTTGTTGTTGTTCTTATTGTTGCTGGGAGTGAAGCCCAGGGCCTTAAGCATGCTAGATAAGTGCTCGGCTGCAGAGTTACATCCTCAGAACCCAATGAAGAAATTTAAACTCAAAATAAACAATTTTTTTAAAAAAATTAGCTTGTCTCAATGGGTGCAGTGGAAAAACCGGTAATCTCAGTGACTCAGAAGGCTGAGGCAGAAGGATCACAAGTTCAAAGCTAGCATGGCGGGCTGGGGTTGTGGCTCGGTGGTAGAGCGCTTGCCTAGCATGCGTGAGGCCCTGGGTTCGATCCTCAACACTACATAAAAATAAATAAACAAACAAAATAAAGGTATTAAAAAAAAAAAAAAGCTAGCATATCTCAAAATAAAATTTAAAGGGCTAGAGAGTCTGGTGTGGTGGTACACACCTATAATTTCAGCGGCTTGGGAGGCTGAAGCAGGAGGATTGCGGGTTCAAAACCAGCCTCAGCAAAAGTGAGGCGCTAAGCAACTCAGTGAGACCCTGTCTCTAAAAATACAAAGTAGGGCTGGGGATGTGGTTCAGTGGTTGAGTGCCCCTGAGTTCAAGCCCCCAGTACCAAAAAAAAAAAAAAAAGTAGGGAGCCTAGAGATAAGCTCAATGATACAGTGCTTGCCTAGAATGTACAATGCCCTGGACTCAATCCCCACAAAAAAATACATTAAAAATAATAAACATATTAAAAAATATATATATAAAAAAATACAGAATAAGTCAAATAAAGCATAACCCCATACAATGTCTCTGAACCATCAGATCTATTCTAGACTTAGTAACTGATCAAAGCAAATGATTTTGTGTAACAGAAATAGATCCTTAGGGGCTGGGGATGTGGCTCAAGCGGTAGCGCGCTTGCCTGGCATGTGCGCGGCGCTGGGTTTGATCCTCAGCACCACATACAAATAAAATAAAGATGCTGTGTCTGCCGAAAACTGAAAAATAAATATTAAAAAATTCTCTCTCCCTCTCTCTCTTAAAAAAAAAAGATCCTTAACAGTTTTTATATGCAGAGAAATTATATTTTACATGTTAATTTTTGCATAGTTATGTTTCATAAATGAAAAGCATCATTTTATAAAACAGTATACTGATATGCACAGATATAAAATGGAAATGTGGATTGCAAGCTCTTTCAAGATCTCAAAATTATTTCAATAAAATAATATTTTATGAAATAATTATTCAAGTTTATATCTAGATGTCTAAAATTTTTAGTTTCTATATAGTATATTTTTATAAATATAAACATGTCAATATATCTATATTTATATTTTCTATTTAGATGTCTCCATTAATGGTGTCAGTTTTAACTATTCACTATGGTTTGGATATGATTTCTCTTTATAGATTCATGTGCTGGAAACTTGGTCCCCAGTGTGGCAGTGTGAAGATGATGGAAACCTGAAGTAGAGTTGCCGGGTGTGACATATGCCTGTAATCCCAGTAGCTCCAGAGGCTGAGGCAGGAGGATCAGGAGTTCAAAGCCAGCCTCAGCAGCTTAACAAGGACCTAAACAACTCAGAGAGACCCTGTCTCTAAATAAAATACAAAAAAGGGCTGGGAGTGTGGCTCAGGGTTTAAGCGCCCCTGAGTTTGATCACCAGTAAAAAAAAAAAAAAAAGGAGAGAGAGAGAGGTAAAGTGGAAGGTGATTAGGACATGAATGAAGTCTCAAGGGAGGGGGTCAGGTCTTTTTACAGGACTGGATCAATTCCCTCAAGAATGGGTTGTTATAAAGCAAGTTCAACTATTTTAGCTCACTTCTTGCACAGGTACCCCTTATGAATATTGCTAGATCCCTTTCTACTTCTCAGCCAGGGGACTCTGGCAAGGACACAAACATTATCTGTTTGGGCCTTTTGGCCACCAGAATCACAAGCCAAATAACTTATTTTCTTTGTAAGTTAATCTTCTTCAGGTATTTTGTTATAAAGACACAAAGAGACTAGATATTATTCAATCAGTGAGTCTTCTATAATGTAAGTCATTTCATCTATTCATCCATTCACTCTGTGATACCGGGGATTGAACCAGAGACACTTTACCACTGTTCTGCATGCCTAGTCCTTTTTATTTTATTTTTTATTTTCAAACAGGATCTCACTAAGCTGCTGAAGCTGATCCTCCTGCTTCAGACAAGTAGCTGGGATTATAAGCATGTGCCAGCACACCCAGCTAGTTACTTTAAGGAAGAACAGAGACCTACTTGCATTGCTGCATCACCTATTGCACGTCGGATCTCCCTTAGAGTCTGGTACTGCTCCAGCAAGTGATCACCACAGATGATATCTACCTATGGAAGAACAAGAGCACATCAGATCACTTTCTGCAAGACACCATATGAAGAAATGAAGGGGAGAATATCAACATAATAAGTATTCTTACTTAAAAAAAAAAAAAAAGGAAGAAAAAAAGCATACTATGCAAATTAGCTCGATTTAGCTATCCCACAGAGTATACATACTTTAAAACATCATGTATATAATAAATATAGATAATTTTGTCAAAAAAATAATAAATGGGTGGTGGGATACCAACTTTGAGTTTTGGGAATCAATTTTCTGGGGTTTTTTTTTTTTCCTCTCCCAGAATTAGGGATTGAACTCAGGGCTTCTCATACATGCTAGGAAAATGCTAACCACTGAGTTTCATCCACAGTCCTGACAATCAAAATCTCTTAAATCACCACATGTGGCACTTATAATCTAAATCCTAGAGAGGACCCCTCCTGTTTTAGAAACATTAGACTGTTTGTTAAGATCACTCACAATTCTTGGTGCAGGAGTCCTTAAACAACTGTCTCTAACCCAAAGCCCAAAGAGAGCCTCAATTATGCCATGGTTACAAGGTAATAAGTTATTTCTAATTTTCTTTATATATATATATATATATATATATTTATTTATTTATTTATTCTTAGTGATGCTGAGGATCGAACCCAGGGCCTCGCATGTGCTAGGCAAGCGCTCTACCACTGAGCCACAACCCCAGCCCTCTAATTTTCATTGTACATGAGAATCAACCAGTATATGTCAAGCTCAGAGAGATCACTTTAATTTGATTTAATATACATTTTTAGTACTATGGTACTAAAAACACTAACAAAATTTCAGCATCATTTTAACATAGCTACCAATTTAGTAAACAGCAGGATATTTTAGATAAGAAATATTCCATAAAATTTTACACATATGGAGAATTATAAAAACTCCTTATAAATTTGACTAATGAAAAAGCAATGCTATTTCCAGTGCATTTTCACTGGAACCACATAACTATACATATGTGTATCTTTAATGTTCAATAATATGTAAGGTTTGAGATTTACAGTTTACAAGAAAATATTATACAACTAGAATAGGAGGGGTTTTGTTTGTTTATTTTTTGCTTTTTGGTGGGGCTGGAGAGCAAAAAGAGATATTTTATAATCCTTAAAAAAAAACTAATAGGGGGGCTGGGACTGTGGCTCAGCCGTAGCACACTTGCCTGGTATGTGTGAGGCACTGGGTTCGATTCTTAGCACTATAGAGTACTTGTCTAGCAGGCATAAGGCCCTGGGTTCAATTCCCAGCACTGTAAAAAAAACAAAAAAAATCCACCAAAACTAATAAGGTCTACCTTAGACAGATATTACAATTTTCTAGGGTTTGTTTAGTACTGGGGATTGAACCCAGAGGAGCTTAACCACTGAGATATAGCACTAGCCCTTTAAATTTTTTGAGATGGGTCTCACAAAGTTGCTTAGGGTCTCAGCTTCCTGACTTATTGGGATTACAGACATGTACCACCATGCCCTGACACTTTTCCAGGTATTTTGAGCTTGCTTATTACACTACACTTGCAAGGATGTTCTCTGAAGAAAAGTGGATGATAAGTAATCTTTTGCTTTACTACCAAATGAGAAAGAGCTAGAATTGAGAGTCTAGAAGTTCTTAAATATTTCTCATATCCTCAGCTTTCCTCTAACACTAAGAGATGGTCATTGATGGCAAAAAGAAATGAACAGAAAATCAAATGTGATCAAAGTTGGGGGTGGGAATTACTGTGTATCAACATTCAATTGGTATTTACAATGTCTACAGTATCATAAAACAAAGCCACTACACAAAATCCTAGCAAGAAAAATCAAAACAGTTATTTCGTCAATATGGGTAAAGGTAATCTCACATCTTCACCTGTCCTTTTACATACATGATGCACTGTACCTGACAAGCTGGATCAAGACCCATTTTTCTTCTGAGGAATTTTTCTACATGTCCAATAGTGGCTTCTCCTGAAACTCGAACAAACTTCTTTTCCAATGGCTACAAAAATAAACAGATAAATCTATTTTCAGAATTTATATATGTATACATAAATATAAAATATGTAAATCTTTAAAATATGTATATCTTGCCGGGCGCAGCAGCACAGGTCTGTCCCAACAGCTCTGGAGGCTGAGGCAGGAGGATCGAGAGTTCAAAGTCAGCCTCAGCAAAAGGCACTAAGCAACTCAGTGAGACCCTATCTCAACATAAAATACAAAATAGGGCTAGGGATGAGGCTCAGTGGTCAAGTTCCTTTAGGTTCAATCTTCAGTACCAAAAAAAAAAAAAAAAAGATAATGTGTACCTTAAGACATATTTTATAGCAAAGCTGATTTAATTTTCTTGAGAGAAAAATTACTATGAAATTTGAGTTCATTTATATTCCAAAGAAAAATAGAAATTCTTCTCTGTTTTTCCTCTCTGAAAAGTATGTCAAAAATTTATTTAATAGAAAGGCTTTCTAGCTTATTTTATTATTTTTGTGGTACTGAAGACTGAACCCAGGGTCATTTTACCACTAAGCTATACCTCCAGCCATTTTAAATTTTATTTTATTTATATTTCCAGATAGGGTCTTGCCCAGGCTGGACTGAGATCCTCCTGCCTCACCCACTCAAGTAGCTAGGATAATTTAATAGCACATCAAAACCACAACAAAGGGCTGTAGGTTTATCTCAGGGGTGGAATGCTTGTCTAGCATACAGGAGACTCTGGGTTCAATCCCTAGTATCATTTTTTAAAAAAGAGAGATAGAGAGCTAGGGGTATAGCTAAGTGGTATAATGCTTGCCTAACATAATCAAGGTCCTGGATTTGATCCCTAATCTGCAAAAAGAAAAAATGTTGAGCATGTGGCACACACCTGTAGTCCCAACTACTTGGGAGGCTGATCACTTGGGCCCAGGTTTTTGAGGCCAGCCTGTGCAACATAGTCAGGTCCTGTCTCATCAAAAAGAAAGATAAAGAGGAAATGGCAGGGGAGGGGTAGCAATTCAGAGTAAAAGTTATTCGTTCATTTCAAGTAGTAAACTTACAATTCAAAGACAGAGAGAATACACAGGATCAAATGTTTAAAACCTAGTTTCTTCAACAACAAAAACTGCAAAGAAAAAATAAAATGGAGAAGGAATAGTAAAACTAAAAAGAAAAAAAAAAGATGTAGTATCATTATTATGTTAAAGTAGTCCTTATTATTTATTTATTCTGGTATTGGAGATTGAACATAGAAGTGCTTTACTACTTAGCTACATCCCCAGAACCTTTTGTTGTTGTTTTTGAGACAGGGCCTCACTAAGTTGCTCTAGCTAACCTTGAATTTGTGATCCTCCTGCCTGAGCATCTCAAGTAACTGGAATTATAGGTGTGCATCACTATACATGGCTAAGAATAGCCCTTATCCTCTGTTTATCTTTATTACTGATGTTGTTATTATTATTATTTGCTGAGCTGGTGATCAAATCCAGGGTTTTGCACACACTAGGCAAATGTTCTACCTTTGAGCTACATTCCCAACCCTGCCCTTATCTTTTAGAAGCAAACTGAATTACTTATGTAAAAATGATATACAGTCTGGGATTTGCTTCAAAATTATGAGAGGAGGACTGGGATTATAGCTCAGTAGTGGAGTGCCTGCCTAGTACATGTGAGACACTGGGTTCGATCTGCAGCACCACATAAAAAAATAAAGGTATTGTATCTACTTACAATTAAAAATATTTTTTAAAAATTGTATGAGAGGAAGAAGAGCAGTGAAGGTATAAACGAATATGTACACAGGATTCCGTTATACTATTCTGTCTAATATTGTATGAGTTTAAAATTTTCCATAATAAGCAGGGTGCAGTGGCACACACCTGTAGTCCCAGATACTCTGGAGGCTTAGATAGGAGGATCACTTGAACCCAAGAATTGGAGACCAGCCAGGGCAACACAGCAAGACTCTGCCAAAGAGAGCGGGCAGGGAAACTGGGTGCAGTGGCACACTTCTGTAATCCCAGCTACTCAGGAGGCTAAAGCAGGAGGATCACAAGCTCAAGCCCAGCTTAGGCAATTTAGCAAGACCCTGGCTCAAAATAAAAAGGACTGGGGATGTATTTCAGTGGTAGAATGCTTGCCACCAAGTCAAGCATGTGTGGGGCCATAGGTTCAAACCCAGGTTCTGGAGGGGGAAAAAACATTTTAAAAACCTTCAATCTGTCAGAAACTACAGGACAAGTGACTCAGTTTTGTCAACAAAAATTATAAGAAAAAATAAGGAAATAGAAACCTTAATGACCTAACAACTAAAACAAAGCCATACTACAATTTAGACAAAATTTTGAATATCAAGTAGATTTCTTTTTTCCTTCTTTTGCAATAGGGTTTCATCATGTTGCCCACACTGTTCTCAAAGTCTTGGGCTCAGGTTATCTTCCTGCCTTAGCCCACATAGCTTGGGCAATAGATGTATACCACTGAGCCTAGCTCTAGATATTTGATAATAAGAAATTGTTGGGCTGGGGTTGTGGCTCAGTGGTAGAGTGCTTGCCTCATATGTGTGAGGCACTGGGTTTGATTCTCAGCACTGCATATAAGTAAATGAATAAAATAAAGGTCCATCAACAACTAAAAAAAAAAGAAAGAAAGAAATTGTTAATTCTTTCATTCATTACCCTCAAGCTTTAAAAAATGACAAATTTACAAAGTTATAAAAATAATAAACTCTCCAATAACCTTCACTTAGTTAACCATCTATTAATACTTTACTTTATTTGCTTCATTTTTTCTTATGTGTGTATATGCGTATTTTTTTTCCTTAGACAACTAGAATTATTCGCAGGCACTGAAATATTTAAAACTAAACAGACTGGCAGTTAACTTTTCAGAGTAAGGGGATTTGATTTTCCTAATTAACTATAATGTAATTGTCAGGAAGTGGTATGGAAGTACTCCGAAAAATTTTTAAAATTAATATAATTATGTAAATAAGTCCATACTCAAATTTCTCCAATTGTTATAATGATATTCTTTATAAACTGTTCTTCTTCTTCTTATTTTTTGGTATTGGGGATTGAACTCAGGGGCACTCAACCCCTAAGCCACATCCCCATCCCTATTTTGTATTTAGAGACAGGGTCTCAATGAATTGCTTGGGATCTTGCCATTGCTGAGGCTGGCTTTGAACTCGTGATCCTCCTGTCTCAGCCTCCTGAGATTAAAGGCACGTGCTGCCGCACCCTGCATAAACTGTATTTCTTTTGATCTAACTCAAAGAAGGATCACACATTGCATTTGTTTGTCACATCTCTGTAATCTTTAGTTCAGAATAGTTCTGCCCATCTTATTTTTATCTTTCATAAAATGGACATTTAGTAACATATTTTTAGGTATGATATGTGGTCATTAAAAAGAAAACAAAGGCACAGTTGCACATGCCTATAACCACAGTGATTTAGGAGGCTAAGGAAGGAGGGTTACAAGTTCTAGGCAAGCCTGGGCAACTTAGCAAGACACTACTTCAAAATAAAATATAGGCTGGGTAGATTACCCTTCAGTGCAATCCCTAGACCAAGGGGAAAAAAGAAAGAGAAAGTGGGAAAGGGAAAGAGAAAGAGATTGATTCATCTTTTTTTTTTTAATATTTATTTTTTTAGGTTTAAGTGGACACAATATCTTTATTTTACATTTATGTGGTTCTGAGGATAGAACCCAGTGCCTCATGCATACTAGGCAAGCGTTCCACCACTGAGCCACAACCCCAGTCCCTGATTCATCTTTTTAAGAATACTGAAATGTTGGGCTAGGGATATAGCTCAGTTGGTAGAATGTTTGCCTTGCATGCATAAGGCCCTGAGTGCAATCCCCAGCACCACAAAAAAAAAAAAAAAAAAAAAAAAAATACTGAAATGTTGCCAGGCATGGTGGTGCACACCTGTAATCCCAGCAGTTTGGGAGGCTGAGGCAGGAGGATCACAAGTTCAAAACCAGCCTCAGTAAAAGCAAAGTGCTAAGCAATTCAGCAAGACCCTGTCTCTAAATAAAATACAAAATAGGGCTTGGGATATGGCTCCAAATGTGGCTGAGTATCCCGGGGTTCAATCTCCAGTACCAAAAAAAGAAAACTGAAGTGTTTCCAGAATAAGTAGTATAGTGCTGAGGACTGTTGAAAGGTGAGTGGATGGGAGCATAGAAAAAATAAAATTGGACATTAGTTAATAATTGGTAAAGCTGATGATGGGTATATGAAAGTTCGATTCTGTCTACTTCTTAGACTGTTGTTACAATGTTGCAGAGCATAGTGGCAGATGTCTGTAATCCCAGCCACTCACAAATTGGAGGTCAGGCACAGCAATTTAGTGGGGCCCTCAGAAACTCAGTGAGGCCCTCAGCAACCTATTGAGACAGGTATCAAAATAAAAAACAAAAAGGATGTGGGCTGGGGTTGTGGCTCAGTGATAGAATGCTCACCTAGCACACATGAGGCATTGGGTTCACACCTCACATAAAAATGAAATAAAGATATTGTGCCGACCTACAACTAAAACATTGAAAAAAAGGGGTTGGGGGTTGAGGATGTAGTTCAGTGGTAAAGTGCCTCAGGGTTAAATCACCAGACCCCCAACCCAAAACCAAAAAGTTAAAATGCTGCTGCTTTGTAGAAACTTTTATATTGAATATGGAAAAGAGAATTCATGACATTGATTCATAGGTTTAGGGAGTTAGACATTTAACAACCAGGTATCAACCTAGTAAAATAGGTTTAATTTGAACTCACTTATTAAATACAAAAGAGAAGGTGGGAAAGAGAAAGAGATTGATTCATCTTTATAAGAATACTGAAATATTGGGATGGGGATATAGCTCAGTTGGTAGAGTGTTTGCCTTGCATGCATAAGTAATGTTTTTTAAGTAATGTAATACTAAATTATACTGAAAAAGCTATAAGTAGAACATCTATTATAAATACAGAAGTTAAAAACAATGAGACTGCAAATTTGTTAACTACAATTGTGTAAAAGACTGTTTCAACAATGCAAAAAGTCACAAAATACAGTTAATAGAATCATTTATTTCTAAAACAATACATTCATCACTTCTCATAGTTATAAGCCTACAAATTAACATCTGTATTATCAGTTTAACAGAAAATGTAATATCTCGAAACTATGAGAATAGTATAATGATTCCTATATACTTATCACCTCGCTTTAGCAACTCAAGGTCAATCTTGTTTTAGATTCATTCACCTATTTCCCATCCTATCTATCCTATTTCCTGGCTCACCCTTGTCCTCCACATGTGTTTGGAAGCAAATCCAAAATATAGCATTTCATCTGAAAGTACTTTGGTATATCTCTAAAGAACTTTTTAAAAACTCGAGTATAATATCATTATCACACCTTAAAATTCCTTGATATCAGAAAATATCTAGTAAGCTTCAAATTTCAACAATTGTCTCTATTTTTATTTATTTTTCTCTAGAAGAAAATGATTTTGTTTTCTAGGGCTGAGGGAATAAAATTAAAGTTTTATAAAAAAAAAAACAACATAATAACCAGTGGTGGATTCAAACTAAAATAGTAACATTTATCAGATACAATTTTTTTTAATATTTTATTTTTTAGTTATAGTCGGACATAATAGCTCTATTTCTTTTTATGTGGTGCTGAGGATTGAACCCAGGACCTTGCACATGCTAAGCGAGTGCTCTGCCACTAAGCCACAACCCCTGCTGAGATACAATTTTTCAAAAATATTTATTTTTTAGTTGTAGTTGGGCACAATACCTTTTATTTATTTATTTTTTATGTGACGCTGAGGATCGAATCCAGGACCTCACACATGCTAGACAAGCACTCTACCGCTGAGAAACAACCCCAGCGCCCAGATACAATTTTTATATTCCCAATAAGTTTATACCAAATAAATTATAAACAATGCTTCTACTTTAAATTTCTATTGGATCATGGCTTAATTACTTAAAAAAAAAACCAAAAAACAGTTCTCTTGAGATATAATTCATGTACCACTAAATTCACCCTTTAAAAATGTACAATTCAGTGGATTTTAGCATCTTTGCAAAGTTGAACAACTACCATCACTATCTAAGTTCAAATGTTTTCATGACCCCAAAAAGATCCCATATAAATTAAGTCATTCTCTCTTATAGTCTTGGCAACCATTTAATCTACTTTGCTTCTATAGATTTCCCAGTTCTGGATATTTCATATAAATGGAACCATACAATAGATGGATAGCCTTTTGTGACTAGTGTCTTTTATTTAGCAGTGTTTTCAAGGTTCATCCATGCTGTAGTATGTGTCAGTATATCATTCTTTTTACAAATAATATCCTATCACATGGATATGTTACATTTTGTTTAAGTATTCATCAGTTGATGGATATTTGGGTAGTTTCCAAATGGGGGATATTATCCCAAAAACTTTAAATTTTTTTGCAAATAATGGAGATTGAATCCCAATGAACTACATCTCTATTCCTTTATACATTTTAGTTTTGTTTTTGCCATGTTGGGGATGGAACCCAGGGCTTCATGTATGCTGAACAAGCACTCGACCACTGAGCTACATCCTGAACCCTATATTTATTTTGAGACAGGGTCTCACTAAGTTGATTAGACTGGTCTTGAACTTACAATCCTCCTGACTCAGCCTCCCAAGTGACTGAGATTATAGGTGTGTGCCACCACAAGTGGCTCAAAAGCTTTTCACAGATTATTTTTCAAATCAAATCCAAATAAGGCTCATACATTGAAATTAATTTATATGTCCCCTCAGCTACTTTAATCAATAGGTTTTTCTTCATTTCTTTCCCTTTTATTTGCTGAAGAAAAGAATTGCTTGCCATGTAGTTTTCCACTATCTACACTGGACCTATTACTTTGTGTCATTGTGTTCCTTTGTCCCCAATATTTCCAGGAAATGAGCAATCAAATCTGTAAGCATGATCACCTTCCCATCTGTTTTGGCAAGAATATGTTACAGGTGGTTCTGTCATCTTGGTTTTTTGATGTGCAATAATCAGGAACAAAATTCTACGTGTACATGTGCTTCTATTGAAGCAGTAGAGTAACATTTCAATTTATTTCCCAATTCTTTCTTCATGAGTTCTAAAAAATGCTGGCCTGTCAAGACACCATAACTCAGTGCAGAGATGTCTTCAGGGAACTCCAGAATCATACAACCCTGTCATTGTACCATTTATAAACTTAACTGCCATTTTCTTACATGTATTATGAAACATTCATTGATATGACAGTTTCCTAAACAAATGCTATGAAACAATTTCTAAAGTTAATTACCAATAGTTTGATACTTTAAAGTCACCAAAAATCTTGGGGACTTAACATTGCATTCCCTCCATCACAATAAACTCTGAGAGACATCTATATAATGTACTTTATCCAGAGAAGTAACTACGTATTCTTATGCTTTAATTATTTCTTTAAGTTATTGTGTTCACAAAACAAAGCAGTATGTCCAACCAGGTATAATTTGACAAAAGTTACACAGACTTTGACAAAAGTCACTGGAAACCTAAACAGTTAATCGTTTTTAAAAATTTGACTTTTTCTGAATAACTCATACTATAGCACCAACACTATATCAATAGCACCTGTGATTTGAGCCTTTAGGACAACTCTGAACTTTACATATGTTACAAAGGAATGCATTCTTACCTCTAAAATCTCAGTGAATGATTAAAATAACAAGTTAGGGCAGGTTAACTTGAGTCAAACATGTTATATGTAAATAAAATTTTAAGCTCATACTTAACTAAATGCCAACTATGCAAAAAATGCTTTGAAATTGTATTAATCACCAAGTTAACATAGCATTTGGTTTTAGCTTTTTTTAACATAGCATTTTTTTTAATTGAAAAATTATCCAGTTCTGAATTAATAACAAATCCCTACTTAATAACACTTCCCTTCATGAACCTATTATAATAGGTCGCTGTAGAATACACTTCATATTTCAATAACTTATTTAAAAATATTTTTATTATGAAGTAAGACCGTCTCCATTTGGTTGCTAATCTGAACCAAATTTGTGTGCTAAGGAATTCTCTTATGAAATGAATGAAAAAATAAAAGTAAAATACCTTAAAATGTCCCGTGCCTTCATTAGCACTGAAAAATGAGAGCAAAGTTAATCAATATTTAATACTTTAAGTTAGATGTCTAGTCATAAAACAACAGAAAAATAACTTGAATATAAATATTTGAGAAACATCAGTCTAATGTAAAAGTCACCTAAGTCTTTAGGAAATAAATAAATGTAATTGTCATTTCTGCCACCTAGTGGTAAGATGAAGGCAGTTTTATCCAGCCACTACCATCCATACTTCAGAAGTTAAAAATACATTCTTTATAGAAAACGTCTAGAATTTTATTTACTTGCCATCTCATCTAGCATTATTAGTATATAATTGAAAATTTAAAAAATGTATATATTTACAATGTACAATGTGCCATTTCAGCTTCAATATATATGTACAACCAAATGATTAAATTGAGATAATATATCCATCCCTTCATAACTTTCTTTGTGGGCGAGGCCCACTGCAGATAGAACCCAGATGTACTTTGTCACTGAGCTATACCCTCAATCCTTTTTATTTTGAGACACGGTCTCACTAAGTTGCTGAGGGTCTTGCAAAGTAGCTGAGGCTGGCCTAGAATTTTCGATCCTCCTACTTCAGCGTCTCAAACTGCTGGGATTATAGGCAAATACCACCAGGTCCAGCTCATATACTTGTTTTGTGTGTGTGTGCAGTGAGAATATTTAAGCAATTTTTCAAGCACATAACACATTATTATTAATTGTAGTCATCATGTTGTACAATAAATTTGCAAAAAAGGATATCGTTAATATTTAGATTTTCCCCACACTTATTGTAACATTTTCCAACTTGAAGAACAATGTTTGTTTTTTAAAATCATAATGAATGTATTTTCCCTCCACAGTAATTTGATATAATTTCTTACAAGAAGGCTGCCACCTCTCTGCTGTTTTACTTGTAACATAACCACTGGGCTTGATTTTACTGTTTGCCTTTTACAGAAAAGCCCAAAGGGATTTCTTTATTATATCACAGGGAGATAAGGAGCACTAACTTGTGTTGAGCATATACTGTGCTCCAGGCATTATCTTCTTATACTATGTATGATTTTCATTTAATTCTGACAATAGCCCTACAAATCAGGTATGGGTATTCCTATTCTACAGATGGGGAAATTGAGATCATAGAGGTTGAATAACTTGCTTCAAGTCACACAGAGCTATATATGATAAAGCTGGTATTCACACTTCATATGTTCCTTCTTCCCTATCATGTTATGAACAAGCAATATCACAATTGCATTATCTCCACAGTATTCTTTATTATAAAAATATAATACCTAAAAGGGGTTGGGATTATAGCTCAATGATAAAGTGCTTGCCTACCATTCACAAGGCTCTGGGTTCAATCCCTAGCACCATACACATACACACCAAACACACACACATGTTTATACAGAGATAGACATTATATATATAATATGCTGCATAATTTGTATACTATATTAATATACGTCTATATATTAGGTTAGAAACAATTGTTTATATAATATAGATATCTTAATAAAGTACAAATATATTACATATATATAAGATTACAATATAACATTAGAGTTATAAAATAAAACTTCTATTCATTACAAGAATGATCGCTTGGGCTAGGTGTGCCTTCTGTGGTAAAACATGTGCATGCACAAGATTTGGGTTCAACCCCCAGCATCAAAAAACAAACAACAACAAAAAAATGCCTGAAGAATGCGAGATGTATGGGCAAATGACTTCTGCCTGAATATCTAGAGGGATTTTCTTTTCCTTTTCTCTTTGTACTGGGAGATAAACCCAGGGATGCTTTACTACTGAGCTACATCCTCAGCCTTTTTTAAATTTTTTCTTTTGAAACAGGATCTGGCTAAGTTATTCAAGCTGTCTTCAAATATTTGATCCTCCTGCCTCAGTCTCCCAAATCACTGGGATTACAAGCATGTATCATCATGCCAACTTCCAGAAAGTTTCTTAACTGACAAAGGGAGCCCATTCTACTTGTGGGCAACTTTGTTAGAAAGCCTTTCTTGTACTAAATTGAACATATTTCTCCTGGCAACCTATACCTTACTACTGGCCTCATTTTGTCTATTGGTGCTCTTGTAAATTAGATCTTTCTCATGTGATAATTCGACTTAAAAAAGTTTTGGGGGGCCAGGTGCAGTGGTGCATGCCTATAATCCCAGCAATTCAGGAGGCTAAGGCAGGAGGATGGTGAGTTCAAAGCCAGCCTCAGCAAAAGTGAGGCACTAAGTAACTCAGTGAGACCCTGTTTCTAAATAAAATACAAAATAGAGCTGGGAATGTGGCTATAATCCCCAGGACCACCCCCCCCCAAAAAAAAAATTTTGCTAAATTGCTGAGGCTGACTTTGAATTCATGATCCTCCTGTCTCAGCCTCCCGAGCTGCTGGGATTATAGGCATTTACTACCACACCTGGCTCCATGCGATCATCATCTAAAGATCTGAAACTAACTATTTTGTTCTTCCACAGCCAAATAAAATACATACATTTAGAAACCTTTTTTTTTAGTTGTAGACCAACACAATAGCTTTATTTATTATATGTGGTGCTGAGGATCCAACCCATTGCCTCACACGTGCTAGGAAGCACTCTACCGCTGAGCCACAACCCAAGCTCTCAAACCTTTTATTATTTTGA
The DNA here is from genome assembly GCF_021218885.2 of Marmota monax. NCBI lineage: Eukaryota > Metazoa > Chordata > Mammalia > Rodentia > Sciuridae > Marmota > Marmota monax. The sequence goes on from NW_026692881.1 coordinate 19,213,183, forward strand.
TTACACCTTGATTTACCAACCTCTCTCAAAATGTGATACCTACCCAGAGATGATCACAGTACTTTTGATGGGCAAATGCAAAATACAGTGGATATTACCTCTCTGGTTTACAAAAAACTACTATGCATCAAGTTTTAGCCATATCATACTCATATATCCTATGAATCCGATTTTTTTTAGCATTTATATGTTGTATAGAGTACCATGCACGACCTAACCAATCTTTCATTCTCTTTGCTTTCTTTACTTATTTATTGTAAATAAATACAAGCACTCTACCACTGAGCCACAACCCCAGGCCTCTGCATTATTTCAATCTTAAGAACATGGTAAAAGGGCTGGAGCTGTAGTTCAACAATAGAGTACCTGTCTAGCACATGTGAGGCACTGAGTACAATCCTCAGCACCACATAAAAATAAATTAAGAAAGGTATTGTGTCCATCTATAACTAAAAAAAAAAAAAAAAAAAAAAAAATTTTAAAAGAATATCAGATGGACATTATTACCCTAGGTATGTACAAACGGTGTGTCTCTAAACCATGTACAACCAGAGAATTGAAATGTTGCACTCCACTTGTGTACAATGAATTGAAATGCATTCTGCTGTCAGATACAACTAAGTAGAACAAATAAAAATAAGCCTAATCAAAAAAAAGAACATGGTGGGGGGGAGCTGGGATTGTGGCCCAGTGGTAGAGTGCTCACCTAGTGCATGCAAGGCCCTGGGTTTGATCCTCAGCACCACATAAAAATAAATAAAATAAAGGTATTATGTCCAACTACAACTAAAAAAAAATTTTTTTTTTTTTTAAAAAAGAACATTGGGAGGCTGATTCAGGAGGATCATAGGTTCAAAGCCAGTCTCAGCAATAGCAAGGCACTAAGCAACTCAGTGAGACCTGTCTCTAAATAAAATACAATAGGGCTTGGGATGTGGCTCAGTGGTTGAGTGTCCCTGAGTTCAATCCCCAGTATCCCCCCCCCAAAAAAATAGAACACGTTAAGAACTGTTAAGAACACACCGAGGGGCTGGGGATGTGGCTCAAGCGGTAGCGCGCTCGCCTGGCATGCGTGCGGCCCGGGTTCGATCCTCAGCACCACATACAAAATGGAGATGTTGTGTCCGCCGATAACTAAAAAATAAATATTAAAAAAAAAAAAAATTCTCTTTCTCTCTCTCTCTCTTTAAAAAAAAAAAGAACACACCGAGGGGGCTGGGGTTATAGTTCAGCAATAGAGTGCTGGCCTAGCACATGAAAGGCCCTGGGTTCGATCCTCAGCACCACATAAATAAATAAATAGATAGATAGATAGATAAAGGTATTGTATACAGATAAAGGTATGTATATATAGAACACACTGAGTATTTGTTGTTTTTACAACAAACCTGTGAGTTGCTGTTAGAATTCTCAATTTAGAAATATAGAACTGAAGGGCTGGGGATGTACCTCAGTAAAAGAGCACTCGCCAAGGGCTGGAGTTGTGGCTCAGTGGTAGAACCTTGTCTAGCACATATGAGGCACTGGGTTTGATCCTCAGCACCACATAAAGATAAATAAATAAAATAAAGCTATTGTGTCCATCCAAGACTAAAAGAAATATTAAAAAAAAAAAGCACTCACCTAGGTGAGGCCCTAGATTCTAAATTTTTCTAAGAAAGGCATTTTATTCTGTGAGTTATGTAAGTATAGTATCTGAGAACGTTTGACACATGCCAACTCTATGACCACGATAAGTCTGTTTTACAAAGCTGCACTCTAAAGGAATATACCATATCCTACAGTGTTTGAAGCAATTGATTTGAATTAGATATCTAACTACTTTGGAAAATAACTTGGCAAAATCAAAATAAAATTGAGAAGAAATATATCCTAAGACTCAGCAGATCTATACCCTTAGATCTACTACATATGCACAAAAAAGATCCGTAGAAAAATGTTTCTAGCAACACTGTAATAGCAAAAAACAACAACAAAAATAAACACCTGGAAACCACCAAATTGTTTAGCAGTACAAGAAAAGGTACATCATCACATATTCATTTTAATGAATTATCAGACAATGGTGAAAATGAATGAATTAGTGTTATACTTTCTAACATGAGTGATTCACAAAATTGAGTAAAAATAAGCAAGTTAAAAAACACACTATGCAATTAAAGTTTTTAAATTTGTAAAAACAATTCTATATGTTGTTTAGAAAAGGATACATTTTGTTAAGCCTATGAAAAATGATAATAAACCCTACTTTTAGGAAAGTTGTTATTAACTTCTGAGGGAGAGAGATGAACAGAATAGGTAGCCATGATAGCTACATTACTAATGGTTTCTTTCTTTCTTTCTTTTTTTTTTATTGGTACCAGGGATTGAAACCAGGGACACTTAACCACTGAGCCACATCCTCAGCCCCCAGGCACCACCCCTCTATTTCAATCTCACTCTTTCTTTCTAGAACAGTCTAAATTGCTCAGGGCCTCGATAAGCTGATGAGGCTGGACTTGAACTTGCAATCCTCCTTTCTCAGGCTCCAGAGTTGCTGGGATCACAGAAATGTGCCACCACATCTGGCCTAATGGTTTATTTCTTAAACCAGATGATGAAGCTATCCATGGCTATTGTGCTATTTTTTTTTTAATATTTATTATTTTTTAGTTGTAGGTGGACACATATCTTTATTTCATTTTTATGTAGTGCTGAGGTTTGAACCCAGGCCTCACATGTGCTAGGCTCGAATTCTACCACTGAGCTACAATCTCAGCCCCAATTGAGCTATTTATACCTTTTTCTAAATCTTAAATATTCTATATTTTATTTATTTAGGTACTAGGGGTTGAACAGAGAGGCATTTTGCAACTAAACTGTATCCCTAACTCTTTTTTATTGTTTGAGATATGGTCTGGCTTAATTGCTGAGGCTTGTCTTAAAATTGTGATCTACCTGCCTTAGCCTCCCCAGTCACTGGGATTATGGGAGTGTGTCATCATACCTGGCTCCATATTATTATTTTTGGTACCAGGGATTGAACCCAGGGATGCTTAACCACTAAGCCACATCCCAGCCCTTTTATTTTTAGAGAGGATTCTGCTAAGTTGCTTAGGGTCTTGCTAAATTGCTGAGGCTGGCTTTGAACTTGAGATCCTCCTGTCTCAGCCTCCTAAGCTGCTGGGATTCTAGGCATGCACCACTGTCCCCAGCTCCATAATTAATTTTTAAAGGGATATAAGAAAAACTTGATTTTACCTGAGTTTTGAATAACTTTATAATTTTGGGACTTAAAAAAAAAGTCCTTGTTGGGCTGGGGATATAGTTCAGGTTGGCAGAGTGCTTGCTTTGCATGCACAAGGCCCTGGGTTCAATCCCCATTACCACCAAAAAAAAAAAAAAAAAAAGAAGAAGAAGAAGAAAATGTCTTTGTTAAGATCAATGGGTAGACTTTTAGGATACTCACCCAATGAACTCCAGTAATAAAGACATGTCAAGTTCAGGTGGAATACGAAACACTGATTCTAGGACTTTCTTAGTTCTTCCTTTGCTTGAAGGGACTGACTGTGGAACAGCTATTTGATAACCAAACAAGAAAGCTGATTTAGGATAAATTTTTCATAAAGTAAGATATTTCAAAAAAATAATTATATGTGTATTAGAATTATGTTGACTAAAATGTCATAAAGCACTCAATCCTCCTTTCATTAATAGTATCAACTAATGTCAAAATTAGTGAAATTAACAGCAAATCAAGGACCTCCTCCACAATGGAAAGCTGAAGTATGTGGCTGGTTTATCAGGGCCACAGAGAGTTCACCAGAACATCAATATTTGTAGATAACACTTTTTAAACACTACTATGTGCCAGGGTTCATGCTTAGCAATTACATACATTTCATTTTTTTTAAAACTGATAAGAAAAAAACCCCTGAAGCTTAGTAGATTAGGCAATTTGCCTACAGTCAACAGGATTTAAACCCAAATCTATCTGACTTCTATACTGTGTGTGATATTACCAGCATCATAAAAACTAATGTCTGAGCAGTTACTATGTGCCAGGCACTGTTTTAAGTGCTTATATTACTGATTTTTTTTTTTTAATGAACTGCTTCTATAACCCCTCTTTTAAAGATGAGGAAACTGACGCATTGAAGTAACTTGCTAGAGTCACCTAATAAAATGGTAGAGCTAGGAGTGAATTCAGAAAATCTAGCTCCAGGGCCTGTACACCCTAATTCTTTTATTCTTATGAACAATTAAATTGGGTTACACTGTAGCACTGCCCTCAAAACATTTCTCTTTCATCACATAATAACTAGCTATCCCCAAAAAAGAACTTCAAAGGCCATGATTTCAGTAAGTTAGTATTCTGTAATCTATAAATACATTATAGTATACACCCAAACTTACCAGGTTTAGGTACTTCTAGACCTCTTTCTTTATAGAAATCATGCATTTGCTTTTTTTCTCCTAAAAAATGATAAAACACAAACTAAATTACACTTAAAATGTAACTAGTAGAATCAGAGATGCTGGGGTTCACAACTATGTAATAAAAGAAACTTACTTTCCTCTAGATTGATCACTAATTTGTACACTATATCTTGTAATTGTCGGTCCAACCTAATAAAAGGAAAGGATGGAGAATACCTCAGAATTCATAAAAATGCATTTTCCTACAGTGATTTAAGTGTGTTTTCCCAGGGGAATGGGCATCTCCTTTTTCAGTGGCAAGTTACTTTTAGGTCTCACTTAAAGCTCCTGAGACATAACTCACCGAGGAGAATCTCAAGTAATTAGTCACAAGTACTCATAGATTCTTAAATGGGTCACTAAATTATTCCCTGTGTTTTGGTATTATTCCCTCAAAAAGAATGTGAGCTTGAGGGTAGACACTGTATTTTTAACTTCTGTGTATCATCTATAAAACACTCTTCTATCAAGGCAATACAAAATCAACAGTATTTTCTGAGAAAATTAAATTACTCTACTTTCAGTATTTTTCTTCTCTTTAGAAATTAAACATTCACTAAAACTTGTCTTAACAGCTATAATGATCCATAACAGATAAGTTGTACTACAGAGGCCAGTTGTTTCAGGTCTTACTTCTAAAAAAAATTCTAAATACTGTATGATAAAAATGACAAGACTAAACTAGCCCCATCAACTTGTATGATGGGATTTAAAAACCTCAAATAAAGAGGCTTGTTTCCCTTTCTTTTTCTTTTCCTATCTTTTACCTCTCTTTTCAAATCCCCAGTAGATACCACAGTGCCTGGTACATAGTAAGTGCTCTACACACATTTCTTTAAAGAATACGTAGTTCTCTTTCTTCTAATTTTGAGGGAGTAAAGAATTTATTCCCAACTACACAACTTCAAGCTTTCAGAAAAAGTATACTTAAAACAATTGTTACATAAATATTCCTCTTACCTTATATTGTAAAGTGGTTGTGTCTGATGTACAACTACGTTGCATTTTGGACATCTGTTGCTATAGTAAAAATGTCTTACAATGCAGCTTTTACAAACTGTTAAAAAGAAAAGTTTAAATTAGGATTCTTTAAACATTTCAAAAATTAATGATGTTATTTAGAAATGTAAACTGTATGCTTACACGTATGAAGACATTCTGTAATGGTAGTTGCATCTATTAAATAACCCTTGCAAATGGAACACAAGATATATGGTGTCAGCTCAGCAAGATTAATCAGGCGCTGCAAATGCAATGGAAATAGTTTTAAAATACGTCTTTGCCTTCTCAAATTCTTTTCCTCCCCAACTAAACACATATATAATTTTTTAAAAAATACTTTTTAATTGACAATGGACCTTTATTTTATTTGTTTATATGCCATTCTGAGAATCCAACCAGTGCCTCACACATGCTAGGCAAGTGCTCTATCACTGAGCCACAATCCCAGCCCCTAATTTAATACATTAGAATAAATAAACTTCATTTTTTCCCCTGCCTTTCTGCACACTGGGGATTGAACCCAATGGCACTTTACCACTGATCTACATTCCCAACTCTTTTGCTGAGGTGGCCTCTAACTTACATCCTCCTGCCTCAGACTTCTCAGCAGTTGGGATTAAGGGCCTGTGCCCAGCTGCCTTCTCAAATTCTTAAACTAGCAGGTGAGGTGGTCTGGGTCTGTATTCCCAGCTACTTTGGAAGCTGAAGCAGGAAGATCTCAACACTGAAAGCTGGAGATCAGCTCCGGCTACTCAGTGAGAAAGGTCTCAAAACAATTTAAACCACATCTCAGCAGGGCACGGTGGAGCATGCCTGTAATCCCAGGTTTGGGAGGCTTAGGCAGGAGGATCTGGCGTTCAAAGCCAGCTTCAGCAACGGTGAGACGCTAAGCAACTCGGTGAGACCCTATCTCTAAATAAAATACAAAATTGGGCTGGGGATATGGCTCAGTGGTTGAGTACCGCTGAGTTCAAACCCCGGTATCACCTCCCCTCACCCCCCAAAAAAACCCCACATCTCAAGATCTGTTACAAACAGCATGAAACTTAATTACAACATGGAAATCTATACCTCTAACCCTTCAAACTCCTACTAAAAGTTACAATGATACAATATAAAGCAATGTTTCAGAGGGATCTCAATCTCTTGGATATGCAGTATACTGGCAGTGAAAGAAGGCCTCATTACACCTTACACATTGCTTAGAAAATGGGCAAACATTACACATACTGGAGGACAAGTTTAATAATTTGGTCAGTTGCATTACCTAACTTGATGAAGAATGTGCTACTACGTTAAAAAAAAAAAAAAAAAAAGAAAGAAAAGAAAAACCACCCTCCGTTTACAGAATGAATAGGTAGAGTGCCTATTATCTGGGTCGCACTGTAAACCCGTGGACTGCAAGGGGCACGGCACCCTAGGAGTCTAATCCGTCCGTCAAGCAGTAACCTCAATAATTATTTGCAGAATGAATGACTGGGACCCAGAGGGCCTGAGCAACCTACGGAGACCTCACAAAACAAGTCGGCTGGGAATCGGCCAGGGTCAGAGGCCTCCCCCAGCCACACGCCTGGGCAGGCAGGGCGAGGAGGGCTTGAGGTACACACGAGTGCCTAGGGCTGCAGCAGAGAGCCGGGGTCGGCCCCGGGGACCCGCGAGGGCGAGCTAGGTCCTCGAGGCCACGAGGCCCAGCAAGATCAAGCGGGGGCCATATATACCTCCTCTTCGTCCTCAGAGTCCGGCCGGCCCCCTTCCAGCCTCAGCGAGAAGTGGCTCAGCTCTTCCTCCTCCTCCTCCTCTTCCTCCTCCAACTCCTCATCCTCTTCCAGCTCCTCGTCGTAGTCTTCGAAGCGACCCCTCAAGCGGCCCAGGCTGCGCTCGGGCTCCAACTCAGGGGGCCGGGAGCCGGAGCAGCCTGGAGCCCCCACCTCGGGCAGAGGAGCCGGGCCCTCCTCGCCGGCCGCGGGCGGCTGGATGAGGGCAGGTGGGGACACGGGAGGCGGCGGCGGCATGACTGCGGCTCCCTCCGCCGTGGCAGCTCCCGCGTTGCCTGCCGTGATCGCCGCGACCCCTTCCATGGCCCCGGCAAAATCGGACCAGAAAAGCTAAGTGCCGCGACGGGAGAGCGCGGGAGTTCAGTCGGACCGCCTTCACTGACAGTGCGCAGGCGCGGGAGCCCTGCAGGGGACGCTGGGAGATGTGGTTCACCTAGGCCAAGGTGAAGCGGGACGCTCAGGTATATGGGGCGGAGCTCGCGGCTCGCACCTTAAAGTAATCTCACCCAATTTTGCCTTTGAAAGGCTTGATTCTTGGCACTAACTTTAAAAATGACTAAACTACCTCAGTTTCAGACAATGATATGCTTGACATCAATTTATGCAGAACACTGAACTAAATGCCATATGATGTTGCATTATGAATCAAGATGATTTCAGTTCGAATACAAATTACATGTTTCTTCTGTGGCAAATTATATTCACCCAAGCTTATTTCCCTTTACAAGTATGAGATTCCTATTTTGAAATATGTAAATTTATTTATTTTAAGGAATTATACATTATATTGCCACAGGATGTAAATCTATCCAATATTGGAAGGTTGTCCATTATACGCTATCACATAATGAAAAATTAATTCTATTTAGATCAACGAACATTTATTGAGGGTCTTCTATAGCAGAAACTGAGACCCACACACATCCTCTTCCCCACTCCCCACCCCTGATTTTATTAGAAGAGAGTTTTGGAGTTGAATTACATTATCCTTACTAAGATAATATCTGTTAATGTCAGAATGTCTGCAAGACAGCCAGGTTCAGGAAGTCAAATGCTCCTTAGCTTAACAATTCTGGGGGGCAAGGGGGCAAGGTCACATTTCATAAAATATGTTGTTACTGAATTAAAGTCAGTTTGATCATGTGTTAAAATGGACAAATTATTTTATCTTACCAATGGTATAATAATGAAGGTAAGGATGCAGAATAGGCTTTTCATTTGTTGGTGACAGTTTAAGTAATTCAACCTTAAAGAAGGGAATTTGGTGCCAGGTATGATGGTACGTATCTGTAATCCCAGTGACTCAGGAGGTAGGAGGATTGCAAGTTCAAGGCCAGTCTGGGCAACTTAGTGAGACCTTATTTCAAAATAAAAAAATTAAAAAGTAACTGGGGATATAACTCAGTTGTTAGAGTGCTTGCCTCATATGACCAAGGCCCTGAATTTAATTCCCAGCACCAAAAATATAAATAAATAAATAAATAAATAAATAAGGACTGAGGATATAGCTCAATGGCAGTGTGCCCCTGAGTTCAATCCCTAATACTAAATAAATAAATAAATAAAATAAAAAGAAAGAAAGAAATAGTGGCAAAATCATATCAATAGTTAGTTAAAGTATTGGGATTAATGTGGTTTTTCTTTGTTGTCTTTTCTGTAATGTGTGATCTTTTTTTTAATAAAAATTGTATGTGATTAAAGCTTGAAGAAACAGGGGCTGGGTTTGTGGCTCAGTGATGGAGCACTTGCCTTGTACATGTGAGGCACTGGGTTCAATCCTCAGCACTACATACAAATAAATAAATTAAATAAAGGTATTATGTCCATCTACAACTAAAAAATAAATAAATAAAAGACTGAAAAACAGATGAAAATTATCAATGAAAAAAGCTAAGTAGAAAAAAAGGTTTTTCATGGAAATAGACATGTTAATTTTAAGTTTCATATGGAGAAATACAAATGTAAGAATATCCAGGAAGTTGGGTGTTGTGGCCCAGGCTTGTAATCCCACCAGCTCAGGACGCTGAGGCAGAAGGATCATTAGTTCAAAGCCATCCTCAGCAATTTAGGGAGGTACCGAGCAACTCAGGGAAGCCCTGTCTTTAGATAAAATATTTTAAAAGGCTGGCAGTGTGGTTCAGTAAGCATCCCTGGTACAAAAAAAAAAAAAAATAGCCAGGAAAACACTGTAAAACAAAAGCTACAGATGGACAACCTCTACCAAATATTAAGGCCTTCTTAATGAAAATCTTGTGTGTCTTACTGTGTGAATAAACAGACAAACCAGAGAGCCCAGAAATGAATAAAAGTGTTAGGGGACAGATTAGAAAGATGGGAACAAGAGGTTAAGAGAATAATTCTACAAAATGGGCCAACTGTGCTGACTCCCACATGCTTTCTTTTCCAAAAAGCAATTTGCCTGCAGCCCTGCCTGACCTAAGTGGCCTAAGTGAACAAGATATGTCACATTCTTCAGCAAACTGCAGGAGAAATACAGGCCCAAAATAATGTTGATAAAAGGAATCCAAGTTACCCTGAAGAGAGAGACTTTTTTGACCAGACCCTGAAACTCTGGGAGATAAGGATTGTCCATTAACTAGGAGGATAGTCCATTTAACCATTAAATCCATAAAAATGTATGGTTAGAGGGGCTGGGATTGTGGCTCAGAGGCAGAGCGCTTGCCTAGCACACATGAGGAACTGGATTCAATCCTCAATCCACATAAAAATAAATAAAGGTATTGTGTCCATCTACAACTAAAAAAATATTAAAAAAAAAAAACTGAATTGCAGGAGGTGCACATTGTCCTAACCCTCTCTGAGAGGACCCACTCTCTCCACTGAGTGTCCCCTTGCCTTTTCCTATCCCTTCAATAAACTCATTTCTGTTATTCTAAGTGACATGTCTGAAATCTTTCTGACTTGATCACAAGAATCAGGGCGTGAAAGGGGCCTTTACACTGCCTCAGTTTCCTGGAAGGCCCCAGCTCTGTAACAAAAGTACATATGGAACTTCAGTATATGTTAAAGATGACAAATCACTGAGGCAAAGATAGACTCTTTCATGAAAGTGCTTAGGAAAAATGGTTAATCATTTTGTGAGAAAAGAGTTAAAATAGCATGTTTGGTTACTTATTCTTTTCTGTGTTCAGGGAACTTTGAACTATGATTGACCTTTGGTCAACCTCTGGAAGTATGGCCTTTAACATTTTTTTTTTTAATATCCGTAATTGATGATTTGCTTGTGTGCACCTGGAGCAACAGACCATGCTGTGCCAGTCTGTCAAATTGCTTTGTACAAACATCAAGATTTATGATGCACATGCACCTGGTTTTGTGTTGGAGACCTGAGTTTTAGTTGCTAAGGCTGGCTGGGTAGCAGGATATGTCTCCCATATGACTAGGCCCTCATAAAATTCTGAGATCCTAAAACTCAAACATATCACATGTGTCCTTATGATTGGCTGCTACAAAGAAAGCATGTTCTGTATGGCCCTGGATAAGAAAGACACAGAAAGTGTATCTGCCCCTCTGGACTCTGCCAGTATGTTTTCTGCTGCTTTTGTTTTGTATCCTTTGCTGTAATAAACCTCTTTCTTGGGTATAACCTGCTACTGAGTCTTGTGAGTATTTTAAGTGAATTGCTAAATCCAAGGCAGTGTGGAATTTCTGAAATACTTTTCAAAAGAGAGTTAACAGCCATAACTCATATCATATGCAAGATTAAAGCTGAGATTGATTAGAAATTTAATTGTAAAAAAAAATAAATAAACCTCACAGGGCTAGGGGTTGTGGCTCAGTGGCAGAGTGCTTGCCTCACACATGTGAGGCACTGGGTTTGATCCTCAGCACCACATTAAAAAATAAATAAAACAAAATAAAGATACTAAAAAGAAAAAAAAAGCAAGCTGGGGATATAGCTCAGTTGGTAGAGTGCTTGCCTTGCATGCACAAGGCCCTGGGTTCAATCCCCAGCACAACAACAACAAAAAAAAGCAAATTACCTTTAAAAAAAGGATAAACCTTATAGGCTCTAGAAGAAAATATCGATAAAGTCCTCTTTAACAGGGTTGAAAGGAAAGTCAACCCATCTATGATTCTAAATCCAAATGCAATAAAAAGATTGATAAATTTGATTTCATAAAAAAACACACAGGCCCCCCAAAATATAAACAATATCAAAAGTTAATGAAAAAGTTGTAAGAAAAAAATTGCAACATCCATCTCTGATAAACAGTTACTACTGCATATAGCTCTATATGTTTCACTCACATTTATGATAATAAAATAACATCTTAATTTATTAACATTTTTTTTGATGATTGAATTGATATTTTATTTTATTATTTTTTTTTAATTTTTTATTGTTGGTTGTTCAAAACATTACAAATTTCTTGACATATCATATTCCACACTTTGATTCAAGTGGGTTTAATTTATTAACATATAATCTACTTTTTGTGTGTGTGTAATGCTTGGGATGGAACAAATTCAGGGTCTCACACATGCTAGGCAAGCACTCTACCCCTAAGCTATATCCCAGCCCTAAACCACTCTTATAAAATTATGGGAGGCAAAAAACCAAATGCCATGTGTTTTCTCTGATATAAGGAGGCTGATTCATGGTGGGGTAGGGAGGGGGAGCATGGGAAGAAGAGACAAATTCTAGATAAGACAGAGGGGTAGGAGGGAAAGGGAAGGGGAATAGGGTTAGAAATGATGGTGGAATGAGATGGACATCATTATCCAAAGTACATGTATAAAGACACAAATGGTATGAATATACTTTGTATACAACCAGAGATATGAAAAATTGTGCTCCGTATGTATAATATGAATTGTAATGCATTCCTCTGTCATATATAACAAATTAGAATAAAAAATTAAAAAAAAAAATTAGGAGAGGGCTGGGGCTGTACAGAGCACTGGCCTAGCATGTGTGAGGCACTGGGTTCAATCCTTAGCACCACATAAAAATAAACAAATAAAATAAAAACATTCTGTCCATCTACAACTACAAAAAAAATTTTTTTTTTTTAATTTAGAGGAAAAAGTCTATTTATGGTGGTGCATGCCTGTAATCTCATTGACTTGGGAGGCTGAGGAAGGAGGATCACAAATTTGAGGTAAGTCTCAGCAACTTATCAAGGCCTTAATCAGCTTAGTGAGACCTTATCTCAAAATAAATATAAAAAGGGTTGCTGAGCCAGTGGCAGTGGGCATACCTTGTAATACCAATGGCTCAGGAGGCTGAGACAGGAGAATTGAAAGTTCAAAGCCAGTGTCAGCAATAATGATGCCCTAAGCAATTCAATGAGATCCTGTTTTTAAATAAAATACAAAATAGAGCTGGGGATGTGGCTCAGTGGTTGAGTGCCCCTGAGTTCAATCCTTGATACAGAAAAAAAAAGGGGGGGGGGTTGCTCACTATGTCAGCCTTGGTGTGGTGCTAAGTGCTCTTGCTACATCAGTGAATAACAGTCACACAGTCTCTGCCTTCATGGAGTTGACTACTTAATGGAGAATATGTCAGTGTTGTCTAAATTGATCATGGTTTTAACTGATATTCCTTTTGATTTTTTTCCAGTTATAAAAATTATTTCACTTTATTGTTTTTTCAAATTATATCCAAGACTCTGAACTAACTGCCCTTTTAATATTTTGTGCTTTGTTGTATTACTTATTCTGAAATCACAAAAATAGTATGATCTCAATGTAACAGATAATACCATGTACATTACAGGTGGTGTACTCCTTCTCAACCTCTGTGCCCATAGACTTTTTCATCAAATATCAGCATCTTTTCTTTCTGTATATTTATTTTTAAAAAAATATCTTTATTTATTTGTTTTTATGTGGTGCTGAGGATTGAACCCAGGGCCTCGCTTGTGCTAGGCGAATGTTCAACCGCTGAGCTACAACTCCAGCCCTAATTTTTAGTTTTATTGATTTTTTTTTAAATACACGACAGCAGAATGCATTACAATTCTTATTACACATATAGAGTACAATTTTTCATATCTTTGTATCTAGAGTATGTTCACGCCAATTTATGCCTTTATACATGTACTTTGTTTTTTTTTCGCATTACAATTCTTATTACAAAAATATAGCACAATTTTTCATATCTCTGTTTATATATAAAGCATGTTGACACCCAATTCGATTTTTCATATATGAAAAGGAGGGGGCAGGGGGTTAGCAAGGGCAGTGGAATGTGATGGACATCATCATCCTTTTTTTTTTTAAATATCATTTTTATTGTTGCTGTTTATTTTTTATGTGGTGATGGAGATTGAACTCAGGGCCTCATGCATGCTAGATGCTAGGCAGGCGCTTTACCACTGAGCTACCTTCCCAGCCCTATCCTTTTGCTTTTTTAAAAAATATTTTTATTGGTTGTTTATGATATTTATTTATTTATTTATTTATATACGGTGCTGAGGATCGAACCCAGTGCCTCACACATGCTAGGCAAGCACTCTACTACTGAGTCACAACCTCATCTTTTGATTTTTATTATAATAAATTACTATCTATTAAAAAAAATGGATTGGGGATATAGCTCAGTTGGTAGAGCGCTTGCCTTGCCTGCACAAGGCCCTGGGCTCAGTCCCCAGCACCACAAAAAGAAAGAGAGAGAGAGAGAGAGAGAGAGAGAGAGAGAGAGAGAGAGGGAGAGAGGGAGAGGGAGAGAAAGGGAGGGAGGGAGAGAGGGAGAGAGAAAGGGAGGGAGGGAGGGAGGGAGGGAAGGAGGGAGGGTGGGTTGGTTAGTTGGTTGGGGATGGGACAGAGTGGTTAAGTGCTCCAGGATTCAAGCACCAGTACCAAAACAAACCACTTCACCCTGTCTTTCCCATTAAATATAAGTAAAAACTTTGGGAAAAAAAACCTGAGGTCTCTGAAATATAAATGGTAATAGGTTGGGAAACAAAACCAGAGCTCAAAGTTTTCTGAATCACTGAGCCATCACTGAGTTTCTCATTTTTCTTCTCCTCAGGTATCCCCTGACTCAGACTCAAAAATAAGCTGAAACTCAGAAATGTGTACCAGGATGAACGGAAGGAACTCCAAGAGAAATCTTCTACTGGTGGTCTGAGGAGCAGGAAAGGGGCTTCCTGTAGGTCATAGTTGGCGGGAGAAATTCAAAGTTTTCTTTTTTTTTTTTTTTAATTTATTTTTTAGGTGTAGATGGGCACAACACAATGCCTTTATTTTTTACATGGTGCTGAGGATTGAACCCGGGTCCGCCCGTGTTAGGCGAGCGCTCTACCGCTGAGCCACAATCCCAGCCCCCCCCCCCATTTTTAAAAAATATTTTCTAATATTCTTTAAGTTGTAGATGGACACAATACGTTTATTTTATGTGGTGCCAGGGGTCAAACCTAGTGCCTCACGCATGCTAGGCCAGCACTCCACCACTGAGCCACAACGCCGCCTCAGGGTTTCTTTGCTTCTGTTTTCTCATTGTCACCCACACCAGTTCACTGGCAAATCCACAGTGGCAATGGAAGGAATGACAGGAGGGGCCAGGCAGACATCTAAAACTCAGAGTTGAACTCTTCTCTCTGCCAAGAGGAATTGTGATTCCAAGAGTAAGGTGTTGGTGGTGGAGATCTTTACTGATTTTTCATTGCTTCTTGTCCCTAGAGGCAATTACAGTTTCAGAGAATTCAAAAGAGATGAGATCTGGGACACTTAAGTGCACCCCTGTTCCTAGCTAAATAACATTGGTGTTACAGTAATGACATGTGATGTTCCCCCCAAAACTTCTGTTAATACAGGAGGTTAAATGATTAGATTACAAGAGCTGTGACCAAATCCATGTATCATCCGTTAGACCGGACCAATAATATGAAAGGACTAACTAGGTGGTTAACTGTAGGCAGGTAGGGTATGGCTAAAGGAGTGGGTCATAGGGGGCTTTTTCTGGAGGGGTTCATCTTCCCTGGTGTCCCTTCCTACTTCTCTCTTTGCTTCCTGGCTGCCATGATCAGTTCTCTGTGATGCCCTTTTGTCATGATGTTCTGTCTGATGTTTGGCCTACAACAATGGAGTTGGCTAACCACGTGCTGAACCTCTGAAACAATGAGCCCAAAATGAACTTTTTCCTCCTGTAAGTTGCTCTTGTTGGGTATGTTGGCCACACCAATGAAAAACTGACCAACACAGTTGGGGAGAGTAAGGAAATTAAGAAAATGGCCTAATAAAGCTGTGAATGAACTTCTGGGCTCCTCTCTGAGCTGCATTGGCATGGATTTGACTGACATTCGTCAGCATTCCACAGCTTTGAGAACAGATACAGGTTTTTGACTAGCTATGTCGTAGTAATTTATATACCACTAGAAAAACTTTGAAAGCTTTTTGGCAGAGGAGCCATGGCACCAAGAAAATGAGTAGAATATGTGGCATTTCACAAGGGAAAAAATAATCAGCAGACTCAAATAACAGCCATTGGAATTATGAAACAAAAACTTTGTGCTAGTCAACTTTTTGTTGTTGTAATAAAAATAAAATACCTTAGAAAATCAACTTGAAAAATGATTAATTTTAGCCTGAGGTTTTAGTCCAAGGTTTGTTAAATCCATTGCTCTGGGCTTGAGGTGAGGAGGTAGTGGGAGAACACGGCAGAAGTGGCTGCTCACTTCATGACAGCCAGGAAGCAGAGAAAGAGGGGGAGAGAGGGATAAGGAGAGGGAGAGAGAGAGAAAGGAGAAAGAGGAAGTGGCCCAGGGACAAGATATATCCTTCCAGGGTGCAACCCCAGTGTAGGCCCACCTCCCACAGTTTCCACCACTTCCCAATGTTGAACCAGCACACAAAGAAGAGACCACGGACTCCAATTATAAGCCAAATTAAAGCAAGCTTATATTGTGTACACAAAGAGAGCTGGCCAGCAACTTCCTCACCAAAATTTCAGGGCCTGAGGACAGTCCAGCTCTCAGGGAAGAAAAGGTTTATATAGTACAAAAAGTTACAAAGGGGGTTGTCTTGGGAACTTACAGCTAACAGGGTTCTGGCAAACATAATACAAAGACAGATGGCAGATTAATGATCTATATGGCAAGATATTTCAAGATAGGGAGTAAACTCAGATCCCAAGATCAGAATTCATGAGGCGTTGCTGAGGTTTCAGAAAGGGTTGTTATCTGGTCAGGAGGAGCCAGAATTTATGAGGCCCCACTAAGGTTTTAGAGAGGGTTGCTATCTGGTCAAGGAGAGCCAGGCATGGGTGACTTCAGGGCACGGGCAGGAATTCCAAACAAATTTAGAAATCTCAGTAATTTATAGTAAAACAGAAATTAACTTCTCATGACTCTGTGACAAGATGGCTCCCAATATTAAGATGGAATTAGCTGGGTTCTTCACCCAATAGTTCATCCAATTATGAACCCATCAATGCATTAGTCCATCGATGAGATCAGAGCCCTTATGATTCAATAATTTCCCAAATGTTATTGAACACTCTCTAAACATTGCTGCATTGGGGACCAAGTCTTTAGCACATGAACATTTGGGGGACTTTCCAGATCCAGCTATAACAAACTTTAAAGCAGCTGTTATAAAAATGCTCTACAAGGGGCTGGGGTTATGGCTCAGTGGTAGTGTGCTTGCCTAGCATGCGTGAGGCACTGGGTTCGATTCTCGGCACCTCATACAAATAAATAAAATAAAGGTTCATTAACAACTAAAAAATATTTTTAAAAAATGCTCCATAAAGTAAAGAACAACACTCTTTTTTTAATATTTATTTTTTTTTTTAGTTTTCGGCAAACACAACATCTTTCTTTGTATGTGGTGCTGAGGATCGAACCTGGGCCGCACGCATGCCAGGTGAGCACGCTACTGCTTGAGCCACATCCCCAGCCCAAGAACAACACTGAAATATAGAAAATCTCACAGTAGATTTTCTATATTAGTATATGTTTAAAAAATAGAAATTTAGAATTGAAAAATACAATAACAGAAATTTTTAGAAAAATTACTGAATGGGGGCTGGGATTGTGGCTCAGTGATAGAGCACTTGCCTAGCATGTGTGAGGTACTCACTGGGTTCCATTCTCAGTACCACATATAAATGAATGAATAAAATAAAGATCCATCAACATCTAAAAAGTATTTAAAAAATTACTGAATAGGGGTTTTCTGTTTCTGGGAAAATGTATAGACATACTTTCCCTATTCTTAACACTAACTATAACTAAACCCTGGACATTATGTACAAAACAGATATAAGAAGACTCTAAAAGGTAGAAAGAAAATGACAGAGAGCTAAAAGTTAATACACAAAGAATAACATAGCAGTGAGTTTCCTGGATTTTCTTTTTTCCCCACATATATCAGACTTTGAGCTGAAGAAGTTAGGAACCCACAAATTCCTTGGGAAACATACCAAAAACAAAACAAAACAAACAATCAAGAAGGGAACACTCTAATTAAAGACAAAAAAAAAATTCTAGCCAAACAATCAAGAAAGGAACAATTTAATAAGACAGGAAAATTTCAGATGATAACCATTCTACTCCAAACACTGTAGAAAAATGTGTAGCTCTCTTGGGCTGGGGCTGTAGCTCAGTGGCAGAGCACTTGCCTTGCACGTGTGAGGCACTGGATTTGATCCTCAGCAGCACATAAAAATAAAATAAAGGCATGCTACAAAAAATAAAGAAAGGAAGAAGAAAGAGAAATAAGGGTTGTTCTCAACCTCGCCCACCAGTAAAGACTATGTAGGAAGCCTAGTGTTCCATCCTCATGGGATTGTTATATGGTACCTGCCACTCCTGACAAGAGTAGTGTCACAAACCAAATAGGGAGTCGGAACTTAATCTCCAGCGGTCAATAATGAGTGCCCTGACTCATGGTCAGTGGAGACCACACAGGGAGATGGAACTCCCAGTCCCAGTCAGCAGTAGTAAGTTGCTATTGAAATTGGTGGAAGTCAAGTAGAAAACATAGACTTCTATTTACAACAATCAGTGATGAGGCAGTGGCCTCCCTCCTCCTGCTTGCCCTGCCAGAATGATAGCCAAAGAAAGATAGCTAAATACTAAATTTAATAAGCTCCAGATTTCATGACATAATATGGAAATGTCCAGGTTTACATATAAAATCACTTGTCATACTAAGAACCAGAATGATCTCAAATGAAAAAGACAATCAATAGATGCCAATACAGAGATAACAGAAATGTTAGAACTTTGACAACATTTTAAAGCAACCATGATAAAAATGCTTCAACAAGTAATTACAAATACACAGGAAGATGCTGGGAACGGTGACGCACACCTGTAATCTCCGTGAAGCAGGGGACTGAAGCAAGATTTCTCAAGTTCAAGGCCAGCCTGGGCAATTTAGTGAGACCCTGTCTCAACAGCTGGGTGCAGTGGTGCATGCCTGTAATCCCAATGGCTCAGGAGGCTGAGGCAGGAGGATCATGAGTTCAAAGCCAGCCTCAGCAACTTAGCAATTCAGCGGGAAGTTGTCTCTAAATAAAATATTAAAAGGGCTGGAGATGTGCCTTGATTTAAGCTCCCTTGGGTTCAATACAGTTACAAAAACAAAAAACAAAAAAAAAAACCCGGTCTCAAAATAAAAAAAGAGCTGGAGATGTAACTCAGTGATAGAGTACCTCTGGGTTGCCCAATACTGTAAAATAAAACTATATATGAAACAAATGAAAAAATTGTAAGTCTTAATAGAAAGCCTCAAGAAAGCAGATATATAGAAAAGAATAATATACATCATGACCAAACAGGGTTTATGCTGGGAATGTAAGTTTTATCTAATATTAAAAAAGTAATCAATTTGTAAGGTATAGTGGTGTACACCTGTAATCACATCTACTGGGGAGGCTGTAGCAGGAAGATCTCAAGTTCAAGACAACTTAGTGAGAACCTGTTTCAAAACGAGTTAAAAGAAAAAAAAAAGGGGTGGGATGTAGTTCAGTGATAAGGTATTGCCTAGAATGTGCAAGGTCTTGGGTTCAATCCTCAGCATCGAAAAAAATTAATCAACATGATAGTGAAAGACCAAGGATGTGCTCCTTATGGTCGCAGATGCCTGGAATCCCAGAGGCTGAGGTAGGAGGATTACAAATTTGAGGCCATCCTCAACAATTTAGGGAGACCCTGTCTCAATATAAATATCAAAAGTAAAACAGGCCAGGGATGTACCTTTGTGGTAGCCTAACAGTGGTCCACTTTAGGCTTTGAATATCACCCTTGCTGCCCTGCCATTGTGACTTATTTTTAAAAGAATGTGATTTTTTCTTTTCTTCTGTTTCTTCTCCTCCCTAAACTCTCCTGTTCCCCTAATCTCAGGGGAAACAGGGTTACCTTTCTTCCAGGTCCTAGGCAGTTTTCTGACCTTGAGCACCAGAAAAATCTCAGAAATAACTGTCTCCCAAATTAACAAGTGAATTACCACTCTGACAAAGAACTCATGGAATGTAGCTTCTGAATCACTTCTTTAAAAGCCCTCTGTACTCCCTGATGGACAGAATCACAGCTTCTAGAACAGGCGTCTCCAGTGTTTCTCTGTTAGCAAAGCAATAAAACGTCTTTTTCCTTTTTATCAGAACTGTGTCCTCAGGCTGGGATTTTTGCTCAGGATTCTCAGCACCACATAAAAAACTAAATAAGCAAAATAGGGGCTGGGGTTGTGGCTCAGAGGCAGAGCGCTCACCTACCATGTGTGAGGCACTGGGTTTGATCCTCAGCACCACATAAAAATATTGTGTCCACCTATAACTAAAAAATAAATATTAAAAAATAAATAAAGGTGTTAAAAACAACAACAACAACTGTGTCCTCCTTATTGGACTGGCGTGGGGGCAAGGACTGAGTCCTAAGTGAGACCTTATCTCTACATAAATAAATAAATGGGCTGGGTGTGTAGCTCAGTGGTAAAGTGCCCTGGCATTCAATCCCTAGTACAAAAGGTGCAGGGGTGGGGAGTTGGGATTGTCTTAGAAAACTAGAATTAGAAAGAATTTTTTTTTTTTTTTTTGTGGTGCTGGAGATTGGCCTTGTGCATATGAAGCAGGCACTCTACCAACTGACAACTGAGCTATATCCCCAGCCTGGAATTTCTTAATTTGTTAAAGGGCACTGGTAAAAATATCATTATACTTATGTGGCAAACATCTTACTTACAAGTAAAACACTAAATTCTCTTTTCCTAAAATATTGAACCCATCAAGCGTCTCTACTTTCGTCTTTTTCATCTAATACTCATATTCAACACATCAGGACCTCTTTTTTTTTTTTTTACCTTTTTTTTTTGGCGAGGGGAAGTACCAGGAATTGAACTCAGGGGCACTCGACCATTGAGCCACATCTCGAGTCCTTTTTTCTTGCTTCTTTACAATTAATAAACCCATAAATCTGCTATTCCCTTTCTTAGTTGAAAATGCTCCAATGGCTTCATCTTATCTAAAGGAAGAGTGAAAACTCTTGAACAGGATGAGCAATTTTTGTTAGGACTTGATCCCAATTTAATTCTGTTCTCCCTGCTTATAGTTGGCCAATATGGTCCAGCCTCTCTCAGTTCTAGCCCTTTGCATCCCACCTTCCTAAGGTGTTCCCACTAGCATGGCAAACTTTTTTTCTTTAAGGCAAAGACAGTAGTTTATTTAGGAAGATAGA
This sequence comes from Marmota monax, assembly GCF_021218885.2. Taxonomy (NCBI): domain Eukaryota; kingdom Metazoa; phylum Chordata; class Mammalia; order Rodentia; family Sciuridae; genus Marmota; species Marmota monax. The sequence goes on from NW_026692881.1 coordinate 19,234,064, forward strand.
TATACATTCAAGAGAAAATATGGGCTGTCTCAAGAGTGAGAAGCTGTGCCTTGGGCTGAGGGTCCAATATTTATAGAAAGGCGATATCAGGGGCTGGACTAGAGATGAATCCAGGGTGGAGGTGCACAATTTCGCATCAGTTTTTCCTCCCTTGAGTGTTTTCCTTATTTTACAAGGCTGTGGGCCAAAGGCATGCTACTCAAGATTATAACTGTGTTTTCTGCATCTCAAGGCTTTTGGCCATTTCCATTAAGATCCAGTATTTTTCTCTATCCTAAATCTCACTCTCCTCCCTCACCAGACTTGGATCCCTCAATTTTAAGGGTTAGTGAGGGTAAAGATCTGGATTCTTCCGCTTCTTAACGCTAGCAAGGGAGGATGACCCTGCCTAGTAGGGAATCAAAAAATCTCACCCTGATTGCGGGGGTGGTGGCGCACGCAGGTAATCCCAGCATTTTGGGAGGCTGAGACAGGAGGATTTTGAGTTCAAAACCAGCCTCAGCAAAAAGTGAGGCACTAAGCAACTCAGTGAAATCCTGTCTCTAAATAAAATACAAAATAGGGCTGGGGATGTGGCTCAGTGGCCGAGTGCTCGGAGTTCAATCCGCGGTATCCCCCGCCCCCCTCCCCACCAAAAAATCCTGAATTTCCACCTTCACACTTCCTTTTTCTTGTGGGATTTTGACAAGTTATTTAATCTCTTTGGGTTTCGGTTAAGCCATTCGTAAAGTCCACAGGGATAATGGGGACAAGATTGCTGAATTAAATGACATATCATGTAAGATGTCTATCACAGTGCGTGTATATAGCTGGCCAGCAATAAATGGTAATTATTATCAAGCAAATGTAATAGGCGGTCACCACCTCCCACTTCCTGCCTGCCCTTCACTCACTTTTGAAAGTAGCTCTCACGCCTATTCCTTTCCTCCTTCTCTTTCGCTCCTCCTCCTGCCGTAAATTGCCTACCACAGATGTCGTGAAATGCTCCTCCCCGCCCTCCATGTGGCGAAAACGCAATCACGCTTGACGGCGCGAGGTGGCTCAGCCGCAAGATGGCGGCGCTGGCGGAGGAGCAGACGGAGGTGGCGGTCAAGCTAGAGCCTGAGGGACCGCCAACGCTGCTACCTCCACAGGCGGGCGACGGCGCAGGCGAGGGTAGCGGCGGCACTCCCAACAACGGCCCCAACGGCGGCGGCGGGAACGTTGCGGCATCGTCATCGGCTGGCGGGGATGGCGGGACCCCCAAGCCCGCGGTGGCTGTCTCTGCTGCTGCCCCGGCGGGGGCGGCCCCGGTGCCCACCGCTGCTTCAGAGGCCGGCGCTCCCCACGACCGACAGACTCTGCTGGCGGTGTTGCAATTCCTACGGCAGAGTAACCTCCGCGAGGCCGAGGAGGCGCTGCGCCGTGAGGCCCGGCTGCTGGAAGAGGCAGTGGCGGGCTCCGGAACCCCGGGAGAGGTGGACGGTGCCGGCACTGAGGCGGCGAGCGCGCTTCTCAGCCGGGTCACGGCCTCTGTCCCCGGCTCTACGGCCTCCGATCCTCCCAGCACTGGTGCTTCAGGGGCCACAGTCGTCTCAGGATCAGCTTCAGGTTCTGTGGCTCCGGGGAAAGGTGAGCCGCGGTGTCCAGGGGAAGAAGGACCGGCTCAAAGGGGAGCAAGCCGGGAAGGCAGGGGCTGGCAGGCCTGCACCTCTGCGGGCTTGTTTTGAATTTCCTGGGCCCGCCTCTAGGGCCACATGCCCGCCCCTTTCTCCAGTGCGCCGGCTGCGCAGTCAAACCCTCTTCCTAGCTGTCAATTCCAGCTAGAGGCTTAGCAGAGCTATTGAGCAGCGGGATGCATGGGGAAGAGGGGCGCAGAAAGGCGGGGAGCTCAGATTTTTGATTTTCCTCTTATTGGACTTTTGAGCCTTGGGTAGGTCCGCACTAACACTATTTGTACGGTTCTCTACTATTGTTCTATAAGTACTTTAAGTTATATATTTTAATTTTCCCATTGGAACTGTGAGGTAGACATTACTTCCACTTTAGAGATGAGGAAACAGATTTCTTGAGGACTTGCTTTGGACCACTAAGCCAGGGACTGATCGAACACAGTGTTGGCAATATTTCTCAAAATATGGGCCACGTACCACCAGTGTTAAATGTTTTGAGGATGCAAATTGTTAAGCATCAGTGGCCAGGCTCTGACTATCTAGAGGTGAAGTCTGTGAATCTGCAATAAGTGCTTTTAAGGAGTATTAATGTATGGCAGAATTTGAGAGCCACAAATTCAGGAACAGGTGTGGGACAGACCTTTTTGTCCCTGCTGGTTTTACTTGTGTGTTGCCTGTTCCTAAGGTTGAGTTTTTTCTATTAAATAGGTTACTATGAGGCTCAGATATATATGAAATGCCTAATTCTGAAAAGTTCATGCTTCTATATTCATTCCTGACACTTGTGTCCCCCACTTTCTCTCAGCAACTGTTGTCACAAAGTCCATGCAGTGAAACTTTTATGGGATATAAGATGTCAAAGGTGATCAATAAATGTTGAATTAAATTATCCAGTGCAGCCCTCTCATAGCTAAGTTAATCTGTACTTAGGAGGCCTAATCTTTGCAGCATTGCCAAAAGTGAAGTTTGAATACATAGCATTTTAATCCATAAATAGAAATGTGCTAAAATGTGATTGAGAAGAATCTTTTTTAAAATAGTTTTTTAGTTGTCAGTGGATCTTCTTTCTATCTATCTCTTTATATGTGGTGCTGAGGATCAAACCCAGGGCCTCACACATACCAGGCAAGTGCTGTACCACTGAGCCACAACTCCAGCCCCAGAGAAGAATCTTTTTTGGGATGGTAGGGTTACTGGGGTTTGAACCCAGGGCCTTAAGCATTGCTAGGGAAGCATTCTATCACTGAGCTACATCCCCAGCCTCCCTGTCCTTTATACACACACGCAAACATACATACACACACACACACACACACATACGTGCACATACCACTGTTTCTTTCACGTTTTAATTTCAAGACAGGATCTTGCTAAGACTTTGAACTTGTTATCCTCCTTCTCAGCTTCCTGAGTGAGATTGCAGGCGTGTTCTACCAAAAATCTTTTCTGAATACTGAATTTTGTGAATGAACTATAAAACAAATCGTATTGTTTGTTATATTGCTATTATCTCTTATCTCTTCAGAAGCCTTTTTACTTATTTTTGGTTCTGAGGATTGGACTCAGGGACACTTTATTACTGTGCTACATCCCCAGCCCTTTTAAAAAATATTTTTAAATTTTGAGACCAGGTCTTGCTAAGTTGCTTAGGGCCTTGCTAAGTCATTTATTATCATTATTTTTTTGGTACTGAAGACTGAACCCAGGGACTCTTAACCACTGAGCCACATCCCCAGCCTTTTTTATTTTTAATTTTGAGACAATGTCTCACTAAGTTTTTCAGGGCTTAAGTTGCTGAGGTTGGCCTCGGACTTGCTATCCTCCTGCCTCAGCATCTTGAATGGTTGGGATTGTAGGTGTGTGCCACCATGCCCAGCACTTCAGAAGCTTATTTTTAGATCTTAACTGAGAAACCAGAAAGGAGGAAAAGAAGCCATCAGAGTGATCCAAAAAATGATGACATTATTCATTGAAGGACATAGCTGTGAACCCAGCAGTAGAGTGCTTGCTTAGCATGACTAAGGCCTTAGGTTCAAAACCCAGTATTTTCAGGTTTGATTGACAACTGTATCATTGTTTGGCATTGCTATGTTACTAAATACCCATGTTTTCTGCCTTGAAATAGTGGTTACAGAGGTTGCTTTAAGCTTATATAATTGAGTAACAACTCATTATCTTTTGGAGATAATAAAAGGCATCCTAAAATGCTGACATTTTACATGTGTACATATGAAAATAACACAAGATAGAAAGCGTTGGGCTGGGGATATAGCCCAATTGGCGGAGTGTTTGCCTCGTATTCACAAGGCCCTGGGTTCAATTCCCATCACCACACACACACACACACACACACACACACACACGAGACAGAAAATGTTGCAGCAATGTCACAAATTATTTGGGTAGCTCAGAGAGTGGGAAATGTTTATAGCTGGTGGCTTGGTGGTGGGAGATGCCGTTTGCACTGAGCCTTGAGAGGAGATTAATAAACTGTTTGATTTGCATGTATTTATGTGTATAGTGCTGGGGATTCAATCCAGGGCCTCATCCCTGCGTATATGATCTTTTATACAATTTGTGTTTAAAAATAATGTAATTCTAGGAAAAGTATTGAATTTTTTTGTTATTGATTTGAAAACTTATTTTAAGATGTGTACATGTGAAGGGGTTTTGGCTTGGGTAACTGAAACAAGTGCAAAATCCTATTAAAAGATTATGTGATTGGGTTGGGGAAGAGAGGTTGAGAGGAAAGGGGACAAACCGAGAAACAGTTTACTTTTGAGCCATATCAAAACAGCAGTAGTCACATGGTACATATCAGATCATTTTCTTAAAAGTTGTCTTTCATTTTTTAAACAGTTGGAAATGTAGCTGTGGAAGACCAGCCAGATGTCAGTGCTGTCTTGTCGGCCTACAACCAACAAGGAGACCCCACAATGTATGAAGAATACTATAGTGGACTGAAACACTTCATCGAATGTTCTCTGGACTGCCATCGGGCAGAATTATCCCAACTCTTTTATCCTCTATTTGTACACATGTACTTGGAGCTAGTCTATAATCAACATGAGAATGAAGCAAAATCATTCTTTGAGAAGTATGTGGATTTTTACATATATTTTATTTATACATGCGTACACACAACTGTAATCACACAAATGTAAAATTGCAATTCAGAAAGTACTTTGTGAATCTAGCATAAGATATTATTGAATTGGAGAAGTCAGGAAAAGCTTCCAGAGGAAGCCATACTTAAGGTGAGATCTGAAGATTGCGTAGGAATTAACCAGATAAAGAAAAGAGGGGAAAACCATATATGAAAGCTCTGTGGCACGAGGGTAATGGTAGCTGCAAAGACTGAAAGAAGACTGCAGTAGTTGGAATAAGGAACGGAGTGGGTTATGATAAAACATGCAGCTGGAAAATTGGTTAGGTGCTAGAACAATAGGTTCTCAGACCACATTGAAATTCTGTTTGTCCTTAGAGCAGAAGAGAGTTGTATTGAGTAGGATTGGATTTGGCTGAGAGTCACTGAAAATAATGATGGCATAAATAAAATTTTTCTTTCTATCTGTATTCTAAGAGCAATAAGAAACTGATAGATTAGACTGAAAACCCAAGAAGAGACTTAAATTTAGACTTAAATATAGTCAAAGTTTATTTCTCATAAAGGTAGGAAAGTTCAGAACTGGTATTAAGGGTCCTTGATTGTTGGGGATACAGGCTCCCTTGGCCTTATTGCTCTATCATTCTTGTCATGAAGCTTCCACCATGTGACATGATGGCTTTCTAGCTCTAAGTAGTCATATCTGTGTTATAGTCAGCAGGGAGGGCCACATTCTTCCTAGAAGATACACACATTTACAATTTTTCAGCCAGCGGTTATACTAGATACAAAGGAGGTAGGGAATGTGGTCTTAGGTGTCTATGTGCCAGCCAATATTCAGGTGTTTTGGATATTTGGGGGTAGTGAGGCATTTCTGCTATAGAAGTCATTGGAGGGCCATGTCATTATTAAATGTGCAACTTCAAGGATCTTTCTTGCATGGTATGGGGAACAGATGGTGGGGAGACTATTGATTGACCAGTCTTAGAAATTTCTGAGTGGTTCTCATTAGGGCTGATATTCCTTCTTTCCCTAGGTCATTTGCCAATGCAAGGAGATGTTGTTTTTTGTTTTTATTTGTTTTGGTGGTCATAGTGATTAGGGGAAGGAGCAAGGATACTGAATGTTCTAGGATAGGCAGATAGTATACTTAAAGAATTGTCCTACCTCAAATGCTAATAGCATTTGAGAAACAGGACTAGATCATGGTTGTGGTAGTGGAGGTAAAGAGAAATAGATCAACTGATGAAACACTTGATGGATTGAATATGGAGGTAAAGGAGATGGAAGTATCATTGATAATCCCAGGTTTCTGGCCCCCGAGATGCATAGGGATTCCCTTCAGCTGACATAGAAAACTCTGGAAAAGGACTTGGTTTGTCAGGTGTGAGAATAGTCTTTAGTTGCAATTCAGATATGCTCCAACTCATTTAAGTAACCTCCAAACCTGATCAATCAATAGTCACCTTTTCCCCTTCTTCCTGTTTTTCCCTTGTTATAAGAGCTTAGAGAAGTAAGGAATGGAATCATACATTGGAGTTATGTGCAATATTGATGGATATGGATGTGATTGTAGGAGAATATAAAATTAATAAGAGAACTAAGTCCAAGCCTCGGGGAGCTCTAGCATTTAATGGTCAAGTATAAGATAAAGGCTAGTGAAAAAGGGAAGAAAATCAGGAGAGTGTTGAGCTGTAGAAGCCAAGGGAAAGCAGCATTTAATAGTTTGAATGAGAGCTCTTTAAGGCAGGTAATAGGGCTTGAAGCCAGGACTTGTCAGATAACACGGTAGTGATAGAGGAACAATAGAACTCTTATGTCATTGTATACATTTATTATAGTAGGATGCTTCATAGAAAGTATAGAAATGCTCTGTAGCTTAGTATTCTTAAAAAAATATATATTAAGGTTGACAATGACAAAACTTCTACTCTGGAAGCTAATTTCTCTTACAGTACTGTCATCAAAAAACCTCTTGTTAGCTGGGCACAGTGGCACCTTCATGTAATCCCAGTGGCTCTGGAGGCTGAGGCACGAGGATCTTGAGTTCAAAGCCAGTCTCAGCAATGGCAAGGTGCTAAGCAAGTCAGTGAGACCCTGTCTCTATATAAAATACAAAAAAAGGGCTGGGGATGTGGTTCAGTGATTGAGTACCTCTGAGTTCAATCCCTGGTACTCCCTCTGCCCCCCAAAAAAATACCTTTTGCTCTTCCAGTCTCATGTTATAGCCATCTCCCCTCATAGGAAGATAGGAAGCTGAAATATCATAGAGGACTCTGTCTCCCAGACAGTTATGGACAAGCTCAGCCTTTGCCAGGACCCCACCATGCTCAGATGAAGGTAATAGGCAGTGATTGATATGAACCCCAAGAGACTGAGATTTCTAATTTCATTCAAATCTTAGAAACTCTGAGTTCATTTAATGATGAGTCTATATGGGTAACAAGTAATAGTTTAGGAATCCATTGATATTGTATCTCAGAGCTAGAGCCCTATACGTTAAATCATTGTTTTCTTTTTTGATACTGGGGGTTGAACCCTGGGGCACTCTACCACTGAGCCACATCCCCAGTCCTTTTTATTTTGAGATAGGTAGACTTGCTAAGTTGCTGAGACTGACCTTCAACTTGGAATTTTCCTGCCTCAGCCTCCAGAGATAGTCATTGTTTTATAAATATTTTTCTTTAATGCTGCTCTTAGTGCCAAATATATATCTTTAATTTTACTTTTTAGGAAAGTTAAGATTTGTTAAAACAGAGAAGCACATTTAAATTTACTAATTGTTTGTAAGGCTGAAGGCTTTATTTAATTGCTTTTGGAATAGTAAATGGAAATGCTTATTGTTTGTTATCAATATTTGTTCTTTAGTAATAGTATTAAATTTAAGTATTTAATAAATGTTTGCTATTAAGAACATTGGGAATAATTAAAAATGGTGGATTTATGAGAATCCATGTATTGATTGTTGTTGAGGCTGTAATAGGTACATTGAATACACTATATAACATTTTCTGCTTTTATATGTGTTTGAAATTTTTTATAATAAAGTTTTAAAATGTAGGGTTTAAAGAAAAAATAATTCAGCAAAGTAAGAGCTCTGACATTCTCAAATGTCTATCAAAGATGGTAAACAAAAGAAACTGTCTACCAGTGGTGGGTATCTTATCTTTCATTCACTTACGATGTTTATTTCAAATTCTTCTCTTAAAAATGTTAATGATAAATTTCATTAGAGGATTAAATTGGTCATTTTTAGGACAAATTTAGAGACTGAATTATAGTAATTTTTAAATGAGTTACTTCTGGTCCTACAGCTTAGTTCAGGGTTTTCTGAAAATATTCTGGGATGGTTTATAAATATATGGGGGAAAGGCAGATCCCTTGATGATTACATTGAAAAATGACTTTTTAAAATCACTGAAACAGGTTCCATGGAGATCAGGAATGTTATTACCAGGATGACCTACGAGTATTATCTAGTCTTACCAAAAAGGAACACATGAAAGGGAATGAAACCATGTTGGATTTTCGAACAAGTAAATTTGTTCTGCGTATTTCCCGTGACTCGTACCAACTCTTGAAGAGGCATCTTCAGGAGAAACAGAACAATCAGATATGGAACATAGTTCAGGAGCACCTCTACATTGACATCTTTGATGGGATGCCGCGTAGTAAGCAACAGATAGATGCGATGGTGGGAAGTTTGGCAGGAGAGGCTAAACGAGAGGCAAACAAATCAAAGGTATGGGAATAAACCTAAGAACTATATAATGCAGATTATGAAAAATCATAACATTTTCATCTACATAATTTATATTTTTTTGTAGCTAGTTTGAGAATAATTTTACACTGTATTTAAAATTTCATGCCCTAAGGACGGTGTATATATGTGAGGATTTGGGAATAATTGCATTAACAGAACCCTGACTACAGTGGCTGAAACAAGTAAGGGGTTTATCTTCAAGTGAAATGAAATGCAGAGGAAGGTCCTCTAGGACTGGCATGATAGCTTTATAATGCCATCAATGTCTCTGGCTCTTTCAAGTTTTTGGTCCACCACTTTTAGAATGTGACCTTCTTTGTGCTCACAAATGGCTGTTGCAGTGCCAGCATTGCAACTACTAGGAAGGAAAAAGGGAAAGGACAAAAGGGCGACTGAGTCTCCTTTTTTATCAAGGAGATAAACTTTTTTTTTTTTGTTTTTTTGGTAAACCATACCCAATATACTCAGAATTATGTTATATGTCCATTCCTAGTTGCAAGGGAGCCTGAGAACAGAAATGATTTAACTACTCCAATAAAATCAGGGTTCTGTTAGTAAAGAAAAAGAGGCATATGGCTATTGGTAAACAAATTCAGAACCCTGCCTTGGGGCATAAATTACTATATTGTAATTGTGATTCATCCTATCAAAGATGTGCAAAGAGTATATTAATGAACAAAAAATTAATTTAAAAAATGCCGGTTCTTTTGACTTGTAGGTATTTTTTGGTTTGTTAAAAGAACCAGAAATTGAGGTACCTTTGGATGATGAGGATGAGGAAGGAGAAAATGAAGAAGGAAAACCTAAAAAGAAGAAGCCTAAAAAAGATAGTATTGGATCCAAAAGCAAAAAACAAGATCCCAATGCTCCACCTCAAAACAGGTGAGGAAGAAACCTCAGCATTTGTATGGAGCTTTAAGATATGTTACACATGATTCGAGTTTGTTAATATTCAAACAGTAATTCCCACTCTCCCCACTTACCCCCACAGAATCCCTCTTCCCGAATTGAAAGATTCAGATAAGTTGGATAAGATAATGAATATGAAAGAAACCACCAAACGAGTGCGCCTTGGGCCAGACTGCTTACCCTCCATTTGTTTCTATACTTTCCTCAATGCTTACCAGGTTGGTAAAATAATTGGACAATATCTGCCTAGAGAGTCATATAAAATGGTGATTTACCATTAGGAGAAATGTAAATGTGTTAACTAAAATGGAGTTTTGTCATTTAAATTGTTAATATAATTTAAAGATAGGAAAAGAGAATTGGATGCTATAGAGAATAGATAGAAGGCCATGTTTAAAAGACCCTTGCTTATACTTGTCCCTCATTTCACTGAATTCTTCCAGCCTTTGACTGGTTCATCCCTATTGAATTTGGTGTAAAAATTCATATAAATTTAATATTTTTTTTGGTTTGTTTTTGGTTTTTTGTGGTGCTGGGATTGAACCCAGGGCCTTGTACATGTGAGGCAAGCACTCTACCAACTGAGTTATATCTCCAACCCTAAACTTAATATTTTTTATTAAGCATTCTACATGTCTTGCCAGGGATGGTGGTGTACTTCTGTAATCCCAGCGACTGGGGAGGTTGAGGCAGGAGAATTTCAAGTTCAAGGTCAGCCTCAGCAATTTAGCCAGGCTCTAAGCAATTTAATGAGAACCTGTCTCAAAAAGTGAAAAGGGATATGTTGCTTGAGATACTGGCATATGAATTGTGATATCTGCAGCATTCCCTTCCTCATTGGGCTAAGCCAAACCAGGAGGGGTTAGGTGGGCAGACTTGTGCATAATCTCTTAGAGAAAGCAGGCTAACTGGCCTTTTCCACTGGGGGTGGCCACCATGTTTCTTGAACATGAGATGGAGACATGTGGCCTAGATTCGTAGCTAATGAGAAATTGGAGTTGCCCCCCCAAATTCTAGAATGCATCCCCTCCTGTTTATGGGGCTTTCCCTGTGTTGTGAGCCTTAAGACTCCTCTAGGACAAAACCCTGCAGGCTGGTAGAAGCTTGGTAGAAGTTTAATCCCCCTACCTTTAATTTAAACCAGGAACATGAGTAACTGTAAAATAGGAAGACACTTAAACCCAGAGAAATGAAATGACTAATTCAAGGTCACACATTGATAGGGATGGAATCCAGACTTCCTAATTTCCTTATTGACCTGCACTATCTTTCAAATCCCACATCACCCATTTTATGGATGAAACCATGGCGATATTGAAGAGTGGACTGAATAGTCACTGCCTGGCCCCTGGAGCCTGATGCATAACTCTTCTCTCACTTAAATGATTACAGCTGGTTGCCCTAACCCTATAGAATGTAAGCCCCATTTTGTTGGGGACCATCTTGCCACCCCAAGGAGAAAACTACACAAGAATGAAACTGACAGAGATGACAGCTGAGTTGTAAGATGGAAAGAGCTGGAGACTGGATAGTGTCTTGAGTACCTGGATCTAACCATGCCTTAAGCTGGTGTAACTATGGACATTTCCTTTATGTGGGCCCAGACCCTTCCCCCCCTTATGAAAGTTTGATATGGATTTTTGTCACCTGCAGCCAAAAGTGTCTTAATTAATCCATGCCATAAGTTGTATATTGTTCTCAAAAATAAATAAAAAATAAAAAGGGCTGGGAATATAGCTTAGTGACAGAGGACCACTGGGTTCAATCTCCAGTACAAACAAAACCAAAATAACAACAAAAAATCCTACGTATCTTAATAGATACAATAAGCTACTGATGATATATTCAGTAAACTACAAAAAAACAACATTTGCTTCCTGTTATGTTCTCCATAGAGAGAGGGCAAAAAGTGGGTAAATAATAACATGTTTTTCAAATAAGAGCTTTCAGACATGGGTTTTATAGGGGAATATAATCTCAAATGATCTTTTTTTAAAATTTTTTTTTAAAGAGAGAGAGAGAGAGAGAGAGAATTTTAATATTTATTTTTTAGTTTTCGGCGGACACAACATCTTTGTTTGTATGTGGTGCTGAGGATCAAACCCGGGCCGCACGCATGCCAGGCGAGCGCGCTACCGCTTGAGCCACAACCCCAGCCCCTCAAATGATCTTTTTATACGAGAAAAATAGCCATCATTATGAAGTCTCTAACATATGGTTGTATTTTTTTTCCTTTAAAAGAGTAGTGTTTAGTCTAAAACTTCTTTTTATTGGCAGGGCCTCACTGCAGTGGATGTCACTGATGATTCTAGTCTGATTGCTGGAGGTTTTGCAGATTCAACAGTTAGAGTCTGGTCTGTGACACCCAAAAAGCTTCGTAGTGTCAAACAAGCATCAGGTAACTGAGATGACTTTTTGGGGTGTGAGCTTTCCATTAGTCTACACCAGTCTTGATTCCATGGAATATACATAGGAGATACTGATTTTTTTCAGAAATTCACTTAATTTCTTTAAAGATGCTAACATTTCCAGCAGTGAAAAAGCATCAGAATAGCTATTAGGAGACTGGGGTGCTAGTATTATTCTACTATTTAAAATCTTAAATAGTAGAAGAATACTTCTTGTTTCAGCCATAAAATTGGGTAAAAAAGATCTAATAAGTTCACAATTCCATTTTTATAAAGGTTTTTTTTTTTTTTTGGCTAAACTTAAATTATCTAACCATAGTAACACATTTAAAATTATTGTGTATTTACATAGTTTTCATTTTTGTAAAACATTGTGGTATAATGGAAAAACTTGAATTTCAATCTAGTTCCAATACTGAGTACCTGTGTGCACTCTAGCAAACCAACTGTTCTGAACCTCAGTTTCATCTTCTACACACTGGGATGATATCACCTAATTTAGACATGTTAGTACAGTGGTTGGTATATAGGAAGAACTGTTCAAATGTTAGTTCTTCTTCTGAACTATAATGTGATTGTCTTAAAATGTTTTGATTAATGTACTTTAAAAAAATATTTCTGGACCATTTTAGATCTTAACCTCATAGACAAAGAATCAGACGATGTCTTAGAAAGAATCATGGATGAGAAAACTGCAAGTGAGTTGAAGATTTTATATGGTCACAGTGGGCCTGTCTATGGAGCCAGCTTCAGTCCAGATAGGTAAAATACAAACAATAAAAATTAAATACTGCTATACCATGTAGAGGTAATATAAACATATCTGGAAGGTATTTTTATATTATCTCCATATTACAGAGGTAATATCTGGAAGCATAGTACAAATGCCTGGAAAATTTTCTTAGAAAAATCTCATGGTTGCCTGTCATTCATAACCTTTTTAAAAAAAACTTTATTTATTTATATGTGGTGCTAAGGATCGAACCCAGGGCCTTGCATGTGCGGGGCGAGCGCTCTACCACTGAGCCATAACCCCAGACCTCATTTATAACCTTTTATAATCTTGCCATTTGCTAATTCATTTTGGGGTACTGGTGTACAAGATAGCAACTTCATATATACCTCAATTTATAGACTTCAAGATGCCCAGTTCTGGGCTGGGGTTGTGGCTCAGTGATAGAGCACTTGCCTAGCATGTATAAGGTACTGGGTTTGATTCTTAGTACCACATATAAGTAAATAAATGAAATAAATGTCCGTCAATAACTAAAAAAAAATTTTTTTAAAAGATGCACAGTTCAGAGCTAACTGGGTTTCGAAAATCAGCTTTAGCTTTGTATAACCCTAATTAGGGGTTGAATTGCTTGAGTCCTTGCGTTGTGTCTGTTGGTACATAAAAAATAAATTCCTGATATTAATGGCATTCTAACTATGAACTGGAATTTTATCTTTTGTATAATCAGAAGATAAAGAGGGCTGGGGTTGTGGCTCAGAGTTAGAGAGCTCATCTGGCATGTGTGAGGCACTGGGTTTGATCCTCAACACCACATAAAAATAATTAATGAATAAAATAAATATCATGTCCATCTACAACTAAAAAAAAGTACCAAAGACTGCCTTTTTTCTTTGTTTTTCCATATTTTTATTGGTGTACTATATTTATACATCATGTTTGGGATTTGTTGTTCCATACTGGTACATGCACAAAATATAACATATTTGGAAAAAAAAATACTAAGAAATCCAGGCACTGTTGTATGTGATGTGTACCTGTAATCCTAGCTACTCAGGAGGCTGAAGCAAGAGGATTGTGTGTGAGACTTGCCTCGGCAACTTAGTAAGACCATGTCAAAAATTAAGAAGATACTAAAAGGAAATTTATAATTGCTATTGCTATTTTAGGTCTTTCTTCCCTTTAGCCATATGATTCCAAAGTATGTATGTAGTTATTTACCTGTTTTTTCATGATCTGTAATGTATAGTAATGGGTTGGGTATTTTATATTCATAAGACCATCTGTATCTTACTTAGCTAGGTAATAGCTTTCAATCTATTAAGATTTTCCTCTTGAAACTTTTTTACCCCCCGTGGTGCTGGGGATTGAACCCAGGGCCTGTACATGTGAGGTGAGGCAAGCACTCTACCAACTGAGTTATATATCCCAGCCCCTCCTCTATGAAACTTTTTGAATGAGTTTTTGTTGTTGTTGACAGATAATATATTTTATATATATATATATATATATATATATATATATATATATATATATTTTTTTTTTTTAAGTTGTTGATAGACCTTTATTTATTTATAAGTGGTGCTGAGAATCGACCTTAGTGCCTTGCACATGCCAGGCAGGTGTGCTGCTGCTGAGCCACAGCCCCAGCCCCAGACAGATCATGATACATTTTTATTTGATTTCAGATTTAATTCTGATTTTAGTGAAAACTGTCAGGTTTTGTATTTATCCTTGTAGAGTATTATTACCATGTTTGTAGTCTGCCCACTGCCCATAAAAGCCTTTTTTTTTTTGCAGTGGTGGGTGCTGGAGATTAAACCCAGGGCTTTACATACATGCAAAGCACATGCTATACTGCTGAGCTACACTTCCAATCCCCTCTTTAATTCTTAAACAATTTATATAGAATAGGAAAATAGCATCTCCATTTTAGAGCCAAAAATTGTTGAGTTTTACATGGCAGCACATTTCTTTCTTTTTTTTTTTAATATTTATTTTTTACGTCTTGGCGGACACAACATCTTTGTTTGTATGTGGTGCTGAGGATCGAACCAGGGCTGCACGCATGCCAGGCGAGCGCGCTACCGCTTGAGCCACATCCCTAGCCCAAAGCAGCAGCACATTTCTTAAACTTTCCCAATTAAGCTTATTTGACTATACATTTTATTACCCAACATTATTTTTTTCTAAAGAACTGACATTTATCCCTTTATTTATTTTTTTAAATAATCTCATTCAGTAGGTGTTCATTATAAGTAATGTCAAGGCTAACATTTGGTTTTAACAATAGTTTAGTACTTTGAGCTTTTGGTATCTGTGAATTCCATGTATAAATTGAGAGTGATGTAACATGTTAATAAGTTACATTTAATGTTCAAATGTAAGGAAAAATCTGGGCAGGTAACCAAATGTTATTTTGGGAATATAATCTGGGAATGTACCAATTTTTCTTCTCTCAGGAACTACCTGCTTTCCTCTTCAGAGGATGGAACTGTTAGATTGTGGAGCCTTCAAACGTTTACTTGCTTGGTGGGATATAAAGGACACAACTATCCAGTATGGGACACACAGTTTTCTCCATATGGATATTATTTTGTATCAGGGGGCCACGACCGAGTAGCTCGGTAAGAACATGGTAGTCTTGTGATTGTGTTTATTCAGTGAACATACTGGTTTCTTGTTGAGCATTACCAACTTTATCCAAACTAATTTTCACTTCCATTATTTAAGAAAGAACAACTTTTGGAGAACATCTGAATTTATAGCTATTATTTGAAAATGAATTTGGGACAGGAGTTACCATATCAATATGTCTATACCAAGAGTCCTGCTTTTTTTTAAGTTAGCTTATAAAATCTCCCCCATTAGATGATTATTTCTTCCATTACCACTTTGAGTAGCTTTGTTTCCCTATCGTTGTCTCTTTAAAAGTTCCAGATGAGGTAGCTCAGGTTAGAAACTAATTATATGGTACACAAAACTAGGGGAAAATATATTTTAATGGTTTAGACTAAACTAGGAGTGAAGAGGAGGAAGGGGCAATATAGAATATTAAATACAGAAAGTACATAAAATTAAAGAATTATGAGGAGCTGGGGATGTGGCTCAAGCGGTAGTACTCGCCTGGCATGTGTGTGGCCCGGGTTCGATCCTCAGCACCACATACAAAGATGATGTGTCCGCCGAAAACTAAAAAAATAAATATTAAAATTCTCTCTCAAAAAAGAATTATGAAAGCTAAAGATTTGTACCAGATCAATTCTTTTTCTAAAGAATGTCTCAGTCATTCCATCTTCTTCCATATAGTTGGCTGGCTTAATGGGAACCCATCTATTTTGGCATTTAACAGTTATAACTCCTAATTATCATCTTTCATATTTCATAACTTTTAAAAGGCTCTGGGCTACAGACCATTATCAGCCTTTAAGGATATTTGCTGGTCATCTTGCTGATGTGAATTGTACCAGATTTCATCCAAATTCAAATTATGTTGCTACGGGCTCAGCAGACAGAACTGTGCGGCTCTGGGATGTCCTGAATGGTAATTGTGTAAGGATCTTCACTGGACACAAGGTATTTTATATAAAACTTCATTATTCCAGCACTCAAAGATACTTTCCAGATAAATATATTTTTTAAACTAACCAGTGACTCATACATTTTAAAGATAACATTCATACCACTAAACTAAAATTCTAACTTTGTCTTATTTCCTTAGATATATTTAACTCTACTTTGATACTTTCCATGGAATTCTTTTCTAGGGACCAATTCATTCCTTGACATTTTCTCCCAATGGGAGATTCCTGGCTACAGGAGCAACGGATGGCAGAGTACTCCTTTGGGATATTGGACATGGTTTGATGGTTGGAGAATTAAAAGGCCACACCGACACAGTCTGTTCACTTAGGTTTAGTAGAGATGGTGAAATTTTGGCATCAGGTAATGGCTTTGTGGCAAACACATAAAATATATACAGCAAAATGTCAGAATCTAAATATGATGGATGCAACTAATGGTTTCCTTTGACTTCCCCTTAGGTTCAATGGATAATACAGTTCGGTTATGGGATGCCATCAAAGCATTTGAAGATTTAGAGACTGATGACTTTACTACAGCCACTGGGCATATAAATTTACCTGAAAATTCACAGGAGTTATTATTGGGTACATATATGACCAAATCAACACCAGTTGTACACCTCCATTTTACTCGAAGAAATTTGGTTCTAGCTGCAGGAGCTTATAGTCCGCAATAAACCATCGGTATTAAAGACCTTCTGGAAGCTACTGTTTGAAAAAGGGAGACTAAAAAGCAAATACCTCAGTGATTAATATTTAAGCTACAAAGAATGTTTTTGTCTATATGGATCTGGAAGTATGCTGCTTAGAAAATCTGAACAGGACAGTTCCACGTTTCTACAGCAACCACATTTAACTAATTTCCGTTAGTTGAATAAGAGAGATACTATGTTCATGGAGGGGACATTTATGGTGCTTTGGATTGTGTGGAAACTATGCATTTTCTGTTCAAATGCTATTTTAATTTATTATGTTTAGAAAAAAATTTGATCTTAAAAAAATTCATCCTGCTTCAAGATTCAAATTAAGAAATATAATACTGTCTTGAATTTTAGCTGAAGAATTCTATGAGCATGTATGTTTCTGCTGTAAAAATGAAGTTACTGTATGGCACTCAAGTACTATGTTAAATGACCCATTAACATTTTTCTTGGCCCATGATTAGTGGAATTTATGTAACTGGGTAGGGTGAACTATAATTCCTTCCTAAGATGTAGATGAAGTACAACCACCCACTAACATCTCAATTTATACCTTTTGAGTTTCGAGTGCACCAAAACACTCTAAAAACAGGTGAAGAGATTTAGCTATCATGTTCTACTTCAGCTAAATGGCTACATATACAACCTAGTACACTTGAAGTCAGACAGACATTTCAGTTGCTTACCTCCAGTACTGAGCCTTGCTTTGGAAAACTAAAAGATTTAGACCAAGTCACTGCCAGTTTTTGCCTTTGTTGCATTTTGTACAGTTTTTATATTTTTGATATCTTGTAAATAAAGACAACCAGCTTTTCCAGGTTCATAATTTATTGTACAAATTGAATATTACATGATGAGTTGACATTAGCTTCTCCAGGGATGGGAACTTAACAGATGAGGTCACACATTTTAGAATCCTATAAACAAAGCAAAGACAATTTTGACATAAATGTGTTCCAATACTACTTTTAAGTAATTACAAAATAGGACTATTTAAATCCCCAGAAACTGAATGTAAATTCATCAGATTCTTTTAAATTTTTTTTTTAGTTGTAGACAGACATAATACCTTTACTTACTGTGTAGTGCTGAGAATCAAATCCAGTGCCTCACACATGCTAGGCAAGTGCTCTACCACTGAGCCACAAACGCAGCCCTCATCAGATTCTCAAACAGGTAAGGCCTAAACAAGGTATTGCTCAGATTGATGCATTTTAACCTAATACTCCACCTTTAAAGAACTGCCAACAAATTTAGTATGATCTTAAAGGCAAACTACTCCAACAGTCAAGTATATAAAGTAACATTTTAAGTAGCAGAAAGGAGATATCCATCTGTTATTTAAAATTTGAGGCATAATTTTACATTTTTTTATGAGGCTACTACCACTTTCCCCAAATTAGGAGTTAACTTGCATAGAAAATTGGGCAAAATACTACCTCTTTGTAAAGAAGAAGCCATGGATCATTCTGGAATATGCAATCCCTAAGGTCAACAATTTTGACTGGAAAAACTTCACAGAAGAAAATCAGTCTCTGAAGGAGAGCTATATTAGATAAAGATGTGGATTTGGGGATTCCTGAATATTACCTGCCACTAACGCCACAGATAGTTACTCATTTAAGAATGGGCAAGTGAGAGGCTAGGGATATAGCTCAGTTGGTACAGTATGTGCCTTGCATGCACAAGACCCTGGGTTCAATTCCCAGCACCATACATACAAAAGAAGAATGGGCAAATGGAGTCTGAGGAGAAAATATAAGAAAATAAACTTTATGGGGGTTCAGGGAAAAGACAATTCATTATTTGAAAACTGAAACTAGCAAAGAAACTACTGAAAAGAACATATGTAACTGTATACAAAAGGTCAGTTAAGGTTAGGGGAGCAGCTTAAGTGGCAAGAGTGCTTGCCCAGGCTGTACAAGGCCTTGGGTTTAATTCCTAGCACTGCCAAAAAAAGTATTATGTAAAGAGCATACGCAAGTTGTCTAACCAATTAGGACAAAAACAATTTTAAGAAAAATACAAATAGTAAAAAAGGGACACAAGTTTATTTTACTCATCAAATTTGCAAAAATTAGAAACAAGATTCCACATTGGATAGACAAGACATACCCCATAATCTTTGGGAAAGCACTTCAGCCTAAGGAAACATTCATAGATATAGACTATACTTCATGCTCAAAAACATTCATTGTAATATTTATCTTCAAAAAATTCTAGATTTTTTCTGTGAAGTATAGTTCCTATGTCAATGAATATGTGCATTCAAATCATAAGAAAATAGTTATAAAATTAAAGACATGCCCAAAACTATTGGAAATGAAATAAAATACATTTTTAAAAAAGTTAAAAAGAACAAAAATAGATTAATAAGATGGGCAATTTTTTGCTTGCTTGCTTGCTTATATGCAATAATATTTGCAAAAAATGACAATAGTTTACTTTTATAGTTGGGGAGGGAGGCCCCCAACATCAAAGTGGCTTAGTTATGGACTTGGAAATGTCAACTTACCATTTATGTTGCTTTCACTGCTGGAGTTTTTTTAGATCTTAGCTTGAAGTATAAGACAGCCAAAGCAATGCCTCCATATGTAGCCAGTACACACTGAAAAAGAAAGAAAAATATAAATAAAAGTTACTGTTATACCCATATTATTGAAAAATACAACTCCTTAAAGATATCATCAATACTTACATTCATTCTACCAGTGAGAGTATAAGAGTTGAAATATTTTTTAATACCAGTGAACTGGAATTGGGCATCATTTTCTGGACCTGCCATTATTTCAATCTTTAAAAAAAAAAAAAAAAGAAAGCAACAATAAATTGGTTTTCAAGAAATTTAAAATAAAATAAGGATTTTTTCTTAGTTAAAAAACTCTAAAGTCAGTGCAAATAACTATTGTGGTAAAATTTCATCTATGTTTCATCCAACACAGGAGTAGCAAAAATGGTGACAAAAGCCTTGCCAGTTAAGAGGAGCTTTTGGAAGTAGGACTTCATCTTGACTGCCTTCTTTAAAAAACAACAAAAAAAGTTGTTTAGTTGTAGATGGACACAATACATTTATTTAATTTATATGTGGTGCTGAGGATTTAACCCAGTGCATAACGTGCTAGGCAAGAGCTCTCTTACTGAGCTACAACACCAGCCCCTTGATTATAATTTCATAAACACCCCAGAATATGTCACATCATCCAGCATAGGAAAAGAACACAGTAGTCACTAAGTTCACCCTGAACCAGTATAGCTTAACATTTTTAATTCCAGGTTTTAGTCACATTAGTATACTGTATATTGAATTAACCAGTTTTAAGATTAGTTGAAAGTTGGAGCCTATGATACTTTCAAATTTTCTCAGAGAGGTGAAACCAATTAGCTTAACTCTCAGCTCCCTATTATAAGTCACTTAGGACTTCCAAGGGAGGGTAGACAAGGTATCATCTACTAAATGGAGTTGATACTAGCCACTGAAGATGGTGGGAAAGCTGAAATTCTTAACTTCTTATTCCAAAATAGATAAAGGATGTTGAAATGAACAGTGAAACCAAAAAGTCCAGGAAAAAAATTGGGCAAACATTTTAATTATCTTAGGAAAGGAAAAATATAGGGCTGGGGATATATAGCTCAGTTGGTAGAATGCTTGCTTCGCATGCACAAGGCCCCAAGTTCAATCCCCAGCACCAAAAAAAAAAGGAAAACTGGTAGACATAAAATAGAAGTTTGCTTGGGAGTGTAAACTGGTACAACTTTCCTAAAGCACAACTTGTAGTATCAATTATTTGTATACTCTTCCATTTAGCTAGTTCATTTTTCCTCTAGGAATTTCTTTTTACAGAAATATTATTCCTGTTTCAGCTTCCTGAGTAGTTGGGATGACAGATGTGTGTCACCATGCCAGGAGGCTGAACCAGGAGGATCTGAGTTTGAGGCCATTCTGGGAAACAGCAAGACCCCATTAAAATATATATATATATATATTGCAGCCAGACGTGGGGGCACATGCCAGTAATCCCAACAGCTTGGGAAGCTGAGGCAGGAGGATCATGAGTTCAAAGCCAGCCTCAGCAAAAGCAGGGCATAAGCAACTCAGTGAGACCCTGACCCTGTCTCTAAATAAAATACGAAATAGGGCTGGGGATGTGGCTCAGTGGTCAAGTGTCCCTGAGTTCAATCCCTGGTACCAAAAACAAACAAACAAAAAAACACCTGTTATGAATGGAAAAACTGAAAAGTTCATCAGGATTTTGTTGGAGGAAATAATAATGTGCATAGAACTTTGTGTATCGATGTGGAAAGGGGTCCCCAGGTAATGTTAAAAAAAAAAAAATCCAATTTCTGGATCTTGGGAGCATATCAATGGTTCTCAAAGTGTAGTCTAGACCACTAAGAAGAATCAGCATCACTGGAAACTTGTTAGAAATGCCAATTCCCAGATTCCACCATAGACCAATTGAATTAGAAACTCTAGGGCCTAGCAATCTGTTTTAATAAAGCCACTGATAATTCTAATGAACACTGAAGTAATGGAAACAGAAAATCAAATGTAATTATATATACCTCCCCCCCAAAAAAATATGCCACCAAGACATAATTAGGTGGGCATGGTGGCACACATCCATAATCCCAGTGATTCGGGAGGCTGTGGTAGGAGGATTGCAAGTTCAAAACCAGTCTCAGCAACTTAACAAGGCCCTAAACAATTTAGGAGACCCTGTCTCAAAATAAAAAAATAAAAAAGGGCTGGAGATATGACTCAGTGGTTGAATACCCCCGGGTTCAATCTCCAGTACCCCCCCGCCCCAAAAAAAGACATGTTCAAAAGGTCACCATAAATATCAGAATATCAGTTGGAAATTCATATGTGTGACCACCTATCTACCACAACTTGGCACACTGTGAGTTCACTGGCAACACAGACCAATCAGGTTGATCTCTGGTGGAGATTGGTAAGCAGTGGCAATGACTCAGTTAGGTCTTGAAATGGAAGAGGGAGTTGTTGCTATGGAAACTGGCAAGTCTTTGTTGACCATTCAAAGGCCTGCAGGAGCATTCACTTGCAAAGAATTGGCAATGAAAATTTGAGACCTTAATTTGAAAACTGATTTAGAAAGGTTCTTGGATCAATGAAGAAAATCCAAACTTTTTAAGATTCCTTCACAGGCCTTGACCAGTTTAACACCATTAGGAAAGACTCCATTAAAAGAAAGCTTTATATCAGTTACCTAGGAGGCTGAAGCAGGTAAACTGCAAGTTCAAGGCCAGCCTCAGCAACTTAGCAAGACCCCATCTCAAAATAAAAAGGGGACTGGGCGACTGGGGTTGTGGTTCAGTGGAAGAGCACTTGCCTGGCATGTGTGAGGCCTGGGTTTGATCCTCAGCACCACATATAAATACATAAAGTAAAAAATCCATTAGCAACTAAAAATATTTAAAAAAAGGGGGGGGGGACTGGGATGTAGCTCAGTGATGAGCACTCTTGGGTTCAATTCTCAGTACCAAACAAAAAACCCTTTATGATGTATTTTCATATCAACTGTTTCATTTTACTAAACCTATTATAGGCTAATTTTTCATTCATTTCATGATACTTTTTTGGTACT
This sequence comes from Marmota monax, assembly GCF_021218885.2. Lineage (NCBI taxonomy): Eukaryota > Metazoa > Chordata > Mammalia > Rodentia > Sciuridae > Marmota > Marmota monax. Next base: position 19,256,526 of record NW_026692881.1, read on the forward strand.
AGGGATTGAACCCAGGGGTGCTTAACCACTGAGCTGCATCCCCAGTCCTTATTCTCCTTCCCTAGCCTACCACGCCGCTGGGATTACAGGCGGGCGCCACCAGGTCTAGTCTGATGTCGGTTCGTGAGAAACCCTACAGAAAACATGGCTTTAACTTCGTCAACTCAATAACTGATAACCCCTATTACTTCGTATCTAACAAAACTTTTTAGGAGGGAGTGGTGTCCAACTGAAACAATATTATGATTATGATGCTTTAAATTTCACTCTAATTTACATAACATAGAAGGCTGATGTTTGATATTTCTCAAAACAACTTTGATCCTAGGAAAGGGCATGGTATAGGAACTGAAATTTAGAGTGTCTTAAAGGAGATCAACTCAGAAAAGGTTGAGACAGATGGGCAGTGGAAATGTTGCTGGTGTGATAAACAATGGATATAAGCCTCAAAACATCTAGGTCTGCACCTTTCAACAAAGGGCAAGTTATTTTAGGGCAAAGATCAGGAACCCTCATGTTGGAGTACCCTTTATGGAAAAATTGAACTGAAACTTGCTTTTGTCTTTGTCACACCTAAGTTTAGAAAGCTATGTAAATGAAGGAGAAAATCAACTAACACTCCTTGTGAACTTGTGATTTAATGTTAAACGCTGCTTATGGGAAGGTCTAAGTAGATGAATCTCCTCATTTATTTCTAATTAAGCCACTAACCAGTATTAAATATAACCAATCCTTTCAAGCCTGTCTCTGCCTATAAAATGGTCATTTCATTAAAGGCCTAAAATGACCAGTTGCCCTTGCTTTTTCCCTGTTCTTCGATATTGCTATTCTGCTGTCTGATTGGACATCCACCTGGAGTGGTGAGTTCATCACTTAGGGGTAAAACCAAACACAAGAGAGAGCTACAGCTCTCCTCTCAGGAAGGCCTTTCGCTGTTCCTACACACACTGAAATCTAACTGGCTTATCGTGCGCAGGCCTGGAGAAAAAAGCAAGGGCCAGGCCACACTAGCTCTCGCTCTGACAAAGGTTGCCGCACAACTAAAGGAGGCTTGGTTGCCAGTTTCTCAATCAAAACTTAGTGTCAACAAACATCCACAGCCATACAGGCGAAAAGAGACATGGGGTCAGAAGTCCGAGTCCTCATTCAATTTTTATCCGTGGGTGACCTTGGGAGACTTCTGCGACGGGTCTCATCTTTTCCCACTAGAAAAAGCAATTGAAGAGTCTTCGGAAAGCGGCTGAGCCTAACCGCTGCTCTCTGAGGTTTCCTAGCTGCTGCAGGAGCCTTTAGGCCTCGATCCTCATTTTCTCTAGCCCCTTTTCCATTCTCCACAGTTCTCGACTCCCAAAGAGAAGACCTCGTGGAGTTCCCAAATCAGAAACGGTCAGTCTAGCTCAGCTCCACAAAGCCGAGGTACTAGGTCCGAGCCGGGGAGCCCTCCTGACTTACCTTGTTAAAGCCACAAATTCGACAGCCGACGTCCTTCAACTTACACAGCTATCTCCTGGACCCAGCCGGAAGAAGCCACCTCCTCCGTTCGATTTTAACGGGCCACAGCGATTCAGCCTTCTGCATCGATTGGCGAGGGCTCCAAGTCCCGCCCTTCCGCTTCCTGTCTAGACAAAGCTTCCCAAGGCCTGCAGGCCGCAACATAGTAACGGAAGTAGGGTGTTGGGCCCGCCCACACTTCCGGAAGAGCTTCACGCGCTTGTAGGTTTGGTCTCCGCGTGTGTGAGTACGTCTGGACCTACTCCGGGGTAGAGAGGCGCGCGGAGCTGGTGAGTGAGGTCGGGAGCAAGAAGGGAGGAAACTTCATGGCTTTCAGATCCGCTTCGGGGCTAGGTATATCGGGTCCTTGTCACGCACCCACCTGTTGAAATGGTGGTTCGTACACTTGAGCCCAGTTCTGCTCTAGCGGTTCCTGTAACCCCTAGCTATCCTCAGGAAATAGCTTAAGTTCCTTCTCTTCTCCTGGATGGCCTTAGTTGTTGGAGCCTCGGTTTCCTTTTGTCTGAAATAAGATTGAGGGTTGAGTTCCCAGCGAACTAAATCCCTTGCACTTTCCTGTTTCTGTGAAGCCCGCACTTATACTTTGATTCCAAACCCTAAGGTCTTTCCCGGTCGTTACCTCTGTTAAGTCTCGAGCCCTTCTAGATTCTTATTTCCAAGTATCTCACAGAACCAATACCTCTTATTTTCTGTTCTCACTTGTACCTACTTCTGGTTTTCATGTTTTCTTGGCTATTGCATTTAAATCCTACCCGATTTCCTTTCTGCAAGTCCCCTCGTTGCCAGTCCAGTCTATATTCTTTATTACTGTTCTCTCGCTTCCCCACATAAGAATCTTACTTGCCAAAGTAAGCATAAACTGCCAATTTCTAATTCAGATCTTTTCTCCAAATCCCAACCTTTTAGAATTTAACTCTAATTATTATGCATTAATTTTCCCTATGATCTAATTGAACAACTGTTCAAAGGCAATAGCAAGCCATTGAACAATTGATAGGCAAATTATTAGTGTTTATTGAGTCTCCCAAGGTCACCCACTTTTCATTTTTCTTACATTACTTTCCTACCCATCAAATTCCTATTTATCTTTTTTTTTTTTTAAATCTTTATTTTTATTTATTTATTTTTATGTGGTGAACTTAGGGCCACACACCTAGGAGGCAAGTGCTCTACCACTGAGCTACAGCCCCAGCCCTCCTATTTATCTTTTAACATTAAGCTCAGAAGCATCTTCCTTATGAAGCTTGCTTTCTTTACCAAGGCACCACTTCCAAGCTCTTTGTTTATGGTTTATAATCTGATTTTTAGCACGCATTGAACCAGGGTGCTTCAGTCCACTGAGTCACATTCCTAGCTCTTTTTATTTATTTATTTTATTTTTATTTTAAAAAACTTTTTAGTTGTATACGGACACCATGTTTTTATTTATTTTTATGTGGTGCCGGGGATCAAACCTAGTGTCTCATACAACTCCAGACCCCCCCCCTTTTATTTATTTATTTATTTATTTATTTATTTATTTATGGAATTAGGTCTTGAGGACACAATATCTTTATTTTATTTTTATGTGGTGCTGAGGATCGAACCCAGTGCCTCACGTATGCTAGGCAAGTACTCTACCTCTAAGCCACAAGCCCAGCCCTGCCTTTTTATTTTTTGACACAGGGTTTCGCTAAATTACTTAGGGCTGCACTAAGTTGCTGAGGCTGGCTTTGTATTTGTGATCCTTCTGCCTCAGTCTTCTGAGCTGCTAGGATTACATGCATGTGCCACTGCACCCAACTGATTTATATTTTAAATTACTTGTGTAATTGTTTTGTTTTCTTTTTTTCTGTTGAACACAGGTGTGCTTTACCAATGAGCTACATCACCAGCCCTTTATTTTTTTTTTTTACGTTTATTTGTTCATCAGTTATACATGACAGCAGAATGCTCTTTGATTCATAGTACACAAATGGGGCACAATTTTTCACTTTTCTGGTTGTACACAAAGAAGGGTCACATCATTCGTGCAGTCATACATGTACCTAGGGTAATGATGTCTGTCTCATTCCACCATCTCACCTATCCCCATGCCTTCTTCCCACCCATCCCTCCCCTTTGGCCATTCCAAAGTTCTTCCACTCAATCCCATGCCCCCCACCCCTTAATGGATTAGCATCCACTTATCAGAGAAAAACATTTGTCCAGCCTTTTATCTTGAAAGAGGGTCTCAGTACCTTGCCCAGGTTTTCCTAGAACTTGATGAGGCTGTCATTGAACTTGAGATCCTCTTGCCTCAACCTCTTGAATTGCTGGGATTACAGGGGTGCACCACTGCACCCAGCTTATTTTATCTTTTATTTCTATATCTCTGACATAATTGTAGCTGCTTAATGTATTTAATGTATTTAATTTATTTGCTACATTAAATCTAAGTCTTTTTCATGCAGGAATGTGAGTGGTTTGTGGTTTTGAAGCAGAGAGATTTGGAAAGATAAAATATGGATTAACAGAGGCCTGATATCTCAACCATCTGTCTCATAGTCTTAAATCTTATCTTCATGTGACCCTTTACTACTCTTTGGTAGATACTATAGCAATACATACATACCTATATTTATAGTGGCACAGTTCACAGTAGCCAAACTATGGAACCAACCTAGGTGTTCATAGAGGAATGGATAAAGAAAATATGGTATGTATCCACAATGGAGTTTCATTCAGCCATAAAGAAAGATGAGATTATGTCATTTGTAGGCAAATGGATGGAACTAGAGACTATTATGTGAAACAAAATATGCCAGACTCAGAAATTCAAGGGTCATATGTTGTCTGTCCTATGTAGAAGCTAGAGAGGAAAAAGAAAAAGGCTGGGGAATCTCACGAAAATCAAAGGGAAAGCAGTAGAACAGAGGAAAGGGAGTGGGGAGCGGGAAGTGCTGGGGGAGTGCTATTGGCCAAATTATATTGTTTACATGTGTGATTATGTAGCAACAAACCCTACCGTTTTGTACAACTATAATGCACAATAAAAAATATGGGAGGGAAAATCTTGTCTTGCACATTGGTAGGAAGTTCTCTTGCTCATTGATCACAGCCTTTATGAAACCTGCCATTAATGCTACTTCTCACCATTGTTCTTTGCATTGTTTTTAGGAGACCCAAATATGGCAACTGTAGAAGAAAGCTTCCCCCGAGGGGGTACAAGAAAGACCCACAAATTAGAGAAATCTTTCCAGGAGTCAGTTGAACAAGACAACTTATTTGATGTAGGTTTTATGCTGCTGTGGTGAGACTCACTTGAAACTTTCTCTCTAACATTTTTGTGGAGAATGAGCCGTATTTGATACTTGTTATTTTTCAGAATTGTTTTTTGTTGAAGTTCACTTCTGTAATTGAACTCATTAGCGAGGCTCTACCATCACAAAGCTGTATTTTTGAAGCATGACATTTAGTAATTGAGTTTGAAGTAATGTTGTACCTTGTCCTTGGGAATTCTGTGCCATGTTGGTTAAGGAGGGGGGGGGGAGCATGTTTATTATTATGTTTTTAAATGGGATCTTTGCCACATACCATGGTCAGAATTTGCATTAGATTTTTTAAAAAAATATTGTATTTTTCAGTTACCGATAGAGCTTTTATTTTAATTATTTATATGTGGTGCTGAGAATTGAACCCAGTGCCTCACACATGCTAGGCAAGTGCCCTACCATTGAGCCCTAGTCCCAGCTCCATGCATTAGAATTTGTAGTCAGTCTCACCTCAAGTAGACTGTATTCCATAAGCTAGAGGAAACTAACATTTGAGTGTATGGCCTTAGATCTATTTTATGTAATCTTTCCAACTATATTATAATGTAGAAATTGTCATTCTGTTATGAGGAACTGAGGCTTAGGAAGATTATTTACTAAGACTGCATAGCTTATCATGGAAGAGTTTGGGAGTTCAGCTTGGGTCTCTTGACCACAGATTCTGTTTTCATGCAGTGTTGCATATTTCTTTTTAAGCTGGGAACCTCAGTGTTCATTTCCAATCAAGGAAAGAAGAATATAGGAAAGAAAAGACTTAGGTACATGAAGGCGGCTTCTCAAACTTTGGCAGTGATAGGTGAATGGGAGAGTTGGGATTACAGCAGGAATTAAAGGAACAGTTGGGAGTGAAGAAGGAGAGTAGCAGAGTAATAAAACAAGGTGACATAACCTGAAATGTGAGGTAAAGACCAGGATTGCTGCTTCTCGTTCTTTTAGATCTTTGTGGGTCTTTTTTTCCCCTTTAGATTTCCACTGAAGAAGAACCCACCAAAAGGAAAAAGAGCCAGAAAGGACCAGCAAAAACAAAAAAGTTGAAAATTGAAAAAAAAGAAAACAGCAAGTCTATCAAAGAGAAATTTGAAATTCTTAGTGTTGAGGTTTGTTAATGGTTTTTTTCTTTTTTTCTTTTTTTGTACCAGGGATTGAACTCAGGGTTATTCAACCACTGAGCCACATCCCCAGCCCTATTTTGTATTTTATTTAGAGACAGGATCTCACTGAGTTGCTTAGTGCCTTGCTTTTGCTAAGGCTGGCTTGCCATCCTCCTGTCTCAGCCTCCTGAGCCACTAGGATTACAGACGTGTGCCACCTTGCCTGGCTTGGTTTTCTTTTTGACATACTATCTTGATTAAGTTTGTGTGTTCTTTCCTGCTTTTCTTTCATTTTTGCCTTTTATATATAGATTTCATCTATGTATGTAAGATTTTTACAGATGTTGAGTATTATTTGATTGCTAAACCAATGCCTAATGTCTTCCTTTTTTAAAAGGTGCTGTTGTCTTGCTTGTGTTTTCATGGGACTTTTAATAGATTCAAAGGTTTGAGCTGACAGTAAATTTAGCAATCATTATACCCATTCATTTCATTCATTTTTATTTTTTGGCATTCAGGATTGAATCTAGGGCACTAAACCAAATCACCAACCCTTTTTCTTTTTTATTTTGAGACATGGTCTTAGTTGCTAAGGGCTTTGCTAAGTTGCTGAGGCTGGCTTTGAACTTGCTATCCTCCTGCCTCAGCCTCCTGAGCCACTGGGATTATGGGTATGTGCCACTATGCCTGGCTACCTATTCATTGTATAAAAGTGAAGCTACCTCAGATATGATGCACTTTATGTTCTTAAAATCTTACATTATTAACTCCTGATACATATTAATTAAAAAAAATGATTTGAGGGGAACGATTCAGCCTGTAGGCATATCTTGTTTGTCTTGTTTACTTAAAAAAAAAAAATTGTTTAACTTGGTGCCAGCAGTAGAAACTATAGATTTTACATGAAAATGTGATTCCGCCTCATTACAACTTGAAAGTGTCCATGTTCCTTAATGTTTATAGTCACAAAGGAGCTGCATAGTGGTTGCACTCTTCAGAGCCAACATGTGCACACCACACTACTTTTGTCTCCGCTGGCCTGCATCCATCACTGTGTTGTCTGCCAGACGTTTGAATTTGGGTTGCTTGGGATATGAAAAAAAGCAAAAGTGTCTTCTGGTGACTCAGTGCTGTTAATACTGTTGCCTGTAGACCTTTTACAGTGCTCAGATATCTGATAAATATATGTGTATATTCACACTTAAGTGTTTTTTTTTTTTTAATTTACAAAATTCCTGTAGCTTTTAACTTTTGCAATTGATACTAGAAACCAGGTCTTCTAACCTTCCTATCATTGTTCTCTTCCTTACTGTACCCATTTCTTTTTTTCTCTTCTAGTCCCTTTGTGAGGGAATGCGGATTTTAGGTTGTGTGAAAGAGGTAAATGAGCTGGAACTGGTGATAAGTCTCCCCAATGGCCTCCAGGGATTTGTGCAAGTAACTGAAATCTCTGATGACTATACCAAAATGCTGAATGAACAGGTGGCACAAGAAGACCCTCTGAAGGTAAGGGAAATCTCTGTGAAACCTGTTACTAGAAGTAGGTGGTATTCAAATAAAAGTAAAATTACCACTTTGCTAAATGCTAAGAAGGAAAGGTAAAGGTGCAATGAGAGTTTATAATAAGGTGTGCTTTAAAAAAAAAAAACAACAATAAAGGGTTTTTACTTAGTCCAAGGAGCCTGGAAGATCTCTATGAGGAAAGGATGCTTGAGCTGAGATCTGAAGGATGAGGGCTTCCTGGGTCAGAAGGAAAGGAGTTCAGGTAGAAGATGGATGCTGTGTAATAGAAAAGGCTGGTATGGCTAGAGTAGAGACAGCAAAGGAAAGTGTGGCGTGAGATGGTGCCAGAGAGCTGAGTGGAAGCCAGATTATACATGGCTTTGTAGACCATATTAAGGGTTGATTTTAAATTCTATAATCAACAGAAAGTCCTTGAATTGTCCTCACTGGAATGGGTGACACATGGACAACTTAGGAAATAGATTGAAAAGGCATAAGGAGATTCTTACAAATTTGGAGGACATTGTAGTAGTCCAGGCTCTGAGATTGATGGCAGCTTGGGTCCAAGATTTACCAACTTCTGAGAAGGTAAAGCCATTGATGATAGATTTCACATTGGTAGTGAGGCAGACAGGTGGCTGGGATAAGTCTTACGTTTAGAGACATGGAGGTTATTGGTGATTTTTCTTGGGAGAAAAAAATGGAGTGAGGGGTGGAAAGCAGTTTGCTTTGAGCTGAAGAGTGAGTAGTAGATGAAGTGGAGATAATAAATGTAGGTAGCTCTTCTGAGGAGTCCTTGACAACTGCTTATTATTTTGAGACCTTATGCTGAAATTCAAGATTATGACTTGGCCTCAGAACCATCTTCCTTTGTGGTGAAGAGTTACTTTTTATTCACTTTTTTATTTCTGTAAAAAAAATAAAATAAAAATAAAATCCACGGAGCCAAGGCAGTGGATTCTTGGTTCAGAGGAAAGGGATGTATCAGTTCTTTCTCATTGGTATTATGCAGGACCTGCTACACTTGCCTGAACTTTTCTCACCTGGAATGCTGGTGAGATGTGTGGTAAGCAGTCTGAGAATCACAGAGAGGGGCAAAAAAAGTGTCAAGCTATCTCTGAACCCCAAAAATGTCAACAGAGTGCTGAGTGCTGAGGCCCTGAAGCCTGGCATGGTATGTATCCGGGGTCAGGGAAGAGGAGCAGGCAGCATGCCTTTTCCCTCCCCCCACCTCCTTTTACTTTGAGCTTAATGGCTACACACAGAGATGGATCTTTTCCTGGAGGGAAGGTCTCCTGAGCGCTTTGGGTGCTTAATGAACATTGAAGAATTGAGCCTAATTTCATTGTCTTGGAAGGAAGAAAGGGCAAGCAAGTTCAGGTTTGGCTCACCAGCACACAAATGCCTCCAGGGAACCTTAGTGGGGGGCTGGCTGATGGTGAGGAGTTCCTCATAATGACTTTCCAGGACTTCTTCACAGATTAAGCCTTTTTCAGAGGCCTTTTGGCATTTGTGTGGAATGCTTGAGGGTAGCTGAGAGCAAGTAGCAGCGTAGATGGGGCCATAAATCTGCCAGCTCTTAGTGGATACCCTGTCACTTTATATCTAGCCCTGTGGAAATTAAGGAGAATTTAATCCTGGCTTGGATCCTTCAAGTTCAATAGGTACAAAAAAATAACTTACAACCTTATAAATAACTACTCTGGCAATTAAGGGGCAGAAGATGAATGTAATTTTGCAACATTGGTTAAAAGCGACATTTGAGAAAAGCCTGGAAAGTTTGGAAGGATGTAGTTGGTTAAACGGGAATAAAAATAAGCCAAGTTGCAGGAAATTGTCAAGTTTTGAGAGCCTTCTCATGACAGGTATTGTTTTAAGCACTTTCTCACAGTCAACCAATGAGGCAGATAGACATTCTTTCCTTTCTACATTTGAGAACATGGTCTCAAAGGTTTAAGTGACTTATCAAAAGACCAGGTGGCTAACATCAGAGCCATGCTACTTCCCACGAAATGTAAAGGAGGTTAAAGGATTTTTTTTGATGTCTTGAAGGTGCTTAGAGAAGACATGATGATGGCTGCAATGGTAGAAACTGGAAGATCCTTCAGACCTTGGGAGAAAGTTGATGCCTTTTGTCCTCTAGTGGGATTGTGGCTTAAAGTTTAAAAGTGGGGATTGTGGTTATTGCATAGTGTTCAAGATTAAAAGTGGAAACATTCGTGTTTGGAAGTGGATGTTTATCATGTGTCCTGTTGTCTTTGACTTGGAACTTTGGGGCATGCTTTCTTTTCCCCCAGCTGCTGACGGGCACTGTATCTAGCCTGGAAGACCATGGCTACCTAGTGGACATTGGTGTTGGTGGAACCAGAGCTTTTCTGCCATTGCAAAAAGCTCAAGACTACATCCAACAAAAGAACAAAGGTGAGAGAGGCCACTGCATGGTGGTGAGGTGGTACATGCATGTGGGGATTATATTTAAATGCCATTTTGCAGTTAGCATAACAGAATGGTGACCCTGAAGGCTATTTGGCTTTGGGAAAATTGGTGGTTAATCCTAGCTGATGGGAAAGGGAAGATGTACAAAGGGCCAGGGAATGGTAGGACCATTTTCAGTTTTCTTCGCCTAGATGATTTCACTGAATTTGGGGCCCCAGGACCTCTAAACCAGCACTCCCCTGGCTTGTTGAGATTTTCATATTTTTGTGAGGTAGTTGAATTTCAGATTCCCTTTTGTAGTTGGTCCCTTAGTGATTTGGAATATGGGGAATATGAGATGCTAATTAGGTATGTAGACCATAGATCTTTTTAGATGTTGCTTGGGCCTGTGTTAAAGTCCTTCTCATTCTTTTGGGTGTTGGGAATGTGTTTCCAGGTGCTAAACTGAAGGTGGGTCAGTACTTGAACTGTGTAATTGAAGAGGTGAAAAGCAATGGAGGAGTTGTTAGTCTGTCTATAGGGCATTCAGAAGTTTCTACTGCCATTGCTACTGAGGAACAAAATTGGACCCTTAATAACTTGCTACCAGGACTGGTGGTCAAAGCCCAGGTACAGAAGGTAAGCTGTTCATTGTTACTCTTTTCCAAATTTTTGTTATAATAAGAACATGCATACCATCTAAACTGTGCTGTCAGGCTGTCCCCCACATGTGGCCATTCAGCACTTGAAATGTGTCTAGTGCAATATGTTCAAATACTGCTATTCTGGACATAGTTGGTTAAGTAAGCTATTATTAAAATAAATTTTATGTGTTTTTTTTTTTTTTTTTTGGTACTGGTGATTGAACCTAGGGTACTAACCACTGAGACACATCCCCAGCACCCCCTTTTTAAAATGTATATTTAAGTTGTAGTTGGACACAATACCTTTATTTTATTTATTTATTTTTTTTTTTGGTGCTCTACTGCTGAGCTACAACCCAGCACCCACAACCCCCTTTTTTATATTTTATTTAGAGATAGGGTTTCACTGAGTGTTTTAGGACCTCACAAAAAAAAAGTTGCTGAGGGTGGCTTTGAATTCGCATTACTCCTGCTTTATCCTCCCAAGCTGCTGGGATTATAGGTGTGCGCCACTGCACCCGGCTTCTTTGTGTTTTTAAAATGTGACTGCCAGGAACTGAGCGCTGCAGTATAGTTCTGTAATCCCAGGTACTCAGGATCTCAGCTACATGGGAGGCCAAGGCAGGAGGATCACAAGTTCAAGGTCAGCCTGAGTGACTTAGAGAGACCCTTGTCTCAGAATAAAGTAAAAGGGGCTGGAGATGTAGCTCAGTGGTAGAGTACTTGCCCAGTATGTATGAGCCCCTGAGTTCAATCCCCGGTAATGGGGGACCTGGGGATTAATCTGGGGTCGGGGGGGAGTGACCACTAGGAAACTAAAATTACATATATGGCTTGCATTATATTTCTGTTGAACAGTGCTGATCTAAAAGGTCAAATGGTAATAAAAGGCTTATAATAAAGAACTGTCTCAGGGTGTGACTGTGGTTCAGTGGCAGAGTGCTTGCCTAGCATGTGTGAGGCACTGAGTTTGATCCTTAGCACCGCATATAAAAAAATAAGCAAATAAAATAAAGACATGCCGTATATATCTACAATTAGAAAAAAAAATTTAAAAAACCTGTCATTCCTCCTAACCCTTATCATTTTATGCATGCATGTATTTGTTTATTCAGTGGTACTGGGGATATAACCTAGGGCTAAGCAAGTCGTCTACCACCCAGCTTCAGCCCTCCCTCCCTCCACTTTTTTTTTTTTTTTTTTAATTTCAGACAGGGTCCCACTGTGCCCTGCTCTAACCCCTACCATTAACTCTTGTAGCTTGTCCTGTGAAATTTCCCTCCATAATTCCAAGTGATAAGTTGTTTAGCCACAGTTTATCCAAGTTGTGAGTCTGGCAGTTCCCAAGCATACTTGTGTGAAGCTCCTTGCACTCCCTGAGAAATCCCAGAGGATGGAGGGTTGATGCCTGCTATTGGCTAGAAGGGAGATGAGCTTGCTGAATAAAGAAATAGCCGGTGCTTGGAGTTACCCTGCCAGTTAATTTTATAGGAAGAAAGATTGATAAAAGGTTAGATGGGGAGAGAAATACAGTTATTGTGGATAATGTGGCATCCAGTGTTTGCTATGAACAGTGTCTCTCATACTCCTGGTTCCTTCAGAGAAATGTTTTTTATAACTTGTTCTGTTTATTTCTAGGTGACTCAGTTTGGTCTTAGGCTAAACTTCCTCACATTCTTCACGGGCCTTGTTGACTTTATGCACCTGGAACCCAAGAAAGTTGGGACGTATTTCTCAAACCAAGCAGTAAGAAATGATGCACCTATCTTTTCCTGATTCCAACTGTGTCCCAGGCAGCTATACAGTATCCCAGCTAGCCTCAAGGAAGGTCCTAGCACTGCATATGTACAGGTGTATAGAGAAAAGATGAGGGGAATGATAATAAGTGTTTTGGAGGAAGCACAAGAAACTACTAGTAGTGCTTAGGTTGAAATTAGACAAGGAGCAGGTGGTACCAGGGATTGAATTGGGGAACTTACCACTGAGCCACAACCCCAAACCCTTTTTGTTTTTTATTTTGAGACAGGGTCTTGCTAAGTTGCTCAGGGCATTGCTAAGTTGCTGAGGCTGGCTCTGAACTTGTAATTCTTCTGCTTCAGCCTCCTGAACTGCTGGGATTACAGGAATGTGACACTGTGCTCAGCTTGCTTTTATAATTTAAAGTAGTTTGGAAGGGTATTTATCATAGGAAGATACTTTTAAGTAGAAAAACATGGTTCTAAAAAGTTCTATAAGGATTGGAGATGTAGCTTAGTGGTTGAGTGCTTGCTTATCATGCTTGAGGCCCTGAGTTTGATCCTGGTGCCACAAAAAACAACAAAAATGATTTATGAGTAGTATGAATTTAATTTGGAAAAATAATTAAAAAGAATCACCTGGTTAAAATACTGGAGGATTATGCAATCAGGCATGAATTGTGATTAACCCTGGGTGATTACTCTATTATATATCTAAATATTTGAATTTTTTACAATGAACATGGATATTTGAGAAGGATATGCCACTAAAAGTTATTCAGAATTTTTTAAATCCTCAAATACTTTCTTTTCATTTTTTAACAGTAATGCATTCTCATGGATACTATAGAGAAAAATAATTTTCAGAGAAAATAGATTTTTCCATCATCTAGTGATAATACTTTTAATATTGTCAAACCTGTTTGTGATAATATATTTCTTTTATAGTACTATTTATGTATAGAGTTGAGACATTTTGCATGTTTTGGCCTTGGGATCAGATCTCATTGATCACTAAACCACTGAGTTATATCCCCAGCCTCTTTTTTTTTTTTTACATTTTCAAATTGGGGCATTATAGCTGTACTTAATGATGGAATTTGTTCTTACATATTCACACATACACACAATGTAACAATGTAACTTGGCCAATATCACTCTCTAGCACTTCCCACTTCCTACCCCCTTGCCCCTTTCCTCTGTTGATCTCCCTTTGATTTTCATGAGATCCCTTCCCACCCCCAACTTTTCTTTTCCTTTTTCCTCTTTCCCTGACACATATGAGAGGAAAAAATATGACCCTTGACCTTCTGAAATTGATATATTTCACTTAACATAATGGTTTCTAATTCCATCCATTTTCCTACCAATGACATAATTTAGTTTCTTTATGGCTGAATAAAACTTCATTGTGTAAATATACCAGATTTTCTTTATATATTCGTCTATTGATGGATACCTAGGCTAATTTCATAATTTGGCTATTGTGAATTGTGCTGCTGTAAGCATGGGTATGCACTAGAATGCATCAGAACCAACTATTATCATACTATTACTATAGTATGATGACTTTAATTCCTCAGGATAAATAGTCATATAGCTGAGTCATATGTTGGTTCCATGTCTAGTCATTTGAGGAACTATCATACTGATTTCCATAGTGTTTGTACTAACTTACAGTTCTACCAACAGTGTATAAGTGTTCCTTTTTCTCCACATCCTCTCCAGAATTTATTCTTATTTGTATTCTTTTTTTTTTTTTTTTTTTTTTTTTTTAAAGAGAGAGTGAGAGAGATAGAGGTAGAGAGAGAGAGAATTTTTTTTTTTAATATTTATTTTTTAGTATTTGGCGGACACAACATCTTTGTATGTGGTGCTGAGGATCGAACCCGGGCCGCACGCATGCCAGGCGAGCGCGCTACCGCTTGAGCCACATCCCCAGCCCCTTATTTGTATTCTTGATGACTGCCATGCTGACTGGTGTGAGATGAAATCTCAGTGTGGTTTTGACTTGCATTTCTGTAATTGCTTATGATGTTGAATATTTTTTCATATATTTGTTAGCCATTTGTATTTCTTCTTTTGAGCGGTGTCTATTTAATTCATTTGCCCATTCGTTAATTTCCCCAGCTGTTTTTACATTGTATTTTGAGACAAGGGTCTTGGGTAAATTGCCCAGGCTGGCCTTGAATTTATAATCTTCCTCCAAGTAGTTGGAATTACAGGCCTGTGTTGCCATGCTTAGCTAGATCAGGCTTCTTGGTGTTACTAGAGCAAAAACTTATGCTGAGTTACCTATGCTGAGTTTTTGCTGTAGGGACACCATTATGTATTTTCCGTTGTATGTGCATTAGCTTCTTGGACCCCTAGTTGATTTAGTAAGCATTGATTTAGTCAGATGTAGTTTTTATGGGATTTTTGTTTTTTTATAGTTTCTTTTTTTTTTTTTAATATATTTTTTAGGTGTCAATAGATCTTTTATTTATTTATATGTGGTGCTGAGGATTGAACTCAGGCCCTCACATGTGCCAGGTAAACGCTCTACCACTGAGTCACAATTCCAGCCCTCTTTTTTTTTTTTAATTTTTTTTTTTTTTTTTAGTTGTTGATAGAACTTTGTTTATTTGTATGTGGTGCTGAGAATCGAACCCAGTGCCTCACACATGCTAGGCAAGCACTCTACCACTGAGCTACAGCCCCACCCCCAGATGTAGTTTTTACAGGACTTTTATTTAACTTTTCCTTATTGTACTTGATTGTCCAAGCTAACTTTACTAAATATGTTAGTACTTTCATGTGTGATCAGCACATGGGGAGTCTGCTCTATTCCTCCTGCTGCTCATTTTGCCCTTTCTTTTGTCTAGGTAAGGGCCTGCATCCTTTGTATTCATCCTAGGACCAGAGTTGTGCGCCTGAGCCTGCGCCCTGTCTTCCTGCAACCTGGACGCCCACTCACCCGACTCTCTTGCCAGCACCTAGGAGCTGTGCTGGATGATGTTCCTGTCCAGGGGTTTTTCAACAAGGCTGGGGCCACCTTCAGGCTAAAGGATGGGGCTCTGGCCTATGCCCGGGTAAGAAGCCTTTGTTTGGTCAGGGATCTCGTCACTAGAAGAACTTTAGAGATACTTGGGTTCTTTTCTGCTTTCTTCATTTCTTTCTCTCTCTCTCTCTCTCTCTCTTTTTTTTGTTATCAGGAATTGAATATGGGGTGCTATACCACCGAGCCAGATCCCTAGCCCATTTTATTTTTTGAGACAGGATCTCACCAAGTTGTTTAGGGCCTTGCTAAGTTGCTGAGGCTGGCTTTGAATTTGAGATCCTCCTGCCTCAGCTCCCAAGCCACTGGGATACAGCATGTGCCACTGTGCCTGGCATGCGTTCTTCATTTCTTTTTTGTTTATTTATTTGTTTTGGTACTGGGGATTGAACCCAGAGGTGCTTAACCACTGAGCTGCATCCTCAGCACTTTTTTCTATTTTATTTTGAGATGGGGTCTTGCTAAGTTGCTTATTAGGGCCTCACTAAATAGCTGAGGCTGGCTTTGAATTTGAGATCCACTGCATCAACCTCCTGAGCTGCTGGGATTACAGGCGTGCACCACTGTGCTCAGCGCTTTATTTCTTGATATGAGTTTCTCATTTTTATATATCCCTAAGTGTGAAAGACTATTCGCAGGGATTAGTACAATGTCTTTATTGTATCAGAGTGCTTTAGAACCAACTTGCCCTATTTGTTTCCTGGTCAGTAGTATGTACAAGAATGAGTAAGGGGTTGGGGTTGTGGCTCAGTGGAAGAGTGTTTGCCTAGCATGCATGAGACACTGGGTTCGATCCTCAAAACCACATAAATGTAACATAAAGATATGTGTCCACCAAAGACTAAAAAATAAATATTAAAAAAAAAAGAAGAGTTAGGATCTACACCAGGGCTCAGCAAAGTTTTTTTTTTTTTACTTGCTTTTCAAATACATGACAGTGGAATGCATCACAATTCTTATTACACATATAGAACACAATTTTTATAGCTCTGTTTATTTTATAAGTATGTTCACACCAATTCATGTCTTCATACATATACTTTGGATAATGATGAGCAAAGTTTTTCTTAAAGGGCCCGATAGTGAATATTTTGTTTGTGGACTGTATGTCTGTGTCCTAGCTATTCATCTCTGTTACAGCACGAAAGCAGCCACAGACAACATGTAAATGGATGAATTTGACTGTTTCAGTAAAAGTTTTTTTTTTTTTTTTTTTTTTTTTTGATACTGGGGATTGAACTATATCACTAATCTTCATTCCTAACCCTTTTTATATTTTGAAATGGGTTTTGGTCAGTTGCTGAGGCTGACCTCGAACTTGCAGTTCTCCTTTCTGCCTCAGCCTCCCAAGTTGCTGGGATTACAAGCATGTGCCACCACGCCCAGCTTCAAATAAACTATTTTTTTAAATTTTAATTTTTGTTTTTTATTTATGTGGTGCTGCGGATTGAACCCAGGGCCTCACACATGTGAGACAAGTGCTCTACCGCTGAGCCACAACCCCAACCCCTTTTTTTAAAAATATTTTTTTAATTATAGATGGACCCAATACCTTTATTTATTTTTATGTGGTGCCAGGGATCGAACCCAGTGCCTCATGCATGCTAGGCAAGTGCTCTACCACTGAACCACAGCCCCGACCCTCAATAAAACATTTATTCCATAAAAATGGGTCTTGGCTTATGAGTGCAGTTTACCAACTTGTGATCTAGATTATTCTCTAATGTTATGGAGATTTGGATTCTTTTATTCTTTTTTGGTTGTAGTTGGATGCAATACCTTTATTTTTATGTGGTGCTGAGGATCAAACCCAGGGCCTTGCATTGCTAGGCAGGCACTCTACAACTGAGCCACAACCCTAGCCCCATGTTGTTAAGATTCTATGATGGTAAAGAGTGAGAAAAAGTATTTTAACAGTCAAACTACTCTTTTTGTGGTAAGTGATAAATGTATTGAGTCATCAAGTACTCAGTCACTTGGTACTTTGCAGCTCAGCCATCTCTCTGATTCTAAGAAAGTCTTCAGTCCTGAGGCCTTCAAGCCAGGGAACACTCACAAATGTAGAATTATTGACTACAGCCAAATGGATGAACTGGCATTGCTTTCTCTACGGACGTAAGTCTGCCATTATCCCGTGTGGGGGTGTAGAGGAGTGCTCCTGTGTGCATGTGCTCTCAGTATCTCCTGGCCTTGCTGGAAGTGGGATTCTTTTCTTGTCAGCAAGATTGTAGTCATGCTGACTTTTAGGCAACTTTAGCCCAAGCTTATTTAATCATGTATTTTCCTTTTGTCCTAGATCTATTATCGAAGCTCAATATCTTGGATATCATGACATCAAAACTGGGTCAGTGGTGAAGGTAAGACCGCAAGCTTATATATAGATACCCACCTTCAGACATTCTGTAGTTCACAGGTTAATTGTAAGTTCATTAGTCTTCCTGTTAACACATGTGAAATCATGTTCCTTGCTTCTGCCTGCTAACTGGAATTTCTTTCTCTTCCCTTGGGTAACTTGTAATTAATTTCAAGGTAAGGTCTTAATTAGCAGCAGAGAGGCAGTAGGTGATAGTCCTGGGACTTGGGATTTGGTGGTGGTTATTAGAACACATTGAAAGTTAGTTCTGTGATAATTGAGCTCTCTGGAATATTAGAAGCCAGTTCAAGTTGCCTGGCCTTCAGTGTATCTCTAAACAGCTCCCCTTTTTGGTAGAGTTTGTTCCTTAGGAGACTTGGTCCCCTCATTTAGGGAATGTATTTTCAGGCAGACAAAAAGTACATGCTCAACCAAAAGATGTGAATGCTTCCATAAATAAACCTCATTAAATCTTTATCTGTGTGGTTATGTGCTTACCCATGTGAGATCTGGAATAACATGCATAGTTAGCCCAGGAAGGTAGGCTTCAAAAGAGGTGTGATATCTCTGTTTTAAAAGATAAAGTGAAACCATTCTTGAGAGACATCGTAGCATTTTTTTCTTTGGATTCCTTAGGGAAAAGTATTGACCATAAAGCCATTTGGGATCTTGGTGAAGGTGGGTGAGCAAATGAGGGGCCTAGTACCTGCCATGCACCTGGCTGACATTCTGATGAAGAATCCAGAGAAGAAGTACCACATTGGGGATGAGGTCAAGTGCCGGGTGAGCCTTTTTTTTGTTTTTTGTTTTTGGTACCTGGGATTGAATTCAATCAATTGCACTCAACCACAGAGTCATATCCCCAGCCCTCCTTTGTATTTTATTTAGAGACAGGATCTCACTGAGTTGCTTAGCGCCTTGCTTTTGCTGAGGCTGACTTTGAAATCTCGATCCTCTGTCTCAACCTCCTGAGCCTCTGGGATTACAAGTGTGCACCACCGCACCCAGCCCGGGGAACCTCTTGAAGGGTCTATTGGGGTTTTGACTAGATGGAGTTGAAGTTTCTGCCTTTTCCCGTAAAGCGAGGTAGAACATCTGCATTATGTACAGGGAAAAGTGATTTCCTGCTCTTAGGAATTGGGTAGTATGATTGGGAGTTATATTATCCATATAGAAAGAGAGAAGCCAATGTGTCACTTTCTGCCACGTTTGATTGCAACCTATATACTGTTGTCATGTCTTAAAATGGAGAGGGGAGGGTGAGCTGGAACAACAGAATCATTGATATTATGTATAACAACTACCAAGTAGCATGTGTTCTGTAACAGGTACCTGACATGGATTATTTTCATTTTGTCACTCTATAAAGTAAACATTGTCCTCATTTTGCAGACTGAGAAATTAAAGCTAAGGATAGCTGAGTATCTTGCCCCATATCACACAGTTAATTAAACAGCAGAACCAGTTTTCAGGTTTAACTCTGTGATTTTTTTTTTTAGTATATTTTTTTAGTTGTCAATGGACCTTTATTTAATTTATTTATTTATATGTGGGGCTGAATCGAACCACATGCTAGGCAAGTGCTTTACCACTGAGCCACAACCCCAGCCTTCTTATGTGACCTTAATGCCCTCTGGATTTCTGGTAGAGGTGGGACTTGGAACTGGAAAGAATGGTTAGGATTTGGAAGATTGTGGAAGAGCAAGAGATGTGTTCCAGCATAGAAATAACGTAGACAAAGCCACAGAAACATGAGTGGTTTTTTTACAAGATCTTGAATTCCAAGAAAAATTTCATAGAGTTGTGAAGATTAAACATGATAATAAACAGAGCACCTAACTTAGGACCTGGTGTATTCAGGTTCTCGGTGTGAAAGTTTCTGAGGATTTTCGAGCCCAGGATTCTGTGCTTGCTGAGCATGTGCCTACCACTGAGCTATACTCCCAACCTTATATTTTCTTCTTTATTTTGTTGTTATTGACTCAATAAAGGTAATGACTGTGCATTAGTACAAAATTTTATATAGTAAAATCAAGAAATAAAAATAGAGGAGTTTCTCTGCCCTTAATGAGATTATCTTCTGAGGGGTGAAAGATGATTGCATCAGTCAGTCCTAGTGTAGAGGGAATAAACAACAATGCTAACATGGTAAATTGGTCCTGTCATTCATTTCATTAGACTAGCTGCATACCTACTAGGCAGGAGCTGAGGTGAGGTAAAAGTTACTAGAATACAAGATTCTGGAGGTGCTGTAAAATAATGAGCATTGCTGCATGGCCAGGATGGGTAGTTTTTCATATCTTATGGAAGGAAATACATTTGATATAGAGATTTATATGCCTTGACGGTCATTCTGCAGGAAGCAGAGAAGATTTGCAACTGAGATTATTAGAGGAGATGAGGTAACAGGTTCTTGGGGAATTGCCTATGGCCTTTGGGTTCAGGGGGGTTACAGGTACCAGTTCAGCAGCTTTCTTGATAACAGGTAACTTGATGACCACCATCTTTCCCCTAGGTTTTGCTTTGTAACCCTGAAGCCAAGAAGCTGGTAATGACCCTGAAGAAAACTCTGGTCACGTCCAAACTGCCTGCCATTACCTGCTATGGCGATGCCAAGCCTGGACTACAGACACATGGCGTCATCATCAGGGTCAAGGACTATGGCTGCATTGTGAAGTTCTACAATGATGTACAGGGACTGGTTCCCAAGCATGAGCTTAGTGCCCAGTATATCCCTGACCCAGAGAGGGTCTTTTACATTGGCCAGGTACATTTCCCTTGGATAGGATTTACTACCCTTATGACCTAGTGAACAAAAATTTGAGGGACTAGTAAGCAGGAAGACTACCTTTTACAAAAATATGGAGTAGAGTACAAACAGCTCCTGCACAATAATGTAGTGGTCCTGAGCCAGCTAAATGGAGGAGAAGGGGCGGAGAACATAGATGCCCTTACTGGCTAATTAATGGACCCAGACCCACAACCTGGAAGAAATCAGTCATTACCTATAATGAACCAGTGTCCTTAACATCAGAAATTCTTCTGAAGCCCACTGTCTCCCCAGGGGCATTGCTGTGAAACTAGTAAGTTTAGGTCTGATTAGAAAAAATAATTTTTTAAAACTTAAGGTTGTACCCAAAAAAGTTATTTCTGTCTTCCTTTTATTCAGAAGGCCGGTTTGTGAGGATTCTGTGTCACCTCTGTACATTTCTTCTTTTCACTACATTCTTATGTGATTCAAGGTCTTGATGGGTCTCCCGAGGCTTCTGCAGCACTGGTAGAGGGCACCATGCTCCTGGGCCTTGAGGCCTGCTGCCTGAGCAGGTAATCATGTGTGCTTTCTCACCAGGTGGTAAAGGTTACAGTGCTGAACTGTGAGCCATCCAAGGAGAGGATGCTTTTGTCCTTCAAACTGCTGAGTGATCCAGAGCCCGAGAACAAGAAAGAGAGTGTGGGACATGGTCAGAAGACAGGAAGAGTCGTTAATGTTGGGCAGGTATTTGGACTTCTTCAGACAAGTTATTCTGTTGTTCACTGACAGAGTGGGGAGCCACTAACACATGAGATACTATATATAGTCCATGTTGGAGAGAAATCAAGGTAGCTCATGAGAGTCTGGGACCAGAGGAGTTTTTGAGAGAGGACTTCATTTATGTTCTTTTCCTGTGTGCCAGAGTAAATGAGAGCTCTTTTGAAAGGAAAGTTTTGTTACAGGTGGCTTCTCAGCAGAGTGCCACTGGTTTGTGAAGGATTATCTTCTCTGGTCACTAGGGCCAGCCTCTTTCCTCTGGAACCTATTGGAGGGATCAGCAAGAAGTGATAGGACCCCACAGATGAGTCCTGAGTTGGTGGTGGGGTGAGGTCTGGAGGAAAGCTTCCTCCCTGCTTCTGGCCTCTCAGAGATTCCTGGCTCTGGAATTTTGTGCCTCTGACTTCTGCCTGATCCTGACTAGGTTTCTGTCTGCTCAAGACAAGTGCTAGATTTTGTCTTTCTATTCCCTGAGCAGGTGGTGGATGTGAAGGTTTTAGAGAAGACCAAAGATGGGCTTCAGGTGGCTGTCCTGCCCCACAACATCCCTGCTTTCCTTCCTACACCTCATTTGTCAGACCATGTTGCCAACGGTCCGCTATTGTATCGCTGGCTCCAGGCGGGCGACACCCTCCACCGAGTCCTGTGTCTGAGCCAGAGCGAGAAACATGTTGTATCCTTGACTGGTTCTGTGGGGCAGAAGGTGTGTGGGGGGGTCCTGGGCCTTTGGGTGGGAAATTCTGGACCAAGCTCTACTTAGTTGAAAACCTCAGGGGGGGAAAGAATCAACCGTTTTATCAGATATTGCTCCACAGGGCCAAACTAGTGATGAAGCCTGCGCCTGAAAAGTAAAAGCAGGCGTGAGAAAGGGC
This sequence comes from Marmota monax, assembly GCF_021218885.2. Taxonomy (NCBI): domain Eukaryota; kingdom Metazoa; phylum Chordata; class Mammalia; order Rodentia; family Sciuridae; genus Marmota; species Marmota monax. The sequence continues at coordinate 19,278,511 of NW_026692881.1, forward strand.
TACTCACAGATGGTGGTGATAAGGATGGAGTAGGCAGAAAGTTTGCCTGGGAGAGTAGGAGTCCAGGGGATGAGGAGGAGTTAACGCACACACAGACCCAGTGGAGCAGCCCCAGTGTCACGTGTAGTCTTCTTGGAACATTCAGTGTTTGCCCCTTGGGGTGGAACAGTTAATAAGGTGCTGCTGTCCTTCCCCTTTTCTCCCTACCACTCTCCTTGGGCACATGGGGCTCATAAATAATCCTTTCAGTGTTTATGTGGGTGCACTGAAGGAAGATATTGTCTTCTCACTGAATATAAAATAAGATCATCTTAGAGTGGCAGAGGAGGTTTAGTAGGGTTTGCTGTGAAGATGGGTCAGCAGAGAATCGTGCAATGGCTGACCCAACTGCCAGACCTTGGGGATGAGCCGTCCCATTTTTGGTCCCCTCCAGTAATCTGGAAATGAGCTAATCAGTAAAGGACTAAAATTGATTTTCAAATGTTAAGTGTGCATCAGAAGTCCCTGGAGGGCTTGCTGAAACAGATGGCCAGGCCCTACCCCGCCAGAGTCACTGATTCCTTAGGTGGGTGGTGTTTAAGAACTTGGCTTCTTCTAACCTCTGGGTGATTTTGCTGCTGGTCTGCACACACACAGACTCGTTGAAGTAGCAGAGGATGTAAGTGAAAAAGAAAAATGGGAGAGTTGGACATTTCTTCTGTTCTTATGAGATCATTCCTTGACAGAGTACCTACCACTAGCTCCTTTGCAGGAAGCCATCCTTGGTTTCCTCAGTAGAAGGTGGTCAGGATCCCAACAGCTTCTCAGAAATCCATACAGGAATGCTGCTTATTGGTTTTGTGAAGAGCATCAAGGACTATGGTGTGTTTGTCCAGTTCCCCTCCGGTCTTAGTGGATTGGCACCCAAAGCTGTAAGTTTAGTTCCACGAATGGGACACCAAGTTCATGGAACATGAGGGGATGGGAAGGATCAGGATACTTAACTCTTTGAAGAAGTCAAGAGGCATCACTTGAGGTGTGTGGTGGGGTGAGTGGAGCCAAGAGCCTGGCTACACCTTTTACCTGCCATGTGGTCCTGGAGAAAGGACACCTATTGTTCCGTACATGGCAGCATTGGGTGAGTGGGCCGTGGATCCATTTAGTCTCCAATATGAAGAGGATGAAACTATGTTTACACTCAGCATTTTCAGAGTTGGAAATGGATTTTCCTGGACAACCCCCAGTACCAGTTTTATAGCCTTCTGGGGTTTTGAGAAGTTAAGACACCAGAATATCCTTGAAATTATTATTCCCTCCTATTATTGAATTTTAAACTTTTCAGTCAGGAAAGTATACATAGCAATCCTGTTCTTGGACCTCCATTGTGCCTGCTGAATAAACTGGGACCTAGAGAGGGAAGGGCATTCAGACTAGATTCAGTGTAAGATGACACTGAGCAAATGGCACAGAGCTAATTCCTGCCATAGGTTGTTGATAAATATTTTTTTCTCTTCATTGGTCTCGCTTCTAATATTTTATCAAAGAAAGTCTAATTGCGTTCCCTGCTAGAAAGTTTTTTTTTTAAATGGGAACATGGGGGAGGACCCCGGAAACATGCCTAGAGAGGGCAAGAGGGTCACCAATGGGAGTTGGAGACACACAAACAGCCTTGGTCTCTGGTTTGCTAGTAATGTGCCTTCTCTGCTGCTGGGTGTCCTCTCTGAAGGCTGGGTTGGGCAGCCTGGTTCTCTTCCTATGATTTTATGCATGGACAGTAGAGCTGTGCCGAGAGAGGGCTGGGTGGAGCTTCCCAGGTCCCCTTTCTCCTTACTCCCCCACCCCATTTTTAGACATATAAAATGGGTTGTCTTAATAGAGACTTCCTTTATTTTCCCCATTTTCTGCCTACTTTTTCCTTCAGATCATGAGTGATAAGTTTGTAACCAACCCAAGTGACCACTTTGTTGAGGGGCAGACAGTCGTTGCAAAAGTGACCAACGTGGATGAGGAGAAGCAGCGGATGCTGCTGTCGCTACGGCTGTCAGACTGCACTCTGGGGGAACCAGCCAGCACCAGCCTCCTCCTCCTGAGCCAGTGCCTGGAGGAGCTGCAGGGTGTGCGCAGCCTCATGAGCAACCAAGGTGGGGGCCTCTGGACCTGTTTGGTAGGGCAGGAAGCAGAGGATGAGGGCTGGGGGGGGCGTGTTGAAAATATACCCATTGTTAGGATAAGTTATTAGGTTTTCCATAATTCAAAAAAGAAAAAAAAAAAGGTAAAACTTTTTTGAGGGAGAGCAGTCTTACTCTTTTACCCAGGCTGCCCTGAACTCCTGGGCTCAAGCAATCCTCCTACCTCAGGCTCCCTTCCCAGTACCTGGGACTACAGCTGCCACCACTGTACCTGGCTTGGCAGACTTTTTTTTTTTAAATGCAAGTATGACCTGCATTAAAATACACAAATCATTAAATGCATAGCCTAGTAAATATATTTGAAATGAACACCTCTGTTGCCACCCAGATTAAGATAAAGGTCATTATGAAAATCTCAGAAGTGCCCTTTGCCCTCTCTGCCAATCGGAATAAAAATTTTCCTTATTTTTATGGCCTTGGGTTTGCGTTTGTTATGAGTTTACTCACCTTTATTTTTCATTCCTTTATTCAGCAAATATATAGTGGATGATAAAAGGTCCCTCTTAGACTTTGAGCCATTATGTAAAATTAATTGCATTAGGCCTTAAAGGATAGATTGAAAATTTAGAAGCCAAAGGAAATCCTGTGTTCCTGGTATTTGTTGGCTGATTTCACAAATTATGGCCGGGTAGGATTAGCGAGTAGCCCAGGTCTGTCTGTCACAAGAACTTTCCTAGATTCTGGACATTTTTGTAAAACCACCTTGTTAGTGGTGCAAGTTTCCACTGCCCTCCTTGGTTGGTGACAGCACACTTTTAGAGGAAAAAAAAAACAGCGAGTGTTATTTCATCTAACTAATCCCTGCTTCCTTTTGGGCATTTGGCAGACTCTGTGTTGATCCAGACGCTGGCTGAGATGACCCCAGGAATGGTCCTTGACTTAGTGGTGCAGGAAGTGTTGGAAGATGGCTCTGTTGTGTTCAGCGGGGGTCCAGTGCCTGACCTGGTCTTGAGAGCCAGCAGGTATCATCGGGCAGGTGAATGCATTGTTTGCTCATTATGGTTTGTTGATACGACCCTGTGCTAGTTGTTCCTCTGCTGGCTATACCATTTCCAAATAGATAATGGTAAGTGGAGTTGTTCCATCTGAAGCTTTTGGCATGCCTAGTTGTGTGAATGCAAATTAAGGTAACAGCATGCTAAAGAAGGGTTAGGTATGAATCTTTTCTTATAATTGAATAAATCTAGATTTATATGTATCAGTTGCAGAAATTAAGGTCCACCTGAACTTTATCTATGCAGGTCGAACACCTTGGTTTACTTAATTATTGTCCATAATAAACCCAGGAGATATGTCTTCTTTGCTATTTTGGGTAGAAGGGTCCCAGGAGAGGTGCTGTCCTCTACACACCCTGTTTTAAGGGAATGATCATCCTTGTTTTATTCTATACTGCAGGTCAGGAAGTAGAATCTGGCCAGAAAAAAAAGGTTGTAATCCTCAATGTTGATATGTTGAAGTTGGAGGTGCATGTTTCCCTTTGTCAGGAGTTGGTGAATAGGAAATCTAAAAAGGTAAGCTATACCTGACTTCGTTTCTTTCTTTCTTTTTTGCAGGGCGGAGGGGTACCGGGATTGAATCCAGGGGCATTTACCACTGAACTTTTTCCCCATCCCATTTTTATATATTTTTAGAGACAGGGTCTCACTGAGTTGCTTAGGGTTTTCTTAAGTTGCTGAGGCAGCTTTGAACTCGCAGTCCTCCTGCCTTAGCCTCTCAAGCTGCTGGGATTACAGGCGTGCACCACCAGATCCGACCTTGATTTGTTTCTGTGGAAGCCTCACAGACTTGTAGCTCAAGGGGTTATAATACAGGCATCTGGAGGTATGGTGACTGGGTGCCTGAATCTGTCTAGGACATGTCTGAATTTTTTTTTTTTTTTTTTAATCATGGATCTTTATTTTATTCATTTATTTAAATGTTGTGCTGAGACTCTTACCCAGGGCCTCACACATGCTAGGCAAGTACTCTGCCACAACTCTAGCCTCTGATTTTTTTTTTAATATTTATTTTTCAGTTGTAGTTGGACACAAATACCTTTATTTTATTTATTTATTTTTATGTGGTGCTGAGGATCAAACCTAGGGCCTTGCACGTGGTGCTAGGTGAACGTTCTACTGCTGAGCCACAACCCCAACCCCCGTTTTTTTAGTTTTTTTTTTAATGTTTCTTTTAGTTGTAGTTGGGCACAATACCTTTATTTTATTTGTTTGTTTTTGTGTAGTATTGGGGATTGAACCCAGTGCCTCACGCATGATAGGCAAGTGCTCTACCACTGAGCCACAACCCTAGCCCAACATGTCTGATTTTGACCTCTTATCCTGGTGAGGTTAAGAGGACTAACTTTCACTGAAGTTCAGGTAATAAATTACATGGTCACCCTATCTTTAGGGCCACGTGGATAATGTAGATGAGTGAGTAGGTCGTGTGAATCAGGGAGTGTAGGGCTAAGACCCTGACAAATGAGAATATGTACCTACCCATACCAAAGGGGCGTAGAGTATTTTGTTCCATCCTATTTCCAGGTGGGAATATCTGTATCTAATGCCTTGATTTTTATTTATTTATTTTTTTTTTAAATTTTTTATTGTTGGCTGTTCAAAACATTATTATTTTTTTTTAATATTTATTTTTAGTTGTAGTTGGACACAATACCTTTATTTTATTTATTTATTTTTATATGGTGCTGAGGATCGAACCCAGGGCCTTGCATGTGCTAGTCAAGCACTTTACTGCTGAGCCACAACCCCAGCCCTAATGCCTTGATTTTTAAGAGATGACAGAATTTGGATTTTTGTTTGAATGAATGTAGAAAATGTTGGAAACTAATTTGATTTTTACAAAACATTGTATGAACCAAACAAAACAGGTCTGGTTGGTTCTAACCTCCAGGCTGCACATCCTCACTCCTGGTGTGCCTCTTATGCTATGCTTTTGTGTGAGGTAAAAAAAGTATTTGAGGAAAATCTGAAAATTAGTAGCATTTTCTTCTGGTGACAGATGAGCAGGTTGAGTATTTTTTATTCAAAAGTCTTGGAACCAGTTCAGAGTTCAGTTTTTCAGTTTGGAATATTTTCAGTAGTTGAGTACTGATACGATTCAAAAGGTTTTGGATTTTAGAGCATTTTGGGTTTTAGATTTTCTGATTGGGGGGCTGGGGGTGTGGCTCAAGCAGTAGTGCGCTCGCCTGGCATGCGTGCGGCCCGGGTTTGATCCTCAGCACCACATACAAAACAAAGATGTTGTGTCCGCCGATAACTAAAAAATAAATATTAAAATTCTCTCTCTCTCAAAAAAAAAAGAGTCAGTTTCTTCTTAAAAAAAAAAAAAAGATTTTCTGATTAGGAATGTGCAACCCATATTTATTTGGTCTTCATCCTAAGTACTTATTAAGCACCTAATTGCATGAAGTATGGATTAAAATTACCTAAATATAATCCTTGACCTTGAGTTACTTATAGTTTTAAAACTTTAGGAGAGAGAAAGGGAGAACAGAAAGCAATACTATGGTACTGGGGATTGAACCCAGGGGCATTTAACCATTGAGCTAAGTCCCAGCCCTTTTTATTTTTTTTATTTTGAGACAGAGTCTTGCTGAGTTGCTTAGAGTCTTATCAAGTTGCTGATGCTGATCTCAAACTTGAGATCCTCCTGCTTCAGCCTCCTGAGTCACAACTGGGATTTTGAGAAAAGTCAGGTTGGGTGCCTTGTGCATGATGATCTCTTCGTAATGATACTGGCTGAATGGTGGAAGTAGTGAACATATTGGTAGGAGAGTCACAGGATTGAGAGTTAGGACCCACCATGTCTTAAGGCCAAAGCGCCACCAAGAGATCACCTGGCTATGCATCAGAATTGTCTAAATAACTTCTAAAATTTCAGAACTAACTAGTTCTAGGATAGGGCCAAGAAATCTGAATTCAAAACAGAAATTAAGTCCAGGTGACTCTGATGAGGTTCTATGAGTTGTGTTCAGATTGGGAAAGCTGGTTCTGGGGAGGGAAAATTAGTTGGTTACAGCTTAGTCCTCTGGACACCAGAAGGTTTCTCCAGTCTCACCCTGCCTGGTGAGGCCAAGAACAAGTGATGCTGCTGGGTAAGGAGAGCAGGGATGATTGCTTTCTTCTCTCTTCCAGCTGAAGAAAGGCAGCAAACACCAGGCCATCGTGCAACATCTGGAGGAGTCCTTTGCTGTGGCCTCCTTAGTGGAGACTGGCCACCTGGTAGCTTTCTCCCTGACCTCTCACCTCAATGACACCTTCCGCTTTGACTCAGAGAAATTGCAGGTGGGACAGGGTGTCTGCCTAACCCTCAAGACCACAGAACCAGGAGTGACGGGTCTTCTTCTGGCTGTTGAGGGGCCAGCGGCCAAAAGGACCATGGGAGAGACCCGGAAGGATTCTGAGACAGTTGATGAGGATGAGGAGGGGGATCCAGCTCTGACTGTAGGGACTAAAAAGAAGCACACCTTTGTTATTGGGGACATTCTCACTGGGACTGTCAAGTCTGTTAAGCCCACTCATGTGGTTGTGACTCTGGAAGATGGCATTGTTGGCTGTATCCATGCGTCCCATATCTTGGATGATGTTCCAGTGGGCACCTCTCCTACTACCAAGCTGAAAGTTGGGAAGACAATCACAGCCCGAGTGATTGGTGGACGAGATGTGAAGACTTTTAAGTATGGAGGCTTTGAGGGATGGGCTGGCTTTGAGGGGAAGTTGTCATAATATGAGGGGAATATAGGCAGATTTCAAAAAGTTGCATGTAAATCAGATTCTCTAAAGAACGCTTTAGCACGATATCTTACAAAAATAGGGAGTGGTGGTGAAGAGTGTGGGTTTTAAGTCAGACTCTGGGTTTGAATTCCAGATTGACCATACCCAGGTGCTAGTAATTACTTAATTCTCTGAATTTTATTTCCTTGATTTGTAAAGTGAGAGTAATTGTAGTGATTACCTTGTAGGGCTGTGGGGAAGACTGAGAGAACATGTATGGTGTGTGCCTAGTAGGCTGCATGGCTAATGGCTCTTGCTCAGTATACATCAGCAGTTGTCATAATCCATCCTCCACTTCACACCTTAATTACACTCACTTTAAATCTGTTATATGTTTTTCTAATGGAAATCCATGCTATAACAAGAAAAGTCAAAAAAGAGTTCAAAGTCTGCTTGTGAATTTCAGGAACTAAGTGGATCTTCAGTAAGTCATATATCCTTTTTAGGCCTCAGTTTCCTTGTTTCTAGAACAAAGGAGTTAGGAATGTTCTTTTCAGTCCTAAAAGATGAGACAAACCAGCTCCTTATCATTTACTGCAAGGGATGAGAGTGGACACATTCCTCTCAGACTGACACATTTCCATCCATGGTGGTACAGGAGGGTGGTGGCTTAGGTGTGGTTTGTAGTGGAGTAGATAGAAGTCCTGATTTCCAGATCACCATGTTCCAGAGAATAAGAGAAGTGATTTGATTTGTTTGTTTCTCTAGGTTTCTCCCAATCAGTCATCCCAGATTTGTTCGAACTATCCTGGAGCTGAGTGTTCGGCCAAGGTGAGGGGGATCCTAGTGGCACAGTCCTATTACTGAAAGAGATTTGAACTTTGGAATCAGGAATCCTAAGTTTTCATCTTGATTCTGTATTATTTTGCCTCATTGATGAGAAAGGCTGTGAAGGGAGGCTGAGGCAGGAAGAATGCAAGGTTGAGGCCAGCCTCAGAAGCTTAGTGAGACTGTCTCAAAAAATTAAAAGGGCTGGGGATGTAGCTCAGTGATAGAATGCATGTTTAGTGGGACCGAGGTCATGGCTCAGCAGTAGAGTGGTAGAGCACTCGCCTGGCACATGAGCACCACATAAAAATAAATAAAATAAAGGCATCGTGTCCAACTATAACTAAAAAATTTTTTAAAAAGAATGCATGTTTAGCATGTGCCTCAATCTCCCTGGGGGAGCCGTCCAGGTTGCCATACGCACCTGGGGATATTACAGAAGGAACTCTAAAGCAACTTCCAAAGAGGAAGGTCTGGTCAGCATCTTGAAGGGATCAGCATAGAAAGCTAATACTTCTGAGAGGCCTTGTTGCATGACATAATGGAAACAGTCCTGGGACATTGAGTTCCAGATGCTGACCTTACTTTTGGAATTTTAAGAGGCCTGTGGTTTTAAAATAATGAGATTTGATGAATGAACCACACTTCTATTTGCTTACTTCTTGGTTTCCTTAGTTTTTTAGATTTTGATTCTGTCCACTCCAGTCTTTGTTGTGAAATTAAAGAGACTTCATCATGTTAGTGGTTTTAGTCTTTACATCTTCACCTGAGTTGTGATGTCATATTTTAATTGGACCCATAATTAGTATTGAAGTCAAAGAGTTTATTAAAACTGAAGGTGGTTGTCTTAAACTAATAGATACTGCCAGGGATAAGTTAGTGAACTCTGTGGGAAGACTCACTGTGGTCCTGAGAGTGCCTGTTGCCTCTCATCGTTACTGTTGTCATTGGTCTACCCTCCTATCCTGGGAGACTGTGGTATAAACCAGAGTGGCAGTGCCTGGCTGTGGCAAAGCAGGCCAAGCCAGAACATGAATAGATTTATTGAAGAGGTGGGAAATGCAGAGATATAATAACAGATAGACAAATCCCAGGACTTCTCTCTCCTCCAGGCAGCTGTGTTGTATTGTGACTTATTTTAATCTCAGGGACCCTGAGAAACATGGTATGAACATTATATGATATTTTTCTCATGCTTACATTTTATTTATTTATTTTGGTACTAAAGATTGAACCTAGGGCACTCTACCACTGGAGCCACTTATCTAGCCCTTTCTAACTTGTATTTTATTTATTTTTATGTAGTGCCAAGGGTTGAACCCAGTGCCTCACACATGCTAGGCAAGTGCTCTGCCACTAAGCTACAGTCCCAGCCTTTATCTTTTGAGACATGGTCCCACTAAGTGAGGGCCTCACTGAGTTGTTGAGGCTGACCTCGGACTTGTGATCCTCCTGCCTCAGCCTCCTGAGTTGCTGGGATTAAAGGTGTGCCCCACTACAACCCAGCCCTGTGCTTATGTTTTAAAATAAATATTTGGAAATCAGGATGAAAAACATTTAATTGATTATTTTTATCAGTTTACATGAATTTTCACTTTATTTCATTCACTATTTTGTTTTTGATATCTATCCATTTTTGTGTCTAGATAAAATAGCAACCTGTTCTGTGATTGTGCCAAATTGTACAGATTCTCAAACTAATGGATGACATTTGGGGTTGTTTACAATTTTTCTCTAAATTATATAAAAATATTAAAAATTATACCATAGTGAACTTGCTGTATTGGACGTACACGTAAGGATTTCTCTTGGGTAGAATTAGTGGGTCACAGGATATGTGCCCTTGCAACTTTAGTGTAGGAAGGTACCATTTTCAACCAGCACTTGTAATCATGTTTTGCATTTTTGCCAGCATTACTTGTATCATTTTATTGATGAGGGTTTTTTTGGTTGTTGTTGTTTAAGAAATTATTTGAAAAGTAGGGGTAGTACTTCGTTATTTTGGGGGAGGGAAAGTGATTTTTGGACTGGTAACTTTCATATCCCATGACTTTTTTGCTTTTCTGAAGAAAATAGAGGAGGGGCTAGCAGAGGGTCCAAGTTCTGGTTTTGAGTCAAGCCTTGACTTTAGCTCCTATTTCAATAATGTACAACAGGCTTAATATCTACCCTGCCTAATTCATTATGAGATTGTTGTTAAGTTCCATGAAATTATTTGTGAAAGCAGTTCTGCAAATTGTAAAGCAAAAGCTAAAGTACTATGAAAGAAGTAAAACATTTTTATTTCCTAATTTTACAGAAATTGTTATAGTCTGGTTCATGCCTACATAAATGACATAGAAAAGATTAACCCTGGGTCAGTATTGTGAGGATTTCCCTTTAAGGAGAGAAATCAGCCATAGAGGGTAGGTAAGAGTAGGGTAATCCTCTACAATTAGTTCACAGCCAATTAGGGGAGATGGTTTCAAACTAGAAGCCTCACCTAGAGGTTGTTTTATGTTTTCCATTGTCTTTCTGCAAACAGTGAGCTGGAGGAGGATGGCCACACTGCTCTTAACACTTATTCTGCCAGTCCCATGGAGAAGATTAAGCAGTACCATGCTGGTCAGATCGTGACTTGCTTCTTAAAGAGGGTGAGTAGTTGCTGCTCTGCAATGTGAGGTGGTAGTCTTTCAGAAAAGAAAGGGTGGGGGGGCGTGAAAGCTGGAGACATAGGCCATTAGGACTGGGCATTTGGTTCTGTGTTTGCTAGCTACCATGCTGAGCTTGTGAGAGATGACATGTGGCCTCTGCTCCTAGAAAACCTCTGATCTGATCAGGGAGGTAAATTATATTTTTTAAAACAAGTATCAAGTCCTTTGCAATTCACCATGTTTATAGATTAATTGTATAAATGGGGACAAAAATAGACCATAGGGCAAGATTTGAAATAAGTATAATACTAGGTTTATAGTCTTGCGTTTCATTAAGTTCACCGGTAGTACAAAACAGTATATAATCAGGTACCAGGTTATATGTTCTTTTTTTTTTTTTGGTGATGCTGGGAATTGAACCCAAGGCCTTTTGCATGTAAGGAAAGCACTCCACCAATTGAGCCAAATCCCCAGTCCCAGGTTGTGCATAGTGGCTTCTTGTTTTATTGTATTGACTTGAACCTTGGGGTCTGTGTTTATGGCAGAACACTATAAACAGTGAATAATCAAATCTAACCCCAAGTGGAATAGAAGTTCCAAAAAGGAGAGATCAGCATAATCATACCCATTAGAGCCTACCAACAGAGGAAATTGGACTGGCCTTGAATTTTAGGGGTACCTCCTCTTAGTTGCCAGAACCTCTTCCATAAACAACTGAGCATGTCAGTGATGCTTGATCTCTTTAGTTATCTACTACCTATAGATGTCCATAAACCCTGAATGCCTTTACAATAGAGTATAAGGCTCTTCCTGAGCTAACCTTAGGCACCTGTGTACCTGTCTCTCTGAAAACTCCCTGTCTTTTTCCTTCCTGTACACATCATGGTTTCTATACCTTGAGTACTCTGTTCCTATTGCTTACTACCCTTCAGGGTTCAGCACAGAGTCCCTTTGCTGATTACTCATTATCAGTACTCCTGTAGTGTTTTGTACTCTCTGTATGTCGCTTATGGCTCTGTTATTTACATGTTCTTTCAACTTACTGCTTAGACCACAGTTTCCTCAAAGGCAGCACCTGGCTTGTATTTATCATAATGCTCTGTGCATAGTGGCTTCTTGTTTTATTGTATTGACTTGAACCTTGGGGTCTTTGTTTATGGCAGAACACTATAAACAGTGAAGAATCAAATCTAAATTGATCTATAAATAAGATGTTGGGGGTTGAGGATATAGCTCAGTTGGTAGAGTACTTGCCTTGCAAGCACAAGGCCCTGGGTTCAATCCCCAACACCTAAAAAAAAAAGCACTAAATAAGATGGTGGCCCATGGAGATGATGAACAATCAACAATCAGTGGGCATAGCCAATCATGCAGGAGGGTAGAGAAGCTGGTAGGATTGATCCTGATGCATGAAGACATCTTTGAGGTCCTTATTTGCCTCAAGTGAGAAGTTGAGGAGGGATGCATGTTCTGCCAGACTGTCTAACCAAGGCTGTGGTAGGCTCTGGATGAAGCCTGTGAGAAGTGGAGATTGGGTCAGGCTAGTGGGGTGGAGGGCTGGACTGCAGTCCCTTGGAAAAGTGTGGGATTAAGACCTTTTCAGGCTTGTGGTTTTAAGAGAGTATGTTAGTAGGGAAGAGAAGGGATGATTGTATTTATTCTATCTCATAGCTCCTGTTTTTTTCCCCAGTATAATGTGGTTAAGAAATGGCTTGAGGTGGAGATTGCACCAGATATCCGGGGGAGAATTCCCTTGTTGCTCACTTCTGTTAGCTTCAAGGTCAGTGTGCATTAGATCTCTGGAAAGGAGGCCCAGGCTTCTGAAGCTTGACTGTCTGATGTGTGTTCCCAGTGGGTACAAAGAATTCTGTACTTACTTAGGGATTGGTTTGGGAGGTGTTTACTGTGGATATTTAAATGTTAGGGTTTTGGATAAATGACAGGCATTTCTTGAAGCATCAGAAGAATTTTTTTTTCCTTCCAGGTTCTGAAACATCCAGATAAGAAGTTCCAGATTGGACAGGCCTTGAGGGCCACCGTGGTTGGCCCAGACTCCTCCAAGGCCTTCTTGTGTCTCTCACTCATAGGTGTGGTAATGAAGGGGTGCCTGGCCGGGGAAGGGAAGGGAAGCAAGGGGCAAGAAAGGGGAGAGGAAGGCATCTTCAGTTATTGCCCAGGTTGAAGGATGCCTTCAGAGTTGGAATCTGCGTAAAGCCAAGTATGATTTATTCTGGGAAGTTTTTCTCTTGGTGCTTTTCTCTCTGGGCTGTGTTTCTTTACCACTGTCAGAGTACCTTTACTTACAGTTATTATTTCAGGTCCCTCAGAAAGAGTTGTCCACCATGTAGTTCTGGGATTCTTGCTATATGGTGTTGTGAGCTAGGTCTTTGTGATCCTTCTGGTCTGTTCAGCATGGATGCCCCAGGTCTGGGCAGCCTCCATTCTCCCAGCCTGTGGTAGAAGAGTATTCCAGTGTTTTCTTCCCTCAATCTGGTTCCTTCTCCCACCAGGTCCTCACAAGCTTGAGAAAGGAGATGTGGCCATGGGCCGAGTGGTGAAGGTGACACCTAATAAGGGGCTGACTGTCTCTTTCCCCTTTGGGAGGATGGGAAGGGTCAGCATATTTCACGTTAGTGACTCCTACTCTGAGACGCCACTGAAGGACTTCATTCCCCAGAAAGTTGTCAGGTATGCCATGTTTCTTTCCTCTTTTTGCCTTCTGTGGAATTGCTGGATTTTTTTTTCTTTTGTAGAAGTAATCCATGATTTGATACTGGAAATAAAACAAGTATATAAAAAAGTTAAAATGTGAATTTCTATCACTTCTCTCTGTATCCATCAGTTTTTACCATTATACACACATGTACGTATAATTTTCCTTTCTATAGTAGTAGAGTTTTGCAACTGTCTTTTCCTTGGAGCAGTTTATCACAGACTTCTTATTTTTTTAAAAATTTATTTTTTAGTTGTAGTTGGACACAATACCTTTATTTTATTTATTTATTTTTATGTGGTGCTAAGGATCAAACCCAGGGCCTTGCACCTGCTAGGTGAGCGCTCTACCACTGAGCCACAACCCCAACCCTTCTGTTACCTTATTTTTAATATTTGTTTAGTATTTCATTACCCATTTCTTATCAAAATTTATCTAACCAGATCTGGGGATGTGGTGGTACATGCCTGTAATCCCAGGCACTTGGGAGACTAAGGCAGAAGGATCAAAAGTTCAAAGCCAGCCTCAGTAACTCGGCAAGACCTGTCTCTAAATAAAATATTAAAAAGGGGTGGGGGCATGCTCAGTGGTTAAGCACCCCTGGGTTCAATCTCCAGTACCCAAAGCGGGGAAGATTATCTGACCTGGTCTCTGTTGATAAGCAATAATGTTAAAGTGAATATCTTTGTATATATGTTTTGGATACTAGAGCAAGTATACCTTGGAAATAAATTTCTAGATGTGAAAATAATGGATCAAATGTCATTATGCATTTTGCCAAATTACCCTCCAAAAAGATTATGCCAGCTTATTTCCCCATTAACAGTATGCAGCATATGACTCTTTCTCACATCCCTACAAACACTGGATATTCTTGGATCTTCCTTCCTTCCTTTTCTTTCTTTTTCTGTTTGTCTTTCTGTCTGCCTACCTTCCTTTCCTTTCCTTCCCTCCCTCTCTCTTTCTCTTCCTCCTTCTCTCTTCTTTCCTTCCTTCTCTCCTTTTCTTCTCCCTCCTTCCCTCCCTTCCTTCCTTCCCCCTCCTCCCTCCTTTCCTATCCAGGACCTCACACGTGCCAGGCTAGATCTCTATCACTGAGCTACTTTTCCAACCTTTTTTATTTTTCATTTCAAGATAGAGTCTTGCTAAGTTGCTAGGTTCAGGCTGTCCTCAAACTTGAAATTCTTTCTGCCTCAGCCTCCTGAGTTGCTGGATTATAAGTGTGTGGTGTATGCCACTGTACCCAGAATCCTGGGTATTTTTAATTTTTATCATAGCCATTGGTTAAGCAGAAATTGATGTCTCAAAAAAAAAGTATTGCTGTGAATCTCAATGCAAAAACTATGATGATGATAAAAAATAGTATAGCAGACACAAGGGTGTTTCCTTTTAATTTGCATTTTTCATATTCATTTTTATTGACTATTTTACATTTGTTCTGTTTTGCCTGTCCAAGTCACTTGCTCATTTTTATTTGATACATTTTCTTAATTTGAAATAACTGATCCATAGGTGTTTTCTATAAATGTATAGTAAGCTTTTGGGGTTGGGTAGAAGGGGCTTTATTTATGAACTATTTCATGTGCCCTAAAATGAACCTACCTCATTTAGAGTTTAAGACTATTTTATAGCTTGAATATATACTGGTGTTGAAAGGGTAGGTTTTAGCTTAATATAATAAAGTTGGCTAGTAGTTGGAACAGAGCCCTTCAGGAGGCAGAGACTGGAGAATATTCATTGCCCTCTCTCATCTCAAGTATCCCAGTCACTAGTACCTCCTAAATTTTCAACGACCTATCAGATCTAACAACACAGAAATAACCAGGGCTTGGGAAAATAAAAAAAAGAATAAGTCTCAGGACCTCCAGAGTCCTCTCTGGTTTGTTTCTTGAGGCTTACAAAATGAAGGTGAATTTTTAATAGTGTATTTGTTTTAAATACTTTTTGTGACAGCCAGACTGCTGAGTAGCATTAAGTTGCAGTTTCATTTGTCAGATGAGAGTAACAAATTACTTGCTTAAGGTTAGGTGATCTCTTGAGACCTTTCTTGTTCTGAGGGCCCTGATGCCTATTATAAAAAGAGATATCAAACTGTGGGAAAAATTTGGATTGTATTATTGCTGAGATCTTTTTTACTTCTAAGATTCTACACTTTAAAATTACCACTTAGGATTATAAATGAATTGCCATTTTGGATGAAATAGTTTATAAACACAAGAGTCAACCTTGCTTTCCCATCAAAACCTTCCCTGCTCAAGTTTTACTGATCCACTACTTCTGAACTGCTATTTGTGTCTTCAGTAGATCTTTCCTTGGTTGTGGTCTCTTGTGGTTAATCTGTCTTGTCTGTCTCTCTCTTACTGTCCTAAGATCAGACTCTCAGACACTCTTGGGATCTAATGTAGGACTAGTCTCATCTCTCTCCCTCTCTCTCTTTCTCTCTCTCTCTCTCTCTCTCTTTTTTTATATATATATATTTAGTTTTAGGTGAAAAAAAAAATATATATATATATGTATGTATTATGTTTATTTTTTTTAGTTGTAGGTGGACACAGTACCTTTATTTTATTTTTGTGTGGTGCTGAGGATCGAACCCAGTGACTCACGCATACTAGGCAAGCGCTCTACCACTGAGCCACAACCCCAGCCCTGGTCTCATCTCTTAAATGCACATACACCTCAACTTGTGTGTGTAGAAGGTTCTATCCCAATAAACCCATTGTAATTTGAAAATATTTTGAGTCGAAATGCATTGAATTCGCCTCACCTACCAAACGTCCAGCTCAGCCACACTACAGAGCATTGTTTCCCTTGTGATTGCGTGACTGGCTGGGAGCTGGGGCTTGCTTCTACATCACCAGAGCACATTCTACTGCTTGTCACTGGCCTGGGAAAAGATCAAAACTCAAAGTATGGTTTCTACTGAATGCATACTACTTTCACACTATTTTAAAGTTTAAAAAAAATAAAATCTTAAACCCCTTGGAAGTCAGGGACCATGTGTACAAGGAGTATGACTCTTTGAGCCTTCCAGAGAGCTTTCACATCTTTACTTTTTTTTTCCTAACACCTTTCTTGGGTAAGGAGACTAGGTAGTGCTGTTTTTACTTGACAGACTAGTAAACTAAGGTCTGGAGAGGTGATGTGACTTAACTAGAGTTCCTTAGTAGGTTTTCAACAGAACAAAGTAGAACCCAGGCCTCGTGTCTCTTTGCTCTTGCCTCTTGTTCACCTCTGGGAAAGACAGCTGAGGCCCTTTGATGTTTCCACAGATACCGACAATGAGTATTTCCTTCTTTTGCTCTCCTTCCAGATGTTATGTCCTCTCCACTGGAGACCATGTATTAACTTTATCACTGCGATTGTCCAGGTGAGTATCCATGTTGTTGGGATAGGAAGGGAGGAAGACTCAAGTCAGAGGACTGAGGGGCAGCTACATGTGCCTGACATGGAATTTTGGACTTGCCACCTTTCTTCTCTGCTCATCCACTTTATACCCTGAAACTCTTATCTGCATAAGCTGGGGACATTCAGATTGCTGGAAGAACCCTGTCTGCTCAGGCTCTTGTTTCTCAGGGAGACGTTCAGACATCCAAATGTAGGTGGTAAGAGAAGAGGGGAGATGGATTAATCTCAGGATTTCCATGGTTGGGCATGAGTGTGGCACGAAAGGGATGAAAGTCCTCATGCTCGGTGGATAGAAATGGGTATTTATAAGGCCAGTTTGTAGGTTTGACTTCTTACTGACTTGGTCATCTTCTCCCAGTTTCTGCATGGTTGGCTCTTGGGCAAGCATCCCTGGCCTGACAGAACTCCAGGAGAATATAGTCTAGGTGTGGAGATTATTTCCTATGGATAGATCCAGAGGTGTATTCTTACATGCAAAGTACAATTATTGCAGGTGAATTGGGGAGGGTGGGAATGAGAGGCTAAAGCTGTGTGTACGTAAGCCTTTTATTCCTTTAGGACAAACCCAGAGACCAAAAGCAAAGTAGAAGATCCAGAAATTGATTCCATCCAGGATGTTAAGGAAGGGCAGCTCCTGAGGGGCTACGTGAGGTCCATCCAGCCAAATGGTGTGCTCTTAGGGTGAGTGAAGTGGTCCTTGGGACTTGGACCCAGACAAAATGCTTGATGATGTGTTCTGGTTTACAAAGCCCACTTTATCCTGCTGAATGCCAGGAGCTCTCTTTGTTATAAATGTTGTCACAACTTGGGTCCTTGTGAAAGTGAAGTTGCTAGATGTGGCTGGGATCCTATGGTATCCATGACTTCAGGACTTGTCTGTCTCCTTCCAGTCTTGGCCCCTCGGTTGTTGGTTTGGCCCAGTACTCACATGTCTCCCAGCGCAACCTGCCCAACAAGGACCTTTATCACGAATACCTCCCAGAAGGAAAACTGCTCACCGCCAAGGTCCTAAGGTAGGTGCCTTCTCTCCCTCGCCATCATTCTGTCCCTCTGTGATAGAAATCAGCCTCCTTTCGCTAGGTACAGATTTCCAGGCTGATGTTAAATATAGTGGCTTGACTGGGCATGGTGGTGCACACCTATAATCTCAGTGACTGCAGGAGGATCACAAGCTCAAAGAATAAGTTCAAGGCCAGCTTGGACAATTTAGTGAGTCTGTATTTCGAATTAAAAAAATAAAAAGGGCTAAGGATGATAGTGGTCGAGTACTCCTGGGTCCAGTCCCTAATCCTAAAAAAACAAACATAATAGCTGGTGTTGGAGTGCTTGTCATGTTCAGATGAGCAAAAGGCTTTTGTTTAGAACCCTCTACCCAAGTCCCAGCCTCAATCCCCTGAACAGATGTGGCCCCTATTGGGGATAATGAAGCAGGGGGCATCACAAATGTCCCCTGAATTTTTACGAGCATAGTACAACATGCACGTCATTCTGAGGATACTGAGTATATTGCCGTAGTAAGTGGGGCAGGGCCTGGAGCCGGGGATGCTGAGGAGAGGCCTAGCTGCCTATGGTGCCCTGTGTGCTTTTTGCTGTCCTCACTTTCTGCCCTTGCCCTCTTCCTGTCATAGCCTGAACCACCAGAAGAACCTGGTAGAGCTCTCATTCCTCCCCAGAGACACTGGGAAGCCTGACGTATTTTCCGCTCCCCTGGAGCTGCCACTTCTGAAGCAAAAGGAAAGGAGAATAGAGACTGAAAAGCAAGACCAAAAAGGAGAAAAGAAGGAGAAAAATAATCAGAAAAGGAAAGAAACAAAGAACCAGAAGGGGCAGGAGGAAGTGAAGGTGCCCAGTAAGGAGAAGAAAGAGCCCCAGAGGCCACAAGTGAAGAGGCAGGATAAGCGGGAGCGCCAGGAATCTGGGAATGAGCAGGTAAGTCCCTCAGGGAGGATTGAGCCTCATCTCCTGAACAAAGGAGTGTTTGAGAAGCCATCCACAGCTGCCCAGGTTTCTCTAGGATTGAGAGCAGCCTGTGGGGCTAGGCACAGGGTAGTGTAGGGAGGAGAGGGACAGCATTCAGCTGGGTGCTAGAGGAGACACCTGGGCATTTTCCCACCTGACATCTCAGGAAAGAGCAAACAAGAGGCAGAAGACTGGTCTGGCAGAGGAGGATGACAGTGGCGTGGAAGTGTATTATCGGGAAGGAGAAGAGGAAATAGAAGAGACAAAGGTGCAGCTCAAGGTAAAAAGCCAACCCTTGGTGCAGGGAAAGGATGCGGGGAGTGGGGTTCCTTGGCTTCCTCCCAAAGAATTAGGCTGTCTTGGACTCTGTCCTCCTTTACCTCTTCTTTTCCTGTAAAATGTGAAAGGGTGGGGGAATGCTGCTAGTTTCCTCTCCTGGTCATCGGTTCCTTGGAGGTGGGATCTCTTAACCCATGGAGTGAGCTGTGTAAAATGAACTCTAATACACACTGAGTGGCACTTCGTGCAATTACAGGGGTGGGCAGATAAAGAGGAGTCTTACCTCTCTGAGTTTGTTCTCCTCTGGGAAGGAGGAGCAGGGGTACTTGAGCTGAGAACAGGGGTCGGGGGTCCCCAGCAGGGTTTCTAGGCATCAGGTGCTTGCATCCCTATTTTCCACAGAATTTTGGTCCTGTGTCTGTCTCTGCTGTACTGTTGTTTTATACTTACGTTTTATAAATTTGTTGTTCTCTGTCACTGCTGTAGTTTCCCCAGTGAGCTGACTCCTAACTTGGTTGGGAGGCCAGGGAGGGTCTCTGCCATGGCAGGAGTATGTTCCTCCCAGTGGGCTAGGGGAATGGAGTCACTGGAGTCAAGTGCTTTCCTCATACCTGTGATCTTCCAGGGGAGGCTGACCAAGCCCGCAGACGTGCCCCGGCTACAGCTTTCTTCGGGCTTTATTTGGGATGTTGGACTCGACTCTCTGACCCCAGCCTTGCCACCTCAAGGGGAGAGCTCAGATAGCGAGGAAGACGAGAAGCCACATCAAGCCACGGTGCTGTATTTTCCAGGGCTTTGTCCTTTTGAAGACACCCCTCGGTATCAGAGTCCTGTGGCTTGTCCTAGCCTGGGTATTATTCCTGCGTGGGGATGATGGGGGGATGGCACCAGTCTCAGGCCACATAGTGTTTATAGAGCTGTGCACTGCCCTGGCAGCTCTTGGCTTCTACCATGCACCTCCCCTAGGGTTCAAGGAGCTCATGACTCACTCACTTTTCTGCTTTCCATAGCAGAAAAAGAAAAGCAAGAAGGAAAGGGAATTGGAAAAGCAGAAGGCAGAGAAAGAGCTGTCCCGCATTGAGCAGGCTCTCATGGATCCTGGGCGACAGCCAGAATCAGCAGATGATTTTGATCGACTAGTACTAAGCTCCCCCAACAGCTCCATCCTGTGGCTGCAGTACATGGCTTTCCACCTTCAGGCCACAGAGATTGAGAAGGCTCGGGCCGTGGCAGAGAGAGCCCTGAAGACCATCTCCTTCAGGTCGGGACTTTGGCTTCCTCACTGTAGGGAGGAGTCTTCAGACAGAGAGCCCTGTATTGCCCAAGTTCTAACTGCAGAGTTTGCCACCACAGGACATTTCTTTCGAGACGAGCTAGCAGTGTGGGTGACTGTCCCAGGACTCATTGGTTCCCAGGCTTTCTTTCATTGGTGTGGCCATCTGTGAAATAGATCTGCTCATTTATATTTTATGTCCTCTTAACTGAAATAGCTACAGGTGACATTTACTAGAGTCTTTACACTTAAACAAGGTACACAGTTTGGAGCAGAAGTAGAATGGGGAAGACAGCTCTGTATATACCTGGTAAAAACCCAGGTGGCCATGTTCCAGGCTGAGTAGAGTTGTTCTCTGAAGCCTAAAGAAGGATGACTAGCCTTGTTTTACTTTCTTGGGGAGAGAATCAGACCCAAGAGTCTGCTTCCAGCCCAAACCTCAGGCCAGTTTGTGACCTGGAGGTTTCCTTCCAGGAGTGGAGTTAGAAGCCAGGGGAGCCTCAGTCCTGGCAGTTGGGCAGGGGTGCAGATTCCTGATGGTGTGCAAGCTACAGTGGGGATGGGGCCTCTCAGTGTTTGCACTCGCCAATGGGATCTGAGGACATGGGTGGAGCTTAAGAGAAGTAAGTAGGCCATCAACATCCCAGGTGGGAGTGGAGGATAGTTGGGCTGAGTTGATGGCGCTTATGTGTGCCTGCTCTGCCCCCAGAGAGGAGCAGGAGAAGCTGAACGTGTGGGTGGCACTGCTGAACCTGGAAAACATGTATGGCTCTCAGGAGTCTTTGACCAAGGTCTTTGAACGGGCTGTGCAGTACAATGAGCCTCTCAAGGTCTTCCTCCACCTGGCTGACATCTACACCAAGTCTGAGAAGTTCCAGGTAAGACCGCCAGATGGCCAGCTGCAGGGTGCCTTGAGCCTCTCAAAAGGGCCCTCCTAGAGGTCCGAGGGCCAGCACTCTCAGGGAAGAAACTCTGGATTCTAGGTCCTATCCTGCCCTGGGCTCACTGCCTGATTCCTGGGCCCTAACTTTCTCATCTTCAGGTGAGAGGAGTGGTCTCTTCCCACCTGCAGTTTGGGAAACTGAGGTGAAGGAAGTGATGACTTAAGAAATGGAGGGACAGCAGACCCTGGAGTGTATGGCTAGGCCACTGGCGAGGCATTGTTGACAAGGTGGCGTTCTGACCTGCTGTATCCTTCTCCTCCTGTTCCCACTGTATCCCCACATTCTTTTCTAATACAGGAACAGCCTGAAGGGCGCTGGATGAATAGGAAAACTCCCACCCTTTCCTGCCACTGCACACCTCACCTCTCCTTTGGCCTCTAGAGATGGGCCTACATGTGACTTGGCATCAGGGAGCCCAAGTCTTGCTTCTCATGAGTGTTGCAGCCTGTCTTTGTTGTTGTCCCTGTGAAATACCCACTCTTCAGCTTAAGCTGTCTTTCCCACAGGAAGCTGGTGAGCTGTACAACCGGATGTTGAAGCGTTTCCGTCAGGAGAAAGCTGTCTGGATCAAGTATGGTGCCTTTCTTTTGCGGAGGAGCCAGGCTGGGGCCAGTCACCGTGTTCTGCAGCGGGCCCTTGAGTGCTTGCCTACCAAGGAGCGTGAGTGTTCTCTCCTGGTTCCTGAATATGCTAGGCTCTCTGCTATCTAGCAATAGGGATTGGCACCTTCTCTTCCAGGGATGGTAACTTCTGAGTTAGGAAAGCCTTATGGAGGGTATGGAGCTGTCTTTTTATATACTCATGAATACAGTGATATTTCTTACATTTTAAATGCTAAACCCAAAAGATTGGAGGGTCAAAAAGTAATTAGCATTTATTTTGTTGCCCCTGGAACCCCACACTCTCACCTATCCTGTAGTGCCCATTTGTTGTGTATTTGGCTGTAAACCCACCCCACTGTCCTTTTTCCTCTTTGCCCCTCTTGTCATAACTAGGTCTTGACCCAGGAGTGGAATTAGGCTCACTCTGCCCCTGTAGCACATTGTGTTGAGTGGAGGGGTCTGTCAATTGACTAGGTGTCTTAAGTGCTCTTCTCCCCACAGATGTGGATGTGATTGCCAAGTTTGCCCAGCTGGAATTCCAGCTGGGGGATGCAGAGCGAGCAAAAGCCATTTTTGAAAACACACTGAGCACCTACCCAAAGCGCACAGATGTCTGGTCAGTCTACATTGACATGACCATCAAGCATGGCAGCCAGAAGGAAGTCCGGTGAGAGGGGAAGACAGACTGGGGCTGATTTGGCGGGGGTAGTAATGGAGGTGTTGGCCCACTGATAAGTTTTTAGCCCCAATGCAGCTCACAGTTCTCTTGTAGTATAGAAAAGCAGCTTTGACATGACTGCAAGCCCCATGGCATTCAGTTTTCCAGCCTCAAAGGCCAGCCTCTGATCCATGTTTGCACCTTTTGGTGGGAAGTGGCCTGGTCCCTGGCTTGGGAGTCAGCAGACTTGGGTTTCCATCACGATGAACACTGTGCCTGATTCATCGTGCAAAACTTTCACAGGCAGGATCTCACATATCCCCCAGCATCCCCACAAGGTAGTGAGGGTAAGAGGTAGGTAGACCAAGGTCTAGAAAGAACACGTATGTAACTCAGGCCCTTCATGAGGTTTGTTTTGTTTTGTTTTGTTTTGTTTATTTATTTTTTTAAGTTTTAGATGGACACAATATCCTTATTTTACCTTTATGTGGTGCTGAGGATCGAACCCCGTGCCTCACGTATGCCAGGCGAGCACGCTACCACTTGAGCCACATCCCGAGCCCCTCTTCATGAGTTTTAAGCATTGGTTCTCTCATGGATCTGTGCTTCATTGTAGTCCCTATTCTAGTAGCCTTGTCCCCACTCTTTGTGTGGCTCGAAGCCAGTAAGTCCTCTAGCATCTCTAAGTACCTATTCATTTGGAAAATGAAGGTGTGGTGTCACTTCAGTTTATCACAGGAATTCTTTTTTTCTTAAACAATTTTTTTAATATTTATTTTTTAGTTCTAGTTGGACAATATACCTTTTATTTTATTTATTTATTTTTATGTGGTGCTGAGGACTGAACTGAGGGCCTCGCACATGCTAGGCAAGCGCTTTACCACTGAGCCACAACCCTAGCCTATCACAGGAATTCTTAATGATGATAAAGTCAGAAGTGGGAGTGCTGGACGACAGAGGGCCCAGAGCCTGAGTGACCGCTAGCTAGGTGGGTGACCACTAGCTAGGAATCATATGACTGGGACCACGAGACATTTGCTTCTGTTCTTCCTTATAGAGACATATTTGAGCGTGTCATTCATCTGAGCCTGGCCCCCAAGAGAATGAAGTTCTTCTTCAAGCGCTATCTGGACTACGAAAAGCAACATGGCACTGAGAAGGATGTGCAGGCAGTCAAGGCGAAGGCCCTGGAATACGTGGAGGCCAAGAGCTCAGTGCTGGACGATTAGTGGCTGTCTGGCTCCACTGGACACTCAGCAGTGGGCCAGCACCACTGTCCCCCCACCCTCCTTAGGCACCTGGGCACTTGTAAAGCTATTGCCTGAGGATTTTATTTAAGTGCAGCTTTTTCTGCAGCATCTTTGGGGTAATCCTGTCAGGATGAAAAAAGAATTGGAGGCCTCCCTTTTTAAAAATGTATATATTATATTATTATTATTATTATTATTATTATTATTATTATTATCATTATTATCATCATTTTGCAGGGCTGGAGATCAAACTCAAGTCATTGCACATGCTAGGCAATCAATCACCACATTCTCTGGCCCTTGAGGTTTAATTTCTCTTTACTTGTTCTGTTTTATTATGGATTTGTGTCATCTTTTTTGAGGCTGTTCAGTGATTACAGGCAGCAGTTTGGGGGGCTCCCAGAGAAAACAAGTGTCCATCCTTCAGGAGAGCTCCCTGAGAACCAAGAGTAGAAAGCCTAACTCCTGTGGATCTCATGGTCAGGATCCTGCTTTGTTCCTGGCAGGCTCTCAGTCCAGCCAGAGGGGTTAGTAGTTCCCAGGAAGCAAGCCTTCTGTTAAGGCATTGCCTCAGGCCAGCTTGTACCTCCTGCCCTTTAGTGGAGGCTGGGACAGGAGGACAAAAGCAGGTCCTAGAAGGGAAAATCAAAGAACCTGGATTGCTGAGAAAGCCACAAGTGTTGACTTTATGTGCCTGGTAACACTCACCCCCAGGCCCACTGTGGCCAGGTGACCTCACCTCTCCCAAGCTGGTACATCTCAGAGTTCTGGAAGAATAGTGATCCTTACTAGTTGTTGAACCCTTTTCTTTTTGGCTTGGTCTTAAGGGAATTAAACATTTTCTCTGGCACAGCCTTGAATATCCTGAGAGCTTTTCCCTGGGAAATGACTGAGTTGTATGCCAGGAAGCAGGACAGGGATGAAGGAGAGCATCAAAAGGTTTTAAGAGGTGGTGGAGGTAACCAGGGTGAGGCTGGGAGGGAGGAGAAATTGGGGAGGGCTGATTCTTGGACATTAGCACTGGGTTTCAGGGGCTACATTTGTCCTATGAAGAACAGGATCTTTTGACTCTTGAAATTTCCAACTGAGCTTCCCTCTGAGAAAGGTCATGTTCTCTCTGGTCCAGATGAAATCAGAAAACTGAATCCAGTTGCCAGAAAATTCAGTCCTAGGACCACCCTTGCACGGACACCTGGCCCTCCCAAGCTATTTCCACTTCTGTGCTTCCTTTTAGTCTTGTCCCCTTCACTCCTGTACAGACTGGGATCTGGGATCCTGTGTGCGTGACTGCCCATTCGGTTACACAGATACCAATTTAGTCCTTTATAGTAAGAAATGATTTATCCAAAATTTAAATACATGAAATCATACCAGAGGCATACAACAGAGGACAGCTTTCCAACCATGTACCACTGAGCTCAATGTCCCTTTGCAATTAGATACAAAATTAACTGCACAATGTATTATACAAGGAACCTGCAGTGCATTTCTGTCACCTGGCTCTTCCGGCTGAAGCTTCAGCTCAGAGTCCCACCTGTCAAAAGAAAACCTATGTCATGGTTAATTGGAGTCAATTAACCATGGTTTGGAAAAGAGGCTTTTCCACAAAGCTATGACCCAAGTAGGCTAATAGCAACAGGAGAGGCTTCAGGCTTAAGAGCTCTCCTGTCAGAGCAGACTGCATTGTCCACAGGATCCTTGTGTCCTCTTCCCTGACCTGTTTGGTCAGGAATCTGTGATTTAAAAAAAAATTCCCTTCTGGTGCTGATGTGAACAGGCAGTGGGGGGAGTGGGGTTCGGTTTGGAACCTAGTGGTACCATTTGCAAAGAGTGAGGCAGGCTTTTAGGAGGCTAGCAGGGCCATCTCCACATTGTCGGGGGCTGTGCCATTGCCAGCTAGACCCTGGGCCCACTTGTGCAGGCGACTGTAGAGCGGGAGACCCTGGTTCTCCCGGTACAGATAGACACCAGTGATGGCGTTCCACTGTGGCCGTGGCTGTGTGCCTTGCACTTGGAATTTGGCGACCATCTCTTCATCATCTTTGTTGAGTGCCACAAAGCCAAAGAAACGGCGCACGTTGTTGGCTGCAAGCACCCTGGAGTGCACCTCTGCAGTGCGCTGGAACAGCTGGTCTTCGTTGGTACGGTACTGTGCCCAGTAGGCCTCCTGGCGGTAGCTGAGTGGTGAGCAGTAATGCTTGAGGCACTTGGTCAGGAACACCAGGATGGCCACCACGCCGATGAGCAGCCACCCAAAGAGCTGGCCAAAGAACGGGCAAGGATCAGGAGGGGTAGGGAGCTGTCTTGTGTCACTACCCACCCCAAGAATAGTGGAAGGAACAGATTCTGCTTCTGTGGGGAGGTAGGAAATGCAGGCCTGTTCTTTCCCTTACTTCCTTTAACTTGTGCACCTTCCCTGTTCTTAAGCTATGTTTCTTGCATGTTCTGCCACCAATTCAAGCCCAAAGGTACCCCTCCATCATCTCACCCATCAAAACCCAGTTCAGCAGTTGGGAGTGTAGCTCAGTGGTAAGAGCATTTTGCTTAGCATGTGTGAGGCCCTAGGTTTGAATGCCAGCGTGTGTACACACACACCCAACCAACTCAACTACCAGGCTTAGTCAGATGCTATCTCCAGGAAATTTTCAAAGGCCCCTCTAGGAGTGATCTTGCCTTCCTGAATCCTTCGTGGCCTGGTTCACCTTGGATCACTAACTGCCTTGATTTGAGATCACCCATGAATGCTTGGGTATAAACCTGTCCAAGATTATGTTGGCAAGGACCATCAAGGCCAATTGTACAGAGATCTGTGGGCATTTGATCAGCATCATTTTTTTAAATATTTAGTTTTCAATTTTTTTTTTTTTTAATATTTATTTTTTAGTTCTCGGCAGACACAACATCTTTGTTTGTATGTGGTGCTGAGGATCGAACCCGGGCCGCACGCATGCCAGGTGAGCGCGCTACCGCTTGAGCCACATCCCCAGCTCCCTTTTTTTTTTTTTTCCTTTGTTGATGTCTCTGTCTACTTAGGTTTCTTACATTTCGGAGAGAAGACCTTTTCAGGAAGGTCGTCTTGTGCTCCTTCCTGTCACCCTCACCCTCTGCTTCTCTCTCTCCTGACCAACCTCCTCTCCTTCAAAATGCAGCAAAAGCTGGCCAGGGTCGGGCAGTAACTGCTTCTTCCTGACTTAATGCCCTATCCTGCCCCAGGAGACCCCTTGTATCAGCCACACATGAGGCTGATCCAAGTGTTGGGTCTCAGCCTTTCTGGGACAGGAATGGGATCATCTCAGCCAACCACACTACGTTATCAGTTCACAGCCCACAGCAAATGCTTCTGAGGTGGATTACAGGCCCATGCTCACCCTGGCTAAGGTAAACGGCCTATACATGATCAGAGCTCAGTCTGAACTAGAATGTTCCTTCATTGTTAAAACTGGGATTGAGGGGCTGGGGTTGTGGCTCAGTGGTAGAGTCTCGTCTCGCACGTGCAGGACCCTGGGTTCAATCCTCAGCACCACGTAAAAAATAAATGAGTGAAATAAAGGTATTGTGAATAAATATTAAAAAACAAAAACTGGGGTTGACGGGTATAGCTCAGTGGTAGAGTGTGCTTAGCATGGGTGAGGCCGTGGTTTCAATCCCCAGCACCAAAACCAAAACCAAACCTCTCTTAAATTGGGGCTGAAATTGACTTGTCCCACCAAACACTAATGCACAGTTTGTTAACCAGCTCTGATGCCTAATGCCAACAATCTATTGCTTTCTTGGAAACCTTAACCCCTGAGTATTGATCCCCATTCACCACCTCCTCACCACCTAGGGAGGAAGAGCCGCTTCTTGCACAGCTCCTTACCTGGGACTCGTACTTGAGCCTGCGGCTGACCTCCTCCCGGAAGCCTGACAGGTTGGCAGGGCCCTCCCCACAAGGAAACCTAGCCAGGATCTCGGTGGCATGGGCTAGTGGGAAGCCCTCTTCCTCAGCTGTGAGTGAGGAGGGGTCCACAAACTCACTGAGAGCACAGACATAGGCCTCTCCTCGCAGCAGGGAGATGACAGACCAGGTGACGGGGGCCACAGCTGCACGGCCAAGGATGGAACTTAGAAGGAGAAAGTTGGGAGCAGCTGAGCAGTTCTTGGTCCTCCGATACTGGCACTCGGCAACTAGGTTCCAGGTGTGGTTGTTGAGGATGACACCGATGAGGAAGAGTGCCAGGGCGGGCACTCCGATGGCTGTCAGCCCATACAAGTAGTTCCGGGCTGGTGAGCAGGGACAGTGGAAGGCCACCACAGAGAATAGCTCCTGGCTGCCCACTGTGCCCAGTGCTACCAGCCCATTGAAAATCATCACATCCTTGCTCTTGAAGAAGAGGGACAGGAAGCGAAAGTTCTCTGCAATCAGGGCTGCCATGGTGACTGGTTGGCTGGAGACGGAGTGGAGCAGAGGAGGCAGAAGGGAAAAGGACTGATGGTTCCAGGTGGGACTATGAAGGCGTGCAGGCTTGAGGACACCTGGAGGCAGGGCATGGTTGTACCATTTTATTGGCTACAGTAGCTGGTGTGGTGTTTCCTGCAGGACAGGAGATGGCTGATAAACATTTGCCTATGAACATGGTGGGTATGTGGGGTCTGTTGACAAAGGAGGAACCCGATCCTGTGGAACTGATGGTGGCCATTATGCTGAGTCCTTGCCATGTGTCAGGTGCTCTCCATCCCCACAATTCCTCATTGAGCTCTTCTATGGAAGGGGAGGCTTCCTGAAGGTGAGCCACTGGTCAGGGTCACACGTGACAGCTGAGATTCAAGGTCTATCTGGCTCTTTTTTTTTTTTTTTTTTTTTTTTTGCCGCCACCACCACCTCCAGGATAGGGGTTAGAAATGGCCCTGTGGTGGTAGGGGATGTGGGATGCTTTCCTTCTGGGATTTCTGGATGCTAATGTCCCAGACTGAGTGACCTTGGACATTGAGAGAGTGTCAAATCTGTAGTGGTTGTTTTGGCTGGGCTGTTATTCCTCTATTTTCTCTAACTCCTGCTGACTTTGCTTGTGATCCCTGCCCTATGCAGCAGCCTCCCAGCAGCCCGGCTCCACCAAGTCCTGGGCCTGGGCCCTGCCTCACTTGCCAGCAGGAAGAAGCCTCCTTGAGGCAAGGCTGTATCTTGCCCACCACCCCTTCCGGAGGCTGCTCTGTTTGTTCTGGGCTGCAGCAGTGCTGGCAACCTGCCAGGGAGTGGGCCTGGCCTCAGGCTCCTGCAAAGTTTTTGGCCCCAACTCCTTACCCAAGCGCCACCCACAGGCCCTGGAGAGACAAGCCAGGGTGTGGCCCAAATCCTCCCCATCAGGAGGATGAAAAACAAAACTCCCCAGGCTAGAGGAAGCCAGGGAGTGGAGGGAGGGGTGCACAGCAAGCAGAGGTGGTTCTTTCGGTGGTCATCACTACATCTCTGCCCGTCCCCACCTCTGCCAA
Source organism: Marmota monax (assembly GCF_021218885.2). Taxonomy (NCBI): domain Eukaryota; kingdom Metazoa; phylum Chordata; class Mammalia; order Rodentia; family Sciuridae; genus Marmota; species Marmota monax. Next base: position 19,307,407 of record NW_026692881.1, read on the forward strand.
GTCTGCCAGATGGGCCCAGGCAGGGCCATATGGCCATGTGGGCTCCAGGAGGAAGAGGAGAAATCTGACTCCACAACTCAGAACCAGGGGCTCCCATCTAACTGCTTGGGAAAAGGACTTTGTCTTATTGCAGGGGATACATGAGCTAATGGCAGTCCCGTCTCCCTCTTCCCTTTTGATTTCTAGGCACCTCATTAGCTCCCTGCGGGGCCCAGAGTCCATAAACCCACCCAAATTTGGGTATAAGAAGTCTGGACAGAGTGGGTGATGAGTAGAGGGTGAATCAGGCTATCTTCTGAGACCACTGTGCTGGGGACAGCCTATTTCCAGTGGAAGTGGGACCTCCTCCAACCATCAGGAGACAGACAGCTGGTGGTGGTTGGGCGGGGGACAGCTCCCTGGGACAAAACCTGGGCCACCTGAGAGGAGCCCTGCCATGCTCCTCTGACACCTGGCACACCCAGGGAGGGGCTCCTCCTTACCTGGGGCTGGCTGCAGGCACTGGTGGCCTTGGTCTCCTGAAGGCTGGACTCAGAGTAGTGGTGCAGGCGTGGGAGACTTGAGGCGGCAGTCCGGTCGCACCCTAAGTGCCTCTGCAGGCGCCCCGGGCTCCCTCCCGCTTTGCTTCTGCACGGGAGCTAAAAGTTTGAGACCAGAGGGCTTGGGGCTGGCGTCTGCAGACAGACTTAACTCCAGGCATCTACAGGCAGATCTCAAGCACCTACAGACAAATTTAACTCCAGAAAAGAGAGAAGGAAACAGTGGGATGGAACCCGCGCATCAGCGAATGGAAAAAGTGCCTCCCCGGCCAGGAGAGGAGGGTTAGGAGGGTTGGGCGGGCAGGGCGGGCGGCCGAGGGCGGCGCGAGCGGAGAGGAAGTGGAGGCGCTTGTTGAGCTGCTGCTGCCCCGACCAGCGCTGCTCGCTGCTCTTGGTGGCTGGCACTCCACCTCCGGCCTCGACCCTACCTGGTGGTCCACACAGGACGCGGTGGGGGTAGCTGGGGAGGGTCTCAGCAGGAGACAGGCAGCAGCTCTGGCCTGGATCTGCCCCCATTCCAGTTTCAAAAGCACCCCTTGCTTGATCCCACCTCTCCACCCCCCACCCCCAGCGCGCAGGCAGAAACTACTAGAAGGAGCCCCTGTTCAATTCCTAAGGTCGTGGGAGAGTGCCATCAGACAAGGTGGTCTCTCTGAGGACACAAAATGCCAGGCCCCACCCCAGTCTGGCCCTTCTCCTGAGCTGTCTGCCCCTGACTGAACAAACCATCCCCCATGTGGCTCTTCCCTCCATAGTTCAGCTAAGTCCCAGAACCAGTTCACATCTCTGGAAGGCTCATAGTTGAATTCAGGAGTCTAGGATCTTCTGAGGCCCAAGGGGCACAGCCTGGCTGGCAGGTGGAAATTAGGAGGCCGATTTCTGAAGGAGCTTCCCAGCCTGCCCCAGAAGTGGTCCTATCTGTGGGAGTGTGCAAGCTGAGGCTGAAGAGTCATGGGTCAGGAATGCTGAAGAAGAGAGTTCTAAGGACAGGCCACATGGCCCCTGCCAGCTCTGCAAGGCTGTGGTTCCCTGATGGTGGAACTGCTGAGGGATGAGGAAACCTTGCCCGGCTTGTCCACACGCAGGAATGAAGGGGAGAGACCATTTTGGTGTGTTTGCTTGTGTGCTTGTTTCAGACCCTCTGGCCTCAAATCCTTCCCTAAGAGCTACTTCCTTTTATCCTCACCACAGGCCTAAGAAGCAGGTCTTTTAACAACCCCTGCATGGAGCACACTGCAGCTCCTAGGGCCTAGGTGACTTGCCACAGCTCCTGTAGCTCTGGTGTTTCCACCCGGGTCTGCTGACGCAAAGCTTTACTCTTTCATTCAGGTTTGTCCCTCTCAGTATCCCTGGGCTTCCTGTTCTTACTGGTTGCCCCCACCCACCAACACATGCTTGACTGTGCTCATCTGATCCCCTCTTCCCTGGACCTGGGTCAGGTCCCAACTCCTGCAGGGAGCCCTCCCAGCCCACTTCTGTCTGCAGGGACCTGCCCTCCTTGCAAATAAAGAGGGAGACTGGGTCTCAGAAGTGTAAACAGAACGAGGAAGAATGGAAATCATGACTGGAAGCAAAGTGATTTCTGAGATGAGTGGGACTCAGGTCTGAAAGATAAGAAACCTATCTGAACCTCTGTTTCTTCCTCCTAAACAAAGACTGAAGTTGTTTATTCCTACGTCTCTTGTCCCTCTTTTGGGAGAGGAAGAGAGACGCCCTCAGATTTAGAAATGAACAAACCCATAAACCACCATGTCCTCAGTGATTACCATGTGCCATGTGCTTTTTGACTTTTAAAAATTTATTTGTTTATTTTTACTTATTTTGGGAACTCACTGAGTTGCTGAGGCTTTGAACTTGCCATCCTCCTGTCTCAGCCTCCCAAGCCACTGGGATCACATGTGTGCGCCACCGTGCCTGGCTGCCATGTGCTTTTATGCACAACCATCTCGAGTTAAGGGCCCTTGTCCCCATTGTACAATTGAGGAAACCAAGGCACAGAAAATGAGTCACCTGGCCCAGAACACAGTTTGTAAATAGTAGAGCACAGCATTGACCCAGTTCTGCCCCGCTCTGCAGTGTGAGCTATTTCCACTTAGGCAGCTCCTCTCCCTCCTCATCCCACCTCAGGGCAGAACTTCTTAGTGCTTTAGAGCCCCCCTTGAGAAAATGGGAGGCTTCCCCTTCTGTTTCTAACAGGAGACATCTGGGGATGGTGTGATTTCCCCCTGAGATCTGGGCATGAGGCAGGTGTTAGTGTGGTCTCCAAGCACCCCTCCACGGGGAGCGTTTCAAGCTTGGTGCTAGTTAACATGGAGTTCACCTCGATATTCGTCTAGTGACCTCCGTAGTAACCACAAACCCTGGCATCTCCTCCCTGGACTTAACTCTCAGCATATTGTCTTATCACCTGCCACCTTGGCCCACTCACCCAAAAGATTCTGGCCAATATCACAAGAGGGCTGGATGTCCTCCTGGTTCCAGAGTCCTGAGCTCCTCAAAAGTCATAGACGACAGAGGATGCAGTGGCAGACCAGCCTGTGAGGCCTGAGAGGAGGTAGCAAGCCACCATGAAAGAAGCAGCTTTAGAAGTGGCCTGGGAAGGTGGTCAGGGGCCAGCCGTGTGTCTCCCCAAGTCAGTTCAGAACACTTCTGAACTAATACTGCTTATGGGCCCACTGCCCCAGGGCAGTGTCAAAGCTGGAGGAAAGAGGCCCCCTTCTAGCTCCACAATTCCTTTCCCAAAAGGACAAGTGAGTGCCTGGACATGTGGGCCTGTTCCTGAGACCTCCTGTGCAGCACCTAAAGCCTTCATTTCTCTATCTTGTTCGAGGGTCTGAGAGCTGTTTCCTAAGCCAGCCACAGCTCACACTTTGCTGAAGTAGGTGGCCACCTCCTTGCGTGGAGGCCGAGGCCCGCCCCCAGCCCAGCCATTGCCCATCAGAGGCTCCTGGCCCAGCCGCAGTGGTGGTTTGCATTTGTGCCAACTGGTCAGCAGCCTGTTGATGGCACCTTGGTCGGTGATGCCACGCAGCTTTTCCCTTTCTTCCTCAGTACCCTCGGTGGGGCTGTGGGAGGCGGGTGGAGAGGTAGCTGTGGCCAGTGGCCCGTGAGCGTGACCCAGCTCCAGGTCATGGTTCATGGCTTCGAAGAACTGCTGGATGCAGACCTTGGCGAAGGCCTTGGCGTGCTCTGTGCACGTCTCATCAAAGAGCTTGCGCTCAATGTCGATGTAGTGGGACCAGTACTTGCTCTTGAGGAAAGCAGCCTGTGTGAAGCAGGGCCTCACGGAGCGCACCACAAACGCCAGCAGTGTAGTCAGCAGCACGAAGGACCAGCCTAGTGCCTGCGGGGAGAGGGAAGCGTTAGGCCTCCTGCCTCCGAACCTGTACAAACCCCCAAAGCACTCTCTGGGGCCTTTAGTGAGGAGAGCAGGAACTGGACAAGTGACTTCACTTCACCTCTTGGCCTCCTCTGTTTCCTCATCTGCAAAATGGGCATGGATATACCCACCTCTTGGGAACGAGAGCTTGTGTGAGGCACCTGCTGTGTTGGCTGGGTCCTCGTGCACAGAGGTAAACTCCAGACCCTGGAGTGAGTCGGCCTGGTTTGAATCCTGTCTGCACTGCTCAGTAGCTGACCAAGAGTGGCACAACCTGACTACTCTGTGGCCTGCCTGTAAGATGGGGCTAGTGATAGCACCTATCTCATAGTTCCCATGAGGACTAAAAGAGGTAATAGACTTAATAGCGCCTGGTACATACATAGCACCCACTAACTTTTAGCCACCACCATTCCAATAGGCCCTCAGGACCATGCCTCTTCCTTCGAAAAAGCTTCTTCACCTCCTCAGGCCATAGTGGCCCTTCTTTCTCAGAGTTCTGTGCCTCTCCTTTATTTTATTTTATTTTTTAAATTTTTTTAAGAGAGAGAGAGAGAGAATTTTTAATATTTATTTTTTAGTTTTCGGCGAACACAACATCTTTGTTTGTATGTGGTGCTGAGGATCGAACCCGGGCCGCACGCATGCCAGGCGAGCGCGCTACCGCTTGAGCCACATCCCCAGCCCTGTGCCTCTCCTTTAGCTCCTGCTACTGACACCTGCACCAGGTGAGCCTCTTCTCCATGTGGGTGGAGCTGAGGCCTCAGGGGTCCCAGAGAAGCCCTGGACAAGCTCTTAAACTTGGCTGAAAAACTGGACCCTTGTCTCCAGCTCTGCTCTGTCAATGCTGTGAGGGTGCTGAAGGCCCCACCTGGGCCCCCAGCTGCACGCAGCAGCATTGGACAGGTCAGACCCGGGATGAGGGGCAAATGCAAATATCTGTCCCAGGGGGCCAGGCCAGGAGCTGCAGAGCATGTGGTTGGGGGGTGAGGGGGGTGGGGGGCCCTCAGGCTGCTCAATGAGCAAGTGTGTGCCCAGAGGGGCTGGATCTTCAGATGTTTCAAATGAACTTGGAAATGTGATTTTTATATAAAAAATTCTGAGTTTTAGAGGAAGCCAATTAATTCTAAAGGTGACTTTAGAGTTAAAATTCTGAAGGCCAAATGAAATGTATCTATAGGCCAGGCAGCCATGGCCTCTGGAGGCCCTTTCAGCTTATGATGTGGTAATTTAAAGGTCAGGTAAAGGAACAGCTGCTTAGACCCTAAGGCCTGGGGTGGTGGGACAAGTGCCCATAGGAGTGGAGACACTGGTCTGTCTGGGAGAGAAACAGAGCTCGGTTTGGGTACTCACAGTGGGAGACTCACAGGTGGCATCTGGGTGGTGAGGGAGGCCTCATTGGAGAAGGGTCCCAGCTGCAGAGGGGAGCCCGGGGGTTTGCACTCAGCAGAGCAGAGTGTGCATATTTCTCCAGGCCTTCCAGGGCAGGCCCAGCCTCCTGCCCCTCTCCTTGACTGACCATCAAAGGGCTAACAGAGTGGTCCTTTAATTCGTATCCCAACTGTGGATCTCCCTTACCCACGTGCTCCCTTCCAAGACACCCAGACCCTCAGCTCCCACTCTCTGAGCAGGGAGGTGCCAGATAGGGGCATTTGCCAGGGAAATATACCCAAATGGCCCAGCCACCCACCAGCTCTCCAAGGCCCAGGCTGGAAGAGAAAATGATGCAAATTCCCTCAGCTTCTAAGCTCAGAGCTCAGGATGGAGGAGATGGGGTCAGCTGAGCTACTGGGTCCTCTTTAGGGACCTCAGGACAGAGGACAAATCTGCTACACTGAGAGAGCCATAGCACTTTCTCCAGGTGGCCCCAGTCTCAGAGAAAGTTCATTGGCTCTGCTCTCAGTCTCGACTGGGGAAATGTCCCCCCTCTCCCACTCCATCCGGGGGGAACCCCATTTTGAGAGTTGGGGGAACAGGGCCTTCCAAGAGGGACCCTGGTCTGTGAGCAGACCCGGCCCCCTCACCTGGGAGATGCAGCGCAGGTAGCGCACGGCCACTTCACGGGCCAGCAGCCAGTCGCCATCATAGATCTCGGGGCAGGGCACCCGAGCCAGCAGGCGGGCAAGCTCGGGAGCAGACAGGCCAGGTGTCAGGCTGCCATTGCCCAGGGCAGCCACGGGCACAGCAGTGCAGAAGGCACAGAGGAAGCACTTGCCATCGAGCAGTGTGACGGCCACCCAGACGACAGGTGCAATGAGGGCTCGCTGGGCCATGGAGCAGAACATGTAGCGCAGCACGGCAGGGTCCTTGGCCCTGCGGCCAGGGGGTCGCTTCCACTCTTCAGCCAGCATGGACACGTTGTTGTTCATGACCAGGCCGAGCAGGAAGAGCACCAGGGGAGGTGCCAGCAGGATGCCTGCGCTGTAGGCTGCGTTATAGCCTGGCAGGCAGGGACAGTTGAAGTCGAAGGCTGAGTACATCTGGGCGCTGGCCAGCGCCATGATGCCACAGATGCCATTCATGAAGGACTCCTGGTTGGACTGCAGGAACTGAAAGATCATCCGGAACTTGTCCATCGTGTCCCCCACAGGGCCCTGCGGCCTCTCCCCACCTCACTGTTGCCTCCAAAAAGGCTCCTGCAGCCCTCCCTGACCACTGGGCGCCCACCTCATGACTCAGCTCTCCCAGCTGGGACCAGCAGAGCTCAGGGCAGAGGCTGAGGTCACTGTCGCTTTGAGGAACCTTCTGGTCAGGTGCTGGCCAAGAGGGCGCAGCTTGGCCAATCCTGTGGGTTCAGCCAGGGTTGTGCCCCTCCCTTCCCCACCCCTCCCTGATTCCTGTCTCTCCCCAGCTGCCTCCGGCGCTAGGAAGCCACAAGGGCCTCACCTGATGGGGACCAGCTCTCTGTGAGTGTGGGAGGGTGGGGAAGGGGAGGGCACAGGCTGGGAAGACAGTGTGTCCATCAGGGTGGAGTTTGAGGGAGTCCCTGGTGCTGCAGAGGCCTCCAGATTCCTGGGAAGCATGTCACCCTCCCTCTGCATGTCTTTCCTCCACACTGCATCAGGATCCCAGGGCCACCTCCATCAGTTACACAGTGATGGTCTGCTGATGTGGGGATGGCAGTGGTGGGGTGTCTGCAGCGGGGGTCAGGGAGATGGGAAGGGTTGGGAGGTGATGTTGGTCACCATGAGGATGGCAGTGGTGGTGGTGGACATGGTGTAATTGTGGGCATGGCATGGAGTAAAATGTCCTGGATTTGAAGTCGGAGGACCTGTAGTGGACAGGCTGCCTGGGCAGGGAGCTGTGGTGTGCAGGTACCTTCGTGTCAGACCTGCCTGTGCCTCTGTGTGCGCTGCATGTGGGTTGCGGGTGGCAAATCCTTTCCTGCCTCCACCTCCCAGCTCTATGTCCCCAGATAAAAAAGTTAAGGGGTTGGTGGGGGTGCTTCCTGCCTGGAGCCTGGGCCTCCAGAGTGTCTGCAGGACGAGGGCCTCCTCCCTCTACTCATCAAAGGGGAGGGGCTTGATGGGCTCCCTTTGATGTCCACAGCTCTCCCAGAAGGGCAGGTCAGATCTGGCTCCAACTGGATGGTGCCTGTCTGGGGCAAGGGGTGGGGGTGGGGGTGAGGCAGAACCCAGACAGGGTGTCTCCACGGGGCCCACAGATCTGTACCTCCCCATGTTTGTGCCCAGGCATGAGCTTGCTGTGGCTCGCATCAGTGCCTGTAGGCGTGCATGGAACCTCATTAGTGGGCTTTGTATCTGTAAAGTTGACAAAAACAGCGTTGACCGGGCCTTCCCAGTGTGAAGCTCTAGGCAAGAGAAGTCTCTGGAGAAGGGTCCGGGAGGTTCCCTGAGGAGAGGGGGAACCTAACTCAGGACCAGGGAGGTTCTTGGCATATGTGATAGAAAAGAATTTCAGCACAAGGAAAGGCATAGATGGAGGTTTATTTAGGAAGGTAGATCTACATTTAAGGGGGAATGTGGGCTGTCTTGAGAGTACCTTGGGCTGGGGGTCTCTCCTGTATAGAAGGGCTGTATCAGGGGATGAACTGGAGGTGGATCCAAAGTGGAGCTGCACAATTTCACGCCAATTTTTCCTGCACTTGTGTATTTTCCTCATTTTACAGGGGCATGGGCCAAGATTTACAACTGTGCTTTTTGTATCTCGACGGCTGATGGGTATTTCCTTTAAGATTCAGTATTTCTCTCTCTTTATCCTGAACTCAGAGAAACCCTGTGGGACAGGCACTGTCCCATTTTACAGAGGTGGGGACTGAGGCTCAGAGAAGGTAAGCTAAAGGTTACCCAGCTTGTAGGTGGGGAGGTGGGATAGGAGCCCAGGCTAGCCCTCTCACAGGGCTAGAGTACAGGGTTGAAGAGAAGTCAAGGCAGTGGGTTTTTGGCTTTTCTCTATCAAGGCCCCCTGTTCTACTAATCCAGGTGGTCTCACAAATAGGATACAGATGAGGAAAATGTTGCTCTGGGACAACCAGAGCCCTTAGGCTGGTAGCCCCTAGAGGACCCTTGTCAGCGGCTCACCTGGGACACCCCTTGGTGGGGATGAGGATGAAGGAGATCAAGCAAAGGAGGCAACCATTGATGTGCACTGGCCCATTGCAGGCATGGCCAGCAAAAGGTCCGAGCTGCAGCTGGGAGCTGGCACACAGCCCCAGGAGTGGCGGGTGGGGATGGGATGGGCCTGGGATAGCTCTGGAAACCAGGAGGGGTGGCCCCAGGTAGCTATCTAGAATCTCTATCGTGCCTATCTTTGTTGGACATAGCTCCCTGTAGCAATGTCCCTGTTTAGTGGTATCCAAGGTGCCTACTTTACCCTCATATTTATGCCCTGCAAATTCTAACTGCAATGTTATTTTAAAATCTTTGACATAAGGGCTGGTGGTGTAGCTCAGTGGTAAAATAGTTGCCTAGGATGTGCAAGGACCTGGGTTCAATTCCCAGTACTATTAGAAAGAAAGAAAGAGAGAAAGCAAGAAAGAAAGAAAGAAAGAGAGAAAGAAAGAAAGAAAGAGAGAAAGAGAGAAAGAAAGAAAGAAAAGTCTGATATTGCTGGATGTGGGGGTGCATGCCTGTAATCCCAGTGATTCAGGAAGCTGAGGCAAGAGGATTGCAAGTCTGAGACCAACCTCAGCAACATAGTGAGACCCTAAGGACCTAGCAAGACCCTGTCTCAAAATAAAACATAATGGACTGGGGTTGTGGCTCAGCGGTAGAGCGCTCACCTAGCATGTGCCAGGCCCTGGGTTCTATCCTCAGCACCACAAAATAAATAAATAAGTAAATAAAATAAAGGTATTGTGTCTAACTACAACTAAAAATAAATATTAAAAAAAAAACATAAAAAAGGGCTGGGGATGTGGCTTATTGGGTAAGTGACCCTGGGTTCAATCCCCAGTTACCCCTTCCCCAAAAAGTCTGATATTGAAAAATGTGCTCACACGGCCAGGTGGTGAATGTCTGTAATTCCAGTGGCAAGGAGGCTGAGGTAGGAGGATCACAAGTTCAAAGTCAGCCTGAGCAACTTAGCAAGACTCTAAGCAACTTAGCAAGATCCTACCTCTAAATAAAATATAAAATGGGATGGGGATGTGGCTCCATGGTTGAGTGCCTCAATACCACACACACACACACACACACACACAAAGTTCCAAGTGTGGTGGTGCATACCTGTAATCCCACTGGCTCAGGAGGCTGAGGCAGGAGGATTGTGAGTTCAAAGCCAGTCTCAGCAAAAGGGAGACGCTAAGCAACTCAGTGAGACCCTGTCTCTAAATAAAATACAAAATAGGACTGGGGATGTGGCTCAGCAGTCTAGTGCTCCTGAGTTCAATCCTTGGTAACTCCCCCCAAAATGTGCTTACTGAAGCAACCTCAACTTTTTATTTTGAGAAGTTTAAAAGATTTAATTTGGATATTTTATAGAAACTCAGTATTTAACACATTTCCTAATACTTTGTTTATTTTTATGATAATTATATAAGATGATCATTTTGTTTTGTTTTTCACTAAGTTCTATGTGGATGTGTCCAAATCCCCTGTTTGTCCTAGTGTCATAAACCGATGTCATCATGGTAGGACCCAGGAGGTGAAGAGGTGAAGTGTGTTAGGAACAGGTGTTTCCTCTGAAGGGCAGACGGGGCCGGGCAGGTTGGGGGGGGTGGGGGTGGGAAGGAGGGTGTGGCCTTATGAGCACCAGCTGAGGCCAGAGAGCTGGTTGTTGTCCATGGCAAAGAAGGGACACAGGCTGCCTGGGACGCTATGCGTTGAACATTTGTCCCCCTACATTGGCAAGTCAGAATCCTAACCCTCAACATAATGGTATTAGGTGGTGGGGTTTGGGGGAGGTAGTTAGGTCATGAGGGTAGAGCTCTCATGGAGGGATTAGTGGCATTATAAAGAGACTCCAGAGAACTCTCTTACCTTTTCTTTACCAGGTGGGGACACAGTGACAAAGTGGCCTTCTATGACTGGAAAGGAGGCCTTTACCAGAACCCAACCCTGCTGACACCCTGGTCTTAGACTTTCAGCCTCTGAACTACGGGAAATAAACATGTGTGGTTTGAGGCAATTCTGTGTTATCTTGTTACAGCATCCTGGACACCTCACCTTCACTTGTGCTGTCCCTCACTGTCCACAGAGTCTGACTCAAGGCCCTGCCTGCTCACTTGTTGTCCCTTAGTGAAAACTGCATCCCAGAGTGGTTGAGAACCTGGTGACACAAGTTCAAATTTTAACCGTGCCCCATAGTAGCCAGGGACTTTTGGGCAAGTATTTAAGTATTTAATCTGTGGGGGCCCCAGCCTTCTCATCTGTGAAATGGGGAGAATGATAGACCACCTCTCAGGGGGTTGTGAGGGTGCTGTAGGAGGATGCAGGTGAAGCACTCAGCACAGTGCCAGGCCCAGCATGGGCTCTCTGCAGACGATGGTTACAACATTACGGCAGTAAGAACAATCCTCTCCACACCTGAGCCTCAGCAGTGTCTTCGAAAGTTTGTATTAGGTCATGCAAAGGGGGCCCCTGGGGAGAGTGCCTGCCTGTACCTTTAGGAAAATGCCCGATTTGCATAGGAGAGTCACCCAGCAACTGGTGGAGCAGCCAGAGCTTGGGGCAGTGGAGGAGGCAGAAGCCCATGGCAGATGCAGCTGCCGGCGGGTGGGGGGGGCACTCAAGTGTCAGGCTGTGTTTTCAGAGGACCGAGGTCTATTTTTGGTGCTGGAGATTGAGCCCAGGACCTTGTGCAGGATAAGCAGAGCTCTACCTTTGAGCTCCGCCCCAGCCCCAGTATGTGGTCTTCACCTAAGGAGGACACAGGCTGCTCACCTAAGTCCCCGACCTGCTGCAGTCATCCCAGCACGGGTTTACATTTGGCCTAAGGCAGGCGGGGACCCAGTTAGGGCCCTACGAGGGACAGTGAGGCTGGGAGGAAATAATCCATTGTTCTCCTGAGCTGCTGACTCCACGTGGTCCTCAAGGTTCCCGAGAGATTGCGCCCTAGGTGCCCATGGCGGTGACTGGGGATCACGTCTGCTCCCCCCAGGATTTCCTGGCAGCAACTTCCACATAAGCTACTGTACCCACTTCCTCGCCCCAGGCCCTGTCTCTGGGGATACCACGTGTCTCGAGGTTGGCCCCATGAGATGGGGGCCATCTGCCAGCTGGGACCCCAAGTGACTCTGCAGAGCAAGTCCCTCCCCCATCCTCCTCTCCTGAGATTTTGCTTGAGTTAGACATTAGATTCGTCATGTTAAGCCATTAACATTCTTGCTTTACTTTTACTGCATTCTATCTATCTATCTATCTATTATCTATTAATCTATTTTTTCGGAACTGGGGATGAAACCCAGGGACATTCTATCACAGAGGGGCTACATCCACAGTCCTTTTTATTTTTTATTTTGAGACAGGGTCTTGCTAAGTTGCTGAGGCTGGCCTCAGATGGGCCCTCCTTCTGCCTTAGCTGCCTGAGTTCCTGGGGTTACAGGCGTGTGCCACTGCACCCGGCTGCATTTTATTTTTATATTTCAAATCTAGCCTGAATAACATAGAGTCTTTTATTTTCTTTCAATTGATTAATTAATTAATTTATTTTGGCATTTGGAATCGAGCCCAGGGGTGCTTTACCACTGAATTACATTCCTAGTCCTTTTTATTCTTATTTTTATTTATTTATTTATTAAATATATTTTTTAGTTATACTTGGACACGATATCTTGATTTTGTTTACTTATTTTTATGTGGTGCTGAGGATCAAACCCAGTGCCTCACATGTGTGAGGCAAGCGCTCTGTCACTGAGCCACAACCCCAGCCCTTTAGTTTTTATTTTGAGACAGAATCTTGCTAAGTTGCTGAGATTGGCCTTGAACTCGTGGTCCTCCTGCCTCAGCCTCTGGAGTTGCTGGGATCACAGACATGGGTCATTTCCCAGGCTGGTACAGTGTCTGTGTTACATTTTAAGCAGGACACGCAGAGTCAGTTCTATCTCCTAAATCTCTGTAACTTACCAAGTCCCTCCATCTCAACTCTCATCCAAGCTTGTCAGCGCTCACCTGCCTTTTACAGTTCACACTGGGCCCCAATCAAGCCCCTCTGAGACTGTGGCCAGAGTGATATTTTAAAAGCAAATGTCTGATTGGTCTATGGCTTCATTCCCTGCAGTAGTGAAGTCCAAAATCCTTCACACAGCCTACAAAATGCCACTCTCCCCCCAGGGTCTACACTTCAGCTCACCAGCTTCCTTTCTATTCCCCACACAGGACAAACCCCTTCCTATCTTAGGGCCTTTGCACATCCTTTGTATGTTCCTGGAATGCTTATTTTCCTATTCTTCATTGCAAAATTCTTGTTCATCTTTAAGTTCTCAGGTTAAGGCTCTCCACTTTAGGGAGGTCTTCCAGTCTCCTTAGCTTAAGTTAGTCTGCTGATAGAGGCTTTCATAATGTCCCTTCAAGCACAGGTTACAATCTTAATTACTTAGGGAGTGTGTTTATTGACAATCTGGGGCTCGATATGGCTAAAGGTCCACATCTGTCCTATTCATTACTCTACTCTCGAAGTTTAAGTAATCTGGGTACATAAAGAGCTCAATTAATAAGTGCTGGGTTCATTTAAGTAAGTGAATGAAATGAGCCTTGGTCCAAGATGAAGTCCTGGGGAGACACAAACAGGAGACAGTATCTGCCATTCTCTCCAGGTATCCCTCCAGTCTGTGAGGAGAGTGAGGAGGGCTAAAGGTGGTGGACGTTCAAAGCTCACTGCCAAGGCAGCCCAGCGTCACCTCTGCTCTCCCCATCTGCCATCCATTTCCCACTGGTCTTCTCTAGACTTTCAGGGATACGCTCCCCATTCCACAGTCCTCCAGCCTCCCCCGGCAGAGCCTCTCAAGCACAGGCAAGGAGAAGAAATTTCATTTGGTCTCAAAGGGTTAGGTAGAGCTGGGCCCTCACCAGAGAACTCCTTAATTTTTCTATAGGACCCTCGGAAGTGGAAGCATGCTGGGGTGGACACGATTCCTCGGCTCCCATCTGGTCTTTTGATCCTACTACCTCCCCATAAAGTCACTCCTGTATCAGTATCACAAATTGGGGCAGACTCCAAACTCCCTACCCTTCCATTATAATCATGGGTGGGGCAGGTGCCCAGGGATTTATATGAATCCCACAGAACCACTCATCTGCTTGGCCTGGACCAATCCCTGGGTGAGCAATTCCCTGTCCTGGGCACTTGCCAATAATCAAGGACTTTTCCCCTCATTCCTTCCCTCCTGAGCCTCCCAGAAGTGCTGGATTCAAGTTCATTCCTGTGGCATTTTGAAATTCAGCTGCCTCTGCATTCTCTGCCTCTTGGATGCTCTTTCTTTGTCTGCTTCGCCCTCTTCTTCCTCCAAAACTCATCTCACTCAAGACTTTCTCACCAAGGGCCCTATCTTTTCCTGAAGCTTTAAGCATCCTCTTCACGAGGGTGAATCCCAGCTATCACCCCTTTTCCTGCAGGACAAAGTCAAAGTCTAGAACTGAACCCTGAAGGCTCCTCTTACCCTCCTCTCCTCCTACAGACCTGGTAGACCAGAAGGCTGCAGCTGCCCGATTGCACAATTGCACAAGAGGGGATTTGTACAACCAAAGCCCAAGTTTCTAGCATATTTCTGCCTTGCATCACTGTGTCTCCCGGGGGGATTCGATGTATAGGATGAAGTCAGTGGTGGGGAGCAGTTGGAGGGGGGCGGTATGGGGTGGACTGTAATCCAAAATTGGTTGAGGCTTGGAAAATGAGCTTGGGTCCCCAAGACAGTGGCTTTCCTGAAGAAGGAGGATCTTTAGGAGCCAGGTGGAAGCCTGCTACCTGTGTCCTTTACTCTCTGGTGAGGTGGCATCCATGCCCCAGGCCTCTCGCTTTTACACACAGTGTGGCAAAGAGGTTGGGGCTTGGAAACCACATCGTCTAAGGACTGAAGAAGGTGGGCAATGCTTTCAAAGGATGTCAGGGAAGAGGATCCTGAAAATGTGTTGTAGAAACCTGGCTCCCGGCCTCGGTTGCTGAAGTCACTGGCGGGGTCACAGCCCTTTGCTGCAGGAGGGGCTCTTCACAGCTGGGGGTGCCCTTCAGTGTTAGTGGCTGGTCTCAGCCATGGGGACCTGGTTCCTAGGCAGCGTGAGCGGGACCTGTATTGAGATGGTGCTGCAGCTCTCCACAGCAGGAAATGCCCACTTACCTTTGCAGCAGACCCCAGTCGCCTGCCAGTGACTTCTGTTCAGGGTTCTTGTGAATTTTAAGAACAAAACCCACAGACAATGAAGATTGAGAGTGAAAGAGTAGGATTTTTTGCAAATGAGAAGAAAAGAAATAGAGCTCTCACCAGGCGAGAGGGAACCCTATAGGAGATTGCCATTCAGGTGTGCTAGTCTGGAGGTTAATATGGCTGCCAGGTAGGTGCATTGATCACTATAGGTATGTTTATCAGGTATTGGAAAAATACCAAGGCTATTGGTTTGGCCTGTGACCTTCTGGTTGCTGGCCCGCCCCCCCTTTTTTTCCCTTTTGGTACCAGGGATTGAACTCAGGGCACTTGACCACTGAGCCACATCCCCAGCCCTATTTTGAATTTTATTTAGAGACAGGGTTGCTTGGTGCCTCGTTTTTTGCTGAGGCTGGCTTTGAACTGGCGATCCTCCTGCCTCAGCCTCTCAAGCCACTGGGATTACAGGTGTGTGCGCCACCACGCCTGGTGATAGTGCCCTTTTTAGCCCTTGAGTCTGAAGCCTTCACTCAGTGCATCCCACTTCCCTTTCCCAGCAGCTCTAGGACATGAGAGTTGGCTGGTATGTTTGGAATTTTCTCCAGGTTAATTTCATGGAGTGGCATTTATTTTAGAACAGTCTTTATGGACCCATTGCACTAACTGCTGCCCATTTTACTCTCTGTCTATCCTGTCTATGGGCTGGACTCTTCAGTCCTCTGGCCAAGGCCCTCTACTTTTGTCAGGATGGACTGTCACCTTATTTGATTGTGTGTTCACGGCCCTGTCTCTACCACTCTGTCCAGAAGCTCCAGTAAGACAGGGGCATGTCTGTCTTGCTCTCTGGGTCTCTAGACATTCAATAAATGTCTGCTGAATGAGAAAACGCAAATAGCCCAGCCCTTCACCAGACTCTTAGCCTTGGTTCTTTCTGTTCCCTCTCTTGGGCTTCCTCTGCACTCTCTCCTCTTTTCTCTTTTCACATGTCAAAACCTTCCCCATCCTTCAAGACCATTCAAATGGCACCTCCACTGCGGAGCCTGCCCTGGTCCCCCAGCTTGGAACTTTATTTCTCCCTGCAAAATCAAAAGGCACATGGCTCCTCCATTATATTGCACTGTTCATTCTGGATTACCACTATTTCTGCACCCATCCCTGTTCACCAAATTGACAATGAGCTCCTTGGGCAGGTCATCTTGTTACCCTGGGGCTCTTGTACACTAAGAGGTGAAAATTTCAAGCAAGACAGGAAACAGGACACAAAATGTAATAAAAGTATAGCAAAGTATACCAGAGGAGAAAGGAAAGATGTCCTAAAAGGAAAGGGTGGTCTCTTTTGTTCCCTAGGTTTATGGGGGTCTTAGAGAAGTTTCTAGAAAGTCTTGTCCAGGTACCACCTCTTAATTCAATTTTTTTTTTTGTACCAGAGATTGAATCCAGGGGCACTTAACCACTGAATCACAACCCCAGCCCCTTTTTATTTTTTATGTAGAGACAGTGTCTTGCTCAGAGCCTCACTAAGTTGATGAGGCTGGCTTCAAACAAGCAATCCTCCTGCCTCAGCCTCCTGAGCAGATGGGATTACAGGCCCAGCTCTTTTTTTTTTTAATATTTTTTTTAGTTATAGAGGAGCATAATGCCTTTATATTTTATTTATTTTTATGTGGTGCTGAGAATCGAACCCAGTGCTTCACACATGCTAGGCCAGCACTCTACCACTGAACCACAACTCCAGCCCCACCTCTTAACTTTTGATTGACAGTAGGTCTGCATCAGATTTTAAAATCCCTACTGCATGGTCTTACCACAGGTACTAAAGTGAAACTCATGATGGGGGAGGGGAAATTTTGCTATGATAATAAGATTAAAATGAGATGTTAAAGATCTAAATGCAACTCTTGGTCATCTTGGCCTAGGCTGACTAATTCTACCTGGAATTTGATTTTTTGATTTTGCTTTTATAGATTTTTATGGTAGGGTTGTAGGAAAAGATGAGGCAAGGCACCAAAGATAGCAGGAAACAGTTTTATTTGGCAGTAGCCAGGCTCAGAGGGCACAGCTTTTGCTGTAATCAATCAACCCCCTGAACCCTGAGCTCAGGTAGTTTCAGAGTTTTGTACCCAGCATGTAAGGGGAGGGGCTCAGAAGTTCACAGTCTGCAGAAGTTCACATAAAAGCAGCTTTTTCTTTACTGTTCTGGGCAAGTTAACCCTTCAAGGACAACACCTGAGAAGGGGAGAGCTTCTTTTCCCCTTTCTTTCCTCCCCCTGCCAGCTGTTACCATGGAGCCCAATTGGTAACTTCTCTTATCTTAGAAATGTAGACATCTCTGTGAAGCCCAGCTCAAGGCCAGAAGCCTTGTTTACACATTTTTACAAACTACTATACTGGATACATGTTTGTGAGAAACTAGTAAGGGGGTGTCCAGCACCTGCAGTGCTGATTTCTTCCCGGCCAGTGGCCAAATAAAACAGGGCAACACGAAAATAGGAAATTTATCTACATTGAACTCTTTTGCAGAGACTCTTTTGCTGACAGTCCTAAAATCAGCCATGGTGAAGATTTCTGGAGAAGCCCAGTTATGACTTTTCTGTGGAGAAAGGGGGTGCCACTTCAGTAGGTCTGCTTTGCTTTTAATTATCCTATTCTCCTGGGTGTTGGAATTTTTGGTCTGCATAAAATTCACAAAAGTCCCCTCTTCAGGGTGATTTGTGTTTTGTTTTATATATATATATGTACTTTTATTTTATTTGTTTAAAAATGTGGAGCCCGGGACCAAACCCAGTACCTCCTGCGTGCTAGGCAAGTACTCTACCACTGAGCCCCAGCCCCAGCCCCTGATCTGTGTTCTTATAAGCAGAGAGAAGTTTTAAATTCTGTGGCTAACAGGTTTTTGGTCAAGGAATGCAGCGTCCTATTGACTTAAATCAGAGCAGAGCCAGAATGGCTTTGGGTAAACTGCCTTTTGAAAGCATGTGGGCTGGGGTAGTAAAAAAAAAAAAAAAAAAAAAAAAAAAATATATTTATATATATATATATATATATATATATATATATATATATATATATATAATAAAAGAAAGCATGTAGGGGCCAGTAATAGGCCTTAATGTCACCTACCTACTGGTCAGGATGCCACCTCTCATCTCCACCCTCTTCTTCAATTGCTGTAGTAATTTGCCTAAATCATGCCCTACCCTAGTGCCATTTCAGACATTTGCATGGCCTCACCACACCAGGAGGTGGTGGGAGCTGGGCTGCAGAGATTTTCTGTTCTCACAAGATCCCTTGGCAAGAGCCCAGGAGAGCAGAGATGGCCTGGATGGAGGGACTGGGCTCCAGGGGAGATTTCCAGGGGCCTCTGTACTGTCCAGCCTTGAGTAAACCCAGCTCTGCACATGTGTAGCAATCATCTGTTCTGGCAGAGGCAGGTGTGTGTGTGTGTGTGTGTGTTGGATGAATCATCAGGGAGGGGCAGAGGAAGCCCTGGGTTTCTGAAAGACTAGATCTTCCCCTAACCCTTCCTGTTAGAGTTT
Organism: Marmota monax; assembly: GCF_021218885.2. NCBI lineage: Eukaryota > Metazoa > Chordata > Mammalia > Rodentia > Sciuridae > Marmota > Marmota monax. The sequence goes on from NW_026692881.1 coordinate 19,325,617, forward strand.
CTGGAGAGTGAGTGACAGTTTTCCCTGCAGATCTGACACTGGTGTTTCAGGGACTTTTGGTCCTGAGCTAGACCCGACACCCATACCTGGCCCTGGACATTGCTGGCCAGGGGCCAACATCTCAGCACAGATAGCCTGGAAGGGGTAGTCTACAGGACTGTGTTGAGCTCAGGGGTCAGGCTGAGGGCTAGGGAGGTGGAAGTGAGTGGAATGCAGTTCCTGCCAGGTGAAGGGGAAGAGAGGGCTAGACGGAGGAAAGGGCTGCTCTGGGCCCGCCCCAGCCTTGGTTGGCTGGAAACAGAACTGGTAGAAGCTGGGAAAGTAGTAGCTACACACAACAACCCCCTTGACATAGAAACACAGAAAAATACACTCGACAGGAAAATAGAAACTATTCATTGAGTGGCCAGTAAGAGGCACTAACTAGGGCTTTCTAGAGAAACTCAAAGGCAGAGCTTACTAGAACTTACTGTAAGAACCTTGATAGAAGCTTTAGGAAACCCAACAAGGGCATTGAAAACCAACCAACCAACCAGCCAATTAACCAACCAACTAACCAACCAACCAACCAACCAACCAACTGACCAAATGGTCTAGAGGGCAGACTGATGTGGTAGCTCAGAACAGACTCCAAAGCCAGTCCTCCTGGCATCCAATTCCAGCTCCTACATGGGTGACCTTGAGCAACTTAGCCTCTTTAGGCCTCAGTTTTCTTTTCTAAAAATTTGGGCTTATACTCATACCTCCTTCATTAGGTTATTATGAGTACTAAGTGAGTTCATATACATAGAGAAGTTAGAACAATGCCGGACACATAATAGTCACCAAATAAGCATGTGCTATTATGATTATTTTTATTATTTAAAATCAACATCTAGGACCCAGAACCAACCCATAAAAGTTCTATTTAGACTCTTCCCCCCCCTCATTTTTGAAATCAGTGCATTGTAATTGTATATAATTGTGGGATTTGTTATTACATATTGTACACACACACAGTATCTATGATACACAGGTTTGGTCCACTGATCAGAAACATCAGTATTACTCAAGAGCTTGTTTGAGATTCTGTGGTTCAGTCTTGGATGCACTGAATCAGAACTCGCACTTGACTAGAATCCACATTCATAAGCTAGGCCGAGACTGGGCCATTTGAGAAGGAGGCCAATGAGGGTAGACTGTCTGCCCTGGGGTCCTAAGGCCTTGGAACATGGATGTCAACATGGGCATTTCACATGGGTGCACTGTTGCCATTCAAGCCTGGCAGGGTCCCTACACATCAGTGTGCTGGGACAGCCTTGTGCCTGGAGCCACCATGGGTGCACGGTGGCTGAGGCCAGTCCCCCAGAACCCCGGGGATGCTGCAAGGTCAAGTGGAGGTTTGCTGGAGTACCAGGTACTTAGGAGGTGGTCTACCTGCTCTTGGCTGCAGACTGCGCGCAGGTGGGCCTTCCCACTTCCGCCATCCAGGTCGTCTAGGGGTTCAGGGGGCTCCTCCCCCAGATCCCGGCGCAGCCCCCTTGCCTGCAGCTCGCTCTTCATGCTGGCAAAGAAGTGCAGCACGCAGCGGTGCGCGAAGTCCCGGGCATGCTCACAGCACGTCTCGTCAAAGAGCTTCTGTTCCAGGTCCACGTAGTTGCTCCAGTATCTGCGCTGCAGCCAGACTGTCTGGTCGAAGCAGGGCCTCAGGCAACGGACCAGGAAAGCCGCCACAATCAGCAGCAGGGTGATACTCCAGCCGATGGCCTAGAGGTTGAGGAGGCATGAGGTGGGGTGCAGTGGGGCTCAGGTGCTGTAGCATACTGTGGAGGTGCTCCAAAGCCCCCTCTTTACTACTCCCTTCATCCTTCCTCAAATCTATCCACTTTTCCATTCAGTCATGCATCCTACCAGCTATTCTCCATCCGTATTAATCCATCCATCCATCCATCCATCCATCCATCCATCCATCCATCTTTTCCATTTATTCTCCCATTCTTGTAGCTACTCATCTATCCAACCATCTCTCCACCCATCCATCCAGTCATCTATCCTCTTATCTGACTATATGTCCATCATCTTCCATCCAGCCTTCCTCCCATCCTGTCCATATCCATCCTCTTAGCCATCCACCTTTCCACCCATTCATGCTTCCATATTCTTAACCTTCTGCTTATCACCCACCCACCCATCACCCATCCTCTCTTATCTTTTCATTTAGTCCTTCATGTGATCCTCATGTACATTCATCCATCCATCCTCTCATCCATGCACACCTTCATGCTCTATTTTGTGGGAGACACTGTGCTAGGAATGGGGACAGGGAACAGTGCCCAGGCAGTGAGAAACTGGAAGCCATTCTTTAAGGCTGGAGCCCACACCTGGCAGATTCTTCTTTCCTCTACCTTCCAAAATTGCATCTCTTCAAGGTCCAGCTTAAATCCTGGAGCAATGAGAAATCACTCCTCGAAACTACAAAGCCATCTGAATGCTTGTCATTTATAGATATGATTCCCATCATGTACAAAACTGTCTCATATGGCTGTACACAGGACCCTTCCACCCAAATTTAAGGTGAATATTTTATACATGAGGAGCAGAAAATCAGACAATTTGCTGAGCTTAACTTGACTGATGGCTAACAGCTTAGTTAGGGTTTAAACCCTTGTCTGACTTCACTTTCCACTGAACTCAGGAGAACTTAGAGTGTTGAAGCCCACAGAGACCAGCAAGGTTGAGGACAGCAACCCTTCCCTGCTTTATTTTGCACAAGAAACCGAGGCCCAGAGATCAGTGCTATGGCCAAAATCACAGTCTGAATCAGAATCAAGTGCTGCCTGAACACTGGTCCTCTCTCACTGCACCACAGGCCTGTGTTTGCACCAGCCTGTTTGCCCCCCACAGAAGACAGGGCTTGGGTCTTCATGGCCTGTAACCCTAGTGGTGCTCCATGTGTGATGGGCTCCCGTAATTCTCTTTGGTGGATACACTCCAGCACAGGGATCTGGGGGTGGTGGTGATGGAATCTGAAATCTGGAAGTGGGCCTGGGTTTGCCCTCAGGATAATGGAGTGGGTACCCTATAGAGAGCCAGGCACTGAGGGGAACCTGCACTGTGCGGGGGGGGGGGTTTAAGGAATAATGGCACATGCATTCAGATCCCCCACCCTGCCTCTTACATGCTGTATGGCATTGAACTTGTTAACTAAAAACTCTCAGAGCCTCAGTTTCTTCATTTGCAAATGGGATGATAGTCATTGTATCTGTCTCTGAGGGTTGTGCTGAGAATGTAATGAACAAACGCATAGAAAATGCTAATACCTGTGACAGGCACCGCAGGTATCGAGACACGGCCTTTCGAGCAGGGTTGTCCCTGACCAGCTCATCTTCCTTGCAGGGCACCTTGGCCAGGAAGAGCTGCACTTGGCTGGGGGTCATGTTGGCAAAGTCCAGAAACTTCTCAGGGTCTACAGAATTGCTGAAGGCACACACAAAGCACTTTCCATCAAGGAGGGCCAGCAGGATCCAGACCATGGGGGCAGCCAGTGCTCTCTGCAGCACAGAGGAGCACATGTACCTGGGAGCAGAGAAAGGAGGAGTCACAAAGGGCAGGCGGAATTCAGCTGTGGAGTCTGAGTACTGCCACTTCCTAGATGTGAGAGCTTGGCCAAGTAACTTAACTTCTCTGTGCCTCAGGTCCTCACCCTTAAAAATGGGTCTTACCAAGGATCGGACTCAAGGCTGAGGAGAGAATTCAGAGAGGCCACGCTCGCGAGGCCCTTAGCAGAACAGAGCTTGACTCCAAGTTGGTGCGCAACAGGGGCTGGTGAGCATTGCGCATTGCCAAGATCATCGGCTGATTTTGATACAGGGCACGTGTCATGCCCTGAGGCATAGGGGTGCTACAGGTGAGGTCCTTGTCCTTGGGGAACTTGCTGGAGAGGGCATGCAGCCTTTAAGTAAACCACTGCTTCTCATTACAGGCAGAAAACTGCTCTGCGTGCCATGGTCACCTCTGGTGAATGTGGCAAGTTATAATCCACGGCCAGTGTGACAGATGTGGCTTGGAGAATTCTTGGAAACCCTGTATCATTCATATTTTTGTGGCACTGGTCATGGAAAGGTGACCAATGATAGGAACAGAATTATACATGTATTTCTTGGGAAGTTGAGGCAGGAGGATGGCAAGTTTGAGGTCAGCTTGGGCAACTAAGTAAGACTCTATCTCAAAATAAAGTAATAAAAAAAAGGGACTAGGATGTGGTTTGGTAGCAGGGTGCTTGTCTGTCATGTGCTAGGCCCCGAGTTCAATCGCTAGTGCTGCAAAAATGTAGATCTTTCCAGATGGAAACTGGTTACTGGGTCTCTATGAGCTGAAGGAAGTTGGGGAAGGAGGGGGCACACTTGACAGTACCCGGGGGCTGGGTGGGGGAGCCCCTGACAGTGCCCAGGGATTGCTGAGAGAAGAGGTGTGGGATCCTACCAGATGATGCCCGAGTCCTTCCTCCGGTGCCCCTCGGGCCGGCACCACTCCTCCACCATCACCACAGACTGCCGGTTGACCAGGAGACCACAGAGGAAGAGGGCCAGTGGGGGCGTGAGCAGCAGGCCCAGGCCATAGAGGGTGTTGTAGCGCGCCAAGCAGGGGCAGTTGAAGTCGAAGGAGGAGTACAGCTTGATGGTGACCGCAGCCAGCAGCAGGCAGATGCCGTTCATCACAGACTCGGAGCTGTTCTGGAAGTGTTGGAAAAACAAGCGGAACCTGTCCATGGCTGTTGTAGGGTGGGGGCAGCTGCCAGATGGGTGCACTGAGGCCTGGCCACACTGGGCCCCAGGAGTTCTTTCTCCTTTTCCAGGGGTCTGAGGAGGAGTCCGTGTCTAGTCCTCAGCCCAGCCCCTAAAGACTTAAGGCAGAGGCAGGCTGTCTCCGTGAAGGCTCTTCTGACCAGGCAATTGTCCCCAGTGCTGCTCCCTCTGTACTGGGCAATGTGTCACTGCTCTGTGACCAACCAACCCAAGCACCTCTAGGCAAATGGGTGTCACTCTGTCACTCCACCCCTCCCCACCTCATTCTTCTTTTCTTCGGGGATTTGGATACTCAGGCCAGACAGCTGGGGGGAGAGGCAAATGCTGGGTGTGGTAAGGCAAAGATGCAGATGGGGCCAAATTGTGCTTTCTCGTCTTGGTCAAGAACATGACTTGGCTCAGACCAGGATTTCTGGTGGGCTCCTGGACTGGGATCAAGCCCAGGAGCATCTGTCTTGGCCTGGGGGCTTCTGGAAGAGAAGACTCCTGAGAAGAGCCTTAAACTGTGCCTCCACATTGGCCTTGAAAAGGGTTGTGGGAAGGGAAGGGCTTCCAGGTGGGGGTTCTGCATAATCAAAGGCCAGGAGGTGAGAAGTGTCAGACGGGAAGTGAAGCTCAGTGGAGACACAGAAGGAGGCCCCAGGTTCAACCCCCAGCACTGCAGAAAAAGAGGGGGGAAAAGTGACAGACAGGGGTGTTGGGGAAGGGGCTGCAGGGGGGGGTGCTACCTCCCTCGTGTCCATTTTGTTCTATGCCCCCCCCCAGTCTGGCTAAACACAGCTTCTACCACACACCCTGCAGCCTCCCGAGCTTGGCATTCAAGCCCTCCTGATGTACCTGACTCCCACCTCTACACCTTTTCCGATGCCAGGCCCCTCTCCCAGACACTTATCCTTCCCTCCTGCCTGCCCTCCAGCAGGCAGCTCAAATGCAGCCCTTTTACCTTACCTCTCACCCAGCCCTTGGGAGGGCTGCCTGAGCCCGTTATTAAGCCTTCCCGGGTGTGGGGGTGATGTCCCTTCTAGGTAGCACAGGACCCGGGCCTGCACCTTTTTGTTTCCTGGAGCACCTAGGTTGGTGCTAAGCAAATGTTTGTAAGTGATGGCAAATGTTTGTTCTCATGATGTTGACAGGGGGACCCCCTTTATTTCCTCTCCAGCTCTGATCTTTCTCTTTCCACCTCTTGATTTGTACCACCCTCTCTCTCTCTGCTCCTAAGAAGCAAATGAGTGGACGTAGGTCTTGCCTTCAGTCTCTCTGTCTCTCTCCCTTTGTCTCTGTCTGTCATTCTTTACTCTTCTGTCTCCCTAACTCTCTCTTTCTCTCTCTCTCTGTCTCTCTTTCTATGGTCCCTTGGTACATATTTCTGAGTGTCTCTGTCTCTCAGTTGTTGCCTCTTTCTGTCTTTCTGTCTGTCCTTTCTAATTCTCCTGTCCACATGTATTTGACAGTCCTGTGGTCAGTAGCCTGGCGACAGCCACAGCAGCCCAGGGGGCCTGTTCCTGAGGTGGGAAGTCACCTGGGCCTGAATGAGGGGTCAGGATGGTTGAATATCCAGACCCCAACTACATAGGCTCCTCCTCAGCCTTCTTTTCTCTAGCTCCTTCAAACCTTGCCCATAGCCACTGATAAGGTAAGGGAAGCCTGAGACTGGGATGGACTTGACCCCCACTGGCCCCTGCTCCATCAGGCCTGGACTCAACTCCAAGTAATGTCCTTAGTGAAATGCCTGCCTCAGCCCTGTTGTCCCTTCCTTAGGCCCTGGGTCCTCATGGTCATGCGTGTGCTTCCCACAGCCCTCTGGAGCACACCAATTAGACATCCTTTGCAATCTGTCCCACCGACACTCCATCTCCATGGACTCACCCTGACTACTGTGGCTGCACCAACCAGCATTCCTTCCATACTCTCACGCAACTTTTAGAAAATGAAAGCATCTCTACTTTTTTTCCTTTTCCTGATAAAACACTATTATTACCAGGCGTGGTGGTGCACACCTGTAATCCCAACTACTTGGGAGGTTGAGACAGGAGGATCACAAGTTCAAGGCCAGCCTGGGCAACGTAGTGAGACCCTGTAGCACCAAACCAAACCAAACACTCAAAAAACCCCACTATTGTGAAAAATTCAAAGATGGCATTATATCTTCCCATCATTGCACTTGCAGAGAGTCTGCCTGTCTACAGTGGTGTGTGTCCTTCCAGACTTGTGCCAGAGCTCTGTGGCCCAGGCTGGCTGGCCTGCCTGGAGTTTCCCAGGCTGGGGAAGGATTGACTGATGGGTGCTACTGCTGGTCCAAGGAGCTCCAGCAGCACCCACAGCAGAGGCAGCCTATGTGCCATCCCCAACCGTGATTTCCAGTTTGGAGCAAGTCTCAGACACCACCAATCCTTCTCCTTCCACATGTGACGTCATATAGGTCTCTTTCTGTGCCTCAATTTCAGCTTCTCTGAGGGATGACAGCCCACCTTGCTGTGTGATGGACTCCTGGAACCTGCTAAAGGAATACAGTGTAGTTCACTTAGCCTATATTTTTATTTCATATAATATGCATGTTAGTCCTGGTCTTCCAAGACAGGATTAACTGTGTGGGGAAAATGGTGGGGATAGAGTTGAGAGGGCAAGTCCCCTGGAAGTCATCAAAGTGGGACCATGTGGAGGAACAGGCAGGTGTTCTGGGGCAGGAGTTGAGGAACCTTTGTCTCCTAACATCATGGAGGACAACCTCTACCACAATTTCAGGTGGAGGGCAGTCCCAGAAAGGTGGGGTGTCCTGTCTGAGGTCACACAGCCTAGTGGGGACAGAGTCAGGAAGAAAGTTGGGATCCTCTTGTGCCTTTTTGCCTTAGTCATCCACTGTGCTGTTGACCAGAATAGGGTCCAGGCTCCTCCACCCTGAGCCTGCAGAGCAAGAGAACTGGTCTGGGAGGGTCCTCAGCAATACTTGCTCTCATTCTGGTCTGCAGAGTAGGGTGGCCTGAGGTAGGGCTGCTTCTTACCTTGGACGTCTCCAGAAAGGATCAAACAATGCTTCTGGGAGGTCAAGGTGAGAGGTGAGACAGCTTCAGGTCAGCCCAGGCCCCTGGGTTCCTGCAGGGCAGTGGTGTGCAGTTGAGCACCGACAACTGCCTTGCTAGGTATTTACTGGGAAATGCTTTAGCAGGAAAAAGATGAAGGACACCAACCATAATTTAGAGATATTATTTCTTTTTCTTTCTTTTTTTTTAAAGAGAGAGAGAGAGGGAGAATTTTTTAATATTTATTTTTTTTTAGTTTTTGGCGGACACAACATCTTTGTTTGTATGTGGTGCTGAGGATCGAACCTGGGCCGCACGCATGCCAGGCGAGCGCGCTACCGCTTGAGCCACATCCCCAACCCTAGAGATATTATTTCTCATAGGGCAAGGAAATGGCTATAAAGTTTAAAAAAAATCTACGTTTCAGGATTGTCTAATTTTATGATTTTTTAAAAATTTCCAATAAAATCATAAAGCTTTTTCTTTTTTTGTGGGTGTGTGTCTACTGGGTTTAGCATCCAGGAGTGCTCTACAACTGAGCTACATCCCCACTTCTTTTTATTTTTCATTTAGAGACAGGGTCTCACTAAGTTGGCCGGGCTGGCCTTGAACTTGTGATCCTCCTGACTCAGCCACCTGAGTCAGTGGGATTACAGGTGTGCATCACTACCCAGATGACAAAATATTTTTATTGGAAAAATTTAAAGAGATAAAGGGACAAGGTGAAATGGTTATCACATTTTGTTGCCTTAAGCCTGGGCTTGCTGAACCAGAAGAAGAAACAGGAAAGAATAGGAGAAGGACTTAACTTACTCCTGGGTATGGGAAGATATTAAATCGCACATCTGCTGTGTGACAATGCCTATAACCAGACTTTCTCAATCTCCCACCCCATCCTAGAGTTCGGCAGCAAAATTCTTCTGGGTCTTTTAATTCTAGGAGGGTTTTCTTTCTTTCTTTTTCTTTTTTTGAGACAGAATCCTGCTCTGCTGCCCAGGCCAGGCTTGAACTCCTGGGCTCAAGCAATCCTCCTGCCTCAGTTTCCCAAGTAGCTGGCACTACAGATGTTCACATTTAAAAAATTCTTCCTCCTCCTCCTCCTTCTTTTCAGGGCCTCATACATACTAGACATGTGCTCTGCTGCTGAGCTAAATCCCCAGCACCTCCTTTTAAAAACGTTTATATTCATATATAAATGATGGCTCTGCTGGAGAAACTCATTGTATCTGGTGGCAGGGGTGCACATGCATGCATGGTTGTACATACATGGGTGTCTCGTGTGTGTGTGTGTGTGTGTGTGTGTTTCGTGTGTACATATCTGCTGTGAGGTGGGCATGTGTGTAGTGTGTGTGTGTGTGTGTGTGCACTCAGAAATCCGTGTGTGATTAAGTTACCACTTTGTGTATAATGAGAAACCCTCCCTGAGCTGCTCTTTTTTCTTTTTCCTTCTAAGGAAAGACAGTGGAGTGTGTCCCACTTCTTTCAGGCTGGGGAGGGTGTCTAGAGGAGCAGTAGGTCCCTCTCTGCCCAAGAGTGACAGGATTTTGTCAGCTACCATGAGGACAGAGGCCTTTCTGGGTCCTGGCAGACCTGGGGGAAGCCATGTGTCACTAATGTCACCAGAGTCACATGGCCCCCAAGGGACAGGAGGGAGGAAAACAAGAAAGCAAGACTATTTAACCAAGGACACTGGAGCAACTGAGTAATCATTCAGGAACAACTTAAAAGAAATCTCTACATCATTTTTTTATACTAAAATAAATTCCACAGGGTTCAAAGATCTAAGCATAAAAATTAAAATCATAAAAAATCAGAAAGAAAATGTGGGTGAATTGATTCCTCATTAGAGGCTAGGAAGGCCCTCAGGGAGTAGAGTTCATCTAGTAGCTGTGGAGGAGAAGAACAAAGTGGGCCTCATCAAAACTAGAAAATTCTGTGGGCAAAAATACCCAATAAGTAAAATAAAATTCCCAAACTGAAAAAAAAAGATATTTGCCACACACATACACCCTACAAAGGCCTATCTTTATGAATATGCAGAAGCCTCATATAAATCATTACAAAATGAACAATCCTCTAGAAGAAATGGGTAAGGGATGTGAGTAGGCCTATTCACAGAAAAAGAAAGATAAGTGTTCAAAAATCCTGTGAAGATTCTAATCCTTATTCAAAATTAAATAGGAATCTAAACAACCAGGTATTTTAAAAAAGCTTCTCAAGTTGTTAGAAACTAAAATGTTGATAATACCCAATACTGACAAAACCAGAGAGATAGTCACCCTCATAAACCAACAGTTGGGGTACTAATGTAGAGGGCTTTTGTAGGATGGCTTGGTAATAAATTCAAAGCAAATGGCGCTTAGAACAATAGGGTTAGAATGTTACAATTGACACAAAATAAGACAGTCAGCTTCAAATCCTAACATTCTTCCTCATTTACATTCTTGGTCTTGCTCAGCACAGTGGCACATGCCTGTAATGGAAGCAACCTGGGGGACTGAAGAAGGAGGATTGCAAGTTCAAGACCAGTCTCGACAATTTCGTGAGACTCTGTCTCAAAATGAAAAATAGAAAGGACTGGGCGTGTAGCTCAGTGGTAGAGCGTCTCAGGTTCATTTCCCAGCACCAAAGAAACAAAAAAACCCACCCAAAACCCCCAATTGATCTTTACCCCACAGGATATAGTTTCCCTGGTTCATAATATACTTTTAACTCCTTCTTTTCTCAGAAGAGACAAATAAGCCTGGGTTTTATAATATTATCCCTCCCAACTTTTATTTTTGGAATGACTAAGAAGCCGTGAAGGAGAATTATATGACTAAACTGAAATGAAGTTGTTTGCAGACCCTGTGGAAGGGGTTGGTTTCCTGGCTTGGAGATCTTTCTACAATGGCATCAGACCCTACACGTTGGCCCAAATGCAAAGACTTGGGGGCAAAAAAAAAAGTGGGTTGCTGGAGCAGGAGGGGCGCGTACCCAACTGGATTTCCTGAATTCTACTTCTGCTCCATAAGCACACCAAAGTCAAAGTGACTTCAGGTCACCTTTTCCCCTCTTGCCTATATTCATATTCATGAGAGGAAAGTGATTGCTGAGACAGCCAGGATGGTTAAATGGATGAAGAAGGGGTTTGTGGGAGATGCTGGGGCTGGAAGTGAGTACCCCCAGATCTGAGGGTAATCAGGTGCTCAGAAGGCCACCCTAGGAAGCACCCCTCCTGATGACCATAACTTCAAGCTTTGGCTCTGTAGTGACAAATATTTCCCAGGTGTCTGCAGAGGGCCAGGTGCTGACCATACACAGATGTCCACACAGGGCATCTCATCTTGAGCAGGAGTGCTCTGAGCACCCTGATCCACGATTGGGTTTAACCTTTCAAACAGTTGCCACCAGAGGAAGGGCTTCTCCTCTGGCTCAGGGTGAAAGATGAGAAAGTGGCCCTAGTGAAGTAAACATGCTCAGAGGGTAACCTCGCAGTGGCTAAAGAATTGGGCCAGTTTCCTTAACAACATGTTTTACTTGTAATGAAGCTGCTAATAAAAGCTATAAGAACTTACATTCCCCCGCCCCCAGAAAAGCTCTTTGCATTTTGAAAGAGGAAAAGAGCACCCTGTAAACGTAAACGGCTCTTATGGTGTTTTTGTTGTCCGTTTGCCAGAGACAAAGGGAATTCTTGTGGTGTTCTAGTGCTACCTAGTGGTGGCTGGCGAGAGAGATGGGCAGGAAAAAGGAGGGGGAGCGGGAGGTGGGTGGGACACAGGGCTCTCAACTGAAGGGTTCCCTGGAGAACTCTGGGGTGTACCTCTAGGACCCCCTTGGAGAGGGGGTCAGAGCGAGATAGCACACTGGCTGCAGCAACTGGAAAAAAGTCAGTCCCTACTTGGGGCTGGGGATGAAGGGCACTAGTGGGAGTTAAGGCTACTGGCTCATTGGAGCGGGGCTTCCTGGCTCTTATTTGTCTGCCAGCTTTTGCCATGAAGGAGTTTTACATTTTTATGCAGTCATATTTATCATATTTTTCCATTATGATTCTCTGGTTATGTAAGATGCTTGGAAAGGCTTTCCTGCCAAGTAAACACCATTTTAAACATCTATGAGAAAGAGAGATAGGGAGAAAGGAAGACAGAGAGAGATAGAGAGAGGGAGGATGCAGGGATACTGCAATCATTTCAGAGCTTCTTTCTTTGGTCTCAGTGTTGTTGTTGTTGTTGTTCTTTTTTTTTTAAAAGAGATTCCTTTTTTTATGGGCCTTTATTTTGTACATTTATTTATATGTGGTGCTGAGGATCAAACCCCCAGTGCCTCACACATACCAGGCAAGTGCTGTACCACTGGGCCACAACCCCAGCTCCTCAGTGTGTTGTTCTTTTAAATCTATTTTGTGTTCATTCGCACCTGGGCACTGACTGGCTAATTTACAGAGAGTTACAGGGTGTTGTAAGGGGTCTCAAGCAGGAAGGCGCTGCTTCCGGAAGTTGGTGAGGAGATCACCCCTATAACAAGTGTCACCTCAGGCTGGGGATGCAGAGGAATCCAGCCCTGTACAGGCATGGCATCACATGGGCATTGCTAGAGGTGTAACTCAGCTCTTCACTCGCCAGCTCCTAGGCAAGCAAATCTAGGCTTTCCTAAATCTTGGGGTTTTCATTTGTAAAATGGGAAAAAGAAGAAGAGTCAAATCACAACAATGGCAAGAGTTTGTACCTCCCAGGATTGCAATAAAACTCTGTACCTCCCAGACATGAACTGCTTAGACCAAAGTCTGGTTCCTGGGAATAAGTCCTTCATTGATGTATGTCACTTGCCACAGTGATCTGAGTAAGTGGCCTCGGAATGGGTCAATGGACACAGGACTTTGAAGTCATTACACAAGTTTATCAGGTGGGGGCACTTTATCCTCTTTCTGGCATTGAACATTTTCCTTTCTGCTTCCTGATGGACTTTCACCTGCCCTTTCAGATGCAACCTTGGGAACATGCAGCCTTAGGCCCGGATTATTTTTATTTTTATTTATTTTTTTTACTGAAGTTGAACCTAGGGGCACTTTACCAATGAACTTTATCCCTAGATCTTTTAATTTTTTAAATTTTGAGACAGGGTCTTGTTAAGTTGCTGAGACTGGCCTCGAACTTGCAATCCACCTGCCTGAGTCTTAAGAATCATTTGGATTAAAGACATGGCCCACCACACCCAATTCAGGCCTGGATTTTATGAATGCACACTGTAAGCCCAGTATTTAGGTCTATAGGACTTTTAAGGGTCTGCTTGAGACTGGGGGAAAATTACTGGCTCCAAATTATGAAAGGAAAACTTTGAAATAAAAATTTAGAAGTGCTCAGTTAAATGCCTATAAAACTTAACATTGTATTGACTTTATTAATCATTACATGGTAGTACTCGTAAAGATTTCATTATGTTTGAAGACCATCATAGATTCTTCTCACTTGGCAAGAAATTCAACACATGCATGATTGCTCAAAAGTAAAACATATGGTAAATTTGATGAGTTCCTTGTGGTCCAGTGTTTCCAACAAATTTGTAAAAACCCTTTCAAAAAGTATTAGGCAAGAAAATTGTTTCATGTAAAATGTGGTATATTTTAGTATATTTGACCTAATGGAGTTAGACCCCAAAGATAAGTGTTTGGGGCTCTATGAAGATCTTACAATCAATTCAGGGGCTTCCTTCCAGAGGGCAAATCTGTCTGCAGAGTGGGTGAGGGGAGCGAAGATCCAGGCATGACCACCTCCTGCCCTACCTTCAAGGTGGCTTGCCCTGCTGGCTGGCCTGGTCCCCCAAGTAGTACCCAGTGTTCCCCAGGAAAGGCTGCAGGCCTTCTTTAAACCTCATCCCCCGCCCAACTAGAACATGTGGACCAGTTTCCCAAGGTGTGAGCAATAAGTGACCTATAGCAGATTCTATTGAGCCAGAATCTCTCATGGGGAGGAGGATCTTTATTTAGATCTTCTTCCCCTCTCCCCAAGTTCCTATAGACGATTTGGATGCACACCTAAGTTTGTGAATTATCAGTCTGAAGAGCATGTGGTGTCCCAGGAGGAGAGCAAGAGATCTACATTTTACTCAACCATTTGTCTATTTAGGGAAGTTTCCTAATATGAATATAGTAGTACATATTCAGATTATATATATATATATATATATATATATATATATTAGGGTATACATTTAAAGTTTTATTGCTGCTAGGAGTGCACAATCAAAAAAGTTTGGAGCTCAGAGCCAACTGCCTGGCTCTGCAATCTCTGTAATCAGTATTTGTGAAACTGACTGAGGGGTTAGCCCTGCACACAGGCCTGGGAGGAGGAACTGGAATTAGAACATAGAGATGCACATGACAGGCTCTCCTTGGTGCTAGCAAGGAAACTGCACCCTGATCAGTGCCAGGTATACAGTTAGTGATCAATAATGGTCTCTAGTCAGTGAATGAACCTGTATCCCAAAGTATCTGAAAACAAGGCAGTATGATGCCCATTCTATGCTAAAATGGGTAGCACAGAGTTCCATCCCACAGAGAGAAGGCTTCTGGCCTCAGAGAAACTGAGGAAAATGTACCATTGAACTACTGAGAAGGGAACTGCTCTCTGACTGGCTGGGTAGCTATATTGATAGGTTAATTCATCTGTTTCTTTTTTCATTTAATAAATACATAATATATTTACTATCATTTTAGTCAGCTCTGAACTTGGCATGACGAAAACTAATGATGAGAACAATATAGAGCAGGAAAAGTTTATTTTGTCTCATGGTTTCAGAGGTCTCAGTCTATAAATGGCGACTCCACTGCTATCAGCCCAAAGTAAGGCAGAACATCATGGTGGAAAGGTGTGGTGGAATAAAACAGCTCAGAATATGGGAACCAGGAAGGGGAGCAGGGGAGAGCACACACTGTGCTTACCAAGGACAAAATATAAACCTGAAAGGCATGCCTCCATTGACCTGCTTCCTTGGGCCACACCCTACCTACCTACCCAGATTACCACCCAGTTAATCCATATCAGTGGGTTAATCCACAGATTAGGTTACAACTCTCATAATCATTTCACCTCTGAATATTCTTCAGTTGTCTCATATTCATGAACTGTCTTCACGAGCATATGGAGAACAACTCATATCTAAACCATAACGACTATGGTTTCAGGCACTTGCAGACACTCCCTGCAGTTCAGATAGGACAACCCCACACAGTTTTTCTGATAGCCTGATTAACTCTGGGCTGACTAGGTCTTGGGGATGTGAGAGGTGTCACATATCCTAGCTAAGGATGCATGTCGCCGTTCCCTGATTTAGGATTAATTTCTCAATGAGGAGAGAGATGTTATTCCATTGACTAATGTGGTCTCAAGTTCAGGGTGGCCCAGGTTAACCTAGATGACCCCCACTCTTGCCTGCCTCGTAGGGCCATCCCTGTGGTTGTCTCTGTGTCAGCATTCAGGGGCTCAGGGAAAGAAGAAAGTGGACTCTCGGTCAAATATTTTATTATTTTATCAACCTGGAGACTTTCCAAAATTTGAATATAGCTGGGTAGGAGCTGTTAAGTTAGAAGGGGGCGAGGTGAACCAGGTGGGAAGGAACCACGGGAGCAGAGGGACAGCAAGAGAGGGTGATAAGGGTGGGGAGAAGCAGAGAAGGAAAGGTGAGAAAGACAAGGGAGCCAGTGGGGGTGGGGGGCTGGGAATAGAGAGAGAGAGAGAGAGAGAGAGAGAGAGAGAGAGAACACGCATGAGCTCATGCTCAGGAGAACAGCTTGAAGAAGGGAGACTAGGCTGGTAAAGGAAGGGGAGAAAGGGGTTCAGAGCTACTGTTGAAGGAATCTGGGCTCCTCCTTAAGTCCCTGCCTCGGGGTCCCTCCTAGTGTAGGCACACCCACTGGCCCTCAGAATCCGCACCACTGGGAGGGGGTTGCCACGGCAACAGGTGCTGGAGCACCACCTTGTGAGTATTAATAGCTTCCATTGGAGCCTCCGAAACAGTGACTTCATTCTTTCCCTGGCAGGTTCCTCCTCCCTCCTCCCTTCCAGGGTGGGGTGGGTTGCTTCCCTGGCCTGGCGGTGTCTTGGTGGAGATCTGTTCAAAGGCATGGGGGTCCTGAGGGAAGGAGGGTACTGGTGTTCTTTGATCCTCTGACCACAAAAAAAGGTTTCTGGAGCACAGGACCTCTCAGAGGGGTCATGCTCAGCCTCTCTGGGCTGACCACATCTGCCTCTCATAGGTCCCTGCCTGGCCAGAGACCTGCACCTAGTTTACACTTAAAAGTAGTGTCGCCTTCCCCAGTTCAGAGCTCCCTAGAAGTTTTACCAAGGTAAGGCTAGGGAAGGGCCTAGAGTGTGACACATGAGGGGCCCTACACTCAGGTTTATGCCAGTACTATGGTGACACCTTGAGGAGAATGGATCTTCTCTGAGTCCTCATATTTATTCTGACTTATAAAAGGTCTGGTCCCAGCAGCCTCTCAAGGTGACTTCATTCTAGCACACTTTAGGATACACACTGGTACATGCATACACATACACATATGTGTGTGTATGTGTGCTTGTTTAGAACTAGGTGTACAAAATGCATGGTAGCAAGTACACTTGTATAGCACGGAGGTGTGTGTGAAAATGTGTGTATTGTTATTCAGAGCCCACAGATTTTTTGATGTGATGCATGAGTCATCTGATGGGAGTGAACCTTGGGTAGATACTGCCCCCAAATAAGATAGCAGTCCCTGACCTTCTGTGTCCATTCTGCAGCTGGCTGTCATGTGATTCTGCACACCCAAGATTCTGGCAGCTGGGGCCAGGGGCTGTCTTTCTTTCCAGACTCCAGAGAGTGCCTATCACAGATATTTCTAGCTTGCCTGGAGTTTCTGACATTTAAGGGTGTGATGCCTTGAATGGGGTGGGGGTGGGGAAGAAGGGAAAGAAAGTCATGTCTAAGTGTCTAAGGACACTTAAAGAATCCCCCTTCCTTCAGAAAGCTTTCTTTGACTGCTATAGGCCACAGATTCCCCTCTCCCGACATCAGACAACCACTCAGCTCAGAGTGGGTGGTTCTCTGATGGTTTGTTCCTGAGATCTGTTGCCAGGAGACCTGGTCTTATGGTTCTGCAATTAGTCAGGTAATGGGGTCTGTCTGGAATTCTTGCTCTGAGTCATTTCCATGGTGCTCCTGTAGATCTGATTGAGAGCTGAGGGGGAGATCCTCATCTCGATTCCTTTGTTCAACTGTCCATTCACTCTTGAGGGTTTTACTCTGTGCCAGACCCTGAACCTGGGAAGTTATATTAGCACTACCTCGCCCCACCCTACCATCCAGGGAGCTCAACGTTCTGGCGGTAGTCTCTTGTTTTCAACAAGGAGTTCCACTGTTCCGTGAGAGAATAAGCCCAACCCGGGAGACCCAGTCTGCACTAGACTCTGATTCCCCAGTCCCGCCAGGGACCCCTGCATCGCCGAGGACTTGTGGCAGCCGGGGACGCGGCGCCCCCAGGGGCCACATCTGGCCTAGCGGGCGCGCGCGTGTCACTAAGACGCTCATTCACCAGCGCAGCTGTCACCATAACAACCGAAGCCCGGGAGTCCTGGCGACGGCTGGGCGAGGGCGGGGGCGGCGGTCGCGGGAACGACCCGCTGGGGGTGGGAGCGCGAGCTCGGCGGCCTGGGGAGAACAACCAACGCGGCTCCGCCGAGCCCCGCTACATGCAGACCCGCAGGCGGGAGGGCGCCACGCAAGTCACCGCAGCGGCCGTCCCCGCGGGCGGGGACCGAGCCTGCAGCTAAGCAGTCAAGCCACCTGGCAGGCCGAACCGCTAAACACCCGCGTGCGAAGCCCTGACTCTATGGCCCACGGGGAGTGTGCCCAAGCCGCCGCGCCACCCACCACCAGCCCGAACCCGAGCATCAGCGGGAGGAAGAGCGGAGTGCCGGGAGCCGCTGGGCCTGACCCAGGGGCCCGCCCGCGGCCCCCGTCCCCGCCGCGGGGGATGGGAGACAGGTAGCCGGCTCGCGCGAGGACACCCGCGGCGGGCAGGACCCGCCGAGGACCGCAAAACCCAGAGAGAGGGAGGAGAGGAGAGGCCCGCCCGCCCCCGGCAGCAGCCCCACCAGGGCCCTCCCCCGGCGGCGCGCACTCACGCGCGCACACACTTGCACACATTTTACCTCCGCTCCTGCCCAGCCTCGCCTGCGCCCAGTGAGAGCAGAACCTCCTGGGACCGGATGCCATGGGCAACAACTTCTCCAGTATCCCCTCTCTTCCCCGAGGAAATCCAAGCCGGGCGCCGCGGGGCCACCCCCAAAGCCTCAAAGGTAGGCTTCGCGGTTGAGTGCAGCCGGAGGACTGGGCGCTGATGGAGGCTAGGGAGAGATGGAGAGGTGTGGTTGTGGAGGCCCAGCAGGTGCCACCTGTTGTGTGCCTTTGGAGACCGGAGATGCCCATCTGACCATGGAGGTGGGCTGGGGAGTGGGCGCTGTCTATGGTGATGGTGAAAATCAGGGAGAATGGCGTTAGGTGGGGTCTGCGCAGTTCTCCCTGCCAGCACTGGAAACAGTCACTGAGTCCCCTCAGGGCCATGATGCTAGGCAGCAGGAAGGAGTAGAGAAGGGCATTTGCTCGGTGGATAGGGGAGTGGAGGGAAGCTCAGGTGGTCCATCTGAGCTCAAGGGAGTCACAGCCATCTCCTTTTCATCTGCTTGGGGCTGGAGAGATCAGGCTAGAAGCACTAGTTGCATTTCTAATTAAAAGGTCTTAAGAATCCAGGACTAAAGGGGCCAGAGATGATGCCTTGCTCCTGGGGTCCCCTGAAGCTATTGACTATATGTATCCACTGAATCAGTTCCCCATAGACCAGATATCTAGTTGGAACCCTTAGAAAAGAGGGGCTGGGATCCTTGAAACAGAGGTCTTTGCTCTCACTGTCCCTGGATCCACTCTGCACCCTCTGGGGGTCCCTAGGCCCAGACCGGGGCTTTGCAGCTTCCAAGGCCGTCTCCTGACCTTCGGAAGACACCGGGCTGGGTCCTCCCAGGCCTTCAACCCCTGCTAATTCCCTTCAGGAAGCTGCTTTTCTGTCATCCTCAGAACAGTTGCACTTGTCCCGGACATGCTGATGGCTAAAAGCCAGGAGGGGAAGCCCTTGGCTTTCACAAAAAATAATCTACTTCCTCAGTCCCCCAGCTTGTGAGAAGAATTACAGAAGTGCCCTTTAACACAAAGTATTGAAGTGTACAAAGAACTTTCACAAATATCTTTTCAGTGAGTGCAGAAGCCCTTGAGGTAGTCAGCAGAGCAGAGCTAACTGTGCCCATTTTACAGTTGAGGAGAACCAAGGCTTCTTTTAGATTCCCAAGCCAGTGAGAGACAGAGATAGGCTATAGTCCCTTATCTTCTGAATTGGAATTCTGTCCCCTCTCTTGCTGGACAGCTAACCTTGAAGACCAAGGGTGAGGAGGAGAGACAGGACTACCATCTTGCATTCTAACTCCAACTCTCAAAACGTTAGCTCAAGAATATCAATGGGTCTTTTGTGTTTTGCTGAAAATTAATATGGTGATACATGTCCAGACCATTTTTAATTGACCTTGTAATTCCATTTAGGGAACTGATTGTAAGAAAATGGAGATGCAGGCAAACACTTACAGCAGCAAGCTAGGATGTTCTCGGCAGTGTTATTTATAGTAGGAAAGCAACCTAATGCCCAGTAATCGTGGTGGAGCACATGCAGGCACTAAAATTATGTTTTGAAGAATATTTGATGACTTGGTAAAATGATCACAGCACAAAGACAGGATATGAAAATATGAAGATTGTATGATCCCAATTTTGTTGAAAAGAAATATGAATGGCAAGGAAAACCAACAAAACAAACACAACCCCATAAAGAATGTTTCCAAACTGTTAACGAGGCTTTTTTCTGGGTAATGGGATCTGATAAGTTTTTTTTTTTCTTTTCTGATTTATATTTTGCTCTTTTCTAAGTTGTGTGCAATAAATGTTATTTTTATAATCAGAAATAAGGTGTTGTGTTAGCATATCTAAAGACTGTTTCTGGTCATTGAAAACAGATTCCTAATGATGGAGGAATCTTTGGACATCATTCAGCTCAACCTCCCTTGCAAGCATGAATGATGGGGAAAAGGATAATGATTTGCCCAAATTACTTTGTGGATCACTCAGGTGGCAAAGCTGGGCTCTGTCCATCAGGGATCAGAGGTTTGCTGGAGGTTGGAGAGTTGACTTGGTTCTTTAATACTCACAGATTGTCTCTCTAAAAAGGTCCTGTTCCTTTTTTTTGGACTCCGTGGAAATCTAGAGTAGGCTCCAGGAATTGAACTTCATTCTATCTAAAGTTTGGAATTGTGGGGATCTGAGGTCTTTGACAGAAGGAAAGACCAGGCAGGAGAAGCTGTCCCACTTCCTTTGTCCCTATTCACACATCAACTGGAAGTGGTCATGGGAATTTCAATTCTGCTCCTTCCAGTCCTGGAATGAAAGAGAGAATGTTCCCAAAGGACATCTATTGGTATTTTCCACTCTTCATCCTGGGTCCATTGATCCTCCTTCTTAGTTTGACTTCTAAGAAGTCCCCATGTCCCCACCCTAATAGAGCCATCACCTTTATTCTGTAATTGTTTAGTGTTCACTACAAATTCTCTTCTACTCGGATCAGCATTGACCTAGGTGTCTGCTCTGATGTATCTTTGGTCAGCCAGAATTCCATTCTAATTGTACTGGTGTTAACCCCGGTACAGCATGATTCTAACTCCCCACCCAGAGTCCCACTGTGGTTGTTTCTGTACTCACCTAGAATTCAGCCTTAATTCTCAGAATTGTTTGTTCAGAAATTTGCTATGGGTGGAGCAACCCGCTCTATTTTTCCTTCTTCTTCTGTAATTGCAGTCTGTATGGATTCCTTACCATTTTAATTAAAACAATTAGAGGGGACCTGGAATAGCAGGGGGCCTGGGACTGGAGTTCACAGATTGGTCCAGCTCTCAGGCTTATGTGATACAGGGTCTATCTTCATCTTTCAGTGGTAGACTTTGGTCTTCCTGGAGACACACTGCTGTCATTTCCACTGGGTCTGAAGAGTCTTGGAGGAGGTTCATGGTGTAGTTTAGGACCAACAGGCAGACCGAGGAGCTGCTGTGTGCTGGGCTCAGAGGTGCATGACATTAACACTCCTGGGGTTTCATGGATTGAAGGAGTATTTGGAAAGGCAAGGCCAAGGAAGTGAATCGAACTGTGTGCTTGCATGTTGGATTGTTGAAACCCCAGGCTCATGGGCTAAGATGGGGCTTCAGGGAAGGATCTGAGGTGACCATGGAAGGAACTGCAGGAATTGGATGGCAAGGGAGGCAGTGGAGTCCTAGGGTGTGTGGGGAAGGGATAGACAGCCAAGGCTTGGGGGAGGGAACACGTGTGTGAGTGTGTGTGTGTGTGTGTGTTTATTTATTTATTTATTTTTAATATTTATTTTTTAATTTTCGGTGGACACAACATCTTTGTTTGTTTGTGGTGCTGAGGATCGAACCCGGGCCGCACGCATGCCAGGCGAGTGCGCTACCGCTTGAGCCACATCCCCAGCCCCAGTGTGTGTGTTTATTATCAGTGAGGGTCATGGGGTAACTGAGGCAGGGGTTCATGCTTTCTCGAGAAAAATACAGGGAATAAAGGTATTGCCTCCTTGCCCAGCCCTGAGTGTCTGCCTCCTTGGTGCTAAGTGTGGAGGGGCAGGCAACTAGGAAAGTTTTTGGGGAGTTACTCAGCCCCAGTGTCACCAATGGATGGGACTTGAGTGGGCCACTTCCCATCTTCTTTTTATAGTAGCAAAATTTGCATAGCATGAAATTCACCATTTTAACCAGTTAAAGTATAACTTAGCATTTAGTACCTTTGGTGTTGTGTGACCACTTTTAATTCCAAGCTATTTTATCACCTCAAAAGGAAACCTCATGCCTATTAAGTACCCCCTCCCCTAAATCCCTGGCAACCACTAATCTACTTCCTGTTTCTATGGATTTGCTTATTCTGGACATTTCACATAAATGGAATCACATAATAACTGTCCTTTTGTATTGGGCTTCTTTGATTTAGCATAATATTTTCAAAGTTCATCCATTTTGTAGCATATCTTTTCTTTCATTTTTTTTTGTGATCAAATAATATTCCACTGTATGAATATGCCACAATGTGTTCATGCATTTGGTGGACTTTTGTGTTGTTTCCACCTTTTGGATATTATGAATAATGAAGCTACAAACATTGTGTATAAGTTTTTGTTTGAACATCTGTTTTCAATTCTTGCATACCTAGATGTAGACTGTACATCTTTTAAAAAGGTAATGCTTCTGGAATTGAACACTTTACAAAGCCACTGGTTGTGACAGCTGCAGGGAGGTCATCCCTTCCCCCCAGTTTGGGCTGGATGTGACATCAGCCTGACCCCTGGTGTTTGTATACTCTTTTCCACAGTGGCTGAGGCTCCTGGGTGACTGAGGGAGGAGCTGCTGGAATTGGCTAGGGGGCCTGATTATCGAGGTGGACAACAGTGAGCCACAGGAACTTGTCTGCAGATCCGGAACTTCCTCACTGCCCTCTGGGGGTGGTGATGGAGGATGGTCCTCCTTGGACAAGGCCCTAGCAGATTCTCTGCCTTCACATTCCTGCTGCTATTTCCGTGATCTGGGTCCTCCTCCCAGCTATTGCAACAGCTGCTGTCTTAATCAGTCTGTCTATGGTCCGTCAGAGAGATCCTCCTATAGCGCTACTTTCCTTGTACCCCTCCCCTTGGCCACAGTGGTTGTGGCTGCCATAATCGGATACTCAAGGCCTCCATTCTTTGGCTAGCTTTCAGATATTTCCATTGCTCTGTCTGGGCTGCTTCCTTGGTTGCCATGACACTTGTAGATTAGGTGAGCTCATCCAGCTCTCTGCCTCCAGATGTAACAGACAGACCTGGGTGGGGGTCTTGGCTGGTGGCCTCCTCAGCCACCTGGAGACTTCAGAGAGGCAGGGCTGAGTCAGCACCTTCCCACCTGCTCTATTGGTTTTCAGTTCAGCTTTACCTTTGAATTCTCTTTTGTTAATCATCATAATAATATTGATAATAACCACCATATGTTGGGTGGTTACTATGTGCCAAGTACTTATATGTAGATTTTTTTTTCCATTAAACCCTCCTGATTTGTCACCATTTGTAGATGGGGAAGAGAGGCTCAGAGAGGTAAGTAACATCCCAGGTCACACAGTCAGAAGCTAATGGAACTGGGATTCAAACCCAGAGTTCCCTGCCTTTAGAGTTCATTATCGTGGCCACTATGCTATTCTGTCCCCGGAGAATTCTACCTTGGGTGGGTTCTGTCTTCCACTGTGGGAAAGAGACTGGGCAGTGATCTCCTGGTTCTGGACTGAGTCCCAAAGGAGGGAAAGGGAGTATTATGGGGTTCTTGCTGCTGCCTCCCTTGGTTAGCCAGAGGACCAAGGGGCTGGGTAAACCTGGAATTCCCAGTCCTGCACCTCATACCACTCCTACGTGGTTTTTAGTCATATAGGCACTTTTGAGAGAACTTCCTTTTTCTCAAAGTGAGGTTTTTCTCCTGCTTATGGTGTAAAATTCAGGCTCCCAACCACTAGCTCAGACCTACTGACTCAGAGATGGGGCCTCCAAATATGCAAGTTAATAAGATCTTCAGGTTATTCTGATATTTCCTAAGACCTGGGAATTATTGAAGCTGTGGGCCCTCAGGACAATCCCACCCTGGTACTCTCAGGGTAGGTGGGATTGGCTTCCAGGGGAGGGGAGCTTGGAGCTGGATGGAACTTAGTGTGGAGCTGGAGAGGTCCCTCAGTGAGTGGCCCCGCAGCAAAGACAGGAAAGGCAGGGAGGCCAAGAAATGCAAGATGTGCTTGGGTCGGTGAGCAGCTCCTTCGGCCTGGGATTTGGGCCCCACTGGGGAAGTTAATCCATCTTTTAAGATAGGTTGGGATAAGACCTCAGAGGACTGTGGTTGTCAGGACGAGGAGTTTTATATTTTATCCTGTAGTCACTGGGAGACATGGATGGCTTTTGAGCAAAAGGGATGCAGTAATTTTATTTAAACAGTAACAGCAGAAGTAGAGTAGAGGTTGAAGAGAAGAGAAAATGAAAAAAAAAAAGATTTTTTTAAGAAGCCTAGATTCTAATATTGTGCTAGGTACCTTCATATGAATTAATCTCCCAATAAACATGAGGCAGGTGTTATCATTCCCATTTTATAGATGGGAAACTAATAGATGTTAAGGATGCTGTCCATAAATACTAGAATAGGAAAAGGCAGAGCTGGGGTTTCTGCCCAGGACCCCAAAGCTCATGAAGGAGAAAACTGGTCTTGGGAAAATTTCTCTGCATTGGTGTCTCTTCTCCCTGGCTCTGGGCGATGTCTTAGTCTGCTTGGGCAGCTGACAGTTTTGGGGGTTGGAAGTCTAGGTCATGGTGCCAGCGTGTTTGGCTTGTGATGAGGGCTTTCCTCTTGCCTTGCAGATGGCTTCCTTGCTGAGTTCTCAAGCGGGCTTGCCTTGTTCCTGCAGATGTCCTCTGATACTGTTCGATCAGGGCTCCAATCTTACGACCTCATTTAACCTTTATTTGTCCTTATCTCCAAATATAGTCCTGTTGGAGGTTTTGACATAGGAATGGGAGAGGGGATCACAGCAGATGGCACATGCCCCTCCAAGTGCACACGGAGGCCCAGGCATTGGCTCCACATCACAGATCCCAAGATGGAGGCAGGATGGGCAAAAGCAGAAAGAGAAGTGGGGAGGTAGGGAGAGGAAGAAGGGCAGGAGCTAGGCACTGCCCAGGTAATGCCAGGGTTGCCTTCTCCCCACTGGGCCAGCTGGCAGGACTCTTTCCTATTAGAGTGTGATCAACTCATTCCTGGGCCTACATAGCCAGGGGCTAAGAGGCTGAGGGGCTGCCTCTCTTTGAGCTGGTTGCTTTGGTAACCTTGGTCAGGAAGTAAGAGGTCTCCTTGGTAACGCCTGGGAAACCTGCCTCAGGGATGGAGGGACAGAACTGGCTAGTGGTCAGGCCCAGTGGCACAGGCAGAGCTGGGCCAGGCCACTGAGATGACCAGGGCTGTGAAGAAGGGCAGGCTTAGGGAGTAGCCTGAGCGGCCTGTGGCCGTTCCCCAGCCAGCCAGAGTCTAGAGGACCTGTGGTCCTATGGTCCTGCATGGGAGGAGCAGAGTCACTAATGGGCCAGCCCAGGAAGTGAGTAGGGTGGTGTCGGGGGAGGGGAGTGGGGAGAATATTGCTCTGGATGACAGATCCAGCTCCAGCTTATTAAAAGATGCTTATCAGGGGTCATTACCCGGATCCTGCTGCTTCCGTAAATGAGCAGGTGCTGACGCTTGGGGGAGGGGCAGAGCCTAGAGAAAAGAAGGGCTCAGAGAGGAGGAGTGAATAGTGGGGAGTCTTTAGGAGGCAGGTGGGCAGCATCCGCCTTCTCAGCTCTTACTGCAGTTCTGAGGAGGCTGGGCACAGCGTTGGGCATGGACTGAGGAGGAGTTCCTGGGATGCTCTGACTGGGGGAAGGCAAGGGTGGGTAGGGGAGTCCCTTCCACTGAACACAAATACCAAGCCTGGGCAATGGCCCAGCATTCCCCTAGGCATGAGGATAGTGTCCCACAAAACAGCAGGAGCCACACAGAGCTCACCGGAACAACAGTGGGAAGCAGATAGAAACAAAAATGATGGACAAGTGAAT
Source organism: Marmota monax (assembly GCF_021218885.2). Classification (NCBI taxonomy): domain Eukaryota; kingdom Metazoa; phylum Chordata; class Mammalia; order Rodentia; family Sciuridae; genus Marmota; species Marmota monax. Next base: position 19,351,167 of record NW_026692881.1, read on the forward strand.
AAAAATGAGTTGGGATAGGATTATTGCTCACATTCTACGGGCGGGTGCCTATGCCACCATCCATATACCCACCGTCTCATTTAGTCATTTTTATTTTATTTTTTGGTACCGGAGATTGAACCCAGGGAAGGTTTCTGTAGGGATGCAACCTGAGAGCTTTACCATTGAGCTACATCCCCAACCCTTTTTATTTTGAGACAGGGTCTTGCTAAGTGGCTTGGGGCCTTGCTGAATTATTGAGGCTGGCTTCAGATTTACAATCCTCCTGCCTCAGCCTCCTGAGTCACTGGGATTATAGGTGTGTGCCACCGTGCCTGGCTCACTTAGTCTTCACAGCAACTATTTGAAGTAGGACTGGTAATTAATCCATTTACAGATCAATAAACTGAGGCTTAGAGACACTTGCTTTAGGCTCCATGGTATAAGATAGAATTTAGTGGGATTATAACCACGATCTCTCTGACTTTGGAGTTACCACTCTAAAAAAATAATTTTTTTCTCTTACGCCGTTTTGGATTTACAGAATTATTGCAAATACAGTACAAAGAATTTATATATACCCTACACCCACTTTCCCTATTTTATTATTATTATTTTTTCAGTGCTGGAAACTAAACCCAGGGCCTTGTGCATGCTAGGCAAGGACTGTGCCACTGAGCTACTTTCCCGGCCCCTGTTTCCCTATTATTCACATTTCATATTAGTAATGGAACCCTGTGACCATAAACCAATATTAAGGTGGCATTATTAATTAATGTCCATAGTTTATTTGGACCTCATCAATTTTCCCTAATATCTTTCCTCAGTGCCAGCACTCGTATCTAGAATGTCAACCACATTATATTTTTAGTTACCACATTATATATTTCCTCATCATGTTTTCTTAGGCCTCCCTCGGTGGTGATGATTTCTCACACTTTCCTTGTTCTTCATGACCTTGACAGTGTGAGGACTGCTACTTTAGGTATTTGTAGACATTCCCTGTCTATTGCAATGTGTCCTATGTTCCTCTCGTGTGTGGACTGTGAGAGAAGGACCAAAACAGGTAAAGTGGCTTTTCATCAATCACACCCACTGTGCATGCTGTCCACGAGACTCCGCTGTTGATGCTGACCTTGAGCACCTGGTGGAGCTAGTGTTCATCAGATTTCTTAATTGTATAGTTAACTGTAGAGCCACACTTCAGGGCTGCAAGTAGTGTTGTACCTCCTTGCTCTGCTCAGCTCTTTCTTTCTTTTTGGTACCAGGAACTGAACCTAGGGGTGCTCAGCCACTGAGCCACATCCCCAGCCCTTTTTACTTTTTATTTTGAGAAAAAGCCTTGCTAAGTTGCTTAGGGCCTCATTAAGTTGCTGAGGCTGACATTGAACTTGAGATCCTCCTGCTTCAGCCTCCTGAGTTGTTAGGATTATAGGCCTGTGCCATCATACCTGGCCTTGGCTATTTCTTTACTCAAGCAGTTAAGTTTGGCTAAAGCTGTGAAAGAGAAAACCAGGGAGTTGTCATGGGGAAACTTGATCTTGGAGGGGCAGGGAAGGCTTCTCTAGGGACGCAACCTGAAAAAGAGCTGGGGTTGACTTCACGTTTCCAGAGCTGGAGCAGTAAGCATATTGGGCACGACTGTCCATTTGTCATCCTTGATCCCTGCGAATTAAATGCCACTGGCCACCCCAGGTGTCATTGTGACACTCAGTTGAAAGCAGTGAGCTGGATGTGGTAGAGAGCTGCAGTGAGGGGTGCTTCTGGGTCAGAGACTGACACAGGCCCCCTGTGCTGGAGGATGGGGCTCAGGGTGCTCAGAGCTGCTGCTCAGCAGACTCATCTGGTCCCTCCCGGCCAGAGCAGGACATCATCAAGCAGCCGCTTCCTTGTCTCTCAGAGCAAATTACTGGCCATTAAGGCCGTCTATGTAAGAGTGGGGCAGGAGGAAGGAGGAGAGAGGACCCTTCTTGTGATGAAGGATGTTCACTGGCTTACCTGTCTACAGTTCCTTTGGCCACAACCCAGCTCCTGGCCCTGTTGCCCTTGAATGTCATCCTGGCTTCTCCAAAGTGGGGACAGAAGAAGGAGAACATTGCCAGGGGCAGGTGACATGATTAGGGCAGAGGCCGTTCCACATGCCCGGGCTGTCACCTTCATCTTCCCTCCTTGGCTGCCCTCCTCTGCCTGGCCTCTGCTGAGAGGGTGCTCTTCTCCAGGGGATGTGCCTAGATAGGGGTGTCCAAGTGCCCTTAAGAGTGGGCAGGGAGGCACTGTGCCCCAGTCAGAGTTGAGCGAAGCTGCAGGGGGGCCCTGGCTAATCACCTCATGTCATGCCTTCTCTGAGCTGGGCATGGTACTGGGTAAACACTGGTCTGGTCTCTGCCCTCCAGGCTCAGCCCAGCTGTGTCCCAGTCACACATCGGTCTCTATGGGCAGAAAGGTCCTGGAGCCCTCCTTCTCCTCCATGCCTGCTTTCCCATCCTTTTCTTGTCCTGATCTTCCCAGGAAATGTTCCACTGACCCATTCCTCAGGAGAGAAGAAGGTCTGGTAGGCGACCAGTCATGTGCTTGGTGGCTAGTGCGAGGACCGGTGGCCACTGACTATAAACATCAGAACCCAAATACATCATAGAGATTGTTTTGTCCTGCCTCCTCTCAGCCCAGGTCCTCTGAGCCCCAGAGGGGCAGGGACTGACTCACCCAAGATCATACAGTTGGATTGAACCAGGTGGTGACAAGGTCAAGGTTCTGAGCTTGCAGGATGGTGCTGAGGAGCTGATAGAAGCTAACTTCTGAGGTACACCTGAGGGGATGGATGCTTGCTCCAGTTGTGGTTGAAGTGTGCTGTCCAGGGGATCCTGGAGGGCTTTACCCAGAAGAGGGACAAGATCACCTGGATGTCCTAGAAAGCTCTCAAGGCAAGAGAGAGATGGGGCAGGCAGGAAGCCACTACATTCTTCCAGGTGAGGACAAAGGTGTGGCTTCTGCCAGGGGCTGGAGGAAGTGAGTGGGGGCAAATACAGTGGGCCCTCTGTATCTGCAAGTTCCCCACCTGCAGATTCAGCCAATTGTGGATCATAAATACTAAAAAAAGAAAAAATGTGTCTGATTGAACAGGCACAGACGTTTTTTCTTATCATTATTCCCCAGATTATATGGTATAACAACTATTCATGTAGCATTTACATGGTATCATAAGTAATCTAGAGATGACTTAAAATATATGGAAGGATATGCGTAGGCTATGTGCAAATACTGTGCCACTTTATATAAGGGACTTACGGTTGCTTGGATTTTGGTGTCCTCTGGGGTCCTAGAAACCGAGGAGTGGCTTTAGATACTTTTGAAGGTGGACCTGAAGATTTGGAGGTGCGGATTCAGGAGAGGGAGCTGTTGAGGAACTAGCTACTTGTGCGACTATGTCAGAATTTTTACTTCCTGGGGAAGTGGCCAGTGAATCACCCAGGGGGGTTTGTGGGAGGTCATTGCATGCCCATGTGTGGATGCACCCTCTGGAGTTGTGCTTCTGCCAAGGGTGTGAGGTTTTAGAGCCAGGAGGAGAGAACAGTGAGCAAGTTCAGGCTGGCCCTGAGTTGTCAATTCCATCCCTACCCCCAGGACACTATCAATAATTAATGTCCCCTTTGTCATCACATGTGGCTCATGGGAGGGCAGAGGCCAGGTTCTAGCACCTGAGGTGCACCTGGCTTCTACTGTCCGTGGAACCCGAGGCCTTCACTCCTGACCTGGCCAGGCTTCCTCAGGTAGCCTGGGCCTCTTTGTGGGTGCCAGTTCCCAGTCACGGACACACGAACATGAAAGGTGGCCATGAATCAGCCAGACAGGCCAGGTCTTCTCTGGATTTTGCAAGTGAAGATCAAGGCTGGACCCTCACCCTGGGGCTCAATACTTACTAAATTATTAAGCCCCCAAGTGGGGGAGGGGCAAAAGCAGGAGCGACTGGATGGATGGCCTTGTAGTAAAACAGTGCAGAAAGGGGACTGAGAAATGGGGAGCAGGTGGGGAAGGAGAGGAGAGCAGAGAGAAGGGCTGCTGGCTCCTGGACTGGAGCTTTCCACAGGGCCTGGTCCTTTGCATCTGAGTAGCACTTAGACTGTCCCCTCCTGTACTCTGCTCCCATGACAAGGAGCCACACTCCACTGCTGAGCCTCAGACTGTCACAGATTATGAAAGTCCAAACTTCAAAGTTTTGTTCTAGGCTCTTCTTGGACTTCTTAGGATCCCTGTTCTTGTCCTCACTCTCAGGGGATAGCCAGGACCTCTTCCTGCCTGTGGGTGCCCTGGAGCTTCCAGGGACAAAGGCAGACCTGGGGCCATTACAGTGCCCATCCCTACCGGAGTCCTGAGCAGAAAACCTCCTCTTGTGGGGCTGGTGGACCTGTGGGGCTGAGGAGACCTCCAGCCTCTGGTATGAGGCAAGGAAGTGGAGGAGGTGGTCATGATAGGCTGTGAGTGACCAGGATGCCACACACATGGAAATTTCTGCATGAGAGGGCAGCCCACTTGGAAACTGGGGCTCTGCTTGCACAGGGCTTCCTGTATCCTTCACCAGTGCAGAGGAAACTGTTTTAGGGAGCTTGGGTTTCCTTATCTAAGCCCCAAGTTGAGGTTGTGTTAAAACAACAAAAGTACAAGATGTGCTCGCTGGGTTGGCTGTTGGGATTCAGGACTTGCTCTGAAGGTTCAGTTCCTGAGGCACCAGGTTCTATTTTGGGGTGAAGGTGCATTTTCTGCAGGCAAGCTTCTGACTTTCTAGGTGGGTATCTGGATTCCAAGCTGGGGTGAGGGTTCCATTCCTGGAGGGCAGCTCTCCATCTCAGGGTCCAGAAGTCATGATTGCACTTTGAGTTGTGTGACCAAGCATCCATTCGGGTGCTCAGTATTCTAGCATTGGGTTGAGATTCTCTTGTGACATAGGACAGATGAGGCTGGACACCAGAGGAATTTTCAGGAGGCAGATTTATTTAAGCTGCAGCTGTCCAGAGGGACTAATGCCTAAAATTCTGTGCATCTGGAAATTCTTTTAGATTTATACTCAGTAGGGTGGGTACTTGACAATTACTCTTTGTCCCATATTTTAGATCAGATAGAGGTTTCACAAGTTTTTGCCAAGAAAAACAGAGATAGTAACTTTTGTACAAAAAGCTCTCTTGAGACAAGAGTTTATCACACCTTTTTGGCTGCAAGCCTGGCGTTTAGAAGAAGGAGGAAGCTTCAAACCACAGTGAGCTCTCTGCAGAACTCCCGTGAAATCCTGTTGATACTCTTTGTGAAATCTTACTGACAAGAAGCCTTATTATGGTGTGTGTGTGTGTGTGTGTGTGTGTGTGTGTAGGGTCCCTGGAGAAGCTTAATTATGGTAAGGGTCTTTTGGGGGCTACTTCACTTGGGCTTGGGTTTTGGTTATCAGGGTGGAGGTCTCATGCCCTGAGGGAAAGATAAGAGTTTTCTTTTCTAGAGCAAACTCTCTGGAGCTGTGTTAGTTAGCTTTCTATTGCTGTGATCAAAATACCTGACAAGAACAACTTGGAGGAGGAAAAGTTTATTTAGGCTCATGGCTCCAGAGGTTTAATCCATGGTAGGACAAGTCCATTGCTTTGGGCCAAGGTAAGGCAGGACATTATGGCACAAGGGTATGGTGGAGGAGCGCTGCTCTATTCCTGGCAACCAGGAAAGAGAGGGAGAAAGGGAGAGAGGGAGAGGGAGATGGGGAAGGGGCAACGGGGGGTGGGGGGTGAACCCTTCTAGGAAACGTCCCCAGTGACCCACTTCCTTCAGCCACACCCCACCTGTCTACAAGTACCACTCAGTTCATTCAAACTAGAATGGACAGATTAGGTCCCAGCTCTCACAATCCAATTATTTCACCCCTGGACATCCCTGCATCAACGCAGCAGCTTTTAGGGGACACCTCACATCCAAACCATAACAGGGCCACCAAAAGACGCAGGGCAGTAGACAGATTTCTGAGCTGATCTCCCTTGGGTTCCAGCCCTTGCCTGAAAGTAAGACCATGGTCTAGTCGCTTGTAAGCTCTAGGTCTCTGGGTGCCAGTATTGGCCAGACAGTGAGGCTGACTCACAAAGCACCATCCATACTCACTTAAGCCTCCCAAAGTGACACTAATGGTGGGCTCCAAAGGCACCGATGGCCATTGCTCCATGAGTCAAATCCATGGTGACAGCGCTCAAGCTGCCCCAGGCACTGCCAGTTTGGTCCAATTAGTGCCAATCGGATCTTAACTTGTGCTGAGTGGGCCCTGAGGAGACGGAGCTCTTGTTGAGTGGGATGTTAAGTCTGGGTTCTTGAGGCTTGGCCTGTGGCTCTGGTGGGTGGGAGCTGGGCTGGGCCGGGCCAACGGCTCCCCTCCTCAGTGACCAGCTCTCACTCCGCCCAGGCAGTGAGTGAAAATATGTTGTAAACTGTGAACAAAAGGGGTCCAGCTGTCTTCCTTGTGTTCTGTGAGTGGCTGGGATGCAGAGGGGCTGTCTTCTTGCCCAGGCTGGCTGGCACATTCGAGTCTGCAACAAATCTTAGCCGCCCCATCCCCTCTCCTGTCTCTCCTCTTACCTCCAATGTGGGTCCCTCTCTTAGAGAGCCAAAGTTGCTGGGGAGAAAACACTGCTTCGTTGGTCTTGGGCTCTCAGCTTGGTGGACCCTCTGTCCTCTTCTTTCCTGGATCTTGCTTAAGATCCCCTGGAGGCTGCTCAGATATAGGACCTGAGGCATAGGACCTGAACAAGGAATCACTATTTCCTAGCTGTCTCCCAGGCACCTCGATGCCCCTGTGCCCAAGTGGCCAGGTCATGCTGCTGTCCATGGACCTTAGGGTAGGTGCTGACCCTTGGCCTCAGTCCCCATCTACCCTTGCTCCAGACGTACCTTTCTTTTTAAGAAGTCCTCTGAGACCTGAGCTCAATGATGACAATAGCTAAGATTTGTTGTACTTTCATTCCTTACCTCAAATAAAGAGCCAGGACAGAGGTCTTCCTCTGCTCCACTCAAACAGGGAACATCAGTGAATGGGGGAGATGGTTTCCAGGTATGGGGTAGTTTCTTTCCTGTTTCAGAGTAGCTTTTGTGGGACAGAGCCCCTTCTCTGGCACCTGAGAAGGGAAGCCATGCTCTCACCAGCAAGTCCATCTGAGGATGTCTGCTTGGGACTGCAGTGACCCTCAACCCTGATTTCTGGGCCTGGCCAAGGAACTTGGGAAGCAGGGAGGCCTGGGGGTCCAGCTATGGAACCCAACCCAGATGTTGACCTCTGGTGCAGCCTTGAGGCCTCTGGAATTCCCCAAGGACATCCGGTGGGTGGAGGGTTGGGGGTACCATTCTGTTAGTTAGGCTAAAGGTATGAGGAGGGAAGAGGAAAGGCAGGCAGTGATGAGGCCCAGGCTCCGAGTTGGACTTTGTCCTGCTGCCTAAACCAGAGGCCTGACTTTTCCATGTCTTGGTTCCTTATTTAAGACAACTGATGGAAATACAACACATTTTAGCCTTGTCATCAATTGGGCTCAGATTTCAGGCCTTGGCTTAGGGTATACTTCCTCCGGGACACCAGGGTAGGCTGCATGGCCTCTGCTGTCGTCTCCCATTGCTGCCCTGGGCCCCCATCGCAGCTCTGATCATACTGGTAGTCAGGACCAGTCGCTTGTTGGTAGCATCTACTTTCTCTCAGTTACCGTTGAATCACCACCACTAGTGCCTGGCACACACAGCAGGCAGTCCACAAATATTTTGAAATGAATGCAAGAAAGGGCTGATTCTGGGGAATTCCGACTTTCCTTCCATGGGCCCTGTTGAAAGGACATTTCCTGAATATACCAGGCGCTGGTCTGAGATAAGAGAAGGTGAGAGCAGGATGGGAGCATTCATTCCTGCTTCGCTCATCCATGGCACAGATGTTCCTTGGGTGTCTCGTAGGTCTATGCCAGACTCAGAGCACACGTAGTCTTGCCTTCATAGAACTTGTGGAGCTGATCAGTGGGGCTGAAGGAGACCCAAGGCCAGAGGAGACCACGGTCAGTTAGCCTGAGTGGAGTTAGGTGGGACTTCCTGGTGGAGGGATTTTCCTTGCAGAATGAGGGAGAAGTTTGGGTAGACAGAGAAGGGCTTTCCCTTGGTGGTGGGCGTGGTGGTGGGGGCTGAAGGAGAAGATGGAGCTGCCTGTCTGTGATAAGGCAAGGCTGGCCAAGGACAGTGTGACTTGTGGCGTAGGACCTGAACCAAGGACTCAGCAGCTGTGGGTGCCACTGGTCTCCGCACACCCCTGATAGATGAATCATGCTGGGCAGGTCACTCAGTCACTGAGTGTTGTTTATGCGTCTCTAAGATTGGAAGAGTGGTGCCTGCCCTCAGGCTGCCAGATCCCAGTGGCAAGGGCCATGGTCCAGGCAATGGAGGGAGGAGGGGCAGGCCCTGCTGGGCACGGCTAAGTTAGAGGGCAGGTGTGTGTGGAGAGTGGCCTCCTGGGAAAGCTGGCAGGCAGTCTTGCTCCAGCCTTCTTTGTTTTGTAAATAATTCAATGTTTATTTCCTGTAGTTTGTGTCCACACTGAGGGAGGCAGGTGGGGCAGCTGGAACGAGGTCCAGGAAGTGGTTGAGTCCCTTTTCTCCCCTCTTCCCTTCTTCCTGGAAGGTGGGTAGGAGCCTCCCTCCTTCCCTTCCCTTCTCCCTCTCCTGCCTCCCTTTCTCCCACCCTCTGGCTTCCCAGTCTGGTCCCCCCTCCACTCTTCCCTCAGGGCATCACCCATGTTCATCTGCTTCGCTGCCCGGCTGAAGTCCACCTCCCACCGCTGCCCTCAGCAAGCACCCCCTGGGTCTGCGGAGCCTCTCAGGGGCCTCGGGGGAGCACCGACCTCTCCCGTGCCCCAGTGCTCCAGAGACAAACAGGAGCTTTTTCATTTTTAGTGCTTAATACTGGGAACGTGAAGGTCTGTTTAGTCTTGTCCAGCTAACATAAACCAGCCGGAACTGGGCTGTGGCGGGGGACTTTGCTGTAGGTTCCCTTATTTGGAATGAAATTCCTTGTTTTTCACTGGGAGGCACTGGGAACTTTGAGGAGGGCTGGCTGGGCCTCACCCCGGGGGTGTAGCTCAAGTGACCCCTGTAAGAGTCACCAAGGTGTCTGTGACATAGAAGCTGGTCCTGGGACTCCGCCAGGTTCACGGCCTGGAAACAGCCTTGGGCTGTCCCAGGGGTGGAGAGGGCCTGGGCGTGTGTTGTCCAGTCTGACCCCTTCAAAGAGGAGAAACCAAGGCCTCGAGAGAATGGACCTGCCCAGACTCACAGGGGTTGAAGCAAGGGGAGGACTTGCAGCCAGGACTTGTGGTCCCCTGCTTCTCAGGCCTCTATGCTATGGGCCAGGGTGCCTCTGGCCTAGACACTGGCGGGGCTGGGGGTTGAGGGCACTGATGAATCTGGCTGGAAGTGACCTGCAGCCTGGGAACCCTCTAGGGGTTCTGGGAAGCTGATCACTGAGGCCTGGAGCCCAGAGCCATGGGAGGGATATGGGAGAAGATGAGAGAGAAGAGGCTGGGAGTTCAAAGAGCTGGCTTTGACGGACTCTGCTGTGCCCGTGTAACTTTGGCCTTGGTCTTCCAATCTGCCCTGGAGGCCCGGCCTGTTCTTGAGCCTTTCCAAGGATGTGTCCTGTATGAACGGAGGTTGAGGGAGTGTTTCTCAGCTAGGACATGCTGTGTGAGCCAGCTTACTAGTCAGGCCACTGTCCCTCTCTGCCCAGGTTTCTCCTTCCTGGGCAGAGGGGTGCAGACATTCCATGAGGTCTCTGCTCTCTGATGATCTCTGGCCAGAATTAGCCCTTCCTTCCCTGGCCTGGGCCATCTGCCCTTGGGCTTCTCCCTCTTCCAGAATCCTGAGTCTGCAGGGGCTGGTCAGCCTCACAAGTTTGTCGGGGGAAGAGATTCTTCCTGCTCAGGCTCCTAGAGAGGGTGGGGCTGGTGGGGGACAGAGAGCATCAGCGGGCACCGTGCCGAGGGCATGAGCTGTAATGGCAGAACTGGGATTCACATCTTGACTCTGATGCTTACTGGCTGGCCTGTAATTCAAGGCAAAGGCTTCAAAATCCAGGGCTCTGTTTCCCCAGCTCTGCAGAGAAAGCAGTGCATGTGGACTGTTGCAAGGAGGACATGAACTGACATCCATAAATGTCTGCCTCTGAGGGTGGGAGCGGGCAGGAAACAGGCCAGCATGATGCCTCTGACCCCTGAGCCAGGGTCCTGACTGCTGGATGCTCAGCCAGCTTGGGGTCTCTCTGACCCTGCTTCCTTATCTTCATCTGGGACCCCAACTCGAGAAATAGAAAGTGCACGTTTAGATATTCTTTCTAAAGGAAGCTCCCTGTTTTATGTCCTTTGAAAAGAGCTTCTCATCTGTCACTTATTCTTTTCACAGAGAGCACACAGCTGGGGTGAAGAAGCTGTAACTGACCAGTGTAGGACTAGAAAACCACAAAGAGCCACGTCAGAAAGTGTGGGGCCTTAAGACATAGTACCTAGAAGGCCCCTGGCGTGGGGAAATGAGGGTAGGAGACGTTGCATAGTTTACTATGAAAATTCCATTCATTGCTCTTCTGCAGTAACACTAGTACTGTAATCCAAGGCTGTTTATAAAGGTACAGTAAACTTTCACTTCTACGAGGTTAGTGAGACACTCATTTACAAGACTGTCTTGTTGCCAAGAGCAAACCACCACCCAATGAGACAGTTAGCTCAGCAGTAAAAGTAAAAGGGGATGATGCAGGAAGCGGCGTTCACACTGGCCCCAGGTGTGGGAGTTAAAGGTTTTGGATTGGATCACTTGAGCTGCCTTCCTGAGGATGGATTTAAGAGGGACAAGATGGGAGACCAAGTAGAGTTGTATTGGGGAACAATCCAAAGTCTGAAGAGGTGTGTTTGATTGGGTTGGTGAATGAATGATATGGATGGCGAGGGAGAAGGAAGAATCCAAGATGGTGCCCAGGCTTTTACACAAACACACAAACCAAATACTGTTTGATTCCAAGGTTGATGGTGATTCCATTAGGATCCCAGGCAAAAGAGGAGGGTTGGAGGGAAAGCTGGTGGGTTGAACTTTAGTTGGAGTGTATCAGAGGAGCCCTGAGACATCCTGGGCGAGATGTTCGGTCAGGAGCTTCATGTTTGATCTTGAAGCTTAGAGAAGTCTTGGCTGCAATGTATTGTCAGAAATGGGTGCTGCTTCACTGTGACAGTAATTGAGGTAACACAGGATAGACAGAATGAAACCATGAAGGAGTTGTTGGAGAGATCCAAAGAGAGCCAGGAGAGGGCAGAGGGCTAGAGAAACGCAGAAGTAGAGTTTAGAGGAATGATGTGGCACAGAGCAGTGGCTCTCAGTCTTTAATGGGCCTATAAATTGCCTGAGAACTTGTAAAAATGCAGATTCCTCTTCAGAAGACCCAAAATAGCCAAAACAATTCTGTAAAAGACCAAAGCTAGAGGACTCACATTTCCTGATTTCAACATTTAACTGCAAACTACAATAATAACAATAACGTGGTACTGGCCTGAAGATAGCTATCTAGACCACTGTAATAGAATTGAAAGCCCAGAAATAAATCCTCTTATATATGCTCACATGATTTCCAACAGGGGGCCAAGAACATTCAAAGGGAAGGACAGTCTTTTCAACATATGGTGCTGAAATGCCTGGATATCCATATGCAAAAGAATGACCTTGGACCCTTACCTCGCATCATATACAAATATTCAAAATGGATCCATGGCCTCAATGTAAGACCTAAAACTATAAAGCTTTTAGAAGAAAACAGTGAAAAGACTTCATGACATTGACTTTGGCAGTAATTTCTTGAATGTGACACCAAATGCACAGACAACAAGGAAAAATAAAAATATTTAACTACATGGAAATATTTCAAATTTTTTTTTAAAAAAACTATCAAATGCCTTTAGTTCCAGATGCTTGGGAGGCTGAGGTGGGAGAATAGATTAAGCTCAGGGGTTTGAGAACAACCTGGGAAACATAGTAAAACTCCATTAAAAAACAAGAACAAGAACAACAAAAACAAACAACCCCCCCAATATCAACAGAGTAAAAAAGCAATCCACAAAATGGGAGAAAATGTTTGTAAATCATGTGTCTGATAAGGGATTTCTGTCTAGACTATATGGGGAGCTCTTATAGCTAAACAACCTGATTAAAAAAGGGACAAAGAACTTGAATATTTGTCCAGAGAAGATACATACGTGGCCAAAAAGCACATGAAAAAATGTTTAGCAACACCATCAGGGAAATGCAGATCAAAATTACAACGGCATGCCACCACACACCTATTAGGATGACTACTGTTAAAGCCAGGAGATAAGAAGGGTTGGCAAGGTCTTGGAGAAATTGAACTCTTGTGCACCATTAGTAGGAATATAAAATGGTGCAGCTGCTGTGGACAACTATATGGTGATCTTTTGAAAAATTAAAAATAGACTTGCCATGTGATCCAGCAGTTCCATTTCTGGGAATGCACATAAAATAGTTGACAATAGGGTCTTTTTTTTTTTAAAGTAGGGTATTGAAGAGATATTTGGTTACCCATGTTTATAGTAGCATCATTCTCATAGCTAAAACACGGAAACGTGTCCATTGGTAGTTGACTGCGTAAGCAAAATGTGGTATGTATTTGTAATACATGCTATTTAGCTTTTTTACTGGCAAGTTATTTTTTCCCTCTCAGTACTGGGGATCAAACCCAGGGCCTCAAGATTGCTGGGCCAGCTCTCTACCATTGAATGTGCCTCTCTACCATCCCCAGCCTCATCAACCTTTTTTAAAGGGAAGAAAATTTTGCTGGGCACAGTGGCATATGCCTGTAGTCCCAGAAACCTAGAGATTGCAGCAAGAGGATTGCAAGTTCAAGGCCAGCCTGGGTGATTTAGCAAGATGCTGTCTCAAAATTAAATAAAAAGGGCTGAGGATGTAGTTCAAGGGTAGAATGTGTGAGGTCCAGGATTCTGGAGGGAAAAAAAAATAAGGTACAGATTAACCTTGAAGACATTATGCTAAATGAAATAAGCCAAACACACACACACACACACACACACCAAATAGTGTTTGATTCCACTTACATGAGGTCAAATTCATAAAGACAGAAAGCAGGTTGGTGGTAACCAGAGGTTGTGGGGAGGAGGAAATGGGGAGTTAGTGCTTGGTAGGTTCAGTTTCAGCTTTGTGGGATGAAGGAGTTCTGGAGATGGCTGGTGGTGATAGCTGTACAATGTGAATGTACTTAATGGCATTGAACACTTAATGGCATATTCAAGATGGTTAAGGCAGCAAACTTTATGTTATATGTGCATTTTACCACAATAAAAAAATGCAGGCTCGAGGGGCCCACCTCCAGATAATCTGGTTTAGTAAGCCTGAGGGTGGACTCCTTGGGCCTCTCTCTCTCTCTTTCTAAATAAGAATCCCAGGTGATACTGGTACAAGGAACCATGGGTACTCATTGTGAAATATTTGCCCAGGGGTCAGTCAGGCCTGGGTCCAAAAAAAAAATTTTTTTTTTTCCTGAGTCGGAGGTTTTGCTGTGTTGCCAGGGCATGGTCTTGAACTTCTGGGTTCAAGAAATCCTTCTGCCTCTGCCTCCTGGGTGCTTGGGTTATTGGTGTGTGCCTCCAGGTCTGGTTTCTGGGTTAAAATCCTGACTCCTGAATCTTGACCCGTGGGATCCTTAGGTGTCTCTCTAGGTGCATGTACTGTTGTGCAGTTTAAATGAGACTATAGCCGTAGGTGATGTGGCTCAGGGCCTGGTGCATAGTAAGAGCTCATTAAACATAGACGTTTATTACTGGAAGTTGAAAGAAAGTGTGATATGGGACAGGGCAGGCTGCTGATCATATAGGTGGTCAGTATAAGGAAGGGGTTTCTAGTGAGCACGTCTCTGCCCAGCCTTTGATCCTTAGCTAGGCTGGTCCCAAATTCCCATCTTCTCAACTCCTCTGAGTTGATAGGACTGGGAGATCCTGCTTCCCTCTATGCAAGTCCACAAAAACTCATGGATCAAATCAGAAGTTCACTCTTTCCCAAAGAGAAATTACTGCCTGAGACACTCGCCCTGTAGGGAGCTGCTTGGGGGCTGAGTAAAGCCATATCAAACTAGGTGAGCTGAGAACAGTCTGAGAGTTTAATGCCTGTGGGCTCTGAGCTTTGCCCAGGCCATTTCACCAACAGGGAAACACCTGCCAGGCAGACCCAACACGTGGGCACCAACTCCTTGGCTTTGTTTCGTGGCCCTACCATGATTTGCCTCAGTGACACCCCTTTTCACTGATTCCTGGCACCCAATGAAGACATCTTTTCTTGAGGGTTCACACCTCCAGCCAGGTCTCTTTGAAGTCCCATCAGGTCTGGGGGCCATATCTCCTCTTGAGAGCAACTTTGTATGCACTGGTCCATGAAGAGTTGGTTTCATAGTCTGAAATTCAAGAACCTTGATTGCCAAGAGCCATGGGGGGGCATCTCCCTGTGCCCCCTCCCTACTTGCTGCTCACACAGAGCTTCAAGATGGAGTGAGTGGATTAAGGATGGAATCTCCATGCACGGGAATACTTTGTAGCTGTTAACACTGATGAGGTACCATGATGAAAAACGTCAATCATATTGTTAAGAGAAAATTTGTGCAGCAATACGTGCAGCATGAACCTTTTATATTTAGACTGTTACGTTTCTCTTTCCTCCCTCTTCTTTTCTCCTGCCCTCCCTTCTTCCTTCCCTTCCTGCCTTTCTGATTTCTTTCTTTCAGTTCACATTTATTCAAGGTCTACTGGGTGCCCAGCACTGTTTTGGACACTAGGATACAGCGGCGGATGATTCCCTGTGCCATGGACTTATACTCTTACAAGGAGAGACAGATTAAAAGAGAAAAAGGCCCAGAATGGCTTGTCAGATGGTGATAAGTGCTTTGGAAAGAAAGAAGACATGAAGGGGCATGGCTAGGGGTACTTTTAAATAGGTTGGCCAGAGAAGGCCTGATGACCTTGAAGGGCAGCAAGGGACTGAGTAATGTAGAGATCCAGAGGAATAGCTCTCTAGTCTGTTTCATACCTTGGTATCTAGATGTGCATCTACTTATCTCCCATTCATTAACTTTGTGCAAATAGAGGCTAAGACTGAGTGAAGACCCATCCATCTACTACCAGGGGCTCCCTCTGGGAATGGATGGGATGGAGTTGTTAGGGTGACTTGTGGCCAGTTTTCACGGGGTACAAAGTTTTGCAAACAGAGAATAATAAACAGAAAAAACAAAGACAAACAAACAAGCAAACAAAAAACCCAACCATTTTATTCACTCTCCAAGAGAAGAGAGGGCCCAAACTCCAAGAGATGTTCTGGCACATAATCCTACGGTTGGGATTATAGGTGTGCACCAATGTACCTGGCTGCCCTGTGTGTGTGTGTGTGTGTGTTGCTGGGGATGAACCTAGGACCTTGCACATGCTAAGCATGTGCTCTACCATTGAGCTATACGCCCAGCCTCCCAGTTCCTTCCTTTTTTTTTTGGTGCTGGGATTGAACTCAGGGACATTCAACCACTGAGCCACACCCCCAACCCTATTTTGTATTTTATTTAGAGACAGGGTCTCACTGAGTTGCTTAGTGCCTCACCATTGCTGAAGCTGACTTTGAACTCACAATCCTCCCAAGCTGCTGGGATTACAGACATGTGCCACCACGCCTGGCCCAACTCCTTCTTTGACCAGCTTCATTGAGGAACAAATGAGACATTTGAGTAGTGACCACAGTGGCTGTACCTACTGCTTAAAAAGGGTTAAATTCCTTTTCCTTCTCTTATTCTTCTCCTCAATCCCAGGCCAGACTTAGGTGTTCGAAAGTGTGTAAGGTAACATGGAGGAATCCTGGATTCACTCGCCTTCCCAGGGGTCTCTGGGAGTCTGTGCCAGGGCTCCATCTTGGGTGCCTATGAGGGCTAACTGGGTCTGGGACTCCGCAGAGACAAAGGAACCCCTTAAGAACTTGTCCACAGGGTCCTAAACCCTCCCGGGCCTGTGTGTGGTTTTGGGCTTCTGTCCTGGACATCATACTCTGCTCCAGACCTCGTTTTTAAAAAAATTATTTTAAATTCTGATACCATCACCCCCAAAAGCTATCTTAAAAGCAGCTCTTTACTTACATTATTATCAAAGTGATCTACGCTTTTTGGAAAATCCAGGAAAGCATGAAGAAAAAAACGTAAGAACTCACCTAGAAAGGATTAAAGTCAACATTGGCTGCATTTTTTCCTGGGCCTTATTTTTATATCTGTAGAATCTCTTTTGTCTCATATAGTCACAATTGAAGCCTCATTGGTTGGTTAAGTGAACAGTATTGGGGGAATGGTATAAAGTGATACAAACATCCCTAAGTGAATTTCCTTTAATTAGTAAATCTCTTGATGTAGACAGAGGGCCTGAAGATTGGAATTCCCCTGGGTTGTTCTTGTACACCCTCTCCTGGGGCATGCTGTCCAGGTTTGGTCTTCTTGAAAGCAGAATAAGACGGGCGGGGGATGTAGCTCAGCGGTAGAGCAGTTGCCTAGCATACCTGGGGGGCTGGCTTCCATCCCAGCACTGAAAATAGATAAGCAAATAAATGAATAAAAGTGCAATGAGAGCCTAAAAATTCTTGTGGATGAATTTGTGTGAAAAATCCTTCTAGATTTTTTTCCCTGAATGTTTTATGGTTGTCTTGCCTACCTATAATTTAAAGCATTTTTTAAGGGACCAGCATCTTTTTAAGATTCTCAACTTAGTTTGTGTTTTTGTACTTTTAAAAAATAATTGCAACAAATAACCCAATCAATAAATGGTATAAGGAACTGAATAGACACTTCACAGAAGAAGAAATATAATCGATCAAAAAACATGAAAAAAATGTTCAACATCTCCAACAATTAGAAAAATGCAAATCAAAACTACAGTAAGATTTCATCTCACTCCTGTCAGAATGGCAATCATCAAGAATACAGGCAACAATAAATGTTGGTGAGGATATGGGGAAAAAGGTACACTCATACATTGCTGGTGGGACTGCAAATTGGTGCAACCACTGTGGAAAGCAGTATGGAGACTCCTCAGAAAACTTGGAATGGAACCACCATTTGACCCAGCTATCCCACTCCTCGATTTATACCCAAAGGACTTAAAATCAGCATACTACAGTCATGCAGTCATGTCAATGTTTATAGCAGCTCAATTCATGATAGCTAAACTATGGAACTAAACTAAGTGTCCTTCAATAGATGAATGGATAAAGAAAATGTGATCTATATATTCAATGGAATATTACTCAGTTTTAAAGAAGAATGAAATTATGGCATTTGCCAGTAATAGAGAATTATGGAGATAGAGAATATCATGCTAAGTGAAATAAGCCAATTCAGAAAAACCAAAGGCCGAATGTTTTCTCTAATATGCGGATGCTAATTCACAGTAAGGTGCCGGGCACTAGAGAAGAATAAAATTACCTTATATTAGGTAGAGGGAAGTGAATGGAGGGGAGGGGAGGGGATACGGGGATAGGAAAGATAGTAGACTGAAACAGACATTATTACTTTATATATATGTGACTGCATGATCAATATGTTCTAAACATGTACACTCAGAAAAATGAGAAATTATATCCCATCTATGTATGAGATATCAGAGTACATAAATGCACTCTACTGTCCTGTATAACTAATTAAAACAAATTTAAAAATAAAAATCATTGCAGGAAAACATCATTGCATAAAATTTACTATATTAACCATTATTTTTAAAATATATTTTTTAGTTGTAGAAGGACACAATACCTTTATTTATCTATGTTTATGAGGTGCTGAGGATCGAGCCCAGTGCCTCACACATGCTAGGCAAGCGCTCTACCACCGAGCTACACCTCAGCCCTTGTCTTAACCATTTTTGTTTGTTTGTTTGATGGTACTGGGGATCGAACCCAGGGGGGCTCTACCTCTGAGCTCCATACCCAGCCCTTTTTATTTTTTATTTGAGACAGGGTCTCACTATGTTGCCAGACTGGTCCTGCCTTGGCCTCCTGCATCACTGGGATTATTGGCATGTGCCATGGAGCCTGGCAGGTATACAGCTCAGTGACGTTAAGCACATGTGTTCTTTTGCAATCATCATCTCCAGAATGCTTTCAGTTTTCTGAAACTGAAGCTCTATTCCCATTCAACAATACCTCCCTGTTTCTCACTGCCCCGACCCCTGGCAGCCACCATTTTGCTTTCTGTCTCTGAGATTTGACTGCTCTGGGTATCTGAGATAAGTAGAGTCATGCAATTTTTGTCCTTTTGTTACTGGCTCATTTCATAAATTCTTTTCTCTCCCTCCCTCCCTCCCTCTCTCCCTCCCTCCTTCCCTTCCTCTCTCCTTTCCTGTGTTGTGGCATGAACTAATCAATATAATCAATAAGTTATAGGTATAGGTTATAGACTATAGGAATAAGATTTTGATAAGTAAGATAAGATAAAGTAATAGATAATAAGCAACTGTAAGACATAGGATTTAAGCCATAGGAAATAAAGTATGAGTAACAAAGGCATAGATAAGGTTAAACCAATATAGCCATAAACAGATATATCAGCATGATCATATAGCTTTGCTTAGGATAAGGACATAAGGTTTAAAGATATTAGTGATAAAATAATAGGTAAATATGTGTGTGTGTAGGCCATAAGTTAACTATAGTCTTAAGTAAGCATTAAATAAGTTACTAATACTGATTGTGTAATACACAATTATAGCTGAGTAATATTCCATTGTGTGTGTGAATGTGTGTGTGTGTGTGTGTGTGTGTGTGTGTATATATATATATATATATATATATATATCACATTTTCTTTATCCATTCAACTATTGAAGGGCACCTAGGTTGGTTCCTAGCTTAGCTATTTGAATTGAGCTGCTATAAACATTGATGGGGTCGAGTTACTATAGTATGCTGACTTTAAGTCCTTTGGGTATATGCCGAGGATTGGGATAACCCAGTCAACTGTGGTTCCATTCCAAGTTTTCTGAGGAATCTCTATGCTGTTTTCCAGAGTGGTTGCACCAATTTGTAGTCCCGCCAGCAGTACAAGTATATCCCCCTCCCCCTCCCCCGCATTGAGGTTGGCTTTGAACTTGTGATCCTCCTGCCTCAGCTTCCTAAGATGCTTGGGATTATAGGCGTGTGCCACCATGCCTGGCTCATTTAATATAATTTCTTTAAGGTTCCTTTCGGCAATGAATTTCCTTCCTTTTCGACAATGAATGACATTCCTTTGTATGCATGTATGCCACCTTTTGCTTATCCATTCATTCCTTGATGGACACTTGAATTGCTCCCATTGTGAGTAATTCTGCCATGAACATGGGTGTGCAAATATCTGAGTTCCTGCTTTCGATTCTGTGGGTTTGTACCCAGAAGTGAAATTGTTGGATCATATGATAATTCTATTTTTAATTTTTAAAGGCATTGACTCAATTTGGTTTTTATAGAAACAACAATTTTCTTTCCCTACCCTCTTCTCTCATGCCCAGCGCTTTAAGTTAGAAAATACAATTTTATTAAACTATAATTGGCATACAACATATGGCACATATTTAAATGTACAACTTAATGTGTTTTGACGTATGTATAGATTTGTGAAGTTATCAGTACCATCAGGACGTCTCTGTTACCTTCAGAAACTTCCTTGTACCTTTGGGGATTACTCTCTCCTGCTCCTCCCTGTCCCACCCTGCTGCTCAAGTCACCGCCTGTGTTTCCTGTCATATTTTGTTTGCATTTTTTCTAGTTCTGTATAAATGGAATAATACAATATTCACTCCTTTTCCCCTCTGGCTTCTCTCAGCATAAATATCTTGAGATTCATTCAAAATGTTGGAATGTATCTCAATTGTCCATTGCTTTTTTTAAAAAAAAATTTTATTTTTATTTTTAGGTGGACACATTATCTTGATTTTATTTTCATGTACTGACTGCTGAGGCTCAAATCCAGTGCCTCATGCATGCTAGGCAAGCGCTCTGCCACTGAGCCACAACCCCAGCCCCCTGTCCATTGCTTTTTATTACTGAGTGATATTCTGTGATGTGAATATAGCACAATTTATTCGTTCACTTGTTGATGGACATTTGGGTTGTTTTCAATTTGGGGCTATTACAGTAAAGTTACTAAAAGCCTATGTGTCAACATGTTTTTCCTTTTCTCTTGGGTAAATACCTAGTCGTAGAATGGTTCAGTCACATATAGTAGACGTGTGTTAACTTTTCAAGAAAATGCCCCAAAAATGTTTTCCAAAATGGTTGTGCCGTTTTACATTTCCCCAGCAGTGTATGGAGAGTGAGAGTCCCGACATCTCCATATCTTCACCGACACTTGTTAATTTGGGCCATTCTGCGAGGCATGTGTGGTATCTCATCATAGTTTTAACTTGCATTTTATTAATGACTAATCATGTTGAGCATTTTGTCACATGCTTTTTTGTTATCCATATGTCTGCTTTGGTGATGTGTCTGTTTAAATTTTTGCCTGTTCTTTTTTATTGGGTTATTTTCTTATTTTTGAATTTTGAGAGTTCTTTCTTCTGGATTCTTGGAACCTGGGTCAGGCTGTCTGTTACAAATAACCACTATTGCCCTGACCTGGCTTAAGCAGTGAGGACTCCTTTTGTGTGGCGTGCGGACAAGTCATTGAACTTCTTGGAACCTCAGTCTCCTCATCTGTAAAACAGGCTGCAATTTTAGCTACCTCCTGCCATTCCTGGGGAGCCCATGGGTGCTCACAGGCTTTGTGCACTGTAGGTCATTGACACCCAGGGGATGGCTGCTTAACATCCCCATTCAATGTGGAGAGAAAGTAAAGTTCTTCCTCTGCCAGGGACAGCCAAGGTAGAGATTTCTCTTGAGCCCAGATTCCTGTCAACAACAACAACAACAACAACAAAACCTGAAAGAGAAGGGAAAGAATAGACTGGGAAGCCACAGGCAATCGCAGTGGGCTTGGAAGGCTTGGGTTTGAATGCGCTGCTATAAATGGTTTATGCAAATGAGATGGAGGAGCTCTTTCCCCTGCTGATTTAATCCAGAGGAGAAGCTGGGAGGGAGCCGGGTGCAAGGCTTGCAGCATCTCCTCCTGGGGTCCTGCAGGGGGATCTGGGATCCTCTTCTGCTGCCTACGGGGAAGATGATCAGATAAGCCTCTGTGTTCCGGTTCTTCACTATTCCAGGACACACCTGGCTGCTCAGCTTCTTGGCGTTTTCTGTCTGAGTGAGCACCAGTTGGTGCTGCCAATAGAATCAAGAGAACGGGGAGGGTCACCTCTGGGGTGGCAAGGTCATGGGCCAGGCAATCTGTCAACTATGGGTCCAAAGGGACCTTGAACATCATGGCTGGGACAGTGACCTCAGGGCTGCAAGCTGGCCTGGAGAAGGGACGAATGGGGGCAAAACAAGGACCATGCCATCAGTCTCAGCCATTCTTCCTCTTCTTTTTTCCTGCATAAAATATACTTTGAGCATCAACAAGTGCCCACCATGTTAGGTGCTGGGGATCCAGAGATTAAAAGCTCCCTGTCTGGCCTCAGATTTGCTGCCTGTATGGGAAGGGGTCTCTTGCTGTCGCTGTAGAGCTGGGGCTGCACAGAGGACATTGGATATGATCTCAGAAGAAAGACCCCTCTGAATCAAGAGGTGAAGGTTAATCAGGAGTTTTCTTTTTTTTGGGGGGGGGGGTACTGAGGATTGAATCCAGGCGTGCTTACCCACTGAGCCACATTCCCAGCTCTTTTTTTTAAAAATATTTTTGTAGATGTATGGACCTTTATTTTATTCATTTATTTATATGTGGTGCTGAGAATTGAACCCAGTGCCTCACACATGCTAGGCAAGTGTTCTATCACTGAGCCACAGTCTCAGCCCCATCCCTAGCTCTTTTTTGAATTTATTTAGAGACAGGCTCTCACTAAGTTGCTTAGGGCCTCGCTAAGTTGCTGAGGCTGGCTTTGAACTCATGATTCTCCTGCCTCAAACTCCTGAGCCGCTGGGATTATAGGCATGCTCCAGCTGCATCCAGTTTAAATAGGGAATTTTGAGTGAACATTTTGGGAGAAGGGGACTCCAGATGAAGGGACAGTACTCAGAGTCATGGACACGCAAGATGTGGCCATGTTGACATACGGGGCTCATATGCATGGAGTACCTGGGGTGGGGGGTGTCGAGGGAGATGAGACCAGACACATGGGCTGGGGCCAGTTCACAGAGGACCTTGAATGCTCCCCAAAGTGGGTCAGGTTCATCCTGAGGTGCTCAGGAGCTACTGAGTCAGCCTGGCTGTCCTGAGGAGGGGATGGAGTTTGGAACATTGTCCACATCAGGATGATGCTGGTGGCCTAAGCTGTGGGAAAATTCAGAGGATGGAAGGACAGGATGAATATGGGAGGGACACAGTGACCGCTTGAACAGGGCTACACTAGACCTCTGGCCTGGATCATAGAACCCAAGGGGCGGGCCATGGAACCTTGGTTCTGGGGGGCCCATGTTGGATGGGGTCAGGAAGGGGACTTGGAGGCAGTGAGACCCAGCTGAGAGCTGGCTGGTCCTTGACGTCCCACCAGACCTTGGTTGAGGGACTCCTGCTTTAGGTGAGTCCGGAATTCCTGATTGTCTCCCTGAAAAGACCCCCTCCCAACCCCCGGATGCAGGTAACTTCTGGTTCAGAACTAAAGATGGACGAGTCCAATGTGTCCACTTCACACACGTGAGAACTGCAGCCCCAGGAGGGCACTGACTTGCAGGTGGTGTCACAGCTAAGAGAACAGACCCCTAAGCAAGGCCTAATTTAGCCACCTCCCTTCACTGGCCCTGAGAACAAGGAGATCTCTCTTCTCTGAAGGGGAAGGGTGTTTGGCTAAGCAGGGTTGAGGGTGTGAAGGTCGGGTTTCTGCTTAGAGAGGGAGGGAGAGGATCCCTAGGAGAAGACCCCCAGCTCCTATAGGAGGGGCATTAACCTGCCTCCTGAGTCCTTACCCCATGGAGAGCAGAACTGAGGAGGCATTAAAAGAGATACCCTCCCGGGGTCCCCCAACACACAAACATGGTACCAGGCTCTCACAGACTTTCCCTGGTGGAATTTTGCCCCAGCCTCAGGGTCTGCCGGGACCCCAGGAATCCTGACTCCCTGGGAAGGCTTCACCATCTAAACTTTGATCCCCCCAGCATTGTACTGGTTGCTTGTCGGATCCTGGGCTTCAGGGCTGGAGGCAAGAAGAGAGGGAAGAGGGGTGGCCTCTTAGGGGTGGAGCCTGATAGGCTATTGGAGAGAGAGAGAGGGAAGGATGGGGCAGTGGATAGTATGCACAATGGGAGATGGGGCAGTGACAGGAAGTGGTTGCAGGAGGCAAATGGGTGTCCTGCCATAGTGTTTGCTGGAGGTGGCTGCCCTTCCTGGGGTGTCCTTTGGTTAGGAGGACCATCGTCTTGATAGTTGCTTTGATGGGCCACATAGAAGCCACCATATGCGCATGGTGCCCTGTCTTTAAGGACCCTGTTGGGGAGGGCTGTGGGGTGTGAGATTGTCTGGGATTTGTAGTCAAAGCCTGAGTCTGGGACTAGAGCTGGAAGTGCGGTAGTGGGGGACAAGGTTCTAAAGAGGATGATACCACTGCACTTGGCTTAAGCAGACTGCTCAAAGGAAGGACAGTTGGCCGCATGAAGCCCAGGGTGCCACCCAGCCTTGGGTGGCTTCAGCTGGCTGGAGCCCTGGCTGTAGAAAGGGTGGGTAGTGGGAGCCTTGGCTGAGCTTCAGGGCCTGAGGTGAGTATATGAGTGTGCGTCGGGAGGGAGGGGACGGCTCTGTCCTCAAGAGGAGGGTTTTATCCTTGTCACCCTCACCAGCTTTTCTCATAATCTTGCAGACCCGGGGGATCAGCCAGTGTGTTTCCGCTTCTCTGATGCATCAGGCTCTGTCTTGTGCCAGCACATATGTCCTATCTCCTATGTCACTCTGGGTCTCCTTGTTGTGCCGCCTCTCCTCCCACCATAAAAGTCTCCTTGTCTGCCCTTCCTCGCCCTCCCCAGCAAGGTTATACTGAAGCGAGCAAGTCTTATGAATGCAGATGCTGGTAATTTGTCACTTGTGATTGGGACAAGGACTAGCTTCAAGTTTAAAATTCATCCGTTCTGATCAAAGGCAGAGCACTAACCCAGGTGACAAGGGACAATGCTTAATCTACTTAGTGGAACCGCTGCTCCCCAGCACTCTGGCAGAGCATTTGCACATACGGCACGCATGCGCTGACACATGGAAAACTAGGAGCAGCCGAGCGTGGCGGTCCCAGGGGTGCTGGTGTGCAGGTGGGCGGGGTCTTGCTGCTGCGCCTCTGCCGCTCCTGGCTGGAGCGCTCACATCCCACCCTGAATCTCCTCGCTGGGACCTCAGCCGCTCCGGGTTTCACCTTCCTGTCTTCTCTGGGTCTCTGGACAGTTGCCAGACAGCGTGCCTTACAGACGTTGTGTCATTCTGTCCTTAAGTCCTGTGCCGTTTTAAGTCCATCTTGGCAGAGGGAAAGGCGAGGCTCACAAAGCCCAGTGGCTAATCCAGCCACACAGGGGTAGAGCTGGCCTATGTGACCTCAAGGCCAGAGCACCCAGGCTCCATACGGGTGGGGTGGGTCCATCCATCCACGCTTCCTGGACAAAGATCTTATCACGGGCAAATGTTTGCTTCCTGCTGGGGGCTCTGTGGGTGTGGGCTGTGTCTGGCACACGCTGTCCTGGGAAGAGGCTCCTGGTTTCTTCCTTGTTTGGTCCTTTTTGCCCAGCACGGACCCTCTGTCTCATCCCGGCTGACCTGGCTGACCAAGGGGCTAGAACCAGGGACCATGAGCAGGTGTGTTTATGTGTCTTGGAGGGTCCCAGAAGGGGTGGCCTGGCAATGGTCCTGGGGCTTGGAGGAGCCAGGAGGGGCACCCAACTCACCCAACTGCCTGCAGCTTTCTCAGATTCCCTTCCAGTCCCCGCCCCCGCCTCTGCACCTGTTGTGTTCCCGTCATTCTGGGCGGCTGGCAGCTGTTACTGCTGGGGCACCTGTCCCAGACCCAGCCCTGGCTGGTTTCTCTGAAGCATGCAGCTTGCGCCCTGTGTGCTTTGTCCTCATCTCTGTGGCTTTCTCTTCCAGACCATAGGCAGCAATCGCACCCTTGTTCCGTTTGTGGGTATGGGAAGAAGTTTGGGGGTAGGGTTCCATGTTCTCCAGCACCGGCCCAGCCTAGTAAGTCAGGAGAGGGAAGATGTCCCTGGCAGGTCAGCCTTAAGCCCCAAATATCAGGTGACTTACCAGCTCAATCAAATTATCCCTTGTTCTGGGTGAAAAAAACAATATGGTAGCAACCAGAAGCTGCCTCCTAGATCTTCCCTGCAAGGCCACCTCCCCTCCCTGACCTTTCCAGACACAGTCACTTCTCCTACCTCATAAAAGAGAAGTGAGCTCCCTTGTCCATTTTTTAAAAAGATTTATTACCAGGGATTGAACCCAGGGGCGCTTAATCTCTGAGCCTTATCTTTAGCCCATTTAAAAATTTTTTTTTTTAGAGACAGGGTCTTACTAAGTTGCTTAGGGCCTTGCTAAATTGCTGAGGTTGGCTTTGAACTTGTGATCCTCCTGCCTCAGTCTCCCGAGCTGCTGAGATTACAGGCATGCACCACTGTGCCCGGCCCATTTTGTCTTCTTCACCTCCAGATGCCCTGGACTATGCGTCATACTAAGCACAGCACCAGAAGACAGTGATCCTGTGTTCAAATCCTCCTTACCCTACCAGCTGTGCAACCTTGGGTAGGTCTACAATTTAGTAGGCCTTCTTTGCCACATCTCTAAAATGGGCATAAGTCTTCTTTGTCCTCTTGAAGGCAGGGACTGGACCCAATTCTCTCTGGAGGATCTTTCCCTTTAGAGATCTCTGTCTCTGAGCCTGAAGGTTTCTATTGCCCAGTGAATTTGTTCAATGTTATATTCTGCGGTTGCTGGTTCTGTCTTTAACTGAAAGTTCTAAGAGGTCAGGTTTAGGATGCAGATGAGGATGCTGGGCCTTGGGGGAACATGGGGGAGATAGGACTTGGCAAGGAAAAAATTGAGCTGGGTAGCCCACCATTGAAGCCAAAATGGTGCCCAAGATTCAGGAGGAGTTGGCAGAAGGGGGTCAGAAGGCAGGGAGGTGAAGGCAGAGCAGGGACAGCTCTGGGGGTGGCTGCAGTTTGAGAGCTGACTCGGTTCAGAGAGCCAAGGGGAGTGAGATTCCAGGTAAGGTCAGTGGGCAGTTGCAGCTCCACTGGACGGGAGTGGATTTCTTCTGAACCCAGTAAGGATTTTGTCAGGCCAGGGAGTCCCCAAGGGCACAGCTAGCTGTTGTCCTTATGTCTTCTCTTCCTCAAGCAAGAGGAGTTCATGCTCTTTGGCATTTTTTCTGGATAGAGCATGAACTTGGATGTCAGGCAGGGCTGGGTTTAAAGCGCAGTTCAGTAGAACCCCCAGTAGAGCCTTCCTCCCCTCAGTAGAACCTCCCCTCAGTAGAACCTCTCACGGCCTTTGCAAAGTGTAGCTACCAAACGGAACACTGCGGGGATTCAGCCAGAGCCGAGGAACCTCACTCCTTGATCCCAGCAGAGCATTCAATGGGATCTGGAATCATGTTTCCTGGCCCATCTGCTGAAGGATTTCCGAAGGGTGGGGCTGGGTCTTGCTCACCAGCTGGTCCATGGTGAATGCCTGGTGAATGAATGATGCAGCTCAGTGGTTTGCTCACCCCTTTTAGTAACAGAATCCTTCAACCAAATGAACCCTCATGTGATGCCCCAGTGAATAAAGCAGGAGGGGTGCATCTCTGTCTCCCTCTGGAGAGGCCCTGGACACCGCGCGGGGAAGGGGTAGAGAGGGAAGCTGCAGACATAGGGACACGGCTACTTCCTGTTGAAAACAGGGCAATGGAGTATGGAAAGCCCAGGTAAGCCTGCTGGGAAACCCCTTGCCCCGTAGGGCTGGGATGGTCGGGAGCCACCCACACTGCCTCCCAATCCTCTATTCTCTTCTTGCTCAGGTGTCCAGACAGAGGGCTCCTGAGCCAGTCCACTGTGGACTCCCAGCTCTTGAGCCCCCACCTTCCCCTCCCTCTGGCTTAGTTACTTTCCCACAATCGTGTTTCTGGAGAATTACATGAATTCAGTTCTATTCGTGGGCATCTGCTCTGTGGGGGCATGATGCTAGGCCCGAGGGCAGCCAAAGTAAGCCAGGCGCAGGCCCGACCCTGCTGGATGCCACTGCTCTCTGCTCTGGCACTTCTTGCCTCCTTCCACATGTACCCCCTACCAGATGGCAGAGTGACCTTTTTGAAATGCAAGGCTAGTCTTGGTTCCTCCCTATTGAAACCTGTTAGGGGTTCCCTATTGTGTTCAGGAAAAAGGCTGGTTTTTCCACCCTGCTTCCTAAGGCCTTCCTGGTGTATCCCCAGCTCATCTGGACTTGCCAACAGCAACTCTCTCAGGCTCCTCCTGTTGACCTTGCTCCAGCTGTACTAACCTTGCTTCTCAAATACACTGGGCTCCCTTCGCCCCAGGGCCTTTGCACATGTTGCACTCATTCTCTGAAGTATTCTGTCTATCAACCTATCTCCACAGCACATAGACATTAGCATGTTTTCGGCATTTTTTTTTAATATTTATTTTTTAGTTTTCTTAGGTGGATGCAATATCTTCATTTTTTAATTTTTATGTGGTGCTGAGGATCAAACCCAATGCCTCATGTATGATAGGCGAGCGCTCTACCACTGAGCCACAACCCAGCCCTCACCGTTGCTCTTCCTGAAAGCCTGCCCTGAGTCCCCCCAGAACCTTGCCTCTTTGTTTCAGAGCACTTTTCTAGGATTGTGATTCTAAGTTCCTTATTGAGGCTACTTGATAAATGTGTTTCTTTCAGGACTATAACAGCCCGCTCTGCTTCTCATGGATTATCATTGCATCCCCAGTGCAAAGCTTAGTGTCTGCCACATAGGTGCTCAATAAATGTGGATGAAGTTGTATTAAGTTGTCAGCATGCACCCAGGGGAAGCTGAGACAGACAGACAAGGCCCCAGCCAGGCTGTAGCTGTCTCTGTGTAGGATGGAGCAAGACAAGCAGTAGGAGAGGTAGAGCTTGGGTTCAGAGGAGAGACAAGTTCCAAGATGGGGACACTCGCTGTAGCTGGGGCCCTAGGGAGGCTTCCTGGAAGAGGCATTCCTGGATCTGGGTGGCTGGAGAAGGGACACCCAAGTGGCAATAAGATGGGAGCCAAGGTGAGAGGGAGGCTGGTGTGGGGGAAGGACTGGTATGCAAGGGCCCAGCCAGGTGCATTAAAAGGCAGGTGGGATGAGGGAATGACTCTCCTGCTATAGGAACAGCCTCCAAAGAAACTTTGTTCTACCACAGTTTCCTTATCTGTAAAATGGGCATTAAAAATAAACCCATTTCTTGGTCTTGTTGAGAGGGTTGAATGAGTTCATCCTTGCAGCATGCTTAGAGCAGTGCTGAGCACACAGCAAGGCCTTGTATTTGGTATTAATATAATTGTCATCCACAAAAGGAGTTTGGGTGACTTCCTCTTGGTCAGACTGCCTGAGCCTCCCACCCCGACAAGAAGTGCCCATGTGCATGTGAGTGCATAGCCGGGAGCCAGCCTGTGCCTGTGGAAAGGGGGTTGCTTGGGTAAGACCAAGCTGCAGCTTCTCCCAGGGAGAGGTCTCTGGCAGCATGCTGGGCTCTGGGCACTTCCACCCAGGGCCTGCTCAGCTTCTGTGGCTCACCCCAGGTCAGGCCTGAATGTCCCTCCCTATTTTCTCTGCCCCTCCCCCCCAGGACCTCACAGGGGATGGCAGCAGCAGGGTCCTGAGCTGAGGACCCAGGGCCCAACACAGTCCCTCACAGCAGCCAGGCCTCTGAGTTCCATCCTACGTGGGGCAGCCCCTGCCTGTCCCACGGCTCCTTCCCCAGCCCCCAGCCCTCTCTTCTCCCATCCAGACTTTTCCCAAGGGCTTGGGGCCAGGCTAGAGCCTGGGAGGAGGGATTTGTGCTGTTGTTTGGGAAAAGGCCACTATCCTGAGGAGACCCTGTGATGGACAGTGAGATCGTCCCAGAGACCCGGCTTGGTGTCTTTTGCTCCTCTCTGAAGAACTGCAGCAAGCTCCTTAGCTGCTCAGAACCTCCACTTTCTTTTCTGCAAAATGGATTCAATAGTAGCCCCTCCAACCTAGAATAAACATCAGGGGGTGCACTCCCAATGATGATTTGGGTGCCAGTGTCATTATTTGCTTGCTTTGGGTTGGAGGGGCCTGCCTTCCCGGCCTCTCTCATTCCATCTTGTCTGCACCTTCCCCTCTCCTCCAAGTGTGGGGTGCCAGGTTCTGCACCTTAAGATCTCTCCAGAAATTGCAGGAGTCTGGTAGGAGAATGCGTGTGGTGTGGTGAGTGTGTGCAGGGTATGTGTGTAACCATTGACTCTGTGCCTGGTAGGCAGGAAGTTGCTAGGTGTGCATGGTGGTGGATGCCTGCAGGAGCTTATGAGACATGTTTGTGCATAACCATTGACATGATTTAGGTGTGTAGTGCAGGTCTGTGTTGCTCTCTGTGTGTGTATGTACATGCACGATAAAAGGGACAATTTTTTCCCTTTTCAGGGTAGGATTGGGGGGGATGGTCCCATTTCTTGGGAAATGAAAGCCTGAATTCTGGTGCTAGATTACCTAGATCTGCATCCCCGACCTGCCCCCTTCTAGGTAAGAAATCTGTGTCTCAGTCTTCTCACCTTTAAGATAATACTCCTTTAAGATAATGGTACCTGTCGATAATAGCGGTAATACTGGCCTCATCATTCAGCCCGAGAGGACCAAAGGAGTTAACGACTGAAAAGTGCTTGGGGCAGAGCCAGGAAGAAGACAGACACTGTTAGCTATGCGTGAAGAAGCTCCTCTAGCTGGACTGTGAACACCCTTGAGGGAAAGAAGGATTTCTGTTTTGCTCCCTCCCTGCACCCTTCCTAGCCCCACTAGTCCCATATTTGCATGTAGTAGCTTGTGACAAAGGCCTGGTGAGGTGTCTTTGTGTGTCACTACATCCATAGAATGATGCTAGTGTGTGTGATGGGGGTGTGTGTGTGTGATGGGTGTGTGTGTGTGTGTGTGTGATGGGTGTGTGTTTGTCATGGGTGTGTGTGTGTGTGATGTGTGTGTGGTGTGTGTGTGTGCGCGCGCGCGCGCGCCCGCCCGCGCGGCTGGGGCATCTCCAGCTCTGGAGGGCTATTTCAGGAAGCCTCCAGTCTCCTCCTCCTTATGTAAATAAACATGACAGATCCCCTCGCCTGTACCAGCGCGGGGGCGGGGAGGCTCCGAGTGGGTGGGAGCGGGAGGCGGCCGTGAGCAGGGCCAGGGGGTGTGCATGCGTGTGTGGCCGGTTGGCGGGCGGGCGTGTGCGTGCGGGAGGGAGCGCGTGGGGACGCAGGAGGGGCCGCTCGGCCCTGCCATGCCGGCCGGCCGCGGGGGAGGGCTGGGGGGAGGAGGAGGGGAGCTGGCGCCCGGGGCGGCTTGGTGACGAGGCCAGCCGGCCAAACGGTGGTGGCCGTGCTGTCCTGTCCACTGCCGGAGATGGGGGGACAGATCACCCGGAGCACCCTCCACGGTAAGGCCCCAGCCGATCCTAGGGGTCCGCCCACCCCCAACCTGGGGACCACCTGGGAGGCTGGGACCGAGGGGCACTGGGACTCAGGGCTTGGTCATCCCCCTGCCTCCTCATTGGTTGGTGGGCTCCAGGGCTGCGAGGGGCGCCTTTGAGTGGTAGGCACTGGAGTGGGGAAGCAAGAAGGGCTGGGAGTGGAAAGGTCAGGCAGCTGAGTCCCCCTACGGAGTCTCCGCGTTCTGCTCCCAGGGTGTTGATCAGCTCCCAAGTGGGATGTAAGGTCTTGGGTGTCTCCCCACCTCTCCACGGCCTGAGGCAGACCACAGCTGGGGGCTACATGTGGGCTATGGAGGTGGTGCTCTGCTCCTTGATGGAGCTGGAGAGAATGCGTGGCACACACATGTGTGCACCAGTGTCTGTGCTCATGAGTGTGCACTGGAGGTGTCTGCGGGTATGTACCTGTGCTGGCTTGCGTCTAAGCACATGAGTGTGCTAGTGACAGCTCACACAGTGCCTGGGTTTTCAGAGTGTCAGAACTTCTGATCCTTGGGGCCCCCTCCACTGTGAGACTGACAGGAGTGCAGGGGAGGGGGCTGGCTGGCTTCTCCTCTCATCCCTCTGGCTCTAGAGCTGTGGTCTTGGAAGCAACATGGCTGATGTGGTACCAGACCCAGGAAGGGGAAGGCTTCCTCAGGACTAGGAACTGGGGTCCTCTACAAAGTGGCTGGTGACAGAAAGCACGCTGACGGTGGGAAGACCTTGCCACACTCCCCTGAGCTCCTTCCCTTGGACTCCACAACTCCATCTGCTGAGTCTGCTGGGCATCCAGGGACCTGGGAAAGGCCCAGGCAGGAAGAAGGGTGGTAGCAGAAGCCATTGGGAAGCCGAGCCTGGTGACCAGTTGGCATCCCCCTTCTAGGCTCTGAACTTTGGGACTATAAATTTTAATTTAAAAAGAAAAGGCAGAGAAAGACATGGGAAATGCAAATCATTGGCTCTCTTAAAAGGAAATTTATTTTGTCCTGGGCACGGAGGGCCAAGTGACAGATGGAAGGCCCTGGAAGACACATAATCCGGAGTCAGCCAGGGGCAGTGCCATTGGCCTGGGCCTTGGCCCGAGACTTGGGTTGGGCTGACCTGGGCCTGGCCTATCCGTCTGTGGGGTGGGGGTTCTTTTCAGGGCTCGCTGTTGGCAGAGGGTCTGGAGCCGCCTGACATTTTCCACTGGAGTCAGACTTGGGCAATCTCGTGGCCTGGGAAGGACAGAGAGGCACTCAGTGCAGGCTCCGGACGCAGTACATGGCCCTCCAGCTGCTTCCAAGCACAGCATCACAGCGGCCAGAGGACCCCGAGAGCTCCCGAGCTCATGATCTGGAGTGGACGAAAGAGGGCAGGGGTTGTGATGAGGGCAAGGGTCTTCCTGAGCTTCCGTGTTCTCCTGTGTCTGTGGGGTAGCCCCATCAGGTGAGCCTGAGGGTCACATGGATGGATGTGAGCAGGGAATTTGGGGAAAATCAGGAGGGCTTGCCTTCTGAGCCCAGGAGACACAGTACTGCCTTCCATATGCCCCATTTCCCTGGGACAGGAGGATGGCGTGGGTGGGCATCCAGGCTGGGTGTCCCTAGGTGAGTGTTAATCAGATGCCCTATCTGCCTGCCTCTGTCTCAGGCTGGGTGTCCCTAAGCTGGCCCCAGCCACTGCCACCACTGCCATCCACATCAGTCTAGGGGGTGTGGTGCCCACACAGCCCCTGCCAGAACCCCTGCCTGCACGTCCTACGCGTCTGCATTCGTGCCCACCCTGTATGCACACACCAGCTACTTGGTGGTTTTGCTTCCTGGGAGGGGCGTGGGGCCAGTGTGAGGTGCAGGGCTTGGCTCCTTCTTAGCGGTGTTTCGGCCTGCACAGACTCCCCAAAGACACGTTGACGTGGTCCTAGATTGTATTTCCTCTGTGGCCCTGGGCTTTTGGTTTGCTTAAAGCCCCCAAATTTTGGATTGCTGGGCTATGGTGGATGAAGGGGAAGTGGCAGAGACTGACTCAGGACTCTAGGGTGGTGGTGGCATGATCTAGTTCTGTGCATGAGGGTGTGTTTTGGGTCTCTGTGTGTTTGGTGTCCACAGAGTGTGTTTTGGGTCTGTCTTTGTATACACACTTGTCTGTGTGTTGAAGGGATTGTGTATTGTTCTGTGTTTCCATGTGAGCAGCCACATTTGTGGTATATTCTGTGCCTATGCTTCTGTGTGTGTGTGTGTGTGTGTGTGTGGTGAGGCTGCTGGTGAGGAGTCAGGCTCCTCTGGGACCAGCCTGGCAGGGGACTCACGGGGGAAATGAATTCCCAGTTGGAAATGGTTTGGGCAGTGGCAGGCTTGATCTCTTTAATCAGGCAGGTTCCCAGAGCTGCTCCTGGTCTTGTGGGCAGGCTGGTGGGGGTAGGGTGGGGGCTCACAAAGGGAGGCAGCAGTGGTTCTGAGATGCCCCCTCTCCTCTCCCTGACCCCCTCTTCTTTTCTCTTCACTTTCTATTCTTCCTCAGCCACCTCCCTTAGGCACTCCCTCCCAGGGCAAGGGGCGGACCACTGCTGAGGGACTGACACTTGGATAACACCTGTTGCACACTCAGACATGTCAATCCCAGCTTTGTTTCTGGGTTTCACAAACCTGAGTGCTGGGGGTGCCAGGGTTCAGTGACCTGAGATATTGGTTCCTACTCCCTCCTTTCACAGAAGGGGATGCTGTGCTCTGGAAAAGGAAATGGCTAGCTAAAGTCATGCAGCTGGTGACTCAGAGGGGATGCCAGGCCTTGTCCTATCAGGATGACTCCCTACTTCTCCTTCTTGGGTTCCTTAGTCCTCAAGCCAGCAGCGGGGGCGGAGGCATCCCATGGTCTTATGAGCCCTGAGATTAGTGCGGAGGGAGCCACCAGTTTCCCAGCAGCAGTGGTGGGGGCTTAGGCCAAGGTGAGCTCCCTGGAGCTTGGGGGCGTGCCGGTGACCTTCTGTGCACAGGCACACCCGCATCCTACTGGGCCTGCAGGCTCTAGAAGGGCAGGTGGTAGGCTTACCCAACTCCATGTTCCCTTAACTCAGCTCAGTGCTCGGTGCTCAGTGGACACCAGCAGGTACTCAGTCAGTGGGGAAGTGGGAAGCATGTGGGGTACTGCTGCCTGCTGGAGCTGAAGGGGTGGGTGTCAGGGAGAAGAGGTGAGATTGAGCTGCACAGCTGGGTGACGAGGCCAGGCAAGGTGCAGAGAGGAAGGGGAGTTGGGGCAGTTGTTCTGGGTGAGAGTCGGCTGCTCTGCTCTTGTTGGCTGTGTGTTTTAGGGTCGCGGTCCCTTCGTCTGCCCAAGTCTCAGCATCCTCATGCATGGACTGGGGATGGCAAGGTCTTCCTGCAGAGGTGTAGCAAGGGTCCAGTGGACTAATGGGCGCCGTGGCAGGGCACTGGCCTGTGGTAAATGGGGTCAGGCTTTCATGAAGGTTTTGTGGAGGTGCCTCAGGCCTGGGTGTGGTTGCCCCTGCACCTGCAGCCACGGCAGGCCCCAGGACAGTGTTCCCGGAGTGCTCATGTCCCCTATTAGGCACTCCCACCATCTGTGTGTATGCATGCACTCAGGCGGGGGAACTCAGGGTGGAGGTCTGTGTGGCAGGGTGTTTTGATGTGAGTCATGCCTCCCCTCATTGTCTCAGGCCTGGCCTGGTGGACTTTGGAGAGGTACTGGGAAGACAGGGACAGGAAGCTGAATCATCCAGAATCCCCTTCTGGAACCTTGAGGTAGGAAAAGGGAAGAGGAGGAGGACTGGTCTGCCTCCCAGCAGTGAGGATATTCAGAGGCACAGCTGCCTGCACATCTGGCTGCTGGGAATGGCAGATTGGGTGTCATAGTGTGTGAGAGAGGCTTGGTTTGGAGATGCACTTGGCTATGGAGGTGGCAGTCGTCTGTTCCTGGACACACTCCTTTCCCCACCTGGGCATCATGTTCTGTTCATTCTTCCAGGCAATATGCAGTCAGGTGCTCTGGGGAGATGATAGGGTGCTAACGTGGCTCCTCACTCTGGGTCTTAAAGATTGAAGGTGTGTGCACAAGGGCTGAGAGGTCAAGGAGAAACTGGCTTGGGTGGAGTGGAAGGCTCAGGCAGGGGAGAGGGTGCTGAGCACACTGGTGTAACAGATCTGAGTTCAGGACTGAGCCCTGCCCCCTTACAGCTATGTGACCTTGACGAGTCACTAGTTCTCAGAGCCTGTGTTTCCTTATCTACTAAACGAAATGATCAGTACTGCATTAATTATCTATTGCTGTACAAACCTTAGCAGTTTAAACAACAAACATTCAACTATCTCACCTTCTGTGGTCAGGAATCTGGTGTGGTTCACTAGGTGCTCTCGAGAGGATGTAATCATATTGGCTGGGGCTATAGCCTCATCTGAAGGCTCACCTGGAGGGCAGCCATTTCCATGCTTACTCAGTTGTTGGCATTCTTGGTCCCCCACAAGATGGGAGTCTCCATGGGGCCTCCTGTGATATGGCAGTTGGCCTTCCCAGAGGGAGCAGCTCCAGAGAGGCCAGGGAGAGTGACCAAGATGGAAATGATGGTGTTTTTGATAACTTGGTCTTGGGATTGACATGCTTAACTTCGGCTGTATTTTTTCTCTAAAAGTGAATTTTGGGTTCAGCCCACACTTGGGGGGGAAGGAGTCCACATAAGGGCAGGAAGGCCATGAGGAGGATGGGATCAGTGAGGCCACAGTACGGGTGGCTTCCCACAGATTGGGATTGGGAGGGCAAGTCAAGTTTGGATATGAAGGGCGGGTGCAGTGTCTGGTATACAAGAAAGATCAACACACACAGACTTCCTTTCTCTTCCTTTTTCCTTGCATATTGAAGGGTCCCCTACCACCACATCCCCAGTCCTTTTTATTTTTTGAGACAGGGTCTTGCTAAGTTGCTTAGGGCCTCACTAAATTGCTGAGGCTGGTCTTGAACTTGGAATCCTCCTATCTCAGCCTCCCTAGCCACTGGGATTACAGATGTGAGCTACTACACCTGGCTGAAGGTTCTTGAGCATGCACAGCTCTAGTCAGGGGTGTGGGCTGGGATCTTGGTGCTGGGCAGAGGAGGAAGCTACCCCGTTTATTCCCTCTGTTTTGCAATGTGTCCACTGGCCACTAGAAAGGGCAAGGCACAAAGTGAGTCCTACCTGAACACCTGCTAGTTGCACAATAGATGGAAGAATCAAACTGGCAATTCCTTCAATAGCTTTTGTTGAATACCTGCTATGTGCTCAGAGCTAGGCACTAGGGAGATAGCAGTTAAAAAAAAAGAAAGAAAGAAAAAAAAAAAGATGATGTTCTCTGCCTCCAGGAGGCTCACAGTCCATCAGGGGGACAGACAGGCACAAAGAATCCTGCAGCCTTTCCCAGCCAGGAAACTGCTTTGCAGAATATGGAAACTGGTCTGAGTTGTCTTTCTCAGTCTCACAAGGATGGTGTTCTGGATACAGAAGAGCCAAGTCAATGCAGTGTGCACACAATCCCTTGGGGGATTGTAAGGAACCAGGATTGGGAAAGTCTACTTGGTGATGGATGCTCAGCTTGGGGGCATGGAAGTCCCCACAGGTCCAGAGCAGTGCCCCTAACCAAGTTTGGGGGTTGGAAAGGAATTGAGGTCGGCTTGATAACTGAGAGAAAGGCAGGTACGTGGTGGGAAGGGGATGGAAAGGTTTGCAGCTGAGAAATGGGCTTTGGCCACACCTGGAGGGAAGAGCAGTCAAAGGGCCCCTCCAAGGAGACCAGGAGGCTCACTTCTGCCCAGGTTTGCAATCACCCCTGTCACCCAAGTCCCCTCCCAATGGCCCTCCTGCCTTCAGTCAGGGGTCTCCACCCTTTCTCTCAAATTCTTTACCCCAGAGGGAGCCCTGTTCAGTTAGTGCGTGCAAGCTAGTCCACATGGGGACTGTCCTGGCAATCTGAGATTAGAGCGTTTGGAATAAAATAAGACTACAGTTGTCTGGCCTCCCACTGGGCTGAAACAAGCTGATCTTTTCCTATGGTGGTAGTTGTTGCATTTATTAAAAAAATATAAGACGTGTTGAGGTCAGGTATTAAAATTTGCAAAATTCTTTCGCACCCATGAACTCGCTGAACCTGCACAACCACCTGGAGAGAGGGCAGAGCAGTTATGATGAGCCAGAAAAAGAACTCAAGGTCCAGAAAGGTGAAGCAACTTGCCCAAAGTCAGGTAGCAAATCTGTGGCTGGTGAGGGTTTGAACCAGGGCCTCCTGCCTCCAATGCTTGGGATTGTGGCCCTGCCCCATTATCCAGAAAGGGAGACAAGCCTCCTTCATAGGAGATGGAAATGACCAGGCTTGCATTGGGATTCAGAGCCATGGATTAAGGGCAAGGTGATCTCAAAAGCAGTGGAACTCAGCTGGGCCTTAAGATAGGCAGGATTTGCAGAGGCTGAGTTGGGGCAGGGAGAATGGTCTGAGTCAGCATGTGGAGGTAGGAAGGGATGGAACAATGTAATTTATGGTAATAATCATAATAACAGCAGCCACTTCCTGAGTTTTATATACAGCATCTCATTTAATCCTCACAAGAATCCCACGAAGAAGGTCTGCTGTGATTCCATTTTATTGATGAGAAAAGCAAAGCTCCAGAGGCCTCCCAGTTGGAGATGGAGCTGCTGGGCTGGCTGGGAGGCAGTCAGGCCTGGGTCCAGGCCTTGGGCTCTTCACTCTGACCGGGTGACCTTGACATGAAACTTAGCTCTGGGGCTGTGTCAGAGTGACAATGGGAAAAAGTCAAGACACTGCCTGTTGAGCCATGTGGGGGTT
The DNA here is from genome assembly GCF_021218885.2 of Marmota monax. NCBI lineage: Eukaryota > Metazoa > Chordata > Mammalia > Rodentia > Sciuridae > Marmota > Marmota monax. Next base: position 19,388,729 of record NW_026692881.1, read on the forward strand.
GGGCACCACCATCAGGGTTAGTGCCACTGCTCTGGTTGAGTGGTGACCTCCTGCTCCCTGTCTCTCCTTGGTGGCTAGGCTGGACATAGGGGCTCCACAGTGGTTCTGGGGCAGAGCTTGGTGTGGGCCATGGGCAGCTCATTCTGGAGGCTATGTGTTCAGGCTTCTCCCCTGGGACCCTGCCAGGGGCAAGAATGTGATCCAGAGCTGGCGAGGGTCAGCCCGAGGGCTGGCCAGGCTTGTGTCTGGCAGCTCATGAATGCCCTGGAGGACTGGGGCCATGGGGGTGAGTTTCCATGTGTCAGCTGCAGCTTTGCTAGAGCAGGGCCCCCGGGGCTCCCAAGAAGCTTGTAAAGCTGCCACTAAGGGGGCCCTCTCTGGGGGCTCTGTGGGAGTCAGGTGTCATGATTGGGGGTCCACTCAGGGTCCCGGGCCCCTGGTAGGCTAGTTGTGCCCCCCACATGCCCACCACCTTGAACCCCCACAGCCTACCATCTTGGACTCCTAGGGAGATGAATTCTAGTTTTAGGCACTGCAGAGGGTAAAGGACTGTGGACATGGCATTGGAAGACCAGTGCTGAGGTCCTAGTTTTGCCACAGAATTGCTGTGTGGCCTCAAACAAGTTGCTTCACTAGTCTAAATTGCAATTTACTCATCTTAGAATGGAGACCTAACGGGGTCGTGGTGCATGTCAAAGTGCGGGGAGGAAGTTGGATGGTGTACGGAAGGAGCCCTGTCTCCAGCGGTCCTCTCTGGACCCTTGATACCAGAGCTGTGCTCGGGTTAATTCCCACTTTGCTTTCTGTCTCCTGCCCCCAGGGATTTCAGGCCAGCTGAGATGGGAGAGGGGGATAGCAGAAGCAGAGACTCAAAATGGTGGCCACCCTGGCCAGGACGTCCGCTTTTGGCCCCCAATTCACATGGTCCTCCATGAAAATAGCACATCCTGGGAGTGTTCGGGACACAGCCTATGTGGCTGTACACAGGGGGCCTGGTCCTGATTCAAAAGAGAAGTGACATGGCCTGAACTATGGTTGTAACAACAGAGTGGACAGGAAAGAGCTGATGCAGGGATGTTGATTTCTGAGGTAGGACTTGAGATTTGGAGTGTTCTGGATTTCAGGTGTCCAGAGGTATGGGAGGGTCGGCCAATTGCAGGAGCCCATGGTCCAGGGACAAGGGGTGCCCAGTAGACATCACTCAGACAGCTTGAGCTCTGAGAGAAGGGGTTGGGACCAACTCCTCCTGGCAGGCCTGACCTCTGGCTATCTTGATGGCCTTGGAGACCTCCCTGTAGGAAGAAGGTGCTCAGAATTTCTCAGACCCCAGGAATCAGGACATGGTGCTTTGCAACTGTTAGAGTGCTCTCTCTCCACACCCATGAGGGACAGGGAACAGCACCCACTTCATTTCAGAGATGTGGAAGGGACTTACAATTAAGAGTTAGAGTGGCAGGCTCAACTCAGCTTTGGGAGGTCTCCTGTGAGATGATCCAAATCCTAGCACAGCCTGGGGCAGAGCGATGGGGGTGCCTTGGGGGTCGGGAGCACCAGCCTCTCCTCCCTCCTTCTTCATGAAGACCTGGCTTATTAGTTGTTGCTTTTTAATTGAGGCATAATGTTCATTCTTTTTTTTTTTTTTGACAAATGTGTGAGTTGTGTAACCACTACACCAACAAGATAGAGAGCAATCCTGTCATTGAGAAAACTTCCTTCATGCCCTGGGGTGGTCATATCTTCCCCCAAACGCTGATACCCACGGATCTCTACCTCCCTGCTTCTGCCTTTTCCTGAATGTCACACGGATGGTGTCCCACAGTAGGTAGCCTTGTGTATCTGGCTTCTCTCCTTGGCATGCTTTTGAGTTTGTCCTTGTTGTGTGCGTCTCTGTTGTCATTGCTGTTTTTCTTGCAGAACGGTAATCCTATGCACGTACCACATTTTCTTTATCTGTTCACAGTGAAAGGTTTTTTTGAATTGTTTCCAGTTGGGGATCATTATGAATAAAGCAGCTATACATTATGCACAGGTCATTGTCTGGATGTGTTTTCATTTCTCTTGGGAAAATGCCCAGAAGTGCGAGTGCTTTGTTGTGTGGGAGGTGTGTGGCTTTATTAGAAACTGCCAACCTGTTTGCCACACTGGCTGTCTCCGGCTGCATCCTGCAGGCCGTGGACAAGGGCTGAGAACATGGTTTGGATTTTTTTTTCTTTTTTTCTTTTCCTGGTGCTGGGGATTGAACCCAGGGCATGGTGCATGCGAGGCAAGCACTCTACCAGCTGAGCTATATCCCCAGCCAGTGGTTTGTATTTCTGTGTTTTGGTGGCTCTATGTGTCTTGTGAAGGCAGTGTGTAAAAGCGTTCCATGGCATGATTTTAGGTGGTACCTGGATGAGCTTTTTTTTTTCTCCCCACATTTGTAAGTTACAATTGTATTTTAAAGTGCATTTTAAAAATGTACCCAGAATGCTAAAACCATGATTTCCTGGCTATTCAAAGCTTAATAGCTAAATGACAGTCCTGGAGTTAGATTGTGGGTTTGACTTACATTTTTTACCTCCTGTGTCATTGATAAAATGGGTTGTTAATGACCCTTCCTACTTCATAAATTTGGCGTGAGGATATGTAAAACTTCCAGTTCAAGCTGGGCGCGGTGGCACATACCTGTAATTCCAGCAGTTGGGGGGGGCCGAGGCAGAAGGACCATAAGTTCAAAGCCAGCCTCAGTAATAGGTGCTAAGCAACTCAGTGAGACCCTGTCTCTAAATAAAATTCAAAATAGGCTGAGGATGTGGCACAGTGGTTGAGTGCCCCTTAGTTCAATGCCTGGTTACCCCCCCACCAAAGAAAAAACCCTCCCAGAGCTTGGCACATGACTGCCATGATTATTAAATATGTATGGCCTCTGTGTGACGGGCACATGTTTTCTGTGTGTTGTTTTGTACAACCACATGTACACGAAGACATGCATATGTCAATGTGGAATTCCTGGTCTCAGGATAAGGAAGAGGGATGAGCCCTTCTCCCTCTGGTGTGGTTTAGAGTTGGGATGGCCTTTGCGTTCTCACAAGTGTGTGTGTGCACGAGTAGGGCTTTTGGAGGCCACATGTCTGAGTGCATATTGGGCCCCCATGACAAGGGTATCCTATGTACGTACACCTTCTCCAGTTGTTCTACTGTCACTCAGCCCATGAACCCTGTGCTGTCCCTTCCCCACTCTCCAGCCACACCCAACCCTGGAATTGGCCAGGGATCTGTACCCTTGGGTCCTCCCTGTGGAAGGGAAGCCCTGAGAAATGTTCTTCCAGGTCCTGGATCTCTGGGTCCTGGGCATCTCCACCATATTTGCCTAGAGACAGTGTTTTCTGGACTTTTTTTAGGTATTTATTTTTTAGCTGTAGTTGGACACAATACCTTTATTTATTTGTTTTTATGTGGTGCTGAGGATCAAACCCAGGGCCTCACATGCGCTAGGTGAGTGCTCTACTGCTAAGCCAGAACCCCAATCCCTGTTTTCTGGACTTTTTTTTTTTAAAGAGAGAGTGAGAGATAGGGAGAGAGAGAGAGAATTTTAATATTTATTTTTTAGTTTTTGGCGGACACAACATCTTTGTTTGTATGTGGTGCTGAGGATCAAACCCAGGCCGCACGCATGCCAGGCGGGCGCGCTACTGCTTGAGCCACATCCCCAGCCCTGTTTTCTGGACTTTTACCTAGAGCCCCAGAACCCTAACAGGGATGGGTGGGAAGGAGAGGAGACATCTTGAAAGAAGCTGAGGCCCTGCTTCAGCTGAGTCTATGGGCTCTGGTTGGAGGAATGGGGAGTGAGGACCCTAAAGGAGAAGCTCCAGTAGGTAGCTGGGCTCAGTGGGCTTTGAAAACTAACTCATTGGCTGGGTAAGGTGGCGCAGGCCTGCAGCCCCTGGGACTTGGGTGGCTGAAGCAGGAGAATCTCAAGTTCAAGGCTAGCCTCAGCAACTTAACAAGGCCCTACGCAACTTAGCAAGACCTAGTCTCAAAATGAAAAATAAGAAGGCTGGGACCGGGATTGTGGGATTGTGGCTCAGCGATAGAACACTCACCTAGCATGAGCGGGGCCCTGGGTTCAATCCCCAATACCACATAAAAATAAATGAATGGAATAAAGGTATTGTGTCCAACTACAACTAAAAAAAATAAATATTAAAAAAATAAGAAGGCTGGGGATGTATCTCAGTGGCAAAGTGCCCCTGGGTTTAGTCCCTAGAACCCCTCCACCACAAAAAACCCTCAACTTGCCTCATTGAGGTATGTTTGCCATTTAATAAACCATGCACCCTTGAAGTGTATGACGAGAGGTGTTTTAACATGTTTACACCTATAAAAATCACCACCACCACCATCAGGATGACGAGCATGTACCTCCAAATGCTGCCTCCTGCTCCTTGGTGATCCCTCCCCCTCCCCCTGCTGCCCTGGGCACCCACTTTCCTGCTTTTGATTACTGCAGCTTGGTTTGTCCTTCCTGGAATTTGGTAAAAATGGGGCAGGGTGAAAGGAGAGGAAGGCTTGAGAGAGGAACAGGGGTTCTGCGGGGCTCCGTGGACGGTGCTGGGTATTTAGGCTGGCTCTGTCACCCAGCCTGATTATTTTGCAGTCATCTGTGTCGTCACCTGTGTCAGTAGTTGGTTGCTTTTGCCCACTGAGTACTAGTCCCTGTGCAGATGCTCCGAGCTCTGTTTCCATTCACGCAGCAGGGGTTTTCTCCCCTTTATAGTTTCTTTCTAGTGTGGATAGTCCCTAAACAGCATGAAGTGCTTCCTTTCACCAGCAGGTCTTATTTGAAACTGAGAGTCAAGCTGTGTCTGAGGCGGCCGGAGCCCAGTGGGCACCTTTTCCAGGCAGCTCACCCTCTGCCCTTCACCCCAACCGTCGTCTCCTTCCTGGAGTGACCCCCCTTCCCCTGCCCTCTCCAGAGTTCATTTGACTTCTCCCAGGAAGCTTCCCGGGCTGTCTGGGGCTCTCTGAGCAACTCCAGCCCTGGCAGCCTGACGGCTCTCAAAGCCCTGCGCGGTTTGGCAGTTCCAGAACGTCTTGTCTCCTCGGTGAGAGCTAGGCCAGCCTTCCTCATGCACCCCCACCTCTCAGGCCTGGCATGCAGGAAGCTGCTCCAGACAGGCCTCAAGGACTGTTCCCCGGGGCATGGCTGGTCCTGGGCTGCGGGAGCTGGTGCTTGGGGCCCTGCGAGAAGGAGGGAGCAGAGATGCCAAGAGATGAAACCAAAGCCAGGACCGAGGTCTCTGCCCGCCGCCTCCCAGCTGCCTCTTTTCCTCCCCCTCCTCTGCAGTGGCAGGGTCTGGGCAGACCTGAGGCGGCTCTTCTCCGCGTTACTAAATTCCTGTCTTGGAGGAACTAAAAATTTGCAACATCCCAGAAAACCCCAGTCACCTTTCCACCTCCTTCCTCCCTGTCCTCAGTGGTTCTCTTTCCTGAAGATGACAGAATGGACAGGTACTCCAATTCCTGAAGGACTGGTGGGGACAGCTCCTGGGGAGGAACTGAGGGCCCCCAGCCCCCAGCCCCCAGCCCATGTAGTCATGCTGCCCAGCTCCTGATTTGTGTCTTAGAGTAAGAGGCAGAGGCCACCCCCTGTGCCAGAGAGGGAAGTATCTTCTCCAGAGTCACACAGCCAGCGAGTGACAGACACAGACACCTAACACCTAGCTCTGTGCTCCTTCCTCTCCCTGCCCCAACTCATGCCAAACACAATGGTTTGTAAAGTGTCTGCTCCTCAGCCAAGCCCTGCCCCATTCTCTACCCCATTTTCTAGAACTGTCTAAACCTGGCGTGGGACAGAGGTGACCTGAGGGAGGGACGTGATGGTGGACACAGTTCTGGGGCTGATGCTGTAGAGACTCACTCTTCCTCCCTGCAGTGGTCCCTCATGGATCTCAAGCCTGCCCAGCTCCAGTGTCACCTCAATTCAACTCTCCCCCAGGAGGCCTTCCTGAGAAGTGACCTGCCTGTTGGTCCTTTTGGTGTTTGTCACTGTGTGCTGTGATAACAGAATGTCCATGTCTGTCTCCCTTTCTGGACTTGTGGCTTCAGGAGGACAGGATCCATCCGTGTTTCGTGTCTGTAGCTGCAGTGCCTAGGACAGAGCCTGGTATTCAGCAGATGCGAAGGCTATAATTCAGTGGTGGCGGTGGTGATAGTGAATGGCGGTGCTCATGGCTGGGTGGGTGGGTAGCTGGTGGGTGGCATTGAGACAAATGAGGAGGATGAGAGGGTGGATGGAAGTGGATAACAAACCAATAAAGGATGATGGGAGAAGGTGACCTGGGAGACTGTGGCACATGGCAGCAAGAGAAGACAGTGGTAAAGTGGCCATGGTGCTGGGTGGCAGTGATGGTGGAAATACTGGGTGACAGACAGGTGCTGTCTGCTTATGCCCTAGCCTTGGGCTCTTCCCTGGGGGACCTAGTCTGGTTCTCAGACCCGCTAAGTTCTCTGACACTGTGGCCTGTTCCTTTGCAGACTCCATCGGGGGCCCCTTCCCCGTCAATTCTCACAGATGCCACCACAAGCAGAAGCACTGCCCACCAGTGCTACCCAGCGGGGGGCTCCCGGCCACGCCGCTGCTCTTCCACCCACACACCAAGGGCTCCCAGATCCTCATGGACCTCAGCCACAAGGCCGTCAAGAGGCAGGCCAGCTTCTGCAACGCCATCACCTTCAGTAACCGCCCGGTGCTCATCTATGAGCAAGTCAGGCTAAAGGTGGGCCGCCCCTATGTCCCCTTGTGCCTCTGACCCTCTCCCCACAGCCAGGGTCTGCTGTTAATGCCATTAGCCCCCTGTCCCATCTCTTTACTTTCCACTGCCACCCTTCCCTCTCTTCCTTACTTTCCCCAGCCTTCCTTGGTGACAAAGAGGAAGGGGGCTGGGAGTGGCCGTGGGAACCACTGGCTCTCCCCAGTCCATGAGAAGGCTCCCTGGGGGGGGAAAGGACAGGCTGCAGGACATCCCTGGAGGTCTGCTGAGGGTGGTCTGCAGAGAAGGGTGCCCTCCCTTCCCCTGGTCTGTCTGAAGGGGGAGTGGCTGGGCTGAGGCCACCCCCTGCCACCAGATCACCAAGAAGCAGTGCTGCTGGAGCGGGGCCCTGCGACTGGGCTTCACGAGCAAGGACCCATCGCGCATCCACCCGGACTCGCTTCCCAAGTACGCCTGCCCCGACCTGGTGTCCCAGAGTGGCTTCTGGGCCAAGGCGCTGCCTGAGGAGTTTGCCAACGAGGGCAACATCATTGCCTTCTGGGTGGACAAGAAGGGCCGTGTCTTCTACCGCATCAACGACTCGGCCGCCATGCTCTTCTTCAACGGGGTCCGCACGGCTGACCCACTCTGGGCCCTGGTGGATGTCTACGGCCTGACGCGGGGCGTCCAGCTGCTAGGTGAGTGACCACTCCCTCTGGTCCCTGAGGGGCACGGCACATCCCTCAGTCTCCAGGTGCTGCGCCTTGACACTGCTCAATGCCATCAGGCAGGGGACTTCTCCTCCCCAACTTGACAGCAGCCCCAGGGCTGAGGGGCTCCAGGGCAGCTCTGGGGGCTGTTGTGTGACTGCAGAGAGCTCGCTTCCTCTCGGCCACAGCTTCGGCAGGTGGAACCCAGGTGAGACCCTTCCCCTCTGCAGCCCCTCAGGTGGTACCTCTGAGCAGTGTACAACCTTTGCCATCAGCAATAGCCTTGAGATCCCACCTGCAGAAGTCATCAGTGTTCATCGTAGTAGCCCTAGTTTATAGAGGTCTTACTGGATGCCAGACACTTCATGATTGCCTGTTCTCATCACAACCTGGGAAATATTGGGCCTATAGAGGCAGAGACTCAAGTTCAGGGAGGTTGAGTCATGAGGCCTGTGAGTGTGGAATCAATGCTCTGCCCTGAGTTTGTCCAGCTCCAAAGTGAGCTCTTAGTCCTGGGTCTGCAGCCTCCCCAGAGCCTGGGCTCCACACCATCCTAAGTGCTTTTCACAGGGAGGTTGGGTCAGAGATGGAGCAGGAAGCAGAAGGCACTGGGGGGCCAGGAATAGCCAAGACTTCCAGGTACCTCCAGGCTCCAAGTTATCCTTTTGCAGAGGGAGGACTGACATACTGTGGGGGTAGCGGGTGGCTAGGAGAAGGATCATCAGAGGTGGCCTGGAGCACTAAGGTACAGACTTCCTGCCACAGCACTCCTGTATGTGGTAGACTTTGGGTACAGATCAGCTCGTGGGCAAACTGTCTTTGTCACTGGGCAGAGCCTGCCGGAGCCCGACACAGCTTCCTCATTGGGAAATGGGTTGGTGGGAAGAGTCCCTGTGAGCGAGTGTCCAGCAGTCCTGGGTACCAAGTGTTTGCCCAGCCAGCGTTTGCTCCTGCTTCCATCTCCCATCAACACCCCTTCTCCTCGCAGGGAGAAATGCAGTGACGGTGGTTCAGGACCCCCGCCCCCTTTCTGAATTCAAAGCATAGAAACAGTGAAACTTTTCAAAAACACTTTTACTTGAGTAAGGAGAGTGAAAGTAAAAACAAAGTAAGTAACAAATAAATAAAAAGGGCTGGGGATATAACTCAGTGAGTAGTGTGTCCCTGGGTTCAAACAGCCAAAATTAAAACAACAACAAAGACATGAGTAATGGCCAGAAGCCTATTTGTGGAGTCCTGAACATCAGAAGGTTGTTTTTATTAACTCACAGTTTGGGAACTTTCTGTTTCTCAAGTCAATAAAAGTGTTTCTGCATTCACGCTGACACACTGAAAGCCTGAAACGGGCTGTTCCAGGTGTCAACTGAAGGCGGATGTCCTGACTGACCGAGGGCAGTCTGCTCCCCACTTCTGATGTGACCTGGGTGCACCTACGAGACCTCCTCTGGCAGGAGGGCTGAGAGATATGCCTGAGCTAGAGATAGACCAGGTTGGGTCCTGGTCTCACTTTGTGCCAGGGGTGGGACTCAGTTTCCTCAACTGTACAATGGGGTAATAGCAACTGACCCTGGGGTTCTTTTGAAGAGTGGACTGATGAGGAACAGCTGACACACAGTAGGTGTCAGATATTCTCACCCACCCTGGGGAAGGCAGTGCTTAACCCAGGGTTAATTGAGCATCTTCTTTGTGTTCTGGTGTCCTCAAGACAGCACACATCAAGACCGTGGGGTCCCAAAGCTTGATTCTTAAGCTCCGGCCTGGCCACTCCTGTCTGAGGCTCGGGCTCCTCTGTAAAGCGGTTGTGAATTCTGTGACTCAGCCCTGAGTTCTGCCACATTGTGGAAGATGGAGAATGTTTCTGCTCTTGAGAGTCACAGTCTTGTTGGCGGGGAAGGTGTAGGATGTAGTGGCAACGTTCTTGCTTTTCCCTGAGCAAAGAATGCTCTTCCTCACAGTCCCCACTCTGGCTTGAAGGCCCAGCCCAAGAGCTGCTCCTCTCTGAAGCCTTCCCCAGGAATGCTCTTCTCCATCCTGTGTCCTACCACACGGGGGCTGCGCTTTTTGCAGTACTGAGGCCTCTGCTGAACCAAGGTCCAACTACGTGTCTCTTCCCCCACAATAGAGAGGGCACTGAGGGAGGCACCCATGTCTTACCCAGCCAGGCTTCCCTCCAGAGTGGACCCTCAGCTGGGCCTGCAAGGATGCTGAGTAATGTTTGCAGGAAGGGGAGAGTGGGGAGATGGATGGATGGGAGAATGAGGGACTGGCTAGCTAAGGAACAGAGTGGGTGGATGGGGGCAGAGACAGAGCAGCCTGGTCCTCAGACAGCCCTGGGCTTGCTTGTCAGTTCGGGAGACAGACACTGCAGACACAACCAAGGCATGACCAAGGGGGTAGTAGATCGTTAAGCGCTATGGACCTAGATCCCTTCCATCTACAGTAATGCTTTCCATCCGGGCAGCTCCTTTAACCTCTCAGCAGCAGACCCAGGAGGGAGTCTTTTTTCTCCCCATTTGGTAGGCAGAAAACTGAGGCCCATGAGGACCTGGCTTGCCCATGTAGGGATGTGGAAGGGCCGGTCCTCCAGGAGGTTTTAACATAAAAGGAGGCAGGAAGTCAGAGGAGGCTGAGGCCAGAGGAGGCTGAGGTCTGTGAGGGATGGTGTAGTCCAGGAGGCTTCCCAGGAGAGAAGATTTGGACTGGGCCTGCCTGTTCCAGGAGGCTCTGGACAGGTGGGAATGAAGGGGAACATCCCAGGTGACATGTTCCGACCTCCAAGGGCTGAGGGGGGCCTGGGGAATAATCTGCAGGGCCCTGCCTTGGGGACACAGCCCAGGCAGAGGAACCTGGCCTGGCCCCACTCCCCTTCTTTGACTATCAGTGGTGGGTGGGGGTATCGCGGTTACCTCTGCGTCTCCTGGCAGGCAGGCTGCTCTGCACCCAGATAACCCCAGCTGATTCCCATCCTGGCCATAAATCACCATAATCCCTGGGCATTTTCAAACTCTGATTATGGCCCCTAAATTCAATTAGCAGATTAAAATATCTCTTCATTTGTTCCTCCTAAATTGATTGTTTGTGTGTATGTAAAAAAGGCAGAGAGCAGGGCCTGGAGCTGGAACGCAGTGGTAGAGCACTCGCCTGGCACGTGTGAGGCACTGGGTTCCATCCTCAGCGCCACATAAAAATAAGTAAATAAAGATATTGTGTCCATCTGCAGCTAAAAAAGATGGGGGGAAATAAAAGGAAGCGGACGGGGCGGAGGGGCAGCGAGCCGTCCAGGAGAGCTGAGGTGGCCGCAGCAGGCTCTCTTCCTTCCCTCCGTGTCCCCACTCAGACATGCCAGTGGCCCTGTGGAGACTCAGAGTCAATTTTCTTCCCTCTCTTGTCCCCTCCCTATTGCCGACCCTGTCACTACATCTGTGTCTTTCAGGGTCCCTCTCTCTCTCCTTCAACTCTGATTCCATGAGCTCTTCTTGCTTTTCCTGGGCTCCCTTCTTAGCAGCTGTCTCTTTTTTGAAGAAAGTTGTGCCCTATCTCGGTGGCTTTGAGGTCAGGCCAGCCTTTCCTGGGGTGATGATCCCCCCAACCAGTGTCTGATCTTTAGGGATGTCCTGCCCCTGCACCTGTCCCCTCCTGCCCTTTACACCTCACCTGGCCTGTGTCTTATCCTCGGTTCGGAGGTGTCCTGGGTGCCTGGCACATACTCCACATGGGTAGGTTTGCACACAGTAGGTTTGCAAGCTGGGTTGTGGATGGGTGGGATGTCCAGGAGCAGAGTGGAGGCAGAGGCTGGTGTCACACCCTTCCCTGCCTTGATGGTGCCCAGGCCCCTGCTGGTGCCCATGCCATGGCCCAGCAGGCCAGCTTCAGGTGTCCCAGGCCGCCAGCCATCATGCTGGGCTCAGCAGATGGTCCTCTTTTCTCCAGGCTCCCTGGTCCAGGCTGGTATCTCCAAGAATAACAGCTTCCTACCTCCAGGAAGAGGGACCTGCCAGCAACTAAACAAACACAAGTTTTATGGGGTGATTAATACTAGGGCAGATAAACTCCTATCCCAGCTTCCCGAGGGCTCCTTGCTCCTCTCCAAAATGTTAACTGTGGAAGAGCAGCTGTGGTCCTGGCAAAGGGCTGGTGAGCTCGGATCCACCCATGGGTGCTCTGAGCATCCCCCATGCCCACTACAGCTTGAGCACTATGCAGCAGTCGGGGGAGACAAGAACTGAAAACCTGGACCCTCCTTGAAGAGTTCTTACACTGGGGGACATACGGTGTAATTGCAGTGAGGTGGCCTAAATCCAGTTTTTCAATTCAATGTGACCTGAAGAGCAAAACTGTAGGGGTGCAGCTGGGGAGCAACCCAGAAGGACTTCCTGTAGGCGATGAGCTTCAAGTCAGGATCCCAAGGAGTGGAAAAGAATGGGTTGGCTGGGGAGGAACAGCTAAGGTGATTCCGGAGGGTGTGCGCAGGCACGGAGGTGGGAAGGAGCCGCAGGAGGGGAGCGGATGCTTGCGGGGAGGCTGAAGTAGAAAGGTAGGGGCAACTCGTGGGTAAGGGTGTGCATGGGGAGATTGGAATGTTCCCACAGCTTCTGCGCTGTCAAGTTATTCCATAGGAGGAACTGCGGTTGACAGTAGAGGAGGACGGGCCCAGATGTGGGGAAATTCTCCCCGCTGGACAGACGCCAGGACAGGCCTGGAATTCAGATCTCCCAGGATGATCTGGACATAAGGTCACGTGAGGGGAGCTGTTGGCACATCCAAATGGTGGAGCCCAGGAGGGTGTTAGGTGGGGGCTGCCAGGGCTTGTGGCATTCCGCTTCATTCCCAGGTCTTGGTGAGGGACCCCCACCTGCCACTGAGGAGGGCGATGTAGGGAGACTCTTGATGTATGGAGATTGCTACAGGGCTGCTTCTGGGGGGTAGGGAGCAAGCCAGCCTTGCTGTCCTGCAACAAGACCCCCCTGCCCCAACCCTGGAGATAAAACAAGGTCAGGCTCCACCCAGAGTGTGTCTCAGCTTGGTGGCACTGAGAGTGTGAGCAATGCCCTCTGCCATCTGGGACTTCTGCTTCTTAGGCTAAACCAATATTTACCCTCAGCCTTGGCTGCCAGGGGCCACTAGACAAATATTAGTTTAAGGTGCCTGTGCTATAAGTGGACAGCTAGGATGCTGATATGTCCATCACTGTTTCTTCTCCTTTGACAATTTTCCTTTTTTTTTCCTATTAATAATAATAATAATCTCAACTAGGCATGGTGGTGCATGCCTGTAATTCCAGCAATTTGGGAGGCTGAGGCAGGAGGATTGTAAGTTCAAAGCTAGCCTCAGCAACTCAGTGAGACCTTGTCTCAAAATAAAATTAAAAGGGCTGGGGACAAAAAGGGCTGGGGACATAGCAGAGTGGTAGTGTGGTAGAGGGCTTGCCTAGTATGTCCGAAGCCCTGGGTTCTATCCCAGCACTGGAAAAAAAAAAATACTGCTGTTTCTTGTGTTTCAGAGACTCTTCCAGACCCTTCTCTCCTGCTCATCCCAAATTCTGCTAATTGTATCAAGGCCCCATACCAAATCTTCCCCTCCTTCATGAAGCCTTCTCTGACCTCCCCTGTTCCAGATGATCCTTCCTCTTCTTGACCATCCAGAGCATGTGGAGGTCTAAGTGACCTAAGCAGTTTTGCACTGTGTATTCTCCTTCCCTCTCTTTATAAAGAAAGTTATTATTGCCAGGCATGGTGGTGCATACCTGTAATCCCAACGGGCTTGAGAGGCTGAGGCAGGAGGACTGTGAATTCAAAGCAAACCTCAGCAAAAGCCAGGCACTAAGCAATTCAATGAGACCCTGTCTCTAAATAAAATACAAAATAAGGCTGGGGATGTGGCTCAGTGGTTGAGTGACCCTGAGTTCAATCCCTGGTACATGACCCCCCCCCCTGCAAAAAAAAAAGTTATTATTGGACCCATTTTGTAGACAAGGAAACAGAGAGACCTGATAACTTGACTGAGATCACACAACCAATAGCTGGTGGAGATGAATTTGAATCCAATTGCCTGCTTTCCTCCAGATGTGAGTCCATCTGAGCTCCTTATTAAGTCCGTGGTCCTCCTGTGTCTTCCAGAACAAGGTGAGAACTCAAGGCAGGAAGGATCAGCTGCACATGTTGGAGACAGAGAGGCAATCAGGGCCCAGCAGGGCTGGCACAAGGAGGTGGGGTCCAAGAATGCCTTATTTGGTAAACAGGGTGCATCTGCCTGCCTTGTATTCCCTGAAGGTTCCCGAGGGCTTTATCTGGCCCCTGGTGTGGGTGCAGCGTGGCCCTTGTCCAGATGCACAGGCACAATGGAGCCATTTGTGACTATCTCGGCCTGCTTCTCACCTACTGAAATGGCAATTTCATATTTCTACCTAGTATCTCTGGCCCAAGATGTAGTTCTGATGACCTTGGAGAGATCTGGGGGGCTGTAGGACGTGCTCATAGGGAGGAGCCGGGCCTTGCACTATTGGGGACAAAGCCCTCGTTTCAGAAGCAGGAGAGAGACAGAATCAAGATTTGACGTGGCCGCTCACTGGCTGCGGGCAGTTCTCTGCTTCCCTGTGCCTCAGCCTTCTGTGGAGTATTTGGGCATAATTATACACGCCCCACTTAACTCACAGATGTCATAGATTCAGAAGTATTTACAAAGTGGGAAGCATTCTTGTCTTTGGTTTAAAAAGGAATATCTAATCTAACCTCCTCACCCCCCCTCCACCAAAGAGAGACAGACTCCTGAGCCAGTCCTCCAGCCAGGAGGAAAACTGTGTGGTCCAAATTGTCTCTTGGAATACGATCTCTGGTTCTCCAGCTGGGTTCCTTGGAACACTGGGTTGCACAGAGGCGTCTCTGGGGCACCTGAGAAGTGCAGAGGGAGGGTGAGGCAGGGCTCTGCACCCACCTCCTAGACTTCAATTGGAGCCTTTGGTTCCTTTGGACAAAAAGATTCCCTTCTTGAAAAAAAAAGAAAGAAGAAAATTTGAGAACCACTAGACCGAATGATTCTGAGAATCTATAAGATGCTCTGGCATGAAGATTCTATGAATCTAAGAGTCTGTGACTATGAGCGGTTCCGGAACATTCCACCCTTCCCTCGATGAACCTCGGGAAGCTTGTTTGTTTCTCCTTGCTTTCCCGTGGTTGAGTTTAAAGGGAGAGGGTGGAGGCGGGTGTGGGTCTCAGGGTACTGCCCGGAGGAGTGGAGAAACCCCTCGTCCGTCCAAGCCACACACCCGCCCTCCTGGGCTCCTTCCCCTACCCGGGCCAGAAGCAGACCGGCAGGAGGATGTTTATGGAGACAGTAAATGGCCTGGCAGCGCCTTCCAAACAGGGGCTGGCAGATATTGGCCAGGCGGCCAAGCGGCTGTAGGCTGACCCGTGGTTAAAGATTATCCAGCGCTCCGGATGTGAGAATCCAAACAAACAAGACTCAGGCCTGATGGTGGGCCCTTCTTCAAAGGCGGCCCCTGTGCCAGTGCCAAGGCCCTGCCCTGGTTACCCTGCACTGCTGGCCCAGTGCGAGAGAGCTGGGCGATTCTCTGGGCCAGAGCTGGTCCCAAGGCCCTCCTCACCTGGCCTCTCTGATTGTTCTCCATTTGCCAACAGTCTTCCGTCCTGCAAGTCTCTCATTCTAGATGAATCCAAACCCTGTCCTCCAGCCCAGGTCGAATCCTGCTTCTTCCAAACTCTTTCCCTGACTTCCTCTGAAACAGGGGACAAGGACTTAGGCCTCAGTTGGAGATCTTTATTCCAAAGGGGGTATTTATTCCAAGAAGGGGAAGATCAGAGGGAGCCCCATGGGTGGACTAGGACCCCTGGATCCATACAAGGAGAGATTTTCTAACAGTCATTCAGAGATAGGGCATAGGGAGCCTTGAGAGGTGATGAGCTTCCTGTTCCCAGGGGCATCATAGCAAAGGTCAAGTTAGAACTTGACAGGGATAAACAGATTTCTTAATGCCTTAGCTCCTCAGTTCCCCTAAGGTCCTTCTAATGGGAGATGCTAAGTAACTGAATTGTATTAAAAATAACTTCATGCCTCAAAGCCTTGACCCTCCACTGGTTGATAGCCCCCTAGGATCCAGGTCCTGGCTTATTCCTCTCCTGTGCCCCCTGTGCAGGGCTGGGCACCCAGGAAGTCAGCAAGTGGGGCGCCTGGCCCTGGCCTCCCCAGCCTGGCCAGGCCTGGTTAGTTCTGCTCTGGCTTCACGAGGCACCAGGTAGGCAGGAGCAGGTGGCTGGCTGACGAGTTTCTTCCTGGAAGAGGGGACATGCTGCTGGGCAGCTGAGCAGCTCTCTCATAGCCTTGTCTGTTCCTGACTCCATCACAAACAGCCAAGGTAAACGTAGGGCCACCCTATTGCTTCCGGTTCCAGGTTGCCCCTGGTTTATCTCAGCTGTATCCCAGCGGGCAGTCCAGAGGTCAGGCCGGGCCCAGGGGGGTCTTCTAGGGGCTTGGGGCCAGACCCGGCCCTGATGCTCATCTCGATGTCATCTCATTCAGCTGGACCTTTGCTGTCCCTCTTCAGGAGGGCACTCTTCCAGCTCAAGTTTCATCTATTTCAGGGACTCACACAGCTGGGCCTGCTGGTGGGATGGTTATTTTGGAGTTTGCTGGCTGCCTGCAGCTGCTCCTGGCCCACGGGGTGGAGGGGAAGGGGAGAAGACATATTTGGCTGGGCACTGACCCTGGGGACTGGTGTCGTGTTTAGCAGTTTCCCAACAGCTCCCAGGACTTGGCTTCCAGCTTCAGCAGTATTTCAAGCAAGGCCAGATGGGTCACTTTCCTATCTCCTCTATCCCCTGATGCTTCTCCTTCCTTCCTTCCTTCCTTCTCTTTTTTGCCCTCTGGTCTCCACATGTGCGCTTCCTCTGGGCCTTTAGTCAGTGATTTCATTCAAATGAATATTTTCCCAGTGCCCATCAGGATAGATGTAAAATCCTACATTAGGGTTCAAAAAGTTGATGGTCTGAGTACAGGTGGTTGTGACCTTGGCTAACAAACCCACCGGAATATCTGAAGTTGTCAGGGACCTCGTGGGTGTCAGGGGCTCCACTGGATCCTGATCCTGCAAATGTCACAAGGGAGGCAGCTGCACTCCTGCTCTCCAGTGAGCCCTGGGGGCTGCGGGGAAGTTGCTCACTCCCAGCTACCAGCCAAGTGCTAGATGGGGCATTTAAACCCAGGCCTGGAACACCCCCCGTGCACTGGCTTCTGAACCACTTGGCACGTAAACAAGAGTAACAATGGCTTGTACTGACCTAATGACTCTTACGTGCCAGGTTTTCTACTAGGTGCCCAAGGACCTTATTCCATTTCATCTTCACATCGTCCTTTCTAAGGGCGGGATGAGAGTAACAGACTTTGTGTGAATCAGTAGACTCAGATATGACTGCTCAAGAAAAGGGGCCCCATGAAGTTAAGCTGCTTTTCCAAGGTCATGTGGCAATGTCATAAGGCAGTGGCAGTCAGGATTTGAACCCAGGGTGATGATTTCAAACTCACTGCACTTTACTGTGTCCCTATTCCGCCTACCAGCATATGGATTTTGGTTACTGAGAAGGCCCAAAGTACTCTAAGGTTGCATTATTAGATGTATCATCGGAGGTGATGGCCAGACTGTCCCTCGAAATGGTCCATGTGCATATGGAATATTGAGTCTGTTCATTGTCTAATGAAAAGAGGTGGAAGGTGTGTGGGAAGTCTGTGTATTCCCTGAGGAGAGGTGTCTGACAGGCCTGGAGGTACTGGATTAGATACCAAGAGGTAGATTTTGTTTAAGAGAAGGAAACCCGTTCTTAAAGGCAGATTAGCTCAGGTGGGAACAGGTTGCCTGTGTGGGTGAGGAAATCTGGTGGCAGGTGATTTCAAGTAGAGGACTCCTGAGGGGACAGAGAGACCAGGATAGCTCACGCCCAGCCCTGTCAGAATACAAGGCCTGTCTTGTTTATTTAACCCCTTCTGCAGAGGCAATGTCCCCAAATTTGGCTGGTGTCACAAGAAGCCACACTAGGGTCTTCCCAGCTTGCTCTTGGGGGATAGGCTGGGTAGTGCAGGGGTCCACATGCATTTGGGCCCAGGGGGCAGCTTAGTTCCTGAAGGCTCTGGCTGGGCATCTCGAAAGACTAGATTCCCCTTCTCCCTCCCTTCCCCTTCTCCATTTCTCTGGAGTCCCCCAGGGCCAGTTCCTGGAACCCCTGGGAGGCCAGGGAGCAGGGACAGTTCCCAGGAACAGGTCAGCCACAAGCCTTCCCTGCTTCCTGCCTCTGTCCCCCAGGCCTCCCCTCCTGTGCAGGCCCTCCACACTCCACGCAGCCCCCAGCCTCTGTGCCATTGCTGTCACAGAGTCAATTCCCCGGAATAATCGCGTTTTCCAGTTGGCTCCCTCCTTCTCGCCAACACGATGCTGGGAAACCCTAACCAGCCAGGCCCCAGGAGGCCTCTGCAGAGTGGCAGGAGACCTGGGGGTGGGAGCAGCACCCCAACCTCACAGGCCCCAGATAACATGGTTCCTGGAAGGGCCGCGGAGGCAAGAGAACAAAACCACGGAGGCTTTGGAGACTGGCTCTGTGCTCAGCTGGAGCTGAACTCTGGTCTCTGCTGTCCCTACCACATCAGTCCCCCAAGCTTCCCCGTTATGGCAGAGCACACAGCTGCCCTCGTCCAGTTCTTGAAGAGAAAACACAGAGAGGCATTGAATATCCATGGTGTGGCTTCCAGTGGCACCAACCAAATTTAGGGACATCAACTCCATTGAAAGAGTTCAGTCAGGAGGCCTAGGAAGTGACGAGTGTGGTGTGGGGTGGGAGTTGGGCAGAGCTGGCTTTAATCTTGGATCAACCGCTTGGTGGCTGTCATACAACATCCCTGAGCTTTATCTGTAAAGTGGGACCCCCTCCATGGGCTGCTTTAAAGTGAAATGGATTCATGGCACATGGCGATTACTTTCCTTATAAGTTTATGATTCCATAAAGCAGGCTATTAAAAGCCATTAAAAGAATATGGCATTGGATCTGGGCACTGGTGGTGCATGCCTGTGATCCCAGCAACTTGTGAGGCTGAGGCAGGAGGATCATGGGTTTGAGTTAAGCCTGGGCAATTGAGCAAGATTCTGTCTCAAAATAAAAAGGGATGAGCATGTAGCCCAGTGGTAAAATACCCCTGGGCTTAGTCCCCAGGATTGGGGGGAAAAGAAAAAGAAAAGACTATAGTGTTGGAAACAGTTACAGTTGTGAAAAAGAAAATCCATAGTGCAGGGTTCTTAGCCTTTGGATATTCACAGGTGTCCTGAAGTTATCCATAGAATTTAGTGAAAATGTGTGTATTTTTCTGGGGAGATAGGTCAAAGTTATGGTCATATTTTCAAAGTGATTTGCTAACCAGAAAAGATTGAAAACTGCTAGTGTTTATGTAGCATAACTCAATTTTTGCATTAGGACAGTAACCAAAAAAAATTTTTAAAAAATGTTTATACTAGGGATTGAACTCAGGGGCACTCAACCTCTGAGCCATATCCCCAGCCCTATTTTGTATTTTATTTAGAGACAGGGTCTCACTGAATTGTTTACTGCCTGGCTTTTACTGAGGTTGGATTTGAACTCTCGATCCTCCTGCCTCAGCCTCCCAAGCTGAAGGAATTACAGGCATGACTGTGCCCCGCTCCCCAATATATTTTTTAAAAGGCTGGGAGATCATGATCCAGATGTTTAAAGTGCTCTTCTCTGGGTGGAGGGCCAGCAGATGGTTATTTTTCTTTCTGCTGAACTGTATTTCTGTAAAATAATTTGTATGACTTGTCTGATTAAAGAGAAAGGGTTTGACTCTCAGTTAAATCATTCTCAAAAGGCTTTCTTGGATGAACGGACTTAACTTTTTCTTCGGCCTTGGTGTCCTTATGTGGCAATGGTAATCTCAAAAGACAAGTGTTATGACCAGATGAGACAATTTCCGCAAAGGAGTCGGGGGAGGGGGTCCCTCTGGCCCCCCAGTGGGTTAGAATGTCATCAGTGCATTCAGTAAGACAAATATTTATGTTTGCCTACTAAGGGCTGCGCTCAGCTCTAGATGCTGGGATACAGAAGGGATACATTTACGAAAAGGGTCCTACCCGCTGACTGTAGGCAATAAGGAAAATACATACATTGCCAAGAGCGCAACCGGCAATTTTAAGCATTTAGAAGCAACCACACGGTCCTGACGTTGGTGTCTTCCCTTCCAGCCTCCTTCTTTGGCTAGACAGATTCCTGTGCAACCTTGCTCCCTGATTTTGCTCACTAATTTATGTCATAAGCATTTTCCATCCCATTAAGCATTCAGTAAGTGTTTCAGTGGTGCAGACTTGAAACACAGCAAGAATCAGGCCGCGGGGGCCCTCCCCCGCGGGCCGCCCGGGTCTGGGGTGACTGTCGCCCGGTCTCCCGCTCTCTCCGCTGCAGACAGCGAGCTGGTGCTGCCTGATTGCCTGCGGCCGCGCTCCTTCACCGCCCTGCGGCGGCCGTCACTGCGGCGCGAGACCGACGAGGCGCGCCTCTCGGTGAGCCTGTGTGACCTCAACGTGCCGGGCGGCGACGGCGACGACGGCACGCCGGCCGCTGGTTGCCCGATCCCGCAGAACTCGCTCAACTCGCAGCACAGCCGCGCGCTCCCCGCGCAGCTCGACTGCGACCTGCGCTTCCACCCGCTGCGCGCCGGCGCTCACGTCCGCATTCTGGACGAGCAGACGGTGGCGCGCCTGGAGCACGGGCGCGACGAGCGCGCGCTTGTCTTCACCAGCCGGCCGGTGCGCGTGGCCGAGACCATCTTCATCAAGGTCACGCGCTCGGGCGGCGCGCGGCCCGGCGCGCTCTCCGTTGGTGTCACCACGTGCGACCCTAACACACTGCGGCCAGCCGACTTGCCCTTCAGCCCCGAGGCCCTGGTGGACCGCAAGGAGTTCTGGGCCGTATGCCGCGTGCCAGGGCCACTGCACAGCGGCGACATCCTGGGGCTGGTGGTGAATGCCGACGGAGAGCTGCACCTCAGCCACAATGGTGTGGCCGCTGGCATGCAGCTGTGCGTGGACGCCTCGCAGCCTCTCTGGATTCTCTTTGGCCTGCATGGGGCCATCACGCAGGTCCGCATCCTCGGTGAGTGCTGGGGCGCGGGTCCTCCTTGGTGTGGGGGCGATATGGCCCGGGGTAGGAGTGTCCCTGGTTCACTGTGGTCCTACTAGGGAATCCCAGATACCCAAGGTTCCTCTGAGTTCGTCAGGTCAACCCGCATTTCTTCAGACACATAAACAGCCCAGACGTGCAGGCCCCAGGGGCTGCTTAAAAATGGGGAAAAATGGTTCTCACCGTCAAATACCTTTTTGAAGCTCCTTTCCCCCACACTAGGAATAAAGATCCCTGCCTTTAAGGATGGTCATGGGTCTAAATGAAAGTTTGGTATGTCAGTAGCCAGGTGTCTCAGCAGGGTGGTGCCTGGGTTGAGGGGTTAGAGGAACACCTGAGCAGGTGGCCTTGGGGAAAGTGGTGTTGCAGAGTTTTAGGTTTGCCTTTTCTGGGGGGAGGGACACAGTTTGAATGGACTGCAGAATGTGAACTTGTGTAAGCCATGTTTCCCAGATAGTTCTATAAGGTGTTAATAGGTACTCTTTGAAAAGGGGTCCTTGTGGTTAAAAGGTTTGGGAAACATGGAGTTAAAAAGGGGAGTGGGATGAGTGTTTCTTGCAGGACTTCTCAGAGCCTTTAATACATGGCGAGAATCTTAAGTTGATGATGGTTATAGTGTACAGTTTTTCCAAACTAATTTGATCAGAAATTTTTTCCTTTTTCTCCACAAAGCATCTCCTTGGACCTCTGTTACCCCAGAGGGAGCAGTTCTGGTCTGCTAACCAGCTTTCCATTACACTGCACTGGTTTCATTAGCCTCACCTGGAGAGCCTAATAAAGGGAAGATTCTTAGATCCCTCCTCCAGAGATTGCTATTCTGTAGATCTTGGATGGTTCCTGGCATCTGCTTTCTTTCTTTTTCTTTCTTTTTTTTTGTTCAGTGCTGGGGATGGAACTCCAGCCTGGCACATGCTAGGCAAGCACTTTACCACTGAGCTACATCCCCAGCCCTGATCTCCATCCCTGCCTCCCCTCCACAAAGCAAGTAGGCTTTGCCAAGTTTGGAGCCCTCTGGGCCTCACAGCCCCAGCAGGCTTGATAGTTTGAATTGTGTGTGTAAATGTGTGAGTCGGAGCTGCTCTGAGCTTGGCATACAGGGTCGAGGCCGTGTGAGTAACTAAATGCGTGCATGGTTGTGTGTGTGTGTGCTGCTGTTGGTGATTGCAAGAGTGGAGAGCCTGTGAAATCAGATAAAGTCAGTGGGCCTCCCACCTCTGGAAAGAGCAAATAAAGATGAAATGAAAAAATAAATAAATAATGAATGAAAAGAAACGAGGCTAGGGTGCTAAGAAGTTAGAGCTGAGGGAAGATAAATCAGGAAGGAATGAAGGATTAGATGAAAAGAAACCAAACAGAAGGAAGATGAATCAGGCTTGGGTGGGAATTCAGGATGGAATAAAAAGAAACGGATAGGGGAGAAAAAACCTTCAAGCTGAGGTGAAGAGATGCTGAGCTGCACTCACCAGGAGACACTGCTTCTCAGAGAAATAAAATTACATGAGGGCAAGGTACTCTCTTGCGTCAGCACCATCTAATAATAGATAAGTAGCTTTCCAGTAAGGCTGTGCTGCCCAAAGAGGCTTACGAGACTGGAGCAAAGGGGAATTAAAAACAAAAAAATAAAATAAGGACTTTCCTGTGCCAATGATAAGCGAGCCGAGGTGGATGTAGAAGAGTAACCATCCAGAATTCACCGTCTGTTAAACAGAGTGCTCCAAGCTGTTTGGAGAATTGGACATCTCATCCAGCAAATTGGTGGTGTGAGACACTCACTTGACTCCAAAGGAAAACCAAATCCGTGGCCATGTAGGAAGGGTCACTGTTGATCTTACAGAGGAAAGTTTGGCTTTGTGGAAGGCCTCCGTAAACTTAAGAATGGAAGGCTTTTTCCTTCACTCATGAGCACCGCCAGACCTGCAGCCAATTTCATACTTATCGTTAGAACATTAGAAATATTCTCATTAAACATAGGAATATAGCCAGGCGTGGTGGTGCCCGTCTGTAATCCCAGTGGCTTGGGAGGCTGAGGGAAGAGGATCACAAGTTCAAAGCCAGCCTCAGCAACTTAGCAAAGCCCTAAGCAACCCAGAACCTGTGGTTAAGCACCCCCTGCGTTCAATCCCTGGTATAAAAAATAATAATAGGAATATAAGTAGAGATGCCTTAGAAACATTGTTCCAGAAATGCTAGCCAGTGTGATAAGACAAGGAAAGTAAATAGGTGTGCGTTTCTGATGGGACATGACAATGAACTTAAAAAGATATCAACACAGTAAGAGAAGCGCTCTGGACATTTATTGAATTTGCTTAGGAATAATAACACTATTGAGTTAGAGCTAATAATAAAAAGCCCCCTTGAGCACCTGACTGTGCGCAGGGATTCTGTTAGGGTCTTGGGAGAGCCACAGGTGGATGATGGTTCTGGTTCTAAGAAAGCTTGTGGTTCAACTGGAGAAATAGAGCTGGATTCCTGGCAAAGAATGGATAATATCCCTGGCCTGTGGTGGTTTGGTCTGTATCTGTAGTGGGTGTGGGGTTGGTCATGGCTGGATGGACCAGTGTGGTTTGGGGGAGTTGAGGCTGTCCAGAGAAAAGGGGATTGAGGGCAGCTCCACTAGGCTGCTTGGGCAGTTAGCTCTTTAAGGACAAGGGCTCTGTCTGCAGCTTGTGTGGACAATGCCTGGTCCCTGTAGGCCCTTGGAAAGGATTAGTTGAAGGAAGGAGGGAGGGAAGGAGGGGAAGAAGGGGATAGGAGAGAGGACAAGGGGAGATAAGGGGGGAGAATGCAAGACTAGGATACATGGGAGGAGGTGAGGTGTTGGGTGCATCAGTGCCCAAGAGGTGACATCTGGGGATGGTGGGAAGAGGACAGGGCTCTAAACAGGAGGTGCGGCAAGGGGCACGGAAAGTGGGACTTCATTGTCTGGACTGGAGACCTTGGGCTGAGGTGGGACTCCACGGAGACCTGGGAGCCCATGCTGGGGCAGGCCCCAGCCTTCTTGCTTCAGGTCAGGTGGTGAGTGCAGCCCCCCTCTCCCTGCCACCCTCACTGCAGGCTCCACCATCCTGGCCGACAGAGGCATCCCATCGCTCCCCTGCTCCCCGGCCTCCACACCAACCTCACCCAGTGCCCTGGGCAGCCGCCTGTCTGATCCCCTGCTCAGTGCGTGCAGCTCTGGCCCTCAGGGCAGCTCTGCGGGTGGTAAGTAGAGTCCCGTGTGCTGTGTCAGACTGTCACCCCTGACGGCTTCTGCTGAGGCAGGGGTGCAGCTGCTGTCAGGCTGAGAGTGAAGAGCAGCTGGACTTGTTGGGTGGTGACTTCTGGGGTGTCTCTTTCCTGTCCCCAGTGGGCAGTTTTTTCCAAAAAAAATTTTTTTTAAAGCACTCAGGGAATGCCAAAGGGTAGCTCAGGAGGGATCTGCCTTAGACTTGGGGCCCCTTCCCTTCACCATGCCTCCTTCTTTCCCTCCCTGCTCTCATGGCTTCCCTGGCCCCTGATCTGGGGGCTGAGTGGTTCAGAAGTGGGGCTGCCTGCGTTCAGTGTCATCCCTTGTGCAGGAAGTTGTGTTGTTGGGGTGAACAGGCAGGTCTCCTTAAATGGATTGGGGTGCAAGAGGCCAGGGGCCCCCTTCCTGTGAACCCTGTGCCAGGCATACTGGGTAGAGGCCGTGTGAGTAACTGAATGCATGCATGGTTGTGTGTGTGCTGCTGTTGGGGACTTCAAGAGTGGAGAGCCTGTGAAATCAGGGGACCCAGCCACATCTGCTCCTGACCGGTGCCCTTTGTGTCCAGGGACAGCCCCCAACTCACCGGTGAGCCTGCCTGAGTCTCCAGTGACCCCGGGCGTGGGCCAGTGGAGTGATGAGTGCACGATTTGCTATGAGCACGCGGTGGACACGGTCATCTACACGTGCGGTCACATGTGCCTCTGCTATGCCTGCGGCCTGCGCCTCAAGAAGGCCCTGCACGCCTGCTGCCCCATCTGCCGCCGCCCCATCAAGGACATCATCAAGACCTACCGCAGCGCCTAGCCCTGAGGGCCCCTCTGTAGACATCAGCCGGCTGCTGCTGAGGGCCAAGCCCAGGGCCGCTTCTCTTCCTCATCCTCCTCCATTAGACACAGGAACCCGAGGCTCCTGAAGGCTTGGGCACAGAGCAGGTCCGAGGCAGGAAGGCGGGGGCAGAAGCACATCACTGGGCAGAGAGGGGAGAAGGCCACACTCCCCAGTCTTTCCCTTCTTTGCATCAGTTCTTCCCTGCATGACAAGGGGCTAAACTGAGGTCAGCCTGTCCTATACCTTCCCAATCTGGGGCAGATTCTAGGAGGTCCCTGTAGCCCATGTGGCACCTTGGTGAGAATTAAAAAGTGTGGATCTTCTAATGGACAGATGCTGCCCTAAGCCAGGGCATGTGGCTTGGTCAGTGGAGTAGGGACTGGATTTTAGCCTCCATTTTCTCCTTTAGCCAGTGACTCTTGAGCAGTGCACAACCTGCTCAACAGCAGCCCACAATGGGCGGCTCCTGGGTTGCTCACTCTGATCTGGACCCACCTTCTCTTTCCCCTCTTCTCTGCCTATTGGGACTGGCAGCAGGGGACAAGAAGGCCAGTTAACTCTTCTTACCCCAGGCTGTGGAGGGCTCTAGGTTCTGGATCCCTGGCCCTGCTGGGCTGAAAGGACTCCTTCCTAGCCATGGTTCTGTCCCAATCATCTCGCCCTTGCCCTTGTGCAGGAGTGTCCTTTGGTATGGGGTGGGGACAGGTATGTCTTTGGTGAAGGTCTCTAAGCACAGGTCTTCAGCTACCCCCACCCCCACCTGTCCTCCCGCATCTCAGTGCTGGCCTGGGCCCAGGACGACCTCAGAGGCTGTACTGTGCCAAGGAAGGGCCGTGGCTCCTGGTGAAGGGGGGAATCCCTAACTATGACCAGCCTTTTCCCTTATTTTAATTTATTTATTTATTTGGTTGGTGGGTTTTATTGGTTTGTGGGTGAGTTCCCATCTCCTGGGCCCCTAGAAATGCCATCCTGTATATGGGTGCTGGCGAGGGGACAGTAGTGGTTATCATCACTCAGATCTTCCCCAGGCCCCATCTGGGAAGCTCACGGCCAGTCTAAGTTGGAACTCCATCTGAAAGGGCCAACTTGGGCCACTTCCTGGCAAAGGGTGTCCATTTTGTAGAGAGGCACACGGAATGTCCACAGTGCCCTGGGGCTGGTAGGTCACCCAGCACCATGAAGTGCCCTTCCTTCCCGAGCAGAAGCTGGGTTATCTTGGTGGGCTCTGGAATTGCAAATGGCCCAGGAGTCTCCTTTCCATAAGGACATCAAATGCTCCAAGAGGGCGCAGGCAGGGAGCCCAGCATGGGCCAGCGAAGGACCCGGGGACCCTTGTCGTAGGAGGGCAGGGAACCTGCTCTGGGAAAGGCTCTCCACCCTGGAGCAAGGTCCTGGCTCCCGCCCTACCTGTTCTGAGGTTGTGGTCACCTCAGCCCTGCCCACCTGTTCTGGGCTGGGCCAGTGCCGTCTTGGCCTAGCCCCCTGCTTCCCAGCCTCCTGTCATCAGGTGACTCTAGTGTACCCTCAGAGACAGCCTCTCCCTTGACCGGCAGAGCCTGGGGTTCTAGCCCTGGCCAGGCGGCTGCCCTGAGCCTCAGCTTCCTGTGTGAGGTGGCTGTTTGGGGGGGCAGACTTTCTGTATGGCTCTTGGGAGTTCTCTGTGGGGTATTGCCAAGAGGTGGTGTGATGGAAGCATGGGACAGGACTCTTGGCCAGACAGGCACCTGCGCTGGACTTACAGGCACCTTGGGGAAGTCCCTGGACCACTCTGGGTCTTGCCTTCCCAGCCCCTGCCTCTCAGACCTGCGGCAGGAGTGGGCTGGGGCCAGCAGGTGGCCCCATCAGTCAGACAGGCACAGGTCCCAGAGGTGAAAGGTCCAAGTGCATGCAGGGGTAGCCGCTGCCTCACACCTTTGTGAACTCCCCCATGGGGTCGCTGTGATTGTGAATAAAGGTGATTTCTACCAGCCCGAGGGCTCTGCTGTGCTGTGGAGGCTGAGAGGGAGGGCCTGTGTGTATGTGGGCATACACATGTGTGGGTGGGTCTGCCCCCCCAAAGTCTGTTACCCAAAGGCCTGGGAGAAAACAGTGGGCCTCTGAGGCCCCAAGGTGGCTGAGACAATCATCAGGCAAGGCTCCCAGGAGTTGTGGGCCAGAACAGTACCTGTGGCTTGTTCAGCAGGGGCCATGGTACCTGGTGAGCCCTGTAAGTTGGAAAGGAGAAGCCCTGGTTCTCCTGGTGGCCTCAGAAGCCTGGGTCTGTGGGGAGCAGGGTGTGGTCCTCCTGGGAGCTCAGGAGGATGCTAGGCTTCTCAAGGCTGAGCAGGCCCAACCTGGATAGGAGCCTGTGGGGTGGTGGCACCACCTAGGGGAAAGTGAGGGAATGACAGGTGCTCCATCCAGGTGAGCAGGGCTGGCTGTGTCCTCCCTAAGCTCAGGCCTCTCCAGCGGCTGAAGCTCAACTATTTTCTTATTGGTGGATGCAGAGGCCTATGCCACATTGATGGTACAGCTGGGGAGAAAAGGAAAGTCACTGGACAGGGACCCCTGGAGGAACTTTCTAGATATGCTAAGCACATCTGAGTAGCTGGAAGAGCTAGGGGTGGTAGGAAGACAGCCAAACTGACCCCAAGATGTGGGCACACCACTTTGGAATTGCGCTTATTTGGCAGGGCCAGGCCTCAGAGGCACATGGGATATCTGCCTACCCACCCTGTATCCTGGCCTCCCAGGCTCAGCCTGGTCTTGAACCCAGGACCATGCTGCTCTGCTTACTGCAGTTCAGTACAAATAGGTGGGTTCAGGGGTTCAAGCTGAGGACCCAAGCTTGGCCACCCCCGAGGCATGGATGGGGCTGGGGAAGTTTGTCTGATTCTCATAGTAGGGACATACATCCCCCTCCTGAGTCCTCTCAGAGGCCTGGGATTCTGGAGTCTGTGCTGAGTCTGAGATAGAGGGACCTCTGCTATCCAGCTAAGTGAGGGAGAATTAGGTGATTGTGTACAGTTAAAAAGGTCAAAAAACTTTATTTAGTTTTTAGGGAAATACAAGATGCATGTAAACATAAACAAAATACAAAACAAAACAACCCAAATCTTACAGTCTAGAAGCATGCCAAGACAGCATTTCTGCAGACCGAAGAGTCCCGTCAAAGTGATAAAGGACACCTGGAAAGTGGCAGGCCAAGGGGCTGAGTCCCTTCCCCAAGGACACTGCATTTTTGTGATGAGATTAAAAAAAAACTTCACTATTAAAAATATCAGAAACATGGAGATAGTTTAGCACCACCATTGATCCTGGGATGATCTGCACTCACCCTGACGGCACTGCACTTACTGCCCTTCTCTCCAGCTTCTCTGCTGAGGCGGAAGAGGGAAAAACTCAGAGGAAGGGCTTCTCCCACTAAGAGCCCACTAAGGGCTGGGTGGGGTGAGTAGACACCACTAGGAGTTCCTTGCAATTCTGGAGCCCAGTGACACCCACCATTTCACTTCAGACCATGGCTCAGGGATGGCCACTCTGTTGTGCTGAGAAGTCACCTTCCTGTAGACCTGCCAGTACCTGGCAGGGATACCCATTCCCCATCTGGCATCCTGGATTTAAAGAAAACCTACTGCAGAGAACATCTGTAAATACAAGAATGGTGGATGTTTACCCTTCTTTGAAACAAACTCTAAGAACAGTGTGCCCTAGTTAGAAGCCACTAAAAAATGGAAGAGCACATATCCATGGGTGGGTGTGTATCTCCCCTGGTCTACTTCATACCAGGGAGGCAAACTCTGCAAATGGAACCACCCCCGGTGATCAACAGAGTGCCTTTGGGATAACTGGTATCAACAGAAAGATTGAGGCCACCTTCCTCCCAGGTGGAGTCCAGTTTGGGGATGGCAGATCCCTATTGCATGGCCTGTCATGGTCACTGTTCTGATTTGTAAAGTTTGAGACCGGCTCTGGAATAGGCAAAGGGTAGTGGACAGACAGATGGGAACCTGGGAAATGAACGTAACTCTCCTGGAAACAGCTTGCAGCACCCCTTCCCCACGAAGTAGATCAGTAACCATTCCCTGAGACCCAGCTTGTGACCCAGTGAATAGTAGTTTCCTTTGGCCAGCTTCTTCTATGGCTAGGTTCGAAGACTGTCCCACCTCCAGCTCTGACTGGACCCTTGCGTGTTGAATCATGAAGCTTCCTGTCTACCTGCTTTCTCTCTTCTTCCTGAAACACTCACCATCAACCTCTTCCTCATTTCTAATAAATAAAGACAAAAACAAACCTCCGAACCCTTTTTCAGCCCTCCTACACCTTCTTCTGTCTGGAAGATATCCTCTTTTGGAAGCTTCCTTCCCAGTGAAGGGATGGGAAGCCCCAGCCACCCCAAACGTGCACACACTCTTGCCAACGTGCCTCTCACTGGCTTCAACGTGCTCAATCAACCCTTTTGCTCTGAATCACTTTTCTCTCACACACACCTCTTGAGGCCCAGCCCATTGGCCAGGGTGGACCTGGGAGCAAGGCAGGGGCCTCCAGCACAGGGGACCCCACTCTCAAAGGCCACTCAGTTTTAGGACTGGGAAGGGAGAGGGTGCTGATTGTCAAGTGCAAACATGAGATTTAGATGGAACAGGGGAAGGAGGACTGCATGCTAATCCTGGCCTTACAGGTAGGTTGGGATCAAGGCCTTGGAAGGTAAAACTCTTGACCCAGTCTATAAGCACCATCCTGTGCCTTGTGGCCTGGGGATTCCAGGCATGTAGGACAAAGCTGGAGAGAAGTTAAAACTTGGGGCTATTTCCCCTAAGGCTGTAAGTTACTGACCCTGTCCTCTTACTGGCTCTGATCATGGAGCTTGAGAAGCACAGAGAAATATGACACTGCCTCAGTGAGGAGATTTAGACAAAAAGCTCGGTCAGATCCAGGGGAGCCCTCCATGCTACTTTCCTGAAATATTCAGCCGGTGTCCGCATGCGCAGGTCTTACTGTGCACAGAGAATCAGTTCTCACCCCACCCACTCTGCCTGCCCTCAGAAATGAGAACCAAAGGGTCAGCAGTGCTTGTATCAGGGAATCTCAGACTGATGACTCATAGGGTGAGAGGTGGGAGCCTGTAAGGTGACTCTCATCTGCAGGTCGGTGACCTAATGGAACCACCTCAACACTTCCACACCCAGTGGTATCTCTTTTCCACATCTTCATTTGGAGCCTGGGAAGATGGCCTAGGCTGCTTCTGCTAGACCTGATAATGCCAGTGTGAAGTTTCCAACTAAATAATAATATTATTACAAAAAAAAAAAAAGACACATTGCACTCTCCAGACAAAAATTGTATGAATGACACACAGACTTGATGCCAGAAGCTGCGAGTCCCTTGGGACCTGCCCAATGCCAAGGACTTTTTCAGTGGAGACAGCTTGCCCGGTGGTTTTTTTTTTTTTTTTCTCTAACCCCATGTTATTAGTTCAAGCGGGAAATTACCAACACTCACATGCACACATGCATGCACACACGTGTGCACATACACTCAACTCACAACCCTCAAAAAAGTGAGGGAATAGTAATTTTTTAGTGATGTGGACAGTTCTCTTTCTAGAGAGCTCTGCATCAAGATTCTCAAAGATGATTGGCTATGTGGATGTGTCATTCCAAGGGAGACTCACACAGGGGCTTGAGTCCTACTCTGGGCACAGAGATCCATGTCTGTACAGAAATTCACCAAATATGGGGTTGGAGCAGCAAACGTACAGTACTGGAGGTGGAGGGGACAAACCAGCAAGGGCATGCCTGCTGCCCTGAGGGGCAGAGCTCCTGGTCTGGACCCCAGGAGACTTCCCAGCCTGCCACTTTCTCTATCAGCACCAAGAAAGGAGGCATCTGGCTTGGTGCCTGTTGTGGGGGCATCTGTCTGCAGAGACCTAAGTAGACCCCTCTGAGTCTTCTCCGAGAACTCCTGCAGACTGTCTGGGTGTGGAGCACAGGCAGGGCTTGCTGCTCAGGCTGAAGTCGCTGAGATGAATGGGCAGCTGGGCTCAGTGCCGGGCCCTGCTGCAGGTCTGCGGGAATTCCATCTCCCTGGGGTAGGCCTCGGTGCCCACACCCTCCAGATGGGTTTGGTTACATCTAGGTTTCCTGCCCATAAACTGAACTGAGGTTTCATAGTTTTAGAAAGATTCAGACATACATCAAAAGGATCACAGCCCAAACATCAGGAGACTGGGGGCAGGGGGAATGGGGTAGAGGGCTGCTGGGAGGCATTTTTAGGACAGGTCTCTCCGAGCAGCTGGCTGGAAACAATGGAAATGAAAACAAGGAACAGTTCCTGGATGTCCTCACTCTGCTCTGGAGACTGGGCCCAGGAGGTCAAGAGCCCCCAAGCCTCTTCCCTGAATCCCTTTCTTCTGGGTGGATGATACCCAATAGTAACAGGGGTTGCCCTCTGGTGGGGAACCCTACCAACTTGCCAGGGAAGCAGGAGAGGGAGAGGGCTAAAACATCAAACCCCAAAGCCCACCTGTCAGTTCCACAGTTCCGATTCCTCCCAGCAGTCCCCCTCCAACTTTCTGCAGACTAGACCATAGGGTCTTTCTCCACCATGCCAATAAGCCCTGGCATCCCTCTTGGTAATATTGCACTTTTCCTGTCTCTCAGATTGTTTTCATTTCAATTGAGAATGCAAAGTATTTGAAAGGGGTAGGGGAAGTGAGTAACCTTAAAGAAATAATATATTAGTTAAATACAAAAACAGGAAAAGTAGGGGCTATTTCATTTTTCCCCCTTAAAAACAAACTACCAAACCAAAATCTAAACTTAAATAGTTCTACGCCTACTCTGCAAGTACTAGTAATATGAAAATAACGTTTGATCGAAATTCCCTTGTCTTTTTTCCTTAAGATGATGAAAGTAGTAACATGCCTTACTGAGGAAAGCGATGGATACAAATGCCAGTAAAATATGCTGCTCTAACATCTGAAAGTGATTACAACGATTCTATATAATGCCTTCGTCAAGATGGAGAAGAGAGGAAGAGAGAAATCTTTGGAGCCAGGCGGGGGTTGGACAGACTGAAGCCTGGCAGACAAAGCCAGCTGGGTGGAGGGGAACCCCAAGGCAGACCGCACACCTGCTGCTCAGGGGTGCCCCTTTCCAGCTTCCTCTTGAGCACAGAGGAGCCAGGCAACACGCCAGGCCTGCCGAGACAAAGAAGGACAAGGTGGGAGAGAGATGAAGACATATTTTTTTTCCCCTTGTAATAAAAGAAAAAGGTCTTTAAACTGAATAGAAAAACAAAGCACCAAAGGATGCAACTTCGGGCATTATATAAACCTCAATAATGACCGCAGAAGGGCTCATTATGGTTAAAGTTGCAGTATACAGCAATACAATGTCATTTCACATTTTCAATTGCAACTAATGGAAAACTAGGTTTGGACATTGCTGAGATTTCATTTTTCTTTCCTTTTAGTCCGATCTGGTTTTCCTCCTGGTGGGTCAGAACCCCAGGCCCCCTCCCTCCTCCGCTGCTGCTGGCAGTTTCCTCCAATGTCACAAAGCAGCTCAGTAGCTCTAGGGAAAGGCCCTCTTGCCCAGGGTAGGGCTAGGAGTCCAGGGGCACAAGGCTTGGCACCCCCTGGCCATATCTGAGAAGGACTGGCATGCACCCTTCTTACTTCAAGTATTAATATCCTTTGGGTTGCAGGGCTTCTGCTGTGCTGGGAGGCAGGGGCTGAAGGGGAGGGGTCAGGAGTGGGGTCTAGACGAGGGCGTGGCGATCCCTGTTCACTGCCCAAATCTACGTGATGTCACCAGGTGGCAGCATTTCCCACTTTTCCTGGATGCCTGAGCAACTCCCAGCCATCCTTGGGGCTGGATGTCACAATGTAAACATGACGACCACAGAATAAGCTATAATGGGGGCGGGAAAGACACAGGATTAATGCAGTGGGGAGTCTGCCATTAACTAGCTGTGTGATTTTGAGAAAGTCTCTTCCTGTCCTTAGGCTGCAGTAACAGGAAGGGATGGGATGGAGCGACCTCCAGGGTCCCTTCCAGCCCTGCTTTTTAATGACTCTCTGGCTTCAGGGCACTGGGAATCAAGGAGAGGGGGTCCTTGAGGGGCTGGGGGACTGGTGGGTGGTAGAGAGCCTGACGGGGCAGATGCACACGTGGGGCAGGGGAGGCAGGCTCTGGGGAGCACTGTGGTTGGTCCAGTCCAACTGAGATGCTCTGTACTTGGCAGCCACCATGTGCTGTGCTCCCTCCGGGCCTGGCCGGCGGTGTGCTAGTGATTCAACTGGCTCAGAGCGGACATCTGTGGAGCGAGGCCACGGGCCCTCCCCAGGAAGGCAGCTATGTGGAAGGTCCTTTAACCCGACAGACACTCTACTTTTAAATTTTATTTTAAATAATCATAAATTACTTTTTTTTCTTTTAATAAATATGTGCTGTTTAAAAATGAGAAAAGTATATACTGCATCTTTAAGTAATGCACTTTGCTCTCTGGGTTTCTTTCCATTCCACCTTAAAGTGCATTAATTAAAAAATAATGAACCACTTCTTTATCATTATTGTTCAAATAAGTAAAAATAATATTAATATGAAGACACTAATCCACTACCATTAGTACTGCAATCTAGCAGATTAACTCAACATCCTGCTCTATTTAATACTGTCCAGCAGAAGAAAATATCTAATTTTGATTTTAAACAAACTCGAGAACAAAACAAAAGGAAACAAAACAATCTCACCACGGCCCTCTGACAAAGAACGCGAGCAGTTGGCTACAGCTGCCAGGATCAGTGTGTGGTGAGGGCTCGGGGATCCCAGGCAAGGCCTCTGGGATCCTGGAGGGTGGGGGAGAGGGTGAAGGCCTGCTCGGGGGAGCAGGTGAGGGCAGGGCTTCCCTCCTCTGTAGGAAACAACAGCCCTTAGTCTGGTGATTCTGGCAGCTCATTCGGTGGCTGTGAAGCCTGGTCTGTCTGAAATCAAAGGCACGTGCGGAAATCCACTCCCAACATAGGGTGAGTCCTTGGAGAAGCTGGCTGGGCTTCTTTCTGGAGAGTCCCTCTGAGATATCAACAACGGAAAAACAACCCAAAGTTGACAGAAGACCTGCAGGAAATGTCACTCTCTTGCTTCTTTCTTCACTGGGGCACTGCCCCCGGGAAGACCAGACTGGCTCCAGGCACAGGGTCCTCCTTCTTCGCGAGCAACTGTGGCATTGCCAGTAGGCCAGAGGAGTGGCTGGTGGTGTCTGCTCCAGTCTGACCCAGGAGGCCCAGCTGGGGTCCCCTCCACCCAGGGTGGGGGCCACGGCTGCTTCTCCACAGTCTCTGTAAGGCTTTCGGCCCTGCCCCGGTGGGAGAACATACACAGAATGGCAGCCACCCAGCAGCCTGGGCGCTGCCTTCTCTCCAAAGGTCTGGCTCCTAACAACACCTTCCTCCCTCCTGGGGAGGGTTTTTGCCCCACCAAGGTTGGGCAGGAACCAGAAGGACAGTTTCTCTATTTTGCCAAGACTGAGACCTGGGCTTACCCAGCCCCAAATCCCTCTGGCAAGTGCCGCGCAGGCAAAGTCCACACAGTGGAAACCAAACGAAACGACGTGGCTTATGGAGGGGAGGATGGGAAGCCAAATACAAAACAAAACACCCCTCCACAGAGTACAACAGAAAAGCCCACCCTCCACCCCTTCTGTTCCCATGTGAGGCTGACCCCCCAGGGTGCCCAAACAACTCCTAAAATAAGACCCAACCAAAGGCCTGACATATAAACCCCAAGTCAACAAACCTCTCCCGAAACATGCAAAGGAACTGCTCGCCCAAAAATACCCCAAGTAGTCTGTGCTGACGACGGAGAGCCTGACGGCTTCCCCTACCCTCTCCAAACTCTAGCACTGTGTCCTCCATGGGGTACCCCAAGGAGGGCGGACTCTCTTCTCAAGGCCAGGGCAATGACAGCTAAGAAGGTAGTTCTTGCTGGCACCTGGGAACTGTGTTTTCTTTAACTCCCAGACACCGATAGTGGCCTGGCCCCGGGAGAGATGTGAGCTCATGAGACAACTCCAAGTCCCAGGGCCTGTGGGGTCTTCACATGCATCCAGCCATGGTGGGTGGTGGCAATCCCTGGGAAACAGCACAATCCACAAACATGGATAAGGACAATACAAGGGCTACCTCTGGTGGCAACATGGTAGCCACCAAAACAGCCCAATGGGCAGAATGCTGGAGGCCCCCCTATGACCACATCTTTTCCAGATTTGCAGCAAAGGCACAATTGGGGTTTCCCACATGGCCTGTCCCAAATGACATGTAGTCCATCAATGAAGTCACCAAGGTGCACACGTAGGTCCCAACTTTCTCATCTCTGGGTTCTAGGTCATTCCCTCCCCTATTCAATGTATCCTCCCTTCCAGGCAACAGCTGGGAGGCGGGCCATCTTTAAGGTCCCACATCTGCAGGGTTTAATGTTGTTCTTCCCCCACCCCCTCCCATTTTGTCCTTCCCCTTTGGTCTGCATGTCACTGCTCATCCAGTGGCGGGTACAGTGGCACAGAGGCTGGAGTGACTGCACAATCTCGGTTAGTTCTTTTTCTCCAGGTAGTTGGAGGGCACCCAGCCTTTGAAGGGCTTCACATCATCCAGGATCTGGCAGTACCACCAGCCATTGGGGTTCCTCTCCAGTACCTCCATGGACACCCCCTCCTGGAAGCCCGCGGTCTCCTCATCCCCCTCATAGTCTGCAATAGAGACGTACACATCTTTGAGGTTATTGTGGATGAACTGGGACCTCTCGATGGGCTTGGGGCGCACAGGGGACACAGGGATGCCATTGCGCTGTGTGGGCAGCAGGGGTGAGTCGGAGCCCTGGCTGGCGGCCCGCTCCGCCAGGCGACCCTTGGCCTCCGCGGCCGCTGGGCGTGCTGTGTTGAAGGAGGAGTTCCTGCGGACGCCTCGCAGGCTGTCGGTGGCTGTGAGTGACTCATTCCTCCGCAGGGCACAGGACAGGTTGTTGTCTTTGGGTGGTGGGGACACAAACACCGACTGGGGCCTGACTGCTACCTGTCGCACACCGTTTCTCATCTTCACCGCCACAGCACCTGATGTCTTGCCAAAGCCTCCCGGGGGCTTGGAGGGGATAGGCGGTGTGGCCCTCTTGCTCTGGTTGACGGTGTTGAGCGCTTGCACCCGCCTCTCGATCTTCTCCAGGCTGTCTGACTTGCCCTCATTCTGCCTGCTCTTTAGCACATCCTGCTCTTTGCCAGGGGTGTTAGTCTGCTCGTTCTCATCGGGCACCAAGTAGTGGGAAGGGGCCCAGCCCTCCAGCTCCCCAAACTTCACATACCACCAGCCACTCTCCTGCTTCTCCAGCACCTGCACCTCCACGCCGGCAGGGAAACTTATCTCCGAGTCCTGGACCTTCTGGTAGGCGCTACATGTCACGTAGGAGGTGGCTGGCCCTTCCCACTCCTTCTTGGGGGTACACGGGAGAGCAGTGGCCGGGAGGGTGATGATGTCGGCTGAGCCTCTCCTGGCCCCCTCACTGGGCCCCTCGGAGGCTGTATGTGGGGGCAGCTCTGAATCCTCACTCCTTGAGCCCTTGAGGCCCCCCCGGAGCTGGCCTGTGGGCCTCAGTTGGCGTCGTAAAGTGCTGATGTCCATCTTCTCTTGACTCTGTGACTCTGCCCGGTTCAGGAAGGGCTTAGGCCGGACAGATGGCTTGGCCCGGGCACAGGAGGTCAGCCCAGCCCTCATATCAGTGTCCTTCTTGGCCCCGACCTTGGGAGTACCACGGATGCCTGCGTCCGAGGCAGAGCGGGGCTTCAGGTCACCACTGTTCTTTGACAGGGAGGAGGAAGAGGAGGAAGAGGAGGAAGAGGAGGAGCAGGTGGTGTTGATGGTGATGGACGAGGAAAAGGAGGCCGAGGAGTGGTTTTTCCCCAGTTCAGCCTGGGCGTTCTTCTCTGCCTTGAGCTTTAGGAGCGATGATGACTTTGGGGAGCCCGACTTGGGCGAGTTTTTCCTGGCAAGGGACAGTGAGGAGCCACCTGGGGAGTCACTGTCCCCAGAGGAGCCTCTGGTGGATAGAGCGTCCTCTGCATATGGCCGGAAGCCCTCATTCTCATAGATGGTCTCCTCTTCCAGGGCCACATCTTCTGAAGACTCGCCCACCTTGAAGCGGGCCCGCTGCAGGGAGGAGGCAGGTGAGGGTCTACGGGGCTGGGCAGGCTTCCGGTCTCCTGAGCCTCTGTCCTCTGTGGGCTCCTCATTCAGCTCCGGCTCGGAGTCAAAGCCAAAGGCGGGGATGTCATACTCGGGCTCCTCGTACTTGAGCTTCAGTGGGGAATCCTGGCTCTCGTTGGCACCCACAGGACCCTCCTCGGTCTCCTTGGGCTTGCTGGGGGGTGCTGGCGGCGGGACTTTGGGCCGTGTCAATGTGCTCGTGCGGCGGCTCAGGTTGGGCTTCTTGCGCTTATCGATGTAGGACGCAGGGGCCCAGCCCTCCTTCTCACCGATCTGCACGTACCACCAGCCGCCCGAGTTCTTGTCGATGACCTGGGAGGAAGAGGTGGCAGGCCAGTGAGCTGAGAGGGTCTCTGGAACCTTGTGGTGTCCCAGATGAGGGGCCTCACACTGGGCTCCATCACCTCCGCTTTGCAGATGGGAAACTGAGCCCTTGAGAAAGTGGCCCAAGACCCACTGCAGTAAATGACAGATCAGAATTTAAACCATGCCTCTAACATCTCCTGGTTGAGGGGTTTCTACTGTCCCCTAACCTTCCAAGTCTGTATTGAGCTGGCCTCCTCTACAGAAAACTCCTCCACTTCCCCTAAACTATCACACTGTTCCCAGTCCCTACAAAGCCCAACTTGCCAAGGAACCAGATGTACAAAGAATCACCACCCTTCCACTACCCAGTCCTCCTCCCACCCCCAATATTCCTAGATCCTCCCTGGGAGGCCCTTGAAAAGGTGTCTCAGGGAAGTCATAGATGGATTGAAATGGGACATATAGGCCTAAGCCAGAGCCTCTTGGCAAAACATCTCCCCAGTGTCCCCTGACTACTGTCATTTCACTGTGGAATCCTACTGAAATTCCATGACCTGAGATTTCTTTGGGTTGAATGCCTTCCTGTAGAAAGGGTGAGGGGCTTTTATTCAATCATTTCCATGTTATTATAAACTAGTTCAAGGAGCTTCCTCCTTGACTTCTAAGATGGGCTAATGACCAGGAATGAGCTGCTGGTTGTGCTGGGGTTCATTTGAACTGGGGAATGTAAAGGGAAGATAAGTTGGGATTGTGGGACACTTGTGGAGGAAAAGGTCCCAAGGAAGACTTCTGGGGCTGGGGAGCATGAAAACACTGGCACCATGGAGTGGGGGGAAGGAAAGAAGAGAGGGAGAGTGGAGAACGACAATTGAGCTCTTTGGAGACCATGCCTCTGCAGCCCCACCAAACCTTCATTCTAAGTTTGTAGGCTTTTCTGGAAACCCTAGAACTAGAGAGAATGATTTCTCTTGAAAATAGTTCCAAGTTCCAGACACGTGGTTGAAAACATTCATGCTGGGGTGTCGGCTCTGCAGCCGGCAGAGGAAGCCCAGTGAATCTGACAGCTTCACACGTGTCTCTCGGATTTAACTGCATGGCCATACAAAGCTACTCCAGAGAAACGAACCAGTCACAATCTTCTCTGTCCCCTGGAACACCATGCTCAGCACCAATAAAACATGAAGTACAGTCGTTTTCCCTTAGCCAAGGTTTTGTGTTCCAAGGTTGCCATTATCTGTGGTCCATTAACTGGAAAATTCCAGAAATATACAATCCATAAGTTTTAAGTAACTTTTATTATGGTATATTGTTGTAATTGTTGTGTTTTATTAGTTGGTATTGTTGATCTCTTACTCTGCCTAATTTATATGTTCAACTTTATCATGACTGTGACTGTACAGGAAAAAACGGTATATGTTGGGTTTGATACTGTCCATGGTTGCAGCCATCCACTGGAGTCTTGTAAGGTTTCCCGTGTGAGTGTGTGTGTGTGTGTGTGTGTGTGTGTGTGTGTAGAATTGTTTAATGCTAGGAGGGCAGTTGTGGTGGGGGGGCACACATCAGGGTCTCGTACCCCTTTTAGAGACAATTACTTAAAAACCTGGGGGGAAAGAAGTAACTGTATCAAAGGCCAGAGGTCCTGTGGTGCAGATGTGGCCACACTGGGGCTTAAGTATGTTGTTACTGCACCGGCCTGGACCACAGGCTCCCAATAACAGCACTTCGCGATGTGGGTTCTGTGGGGTGCAGGCCCCTGCAGTGCTCCTGGGAGAGAAAGGCTGTGGGGACAAACAGCAGGCCCAGCAATACCACTATGATAGACTGGGTGTCACTCTATCCTAGGCTCTGAGAAGCCCTGCCACCATAAAAACAAAATGAGTTGGGTCTTATTTAACCCCTCTCCTCGGAGTTTGTGTGCTTATAGCAGCCCTTTGTTTTGAGGCACCCATTCTCAGCTCCCACCCACGCTCTGGCACCGTGAGTGCACACAGGTGGAGGCACACATCCGGGTTTCTAGTCCCTACTGTGGCCCTGACCAGCTTTAGGCAAGTGCTCTTCACTGTGGGGCATGTTTCTGTACCATCCCTTCTTGTCCCAGGAACCTTGCTAGCAAGACGTAAAATGGGAAATGCAGGCCTTGACCACAATGAGTGAAACCCTCGGCGTCGGGGCCAAGGCTCACCTCTGCCTTCTGTCCACCACGGAAGCTGATCCCGTCAGAGATGCACGATTGGAACTCGGCAATGGTGTAGTACTCCACCTCGACAGAAGGGGGCTCTGGTGGCTTCGGCAGCTGGAACCCCTAAAGTGGAAAGAGAACACTGAGCAAAATCCAGCTAACCAGGGAGGCGACAAGGCCAAGGACCGGTGCCCGTTCCAGCTGGGGGATGTGCGTGTGGCTGTTTGGGCCAGCTGGACAGCAGCTGGCCCCGCAGGCATCTGTCCTCGCTTGCAGGGCAGATCCCCAAGAGGCTGCGCTCCTGAGGAGATTCCAGCGGTACTTAGGGTTCACTTGAGACTGGTCTGAGCTGGCAGATGCTTACTCTTAATATTAGAGTTTCTATGCTTCCATCTCTGGAGGGCCAGTTTTCTGATGCCTCAACAGTTGGATCCCAAAATGAAAACGATAAAGCAGAGAAATTCTTATGACAAAATGCATGCACTGCCTCCCGGAGAGGAGCGCCTCCCTCCTGAGTTGAAAGGTGAGGGGCTGCAGGTGGGGTGCCTGGCAGCCAGGCGGGGCCTGGGAGCTCACCATCTCTAGGAGGCTGAGGTGGGAGTGCAAGGGGCAGTGGAGTTGGGGAGAAGTCTTCAGCTGCTCATCCTGACAGTGCCAAAAGTTTAGGGAAGCCCCGATTAGAACTCAGGACACTGTCTCCAAGGCAGATAGAACACACTGAGGTCCCAAGTGCCTTTTAGACCCCTGTACAGCAACATCTAAACTCCACAGTCAAGGATACTTTTTGGTTTTTTTTGCCCCAGCTCATGGTTCCAGGCTAACGTGGGCCTCATTTGTTCATTCTACTACCATTTGCTAGTGGCTCCCAGGTGCCAGAAGCTGATCTGAGATGCCGGGCATCCAACAGTAGCCCCAATGGACAACATGCCCTTGTGGATTCTAGCTTCAGTTAGCCTCCACTGATTAGAATGGGCTTTGGGTGTGTGTGACCTACTTCATACAGAAGGGGTTAAAGCAAACCAACTGGGAGCGGGGAGGAGGGAAGAGATGAGGAGGGGAAGCAGCTGTGCTGTAGCAGGAGGCAACTGTTTTCAGTCCTAGGGTAGATCCCCACCACCGCCTCCCTCACTCCCTCCCGCTTTTTTTGTGATTGGAAGACCTAGAAGACTGCTGGGCTCCAGTCCCAGTATTTTACCAGCTCTGTGTGAGGCCCTTGATGTCAACTCTCTGAGCTTCAGTTTCCTCATCTACAAAATGGAACTAATAACAGGGTCATTAAGAGACTTACTGAGATATGTAGATAACTTCTAGTCCAGCAAGGGACATAGGAAGAGCTCAAAGACCAAAGGTCAACACCCCTGAAACCCTCATGTCCTAATCCCAATCCTGTCAATCCAAACAGATCTGTTAGCCGAGTGCGGTGGAGCAAGCCTGTAATCCCAGCAGCTCGGGAGGCTAAAGCAGGAGGACTGTGAGTTCA
Organism: Marmota monax; assembly: GCF_021218885.2. NCBI lineage: Eukaryota > Metazoa > Chordata > Mammalia > Rodentia > Sciuridae > Marmota > Marmota monax. The sequence goes on from NW_026692881.1 coordinate 19,429,602, forward strand.
AAGCCAGGCTCAGCAAAAGTGAGGCGTTAAGCAACTCCTTGAGACCCTGTCTCTAAATAAAATACAACATAGGGCTGGGGATGTGGCTCAGTGGCTAAGTGCTCCTGAATTCAGTACCAAATCAAAACCAAAACCAAACCAAAAATCAAAACAAAACAAAACAGAGCTGTCTTGGAGCACAGTGAATGAGGGTGGGAGGGAGCTGGTTTTCAGGGACTGGGTGTGAATCAGTCAACCCTCCTTGCCCAATGCCTGGCTCTGTGATCCTGTGCTTCCTGGCCAGGTGAGATTCAGAACCTACCTGGATGGTGGCCCTGTTTCAGCAACCCTGAATTTGGTGTGTGGAAGGAATCAGCCCATTCTCACACAAATTAAGTCTGCCTGAAAATAATTAGCTTGTGTTAAAAGAGATGGGAGGGAAGCAGAATCCATTGTTCAGTTGTAAGCCCATGGGGACAAGAAAGCCAATAGCTAGGGCAAGGAAGGAACAAAATCTTCCAAGCCCTATATGTACAGAGGTCTCCTCTTCCATGGACTGATGCTATCCCCTCTCTAAGGGCAGATGTCACTGATTACAGTGATTTGTTGCTAAGCCCAGGTATGACCTTAGCATCTTTCCCTGTACACCAGAAGATTCTATCCCATAGTCAAGTTGATATGGGAAATGGAAATTGCCTGCCAGCCCTATGCATCGCTTCTTATCCTTAGGATAGCCCTAAGAGATAGCTAGGGCTGTCCCTATCTTGTAAGGAAATTGAAGCCTGAGGAGGGTAAGTGACTTGCCTAGGGTCTCTGCATCAACATGTTGAAAGTAGAACACACAGCCATGCCTGGCAGGCTGAAGCTCCAATCTGCCCACAGCCCCGATGACAGTTCTTTGTTCCAGGACTCTCAGCTTGCCACCACCATTTGGGTCCCCCAAGACCTAGACCGACTGCACATCTACCTGCTTGAGATGCTGGTCACCAGGAAACCCTACCCATAAGAGCCCGGAACCCAGCAGTGGGGACACTCTATAAACTTTGGTGTGAGCCTGTCCTTGTAACTCCCCACTCACGGATCTGCCCTCTGCCCTCCCAGGCTCTGACATCCACCACATCCACCAGGCATTCCTGAGCAAGGCAAAGCTGAAAGTCTTCCAGGCAACATGGACAGCAGCCCCATTTCCAGCTCCTGGCAATGCCCTGGTTGGACATTGCTGCCGGCCAGTCTAAATGTTTATGTCTGCCAGTGCAGTGGCTGGGATGGATTTATTTAGCTGTGGAGCGCAGTGCATTTCCGATTATAAACTGTCCAGCCAGGCCCCCAGAAAGGCCGGGATCTACAGGCTTCCCTCCATGCCTCCAGCCCCCCAAAACTGGAAGCCCCAACAGAGCCCTGGAAAACCTTTAGGCAGTAGGCTCTGCAGCAAGACAGCCTCTTAATCAGAGCTGCTAGAGAACAGCCCCAGAAAAGGAACAAAAAGGGAGTAGAAATTCAGCACACATACCAAGCTGGATTCTCGGCGTGGTGGAGGTCTTGTCCTTAGATTTGGGGAGCCTAGAAGAAGAGACATGGCTTTAGTAATTCCATTCAGGCAATGCGCAACAGCATGTCTATTTTTTGCTCACTCTAAATCCTTAGAGGCTAGCACAGAGCTAGGCAAGAGGGGACACCTAATGACAACTTCCCAGCTGATGCCTAAAAGGTTTCATGCACAAGGGCCAAAAGAACCTAAGTCAGAGCTCAACTGAAAAAACAGTTTTCCTCCAGCAGCTGGGATTATAGGTGTGCACCACCATGCCCAGCTAAAAGAGATCCTTGGCATAAACTCTGTTGAAACCACTTTGTGGAGAGTGCTAAAGTCTCAGCTCATTCTTTCAGGTTTCTAGAAACTGGTGGAAGAGCTGGGTGTGCTAGTGCACACCTGTAATCCTGGAGACTCGGGAGGCTGGGGCAGGAGGATTGCAAGTTGCAGGCCAGCCTGAGCAATCCAGCAAGGTCCTGTCTCAAAATAAATAATAAAAAGGGCTAGGGATGTAGCTCAGTGGTTGCACACCCCTGGTTCCAACCCAGTACTGCAAAAAAAAAAAAAAAAAAGAAAATATACTGGTTTAAGTCCCAGGAAGATGTCCTACCATCTTTCACATCTCTCACTCCAAACAGAAGCCCTGCAGGTACTTGACAAAGCAGGGAACTGAGGGCTTTATTTTTAAATCATCTACACATCAACCACTAGGTTCTTAAAATCTTTATTATAGTGTGAAGAAACCACTTCTTTCTCTTGGACTACATTCCTCTGAAGAATGGCCGTTCCTGGTCTCTAGGAAAGGGGCAATGCTAATAGCCTGCACTCATGTGACTTACTTTCAGAGAGATGGCTGGGAGAGGCACAGCCACACACTCCCCTGCCTTCCCCACTGGTGATGAGAATGACCTGAGCTGACAGCATAAGGGCTCAGGATCCCTCAGTCTGTAGCTTAGGTCCCACTCTCTTTTCTGGCCTTCCTTGCACTCTCTGCCCCCACTATAAAGAGCTCTGTGGCAAGGACCTAAGGTCAGTGATGTGCTTACTGATCTGGGCCCTCTGAGGGGCAATCCTGGCCACAGCTGGAGAGCCCTGGGCCAGTTTGGAGACGGTCCTCTCGGGGACACCGAGGGCACTACCATTGGAAGCATTGCACAGGATGGGCAAGCTTATCTCCTTTTTGGCAATGGGGGCCTCAGAGCCTTCGCCTTCAGTTGGTGGAGTCTCCTTGTCCCCAGACGTCTTCTTGTTTAACAGGTTGCTGATCTCCATGATGTTCCCAATGATCTCCACGGGGCCCGCCAGATTCTTTTTCCGGGTTGGCAGGTCATCCTTGGCTTTCTTTAGGTAGGATGCTGGTGCCCAGCCCTCTTTGCCCAGGTATCTGTGGAGAGGAGTGGGCCACACCATCATTACATCTCTTTCAGGCTCAGGCCCTAGTATCCACCTGGCCTTGCCCAGCTGAGACTTTTCTACCATGCGTTGCTAGAGACTTGGTAATCCCACTGCTCCAAGAGAACCAGAGCTGAGACTTGCTGGGAAAGATGCTCAGAGAACAGCTTCTTTCCTCTAACTCCCTTTGCTTTGCCTGGTCCCTCTTGGCATGGGCTCTCATTCTCTGCAAAGTATTAGGTAAAATAAACATGGGACCTTGAGATTAGAGTTCTCCAGTGGTGGGTGCCCAAAGGTGGACTTCTCAATAGCTATTCACACTTGAGAATGCTATTACACAATCATTTGAGGGTAACCCTAGAGATAAGAAATGGAAGATAAGGGATGAGAAAGTGGTGTATGGAGTTAAATGCCCCACAGGAAAGAAAAGGATTATTAAAGAGGAAAGAGGTATCACAGGGTGAGAGTTTTGGTCTATGGGACCTTGGAAAAGTCTGTTTTCTGGAGCTCAATTTTACTTTTCTGCAAGATGTAGGAACAGAGTAGCTGTTAAAGTGTATCCATAAGGATAGACACACTGAAGAGGTGTGTAAAGAAGACTGACTGACTGGGGAGGGTGTGGGTACTATGCAGGGACAGCACATGGGTGAAGTTCACAGAGTAAGTTTGTGAACAGGCTAACGGCAACATTTCAAATCAGTGGGGTAGGATGGATTATTCAATAAGTGATTTGAGGACAATGCATTATCCAATTAGGAAAAATAAGTAAGAAAGAATCTGGCCATACAGGGGGCAAAAATAAAAAATATTTACATAATTTGGAGGTTTGAGAAAGACTTTCTAAATGGGGCTCCAAAAGTAGAAACCATAAATGACAAGAATAAAGCACATGACTGGTAAAATTAAAACCATTGGTATAGCAGAACAAAAACAAAGCCAAACAAACCCAAAAGCTCATAAACAAAAGCAAAAGACAAATGACAGGGCTGACTTCATTCTGGTGATTTGATGACTTCTTAAAAACAAGCTTTTTCCCTTTTCCTCGTGGTGTTGAGTCTTCACCCAAATCCACTGGGGACTCACTTCCTGGACTGGCAATTGCTGGCCAGTGCCCCCAAGCCTGAGTTGCAATGTCCCTGTCTGCTCCCTGGGACACATCTGGCTCTTTGGAACAGTTTTTCCAGGCCAGATGTCTAACAGCCCTCCTTTCACCCTCTTTTCTTAGGAACTCATTAGGTGGGAGAAGGAACATGGAGATTTGCTGGAGAACACAGGAAGGAAGAGGCTCCTTCCGTCCATAACAGTAATGTGCACAGGTTGTCCCAAGCTCATCTGTCCGGGCTTGGAAAGCGGACATCAGTGAATGAAGGATGGAAGTTGGGGCTGTGATGGCTCTCAGATGTAACGGTGACTTTCAAAGGTGGATAGAAGCAACTAGTGAAAGTGCCTAAGCTTCTTATTAGCCAAAGGCCAAGGCAAAGAAAAGCAAAGCAAGGTCTGCTTACAGCCCCAAGTGCCCCCATTTCAGAGTTTGTATGTTATTTAGATAAATCCAGGTTCCAGGCAGGGAAATGCAAGGGCACCAGGAGTGGCTGTGTCTGAGCCCCTTTCTCTCACAGCCATTTCCCAGCTCTGAGCAGGGCAGGCAGCAGAGGGGTGTGTGTGTGTGTGTGTGTGTGTGTGTGTAGGTGGGGGAGGAGAAAAAAGACAGGAAATGAGGATCAACACAGAGCCTGGAATGTTGGGAAATGGCATACTTAAGGGGGTGTCTGGCAGCTTTCTTAAGGTGGAACTGTTATGGCACAGTATTCTCAGCTGGACTCCCACTGGCTAATGGGGACAAGGACTAGGCCATGGGAACAAGAGTTGATTAGAAGTAGCTCAGAGTAACTTTGCTGGTCATTTTAGAAAACCAAAAAATGAAGCAAAACAAAGCAAAATAGAAAGCAGCCTTGTAGGTCACTTCCAGGCAAGTGAATGAGGCCACCAGCCTGCCAAGACATTTGCTGGCCTTTCCACTTCAGGCTCCTGGCTGCTAAGTCTTTGGCTTGGCTTTAGTTTCTGTTCCTAAACATAAAAGGCAGGGGCAATGACCATGGGCAACACACACCCAGGTACTGTTCATCCCATCTAGCAGGACAAAAAGGGACATTTCGTTACTCCTGACTGATATACAACAGGGCAAGGACCATGAGGGAGAGAACCTCCTACCAAGTCACACTAAGGTTTGGATTCTGTGTAGCCAGTGGCCTTCATCCATCATCAGCTCAGCATAGACTAACTTTTAACACCACCATGTCCTGCCATATTCTGAGCAACTGTCCTGTGAGTGCTCACATTGCCTTGGTCATAGGGGTGCCATAGCACAACCCAAGCCTCTCTGGGAGAGACCATTCAGTACACATCCTGCGGGTGCAGGGTCTGGGGTTGCTGGGTGTGCTGGGTTGAAACGGCAATTCCCAGAGCCCACAGAGAGGGGACAGTCTCCCCCAGCTAGGTGGCAGCAGAGGAAAAGCTGGGTCAAGTCCCCATGGCTGAGCTTCTCCAAAGGAATCAACAGTGTCTCCTGAGAGCAACTGCCTTGGAGGGCAGAGGAGGCTAAAGGGCAGGTCTTGGTCTGGTAATGGTGAGTGGAGTCACAGGGTTCTGTTTACTTCCAGTGGGTCAGGAGACTGCCTCCCTCCCCCCCCCCCACTCCCTGACCCATACCCCAAATGGATTTCTCAACTGAGAAGTGGGATTAGGTTCTGGGAGAGGGATGGGGCAGGGGAAGGAGGAACCTCTGATAGCCCAAACTGGGCTTGGGCTCAGACCTTTCTTCCACTCTAGTCTCACTACAGTCCTGCAAAGTGGAACAGCCCTCACAGGCCAGGGACACGGATGCCACAAGCTCACATCAGGAGCCCTGGGTGGTGAGCCATGACAGCAGAGGCTGTCTGATGGGACTTCAGTAGGGCCTGGGGACACCAGTGCTCCAAACTGCTCTAACTGTGGATCAGACCAGGCAGCCAAGGCCGGACGCAGAAAACCAAATTCAGATGTGCTGAACGCTTGGCAGATGAGCGGGAAGGAACTGCACCATGGCCTGTGGGCCCTGCACTGTGCTGGCTGTGCTCAGCCTTGCTTTCCTGCCCCCGGAGACACTCTGCAAGACCAGCGCTCCCTGGTTGAGCTTTCCAGATGTGCACAATTGGTACAGGGCTGCTGTCAGTACGTACCCACCAGTGGATGGCCATAGCTACTTTGCACCCAGTTCTGTGGGCCCAGGACAGATGGGCCAGAGGCATCTGGGAGGGGCCAGATGGGCCAGAGGCATCTTGTGGCTCTGTCAAGGGTCCTACCTGATATACCACCAGCCCTCCAAATTCTTCCGGATCACCTCCACGGTGACACCCTTCTCAAAGCCAATCTCGTCCTTGCTTTGGCTGACATAGGGTTGAACGGTGACATACTTCTCTTCTGTGAGTGGGCAGTGGGAGTAAGAGAGCAAGATTATTTGAAGTTGAGGTGCAGGCCCTGCTTCTTGTCCCCTCCTGCCCAGGCCTGGCCTTGCTCAGCTGCTTGCCAAGGTGCTCTGGGTCAGCTCTGGCTTCTCCAGGGAAGGGAAGGACCAGGCCTCAGGAGTAGCAGTGGAAAGGTCACGGGGACAGGGGTTACTGCCGTGCCCAGTGTGTGTCAAAGCCAGCCACGTCCCAGGTTGTTCAGCAAAGCCAGCTCTCCCAGCCTAATAATGGCAAGCAGGATGCTGAGCCTGGAGTTTAGAGGGCCCCAGAAGCTCCCTGGGCTAAAGGCAGAGTTAGAAGGAAACTGCTTGTCAGAAAGTCTTGAGACCAATGCTGGATGTCCCCTGATACCTTCAGGACCCTCAGGATACCCCTTCCACAAATGTGCCACGTTTCCATCTGTGTCCCAAATGCCCTCTCCTGGCCCTGCTTCCGCCTCAGTCCCTTAAATCCTTCCTCATTCTAAGCCTCAGACAGCTCCAGGGGCACCTCCTTGGTGAAGCCTTCACTAAGCACCTGGCCCCCGATTGACAGCAGGTCATGTAATGTCCCCAGGAGAGTTCCATGGAACGCAAGTCCTATGGGAGTGGCTGTGTTTTGTTAAGATAAAGGTCCTGTGGCAGGGGCGGAGCTGCCAGGTGCCCCACATTCTCCACAGTTCCTGGGTTTGTGTGGCCCCGGCCGTCCACAAGATCACTGCTCATTCACGTCTACGCTACTCTCATGGGTGTGACTTCAGGGTCTTGCTCAAGGTTTTCCCAAGGCAACAGAAAGGCACCTTGGGGAACCTCAGGAAGAGCTTGAGGGGACAGGTGTGGGGAGGCTGGGGTGCCAGGCATCCCCCTGGCCCCCTTCAGTCTCCCTCCTGCGGAAGCCCCATGCTCCCTCTACAGCCTTTGTTCAGGTTTCCAGGGAGGTGTTTGCTTCAGGTCTGCTGGGTCCACTCCTCCTGTCCCTGGCAAGACCAGGTAGACTCACAGTTGGCTAGGGAGGACACCTGCCTCCTGGGTGAGATTCTGCCTAGGGGACAGACAGCTCAAGGCTCACACTTCCCACCCAGCCTCACTGGGAGAACAAGGGACAGCAGAGGTGAAAAAACTGACGATCTGGTAACGCCCTTGGAAAGTCCTCGGGGGCCTGGGTGCTCCAGAGGTGGGACTGTGCTGGTGCAGCAGGAGCAGGGGGCTGTGGGCCGCTCCGTGAGGAGGAAGGCCGGGCTGGGCGGGGCAGTGTCTTGAGTGGGAAGCCTGCAGAGAGCTCGCAATAGCAGGAGCTGGCCTCTAAGAGCCTGCCCCTCCTGGCTCCCAGCTGTGACAACCACCCCCTGGACTCCTTGGCTGGACCCTCAGGCAGCCTGCCTGGGCCTCTAGTGGCTGTCGGGGAGGGGGACAGCTGCCACCTCAGCTCCCTGCTGCGGGAGGGCCATCTGTTCATTCTCTCCTGGATTATCAGGGTCCTGTCTGCAGCCCTGTGCTGGGCCAAGATAGCGACTCCCTTTGGGGCGGAGGCGGCTGTCCTGCCAGGCTGAAGGATGGAACCGATGGGCCACTGGCCTAATCTGAAAGGCTGCCAAAAACCAAAGGGTGGGTGACAACCCATGGGAGGCTGTGCCACTCCTCAGCATGCTCTCCACAACTGTAGGCCTTCTTCAGTCCGACTCAGGGAGGGCCCTGCTCCAGGGGGCTTCAGATTCCACCCCAGACCCTCCCCCCCATGAACTGCTGCCAAGCCCGCCTGAGAACCTGCCCAGACAGACTCTGACTCGGGCCTTGGAGCAGCTCCCCACTCTCTGGGCCAACCTTCGCTCTCCTGCCTGCTTCTGGTCCTGCTCCATTTTCCAGTGGGGCACGGTAAACCCTGGCCCAGGCAGCGGCCTGAGGGGCAGCACCAGGCCGGGGAATCCAGGGTCTGAGGTCTAGGGGAGGTGAGGCCTGCGCTTCACATTTTGTCTTTGTTCGGCAGGGCTATTTTTAAAAGCCTGTGGTTTGAGCAGGAAGCCATCATTAAAGTTTTCCTAGGCAAGGTTACTCTTTGCAGAGAAAAATGACAGTTCTTGCGGGGAAGATCAGAGAAGCCTTGCCCTGCCCCACCACCAAGTACAGGGCCTTGACCATGTAGTGTGGGCTCGCCTTCACTAGAGATCCAGGCCCCGCTGCTGCAACCTCTTAGGGTGCCTGTGGCAGACAAGCGTCCGCAGGCCATGGAAGCTCCTGTCTTCTCTGACCTCCTGGGATAGGAAGGGGGACAGAACCAGATATCAGTTCTGCCAGCAAAACTGAGTGGGTCCTGCAAAAGGCCCTGTTCTTAAGAGTTCTGGGCTGTGACATGTCCCCCTGGAGTTTATGTGCTCCTTGTAAGACCACTGGCTACCAGTGAGGCTCACCCTGCCCTGGTCGCTGGGCAGGACAGTGAGGGAGAATTCAGGTTCCTTGCCCCTGGAGGGGCCAGGCAGTCAGACCAACTCTTCCCACTTGTCTCCATGGGGAACGGCTTTCTGTCCTGGTTGGCTCAGATGGAAGAGGCATGGACTGCCTCCATGTGGACATGTGTCACACGGTCCTCCCAACTCACAGGTGACTTGAAGGACAAGTGGAGACAGATACTCTTATGGACCTGGCCACAAACCCCACCTTGGGGATGTCCAGACAACAGAATACACAGATGGATAGAATCGGCCCCAGTGGGTCCTGAGTGGTTCGGCAGGCCAGGAAGAGCTGGTCCCTAGGAAGCAGCTGGGGGGTGGGAGACTGTGAGCTCAGGGACTTCTCAGGGCTCTGGGAAGTGCCGGAGCCTGGGGACTGGGATTGTGCCATGTAGGGACGGGGGCACTCCTGTCCTGGTAAGGGCTGGCCAGGCGGCTGGCAGGGTGAATGGGCAGGGGGAGGTGGACAGACTGTTCTGGTTTGGGAGGCAGGGGCTGGAAGTCCTGCAGTTTCCAAACCACAGAGGCCTCCTCTTTCCAAACACTTTCCCCTCTGTCAGCAGTCTCTCCAGCTCCCCTCCCGGCCCCTACAACTCCCTCACCCCTCTGTGAAAGAGAGGCCTTTGATTCCAACGGCCTGGCTGGCTGGGGACGGGGAGTGGAGCGGGGCCCTGGGAAGCACTGCTTTCTCTTGTCTAGTTCTTCGATGTCCCCCTCTCCACCCTGCTCCCACCCACTCTGCTGTTGGCAGTGCTGTCCCCAGCCAGCTCTCTGCAGGCCTCTCTTGGCTGCCTGCTTTAACAGAGCAAGGCTGGAAATTATGCCGGCTAGGTCTCTTGGTCTCTTACGGGGGGTTGGGTATTTGCTATGTATGGGTGATGCGGAAGTACTCATTTGGTTGTGTGATTGTGTCCACGTGCATCATCCTGTGAATAGCTGTGACTACACTGCCTGGGAACCCTTGGTATGGGGGTTATGTGTATGTGGACTTGTGGGTGTTGCCGAATGTGGTGATGTGATTGACTGCTAGTTGTGTGTACAAAGCCTTGATGACTAGATAATGTACTTGTGGCATGGTCTATGTGTGGCTGCATAATTGGAATTATATTTGTGCCCTGTGAGTGGTTGTCAGTGTGCACAGGACCGTCGATGGGGAGCTGTGACGGGAAGGAAGGGTTAGATGTGACAAGGTACCGCAGCCATACTGAGGCCATGGGAGCCGTGCAGGGTGTGTACTGCACCAGCTGCGTGTCCGTGGAGTCAGTCATGTTTGGGGCTTAGTGTGTGGAGCGTGGAGCAGGCCAACCTTCGTCCCTATGATTCCAGGTCCCCATTCCACTCTCTTTTGCCACCAAGGCTGGGGCTGCTTCCCTGCACTGCTGTTCCCCCTCCAGGTTGAAGGTGGCCTTTGCTTTACATTCGGCCTGGTGCTGCTTTTACAGCTCATCCCTCTGTCCTACATCAGCCCCCAGGCTCCAGCCCATGTTCCTCCCTGGGGACAAGCTGGGTTCCTCACGACCAGTGTTCTGAGCCTGATGCTGAGCCAACCACAGGCTTGGCCACCCAAGAGTCCAGACTTCCTGCTGCCTCAGGCTTGGGGCAGACACCAAAACATGCTCCCACTGTCTTCTGGAAACAAGCTTTGAGGGTGGGAGTATGAGCTGGGGCATCCCTGTGTTCCCAAAAGGCCAGTGCTCATGACATGCCCCTCTCAGGGGTGACAAGCTGCTCTCAGCTGTGTCCTCATCCTGAGGAGCACACTCTGCTCTCTGTGGGGCAGGAGAAACTGGCCCTCCACCAGTCGGGGGCTCTGCAGATGGTTAGGGGATGTCCAAAGGCGTGTACCTTCTTCCCTCACCTCCCCAGCTCCTGGGTGTTGTGAAAACTCCGACAGAGCAAATGTCTCCCCTCCTCATCAGCCCATGGCCAGGTGAGGAGCCTCCCTGGAATCCTCTCCTTTAGCGCCTCCTAAAACCCCAGTCTACTGCTATTGGTGGGGTCTAACCCCGTACCCCACTGGTCGGGGCTGTGCCCTGGTTCCAGGCTGTGCCTGACTTCCGCACCTTTCTAGTTTAAGTGGAGCTGGACAAAGGGGGAGGCTTGTTGGCTGGTCCTTCTTTGCACTCAGTTCCCAAGCAGCCACAAGGATGGCTTAGCCAATGGAGCCTTTCTCAGCAGGAGACAATGAAGGATGGAGAGGTGGGGTGCCCTTATAGGGATTGAGATCCCCCTGGTCCCTCAAGACTTGTTCCTTTCTGGGGGACCTATAACCGTGACTGAAGTCCCACGACCCCCATTCCCAGGACACCAGCAAACCAGCACCACCCTTAGTGCCGCCCCAATTCCCAAGCATGGCCCCTTCCCCACTCCCAGTTGCAGCAAGTGAGAGGAAAGTCTGTCCTGTAAATATGGTAAGTCAGGAGGCCACAGGCAGAGGTCAGAGGGCAGAGGGTGGGAAGGAGCAGGCGTTAGTGAGAGACAGCAGCATTGGGGGGAAGAGAGGCGTGTGCCCGCAGTCACCTCGGCTGTGCTGCCTGTTGACCATCCCGCCCAGGGTCCACCGGCGATCCAGGCGCCGCAGATGGGCCTTGCGTCTCTTGGACACTGGTGTGGGAGATGGTGATGGAGCATGCGGCCAACACGAACCAATGGAGAGAATGGAGATGAGGATGAGATGGGATGGGGGAGGGGAGGAGGAGGGGACAGAGGGAGGGAGGTCCAAGCACGCTTCCAGGTCATCATTACCTAGTCTGAGCCCAGGGTCAAACCTAGCTGGATGAGGGTAGATCTGACAGATGATATTGTTGGCATGTGGGGGGAAAATGCAACCAAACCCAAACCTCTCAGCTTATGCCCCAGAGCCATGGAGAGAACTACAGATTTTAAGATCCTGGCCAGGCAAGGTGGTGCATGTCTGGAATCCCAGTGACTGGGAAGGCGGAGACAGGAGGACCTCAGCAACTTTAGCAAACCATGTCTTAAAAAAAAAAAAAAAAAATTTAAAAAGCAGAAGAGCTGGGATGTAACTCAGTGGTAAAGTGCCCCTGGGTCCAAACTCAGTACCAAAAAGAGTCCCTTACAGCAGTCCTTGAGAGGCAGCCCCTCAGCTGCAGCGATGGATCGCTGTTTCCTGGGAAGGCTGATTCAGAGGGCTTGTGTCCAAAAGCACCTGGGTTGACATCAACAAGTATGATTGTGAGCTTGCCATCATGGGCCACGCAGCATGTTGAGAGGGATGAGTGTGCCTAGGAGAGACCTGGGGTCCCTTCCTGGCAGGCTTCGCACTTTCCGGCTTATGTTGTTGCTTTCGCACTTGTCCCATTAGATGGTGTCTATTGAGGATGACAACTTTGCCTTTCTTTCTTTTTTTTTTTGGTACTAGGGATTGAACCCAGGGGCATTCAACCACTGAGTTACAGCCCCAGCTCTTTTTATTTTTTTTACTTTGAGACAGGGTCCCTCCAAGTTGCTTAGGGCCTTGCCAAGCTGCTGAAGCTGGTTTGAACTCGTATCCTCCTGCCTCAGCCTTCAGAGCTGCTGGGATTACAGGAGTGTGCTAGAGCGCCAGACAGGACTTTGCCTATTGTCTCTGCATTCCCAGAGCCTAGCACAGCGCCTCTGGCCTAGGAAAAGTTTGCTGAATGAAATGCGCAGGGACAAATGCCGCAGCCCTGGCTGTGCTCCTTCATGTCATCCATTTGGATCTTTGGCAACACAGACTGAGTTTCCCCAGTTTCTCACTGCTTGAGATCCCTCTGCCAGGGCTGCTCTCTGCGCAGACTGTGCACCGGTCCTCTAGTTATTATGGCTGGGTTTTGAGCCCCCATGCACCCCTGTGCTCAGGTCCAAGTTCTAGATGCCCCTACCTTCCCATGGTACTCCCAAGGGGAATGGACACTGAACCAGGACTCCTGGGTGCTAGCTGGCCCTACCTCCTGCACTGCAGAAGGAGGCTGTCAGGTTGCCTGGGGCCAGGGGAGGAAGGGAGGCCAGTGGTTAGAATGAAAGAAAAACTGCCCAAACCCCTGCAAGGCCTTCTGGGATGCATTTGCTCTCCCTGGGAGGAATCTGACCAGCCTTGTATAAGTAGAGGTCTGGGGAAAAGGCGAGGAGGTGTGGATTCCAATTCAGACTCCACCACCTGTGACACTCTGTGAGGCCTTCCATCCCTCTCTAAGCCTCTGTTTCCTCACCTGTCATAGGGTGACACCTCCTGGTCTGGCAGGGGCCAAGCAAGGTCTTAAGGAGCTCTGGGGACATTAATCAGGTCCTGTGTAAGGTTTTTCAGATGGGGTGGCGTGAGGGAGTGGGGCCTCTCTGGGTGGCAGAAGGGCTTAGCTGATGTCTGGACCTGGGGCCACTTTTATGGTAGCTGACATTTATTCCCGGCAAGCCAGGCCCAGTCTAAACCACTCACAGACCATCTCACTCAAGCCTCACAGAAGCCTTGTGTGGTCAGCACAAGCCCCATCACACAAGTGGGGAAGCCAAGGTCCAGGGGTGCTAAGTTACACATCTACCACCCAGCTGCAGAGCTGTGGACACACCACAGTGGCTGGGCCTGGGGCTTGGAATACCCAGCCCTGAGCCCTTCTGTGGTTCCGGCAAGGTATGCCCGAGATGTGATGGTGAAATCCACAGCTGTCTATGTGTGGCCAGGTGTTGGCACACAGGTCCTACTAGAAGCAAGTAGAAAAGGGGCACTCTGGGTGCACATGTACACACACACACCCCTGAATGCAGAACTTGCACTGATTGCTGTCTGATTCTTACTCTATCAAGATCAAAATCCTCAACAAATTGCCACCACCTATTCTATGTGAAGCCCCTGTGTCTTGTTCCGGCCAGGCTGGCGTCATGCTCCCAGGCCTGCCAGGCTCTTTCCCACCTGGGCTTTTGCTCACTCCACCATGTACACCCCGACTCTGCCCTTGCTGGTGCAGCCTTCTTAACCACACACTCTCCTGGAGTTGGGCCTAGAGTAGCCTCCCTGCCAAGGAGCAGATGGTTCACTGAGAGGCATGTGGCACAACGGTGAGGCCCAAGAGGGCCCAAACCTGAAGAGATGCAGAACAGCAACAGTGTCCTCCCAGGGTGGTAGCAAGGGCAATGAAAGCCTCTGATCTACCACCTGGGCCTCTGTGAGCCATTGTTATCGAGAGGCGGTGGCATGCCTCCCAGGAAGCAGAACTAGGTAGGAAGTGGGGACTGCGGAGCACAAACTAGACAGACCACCTCAAGGCCAAGGTCTTCCACTGCCCCAGAGGACCAGTGGGGGAGGATGCAGGCTCAGTCCCTCGGCTCAGGGAGTAGCTCAGCCTGAAACTCGCACCCTCCCTGATGGGGCCTATTCCCTGAGACCTGTCCAAGGTGGCTGTGCACTGAAAAGGCCAAGCTCTGATCAGTGTGACACAGGAAGAAGGGTGGGGCCCAACCGCCAACCGACTAACTGACATTTAGGGATGGGAGGAACAAGGGGCTGGTGCTGGGGGAGCTGCTTATTTTGGCCTGGGCAGCAGGGAGGTGGGCGCGGGAGGAGCAGGCCTAGAAGTGGCTGAGCCATGGGTGGCAGGCCTAATTCCTCTGGCTCTCAGACACATCCTCTGGATCATTCCCACAGTTGGTTAAGGAAAGATTGGCCGTTTCCAGGCCACGGGAGGTTTGGAAGGCTCTAGGAGCAGGCAGCAGGGAACTGGGGGTGGCCCAAAAGTCCTGGGCTTCGGCAGGCAGCCCGCTCTGGGGAATACCGAGTCCACAGTCAGGCTGCCAAGGCCAGCAATGGCCTGGGGACAGAGGCAGGCTCCTTGAAATGCAAGGAGAAAGACCCAGAAAAACCTCAAGGAGCCAGTGCTAATCAAAGAGACCGAGTGAGAGGCCTGAGCCTCCTCTGGGATCTGGGAAATGGTTCATGGACCTGCCTGACCCTGTGCCATGGGCCAGGCTGGTGGCCACCCAGGCAGGACACACACATACACACCCAGTCTCTTGTGGTCATTCTTGTTGCAGGAAGCCCAGTGTGGGGCTGGGACCATAGGCCAAGTCTTTGTGGGGTCCTTGAGAGGTGTCCAGGGCTTATGTAGACAGGGAGTTTTCTGGGGGTTTCTAGCTCTAAGACTATTCTTCCCAGTCTCTGTCCCAAAGTTGCCAAAGCCTGGGGTCCACACACCAAGGGAACTTCCCCTGTGTTCTCTGCCCAATGTGGGGCCAGCCAGAACAGGCCTGGGGAGGTGCACTTGTGGGCTGGTTTCTATACAGTGGAAGGGGCTTGGGTGTGGCCCCACTTACTTCAATGGTTCAGGTGGTTTTAGGGAGAAGAGCCTTCTGTCTCCAGTAGGGGCTGACCCCAGAGGCAGCTGGCCATGCATGTCAACCTCTATGCTCCCTCCCAAGAACCTGTAAGCCCTTACCTTCCCCGGTCTTGGAGGTGTTGATGTCTGAGTCATCCCGGGTCCCATTCTGGGCCTCTAGGTAGGTGGCAGGGACCCAGCCCTGCTCCTCGGAGGTGCTAACAAACCACCATCCTGTAGAAGGGACAAGAAAGAACAGGCCATGAGAACCTTCGCAGGGTGGCAGAGGTGGGTTGGGGGCAGAGATGCAGAGGGAAGGAGTGGCCAGAGGGCAGGGCACAGGGCCAGATGGCCTGGGCACCAGGCAAAGGCCTTTCCTTTGGCCAGCCTTGAGGGGCCTGGGTTTCATCTAAGGCAGAAAAGACCTACACACTCCCTGAGATGACCAAACAAACTGCCATCCATTCCTACACGTTTGATGAAGAAAAAAAAAAAAATCCAAAGACCAATTAGAAATAATGATGTCCCACATGAGAAATGCACCTTGCAGGAAAGGCCAAGTGAGCTCTGTCCCTGCACAGAAGACTCAGGGTCTTTCAACCCACTATGACCACGAGAAGGGTGGAGGCTGGTGCCTCCTCTGCTTTCAGAGGCAGCGAGGCAGATCGCCTCACACCTTCCTAGCACAGGTCAGCAGTACTGTCACCTCAGTGCCACTCCCAGCTGCTCTTGGATGGTGTGGCCATTTCAATCACAGTAAATGAGTGTTATAGCCTCAGGTGACCCCTGACAACTGCAGCCACACATGAAGGCTCAGCAGGTTATTTCTGCATCCTGGTCCTAGGGAGCCAACAGCTCAGAGAACTAAACCAGCCCTCTCTACAGAGGATGAAACTGAGACCCCAGAAGGGCCTCTGAGCCAAATAGACCTGGGCCTCGATGGGCTTTGCAGAGCTGCAAGCAGAGTACAGAACTCTCCAGAAAGGGCGGGCAGCAGAGGGCATTTGAGCCTAGGTCTATTTGGTTCAGAGGCCTCAGCTGGGTCAAATACTATGACCCAGGGCCCCTGCTGGCCACCTAGCATGAGCCACAGTCTCTATCTGTGCCTGGGGTGAAAGACAGGGAGCAGTAGGGTACCTACCTAAAAAACCCAGGTCCTGCCCTCTGCTCCCTGGGCCCATCTCCCACCTCAGGCCTGGCCAACCCCAGTGACCAAGGCCTTCCCTTGACACAATCCATATAAGCCTGAGAAAAGCAGCCTGGCCCACCAAGTCACAAACCTTCAGTCAGGAAGAACTGGGGACACACTCCTGCTGCTGGAAGAACTGAAACCATAGGTCTAACTTCCTTTCCATCCTGCTCTGGCTCCAAACTCCCATCTCCCAAGATGGTTCACTTGGACTGCCCATGCCCAAGCCACCTCTTGCTATGCTCACTTTGCAAACAGGTACATAGGTGATGAGGAACTGTGGCAGAGAGACTGCGAGCCTTGACTGGACCCTGAGCATGTGGGCCCTAAACCCTATTCTATGCCACTGCTGTAGGACCAGGGGGGCATTTCATTTAAACACTGCCCCACAGGCCCTGAGACTTCCTGCACCAGGCCTATCAACAGGATCCAGAAGAGGATGTGATCTGCAGGCTGATGGTTTTCTGGTTCAAGGAAAAAAGGAGGCTTGATTTTTTTTTTTTTAACTGTATTGGAGATTTACCACTGAGATGCTTTACCACTGAGCTATATTCCCAGCCCTCATTTTTTATTCTGAAACAGGGTCTTTGTAAGTTGTTCAGGCTGGCCTTAAACCTGCAATCCTCCTGCCCCAGCCTCCAGTCACTGGGATTACAGATGTGTGCTATTGTGCCTGGTGAGGCTTAACTTCTTAAGAGGGAACAGCTGAAGTCATTGAGCAACTTGTGGGGACAGGCAGGTACTGGCATCCACTTTTGGGGCCAGGGCAGCAGCCAAAAGGCAGTTCAGAGTCTAGTGGACACTCCACTGACATCCACTGGCATTTCCCAACTTTTGGGTCTGAAGATGGTTATAAGGGTACCAGACACTTGCACTCACTCAACTTCTGGTGAAGTGACTGGTTCAGGAAGCTGATACTCCTGGGAGCTGATAGCTCAGATTGTGTGTTAAGCACCCTCAGAACCTGCTAAAGGGAGATGGATGCTCACTTTGGAGTCCAGGAGGGGTCCTTTGACGTGGGGAGCCCCTGCCTAACATATAGGTTAACAAAAGAGGCCAATCTGACACTCTGAGGGAGGAAGGCTGACAGGACCACCACTCATTGACATGGTGGGAAAGGTTTTATTGTCCACTTCTTTTGAACCAGGAAGACCTTGAGTCCCACAAGCTGGTCAAGAAGTGCTAGAGGATCTGTCTCCAGAATGATGTCCAAGGAGGTTTTTGTCCACTCTTTGCAGTGTTGGGCAGCAGGAGGCAGAGGAAAGCAGGAGCAGCCAGTGTGTGGTGGGCACTTTAGGCACTCTGACCCAAGGCTTTGGGTGGACATGGAACTTCCCTCTTGGCACAATTCAGGTTGGTAAAGAGCTGTGTCTTGCTTGAATGGGATGGGAGTGGCCACCTTTGTCTTACCCACAGCCATCTGCACATTTTGACCCTATTAGGCGAGGGAGGGCTGCTTGGAGCAGCACCACCCATCCTCTGGAAGCCCAGGCCACAATGGCTTGGATGCTCAGAAGCTGTGGCTGATTGGGCCCCAAAGCAGCCAGAGGGTGTTGCCTTTTCAGGGGACCCTGGGTGGGATATCTGCCCCTCAGTCTCTAGGGTAGCACTCTCAGGAGTCCCATCAGTCTCTGCCAGGAAGCCCCAGTCCCAGCAGTTCCTCTACGACCCTGGCTGAAGGTCATGGAGCAAGGTTCCTCCATCTCACTGGGTTGGCATCACTTGACCTTGCCTCCTTAACCACTGAGCCACATCCCCAGCTCTTTTTCATATTTTATTTAGAGAAAGGGTCCTTCACTTTTACTGAGGCTGGCTTTGAACAAATGATCCTCCTGCCTCAGCCTCCTGAGCTGCTGGAATTACAGGCATGTGCCATCCCACCCAGCTGGCCAGCCATCTCTTGATTGGTTTGTCGTCTCTCCAAACATGTGATAGTTCAGGGGTAGATCTGTGACCCAAGCAAGGCTATTCAGCGGCTGTTCTAAGAGCTGACAATGGCGCTTTGATGATCTGAATCCTGAGTCCCACACAAGCAGGAATCACAGGGGCACGTAGGAAGAGAAGGCCTGAGAGCCAACTCAATAAAGCAGCAGGTTTGTCATGAGAAGGAGGACAAGCTATCCTGAGGACATCTTCTACCTGGGAGTCTGGTGTACCAAAACTAGACCAGCCTGCTGGACTTCCTCATTACAATAAGCCAAGGAACTGTTCACTGACCTGGAGGTCCACGGAAGAGGGCAATTGATGAGTTGACCTGGAGCTGGGTCTCAGTCATTTGAATAGAGAAAGCCCTCACTAATCACCCATCACAATCTCTAAGCATCACATGAGCCCAGTCTGAAGAACAAAAGTCACCTGTCACCACAGACCTCAGCAGGTGGGCACTGAATCCTCTAAGCCACTCCAGGCAAGGTGCCACTGCCCCAAATCCTGCTCACCAGGATGATCCCCAAGACCCCCAAAGAGCAGTCACCAACTTTGGTCACTTTCAGAGGCTCTTGAAAGCCAAGGCTTACACATGACTTCCCAGGTCCAGGGTCTAATTCCAAGAGCACAGTTGTGGCTCTCCCATCTCGTCCAGATCCTTCCAAGCAGACCTCCAAAGGCCTACCCTCTAAGCCAAGCCACGTCCAGTAGCCAAGGAAGTGCCTGGAAGGCCTGGCTTCAGATGGGAGCCCTTCTTCCAGAGAGAGGGTTTCCCCAGAACAGACTTGGGCAGGGGCCAGGGATTTTATTGTCATTGGATGAAATGAGATGTGCTCTGAGGAACAGCATAGCTCAGGAGCACGCCTCTGGTTAAGGACTTGCCAAGATCACTTCATGACCAGCCTCTTGTTCTACACCAAGGTGTCCCTGCCAATACCATGCTCTCAAACAACCCCCCTTCTCCCTGTTCGTCCACACTGGGAGATTATTTCTTCCCTTTTCTTGTGTGAATCCAAGGTCCCAGATAAGCAGGTGTCTTGGTGATCTCGTGGCTGGCTGTTTTCTAAACCTTCTCTCTGCTTCTAGAACTTGGGACCCAAAGTAATCCTCAGCAGAAGGAGGCAAACCCCCTTCCATGGATGCAGAAGGGAGACAACATTCCCTCTGCCTGTGACTGTGAGCCCTGGACCCTCTGCTTTCCTGGGGGAATTTTCTTCCTCAGTCTCATCCAACTGGTCTGTATCCTGGAAAGTTGGGAAGCAAGTCCCAGAGCTGCTGCCCTCTTGCAGGGGCCTTTCTCTTTGTTTCAAGTGCCCTATGATCCTAGGACTCAGGTCTCTTCTCTGTTGGAAGCATCATGTCTTCTCCCCCTTATTCCATTCCTGGGAGCCCTTCCATATATATGCTGCTCTTTCCCTTCCCAGGAGCCAGGGACGCGGGTGGAAGGTTGATCTGCACCTATGAGCACCAGGGGCACTCCCAGGGCAGGGCAGGGCAGCCCAGTCCCTCCTTCTACCTCTGCTGCATAGGCCTCAGCACATGGGAGGACTGGATAAGGACTTATGAGGGGCTGAATGGATGACAGAGGTGCCCAGTGGGCAAAGCATCACCACACTTGGTACTTGACACTGTCTCTGGATGTCCCATGGATGTGCTCTGCTGTCTGAATCCTAGCCTTTCTAACATCTCTGTTGTTCTAGAAGCTTCTGGGACAACTAGGCACATTTTCTGTTGACTATGAACATCTCTCCCCAGGACAGTAACTTAGGATCCTATTCTGCTGTGGCCCTAGGACCTGGGGCTAACACTGTCATCCCCCCAGCCTGACGCCCCAGACAATCTTGCCTGAGAACACTGGCCTAGGTTCCACTCCAGCCCAACACTTGCAGAGTGTGCTGGGTCCAGGCTTCTGACTCAGGCTCCTCCTGAATCAGGCTCTGAGGAGGAGACAATGGCTATAGAGAAGAGACTGCCGTGGGCTTGGCCGTGGGCATCTCTGCTGAGCCAAGACGGACAGGCTTAAACATGGCCTAGGTAGGTGAACATGGTGCCCACCCTGGTTCCACAAAGACCTTCTGGGATTCTGGGCATGAGTCACATGGCTGGGCTTCCTGGAAAGACTCCCTGGGCCCGCTCCCACCCACGGCTGCTGACAAGCCTCTCCCACATGCCAGTAGCTCAGACGTACATCACTGCACCAAAGTCACTGCTGCTCCAGTGAGGAACCACGACAACCTGAACTCCTGGGTGTGGCTCAACTATCCAAGTACTAGCTACAGGCCTGTGGGGTTCCCAGGATCACCCCAATATGTGTACGGGCCTAGCTGTCTTTTCTAATCTCTATGTGCTGGGTGTGGGTGTGGACCAGGGCTCGTATTTGAGTCTATGGAGGTGAGTGATGTACATGTGCACACCTGTTGGGGGGCGCATAGGAACATGGGAACAAAGCCAGGTCTGTGTCTGTGTATTACAACCAAACACAGGGGAGGGCACTCTGTGTCAGGTGCTAAACTTGACATACATCCCTTTACTCTTCAAGGTTCTCATGGAATAATGTTACTGTGATCAGCCCTCCGCCTTACATGAGGAAGCTTGTGTTGTAAAATCCAGGGGTCAGATGGAGATCTGGATTCCCAGCCCCACAGAGGCAGTGAGGGTCTTCTAGCAGTAAAGGGGAATAATTAGGGTGCCCTGACTTGTCCCATCTGCAGGTACCTTGCTCTGCAGAGCTTCCAGGCTTCTCTTGGGGTTTCGGAAGAATGGGGGTCTATCCCCCAGCACCGCTTGCTGTTTCCAGCAGTTGTACTTCATGTCTGCAAATCATGGAGGGCAATGGGGTTGGGGGTATACATCCTGGGGGATTCCCTTGAGGCCCTGGGACCACTCTCAGCCTGGCTTCTGTCCTCTGGCTCACTTGGTTCCCCAGCACAAAACTCCTGCCGTCTCCTCTCTCCTCTCCGTATCCAGCTCATCCTATGAAGTCCTGGCTGCAGCCCACCTCCTCCAGGAAGCCTTCCTTGACAGGTGTCCAGGTGCCAACATGTCCAGGGCATCACTACAGCTGCTTTGCTCTCTGAGAATCATCTTGTCAGCACTATAGGCACCAGGTCCAGTTTGTATCCAGGGCAGAACTGAGCTTGCAGCAAGCAGCCTGGCCGATGAGGAAACTGGCACAGAGCGATGTATAGGAGCCAAAGAGCTGAGTCTGAATTCTACTACTGCCACTTCTCTGCTCTGGGGACTCAGGAAACTGCCTTAACCTTTCTGAGACTCAGTTTCCTCATCTGTGAAACTAAGAATACAAATGGCAGCTATGGGCGTTATTAAGCTCTTCATTAATGACTACAGCCACCTGGACCAGAGCAGCCACCTCTTCTTCCAGCCTCCAGGAAGATGATTCTAGACTCCCAAGCTGACCTCTGCTAGCCTTGTTCTTCCATCCTCCTGGCCTCTCTTTGGAGAAAGACTCAGTAAGTTTCACTAAGTTACCTGGCCTTGAACTAAGGAAGTGGCTGCACCTGTGCCCACGTGGGGCCGCTGTTTTTGGGCTGGCAGCCACACCTGGCCTCTTCTTAGCAGTCACCTGGTGAAAGGGCAGCAGGCTCTTTCAGGGAGTGAGGCAGTGAGTGTGGTGGAAGCAGGAGATGGTAGGGACCCATTATGGCTCTGGCTGGCTGAGAGACCCTTTGGCATGTGCCTCCAGGCCCAGCCTGGCAGCCCTGCCCTGTGACACCTGCCAGGGCCTTACTTAGGAAGGTTTTCCCACCTGGAGTAGCTTTATGCTGAGGTGACCCCTCCCAGATGGGGGCAGGCAGCGGGAATCCCACACCCAGTTCCTCTAACGGGAAACTGCAGACTGATCCAGAGGAGCCCTTTAAGTGGACACTATAGACACCTGACATGCAGGAGAAACCCGGTCTCCAGGGCTAGGCCCCACCCTGGGCTAGTCACCACGGAGAACAATGACCTGGCCAATTCCTTGAGAGCTCCCTCCCTCTGGCCTTTCTTTCAGTCAGGGCTGTGTTTCTGTGGTGCCAGGGGCCAGGACCCAGCCCTTTACAGCAGACAAAGACCCAGAACAGCAACGTTCCTGTCATCCAGAGCCAGTTCTGCCAGTAGGCCCCAGGAACAACCCTCTTCTCAGTGGTGGGTCCAGGGGCCAAGGAGGGGGAAGACACATCAGGAGGTCTGAGCAGCATCTCCAGCTCAGGGCTGCGGCGGGAAGGGGGACACTCAATCCCAGGCCAGAGCCCAGCTTTCCCAGCTGCCATAATCTTCAGGGCGATGGCCCAGCCATTTGGTCTGGGCTCATCTGTTTGGCCAATTTCAAAGCCCTCACAAATGGACTCTAACTGGGGACTCCCAGTGCTGGCAGGGGTCGGGAAGAGAGAAAGAACAGAGACTTTAAGAGTGACACAGACTGAGGTGGACAGTGAGGCAAGGGGGACTGAGAGACAGGGGGCGGGCTGGGGGCCTCAGCCTCTGCAGGAGGGGCTGAGCCTGGTTGGGGGTGGCAGGAAGTGATGGCCACTCTCAGGCCATTGCTGTCCCCAGGGTGACCAGGCCACAATGGCCTCCTTAAGGAGGCAGGATAATGAGCTCATTAGGGCCAGAGTGAGGCCAGCTGCACACAATTAGGATGTTAATAAAGTCCTCCGAGGTCACAGCTCAGCCTAGGACAAAGCAGATGGTGGGGGAGGGGAGACCCCTGCGCCTTCCTCTCCCTCTGAAATCCTCCCAATCCTTCCAGATGTCAGGATGCGTCCTCCATAAAGCCCCAGTGCTCCTTACTGTCCCTGCTCACCCAGGGGTCTGTGGGATGCAACTTAGCCTCCTTCCCAGGACAGGCTTCAGTTTGGAGCCTCACTTCACCACTTCCTAGATGACCTAGGTGACATGGGGCAAACCACTAGTCCTCTCTGAGCTTCGCTGGCATACCTGAACAATAAAAACTACTCCCAGGGTTGTCCTGTATCAGGGACATGTGACGTAGTTAACATCCAGGAACTTTGCACAAGTGAGTATTTCCTGAGCACCTGGCATGTGCCAGGCGCAGCTCCACACATAGCAACACCAGCACTGTGAATGGCACGCATTCGGGGCTCAGACTCTGCTGCCCCATCACCCCGGGCACGGCACACAGTGGGGACTCAATCATGTACTGGCAGCTGAGGCCAGCAGGTGAGCTCTGGCTTCCCCGCTGCAGCCCGCCTTCAGATTCCTAGGCGCAAACCAGAGGATTCTGAGGCAGGACAAGACTGATTTTGGAGTTTGGGAGACCCAGCAGACTTGAGTTGCTATCCAGGCCCTGCCTGTCCTTCCCACCTATCGATTCACAGTTGAGCAGGCTTGGAGCACTGACTCTGACCCAGGCCTCCCTAAAGTTTCAGGAGGCAGGTGGGAAGGGCAGTCCACGGAGCCAGGGAATGGAGAGGACACAGCCCCAGACCTCGAGCGTCTTAGGGTCCTGCTAGTTTGGGTTCTGGGGGAGCTGAAGTCCCTCTTTCCAGAACCTCAACTAGCACCCTGGGCTGCTGCCTGCATGTCCTGGCTTGGGCCTTGTCCTCTTGGAAGGGGGACATGTATAGGTGCTCCCATGTTCTTTGCTTGGAGCAGGCTTGCAGAAGGGAGCAGGGTAGGTGTCAGTGAGCACCAAACATCGAGAGTGAGGAGACAGATACCGAAAAGAGGAAGAGCTCTAAAATGGACCGGCCAAGCCACACCTGGTAAAAGGCTAGGCTCTAGGGGGCTGCTTCTGCCCTGGGCCCAGCCTGGCCCCCTTCCTATAACCTTGGGCCAGATCTAAGGCTTCTGGTGAGAGACCAGGGAACTGGAAATGCAGGCCGCGGATGCATGCTGTGCCTTTAAGAACAGTGAAAGGCCACCCTTCCCGGCCAGGCCTCCCTGGTCCGAAGGCTCTGTCACTGCAGCCTTTTGCCAAGACACACTCCAGCTCTCAGCATGCGGCCTCCATGGTCCAAAGAAAACAGGAGTGGCTTTGGAGCAGGGGAGAGGCTCCCCCAGCCCCTCCTGGGTGCACCTCCCAACTCCTGTCTTCCAGGCCTACTCAAGTGGTCTGAACCCTGGCGCCCGCCCTGCTCTACTGTCCAGGCCTTCCCTCCCCCCAGATGGGGCTCTGAGGCCCCCAGGGCCCCAGAACCTTCCCTGGGTGCCTGGATTCCAAGACCATTAGCCAAGCTGCTACGTCACCATTTGGAAGGCTCCATGCAGCCCATGGCAGGAAGACAGCAAGAGCTGGGCCTCTGCCACCTCTCCCCACCTCGGCTCCAGCCTGCCCACCTCACTGGACCAGCCCAGAAGCCCAGGGCTGGGCTGGGACCCAGACAAACCTGCAGGGCTCTGGCGGGTCTGGGCAAGCGGAGGTCATGGGCAAGGCACTCAGAAGGTGGCCGGGTAATGAGCACTTACAGATGGGGACACATGACAGACTACAGGTGAAGGACATGATCTTCAGAGCTCTAGAATCTGGCTGCTTGGCATTAAATCCCAGGTCGGCCACCTCCTAGCTAATAAGTTTGGCCTGAGTGAGGCCAAACTCAGTTTGCCTCAGTTTCCTCATTTGTGCAATGGACCTAGAGTGGTACCCAGTGTCGTTATGACTAGAAGAGGAGTCCTTCAAAAGCGTGAAGAACAGCACCTGAGTCCTGGTGAGCTGCAAGATGCTAACATTAATTTAAATGCAAAGCACAGGGAAGTGCAAGAAGGCCCCCAGCGACTAATGCTACCCACCGCTAGACACGTGGGTCTTAGGTGTCTGGTCTCAGGAAGAAAGACTCGGTTTTGTTATCATTTAGCCTTGACCTGGGAAGGTCCCTGTTGAAAACGTGTGGGCTTGGTTCTTGGCCTGGCAGCAGAAGGGGCTGGGGTCCCAGAGAGAATGCAAGGTGGCTTGAGGACCCTGCAGGGGTTATTGGACAGCAGAAGGACCAGGGGCACAGGGTGAGTTACGGCACGAGACTGCCGAGGGTGACCAGATAGCCCATGCAGAGGACCTGGTGGTAGCTGATGCAATGCTTGCTGAAGGAACTGCAGACAGCAAGAGACCAGATCAAGGAGTCAGGCAAGAATCATAGAGAAGAGACGAAGGTAACTAAAGATAAAATCTGGAGGGGAGTGGGCAGGGCAATCCAGGGGGAAGCACAGCAAGAGCAGAGTGGCCAGCCTAGATGCTCAGGGTGCTGTGTGAGAGGCTGTTCCCGGTGGAAAGAACTGGAAGAGGAGCAACTTGGAAGTCACTGCCATCCACCTCATCAGAAAGCAGAGCACAGGGGTATGACCTGTGGCCAGGTTCCTGAACAGAAGGTGGCTCCGAAGGGTAGAGGACACAGGAGGCAAACTCTGTGATCATAAATGAGATGAACAGTGGGAGAGGAGTGGCCACAAAGGGGGAGATTTCAAAGACAACGGCAGAGCGGGAATTGCAAAAAGCCAACAGGGAGGTAGGAGCCTCTGAGAAAGACGGCAGGAAGGTTAGGTTCCTGAAAGAGGAGGCCTGGAAACTGCAGAGGGTGACAAAAAGGGTTCCAGGCCAGAGGGGAAGGAGAGTGAAGTTTCTCTTCTGAGAAGGGCACAGCCCCAAGAGGCAGATGGAGGGAGGTCCCACAGCGAGGCACTCTTGTCCACCCTCAGAAGTGGGTGCCCACACTGGGGGGCGGGGCTTGCTGAGGGAAGGAGGGCAGGTGGATGGAAGGCAGAGACAGGGACGGTGCTGGCAGATGTCCTCCATGTGATCTCATCAGCTGGCGTGGGCAAGGGTCCTGAGAGCACGTGTCAAACACCTACCAGTCACCACTGGGGATCTTAAAGACAGAGATGGAAGCAAGGCCAGAGGACACAAAATGGGCAGGCCTCAACTTTCAAGGAAGGTGAAGGTCAACTCCAGAGCAGAGATCAGCAACCTCAATGCTGGCTGTGGTCCTAATGAACAGGGATTCCCTGAGCAATGCTTGGAGAAGCCAGAAAGGGTCTCTGCACACTAATCAAAATAGTGCTGCTGGGGGCGGTGGAGCACGCCTATAATCCCAGTAGCTTGGGAGGCTGAGGCAGGAGGATCACGAGTTTAAAGCCAGCCTCATCAAAAGTGAGGTGCTAAGCAACTCAGTGAGACCCTGTTTCTAAATAAAATGCAAAATAGGGCTGGGGATGTAGCTCAGTGGTCAAGTGCCCCTGAGTTCAATCCCCAGCATCCCCCCACCAAAAAAAAGATAGTGCAGGCCAGGGGGAGTCGAAGGAAGTGAGGGGCCAACCACTCAATCACCCTAAGTTCTACCAGCCAGTGAACTGCTGGCCTGACGGGTCCAGGATTTGCCAGAGCAGAGCTTCCAGGCCTGTGGGTCTATATGACCCCCCAGCATCTGGGGGCCCACAGAGCTGCATGGACAGATTCACGGCATATCACCAGGGAACCTGTCCTGATGGATGTTTTAATCAACCCAGGATGAAGACTGAGATGCTGTGTGGGTGGTGTCATCTCATTTAGCAAAAGCTGTGTCAGGATCAGGAGCCAAAGGGAGAAGAGCAGATGGCAATAACAGGTCAAACCTGACAAGACGCTAAGTATTAAATGGAAATATGAAAGGACATGACTTAGTGTTTGCAGTGCTGGGGACTGAACCCAGGGCCCATGCATGCTAGGCAAGTGCCCTATCCCTGAGCTAGGTCCCCAACCCTTTTTAAATTTCTTTCTTTGAGAAGGTAAGATGCCCAGGCTGGCCTTAAATTTGCAATCCTCTTGTGTAGCTGGGATTACAGGTGTGTGCCACTGTGCCTGGTTAGTCTAATTAGTAAACTGGTTACAGTTTACTATCCAAACCCTGAGCAAATGAAGGAGTACTATTAATAATTATGCCAAAATTTTAGGTGGTGCAAATGGGGAGTACCTAGGGCAAGCCAAGTTGTTGAGTTGTGTGGCTCGCCCACTTGACAGTGAGGATGAGCAAGGACTTCTGAGGATCTTAAATCCAATATGCCTGGAGAGAAAAGTCTGCCTGCCTCCCCCTGAGTTTGTTAAACCTTAGGCTCCCTCAGCAGACACCAGGAACCGGTGACTAGGAGCAAGGTTAGGTAGCACCCAGGTCTGACACCCAGCACAGCATTCATTTGGTTACCCTTAAAAACCTCTCTAGGCATTCATTCCTCTGCAGAAAGAGACTAGCATCACCTGCTTATTCATTAGTTCCTCAAATCCCCATTTCCTAGATGAGCCAAGGAAACCAGTCCCTCACTGGCTCTCCTCCACTCAATCGACCAGTGTCTACCAAGCAGCCCACGTCTCAGGCAAGTCAAAGGCATGGCATTTCTACCTCTGGTTCCCACTAAGAGGAGGGGGCTGACAGGTGGGTTTCAGGCCCACTTCTAAGTCACCTCTCCTCTGAGCCCATATGGTAAGGTAAACCAGGGACACCCAGGCTGAAGGAGCTTTTTGACATAAAATCTCATCCAGGAGTTTTACCAGGCAAGAGTAAATTGGGATCAGCATTTCTTAAACCTCAGATATCCTCCCTCAGAAGCCACCTTTGCCACATCTTTGAACCACATATTCCATGGCTCACATGATTGATATATATTATACATATATGATCGCCATGTGTTGCTTAATCATGGGGCTGGGTTCTAAGAAATGTGTTGAGACAACTTTGCCGCTGTGCAAACATCTTAGGGTACACTTCCCTACACCTAGATGGTACAGGTCAATCAAGATGGCTGCCTCATGCAAGCAGAAGATGCAGTAGACATGAGAAGTATGAGGCTGCTGCCCAGCATAACATGACATGCTGCTTTACAGTAAACTTTTAAAAATATGTAGGCAGAATGAGTACCCTCTAAAACAACAATAAAAAAGTATTGCATAAACTGGGCATGGTGCACACACCTGTAAAATTTTTTATGAAGGTTTGGGGATGTAACTCAACGCTAAACTGCTTGTCTAACATGTGAGAGGCTCTGAGATATATATACACACACACACACACACACACACGTGTGTGTACATATATATATATATAATATATATGTAGAGAGGAATACATAAACCAATAAGATAGTCATTTGTTATCAAATATTATATACTACACATAATTGTATGTGATGTATTTTTATACAACTGGCAGCTCAGGTTTGTTTATACCAGCAGCACCACAAACACCATAATGTGTTGGACCATGACATTTTTACAGCTCCAACATCACTAGGACATAGGAAGTTTCTGCTCCATTAGAATCCTATGGGACTATTCTGGTACACATGGCCGGCTTATGAGGTATGTACCTATTTAAAGGAATTCATCTTTTTATTTTCAACTTTAAGAAAGTAATTTGTGGGCTGAAGTTGTAGCTCAGTGGTAGAGTGCTTGCCTAGCAAGTGTGAGGCATTGGGTTTGATCCTCAGCACTGCATAAAAATAAAGATGTGGTGTCCATCTACAACTAAATATTTAAAAAAAAAAAAAAAAGAGAGAGAGTAATTTGTTAAGGAGATGTCATGTCTCTGCTATGAATTAACACACAGGACCACTGGCCCCAACCATGAAAGCACAGGAGGAGACTGGAGCTGCTACAAGCCAGAGGCCGCCCGCTGCCCAGGGAGGTTTGTCAGATGGGTTAACAATTGGGGAGCATCAAGCTGAGATAAACCCCAAGGCTTGGAAGAGAACAAAAATGGACCTACCTACCGTCCTCACTGTGAGGCAGAAGCATTGCATATCTGCTGCCACCCAACACACAGCCAGAGGCTATGACAGGGAAAACCATGGGGAAGGGATTTCAGGAAACAACCATGGTACCAGAATGATGCCTGCTTATTCAAAGCTGCCCGAGGAAGAGGCTGAAGAGGCTCATTGCCTTTCTGGGGAGCAGAAGTCTGAAGTCCCACGGTCTCCCAGGGGTACCGGGAGAAAACGGCAAGCCTGGAAACTGCCTGCCTAGCACTGCGCCTGTGTCATGTTTGACAGGTGGTGTGGAGAAGAGGCTACCGGGAGGCCCTGCGGTTGTCACTGCTCATTGGACAACTAAAGGGCTAGCCCTATTCTTTGAGTGAGCTCTCTCCAGGGCCTAAGAAGTACACATGGACAAGTCTGTCCATTTCTTCTCTTTCCTCTCTTTGCTAAAAATGGAAGCTTCCTGGCCCCAGAACTGAGTTGGTTTCAACTAAAAGCTGGAGGCTGACAACCTCCCCACCCTCCCAGCTGAGTTCAGCCCCTCTTCAATTGGGCAAAAATAAAACGGGGGCAATTGCAACTTTAAAGACCATCCCCATAAACAAAACAAACCCGCTCCACAATTTGTTGAGGGCATTCCTCCTTCCAAACCCTCCTTATTTAATTTCTGGGGAATTTTAAATAGAGGGCTTGCAAAAACTCTGTACCGCCTGACGTCAACAGCTCTCTGACAACGTGGATTCCTCTGCATGGTGTGGGGAGCAGCCACCACGAATGCCAATGCTTTTCCAGGCTCCTTTCCCATTTGGAACTTGGGAACCACTGGTGTCACCCTAGGAGACTGTGGGACATGGAGAGTGCCCAGGAGAAAATGTCCCACTTAGGGTCCTTTAACTCTGCATTTCCCAAACTCCCAGGAAACTAACACATTAGCCTGAGTAACACCTGTACTGGTGTTTCCTTGGTGTGTTTATTTAAACCTACTTTAACAAATGTAAATATGCTTTTCAGGAAGACATTCTCCTATGCTACCCAGAATGGAAAACCAGGATCCCTTGGCATAAATAGAATATAACTGGAAAAATGCATACAATGAAACGAAATGATGATGTCATTAAGTTCAGCAAGATATTAAGGCAAGTTCTAGCAACATACTAAGGCTGGACCAGATTTTCTCTTAAACAACCAAAAACGGGACACTGGCCATTGTTACAAAGGCACTGACAACACAGGAGCCCAAATGGAGACTTTTCCCTTGACCCAATGTGTAGTGAAAGGGAACAGCGATGGAAGCCTACGTCAGGTGCATCTACCTGCCTGACCCACTCTCAGGGAAACACTGATGTTGCTCTGGAAGGAGCACTGAGTAAGGATATGCAGCCCTTAGTTGACACCCCAGCTTGGCCACCAGCAGCAAGCTTGGAGTTCTTGTGCAAACTGCTAACCTTTTCTCCTTTTGAAAAACAAAAACAAAGCCACCTGTCCTACTTATCCTCAGAGTTACTCAAAGACAGATGGAAAAATGCTTTGAAAAATCTCCAGGTTGGTGGCAGATGGGGGTGGAAGCGTTATTGCTCCATGTAATTTCAGGAACCCAATGGACTTCTAACTTTCCCCCAGATATAACTTACTGCCTGGACTGGGTAGTAGCCCATCCCTGCCATTTAGAGAAAAGGAAAGGAAAATGAATACATCACTTGACAATTTTCCTTCATGGTGACAGCTACGTGGTTTTAGATATTATTCCCATTTTATAGACAGGGAAACTGAGGAGCAGAATGGCCACATGCTAGCCACAGGGTGGCAACTCAGTGACAGTGGGATCTGACATGTGCCTTTCATGAGGTCTGGGGGAAATGATCTCTATCCTTCTCTTCTTGACCCAGCAGGTTTGAGAAGACCCCAGATGTACTGGGCTCTCTGATTCATCACTATATTCAGGCCCATCCCTCAAGCTACCACTTCTGCAAAGTTCCAGTCACTCCCTGCCAGCTGGTCTCTGATTTCTTACCCTGAGCTGCCCCAACACCCTGACTGAGGTTTGAGTTGGTAATGTCCCCAAGAGCTCTCTGAGGACAAAGTCCGGGTCCTGTTCATCTTGGCAGCCAGTCATGACACTGCCTGGCTAGGTGTTTTGGACAAAGAAGGGGCCCAGTAGGTTGTTGTTGGGAATGAAATGCAATGACAGATTGGCCCAGGCTTGCTCCTTCTCTGTCCTCTCTCCTCACTCCAGGTCTTCCTGCCTCCTTGTCCTCAGAATCTCTCAAGCCCAGCTCCTGGGGCCAGTGCTAGGCATCTTCTCCCCAGCTCTCATCCCTTTGGCCCTGGGAGGCCTTCTGCCCTGCTAGAATCCAGTGCAGCTACTCCCTGGGCAGTGTTCCCTCCTCCGGGTCCTCAATTTGGGGAACTAACTGACTCTCAGCGCCCCAGGTCATCCAGGGGAATCTCCCCTCAGGGACCTGAGGCAGGGAGATTGTTGTTGCTTTTGCCTGTCTGGCCCCAGATCACCCAGGAGGCAGATACTCCCAGCCCTCATGAGAGCTCCTGCTCCTGCAGTCTGCTATACCTGACTGGGCCATTTCCTCCTGGGCCTCTCCCCTCACTGACAAGCCTACTTTTGGGTGAGGCTCCTGGAAGAATGCAGAGACACGAATAGCAGCTTCTCCCAAGACCGTTTGAGGCAGCTACAGGCCTCCACAGGGAAGCCGGGTGCCTTGGTTTCTCCTACAGGGCCCTCCTCCTTGCTGGATGCTCTGGGCTGCCCCAGGGACCTGTCCTGTTATCCCTGCAGAGGGTGGTGGGGAGACAGCTACACCAAAACCAGCTTCCTCACCATGATGCCCTATTCTGTGGAGAGCCTGGAGAGCCACCGGAGTTACCAAGAGCAGCAGGGTGTACGGGGAAGACCTGGCAAATGACCCCAAATCTCTGGCCCTTAGTTTCTGATCTGTGTAACAGAGGTCATGTTACTGTACCGTGTAGGGCTATGGTGAGAATTATAGGACAAAAGAGGTCTGGCTCTCTGCCTGACACGGAGGAGGGACTTTTCCTCCATGATCCCTTATCTGCCTTTCCCAGAGATTTCAGAAAATAGCAAATGAGTTTAACTTCAGCCCTTGTCCCCAGGTGACTAGCCTCAGTGGGGTTCTCTGTGGTGATCTAGGAACGGGTTCTCCGAGCTTCTTTCTGCCCTATTTTCCTTCCCATCTCTCTTACTTCTAGGCATTAGCTTGTTTCCTGGTTCCCAAGAATGGATCTAGTATAGATCCTACTCTAACCCATGCAGAAAAGGCCACTTCAACCCAGAAACTCCCTTAGTTCACATGCCCTGGAGTCCACCCAGTTCATTCTAGAGGCCTGCCACAGTGATTGGTCAGGCAGTGTTGATGAACACTCATGAGGATCAATGACAATGCAGCTTTTCCTAGGAAGTGGCCTAAGGTGGGAGGGTTGCAAGTTCAAAGCCAGCCTCAGCAATTTAGCAAGGCTCTAAGCAACTTCGTGAGAACCTGTCTCAGTGCAGAGGGGAGTGAGGGGAGGCGGGGAGGGGGGTGTGCAGATGGAAAAGATGGTGACGTAAGATGGACATTATTACTCTATATGCATGTCTGCAGTGTGACTCTGCACCGTGTACAACCAAAGGAAGGAGAAGTTGTGCTCCATTTGTGATCAATGTGTCAAAATGCATTCTACTGTCATGTATAATTAGAACAAAATTTTTAAAAATGTGTACATATATATATATACACACACACCCCCCCACACACAATTATATATATATATATATATATATATATATGAATGAATAAGTGCCCCTTGGTTTAATCCCTAGTACCAAAAAAAAAAAAAAAAAATTTCCCTGGGATGAGTCAGAGCAGGTAACTGTCAGCTTCACCTTCAGCCCATCTGCTCCATGAAGGTGGGGATCAATCTTCCTTGTTCACTCTGTCTGAACACAGCAGGACATAAAGGTTGGGGAATGAATCAGCGCATGCAGGTCTGATCTCTGGCTTCTGACTACATGCTCACTTACTTGCTTGGTTCTGGATTTCTCCATCCTGAATAAGTCTCAGATTAATCACACCCTACCCAAGGACAGAGACAGGGCAGGCAGCTGGAGGAAGTCACTGTCCTCACCTGTGCTTCATACAGCCTCTCATCCGCATCCTACCACCACTGAGCCCTGGGAAGACAGACTACATTCTAGAAGTGGCTCTAGGGTGTCAGGCCTAGAAGAGTCTGAAGACAG
Organism: Marmota monax; assembly: GCF_021218885.2. Taxonomy (NCBI): domain Eukaryota; kingdom Metazoa; phylum Chordata; class Mammalia; order Rodentia; family Sciuridae; genus Marmota; species Marmota monax. The sequence goes on from NW_026692881.1 coordinate 19,462,751, forward strand.
AAAGTGGGAGGGCCATGAGCACCTCTCCCCTTTAAATATATCTTGGCAGTGGCAGGCTCGAGATGCCTTCATGGAGTCCCAGGCCCTCAGCCGGGCACACTGCAACTTCATTCCCCAGGAAGTAGGTAAAAGCACATCAATCACAGCTCCCAGCTCTGACCTGTCCGTTAAACTGGAGCATGGCTGTCTCCTTCCCCCAGTCTCCACATCCAGGCCTCTGGATCAGGGTACCTGCCCAACCTGCCTCAGACTCCTTCTAACCTCCCACCTGGGAGTCACTTCTAGAATGAAGTTTTTTCTTCTCCAAGGGCCCCAGGGGGGTAAGATGATCCCATGGGGGCTGAGAGATGGGGGCATGGAGGGTAGTTTAGGGCTGAGATCAAGAATCCTCCTTCCAGCTGCCACAATAGTATTGACAAGTCGCTCTGGCCCTCTGAAAGTCAAGGCCCTTTAGATTCAAGGTGAGTCTATGTCTGGTTGTGCAGCAGAAGGATGAGGGTATAAACTCCTAAGGGGTTCAGTGAGCAGCATCTTGGACGCTCATTCTCCTAATGCAAAGCTGGATGATGAGGTAAACTTTTCTCTCCTCTAAGGAACAACCAGTTACAATTCCACTGAGGGGCAACAAGGTCCATGCTACCCCCGGATCTGTTCAATGCCAGGGGAAGCATGTCCCACACAAGGCCAAGCCTCTGAGGAGCGGCATTAACGATATCCAACACAGTAGAGCTGATCAGAGGCTTGCCTGGGGCACTGGGTGGGGAACGGGGAAGACTGGAGCCACAAGGAATGAAGCCCCAAAATTCCAATGTGCTGAACCATTTTCTTTGATATTCTCACCTGACCTCTTCCCTACCCACTTTCCCATGCAGTCAAAGTGCATGGCACACGCAGAAGACACCAGGACACTTGGCTGGTGGGCAAGCCAGAGAGGACAGACCCCTGAGAGGCAAAAAAGACTGGGGAATGCTGGGCGCAGTGGCGCAGGCCTATAATCCCAGGGGCTCAGGAGGCTAAGGCAGGAGGATTGAGAGTTCAAAGCCAGCCTTAGCAACTTAGCAAGGCACTAAGCAACTTCAGTGAGACCTGACCTGTCTCTAAATATAATACAAAAAATGCCTGGGGATGTGGCTCAGTGGTTGAATGAGATGAGCTTCGGATGCTCTGGCTGGAGAACACAAACTCACCAGTCTCCAGTATTTAAAAAAAAAAAAAAGATTCCCCAGTTCACCTCAAGTAGGAATGGTCAGGTGGGTCAGGCAAATTCCAGCCCAATACCAGTGGGGGTCAGTGGAGCCCTCCATCACTGTGTCTTTGCGACCCTCTCCAGATTGAATACTGGCCTCTCTAAGCCCCAGAGTATGGCTTTCAGATCTTATTGAACTTGAGGTGGTTGGGGGAGGGGCTGGGCAAAACCACATTCTTCCCCATCAAAGCCAAGAGTCTAAAGTAACACTTCTGGTTGTAACTGAGGCGGGCCTGCTTGTGATCAGATCCTGCGCAGGCTTTCTGGCTGGGCAGCCCTGGATCCCCGCAGCCCTGCTATGGAGAGATACTTTCCCTCACTCAGATAATCTTGTCCTCATGTGACATGGCCAAAGACAGCCATCAGCCCCTCTGCTTTCAGCAGTTCTCCAGGGCAACCCTTCAAAACATTATTTTAAGGGGGGTAGTGCAGGGAAAGCCACCCAAAAGCTCCAGCATGACATTCCATGACACTCATCATATTCTTTCTGTTCCCAGCACTGGAAAACATAAGAAGCCTGAGCCACCACACTGGCTGATGCAAACTGAAGGAAAGAGGAGACTGGACCATCTTCCTGCTTTGCCTAAAGTGCCCCCGCCCCCGCCTTTTAATTAGGGGGAGACACACACACACCAGCACCTTTCTGCTGCAATAGTACAGAAGTGGCTCAAGATTGCTGCTCAGCTGTTCTTTCTCCAGAAATTTAATCTGCAAAGCATTTGGCCTCACAAAGCCCATACCAAAGGTGTCCAGGAATCCACAATCCTGTGATCATCATTACAAACCCAGGGACATTTGCAGCCACTGACCCATTTGGCAGCTGGGGAGACAGGCTGAAGGCTGCCCAACATGGTCAAATTCCCCTCGCCTGCTCCCTCTGTGCTGACTGGCTTGTTTCCAGAGCCCCAGGGGTAACAGGGAATCTTAGGAGCTCCAGACCATGCAGATGAAGGGGCTGCTTCCTGCTCAGCTTGGTAAAGACACAATCAGGGGACTGGGAAGCTTGGTCACTAGAAAGCAACCATGGTCACTGCTGTCACTCCTTATCACACTTCTGTTCCTCAGATGATGACAGCAGATGCTCAGAGAGCAAAGTGGCTTGCCTGAGGTCTCCTGACTGGTTGGTGGCTGAGATCGGAGCCTAGATTGATCAAGATCCTTTTATGCAAAGCCTGGTATTCCTTCCACGATGGGACACCAGCTACTCCGCCTACTAACATGACACCCTCAGCACTTTGCCAAGTGCAATCCCTTGACCCGAGGCCTCCAGCAAGAAGTGGGTGTCCAGAACTGCCAGAAAGCTCCACCAAGTCACAGGGAGGTCAGTTGGTCAAGCCAGGCAAAAGAGAAGCCTGTAGTTAACACTGAAGGTGCTGGTAAAGGGACCCCAGGCCCTGTGTCCTTGTCACACCTGCTTGCTACCTGCCCTCACAGCCCCTATCACAGCAGCTTAAAATTCTGTCGTAATCAAAAGATAGTGAACGTGCTGAGCCTAGAGAAGTCTGGGGCCTTGTGTGAGCACTGATTAGAAGTACAGAAAACAGACAAGAAAGACAGAGTGTCCAGAAACACCAGGACTGGACGCCTGGCCAACCTCAACAGCAACCACACCCCCTTCCTGGGGGAGAGAGAACGAAAGAGGCTGAGGCCGCAGAGCCTTGTGTCTGAGGGGGGCTCCCAGCCAGCCACAGGACGGCTCCCTCCCTGGACGGCACTTCTCCCTCATCTTGACCCCAACCCTGAGAAGTGGCGTTGCTAACTGGGTGAGTTTGTGTTCTCCAGCCAGGGCATCCGAAGCTCATCTCACCAAGAAGATAGAAAAATGAGTCTTGGAATGCACGGGGAGGTGCTGAGGGATCCAGCCTCAGCGAAGGGCTGCAGGGCCCAACGTGGGGAGCTCCGCTCAGTAGGGAGGGTGGCCCAGGTGCTCTGAGTACCTCCTGCCCTCCGTGGCATATGCTGCACCTCTCCCTCAGTAGCCCCTGTGACACCAAGGGCCCAGAGCCAACCCTGGCATAAACTGGCTGTGACGCTGGCCTTGGGCCATGACATCCCATTCCCAGGCCTCTTTTTCTCTTTCATGGATGGACAGGGGGGGGGTGTTCCCTGTACCTGACATCTGAGGCCCCTCCAACCATTTTCTTGTTGATAGCAACCATCCCTCAACCAGGTCACTCCTGCCTTCTTTGGCCCTGCTGGTCACGTGGGCCTTACCCCGTTCAGGCCTCGCCTTCTCCAGAAGCCTTCCCCTCTTGGCAGACCAGGCACAGCTCACAGCAGTCATGAAACCTGCTTTGGAGTCCCACCCTCCATGGTAGCAACCCTGTGCTTTCTGCCTTGTGCACTGTAGGGGTGCAGGGGACACAGAGGACTCATTGCATCTGGATTTTCCTCTGCAGGAAGAGAAAGAGCCCTAGAATGCCGTCTGCTTCGGCAATGGGAAGACAGGCAGCTGCATCTTGTCCACCGCTGTGCCCCAATGCAGGGTGTACCATAGGGCACACAGTAGGAGCTCTGTTTCTTGACTGACTGAGCAAGCTGCATCCCGAGGAAGCTGTCCCTGGGTGTAGAATTTCACTGAGGTCTGGATGCTGGGGTGAGGGGAGGAAAAGGGGCTGGACAGCAGGTCTCTTCTGGGTGGGGTGGGGTGGGCAACGGGGCCAGGATGGGCGTGCTTGGTTGGATGAGGGGAAGGCAACATGGGGTGGAGCCCTGACCAGCACCAGAGAGAGACAGCCCAATGCCACCTCATGTCCTTAGCCTTGTCCGCCAGGGACCTGATGAGCAGACCCACCCAGCCATGCAGACTAGGCCCCCTCCCCAAGGACCCTGTGAGCCCAAAGTGGGACAACTGTGAAACTTTCTTGCTAGACACTGAGTCAACGTGCTTTTCTTTCAGATTCCCTCTGACCTGCTGCCCCTTGGCCTTTCTCAGGATTGACCTCTGTTTTCTGGCTCTCAGAGGCCTAGGGAACTCACACTGCAAAGCTCTTAGGGGTTTGGCTTTACAAAGAAGTAAAATCCATAGTGTAAGCACTCCAGCCTCCCACCATTAGTCAGAGCACAGTATTTGAAGCCTGTGCCTCCCTTCCCAGCTGTGCAACCTTGGGGCAAGTCACGTCACCTCTCTGGGCTTCAGTATCCTCCTTGGAAAGACAGAATGCCAATCTCCACCCTGCTTTTTACCAAGATGTTTTAAAATCTGCATGACTTTATATCTTATAAAACATAAAATATTATGATTCAGAAAGAGATCACCTTGAGAAAATCCAAAAATCCTCTATTAGTTGGCAGGAGCAGGCATTTCCCCAGGTGGCCTTGACCTCCCAGCTGGCCTTCCTAGTGGGATTCTAAGAGAACAGACATGCAGGCTTCTGGCCACTGTGCTGAGGTTCCAGGACATCACCTGTGGCGATGCCAATGGGTCAGATCCTTAGAGAAGAGAGGGCTCTGCTATCACATGCTGGTCTCAGGCCCCCACATGCAGAGGGCCACTTTACTGCCAGTCCTTGGCAGACTTCCTCTGTTTCTGGCTTTCCCTCATCTCCCGCGGTGCTCCTGGGCCACTTCCCCACAGTCCCATCCAATAAAAGCTTAGGGGAGGCAAACGAACTTTAGCATGAGACCGAGCCATGCCCAGCTGACAGGGAAACATAGAGCTGGACTGAGACAATTAAACGAGACCAAAATAAGAGCTTCAAATAGCACATTTCAAACAGAGGTAGAAATGGCCGTGGGGATACACGAGCCAAAAACTTCCCTCCATTTTCTGGGGCTCAGGAGCTCAGCTCGAGTGTCCTACGGAGGAACGCTGGCTCCCCACAGACTCCTCAGGCGCCTGAGCTAACTGGGTCGCCTGCTTGTTTCCTGCTATGAGGCCAGGATTCTAGATCAGCACTGGGACCCAGAGGATGAGGTTATGGAATCTGAAAAGATGCTGATAGGGGTGAGGGTGGTTACCCTGGGTCACCCCCAACTACCACCAGCATGATTACTGAAAACCCCAGTGCTGAAGGGTGTAATATTGAGCGGCCACAGGATACACTGGGGAAAGAACAAGGAAAGGGCAATTTGTGAGCCCAAATTCCCCGAGGTCCTGACAAATTATACTCCCCAGAAAGTGTCTGCACTACACTCTGCTGAAGTGTTTTATGTAAGAATAGAGGAAATCAGGGGAGATGTTTTCTCTATACTTCAGATGAGGCCTGTCATTTGTACTGGGGACAAAGGGAGTGTGTGCACATGTGTTGGGGTGGCCAGAGGGTCTCTAGTGCTGCCGGTGTACTGGATACTTGTGCAAAGGTAGATCTGGGTAGGGGGAGTGTCCACAGAGCCAACATCAGGACAGGGTGACCGGCTGCTCCACTTGCCCAACTGAGCAGGTGGAAGCCCAGCAGCCAGAGCCTTCCCTGCCTGCTGACTGGCCAGGGCACCTGGCAGCTGGCTCCGGGCAGGTGGCTGGCAGTGCTCAGTGCTGACAAAAGCCCCAGCAGATCTGGCCAAGGAAAAAGTTATTTCCAGAGTCTCTTTGTTGCCACCAAACCTGTCCCTGTGCCTTCCAGCCACAGCCAGGATAGCCTGCTCTAAACACTGCTCTTCAGGTGGCTCTGCTGCTCACAGGCTTTGGTGGCTAATTTACCCACAGCTTCCCAGCTGCCACTTTTCTTCTGCCCTGGGCACTCACATGCCTGCTTTGCTGTCCCTGTTCCACTGTCCTGCATGTCCCTCTTAGCCTACCAGAACCTTTTCATTTACCAAGGCCCACTCCTCCTCTGAAAGCCTTCCCCACTATGCTAATCTTCTTCCTTGGAATCTAGCTCCATGTCATGTGACAAAGCCACAGCTAGCGGGGGATGTCACTGGTGGGACTCTCCTCTTCCAGCCTTGCATGAAGCCCCCCAATACCCAAGATTGCTCTTGAGTCCTCAAAGAAACTTGAGCTCCAGGGTGGTGGCTGTGGCCAGACCCCAGCAGGTTTGTCCTTGGCCTCACTACCTTAGAGTAAACTTTCTGCTGCTATACACACCTGACTGGCCCTCAGGGCTGACAGCATCCTCAGAACCACTGGGTACAATCAGTTCTCAAGCAGTTGGGGAAATTGTGTCAGAGCTGTCCCCATCCAGTGGCCTTATCAGGGCTCTCATACATTGAGTACTTACTGTGTCCCAGGCCCTAAGCACTGAATTCCTTTTAAATCAGCATATACAACCCTATAGTTGTGGGAGCAATTATTCCCCTTTTACAGTCAAGGAAACTGATGCTTAGGAGACCCAGGAAACTTTGTCCTAGAGTCATCAAATCAAGATTAAAACCAGGCTTATCACTGGGTGTGGGGGGCACATGCCTGTAACCCAGCTACTCAGGAGGTACAGCAGGATTGCAAGTTTGAGGCCTGCCTCAGCAACTTACCAAGACCCTGTCTCAATGTAAAAAATAGAAAGGGCTATGGATGTCGCTCAGTGGTAAAGCACCCCTGTGTTCAACCCCAGTACCAAACAAGCAAACAAACAAACAAAAAAACACAAAAAACTGGCTTATCTAACTTGAAATCCATGTTCTTAATTGCTAGGCTAACGTCTCCTCTCCAGCCAGCTTTGTGAAGTGGATAAGGGGCATACCAGAGATGGTCTCAGACCAGAATGGACCTGGGAATTGCTGATTAGGTAGATACAGCAGGGATACATGTGGTGCACTTAGGAAGAGAAGAGCTATCAGAAAACAGGTCTAATGGTTTGGACAGGATCTCCAAATGGAGACTGGTCATGGGAACCAAACTACTTCAAGGCTCTTCCAGAGATAAGAATGCTAGTTCACGTATCTGCAATGCAGACTGCAATAAACCTACCTTTCTAGAAACAGCCTATACTTATCTTTATTGGGACACCCATTTTCTAAGAACAGTGTAGCCTGGAAGCTTGAATTGGCAACTAAGTAGTTCTTTAGTGAGTAAGTGCCAGAATGTTCAAATCAATTAGTATTCAATATCCATAAAGGCAGGAACCTTATGGGTATGTATCCAATCAGCACAGGGCCGGGGACAAAGGAAGTTTTAAAAAATTATGAAATAAATGAACAAACTAATGAATTCTATATCCATTATATTTCACTCTTATAAAAAGCTCAGGTGGTACATATCACTGCCCCTTTTTTCTAGGCAAAAACAAATGAACTCCTATTTAAATCACATAGTTAGCATTAGATATTTTAGTTTTTTTGTTTGTTTTTGTTTTTTAGGTGCTAGGGATCCAACACAGAGTTTTGTGCATGCTAGGCAAGCTATATCCACACCCCATAGCTTTCGGTCTTAAATCCAGTATTTGAATTCAGGTTTCTTTGCTCTTTCCACCATACACAGCTGCTAAACAAGTAAATGGTGGAAACCACCATTTTTTTATTCCTTACCCTCCTCCCCAATATTTCTCTTCTTTAAAACCTGCCCTCAAGAGCCGTTGTTGAAGAGGTAGCCATGCTTACGCTCTTGGTGGCTTCTCCTGAACATAGCTGATTGGACCATAGTGGACATGTGATCTATAGTCTGCCAATTCATTGGCTGACTGGGAACCAATCAGATCCAAACTTCATTTTTTTTTCCTTTTTAAGAAATGGAGTCTCAAAGCCGGAATGGAGGCGCACTCCTATAATCCCAGGGGCTCCAGAGGCTGAGGCAGGAGGATTGCGGGTTCAAAGCTAGCCTCAGCAAAGGCAAGGCGCTAAGCAACTCAGTGAGACCCTGTCTCTAAATAAAACACAAAATAGGGCTGGGGATGTGGCTCAGTGGTTGAGTTCAATCCCCGGTTAAAAAAGAAAAGAAAAGAAATGGAGTCAAACCATGGTGCCCAAGCTGATGTTGAACTCATGGGCTCCAGCAATCCACTTGCCTCTGCCTCCCAAGTAGCTGAGACTACGGGTGTAGTCACTGCCCAGCTCCAGCATAAAATTTTGAGCTCAGAGAAGCAGAAGCTATTGTCAGGTAGCTATCATAGAGCTTCTGATGCTAACAAGCTAACACCATGTAAACAAGCTGCTATCTGAAGAAAAGAAGGCTGGTCTACACTTAGAAGAGCACAGCTATGCTTTCAATCCATTTGGAACCCAAGACAGAGCCAAGAGTAGCTTCTTTTGGCTTGCATAGACTTTCTGGTTCCTAATTTCAGCCTCCTGAGGCTGGGATTTACTTCTCATCCTTGGGTTCAGTGAGATTTTCCTGCAACCTTTCAATAATCTGTTGAGCAAGACAGCCCATTTCTATCCCCTGCTCACAACTCAGTTGGGACCAAAGCGCTGACTTTGGAGGAACCAAAGATTTTCAAGGTTGTTTTCTTACTGGTAAAAATAAGTGGAGGGACCAGAAGAGCTCAAAATGTCTTGCTTTCAAAGAAGTACAAGAACCCCCAGAATATGGTGCCAGTGGCCAGGAAATAAACAGACTCAGAGGAAGAAAGCTGAGGCAGGAAAAATTCTGTTGACTCATCTCCCCACTTCCTGTGCTGGCCTGTATTCCCGAGAAGGAAAAAACAATTCTGGAAAGTTGGAAGCAGTTTTGCTCAACACAGAACTCAGAGAAATCAGGACCCTGGCACCTTCATACTGCCAGATGTTAGGGCTGCTGCCTGCTAGAGGGTGAAGCCAATGTGGTCTTTGAGGCACAAGAATGTTCTACAAAGGAGTCATCTCAGGCACTGCGGCTCACGTCTAGGGTAGAAGGGTTTCCACAAAGCAACAACGGCTGCCATATGCCCTGCTTGGCCTGCAGGGTGGTAAAGCTACCAAAGTTGTTGAATCTTTCTGCTCTATGTCACCCTGTTGATGGATGGAGACAAAATTGTCCTTTCTTGGCAGGGACCCCCCCAGGCTCTGTTTGATCAAAAATGCTTTCCATAAGCTACTCAGGTTCCATTCTTGGGAACCTGTAACTTCTGATTATCTATGTCCAAGGAATGGGTTTATCTTTAGTGCTGGGAAAACATCCTCCATCTGAGATCTTCTCAGCTGTCACCTGCCTCCAAGTTCAAAGAATCAACTAGCAATAAGCAATATGAATTTCTACTGTCTATGAGCACCATGCTGGCAGAGGGTCTCAGAGACATCCTCTGGCAAGGATGGTCCTGGGAGTTCTGCATTGGCTCTTTTAGCTTATGTCTCTCCCCGGCCCACAGCCCACTTGCCATCTGGGCTCAGCCCATTCTTAGCCTCTCCCAGGAGATCTGTAGAAGGGAGAGATCAACTCTTGGACTCTTTGTTACTTCAGCCCCCAAACAGTTAAAAGTGCCTCCTGTGGCCACATAGACTTGTTCCATGATTCTGGTAGAATGATTCCGTGAAGGGCAGGGCCTGGCACCTATTGTTCATTGTTTGTGGACTTGGAATCACCTTCCAGGCACATGGGCTGAGACAGATGAGAGCACAGGGCGCTGGCACGCCCACACCTGCACAGCACTTCCTGGCTAAGGTCCCAGCCAGAGGACCAGAGGTCACCTCTATGGACCCTCTATTTTACTGCCAGCTAGGTGAGAAGGCACCCAGGCAGAAACCTGGCACCCAGCGGGAGGTCCAGGGAGGCAGGGATGGTGCTGACTGGGCTGCCGCCCCAACATGGCTGGTGGAAATGCCTCAACTCGCCCACCGTGTCCCCAGGTCAAAGGCATCACAATTGGGTCTTTGTTCCAGAGTTCAAAAGCCTCACTCACCACTCCTTCCAAAGCCAGCTCCCAGGACGTACAACAGGCTTCCCCCCACCCCCACCCCAGGCCTCCAGCTTCCCTACCAGAGGAACCACCTCCCAGGATCTGCAGTTTGGCCTTCTTCCTTTCTCCCTTCCACCCACTTAGTTCCTCTGGTTGTAAACTCCAGGCCTCCTGGCTTCTGATGGTGACAGAGAGGGTGGGTTTGTATGGGTGGCCACAGCACTCCAGTTCTCTGTGCAAACATCTGCAGCTGAGCAGCTGTCTCTACCCAGGGGAAAGACACTAAACTTCCAGAGAAGCAGGAAAGCTATGCACAGCAAGGCTTTCTCCACCTGACATCGGGGCCCTACTGAGTCCCCCAGTTCACCCCAGGAGAGAGCTCAAGGAAGTCATCTACTCCAGCCCCTGTTCTCAAGAAGCTGCAAGGCTACCTCCATTTTACAGAAGGGATAACTGAAGCCCAGAGAATCAGAAGGACCTGAAGCCAAGCAGATAGCAGGTGATAGGTAGAATCCTGTTTCTAGGGATAGCGGCTCCCTCCCAGGGAGAGAGCCAGATCAGGCTCTTCCAGCCACTCAGGGTGAGGGGGAGATAGGGAGTCATGGGGAACAGATATCTCTGCACCATTTCCAAGTCTAACACAGACATTCATCTTTCCTCCAGGTAGGATTCCCAAGTGTTCCTAGGCTCCGGGAGGTGGGATAGGAAGGGAGAAGACACAAACACCCCTACGCATCTTAAAGTAGAACAGACTTCCTTTCATACGGAGCTTCCTCTTCCGCTATCCTGGCCAGTGGCTGACACCAAAGACCCAGGAGCTCCTCAACTCCTGCTGCTGCAGGGTTACATGGCTGTGGGTGAGATGCGCAGGTGAGGAGAGAACCTCTAGGAAGAACTGACCTTGTACAGAGAAATGGGCCCGTCTTTTTGAGGTGTAAACCCCCAAACAAGCAAATACCCCTTCTCCTGGCATCTCCCATTCCAGAGACCCCACGGCAATGCCAACTTCCCTAGGGAGCAGGATGGTGGGGTTGGCGATGGGACAGAGGCTGAGGGCAAAGCTGTTGAGGAAGGGACCACTGTGGTGGTTCCTGGAAGTGAAGGGTCAAACCTCGCATTAGAAACGTGGTTCTGCCAGGTGTGCAGTGTCACTGCCAACCACCCTGGCCATGGCTCCAGGCATGAGGACAGAGCCCGACCTCTCTGAGAGGGGAACAGTCTGTGAAGGGCCCAAGCCTTGGAGGTCTGTTCTCAGGGAGCACATTCTGAGGCAGGAGTTAAAAGTGCCTCCTGCACAGGAGCCTGGGCCTGCCTCCCCCAGGAGGCCTGCTGGATTTCCCCAGCCTCTCTGCAGCTACCTGCCACCCAGAGGCACAAGAATCAGGGGCGCAGGATCATTCTAGTTTTACTTTGGGTCTCAGAAGACTCCCCACCCCCCACCTCTGTACCTCAGTCACTCTGTCTACAGAATGGACTAGTAGTCCTTTGGCTTCCTTGGGTTGGGATGTGGCTCAGTGATAGATGACTTGCCTGGCAGGCATGAGGCCCTGGGTTCAATCCCAGCACCAAAAGGAAGGAAAAAAAAAAAAGTTGGTTTGTGTTCCTTTTGGGACCCGGAAAGAGACAGGGAAGAGAGAACAGGCCCCTCCCCTCTGGGAGTGTCCATGAAATACAGTCCAGGGAAGCTCCTGCACACAGGGGCCTCCCCGGTGCAAAATGAAACTGAAACAAGATGCCCAGCAAGCAGTCCAATGCCCCCCAGCAGGCTGTGGGGCTCTGCCAGTAGAAGCGTTGGGTCTAAGGCCCATCCCGGTCCCTGCAGGGGCCCACAGGCCCACAACTCGAAACTGACACACTCAGGATCTCCTTTTTCCACCTGCTACCAAAGACACCAAGGGACTTTGGTCCACTCTACAAGAACCTTGGAGCCAGCAGTCCCCAGATTGCCACAGATACGGCCCCTACGTCAGCTTCCAAAGACAGAGTGCTGTAGGACCTGGGTGCCTCCCTCAAGGCTCTCTTCCCAGGTCCCCAGCCTCTAGCTCGACAGCGGGCAGTCAGTTCACCAACCAGACTCCAGCCAACTCCCACAGGCCCGGTCCTTCCTTAGGGACTCTGGACCCACAGTGATGTCACGGCCTGCTTTCCCAACCAGCTGGCTGAGTTCTCCGGATCCTTCCAGGACCCTGGCTTAGAATATGGCCCCAACAGGGAAAGCCACGGCTGGACACTGCTGAGCCTGAAGCCACCTTCCCCAGGGGCCTCAGATGGCATGGGGTCCGTGGGCAGGGGCTGAACAGTTATGCCCATGGCTGCCACCCTGGCCTTGCATTCACACAAGCCGGTTAATTACCCCCGAGCCAGGGAGACATTCTTCCACCACCAGGCAAGTTGCTGGCCTGCAGCCCAAACCAACAGGGGGAACTTCAGACTCCTTGGCCTCTCCCTGCCAGATGGAAATAACGTATAGCTGCAGAGGTGGGGGAGGAGGAGGGGAACAAAACCCAGCCAGGCCCGGGAGCCAGGCCGGGGCCCTGAGTGGACAGCCGGATGGCCGGGCACTCACCGCTCTCGTTCTTCTCGATGACATCCACCACCTCCCCGGCCTGGAGGCTCAGCTCTGAGTTCTCTTGCTTCTTATAGTTGGACACCACCACGTACTGTTCCAGGATCATGGGCTCGGCGTTGGTGTCGGCACCTGGCGAGGGCAGAAAGCACGCGGTGAGCCAGCGGCCGGCCATGGCCCCGCGGCCGGGGCGCCCCCTGTCCATCAGCCTCGGGGGAGGCTGCTCGGTCGCCAGTGCTGCTCCGAGGGGCTGCCTGCAGCCAGGGCTCGCAGCTCTCCGGGCCCCAAGGACAGGCCATATAGCAAGGCTCCACACTGGCCCGCTACACTGCGGGGACCGGGGGACATGGGGAGCCAGGGGACAGGGGGAGGAAGAGGGGGAGGACAGAGACAGAGGCGGACAGAGACGGAGGCCAAGGATATTGAGGAAAAGGGCTTCTGCTGAGAAGAGTTAAGTCACAGCCCAGCATTGGGGAGCTGAGGGAGCGGCCTGGGGCCCAAGTGGTCTGTCCAGACGCTGGGGCCAGCAGGGGTGTGTGGAGGGCCCCAGGGGGCGGGTGGGCGGCCCATGAGGGCTGAGGCCAGAGCGCAGGAGGGAGAAAGAGGAGAGGGAGGAGGAGGAGGAGGAGGCCCTGCCTCTGCCCCAAGCCCTGTAAACCCAGAGAGAAAAGGCAGCCCTGCTCCCCTCGGGCGGGAGAGGGAGAGAGCGGGAGAGACTTCTCCACAGCCCAGGCCCAGCGAGGAGTCCAGAGGGTTTGAGGCCGCCAATCAGTGGGGTTTACTTGCAACCCTTAAATAGAAACACATGAGACCCATCGAATGAGGAGCTGGGGGTGGAGGCAGGGGAGGAGGAGGGCTCAGACTGTTTACTTGAAACCCAAGAAGAAAGTCCCAGCTCCAGCGCTGGAGAGCCCAGCCCACCCCCCGCCAACTTTTCCTCAAGTTCGGCTCCATTCCTGCCCCTCTGGCTCGCCAAGGGACGGGCACAGACGACCAGCCCCAGGCAGCTTGCCCTGCCCGCGTCCAGAAGGACCTCAGTGGACCTGGCTGCCGTCCTCTCCCCACACAGGGGTGGACTCAGTCTCCCTGTGCCCTGAAGTGCGGGGCTTCAGGGTGCTCATCCTCTACCACCCTCCTGCCACCCTCACCAGCAGTTTCAGGAGCCTGAGGGGACATAGCACAGGGAGGGCAGGTGAGGCCCAGGCTCCCAAGAGCAAATTCTCTGTCCTCCTTGGCCACTACACCAGTGGGACATTCATCAAGCACCCCACTGGAAGGTGGACAGCCTGGGTACCCATCTCAGCTCCCTGGCTGTGCAGATGTGACATCCTGTGCAAACCTCTTTGCACTTCAACTATTGCACTCTCCAACATCCAGGATGTCACGTGCCCTGATAGGAGTGAAAAAAACTCACAAGCCAAAGATTGGCTAGAGCCCTCCTTCGGGAAAACCTTCCCAGCCCACTCCCAGGCCAAATAAAATTCCTAAGTACACTTCTTAAACTGTCCGCCTGCCAGTCAGTTGGGGTAGTGCCCTGTAACCCCAGAACCTGGGAGGCTGAGGCAGGGGGATCACTAGAGCCCAGGGGTTTGAGGCCAGCCTGGGAAACGTAGTGAGACCCTGTCTCAAAAACAAAACAGCATGCCTGCCAATCTCCCTGGAGGCCGGGGTTCCATTGGCCTGGCTGCAGAAATAGCTGAGGATCTCCTCTCAGCCCCTTGGTGCCTCAACCCACGGCCACAGGCCCTACACTCCTGAGCCTGACTTATGTGCCAGCACCTCACAACAGCCCTCTTTCCCCATTTTACAAACTAATCAGAGGCTCAGAGAGAGCAAAAGACTCACCCCAGTTCCCACCGCTGGTATGGAGAGAACCAAATTCCCCAGTGTTTTTAGGTTCAAGTCCATCTCTCTTTCCATTACAGAACCACCTGATGTCTGTTTCCATACATGTCATTCTTTGACTACAGTGATCCTCAACTTGGTGGCACTGAATCACCTGAGGAGCTGTTTAAAAACACCAGCTTCAAAGGTCCAGGTTCAGGTGGTCAGAACCCAGGAACAAGTATTTTGTAGACACCCCATAATGCCCCATGTTCTGGGGTGCAGCCAGGAATGAGAAGCACTGCTTAGATTTTTGTTGGGCAGCCTAGGCAGGGGGCACCGGCCACAGAACTCTGGGAAACCCCAAGGCTGGCCCTCCTGGTGGGGGATAGAAACCCACTGCCCTGGCGGCTTTCTAACATATAGTGTGGGCCCTGCGGCCCCAGCAGGACTCTTTGGAGACCCAGAAGGGACCCCGCCCCTGCTGAGGTGTGCCACATGAGTGTGTACATGCAGCCCCAGGCAGCCCCTCCACAGGCGGATTGTATTTCAGGCAGAAATGCAACCAACAGCTGGGCAGCAGGCCGGCTCCGCCCCTGCACTCAGATGCTGCCAGCTTCTGTGCCTGCCCTGCCAGCAGGACAGCAGCAGCACTAGGCGAACAGATGTCCCCCACTGTGTCCCCAAGGGACATCAGCTTCCAAGTCCTGGGAGCGCCCCAATTCTACCAGTAACAGCAGACCTCCGTTGAGGCTTCTTCAGGGTCAGTCCTCCGTAAAGTGCCCCACTGCAGTCCTGTGCTGTCTCATTTAATCCCCGTGACAGCCTTATGCAGTAGGCATTGCTGTAGCCCCATTTTACATATGGGCAAACTGAGTCTCAGGAAGGGAAGTGATTTTCCTAAAGTCCCACAGCTGCACCCAAGTCCAGCTGACCTTCACATTTCGGCACCTTACATGGCCAATGGGGTGCCAGGTACCTGGTCTCCAGGGAAGAGTCCCGTCTCACTCTATCCCCAGACACCCTGGCATACAGGTGGTGTCTAAGAAAGACTGTAGTGTGGGATTCTTGCTGCCTCTGTTGGGCAGACCCAAGGACCCATTAGGTGGTGGACACTCTGTGTGAAGTGAATGATCTGGCAAGACACAGGACAGAGGGATCTGGTGTTGTTGAGCCGATCCCAGCCTTACATGCTGAACAGGGGAAAACTAGACAATGGAACTGGAAGAGAGAAGGGGGAGCTGGGGAAACTGAGGCAAAGAGGAGCTCCCGATTTGTGGCCAGAGAATGCTGGAGCAAAGAGGAGGTGCTGGCAAGTGGATCCCATCAGCTCATTTTGATCCACGCCAAGAAAAATTTGAGGCAAGATTTCCAAGGTGGAGGAAAATCTACTCCCTGGCCCCTCCCCCCAGCCTCTGGAAAATTGGTCTGGAGTCTTCTGAAGGCCCACACTCTGGGACACAGGTAGGGAGGTGAAGAGAATGCCGGCCAGCGCTACAGAACTCAGACGGGCTGTAGCTTTTCCTGGAGGCCACTCCTTAGGTTGTGGGACAGACACACAGAAAGACAACTTATCCTTCCTGCTGCCCACCCCTCCCCCAACACAGGCACCCAGTTTACCCTCTCTGGCATCTGCCTCTTAGGGCGTCACTATGAAGCACTGCCCTGGGGCCAGGATGGCGGGTGTGCTGGGAGGTGCCAGGACCAGGTATCCAGATGAGAAACTGCTGCTCGGTGGGCCAGGCAGCTGGTGGGCAGTGATGTCATCCCAGAGGCGGCTCTGGATCCCCTCCCAGCCAAAGCTTGGAAAATTGGGGGCTGGAGGAGTCTGCCCAAGAGAAGGGAAGGGAGGGGCAGAGGAGGGAGCCTCTGGTGTTCAGATGAAAAGCGTTTGGCAGAAGCAAGGAGGAGGGCTGGACCCCTTGTAGAGAGCAGAGCCTTCCCCAGGTTGGAAGGGGACTTCGCAGAGCCTCATTCAGAGGCAGACCTTGTGCTGGATCTGCTGGGGCTCCGGGGGTCCCTGGATCCCTGTCCTTCCCTTGCCTCACACCTGTGTTTCTCCAACACCCACCTGGATGGAACCCTGGCTCCTGGTCAATCCTGACTGCCAACTTAAAACTTCTAAACTAGGCCTCTGCCAAGTCAGTCCCGTGCTCCGGCATCTTCAGTGGCTCCCTGTTACCTACAGAATAAAGGCTGGATTCAAGCCCAATCTTTCTTGCAATCTAAGCTCAAGTTCCTTGACGCCCTGCATGCTTTCATGAAATATTCATGATTCAAAACACATGCATTGAGCACCTACTGCGTGCCAATGACAAAGTTTTATGCAAGATCTGACTTTCTTAGCCTTTGCTGCAGCCCCTGCCCTTGCCTGGAATGCCTTCCCTTCTCTTTGCCAAACCCAATTCTCCCCTAACATTTCTGCCCCTGCAGAAGGCTCCCCCATCACCCTAGCCATGGTGCCCCCTCCTGTTCTCTCCTGGATTTTTGTGTTGGGCATGGATGCCCAACCAGACTGTGTGCTTCATTCCACAGTCTCCATGATGAGTGGTGACACCCTAGGACAGGTGCCATAGGATGGGACAAAATCATTATGAGATTCATCCATGCAAAAGCTTAGGAGCTGAGGGTCAGGTCCAGTCCTGCTTTACCTTTACTTGCTCTATCCTGGGGAGGACACTTAACCTCTCTGAGATGTAGCTTCCTCATCTGCACACAGGGGAAAAAAAGCAGAACCTCGTGGCTGCTCTGAGCATGGAGTGAAGTTACGGGGGTTAAAGTCTGATGTAAACTGTAGGGCTGTGTCTCTGCAACATGCCTCTCCCATACCCACCTCCAGGCAGGCAGCCAGCACTTGCCAGCGGGAAAGAGCCAGACCAGAGCTCCCTGGGCCCACTCCGGGGGGGATGCCAGACTAAGCAGCCCCCAGACCCTTATCTATTAGCATCTTTAGCACCAACCAGTCACCTCTGAGTTTCCTGTCTCAAGACTTCTCCAACAACTTCTCAAGACTTTTGAGACACCAAAGCCCAGAGAAACCTGGTGACTTGCCTGAGACCCCAACACTGGACTCCCCTCAGCCAAACTGCCTCTCCTGGGTCTCTGGCTCCAAGCAGCAGGGCTCCTCCTGAGAAGACAGGTCATGTGGTGGCCTCTGCCCCAGGATCCCTATCACTCTCCCAATCCTGGGCATGCCACCAAGGCCCCTCCAGCCCCTCCAGCCCCTCACAAGCCTCTCCCAGGCTGCATTGGGGCTGCTGGTCTCTCAGCTATACGTTTGGTGAATAAAATGTATCGCTGTGGGCCAAGTGGCTCACTGGCTCATGCAGAGGGGAAAAAGGGACAGGCGCCCAGTGATTAGCTCAGGCCCCAGCCCCTCGTCACAGGGAACACCAGAAGGATGATTGCAAGGGAAGCAGCCCCCCCACCACCACCACTGCCTCCTCTTCTCCTGGCCCCTCTCCCAGGACTTCGGCCTCCCATTCCCTGCCAACAGCTGTGGTAGGGAGGGCTGGGGCCTGGGCTTTAAGCCCTGGAGCCAGCCCCGCCCCCTCTGACCCTCGACCCTTCTGCTTTCCCTCCAAGACCCCAGCCTGCATCTCTGCTCTTAGAAATGAAGGGGCCCCATGGAAGACCATTCTGGAAATCCCATCCTTCCCTTGATCATCTCTGTCCAGGCACTGAAAATCCTGATGTTCGGGTGTTTTTTTTGTTTGTTTGTTTTTTCTTTTTTTTTTCTTGACATTGTCTAGCAAGACCAAAGGCTAAAGTCAAGTCCCTGACCCATGGCCCAGTTCTACCCAGACACAGGCCAAGGCCCCTGTCCCTGAGGGCCATGTAGGCCAGCGGGCCAAAGCCTTGAAAACCCCCAGGCTAGCGGCAGCTTCAATATCTGTATTGCTGGGTCCTGGGAGCTGTGACCCACCCTGGGTCACAGTCACAAGACAGCCCCACCCCCTACCCCAAATCACCAGTTCCCCACTGAGATCTCTGGAAACCGGCTTGGCACAAGGACCTCAGCTCCCTGCCTTGGTTTAACCACCTGAAGTGAGACCAGTCACCTTTGCCTGGCCTGCCCCACATTCACAGGGTCAGCCAATGAGATAATGCCAAAGAGAACGGTAGCCCACCACCGCCCGAGCGCTTTCTGTGTGTCAGGATCCCCAACGTAGCATTACACCCCCTCAGAGGGGTTGCGCAAGCCGCTCCAGGCGGCTCAGCCAGGACGTGGCAGAGCCGGGCTTCAAACCCACACACCCTGTGGCCAGAGCACATCTGCTCATAGCTGTGCTGCGTGGTCAGCACCCCACAAAGGGCTTCAAGGCTGGATCTGAGAATGAAAAAGGGGTAGCCTGGCAGGCAGAGGGCACGGTGAGTGCCAGATGCCCTGCATGCCGACAAAGGGCTGCCGCAAGTCACAGGGAAACAAGCGGAAAGGAGCCCGCGGCCACCGGCTCCGGAGCATGCGCGCTGGGACCCACAGGTTCACATGCACGCAGGCACATGCACACCGGGCAGTACCTGTCACGTCCTTCTTGGGAGACTCAGCCCAGCTGGACAGCCACACTTCAGAGTCCCCCGAGAGAGCAAGCAGCAGGAGAGGAGAACCAGAGGAGAGAGAACCGTTAGGCAGGCAGGAGGTCCACCCGAGTGCTGCAGGCGCCGCTGGATCAGCAGCCGTGGGCGGAAGGCGGGGGAGGGGAGGGGAGTGATTTCCTGGCCCTGGGATGGCTGCTGGGCGTGGGCCTGTGTGATTACAGAGGCTGGGACCGGGATAATGAGGTGTCTGTCGAAACGCAGGAATCCTCTGGAGCGCAGAGAATCCTACGCAAAGCCTCCCTGCAGTGGGACCCTCTGGTTCCAGGGCCCTGCAGCAGGCAGCCCTCTCTTCTCTGTGGCCATGTGGGTGGCTGGCCCCACAGAGCTCCGGAGATTCTGGTGAGCTAACAGGCTGAGCAGCCTGGACCCAGAAGCTCAAATGTAAGGGCTGGGGCACTCAAGGCCAGGCTCCAGGTTTTGGGGTGCCACTCTACTAAGTACCCTTGCTCAGCTCTTGCCACAGCCCCACCCAGTGAGAGTGGAAGGGAGTCTCCCTGACAGAGCCTCACTCCTGGCTCTAGGCAAGAGGGACCTCTAGTGACCAGGACATGACCGCTGTGCTCCATGCTCAGGCAATGGTGTTCCATCTGGGCCTCAGTTTCTCACCTGTAAAATGGGGTTAAGTTATCCTGTGGAGGAGGAGCAAAAAAATCAAAGCACCATAGAAGAACATCTGATTATGAGATGTGGTGCCACTAACATCCTGAGGCAGAAAGCTCTTGGCCTAATCACAGGTGTGAACATTTTTAGAACATCAGAGGCTACCACATGCAGAGCACTGGTGCTGGCTGCCAGTACAGACTCATTTACTTCCCACACAACCCCATGAGGTGGGCACGCATCTGTGGACCCATCTTGCAGACAGGAGCCATTCAGACAGGGGGAGTAACTGGCCCAAGTTCCCAGGAGCCAGAAATGGAACCAGGCCTGGCGGCACCCCAAGACGAATACTTTCTCTGCTGGGCTGTTCATCACCTCCAAGGAGCAGAGAGCTGGCTGCTGTGGGGATAATTATAGGAAAACATGGAGATGTAAGTCTGAGAGCAAACCCTTACACTGTCCACCAAGCTGTCCAGGAAAGCTGCCTGATCCCTTCACAGATAGTAACAATAAACAGCAGCATACATTTATATAGCACTTACTGTCTGCCAAGCTTTGTACCAATACTTTCCATAGAGTAACATATTTATTTTTCACAACAGTTTACAGTGGTAGATACATTATTCCCTCCCTTTTGCAGATGAAGAAACCAAACCAGAGAGGTTAAGTTACTTGCCCAAAGCTGCAAGCTAGTAGTGTCTGTCTCTTTAGGGACACAGACCTCAGGTGATCAGAGCTTGATGCCACTTATCATTTAAAGCACCTCACCCTCTCCCTTGCTGAGCAAGCCACCTTCCAATTACAAGCTGACTTTCCACAGAGAAGGGGGAAGATGGCCCTTCCAGATTGCATTGGAAGCCCACAGACTTCCAATGGGGGCTCTGTGGAGAGGTTCAGGGAGGCCTCTGGAGTCTGACTGCCTGGGCTCAAATCCAGGCTCTGTCCCTTTGAGGAAGTTATTTAACCTCTCTGATCCTGTTCCTGATCTTGTTAAACTCAGGATGAAGTGACGTACTTACCTCCGGTTGCTGTGAGGATTAATTAAATGAGGTAATACATTACAGTGCCCTGCATGGTGCGGCTCAGTAGGGTGAGCTGCCATTGGCCATATCTACCTCGAGTGTGTTTGCACACACCGGATTCCCTGGGTTCAGTTCCCTCTGAGTGCCGCAGGAAAATCATGCTCCCAGGGTTGCAAGGATGGAAACTTGATGGCATTCGCTACTGTACGTACCAAGAACACACTGGCACCTGCGCTGAAATATTTCCCCGCAGTCACTCTCAGACACCAGGTCAGCCGAATTGGGGTCAAGGGATGAATAGGGTTCGATCTGCAGCCAGAGCCTGTTCCTAGGCCTAGTAGTCAGCAGGCACCTTGGCAGCAGGACTTCCAGCCCTGGCGTGGCCTGGACATGGACAATGCGCCGAAACCCTCCAGGGCTACGCTATGTGGCCGAGCCGGCCTGAGCTCCCGTTGGGTGCCCACATCTTGCTAAGCCTCCAACTTCCGACTGCCCAACCCAGAGATGTGGCTACGTGGGCTGCCCAACCAGCAGTGCCAAGCCACACCCCCGGTAGGCTAGTGCCAGGCCCAGCCCTGCCCCATCTGTCCCTGCTAAGAGGTCACCCACAACTCCCTCCACCTCTGATGGCGTTCGTGCTCCATTCCTCCCTTTTGGGGTTCCTCATGAGGAAATGCTTTGGGAAAGGGAAAGGCTGACCTCTTTCAGTGGACCAAGGCATCTTCCCCAGCCTGGAGAACCCAGGAGGACCTGTTCCGCTAGAACTGGGGTCTACAAGGGCCTCCGTGGAGACCCTACTGTGGCAGTGCACATGCAGCCGTGGACAGAATGGGAAACCATGAGCAGGCTGCTCCCAGGTGTCATTTATGGAACCACTCGGGGGGCTGGGCCTGGTTGATGGGCAGACAACCTGAGCTCAAGCCTGTCCCCTTGGCCTTCCTTCCCCTGCCCCCAATAGAAAATGGGAAGCAGACCAGAAACGAGCCTGTCTTTCTAAAAGAAAAGTCTCTCTGAAAGATGACCTCTTCCCCAGTCCCAATGCCACTGCTCCCACCCAACGCCCCTGCAGCAGAGTCCCTTCACCCCAGGCCACCTGAGCAAGCCCTCTCCCCGAGTGGGAAGGAGCCCTTCCGCTCCTTACAATGAACAGAGGACAGCCCCTGGCTCAGGAACCCTGGCTGTCTGGCCAGGAGGCAGAGGAGGCTGCTGGCGCAGGGCTGGGAAAATGGAGATGGAGAGACAGCGAGGTGGGGTGAGGGGGGCCAGAGGGTGCAGCCGAAGGAGCAGCTGTGACCGACACAAACCAACTGCTTTCTGTCCTCCCCACTGTCTCCACCTCCCTCTCCTGGTGACACAGAACCAAAGGCCCCACGGAACAGGGTCACGGGCCTGCTGGGAAGCAAGGGGCACTGGACTGGGAATCTGCATGAGGGGGTCTTGCCCATAACCAGCTGTGTTACTTTGGGCAAGTGGCTTGACTCCTCTGAGCCTCAATGCTCATACTGTAAAATTAAGCATGTGGGCGTACTGATCTCTAAGGTAGTTGTCTGATGTTCTAGACTTTCCGGCAGAAACCTGGTAGTTTCCACAACAGGAGTGTACCATAGCTGAAAATAACCTTTTCAAAGAAAGATCACCTTTCCAGAGAAAAACGCTCGAACGTGGTCTCAGGGTAAGGAAACTCAAGTTCGAAAGGGATCTCTCCGGCACTGAGCAGAAATGGGAACAAGACTCTTGTTCTTGTGCTCAGCTCACCCTGCTGCTGTTGCTCACTAACTTGGGGGGCATTTAGCAAGTCTCTGAGCTTCTTTTCCTTCCATAACGTGGGCTTGAAATGACCTACTCTGCTTCCTTCACATGGATACTTTAAGACTGAAATGAAGCCAGGTGTGGTGGTGCATGCCTGTAGTCCCAGTTACTCAGGAGGCTGAGGCAGGAGGATCCCGAGTTAGAGGCCAGCCTGGGCAATTTAGCAAGACCCTGTCTCAAAGTAAAAAATAAAAAGGGCCGGGCATGTGGCTCAGTGGTAGAGCATCCCTGGGCTCAGTGCCCAGTATTGGGGGAAAAGAAGACTGAAGTGACCCACTGCCTGTAAGAAGCAGAGTGGAAGGAATGAGCTTTCTGGGACATGAAGAGGAGTGGGGACAGGGACAAAACTGGGGGCAAAGGCTGTGGGCTCCTGGCAGTAGAGGCATGTGGATGTGCCGCTCCCCCCCAGCTAACCATGGTAATTAGGCCACAGTGTTCCTCCTGGCTGGGGAGGCCAGCCACACTCCAGGCCCAGGGAAGCCCAGGTGTGTGCAGGTCACAGCCAAATTCAGGGACCTGAGGGTGCTTTGATGCTGACCCCGGTTCTTGCCGGGTCCAGGTGATGCCGAAGCACAGGACTGCACTACAGAGGCCAGACTTTATGGGGGCTCCCAGGACGACCCTGCCTGGCCAGATCCAGTCTGGGGGAACCCTCCAGATGCCTATTAAGTCTTCCTTTAACCTCGTGCAACTCCAGAGCACTGGGAACTGCGCTCAATCTACCCAAATCTAGTCCTCAGCCACGTTTCTGGGAATGCTTCCCTGGTGTAAGGCAAGTTCCACCACCAAACTAATAAATCCAGAGTGGGCCGAGAGCCCAGGTGGGAGAGACAGGGCCGAGCACCGCCAAGGCCCAAACCCTGTGGAGAAAGAAAGCCAACTGAAGGCTCAGGGGACCAGGCAGGGCCACCCCTTATCAGCTTCCACAGCCCCTGCCCTGGGGTCCTGGAGGGGAGGGACAGCAGAGACCCTGCAGGGACAAGTGGAAGCAGACACCTCCCCTGTCCTGCAGGACCGCCCCATTCCTGGGAATTCTGTTGTTCTTACCCACAACCTTGAACTGGTCTCCCAGTAACTGCTGGACCCTGGTCCTTTCCTCGCTGTGCTACCTGACCCTGCACAGGGCTGGAATTCTTGTTTCCTGCAGACCACACCTGCTTCTTTTTCTTTGTAACGAGGCCACCCGGAATCCGGCCACTGCTTTCAGGCCATCCACTACGGAGGGCCTAGCGGCAGCTGGCCTTACTACCTGATAGTAGTTGCCAAGCCAGAAAACAAACCACCGTGCAAACATGTCTTCCCATCCAAACTCACCTGACTGTAAGCTTGGAGTGAGTGGTTCACTTGTTTGGTGTGCGCTATGGTTTGTGGGGTCTGAAACACGTTTACACGTCATCGCCATTGTAACGGTGTTGGGAGGTGGGGTCTAGGGAAGGGGTCTGGGTTGTGGGGCTGGAGTCTCCGGATGAGACAATGCCTTTCCCCTAGGAATGGGTTAGCTACTGTCAGAGTTCTGTCCTTTTTCTCTCTGGCACATGCCCTCTTGCCCTTCTGCTTTCCACCCTAAGTTGAAGCCCCAGATGTGGCTGCCTGATGTGAGACTTCCCAGCCTCCAGAACCCAATAAACCTCTTTTCTTTATAAATTATCCAGTCTTGGGTATCCTGATATAGCAACAGAAATGGACTAAGATGGCATGTGTGTGAGCTGCTTCTCACAGGGGAATCTCTGTGAAGGTTATTTCAGCATGAGTGGCAGCTGCCATCTGGCCATAAGTACTTATAGCAGGAAGACATAATGCCCTTGTACCAGAGGGAGGGGTTCATGCTGCCAGAGCAGCAGCTCTGCCCAGGCCCTGCCTCCTACTCCAACCCTTGCAGGTGGCTGGTTTCATGGAGGTGTGCTCTGGGCAGTCACCTATGGCCTCATGCTGAAGGGCCTTGGGCTGTTTAAATGCTGCTCTGTCACGGGGCTGAAATCATTCATAATTTATGAACAAGAGGCCCTGTGTTTTCATTTTGCATTGAGCTCCAATTATGTAGCTGGTTATGCCCAAGGCCTGAGGGTCCTGTTCCACAGACTTTTGAGCTAAATAAATAGAGTACTTAAGCGGAGTGTTAGTAGGCTAGATTTCTGCTAGGTTATCTTCTTCTTTTCTTTCTTCTTTAAAAAAATTTTTTTAAAATTGTAGATGCACACAATACCTTTGTTTTATTTATTTTGTTTTAATGGGGTGCTGAGAATCGAACCCAGTGCCTCACGCACACGAAGCCAAGTGCTCCACCACTGAGCTACAGCCCCAGCCCATCTGCTGAGTATCTTCTGCAAGACAAAAAGCAAATCCTCAATGCAGACCCCCCTCTCACTGCCATATCTCTGGCTGGCCAGACCCAGTCTGGGGGAACCTTAAGGCTAGGAAGACCACGTAAGGATTTAGGACCAGAAACAGGAAGACACTGTCCTAAGTCACGCAGCAAGTAAGTAGTAAGGCTGGGGATAGACTATACCCCACTCACTTAACGTTCACGCCATGCATGGGGTTCAACATTTTCTGGGCATTACTTTCTTTAATTCTTACAACAATCTGCATTTGGCAGGTGAGGGATGTGAAGCCCAGGGGAAATCAAGGTTCTTTCTCAAGGCTCCACAGCAAGGAAGTGATGGTGTCAGCCTTGGACCAAGGCAGGCTGGCTGGGAACGGGGACCCAGGGGCCCTCATGGAGGATATTGTTTTCTGGATCCTCCGCAGTCACTGGCCAAGGCCCATTCATTTCGGCTGTGCCTCTCTTTGTCAATGCAGCCGTGTTCCCACTCACTGTGCACTTGGCAAGAGAGGGCCTGCCCCTTCCCTAGAGTGCTGCCTCTCCCAGAATCCAGGGTACATGTGGGGCAGCCCAACCCGGGACAGGAATGCGCCCCGACCCTCTGGCCGCTAAACTATGCAGTCAGGGAACAGTCAGTCTCCCTGCTCAGGTGGGGAATGGGGTGCGGAGAGGGGCTGGGCCTGGAGCCACCCACAGCCCCTGAGGACTAAGTTCAAGGGCGCCTGCCTAGGCCAGGGCTGGACCAGAAAGCCTGATCAGCCCGGGAACGCTGCAGCTGCCTAGGGGACCGCCCTGGGGGGGCAGCAGACAGGTCGGCTGGGAGAGCTGAAGCTTCCCAGTGAAGACAGGTGCTGTGGTTAGCTGGAGGCACCATCATGGGTGGGTGGTGGGATGCTGTGCGGGGGTGGGGTGGGGGTGGGGGGGGCGGGGGGGTGTCTGAACCTCTACTCCCGCAGCTGCTGCATGACCCCATGGCGATCCCTGGGGTGGCAGCCTCCCCCTCAGTTCTCAGGTTCTCACCTCGCCCGGCTCCACCAGGATGTGTGTGTGTGGAAAAGACAAACTCAACACTGTGCAGAGTTCCAGGATCCCAGCCACCCGCCTCCCTGGGGTGGTCCACCTTGGTGGTCCTCCCCCACTTAGTGGGATGTCCCCCCATTACCCCACCCACCAGCTCCCTGAGAAGCCCAAGCCCCAGCCCAGTACACATGCTCAGGAGAAAGAGGCAGGCCGAAGCCCAAAGCGCTGGGCCTCAGCTCCACAGGCCTGCCTGCTGCTCCCAGCTCAGTCTCCATGGGAGGGAGCAATGGAGCTAGGGTGGTACCCTTGGGACACATTCCCACCCAAGCTGAAAAGCAAAGGGTCTGCAGAAGAGGCTCTTGTGATCAACCTATCAATGGATCAATTCCAGCTATTTGATGAGCACCAGCCCCGTGCATACCTGGGGGCCTTGCTTTGGACCACCTGACTGTAGATACAGCATGACAGTGGGGACAGGGGCACACACATCTTTCCTATGCAGTCCTGTCTATTTCAGGAGTCCTGTTGGCTTGGGGAGAGAGCCTGGCTCCTCAGCCACCTGCTTGATACTGTTAGGGCCACCACAAAAGTGATTCCTTCCTTCTGAAGACTGCCCAGACCCAACGGGAGGCAGGTTGCTCTTGGTAGTCCAAGGCCAAGCCTTGGAGGCTGACCCTGTGTAACTGGGCTGCCTTTGGGGCAAAGCTCACAAGGCTGTAGCAGACACCTGGCTGGATGCTGCCATGAACCAGACCAGGACAGGAATGCAGATGGGGGGGGGGGTTGGGGACAGAACTCATCCCTGAGCAGAGGTTGAGGACACCCACTTTGCAAAGTCCGCCCGTCTCTCTCATCTTGCCTGGTATGATTCGCTGACTATTTCAGCTGGCTGCAGAATGTCTGGTTAGGACTAGAGTCCTAGCAACTATCTGGCACATAGTAGGTGCTTAATAAAAATTTGTTGAATCTCTCCAGGTAGAACTAAAGTTCCTTCAGGGTCTTAACCCTGTCCACTCCTCTATAACACCCTGAACACAGGAGCTGCACAATTAATCCTCAGTGGCTGATGGGAGGATGGACACTTGTTGATCTTAGTCTTGTGGATATCATGGGAAAATGAGACTGACCCCACTGCCCAGGGCCTTCTTGGTACATGCAGCCCTGACCTCGCCTTTGTCCAGCCTTTGCCTTCTGTGTCTAGCTTATGCTGGGCACAGAGGCTCACGGGAAGACCCCTAGCCTGGCAGAACATCCTAAACATGCTGCTGGCTTGCAGCATCTGCTTCAAAGCCTTTCAAAGAGATTAAAAAGAAATTATCCATAACCAATATGGTCTCATAGCAAGATGAATGTTGCAGGAAATGGGAGTCTGCGCAGGAACAACTTCCTTGTCTATGACGTCTGCCGGGAGCAGGGCTCAGCGCAACCCCCCACAGTGTTTGCTGGGAGCCCTGGGCTTCTCCTTACCCCGTTCCTACCCTGCTCTGTGTGGGTCTGGACCAATCCCCTGAGCTCGCAGATGCCACGTAAACAGAGCTGTGCATGCGCGGGCGCGCGTGCACACACACACACACACACACACACCACTGCTTGGGAAATCCCCACATCTGGCTCTCACGTGACTGAGCTATGCCCAGAAAGCCGCAGGACAGGGGAGGACGGAGTTAACCCTTTGGCACCTCAGTGCAGGGGCTCTGGCTGATGCTAAGCTCCACTCCAAGGAGGAGCCTGGAGGAGGCCTGTGCTTAGATGCTCAGATGGTCCTGTTCCTGGTTCATTGCACAAGCAGGGCAAGTCAGGTCATTTCTCTGGGTCTGCTTGGTCTTCCCCGGGGATGTGAAAAGGCTATTCTTTGTCCTGTCAGTCCTGGTCCACCATCAACCACTGGGGGTTCATCTGGATGGATACTCCTCCCCAAGGGAGGCCACAGTCGGCTATCCAGTAAGTACCTCCTAGTGCCAGGCACCTGGCTGGGCGTGGGGCCACTGTCCTATAATCACAGTCAGGATTCACGCCGTCCTTTCACAGGTGAGGATAAGCATCTCAGGAGACCCTTAGAGGATCCTAACAATAAGGAGGTTGGTGGTGGCTCTTGGGGCACGTTCTTGTTCTTTCCAGCCTAGGTGCTGCAACTCTATGGAGCCAGCACCCCTGAAACACACCACACGGTAGGTACTCTGGGACACACCAGGACACCTATTGCTGCGACTGGCCAGGTGTCTTCTGCACAGTTGCTCCTTCCCTTTGCCCCGCTGGCTCATTTAAAACCTTTGGTGAACCAGCTGCGAGAGGCCTGGAGCTTCCCCAGCAGATCTGTGTGTCTTGCACAAAGACTCCAGATCACTCCACTCCAGCTCTGTGTGGCACTGGTGACACTGTATTAACACCATTGTTGACATGCCCACCACTGCCACCAGAGGAAAAGTCTAATACCAACATTTAATCAGAAACTTGCTTCCTATCCAATCAGCTTTCAAAGGTACCATCCCTGTCCCACCCCCAAGGCAGGCTGCCATTAGTGTCCACTGGCCACAGACCTAGAAAAGAGAGCACAGCCCAAGTCTAGGAGAAAGTGGAGATGGGCTCCATACCCATGAGAAGGAGCTGTGCTAGGGGAAGGATCATAAAGAGGCGCCAACTCTATTTCCAAGCCGGGGACCCGACAAGGCCCTGCTGCCCCGGTGCGAGACTCCAGCTCCAACGTGAACTAAATCCATCTTCCTGCCAGATGCTTGGGTCACACTTGGAAACAAGATCCAGAGGGCAAAGCAAAGGCAGTCAGGGAGAGGCATTTTTTTATTTTTCCTTGCAAACTTCTAAGTTTTCCTAAAACTTTGGAAAAAAAATTTTTTTTTTTTTTTTTGCCTTCACATTTCAAAACTGACCAATTCTAGACAGGCCCTGGGCCGACCAAGTTATTCACGCCACATTTCTGTTTCTAAACAAAGTAACTTTAGATCAGAAAAAGGTGCTACAACAATAAGTAATGCACATTTCCCCCAAATCTTTGTTTTTCCATTGGCTCCATTACTGGAAATGTTGCCCGTTGTCACATGTCTCTGAACCAGAATGCTGAAGGCAGGAACAAGTTGCCTTCTGGCTGGGGGCCGTGGTGGGAAGCATTTCTTTGCTGGACCACAATTTGGGTGTCTCCTCCCCACGGGAACAAAACCTTGTGAGTTTTAAATAAAAGGCAGACGGAGACTCGTCACGGCCTCCTGATGAGGCCAGATGGGAAGGCCCCTCACATGGCCAATCTCTAAATGCTGGCCTGGCATTTCAGGGAGAAGAGGCTTAGAACTCTGTCCTCTATGACAGGTCCCCCATTCCTGCTCCTCCAGTCCACTCCTGACTCGGGAGACACTGAAAGCATTTTCCAAGAGCAGCCCTGTCTGTCCAGTCACAATCCGTCTTGGGGACACCAGCACTCCTGCCACCTCGCTGCCTGTCTTCCCTGATCATGGTGATTGGCCCACGTCCAGAATGCAACCCTGGCTTGGTTTTGGACTCCTGAGGAGCCTGACAAAATGCAGATGTCACCCCCGAGATGCTGATTCGGTGGGCCTGGGCAGCGCCTGGGACCTGCATTTCACCGTGCAGGCCTCTGCCCACTCCTTCCCTTCTAGAACAACTTCCTATTTTCCCAGCAGTGATAGGTATGAGTGGGCAGAGAGCGAAGCAAGCAGGACAGAGGGAATCAAGGCTCCGGGCTAGCTGTCTCCTTCCTGGGATTCCAGGATGGGGAAGCACTCCCCTGTCCTGTCTCGCCCTTCCCTGCCCAGGCTCTGTGTCCAAGCCAGTCGGGCAGAGGGGCTGCTGCCTCAGCTGGGTGTCGTGGCACGCGCACACGTGAGCAGCATCACTTTCTCCATCGCATCACTGCCACATGGGCTGGCCATGGAGTTGCCAAACCAATCAGCCTCCTTTCATTTCCAATTAGATGACTTTGAACTCCAGGGTTGACATCAGGCTGAGGACCCAGTGCCATGAAAATTAAAACTGTTTAAAAACACCACCCCGGGTGAGAGGTGCCAGAAGCCCGGGCCTTTACAAGACACGCTTGCTTTGGGGATGGGCTGTGGGAGGGTTCCAGGAAGATCTTGCCCATGTTCATGAAACAGCCTGGGCCTTTCCTGCTGAGGATGGGTGGCCCGGGCAGACAAGGAAGCCCTGGAGATTGCTCTGAAAGGTCCTGCTGCACTCCCTTCAAGGCTTTCTTTCTAGAATTATCTCCTGTCATCCCCTTCCCCAGCAGCCTCTTTACCTCTGCCAGATGAACACTTTTCCTTTCTTCAAACTTCTCAAACTCAGGCTGGGGAGGTGGCGCAGGGGTACAGCGCTTGCCTAGAACTTGCCTTCAACCCCAGCACCACTGAAACAAACAAACAAATTCTCCGTCTAGACCCACATCTGTGATCCTGGCAGTCTCTCCCACCGGGGGACCCTGTCCACCCCTGGAGGATCATCCCAATCTCCTGCACCATTTCCAGTCTTCCCCTACCCCTTGTGGATCATGGTCCTCCTGCCCTGTGTGAGCTGGGGAATCCCAGGTGTACTCCATGGCACCCGCCCAAGAAACACCTAAGTGAAAGGAAGACCTCAGGACCCCTACTCCAGGGGAAGGCAGGCTGCTGCTGGCAGCTGGTCCCTATCCATCTCCTCTGTGGCTGGTGAGCAGGGCAGGTCCAGAAGGAGACAGAGAGCTGGTTCTGTCCTGTGCCCTTCTGGACCTCATTTCTTCCCCAAGATGGGCCTCATTTCTTCCCTCCAGGCCTTCTTGCTCTGCGTCACAGTGGCCCTAGATCCAGCAGCTGGTGGGACCAGGTTCTGCCCAGCCTGTACCCCAGGCTAGTAGCAGCCCCCCTCTCATTTGCATCTGTAAGAGGAGGGGGGACTAACTTCTTCAGATAGAGGAACTTTTTATAGTAGCCAGTACTATGGGCTGGTCTTATTCTAAGCAAATCCACTTTATTAAAAGCCAAACCAATAAAAAAGAGAGAGAGAGAGAGAGAGATTATGGGGCTCTTAGTCATGCCTTGTATAGAGACCCTTTACCCTGTTAAGAATTTCCTTGTGACCAATGAGTTCTTTCTAGAAACCTGGCAGAAGAGGTGCTCTCTTGAGGCAGGCCCCTCCCAGTCTAAAGAACTTCCAGTCCTGGACACCAGTGGACCCCTGGGCCCTGGAATAGGAGGGCTCACACATGAGTGGGTCAGAAGGGCCAGATGTGAACCCTGGGTCTGCCTGGCCAGCTGTGACCTCGGGCAAGCTCCTTAACCTCCCTTTTCTGGTCTATAAAATGGGGACAAACGAGGCGTGGTGGCACACACACTTGTAATCCCAGTGACTCAGGAGGGTGAGGCAGCAGGATCACAAGTTCAAGGGCAGCCTCAGCAACGTATCTGTTGTAACAGTGGCCCACTTTATGCCTAGAATATACATACCCCTTGCTGCTCTGCCACTGAGACTTATTTTTAAAAGGACATGTTCCTTTCTCTTTCTCTCTCTCTGCTCTTCCCTAATCTCCCCCACTCTAATCCCAAGAGAAACAGGATTACTTTTGTTCCCCATCCTAGGCAGATTAACCTGTCCTTAAGTACACACCCACCACAGTAATCCAGACTTTGGGGATGGCACCAGAAGATCTTGGGAATGACTGTCTCCTAAATAAATAAGTGAATTACAACTCGACAGAGAACTCGCAGAATGTAGCCTTTGAATCACCTCTTTAAAAGCCCTCTGTTCCCTCTGATGGGCAGAATCATAGCCTCTGGGACAGGAGTCTCCTGTGATTCTCCTTTGCTAGCAAAGCAATAAAACTTTTTCCTTTTTCTTAAAACTATGTTCTTGTCCCCATTCATTGGCAGTGGGGACAAGGGCAGAGATTTTGGTAACAGCGAGGCCCTAAGCAACTTAGTGAGACTCTATCTCAAAATAATAATAATAATAATAATAATAATAATAATATTATTATTATTATTAATGGGTTGGGCATGTGGCTCAGTAGTTAAATGCCCCTGGTTCAGGGCAGTTAGGAGATGAGGTTTGCTCAGCCCTCTCCTGTCTTGAGTTGCTGCTGGAGGGGGCAAGAACCAAAGGTGGAGCTCTGCAGATGGAAGCTAACCTCTCCTGTGCCTAGCCTGCTTAAGGCCCTGTAAAAACCATGTAACCGGGTGAAGGCTTCCTCAGTGCAGGCACTTCATGTTTGTTACTTTCATTTCCAGCCTCAAACACATGGCCTGATAAAGTGCTCCCATGACCTCCTTTTTAACAGATAAAAAACCCAGGCACAGGGAAGTTAAGGACTTGCCAAGGTCACACAGCAGGCAGGGATGGGATGTGAAAGTAGGCATTCCTGCTTCAGTCTGCATTTTTTTTTTTTTTTTTGGTTACTGGGGATGGAACTCAGGGGCACTCAACCACTGAGCCACATCCCAAACCCTCTGTGTATTTACAGACAGGCTCTCACTGAGTTGCTTAGAGCCTCACTGCTGCAGAGGCTGGCTTTGAACTTGTGATCTGCTGGGATTACAGGCATGCTCCACTGTATCCGGCAAACCCTGTATTCTTAACTTGACAGACCACTCAGCAACGACTGCATGTAAGTTTTGTCTCCTCTGGGGCTCAGAGAATGGAAATAAATGCCTAGTTAAATTTTTTTTTTTAAACATACATTCTCTTCTATAGCACTTTATTTTATTTTGGATGGTGCTGGGGATTGAATGCAGGGCCTGGAGCATGCTTTAGGCTTTACCACTGAGCCACACTCTCAGCCCCCAGATGAATCTTTTGACTCTCCAGCCTAAAGTACGGTCAACTTCTCCCCTTCTTTCATAACCCATCAACAATAAGACGATAATAAAGCTAACTCAGGGCAGAGTGAGGTTCAAACCCTGCTTGGTTCGACTGATGCCAAAACCTAAACACTCAACCCCAGCAACTCTGCTCCTTCGCAATGGAACAGCATTAACGCTGATCTCATCACCTCAGCCCAATAACACCATTTAATGATGCTGCCTGGCAGCGGGGCTGAGCTCACTGCTTTTCCAAGGAGAAACATAAAGTAAACAGGACTTCATGAGGAACATCGACGCTTGCCTAAGAGAACAGACTTGCAACACTCTTGAGCAACCAACCTCATTTGCATTTAAACGAGCTGGAGCTCCTCACAGCTTCCTTGGTGGGATGGAGCACCTGGCCCTCTGCCTGGGTGCTGTCGCAGGGCCACGCTGATCTGAGAGGCTCATTGGCCACCTGCGCCCCCTTGTGGCCGGTCTCGGAACTCCACACAGCTTCCTGCAAGGCTGTGAGATTGGGGGATGGGGCACTCCTCTCTTCACAGGTCTGCAGAAGCCCTTTGGACCCTGCCTCTCTGGGCTCCTGGATAGCTGCTCAAGTTGGGGAGCACTCATAGATAATAACACTAGGTCCCCCCTGCTGCCTGGCATGGCACAAAACCCTCTACGTGCATTGTCTCACTGAGCTCGGAACGTGAAAGTCCCTGCCAGGTCACTGTTTCTACGGCTATCCGTTTTACAGGTGTGATGGTTAGTGCTAGGTGTCAAGCTGGCCAAGCCACAGTCCCAGGTGTGCTACCACTCATCCAGGTGTTGCTGAGGAAGGTAGTTTTGAAGCTGTGATTAAATCAGTTGACTTTGAGTGGGCTGAGCCAGTAAGGTGAGAGGCCTCCAGGACAGGGCTGAGGCTCCCCTGAGGACATCTCCCTGGGGACAGCAGCTCCAGCTTGCACCTGCACTCCAGCCTGCCCTTCTTCACCCCAGTCCCCAATACAATAAAGGCCTTAAAATCTCTGCCCTGCTGGTTCCACTTCTCCCGCGGAACCCTGACTGACACAACAGAACAGGTAAGCTCAGAGGTGAAAGAGTTGTCCAGGGTTATGTGACTGGCACACTGGGGACCTGAGAATAGGAACCCAGGCAAGTGGCTCAGATGCCTCCCAACTTCCACGCATCCCATCAGTGAGGTCCACCCAATACCACCGGTCTTACCCTCCGCTGAACTCCTCTGCCATCCCTACTGGTCTCCCCACTGTTGGTCTCCACTTACCAACCAGAAAAATCATTCTATAATCAAAGTCAGATCACACCAGGTGAGGTGGTGCATTCCGGTAGTCCCAGTGACTCAGGAGGCTGAGGCAGGAGGATTGCAAGTACAAGGTAAGCCCCAGTAACTTAGTGAGACCCTGGAAAAGGGCTGGAGAAGTAGCTCAGTGGTAAAGTGCCCCTGGATTCAAACCCCAGTACCAGAAAGAAAGAAGAAGAAAGTCAGATGATCACATTTACCCCTCAATTCAGAACACTTTGGTGGCTCATTTTACTCAGGGAAAGTCAAAATTCCTAAAATGGCCTTCAGCCCTTTCAGTGGGTGCTGCCCATCTCACCCGCCCTTAGTCACATCTCTGTTCTCACCCCTGTCATCCTGCCATCCCCGATTCTCCACTCTGGTTACAAGCCCTATGAGCAGCCAGCAGACCCACCCTGGGTCCTTGCACCTGCTGTGCCCCTGGCTAGGTGACTATGTGGCTTCAGAAAAAAAAATTATATATATATATATTTTTTTAAAACTTATTTACTTATTTTTATGCAGTGTTGAGGATCAAACCCAGTGCCTCGCGCATGCTAGGCAAGTGCTCTACCACGGAGCCCCAGCCCCAGCCCCAGATATATCTTTATAACCTCAACACCTCGCAGAGTGCCTGGCAGACAGCTGGCGCTCCATGTGAACTAAAGTATCTGGGCTATCTGGGCTGCACACAAGCCACACTTAGTCCTCCTGGGCCACCTCTTCGCATGTGCTCTCTCTGGATTGTCAAAGTGTGCAGCACTCTGCCCCACATCAAGAAAACTCCTCTTTTGTCCAATGTCCCCAATTTGAGGCAGACTCTTTCCTGACCCCGGCGGGTTCATTCAGGCACACCTTCATTTTTCCGTCGACTCCCCTGTTCAACAAGCCAGTGGCCAGTGCTGGTGAAAGCCCTGCAGCCCAGGTCTTTGCTCTTGAGGTGATAGGTGACGGTAGGCAAGAAAACCCACAAGACAACTGATGGGTGGTCAGTGATATAGAAGGAGGCAGTGACCTGAGACAGCAGCGAGACAGTGGAGGATTGGCGTGGCTTTGATGAAAGGTGATGATAAAGCAGAAATCCTAAGAAGGGATCAGCCATGTGAAAGATGGAAGAGGAGCGTCCCAGACAGAGGGAACAGGAAGTTCAAGGTGTCACAGAGGAATGAGCTTGATGTGTTTAAGGCACAGAGGGTGACCATGCATCTGAGCAGGATGGACTCAGTGGGGTTTTTGTGTGCGGGGAGAGGATGAGGGCACAAGA
The DNA here is from genome assembly GCF_021218885.2 of Marmota monax. Lineage (NCBI taxonomy): Eukaryota > Metazoa > Chordata > Mammalia > Rodentia > Sciuridae > Marmota > Marmota monax. Next base: position 19,497,790 of record NW_026692881.1, read on the forward strand.
GGGTAGAAGCCAGGTTAGGATGGTGGGCAAGGACCAAATCATAAGGGCAGTCCCTGGGGGAATTCAAGCAGTCAAGTCCATTATTTGGTATGAGCGCCCCCTAGCTGTGATGTGGAGAAGGACAGGAACAGGTAAAGGTGAAAGCAGAGACCAGGTAGGAAGCTGGGGCCTTCTGGAGAGGAGGTGGGGAGAAGCTGGTGGCTCTGGAGGTCAAACTGGCAGGTCAGAGAAGCACAGGAGCCCTAGATGATGGACTTGAACAACAGGTGAATGGTAGCAGCTCCTGAGAGGGGGAAGGTACTGGGAGCAAACAGGCTCATGGCAGGGAGGAGCACAGGTGACTGTGGGACCACGCTCGCTGCCTTCCAGTTTTCAAGGGCACATTCCCTCTCCTCCACGAGGCTGCAAGCTGCCAGAGAACTTTCCTCCTCAGTTGAGTCCACCCTGTCTGACCCTTGCTTCAATTAATATCCATAAGTATGCCTAGAACATTGCCTGCTACCTAGGAAGCTCGCCCAAGGTGCTAGCTGCTATGATTTAATAAGCATCTACTATGTGCTAGGCTCTATGCTTGAGCAGGGCATGGTGGGAGCGTCTGTGGTCCCAGCACTCATGGGGCCAAGCATGACTCTAGGAAGCTTCATTACAGAGCAGCACAGAGCCCTATACATGCACTCCATTCTGTACTTCCCCAGGACTCTGGGCAGTTACCCCCTCTGAACCTCAGGTTTTCATTTGCAAAATGGGAATCCAGCCCCCCCCCCCCCGCCATGTGATATCACTCTGAGCAGCAAGTGAGGAAACATGTAAAGTTCCTAGCACATAGTAGATGCTTATTAAATCATAGCCGATAGCACCTTGGGAGAGCTTCCTAGGTAGCAGACAATGTTCTAGGCATACTTATGGATATTAATTGATCTGGCCTTCACTATTACCAAGAGGTGAAATTTACCTAGTGTTCTCCAAAGAAACAGAACCAATATGGGGACATAGAGAAAAAGAGATTTATTTTAGGAATTGGCTCAAGTGATTATGGAGCGTTGGTGAGTTCGAACACTGAAGGTGGGGTTTGGTAGGTAGGAGCCTGAAAAAGAGCTTCAGTAGATTTCAAATGTAAGTTGCTGGCAGAATTCCTTGCTGGGGGTGGGAGCAGGGTGTCTTTGTTCTAGTAAGATCTTCAACTGATTGGATAAGACCCACCCACATTAGGGAAGGTAATCTGCTTTACTCAAAATCCACTGATTTAAATGTTAATCTCACCCAGAGACATACTCACAGGATATATCCAGCCTCACAGAACATTGAAAATAAAGCTTGACCAAATATCTGGGGACAATGGTCCATTCAAGTTAGCATGTAAACCACACACACACAAAGTTAACCATCACGAGGTAGGCATAACTGTTATCCTAATTTACAATTGAGAAAACAGGTACAGGAGGGTAAGAAATCTGCACAAGGTCACAGACAAAAGCAGTCAGACTCTCCTGCTTGGCTCCAGCGCTGGCACTTTCTACCACGACACTAAGTGGCCATTATCATAAGCATACCAAATGTAAATTAAATTTCTCCATCCATCCTTTTCCTGGCCTGAAGGCAGAAGGCACAGAAACTGGAGGAGGATTTTCCTGGGGGAGGCAGCTTGGGTGGGGCCCAGGATTGCTTAGGAAGCCACTCAAAAACTAAGCTGCAAGAGCCTGGGGTGTGGAGTAGGGACAGAGGACCTAGCTTTTTCAGGGGGAAACAGGTTCAGAGTGGAAAACGGATTTATCTAAGATGACAGTTGAACCAGGAGTAGGTCCCAGGGCTTCAAAAGGTGATGATGACAATGATGGTGTCTACCTGGTAACTTAGGTAGTTAGTTATGTGCTAGGGACTACTCCTCAGTCCCCCTCCCAGGGCTGAGAATTGAACGCAGGGCCTCACACAGGCTAAGCTAACACTCTGCCAGGGAGCTAAATCCCCAACCCCTGTGCTAGGGGTTTCACATTAACTTCTTTAATATTTTGCATGTGACATATATTCTATTATCATCTTTGTTTTAAAGAGAATGAGGAAACTTCAGCACAGAGAGGTTAAGAAATTTGCCTAAGGTCACACACAGGAAGAATTTGAACTCAGGCTCAACCAGTATACTATACCTTTGAGGCCCAGGGCAGGTTTCTTGGGGGGAGGGTGTGTCATGACACTACACAATCCCAGTCTTGTACCTCCCTCTCAGCTCTCCCATCTGGGCCCTGCCTGGAAGTGACAGCTAAGATGAGGCCACAGTCCCTCAGCTCCTCACCCTCCTCTTCATAAGAGGAAATGCCCTTCTGCCCCAGTGGGCGGGCAAACCTGAACCCGAGAGGCCCACCTGACAGTCATGGACACACCTCTCCTCACAACCCGGTGGGCCCCAAACAGGTACACAAATACACTTGAATACAGACTCCAGCCCCCACCACCAGATCTAGCCCAGCTCACTGGCACACACCCCTAGCCTTCACACCCAGACAAGTAAATGTAGCCCCGGAGCACACAATTATCTGGACGACACATGTCCACCCCCAACACACACATCACTGCACAACTTTCCTCCTCCCAATGAGCAGGTAAGCAAGCACTCGTATGCGCAACACACAGAAACGGTACCCATACTCACAAACACAGCAGTTACATCTATCCCAATTCACATCACAATTGTGTGCTATCATTCAAGGCACACGAACCTCTTCTTGTACCCAGACCAAGGCACCTGGGCACAAGAGCCGTTGCCGCAAGCTACTGCCTACATTCTCAAGGGCCAGACCCCTCAGATGGCTGTCCAAGGATGCACCATCTCACAAACATGGGCCACACACGGGTAACATAGATTGCTCCAGCCTGTCCCTGCCCCACCCCCAGAACACAGAGCCCTAATTCCTGGGGACCACACCCCACACCCCTGCATTTGCCATTTGGAAGAACAGTCTCGCGCACCCCTAGAGAACTCTTGACCCCAGCGGTCAGCGCACAGCACGCAGCGTCCGCCAGTGGACTTGCCCCACCTCGCTCTCCTAGTCTCCGCCCACTTCGCAAACTCCGGGAGGGCCTGGGCACCTGTCAGGCCTGTGCAGAACCCGCTGCCCCCTCCCACGCGTCTCGCCCGCCAACAAGCCAAGCCCCCAGCTTGCAGCAAGGTGAACGCGCTCGCATCTGGGGAAGGGGAAGGTCCACCATACAGGCGCTAAAAACTCAAGTCACTCAAGGATGACCGCTTTCCAGTCCTTCTCAGGGGAAAAAGGCCCGTCTCTATTAACCCTTCCATCACCGCCGCACCACGGGAAGGAGCTGCCCAGCAGTGGCCACCGCAGCCCGGGGGAAGGGGGAGGGATCTGCCTGCCATCGCTGTGGGGGCTTGGACCCGTCACGAGACAACCCCACACTCCCCATGCATCCACCTCCGCTCCCACCCGGGAGCCCAGGGGACCCGGTGGGAGAGATCTCAGGGGGCAAGGGCTAAGGAGGGGGCACCTGGAATATCCCTGGCTTCTCAGGACCAAAGCGCCAGCGGGCAAGGACAACCCCCCAGAAAGTCCTCCGCAGGATCAGACGGGCACATGCAAGGGGCAGAGAGGTTGGAGAGAAAAACGCCCGGAGGCTCCCTTACCTGATTTCCTCTTGGAACTGCCATAATCTCTGAAAAAGAAGCAACAACAGACAGACATGGTTAGGGTCGGGCGGGGGGGCCGCAGGGCTGCGGGTCTCAGGCTGCCGGGGCACCCACGAGCGGGCTGCGGTCGGTCCCGGCTCCTCTGCTCATGTGATGCCAGCGGCTCAGCAAGCCGAGCGCTCCGCAGCTGCACGCACTGCGCGAGGCGCTGCCCGCGGGTGGCCCCGCCAGCCCGGCCTCCGGGAGCCATCGCCCCGCCCCGCCCCGCCCCGCAGCCTGCACCCCTGACCGCCACGCCCCAGCCCGGCCCGCCAACGAGGGTTCACCTTCCCCAATCCTAGGAGGACCGAGGAGTGCAAGCCGCTGCCCAAACACTTGGTGAGCAGGGAAACTGAGGCTCCAAGAAGGAGCCTAAAACCTAGACCCGGACCTGCGCTGTGATGCGGCTCCCCACCCCTGGAGCGTTCTGCCTCCCAGTTCTTTCCATCACTTGCCCCATCCCACTCAGCCTCCTAGTCACGACTGAAATGTCACCTGCTCCATGCGTCTTCCTCAACACCCCCAGCCCCTTAACAGATTTGTGTAACCTTGTTATTTTTATTTTTCTTCTGGTACTGGGTATGGAACCCAGGGGCAGTCCACTTCTGAGTTACCTCCCTGGCTATTTATTTTTGAGCTATTTATATTTGAGATAGGGTCTCGCTAAATTGCTGAGATCGGCCTTGAACTTGTGATCCTCCTGCCTCAGCCTACCAGAGTTGCTGGAATTTACAGGCACGTCCCACCCCCTTGACCCTTAGATTAAAGTGTGCCTTAGGGCACACTATGGCTCCTTTCCTCCCCCACCCCCCACCTTCTCCTGGGCCCAGCAAAGGTGAAGGATAAACACTGGCTGTGGGGTCAATGTTAAACTCAGCTGTCTTTCTTCTTAAAGGCTAAGGCTGGGCAATCTGGGCAGTTAGTGGGGTATAACACACTGCAGGGGTAACTGGGAGGCCAGGAATGGTAGGGATGGGGGTTGAGTTTCTGAAGGAGTACTGGATTGAAAATCTATCACTGACAATAACTGTTAGATGACCTTAGACTCTTACCCCTCTCAACCTCCACTCCTGGCTTGGAGGCTCCCCTGCCCTCCAGGGAGAGATTAACCCAGATTCAGGATCAGGCAGGTTTCCCAAATCCTGCCCCCACACCTTCCCCAATCTTCAAGGGACCCAGGAAGGAGAGTGGCTTTCCTAAACCGAACTTCTGGACCCCTGAGATGCTTTGGGTTTTTGTTTTGCAGTACTGGGAATTGAACCCAGGGGTGGGTGCTCTATCACTGAGCCCTTTTTATTTGAGACAGGGTCTTGCCAAATTGCCCAGGCTGGCCTTGAACTTGAGATCCTTCTGTCTCAGCTTCAAGAGTCGCTGGGATTACAGGCATGTGCCATTGTGCCCTGGCTTACAGTGCTGAAGTTGTGTTAGCACGTAGACACTGGCAGGCTGCCATGGGGTCTATCTGGAGACTGGAGGAAATACCTCCTTGCTGTTCATCTTTGGTCCAAACTAGTCAGCTAGATCTGCCTGCTGGAAAGGAAATCTCTTGGAGAAGGGACAGATTACAGGCAACAACATCAACCTCATGAAGACTCTGAGTTCCCATTCTAGAGGCCTAGGGATGACCTGGGCCACTGGGTGCTTGTTAAGCTGCAAGGTAATCCACCTGTACAGCCAGGGATGACACTCCCATACACAATCTCCTATATTTCCCAAAGTCTGGGCTCTGAGCCCATTACACTGGCATGCTGGGGCAAAGTCTAGGAAGTTTTTCATTTCTTTTTTTCTTTTTAATTTTTTTAGTTGTAGATGGACACAATATTTTTATTTATTTATTTTTATGTGGTGCTGAGGATCGAACCCAGGGCCTCACACATACAAGGCAAGCGCTCTACCACTGAGCTAACCCCAGCCCTAAAAAGTTTCATTTCTAATCCCTATTCTTCCCCCTCATCTTGTCTGAGAACCCCCTTGGTATGCCAACCCTCCAGCCACACTAAGAGGAAGGGGTTATCATCCCCATTTTTCAGATGAAGAAACAGGTTTAGCAGTGCCCAAGGTCACCCAATGGGGGAAGGGCTGTTATTTATAAACCCACCAGCAGGAATAAAAAAATTCTGGATGAGAATCTGTTGAAACTGTTTCTCTAAAAGGCATCAGGAAAGGGGGAGGGGGAATCCCCCAACTCCCAACCAACATGTTCTTCTTTCTGAGCCAGAAGAGAGGCTGGGCAGACACTGTCCAGGTCTGCCTGGCAATGCTGTCTTGGAGCTCAAGTATGGGGAGGAGATTACAATATGGTGGCTGCATCCACCCAGGGGGCTCTCTGTGCCCAAGGAGGGAATTAGCTTTTCAGGCTTTTTTGCTGAGCAAGGCTGGGCCACCAGGGAAGGGCAGGGAATGACTGGCAATGAGGAGCTATTCTCTGTCCCGCCATTTTCCTGCTGGACCTGCTGGGAGAAGCCTCCTGGGCTTGGGACTCCACAGCCACCCACCATTCCTGGGGACACCAGCAATCCAGACAGGGGGTCACTTCCTCACAGTGATGCCCCCTTTTCCCCATTGTTTATGCAGCTGTGGGCTGTTCAGGATTCTCTTCTAGCTCCCAGCAGGGAGGTAGGGAGGCTATTCCCTTGTGACAGGGGAGTACACTGAGGCTCCGGAGTGTAGAAGGGACATAACTCATATGCCTTGAGTGGCTTTGTGCCAGTCTAAGCCTGGCCACTCAATGTAATCATCTAGAAAGCTGGCTAACCCCCACCCCCATTACCTTCATCTCCAGAAAGCTTCCCTGGGGATTCTGAGGCTTGCCAGTGTTGCATAATCTCCACTGGGCCCCAGCCACCCCTAAGACACATCCACACTAAGTAAGAATAGTGTGCTTGGCATGCCAAAGAAGCTTCCAGACAAATCCCTTGGCCTGCCTGGCCTTCAACCAGAGTGGGGAGCCCACCCCACCAAGGGCTTCTCTACCGCTCCCTGCAAGTGGAGCAGTCTCTTCTTGCAGGTGAGAAGAACAAGGTTTAGAGATGCTGGGGAACTGGGTCAATGTCAGGGAGGGCTGGGTTGGGCAAACCCCCAGTGAACACCCCTCCCCCCAGCAGTGGGTGCCAGAGTGGAAGGCAGAGCCCTGGGGCCTGACAAGCACGTGGGGTTAATGAGTGAGGCTGAATGAGGCTGAGCGCTTGCGGTGGGGGCAGCCAGGCTGAGACTGAATGGCGGGATGGCAGGCCGAGGAATCCTTCACTCTGTATCTGGCCTCCAGCCCAAGCAGGCGCTGCCCTAATAGGAAACCTCTTAGAGGTTTCCGGTTGGGCACCTTTTAGCAAAGCCATTTTGTATTTTTAGCTGCCGAATATGCTGAGAAGCAGCTTAGGTATCCAGTGGCTGGGAATCCCCCCAACCCTCACATACCAGGGCCCCCACCCCTGGCACACCCACCCCCAAGGGCCTTGCAACCAGTCCTGGCCTGGGCAGGAGGGCAAGGCCTTCTGTTGGGGTCCAGTTCCCTCACAGCTCAAGATCCCCTCCCCACAACCCTTCTTTGCTCCAAGGCTTGCCCTGAGCGGTGCTGACAGCCCCTATCCTACCAGTGACTCCCCTCCCAGGAGGTAACAGTCTAGCCGCCTTCGGACTTGCTGCTGAATCACCATCTCCTACTGAGCCACAGGAAGAGAGGAGGGTAGGGTAGGGCTAGCATCTCCCTCTCGCGATGCCAGAAGCTAATGTAATTGAAAAGGCCTCCCAGCCTGTGTCTTGAAGGCCATTTGACCTTCCCCCCAGCTGGTCCAGGGACAGACTAAGACCATAGGCATAGTGACCAATGGAACCAAGAAAACAGGAACATGGAACTTACAGGGCTCATACTGGACAAACTGTGACTGATGTTCCACAGGTCTGGCGGGTTAGGGAAGAGAGGAGGTGAAATTCCTCCAACCCAGCACCCTATTCGAATCTATCCAAGGTCGCCTAGAGCCCTACTCCCCAACCCCACGTGACAGCGTTCATCTCCTCTGCATGAGGACAGCCAGTCTGCAGTTCTAATCCGGGCTACTGAGGTACTTCTTTCATCCCTGAGCCTCTATTTCTCCAAATGCAGGATGAGGACAGTCACAGAACCTTGAGCTTTGGGGAGGAGAAAGTGTGCAGCATGCAGAACGGGGCAGCCTGGCTGGACACGCACTGTAGGAATCACCTCTGATAGCATTCATTCTTCTTTCATACCTGGACGCTGTGTCCAGCCTTGGTTGCTACCCAGATGGCAAAGGCCTGTTGAAACTTGGCTACTACAAGGGCATAGTGGCTCATGCCTGTAATCCCAGCAACTTGGGATTCTGTGGCAGGAAGATCATAAGTTCAAGGTCAGCCTCAGCAATTTCCCCTGGCATTATCTACAAAAGACCTGGGATGTAGCTTGGTGGTAGAATGCCCCTGGGTTCCATCCCCAGTACCAACAAAGCAAAACAAATCAAAACTTGGACCCTGCAGATCCCTGAGACTCTCTGGATATTGGTAAGAGGTTGGTGGAGCTGGGTGATCCTAGTCCTGCTTTCAGAGTTTTCACGGACACCAAGACAATCACTGGTCTCTGTCCAGTACCAAACACTGGGAGAGCCTAGTGTTTTTGTTGTTGAGATGGGGTCTTGGGGCTGGGGATACACCTTAGTTGGTAGAGTGCTTGCCTCCAATGCACAAGGCCCTGGGCTCAATCCCCAGCACCACAAGAAAGAGAAAGATAGGGTCTTGCTATATTGCTCAGGCCAATCTTAAACCCCAGGGCTCAAGTGATCCTCTTGCCTCAGCCTCCAGAGTAGCTGGGATTATTGGCACTGTGCTGGGCTAACAGGACACATGGACCCTTCCCAGGAGCAGGCCCTGCATCTTCGTGCTAGCACACACCTGGAAGGAGTGGCTTTCTTCCTTTGCTTTCTTTCTTTCTTTTTCTCCTCTCATTTCTCTTGCTGAGACATGATGGGCTCCTTCTCCAGGCATTCAAGTGCAACAGTTGGTGTGGGAGAGGGAAAGGTATTTAATTCCTGCCCTCTGTCCACCTGCTTTTGTACTGACTCTCCCCTTTCACCCTCCCTGGAAAATTCTGCTAGAAATGTAGCTCAGTAGCAGCTTGCTGGCCTAGCATGTGTAAGACGCTGGGTTCCATCCCCAGAGAGTTAAAAAAAAAAGAAGAAGAAAGAAAGAATAAATTCCCAGTATCCAGTATTTGGTCTTCAGTGCTCTAAAGTAGGCAGAGCAAGTATTAATCCATTTTATGAATGAGGAGCCTCAAATCTGAGGGTTTAAGTGGCTTGCCCAGACTCCTGAAGCTAGATAGACAGTCCTGACCCAGAATGTTCTCCATGGCCCAGAATGTTGCCGATAGGCCTGCCGGCCAGGGATTGGGCTGCAGGAGGGGATGCCCTAGCAGCAGGCAGTGGGCTGTCCCTGGGGAAAGGAGGTGCCATCCTGTGGTCAAGGTTCCCAGAGTGAGAGGCAAAGGCAGGAGCTAAGGCAAGGGAGGGAAGAGGCAAGCCCACTCCAGTGTCCCCAGCTCTGGGAAGGGGGCGGAGTCCCTGACTGTGCCATTCTGACTGAGCCCCACAGCCTGTGGCCCCCGCCCCGTTCTCCCTCCACAGCAAGTGCCTTGGCAGAGGAGGTGACACAGACTTCCAGCCCCGTGTTCTCTCCCTGCTGTCTGCTGGCTGACATTGGCCACTTGGCCTGGGATGCCCGTCTGCAGGGCCTGCTGCTGCTGGGAACTGCTTGAGAGACTGGCTGGGTGCCAGATAGCTGACTTGGGGTGACCTTGAGAGCCACATGGTGGCTGGGGACATGGGCACTAGAGTAGGAGGGCTGGGAGAGAAAGCTCACAACCTTGGCCAGAGGTTAACCTGAAGGAGATACATCGTCATGATTTTGACCACTTTTTGAGCTCCTTTTGTAGGTGGGGATGTTGAACCCAGGGGCACTTTATCACTGAGCTATGCCCCCTGCCCTTTTTAGTTTTGAGATAGGGCCTCACTAAGTTGCCAAGGCTGGCCTCAGACTTGCAATTCTCCTGCTTCAGGCTGCTGAGTTGCTGGATTACAGGGTGCACTGCCAACTGCCAAGCCTTTTCCTTTTTTTTTTTGGTACTGGGGATTGAACCCAGGAGTGCTTAACCACTGAGCCACATCCCCAACTCTTTTTATATTTCTCTGAGTTGCTTAGGGCCTCACTAAATTGCTGAGGCTGCCTTTGAACTTAGATCCTCCTGCCTCAACCTCCTAAGGTGCAAGGATTACATGCCCAGCTTCCAACAGGCATTTTAAAAACAGAATAGATAAGAAATAATCAAGGAGTCCCTCATTGGCAGGCTGTATTGTGAAGCTCTGGTTTCAGGTGTCTGACTACCTACCTATCTATCTGTCTGTATTGGGTTGTGATGTGAAATGTATTTCTCATTGTGGCAGAAAAGTTTAAAAAATACCAACAAATCCTCTGGGTTTCAGATTGTCCACTCCTAAAAGACGTGACTCCCAGTGACCCATGGAGCCGTTGTAAGGATTCTAATCCTCTGGGAGACCCATACAGCAAGACCAGCATGTTCTTCCAAAGCCAAGTTAGGAGGGTCTGATGAAGGGGCTTCAGGTCAGCTGGGGTCTGGAGAGAGCCAGGGGATTTTTCCGCTCCTCTTAACCCCAAGCCGGGCTTTTGTTCTGGCTTTTGAGGGCCTTTTCACGGAATGGTCTGGAGAGGCAGCGACCTCCAGGCAAGGCAGAAGAGGGGCACGAATGCCGTTCTTTGCCCCCATTTGTGCCCTGGTCTAAATTGTTGCACTGAGGGCTCTTGTGTTTAGCAAGAATCCATCCTTTCTCTGCAGGGCCTGTGTTTTCCTGGCTTCTGAGAATGGGCCCCATTGTGACCCTGCGGTTAGCGCAGAAAGGCCAGATTCCTGCCCTGGGTGAAAATGCTGAGTTCCTGGGGAGGGAAGGGGTCTTGGGTCCCCCCGTCTGTGTCCCAGTCTGAATGCTATGGCTATCCCAGACCCCAGAAACCCCCTGGGAATTTAACTTGTATCCTAAACATCCAAGAGGGTTGCTACCACTTCTCCATCCACAGTGAAAGGACAAAGCACTGTCTGTCTGTCTGTCTCCACTGACTTGTCCCATCATTATGAGCAAAGGCCCTGAGTGTCTCCAGCCCAGGGATGGACTCTACCTTGTCTGGACCCCGGAGCAGAGAGCTAAGAGGGAGAGGGGTGGGTTCAAACCCTGGTTTAGTTGGTCACCTATGACTCCATGATGCAGACAAGTTACTTAACCTCTTTATACTTTCAGTTGTAAAGGGGGATAAGTCATTCCTATCTGACAGCATTGTTATGGGGATTAAGAGGAATAACGGGCAAAACTTTAGGACACCATTGGGCACATGGAGAGGACCCCAGCCAACAGCCTGGGTTCATTAGAAGGGCTAGATTTGGAGTGTGGATGATTGCCAAAATATGGCAGATGCTGACCAGCCCACCTTTGTGGGTATGGACAGTGTAAGACTCTGGCTGCAATCTCAGGGTGCCACATTAGGACCCTGAGAACAGATAGGCCTGGATTCCTACCCATGCACATTCCAAGGAGTCCCACCCAGAAGGGGACTCTGACATGCAGTCCAAGGGAGAGGATCTAGGAAGCAGGAGTGGCAGAAACAGACAGATGATTTCCTAGAGGGAAAACAGGGCTGAGACTGCTCATTCAGCCCATTGCCTTGGAGGACTGTGAGTTAGCAAGGCTACCTGAGATCCTACTTCCAATTTTGCTAGCCTCCTCTTAGCTCAGGGGCTCCTTGGATTCTGGGGGGCTGCATGCCAGACCCAGTGAAGGACTGGCAATAAAATGTGGTAATTGGTTTCGACTATGAAGTCCCAAGACAAGGACATCAAGGGCCCTCCATATTTGGAGGTCCTCCTTGTCTTTTTTCATTTGTTTGTCCCTCCATCTATCCACCAGCCATCCTTCATCCATCATACATCTTTCCTTCATTCACCATCCATGCTCCATCCATCTATTTTCCATTACCCTCCATCCATCAATCACCATCCATCCACCATCCATCATTCATCCATGTCTTAGCAGATAGGTTGCTGTGGACCCAATCTTGTGCTTGAAGCAGAAGACAACAGTTTTGCTTTAAAAAACACACTGAAGATACAAGACAGACATCCAGGAAACAACACTTTGTGATTAGCTGCCCCCAAATTTGGTTAAGGAGTGCGTTGTATAGGAATTCTCAGGATGGGGACATCAGAGTGGTCCGGGGTGGTTGGGGAAGGCTGCCTAGAGAATGGAGGACTGGAGCTAGCCCCTGGAAGATGGACGTCTTTAGAAGGCTAGAGCAGAGGTGGGGAGGAGACTGGAGGTGGAAGGGATAGCGTGAGCAAAGGTTCAGAAGCAGGAATGGATGTGGGGTCACACGAGGAACACAGGCCTGGACAGCTCAGGGAAGCAGGCACCAGGGGGAGCAGGACATGCATCTGGGGAGCTGGCTCAGACTTCAGAAGGAACTTGTGGGGAGAAACCCACTGGCGATGTTTGTAGGGTGAGATTTCCCATGGAGAGCGGTGGCATCACCTCTGTGACTGATAATCAGAGACTGGTCCTGGTTTCCCTGCTGGGGTGGCAACGTGGGGATTGTTCAGGGGAGACAGAGGACTGCTTTGCTCTTGAGCTTCACAGCCTCATCTGTGTGTGTGCTGGGTCTGCGTGACAGACAGACAGCCAGGCCCCGCTGCTGAGCACAGGCCTGGGGCTTGTTCCTGGGCTGCTGGCCTTTGACTCCCGAGTCCTGGTCTAACTTTGAGCTGGGCCATGGGAGCTGGGCCAAGGGCTCTCTGCTTCCCATTTAGAGGCACAAGGGAGAGGCCAGGAAGGTGGGCAGGCTGCTGGAGGAGGGAAGGCCCTGGGGAGATTAGCCTCACGGCCCTGGGGGGGGGCCGCAAAGTTTGGGGTGTCTGTATAGATGAAGAAGCCCAAGGCCACAGGGCTGGTTGGTGGCAGAACTGGGTGTGGCAGAGCTGGGGACTAAAGCCCAAGCCAGGCTGATGGTCCTATCAAGGGCCTGGGCTCTCACTGATTCATCCAGGCAACAGGAATGACAGGCCAAGCCCGGACACCCTCTCTGCTGGGCCAAGAGGCGGACTTAATGAGGCTGCTCCACAAAGAGCAGGCCGCTGCCACGCTCCGCGCAGCGGGCGCTCCAAATGCAGGACAAAGGGGCTCTCAGCCAAGGGCCTGGGTGCCCATGGAACTTGGGGATGCTCCAGAGCCAGACTGGGGGCTTCCCAATCACCTGGGGACTGCCTCCTGGCGTGTGGAGGAAAGGGCTCTCCCGGGGAGCCCCGAGGGACCCTGCACCAGGCCAGCCCCGCCTGGGGGCCGCGAGACCTGAGTTCCAGGCCTGGCCCTGCCTGAACAGGCAGTGTGGCCTGGGCAGGGGCAGCCCTCTCTGTGCCTCCCTTTCCCTGACTGTAAAAATAAGGTCATTGGCCTGGGTCCCACCTTAACCCGGACTCAGACACTTCACTTTCACCTACAAACGTTTGATGGGCGGCTAAAAGCGGGATTAAAAACTTGGCATCTCTGCCTCCATTTTGCTTCTGTCTCCTTTGCCTGGAATTGCCCTGGAGTCGAGGAATAACAGGTCTGACTGACCAGCACCTTACAATGAGTGGAGGTTACCCCACCCCCACCCCTAGGCAACAGTGACCTTCCTATACCCACAGGGCCCCACTGGACCGATCCTGGGTACAGATGGGCAGGCCTCACCTGATGAAGTTCCCAGCTCTGGAGACTGTGAAAAGCCTCCAGCTAGGCACCCCCACTTTCTGTAAAACCTCAAAGTCACTGTCAGCCTCCAAGACAGGGCTAGGATGCGGGTCCCCTCAGCTGCCAGGGAGAACCACGCTGATGAAAGTTCCTGTTGCTCTCCATCGTCACCCTTTCTATTTGGCTGTGGGGTGAACGCTGCACCTGATTTGTTGGATCCCCAAGGCGAGGCCTCTGGCTGAGGGCTCTGGCAATGTCACCAGCTCCCTGCCACACACAGGCCTGTGTCCCTCTTGTGGCAGGAGGGGCAACCTGGGAGCCCTGGTGACCCTTCTTGTCCCTGTCCTCCTCCACCTGTGTCCTGTCCACGCTGCACCCTCTTCTCTGGGTGGGCACAACGGCACTAGAGAGAAGTTGCTGCTGACCAGGACACCATTCCAGATGCCAGCAGGCCAGCCCTGGCCCTCTGCCTCCATCCTCCACCAAGTAATGTCCTCGGAGCTTCTGCTGCCAAGGAGCAGGCCTGAGCCCCAGAGCGACTCCAGAGTGGACACGAGGGGAGGGAAGCGTGGGCCAGATCTAGGATGGAGCCACCACGGAGTGGCTCGCCCCACCTGCGTGGCCCTCCCAAAGGCGGGTGGGGAGTACATCTGGTGTTGGTGTTATTATTCCCTGGCTGTTATGACGAGAGCTCTAAGTTTGTGGAGCCTTCTCCCTCTGCCAAGCACCAAACCGAGTCCCGGACACACTTTAGTCTGTGTCCTCACAATGTGCCTATGTGGCAGCTTCCTTTATCCCCGTTTGACAGAAGTCCCCTGGGAGGCCTGCTCTTTTAGACAGCCTTCCCCATGCACATGACCCCAACAGGTCCCACACCCTCTCCCGGGTCCCCTCTGCCCCAGCTGGAGCATCTCTAAGGGACCTGCTTGATGACCTCATGTTCAGCCACTGTCCCTGATATGCTGCCCTCCTGGGAAGAGAGATGCAGGGCCTGGCCTCCTCCAGGTGGGACTTCCTGATAACCTTGGCCAGCAACGACCTCAGGTGATCACAGGCTAGTTTCCACAGTCAGCGAGTGACAAAGGTCTCAGCCTGGAGCCTTAGCTGAGTGGGAGTGGGCCCTGGGTGGGGGTGGGGGTGGGGGTGGCCCCTCCCTGCAGCACCAGCCAGCTGCTTCACTTAGTCCTGGTACTCTCCCAGTTCACAGGGATGTGCTGAGCACCTATTGGGTGCCATGCCTCAGGGTCACAGGTTAGAAGAAATCAGCCTCACTCCTGCCCGTGGGGAGCAGAGGTGACCAAGTCAGCAAACTGATGCGGTGCCACAGGAGCCATGCAGAGAACGAAGAGGAAAGGCGGCTGAATGAGGACAGGCAAGGTGTGAGGAGGTGAGGGGCAAAGGAGAACATGAGTGGCAGATGGCAGAGGTGGGAAGGTTGGGAGCTAGGGAGGTGGGGTTGGGGACCAGGCTCGCCAGTCACAGGACACCAAGGGCTCTTGAAAGTTACCCGAAGCACACTGGAAAGCCACCAGAGTTGATCTCACCATGGCTCTTTGGCAAGCCCCCCGGCTGCTGTGTGGAAGGGCTGTAAACGGGTGTGTGGATACCCTGTACCCTGCCCTTGCGGTGGCCCTGCAGGAGAAAGCTGGTGACTGGCGCCCGCTGCTTCCCTTCCTGTCTTACACCGCACTGTGGGCTCCTGCTCTCACCTCCCAGACAAACTTGAATCCTCATCCTCAGATCAGCTTCTGGAGGATTCCATACCAAGACACCTACCTCTCCTGGAATTATTTTGTGTCTCAGGGGACATGAAGTGTCCCCTACCTGACCAATAATGTCCTCATAGTTGGTAGGGCTGGGCATAGTGCAGGGGGGGAGCTGACGTGGGAGAGATATGTCCTTTGTCCTTGGGCTCCCAAAGCAGCTGCCTGCAGCCATGCAGTTCTCTGAGGTCCCTGACCAGGTAGCTAGGTCCACAAGTGACCTTTCCTGTCCAGGCCGAGGTGCCCCGAGAATTTCCATTCTTCAGCCTGAAGGTCCAGCTTCTCTAATTGGAATCTGCCTCTGCCTAATGGAGTCAGACCCCAGCATGGTGTAGCTCCTGCTCCAGGCCAGGCAGATCAGTGGCCCTCCTATCTGTCTCCAGTTCAAGTCTCCTTATGAGCTCACCTTGGGCCCGTGGGCAGCCTCCAACACACCAGCCGTGGAGATGCTCCAAGAGCCAGAAAGAGCCCTGGACTTTGAGCTAAAATGCCTGAGGCTGGTCCAGTGTCTCTGACCTCAGGCCAATCTGTCCCCCTGTCTGGGCCGTGTAACCTGCCAGGGCTAGATGGATGATGTCTGAGGAACTTTATGCCCTCAAGACTGGGGCTGGAGGTGACCTCCCACTCCTGCTTCTCACTGGGACAGCACCCTACAGATGTGAGGACATCCTGCTCCAATGGCTCCAGAAACGCCAAGCCACACAGCTGCCTGGTTTATCTGTGTCTCTGGCTTTGCTCTTCAACAATAGCATTAGTACCAGCAGGTCCCGGTCATTATGACCCCATGCCACCATGTGCCACCCTGTGCCAAGCACTTGCTGAACTTCATGGCAGGATGGGGAAGAGCCAGTGGCAAAAAGCCAGCCCATCGAGGCCACTTACCAGCTCTGTAAGTCATGTGACCTCTCTGCCTTAGTGGCTTTATGAATAAACTGGGGGAAATAACTATCCCTCTTCATAGGATAGGTGTAAACCTAAGAGTTAAAACAGGTATATTGCCCAGAAAAGTGCTGGCCCACGTGAGCATTCAAAAAAAAGCTCTCGTTACCCTTCTAGACCTTACAATAACTCCTATTGTCCCTGTCATATTCCTGGGGATAATAAGGCTCAGAGTCATCCACCTCTATTTATTGGACACCTACTGTGCTCAGCCTTCAGCTGGCTGGAGGAACACAGTGAGGCCCAGACAGAGGCTGTCCTGGTCCTCAGGAAACCACAGCTTCTCAGGGAAGCTGGATGCTGAGCTGTTAAATTACATCCTTGGTATGGGCCACACCTAAGGCCCAGTGTTGGAGGAGGGGGCAGCAGTGGGGCAGGCGGCCTATGTGGGGGTGAGTGAGAGGAGTTTAGGTGGGGGTTAAAGGTTGCCCCACCTGACACACAGCTGGCAAGGGACCGAGGCAGGATCTGAGCCTAGACCAGTAACTCCAAGGCCACTCCTCTTAACCACTCTGCCAATTTCTTCCCTGGGAGCATCTTGAGAGGAAAAAATGATCATAAGAAACCAAACTGACAATCAGCTTCTTATTTTTTGCTTCTTGCATTTTTTGCTAAATAACTGGGCTGCCGGGACCCCTGCCACTTGGGTACAAGTTGGGCATCTTTGTGGCTTGGCCTGTTAGTCTGCTGCCTGTGCCTGCCAGCCTTCTGAGAAGTTTGGTGAGACTAAGCATTGCATTTGAGGTGTTTCTCTGCCGTCCTGGGAGCCTAACTACCTGGGGCTGTGTATAAAGTTCAAGGTGAGCACCCAACTGGGCTGCTGGACTCAATAGGCAGGGAAGGTGCCTGCCCCAATGGGTACATATCCCTTCCACCCTGGGCCTCCACTCAAAGGTCAGCCCACCTTAGGGCTGCACCAGTAATCTGACGGGCCTATACCTGGGCTTTGGAGCAGTTTGTGCAAGGGACAGAGCAGTGGCTAGAATTCCTGGAGGTCTAGCAACCAGAGTGGGTGGGGCAGGCACTCAGTACCTGCACACAGCACTTTGTCTTCTCAGGTAGAAGCAGAGGGAGGGATGTTACTGGAGCTCCCAAACACTGGAGTTTTGGATGAATTGAAAACCTCCCTCTGGGATCCTTTTGGGGGTGATGGAGATGTTCTGAAATTAGACTGTAGTGATGGCCGCCCAACTAGAAATGTATAATCATAAGGGAATCTTAACACAAGTGAACTGGATAGTATGTAAATTATACATTAATAAAGCTGTTTAGGAAAAAAAAAATCTCCCTCTGGCCCTAACACTTAGCCAGGCTCCACCAAAACAGCCTCTCGGTGGGAGCTCTGGGCTGTGTTGCATAAGGCCATCTGCAGGCCCTTGTGAGTCTCTGGGTGGCAAATGGGCCGCGTATTAGAGGGCAGGAGAGGGATTAAGGGCTCAGCCTGTGATTTGTGGGAGGGGGATTGGCTTTTCTGGATGCTTCCAGAACCAGCCTCCCTGTCCATTCTATCAGGGGAGCCTGTACCCACCAGGAAGCTCTGTAGAGGTCTGGCTCCAGAGCAGGGAGCCCCCTGAGCTAAGGGAAGAGTCTCAACCAGCTGCTGTGGGGAGCCTGGGCTGGCCCTTGGGGTTCCCTGAGCTTTGTATCTTTTCAGGGCTGTGGCTGGGCAAGAGCCTGGATCTTCGTTAAGAGATCCTTATCCATAGAACGTCCCTTCCACTCGACCTTCAGCTTAGCAGCTCCCGGTCACCACAGCAAGCAGGGAGCCCTTTTTGTCAGGTGAAAGGTCTCATTTTGAAATTTAGAGCTAATCACCCTGGCGTGGTTCAAGGGCTTCTCTTTTCTGCAGCCCTGTGTGGTCATCTGGAGTGCAGACTTGGTGTTGGGTGTCTTAGGTTCTGAATGCAGCCTCTGCCACTTACTAGCTGAGAGGTTATGGAACCAATCTGAGCAGCCAATTCTCACTTTCAAAAAGGATCATGAGCCTCACAGAAGAGCGCTGCTGGTTAAACAAGGCAAATCACGCTCAAGCTGTGGCACACACCTTTGCCAGACAATCATCTGGATCTGCAGGCTCTGTAGCTGTAACATCCACTGTTGCCACCAGGTGGAGCCACACACACACAAATGTCTCAAACTGAGTGGCTTGGGATGCAAAGTTAGAATGGTGTGGGAACTCCAGGCAAGCTCAAGACCCAAGTTACAGAACCTATGATGGGGAAGGGGCTGCATGATCTCCATGATGATCTCCAAGGTGACCACTCAACCTGACTGCTGGACTCAATAGGCAGGGAAGGTGCCTGCCAAAATGGGTACATTTGTCTATGAATGCTTCCCATTCCCACAGCCAGCAGTCCCACTCCAGACCACTGCCTGCTGCCTGTTTGGACCACTATAATAGCCAACTAGTCCAGAAAGACATAGAACGTCAGCGGCAGGGGGGACCCTGGAGATCCCCAGATTCTGTACTCTCACCTGATGCTGAAGTATGGAAATGGTTAATGAACGCCTCAGGCCCATCTCTTCTCAGAACATCCCCTTATTCATCCTCCGGGAGACGGAATTTCTTCCAATCCTGGAAGCTGCTGCAGCCTCAAGGACTTCCTCTGGCCTGGAGGCCCTCCTCTGCCATCCCCTCTTGAGGAGCTGGTTCTGTCCTCAGTCTCAGCTTGGATGCCACCTCCTCAGGGAAGCCCCCCGCCCACCTGCCCAGGCTGGCCTGTAGATGCAGATGGCCCTGTACCTACATAACCACTTGTTTCTTTTCTGTCTTCCCCACTGGATCAGCCGCTGTGCTAAGCCCCATTTTAATATGTGCGGGAACTCTGGCTTTGGGAGTTTCAACAATTCCCCGGCCACTCAGAAGGAGCTGGAGGAGCCATAGGTGGGGGCTCAGCTATGTCCAGTCCCCACACCTCACAACGATGCTCAAAAAGTGCTTGACTGACCCAGTGCTTCCTGCCTGGGTGGCAACAGAGATCCCTGCTCCAAATAGCCCACGACCTAGGCTGTAGCTCCAGCTCTGCCCAGGGAACAGTTACTCAGAGGGCAGCCCTGATGAGTTCAGGGGAAGTGAGGCCACCAGGAACGTGTCAATAGCAGAGCAGGTTTAGGGCTCTGAGAGGCTTCAGGGGACACTATGGGCCTTGGGAGTGAGGAGTGGGCATGTGGGGACCTTGAGCACCTGCACACCAGGACCACCCACCCAGGGCTGAGGATTCAGGGAAACCCAGAAAGCATGAGGCTGCGAAAGTAATGGGGGACCCAGCTACTCCTCCATAACAGGACCCTTCCCTGATAATTCTCTTCTGCCCTTGCTTGGGAGAACTGAAAACCCTGAGGCGGTCCCCAGAGCTGTCCGTGGAGGTGGTCCTCGTGGGCTTTAGCTGTAGGAGCTGAGCCCAGACAGTTTTGAATCCACTTCTCTCCAGTTTGTCTGCCCAGCACGGCAGCAGACCCATGGAAGTCCTTGCTCCACAGAGCTAATGTCCCTTTCAAGTTGGGTAGATGGTTTCCTGTGGGCATCTTCTTGCCACCTGGCCACCCAGGATGAAGGGTTTACTTACATAAAATTCCATGCCCCTCTTCTCCCAGCCTCCCTCGGTCCCACAGCCCCTAGATCCAGCTGGCTCTCTCAACCATCAGCATAAAGAAGCTATTTGTGCAGTGGCCAGAGGCGAGGGAGGAGGTTACGGGGTAGCTGCAAGGACAGGTTGGCCCATATCCCTCACCAGATGAGCAGGGTGCATTGAACCGTCCTGCTCATGAGGGTCTGGCCAGAGCTCAGGCAAGCATGGGGTGGGCTGGTTCTCTACCCAAATTCCCAATCCAGGAATGTGGGATGCCAAGAGTTCCCAGTGCCAGCGGGGTGCCTGGTAGGACGGGGTGAAGGGAGCAGCCTCACCCACCGACAGTCAGCATGGGGGGGGCATGGGGGGCATGGGGGCGCTCCTGAGGCTAAGGTCTCAGTGAGCTTGTCCTGCTCTCTTCTTTAGCCCCACCCACTTCCATTCATGCCTTTGATAAGCAGCTCCTCTGGACCCTGGCCTGGGTGGGTAGAGGGGGAAGAAAGCCCAGGCCTGCTGACTGAGCATCTGGACGGGCCAGGGATGCCAGAGGCATTTTATACGCATCCCTTGGAGCCCACAACGGCCTTGCCCAGTGGTGCGGTTGGCCCTGTGCACAGATGCGGGAACTGAGACCTGAAGAGAAGTAATTCATTCAAGGCCACAGGCAGAGCTGGGTGTTGACAGTTTAAGATTTTTAACTGAATGACAGCCTTAAGCTTTGAATTCATTGGCCTTCGCAGTCCCTGGCACACAGTAGGTGCTCAATAACTACCTGCGGAGTGAGGGAAGGCTGTAGCAGAGATTCCCTCCCTCCAGGGCTCTCCCTGTGACTTTCCGTTGCCCACCCCCAGCCCCCAAGAGGAAGAGAGGAGGAGGAGGACCTGACTCAGCACCTTGCTGTGTGCTCCATACATGTCACCTCAGGTCATCCTTAGCTGCATCTGAGCTATGACTTTGCGACTTATAGAGAAGGAAAGGCCATGTCATCGGTGCTGCTCACTGGGGCAGGCTGGACTCTAACTCCAGATGTTAGCCGTCAGACACAAGCCCAGCAACCAACAGCCTTCTGAGCAGGACAGGCCCCCAAATCCTCTGGGACCAGTGCTGCCCGGCTGTGCTGCCACACCTGCCTTCGAGCTGGGTCTTCCTGCTGGGCCTCTAAGGCCAGGCTTGCCCTCCCTTCTCCTCTCCTGGAGTCTGTCCTCACACTCCTCCCGAAATGTCAAGGTGGGGGCCGGGGAGGGGGTGACACGTCTGCAGAGAGGTGAAGCTCCTGGAGTCTGGCCTCTTCAGCCGTCACAGGTGCTCAGCGCCTGCTCGGCACCTCCAGGCCAGCCCCTCGGCCTCCTTAACCAGCTCTGGCCCAGCTTTCCACCCCAGCACTCTGGCCGCATCAGACCTCCTCATGGGATGCCCCCTATCTTCTGCCTGTCCCTGTGTCCCAAGGGCAGGGCAGGTGGCAAGGATGTTGGGGTGGACTCTGCCTCAGGGCGTGAGGGCTGGGCAGGGGCTTTCCCAGCAGCGCCCCAGCCCCTGGCCCTGATGGAAGCTGGCCTATGCCAGGCTGGGGCAGGAGTGATCCTGATCTGGCAAGGGCCCATCGCCTCTCACCCCGGGTCCCTCTGAACATTGGGGCATTGTTCCAGGCCACAACAGAGGGTGGCTCTGTGGCTCTGGGGCTGAGGAACAAAAACCAGTTTAGCAAGGCTCTGCTCCTCATGCAATTTCAAGAATTCAATCAGAATCCTGTCTAGCTTGGACAGGAAGACATGAGCTGAGGGACAGGCCTGGGCCTGGAGCTGAGAGGGGGCAGGAGGAAGCAGGACACCCTCCGGACCACCTTCCATGCCACAGGGGCTGTCACAGAGGAGGTCACTAGTTGTGAGCTCCCAGGCCAGGGGGCTGACAGCCAGCTGGACAAGCAGACCTGGGTGACAAG
Organism: Marmota monax; assembly: GCF_021218885.2. Classification (NCBI taxonomy): domain Eukaryota; kingdom Metazoa; phylum Chordata; class Mammalia; order Rodentia; family Sciuridae; genus Marmota; species Marmota monax. Next base: position 19,519,464 of record NW_026692881.1, read on the forward strand.
AGGGAGGCATGCCAGCTCAGCCTCCACGTCCTGTCTGCAATGTGGGGGTGCCAAGTGCTGGTGCACCCCTACCCATGGGATTGGCCCAAAAGCAGAGGCCAGCAGTGGTGACAGGAGGCTGGAATAACAGCTCTGTGGGGACAGATGGTAAGTATGTGGCTTCAGTGGTGGATAAATGTATATGGGAGGTGGGGACGTAGACAGATGCCCTTGCTGCTGTAATGACAGCAGACCCTGGGTGCTGGCGGTGCTTCCTTGTACCAGTGTTGTTCACGCTCCTTCCTTCCTTCCTTCCTTCCTTCCTTCCTTCCTTCCTTCCTTCCTTCCTCTTTCTTGTTGCAGTACTGGGGACCTGGGCCTGACACATGCTGGGCAAGTGCCCTACTGCCAAGCTACACCCCAGTCTTTTCTATTTTGAGATGGGGTCTTGTCACATTTTTCAGGCTGAGGCAGGAACTGTTATCCCACTCTACAGATAAAGAAACTGAGGCATGGATGGGCTGTGCCACTCACCTGGGGCAAGGAACAGGGTTGGCCTCTGAACCAGAGTTCTGACCACCAGCAGGGTTGGGGGCAGTCCAGGCCTGCCCCTGGAGGGGGGGCAGTCCAGTGTATAACAGCTCAATGGCCTGGTTTTGCTTGGGCACAGATCGGCAACCAAACAACACTTATGAGGTATCAGGCCCTTGGGGCACAGAGACTGGACCCCACGTAGTCGGGAGAGATCCATAAGCAGAGTTGGGGTGGCTGGTGCCAGCCTGAGGTAGCTGGTTTTAGGGGGCTTTCCCTGGACTGGCAGCTGGAGGCTGAGGGCAGAGCAGGCCAGGCCCAGGTGGCTGGGGAGGGCGGCTGCTCCGGGGAGGGGGAGCCGGGCACAGCATGGGGGTGGAGCCAGCAGCTGGCAAGCTAAGAGCCAGGGAGTGGCAGGGTGCCAGGGCACTGCAGAGATGCGAAGGCAGGTCACAGGCCTGGGGGGTGGGGCACCTGCCCTGATCCTTCTCCAACAGGAAGCTGCATCCTCAGACCTGGCTCTGAGTTCCCTCTGAGAACCTTCTAGATTCATCGTTTGCATTGGATGAGGATTTAAAGTGGAACACAAAGGGGTGATTTCTGGGTCAGCTGGTTGACCACGGTGTAGGTCCTGCTAGACTAGTCCTCATTGGCCATAAGGGCACCACATGTCCAGCAGCATCTAGGGAGATCAGAGCAGAGGGGCTCCATGCTTGAGGGGTACCCCTTGGGGCTGCAGAAGCCAGGCCAGGTGACACCTGGCCCCTCTGTCCAGGAGCCAGGGAGAGAAACTCCAGAGTTCAAACAGAGCAAACCTAGGAGGCTGGGTTAGTGCAGTGTTGGCCCCAGGATGCTTTGCTGGGCAGGGAGATCATACACAGGGGTGACGGGGCTGGGGCACACGAGGTATATCACCTCACCTGGTCAGGTTCACCCTCATTATCAGAAAAAAACGCTAGTCCACCCAGGCTGCATTCCCGCCAGCTTCATGGGCTGACAGGACGGTGGCCAGGCTTCCCAGGCAGGCATCCTGGGTTCAAGGTCTTGCTCCCCACACTTCTCAACTGTGTAGCCTGGGTGGCCCTGTAACTGCCACCACCTCTATTTCCCCATTGGTCTAATGGGGACAATAATTCCGCCTCCATGGGGTACTCTGAGATTTAAATGAAATAATATTGTGCAGGGGACAGAGGGAAAGAGCAAGGAGGCAGACTCAATCCCTTCCCCCTCTGCTCCTCCCTCCCTGTCAGGAGGCTCACACCAGTGTGCATGTGCACACACACCTATGCGCACACTTACACTCCTACTCATCTTCCAAGAATGAGAACACTTCCTGTGTCCCCCTTAAATTCATGTATGAAATCCTAATGCCAGAGTGATGGCATTAGGAGGCGATTAGTTCATGATGGAGGAGTGCTATGGAAGGGATCAGTGCCTTATAAAAGAGACCCCAGAGGGGCTGGGTTGTGGCTCAGCGGTAGAGAACTTGCCCTGCATGCATGAGACATTGGGATCAATCCTCAGCACCACATAAGAATAAATAAATAAAATGAAGATATTGTGTCCTTCCACAACTAAAAAAAATATTGAGAGAGAGAGAGAGAAAGAGAGAGAGAGAGAAAGAGAGAGAGAGAGAGAGAGAGAGACCCCAGACGGCTTGTTTGCTCATCCACCATGGGAGGAGAGGTGGCTATGGTAAAGATGGCCACCTATGAAGCCAGAGGCAGGTCCTCACCAGACACTGGATCTGTAGGTGGCTTGATCTAGGACTTCCAGACTCCAGACTGTGAGGAATGAATTTCTGTTGCTCGTAAGCCACTTGATCTAGGGAGTTTTGTTATAGCAGCTCACATGGACTAAGACCATACCCTCCTCACAAAGGGACTGAGGAGACTCCACCAGCCCTGGCTCAGGAAGGGTCCAGCTGAGGTACTGCAAAACCTTTGGAGACATAAACTAGGAGGTGGGTTAGGGCGTGGTTAAAAGAGTAAGTCTGAGCCAGGCTTGGTGGTTCAGGTCTGTAATTTCAGCTACTGGGGAGGCTGAGGCAAGAGGATTGCAAGTTTGAGGCCAGCCTCAGTAACATAGCAAGTCCCTGTCTCAAAATAAAAATAAAAAGGGATGGGGATGTAACTCAGTGGTAGAGCATCCCTAGGTTCAATTCTCAGTACCAAAAAGTCATGATGTGTAAAATCACATCATAGTCATAACTACCATGTAAGACTATAATAAAAACTGAATGACATCAGTCACTCATTCGACAGATTCTTCCTGATGATCTGCTCTGGACCAGGACTACCCTGGGCACTGGGCATGTAGTAGTGAGTAGGGGAGGTCCAAGTTCCTACTCACCTGGAGCATGCCTTCTAGTGGGAGGGATAAATAACAAACAAACACAGATAGTATCAGTCTGCTCAGGCTGCTATAACAAAATATCTTACACCAGGTAATTTATGAACAACAGAAATTCACTGCTTATCACTGGAAGATGGAAAGCCAAGATGAAGGTAGGTACCAGCAAATTTGGTGTCTAGTGCGGGCCCATACCTCATAGGTAGGACATTCCAGCTGTGTCCTCACATGATGGAAAGAGCAAGGGGATTCACTTGAACCTCTTTTATGAGGGCACTAATCCAATTTGTGAGGGTAGAGCCCTTGTGACTTACTCCCTAGTGGCCTTTCACCCTAATACTGTTCTTTGAGTATTAGGTTTCAACACTGAATTTGGGGGGGGGGGCTCCCACATTCAGACCACAGCTGTCAGAGAACAGGTCACAAGTGAGACAGTTGCTTCTATAAAGAAAGAGGAGGCTGGGGAGGGGCAAGTAAGTGCTGGGGAGTTCAAACAGGGAGGCTAGGGCCAGCTGCACCAAGAAGCTGATAGGTAAAGACTGGAAGGCAGAGTGGAGCAGGCTGGGGGGTCTCCTGGGGGCTCTCCTGGGGGCTCAGCGTGCCAGGCCAGGTCTTGCTGCCCACACTTCACAACTGCGTAGCCTGGGGTTGGCCACAGGTGTGCTCAGAGGGCAGGTGCAGGCAGACTGGACTCTGAATGATAGAGGGATTTGGAGCAGGACAGGGACATGATCTGATCATAGGGAGCCAGGGAGAAGCAGGGATGATCAGGCAGGGGAGGTGGGGAGACTTGGGTCCAGCATGGATGTGTTCTGAAGAGAGTGCCCACAGGGTTTGCTGTGAGTTGGGTGACGCAGATAAATTAGTCTACGAGAATGCTGGGGCTTGGGGTCTGAGCCAGGGGTCCCGAAAAGGCTCACTGCAGTGGTATGTGGCAGCCACTGTTCACAGTGAGAGGAGGGGACATGGGACTCACAGCAACCTTCCTGGGGTCGCCACATGAAGAGGCAGGACCACCATGACTCTGTGCCAAGCCCATCAGAGGCGTCTGTGTAGAGCGTCCTTTGTGCACTGGGCCAATGATCTTTTTTTTTTTTTTTTTAACTTTTTAATATTTATTGTTTTAGTTTTCGGCGGACAAACATCTTTGTTTGTATGTGGTGCTGAGGATCGAACCCGGGCCGCACGCATGCCAGGCGAGCGCACTACCGCTTGAGCCACATCCCCAGCCCCATGGGCCAATGATCTTGAAGATGAATCGCTGGCTGCCACCGAGGGGCCTGGCTCTCCAAACAGAAGCCAGAAAAGGGATCAAAGCCCAGGGGCTGCTGCTCACCTCCCCCACCAAGCCTGTGCTGTCGCAGACTTTGTCTTCCCTGTAAGATGGAAGAAGACATCCCCCGCCTCAGCCCCATGAAATCCCGAGGCTCCCTGAGAGTAGCACACTTGAAAGAGACCGAGGTTATCTGCAAAATTCCAATTAAATCCACAGGCTTTGATAAGCCACTCTGCAGTCGCCCTGGAGTCAAAATATGCTGTTACCAGATCCGTGTTTACATTTCAGGATAGAGCGGGGGCTGCACAGTGGAAATGACTTCTCTCTCTATTGAGAGCCTCTGGTGGGGACTGTAGAGGAGGAAGCTGCCCTGAGGAGAGAGGTGGCCATCAGGTTGGACTTTAGTCAGACATGTGGGAACCCAGCATGATGAGGTGTGCCATCTTGACTGCCAGGCCCAGGGTATCATGACTCGAGTGTATTCTGCCTTTTCTCTCCAAATGAGGAGACATCTGGTTCCCAGGCCACTGGGCACTTCCAAGTCTCATGCCTGTCACGTACCCAACCCATGTGTGACTTTGGTAAAACCAGCTGACCTCACCGGGCCACAGTATTCAACTGTGTCAACAGGGCTACTAATGTCAATCATAAAATGCTACAGCTAAAAACAATCTTGGAAATTCTTCATTATTTTTTATGATCCGTACTCAAATCTGTGGCAGCGCCCAGCTCTTCAGCAGGTGGGTTTTCCTCCTGGGCAGAATGTGCGGCCTGTGCCTGCATGTCAGCTGGGAAAATGGTAACCTTAACAGTTACGAGCAATGACTGCTAACCCTGAATGGCACCTGAGCAGCAGGATCGTCACGTTTTCTGCTATTTTGTCTGCTCCTTCTAACAAGTCTGTGAGCTACAAAAGAGTTTTAGGAACACCTACTCCACAAATGTAGACACACCCTCACTTTCCAGCACGAGGGCAAAGAGAAATTAGGAGCAATCTTTGGCAGAAAGGAGCCTGAGGAATAAAAAGTCCCTTGTTCCTTTGACATGTCATTCCTTAGCCGGGTTGGCATTGCTAGCTCCCCCTCAATTGTGTTCCCACATCCTCAGCCTCCCTGGGGTGGCCTCGGCTTTGGCTCAACTTCCCAAGCACATAGGAGAGGCCTGAGCTTCCACTCACTCTTTTGGGGGGTTGACATCCTCAGGTCGGGCCTCGAAGAAACGAAAGACTTCATCACACTGTGAAATGTGGGGAGGGAGCCGGACCAGCGCCTGTGGAAAGATAGAAAGTAATGGCATCAGGTGTGATGAGCTTGGGACAGGAAAACCAGAGTGCCCACATGAGCCAACAGTGATGGGAAGGCTCAAGTACTGTGCCTTGGAAGGCATAGTCACCCAGCCAGTCACCAGCCACCCATCAATCAATGACTTAACTAGCCAACGACTGAAGCTATTATCCATCCATCCATCCATCCATCCGTCCGTCCATCTCAACTAAAAATCCAACAAACCAGCCAACTAATTAATCAACTAAACAAACACCCAAATACTCCATGAACCAACTGGACAATAAAAAAGATAATCAGTTAACCAATCAACTATCCAGCCAATAATTCAATCAACCATCCAATCAGCTGAGCAATTAAGCAGCCAACCAAGCAAAACACATTGACACTGAACCCTAGGTCTCAGGGCCCTCGGGGACTGGTCCTTCTGCATGAACCCTGGAGGAATTTTCTCCTGCTCATAGGATAAGCCTGAGCTCCTGAACCCGACAATGTGAGGCCTCGTCTTACCAGGCTGACCTCCCATTAGCCCCTCTCCAGCTGCACTAGATAGCCACGTCCTCTGAATACTGATGGTGCAATTAATTATTTATTGACTGCTACTGAAGACAACAGGGAGCTATGATGGAGTTTGACAGGACCTAAGATGATGGGGGCTTTCAGGAAGGACTCTGTAGCTGAATTCTAAAGCCTGGGAAAAATTGAACTGCTCAAGGTGGGCAGAGTTCAAATGTGAGGGCTCCAGGAACTGGAGGAAGGTTGATGTGGCCTGGGCACACAGAGTGAAGGACAGAAGGTGTGGGGCGCCTGACCTAGAGGGCTCCCTGGCCACACTGGGCATGCCTGGAGGAACAGTGTCCCTCGATGGGGTGAAAGGCTTCCAGCACAGTGGGCCTGGCCTTGGCTGGAGGGATTCGGAGAAGTAGAGAGGAGAGGAGTGGGCACCCCATGGGGAGTGACAGTGAAGGCAAGGGTGTGGCCAGTGTGGGCCAGTCATCCCGGAGGACCAGAGGACCGGGAGGATGAGCCTGCTGCTGGTGTGAGGGGTGGGGCTGTGATCTCAGGTAGTGCTATCCTCCCACAGGTGCTCCACACCTGCAGCAGCCCCGCCAACCCAAAAGCAGGGTGTGGGGGGAGGCCAGGTGTAGCCTTGTTTCCTGGGCCCCTTCCTCCTTTCAGTGTGGGGAGAAATACTGGGGCAAGGAAGGGTCCCTTGGGCCAAAGAGACAGAAGAGATCACTGCCAAAGCAGACCTGAGGGGTGTGTACAAGGGAACCCAGGGCTGGAGACAGTAAAAGAAAGAGAAACCTGGAACTGGAATCCAGGAACATAGGAGTGTGATAAGGAGTCTCCAGGTCCATATGGAAGGACCCCGTCACAGGCCTCTACCTCCCAGGACCCCACACCTCCCTGGAGGGCCTTCAGATGTAATGCCTTTCTCTGGTGGATCCTGTGCTAAGCACAGTGGGCCTCTCTATGTGGCCACCTCATGATGGCTCCCTGGGAGCAAGATTCCCATCCCTGTGTTATAGACGAAGAAACAGAGGCTCAGAGGGCCACGAGGCCTGTCCGCAGGCTCTCAGGGAGAGTGGAAAGACCACACAGGGTTAAATTCCATGTAGGCGGGGATTTTAGTCTGTTCTGTTGATTTTCACCAGGTCCTAGCAGGGTGTCTGCAGCCGAGCAAGCACTCAATGGACATTGTTTAATGAATGAGTGAATGAACGATGGATAAATGATCAGGGCTTTAGTGTGTGAAGCCAGATGCCCAATAGCAGTGGGACATGATGAGGAGGCAAAAATAAATAAATAAAACAAAACACGTGTGGCCTTGGGTGGCACGGGCAGAACCCAGGGGAGGGGAAGCCGTGGTTTGACTCTTGGCAGAGCTGCTCTTCTCCAGTCTGTCACCTAAAGCCACCCAGTCTATCAGGAGGCCCTTCTCAGGGCCAAACTCCCAGCCAGGCAAGACGGGGCAAGACGGGGCAAGGCCACTCTGCAATTCCTCAGACTTTCCTTCTAGAGCCCTGGCTTTCCAAGGGTCCCCAGAGCCCATCATGCCAATGAACTCCCATGTGCCACTTCCACTCATCCGACCACGGCGAGGGCTTTCGGTGTGTGTGGGACATGGGGCTGTCCCTGCTGTTATAGGGAGGGGAGGGCTAGTCCTGCTCTCCAGATAGCATGGCTAAAGATGTGTCACCACATCTTGTCCTGGAGATTGACGTTCAGGATGGGCACACCGAGGATGTCGGGAGTATGAAGTTATAAATGAGTTAAGCGTCAGAGTCAAGTCCCTTGCTCGGAATATAGGGTGGGTAGACTTTGTCCCCAAAGGGGGCATTTAACCGCACAGGCTGTTTCCTGTTTTCTCCACCAGGAAGGGTAGAAAGAAAAGGAACAGAAAAGTTGAGGGAGACAGACAGACAGACATAGAGAGGGAGGGACAAAGAGAACGTGTCAGAGAAGGAAGTCAGGCACATGAGGAGTAAGGGCTCCGGACAGAGGGCAGGAGGCCCCAGGGGGGACCTAAGGGCTGGGACGGGGGTGGGGGGGAGCAGTGGGGAACCCATTGCCGGCAAACTGGGCTGTGTACAGGGCAGGACCACAGCTCCCAAAGGCAGAGGGAGGGACGCCGGGCAGGAGAGGGCAGGCTTTGGCTGGCCCAGGGTGCCAGCCAGCCGAGTGCTGCCACCCAGCCTCACAGCTCTGCGTGGTCACGAACAGAGGAGCTCTTCATGCCTGCAGAGAGCAGCGTTCGGGGGCAGAGGACGAGCGTGTGGGCTGTGAGGGCCTCAGACAAAGGAGCCTTTGGGTGGACTGACCGTGGCATCTTTCTTTAAGAGGGAGCCTTGCACGGAGCACTTAAGGGCCTGTCCTGATCTCAGGCTGACAAGAGGCCCTTGGGCCACAGCAGCTTCCTTCAGAGCTGCCGTCAAAGCCAGTTCTGGCCAAGACCATTTGGCAGGAGAGGCTGGTGCTAAGCAGTCTTTCAGGGGCTGTGCCAGCAACCACAGCCGAGGCCGGGACACCTCAAACTCAGACATCCTGAGAAACGCAGGGTGACGGGGCTGGATATATGGGTATTTTCGGTAGTACCATCCCTGGTGTAGGGATAAGGTTCTGCCCGAGACATTCATGAGGTATACTGTGTGGGGGTTTGCTGGCAGACCAGGTTTTGGGGCCTGGCTCTACCATTCATGGGCTGTGTGGTGCCAGATATGTTACTTGCTTTCTCTGAGCTCAGCATAATGGATTCAACAAGGAACCTAGCTGTTAAGAGGTTAAGTGAGATGAGGAATAGGAAGAGCTCAGCACAATGCCTGGCACTAAGTAAACACTCAGTAAATGTTAGTTGTTATGACATTATTGTCACCACCATTCGTTGGGTGAAAAGAGTGTTGTGCATGGGAATGGGAGTCAGAGACCCTAATTCTTGTTCCAATTCTGCAGCTATGGATTTGCTATGAGGCCCTGGGCAGCTCACCTCACCTCTCAGGTTGTCATTTCTTGCAGGTTAAAATACGGTAGCTCTGGAATTCCAAAGTACATCTCATGGAACAATTTGCTTGATGAGGTATAATGAATTCCATTGGCATATGTGAAATGTGGGGGGCCTTGAAGGTCAACCCCACCCCTGTACCCACTGCCATCCTGGCCTTGGAGATCACCATGTTCAGTAACATAGCAAAAAGTGTCTGGGAAGTACTGCAGGAACCTCTTTAGGCCAGTGTTTAGTAACAATAAGGACGTCCTGGGGAATGACTAATTCAATCATCACGTCAATGCTAAGAGTTTTTTTTTTTTTTTTTTTCCTTTTCTTTCTTTCTTTTTATTATTATTTTTTTAATAGTCTGGGGATAATTTCAAATTTATAGAAGAAACTCAGGCCCAAAGAGTTTAGTTCCCCAAGGCTATACTCTAAGTATCAAAATTTTGCTTCAGGTATCTGTATCTAGACCCCCTACTCTACTGATAACGCTGCTCACGCCTGCTCTCTTTCCCTCTCTCTCCTCCTCTCACTCTCCCTCCCTCTGGTACAGGAAATTGAACCCAGAGGGGTTTAACCCCTGAGCCACATCCCCAGCCCTTTTGATTTTGAGACAGGATCTCTCTAAGTGCTTAGGGCCTCATTTAGTTGCTGAGGCTCGCTTTGAACTCACAATCCTCCTACTTCAGCCTCCCAAGCCTCTGGGATTCCAGGCATGCACCACAGTGCCCAGCTGACACATGCTCTCTACTGCCTCAACATTACTCATGGGGATCTGACTGTGGAGCTGGAACTGCTCCTGGTGACACCTCATGGAACACAACTGGGGCCAACCCAGATCAGACACATCCTGAAGGTCCTCCTAGCGTTAACAGGCTGTGGCACTAAGGCTATGCACAGCCCCATTATCAGTGAGTTCAACTGCATGATCTGTCAATCAATCTGATTGAAACTTTCTAACAGGGCTCTGACTCAGGTGAGGTCAGAGGGTCCCGAAGGCCCTGAGTTGCAGAAGGGCCAGAATGAACCTGACCTCACACCCTCAGCTCCTGGGTAGGGAGCAGGGCCCTGTGGGGCTTCTAAGCATGTGCGTCCCTGTAGGATGCTGGCTGAGCTAACTCCAGTCCTTTCCAGTCCTGCCATTCTGAGATCTGGGCTGGGGAGGTGGCTAATACCAGGTCAGGAGAAACGGGGAAGGGCTGTGGGTGGCGGGTACCTAGTTTGGGCAGACTGATAAAGAGGCACAAGAGAGCCATCCAGGTTTGCTGTCAGCTACTTTTGCTGCCAGAGCCCCCCCTTTCCAGTCCTGAACTGCCCTAAAGTCTCCAGTTCTTGCCCCCTCAAAACCATTTTCTTAGCAGCAGGTGTCATCAGGCCCATCATGGTGCAGGTTTGGAGGGTGGGGAGCGGGGGCTACGTGATGTGTCTCTGAGACCTCTGCACAGATACAGGAAGCAAAAGTCTAGTCTTTGGAAATGCAAGCGGCATGGGAAGGGGCCTGGCTGACGGCTCAGTCCTTGGCTCCCTTGAAGCTCAGCTCTTTAGGTAATGTCTGTCCCAGGGTAAAAGACAAAGTTCTGTATTTGGCAAAACAACCATGGGTGTCCTGCTCTTTACACAAGATCAGGCATTACCCTCTTTCTAGAAGTGCCAGTTGCCAATCAACAGAAATCTTACAGGTAAAAGGTAGACTGCACTCCAGGCCTTGGGGCTGCCTCTGACCTGCCCAGGCTGTTCTTCCCAGGTCACTACCTGGAAAGCTGGGGTCTCATGGAACTTCTGTAAGCCACAGTATTTCAAATGCAAGAGTCTCTTTCGAGGACCTAGCAGCCCCTCCTTTTCAAATGTCAATCATATCTATTTCTTGGTAGCAGTTTAAGCTGTTTCCCAAGGGATCCCAGGACACTGGGGCCTGGAAGAGGTGTCATCCTCTGAGGAATTTTCTCTCCTGGGACCTTTTCATCTTGTCAGCAGATGCTGTCACTGGGAGCCACACTTCCTGCTTGCTAGTGAAGACAGGAGGATAACAGATGTGCCCCCCCACCCAGGAGCTTCTTATCTGGGAAGAGGTCAAGGGGAAGTTACCGTCCTGCAGAGGACAGATGTGCAGAGCAGAGGCATGCAGAGTGCTCAGCTTCCCTGGGAGACACGAGGCATCTCTAAGGGGCCACTATGGAAGCTGCATGTGTCCCTAGGAAGCAAATTAGCTCAGGCCAAGGGGCAGAGCCCTGGCTAGCTGGAAACAGCCTGCTCAGGTCTGGCTGACTGGACTGCAGCTGTGGGGGAGAGGCAGGAGTTGGGGCTGGAGCAGGTCTTGGAGGCTGCCCCCAGAGGGCCTGGCTGAGACACTTAGCCATTCTCAGTGGCAGTGGGACTCCTCCAAGGGCCTCTAAGGAGAACAGGAACTGGATTAGCTTTCTCCTAGGCTAAAAACACCTTTCCTGGGTCTGTTGGGGAGATGGAGAAATTCTACTGATCAGGGTCCCCCAAGGACGAGACCACTCAGGAGGTATGAATGGTCACTTCACGGAAGATGTGTCATCCTCAGGAATTTTCTCTCTTTATCAGTCTGCCCAACTTAGAAATCCTCAGCCTACCATGCCTCAGTCTCTCCCACCAGCAGCACTCCTGGCCCAGGTCCTCCCTCAGAACAAGGACCAGAAGATCAAGATTACCCTCCCCAAGGGAACAGCCAATGATGGGCCAGGGATAATACTTGGGACTAGGATTCACCAGTATGTAACAATCTCAGTTTCCAATCTGGGAAGTGGGGATAAAGTGAGTCTGGGAGACGAATGAGGGCCAGGGGATCTGTGACCTTCAATCTGACCTCTTGGTGGGCTCATACTTCCTGTCCCCCATTCCTTCATCCCTGAAATCAAGTGTGTTGTGGACAGAAGAATCAGAGAAATAAACTCAGCTACTGGGGCAGCAAAAAAGTCATAGTCACACACACCAGAAAATGCAGATTTGCATAAATGGCACCAATATGTCAAAGGTGAGTTGACCATTCTCGAACACTCTCCTTCACACACATACTTTCCACTAGGATACTCATTTTATTCCCTGGACAAACACTGCAAACATGTATGTCCCCTGAAGGAACAGGGTAAATGGAGTCACAGTCAAAATTGGTAGTCTGAGCTTCTATATAGCTCATGCTTGTTTAGTTAAATGAAAGTCTTCACTTTGTTGCTATCCCCAGAACCATTAAATAGTAACCGCACAACCATGTTGCCCATTAAATTAATTTACAGAGTTAAAGAAATGCCTTTGGAACCCCTCTTGTTAGACATCTGGCCCTTAAGTGCCACATAAAAACAATCATCAGGCTGGAGCTTGGTAAATTTTCCATGATGCTCATCTAATCTGCTTCATATATGTTCAAAATCAACACTGAGATTTGGGTTATGAAACCACCCTTAGAGGAGGGACTAGCTGGCTGGTGAGGGCAGAGAGCCCAAAGTCTGGGGAGTTCCTCTGCATGGTCAGACTTTTCACATCTGCCTGCTCCTTATGCAGGGCTCATAATTTTGGGTGCATTTGAATTCCCACCAAATCCCAGACTCTGAGCCCACGTTGTCTCACAGGCCCAAGGAAGAAGATGCTTGCTAGCCACGCAGAGCTGGATATGCAGGGAGCTGGAAATAAGGACTCTAGAGACTCCAGGCAGCATGCATCTAAGGACAAAGGAAGGGCTGGCATAGAATACGCTGCACGTGGCACTGGCCATGAAGTTGGCTGTGGTGGGCAGTAAAACTCAGTGGTCATAGATTGGACCATCTGGGGGCAGAGCTGTGAAATATGCAACTCTGGGTGGCAGTGGCCATGGACGGCTGCTGGCTTCTCCCCACTGACTGTTCCCGGGTCAGGGGTTTCTCAGACAATCAGACCACAGATCCCAGCTTCTCAGTTCAGCAGAATTAAAGGTCAGTCTGCCTTGTCCCCTCTCCACTGCATTCTCAGAGTGAATTCCTGCCTGTGAGAGGCCGTCTGCCTGGCAAACCCCTGACACTGTTCATGGTCTGGCTCAGAGCAGTTCTCAACTGTGCTAGTCGGGTGGGGAGGACCCCCTCAGTTGGCTCTCCCAGCCACCAGCAGCACCAGAGCCCCAGACACCCTCTGAATCAGGAGTCCCATTCAAAGCCTGATCCTAAGAGATAAGATGCTATCAGTTTCCTCCTCTGGCTGGTCCAGGAGACACATTTCCATAGAGCCCAACTGCAGAGGCCTCTGGCTCCCCAGCTCAGAGAGGCTGAGACTGATTTGAGCCATAAATCCCAGCTGGAAAAGGCTTCCTCCCGCCCTTTTCCCCCTCCTCCATTAGCTCTGCCCATCTATTTAACTTCCCGGGAAAGGAATAAAGAGAAATGAAAGCTCAGGCTGAGGCATCAATTAAGCAGAAACAGTGCATGCTCTTTAAAGAAAAAAAATGAATATTGATCTGAAGAAGAGGGAATCTATCTCAGGGGAATTCACCCTCCGGGCATCCTTTTAGGACAAGGCAGAACATGTGACCCAAGTTTAATGTGCACAAAATTCAAATTCTGGTTTAATGAAATTGTTTGGGAGCACTTGTCTTCCTAGAGGCTTGGGAACGACAGTTAATAAATTTAGCAACTTGGTTCTTATTTAAACATTTATTGCCAGGCATAATGATTCAGAATTATAAAATGTCAGAGTAGAAGGGGACCTTACAGGTAACAGTTCTGTGTAAGGACAGGGCATTTCAGGAGTCGAAATGGTGTGCTGTGCCTCCTCCCCGCTCAACCCTGTGAGACAGGATCTCCATCCTCATTTTTCAGATGAGGAAATTGGGGCTAAAAGAGATAAAGCAACTGTACCAGGTCACACAGCTCGTGAGTGGGGCCCTGGGATCCAACTGCAGCTCTTCTCGTGTTAATGACCACATTTGGAACAAAACATTATGCCACACTTGCTTTCCTAATATTTTTAAGTCAAATTCCACAAAACAAAATTGTTTCTGTTAAAGCCAGTGGGATTCAGAAGTAACATTATTTAATGCTTGCTTTTTATTGGTTTGTTTTTATTTGCTTTTGTTTTCTTTAATTTTTTTTTTCACCGCTGGGCTCAAACCCAGGGTCTTACATATGCTGGTCAAGTGTTCTACCACTGAACTAAACCCCAGCCCTTTATTTACTTTTTTTTTTCTTTTTGCAGTGCTAGGGATTGAACCCAGGGGTACTGAGCTATGTCCCCAGCCCTTTTTATTTGAGTCAGGGTCTCACTAAATTGCTCAGACTGGCCTTGAACTTGTGATCTTCCTGCCTTAGCCTCCCAAATTGCAAAGATTACAGGTGTGTTCCACCATGCCCGGCCCTTTATATGCTTTTAATAAAGTTTTTTTTTTTTTAATTTGCAAATAAAATGCTTGTGCCTTGTAATAACAAAATCATCTACTAAAAGCTTCCTCTGAGCTAAACAGTAGGCCTGATGATTGCCAGCTCATTCCATCTCCATGGTCACCCTCTCTGCAAGAGGGACAATTCTCCTTCCAACTAACAACTGACATGGAAACTGAGGCTCAAGAAGTTAAGTAAATTGCCCAAGTTCATAAAACTAGCCAGATGTTTGAACCCAGGCAGTTTGGCCATCCAGAGGTCATGTGCCAAGGACATGAAGTAGCCTCCCATCCTCACTGCAGGGGTCCTAGGCTCTAATCAAAGCAGAAGGACAAATGGGCTCTGGCTCATGACATTGCTGTCACTCTCCTGTCTACTCTTTGATAATGGTTGTTCTAGTTATGCACAAGTGTGTGTATGCAAGCTGGCTGCTGCCAGCTGTGCAAGTGTGTGAGACAGAGAAAGAGAGAGAGAGAGAGAGAGAGAGAGAGAGAGAGAGAGAGAGAGAGCATTTGCATCTATAAAGATGTGTAATGAACATTGGCATCTATAAAGCTTATGTGAATAAACAAATGTGTATTCCAGATGCCACCAAACTCAGAGCTGACTCCACAACATCCCAAAAGGAATTCAAAGAAACAATTGTCCATGTCCAGCAAAATGCCACACGCAAATCCCTTCAGCAGGAGGCCTCTCATGTAGGTCCCAAGCCAGTGGAAGTGATTTAAAACAGCACTTTGTAAACATGGCTGTGTTCTGAAAGGATAGTGACCCCTCCTGGTGGGCCACCCACTTCCATCCTACTGGCCAAGCAAACCCAGGCCTCAGAAGTGTTTGTACAGAGAGCCTCCTTCACAGACAGACAGCCCCTCAGGCAGAGGGTCCACCCCCACTCCCAGACACACCCTTACCCGGCAGTATTCGTCGATGGGCTTCAGCCTCTTCACAGCTACATCCCGGATGTGGCTTCTCCGGAAGAGGATCTTGCCTGGAAGAGAGACGCTCGTGAGCCAGACATTCTGGCTAAAGCCATCATAGGATCTTTTCATTTCCCTCCCCCTTGTCGAGGAAACAAGAGGAGTGGTCACCTCTCCTGGGGGGCAGGAGGCGATCAAGGCTGAGAGCCCAGGGCCTCTCCCTGGAGGCTGCCATCTTGGGCTTCAACGAACAACTTGGTCAAGTCACCTTGACTGGGTCTAATGGTAGGATCAATGCCTGACATGGGTGTGGCTTCTAAATGACCTCACAAATAAATATAAAGTATGGCCCAACCCACACGCTATGTTTTGTTTTCAGACCCATCCCTCCTTGAGAAATCGACATACATTTCTGCCAACTGGGCAGGAATTTCTATTCTTAGTGTAGGTGGGTGGCTATTTCCAGGGCGGGCACAAGCCATGGCTGCCCCAGTGTGACTGTTGCCTGGGCTTTCTGTACACACAGCCTCCAGCCATTCGGGCTGCTGCCAGCTGTGTTGGTACATCTTTCTACAGGTATGGACAAGGCTTACAGGAAGTGCCACCCGTCAGACCTTTCCAGCAGGTCCTTCTGCCCTGGCCACATTCAATCATGATAAATACATTGGTGCACAATCCTTTTCCAGACTGTTAAATTCAGAACCTTAACTCTGACAGTCAAGGTCTTATACAACTGACACTTCTGTGCCCAGCGGCCCAGTGGGCTAGGGCCAACGTCCTTTTTCAGAAAAGCTTCCTTGATGGTTGAGCTTTCTCTTTCCAGAACATCCATAATACGCCCATTCCTGGGGCACTGGCCATACTGTACTGTATTTTATAGCACTGGTGACCCATGGTAGGTCCAGCAAGCCCAGCACGTGGTGGAAGTGCTGACCTGGAGCTTCAACATGCATCTGTTGTCCCAGTCTGGGCAAGGCCACTTCCATTCTTAGCCCTTGGGATGCCAATGGAGCTAATCACATGCCAATGGCAAACGGTGCATGTGACTCAGCTTAGTAACCAGTTATTGGCCTAGGGATGGGCACCCCTGATACGGGCCAATGAGGGTAAGCCCTGAGACTTCCTTCTTCCACAGTTGCTAAGCCCCTGAATGAAAGGCTAGTGCCTCTAGTAGCCGAGTTTATTATTTCCTGAGAAGAAAACAAAATGAGAAAAAGGAATTGTGCCTATCACAGGTAGGTGCTTAATAATTGCTTCTTGAATGATTGAAAAATCAAAGGCAAGAAATGACCAGGGCCAGATTCCTTTGATATCATTTCAGCAGCTGGATATAGCTGTTCCTGGACCTCGGATCATCCCGCTACTTGTCACTTGTGTAAAGCAAAAAAAAAAAAAAAACTTTTTTATTTAAACTAGTTGGAGATAAAGTTTCATCACTTTATTTGAAGGGCTCCTAATTAAGATCATTCCCACTGCATGTGAACAAATATTCCACTGCATGTTAATCCACTCAAGCTTCTTCTGCCAAGGACCAAGTGAAGTACTAAGAAAGGCAATGACCTTAGTTCAGGCTGTTCGCATGGAAGCAGCCCTAGAAATAAGAATTTGAATCTAGTGGATTATGTGGGAGGCCATCCACGGAGGCATCATTAGGGGAGAGGGAGAATAAGGCAGAAGGTAGAGAGATCAAGAGTTATCTCCAAGGGCTGGAGCTCCGTTCTATTGGGCAACTCCAGGGGACACACCTCAGGGGCATCCCTGCAGAGGCTGGGGAGTCTGTGGAGGCTAGGGAGGCTGGGGAAGCTGGGGTAACCAGCCACCAACTTCCTGCTTGTCATTGAGGGCTTCTTTTGAGGGCATTAATTCTAGCATCTCTGGCTAAGTGTGCTCCCATGGGTGCTGGTACTTCTTATAAGGAGTCTGTGGCAGGCAGAAGGGAAAAGAGAGGACATGGAGACATGAAGCAATTGCTGCAACCATCCCTGATTTCCCTGTCACCACGTGACATGGCTCCTTGACCACTGAGCTGCACAACCAACCTGCTAATCCTGCTGGGAAGTGGCAGTGGAGCAGCAGCCCAGGAGGGCTAGAGCATGGGCTACCAGCACAGGCCCTGGCCGCTAGGAGCCTGCCATGCCACCATGGGCCTGAAGTATGGTGAGCCAGGGCTGAGGCAAACCAGGGCCCACTGACGGGTCACCCTGCAGCAGCCAGACTGGGCCTGGTGCAGAGGCCTGCTCCATCCAGTACGCAGTCCGGAACCTCCAAGCATCTACCATCAGATGACCTTAACCTCCCACTTCCAAACAAGCAGTGGAAAACCCAAGTGGGGCAGACCAGAATGGAGACTGCAGGTGCTAACCAACAGCACTGATACTTTCCCAAACCCTGATTAGCAGAAATTTGGACCAATAGCATTGACCCAAGTGCTATATAAACCTCTAGACTAGCACACGCAAGTGGCAACCTGCTATCAGATCCCCTCTCACCCGGTGGGAGCTCTGTTTCTATTCACACTTGAATAAATCCTGGTCAGACAAGAACCCAGAAAGAAGTTGGTGGTGAGCTGCTGGGGCCTGCTGCATCACTGGAAGGCCTAGCCTGCCATAAAGAACTGTAACATATCACTCAATGGTAGTGGAAAATAAATGGGCTAACGGGCCTTCTCAGCTGTAGAGGCCTGTAGCTTATGCAGACCCCACCTGAAGAAGCAGAGAAACTCTGGTTTCCACAGTACTGGTAACAAGCCTTGCGTAGGTCAGACAGTGGAACCCATAAGCATGTCACAGCATGTGTGACTTGCTTCCTGCTTGAAGCCTTTGGTTTTCCATTCAAAGTCTGGCCTCCAGCTCAGGCTCTGTGTGCCCCACATGTTCCACCTGGCAGGGGCCTTGGAATAGAGCCGATGCTCAGTAAGTGCACACTGGCTCACTTCCTGCTTGGGCCTCTTCCCGAGCTCTCCTTCCTCTGGGCTCTCTAGAGTCAGTGCACAGGTTATCTGTGTAGATGGCACCATGTCACCAAGACAAAGCACTCTGCCACATGCTCCTTTGGAAAGGAGATAAAAGGTGATGTCTCAAGACACTGGTGATGGCTGCTTTTCATAGGGGAAGATGTCACAGACCTGGTATTCCTTGCCTCTTTGCCTCCTGCTCTTTTTTGGTTTCCTGTTGCTTTACTGCCCACGTGCCGCAGAGCCTGTGTGTGCAGCTATGGGGACACTGTGAACATAAGCATGTGGCCTGAGCAGACCTGCTCTCTGGACTGACAAAATGACAGGCAGCCAGGACTAGCCTTCCAACCGAGTCAGCTGTCCGTCAGGAGCTGGAGGTGGCCCAGACCCAGCTGACACCAGTCATCGAGGGGTATGAAGGAGCATCTGAGGACCGGAGGAAACCACAGGGGAGGAAGCCTCATCCTCATCCCACCCAAAGTCAAAAAGGAAAGGAGGGAGATGGGGAGACACACTGGGTCCCCCTCCCAGCCCCCACCCCAAAGCTGGTCGCACCCCTAGATGAGCCTTGTATCCTGAAGAAGTAGATGTTGCTCTTTATTTAACAGCAGAGACAGATCCAAAAAACAGGGAAGGAACACTCAGGCCCCCAGAAGAGAGGGATGGGCAAGGTGGGCAGGAGGCAGGAGGCTCCCCTTGACTCCTTGTCACGCTGGCCCTGGAGCATGGGACCCCTTTGCCCTTTGCATCTACTCATGCAAGCAAGGCCACCTTGCCACCAGCATGTCCAGTCCCCTCAACAAGCTCATGGTCTGCTGCTTGGGTGTGAAGTCGGAGGAGAATTTTTGCACAAGCCAAATCCCCATGTGTGTTTCGGGTCCCCACTGGACTACCCTCTTTGCTGCCGAAACCCTGACAGGAGCAACACTTCCTTCTCTTGGGGCTTTGGCACAGTCAGCCAGTGGGGAATGAGGGAGGGAGGGAGGAAGGGGGAGGGATTCCACGGTCTTTACTTCTCTGGAGGAATCCAAACCACACTCTGAAAGCCGAACGGGTGACCATATTAAAAGGGAGAGAGAAAAAGGGGGTGGAGGAAAATCCCCATTAAGGAAACCGAGACCACAGGGCAGTAAAGGCCTCTTGTAAATGTAATTCAGCCTCTTTATGGCGGCGCTCTGCTTCTGCCAGAGTCTTCAAAGCCCTGCGGATGCTGCCCCAGAAATCTGATAAGAATCATAAGGCAGATCACACGTGGCCTGAAACAGACCCGGCTCAGCCTTAAATAGACTTAACTTGCTCCTGAAAGTAGAGAAAGAAAGCTGGAGCCTGCAGTCTGCAGGCATGCCTGCCACTCAGGGCCAGGCGTGGACGGAACAGGCGGCCCTGGGCAAGGGGCCTGGGTCCAAGTCCTGCCTGTGCATGTTCCACCAACAAGCTGGCACCCAGGGGTGCAGCCTCCCGTGGCTGTGTGGCTGTCTGGTACTTTTACTAGGTCCATCTTGTACAGGAGGAGATGGCAGCTCAGAGAGATGGCTGAGTTGGGATTTCACCTCGGGGTTTTGAGCTTGGAGAATGAGGGTAAGAGTGTTGGCAATGAATCCAGAGGGTTCTATGGGCTCAGGCCATATAAGGTCTTTCGAACCATGATGTGAGGACTCTGGGTTTCACCCGTGTGTGAGGGAAGATGAGAGCAGTTAACCCCCTGGGCCAACCACAGCCTCTAGGTACAAAGTGAAATCTATGGTCCTCCATGAGAATCTGGGGGTCAGATTCTGCAACCATCCCTGATTTCCCTGGAAGAGCAGAAGCACAGCACAGACAGGCCCACTCCAGCTACGAAGAGTTCGGAAGCCACCTCCACGGACTAGGTGCATGTTCTACAAACAAGCTAGCACCCAGGTGTGCAGGGGCCATGGGGCACACTGGCTGCAGGGGTGATGAGGAACCCCTTGTGGCCTGAACATGCTGATCTATTCCCGGTAGCCTCTCCTCGTCAAGATACACAGTGTCAGCCAGGCATGGTGGTGCACACCTGTAGCCCCAGCTGCTCAGGACACTGAGGCAGGAGGATGGCTTGAGCCCGGACATTCTAGGCTAGGCTGGTCAACATAGCAAGACCCTATCTCAAGAACAAAAGAAAGAAAGGGAAAAAGGGAAGGAAGATTGGGAAAGAGGGAGGAAGGAAGGAGATATGCCTGTCTATGCCAACATGTTTAACTCCCTCTTCCCTGCTTTTTTAAAAATTTTATTTTATAATCATCTGGAATCATTATTCAAAGACATCCATCTGTCCAATCACCCACCCAGCACTGTCTTGGTGGGACCTGCTGTGCTGGGCTTGCTCAAAGCCCTGCAGTGAACGTGACAGACAGACGGACGAGGCCTTGCTCTCAAGGACCTCACATGCTGTTTGGGAAGGAGGGGCAATATATATTTTTCATACCAAGTAAGTAGTTTGGTAAGATGTATAGGTCTCCCCCAGCCTCTACAGAGGGAATAAAAATAGGTGTCTGGGGGAGAATTCAGATTGGTAGGGAAGTGTCTCAGAGGTTCAATGGAAATTCTTTTGGGTACAAGGGATTGAATACAGGTGTGCTCTACCCTTGGGCTATATCCCCAGTCCTTTTTATTTTTTATTTTAAGAGAGGGCTTTGCTAAGATGCCCAGGCTGGCCTTGAACTTGCAATCCGCCTGCCTTGATCTCCTGAGTAGTTGGGATTACAGGTGAGCACTGCCATACCTGGTCAGTGAAAATTTCAAGGAGGAGACATTTGTGCAAAGCTCTGGGGCAAGAGAACTTGGTCAGAGGAAGTCACAACAGCAAAGTCCCTGAGGCAGGAAGAACTGAATATGTTGGAAGACAGAAAAGAATCTAGAGAGTAGCCTGTGAGCCACAAAAAAGGGAGCGGTTCTATTCCAAGTGCCCTGGGAACCCTTCCCATCCTTGGTTAAGGCTCGGGTTCTATGCTGCCTGCTCTGCAAAGCTTCCTTGAATGCCCATTACCCCTGTGCCAACCTCCCAGTCCCTCGCAATCACCCATGTTGTCCTCTCTCCCTTGCTATCCTGGAGAATGTCGGGAATATCTCTCCATAGGAATATCCAATTAAGAGGTCCCCCTGATTTATAGCCACAGTGTCAGCAGTCCCCAGGCTTGGGGAGGGCCAGCTCTCCCAGGTGCCTCTCAATCCTCTCTCCTCAGTACTGCCTGAGAGCCTGGAGGGTCAGAATCAGAGGAGACCACAGAAAGGCCCAGAGGCCCACAGCTGCAGAGTCCAGCAGCCTTGCTCCTCAGGAACGGCATTCCTGCCCTTCTCATGGGGGTCTGAGGACAAAGGAAAGGGGAGCATACAGGCCTCCTAGGGCTGTTGTAACAAACTGTCACCAACTTAGTGCCTTAAAACAATAGGGATTTATTCTCTCTGAGTTCTGGAGGCCTGAGATCTGAAGTCCAGGGTCAGCAGGGCCAAGGTGCCTCTGAAGGCTACAGAGGCCTGGCCCTTTGGCTTTTTGGTGGTGCCAACATTCCTTGGCTTGTGGTGCATCACTCCAGTCTGCCTCCACCCACACCTGGCCTTTCCTTTCTCTGTCTCAAATCTCCATCTGCCTTTCCTCATTTTGACACTGGTCACTATGATCCTAAATCTAGGATGATCTCACCTTGAGACCCTTGACTTAATCACATCTGCAAAGACTCTATTACCAAAGAAGGTCCTAGTCACAAGTTCCTGGGGTCAGGACTTGGACATTTCTTTGGGGTCGTCATTCGACCCACTGCAGGAGGTTATGGGAGAGAACACAGAGCCGTCCGGTTGCCTGCCAGTCTCTATCCCTAGCTGACTGCCATCGCCTGAGGGCAGGTACAATCTTCTATCCTCCTTGTGCCCCTGGTGATACCTGGCCTGGCCCTGGGTACAATGAACATAGGAGCTGTCTGATTGTCTCCAGGAGGACAGGGAAGTTTCTGGGTCAGGGACAGCGTGCACCAGGCTCCCTGGGGCCCAAGAGGGGTGAGGTAAGCTGGGAGGATCTAGTGCTAAGTGGCTGAGTGAAGCGGGCGGGGGTGCCCTCTCTGGCTGTGCTGGCCAATGTGGCACCCAAGAGACAAAAGACACATTTCCCAGACAAAGTACAAGAAAGATGTGATGGTCATAGAGGGACCCTCTCCTTAAGGGAGAACACAGGCAATGCTTGGGCGGGGGCGGGTAGTTAAGTATCCTGCCCCCCCCCACACACACACACTCTGCCTAAAGACGTGACCTGGGTCCCTGTGGGAAGTGGGCCAGGCCAGCCATGAGCTTGTGTCCAGTTGCCCTCAGAGGGTGCCTCTGACAACGTGTTTGCTGACCAACTGCTGGAGTGGAGCTCTGACATAGGAAGGACCCTAGGGCAGAGGAGGGCAAAGAGAACATATTGCAAGAATCTGCTGATGGTTCCTCCTTCACTGTGAAAAACAAAACAAACAAGCCCTCCATTCTGTTTGATTTCAGAGAGGCTGGTATTAGCCCCCAGTCCACAAGGAAACCAAGTTGGTACGATTCAGAATCATCCTAGGACTTTTTTTAAAAAAAAAATACCTTTTTTTAAGTCGTAGATGGACACAATAACTTAATTTTATTTATTTATTTTTATGTGGTGCTGAGGATCGAACCCAGGGCCTCACACATGCTAGGTGAGTGCTCTACCGCTGAGCCACGACCCCAGCCCCTTATCCTGACACTTGTGATGGTCTAAAGCAAGCAGCCAAAAGTAGGGGGTGCTGTGGGCCCTAAGAATATCCTACTGTAAAAACAAGCCTACAATCCACAGCCTACCTTTTGGATACCTGAGATAACAGAATTAGAATTTATTTTCTTTGATTTAAGACTTGGTTACAATATGTAAACCTCTCCGTGGAGAATGGCACAGTGAGCCTCTAGCAACCAGTCACACCTGAGTATGAATAAGCATCAGTTTCTCACTGGACCAATAGGTCTAGTTAGGGGAGAGGACAGAGACGTTGACAGAGGTGCATGGGAAGCCGGAGAAGACTGGAGAAGGTGGAGTCAGCCTTTTCTGGCTTCCTGCAAGATGCTTCTGCTACTTCCTGGTTGTGTGGCCTCCCAGTGTTCACCTGGGTTAGCCCTGCCTTGCTACGGCCTGAGTGGCAGGTGGGCAGGCCCATGTTTATCTTGTTGATGCTGCCACCTCTGACCTTCTGCAGCGGGGACCGCAGGCCCTGTGCTCCCTGGAAGGCTGCTGTCAGCCCTGGTGCAGCTGAGCTGGCGTACCCCCCACCTGCAGCCTCACACCTGGCTCGGGCTGCACCCCTAATCCTGCTTCTCCCCTGCAGCGCCCGGCCTGGCTTCCCTTCACTTGGGCTGAGGTGAGGCCTTGAAGCAGTCGCAGGTTCTGGAAGGAGGAGATTCTGTCAGCAGCCCCAGGCCCCGACTCCATGCTGAGTTCTGACCCACGATTCTCTGTCTTCTAGAATCACGTCAAGACCTTGCTTCTGGCTTGAAGTATCAGGCCTCCATGTGCCTCTGCTCCCTTGCTACAGCAGCTACTCACCCATTAACTGTAAGCCCCAGGCTTCTAGGGAGCATCTTTTTTTTTTTTGTATCTCTTGTCACCAGCTGGGGGATATCCACCCGAGAATAAAGTCAACAGAAAAGAAAGTAAAGCTGAGAGCTTGAGAGACATGATATTTGGCCACCTAGATCCAGCCATGCCTGATGACATTACTCCTGATTTTTCGGTATGTGAACCAATACATCCCTCCCTTCTTTTAAAGGCACAGTGAGATGGGTCTATTTCTTGTTACCAGGAGAATCCTGATGAGTACTCTGCCTCTTACTATTGTATGACATGGGACAAGTTAAAACCTACTTGAGCCTCAGTTTCATCAAGCTGCAAAATGGGGACCATATGCCTGACCATATGCCTAAAGGATTATTGTCAGCAATCAGTGAACTAGATATAAGCACATTTACCACAGATCCCAGTCCATGATAAACGCTGAACACATGGGATCTTACAGTCAATGATTCCAGGTCAAGGAGGTGGGGCGTGGGAGGGTGTGGGTACAACCTGGCTCTGCCTGTCTCTTTGCTGGCACATGGAAGCCAAGCACTGTAAGCATTTCCCAGGCACCCAGTCTGTCCACCTGGGTCACTCTCCCAAGACCAGACCCCTCCCACACACCCCTGCAGCAGCCTGTCCTGAATCTTCTTCCCCCATCAATGTGCGACGTCTCCCCCACCAGCCCTCCCTGCTCCTCTGAGGGTTGCTTCTCCACGGGCCCAGTTCAAACGGCAGAGAACATAACAATGACAGCAGTGATTCACTTCCCGCCCCACCTTGGGATGGCCCTGGGTGACTCACACAGGTGAGTGTCCCCCCTCCAGCACTCCTGCCACTCTCCCACACATTCAAGGAAACAGAAATGGCAAAAATCCCCTGGGATTCCCCACGGAGGGAAACCATAACTTCCTCACCTCTGTGTGCTTGACAGCGAACACCAGCACATCCAGGAGGGGAAAAGGAGCCCCTGAATTCTGGCCTGGGGTTCCCATACTCAGCGCCCAGAGCCAGGCTATGGGGAACAAATCTTCTTTCCCTCAGCCAGGGCTGAGCGCCTGGGTGCCAGCGTCCCGCCATTCTGGACTGATTCTGCCACCCCATCCCATGTGCTTCTCTACTCTCGATCCAGTGGGAACGCTCAATAAAACTGAAATCTAGGGCCATGCAGTTGGAGGCAGCAGAGCTAGTATGGAGTGTGGTGCTGATAGGCACAGGCTGGACACCACCGCGTCCCTGGCACATGTCCATCCTGAGCAGCAATCTTCTCTCATTCCCAAGGGATTTCGGGGCTGGATTATGGCTTAGAACCAGCACGTGGCACACAGCGCCTGGCACACAGGACTGTCGATGCACAGAAATGTGGGGCAAGTCACTGGATATCAGGTCAGTGGCCCGTGAGTCCTCCAGTGACCTTCTGTCAGTCTTGAATCTTGATCCTGTCTCTGGCCTCACTCCCAATCCACGTTCACCCAGCAGCCAGAATTAGATTCTTCAAATGTAACCCTGGCCTAAAGCTTCCAGCCACTACACGGGGCATGGAGATAAAGCCTAGACTCCTTCCTATGGCCTAGGAGGCTGTGCAGATCAGGCTCACGCTGCCCCTCCAAGCTCGTCTCCCCTCACTGCACCCTGGTGCGTCCATGCCACAACCTGCCCACTGCCCCACCCCAAGCTTGTGTGCACAGCGTCCCTTTCCCAGAACCCCGCTCCACGGCCCTTTGTGTATTAATGCCTTCCAGCCTTCAGATGGCATTATAAATGTCACCTCATCAGGAAGGCCTTGGCAGGCCACTCAGAACACAAAAGGCCTCTCCCCACTTCTCCAGGCCCGGACGGTATCCTTCTCAGAGTAGCCACCATTTGTGATGATCTTACTGACGCACTCTTCATGTGATTCCCTCAGTACAGAGCACAAGCTCATGTAGACAGTGGTGCTCATACTTTTAGGGCCCAGCACAAGGCCCTGTGCACAGCAGGCAACTGACATGTGCTGAACAGGCCAAGGAGTGTGTGTGTCTGGCCATCTCCCTCTGACCCAGCTCCGTTTATTCGTGAGTGTGCACACGCACAATCTGAGGGTACCAGCAAATGTGGCTCACCCCCACACCCCCCCACGGGCTGCCCTTTAGAGCTGGGCTGGGGCTGTGGTGAGGGGTGGACTCGCCCTCCAGGACCCAGACAGAGTGGGGCCAGAGAGTGTGGTTAGCTGCGAGGCCGGCACCGGGGCCAAGCTGTCCCTGCTCTGTACGGGCGTGGGTGTAGCGGGCGTGGTGGGCAGAGGCTCAGTACCCTCCCTGTGGGAGTGCAGGAATAAAAGGCCCATTCAGCCTGGCAGCCTCAGCTCCTCCCCTGCAGGGGAGCTGCCCTCAGGAAAGAGGACGGTGGGATGCTGGGCAGAGCTCCCTGGCAGCCTCTCCCTGTGGCATGGCCCACAGTGGGGAGGGTGGGGCTGGGCCTGAGCATGGAGATGTGATAGAAAGGCCCAGGCTTCTGAATGAGACGCCCTGGGGCAGGCAGACTAGACTCCAGGCCCAGGGATGCTTGCTCACTTGGATGCTTGAAAGCACAGGAAAATCCCCAGCAGGCAGAGGCTCACTGGAAAAAGGCCACAGGCTTGACCGTGCCAGTAGAGGGGTTTGCCTGGCTTGCTTGAGATGGACACCTTGAGCCTTGGCCCTGTGGGCAGAATTGAGCTCAGACAGATGACCCTATTCAACAACCTCCCACCAACCATAGAACCACTTTCTGTGGTTCTATCTCCTACCCCTGCAACGATGTGATGATAATATTAAGAAAGCAGTAACGTGCACTGAGCACTTGACCTTGCAGTAAGCGCTGTGCATGAACTTCATATTTATTACAGTATTGGATCTTCATAATAACCTTTGATCTGGCTACGAGGTGTGGTTGTTATTTCTACTTTACAAACGGGTAAACTGAAGGTCAGGAAAGCTGAGTGACCTGCTGAAGGTCACACAGCTGTTAAGTGGTAGAGCTGGGATTTGAAGACTGAAGGTGCCTACATTCTTAATTCTTTTGCTATGTTTCTCTTTTCCTTGTGCCAAGGGCTGTGTATCCCCTTGGTCTACCTTCATCAGGAGGCACATCTCAACCCACCTGGACCCCATGCATAGGGTCAGCAGGCATCATTTATTCTGTCCCTCTCAAATGCCAGGTATTACACAGAGACTTGGATGTGATGGTGATCAATACTGACACAGTCCCTGCTGTCACAGAGGACACAGGATGTGTGGGCACTGTGCTGCAATGTATGAGTTATCATGGGGACATGCGGGAGGGTGACAGTTCTGAAGAAGTGGCAGGAAACAGCCAAAGAGACATGGGAAGAATATTCCAGGAAGGGGAGGAGCCTTAGCAAAGGCCAGAAACCAGGCGCATGTGAGAAGATGAAGTTTGGTATGGTTGGAGAGAGGGGTGCATGTGGGGGGATGCTGCGGTGTTACAGGGTGTGGGTCATGAGTGGTGCAAGAAGAGACTGAGCAGGTGACAGGATTTGACCACAGAAGCCACACAGAGCAACGTGAAGCCACTAAAACTGCATATTCAGAAACACCCAAGCTCCTGGACCTTCAAGGCCAAGGACCACAATTTCTACCTAAAAGGATGCAAGCACCCTCAGACCCAACCCATGTCCTTCTTTCTCATGTCTTAAGCTTGGGGGTCAGGAGCTGGGGGAGCAGCTCCAGCCTGGTCACTGGCTGGGGTCACACAACACAACTCAGCCTGTGGTCTCGCCAATGTCTATACAGCCCAGGTGGATGGTGGGGGTGAAAACCAGGAGACCCCACAGGCAATCACATCCAGGCCCTTATTCCTGAGGTCAAAGCTGAGCTCAGACAAGGCCATGCCTTGCCCCACTGGACATAGCAAGTTAGTGGTCAGCTTGAACTCAGAAGGCCATTTGGGCTGGCAGCCCGGTTCTGGGGTGGACACTGCAGCTTCTGCACTTATAGGTCATGCTATCTAGGGTCTCCAACTTGGCTATCTTTCTTGCCTCCAAATTCTACCCCAATCCAAACCCAACGACAAGAGTTGCCACCTACTGGCTTTATTAGATAACTGAGGAACTTATGGAGATTGCATCCAAGATGGCCCCGGTGACCATTTCCCTCCTAGCCTGAAAAGGCTCACCTCTGTAACCAACGATGGCATGACTTCTAAAAGACCGCAAGGGAAGATAAACTGTGTTATAAGGACACTCAAGCAGCCCTAAGGAGAGGACTATGTGGCAAGGAACTAAGCCTTCTGCTGACACAGCACCAACCTGCCAGCCACATAAGCGAACCATCCTACAAGAGAGCCACCAACTCCAGTCAAGCAAACGCTTGGACTACACACCTCATGAGAGATTCAGTCAAACCCATCAGGTTAAGCAGTGCCTGAGTTCCCGCCTACAGAAACTATGAGAAATTCAAGAGAGTAATTTTATATAGGTAACTAAAATGCAGGGCCTAGCAGTGCTCATGGGAAGGTGAGGGCCCCTGGTTGGCCTTAATCAGAGATATTTTAGAGAGTTGGCTGCAAATACAGATCCTTGGATTTGCCCAGATTCCCTAAATTAGAATATAAGAAAACATGGGCAGGGTGAGAGTCTTCATTTTTAACAAGGCCACGACAAATTCTCACATACTTTGAAGCCAAGAATTACTACCCTCATCTAAACCCCACTCGAGATCTAGAGAGGCCCGGAGTGCTCTCTGGGATGACCCTACAGAAACTGAGGCAGCCTGGCCCTGGAATCCACTTCTGACTCTTGGCTCAGTGCTCCATCTTCCTTGCTTACCCATATTGCTTGTTTGAGAGGTAAGGGCTTTCTTGTCTTTGTTTCTCTTATTTATGTTTTAAATATTTGCCTGGGAACAACTTTGTCAGCACTACCCATGTGGGCCTCCTACTAAGAAGGATGGGTGCTGTGTCTCGCAGAGAGGTGGATGCTGCTGTGGAGCAAAGCTCCAGAAGGTATTTGTTCTACCTTTCTACCTCCCAAGATGTCTCAGCTCCAGCCTTTCTCCCAGACCAAGAAAATGCAGTGTCTGCAAAGCAGAGGTAAGGAATGAGGGAGTCTATGTCAACGCCTGCCAAACCTTCACCCTGGTAGGTAAGAATAATCCCACTTTCATTTGCATAGTATTTGTGGCTTAGGAGAATCCATGCATGGCCAATTGAATTACCTCTGCCGACTGCAAGACAGGGAAGTCTGGTACCCATTCAGTCATGCTTGCTATATACTGGTTGAGCATCTGTAATGTGCCAGGTAATATTCTAGGCACAGGGGATAAATAGATATGTTGGGGATGTCCCCAAGTCACACACTGCTGGACTGAATACCAGGTCTGAGTGCAGGCAGCATTACCTAGCTCCACTATATGTGTCTGCTCACCAAGAAGGCTTAGCAAGAGAGGGGTGCAAGGGCAGCAGACAAGGAGTGTGCTGCTAGAGCCCAGAAAGACAGAGGGTTTTTCCAGGCCCCACTGGCAAGTTAGAAGCATCCCAAGAGACACCAAAGCAACTGACTAATGCTCACGCATGTCCAGACCTTCCTGATTTGTGACTGCCTGCTGCCCTGCCACGATTCATGCCTCCAGACATTTGGGGGCATTAGTATTTATAGACCAAGTTTCTATTTATATCTTCACTGAATTCCTGCTAACCCTAGCTGCTTCCCCCCACCCCAAAAATTAGAGAGTGGAGGATAAGAACTCTTTTTTCACCAAGTAAGTGAAGGGCAAAGGTGAAGGTCAAAGTCTTGGCTATGTGTGCACTCTTTCAGCAGGAGCCCTTCACAGGGAAACATTCAAGACAAGGGGGCTTTCTATGCCTTCCAAAGGAAATGGGGGTGGGGTGGGGTGGGGAAAGGGAGGTGGGGAAGGGCACAATGCTGGCCTTATACAGAGGCAGCCACATTCTGCCTATATGGTGGGATTTGAGGCAGGCCTAGAAGACCTCTGCTTCCTTGAAATGTTTTTTCCCTTTTGCATAATATTCCATCACTTAGGCAGTGATGATCCTTTGTTCTTAATAGCTTTTAAATCCCAAAAATATTGCCACTATAAGAAAACCCAGACAGTATCAAGTCCATTGTATTTCACAGATGGGGAAACTCAGGCTGTGATCTGTCCTCCTTACAGGAGAATCTGAATCAATAAGTGGAATCCTATTACACTGTGCAGGAGACCATCTCAGTGTTGTTGGAGGAAGTGCTGTTGGGCACAGCAAAAGTAACTGGGGAGAGCAAAGCAGGCCCAGAAATCCTCCCTCACCAAGTTTTAGGAATAAATAAGTACAGCTATGGGTCATAGTTCTGTTGGCACCTCAAATTGAAACTTTTAGGTTTGTATCACACAGAAAATCAAAAGTAGGGTTTCTGTCTTCCTCATTTTTAGTCTCTGTTGAATCAAGGTTTGTCACTGCTTGGCTGCTTTCCAAAGCTAGCTGGCCAGATGTCTATTTCCTTCTGGGCATTATGCCTGCAATTCCAGAGCTGGCCACTAGGTGGTGGGATCAGGTAGAATGAATGAAAGGTAACAGGAAATACTGTAAACTAGACGAGACTTTTACTGTTGGAATGTGACTCTATTAAGAAAAAAACAACATTGATCATCCTCTAACTGATATATTTTTAAAATACAAAACTTGAAACAAGCACTAAGAACTGCAAACACCTTTGTATAGGGAACACTCCATCATTTTACACCAAATTTCAACTGATTAGTTTCCAAGTAGTACATCTCAGGTCTGTCCCACACCAAGGACTTCCAGGGCACACAAAGCAGTGGTCAAAAGCTTGATCTTGGAAGTAGAGGGGCCTGAGTTTGAAGCCAGCTCCACCTCTTACTGACTGAGTAGCCTTGAGTAAGTCACCTGTAAGTCTTCATCTGTCAAGCAGATTTGTTGTCATTCAGTTAGATAATATAAGCACACGGATTACTTTGCACAATCTCTGGGAAACATATATGTTTAGTAAATAGTAGCCATCATCCTCTGGCAGAAAATTCTCCCATTTATAATCATTTAACCTGTCTCAATTTCCAGGCCTTATTTGCATTTCCTCAGGAGGCTCTGTAACTTCTCCCCTACCACCAGTTCCACCAAATGTTACCTCTGGGCCGCTGGGCTCCTGTTGAGAACAGTTGTTCTCTTCTCCCTCTGCGGGAACAAGCCTTTCCAATAAGCAAGAACAGCCCTGCCAGCCACTAGGTCTCATGTAAGCCATCCTCACCAACTCCCAACCATTAAACTTGTAAATCCATCTTTCAGAACACAAGCCAGAGGCCAGGAGTGTGACCTGGCCATCACCAGCCACTCCCTAGACTCAGCTCTTTTCCTGTAACTCCCTTTTTAATTAATTAATTCATTCATTCTTTTTGTTTTTTAAATAGTGTGTGTGTGTGTGTGTGTGTGTGTGTGTGGGTGGGTGAGAGAGAGAGAGAGAGAGAGAGAGAATCTTAATATTTATTTTTTTTTTTAGTTTTTGGCGGACAACATCTTTGTTTGTATGTGGTGCTGAGGATCGAACCTGGGCCGCACGCATGCCAGGCGAGCGCGCTACCGCTTGAGCCACATCCCCAGCCCTCATTCATTCATTCATTCTTTATTTTTACTTTTATTTTTTTGGTACTAGGGATTGAACTCAGGGATGCTTTACCACTGAACTATATCCCCAGCCCTTTTATTTTTTATTATTTTTTTTGTAGTCGTAGATGGACAGAATGCCTTTATTTTATTTGTTTATTTTTATGTGGTGCTGAGGATCAAACCCAGTGCCTCATACAGGCTAGGTAAGCGCTCTGCCGCTAAGCTAGAGCCCCAGCCCTTACTTTTTATTTTGAGAAAAGGTCTGTCTTGCTAAGTTGCTGAGAGGCTCACTAAATTGCTGAGGTTGACCTCAAACCTGCAATCCTCATGCCTCAGCCTCCCGAGTCACTGGGATTATAGGAGTGCACCCACTGTTCCCAGTTCTGTGACTCTCTTATTCTAAAGTTCAGGTTTGCAATAATTATTTTATCTAGATAAGCAAAAGAGTCTTCCTTTAAAAAGTCTCCTTCTAAAAAACAAACAACAAAAGAGTCAGCATCCCTTATTAAAAATAAATAAAATAAAATCTTACTTTTCTGTCTTAATCTCTCTGACCAAGTCTCCTCAGAAGAGACCCCCTCTTTCCTAACAGTCCAGCATAACTAGCTATATAGGTTGTAGATATTCTCATGCCATGTTATCTTCAAAACCAGAGGCCAGTCACTCCCATCTCCAAAAGAGACTTCTAAAATGAAATCAGCAATCTCCTTGGCCCCAAACTTCACCGTCTTGGAAGGGAAGGGAGAGACAATGTTCTGACTCGCATCTGATGAAAGTGTTTAGCTGGGCCTGAATATCCTCCTGCTTAGTCTAGTGATGGGAATCCAGGATCGTGCTGTTGCTTATGGCTTCATGCCACAGGATATAGGACCCCAGAAACAACTGGGCAGCTGTATAAAGATGTGAGGCCACAGCGCCACGCTCGCCAACTGCATGAAGCCTTGTCTCCCAGTGCCCCTCTATTTCAAGTCGGAAATGAAGTTGTCATCCCAGGTTCAGTGGTTTATATTATGTGAATGAACTGAACAAAACCAAACACCAAGAACTTCCTAAAGACAGGGCAGACAGCCTACTGGAGGGCTCCGATGAACCTTAAAACAGTGCTTCTCAAATGACTGGGCTCTTGTTAAAATGCAGACTGTGACTCAGCAGGTCTGGGGTGGGTCCAAGACTGCATTTCTAACAAGCTCCCAGATGTTGCTTGAGCTGCAGATCTGCAGACCTGTGTGTGTGTGTGGTGGTGGGGGGGGGGGGGGCGCGGACAGAGAAAGAGAGAAAGACAGACTTGGGATTGAACCCAGGTTATTTTGCTACAGGTTGCTAAATTGCCCAGTCTGGCCTTGAACTTGCAATCCTCCTAGCTCAGCCTACAGGAGTGCGCCACCACCCAGCTCGCAGAACACATTTTGAGCTACAAACCTTCAAACACCCAAGCCTGTGAATCCTTGTTTCTGCAGAGAGCCCTTGTTCCTGGAAAGGATTCCAGGAGGCTGCCTTTCAACTATCCCTGAGAGACAGCTCACCACTTTGGTGGAATCCAATATTAATAATCACGATCACCATCATGTAGTGAGCACTTACTGAGTGTTTCACAGGTGACATTTCATTCGAGATCTCAGTCGCCCTGGGAAGTGTTTCCTAGATGAGGGTTATGAAAGAGGTACAAGGATTCTGAGAACTGGCCCAGTGTCACACAGCTCAGAAGAGGAAGAGGCCAAGTTGCGATTTGAACCCAGGTCTGTCTTGCTTTTAGGCTTCTAGTGCTGAAATACCGGAAAGTACTTCCCATTTCCACCCCAGGAAAAGTAGTGTTGGAGTCAGACAAGGACCACCAAGAAGAAGGCTCAGATCTGTTTGAGCCCAGAGCCAGCACAGTTCCCCTCCATGGCTCGCAAAGCCCAGAGCTGCACTAGCTCTTAGGCAACACAGCTCTGGAAACTCACCGAACCTGCTCGTCTCCCCAAGATCTTCCCAAACCCACTCTCACTGAGGTGAAATCTGGCTCCCGGTGTACCGGCCTGGGGAGAAACGACATGGCCTCCTCCCCTTCCCTTGGCTGCTGAGGCCTGCGGGGTGTGGCCTCTACCCAGGGCAGACTTGCCAGGCACCCTCGCCCTCCCCTTTGCTTCCTCCTCTGCCTCCTTAAGGTGCATTCAGGTGAAGAGCCTCCATCTTCAGGCCATGCCAGTCTCCTCAGGCCACCTGTGGTCTGGCAGCCTGGCAGTCTGGCACCCCGGAGCCTCTTTGGTGGACTCGGTCCTGGGCACTGTGGAGGTACAGGAGGAGGAGTTGTTTTCTGGGCCGGAGATGGATGGACTGCTGGACAGACGGACTGCTGGACACCCTGGATGAATGCTGCATGAGCTCCTATGCTCTGGGAGACTCTGAGAGTCAGCTCAGGCCCTGCCAGGGAAGAGCTCTGGCTAGAGCTCTATCCTTGGGCCTGGGTCCAGTCAGGGTGACCTTGGAGAGCAGTGGGGGGTCTGGCCAGGAACCCTGTAGAGATTTGTCATCAGTGCCCCTCACATCCTCAGTGTGTGTGGGATGAGCTCCCTCTCAATGGACCTCAGTGTTCCCTCTACTACCACCACCACCCCTGTGTCCTCCTTGCCCCCACAAAACCTGGGTCCAAAACCAGAGTGCCGAGAGCCTGGAGGCTCCTCGGAGGGAGGCTGCCCACCACAGGGCACCTTTCAAATGCTCTAAAGGCCTTAGTTATCTCAGGCAAGAGGAAGGAAGCCATTTCCTTTTGCCCTAGGGATGAAATCCATAGGGGATGGGTGCTGCGTGGAGACGTTAGTTCTGCATCTTGGCCACAGCTGCCCCGACAGGTCTGTGGGCATCATCGTTCTTGACCCCTCCCTCACCCCACCTCCAATCCATCAGCACAACCCCTTGGATGTTCCTCGAAGATAAATGGCAGATCTACTTACTTCTCTCACACCATGGCCAGCCTAGGCCAAGCCACCTTTAGTAGGCCAGCCTAAGGAATCCTTTCAAACAGAAATCGGATCAAGTGGCCTCTCAGTCCAAACCATGTCACTGCACAGAGAGGAACCTCACCCTCAGCGTGGCCCCAGAGAACCTGCACGGCCTGGCCCTGTTGAGATTGCCAGCCCCCTGTCCCAGCCTGCACTCATAAGGTTCCACCCTGCAGCTCACATCAGCCCTGTCTCCTGGGTTTCTCACAGGCCCTACAAAGCCTAGAACTTCCGTTTTTTTAGGCTTTTGAAATTTATTTAGACGAACTAAAGATTGAACCCAGGGCCTCCTGCAGGCTACACATGTGCTCTACCACTGAGTTGCATCCATAGCACTTTTAACTTTTTTTAAATTTTGAGATAGGGCTTCCCTAAATTGCCCAGGTTGGCCTTGAACTTGTGATCCTCCCACCTCAGCCTCCCAGGAGGCTGGGATTACAGGTGCTCAGTGCTGCACCCGTCATTCCTTCTTCCTTCTCTTCCTTCTGCCTCAGCTGCCCTTTAGCTCTCTCACCTCTACCAAACCTGGGCTCAGTACTGTCCTGTCAGCTATTGACACTCGAGTGTAAACTTGCTGACAGCACCAGTCCCAGGGACACCAGGGGATGAAGTGAAGGGATCTGACCTTGTAAAAGGATATTGGACATCGGGTAAGGAAACGATTTATTTCCAGGGGAAGGGGTGGGAAGGGAAGGTCAGGAGCATTACAGAGACCTGAAATCACTCCCGTCACTTTCTGGTCACTTTGCTCTAATTTGACTTCAATTGTGTGCAACAGAGATCAGCAGGAGTTGCACTGGAATCCAGTGTGCTGAAGTCCTGAGCCAGGGTGCATTTCTGACACCAGCTGACTGAGACCAGGGAAAGATGCACCCTTCTGCTCAGATCTTGGGGAAGATGCCTCAGACACACTCCATTCAGGAATAGGCACTTGGAGCAGGCATTCAGGAGGTTGATTCCCTTCTAGAACTATCTCTAGACAAGGAAGACACAGAGCAAGCTATAATGGGGTGGTTCTGAAATGCAGAGATGACATGAAGGAAGGGTCTGAGGTCAGATCCACATTTACTTTCAAGAATAGGAAGGTCCCCCGTATGGCTGCCTCCTGCAAAACTTCACTGTCAGCCAGATCTGGTAGCTCTGGGGCCAGAGCCTGTGAATCTGGGGACAGGCTGTTGGGACAATGATGTGAGTCCAGGGCTTGGCTGCTTACCCATCTTTCAGCCCAGGTCAATGAGCTGTGATGTCAGCATTTTTTTTTTTTTTTTGTATTGGGGATTGAATCCAAGGGCATTTTGCCACTGAGCCACATCTCCAGCCCTTTTTATTTATTTTTATTTTATTTTGAGACAGGGTCTCACGAAGTTGCTTAGGGCCTTGCTATGTTGCTGAGGCTGGCTTTGAACTTGTGATCCTCCTGCCTCAGCCTCCTGAGTCACTGGGATTACAGGCATTTGCTTGACAGGGCTGTCGACTTTTAAGAAACAAGCTCTCTGCTGCTTCAAGTTGGCATAGGTGCAGGAGCAGCTGCAAGTGCCAGGCAGAAGGCACTGTGAGAGCTGAATCAGCACGGAGGAGGTGGAGCCTGTGTTTGTGTCCTGCGGCAAAGTCACCAAGAGAAGCAACCTTGAAGCATTAGCCCTCTTTGCAGTGTGCACACACTTTCTATGCATTAACTGCTTGGAACGTCTCCCTGAACCATGCTTAATCCATTTGACAGATGAGCAAGGGACGCTGGAAGCTGAGTGCATGTGACTGGGACAGATAACCCAGTTCGTGCACACAGGCACGGAGCCTGCTCCCTCCCTTCAAGGGTAGCTTTGCCACAGGAGCCTGTCTCAGAGCTTCCTGGTTCTAACTCCTGCCTGCTCAACTCTCTGTGGTCACCTAGCCCTCCCACCTCACTCCACCAGCTCTTGCTGTTACTCATACACATTCTTGGTCCCCCACTCAGGTCACTGTCCTTATTGTCCCCTCAACCTGGCACCCTTGGGACCCCGATCTTCCCCTGCCTGGCCAAGTTCAGATGTCACCTTCACAAGAGGCCCTTTTCAGCCACTGAATCTCAGATGTCCTGATTTATCTTACCTGCTGCATGACCTGTTTTTTTTTTTTCTTTCTGACACTTATTGCTATTAGAAATTGCTCATTTCTTTGTTTTCTGACTTTCCCAGTGGAATGCAAACTTCCTGAGAACAGTGTCCTGGCCTCCTGTTCTCAGCCATATTGCCAGCGCTTACAGCTGGGTCGGCACTCAGTAGGTGCTCAATAAATACCTGCAGTAGTAATGAATGAACACATCTCTTTCATGTAGTGTTCAGAGCAGGATGCTGACAGCAGGCCCTGAGAGTTGCCGGCCTCAGATTACAGAGTGGGAGAATGAGTTTGGGGGTGGGGTGGGGAGCTGTAATTATAGCACGAGAAGACCCAGCACCTCCAGGGGAGGACGGAGGGGTGCCATGCAGACCTATAATCATGTTGACCTTTTTAAAACCCCAGCATTACCAGCAGACCTTCTCCATCATGTAGCTTTATCTTTTCCTGCCATCCCAGGTTACCAGTGGGGCCCAGAAGCTTCCCAGTCCCTCTCCTTTAGGGGCTGCGGCGCCTGCCAGCATCTTTGACCTGTTGTCTCTGTAAAAGCTTCCAGGACCTTGGGCGAGGGTTTTCATAGGCTGGTGCCTGGAGGAGGCACACAGAAACACCTAAGTCCAGCAAGAGGGTCAGCCCTCCAGACACTATGGACCAGCTCTAGCTAAGGCCATCCCTCCCCCAGCTTCCTTCTGTGCCAAACAAACACCGGATCTGCTGTGCAGGGCTCAGAAGGCAGAGAGGAGGAAGGCCCGGGAGCGTGTGTCTGCAGTTCACCCAGAGCCCTCCCACATGGGGGCTCCCCATGCCTCTTCGTTAAGGGGCCAGAAAGGAAACTGGCAAGCTGGTACAAAAGAACCAAGCATGCCCGCTGTCTAAAAATACACCCTTCAAGGTGCGAAAGGTCACCAGGCTGTCTCAGGCTGGCAGTTCCCACCTTGATCATGGTTAGAGGTTCACTTTTCTCCCTGAGCAATCCCGCTTCTTCCTGACTCATGGGTCCAGAAATAGGTACAGTTATGGGTGGGGCTGGGTCTGCTATTAGGACATGGGGCTTTCTGAAACCCAGGGACCTAGTAGCCAGCACAGACACACATGTGGCTTGCAAGGGAGGGGACCTCGCATTGCCTTTGTAGAGTGAGTTCTGCTCTTTCTGCTCCACTGCCTGACTTCTGAAGTCCCTTGGTCCCTGGTTGGAGTTGTTTGCTTTTTACATCAGCAGCTACACACTCTACTTCACTCTGTAATGACCATTTCCTCCCAGGGAGCAAGCTCGGGATACACAGGAAATCTACTCCAATCCCAGGATGGGCAACAGGAGATGGATTTTCCACAATAGTCTTTTAAAGCAAGGCAGAAAGTTCCATGTAAACAGTAGGCTGTCCTCAGAGTCTGCTGACCCCAACAAGCTTGGCCCAATATAAAAAAGAACTTCATTTCTGCCTACCCATCGCCAAGGCAGGAGGTCCCAGAGAGCACCAGATAACTTTCAGAGAATTCTTGGGTTTCTTGTAAACAAGGCAAGAAAGGCCTTTTCAAAGGTGTTTGCAAAGTGGGTGTCTTACCCTAGAGCAAAGAGCAGGTTTGCTTCCTGCCCATTATAAGAGATACGGGGTCCCCAAGATCTGGGTTTCTTGCTTATAATGCAACCCACCTTATGAAAAAGGCATCGATCTGAGCTCACTGTGTCACACCTGTGGAACCTGAAGGCATTGGGAACTAAGGCACATGTGAGGATGTTCATGCTGGTTATTGTCCTGGGATAAAGTCTTTCGTTTCTGACCCCGGGGTCTTTTGTTTTCTGTGGCACCTGTGAAATCATGGCAAGCTAACTTAATTGGCTTACAAATTGGTAAAAATCTCAGACTTTTCACAGTGTTTGACAGTGCTCTTCTTTTATCTAATGATTGAGGTCAAGGTGACTGTCCAATCTCTAAACTCTAGGTCTTCCCTGTTTCCAGAAAAATCTGGAGAAGTTCCAATTCTAAAAATGAATGTAAACCAGATTTGAAAAAAAAAAAAGAATTACTTATAAAAGAAAGTGGTTTTTTGCTTTGCAACAGGATTTCTCACATGCCTCTTTTTAAATAGAATACCACTGAGGACACCTACAAGTTGATGTGATTTGTCCGAAAGAGCTGAATTTGTGTAGAAGAATTCAGGAATAAGCTCTCATGGAAAACAAATTTTACCTGCACCTTTTGTTGTTGTTGTTATTGTTGTTGTTGGAGGTGGGAAAGCCAAGCTGTATGGCCCGAGAGTGAAGCTTCTTGGGGGGTAGTCTCAGGCAATGGCCTCCTTCCTCAAGACCGGATGGCATGCTTGTTTAAAGGCACTCCACCTCCTTAACATAAGTCAGTCACTCAGCTCTGTGGTCCAGCTAATTGAGTTGTGCCAATATCAATTTCCTGGTTTTGATAACATACTGTAGTTACGTAAGATGTTACCATTGGCAGGAGGGATGCAATGGTGGAAAGTGAGTTGACCTCTCCCTCTCTCTTGCTTTCTTGTGTTTCTTTTTTGTGGTACTGGAGATTGAACCCAGAGATACTCTGTCACTAAGTTATACCCCAGCCCTTTTCCCTCTCATGCTTTTTAGTTTTTATTTGGACAGACCCTTGCTAAGTTGCCCAGGTTGGCATCAAACTTGCAATCTTCTGCCCCAGCCTCCCAAGTTGCTAGGATTACAGGTGTGCACCACCATGCCCAGCTCGATCTCTCTTTAAAATGGGAACAATGCCATCTGCCCTATAGTATGGAGATGGAATGTAGTGTGCCTAGCATTTTTGCAACATTTGGTTTCTAGGATTATTTCAAAATAAAAAGTTAAAAATGCATATGATTTAGGAAACCAAATAGCCAATTCTGTTAGGTTGATAGTTAAATGGAGATAGTGCTCTGAAGGCCTTATTTGTAATCATATTAAAATAATAATACTCTAAGTTTTAAGAAAAAAATCAATTACTTCGTGCTAGTGATCTCAACTACTCAATGAATGAGAAAGCCCTTACAGGTCACCTAAGGCCACATAAGGTTCAGGCCACTTCCTTGCCTCACACAGGGCACTCCTGATGCTCATGATGGCAATGACAGCTGGGGGAGGGACTGCTGGGTACAATGTCTCAGGTCCCTAAACTGGGAGGTGTGGAGGCCAGAGGGAAGGGTAAAGGCAGAACTTAGTGGAGACTGGCTGTGACAATTCCCCCTGGCCAAGGAAAGACCCGGCACATGGCAAGAACAGCACCTACCATGTGTCTAGCCCATGACAGACGTGTGAAAGAAGTAGACAAGGGCCTTGTCTCAAAGGGAGGCCACAAAGGTCAGCCAGAGAGCTAGGTGTCACATAACACAGGTTTGGAGGCCAGGCCCGGAGGGGTCCCTTCCATCTCTGGCATCCACTGTCACTCCCAAGGTGGGCACATCCTGGAGTCACTCTTCCTACCACAAAACCCACATGAGTTTTCCCCCTGAGTAAGCTTTGCTGGAGAACTGCCTGCCCCACGTGGGCACCCTAACTCTCCTTGGCCTTCCCATGGGCACTGCAGACTGGAAATTCCAATACAGTCTTCAGCCAGTCAGAAAAGCAGTTCTAGCACTGGTGAAAATAATTGAGTGTCCTTCCAAAAGAAGTCCCCCTACAACTCTTATGTCAGATCTGATTGACATGAAAATGTCAATAATTGGACTGGCCCCTGGACCCCCTGTAGGCCCCAAGCCCTACCTCTACCAGTGTCACTGCACAACACCCAAGAGCTAATGGGCCTCATCATGTCTTTGTCCAGGTGGCTCAGAACAGAGCAGTTGGACTGAGACTCCAAACACCTACAGACCCCTCCCAGGAAGCAGAAATGCTCATCACATCCCAGCACCTCTATAGCCCAAACTGAGACCCTCTGGGAAATAATGCATGCTCTGTTTCCTCTGCTTGGATTTTCCATCCCCTGAAATTCCAGCTGAGGCAAAGGGCTGACAGAGCTGTCCCCAGGGCTTCCTGCTAAGCTTCCCTAGGGTGGCAAGAGAGTTTGCATTTGCTGGGGTTCTGCTGAGTTCCTACTGCCAGAGGTGAGCCTAGGGGAATTGGCAGGTGACCTCAGACACCATCCCCCAAGGCAGGGAGGTGGAAACAGAGCCTCAAAGGGGTGTCAGGTGACACAGCAGAGGCTGAGAGATTACCAGAGAGTGTCACTGCTCAAGTCACACAGCTGCCTCGTGTCTCAGAGGTGTATCCTCAGTCATTGGGAGCCACCGTTCCTATACTTCATATCCTCCAGGGCAGACAAGGGATGAACTATATGTCCTCCAGATGGGTCAACTCTATGCCCTGGCCCCCAGTGGGATCAGAAGGAGTCTGGACTTAGCTGCCCCTACCTCTCTGCCTCACTTCTTCCCCTGCTCTGTCCTCCTTGCCTCCCTGCTGTGGGAAACTCACAGGCGAGAGCACACTCTCCAAAATCACTTGCAGATCCATGTTCCTCACTGACCTTCACTTATATCCTCTCCTCTGAGGACTCCCTTTGATATAGCAGGTGGGGTAGGGTAGGAATCCTCATGGTTCCCAGCCTGGTTCTGATTGTGTTGGGCTCTTTTGCCCCCATCCTTTCCCTTCGCATTCAAAGTGAGGAGTGAGTACAGTAGGAAGGGGGTAAGGTGGATTCCCGTGAGCAGGAGGAAGTCCCGGGACCTGGGATGGGGCTTGGGAGCTCTGGGATGGGTTCCAAATGGCCAGCAATGGCATTCTGAAGTCCTGGAGAGTGAAAAAGCAAAGGACAGGAGTTTAAGGGAGAACATTAGTGCGGGAGGGCTGAGAGGGAGCCAAGCCAGGACGAGGGAGACTTTTCTTTTGGAGACGGGGAGTCAACCTCACTCCCCTTGACAATACCTCCACTATTCACAGTCACCTGTATTTGGGGGCTGGAAGGTGTTCCATGCTTGACTTTTCTCAGCAGGTGGGATGAGGTGGGGGCAGGTGACTTTACCAACAGCTGCCATTTGTTGAGCGTTGACTATGGGACTGTGCCAAGTGCTTCACGTGAATTCTCTTAACCCATACTCCAGTCCTTTAGAGCAAACTGAACTTTGAATAGAGCCTGAGTCTCACAGCAGCCATTGGGTTATTGTCCCTCCAGGCAGCCTGCGTGGAAAGAGCCTTGGTCACAATGTCAGGCCTAAGAGTTCTGGTGTTGGCTATGCCTCCTGGCTTCATGCTTTGTGCAAGTCTATTAGCATCCCTTGGCCTCGATTTCCTGGCAAAATGGGACAGTAACCTTACTGGGAGGATCAAATAAGATTATACATGACTGTGTGGTATGAAACACCAGGTGTGTGAGGCATTGGTAATAAGGGCCGGCATTCATTTGGCACCTACTGGGGTCAGCCATAGTTCTAAGCACTTGAGATGCATTGATTCATTTCATCTTATACAACAGTCTCACAAAGTAGATATTGGTATCATCCCCATTTCTCAAATGAGGAAACTAAGGCACAGAGAGTTTAATACAACAAGTAACTGCCAGAGCCAGAGGTCCAGGGCTGACCATAGGCGGCCTGACCCCTGAGACATGGGACTGGGTGGCAGCTGTACAAAACTGTGTCCTTCACCCCACGCTCCAACCCCACTAGCCTCCAGGGGTCAGATCCTGGGAACCCCTTTCAGGGAGGCCTTTGCTGACCTCCTCAGCTCACAGTGAGTTCTCTGAGCTCCAGTCCTTTCACACTCACAATTGCATGATGGGAGAAGGCCACATCCTGCATTATATGGTTCTCTGATTATGGAGATGGTCTTATCTTGCACCATATTGAGGGTTCCTTAGATGAAGATCTCCCCTTACTGGCCAGGCCAGCCCTGCCCCTCCTAAAGAGCTCACTGGCTGACAGCAAGGAGCTTTTCCCCTTGGAGCTACTGCCAAGAAAGAAGTGGAAGAAACAGCCCATTTTTGAGCAAAAGGGTAGCCTTCATGGCCCAAGGCCAGGTTCACCACTACACTGCAACAGGGAACCACCCTGTCCTCCTGTTACCTCTGGGACACTTATGCCCACAGCACCCCAGCTGGGCTCCCACTTCCAGGTGAACAGAGCATGCAGACTGTGCTGGAGGAGCATCTAAAGTTGTTGTGGACCTAGATGTTGGCTATTCCAAATTCCCTTGGGATTCAGTATGAAGCCAAATGAAGCAAGAAAGTCAGCCTATAGCAACTTGGAGGCTAGGAACAGAGAAGCCATATTCTGCCTCTGTGGAAGGAGGAGGCCAGGGGTTGTTAGGGTCTGTAAACAAGTCAAGATGGCGCCTGGCATTTTGCCAGAGGGAGTGGTTTGTGAAGTAACGCCAGCGAGCCATTAAGTGTGGAGATTCCTTATTGGTTGACTGCTGTATCTAGTTTATGTTAATTAAGATAAGCTGTGTGGAATGTATATATACCCCTCCTGTCCTACAATAAACGGCTCCCACTCCTGCTGTATCAATGTACACAAGTTGCTGGCAGTTCCCACCCCCCGGTTATTTTGCTGCAGCCGGACTGCGGCAAGGGGTGAGATCCCTACATGCTTATTTCTGGTCTTCAGAAACTATGGGGTTTAGATGTTCCTCCTTTATAGCTAATTCTCTCCAGCTCTAGCACAAGTCTCTGAGGACAGGCAGTGGTACGTGCTCTGGCCTTCTGATGCTTTGGAAGATGGGGGTGAGTAAGGACATCCTTCACAGGGGGGCCACTCTGTGGCCCCCAAGTCTGTTTTCAAGTCAACAAGTAGGTACTGACTGTGGGCTGGGAATATGTCTAGGGCTAAGGATTGTCCTGGTGGCTGGCTTAGTGGGGGGGTCCATGGCCAGCATTAACCCAAAGGGAGGGAAGCTTCCCAGGAAACCCAAGCCCAGTGGCCTGGGGACAGGTAGAAGCCCAGGGGAGCCATAAGGCAGTATTATCCACTAGTTTTAATGCAGAGACCAGGTGTGGGATAAGGGACCTGAGTTCACGCCTCAGTTCTGCCACCGCAATGGGCAGTTACTTAACCCCTCTGAACCCTCAAATCTTCCTCTCTTTGGGGAAATGATAATTCCCACCTTGGTGGGAAGATCTGTACATGAAAACAAATAGAGAAGCACTCTGTAATCACGCTGCAGGTCTGCACAAACCTAAGGCATCGTAGTAATAGCAGGCCAGGCACACCTGAGGCGTCTTCCTCTAAATTACATGACATAATCAGTTGTCTGAAACAGTCCAAATTGATGTTGTGGTTAATGTCCTGGCCTTTATGGCCAGACAAGAGTTGGGTTCAAATCCTTTCTCTGCCAGAATAGAGGGATGTCACATGAGTGTGTAATGACTTGTGAGGCCTTCCGGAGCTCAGATCTGAGGAGTGTGCTCAGTTTGAGGTGACTTACAACTGGAATGGGAGGCAGTACGAACAGT
Source organism: Marmota monax (assembly GCF_021218885.2). NCBI lineage: Eukaryota > Metazoa > Chordata > Mammalia > Rodentia > Sciuridae > Marmota > Marmota monax. The sequence goes on from NW_026692881.1 coordinate 19,563,239, forward strand.
TCTGCCTACAGTTCCTCTTCCTTTCCTAGAACCTGGCCTCTCGGTGCCTGTTATGAAAAGGAAGCTAAACTCCAAGAGCCTGAGAAACTCCTCAGAGGCTACAAGCCGGAGGTCAGCAGACATAGGACTAGAAGGCTGGAGAAGCCACTTGGAAGACAGTGGCCTTCAAAATCAGGGGCTTCCAGATCCCCTGGGGATGAATAAAGTGCAGATTTATAGGCCAAACCCACATGGTTTTTCTGGCTTAGCAGCTGACCTCTCGACCTATAAGTGCCCTTCTCAAAGTCACCTTCAGCCCCTTGGGGGGCCACCTGAGCTTACCTGGGAGGAAGGGTATAATCCTTTGCTTGGGGTCCTTCTGGCCACCTTCTATGGGGAATTTATCCAGAAGCTGCATCTAAGGAAGCAGACAGACAGAGAGACAGAATTCAGAAGACTAGACTGCCCTCAGCGCCCCTTCCCCACCCCACCCTACTCCACTGCCCACGGCGCTCACACGGATGAGTGATGCCTGAAATCCCTCATTTCACAGACGATTAACAAACCACATGGGGCATGAGAGGGATGAGGCCAGGGCTCTCCATGCATCAAAGAGGGTGTCTGAATAGTCTTGGGAAGGGGGAGGTGTCTGGAGACTCCCAAAGTAGTGAGGCTGGGCCAGGGACCAGCAGGCCTTCAGGCCAGACTGGGGTTGCCAGATGCTTCTTTGGGCTCAGTTCTTTCTTTCTACATCTGCGGGTGAATCCTTTAGCCACCGGCCATCCCAAACTCTCCTGGGCCAGGATGGAGGAAGGCCCCACCTGGTACTTCAGACAGACCACCCACCTTCTAGAACTGCTCTGCAGAAACAGACCCAGATGTTATTTTAATTGCAAAACTAAATCTATCTCATTGTCCCCACTGCTGGAAGACCCCTTCCTCTGCTTCGTCCCCTCCTACCCTGAGATTGCTACTGTTTTTCTAGGGACATACCCACTGGAAGAGTTTCCAGGAGAAACACTGTTTTTTTCTTTAGCTATTCTGGGCTGAAATTCTGTGTAAACTGGAAAAACACACAGGAGGCAGGGCTCTTGTGTGTGCAGTTGATCTCAGTTCTAAGGCACAGGCGGGAAATGCAGCAAAGTGGCTCCAGCCAGAATCTAGTCTTGCTGCCCCAGCCGTGTGACCCTAAGCAAGGCAGGGAACCTTCCTTCCTCAGCTGAGCCCTGGGTACCATCCTTGGTAGAATGAGAGGATCAGTCACATGGTATCTAAAGTCCATTCATTCTTCCATTCCTTCAAATCTTTACTGAGCCCATATTTAGAGTACTAGGCACCAAAGAAAGAAGCTAGGGGCCAGGGATGTAGCTCGGTGGCAGAATGCTGGCCAAGCACAGATGAGCACCTGGGTGGCATCCCCAGTACTGCAAAAAGAAAAGAGCCAAAGTTTGCCCACAGGGAGTTTACATTCTAGTGGAAAAGGACAAATGAAAAGGAAATAGGTCATGTCAGGAGAGATACATGCAATGAAAAAAGTGAAGTAGGGTAAGGCACTGGAGCAAGATCAGGGTTGTTACTTCAGTGGTGAGGAAGTCCTTAGGAATCCAGAAGCAATTCAGCAGAGACCCACAGGAGCAGAGGAAGCAAGCCACTCTGGAGGGGGAGGATGTTTCAGGAAAGAAGAACAGGAAGGCAAAGAGCCGGAAAACACCACTGTGGCTAGTGTGGCGTGACCAGGGCAGAGGGACAAGCAATGAGAGGCAGGATGGGCTAGAATGTAGAAGGCCTTGCAGGCTATGAAGACTCAAGAGTTCATCCTGATGCAAGGGGAAGTTCTGAAGTTTTTGTGCAGAAGAGAGACACGAGCTGATCCATGTTTTGAAAAGGTAGCTCCAGCCCCAGTGTAGAGAACAGGCCAGCGGACGGAAGCCAGAAGACCAATTAGGAGCCTACTGACACCAGCGAAGATACCACTTCAAGGTGTTAGCACTGCAGGTGAAGGAGGTCCTAGGCTAGGTTGTATGTGTGTGCACCTCTGTCCATCTGTCCATTTATGTATCCAGCTCTACACAAGATTTCAGGATTTTCTCTTGCACAATCATTACGTGATATGCATAAAGCCCTTGTATGAAAGGGGGTGGGAGAATTGGTGGATTCCATTCAAAACAAGACAGAGACTGCACCATGATTAACTTTCACTTCCCTGAATACAGATGGCTATTTAGCAAAAGCAAGCTCATGAGTTTTTCATGTTGTAACTTCAAATCTCAAACATTTAATAATCTCCTGCTACATGTAAACATAGCCATTGGGCTATAACTCTATACACTGTACTTAGCTTTTTTTTTCCCTTAATTAATACATTTTCAAACAAATTCTGCTAACTAGAACTCCAATTTTCTCTTTCCTGTTTGCCTTGCTCATATTCTATTTTTATACATTTCATTTCTGTATTACATAAGAAATTCATGCTCACTGAGGGAAAAAACTAGAAATTACAGAAGCAGCGGGTGGTCAAAAAAAGGAAAGAGAATCACTTATAATCTCTCTCCCTGAAAAGGCAGCATTAATATCGAGGGCTACGTATATTCTTTCCAGGCATTCTTCCATGCATGTAATTTATGAAATGAACACGTCCATGCTTTTACATTACACAATGAACATTTTTTCCATGTCAATGTACATTTCCATATCAGCATTCTCAATCATGACATGGAATTTCAGTGTTTGCATTGTTTATTTACCTACTCCCCTACTGTTGGATATTTAGGTTGTTTCCAACTTTCCACTAACTGTATACAACATTAGATTGAACAACTTGTCCGTGGATCTCTGCACACTTCCTTTAGACCAACATATTTTTTTGAAAAAATTTTTTTGTTTTATCTTGTATTCTATGCATATTTTATAAGTGCCTTAAATGTTTTCCAGACCACTGAGAATAAATAGATGGATAACTATTATGCATGGGCCAGGCCTGAGGCCTTCAAGCAACAGTTCCATAAGGTCTCTGAGGAGGAGGCAGAGACATCTGAGGAGTAATGTAGGCCCAGGGGCATGCCCAGGTATGAAGTGATCTGTCCTTACCTGTACCACTTCTCTCCCCAAACAGGGTGACCAGCTGCACCACAACAAGCTGTGGAACCTTGCCCAAGTGGCTGTCTCTCTCCAGAGTATAGAAACTTAAACTTAAATTTCCCTCCAGCTCTGCTATATACATTTTCTCTGACTCCTACGTTTTGCTTTCAGACTCACATTGTCACTAACTGAGAATGTGGTGCTGAAAGGAGTGGGCGGGGCAGGTGACATTCACAAATCACGTCTTTCCTCCCCAAACACTGACATATACTGACATATGCCTTGTAGGTGCCAGGCCCTCTGTTAGAAATAAGTCCAATCCCAGTGCTGGCATCAAGGGGCTCCTGCAGCCCAGGGCTGGGGGACATGCATGCAAAGTGCTGGCAGCAGTGAGAAGGCTGGTTCTGTGGGCCTGGGCAGGGCCCTGGGCCTTGTTTCTCGCCAGCTTGCAGGTGCTGTTGAAGCTGCTGGTCTGTGGGCCACACTCTTAGCAGGAAAGCTCTACAGCACTACTGTCCACATGGCAGCCCCTGGCCACATGTGGCACTGAGCACTTAGAACGAGACTGGTCCAAAATGAGATGTTTTGCATGTGTCAACTGTACACTGGATTTCCAAGGCTTAGCATGGAAAAAATGTGAAATGTGAAAGAATTCTGTGCTGATTGCATGATGATATTTTAGATCAGGATATCAATAAAATTATTTAAATAATTCTTTTCACCTATTTCCTTTTTATATCTTTAAGCAGCTACTAGAAATTTTTAAATTACATATGTGGCTCTTCCTGTTGGACAGTGCTGCTCTAGAGCGTGATGGCTCTCGGAATGTGTGGTGAGGTCTCTGTTCATCTGATTTGCATGGGGGCCCGTTGGTTAAAAATGCAAGTTCCTGGGCCCCACCTGGAAGCATGTGAAACTTTGATCTGGTGCTAGAGACAGACAAGGAAAGTCCAGAGTGATGGAGAATGGAAAGGATATAGAATAGGAGCCCATGGGAGCTGAAGGGAGAGGTCAGGAGAGGCTTCCTGGAGGAGGCAAGTCAGCTCTGTCTTAGACAAGTGACAGTCACAACCTGTGTCTTCCTAGTCAAAGGGCAGTCTGAATTCCCTCACTGGGTTCCTGTGCCTCCTGGAAGGAAGGGTCATGTGACAGCCTGGCAAATAAGTAGGCAGATTCGATTTTCCTCCACAAGGCCTCCAGAGGGGTGCTTTGCAACAGCCTCTCACCTACCTTTTCTTTCAACGGCAGATTTTCCTCGTCCTGCGCCTCTGGTTCCATCTAGCCCTCCCCTCCCCTCCTACTCCCAGGCCAACATAAGCCCATCCACTGAGACTCCTGGATCAACCAGTCCACTCCAGGGCTGTGAGCCCCTAGCTGGCCTGCTTCCTACCTCTAGTCCTCAGGAGCCTAGTCCAGCCCTGTCACCTATTCCTACCATCATGGCTAAGCCAGCAGGACCTTGGTGTTGGCCCTCCCCATCAGTCTTCCCTAGAGCCCACTGGCCATGGGAGAAGGAAGTCCAGCTAACCAGCTGCCAATGACAGTTTCTCTGCCCACAGGTCACCTTTCAAAGAAAGCAAATTCCCTGGCTCTGATTCCACAACAAATCAAATAAAAGCACCCAGCCAAGCTGCTTCTGTGTAGCCACAGCAGAGCTGCGCCATGCAGCCTCTTGGCCCACAAGATGGCGGATGGTGGGCAGTGGGACCGTGCTTGACACACAATGCAAATGTTGCCCCTTCTGGGTGACCAGGAAGACAGCACAGTGGGTTCTTTGACCTGGTCAGTGGCTGATGTGCAGGGTTAGGTTCCACAGATAAAACAACTGCATGAAAGACTGAGTTGAGGGGGCTGTCTGCTGGAGGCCCACAACTAGGCCTTCCAACTGGGCCTTCCCTGAGGAAGCCTGGGTGCGTGGGCAGTGAGGAAGGAAGACTCCGCCCAGCAGGGAGCTCTGCGGCCACCTTTTCAGGCAGGAAGTGGAGTCTCCCAGCAAGGCCCTTACTCAGGCTGGAAGAAAAACAGATCCCATTGCCAGGATCCTTTTTGGAGTGAGGCGTCCGGCTAATGGAGCCCCTTGCAACTTCTCAGAGTGGGGAGGAGGCCGGCTGTTTACCTAAGGGGTGGATGGTGTGAGAGATACAGGACAGTGCGGCTCCAGGAGCTGGTTCCAGCCAGAGAAAGCTGATTCGGCAGCTCTCCTCGGCAGGGCTCTATAGCAATAAACACCAGGAGAGGAGGGTGGGCCCTGGCCCAGCTGAGGCACATCTGTAACCTAAGAGGCCCACTCCTAGCCTGCAGAGAGGGTGGAGTTCCCAGAGACGTCAGCCTTGGTGCCCCAGTCTCCAACCTCAATCCCTGTGACCCTCTACATCAGGAACAAGAGAACATTACAAGAAGATGGCAGGTTCCCTGACCTAAAAATTCCCCTTAAAAAGGGACAAGGCCACCCAATCTCCGAGCAACCAAGGGAGATCTAGGAAAACCTCAGAATTCATCTGTCCACTCACTGAGCACTCAGCAGTCCCTGTGTTAGATGCTGGGGACACCTCAATGAGCATCACGGAGGCAGGAGACAGCAATAATCAGAGCAGCTTTTCTTAAAAGTGCTCACCCCTTGAGGCTTAAAATGCACTTCCCTGTTCTCTTCTGTTCTTTTATGACCTTACAAGTGACACTGACTTTAATAAGTCTTCCTTTTGGAATCCCAGCAGCCCTTGTGCTTTTCATACCCTACCTCACCACATCAGGTGGTCTCCTGGGATTTGCTCCTTAGTACAAGTTCATCCCATTGCCCAAGAGGAAGCACCCTCCTTCACCCTTAATGGTCTTGGCTCCCTTGTTGAGCCAATCTGATATGAAGATCTAGAAATACCAGATCTGTAAGGGACCGATTAGCACCTCCACAGCGATATCAGCAAATCCTAACTTTGGGGAAGAGTGAGTTGAGTGAAATTCTCTGTTCAAATTAAATCCAACATCAAACCTCAATACCTAATTTCTTTGGGTATAGATATCCTATCACTTCAGAACAATTTGCTGAAAAGAATCTGTTTCCCATTGAATTAATTATCTTAATGCCTTTGTCAAAAATAAATACATATATGAGGTTCTATTTCTGAACTTTATGCTATTATATATAATATATATGTATATTATATATAATATATTTATATATATATATATTGTATAAATGAACACTTTTCAGGTAGAGGCCAATGATTGTCATATCTATATTCTAGATATATCTATCAATCTGCTCCTTGGCTGCCATGGGCTGAGAAGGATATCTATCTACAGATATATAGATAGATATTGATATAATCAATCATATGGAAAAATATATATCTTGACACCACACCATTCTTTCTTGATCCTGTAGATTCTAGTAAGTATGTGAACAGCTGTTATGTCGATACTTTTAATAAGTATCGAGATCAAACTTCTTCTGCTGCTTTTTCAAAATCAATTTGGTCATTCCCCCCTCAAGACTCAGGCACTGAAATTGAGAGGGGACCCAATCCAGTCTCCAAAGTTCTTAATAAGTTAAAGAAGTCTTCCTTGGCCATTGTTATGGTTTGGACATGAGATGTCCCCTGAAAAATGCATGTTAGACAATATAGAAATGTTCAGAGATGAAATGATTAGATTATGAGAGCTATAACCTGATCAGTGGATTAATCCATTTGATGGATTAATAATTTAAATAGATTACTGAGTGGGAACTGTAGGCAAGTGGGGTATGGCTGGAGGAAGTAGATCACTGGGGACATGCCCTTGGGGATCATATTTTGTCCCTGGTTCCTCACTCTCTCTGCTCCTTGGCTGCCATGGACTGAGAAGCTTTCCTCAATCACACTCTTCCACCATCTTGTTCTGCCTCATCTCAGGCAATAGAGCCAGCCAACTATGGACTGAACCCATGAAACTGTGAGCCCAAAATAACCTTGTCTTCCTTAAGTTGTTCCTGTCAGGCATTCTGGTTACAGTGACAAATGCTGACTATCAGCCATTTCTGGAAAACATGCAAGCCTTCACCGCTTCAAATCCCTTCCCTATTAGCCTTTACCTAGGATGTTCCATGTACTGCACCAGCAGAATTCAGGAGTATGAATCCTGGTCCAGGATCTGATTGGGAGCTGGGATACCCACATGTGCAATAAGGCATTTACCTGGTATTAGATGAGTGTCCAGCTGCTGACAAGCTATGGGGAGGTGGGGGAATCAATGCAGCCAGGTGAACAAAGTGAAAGAGAAAACAGAGGTAGGCTCTGAATAAAGGGGAACTGGCAAGAAGGGAGGAAGGCACCCCAGAGGGAGGAATGGCAAGCATAAAGGCTGTGGGAATACCAGAGCTGCTGCAGCAAGCAGTCAGATGCGATTAAACAGACTCATTCATGAATTCCACAAAGTGCTGCCATGTGTCAGGGAAAGAAGTGGGATCCAGGGTGGAGGCTCCAGATCATTTATTCCAGAGATTTGGAGATGAGTACACAGTTGGCACCAGTGCTGGGTAAGGACAGCTGCCTGGCATGCCGCTCACAGAGGTTGTGGGGAGGGCATCCTGAAGCAGCACTGGAAATGAGAATGTATGGAGAAAAAAGTCCTTTATAGAAGTCAGTTGGAGGATGGTGTTGCATGTGGTTGGAGTCTTTGGGGTGGGGGATGGGCAGGTGAGATGCCCCAGCCTGACAGAGTAGGGTCTGGGGACGCAGAGCTGCCTCCTTCCCAAGACCAGGTGAGAATCTGATCCATTCCCTTGCATATTTTAGCTTCCAGAGGCCACTGTGTTCCTTGACTTGTGGCCCCTTCCTTTGTCTTCAAATCATATGTGTATCAGGGTGTAACTGACCATATTAGTTTGCCAGGGTCATTATAACAAAGTACCACAAAATAGGTGGTTTAAATGATACAAGTTTATTGTCTCACAGTTCTGGAGGCTGGAAATCAGAGACCAGGAGATTTGCAGAGCTGATTCCTTCTCAGAGCTGTGAGGGAGACTCTGGTCCACGACTCCCCACGAGTTTCTGGTAGTTGCCAGCAACCTCTGCTGCATCGTGGGCTTGTAGAAGCATCACCCTGATCTCTGCCTTTGTCTTCACATGGAGATCTCTGTGGATGCCTGACTGTGTCTGAATGTCCCTTTTTAATAGGGACACCAGCCATAGCACATTAGGGGTCCCCCTACTCCAAGATGACCTCACCTCAACTAGTTACATCTGCAAAGACTCTGTTTCCAAATAAGATCACATCCCAAGGTACAGGGGCTTAGGATTTCAATATGTGAATTTGGCGGAGGGCATATAACCCTTCAGTCCCCAACACTAACACACTTGTTAAATGACATATAACTGCTGGGCTGCAATGAAGCATGACTGTAGTCCCAGCCATCTGGGAGGCTGAGGCTGGAGAATCCTAAGTTTCAGGCCAGCCTGGGCAACTTAGGGCAAGCTTGTCTCAAAATAAAATGTAAAAAGGGTTGAAGATGAAGCTCAGTGGTAGACCATGTGTCTAGCATGTTTAAGGTCCTGGGTTCAATTCCCAGTAAAAGAAAAAACAAGAAAGGAAGGGAGGGAGGGAAGAAGGAAGGAAGAGAGGAAGGAAGGAAGTCAGCCCAGGACATCGCTTCTGAAACGGAATGCTTCTACCCATATTCCTCCAAAGTCTCTTCCTGCACTCACAGTGATGCTTACACAACATTTTAGAAAACGTGAAGAACAGTAAATAGTGCAGAGCTAGGCAGATCCGGGCCAACCAGACACTTCATCTGTAGAATGGGGACAGTAAGAGAACACGCCTGGGAGGGTGGGAGGGAGGATGAAGCGAGATGATGTGTGTAAAGAGCTTGGCGCAGAGCCTGGCACTAAGTGCTCTGTACACATCAGCTATTATTGTCACTCTTGTGTCATTGTCACTCTTGTTATACCAGATTGTGTCCCTATTTGTGTCCCAGGGGAAGTGCTTAGGAGGCTATAACCATGTGATGAGGGAGGCAACAGGGAGACCACGAGGGACAAATAGGCTTGGGAGGGGTCTTGGCCAGGCCCAGGCTGGCTCTGAACATCTAGAGGCCCCGGGGGAGCTGCCCAGCTGGTGTGCGTGGGCCAGGCATGGGGCGGAGGCCTCTGGCTTTTCCAGCGGCTCGTCAGGGTGGGGGAGGCCAGGATATTTAACATTCAACATAGTGCAGCCTGGGCTAACAGCCTGCCACGGGCAGGGAGACACACACGGAGAGAAGAAACCAATACCTCTATTCTGGGGCACCTCCTCAAACCTGAGGATGCCCCTCCCTGATGCCCAGAATATGCCCAAACAGGCTGGCTTCCCTTACCTCCCTTAAATCACCACAGTGTGTCCATTCCACCTGCTGACCAATGGCCTTTGTGCAGGAAAAAGAGCACTGGATTGAAGTCACGAAAGGAGGGCTTCAGTTCCAGCCTGCCAAGGACGTACTGGGCAACTGAGGCAAGTGACTTGGCCTCTCTGGGTGACAGAAGCCCCACCTGTGAAATACTTGTTCTGCCTGTATCCATGGGCGTAGTGAAGATCCAAGGAGAAGACACTCAAGAAAGTGCTGCCAAATGCCAAGTGCGATTATTCCTACTTATTCTTTGAGCCTCAGTCCACTCATCTGCAAAATCTCTTAGCACTACTCTACCATTATTAGTATCCTAGCTAGTCTTATAACGCTGGAGCTCTGAGGTCAGAATTCCAGCTTATTCCTTTGCTACATGATTGTGGCCATGTCACCTTTTTCTCATCTGTCAAAAGGTGAGTAAAAACAGCACCATAGTGGTGTGTGGATTAAATGAAGTAGTACAGGTGATCAGGTGCACATGGCTTACTTTCAATGCTTGATAAATGGGGACAATGCTTGATAAATTTAAAACAGGAGTTTTAAAATGAAGAAATCCCATGGTATCATCTCATTTCTGATGCTGGCATTACCCGTTTCTGCTTTCAAGGAGCTGCCCAGAGCTCTTGGCCAGGCCCACCACTCCTTCCCTAGGATCCTTCACCTGTGACTTCACAGCCCTTCCCTTCCTATGGCTCTTGAGTTTTGACCCAAGGTGACAGCCCTTGTATAACCTCAGCTCCCCTTGGCCAAGAGGAAAGGGCACGATGCCAGGGCAGCCAATCATCTGGAGAGCTAGTAACCAAGAGTGCCAGGCCAGGGGCTCTGGCCAGTCAGCTCTGAGCCCGCTCTGGGATGAACGAGTAGAGCTTCCCCAGGACACACAAGCACCTGAGATGCAGTTTCCTACTACGGAATCAGAAATGCACCCCACCTCCTCCCAGCACCCCAGTGTGTGGCCTGGCTACGTGCTGCTCCTCTTCCTTTCACCCCAGAGGGTGCTCAGGGCCTCAGGAGCTCGGTGCTACAGCAGGGTGGGTGTGTAGTGGGCGGTGTGAGGGGAGAGCTGCAGGGATCATCTCAGACTGAGGGGAAGAACTTGGACTTCCTGCTCTGGGAAACAGGGAGCCTCTGGAGGCTGCTGAGCAGAGGAGGAACAGTGTGAAAGTAGAATTCTAGAAAGACACATCCGGCCAGCACATAGGCTAAAGAGTGGTGAAAGAGACATCTGGGACAGACGGCCAGAGGAACATTGGTGCCAGGCCAGAGTGTGGGTGGTGACACTCCCCCAGTGGAAATGAGCTCTGCCTGGACAGGCATTATTGTTCTGTCAGGGTCCTGGCTGGGTCGCCCAGTTTCTTCCTCAGGGTCTCCAGCTATTCCCTAACCCTGCCTGGAGACCCCCTCCCAAGGTTCCTAGACTACCTCCCAGGGCTGCCTGACATTTCTCCCTCCCACACGAATCTCAAGGGCCAAAAAGGGGGGAGGCCCTGAAGAAGGGGAACGAGGAAAGGAAGAGAACAGGCTTGAGCCTCCTTCCAGCCAAACCATATGCTTGGCCTCAGTTCTGCTCCACTCTGCTCATTCTCCAAATGGCCCAGAAATGTGGTCCCCAAATTGCCCTGGCCTTCATGGGATCAAAGTTAGTCCCAAATCAGTTTCGAATAAAGAAATGGCACATTTTGGCAGAAATGAGGCCAAAACAGACCCTTGGTGGTCTCCTCAGGCTGAGGCTGCTGTTCAAGGCAGTGAGATTTCAGGCCTGATCCCCAATGTGCCTTCCTGATGGGAAGAGAGGCCAAGCAGGTGGCATCTGAATGACAAGCCTCCCTCCCTCCCATGTCCAAGCATTTCCATTCCCCATTATTTTTTTTTCTCAAATGGGTCAAGGTACTTGCAGACTTTTTTGTTTTTGAGACAGTACCTCACTATGTTGCCCAGACTGGTCTCCAACTCCTGGGCTCAAGCAATCCCCCTGCCTCAGTCTATAGCTCAGGAATAGCAAGGATTACGGATGAGTGCCACCACGTCTGGCTGAGGTACTTCCAGGCTTTAAAGCTCCCTCCCCACAAAGTTCCCTCCCTCCTCCTGTAAAAGGAAAAAAAAGTAGGTCCTGTTTCAAAATAAAAAATAAAAAGGGCTGGGGATGTATCTCAGTGATAAAGCAGCCCTGGGTTCAATCCCCACTTCAGGAAAAGAAAAAAAAAGCTGAAGAAGGTAGAGATCAGGGATTAAAGTGAGCAGAGCCCCTCTCTTCCCTCTGCTCTTATGCTGTCAGCATGGAGCCCTCGATTCCCAAGAGCTTGCTTGGGAGCTTGGGAAGAGCCTTGGAGTAGCTATTGGAGCCAGCTTGGGAGTAGCCTTGGAGCCGGAGGTCAGTACCAACCTTCCCAGCCCCCCACCTAACCAGGACACAAGAGCAGTTGGGCTGTCGCAGAACCTGGGAAGGGTCATAATCTGTGCCATCAGGTAGACCTAGCAAGCTGCAGCAGGATATACATTTTTGAGCCTCCTACACAATCTTCTTAAAACTTGGGCATTTTGGCCCAGTCTCTCTGCTTTGGTCCCCGCCCGCCCCTTTGTACTGCTGAATGAAGGGAGGAACAGGCCCAGCCAGCACCCCCCAGGGGCACACGCAGAGGAGTTCCCTCTACCCTTCTACTGGGGATTCCTCCTCAAACTGCTCCAGTGGGGAGGGAGACCCTGGGAATCTCAGGACAAAACAAGCCTGTCTCCTTGGGGAGTGAGCCAGCCAGCCTTCAGAGAACTGCCCACAGGGGACGCAGTGGGAAGAATGGCCAGTTTGTCACATGCTGAGCCACACTCTGCAGACATCTCCAGCCCATGCACCAGCCCCACACTTCCTGTTTGGTTTGGGTTTTCTTTTTGAAGTATATCTGAATGTGGTCCATTAGTCTCATGGACTCCACTGCCCAATCCTAGCCTCCTCCCCAACCCTCCAGCCAGCACTGAGCTACCAGATAAAGGCTGGGTACCAGATAAAGGCTTCCTAAAATTTTTAGATAAAGTCAGTCCCTGGCTGGCGTGGAGGCCTGTCTCCAAGCATACTTTTACTGCAGGTTGAAGGTGCCCAGGAACCTCTGGTGACTGGGGACATGTTCCTCTGGTCCAGATTGGGTAGACACTGTTCACAGGGGGAACCTGGAGCCCTTTCCTTCTTCAGAAAGGCTAAGACTCCACACAACTCACACTGATGCTTCACAGCTGCTCGGGGCAGGTGGCAAAGGTTTCCTGTGCCTTGTCTCTTTAAAATCACAACCATTCTGAGGCAGATTCTGTAATGACAGCCATTTTGCAGGTAAAATGGTGGAAACTCCTGGAAGTTAGGTAATCCCTCAGTCACAAAACTGGTAAGAGGTGGGACCAAGGCCCAAATGCAAGTAAGACTGATGGCACCACCTGAGTTTTCCCTTTGCAAGGGACTGCCCCACTTGGGAAGTTGAGGATTAGGCACCAGGAACTCACAAGCCCTTTTGAAGAGTTACAGTGGAGGTCTCTGGAGATCTGAAATCTTTTCTTTGGCTGCAGCTAAATTGATCACATAAAGAAAGCACCTCTAATTCTCCAGCGACTCCCACTGTGGTCTGATTTAAACAAGCCTCCCTGAGACCCGGTGATTGCAGACCTTAAATTCACCCAGGGGCCGAGGTCCAGTGTGGAGTGGTGGGTTGCTGATGAGGGGAATCAATGCAGCTCCCATTTCCCAGGGGCCCTGCTGGTGGTAGATCACCTCCCAGAGGGATGAATAAACTCTGTCTTCTCTCAGAAGAGCCCACACCTCAGGCTCCTGCAGCTCACTCTGGCTGGCCCACATGCCTATTGCCATAGAAGTCAAAGCAAAAGCAAGCTGACTGTTGCCATCGCCAGTGGGAGGTAGGCAGTCCAGGATGCCAAGGCCCATGTCACACAGCATGCTATCTGCCACAGCACACAGGCCTGATAGGGTGGTCTACACTAGGGCTCGATCCTCTCTGGGGCAACACCCACTGGGCATTCAGCCTGCCCAGACTCTTCCACCAGCTGACAGCTCCTGTCCAGACCAGGGCCACCGGCCTGCCCCTTCCTCTTGAGGTCCCCAGTACAAGCACAGTGCCAGGCACTTAGCTGTCACACCTCCACAGATGCCAGGATTGACATGAAATTCCTCCTGGCAGGAAGGGACCGACTTGATCAGCTAAAGCTTTGGGGTGTGCAACACACACACACACACATGCACATACACACGCACATGCACATACACACGCATACACGCGTCACTCACCTGGCCACCAAAGACATTCATTCCTTCCCGTCATTCTCCAGTTTGGAGAAGGCGCACTGTCCCCCTAAGCACTTTCCATCCAACTTCCCATTGGTTATCCAAAGAGGGGTGGATGAGGACCCGGTGAGGACAGAGCTGAGCTTTCTAGGTAGGGCCTTTAGGCCTCAGACCAGAGCAGGAGGAGGTGACCAAGGCAACAACTGCATTCCATAGCCTTCCTGACGTGACACCCAAACACGCCCTGGTATGACACCTTCTACCAGGAAAACAAGGTGCGCAACTCCCAGGAGTCACAGGGTGGTGCCGCTGACTCACGCTGCCCCTGGTGGGGCTGAGGTTTTACTGTCTGACAAGGAAGGAGTCTATGGTGGTGGGCAGGCAGAGGGGCTGGGCTCCAGGCAGTGCCCATGCCTGAGGGAGCCGTGTGGACCTTTCTGGGAGCTAGACAGTTCTTCTGTTTCTTGGCACAGGCAACTTCTCTCTGGGGAGGGAGAATGGTGCCTCACCCCTCACCAGGAGCTCTCTCTGTGATGCAGCAGGAGCTTCCTGCCCTCCTCACCCCAAAACCAGAAAGACTTCTGGGTAGGCTAGAAACTCAGATTGAAATGAACTAGAACCTAGAGCACTCAGCTGTCACTTGCTGGTCCCATCATTTTGGGCACATCACTTCTCTCTTGGGGTCTCATTTTTTCATTTGTCCAATAATAGAAAGGAGCTAGCTCAGAGGGTGGTCAATCAGTCTCACCCCAAAAAGCCATTGCCAACTGACAGGTGGTGACTCCCTGAAGATTTTTTTTTTCTCTTTTCCTTTTTTAGCACTAGAGATTGAACCCAGGGGTGCTTTTCTAAGCTATATCCCCAGCCCTTTTTGTTTTTTATTTTTTGAGACAGGGTCTCACTAAGTTGCTTAGGGCCTCCCTAAATTGTTCAGGCTGGCCTTGAATTCGTAATTCTCCTGCCTCAACCACCTGAATCGCTGGAATTACAGGCAAACACCACCACTCCCAGCTTGGTTTTGTGTTTTAGAAAGATTCTGAGATGATGTGTGGGCTCATGGTGGATTAATAATGTCTGCCAGGGGCACAGGTTGGGAGATTTACCATGAGCAATGAAAGATGTCTGCAGTGGGCATGATGATCATGGTGACACAAATGCTGGTAGATGACCTCTAAGGGCCTCTGGTTGTAAAACTCACAGTTCTACATGATTCCCCAATGGACATGGTTAACATTGTTTTGTGACAAGCATGTACCTTTCATAACTGTGGTATTTGCACATAGCCCTCATTCAAAAGACTTCCAAAAATTTAGAGCCAATGACCAGTGTCATGGCTTAATACCTGCAGGATACTCCAGCTGCTCTTCTGACTCCCCCTGTCTGTGAAGGAGCTTCCCTTTGCAAGGAAGGAAAAAAATCCCAGTCTGACCTCAGAGAGATGTTGATGGGTGGCAAAGGGAAGAGAAGGCTTCTGACTTCCCAGCGCATACCAGAGGGACTTCTCTGACAGGGCTTTACATCTGTTAGGAATAGACTCAGCTGAACTGCTGAGCCTTAAGAAGTGTGCACCTGGATCTGATGCACACAGGTACCCAAAAGGAGCTCACAGATCATGTATGGAAAAGCCTGATTCCAGAGCATGCCTGCAGGACCAGGAGAATGCCACAACTCTGGACTGTGAGAGGGCTGGATAAGCCCCTCTGTGTTCTTTGTACCCACAGGCTCTGCGTGGCTGGCCCTGTATAGAGGTTCTTAGGGCCTGAGCTCACCTGCTGCTTGTTTCCCTTCTGCTCAGATGTGCACAGCCCCCAGATACTCGTGCCTGCTGCCTCTGTCCCCTCCCCTCTCTCCATCTGTTCAGAGCCAGGCCCTGAATTGCTCTAGATTTGAGAGGCCCCCCCCCTGTAAAAAAGGGTCTTTCCAAACTCACAGAGCTGGGCAACTACACAAGAGGCTGCAAATGCCATGTGCTTGGAGGAGAAAAGTAAACCCAACTTTTCCCAATGCCTCCAGCTGAACACTATGAAACCCCAAGACGAAAACTCAGTGGTAAGCAGCTTTCCCATCCTGAGCCTACCTCCAGGGACCAGGTGACCCAGGCCCTCTCCTCCTATCATGCCACAGCCCTTCCCAGCCCTGGCATGCTGTCCCCCAGAGAAGACCTGCCCAAGGAGTACATAGCAGGAAAGAAACTAGGGTTCACCTTCGGTCCCAGGGGTGGGAGGAAAGGAAGCGCCTGGAAGAGGAGCCACCCCCCACCCCGGGGGGAGGAAAGCCAGTTATGGAATTCCTGGGCACCAACAGAAGCCCCAAAGGGCTCCCCTGGAATCCCTCTGTGTCATCAGGCATTTGAAAGATGTCTCCCTCTTTCCAAGAGCAAGGAAAAGCTGCCAGCCAATAATTACTTTTTAAAAAATAGTGTTTTCTTAATAACATTGCTGGGAGGAAATGGGATGGAGATTACAGTATAGAGGCAGACCACGCTATCTGGCGAAAGTGAAGTCTATGTTAATGGAGCACAGGAAGAAACCTTTGTCTCTAGATGGTGTGGTGACTCTCTGGCTGTTTCCCCTTAGAGTTAAGTTTCTGAGGTCCTAACCAGAATGTTTCAGCTTCCCTCACTTTTCTAAGGGCTTACTTCACATGGATCGTTTCATTTCATTCTTTCTATTACACCCTATGAGGCAGGTATTTTTATTGGACCATTATACGCATGGGAAAACTGAGGCACAGAGAGGTTACATAACTCATCAAAGGTTATACAGTTAGTAAGGGCTGGAGCTGGTCTTGGAATCCAGCCACCCTGGTCCTAGAGCACATGCCCTAACCACTGGGCTCTCTACCATTACCTGACTCACTATGGTTTCATCCTGACACAAGAACTGTTGCCAAAGGGCTTCTTGCTCTATATTTAGCTCAGGGATTTTAAGCAATACTTCAAGACAAGATTCTAGTTTGACAAGATAATTTGGACAAGTCTGAGGGGTTGGTTCTAATGAGATCTAACCAGTTATATTCTACTGAAATGATCCAGAATGATAATCCAGGAAAAGTAAGGCAATATGCTTTTAATAATTAATTCCATTTTCTTTCTCTTACTAGATATGCTTTTAATGTCTACTTTTTAACCTGTATTTTATGTCCTATTTTATTGTAATGACCACAAGTGATATATTTTTTAAAATATTTTTTTAGCTGTAGATGGACACAATATCTTTAATTTTATTTATTTATTTATTTATTTGTATGTGGTGCTGAGGATCAAACCCATGGCCTCATGCATGCAAGGCAAGCACTCTACCACTGAGCCACAACCCTAGCCCCACAAGTGATATATTTTATTTTAGATTTCCCACTTGCCTTGCCTTGCCTCAAAGGTAACTTTTTTTTTTTTTCTCTTGTGGCACAGGAGATTTAACCCAGGACTTAGAACATGCTAGGCAAGCATTTTAGTCCTTTTTATTTTATTTTGAGAGAGTCTCACAAAGTTTCCCTGGCTGGTCTCAAACTTGGGATCCTCTTGCCTCAGCCCCAGATGATAGATAGGTGTGTGCCACCATGCCAATAGTTAACTCTTTAGTTATTAAATATTAATGTTACAAATAACACATGAGGGCAGTTTTCTTTTTTGAAACAGCAAAACCTTCCAAATGAGGCTAAGGTTCTCCTTTAACCAATCTCTCCCTCAACTCATGTACCCTAACCCCTGTCTAGAGATAATGGTGACCAACCTTCTAGATCTCTTAAGAATTTCTACATACATGTGTTGTATATGTATCTGCAAAAGATATGTCTTACTGTTATTGTTGTTTGAATAATTGTCATCATCCTGTAAATATTGTCTTGAAACTTTCAATTGTTCGATCGTTGACATTTCTTGGGGGTTCTTCCATGGAACTGAGATCAATCACATTTGTTTTGACCATGGAACTAAGCCGCATGAGAATACCACAGTTGGCTTTTGGATGGTCATTTGTTTCCTCTGTGGATCATCATTTGTTTCCCATTGTCATCATGTCAAAGAACAGGAGGCTCTCTGAGCCCTCCTGGGACTGGGACTGACCTCAGTCAAGGTCAATGTTCTCTTCTGTGTAAGCAATCACAATGGGCCACAGCATATCCCAATGCTGGGTTGGAGCTACCATATCTGCACAAAGGGTGTCAGAACCTCTTTGGCATAAAATCATTTTTGGAACTGGCTAAGTTACCTCCCCAGGATTTGACCTCTTGCCTCTCATCTAGGGTCAATGATCTAGAACATGTTCCTTAAAAGGCAGAGATCTGCAGGAAAGGAGAAACCTTCTTGCTCTCAGGTTGATTCCTGCCACACACCAGGATCACCCAGTTGGAAATCAGCTGAGGACTACTCTGGACCACAAACTGAAATAAAATTCATAAATTTCATAAATAAAAAATCAATAAAGTTCTTTACCTGTAAAGAGAAAGATTTAGAATAAGAATTCTTCTGATTCTAAAAATGTAACAATCCCATAAATATCCATAAGTTATGTCACACCCACACCCACATCCAAACCCACATCCATCCAATGCTGGGTATTAGCAATTCAGGGAATATAGCTTTGCTCACTCATCATTAGTCAGGCTATTCAAGAGCTGGAAAGTGAGTCTCACCCTGGGGTGGCTACGTGGGCAGCGTCTGGAGCAATGAATAAGGAAGAGAGATAAAAGCTCTTCAAAATAGGTTAAGTCCTTCAGAGCAAACGAGCAGACCTGAACAGCTCTCTTGACTCTGTTTTCCAAGTGGTGCAGGGAAAGCTGAGGGCCTCTCCCAGCTCTGATCAAATATTGACCCAGTGCACTTGCTGGCCAGGGTTAAGACTAAAGGACCAGCAGCACCACGGAGCCAATGTTTGCAGAGAAATTACTGCAGCCCAGCGCCTTGTAGGTCAGGCTGTGAAACAACCCCCAATAGAGCCAGGGCTTCAGAGAGCCTTCCGGTCCTTCCTCAGAGGAGCAGGTCATGGGGAAGCCACTTAAAGTGAAGGACCTGTGCAAGGAAATTGACAGAGAGGGGAAATGTGGTTCAGCTGCCAATGAGAAGGCAACTTAAAGGGCATCTGTGGCCCCTCGCCCTCCTCCTCCTCCCCTTAATGCAAGACAGCCCCCTTATAACCAAACAGGCCTCAAGGTTAGGCCCTGTCCTGCCCAGCTCTCTCTGGGACAGCTCCTTTCCCTGGTCCCACAGGGTGAAGTGGGGAGTTATTTTTAGAAATCAAGAGCTTCACCTCTTCCCTGTTTTCAACTTGACATCTGAAATGCTCTTGAAGTCCTCTCTGGAAACTGACCTGGTTCTCTGGAACCTGAGGTGTATGGAATTGCTGAAATGCTCTATTGATGGGGAAAATCATGCAGGACATAGTCACCCTCTTCTTGCTGAGGCCCTAGAAGATTTTAGCAGGTAATATGAGGAGGGCCTGGCAGGGCTGCTGAGCACTCTGGGATAGGCATGAAGCCAGACAGAGCCTGCTGTATGTAAGATGGTCTATAGCAGCACAGCCCTACAGAACTTTCTGTGATGATAGGAACATCCCATCTGCTCAACACAGAGCCACTAGCCACTGTGGCTACTAAGTACTCATAGTGTGGCAAGTACAGCCAAGGGACTAAAATTTTAATTTCATTCTTAAATTTTAAAATTAATGTAAATTTAAAGAGCCACATGTGGCTAGTGGCTATAGCATTAGCACGAGTCTCAAAGCTTTCCCGCCTGGGGCACGTGTGTGCTCATGCATTTGTCTGGGGAAAGAATCTCCTTAGAAGCACAAAAGAATTCCAGATCTCAAAAGTAAAACTAGATAAAATACCTCATCAATCTGTGAGATAAAACTCACTTCCTCAAGGAAGCCTGCTACAAGCCCAGAGTATAAAGTTTCCTTGTCATATGTCTATGGCACCTTCTCTGCACATCTGGAAGAGTGTAAAGTATTGTTTGCCTTTTTAAAAGCAGAATCTGACTTTGCCCACTAAACTGTGAGTCCCATGGAATCAGGAACCAGATCAGTGTGCCCCCAGAGCCTAGCACACCACCGGGGATGAGGAGGGCAGACACTACCTACCTGTTGAATGGATGGAGGGAAGGAGGGAGGGAGGGAAGAAGCAGAAATACATGGGTGAACAAGCTAACAAATAAATTAGGGACACACTTCACTCCAATAACTGTGGTTCTCAAAACCCAACCAAATCCCCCCAAAGGAGGGATGGGGGCATATGTCTATCACTCCAGGCTACCACCACCAATTGAGACTATATGGGTGTACTCTGTCTGCCTCCCAGGAAAAATGCACTTTCCTTCCTCTTTATCACAGAGCATTTTTTTTAAAGTTTTTTAGCTGTAGTTGGACACAATACCTTTATTTTACTTATTTTATGTGCTGCTGAGGATCAAACCCAGTGCCTCGCATGTGCTAGGCAAGCACTCTGCCACTGAGCCACAACCCCAATCCCGCAGAGCATGTTTTTTGTACCCCAATCTAGTATTTATCTCATCTACAGTGAACTAATTATTAAAAAATCTTTTCTCCACCAGGCGTGGTGATGCATGCCTGTAATCCCAGCAGCTCGGGAGGCTGAGGGAGGATTGCAAGTTCAAGACTAACCTCAGCAACTTAGCAAGGTCCCAAGCAATTTAGCAAGACCCTGTCTCAAAAACAAAGAATAAAAAGGGCTGGGGATGTAGCTCAGTGGTTGAGTGCCCCTGGGTTAAATCCCTAGTACCAATAAATAAATAAATAAATAAAAGTCTTCTCTCCCCACTAGATATAGACTCCCGGGAGGAAGAGACCTTGTCCTGCTCAAGTCTGCTTCTAAGCCTGTGCCATTTTTGCTCTGCAAAGCACAAATGCCTTGGCAAGCTCTGTGCAGGCTTATGTGTCTCATTCTCTTTGTGCTTCCACTCTTACCACTCACATAGCCAGGGTTGGACTGTCAGATTGAGCAAATAAAAATGCAGAACACACAGTAAACTTCTGAATTTCACATAAAGAACAAATTGCTTTTTTCGTGTGAGTACTTCCCATGTAATATTTGGAATATACATATACAAAAAAAAAAAAGGATTTGTTATTTATCTGAAATTCAGCTTATAGGACATTTGGTACTTATCTGACAACCTTAACTGGGGGCTTTGCCAGAAGCAGTTAGCCAGCAGTGAGGAAGGTGTGTGGCAGGGTGGGAAGGGAGCAGCTAGATAACAGGATCTGCCCTGCCCAGGCTAAGGCTTGGGTAAGCGCTGCAGGAGCACTTACCTGCCATCTCTGACTTCTCTGCCTTCTCTCCCCTAGCCCTGCAATTTCCACTATGGCCTATGAAGAACTACCTTCTCTGCACACCTTCTCTGTACCTGTGTACCATCAGAAGTCTAAGTGCCCTGTAGCGGGCTCAGTAATGCCATGGGTCACCTCAAAGAGGTCACAAATGCAAGCCCTCTGGCGCTGGCTCCCTCTTGCTGCCCCTCGGGGCTGGCTGCTGAGCTGTGTGCCTGAACCTGTCCATGCCCAGGGATTTTTCTCCATGTACAGAGCAGTCAGGTCCCGGCAGAGGAAGATGGGAACCCAGAGTGACGTCCCGAATCTCAGTGTGAATAGAGTGGGGTGGGGGATGGTGCTGGCCTGGACTCTGCAGCAGAGAGAAATGAAAAGCCCAGTCTGGGGGTTCTGGTCAGGTCTGCAATACAGCACCTTTTAATTGCTCTCTGACCTCATGGCTTGGGACATGCAGGGCAGGGCATGGCTGTGCATCTCCCTGCTGGTCCCCTAGAGGGAAAAATGGAAGTGTGCTTTTCTGGATGAGATTGGATCTGAATATACCCCATGGCCCTCAACTCACTGTCAGAGGAGGGTCAGGTTCATTTGGTATCACCTTGCACACGATTCCTGAGTTACATTAGAGGTGGGAACCCAAGGCCTTCTTGTGGTAACCTGACCTCCACCAGAGGCAAAAGACACCATGTGGCAGGGGAGAAATCAGGGGGAATACATAAGGACACCCACACTGGGGACAGAGTAACCAACTTGTGCTGGGGGGGAGTGTGGCCCAGGGTACCATCAAAGGGGTATCCAGGCCACATGTGATCCTCAGAATGCCATATATAGATCCCCAAATGGTGCCCAAGCAGCACCAGAAAGGAATGCAAAATTCATGATCTAAACTAGTTTGGCTCGGTGGCTCTTTGTTAGAGGCCCACTGGGGGTCCGTGAAAACTTGCTGCTGTAAGTAAAATTGTACGTATATGCGCTTTTTCTGGGGAAAAGGTTTCTACCAGATTCACCAATGGGTCTGTAGCCCCAAGAAGGCCCAGAACCACATGCAGTTTTCCTTGGGCTGGCTTCTTGAGCCTGGGCCTTTATGGTCAGGGGGAGGTGGGGCTCAGTCAGAAAGGGGAGGGGCAAGATGGTTCTGAGACCAGGCCTGTGGGCCACCCGTGCTTCCCATCTACTCTGGCCTGCCCCAGAGGCCCCTTCCAGAGAGAGGCTGTGCCTGCATACTCTGAATACTCCAGCACACAGCAGGACATCTGCAGGGTGAAGCACACATGGGATAGATCCAAAGCCCCGGCCCCTTGGACAGCACAGCCCAACATCTCATCACTTGTGATACCTCATCAAATCCTCAGGACAACCCTGCCAAGTGAATACCATCCAGGTTTTCATTCTGCAGATCAGAGAACTGAGTCTGGAGCAGTTAAAGAACCTTTCCAGAGTTACATGATGACAGTCAGGAACCAGTCTCAGGCAACATGCCTCTCTACACAGCCTCTTAGAAAACCAGAGTTACACATTCTGTTTTCTCTTCCTCTATAGGAGCTACCATATTAAAACCAGCAATCCTGATAAATAAGAAAGTCATGAAAATAAGTGAATGAACACTATGGAAAGTGAAAATGAATGGGAGAAGTCACATGGTGTGTGAAGGGGCTCGCAAAGATGCTATATTGGATTCCAAGGCTAAATTCCAAAGGTCCAGCTCAACCCCCTCCAGCTGTATCTGCAGTCATTTCTCGGGGTCCACAGAAGATTGGTTCCAGGACCAATACCAAAATATCTGGTGCTCAAGTCCCTTATATAAAATGGCACAGTATTTGCATATAACCTGTGCAGATCCTCCCGTATTTTAAATCTCTAGATTTCTTGGAAACAACTATTCTACGGCACTGTTTAGGGAATAATGACAAGGAATAAAGTCTGTACATATTCAGAGAAACTTTTTTCCCCAAATATTTTTGATCTGCAGTTGGTTGAATCTGCAGATGTGGGAACCACAGATAATGGCACACTGATGGTAAGGACCCACAAGGACAAGCCTGGCCATCACGACAAGCTGTTCCATGCTTGTGTCCCCTCCCAACATGCAGGAAATGAGCCCTCTGGGCAAGGGAGAAGAGGGGAAGCAAATTCCTTTCTTGTGAGATTCTAGGGAGGGAGTAGGGGGCCAGAACGGAAGGGGGGGAAGAAAAGTCCTGATTTGGAAGTTTCCACTGGCTTTCAGACCTCATCCCACTCATCAATGAGCCCTTTCAGGTTGCCTCTCCCCAACTGAGTTATCATTTCCTGTCCGGCACACTGTACTCATTGATGGGGTGTCAGCAAATCCCACCAGTTTATGCTGGAAGGACCCAAGGAGACTGGACAGGAACTGAAAGAGGAAGAGAAAGAAGGCAGAGGATAAGGAATGGCTCTCAATCCCATATGCAATGGGACATTCAGTCAGAATGACCAGGGAATAAAGGAAGGTAATATAGGAAGCTGAATTACCTTTGGTTTGTCTCAGAGGAAGCACAATAAGGACAGGAGATAAAATCAGGTATTAGGGGGTAAACATTCAGTCTTGCCTCTCAGATAACCCACCATCAAAGGCCTGCAAGCAAGCAAAGGAGTGAACTCTTGTCCTGAGGGCTAGGAGTGGGTGTCTCTGGTCTGTGTAACCAGGTTCACACCCTGAGGAAGAATCCAGAATACCTCAGTGTAACCAAGTCCACACCCTGAGGAAGAATCTAGAATACCTCAGTCAACTTGCAATGACTCTCTCTCTTCTCTGACTTTTGCCTCTGACACACAGAAGTAGACTCCCTGGTGGCCTTGTCTGTTCTATATGGCCCTCTATCCCTGGCCATTCTGATTGGTCGAGAAAGAGCACCTGACCCAAGTTAGGCCAATTAGAGTCTTCCCTTGTGTTTGTCAACTTGGAACTGGGAGAGAGTCAGTGTGTCTGCTGTTGGGAACCACAGATAAGAAATTCAAGAACTCTTCACAGTCAAGCACCCCAGGGTGTGAGGGAATAGAAGCTGAGGACAGTGTCGGAGGGAAACAAAGAAAAGACAGAGGGAAAGCTGATCTGGGGCTTAGGTCTGCCCAAAGTCACTGCTCTTCTCTCCATCTGGTAGGCTGCATAAGCTTCCCAGATATATTTTTGTCTCAACCAGCATAAATGTAAAAGTGTCACTTGTCACTAAAAGAAGACTAACTAAACTGGTTGGCACCAAGGGGTGTCTGCAGTGGTAACCGCAGGCTCTGTAATACCACCCCCCTGTGAGAACAATGCCTGTGTGAATTAGAGACACACACCTACCATCCACATGTACAGACTGGGTGGCAAGTGCCTTATTTGGTTAGGCAGACACAGTGGTATGCCCAGTTTGCGTCTGGAGTTCAAAAAGTTGCTTATTTTCTGTTTCGGTCTTCTCCTCATGTTTGCTTTTCTTTGCCTGAAATGATGTGGCGGCTTGTGTCTCATCCTGAATGTTTATAGACATGTCTGCTCAGGCCGTAGCACCCACAGCCATCCTCCTGCCTCTTTGTTGAGCAAGTCAATAATGCCCTGAGTGTCTGCGTGCCATATCCCAGACGGACAAGCACAGCTTCCCTCATCTGTCCCTCTGCACCAACCTCAATTCCAATCATGACGGCTCTGATGGGGGCTCTCTAGACGAGGGACGTCATGAGAGGCCAGTCCATCAGAAAGACTCGGGCCACCATCTGAGCTCCAGCCAACTCACCTGCAGGTCAAAGAACTTGCTGTACCTCCGGTAGATGGTCTGGGAGGTGGAGTCGGACCAAGTCACGTTGATAATGTATACCTGTGGGAAAAGGGAAGAGCAGGTGAGCAGGTGACCAAGGCAAGCCTTCAAGCTGTGCTGGACATCTTTTACATGTGTGTAGGTGCACCAGGGCCAGGGCCATGCTTCTTGTCCCATCTGTCCCCCTAGAAATGAATGTCAGGTACCATGTGGATGCTACAATATACATCTGAATACATTGCACCCACATGCAGACCTGCACACATCTAGAGGAACATTCGATAAAATGTTAATGATGATTTTCTTAGAAGGGTAAGATTAAAACAAGTGGTTTTAATTTCCTTCTTTTTAAAAATATTTATTTTTTTAGTCGTAGTTGGACACAATATCTTTATTCCATTCATTTATTTTTATGTGGTGCTGAGGATCAAACCCAAGGCCCTGTGCGCGCTAGGTGAGCACTCTACCACTGAGCCACAATCCCAGCCCCTAATTTCCTTTTTTATATGTACATACAATGAACATAAAATTGGGGTCATTATGTTTTTTTTGTTTTGTTTTTAAGGTGGTTGATCTACTGGTTCTCAAACTTTAGAGTAATTTTAGAAGATTCCATGAGGGATCTTCCAAAATTATATGTACCTAGGTCCCACTCACTAAAATTCTGCATAGGCAGACCAGGGACTCAGACATCCACACTTTCAATAAGCCCAAGTTATTCCGCTGCGTTCATCCTCAGCTCACTCTGAACAATGCTTCAGAGACCATAAGCCCTTCAGAGAACTGCAAGTCACCTAAGTGTCCCTAAGTCTTAGCTTGGTGCCTGGCACGGAGCAGGTACTCGGAAAGATCTTGCTATATTGAACAATCAAACAGGATTGTAAAATAAGAAGCAGATTCACAGAAGAGACGTTAGCTCATTTGCGACCTTTTCTCTGTGGGATTCTTGCAATGAAGGTGTTTCAGGGCCAGACTGTCACCCCAGTTCCCAAGGCCCCCTCAGGCTCTGCAGGGCTACTGCCTCAAACCATTCTGGAAGGTGTCTGGGCCATTAGGTTGCTGGAGAAGAAGAGAGAGCTCCTGCCTACAATCCGGCCTGCTGTTCCCACTATTTTTGTTCCTCCTGGGAGAGGCCTTAGTTAGAGAGCTGGGCCATCTCCCATAACCACAGGGCTCTTGTGCTGAACTCCGTGAGTACCTGGGCCAGATGTAACCCAGGTGAGACCTCAGGAGAGAGGCAGAAGCTGTAAGTCCCCAGTGGTGGTTCCCACACCAGGATGCCTATCAGAATTCCCTGGGAGACCTGCAAAAATGCACATTGCCAGGCTTTGCCTAGTGATTCTGATTACAGAGGTCTGGAGGGACACTACCAGTGAGGAGACCAACGTAGCCAGAGAAGGCTAGGGTCCAGGCCATGGTGAGGGGAGAGAATGTGAGCGAAGAGCAGCATTTAGACCCTGGGCCCACACTGGCTGCCCTCCCTTGCTGCCTGGACCGGGGCTTGCCCGTGAATGCCCAGGTTGCATGCTTGGCATTCAGGTAACTGTGCTTCCTCCCCTTCCATTACTAAGTCACGGAGCCAGACTCATGCTGCGGGGAGAATTTGTTCCCAAATGCAACTGAGGAAAGAGCCATAAAGCCAGGCAACTAGGACTGGATGTTGCCATCAGAGATTTCTGACATGAGATCCTGATAAGGAAGAACATTAAATAAAAGGCCATCCCTACCTTCACAAGCTCAAAATAAATTATTGACTTATTATAATAAATAGACACGGATATGCTTTGCTTTATATCATATGTAAATGTATGTCTCATACAATAAATTGTAAAACCACTTAGCTAACAAAGTGTTAGCTTATGTTTCGGTAATCAAATGTGACGACATGCTAGTACAGTATAAAGTATTTATACCTATTTATATACAGTATAAAGTATTTATACCTATATTTATACAGTATAAAGTATTTATACCTCATTTAATCTTCAGCCCCACAAAGTAGCAACCAGTGGTATCTTCACATGGCACAGGAAAAAGGAGAGGCTCAAAGAAGTTAGTAACTTGACTGAGCTCCATAACCAGTAACATATTAAGCAAAAAACTTGAACCCAATCTAGCTGAGTCCACACCCCATGTTCTTGACCATACTGGATATCTTAGTTCATTTTCTGCTGTTGCAACACAATACCTGAGACTGGGTAAATTATAAACAATAGAAGTTGCTTTGGTTCTGGACTCTAGGAAATCCAAGACCATGGTGCTGGCATATGGCAAGGGTCATCCCATGGCATAAGGTCGAAAGGCAATTGAATGCAAGAGACAGAAAGGAATCAGGGCTGAACTCATCCTTCTATCAGGAACCCACTCCCAAGATGGCAGCATAAATCCATTTAGGAGAGCGGAGCCCACATGACCGCTTCACCTCTTAAAGGACCCACCTCTTAACACTGTTACCTGGAAATTAAATGTCAACTTGAGCTTGGAGGGGACACTCAAACCATAGCCCCTGGACTATCTCCCTATATGAAAATGTGGGAGTGTGAATATTGTAATCAAACTACTTGATCAGGCCTGAAAGATATCTTTTAAAATAAAGCTGCAGGTGACCTGAAAAGTGTGAGCCAGCACATGCTCAGGGGGGTGGCCAAGAGGAACATGGTGGAGACAGGGTGCAGTATAGGCAACCCTGAGAGCTCAAGACCAAGAAGAGACAGAATTTGGGCCCAGACAGAAGCCGGTGGTTAGGACTGCTGTGAACCCAGACCACCACAGAGGAACCGTGTGCACCAGAGGCTTCACTGATGAGGCAGGAGGCGCTGGGATTTCCACACGTTAGAACCCACCCCATTCCCGCTGCTGACCTCTGGCTCCATCTCTCCCCCCCCAGCCCCACTTCCATCTGCACTTTCCCTTCCCACAGGTCCCCAGGCGGGGAGCAGCTGTGTGCACCTGCCAGGTGTTGCCTCCTGAACCTAAGGAGGCCCCGAGTGGCCTTGCCAGCCTGGAGAGAAAGCGCTTGAATGCCCCTGCAGGACACAGACAGCAGCCTTTCTCCTGGGCTAACCAAGCGGAGCCCAGAGGAAGGGCTTAACTGGGGCTTAACACCCACCCTCCACCCTGCGGAGCAATTAGGAGCTTCCCTTCACCTCCCAGAGAGAATTAATCACAGGCTCACAGTCCCTGGCAGCTGGGATCTGGGGAGGCGTGTGTGTGTGTGTGTGTGTGTGTGTGTGTGTGTGTGTTGTGTGTGTGTGGTGCTGAGGATCAAACCCAGGGACTCACGGAAGAGGAACCTAGGGCCCAGCACAGTGTCTTGGCAATGGGGATGGTCAGGTAAGGAGTGAATTCTGGAGACAGCCACAGCCAGGTTGCACTCCCACCACCACCTTGTCAGAGGCTGGGAGACCTCAGCCCAGCCTCCCAGACCCTCAGACTCCCCCATACAGTGGTCACCACCTTCAGGGCTGCAAGGCCTGATGCATGCTCAGTTATCACTGTAGGGTGCTCATTCTTAGTGGAAAAGCTGGGATGGGGACACAGACCCCCCCAATTCCTAGCCTAGGACTAGTTGGCACATGACTAAACATGCCCCCCCCCCCTTGGAAAAGTCCTTTGTCTTTTGAAAACTTATAGGAACCGTTTCTGTTCTGTGGGTCCATTGACCTGGACCCACACCAAAAATGCATGCTGTGGAGAATTGGTCAGAGGAAAGGGGTGACAGAAAACTGTCCCTATGACCCTTATCAGTTATAGCCACACAGCCAGGACAGGGCCATACCCCCTCCCCCCGAAAAAAACAAACAAACAAAAAACTTATTCCCTTGTTTGGCAAAGAACTGCTCCTGTTGACACCTTGCTCCTCCCTTCCCATGCCCCAGGTGGCACAAGCATGACACAATGGCAGGGGGTAGACTCTCAGTTTCTCTGAAGTTTCTGGGATGTGTGAGAGGCTCCCTGCATTGAGGAAATAGTCAAAGTCCTCTCTAGAGATAAGCCCAGGACACGGGGACAGTCTCCAGAGCCTGTTCTCTCATCGGCCTGTCTGCTTTCTTCCAAACCTTGAATATCCTAGATTATCCCTCCAAATGAGTGATGGGGACACAAAATTCCAGCCTGGCCTATTCCTAGCAGCCCTACCCTGACACCAGAGTTTCTTAAGTCTCCCTGCTGGCGCTGGAAACTTTAGAGATAAACTGCAGAGAAAGAGCAGGTGCTGGAAAGGGGGATAGGGCGGAGGTCACTCGAGAAAGCCAGCTCTGTTTACCGAGCCTGCGTCAGGGGCCCAGATAAACCCCCTCTGGTCTCAGGAGCAGCCAAGATAACATTACCCGGCAGCTGGGTCTCAAGAAAGGTTTGGCAATTAAACATCCTGCTTCCAAGCACAGTACTTGGGGTTATGTTTCCCTGGTGGAGTTTCCCTTCCTTCTGGATTTTGAAATGCACGGATTCTATTTCCCCGTCTCCGGCCCTTTTGGGCAGATGGTGGGCGGCTAGGAAGCCTCACTAGAGACCAGCAACTGTGTGCAGCTTCCCCTGGGTCAGCCCAGGCGCAGGAGGCCATGCAGTCACAGTCCCCTGCTGGCTTACCTGTGTGGAGAATTCCCCCACTGCAAGCACAAGTGTGGCGCTCTCATATGACCCATGTGAGGCTGCACCGGGCTGCCCTCTGTCCCCCAGCTCAGGTGGCCAGCCAAGTCCAAGCTTTCCAAACTTGTCTTCCCAGTGGGTACTTCTCTCCTCCATTAACTGTGCTCCAACAAGACCATGACCTGGATGCAAATCAGACTTGCAGCTCAATCCTAGAACACAGAGGATGAGGCCCAGTCTGGTTCTGTGGAGGGATGGGTGCCCATATAGGATCTGGGCTGATGGATCAATACCCGAAAATAGATGGCCCAACCATTGCTAGAAGGCCTAGGACCCGCCCGTGCTCAATCAGAAAGCTCTGGTAAGTACCTGTGCCCCATCTGCTGACACAGTACAACAAGAGGCAAGAGCTAGAAGTGGTGGTGGCCACTGCACATCTCCATGGCACCGCTGCTCCATTTACTGAGGAAGATCTTATTTTTCCTGGACCCTGGCCAGCTGACCCTGCCCTTGGCCAAATGGAAACTCAATGACCAGCTTCCTATACCTGCTGTCCCCACCATGGGGCTGGAATCAGCTGGCTAGGACCAGGGCCATGGCATACAATTGAATAAGTTGTCCACTGCCCAAAGTTGCTAGTCAAGGGACAAGCAGAGGTGAAATCCAACCTATTCTCTAGTTCTCAGACTATACATCCATGCAGAGACAGGGACACCTTGTTCCGCTGCGTGGGCTGTCGCTATTTTCTAGGGTCCTTGAGGTCACAGGATCACCTCAGTCTCAGTTCCTCAACTCCCCCAAGTCTATGGATGGAGAGAGGCCTAACATTTGGGATTAACTGCTAAAGACCAGGGCCCCTGAAATCAGAACAAACACAATCCTGCAGTCAATAAAAGGGACTTTACATCTGGCGACATGATCATTGCTACGGCCTCCTACTGAAATTCATCACGCCAAGTACTTCCCCCAAGAAATTAATGCCACCCCTCCCCACCGCAAGGTGCTAATAAATTCTACCTTTCCATTCACACTGCTCCATGTACTAAGTTCTTATCTGGCAGGTTGGGGGAAGAGTGGCAATAAGTCCCAAATTCAGCCAGGCTCCTTCTGTAGATCCAGACCACCCAGCATGGCAGAGGACCCGGGACTGCTTCTGGTACAAGCAGCTACACCAAACAAGGCCAATTCCCTGTCTCCTCCCTGCTGTGCCTGCTGAGCCTCCCTGGTGTTACATCACCGGCTGCATCCAGAGACAGAGCCCCCCTGGGTGCCAACGTCTGACCTGGGCCCCCATTAGCCTCACAAGCCTATGTCCATCTCTTGCAGTGCTCATGGTCTGTGTTCACAATTAGCCAATTATTATATCTGCCTTTGTCTGCTAATTGTTGGTGCAGAATGAGCCAGTGCTTGACAGTGCTGTGCTGGTCTCTATTTAACACGGGTGAGTCCATCTCCCTCCCAGGGGTCCCTCTCAGCAGAAAGCGTCTTCCCCTTCTCTTGGCCTGCCAGTCCACTGGGCACATCGTGGTAATGACTGACTAATGAGAGAAAACCTACAGAGTCTGGAGCAACCAAGAGGTGGCTGGTGACACCCTTGGAGACTGTTCTCCAACCCAGAGGCAAGCCCCAGAGGCCAAGGGGTAAAATACAAATACATCTGACTGGATGCGAGGGTCTTTGCCAATCTGAAGCCTTGCCAGCAAAAGCAAATTCAACAGCCTGAGGCCACTTGGCTGAAGTTTTTGGGCTCAGCCCGGGAACACTGAGAACCTCAGGGTGTGGCCCTATTAAAATTCCAAATCCTCTGGGTGGTGGCTTGTTCCTGGGGGGCGGGTTGCAGATTTGGGGAACACCCACCACTTAGAAGCCTGAACTTGCAGGGTGATGTTCACTCCAACACACACAAACACTCCCAGGCTGATCACAGGGTTAATGATCAGGTGGCAGGTTCTTTGGGGTCCTCAGTCCCCAGACTGCAGGTTGTCAGGGAGCAGTGAGAGGGAAGGCAGCAGAAGCGCACCCCAAAAAGAGTGGTGGGGTGTGTGCCAAGAGAGGGCTCCTCCCAGAACCACACATCCACCCATCACAAAACAAGAGTGCCTGCAGACCCGGCCACCTGGGCCTTTTCTGGGATAAAGAAGGGGCTTTTAAAAGGAACTCAGGAGGGGACAGTCTGCAGACTCCAATACCATATCAAATGCCACTTGAGAGTGCGTCACCTGTGTATGCAGGGATCGTGGGCCTGAGTTACTAGACTTGGGGGATAATGTGTAGGCATTATCTGAAGGACCCCACACAATGACAGTGGGTCCCTCACTTTGGGGTTGTCATGATGATTCAGTGAGTTAACCCTGGAGGCTCTCTGAAGACATCCTGGTTCTAATGCCCATCACGACATTTGGCACACTTAATGTTCCCTACAGAAATGAAAGAGCAAAGCCGACAGCAAACACTGCCTGAGTGCTTACCTGGTACCTGGTTTTGTGCTAAGCTAAATAGAAAGTACTGTAAAGTCCCAAGCTCCAGGCCCTTACAGCTCAGCAGAAGCAGCAACACTTACACTGAGGAATCAAGCAGGGAAAAGTGTGAGATGGAACAGTGCCAAAAAGGAACAGAGGAAAGTGGCTTTGAAAGCACTCGTTAGATTGTAATTTCAGACCTTACACTTCCCTGCTGTGTGGGCTTGGGTGAATATCTTAGCCTCTCTGAGTCAGGGTTTCCTTAGCTATAATATAATTTATAATGGAGCTTTCTATTAAATGTGAGGCTGTGCATGGAGTGCTGGCCCGAAATGTTAGGTGTTTAGACAGCAGGAAGGAGGAGGCAGGCAGCTGATTTCTTCCCATTTGCCACGAGCCTTGAATTGTGACCCATGAATAGAAATAGGAGGGGAGAAGGTGAAAAGGGGGACACATGAACACACACGTGTGAACACATGCACACACACAGCAACGGTGGAACCACTACTAATAAGGCGCCCAGCCTGGGAAAGTAGAAGAGCAAAAAATAAGTGTATCGCCCAGGGCCAGGAAAACAATGCCACCCCCAGGGGTGTCTGCTGAAGGGACAGGCGTGCTATGGGGGCCCTCCAGGGACAGAGGCTTTTTTATTTCTTTTTTCCGTGTTTCCTGGAGGGAAAGTGAGCGTGTAAGCTGGGAGCTCCCAGGACTCACAGGCCCTACGGAGGCCTCAAAGAAAAGATCAGCGGCCAAAGCCCTATCTCAGCATCCCCGGAAAAGCAGCCTAAGGAGCTGCTCTTCAGACCTTCCTCCTATGTGGGCAAACAACTGGACTCATGGGGAACACCGCTCCTGGGACCAAACACGGCCAGTCCCTCCACAGCTGGACCACGTTAGCTTCTTGAACAGACCACACTGCCTGGAGCAAGACCTGGGCTTGTGGTCGAAATCTTCTCCTCTGCTGGGTGGATGATCTACCACTCAGTACTGAGGTGCCCTTCGAGGCAGGTGGCAGGGAGTCCTGCGCTGGGATCAGAGCTTCATTTTGCATGGTCTGAAACCCTCGGGGCAGCTCCACAAAAGTCAGCACTGTCCCGAGCCCTCATTCCACATCCATAATTCCTGCCTCACTGTAAAAACTGAAGAGATCACAAAAGCAAAGAACAAGCCCAGATCCGGGGGCTCCCCAGTAAGTGGGACTCACTTTCCCATTCTTTCCCTTCAGAGTGTCTGGATGTTATGGTTTAGATATTCAGTGTCCCCCAAAAGCTCAAGTGTGAGACAATGCAAGAAAGTGTAGAGGTGAGATCCTTAGGTTATGAGAGTGTTAACCTAATCAGTGCACTAATTCCCTGGTAGGGATTAACTGGGTGGCACCTGTAGGCAGGTGGAGTGTGATCGGAGGAGGAGTGTCACTGGGGGTGTGCCTTTAGAGTTAATATTTTGCCCTTGTTGAGCAGAGCTCTCTCTCTGTCTCTCTCTGCTTCCTGATTGTCATGTCCTGAATTGCTTTCCTCCACCACACTCTTTCCACCTTGATGTTTTCTGCCCACTTCGAGCCCAAAGAAATGGAGCTGACTGTCTATGAACTAAGATGGTGGCAACTAGGAGCCCAACTTCTCTAAAGTTGTTCTCATCAGGTCTTTTGGCCACAGCAGTGAAAAAGTCGACTGAAACACTGGCACGGTCTTCTGCCTTCTAAGAATTTTATTATTTTCCCTAGAAGATTCTAAGGGTACCAATTAATATGGGGCCTTAAAAGAAATCCCCTTTGGGATTTCAGAGTTCTGGGCATGATCCCCACTGGGACATTTTCCAGAGCGCCTGAGGATATGTGGTTGACCTTTGGACCTTCCTTCCACCAACCCTGCCACCACCCTCTGGCCCCAAACCAGCTTATCACACTGTTGAACCAGCAGGTGTCCCAATGGAGAGGCCAACAATGGGTAATGGCGCTCTTGGGTGATGCCCAAGTGCCCAGAGAAGGTGGCAGTGTGCCCAGGCTGGGGGAATGAGGCTCAACCTCAGATGAAAATGGGGGGCGGGGGGAGGCAGGGACCCTACATGCACATTAACAGGAGGAGGAGCTAGAGCCCTGGAATCTTTAAACAAATGTATCCTCTCCTGAACCATCCAGATAATTATGTCCTGGGCATTCCAAGGGCTTGGATATAACCCTGTGGATCTAGGAGAGTTAGAAAGGGGGATTCTTGTTCAACACACTCCCAAATCAATGACTGACCCTGGCCCACTGCCCTCGGCACACAGGGTACACACATCCTGTGAACGTGCCCCACTCCGTTGTCACACCCTGAGAGCAAGGCAAAGGTCAACACACACAGCTTGGTTTCCTCTTCCCTGGGCAACACAGCAGCAGCCGGGGAAGGCCAGAGGCCAGCGGCTTCTCCACACACAGCCCGCAGGGGAAGCGACCCGGCGCTCCCTCCCCACCAGCCGGCACACTCACACCTTCCTCTCTGCTGTGCTCAGCAAAGTTCAACTTTTGACACACGGCAAATAGCTCTTGTTAGGAAATTGTTGCCTGGGATAGACTGGAACAATCTTTTTGCAGAGCAATTTGGCAATCTCTATCCCCAAACGTATTCTCTTTGACTTCGCAATTGGACCTCGAAGAATTTACTCACACAAGTGTGAAAGTACATGTGTGTGTTGTGTATGTACATAAAGATGTCACCGCAACAAAAAATAAGGAGTATTCAATGTTTATTGATTTTACTTTATTTTTTGCCCCCCCACACACTTTTTTTGAAAAGTTATATAAAGTATGGTTCCTCCACCTTTTAAGGATAAAGTGGACCTTTCTTTATTGTTATGAAAAATGTCCACAATACACTGAGAAAAGAAAATGTAAAGTAGATTGCAAAACAGCATCTATCTAACATAATACATTGACTTGGGATGTATGTGCACGGGGATACACGTGTATGTAGATGCACATGAAAAAAGAAAAAAAATATGACAAACTGGTCATGGTGGTTATTAGGGAAGAGGAATAGAGAGGAGAAACAGAACAGTTTTGCTTTCTACTTTGTACAGTTCTTTCTGATGTGTTTCACTTTGTATACACATCAGATCACTTTTTATCACTTTATTCTGATAGGTATGGCTTCCATAATGTAACACAAGATTTCTATTTTAGAAAACAATTGTGTCCTCCTAACCTGGCCTCTGGCTCCTGCCAGCTGCTGAATGCTGTGGGGACTTCCAGCACTTGCTCGTTCTTGTGGTTCAACGCTCAGTTCTTAAAGCCAAGGTCTACAACCCTGGCTGTACATTATAATTACCTGGGGTGCTTTAAAAATACTCCTTCCCAGGACCCGCCCATTCCAGCTAAATCAGAGCCTTGGACGGTGGGGTGGGCTTTGGTAGTTTTAAGAGCTCCCCAGGCAGGTCTACTGGTGTTGAACATTGAGAATCATTAAGTTCAAGCAAAACCCTAAAGACACTGGACTGGCTGAATAAACAAACAAACAAACAAACAAACAAACAAAGATACTTCTTTAAATGGAAAGTAATATCATAGTGGAATTTTTTCTATCAAAAGTCAGCTAGATGGGCTGGGGTTGTAGCTCAGTGGTAGAGTGCTTACCTCACACGTGGAAGGCACTGGTTTTGATCCTCAGCACCACATAAAAATAAAATAAAGGTATTGTGTCCATCTACAACTAAAAAAAAAAATTTTAAAAAGTCACCTAGAGAGTTTGTACTCGGAACTTCTACTCAAAATCCTGCTTCTAGGTGTGAAATTCATCAGTTCAAATGGGAAAAGAAAACAAGGAGCCAGGTCCATTAGTTCTGGGTGTGGCTGTGCCTGAGCTTTATTTGGCAGCCTGTGCCACCCCCACATGGTGGTCTAAGCTAGTGACCCAGGGGTCGGAGTCGGGCCTTTCCTGGCTCAGGAGGAACAGCTGAAAGAGCTAGAGGTACTCAGCCCAGAGAAAATATTTAAGAGACACATGGTTTCAAATATTTAAAGGATGATCAAAATGTGGGGCTCAAATCCAGCTGTAGGTGGAAAGAAGGTGCTGGATAATGTGTGCAAGTTATAGCCAAGCAGGACTTTGTCTAGTCAAAAAGAACTTTCTAACCAGCAGAACTGGCCAAGATGGAAGGGGCAGTCATGCTGGGATTGCTGGGGCACAGGATGTGGCTGGAAGACCCCTTCCCACTCAGTTTCCAACTTCCAACTCTATCAGGTCAGTTTTTAGCAAAATCCACTGGGAATGCAGCTCCTTTTAAAAAGAATCTCCTGCTCTTAATGAATAGTCTGTGCACCAGGTGAGGGCCAGGCACTGTGGTACGTGCTGGAAATCCCGGCAGTGGGCCAGCCAGAGTCTCTTGTCTTCGAGAGTACACTGAGGCCAACAGAAAACACAGGGGCCATGGCTGAAGGCCCAGAGTGCATTGGCAGACACCGACTGCAAGGGAGACACGACTTTAGATTGATGGCCACCTATTAATAACGACTTGTATCTAGAACATACAGATAACGCTCTGAAACTGTGATGTGTATGTGAGTGTGTATGCATGCTTTTGTACCACTCACTGTAAAGTCAAAAGCTCATAAGTCAGACCTTCATAAGTCAGGGACCGTCTGCACATGAATCATCCAAAATAGGCAAATCTATAGTCAGAAAGTGGGAAGTGGTTGCATAGGGCTTGGGCAGTGGGGTGGGGTGGCTCAGGGGTGGCTTGGGGAAAACCGAAGGGACCACTACTGGGATTTCTTTTCTAGAAGACAAAAATGTTCCAAAACAGACTGTGGAGATGGCTGCATAACTCTGTGACTATTCTAAAAACCGATGAATTGCACTCTTTAAAGGTGTGAACTCAATAAAGCTATAGTTAAAAATTAGAAGAGATGTCACTCTTGGTTAAGGGGTCCTCGACTCCATTTCTATATCCTCTCAACCTAATTCCTCCAAATTCCAATCGGGACCTGCAGTGTCCTAGACACCTCCCTGGTTGCCCCAGCCCTGGGTGCTCCTTCTGCCCTCATCTGGTGCATAGAGATATGCAAGCAGGGGTCATGCGCACCCATCAGGCTTGGAGGGTATTGCTGGACCTCTGCCATCCCACGTCACTGGTCACCAACACTGGTACCCACTGGGTGTCATGGCAGATAAAGCAGGAAACCTGACTTCAAGAGAATGCACCTGGTTTCCCAGGTTTGGCAAGGAAGAAGCCGGGTCTTCCAGCACTGAGACTAAAGGAACAGGTGCCCGAAGCAACCTGCTCTTTGCCCAGAGAGTTTGCTGGCCCGCAGACCCTGGCGTGCAGTAAAAGTTTCCCAATCAAGCAGCAAAACTGGAATGCTATCAGCTCCCGTTTGGCTTCCAGGAAAGGGAAACTGCACTTCAAATCCACTCACCCTGTTCCAATTCTGGAAGATTCTAGGACGAGGTGAAATCTTTATCCTTTGCTCCAGCCCAGGCCTCATGGGGCTCCTTTCTGCCCATGGTCTTCTCCCCCTTTTCCAAAGCCCTATGAGCCCCTGGTATCACAACACACAGTTCATTACTAGAGGCTCCATTGGCAATGTCATGTATGTCCATTCCCTCAGTCCATTCCCAGAACTGTCCTCAACTGCTTATAAAGCCCTTGGAAACAGTATTTTATTCCCTACTTCCCTTGTTTGTCCTACAATATCTAATGACATTGAGAATATGGTAAGTACATTCTCAATAAAGCCATGTTGCTTGCCTGATAAAGTCCTGTTTAGTTCAGGAAAGAAGTATTGAGTGTTTGCCATGTGCTAGGCTCTGCACTAGACACTGACAACTCAAAATTTATCTAATATTATGCAGTTCTGATCCCAGGGAGCTCCTAGCTGGTGAGAAAGAGTAGCATCAATGGATAATGGTCCCGTGAGGTTCCAGGGAAACCCAAGCGAGAGGCACCAAGTTGTGAAGGTGTCTCAGTCCAATTTCTGTTGCTATAAGAGAATAATTGAGATAGGGTAATTTATAAAGGAAAGATATTTTCACTGGCTCAGGGCTCTGGAGGCTGGGAAGTCCAAGAGCATGGCAGCAGCTTCTGGAATCCTCATAACATGGTGGGAAAGCGGAAGGCAAGCAGGTACTGGAGGGGCAGCCTCACTTTATCAGCAGTCAGTGGCAATCAAATTTCAACACGAGTTTCAGAGGAGTCAAGCCATGATCAAACCGTAGCAGAGGACTCCCAGAGCAGGTGGGGCCAAAAATGAGGCAAGCAGCAGTGGCAGCAGGTGCCCCACGCAGAAGAGGGTGCAAAGGCAGCTGTGGGCTGGGGTGGGGGATGCCATGAAAGGGACCCGAAGGTGTGACAGCCAGGGGCACCTGGGGGAGCTGCAGCCTGGAACCCAAGGCAGCCAGTGGCAGGAGATGACCCTGGCAGAAGGTGATCTATCCTGGCTCTGAGACTTGAGGGAACCTTGGGGACAGAAGAGAAAGGCAGGGAAGGATGACAAAGAAGCAGAGGCTCAAAGGCAGCCATGGTGCTTCTTGGGTGGAAAATCTGGCAAGGTTGGGAGTGGAGAGAAGAACAGGTATGGGGACATCTAAGGACCACGGGGGGAAGAAATGAGGGGAAGGAGCCCTGAAGGAGCCCAGGGAGCCCCTGGCACGTTGGTGAGGTCAGGTTTAGTAATGGGAGAATCTGGGCAGCAGAACGGATGGGGTCCCTGAGGAAGGGAGGGGAGATCGGAGCCCATGATAGGATGTTTGGAGATGGAGAAATCCCACTCCAAAGGCTTCTGGGACACCAGATAGATGGGTCAGGAGGCAATTGAATGGTAGGAGCAGAGTGGGGCTGGGGGACCCCAGTGCCCGGCAGAGCACAAGGCATTTCACCTGCTATTTTGGGGCAGTCAATGACTAGGACCTCGAGGCAGTCAATGCAGAGCATCAGCAACTTTGGAAAAAGACAGGAACACCGTGCTGAAAGTCAGAGCTCTGAGTTATGCTCCGTTCCCTCTCAGGCACTGGCTGGCTCTGAGGTAAACCTTTAAATCCCCACTCCCTGCCCCAAACTTGGCTCAAAACAGAGCAGGGGACCGAGGATAGGGAACACCAGGTCACGTCTTTCCAGCCCCCGACCTGCTTCTCCCTGCTCCTTCCATGGGGCTAAAGGGGACCCTCCTCTCTGCCACAGCCAACTCCAGGACGTCATTTGCTCCTAGGTCCCTTCAGGGAGGGGGAGGAGGGACCTGCCAAGCCAGCTGGAGGAGAGCCCTGCACGGTCGGCCAGGGAAGCCTGCCAGGAGCTGCATCTGGCGGGCCTCCCTCTCTCTGATTCCTCATCATCAGGCCGAGGTGCAGAGGTGAGCAGGGAAGCAGCCAGCCCTCCTCCCGCTGGCGCCCCCTCAAAGTCACGTCATCCAAGCTTCCCCAGGGGATGTGGCCCCCTCCCTCTGACCTCAGCCTGTTTCACTTGGCCACAGCTCACCCCTAGGGAGCCAGCCCCTTCCCCACATTCGCTGACGCCCAGGCCCATGCAGGCGAAGGCCTGAGTTATAGATTCCAGCCCTCCCAGGCCGCACACCGAGCCCCAAATAAGGGCCTGCCCCTCCCAGCCCAGGCTGCAGAGATGCCAGCTGGGCTGCAGGGGGGCACGGGGGGCTGGGGCACTCGGCCAGAACCCCAGAACACCACTAAGTGGAGTCTCTCCGCAGCTTTAACCAAGGGGTCAGGGCTGGGGAGAAAAGACAGGGAAGCCCAATGTGTGGCGTCAGATTCCCATATTAAATCCTAGCTTTGCCTCTTATTTAGTGTAGGATCTTGGAAAGACGACCTGATTTTTTGTACCTTCATTTCTATCCATCTATGAAACGAGAGTAACGAAGACATGCTTTGGATGGTTTGAGTCGGGGAGTAGAGGGGATATGCATGCAAAGTGTCTACAGAGTGCCTACCAAAAACATTCAGTGGGGTTGGAGACATGGCTCGCTGGTGGGACACTTTCCTAGCACATGCGAGGCCCTGGGTTCAATCCCAAGTACTACAAGTTAAAAAAAAATACATAAACAAATAATCAAAGTGGCAATTCCTTCTTTTTATTTCCTGGTTTTCCTGGGAATTCCTACACTGATAGCAGTGCCAGGGAAGGCTTAGTCTGTACCTTCACAATCTCTATCAGTTGGCTCCAAATACAACGGAAGTAATTCTCTGATGCCTGTTAGCAAGGACAGGCCCAGGAAGCTCAGAAATCCCAGGGAGGGCAAAGACACTTCCAGTTCACAGCCCCCAAGGAAACTGATGTCAACAACACCAAGCACCCCTGAAGAACACCAACACCAACTCTTCCCAGGGAACAGTCCTCTAAGAGTAAGATAATAACCTAAACCACCTAATTTTTTTTTAATAAGCCAATGATGTAAATAGGCATTCCATGTAAAATCTATTCACAAAAAGATGCTCAACCTCATGACTGAAGAAGGCCAAACCAGAACTGCAAAATAGTGCTTCTATCGGAACGGCAAAGATGTTCAAGTTCAGTAAAACCCAGTCCTGATGAAGTTACGAGGAAATAGATGTGTCTCATGCTTTGTGGGAAGGTGGTGGATTCTTTTAGGAAGGTCATTTGCCAACATACATCAAAATGAAAAATGCAGACTCTTTGACCCAGCAATTCCCTGGCCAGAAATCTCTCTTGGGGAATAAACTCACAAAAGTGTGCCTGATTAGGTTTAAAGGCATTGTGGGCAGCCTCCATCAAGTTGCTCTGGGAATCCTCAAAATAAATACTTGCCATATCCCCAAAACCAGATAGTCCAGGCTGGCTGATAGGGACAGTACTCCACGGGTGACGGGAGAAGAACCAGGTGCAGGATCAATCCCTTGGGCATACTATACACTTCAAGGCAGTTCTGGCTTTTTCTAAGAAAGTGACGTTCTTGACTCAGCACAGAGCTTCAACCCATAATGTCACCAGTGTCAGATCTGCCCTTTTGGAGTTGGGAGCACCGTCCTGATCAGCCAAGTCAAAAAGCACTACAATTTCATGGGACTTAAGGAAGAAACAAAGCTAGGCTCTCTTCTGGAAACAGGCCTACATAACCCAGCTCACGTGATCCACACACAAATGCTGTTAATGATTATAAGTAGTATCTCCATCTAACAGAAGATGATGCTGAAGTTCCAAGTGGGTATGTGACTTACCCACAGTCACAGGGCCAGAACGTAGCAGTGCTTAGATTCTAATCCCAGTGAGCCTGATTCCAAATGCTGTGTTCTTTCCCACCTTCTGGAAAATTCTCATGCTATGACTCAATGACTCTTAGAAAGCTGAGAGGGCTTGGTGAGCCCAGGGAAGGAGAGGCAGGGAGGAACCCTCAGAGGTGGCTAAGGGAAGGAGGGGGAGTGGGCAGGGGCTGGTCTCAGCAGGGACAGCCAGCCCAGGCCAGTGGACTTGCCTCACTCATTCCTGCAGAGTGATGAATAGAGACATCTCAGCATCCGCACCCTACATCTACCAGGTGCTCCCTCAGGCTGTGCC
Organism: Marmota monax; assembly: GCF_021218885.2. Taxonomy (NCBI): domain Eukaryota; kingdom Metazoa; phylum Chordata; class Mammalia; order Rodentia; family Sciuridae; genus Marmota; species Marmota monax. The sequence continues at coordinate 19,604,503 of NW_026692881.1, forward strand.
TGCCAACTGGAAGCCACTCCCTGGCCCCCAAGAGGAAGTTCCTGGGTCGGCAGGGCTATTTTAAAAACTGGAAGTGGCATGTGCCTATATGGCATTTCCCCAGTGACTTCATATGCACTGGCTCTCCAGGACCAAATGTCCTTCCCTCTGCAGAGATCTCCAGGGGACAGGGTAGAGGCCTGCGGACTCGAGAGGAGACAGGCCACCGACAGCATTCATTTCCCCAGTGACTTTAGCTATCACTTCATCCTTTGACCGCAGAGTCCCTATCTTTAACATGGGAAGACAGGGAAAAGGCAGAGTCGGGAAATGACTGCCAGTGTCCCTTCTGCTTTTAACACTTTCTTCTCTGGACTTTTCTGTGGCTGGGTGGGGAGGTTATTTGAAGGAATGCTACAGCAGGGGCCAGGCGGGGCAAGTGGAGAAAAAGGGGATTTGGGGTCAGAGCCTGGGGTTTGAGTGCAGCTCCATCACCACAGGCTCTGAGACTAGGAGCCCAAAAGGAGGCTGTGGGTATCAATTAAACACTCAGCGAGCCCGTGTGGGGGACAACTGCCCACTTGTCCCCACCTCCAGGCCCTGACATCATTCCCCTCACTGACACAAATAGGAGTCTCAAGTGAGGAATCCAGGAAGCAAGAGCCAGGTTCCCTGAGTTTCTAATGACAGAAAGAGTCAGAATTGACCAAGAGTCGAAAAGAGAACCAGGCTCTCACAACCGGAAAGGAACCTGAAAAGTCCCTGATCCTGGCTCAGTGTTTGTGTCTAGTGTTGATGGGGAAGTCACAGGGAAGGTGGCCCATTCCATCTCTGGGCATGAGACTATCAGGTCGTTCCCCCTTATATTGATGGGAATCTCCTCCTGCTAGCTCCTGCCTGGACTCCCATGCTCTGCCCCGTGGCCACAGGCAACGAATCAGCCTCCTATCCCAAAAGAGCATCTTGCAGGCCCCCTCTAGCATCTTCTCTGTCTGGGGCTCACTTCCCACTTCCTCCTGTTGCTTCTTGTGGCCAGTGCTGTGTCCTCCACTATCAGGGCTGCCTGATAGTGCTGTCCTCCTCCCTGCTCCCCCTCACCTCTCTAAACCCTAAACTTTAAATGCATTCTTAGATCTGTGCATCTGTAACTGTACTCCCAGGACCTGGAGCGCTTCACTTGCTTCTGGCATCTGCTGAGCTCCTGGGCAAACCAAACCCTGGCTCCACACACACCTGCTTCCAAACCTCCTGCTACCTGCACTTGGGCCACTGATTTCATAGATCAGGCCCTGTGGCATATATTTTCAGGACAGTGCTATTTATTGAGAAGCTACTCAAGGGCAGATGCTGGGTTGAAGGTAAGAAAATGGAGAGTTACTGTTCATGGATAGAGAGCTTCAATTTTGCAAAACACAGGAAAGACATGGATTTTTTTTTTTTCCTGTGATGCTAAGATAAAGGGATTTTTTAAAATTTCCTCTTCAATTTATTCATTCAAAACCCATTTAAAGCCAGGTGTGGTGGCATATCCCTGTAATCCCAGCTGCTCTGGAGGCTGAGGCAAGAGGATCTCGAGTTCAAAGCCAGCCTCAGCAACAGCATGGCTCTAAGCAACTTAGTGAGATCCTGACTCTAAATAAAATACAAAATAGGGCTGGGGATGTGGCTGGGTGGGTGCCCCTGAGTTTAATCCCTGGTACCCCTCCCCCACACACACAAAAATAAACATTGCATTTATGCCTATTTAATTCCAAGCTTCCTTCTTCAAAGTAGTTTTGAAGCTGGTCTATTATTTAGTGTTCTCTCTCCCTCTCTCTCTCTCTCTCTCTCTCTCTCTCCCCGCCCCCCGTGTAACCAATAAATGTAAGTAGGATGACATGAAAATCCCATCCCAGTCATTTTCAAACATTCTGGGTCACAGACAAAGAACAGAATCCTAGAGACTGTCCCTCGGGTCACCATTGACATAGTTTAGTTCTGTATGAAACTAAGAACAGGGTTGCTGCTGAGTAAAACATGGTCTTATATAACAAATAGTTTTTCAAACCATAAAGGAAATTCTCTTTATAAAAGAATTGTCAGGCTGAGTGTAGGGGTGCACACTTATAACCCCAGCTACCTGTCAGACTGAGGCAGGAGAATCACAAGTTCAAGGTCAGGTTGGGCAGCCTAGCAAGAACCTTTCTCAAAATATTTTTTTTTTTTAAAAAAGGGCTGGGTTTGGGGAATGTAGAACAGTAGTAAAGTGGTCAAGGGTTCAATCCTCAGTACAAAACAGAAAAAAAAATGCCCATGTGTTAGGCTTCAGCTGAGTGCTTCAGGCATGAAGGCACATCATTAATATTGTCACCTCCATTTTGCAAGCAAGGACACTTGGACTCAAGAAATTCCGTGACTTACCTAAGGTCACAGATATATAAAGAACACACATCCAGGTCTATTGGACTCCATACCTGTTCTTTCTTCTTTGTTTAAAGAAGGTCCCATCTTCTTACATCCACTCCCTGGTCTTAGCCCAGAACCCATTGCAGACCCCCAGCATGCTTTGCAACTCCTGCCTGCAATCAGACAGCTTCAGACTGGCTAGGACTATGGTAGGCCCTAGGAAACACGAAGCCCAGGATTAGAGTGTAACTGGCTCCTGACGCTAGAATTTTTGTTCCCTAGTGAACATGATTCCTTATGTTACTCTGAGCACACTTCAGATCTTAGCAACAACTTTGACCCTCTTCTGCTCAGGTTCTACCAAAAAAGCAAGTCCTACCGAAGTTCAAGAGAAAGGGAAATGGCTGGGCCCTGCCTTAATTACCCATTAAAAGAGTATCACAACAGTGATAGGAAACTGACTTCACAGATGCCCAAACACCTTCCCCCTCCCCCCACAGGGCCCCTGCCAAATGTCATTCCTTCGGCTCAGAATGCTCATATCCTTCCTTCCAAGTTTGCAGAGCTGCCTCTGTTCATATTCAGAGCATCCTGTCCTTTTTCCAGTTAATTCCAGATCTCGGTTCACCATGGCACATGCACTCCTGTGACACTTTGGTTAGTCCTTGTTGGCCCAGCCAGTCTGTAAACTCCCTCTATCAGTTCATCTGGAGATCCACAGTGTCTGATACAGTGCCTGGTACACCGCAGGCACTTCATAAATGCTTCTTGGATGAACATCAAATAAGATACTGGACATGGGCATGCTTTTCATAAGGTTGGCAAAGGTTGGCGAGGTTGCCATGAGGTAATTAGGAAGTAACTGCTTGGAGAGGACTCTAGGACCCACAAAGAGCCTTTTTCAGAGTGGGCACAAGGTAGAGAAGCAGAGGGCAGTAGTCAAGGAATGAATCCAGTTCCTTCCACACAAGGATGTCTCCTGGCTAATCTGTCATCTTGACGTGGCCACACCCATTGCACATAACCATGTCTAATCAGTTACCCAGGGAGCTGGGGTGGAAGAAGGGTGGGACAGAGATGTCACCTCCAGGGAGCCAAGGAAAGTTGGCATTCAGCAGCCAATACGTGTCGTCAGCTGTAACCCCGAGCTGATGTATTTGTGATGGCTATGAGGACTGGGCCATCATGGGAGGGTCTGGTGGAAATCCTGCCTTTCCCAGCCCCCTGCTTTCTCTTCCCTTGGCCTGAAATGCTCACCCTCCTTCCTAGCTCCCTTCTCTCCTCTATCCACCCTTCAAGGCCTTCCCTCCCTGACAATTCTATAAAAGTCTCAGACCAAGAGAATGTGTTTTGGAGTTAGAAAGCATGTGAGTCCAGGACCTGGTCTACCACCCATGAGCTATGCAGTGCATGGTAACTATATAACCTCTCTGAGCCTTCATCCTGTATTTATAAAATGAATTTCATAGGGTGCTGTGAGAATTAAGAGGTCATGGATACAAGGGAAATAGCTCAGACTGATAGATGGTATGCTCAATGCACCATGAGTTCCTGCCAACTCCTCCCTAGAATTCCCTTGGACTTTGTGGTTCCAGATAATTCTACTAGGTGCAGAGAACTTTTTGTTACTGAAAGGAGGTGCTCTCTCCATAACCAGAAAGGGAGGTTTTGGAGGGCGGGGCTGTATTCTGGCCATCTTACCCAGTCCAGAGCAAGCACAGTGCTGAAAATTCACAAGGCCTAGGTTTGCATTCCAGCTACATAGCACATGTATGAGCATGGGCCAGAGTCTCTGCTTCCCCATCTATAAAATGGGAATAAGGAGAGTGCATGGTAACAGTCCTGCCCTGCCAGAGGCTGATGGGAGGCTTTGTGAAGTCACAGGTGTACAGTTTGCAGAGTTCCTGGTGTAGAACTGCAGCTCAGTCCATGCTGGAGACATAACCATTATCCCTGCAGGGCTGGCACAGTATGCAGGGGCAATGGAACATTTTTTGGGAACGAGAGGAAGTCTTTGCAATGAGAGGCTATGGTTCTCCGCTTCTGTGTCTCGGGTAACAGAGCTGATACACACCCCACAAGAGCTGACATGAGAGGGATCTGGGTGCTAAGGAGCTGGAGTTAGCGAGCTGGTGCCAGGTCACAAATCAGAACAAGAGTCCATTCTCCACACCTGGTAGTTCTTCCCGATGATTCATGGGCAACCTTCTCATGTTTCAAGTCTAGTGAGTGATTTTATAGCCACTCCTCAAACAAGCTTCCCCCAGCCCATTAAAGCAGAAGGCCAGCAGCTCAGAACCTGGTCAGCTTTGAAGCATCGCCCTCCCTGGGGGAGACCCTGAGATAACCTGGCCTAACTTTTAATAAAAGCAAGAGGAGTCCTGGGTCTCTTTCCAATTAAAGTCAGGCTGCCCTCACAAACTCACCCTGGCAGTGGACGGTGGGCAGCAGAAACCAGAAGAGCCTCATTGCTCAGATCTTCCATTTGCAGAGTCAGGGACTCTCCTGGCTCAGATGCTGCCTGGATCCCAAGGGTAGGGCCTCTGCTAGAGCCAGCAGCTCTGTAGCTGTGTCCATCTTCGTTTTAGACCAGGATGAGAGTATTTCCCTGTGACTCTGCTTTGAGTCTTGGGAGAACAAAGAGCACTTCTGATCTGCACTTCCTGTCCCCTCCTCCTAACTTCACCCCAGCTTGACTCACAGGTGGACGATGGCTTGGGGAAGCTGAGATACATACATGGGTGCCTTGATTCACTTCCCAGGTGAGAGGCCAAGTCGCAACTTTTGCATATGGAATGAACACACACACACACACACACACACACACACTTTATTCTTTTAATGGACCAGTCACCCGTTGCCGCTCATGCTGCTTTGTAGCCCTTCTGCCTTTTGAAGTCTCCACCACATCTTTTGCCCACTGAGTGGGAAGTTCCATGCTGCCGGGTTCTTATTTTCTTAACACAGTGGAAATATTTTGCCTTTTGCACAATATTTTGCTCTCCTGATACAATACATAGACAGCACTTTTTTTCCTGTTGTGTTTTCAAGGGACTGTTTATTTAAGAGCGGTCAGTAGGATACCACACACTGCTAGGGGGAGGCCAGCCCTGCAGATGGGGGGTGGGCGGGCCCATGAGCCATCCAGTGTGTGTGCTCCTGACCCACTTCTGGGACACATGCAGGCATCCACTCCTCTCTGAAGAGTATAATTTATGATGCCTCTGTAAGTTAAGGGGACTCTCCGAGTCACTCCCAAAGACCCCCTACCCCCAAAAAGCAATAAATGAGACTAAAATGAACATTTGTGAGGTTGAGGAGGTAATGCCATTTTTAAAAGGAAGGATTTTGTTTGTTTGTTTTTTTAATGGTCTGGTTCTAGCCTTTGAAGATGATGGATTAACATGTAATCCTGTGTCAACCGCCCACCAAGTATTTACTGAGCACCTGCTAAGTGAAAAGATCTGTGGAGCAAGGCAGATGGGGGCAGAGGGGGGCAGGTCCCAGGAGAAGAGAGACCCTAATGCTCCCTACCCACAGCTCAGAACATAATGGGAGAAATCAGACAAACACATACTATGTACATAACACAGGACATAAGCCATGTTTAAGCCTCACTGGAACGGGGCAAAGTAAAAACAAAGACAAAAAAGATAAGACTTCAACAATAGTCCATTCCAGCAGTGTAGGATGTCACAGAACAGTTACGACTAATTATCAGGAGAATGGCTCAAGCCAATAGTTGAGTAGGATTAGGTAGGATTCTTTTTCCTCTAATTATCCCCAACAAATAAGCTCAATTTACTTCCGTTTGCAAACAGGCCCACAATTTAAACAGAGCTAAATCCCAAACCAGTCTTCTGGGATTGGAGTGACATCCCAGGGAGGCCTGGAGCCCCACCCACCATGGGCAAATGCAGGTGAAGAAGCACCTCTGGGTGGGGGGCTCCTAAGGGGGCAATCCACAAAAATGGACAGCAAGGGTTCACCCACTGAGCAAGGGGGAGAACACAAGATAAGAGGAGTTTGTTTCAGGGGAGTGGAAAAACAAAGGAGGTTTAGTTTTGAAAAGCTGGCTGAGTTCTTAAGATAATGGAGGAAGGTTTTAGGTTTCTGGTTGCATTAGTAAGAACCGGGTAGAAAATTATAAAAAGAATTTTCACTCCAGGCCAGGGGGACAGGCAAGGAAGGAATGATATAAAGAGATTAAAATTCACTCTATCTTCCGGTGAAGGTTGGTTTGGTCCGTGGGAGGGGTTGCCAACAGCCTGGAAGGTCTTCAGGTAGTGCCAAGTGCTGGCGAGGGCGTAGGAAGGTGGGATCCTAGGTCTGCTGCAGGAGGTATATACACTGGTGCTGCCATTCTGAAAAGCAATATGGTGGGGTTTACTAAACTAAGTCTGTGTACGCCCCGCGCTGCAGCAATCCCACTGCTAGGTACACAAGTGGGAGAAGTACCTGTGCAGTTTGTAAGGGCTGCAGTATGTGGGGGCATTTGCCACAGTAGTGTTTGCAGTAGAGACAACCTTCAGTTTCCATCAAGAGGGAAGTGGATCAATGACATGCAGCAGTCATGGGTCTGGAAAGCTACGCAGCAGTGGAACCAATAACCTAGACACTCACAATGCAAACAGGGCTTCTAGACATCATATTGAGAAAAAGGGGTTTGCCAAACAAAACTGATAGCATAATACCACCTATGTAGATTACAAACCAGACACATGTGAATAGCACAACCTCTTTTCTGAGGATACACTGGCTTGGATTAAATAATAGCTAAATAATAGCTAGGTTGTGGAACCAACCTAGATGCCTTTCAATAGATGAATAGATAAAAAAATGTGGCATAGATACACAATGGAATATTAATCAGCAATAAAAGAAAATAAAACCATGGCATTTGCAGGTAAATGGATGGAGTTAGAGAAGATAACTCCAAGTGAAGTTAGCTAATCCCAAAAAACCAAATGCCAAATATTTTCTCTGATATAAAGAGGCTGATTCATAGTGGGGTAGGGAGAGGGAACAAGGGAGGAATAGAGGAACTCTAGATAGGGCAGAGGGGTTGGAGGGGAAGAGAGGGGGCATAGGGTTAGAAATGATGGTGGAATGTGATGGACATTATTTTCCAAGATACATGTATGAAGACATGAATTGGTATGAAAATACTTTGTATATAACCAGAGATAGGAAAAATTGTGTTCTATATGTAATAAGAATTTTAGTGCATTCCACTGTCATATATAAATTTAAAAATTAATTAAATTTTTTTAAAAAATAGAAAAAAAAAGAGAGTGGATACCTAAGGGAGAAGGGGACAGGAATAAAGATTAGGGCTAAAGGGGGAAAAAAACAGTACAAAGGCTTTGCAAGAGCGATAATATGCAGTGAACTGAAAAATAGGATTAATTTAGCTAGCTGCACCTGAAGTCACACGTAACCTGTGCTTTAGGTGTGAAAGGTCCCAAACAAGGCAGGATCAGCAAATATTGACAAGCATTCCACTCAAGGTCCAGGAAAGCCCTTGTCCTAGGGGAGCTTCATGCCTTAGTAAGGAGCTCCAGGGCAGGACTCAGGCTGTCCCTCCTCACACCCTTTTCCTTAAGTAACTAAGTTAGACTACAAGACAGGCATGGAGGAAGCCCCTGTGCCTCGGGGAAATCTGGAAGACCCTGTTAAGGAGGCATCTGAGCGGTGCCTCAAAAGATTCCAACAGGTGAAGGGCACACTCCAGGCAGTGGAAACGGCTTGGGCAAAGATGCAGAGATGCAGGGTGGCAGCAAGGTGACGGTTCTTGTCAGCCTCACCAGGCTGCCAGGTGGTCCAGAATTGGGACAACAAGGAGAGAGGTGCAAAATGGAAACTGAGAGCTAAGGAGCATGTGAGATGGGGCAGAAGCAGGTCCCGGAGAGTAGCTCTAGCACATGGTCTCCTGGAACCTTTGAACAAAGGTTCAGATCCCCTCTGCCCTCCCCAGTCCTATCTCTCGCTTCCCACCCAGAGCAGCCATAGTTTTTTTGGTTATATTCTTCTGCTCTGTTTTCATGCTTCCACTAAAAACACATGAAACTATAAATAACACACTAACGCTTTGTGAATATTTAAAATTTACATAAATGGTATGATATTTGCATAAATAAAATTTATCTAAGATAACAGATAATATTCTACTTCCTGCTTTTTTTACCCTATTTTTGTGGGGACTTTCCATGTGGACAGGTGTAAATCTTATTCATGTCAGCTGTACAGCAATTCTACCACGTGACTATGCCTTATCTTATTTACCTATCCTTGTTCTCATGAGCATTTGCCCTGTCCCAAGTGACAGTCAATAGGGCTGGTCAGTGACTGTTTCAGCTCTCCATGTCCTGCCAGGTACATGACAGGACTGTGCTTCCACAGCAACTTGATGTGGGGTCTGCATGATTTCTTTGACCAGTGACATGCGTCCATCGCAGACAAAAGCATTATTTTAAAAATCTAATGTATAACTCATACACCCTTAATTTCACTATTTTAAAATATACAATTCAGTATTTTCAGTACATTTCTAGAGTTACACAACTACTACAGCAATGCTAGAACTAATTCTAGAACATTTCCATCACCCACAAAAACAAACTACCTACCAGTGAGCAATTGCCCTCATCATTCTGTACCTCCAGCCCATAGAAACTACTAATCTACTTTCTGTTTCTAAGGATTTACTTGTTCTGGACATTTCATGTCAATGGAATCATACAATATGTGGCTTTATGTGACTGGCTTCTTTCACTTAGCATGTTTTCAAAGTTCATCCATGTTGTAACATGAACCAGTCTTCCTTCCTTTGTATGACCAAATAATATTCCAGGAACAGAAGCAAAATTACCACTGCCAGACACTGCTGCTGTCTGTCCTCTGGTGCCTTTACCAGTCTCCATCCTTTAATGCCTACAAGAGCAGAGGTCTCTGTTGACTCCAATAGACATGGAGTGTGAGCAAGAAATAAAATTTGGGGGCTGTTAGGACTTGTGCTATAATTCATCTCATTCTGACTGACAGACCAATTTCTTAGCTTTTTATGAAACTGCAGTAATAGGGGCTGGGGTTGTGGCTCAGTGGTAGAACGTTTGCCTAGCACATGTGAGGCCCTGGGTTCGATCCTCAGTACCACATAAAAATAAATAAACAAAATAAAGGTATTGTGTACAACTAAAAAATAAATAATTTAAAAAAAGAGAAAGAAAATACAGTAATAAACATCCTTGCAGGTGTCTTCTCATGTGCACACAGGGGAGTTTCTCTAGAAGGGAAACCACAAGGCCACAAGACAGACACACTTCACATGCATTCAAAGGTAGATATTGCCAAACTATTTCCCAAAGTGGTTGAACCATTCCTCCCCATATTCTCACCAAGACTAAATATACTAAACTTTTTTTTCCTTTGCTTTCCAACAAGGAATCCCACAATCTCTTAAACAAAGCTACTAACTAGGGCAATCAGGAGTATAGAAAATTCCAAATATCTAGAGTTAACCATGAATTCCTTTGTGTTGCATCTTTTGTCTCTGAACATTATTTTAGCCTGCTGCCCAGTCACAAATGGGAAGAAAATGCAAAATAACACAATATTCCTGAATTGCTTCCACAGATTTCAAGGATCCAGCACTTCAGCGCAAATCTCACTTCCTATTTTATAGGTCTAGATAAAGATGGTAAAGCAGAATTGCTTGAATGTGACCTGACCTACCTGACACAGATTCCAAACTCTCTTATCCATCAATGTCACTCATTAATTTATCCTACAAAAACAGGACCTAAGTTCCCAAAGATATATATGGATAAATGTTTAGGGCTGTGTGGTTTGCAGTGTGGGGGAGGGAAGTTGGAAACAATATCCAAATTTTCATTAATAGAGGGATAGTTTTTGTTTGTTGGTTTGTTTTTAGGTTATATTCCTTGCTATGTACTTAGGAATAGCCTCAAAAGTGAGATGATTATTGCCACATGCTGAAGTCAGGTCTGCTGGGATTTTGTTACTTGCAGCCGAATGCCTCCTCACGGCTGCACCAGTTTTGCACTGGCCTGGCTCTAGCTAGAGGAAAAACAAACTCAACCCAACTCCACACTTGGAGGACTCCAAAACACTTGGCGACTTCCCCATCAGCTGCCCCCAAGAGAGAAGTCCCATGACCCTGTGTCTCCAGGGAAGAGAGCAGAAACTTTCACCAGAACTTGGTAGCGGGGCTGGGGAGTTCATCAACATTAAAAACAAATAAAGATGCTTTTCTGTCTCTCTCCCCACCCCATCCGGGAAAGAGAGTCCCTGGGGGACAGATCAGTAAAGGCTTTGTGCAGTTTCCACCCCTCCCCCAGGTCTCTGACCAGGCCAGAGGAAGTATTGGGAATAAAGCACAGGCCAGATCAGGGCTTCCTGAAAGACCCAGCCTTGGCCAGCTTCAAGGTCTGGGGTGGGGGAAGTCCATGCGCTGATATGATTAAGGAGGGGTGTGCTCTGTGGAACCTGCGCCCAGGACCGCTGGCCCCCGCCCTGCCAGAGCCATGATGAGGGTCTGTGCCCAGAGAACCCACCTAGCTCACCCTAAAAGCCATAGAAAGGTTTATGAGCTATATAAACATGTTATGCTAGTGAAAGAAGCCAATCACAAAGACTACATAGTGTGCAAGACTCCCTTTACATGAAATGTCCAGGGCAGGCCAATCCACAGACAGAGAATGGTGGCCAGGGAGTGGGGACTCTTGAGGGACTCATGCGGTGATGGCTAAAGGGTACAGGTTTTTTTGGTGTAATGAAACTATTCTAAAATTGACTATTACAGTCGTAGATGCCCAACTCTGTGACTACCCTGTATAATAAAAGCGACTGGATTAGGTACTTCACATGCGTCAATTGTGCAGTATGGGAATTGTATTCCAATAAAGCTGTTCCCAAAGGCAGGGGCTAGCAGCTGTCATCCCTGGGGCAGCTCAGTGAGGGTGCCAGTGTCCACTGTTTCCTGTGTTTTCACCAGGAAACATATTGTTTCTGTGCAGCCACCAACTCTACGAGTTTGTGCCACTTTGTTAGCCCCATTATACAGAGGGCATACTGAGACTCAGGGAGATTAAGTAATGTGCCCCAAGTCTCATGACTGGTGGAGACCCTCGCTTCAGAAGCCCTGCCACTTGTAACCACAGCGCTATATCACCACACCCTAACCCAAGTCAGTATCAGAAAAGCCAAGATAAGGTCAATACTGTATGGATTGAGCACTAACATTAATAGTACTGGGCCTGGGACCTTATCAGAGGATGGTTTTTGAATAATTGTGCTGCCTGAGTGAGTTCTATGCTTTCCAAAGCTGGTCTTGGCTGATGTTAAGGTAGCCCTTTAAGGGCCATCACTGCCCCCTCCACGGGGGGTGGCGGGGGGCATAGGTGGCCCTTTAAGGTTCTTGGGGACACTGGCAGGAACTATCTGCTTCTGTGGAGTTGTCTGTAGTCACCCAGCTGGCTGGGTACAGAGAGGCCCTCTCCCAGCAGCTCTGGGAACCAAAGTATATGTGAGCCCTAGGACAGGAGCAAATCCCAAGTGCCCCAGCCCAAGTCGCATCTGGAGTCGCAGCTTCCATGGGCTTTCCCTCTGCTCTGATGTGAGCTCTCCTGGGCGGGAGCAGCCAGGCAACCTTGTGGTCCCACTGTCTGGTCTGCCAAGAACTCAGGCTGAGGAGCCGTCCACCCTCTCCACGACTTCCAGGACTCCCGGCTTGCCGCAGTCTGGCTGGGCACAAAATCACGAGCCACTCACAGCCTTGTAGATTCAAACAGCAATTCTTTATTCCCGAAACTCTCACAGGCCCTCTACACGCACGTTCTGGGGAAAATCCATCTCCACTCGGCTCTGCATCCCCAAATACCCTCTCAATCTCGCAAGAACTCAACGGGAACTCAAGGAGCAGGCGGGCACCTGAGGCAGCAGGATACGCCCTATTCCCAGCAGGGTCCACCTTAAACCTGGAACCGCCCTAATCCAGCAGGATCCTCCCTAAACCTGGATCCACCCTGGTCCTTGAGCAGGGTCACCTTTCTCAAACACTCATGCAATGTCACTGCAAATGACCTGGGTCCAAGGCAAGCCCATTTCCACAATGGAGAGTCCTCCCTCTAAGCAACATGGGGTAGGCTGACAAGGAAATTGCCATGCGTCATACCTACTTAGCTATGGCTCTCAGCACTGGCTCAATCCCGGCTCAGGAGGTGTGCTTCTCTGCCTGAGCCCTTAGTTGAGGCTAAATCACTTAGCAGATGACGTGACAGATCTTCACCACCTAGCCCTGCATCTGGATGTGGAACTGTCACACTCAAAGAACTCAGGTCCCACAAGCCAGCAGGAGGGGAGCTGACACTTGCTCTCAGGGCACAAAAGTGAGGCACAAAGTTCCTTACCAACTAGAATTTTCTATACAATCCTCTCCTTGAGACCCAGGAGGTAAAGTCAAGGTCTTCCCAAGCTTCCCCTGCCCCTCCCCAAGGCTTCCCTTGCTTTCCCACAGTCTGCATCTCTGCCCACCCCCTGGTCACACCTTTCCTATGATTCGGCTAGAAATCATGTTTCCAGAGTGAGTGTCCTGGATGCAGAGGGAGCCCTTTCCACAGGGCAGTGACAGGGCACCCTCTCATCCACAGGCCCACCCTCCAAAGGCGAGGGGCAGAACAGGGCAGGAGTGAGGGCTGGTCCAATCCCTGTCCTATCACCTACTAGCTGTGTCACCTTGAGTTTTCTGACTGAGCCCTTCAATCCTGTTTCCTGATCCATACAAGGGGAGCAATGTGAGGTCTAACTAAACCTGCCTGGCACAGAAGAGGAAGAATAATGGCAGTTATATGCAGACACGTGAGATCCATGAGATCCTTTTATACACAATGGGAGCATCCTTGAACCCTGTAGCCTGACTATAAGGATGGTTGCCGAACAGAACTGGTAGACATTGACGTAACTGCTTTAATTACTCTCTCTCTCTTTCTCTCTCTCTCACACACACACTCACACACACACACACACACCCTCTTTTCTTTATTTTCTCAAAGATGCTTTCACTACCTTATGTTGGAGAGAGGACTAAAATCACTGTGGCCCCCGGCCCCACAGGCCATGCTATTTTTCTGGAAGTTCTTCTACAGGAAGCAAACCTTTTTTGACGCAGGTCTTTTTGTTGTAATAGGAGGTCAGTATCAAGAGCCAACATAAGGTCAATACTGTATGGATTGAGCTCTTACATTAATAGTACTGGGGCTGGGACCTTATTAGAGGATGGTTTTTGAATAATTGTGCTGCCTGAGTGAGTCCTATCCTTTCAGGGCTATGCATGGGCAGGTTGGTTCTTTGGGGTGGTAAAACACCCAGTTTCTCCACAACTTCAAACACTGTCACAAGAAGCTTTAATGTTTATAATGTCCAACTCCCTGCCAACTAGCCAGATTTTACTGACAGGAATTTCATGACAAACACATACAGTGTCTTCTCATCTATGTCTCCATGCACCTGAGCCCACGGGCCAGCAACCCTGACCTCCAGGCCCTTATTAACTAACACTGCTCCTCCCAGCCTGACCTGTGATGGATAAAGACATCAGATTTCTAGTGTACCTGAGTCCCTTGTTCGTTTCTTTCTCTCTGGGGCAAGTCTCTGTAAGGTCAGAGTCCACGTTCCCAAGGCCCAGCATCCCTCCATCATGTCTGCATTGGCTAAGCCTCTTCCCCCATGAGCCCCTAGAAGCTGTTGTGTTTATCAAGCATCCTCCACCCCGTGCACTCTGACTCCAGAAACGGCCCTCCTATTGCAAAAAAAGACCTGCATCAAAAAATTTTGCTTCCTGTAGGAGAACCTCAGAAAGACAGCATGGCCTGGGGACCCGGGGGGCCACAGTGATATTAGTCCTCTCTCCATCATTGCTAGCAGAAATGTGCTCTTAGTCGGGTTCTTCCTGAAGCAGCCCTGAAGACAGCCTTGGGTTCACGCTGCTGACCCCAACCTGAGCTGCCCGTGGGTGGCCCCTGCAGGGATGACGATTACCGCACCTTCCCCTGACCTTCCTCAGGTTCGCCTGCTTGAGCACAGCAAGCCTCATTTATGCCACAAAATTGGAAAGGCCCTAATACAGAGCGGTGAGGGGGGGAAAGGGGAAGGGTCAAAAGCCTGAGGATGGGCACCGCCAGGGTGCTGGACACACGGCAGCATGGCAGGTAGACTCAGGGGGGCCCAGGGCATGAGGGGGAGGGCGTCAGCAGAGTCCAGCACACTTCCAGAAGTCAGGGCCTTCTCAGAACCTTTCCTCGTCTGTGACACGGACAGGAGACCTGTTCTGCTTCCTGGCAGGGTCCCTCGGAGGAAGTGTGGGTTATGCAAGCAAACTGGGGTGCTGTGGGTATCAGCAGGCGCCATCGCCCTCGGCACCTGCGGACCTGCAGCAGTGAACACCGGGGACGCTTCTGAGAGCAGAGATGTCCAAAGAAGGCAATTCTAGGCGGCAGCCCCCGACCATCCTCCTGCTCTCCTTGCCAAGCCCTGTGGTGGTCTGGTCACATGAAGGGAAAAGCCCACTGGCAGTTCCATGCTGTCCCCAGCTCTCACAGCAACCCCCCAGGAGGCATGGCCATGGCCACGGCCAGCTGAGGAAACACCTGGCAGGCTTAAGTGACTGGCTCATGGCACACGGCTAGGAAATGGCAGGGTCACCTTCACTCACCTGCTGGTATGACCCTCATAGAGCCTCTCTCTAGAAGATGCCACAGGCTCCATCCACGATGCCTCTGTCACAGGTGCCATGCAGCCCTCTAAAGTTCTGGGAAGCGACTCTCCTGCAGCACTAGCTGGGCACCCACCTCTGAGTGCTCTCCTCTTCCTCAGCCCAGGTAAACCTCCCCATGATGCCATGGGGATGGAATTGGATAGCCCCATTTCAGAAGAAGCACTGAAGCACCAGAGTGGGTGAGTCACTTGCCCAAGGCCACACAGCAAGAAAAGGCAGAGCTGACATATGAACTCAGGCAGGGGCTCTGATCTGCTGAGTCCCTTCCTCTCTGGGGTGCAGCCACATTTTCCTCCCCTATCCACGAGTAGGCCACATCCCCAAATGATGGGAATGGAGCCGCCATTGCCTTCTCTCCTTGAGTGAGAACTGACGAAGGCCAGGGAGGCGAAAACAGCATGCCCAGCCACCTCTCTTAAAGGCTCAGGCTCCTAAAGAGTGCAAATCCTCCGTCCTGAGTGAGATCTTCTTACTGGGAACTGTGGGAACTGGTGTGCCCACGGTGGCACCAGGTACCACGGCCCAACACAATTAGAGCCAAGTGCCATTTTGTTTTTCCTTTTGAGAGTGACAAATTTTCCTTTTGGATGCTCTAAGGGGGGTTCCCAGTACAAGTTTTCCAAAAGAGGGGCAAACGCAAGGGAAGGCCAAAGAGAACAAGAACCTACCACAGGACGGAGCCAGGGGGAAGCCTGATGAGCTGGCTCCCGGCTGCAGCTCTGGAAAGACCAGAGACCCTGCAGAAGAACACCCCTGTGTGACCTCACCCAGATGATGGCTTGCACTGTGGGGGCATCGGCTCAGCAGCTGAAGACCTCAGGCACGCCTGCCATTCTTCCCACTTCTCACATTCTATCATCAGCAGAACCAAGTGGAAGAATGATCCCGGCCTCCTTTCTCATGCCTCCACCCTGACTCATAAGCACTTCTGCCACCACCTGTCAGTCCCAAGGTGGGATTTCTGACCACAGGGCAAAACAAAGCCAAGCAAAAGACCTGAGCAGCCCAGGTCCAAAGTCAGGTTAGGGGGCAGTAACTCTGCGGGCTCTCGGTTCTTTGGGGTGGTAAAACAGCACCCCCAGCCACCTGTCTTAAAGGACCAAGCTCCTGGGAGGAGCACACAAAGTCCCATTCCCTGGGCTCCTATGTGGGCCTGGCACAGGTTTGAATGTTTTACATACGTTAGCCCATTTAATCCTCACCACCAGCATGGAGATGCTTTGATCATCCCATTTTTCGGATGAGAAAACTGAGGTGCAGAGAACTTCCTCCTCCCTGAAGGCCCTGCAGTTCTCGAGTGGCAAAGCTGGATCTCAAGTCAGGTGGCCTGCCCTCAACGACTGCCCAGCTACCTCAACAGCACCGCACTTAGTTCTCACAACACCCTGCAGAGTTACTATGAGCTGCTTTTACAGACAAGGATACTAAGGACTGGTGCTGAGCTACCTGCCCAAGGCCATGAGCTAAGTAAGGGGCAGAGCCAGGGAGCCCAGCTGAGGTCGAATTCAGGGGTACCATTCACACTTGCCTCCCGGGACAGGAGAGGACAGTGCCAGGGGGGAGGCAACAGGCCTGGGAGAGGGCACACTAGCTGGCTCCATAGCATAGAGCCAAAGGGCCCCAATGCCTGATGCCATGGAACCCAAGGGTGCAGGGCCAACAAGAGCCTGGGGCCAGCAGACAATGGAGCCAAGGACAGCTGCTGTTTATTTTGGGGGCTGGGGAAAAAGGGAAGGTCTGGGTAGGACCCGCCTCCATCCAACAATAAGCTGAGCAGGGCCCGGTGGGGAGGCTGCCAGACCCCAGGCAAATCAATGCCCCACCACCTGCTGGGCTTTGCTGAGAGCTGAATGGTCTAGGTGTCAAAAACTCTCTTGCCAGACACCCTAATCTGGCCTTCACCAACAAACACCCCCAGCCCCCTGGGCTGGACTTGCAAATGGCCCAGGAAGACAACTTCCCAGAGCAAACCCACCCCCTGCAGTGTCGAGTTCCAGGAGCAAATGGTTTTTCCTGTCTGGGGAAGAGACACTGCTTCTGCCGGCCTCCCATGGCTTTGGATCCCCTCACTCTGACACGGGTTAACTCCTCTCCTCCAAGTCCAGGACACCTAATGATATGAGTGTCACAGGCAAGGCCCACAGGGGGCCAACCTGGGCTGCAGTGAGACTGGCTGGTTGGATTCCCTGAGAGGCTATGGAGCAAGTTTTCCCAAAGGACTTTGAGTCCCCCTGCCTGGCTCCGAGCCCCAGCTGGTAAATGAATCTCTCTGTGCCCCTGTTTTCTCATCAGCAAAGAAAGGAGCACCCTAGTGCTCTCCTCATAGGGTTGTTCTGAGGATTAAAGGTGCTTAGAAGTGTGCCTGGCATATCAACAGTGCTGCCACTGCTGTATGCCTTGGCCTTGGGGTTTCCTTCTCGCTGTGAATACGGAAGATAGTTTTCCTGGATCAATACACCGAGCATTTAGGTTCCCAGGTTAGCCCATAATGGAGGTGAATTGAAGACCTCTGGTTCTTGAGATGTAATTCTGTCGACTCGGAGAAAGAGAAGAGTTTTGGTGGGCTGACCTGAGACTCTTAGCACCATTTACAAGATTATGTTGATAGAACATGTGTTTTGAGTTTCCACCAACCAATTCCTTCAACTGTAAGTTAGAAGCTGTGGTAAAAATAGGAGTGGGGGGGGGGGAGGAAGGGGCTTTGCTAGAACAAAGCCTCAGTCCGGGTTTATCACACTGATCAGGGACCTACCATGATGCAGACGCTCTGCTGGCCTGAGGAGGGTGTGGAAGAGGCAGGACGCTGCCCTCACAGGGCTCCCCACTTCTGGCTCCCGGCTTTCTGCACAGAGCCTCACACATGGTAGGTACAAGACTATGTTCAGCCTCCAAAACTCCCTAATGTGCACACTGTGCAGGACCCTGGAGTTCCTGTCCCCATCACTGCTGACCACAATGGCATCTCCCCAGAGGGCCCCACCTAGGGGGTCAGGGTCAAACCCCAAAGAGTCCTCAGTCACTTTTCCAGCAGCATTTTGGCCAGTTTCCATCTTCGAGGCCCATCCCTGAGCAGAGCATGCCACCCAGGTCGGGGAGGGATATGAGGCTCAGGTTGACCCCCCTTCCCTGCCCCCACCACCTGCTGCTCTTCCCTCATCAGTCCACAGTGGCCTCCTTGCTCTTGCCTAGAGAGGTCAGGCATGGCCCTACCTCAGGCCCTTAGCACTTGCTGTTCCCTCCTCCCTCAACTGCTTTCCCCAAATAGACACAAGCCTCACTTCCTTGCCTTCCTCAAGTCTTATTTAAAGTCACCCACAGAGTGGGGCTGTCCTTGAATACCCTCTACAAAAAGCACAGCAACCCCCACATCACCAGCCCTCCCTGGGTCCCTCACCCTCCCTTGGTTCTCTCCACGGCATTTGTCCCCCATCTAACACAGGATGGTTTACCCATGTGTTTGTTTACTATTCCCCTTCTCCCATCAGAATGTAAACTCCAAAAGGGCAGGGGTTTTCATCCGCCCTGCTGTGTTCTCAGTGCTCGGGAACATGGAGCAGTGAAGAATGGATATGAGTAAGTAACAGCTTGCCAAAAGCTGGAAACCCAAGGCCATTCTTGATGTTAAATGAGAAGTAAAACGGTAATCATTTTTAAAATGCACAGACAGGAAATATTTTAGGATGAGAGGTCAGGGAAGCTTCCGGAAGGTGGAAGAAATGGATCAAAATCATGGATGATAATGATGTTAATGACAACAGCTGCCATTTACTGAACAGCTATTATATGCCGAGCACTACACAGAGTCACAACCATATGGGGTAGGTATTATTATTATTCCCATTTTACAGATTAGGAAACAGAGACCCATGGAGGTCTTGACCAAGTGAAACAGGTTAAGAGGCAGGGCTGAGATTCATAACCCACCTGGGACAATGGGCAGAGGCCCTCAATGCCCTGTCCCTATCCTCTTGCCCTCAACTTCCAACCGCTGGCACCCCAGTCTCTCCCCAGGGATTTATTCCAGTTTCCAGAGACTGGTTTTTGCCTGAAGCTGGAGTTTTACGCATCAGCTAGAAGCGACAGGAGATTAAACTGCCCCCTTCTCCCAACCACTGAGCTGTGCTATCCACCATCCTCAAGGTGAGGACAGAACCCTGCAGCTGGGACCTCTGAAGGGCCAGGCCTTCAAAAGTGACCCTGCACAAGAGTTGAAGGGGAAGAAAAATTCGAACCCAAAATAGAGACCATACCTCCCCATAGGCTTGTTCTCGGTAGCAAGTTGTTATCTTTTTTTTTTTTTTTAAGAGAGAGAGAGAGAGAATTTTTTAATATTTATTTTTCAGTTCTTGGCGGACACAACATCTTTGTTTGTATGTGGTGCTGAGGATCGAACCCGGGCCTCACGCATGCCAGGCGAGCGCGCTACCGCTTGAGCCACATCCCCAGCCCAGCAAGTTGTTATCTTATCTCAACCAGCAGCTGCAGACCCATAAGATAGGTGCAGGTGACCTGGGGTTTAATGCAGATCCTTGATGCTTTATCTGGGACCCAGGAGCTCCCAAGTCCCTGGCCTCTGAGGGAGCTGTCAGAAAAGGCATCTGGACAACCCTGGATGTCCAGCCTTCTAAGGGAAACCCACTGCAACACACTCCCCTTTGGCGAACTCCCTTTCTTCTGAACCCAGGGCAGTGCTAAGTGTTCCGGTCCCCCACCTTCAAAGCCACAAAGCAGGCTGAGAGCCCCCCTGAGAGCATGGAACAGCCACAGAGCCCAAAGTCTGAGGGAGAGTAGAGAGGGTGAGAAAGGCCACGCACGTGCAGCTACTTTTGACATGAGTGGATGTCTCTGGCCTGGGCAGGGGGAAAAAAGGACACCCACCCTGCAACCCAACCTCTGGGAACCCAGTAGAAACATCACAGGTTTTGTTGCTGCAGAGATCTGGGCTCAAACCCTGCCTCCCGCCATTTACCGCCAGTAAATACCAGATGCAAGATGTGGTGCCTCTCTGAGTCCATTTTCTCATCTATACGACACAGACGATGACCAGGGCCTGCCTTGGGTCAAATGAGACAACAAACAAGGAGCCCTAGCCCAGTGCCTGCACCTAAAAGGGGTTCCAATGACTCAACTCTCCACTTCCCCACCTGGAAGGGTGCCTTGATCAGCTCCGAAATCATGGGGGAAATGAGACTGCTCTTCTCAAGTTGCCAATGAGCGATGACTAAATAACGAATCCCGCTTGAAACCAAAGCTCAGACATCGTTCTAGGACAGACCTCAACTCTGTAAGAGAAGGATCAGTTTGCCAACCCCCTGGGGCTTAGGCCAGCAGAAATCCTGGCAGCCACCTCCAGGAACCTGGTCCTCATCAACAAGTACTTATGTCCCTCCTGGGTGCCAGGCACTGTGCTGAGAGCTCAATTAATCCCTTCCGGCCCAGAAGGCAGAATTCAGGAGTTTCCCTCTGAGAGCTGCCCTGCTAGCACCATGCCAGGCAGTTGGGCCTCCTCCTCTGTTGTCACAAAGAGAAATTCTCCCACACAGGCAAGTCCCTTAAAATAGCTTTTTGGGTCTGGGCCATCAGGAAACAGAATAAAGCTGGATCAGAATCGGGCCTACCATGAAAGTTTATAAAGCAGCCACTTCAAATGACAGGAACAGCCCCTATACACTCAGGGTGGGCAAAAGTGGCAAGGCAGGCTTCCCAAACAAGAATGGGGGTGCCATTCCACAGGAGAACAGCATGTTGGGCATGAGACCTTGGGCAACCCTGGATTGTGTAAGGCACAGGGACAGCAGCTGGGGGAGGGGCAAACACTCCTGATTGTGCGCTTGACTGACAAGCAACCTTGCCTTTCTGAACTGCAGGCTCAAGTCAATTGGGGTTAAAAATGCAGCCCCTTCAGGTCTGTGTTGGGGCCGGAGATTATAAATCAGAGGGCTGGCAGTGCCTGGCACAAAATGTGTGGTGGCTGCGTGACAATGGTGGTGACGTAAAACAGGTCAAGTTCTGCTTCAACTATTACCAAGTAAGAATGTTCCTTGAGAAAAGAAAATGCAGGGGCCTCTACCAGGGAGGGTGCTGTGATGGGCAAAGCAAACCAGCCCACAGTCTCTTGAGCCCATACCCCACCTGGTGCCCCCAGCAGGTTCACCATCAGCATGGGGCAGCAACCCCATCCCCTGTTCCTAGGAATTTCGGTCAGATCTGATAAGAGTGATCAACAGCCCTCACACTCCTGGGATCCCAGAGACAGATTAGGCCCCTCACACTGGCCCCTACTACATAATTTATGCTGTGTTGACACACTCAGGCCGAAGGGCTTCTGCCCCATTCTGCTTTGCTTGTGCCTCCACCCAGGCTTGGGAGGGTGGCTTCCTCACCAGCCAGAGGGAAATGACAGCAAAGGGTCAGAGAATGCCTCAGGGTGGCTGGGCAGAAAGCACAGCTGTTTCCTCTTTGTTAACTCAGCCGCCTGGGAGTTGCTTCCTCCCCTCAGGTAAGGAGGAGGAGAGATGGGCATATCTCTTCCCATTCCCCAAAATGACAGGTTTGGAAAGAAGCAAAGTGTCATTACCAGAGGTGGTATTCTAGAAAGGTCTGAGGTGTCCTGAGTCAGCCTGGCCATACCTTCTCAAGAGGAGGCTGGGCAGGTAAGCCTTGCTGAGATTCTCTGGGAGTCCAGAAGAGCTCTTTTCCTAAAGTATCCTCTGCCGCATGGGATTAAGAAACCAGCCTAAGGGCTCTGGAGCCTCCTACAGTGATTTTCTCTGGGCTCAGTGCTTTGCAAAGCAGTCATCATGGCTTCTGCAAGGCAGGCTGGAGAGGAAGCAGTCACCTCCTTTTCCACATGGGCAAATGGAGCTCCAGAAAGGGGAAAGTGAGGTGTGGAAGAGCTCATGGCTGGAGAGACTAACCAGTAAGGTCTCAGGTTGAACCCCCTGGGGGCCCAGTCCCCTAGGTTCATACCATGTCATTAAGGGACTGCAGGGTCTCTGAGGGGACACAGCAGGCTTTGGAGCCCACAGCTCCACGACAAGTGCAACTCATAGGCTGGCCATTCACTTGGGCTCCTGAGCCTGGAGGCCCTCCCCTGGGTGGTGTGGACGCCAGCAGGTTGGAGGGGCTGTTTGAGAATATCCACAGACAACTCTTAGCACATAGAAAGCATTTCAGAACGTGCGCTGTTATTTTTATTATGACATTTCACCTGAAGAATAAGACTTGCTAGAACATCTAGGAGTGGTGGGGGTCAAATAAATGAAGAAGTAGTTGTATTTAAAATACTCAAAATGAGTTCAGAAAGCTCTTGGAGTTGAAGGCAACCTTAGTGTGAACGTTTCAGATGACACTGAGAGAGACTTGGAAGCTATCCTGGGTCCCGTGGAGCTGTTTGGTATTAGCCCCTAGGCCATCTAAGGATAGGCCTGCCAGCCAGGGCCCTCTGCAGTCCAGACCCACAGCAGCTAACACCTCACTCCTGGCTGCTCCCCCTTCTCTTCCTCCACAGCCCACCCTCCCAAGAGCCTGGGTGCAATCAACTTTTATGGGGCAGCCTGACCCCTAGAAATAAGAGCTATAAACAGGAGGGACTGGGATCTGGCCAAGTCAAGCGTCCCCAAAGCAGAACTAGAAAAAGGTTCCAGTCCTTACCTAGCCCTGTTCCAGCCACGGCAGCAAAAGCAACCCTAGAGTCCGTTCTGGAGCCCACCCAAGGTCTGGTACCAAGAAGCCATTGCCACTGCCCCCCAGCCTTGGTGAGAAAACAGAGATTCCTAGGGATCTATTCAATAAACTTTGAATTCCCTGAGCTGCCACCCCAGGCCCTCAGGATCTGGCTGTGACCTTCTCCTCATCCTTCTTCCCCACATTTAGGTTCTGCCTGGATTTTCCTGACCCGTTCCACCTCCGCACTTTTGCTTTTCCCTTTTTGGGAATCCCTTTTCCTGATTTTCCCATCTCAATCCTACTGTTTCCTAGCCAATCCTAATTACTCCCCAAGGCCCACCACGAAGCCTGTCTTGAGCCATCCTCCTTCCCTGAAAACTCTGGGTCACCGGGAGCACTCCCTCCTCTGAGCATCTTAGAGACTTAATGATTCACATGGCAAATATGTATGCTGCATCTTGGATGTGTCCAGGTGTTGTTCTAAGCTCTTCACGTGGAGGACTCGAGCCTGTGAACCAGGTCCGATCTCCCACATTTTTTTCCAGATGAGGAAACTGAGGCAGTATAAGGAGGAGATGGAATTCCAGCCAGGGATACCAGAGAGTCAGTACTCAAGGACACACAGCATCCCCAGAGGCACCTCTCCTGCCCTCAGGATGTGGTGATTCCCCATCTCTGATTCCCAAACCGGTGAGCTGCCACTGTCTTCCCCCTGAGAGCCGAGTCCAGGAGAGTTAACCAGAGTCACGTAAAACAGAGTTCACACAAAATGCCCTCTAATGGCATCTTCCACAGTGCCTGGCATCCCAGAAGGTCTCATGTTAGTTCTTCCCATCCTGACAGGACTCTGGTCAGTTCTGTGCCTGCAGCAGGGGCTCAGTCCCCTGGCTGATGTAGTGATTTGCCTGGAGGTTATCTGGGCCAGGAGAGGGGTCAGCTTCACATCCCATTCACCTGCCTGCCTGCAACTGATTCCCAGCAGGCAGCAGCAGCCCCGCCAGGCAGGAAGCAACTCTGGGAATTGGCCTGTTGAACGCTGACCACCCTGGTGGGAGCGTCCATTATTTTTGGCAATTGTCATGGCAGAGGACACCTCTGGCCCTCGCTCAGGACCCATTTCCAAAGCCAGAATCTCCACCTCATTTCCCACACACACACCCCTTGTCCTTCCTGTCATTTGGGGTCTTGGTCCCAATCCATTATCCCTTTCCTGGATTCTCAGAACTCAAGAGGAGTAAGTGTGACTACTGTATGTATAACTATCATTTGTTTTATTTTGGAGGCAAAAGAGAACAGAGTTGCCTGTTAGACTTCTTCTGGCCAAGAAATAGTCTGGTCAGTGACTCAAGCTGAGGAAATTAGAAGGTAATTTCCAGGGAACTGCTTTGCAAACCCCAAGTCAGAAGTCCCCCCAAATGCTCCCTAATTTGGCCTCCACTGCCCGTTAACTCCGATGGCCCCAGAATATCTCTCCGGAAAATGCAGCAGCTGGTGCTTATATTTCTGGAGCTGGAAAAAGTCTCCTCTGACATCAAAAAGGTTTATTTTTCCCTTCCCTTCCCCTCTGCCTGCCACCACACATGGTGATCCCAACCCCAGTTTGCCCCCCAGAAAACCCTCTCTGAGCTCTGAGCAAGGCCAGGATAAATGGCTGGCTGTGATCCCTGTTCCAACGGTCTTGAAGGATGTGGTTGGTTGTTCCATGAGCAAGGAGCCTCGTCAGCCCTGTGAATCACCCCTCAATCACTTCCCTCTCCAGAGAAGAAACAATTCCTGTTCCTGTGCATGAGAATAGAGAGAGAGAGAGAGAGAGAGAGAGAGAGAGAGAGAGAGAGAGAGAGAGAGAGAGAGAGAGAGAGAAAGAGAGAAAGAGAGAGATGGGGAGCAGGCAAGAGTGCTCACCCCTCTATGGCACTGACTACTGACCTTGCTTTTGTCTGGAGCACCTTCTTCCTCTCTCCCAACCCATATTCCTTCCCTTCTCAGCTTATCAGGAAGCCATCAGTAGGTTCCAGGCTCAGCTCAGGATCCCCTCCAGGTCTGAACAGCTGTCCCATGTTTATCTGTTTCTCCAGTACTGGGTGTTTTCCATGGGGCAAGCAGCCCAATTTCACATCAGACTATGAACAGCTGGGCCTTCCTTTCTGCCCAGTCTTTCCTTTGCTCTCCATTTCACCTATAAGGTCCCAGATGTGCTTCAGTGCTTTGATGAGGAGGAACACCACATGGAAACCAGTATGCGCGAGCACCCATGATGGGCGCCAGGTTCTGGGTAGAAGCTTTCCCCTGAATTATGACAGGTCAAAGCCCTGTGAGGTTACAGGAGGAAACAGAGCCCCAGAGTGACTGGTTCAAGGTTGCACAGCTAGGAAGAACCAGAGGCCAACCCAGTCGGCCCAATGCCATTCCTTCCATAACACAGAACTGGCCCTGGAGAAGGCCTTTTCAGACTGCAGCTGTACATCCTCACTCCTTGTGGGCTGGAGCCACAGTCTAAGGGCTCAGAAATGAATGAGTTTGGGGTCAATTCCTAAAAATGTGGTTCCAAGGACCAACACCAAAATCTGTGATGATCTAAACACAGGGAGAATGTATTATTTCCACAGGGTCCACCCTTCATTCCTCACTCTGCGCATCACTGAGTACAGAAACCATTCTGAATTTGCTCCACTCCTCCCAGTCCCCAGGGACCTCCCATCATTGCCCATCAAACTCACCTACCTGCCTCCTGGTGGACGGCCCATACAGTGAGGCAGCCCTCTGATACCACCCTCCATTGTACAGGCCTGAGCCTGGCCTTCCCACTCACGTTCCAACTGAAGAGAGGGCCCACCTTAGAATCTCTCCTCCTTTGGACGTAAACTGATATGCATTTCCCAAGATCTGCCTGAGAGACCCCATGCAATCTGGTTAACCTCTCTCAGCCTGTTAACCCATCTGTAAAAAGAAATCAAAGAACCTCCCCCACACAGGAGTACATTGGATGAACTGTAGCAATCCCATGAGAACATGCATGTTGAGTGTTAGGCACCATGGATGGTAGCTGTTAACAATGGCTACTACTTGTTTTCCTTAAGGAGTCCTGTGGATATCAGAATGTACATGATTGGTATTTGTCTGAAATAAACACTCAGGAAAGAAAATGATGGTCCACATCCAAACAGACATAATCTATCGTTTGCTTTAGATAAACGAGCTTCTCACACAGCTCGACATACACCTATACTCATGTGAACACAAAGAATTATGTGAATCTGAACTCAATCCCTATCAGAAAACTTCCAAATGGGATTAATTTGCAGTTTGCATCCAGCATTAGCAGGACCCTTTTAAGGACAAGTGGTGGCCAGTTTTCCTACAGTCTCCTGTGGGCAGCTCATGAAAACTAGGAAAGGGGCCCAGCTCCCGGCCAGGAGCCGGACCTAAGCAGCAGCTGCTCGCCCTTCCCAGCCCCACCCCTAGCAGGGGCTGGCAGAGAGGAAGGAAGCCAAGGGCTGGCGGCACCATGCAAACTGAAGGAGGCTACTGGCCTGTCTTACATAAACAGACCCAAAGCACAGGACCCCAGGCAGCTCTCCCTCCTCATGGAGATGAGCACGCCCCTGGCTGGATGTCCTGAGAGAACCTTTGCATGTGTTCCTGGAGTTTGGGAGCCAGGGGAGCTCCTCCTGCTTGGGCCCCAGGCCTCTCTCATCAGCGAGTTCTGGCTAATGTGCACATCCCATAAAACCTCTTTCCTCTGCAATTTACCAAACCACAGACTCAGCATTCACCATAGGTGGAGGGCAGACTAGAAGGAGGCATGCTTCTCCAGTGTAGAGGTTTCTAGAACACACACAACTTGGACACAGCACATTCTGCCAGCTAACCACACCAGAGTACTTTACCCAGAACACTTAACCTTGTACATGAGGTCCACACCCCAAGGGCCAAGAGAGGAGGGGATTCCAAGCCTCAGGGGTCACAGCCTCCTCAACTGGCTCCTCCTGTCCCTGTTGCCCCTGCTTCCTATTATTGGACACCCTATTTTATGCCTTATGCCCCAAATGTAGAGGAATCTCTCCACCAACAGATATTTGTCTTTCTAGTCAACCTCAGACAGACTTAAGGTACCATTGATGAACAAAACCCATACCACAGGCAAAAGGCCAGTTCAACTCAGAGACTGAGACAGCTGTGATGCATATTACTCCATCCGGTTCTCAGTTTCCTCATCTACCAGATGAGTCCTTGATCCCTGCCAGCTCCACAATCCCACCACATACAACACTTTCTCCTCTTATTGTTTTCCAGGACCTCAGTTCAGAAATATGTATGGCTCAGTGACATCACTCCCTGTCCCAAACACTATGTCATTGCTTCTTACATGGGAAGCGGAGCTGTCCCAGGAAACACTTTGTCTGTAAAGAGGGAGGAAATGATCATTTCAAGAGAACTGGACAGGACTTCTTTTGTGTTAACCATATAGCACACGTTATTATCAATCTTACGACCCAAAGACTTTCTTCCTTTTTGCCAGACCATTAATAGCTGCTTTTCAGAAATACTTTCTTAGTCAGAATCTCACCAACAGTCAGTTAGCATTTAATGAGTGCTTGTTATGTGCCAAGAACTGGGCTAAGTGCTTTACATGGATGATCTCATTTAATCTTCCCCACAGCCCTCTGAAGTACATACTATTATTATTCGCACTTTTAAAACGAGGAAACTGAGGCCCATGGAGGTTAAAGAACTTGCCTAAGGTTGTACAGCTAGTTAGTGGCCAACCTCGGCATTGAATAAGACCTCCTAACTTCAGAGCCCCCAGAAAGACCCTCCCTGGTCCTGGTGGAAACACTCCTGGTTTGTTGCCAAGAGATTTTGCATTTGTAATCTTAGGCATTGTTGGTCAGAGCTAAAAGGCAAGGTTTAAAATGTCTAAAATCCAGAGCTAAAAAAGCACCTGCCTGGGTCTTGGAGCAGAGTGCCATCTGTTGAAAGCAGTGCCCATCTCTGCCAAGGACTAGAAAACAGAACCCTTAAACTTAGCCTGCAAAACTTGAGAAAAGAGGTTAGGAAAACTGGTTTGATTCTAAATCCTGGTATGTGAAAATGGATCAACTGGTGATCCAAGGGCTCCAAAAGTTTTTTTGTAATGGCAGTAGAAGAAGCTTGCAAAGCCAGATGACACAAATGGATTGACTCCCTGATCGTGTGTCAGGAAATATCCCCCACAGGCACCTACCTCCCTGCCTGATCACTTTAACCTTCTCTCCAACCTGAGCCCAGTCACACTTTCTCAACTGTAAAGAACTCCCTCTTCAGAGCTTCTGGTGATTCCAGAGAAAAAGTAGCCTGAGGCTGACAGTACCACAAACCCCAGTTCCCCTCCAACAGGGAAATAACAGGCACTCCAGAGATCAATGTGCAATCTAGGGCAGCAACCAACAGCCTGTTTTAATTGTTAAAATTAATGCTTTGAGCATTCTAAATGCTCCTTTAAATGCTTAATTTGCAAATAAGATGCAGCCCTGCTGTCACCATGTCCTCTGTACTTTGGAAACTGGGTTGTGGGTCTCCTT
This sequence comes from Marmota monax, assembly GCF_021218885.2. Classification (NCBI taxonomy): domain Eukaryota; kingdom Metazoa; phylum Chordata; class Mammalia; order Rodentia; family Sciuridae; genus Marmota; species Marmota monax. The sequence continues at coordinate 19,632,889 of NW_026692881.1, forward strand.
TCTCTCTAGGACAGGAGCATGGTGCTAAGATAGGCATCTTCAGATGTCAAAGACACTGTTTACTTCCTAAGGTGTGAAGGATGGGAAGGCAGAACTGGCTTAGATGAAAAGGGGACTGTCACACAGATCCTGGAGCCCGGCCCTCGGTCAACCTCAGGCCCTTCTCATTAAGTTTGGGGAAGGTAGGGGGAGGGGCGGTTGGCCGTTCCTTGGAGACCACAGCCAACATTTGCCTTCTCGTGTCTGGAGATGGAGCATCACTTAAGAGGAAATGACCCCGGTTAAGGGTCATGTCCAGAGGAGGGATAAAAGGAAAACCCACAATTCTCCTCACACCACGGGACACAATGGCTTTAAGAAGGAAATCAAAGCTGGGCGCTGAGAGTGGAGGGGGCAGGGGACACCGCGCTTCCTTCTGCCCCCAGACCCAGGCCTAGGCAGGCAGACAGCAAACGTGGGAGGCGTGGGTCTCCGGGCAAGCCTCTGAAAGCATCCCGGGCAGAGCGAGCGCGAGCGACCCGAGCCCCCGGGGAGCGCCGGGAAGATGTTCTTTCCCAGTGGAGTCGCTCAACTAGGGGCTGACGAAAGCGCCCCCCTCCCCGCCCCAATCCATCAAAGCTCAGGCGGACAGATGACTTCACCGTTGTAGCAGACAAGGGCAGCCACTTGCCAATTCCAATGCCAAAAAAAGAAACCAGAGAGAGGGGAGTGGAGAAAGGACAGAAAAGGTTTCCCTGAAGATCACAGCCCTGCAAAGAAACTCTAGAGCCACAGGCTGCCCTGAGGGCACGCAGCTCCGGGACTTACTAGCAAGGAGGAGCGAGGGGCCACCCCGCGCCTTGGCCAGCCCCCCGCTGGGATATCTGGGTGTGGGGGGAGCGGACAGTACTCACATAATGCTTGGAGGGGTTCCTCCGCTTCTCCACGTCCACCACGGTGGCATCTTGCACGCAGTAGGCGAGCATCTTCCCCCACAAAGCGAGTGGCGCCCCCCGGCGGCGTCACCTTCTCATCCCGGCCCTGCTCCGGCTCCTGCAGCCCGGGTCCCCGCCGCCACCCGCCACACCGCCCCGGCGCGCCGATCGCTGCCCGGGCTTCCTGCGCCCACGGGCACGGCCCGGGTCAGGCGACGACGGTCCCGGAGGGTACGAGGGCTCCGTGCGTCTCGGGAGGCTCCCCGTGGGCCTGCCTTGCGCCCCTTCCCTCCCGCGTCGCCGCTGCAGCCGCCCGGCTCCTGCTCGCCCGCCCGCCTGCTCTCTCCGCCGCCCGGTGGGTCCGGCGGGAACTGGCGGAGCAGAGGAGGGCCGGGGGTGTGTCCCGCCAGCGAGAGCACGGGGCGGGGGACCAGATCCTGCTGTCAGCGCGCCGGGGAGGGGCCGGCGGCTGCCCTTCGCGGCGCTCCGGCTCCGGGGGGCTCGGCGCAGGCGGAGGTTGTGGGCGCAGGAGGCGGAGGCAGGGCCCGGCAGGCAGCGAAGGGAAGGGAAGGGAGGGGAGGGGAGGGGAGAGGGGAAGCGCTCGGGGAGGGGCTCCGGGACGGAGGAGGGGCTCGGGAAGACGGGGTGGGGGCTGCAGGCGGCCCAAGGGGCAGGGGCGGGTCGGCGCGCCCCCACCAGAGCCGAGAGCGCAGCCAGAGGCCTGGCGCGGCACTGGGCTAGCCCGCTGGGCACAAAAACTCGGGGTGGCTTTGGAGGGCGGAGGCTTGGGGAAAGTGAACGCGGCGCTCCCCCATCCTGGCTTTCTGTCTCGGAAAGGATTTGTGCCTTCTTGTCGCCACCTTTATGTCCCCCTACCTCTCCTGTCCCACATAGCTCTTTAATGAAAAGTAGTTTATTACCCGGCTGTTACTGCCCAGGGACTCAGAAAGAGAAAGGAACGGAAAGGGCCTGCATTAAATCCTTCAATCAGAGCCTCTTCGGATGAAACACCTGCCCCCGCCCCCATCGGGTCACAAAGGGTGAATTCTCCCCTGAAATGGGATCGATGGATTCGCTGCATGAGTCGTTCATCGATCTGGGCTTGTGTAACTATCCTGTGACATCATTTACCAAAGACAAGGTTACATACTACATAACAAGGCTGCCTTAAGCCCGGGGCTCCCCTGGGACCCTCCCGGGGCTAGTTACCAGGGAGGGGAACACACAATGGTGGGAAAATCCACTGGGTCGGGGGCCAGCTCTTCATTAGCTCCAGGCTCTGACTTTCTCACCACCCTCCCTCTGTTCTGGAAAATCAACTATCCAAGCCACTTGTCCATCTCTGGACTTGGAGCACAATTTTACTTAATTTGATTTAGCTTTTCCCCCAACTATTTCAACATTTTTTCCCATTCTACTTTCAAACATTTAAAGGGGGAGAGCTTTCACAACTAATCCAACTGTTTCACATTCACAATGAAGTTTTGTGACTTTTGACCAATGGAAACATCTGAAATGGGGGCGAAGAATTTTGTGATCTTTTTTTCTTCTTTGCACTATGGGAACCCTTGTACCAATCGAAGACTGCATTCCCACATTTGCTTGGGGCAGAGTACCCCACTCTGTTCCAACCATTTTGGGGAAGGGTGCAAGGACACCAAATGACGGCACATGAGAAGGAAATACAGAAGAGCATAGGGGTTCAGACTTGATGCACTGAAGACTTCACAGTTGTATCAGACAAGGGCAGCTACTTGCCAATTCCAATGCCAAAAAGAAAGAAAGGAGAGAGAGACAAAGAGAGAGAAAAAGACTAAGCATCTTGTCTGAGATGCTAAAAAATGCTTTTGGGTATTGCAGCAAGAATACTAGGAGAAGGTGATCTGGCAGTGAAGTTCAATTGATGGGGAAACAGGGAGAGTAGGGCCCCTCTCTCAAGCAAAGTTTGTTCCTTGAAGGGGTGGGTGGGAGAAACGGCTGTCAGTATTGAACTTCCAATCCAGCTCCCAGTCTTCTCTGGTGATGAGTCAAGGAAGTCTGTGAGTTCAGTTAAAAGGATTCATAATAGCACTAACAGCCCTTCCTCTATGGAAGGGAAAGCATTCTAATACTCTAACAATCCCCTGGGGAGGGGAGCTCATGTTTGTCTGTTGCAGGGAAAAAAGAGTTCACCATGGGTCCCCTTGGGAATCAGAGCAGTGGGCTCAGGCAAGAGGGCACCACGGCTCTCCTGCTCACTCTCCTACTCCTGGGCCCTAATCCACACTGAATATGACACCAAACACAAGAAGTCTGTGGAGAAAGGGTCCCATGCTTCCCTGCTGCCCTGGCAATATGGTGTTCACCTAACTGGTATTGATCCTTTTCCCACTTAAGAAATTCCCGAAAATCTGACATCTCTTAAATTCAGTTTGTTTGTTTGTGGTGCTTTTCGTACCAAGAATTGAACCCAGGGGTGCTTAGCCACTAAGACACATACCCAGCAACCCCCTACCCTTTTTTTTTTTTTTTTTTTTTTTTGAGACAGGCTCTTGCCAAGTTGCTTAGAGCTTCGCTAAGTTGCTGAGGCTGGCCTTGAACTTGCTGCTTCAAGCCTCTCAAGCTCTGAGGTTGCAGGAGTATGCCACTGCTCCCAGCTTAAATTCTTTTTTTTTTTTTTTTTTTGGGTGGGACCCGGGATTGAACCCAGGGCCTGTGCATGCTAGGCAAGCACTCTATCAACAGAGCTATATCCCCAGCCCCAAATTCAATTCTTTAAGCACAACCTCAACATACTTCCAACTTCTCCCATGCTCCTGGACAATCTCCATTGGAGGGAGTAACTGAGTGCCACCACTTAATCCCAACCCCATTGTACCAAGAGGTTATTTATAAATATACATAAATATAAAGGTATTTATGTATGAAATGGTGCAGGCAGGTGCCCTTCCCAAGGGACATGTCAACCTCATGCAAACTTCTTTTCCACCATTGCCTTAGGAATTCCTTTCCATTCAACACTTGTTTACTAGTTCTTCCCTAAATGATGGAAATTAGCAAAAGTCAGGTTGGAGATGGGGCCTGTGCATAATTAGGTACCTACTATGTGCTTAGTGCCTCAGGACGGCCTCTGTTGGAGACAATGGCTTGAAGAGCCAGTGCTGGAGGGGATCAGATAAACTCCTATTTTGCCACCTCCATCTATGAATAAGCTGGGATAACTCCAATTCAAGGATACTATGTGAGTTCAAGTGACAAAACACAAACTGAAAAAAAAAAAGTTTGGGATAAATTAAGGAAAAAGAACCCAAGATAAAGATGCAAACCAATAACTGAAAATCAGATTTTTCATAAACAAGCAATTATAGAATGTTTAGAATCTAAGAATTTTCCAGCTGGAAGGAACCAGAGAGGTTATTCATTCCTTTAATTTTACGGAGAGAAAACTGAGACCAAAAGAATCTAAGGAAGTTACTGGATGCCACATAGCTAGCTAGTTAGGCCCAGATCCACCATATTTTCCCTCCATCATGCTATGTGCCTATTCACAGGCAAGAAAAGTTCATTTTAAAAAAATAATAAAAATTAAAAATTTTTTTAAAAAAGAAAAGTTTATCTAAAAAGCATACTTAGGGGCTGGGATTGTGGCTCAGCGGTAGAGCGCTCGCCTAGCACAGGTGGGACCTGGGTTCAATCCTCAGCACCACATAAAAATGAAGGCATTGGGCTGGGGTTATGGCTCAGTGGCAGAGCGCTTGTCTAGCATGTGTGAGGCACTGGGTTCAAACCTCAGCACCACATAAAAATAAATAAACAAAATAAAGGCATTGTGTCCATGTGCAACAAAAAAAAAGTAAAAAAAAAATAAAGGCATTGTGTTTTGTCCATCTACACCTAAAAAATAAATATATATATATATATAAAAAAGCATACTTAGAGGGCTGGGGTTGTGGCTCAGTGGTAGAGCACTTGCCTAACATGCGTGAGGCACTGGGTTTGATCCTCAGCACCATATAAAAATAAAATAAAGGTATTATGTCCAACAACTAAAAAATTATAAATATTTTTTTAAAAAGAGCACACTTAGCACATGTATTACCACCTGTAGATTCAGAATGCTGCATGCTCTTGAACCCTGGCATGCAACCAAGAATTGTTCCTCACACATGATGCCTGGATCCCTGTCCCCAAGGAAGACTGGATAGTCCTCCAGGTTAGGGTCCTCTGTGCATGTGCAAATCCCACCTGCTCCCTGTATGCACAGCCTACACCACCTCCTCTTCCATGGATGGTCTTTGTGGCCACTCCAAAGACAACATACAGGAAAGCACTGAAAACTATTGAGCACTAAGCAAAGGCACAGTCTAATCCTTTCTTCCTCCTTTTATGGCAATTTCCAGGAGTGGAGGTGCACACCTGTGATCCCAGCAACTAGGGAGGCTGAGGTAGGAAGATCACAAGTTCGAGGCCAGCCTCAACAACCTGTCAAGGCTCTAAGCAACTTAGTGAGATCCTATCTCAAAACAAAAAAATAATAAAGGACTGGGGATGTGGCTCGGTGGTAAAGTTCCCCTGGGCTCAATCCCTAGGGCTGCCAAAAAAAGAAAAGAAAGAAATTTTATGGCAATTGCTAACCATTCACTTGGTTATTAGTCAATATTAGAACTGGGACTGCTCAGACTCTACTGTATTGAACCATATTTACACTTTTTATTTTATTTAACTTTCATGAGCTTAGGTTGTAACTTCTAAGCCAATAAGAAGTCTGTGAGGGCCTTAAGGACCATGAACTTAGACTTTGACACAACCCTCTTCCTCCCCACCCCCATCCCATAAACCACTTCTGCCACTTGCCATCTGCTGCTTGCCATACACACCCCACTCATCACAGGGCTTTCTATGAGGCAGGTGTTCAACAAATGATTGCATTTTTAAATTACTGGGACCTCAGCAGATATTTGTAGAGGTGGCTTATTCTAAGGGATGCCTAAGAAGAGTTGGAAGATAGAATCTCAGAGCAGGGCTTATCTAACCTGGGTTCTAGTCCTAGCTCAACCACAGTCCAGCCTTGTGACCTTGAAGTGAATTCCCTTCTCTGGGTCTCTGGTAATCTTTCGGGGCCCTTCCTTCCATGCTCTTCCGTGGTGGATAAACTATTCTGTAAAGTGAAGTCTCACTAGATTGTTACCTAGAGATGCTCAAATTGGAGTGAAATTTGGGGCCCCCTCCTGGCCAAAGTGGTTAACTCCAGCAGCTGGCCCAGGCAGCATCCCTCTGGCTACACTCTGGTGGGGACAAACTGGAGGGCCTGGCATGAAAAGACTGACATTCTACAGAGAGCGTACATACTCCTGGGCTCACGCATCTCTCTCTGTTTCCTCTCCTTTCTCCCCTCTTTCTTCTTCCCCTTCTCTCTTTCTCAAATTTGGCAGTAACATATGACTTATGTTTGGGGCATGCTTTGAAGATGGTCCTCTCTGATGCCAACTTCCCAGGAAGGAAATTGCTGGTCAGGTTTTTCTTGCTGGACAATAGGTCCAGGTTTGGGCCCTAGAACTGCCCACGATTCACTAATTCCAGCCATAATAAGACCCTGCCAATTTTTCTCTGATGCCCAACACAGCAAAATCTCCATGTACTTCTTTACAAAATGCTATTAAGTTCTCAGCCTCCCATCTTAGCCTTCACTCTGGTGAGGGACCTTATGTGACAGACTTTTGTGATAGACCCACTTGAGATTCCAGCCTTAGCAAATGACCATGCCCCTGGAATAGCAGAAGGAAATCTGGTAACTCACACAGCCAGAGGCCAAGGACACAATTGGATTCACAGATGAAAAAAACATGCCTCTATAACTCCAGGCTTCACCCATAATCCTGCCCAGACATCTGGTCCCCAGACTAGTATACTGTATACCGTGTCTTAAGACCTTCAGAAACTAGCATGGATAGTTTCATATCATCTGATCTCAGCTACTGAACACACCTGGAGGGTATTTCTATCTGGTAGGGGGTTACCAGCACCATCTTGGTATAAAATATCAGTCTGTATAGTTCCATTTTAACCATAAACCAACACATATTTTCTTTTTCAAAATCCCCTGGATTTTCCAGAAGCCAGCAAACCCTGGGTTGGCCATTGGATGACAAAAAGAACAAGGGAAAAAGAAAATCCCTTGGGGAAATTCAAAGGCGGTTTATTTTAAAATAGCCAGAGGCTTAAATAACCAAAAATGTAAGTCTGGTTTTGGTTTGACCTGCGTGTCCCACCCCACCCCCCCACTGCCTCTTTTTTTCCAGTTCTCTATTCAGAAATGTCATAGAAATTACTCTGTGTGTGTGTGTGTGTGTGTGTGTGTGTGTTTTCCTATTTGAATCCATGTCTCTTTCAGGTGAAAGATGCAAGACTCTCAAGGTCATGTCTGGCTCCAGCTCCAGCCTTGCCCTTTCTGTATAAAGCAGAAACAACCAATAGATGGTTTATTTCTACTCAACAGGTGAGAAAAGGCAGCCGTCAGAAAGCTGGTTCCCATAAAGGTGTATCTGGCTGGGTTGTTATCAACTTGGTTCATTTTCTTTCCTAATATATGCAGAGTATACATGTCTTATTTAGACATGTATATTTAGTTTATAAGTACTAGACAGTGAGCTGAGCTAGCTAAAAAGAAAAAGGAAATAAAGGCTGGCCTTTATTTTCAAAATACGTAGTTCCTTGTAGAATCTACAGACATTTGGACTTCAGTAGAACCTAGTAGTAGCAAACTTTGAGAATATGAGCAATAGGTTTCTTCATCTCTTATCTCTGCTTAGTATTGTGTGTTTTATTCTTCTGATTTCAGACTTTTTTCTCCTTCTCTATGAACATAGCAAGAGCCTCAGTCCAGACACTAAGACTCACTGGCTGCCTCTGGAGCCTAGTCCCTGGTTTGGTGTGGAAAGAAGATTGATTTAACCACTGAGTCATCTCCAGCACTTTTTTTGTTTGTTTGGTGGGTTTTTTTTTGGGGGGGGGGAGTACCAGGGATTGAAAAAGATTGGCCCAGGTTGGCTCAAGTGTCTGTCTCAATCGAATCAATTATTATGGGGTAGAGTCATGTAGTACAAACTTAATCATAAGCTAACTTGTTTGGTTAGGGGATTAGTTCTAAGAGAGAGGGCTGTTATAGGCAGGTTGCATACATCAAAATATAGCTACTAAGCCGGGGTGTGGTGACACATGCCTGTAATCCCAGCGGCTCAGGAGCCTGAGAGAGGAGGATCACAAATTCAAAGCCAGCCTCAGCAATGGTGAGGCATTAAGCAACTCAGCAGACCCTGTTTCTAAATGAAATACAATATAGGACTGGGGATGTGGCTCAGTGGTTGAGTGCCCCTGATTTCAATCTCTAGTATCCCCCCCAAAAAAAGGGCTGGGGATGTGACTCAGTAGTTAAGCACCAAGGAGTTCAATCCTTGGTATCCAAAACTAGCAAGCAAATAAACAAAATGTATATAGCTACTAAATTATTGTTTTCTTTTTCAAGGACTTCATTAATTTATTTATCTACTAAATAAGTATTTGTTAAGTTCCCAACATGTCTCACCTGCTATGCTAGGAGTATCGGCTTCAGTTGGAGGCAAACCAGACAAGGCCTTTGTCCTTATGGAGGTTTACATAGTCTTTGGAGAAGATAAACATACTTTTGTTTGTTTTTCTATGGCATTGGGGAGTGAACCCAGGGGTACTGGGCCACTGAGCTGCATACCTAGATCTTTTCATTTTTATTTTGAGACAGGGTCTCATTAAGCTGCCCAGGCTGGCCTTGAACTTGAGATCCCCTGCCTTAGCCTCCTGGGTCACCAAAAAAGAAAAAAAAAGAGAGAGAGAGGGTTTTGGTTTTTTAAATTGAATTTGGGAAGGTTCACTATAGTCAGTGGAGGGGCCTACCAGGGGAGGGGAACAGAAGTTTTGAAATAACATCTGAGAGATGAAGACAGCTTGGACTAGGATAGTGGTGTTGGGATGGGATACAGGTAAGCTTTAGAGGTAGAGTGGTTTTGAGATAAGTGGGCTCTCAGGGAGAGAGAAAGAGACCCTTAGGAGATGGAGACCGGATGTACAGGCATGACCAGCCACTGTCCCTTTAGTTAAATGAACAAAACCTCCTGCATAGGCTTGTACCAGATCAACTAGAACAAAACCATAATCAATTTAAATGTCACCGGATTCAAAGAATTATATAATGTGCCCACAGCTGATTTAAGGCTAAACTGCTTAACCAAAAAGAAACATACCAAACCCCAAATATCAAATGATTGTCATGGAATTTGATTTTCAAAGAAACTTTCCTGAGAGCCCACACATTTCTTCCCAGGAAAATCATATATATGATCAGAGAGCCCAACCTGGTGCATCACCCATCTTCTTTGAGAGGCCAGGGGTGCCCACCCCCTACTTTTGGTGTGTGAATGCCTTCACTGTCCTTAAATAAATCTTCACTTGTGCCTTGCTTTTAATGCATCATGAAATTCTTTTCAGCAGCTTAAGTGAAAAACCTCCCCTGGCTGAGTTGAGGTCCCACTGCCCCATGGAGGGACCTCCTTGGACCTCTGTCTGGTGACAGCCTGTTTGGTGATATTGTTTGCCAGAGATGAGGGAAATAGAGGTGCTAAGGACAATTGTAGTTCCTTCCCTATGTAAATGGAGGGATGTGCTGCTATTGCATTTTCTAACTTTTTCTTTAATCTGTAAAATAAGGTGACTGATCTAACCCATGTGAAAAGTTCTCTCTAAATATAATAATAATAATAATAACAGTAACAACAATGTAATATCAGCAATTGTTTATTAAGCCCCTATTAGGTGATGTACCAGGAATTGTGCTGAATAAGCACTACACTTGTACATCTCTAACACAAATGGGAATTTAGCCACAAACAATAACATCAATCCCTTGTGGAAATCACTGTCTTGGTGACAACGAATTACACATGGGAAAAGCAAAACATTGGGGCCCCTTCAAATCTCTATGCTTTAAATATTTGTTCAGCATTAATTAATTTATTTTTTCCAACCATCCACAAGGGTTCCAATTTCTCCACGCCCTTGCAGCGCTGAGGATGAAACCCAGGGCCTCCCACAAGCAAGGCAAGGGCTCTACCACTGAGCTACAGCCCCAGCCCATTCAGCATTTATTTAATATAGAAGAAAAAAATTTTCTAAGACTACACCTCTTTTTCTACATGTAAAGTGAGGCATTTATAGTATGAACTGATCACAATGTTTTCTGAATCGTCTTTTATTTCATGGTTTTTCATACCTGAATAATGTTACATGCTTGCCACAGGTAAAAATAGCTTATAAGAATGTAACTTCAGTGGGGAAAAGGGTACACTTGTACATTGCTGGTGGGACTGCAAATTGGTGCGGCCAATTTGGAAAGCAGTATGGAGATTCCTGGGAAAGCTGGGAATGGAACCACCATTTGACCCAGCTATTCCCCTTCTTGGACTATTCCCTAAAGACCTTAAAAGAGCATACTACAGGGACACTGCTACATCGATGTTCATAGCAGCACAATTCACAATAGCTAGACTGTGGAACCAACCTAGATGCCCTTCAATAGATGAATGGATTAAAAAATGTGGCATTTATACACAATGGAGTACTACTCAGCACTAAAAAATGACAAAATCATGGCATTTGCAGGGAAATGGATGGCACTAGAGCAGATTATGCTAAGTGAAGCTAGCCAATCCCTAAAAAACAAATGCCAAATGTCTTCTTTGATATAAGGAGAGCATCTAAGAACAGAGCAGGGAGGAAGAGCATGAGAAGAAGATTATCATTAAACAGGGACGAGAGGTGGGAGGGAAAGGGAGAGAGAAGGGAAATTACATGGAAATGGAAGGAGACCCTCATCGTTATACAAAATTACATATAAGAGGAGCTGAAGGGAAAGGGGGAAAAAAAACAAGGGAGAGAAATGAAGTACAGTAGATGGGATAGAGAGAAGATGGGAGGGGAGGGGAGGGGAGGGGGGATAGAAGAGGATAGGAAAGACACAGCAGAATACAACAGACACTAGTATGTATAAACGTGGATGTGTAACCGATGTGATTCTGCAATCTATATATGGGGGAAAAATGGGAGTTCATAACCCACTTGAATCAAATGTATGAAATATGATATATCAAGAGCTTTGTAATGTTTTGAACAACTAATAATAAAAAAAAGAATGTAGCTTCAAAGTCTTAAAGGATTCTGCTATAGTTTTTTCTTTGTACTTTCGTGGAAATCAGATGTTTGCAAGTTTTCTGGAGTTCTTTCTTGTTTATTCTTTATTTTTTTGGGGGGAGATCACTGTTTTGGAGAGTTAATTTCTTTGGAGGCATATTAATCCATTTGAATGTTCCGGCAAATAATTGCTTCCAAGGAAACAGCAATAGGCCATGCGATCCCGCATACTGCAGCCTTGCCCTACTGACTTGAAGGGCCATCTGCTGGCTGGAGTCAGAGCTGATGAGCCAGCTCACTCTAAAAGTGGAAAGCATCTCTCACACACTCACACACTGTACAAGTGTTCCCTGGAGATGTGAGGGGCTTGCCAGAGGGGATTTTGTTGCTTCTTAAGCCTCCTGTGTTCTGTGCCGGGAATTGTGCTGAGTAAGCACTATGCTCATTTGTTCTACCAACAGGAATTGAGTCACAAACCAGAATATCACTCCATTGTGGAAATCACAGTTTAAGTGACAATGGATGAAGCAAAGGAAAACCAAGACATTTGTGCCCCTTCAAATCACTATTCTCTAAATATTTGTTCAGCATTTACTTAATTAAGGCAGGAAGAAATAAATTTCCTGTTAAGGACATACCTCTTTATCTGTCTCCACTCAAGGATGTGTTCTACTCTGGTAGGAACTGGACCACTTGTGCCAGTTGACCCTTGGAAAATCCCACTCTTTCAGGCCAAGACTCTTGGCCATTTGTCTACATTGCCCAACAGTAGGAGGGTGACCACTGATCAGACCTTAAAAAACAAGATAGAAAGGCCTCACCGATGGAAAGCCAAGAGACCATGTAGACAATATCTGATTATTAATTCATGAAGCCTAACTCTTAGAATTCCAATTTTTTCTCTCATTGCCCATTAAATTTTTTTAAAAATATTTATTTACTTATTGAGGTACTGGGGATCAAACTCAGAGCCTGTGCAGGCTAGGCAAGCACTCTACTATTGAGCCACATCCCCAGCCTTAGCTAAAGGGCTAATTAATTACTTTTAGCTTCTGTAAGAAGAATTTCTCCTAATCTTTTCCCAAATCTCTGAAGCACCCCTGTATTTTTCAGCAGTTACATAAAGGCACATGGGTGGATGCAGCCACCTCCTAGCATACTTCGTTTATTTATTGCAGTGATGTTTTTACATGCCTGTGGATTAGTACTCCAGGTGGCTGACCTACATTAATCCAGCTCTGGTGATCACTGCTCCAGAGGAAATACAAGAGTCCCCATCTCCATCCAAGAACAGGAAAACCACCCAGGAGATGTTCAGTTAAGCATGGGGGATGAGCAGCAGTTCACCCCTTTGAAAGAAGCTAGAGTAAGTAAGTTTCAGGCAGAGGAAGAAAAATGTGTGAAGAAAGGGAGCCTAGGTCTGTGGATGTTGAGAGCAGTTCAGCAGAACCTCTGCGGGGCTGGGAGGAGTAACAGAGAAGCTGGAGACATGAAAAAGAGCCATGATGAGAAATATGGACTTGCCGTGTGTGTGTGTGTGTGTTTGTGTGTGTTACATTTTTTGAGTTCTTTATATATCCTGGAGATTAGTGCTCTATCTGATGTGCATATGGTAAAAATTTGCTCCCTTTCTGTAGGCTCTCTCTTCACCTCACTGATTATTTCTCTTGCTGAGAAGAAGCTTTTCAGTTTGAAACCATCCCATTTATTGATTCTTGATTTTATTTCTTGCACTTTAGGAGTCTTGTTAAGGAAGTCAAGGTCTGATCCAACATGATGAAGATTTGGGCCCATTTTTTCTTCTATTAGGTGCAGGGTCTCTGGTCTAATTCCTAGGTTCTTGATCCACTTTGAGTTGAGTTTTGTGCATGGTGAGAGAAGGGATTTAATTTCATTTTGCTACATATAGATTTCCAGTTTTCCCAGCACCATTTTTTGAAGAGGCTACTTTTCTCCAATGTATGTTTTTGGCACCTTTGTCTAGTATGAGTAAACTGGGCTGAGGAACTGAACAGACACTTCTCAGATAATATACAATCAATCAAATTGTAAGGGTAAAAGAAATTGAAGTTAAAGTGTAAAAGACCATGCATTGTAAAGTTTCTAAGCTGCAAGGCCTGAGTTAAAATGTAAAGGACCAGGTATTGTTAAGTTCCTATGCTACACGCAAAACCTGAAATTCCTGTAGCTGTTAAGACAACACTTGGAACCGCCCAGTAAATATTTCCCCTGATCGCCTGGTTGTTTGATAACCTAGGACCCTGTGTGACTTTGCACGTAGACATTGCAGGGCCTAAACCAATCAGTTTGAATGTACCTCCCCGCTTAGAACTGACCTATCACTCCCGCCCGACCTGTTCCCGCCAATGAATGAACTAATCATGTGTAGGAGTTGTTGTTTGATTTTCCCGCGGTGTATGATGATTTGTTAAAGGAGACTGTGATGTATGTAAAGTCCCCGCCCTCCCCAAAACGTATACTTAAGCAGTGCTCAGCCCCTGCTCGGGGCTCTGGGCTGCTCTCCCTTCTTGAGTGAGCACGGAGCCTCAGCGCGCTGGATTGGATCCTCAATAAACCCCACTTGCTTTTGCATGAGCCGGTCTCTTGGTGGTCTCTTCCTCCGACGTTCGCCGGACCCTTACAAAATATATGAAAAAAAGGCTCAACTTCTCTAACAATTAGATAAATGTGAACCAAAACTACTCTAAGATTTCATCTCACTCCAGTCAGAATGGCAGTTATTAAGAATGCAAGCAAAAATAAGTGTTGGCAAGGATGTGGGGGGAAAAGCACACTCTTACATTGCTAGTGGGAATGCAAATTGGTGCAATCAATCTGGAAAGCAATATGGATATTCCTTAGAAAACTTGGAATGGAACCACCATTTGACCCAGCTATCCCACTCCTCAGTCTATACCCAAAGGACTTAAAAACAGTATACTACAGGGACACAGCCACATCAATATTTATTGCAGCACAATTCACAATAGCTAAATTGTGGAACCAAACTAGATGCCCTTAAATAGATGAATGGATAAAGAAACTGTGGTATATATATACACAATGGAATATTACTCAGCATTAAAAGAATAAAATCATGGCATTTGCAGGTAAATGGATGGAGTTGGAGAATATCTTGCTAAGTGAAGTAAGCCAGTCCCCAAAAACTAAAGGCCAATTGTTTTCTCTGGTAAGTGGATGCTTATCCACCACGGGGTGAGAGAGAGCATTGGAAGAAGGGAGGAACTTTGGATAGGGTAAAGGGGAGGGAGGAAAAGGGAGGAAGTACGGGGTTAGGAAAGGTGGTGGAATGAGATGGACATCATTACCCTAGGTACATATATGAAGACACAAATGGTGTGACTCTACTTTGTGTACAACCAGAGACATGAAAAATTGTGCTCCATTTGTTGTACTATGAACTGGAAATGCGTTCTATAACAAATTAGAACAAATTAATTAATTAATTAAAAAGAAATATGGAGTGGTCCAGAGAGGCACTGAGAGGCCTTAAGGAGATGATCTCTAAAATCTTGAAATGCTAACCTGTGTTAGCAGGAAAAGCTGAGCCCAACCCACCCACTACCCACACACATTTGCACAGTTCAAAGGACTGTGGTTGTCTCTTGCTGTCTGCAAGGCCCTGGTTCCAGGACCCCACTCAGATGCTTAAGCCCTTACATAAAATGGCTTCATGTTTGCATATAAACTATACAATCCTCCCTTAAAATTTAAATCATCTGTAGATTACTTATAATACCTAATACAATATAAATGTTATTAAATAGTTGTTACACTGTACTATTGAGGGAATGGTGACCAGAAAATAAGTGTGTACATGTTAAATGCAGACACAATTGTTTTTTTTTCTGGATATTTCCCATCTGTGCTTGGTTGAATTTGTGGACGCCAAACCCATGAGTAGCAGAGAGCCAACTCAGCTGGTCACCTGTGCTCCAGAACCTGATTAGGAGGACAGGGAAGTCTGACCTCCCTGGGGATATAACTAGGTTCAGGGTCCCTGCATTAAGACATGAGTATAAAAGACACTGTGCAATTTTTCTTTTATTCTTTTCATTTCTTTAAAAGATACAGGACCACTTAAAGCAAAAATTATAACATTGATTGAACTATGTGGTTAATAACCTAAGTAGATGAAATACCCATAGCAATAGTACATGTGTCAGAGGAGGACTGTAAATATTTTTTATTTTGAGGGCCATGTGATCTCTGCTGAGACTACTCACTCCTCTGTAGGATGGCTATGCTACAACCCAGCAAGCTCACTCCTCAGAACAGATCCAAGAGAAGTTAGTACATATCCACAAAAATAAGCAGAAGTATTTATAGGAGTATTATCATAATAGTCTCAGACCAAAAACCACCCTAATATCCATCAATGCTGAACGCATCCATAAATAATGTTCTGTTCATACAACAGAATACTGTATGCTAATGATAAGGAGAAAACCTATTGCTACAGACAATGATGTGGATGAAGCTCACAAATATGATATTAAGCAATAATGACAATGATAATACAGACGCAAAGAGGACATGCTGGATAATTCCTTTTACATAAAGTTTGAAACAGGCAAAATTAATTTATAGTGATAGAGGTCAGAAGAATGGTTGCCCCTGAGAGGTATGAACTGGGAGAAGACACAAAAACTGGGACACTGGAAATGTCCCCCTCTCAATCTAAGTGAAGGTTTTGAGGTGTGCGCTGGAGTCATGCGTTCACTGTGTGGATGCTTCACCTTAATAAAAAAGAGGAGAGGGACTGAAATTAAGCAAAATGAATCAGCCTGGATACATCTCTCTAACTAGTGAGTCAAAGCAGGTGCAGAAAGATATATATAGTTACAAAGGTCAAACAAAAAAATATTGTAGATACTATATATATGTACACACACACACACACACACACACACACACATATATCTGCAATAAAGCTGGACAGGAAGAACACTCACCAATTTTAAGGAGATTACCCTGATGAGAGAGAGGAAGTGGAGAATTCTGCAGTTGTAGTTATTTATGTGCCTTTTTAAAAGGAATTAAAAGACAGGTATGATGGACCATGCCTGTAATCCCAGTGACTTGGAAGGCTGAGGCAGGAGGATCTGGAGTTCAAAACCAGCCTCAACAACTTAGCAAGGCTGCAAGCAACTTAGCAAAAACCTGTCTCCAGATAAAAAATAAAAGGGCTGAGAATGTTGCTCAGTGGTTAAGCTCCTCTGGGTTCAATCCCTGGTAGCCAAAAAAGAAAGAAAGAAAAGGAAAAAAAAAGCAATTCAATGCAGGAAACTGTTAATATTTGTTCTAAGTGGTGGTTGGTAAGAATTTGTCTTTCTATATTGCTTCCTGTACTGTGAAGTGTTTAAAATATTCATGATTTAAATACTTCATTATAAATGAAAATATAAAATCAATCAGTGAGGACAATGAATGTGCTTAGAAAGCGTAGAAATCAGAAGTTGGTGGTTATGGACTTCAGTTTCAGTGTTATGTTAGTGCCAGCTATCTATTTTCATGTTTTGTAATAGATGCACAGCAGAGTGACTCAATTCCCATGAAGAAGCCTTTGCAAATAATGTCTATAAGCAATTCGTTTTGCAGACTTCTGACATTCTTCAATGAAACTGTTCCATGAACTTGAAAGAGTGGTAATAAGAATTATCTCTTTCAAAGTTCCATTACTAAGAATATCTCATAACTGCTCACATTCTTGAATCGATTTCAAGTCATCAAAAGGTTCCTCTGCTAGTTTTTTCCTCTCTCTCTCTTTTTTTTTTTTTTTTGTGGTGCTGGGGATTGAACCCATTGCCTTGTGCATTTGAGGCAAGCACTCTACCTACTGAGCTATATCCCCGGCCCCCTCTGCTAGTTTTTAATCCTTATTGTTGAGTAAACCTTTCAGATATACTTTATAACTTTATGAGATGTTCAAAGAAGCCATTTTTTTAAAAAAATCAGGTATCTTAGAGCCTTGGTGTATCAGATTTCTTGTAAAATTTCTAATCCAAATAATTATTTTTTAAATTTAGAGTCCAGACTTCATTTTAATTTTTAACCAACATTTTAAGTTGTAAATACAATATAACTCCAATACTGCAAGGCAACTTCAACCTGCTTGGGTTGGTGAAATTGCAGCTAGTGCATTCAATTTAAATTGAGTTCATTTAAATAAAAGAAGTACTTAGCCAAACAAAGAGTGTTTTGGAAAATTTTTTGAAAGAGAGTAACTTCTTGTAGTTATTTCTTTTCTCACTTGAAATGGTCATGCTAATATTTTGGTTGGCCTGAAAAGTTAGAAGTTAATTCTGGATTTCTTAGTCCCTATTATAACAAAAGCTCTAAAACACTAAAAAATCTGCATTGCAAAGACAGTACCTCAACATCATTGAAAGAGCCATCACATTTAAATTGCTATCTTCTTCATATGGTCAATTTTATTTTTCTTTTGAATACTGGGGATTGAATTCAGGGATGCTTTACCACTGAACTGAAACCCAGTTCTTTTTATTTTTATTTTGAAACAAGGTCTTATTAAATTGCTGAGGGTCTCACTAAATTGCTGATGCTGGCCTTGAATTTGCAATTCTCCTGCCTCAGCCTCCCAATTCGATGGGATTACAGGTGTGTGCTACTGAGCCCCACTTGTATGGCTAATTCTTTGTGTCTGGGGGTACTGGGGATTGAACCCAGGGGTGCTTAACCACCGAGCTAAGTCCCCAACCTTTTTATTTTTTATTTTGATACTGAGTCTTGCTAAATTGCTTAGGACCTTGCTACGTTGCTGAGGCTGGCCTCAAACTTGCAATCCTCCAGCCTCAGCCTCCTGAGCCGCTGGGATTTCAGTTTTATGACTAATTCTTGATATGTGCCCTATGATGCCGCTTGACCTTGCCTGGAGCAGGTACAACTTAGTAGTAATTTGTAACTTGTAGTAATTTCTTTTCTTACTTGAAATGGTCATTGTTCCCTTTTACCCCTTGCCATTGTTTTCTCACCATTTGAAAATCACCACTACATTTTTGCCAAGGTTTCAAGTTGTCTAAAAACCATGTCTTCCTAATAGCTTTTCTGAACATCTATGTGGTAGAAGAGAGTGGTGGGGAGAGGTGTGGGCTCTGGGTACCCATGTCTGGTTTGGATTTCTGCCCTACTACTATTCTTTGTGTCACCTTGGCATAAACACAAGAAACTTCCGTATTTTGCCTATAAAATTGAGATAATAATGACTATCTTATGGTGTCATTGACACGTGAATATGAGCTAATTATGTAAAATGGTCAACACAGTTGAGACACATGATAAATCCCCAGGAAATAGTAGTCATCATCATTATTATTATTTACTAAAATACGCACCACCTATTCTCTGGTCCTGTCAAATGGCAAAGATCAAAATAACTTTGCTCTTCAAACATCAAGCAAGCTGGGTTCAAATGTTAAGTAAGTTGTGTCCATTTACTGAGCAGCTTATTGCAGTGACTAAGGTAGACTAGAACCCTGCCCTCAGGAGACCTGCATTTCTAGTAAGATTTGTGTGTTTGCAAATTCCTCTCTTGGTTGAGTTAGCAGACTGTGGTTCTTGTGGCTCTTTTTGCAGCAGCCTGCTCAGTCAATGTTCTTGTTGTCCCATGACTAATAGGTCCTATTAATAATAGCTTAAGGCCTCCTAAGCATTTCCTTAACAGTGGGTTCTCCCTCGTGGGCAATGTGTTATTTATGTGTAGCACTGACAGTGCATTTTCATTGCCAGGTTTCTTTGCATATGCCTTTTTTTTAAAAAAAAAAGATTTTTTAAAAGATGGACTCAATATCTTTATTTATTTATTTTTATGCAGTGCTGAGGATGGAACCCAGTGCCTCACATGTGCAAGGCAAGCACTCTACCGCTGAGCTATAACCCCAGCCCCTGGATATGTCTTTTCAAAACATTAAGTTGTTCTTCCCTGGATGGGAATGGAAAGCCTTGTTTTCATACTCCATCGTATTTAGTTTCAAAATGGCATTGCAACTTGGCAGGTTCTACAAAACTAATTTGCAAAGTTTGCTACACAAAACATATTGAGGACTTGGGTAATTTTAATTGCTATAAAAGGTGACCCCCCAAAAAACAATTAAATATCTTTCTCTCTTGTCTTTGCAGGCATATTTTTGGCACACTGCTTCATAATCTATTGCCAGTGAGGCTGATACTTTGAAGATTTGGTCAGAGGTAGGATATTCGATATCTTTGACTTGATCAAACTCACATATATCATTAAATTTTCTTCTTCTTTTATTGTTTTGCAATACTGAGACTGAACCCAGGGCCTTACATATACTAAACAAGCTGTCTGCAATTGAGTTACACCCCAGCAATCCTACTTTTCTTTATTTTTAAATTTGAGACACTAAATTGCCTAGGCTGGCCTTGAACCTGCCATCCTCCCATCTCAGCCTCCCAAGTTACTAAGATTATAGGCATGCACAACCACACCAGCAACGTTTCTCCTTAAGTGTCCCATTTTTTCATCAGTGGAAGCCATTTTTTGCTGAGAGCCATAGCCAAGTAGGAATGACGCATGGCAATTTCTTTGTCAGCCTACCCCATGTTGCTTAGAGGGAGGACTCTCCATTGTGGAAATGGGCTTGCCTTGGACCCAGGTCATTTGCAGTGACATTGCATGAATGTTTGAGAAAGGTGACCCTGCTCAAGGACCAGGGTGGATCCGGGTTTAGGGAGGATCCTGCTGGATTAGGGTGGGTCCAGGTTTAGGGTGTATCCTGCTGGGAATAGGGCGTATCCTGCTGCCTCAGGTGCCCGCCCGCTCCTTGAGTTCCCGTTGAGTTCTCGTGGGATTCAGAGAGTATTTTGGGGATGCAGAGCCCAGTGGAGGTGTGGATTTTCCCCAGAACGTGCGTGTAGAGTGCCGGTGAGAGGTTGGGAATAAAGACTTGCTGTTTGAATCTACAAGGCGGTGTGGTGGTTCGGTTATTTTGTGCTTAAGTCCACTTGTAGAAAATATTACATTAATATACAGTGGCTCTTCAGGCACTCAAATCTAAGAGCTGTGGCAGGATACTGCCTTGAGAAGGAACAGGACCGTAAACTAGTTTCTTGCAGGATTAAGGAAGGATGAGGAGTGAATTGACTGTGGTCACTAATGGACTCCCATTTGGAATGATCACACATTTGCATGTGGGGATTGTTGCTTGAGTTTTATTTATTTGTTTGTTTATTTTTACGTGGTGCTGAGGGTCGAACCCAGTGCCTCACACATGGTAGGCGAAGCACTCTACCACTGAGCCACAACCCCAGCTTACTTATTGCTTGAGTTTTAACATAGTTCAAGTCTATTTGGTTTTGAAAAAATTATTTTTTATAGAATATTGCACAGCAGGGCCCTGTCCGTGTATATGAGGAGATTGACAGATGTGTATCGGATATAGTCAGCGCCCTGTCCCCTCCCCATCTGCCCACCCCAGAGACCTGCAGATTCAGCGGAGTTAGCTTCCCTGCATAATGGTGGCCTCGGTTCTCAGGAACGTGTGTGCGCTCTCTCTCTCTCTCTCTCTCTCTGGCTGTAGGAGTCGGCTTGAAAAGCTACTGTCCCTAGGGGCAACCCACAACTACTGAGGGGCTGGAATTGGTGGGTACATTTTCCAACTTCCTTGTCCCTTGGTAGGACACTTCTGAGGTTTGTTCTAAAGGGTCTCTCAGAAGGTCCCAATGGGTTGCCCAAGTGCTACCCTGTACCTGAGCATCCCCCATTGCCCCCCCCCTTTTCTGTCTCACTTCTCCATTGTTCTGGCCCCAAGATAAGACAGAACATCATGGCAGAAGGGCATGGTGGGAGAAAGCTGCTCAGCTCATGACAGCCAGGAAGCAGAGTGAGAAACAGACAGAGAGGGAGGAGTCAGTGACAAAATATGTAGTCTACAAGGCATGCCCCTCGGGACCTATTCCTCCAGCCCTGCCCCACAGTTACCACCCAGCAATCCATTCAAATTATTAATCCATCAAATGGTTTAATCCACTGATTAGGTTACAACTCTCACAATCTAATCATGAGCTTTTGGGAGGGCCACATCATATTCAAACCATAACAGACACCATATAACACATACACAAAGGACATGGAGGGTGTGGTGAGCACAAATTAAAGTGGCTCCCCTGGAGGATCACAAGTTCAAGCCCAACCTCATCAACTTAGTGAGGCCCTAAGCAATTTCGTGAGACCCTGTCTCAAAAGTAAAATGTAAAAAGGGCTGGGGATATGACTCAGTGGTTAAGCACCCCTGGGTTTAGTCCCTAGTACCAAAAAAAAAGAAAGAAAGTGGCTGTTCAGCTCATGATATTTCTCCCATTTAGCACATATATGGTACCTCTCTCCTTTTGAAGAATTGTCCCCTTACCCAGTGGGAACTGCTTCCCTGGCCATAGTGATTGGTTGGGGCTGGGTGTCTTATTCAAGTCATTAATAATATCCCAACCCTGGCAAATGTGGTTGGTCCATTTGCCCAAAGCTGATCCCAACCATGACTTACCATACAGAGGATCCTGTTCCCAGTGAGAGTATGCCACCAATTCCCAGGGGAAGGCAGAGAGATGAATGACAAGAACATCTTTGTGGCATTTGAATCCCTAGGCCAGTTGATCCTAAACCCCTTCCACTCTGTCTCTCCCGACAGTTTGGTTATGGAGTCTTCCCTACACCTTAGCATCTTAGCATAAGCTAATTAGAGTAAAACTTTGTCATTACAACCAGCGACTCCTACTAAGGATGTTTAGCTCTGGGGTGGAAAGAGGGGGTTGAGAGGGAGGATGGGAAGCAGAGATTTACCTTTCAGATACTGTGTTTTTTCAGTTCTTGAATTTCCATTTAGTTTGTTCTTGTAATTTGTAAGTCTCTCTTAAAATGTCTCTTCACCCAATGTACATATCTTTTCCAAAGACTATTTAATGTATTTATTGAAGTTTATTATAGAGTCCTTATCTACCAATTTTGACACCTGGGTTGTCTTTGGCTGGCATTTCCTATCTCTTGATTATGGGTCACATATTTCTTTTTCTTCATGTATCTACTAATTTTTGTATAATGAACAGGGTGAATGATATGTTGTTATGGACACTGGATTCTTGTCTTCTTCTAGTGAGCATTTTTTTTTTTTGAGACAGGGTCTCAGTTGCTTAGGGCCTCACTAAATTGCTAAAGCTGGCTTTGAACTTGAGGTCCTCCTGCCTCAGCCTTCCAGGCTGCTGAGATTACTAGTGTGCACCACCACACTTGGCCTCTGTTCACCTCTTCCAACTATCAACTGTCATATGTCCCCTCAACTCCTGGTAGTCTCACATGCACATGTACATTTCTGGGGTCCACCAATAATTTGAGGAGAACGTATACACATATTTGGTAGCTTCTGGCCCTGGGACTCTCCTTCCCCAAGTTTCTGCTCAACTTCCCTCGACTTCAGATGCAAACTCCTCTGAATTGTCAGGCCAATATGCTGTGGCTTTCTGCTTCAGTTCTAGTTCTTCAAGGACTCCTGCTCTGCTCGAGCTGTGGTTTTCAAAGTGTGATACTTGGGCCATCATCATCAGCATCACCTGTGAACATGTTAGAAATGCAAAGTTCCAGGCCCCATCTCAGATCCAGCGAATCAGAAACTCAGATGGAATCCAAAATCTGTCTTTTAACAAGCTCCAAAGATTCTAACATACATAGGTTCCAGAATGATTCCTTCGGGGAAAAACCATACAAGTATGAATCCCGTCCAGAGTGGTCCCTCCTTCTTAGGATCATTGCCCTTTCTTTATTGTTTGTTGCTCTCCAGGAGCATCAAAAAGGTGTTTGTTTTTGTTTTACCCAAAGTTCGTAATTACTGTTTGTAGGAGGGGCTAGCCTTCTGCCAATCATTCTACTCTCAGACCAGAATTTGGATACTTTTGCTGGGATTTCAGGTATGTACCATCATGCCAGGCCCGTTTGATTTTTTTTTTTTTAAATAATGATCATATGCATTCTTTGTCATTTAAAAGATAAATTAAAAAACATTTTAGACTGATATTTGAATCAAATGTTTGTGAAACCAAGCCTTGTAGTTTTATGGGACACAGCTTGAAAATCTTTAGTTCAAGCCACATGATGGACAGCATGGGCAGGGATTAGCTTCAACCATGCATAGGAGTATTTCTATGGTAACTGTCACCATAGCATCAGGCCATGACAAGAGTGGTAAATGAGCTTGTGCAGAGTGGGGAGGGATGCAGCATGTTGTCTTCTTAGTTCTCTTTCCAGGAAATCCCAGAGATTTTCTCTGTACCTTGAGAGAGGATGCCTGCAAGTGGTGACAGGTACAAATGACCTCTTTGCAAAGAGCAGCCACATTTCCAGCATTCCAATTTGTACTCAGGAGGCTCTCCTGGGACCAGATTCATGCTACCAGTTTGCTTTATCACTCCTTACTCTCATCCTCACCTGTTCACATTCCCCCAGGTGCAGAGGGTCCCACTCCTCCATGAGAAGCAGGAACTCCAAGAGGGAATTGAACTCAAGTTGCACTGTATTTCCACCCTATGGAATGAAAACAAAATTCATGGAAAACACGTGGGCTTCTCCTTCCCTACAGACCCTATTCACACCCACTGGTGCTCAATCCACCAGGGAGCAGAACTGGGCATCCCTTCTCCAATATTAAGGTCTACACAAGTTCCCTAGAGATTTTCTTAGAGTGTTAATCCTGATTTAGTAGGTGTTATGGGCCTAAGGGGACCTCTCAAGATTCATATTGAAATTATAGCCCTGTACCTCAGAATGCGACTGTATTTGGAGAGAGGATCTTGAAAGTGGTCATTAAAATTAAATGAGATCATAAGGATGTGGCCTTAATTCAATATGACTGGTGGCCTTAATTCAATATGACTGATGTCCTTATAAGAAGAGGAAATGGAAGCTGGGCACAGTGGTACAGCCCCGTAGACCAGCTTGGGCAACAGAGTGAGACTCTATCTCAGAAAAAAAAAAAAAAAAAAAGAAGGATATGGAAGAGGAGAGATGAGAACACAGGTAAACACAGAAGAAAGACCACGTGAAGGACCATGTGAAGTCACAGGGAGAAGACAGCCAATTAGAAGCCAATGAGAGACCCTTCAAAGAAACTAACCCTGCTGCCACCCTGATCTGGAATTTAGCTTCTAGAATTTGAGAAAATTTCTGCTCTTTAAACCACCCAGTATGAGGTAGCTTGTTATGGCAGCCCTAGCAAATACATGTCTGGGGAGGGAACTGAGATTTTGTATTTCTAACAAATCCTGGGTGCTGCTGATGCTGCTGGTCCAAGGACCACAGTTTGAGTAGCAAAGACACACAGAATCTGGTTCCTTTTCATTTTATGGTACTGTCAGCAGCATTGTAAGTCACCAAGCAGGTGAGGAGAAGGACATTTTTCTTTCAAACTCTGCCTTCCTTAATATACCCAGGGCAGTTTTTCTTCATTTTAGTTTTGGTACTGGGGTTGAACTCAGAGGCACTTGACCACTGAGCCACATCCCCAGTCCTATTATGTATTTTATTTAGAGACAGGGTCTCACTGAGTTACTTAGCACCTCACTTTTGCTGATACTGGCTTTGAACTCGAGATCCTCCTTGCCTCAGCCTCCTGAGCTGCTGGGATTACTGGCGTGCACCACACAGCCAGCTTTTCTTCACTTTTTGAAGATTACAAACATGGTAGCACCTTCCCAGTTCTGTAAATGAGTACATGGGCAATAACAAGAGGGAATGACAGGTGTCTACAGTGGGTGACTGCTACCCTGTCCCCATGTTCTTAGAAAGTGAGCTTCATGTGGCCAGATATCTCCAAAATTCAAGAGAAGCCAGAAATTTGTTTTTTTACATTAAGTCTCTGGATTTTTAAACTGTTAAATATTGGCAACTCCATTCACTTAATTTCACAATGTTGTGAGACAAAGGAGCCCTCTGAGATGCTGGACGTGTTCTACATCTTGTCTTGGGTGTACACCTTTATAAAAACCTATCACACAGTACAATTAAGAGTCATACAATTTACTACTTACAAATTATGCCACAATTTTTAAAAGTTTTTAAAAATTTGCATAGCAATGATATGAATCATAGTTGTTACCTGTGGGGCCAAAGGCAGGGAAGGAATAGGTTGGCCTTACAAGTATGTCTAGCTTATGTTTCTTTTTTTTTTTTAATATTTATTTTTTTAGTTTTAGGTGGATACAATATCTTTTATTTTATATTTATGTGGTGCTGAGGATGGAACCCAGTGCCTCAAGCATACTAGGCGAGCGCTCTACCACTGAGCCACAACCCCAGTCCCCTTTAGCATATGTTTCTTTAGAGAGGGAGAGCACGGTGGACCCCACAGGGGAGGTATTAACAGCTGGTCCATCCCTGGGGTTTCTAGGTTCTGCTTTATCATTTTTTTGTACATTTGAGATAACTCATAATCAAACGTTTGCATTATTAAAAGAAATAATGCCTGTGAAGGCATGAGCCCAACCAAACCCCTGGGAATCATTCTCTTGGCTCCCCCTGGACTATGACGCTGTTCAGGGAGGAACGTGTGCTGCCCTTGCCCAGGTCTCCTCCATCTTCAGTAAACACGTATTCCCTCTGTGCCCTGGTGTGTTGTGATGTCACCCCACCCACTCAGCCAGTGTTCCATAGGACATTCACCACCAGAAGCAGCGCTCTCAGTGCAGCTCAGCTATGGTCAAGAAAAGCTTATGTATCAACCCAAGTTTGAAGACACTCTGTGTCAGCTTCACAGTCGACACCCACCAGAGAATGGCTTCTCAGACCCAGAAAACAATAATTCCTGGTGGTCAAACTCACCTGTTAGGAGCCTGGTTTTCCACTTACTAACTGCATGTCCTTAGGCAAGTTGGTCTCTCATCTCACTTTTCTCATCTGTAAAATGAGACTGAAAAGTGTCTCTGCCTATTAGGGTTTTAACATGAAGATTTAAATTTTCTTAAGTGATTCTGCATAACTATTCAATAATCACTAGCTATTGTTAAGTAATTAACACTTTTACTTGAGTATCTTGCTCACATCATGGATTATGTCTGAAGCCATGGGGTTACTAAATCAATACCTAGCCACCAAAGGGAAAACATCTGCAACTCTGATTCAAGTAGCCCATGCAATCAAACATTGTCAAGGCCTCTTTGCAAGAACAGAGAAAGTCAAAACTTGCTTCCTGCCTCCAAGGAACCTACCTGTTTCTAACATCAGTGAAAGGCCCCAAGTTGCTACAGCAAACTCAATGGAAAAGAAGCTGAGGTCGGTTTACTTCTCTGCCTCAAGCCTCTGGGCAGTGTTGCCTGGCAGTCTGGCTTGTTGATCCCCTGGGGTTGCTATGTAGAGCTTGTTGCTCAAGGTAATCACCCAGAGCAGCACCCTGCCAGTGGCCTCACCACCCAAAAAAGGGCTTTAGACGTGACTAATAAAGCTGTAAAGGATGATCACAGATCCAGGAAAATTTGTTCCCTAGAGGAACAGGATATCAGCTACTTTTCAGTTGGCAATTCTTTGTCTTTTAAGTCACAAGCATTAAGTTTCTCCCTCTGAAATTCCAGTTCTCCCATTTGTGTTCTCTAAAGATGCCATTTTCTCTGGTAAATCACTGGGACTCTGGGTGCCTGGAATGGGGGAGAGGAGCCAGTCACCCCAGAGCCCATTTTCTATGTGGGCCTTTCCTTGCATTTCAGGGGTTTATTCTTCCAGCATTTTTGCCATCACCAGAGATCTCCTGAATCCCCTTTCCCTTCCCTTGGCATAAAAGTCCTGTGCACTTTCTGTGGTCTGCTGAGCAGAATCTAGAGGTAACCTGGTCTTTTCTATTCTCCACATGGTGACCCACCTCCCAGTTCTATTGCATCAGTGCCTCGTCCTGTTTCCATCCCCGTTACAGCTCAGGCCCTCCCTGGATTGTTGCAGCAGACACAGGCTCTCTGATCTACTCGCCCCAGAACTTGTTCTTCTGTAATGCTCCAAACATAAATGCGACAAATGTAAATCAATGCCAGCTCTCAGCTTAGAGTCAAATGCTGACCCTCCCCCCTCTGTTACCAGAGTAAATGTTCCCAGGACTTCCGCATTATTAAGAAAAGCCAGAAATTTGGATTTTTTTGTTTCTTAGTTATTACATTTTACACATTAAAAAATTATAACACATTACAATGTCTCTCGTTGACTCCTGGCCCCCAATTCCCTATAAGAGGCCACTGCAATTACCCATGTCTCCTGCAGGCTTTGATGCACACATGCTACCTTTTTAAAGGACATGGATGGTAGTCAATTTTTCAAAGTTGCTATAAAATTTTAAAACCCTGATGTAAAAAAAAAAAAGTCCTTTTGTACCCGAGTGATAAACCACATAGGCATATGCCTTATGGCCCACTTGATTGAAAGTTCCGGAAGACAAGGAGCTTTGTCCAGCATCTCTTTCCGTACTTGGCCTGATGCCTTGCATACAGTTGTCACTCCATAAGCACACTGCCCACACAGGAAATATTTATTAAGTACCAATGCTGTGCCTAATGCTGAGTCTGTCACAGACTTTCAGGTGAACCAGGTGGGATGTAGGCAGCCTCAGGGGGAACAAGGAAACAGTTTGGCCTCGAGCCTTACACCAGACTCATCATCCGTCTGCAGGTTTGGTGCCTGCCCACCTCCCATTTTCCAAGGCCATCAAGTCCACAGCAAATGGACAGAAACAGCAGATCACCTTCATCTCATAGTCTGCTCATGCTGATAGCCCAACCTCCAACAAAGTGCTGAGACCAACATTCCTAAGCCAGCTGTCATTCCAGGGCCACAGTTTCTATTTCTTGCCCTCTACCAGGACAAGACAAGCCCGGACGTGACAGAACCACAGGCATAGGCAGAGCCTGCTGACTCTACCCGAGGCACAGGGCAGGGCTGGGCTGGGCTGGGCTGGGCTGGGCTGGTTGCTCCACTGAGTAGAGACTTCAAGCTTCTTCACGTTGGGAGAAGATTCATTGCTCAGGCATTTTGGAATCTCCTGAGTTCGGTCTATTTGCTCACTTGCCTGCATTCACTGCTCCGCAGTCAGATGAGAACAGGCCTGTGTGCACTGGACACCTTCCCTGCTGATGGCCAAACGCCATGGTGAGATTTTTCCAATCAAGAGAAGGTGGACACCACTGAGGACACCACCCCCATGCTCTGAGGCAGTGATTTCTGCAGCAACACAGGATAAGTGACAAGTGGTTTTTTTTTTTTTTTTTTTCCCTTGGTCACCAATCACAATCCCGTGGGAGGGTCATAAGCAATGTTCCTGGAACCACACTGTGACATCACCCCTTCTTCTCCCACTCAATAGAGTATCCTGGAATGCAAGTGGGTGAGAATGACCTTGTTCTAAGATTCACCTTCAATTCATTCTAATTATTGTGCTGTAGATAATCTTTCTTCCAAAACTTCTGTTATATTCCTTCTTTTCTTCACTTCAAGTTACCCATAGTGTGAGTTCTTATCTTCTGGGCTGGCAGGAAAATTATGTTGGTAGTAGCAGGATGAGGCAGGTTCTCCCTCTGGGAATCTGTGAAAACCAGGTTAGTGCAACCCACTAAATATGGGCAGGGCCACTCTTCTCCAGAGACCAAGGCCTCTGCAGACATCCCAGGGTTCCAGCTTACACATCTGCATCCCTTCAAGGAAAGAGGCTTGTGGCTGTTTCCTTCCCAAGCTTCGGTCTGGGGCTCTAGGCTGAAGTTAGGAATCCTAGGCTGAGACTCTGTCCCTCTGAAGATACCACAAAGCCTCTCCACAGAAGTCCTGCCATCCTGCCACCTGCCACAGACTGTCAGGGAATACATTCCAGTCTGCAGGACCTGAGGTCCACTAATCTCCAACCAATCCCTCCCCAGGCTCCTGGCTTTCAGCAAACATGTGCCTGGCAGTCTACACAAAAACTTCCCAATTCAAACCAAACCTCCCTGAGGCAAGGCTGGCTTCCTACTGAGAAAGAAGAAATAAAATACAGGACAGACAGACCTAAGCTCAATACATTATCCTGCCACCTCATTTGTATTAGAATAAACTAATTATCTAGAAATTTCAGTGCAACACAAAAGCAGCGCTTGTCACAAATTGCTTGTGCTGTTCAGGAGAGCTTATGTAACACCTGCCATGTTGCGGCAGGAAAGTGGAGCTAAAACATGGAGGACATTCTGTCCTCACCCGGCCTCATTTCCTCCGTTCCCTGTCCTCAGAATGAAAAATGAAGACCCTCCAACCCAAGGGAGCAATTTCTAGCCAAGATTATAAAAATGGGTGCTGCCCAATGGTCCAATTAACTGCACCAAACCCTGTCATAAATGGAAAGCAAGGGCCTGCTGGGATAATTAGGCTATCCTGATTCATATGGAGGAGGTAGCAAAACCATTTCTATAAGGAAAGCTCTCTTTTTTCGCCTTAATTAGCACTCTCTTAAAAACGTTCTTGGGTTTTCACAGTTAAATGACAGGGGACAGTATCACTGAACCAGCACTGAATAGTGTCTGATCTGAGAAGTCTGAGTGGATAATATGGTGATTGTTTCTAAACAGATCACGGTCAATGGAGGGAAATTGAGGAACGAGAGACGGGTAAGCGAGAAGTGAAAGGCAGAGACCAGGTAAAGATACACATGAGAGTTTATTTGTCAGAGCTGACAAATAAAGGCCATCTCTCTGTAGGAGAGAGAGGCAACACAGGCTTGGGGTCTGGGATTTTTATAGGGCAGGCTCAGGAATCAGAGCAGAGCAGGTCCTCATGAGAGCAGTTAAGGTTTGGGTTGATATGAGAGAGTGGTGAGCCTTTCTCAGAAGGCCCTTGGGAGGGAAAGCAAAACTGTTTCCTTAAAATGGTGGCTGTCACTTAAGATGGCCATCCAGATGCTAAGCAAGGACCTTATGGTCAGAACTATTAATATTCCGGGGGGTTTATGATCAGGCGCTTGTGGTAGCAAGTAGGGAACTCTGAGGGTTAAGCTCTTTGGGATGTTTATTCTGGCAGTTCGTTAACTCATAGCAGCCAGGCAGGTTGGTTCTAGGGCTGATGCCACTACCAGGACATGACTGGCCAACTTCTGTCCCTCTTAGAGGCAGGGGCTACTCTCCAGGGTAGAACGTTTTCCGTGTAAAGGTGCTCAAGATGAATGCAGGCTCATAGCACTCACACTAAAGAAAAACGGGGACAAGCAAAACCAGAAGTTGTTCTTTACCTGGTTGGAAAGTGATGAAACATATTGATAATACAGTGTGGGTGAGCTTGTGGGCAAACAGTAAACTCATCAGTCATCGACACGCATGGTCATTGGATCGGTCTTTTCAATAGGTAATTTTCAACATCTATTCAAAGTTTTATATTATTATTATTATTATTATTTTAGTTACTGGAGATTGAGCTCTATCCCTGAGTCACATCCCCAGCCCTTTTAATTTTTGAGATATGGTCTTGCTATGTTGCCTAAGATGGTCTAGAACTTGTGATCCTCTGCCTCCGCCTCCCAAGCAGCTGGGATTACAGGTGTGCACCACTGTGTCCAGCTATTCAAAATTTTAAAATTCATATCCTTTCCTCAGGCAGTTCCTATAAAGTCCTTGCTTAGCATCTGGACGGCATTTCTGAGAAAGGCTCTCCACTCCCTCATACCAATCCAATCCTTAACCACCCACATTAGGACCTGCCCAGCTCTGATTCCTGAGCCTGCCCTATAAAAGTCCCAGAACCCAAGCCTGTTTTGCCTCTCTCCTATAGAGAGATGGCCTTTATTTGTCAGCTCTGACAAATAAACTCTCATGTGTATCTCTGCCTGGTCTCTGTCTTTCAGTTTTCACTTACCTATCTCTTGTTCCGTGCTTTCCCTTCAGTTCCATTGCTAGAAATTTACCATAGAAAATATACTCACACCCAGGTGTGGTGGCACAGGCCTGTAATCCCAGCAGCTCGGGAGGCTGAGGCAGGAAGATAGCGAGTTCAAAGCCAGTCTCAGCAACTTAGTGAGGCACTAAGCAACTCAGACCTTGTCTTTAAATAAAATACAAAATAAGGCTGGAAATGTGGCTCAGTGGTCAAGTGCCCCTGAGTTCAATCCTCAGTACCCCCCACAAAATAGCAAATTATACTCACAAACGTATGTCAAGAAAAGAAAAATATACAAGGATGTTTTCTGCTGAACAGGTTGCAATAGCAATAAACCAGAAACAATTAATGTTTCTCAACAGGAGCCTAGTTAAATATACTTTGGGACAGCCATACATTTGAATTATGTCACCATTTAAAAGAATGTGGTTATTCTTGCACATAAAATGGGGAAAATTTCCAAGATGTAGTATTTAAAAAGCAAGGTGCAAGTAAAATGCTGACACTTTTTCCCCTAGGATATGCAAAATAATATGGTTTATTTTTCTAATTATATATACATATATATGCAAATACACACACACTCACAATCTTTGAAAAATATCTAGTACCTGGGAAGTAGTTGATCATTTCTCCCTTTCTTGGATTAAAAAATGTGTTATTTCTTTATAGAATGAAGCTGACTATGCATAAAAGTTGAATGACTCTATTTTCCAAAAATAGCCAGAGCAATATTCCCTATCCTGTATATCCTTCAAGAACCTTGTTACTTTGCATCAGAAGGTAGAATTTACTCCCATCCTCTTGACCTGGTTGGGACTTTGTGACAGCCTTGACAATTAGAATGCTGTGAAGTGACACTGCATTGCTTTGGGCTATGCACAGAATGGCCATGCACCTTCCATCTGGCTCATGCTTTCTCATGCGTTGAGTGACACTCAAGTGGGTAATGTACATATGACTTAGAATAGCACCTGGCATAGCGTTAGGTGCCAGTGAATGCTGGGTGATTATTTCACATAGGCAGCCCTTGTCTTTTTCTTTTTGTAGTGCTGGGGATTGAACCCAGGGCCTTGCACATGCTGGGCAAGTCTCCACCCTCATGCTCTCTTGGGATGCCTGTCCTGGAAACCCAGCCACGATGATGTGAGGAATCCCAAGCTAGCCCATGGTTCAGTAATTTGAGTATATTTAGTTGGTTCAAACATTATCGCTGATTCCAGGACATTTCCATTAACCAAAAAGCAACTCCACCACTGAATTCCCTTCTTCCCTATGCCTGGAAACCACTCATCTATTTTTTGTCTTAAGGATTTTCCCATTTCCTGGACTTTTCATATAAATGGGATCATACAATATATGGCCTTTTGTGTCTGGCTTTTTGCAATTAGCATGCCTTCAAGGTTCTTCATGCACAAAATGACCACACAGCGTCCATCTGCTCGTGCTGTCTGTACCAGAATTTCGTTCCTTTCCATGGTTGAATAATATACCACAGTGTGGATATCCCACCTCTTCTTTTGTTTTTGGCACTGGGGATTGAACCCAGGGGGTACATAGCCACTGAGCCACATCCCCAGCCCTTTTTATTTTGAGACAGGGTCTCATTAAGTTGCTCAGGGCCTAAGTCACTGAGGTTGGCTTTGAACGCGTGATCCTCCTGCCTCAGCCTCCTGAACTGCTGGGATTACAGGCATGTGTCACCACACCCAGCCTCTTTTAAGTACTTTGATTTATTTTTTAGTTGTAGATGGACATAATATCTTTATTTTTATTTATTTTTATGTGGTGCTCAGGATCAAACCCAGGGCCTCATGCATGCAAGACAATCTACCACTGAGCTACAACCCCAGCCCCTTTTAAGTACTTTTTTTTTTTTTTTTTGAATTTTTCAACATTTATTTTCTAGTTTTCGGCGGACACAACATCTTTGTTTGTATGTGGTGCTGAGGATCGAACCCGGGCCACACGCATGCCAGGCGAGAGCGCTACCGCTTGAGCCACATCCTCAACCCCATTTTTAAGTACTTTTAAATCACCTAAGTATCAGATAATAAATAATGTATTCTCAAATGATAATGATACATACTTAAAATAATTCTTTCATTAAAATAGGCTCCCTAAGAGCAGTCCTCCTTTACAATTCAAATTTAATAAGGACCATTGGGGAGACCTACAGTAATAAAATAGCACTACTTCCAACCCAGACTTTCCAGTTCAGACTTCTTACCAAATCAGTCTGAATTAATGAGACATCATTTTACTGTCTCTATCTAAAACAAAATAAAAAACACCCAAAACCGAAAACAAAAATAAAAAAAACCCCTAAAGCTATTATGTGGTCTTCAAAATGTCTCTCTTTATATTCCAAAATGAGAACCTATCATTTTACTTTGAAATACAGGGAGGGCCCTGAGCCTCTTCAGGAATTTGGGGTTTGATTTTGACTTCCTGTGAAATGGAATCTTGTGCTGTGCTGTCTTACTGTTTGTGTTTACTAATAAATACAGCAGAGGTTAACTGGTAATGCATTGCTCAAATTCAATAAAAATGGGCTGAATCTAAAAAACAATTCTGGATTATATGGAAGCCCACTGGCGTAGGAGTAGGGGCTCACACTGAGCCCCTCTACCAGTGGAACACCATGCAAACAAGAGCTCAGCCACAAAGCTTTGTTCAAAGGCACCCTCACGCCTCAAGATGGCCCCATTCTCCCCCCAGTGCCTACCATTGGCGGCTCCAGTGAGCTGCTTCAATCTTGAGTTTGCTATGGGCGTCACGTAAATTTAGTACAGAAACAATGAGACTTTTCTTTGGGAAAGCTTCTGTAGAAGCCACTTGTGGAAAAGAAACCACATTAGT
Source organism: Marmota monax (assembly GCF_021218885.2). Lineage (NCBI taxonomy): Eukaryota > Metazoa > Chordata > Mammalia > Rodentia > Sciuridae > Marmota > Marmota monax. The sequence continues at coordinate 19,666,762 of NW_026692881.1, forward strand.
AAGAAAGTGTAGATGTTTTCGCCAACAAAAAAATTACCAGTTTGCTTGGTTTCAATCCTTGGCCCCGAGTCTTAAGTTCCTCATCACTGAATGGACCTCTTTCCACTTGGCTTTCTCTGGGCCAGTGTCCTGGCACACCATCAGAGAGGAAAATAATTACAAAGAAGTGTCTTATAGGGATGAGGAGTCCTGGTGGCTTACCAGATGGGGATAATCATGGATCTTCAAACAAATCCTTGACCAGACAGTAGTATTATTTGTCTTCTTGCCTACAGACTATATGTGAGTCCACGCCTCCCGAAACACGTGAACATAAAGATCTAGAGGTTCACTCAGTACCTCTCCTTTTCAGGGAGACCCTCTGCTGGCCTCACCACACAGGCAGTGGCCCCCATAGTTAGCCCCATCTTCCCGCATCTTCTCAGCTTTTCTATTGCTGTGGGAGAGGCTCATCTCATTCTTGGCTTACTCATAATTCAGGTTATATGAGTGGGTTGGGGAGTGGAAATAGCTGTATCACTTTTGTGCAGATGATGTTTGCTAATTGTAATAATACCACATATAGGCTAGTAGTTGATTATTATTTTTTCCATATTTTTTATTGGTGCATTATAATTATACACATTAATGTGATTTCTTGTTACATGTTCATATAGGTACATGATATAACAATATAATTTGGTCAATACTATTTTATTTTTACTATTATTTGAGATGGGGTCTTCCATGAGCCACCACACCTGGCTGTAGACCTGACATCTTACTTTTCAAAAGTCATAGGTGTATTACTTCAATAAACATTTCTAGTAATCTTTCTTTGGGTGTATATAATTATTCATGCATTTCCCAAATGTATCAGTGAACATGGTGTGCTCATACAAAAGCTGATCCTGAGGCAAAGGCTTCTATAGAGCAAGAAATTCATCTGAGAGGTCTACTGAACAGGAATTGGGAGAAGGAAGAGAGACAGGCAGGATCAGACTAGTGGGTATCAAATTGGCAGCTACTGTGGGTGCACGTTGCTTCATCCTGCAGAGCTCTGGAAGATACTATAGAACATGTGCTGTGACAACCTCTCACCTGAAGACAAGGGAGCTGGGACATCTACACAGGAGGCTGCTCCCAGGGGATGTTGGTTCTGCACTCTTTAGTAGAAACAGCCTTCTAAGCTCTGGAGAAAGCCCCTAGGAAGGCAGACCCTGGCAGCTGGAAGTTCTCAAAGATGTGCCAGGCACTGCTTTCAGTGCTAGGGACAGTTGGAAACAAAAAGAGAACCTTGCCCTCATGCAACATTCCTTCTACCAGAGGGGCAGACCATAAACTGGGCAGGTAAGAAACATCTGGAGTGTGTGAGGCATCCACAAGCTGAGGAGGAGGGAGAACAAGTTGGCTACAATCAGCAAAGAAGGCTGCGGGTAGGCCTCACTGTGAAGGTGACACTCCAGCAAAGACCTGAAAGAGGGGAGAGGGCAGCACATCACATGATTATCTGGGCAAAGAACATTCTAGGCAGACAGAATGTCAAATGCCAAGGCCCTAAGGCAAGAGCACACCTGGGGTGTGAAAGCAGCCACACCTAACAGCTGAGCAGAGTGGCAGGGGCTCAGCAGGAGAGGCCAGGGGAAAGAGGCTTCCTGTCACTGGCACGCCTCAGGCTCCTACCTGGAGGGAGACCAAAAGTCACGGGGAGTGGGAGCGTCACAGGACCAAGGTTGCTACACTGAGGAGGCCATAAAGAGGGACAAGGGCAGAAGCAGGGAGGACAGCGAGGGGCAACTGCAACACTCCCAGGAGGTAGAGGTGGGAGAGAAGCCGTTGGAGTCCACAAACATTTTGAAGGTGGAGCCAAGATGATCTGCAGCAGATTGAATGTGGGGTGTGAGAAAGAAAGAAGCCAACAGACAGCGTGAGCAACCAGGAAAACTGCACAAGGGTCAGAGGGGAAGTGGGCAGCTGGGAGCCTGGATGTGCGTGGATTAAGCTTGTGGTGTCATCTCCACTCTGTCAGTAGGAGGCTGGATACAGAGGTCTGAGCATGAGGAGATGCATAGCACTGAGATAGTGTGACCCATGAAGCTGGCTGAGAGCCCCAGTGCTATAAGCCAAACTGAGATGAGGTCTGGGACTGGCCCTGAGTCTTCAGGGAGATAGAGGCTGACCACTGAGAAGGTGCAGCCAGGGAGTGCGGTGTCCTGAAAGCCAAGTGCAGCAGGTACTTCTAGGAGGAGGGAATGATCAACTCTATGTCTTTGTATACATGTGCTATAGGTACAAATGACACATATGCAGAAACACACCATCGATGTAGGACACGCACACAGGGAGCTTTAGATCCAGGGTACTATATTATACAAACACATCTTTAACTCGATTTCCTTCTCACTAATCTGTCAGTAGTACCCTGTAGCAATTGTATCCATCTCATTTTAGCAGCTGCATAATATTTCATTGTATACATGGATTGTAATTAACTTTTATTCTATAAAGCTTTCCCCTAATCATAGAACTTTAGATTACCCTGTGACATGCGCCTGTGGATTCATCCTCTCACACTGTGTAGTTATCTCCTGGAGATGAACCCCTCGGCTGCTCTGTGCCAGGACATGCCCTTTTTCTGTTCTGATTCCAGACTCTCCTGGGAGGCTCCACTAATCGAAGATATATTCAATATGGAAATTCCACTGACTGAAGAACTGCTGGGAGTTCATTCCAGGAAGGGCCTATTCAGAGACCCTTCTGAGCATAGTCGAAACAAGACAGTTGTCTGTACAGCAATGTTAGAAGTCGGCAGAAGTGTGGGTCAAGCTGCAGGTACTAGCTCTCTGCCTGACAAATGCAGCTGAGGTGGACTTGTGAGGGTAGAAACCACTCCGTGTCCACAGAGGGCAGAACAGCTCTCCAGGCCTGCAGTATCTCCAGCTAAGCCACTGAGACTCTATTACGTCAAGAGCCAACACAGCAGATGAAGGCAGATGTGCCTTCTGCAAAATGACTGTAATTAACTCCAAATCTGTTTCTCCATGCTTTATTTTTGCTGGCTGGATTTGTCATTTTCTGTTAGAACAAGCTTACTACATGCCTCAGATGGTTTTTCTTTACCTTGTCATTCTGAGCAAAAGCATGACTCCATCACCTGTCTGGGCACACACCAGGAGTCTCTATCTTGATGGCGTCAGCACCTCTGGCACACTCAACAGCAACGTTGAAGATCACATCTACCCCTGCCAGGCTACTGACACCTCTGTCCCTTGCAGAGGCACTGAGGGACCATGTGTTTAGTCTTGCAACACTGGGAGTGCAGGGAATTGTTCTGTGACACCTTTTATTTAGAAGGGAAATAAGTGCTGAATACAGAGCCACACCTCGAACCCCTGCCTACTTCCATCTCTGGGGGAGTCGGTAAACAGCAGCAAACCTCAGGCCCCGCCACTGGTGCTGGAGCCTCAGAAAGCAGAGGTGAGGGGCTGTCATCCAGGAAGAACCCCTCCCTCGCCTGGTTCCTACCCACTGGGAGTGGCCACAGGGACATAGGTAACAGCCTGAAGGCTTGCCAAGCTTAGACCTGGTGATCTGGCCATAGGTTCCTGAGTTCTTGCAGTGCAGTGCAGTGCCTTTGACCCTGTGATGTCCCTTCACCAGGATAGGGCCTCAAGACACAAACACACCAATTAAGGTGACAATACTGTTTCCTCCCCATTCTGCTCCTTGACTCATGCCCCATCCAGACAGGAAGTCAACAGGGAGGAATTTCTTATGTGAGGGGCTGAGATCAAAGTCACTGTACCCCAAAATCACAGCACATAGGAGGCAGCTACATCTCATTCCCCAAGTGACCATACTAAAGTAGGGTTAGGTTTATTATGAGGTAACTTCTTCCAGACATAAGCCCTGCATGATGTTTACAATTAGAACCTGGGGCGAATGTCACCTTGTCCTTCTGCTCCTCAGTCACTCCAAGGGCCTCTGCTCAGAACGCCATGTAGTAGTGGTCCATTGTGCTGATGATGTCACTCTGGTCCTCCAGCAGCTCCAGCACTTGCCGCAGCACGGCCTCACTCAGGCCCGGGTGAAGGCTCAGGTGCACACAGGCCAAGATATGCTGGAAGTGGCAGCCCTTCTCCATGTCTGCAGGCAAAAGGCAGGTGGCTAAGCTTCACTATGACCGTCAGGCCCTCCTCTGTCCTATCTGTAATATCTCCTCTGTCCTATCTGTAATATCTTATGCATTAGAATTATATAAGTATTGGATCATGACATAAAATGTATTTCTGAGACAAAGTCAAACTTCATCACTAAAAGTAAACCCACCCCAGTTTTCATACTTTGAAGACCCCGGCAGGGCCACACACACCCAGGACCAGGCATACTCCACTGCTCTACCACTCTATGTGGTTTTCATATGACAAAATGCTTTAGGCTGGAAGGTGCTCAAAGGTATTGTGGTTTTGGGAAAGTATGGCTTGACATTTGGTGCACCCTTGCACCCTGAGGCAAGCCATAGCACCCCAAGCTTCAGTTTTCTCACCTAGGGCTGGGGGACAAGGGACTGATCACCTCTGAAGTTCTTACCAGTCCCAAGGTTCAGAGGCTGGTCCTGGGCTAACAAAGATGTACTAAATTGCGACCTCTAGTGGCTGCATCTACTCCTTAATCCTCCCAATTGGTTTAATGCTCTCCAGTTTCAGGCATGCACAGAACTGAACACCTACTGTGTGTGTGTAGCACTGAGCAGGGAGGAGCAAGTACAGCGTGGCTGATGGAGAGCTGACCCTGGAGCCCAGCAGACCTGAATGCAAATCCTGCATGTCAACTGTGGCAAAGTGGCTCACAAGAATAAAACCACCTACTTTACAGGGTGGTGTGGGGGTAAAAGGAGACCCACGTGCTTCTTAGCTAGGGAACAACCATGATTCTTCATCACTTTCATAACATGAGACCACAGCCCGCCCCCGACTAAAGAAGCTTCAGCCCTTTCCCAGAAGCAAAGACTCATGGAGCTAATTGCAAAGATGGCGGGATGCGCTGCTGATGGAGGTGGAGGGACTCAGCACACCAGCTGCAGAGCAGAGAGCCCAAGCCAGGAATTTCACCAGCACTCAGCTTTTCACCTTAACTTTGAGGCCCAGGTGCTTTGGCTCAGGGCTGAGTTGATTCCCAGGTATACATGGGGCTCTGGGCAGTGCTTCTGACAGCTGTAGGCCTTAAGCCATTTCTCCAGTAGGTGGTTCTGTTGGAAGGGTGGTGTGGTAAGCTATTCCCAAAGTCACCTTCCAGTAACATAGGGATCATGCCTTATGCTCTTCTTTTTTTACGGTACTGGAGATTGAACTCAGGGGCACGTGCCCACTGAGTCATATCCCCAGCCCAATTTTGTATTTTTATTTAGAGACATGGTCTCACTGAGTTGCTTAGTGCCTCAAGTTTGCTGAGGCTGGCTTTGAACTCATAATCCTCCTGCCTCAGCCTCCCCAGCCACTGGGATCACAGCCACTATGCCCAGCTTAGACTCTTCTTTATATGAGATATTACTAGAAGAGAGATGAGTAGTAAAAGCCAGCAAGCAGTTCCCCAGGGGTTAGGACAACAGTAGGCAGCCCTGTATGGGACAACCCTCAGCCACAGCAGGCTTTTCTGCAAGGTGCTTGCTGGGGGCCATGGTTGTCTTGGGGGCATTGAACTGATTTTATTTATTGATTTATCTTTGCAAGGTTAATGATCAACCCCAGGATCTCATGTGTGCTAGGCAAGTGCTCTACCACTGAACTACATCCCTGGCCCTTATTATTTTAAGAAGGGTCTTGCTTAGTTGCTGAGGGTCTGGCTAAGTTGTCCAGGCAGGCCTCAAACTCAAGATCCTCCTGCCTCAGCCTCCCAAGCTGCTGGGAAACATTGCTCATCTTTAAAAAAACCTCATCAATCCTTTGATGAGAAACACATCAGTGACTGAAGAGTTCAAGTCTGTCTATCAGTCACCCTGATAAGGAAAACCCTAAGCTCTTATTTTATATGAAAGGCCAGAAGTGAACTGAAGGCCCAGGAGGAATGGTGAAATAAATGGCTGACTCTCTCTAGATATATGATGGAATACTGCAGTTAAGACTGTGGCACTTTCACATGTGCCCTGCTGATGACAAAGGACCTCTAGAAGCCAGTGTTAGAAGTAAAATACAAGGTGCAGGGCAAGGTATTTTATAGGCTAAGCTTTACTTGTGTTTTTAAAAGAGGATCAACTATACAAGTATGTTTGTAGGTGCACCTAATATCTCTAGGATACATAAAAATTAGTTAACAACCATGCCTTTGCAGAGGGAAAAGCAAAGCCTAGGCTCCCTGCTGGGAGGGATCTCTGATTTCTGAGTGTATTTTTTGCACTGCTTGATTTTTTAATGTTGCACATACCCTATTATTCAGAATAATTTCTACTGCCATAGGTGATAACATTATGAAGAAGAGTGACTGCAGCAGATACAAGATAGTCCTAAGAGGCCTCTCACTGGCTTTGCTACCTAGGGTCTGGAATTTAGCTTCTGAGAGTTTATTAGTGCCAGGTGACTGGCCTGTGGCTTTTAGAGGCTCCCAGGTACAGACTGGGTTGCAGAGCCTGTCCATCTTGATGCCCATGTTCAGAGGTGGGAGCTGGTCCCTCAGGGCCACCTAGGACATTAGGTCCTTTTAAGGGATGAAGAGTGGATTTCTTTCCTTTGCTTCACCAGGCTGCAGGTTTTAACCCATCTGTTCCTAATGTAGGAAAGGAATCTTGGGAGCACCTCCCTCTCCTCCTAGTTGAGGAATCCCAAGGACACTGCTCTAAAATGGTCCCTAGGTGTGAGAAACAGACTTCTCTTCAACAAAAGGATACCTGTTCTTATTGTTCCAAAAAAAGTGAACTCACTGACTGCATTAAAATCACAGATTGCTTTCAGTTTATTTTAAGACCTGTTGTCATACCACTCTGGGGTCTGACCTCATCAGGTCCTAAATACCAGGGCGGAAGACCTGGCCCTACCCCACCCGCTGAGTCAGCCTGGACCGGGTCCAGGCCCAGGGATGCCTGGGACGAAAGGCCTGGAAGTGGACTTCTATGGCAAGCAAGGAGGCAGGACTGGGGACCTCAGGTCACTTATAAATCTTTCCACTTCCCTCCTAGCATCACGTGTTGAACTAGGTCAACATTCATTATTAGCATACGTTTGTACAAGTGAACTTTGAAAAGTCACCTTGAAGACTGACCATTTTGTATAGGATTTAAAGATAGGACTAATGCTGCCTTCTCTAACCAGGAAAAGATCATGTTTGTCGTCAGACTAGTTACAGTTTGAAAGTCTAACCACTAGGGGATGACCTAACTCCACTGAAACTATTTTCTAAACCATTTCTTTTGCAAACTTTTGGTTTCCAGAATGACAGAATCACATCATTCTAAACTAAAAAAAATTAAAAAACAAAAACTGTAGTGTCTAGAATCATTCCTCCCGACACTGAAAGGCTTGATGTTAGGAGTAAGTAAAATGTCAGGTTTATATTCAAAGACAAGGAGGATGAATGGAACAAGAAATGCAACTCAGAAAAAATATGAGAACCTGCGCGACATCACAAAATCCTGGTGTCCTGGAGACCTGGCTTACCTTGCAAAACCGTCTGAGCCGCTTACCTATTGAGCCTCAACCCTTCCCCTACAGAATGAGAATCCCCAGGGGTGGGACCTGGGCAATGCACCTTTAAAAGAGCCCCAAGGTTGAAACTTTTTACATGGAGCCAAGGTCTGAACAACTGTGCTAGCCCAGTACTCATGTTAGAGGGGACGAAACTAAGGCTCAGAGAGAGTGGATGCCTTGACTGTCACCTTTCAAAGTCACTGCTGGGAACAATCCCAGTCTTCTGACTCTCTGTCCAATGCCCTCTGGGAGGGAGCAGTCCCTTCCAGGGCACCCGCGCGTCACCTGCACACTATGCCACTTACGACTGGGTTTCTGGCAGTCTTCCTGAATGATCCGGTGGATCTTTTTGTGCAGGTCTTTCTCTTCTCTAGTTACCTATATAGGAAAGATAGTTCAGGAAAAAATGTTCTTACATAGCACAGCAGTTGTGACATCCAGACTCCCAAATAAGTATGCAGGATAGTTTCTAAAGATTCCACCCCCATCAGCTTCCCTACACTAATGATGTGACTTTTGGCCTAGTGTCAAACCAGTTTTGTTCCTCAGCAGCTCACTGCTCAGGAGGTGGCCCTGAGGACATGCCCTTAGAGTGGGTTCACTGGGGCCACGATGGAAAGGAAAACTGGAATTCTGTGTTTTTAAAGGGCTTCTTACTAACTGAACACTTATATTCATAGTATCTCTCTAATTTGTTATATTTTTGAGGGGGGCACCATAATCAGAGTCTCTGATCTCCACCCAGGACTCCTTGCTCTGGGCCCGGACTCCTAACCAAAGGGGAAAACAAAAGAAGAAAACAACTGCCAGGAACAGAGCAAATCTAGCCTACCACTGACACACTGTCTGCTCTCAAAGGCAGACATCACCAGGCTTCTTTTCAACCAGTCCAGGGAAAGGGGGAAGCTGCAACTAAATAGGGCTTCACTTTCATGTTCAACAGCAAACCTAACAACAACAACAACCACCGGTGAAGAAAAGGACGACAGAAGAGGAAGAAATGATGGGGAAAGAGGAAGAAATGATGGGGAAAGAGGGAGAGAGGGGAGAGGAGAGAAAAAAACACAGACGGGAAAAAAGAAAGAAAGTGTGCAGAGAGGTAAGTTTCCACTGCAGAAAGCCCCCATGCCTGTGGGCCTGACTTAGCATCCCTCAGTTCCCAAGGTGATTGTGATGGCTAAATAAGGTCATGTAAGCCCATGGGCTGGGCTGGACAAGAAGTACTGACATGACAATGATAACCGTTTTCCTCAGGCTGGGCCTGTGGAGAAAGGAAACATTCCCACACACAATGAGTGGAAGAGGAGGGGCGGTGTCAGAGAAGGGGACAAGGGACCTGCTCTTGCTCCATCGCCCCATTCTAACTCACAGTGATTCATAGGAGGAAGTGCCCCAGCCAGGCAACACCTCAGCCTGGGCGGTGGCCTATGGCTCTGTTGTTCCCCAGGAATGGCTGCTCACTACAGATCCTGACAGAGCCCCAGAGCCCCAGGAACATGTGTCTCAGAGGGGGCTTGACCTGAGCTGCCGGCCTGGTGGGACAACTCCAGCCAACTCCCTGGTGCCTACCCATCCCAGCCCACCCTCTCCCACAGGTGGATCAACTCTACCAGAAGCAGCACTGAAAACCAGTCTTGATTTTTAAAACCCTCTGAAATGGGGAATCGGTAGAACAAATCAACATCAGGAAACATGCTACTGAGGAAACCTTCCCCTCAGGAATTTCACTCCTAAGTAATGACATTGATCTATCTCTAGGAGACTCACACTTTCTGGAAGCCACATCTATGCTGACGACATCAGTGGCCCTCAGAAGGCCCATTTTCAGCTGGGCTCCTCCAACACTAAGGGCATACAGCAAGAGGAGGCCTTTTATATCAGCGAGGGAAACCAGGAAGCAGCCATTTGTATATTCCTCAGAGGTCAACTGGCACAGCCTTTAGGGAGGCCAATGGGATTGTGTCACCCAGAAGCTTAAATGCTCATGTCCTTTGCTCCTGGAACTCTTCCTTCAGGAGTTAATTGTACAGAAATATAGACATGAGATCACAGGGACAGCTGTGCAGAAAGGGCCACAGCAGCACTCTCTGTAACAGCAAAAGTTGGAAACACGATAAATGTTCCCTTACAAAGGTATGGACAAAAAAATTATATCAAGTACCCAAGCATGGAATATCATCAGGGTGTCAGAAAGAATGACGTAGATTCCCAATAATGTGGAAAGGTGTCTGCGAGATGCTATTTTGGTACCAAAAAAGTTGCTGAGCATTATTAGAGCAGTAGTTCTCAACTGTCCCAGAGGACATTTGGCAATGAGTGGAGGCATTTTTGGTTGTCATAATGGGGGAGGTGTCATTGGCAATGAGTGAGGGAAGGTCAGGGATGCAGCTAACCATCCCATCATGCACAGGCTAGTCCCCACGGCAATCACTGGACCCACTTAGTGTTGAGGGTGAGAATTCCTGATTTAGAAGATGATTACTATTTTTTTTTTTTTTTGGTAAAGTGGGAGAGCTACAGGAGTGTATTAGTGCATCTGTAAATGTACAGGTGAACCTCCAGAAGGATGTATGGCTGTAAGAGGTAGCTCAGGGAAAGGTAAGGATCAACATTTACTCCTGACTTAATATACCTCCTTCATGATTTTTTTAAAAAACAATAAGCAGGTATTCATAATTAATAAATATATTAATAATTGAAACTATGAAGGAAAAATTAAAATTGTGGGTCTCTTACATGGTACAGGTTATTAAAATCACCACTTTTCTGGAAAACGAGTCCTTTTTCCTGTAGCAGCTGAATAGCATTCTTAAATACACTATGAATTGCCTTGGAAGGGGTGTCATTCTTAAACTCCACCTGTATAAATAGGGGAAAAAAAAAAAAGAAGAAAAGAAGTAAGGCACTTTCAGGCACCTAAAAGCAACTTCCCAGACCAACTGGTTTGTGAATTTGCCCAACAGGTTTTTAATCTGCTGAGTCAAGATCAAGGCATGTACCAGCCTAGCAGGAGGGCTAGAAGTTTGCTTTGGCAGGATCACGCTTGATAACTGCTGTATATTTCAGCTGTGATTTGTTTAATTCGGTGATATGGAGTGGAAGACCAGGAAGATACTCTTGCTGTTGGCTGGTCTTTTGTATACACACTGGCTCTTTCCTTCCGCAAGACCAACTGGCAGAAATCAAGCATTGGAGGCCTGGGAGAGTAAAAGCACGGCTTCAGCTGTGAAGCAGGAGGACTCATCTGAAATGGCTCTCGGTAAATATAAACAATATGTGATGCTTCCTTTCCAAAAACTTTGCCTCAGCTGACCCAGGGGATTTTTTTCCAGCCTGGTTTGAAGACATCAGTCTCAAGGGCAAGGCCTCTCTACTCGTCCCTTCTACAAGCCAGCAGTTCTTCTGGACAGGAATCTGTGTCTTTCTTGTCATTTTTGAAAGAGCAATGACAGACTCATCCGATTCAGGAAATGGAAATGGCTCCCAGACTCAAAAGTTGGCTGGCTGCATGTGCTGAGCCTTAGGCTCCAGCCAGGAACTGGGCGGCTCCCTGAAATCTAGCTTCTCTTCACTCCCAAACCAACTCAGTGTTCATCTGGCTGTCAAAGATACAATGGTTTTGCCAGACATGGTGCTGCACACCTGCAATCCCAGCCACTCGGGGCTGAGGCAGGGGAATCCAAGTTCAAGGCCAGCCTGGGAAACTTAGCTTAAAAAAAGGGGGTACAGTGGGGTAGGTGAGGATGTAGCTCAGTGGTAGAGCGCTTGCCTAGTCCACAGAGGTCCTGGGCCCAATCCCCAGCGCCATGGGGTAAAAAATGGTTTTGGAAGGTCTGCCTATCATGTTTCTGGATTTGCTAAGGGCCACAAAGGAAAAAACAGAAAGGGGGAAAATGCTCTAACCTCTCTCCCACCTCTCAGCTAGGGAACCATCACAGTGACTTTTTGTTAAGCTTTTGTTTGTATGAGGAGGGAAAGTGCCAAAGCTCTCAGGTTTCACCATCATTGTAAGCATCTTTAGTCTCCTGGGGATCTATTAAATGGAATTCAATTTAATGACACTGACCTTCCCAACCAGAGCAATGTGATGGACTAATTCATAATTAATGGAAAAAAATCGCTTCCAAAGACAAATAAATACGATGCCACAACCATTCCATTTCAAACATACAGCGTTGGGCAGGCACGATTTTCTGCTCTAAGCTTTTTGAGAACGATAGCACACGCAAATGTCCCCACAGATCATTTTGAATGGAGGAGTCTTCAGTCCTCAAAGAGTGCTTAAGTCTCTGTACTTAATTACAACTACCACAGAAGAGCCAGCTTCAAGTGAAGAATGTGGGCTTTGCTGAGCCTTAAAGTTTCCTTGCAAATATGCTGATAGTCATTAAAAGTCCTAGGAGGTTAATTTGGCTTTGAGCCTCCTCTGAATGATTAAATGGGAAGAAGGTCAATCTCGCTGTCAGGAGACAGCTGGAAAGCTGCAACTGTTTAGAAGCAACCTTGGCAAAGAACAAAGCACCCAGCCGTGACCCTCCCCACCTGGGTGCTTTCTGAAATGATATCCCTCATCTCTCTGCATGAAATCCTGGGTCACTGGGCACACAAGCATGTTGGCAGGAGGAGGTAATTAGGTGCATGAACAAAATCGAGAAGCAGCGGTCATGCCTAGGAGGTCGGGATGGTGACCTGGTTGGTGTCTATTCCACCAGAATCCTGAAGAAAAGCTTTGGTTACTTAGCAAAAGTGTGTTCTCAGCAGCCCTGTTGGCAATGGGAGGACTGGAAAACATGTTAGTCCAGAAGGGAGGAGACTGGTTAAATACATAAACCAATCTTCCAGGAGAGGTAACAAGATTATTACACAGGGGCAGATCAGGATGTCCACTAGGAAAGGAACTGCAAGAACTGCTCAGTGAAAAGAGAGGTCAATTATATGCTGCCATATGAGGGAAAAAGGAGAGAGAGACTCGACTACCTACAGTTTATATATTCATCAACTATATTTAGGAGGACATGCAGGAGACTGGCCATGGGGCTTGTCTCTGGGGACAGGGACAAGGTGAGAGGGAGGATGGGAAGAAATCTACTTTTACTTTACTACCTTCTGAGACCACTTGACTTTTTAACAACCATTCATTCATTCCTTGTATCAACAAATAATCACTGAGAATCTGCTTCATCCAGCCCTGTTCTAGGGCCTGGGTAGAGGGCACCCACACAATGCTAGGGATAAAAATCAAAATGAAAAAATTTAAGAGGGAGAAGGTATTTCATTCCATGGAGGGCAAACAAATGCAGTGACATCATAATGTCACAGATCTGAATGTAACAGGGTGGGACAAGTGGTGGTCAGGGCAGATGGCTGGGGGAGCAAGGTGATATTTAAACTGAGATCATTCATTTATTTAAAAGTAAATAAATATGAGTCATGTCACAATGAAAACAAACCTAAGAATAGTAATAAAAGGGAAAGCCTAAAACAAGTCTCCAATAATTCAAACACACACCAAACAATCAAACAAGTTCATCTGTTATACTAAAAGTGAAAAAACAGGGACAGATCTCTCCAAGAGCATTACTTTAGCATTCCCTGAAATTTTTACTTATAAACCAACTGAATACAACTTTGTCTTTATTTAAAACTCCTAAAACATGTCAGATCAACCTTATTTTTGACATGCCAAAAAATCCGGGTTCAAGTTCAAGAATCATCTTGCTGATCAATAAGTAATTCTGGGGCTGGGGTTGTGGCTCAGTGGTAGAGAACTCACCTTGCAAGTGCAAGGCCCTAAGTTTGATCCTCAGCATCACATAAAAATAAATAAAATAAAGGTATTGTGTCCAACTACAACTAAAAAATAAATATTAAAAAAAAAAAAGTAATTCTGGATGCAAGATAATGACCTCCCTCTCATCTCCTTCTCCCTCATTTGGCTTCTGCTAAGATGAAATACCCATCTCAGTGAGTACTAACAACTAGGTGCTATGACCTGAGCCTATTATTATCTTTTTCAACTCAAAGATTAAGGGCAATGAGATTAAGTAAAGAGGTGGAAAGGACAGGTCTAGCCTCATTTCAAATTCTTAGTGGTCAGTGACTTTTCCAGAATAGAAACAGCATGTGCTGGAAGGGTGACCTCTGCCCCTGGGTCCACCCTGTGATTCTTGACATCACAGTCATGTTCACCCACACCCTTCAGCTGCAGACTTGGGGCTGAGGCCCAGAATTCTCACATGGGCATGTGGCACTCACTTGGTCGGAGCAGGTGCTGTGAATCACGGGCTGATTGGCAAGAGTCAGCAAAGATGGCACCATTTCCAGCTCCTGCTGGTAAAAGGTTTGTACTCTCTTCTCCACGAGGAACTCTTTGATTTTTTCACTCAGCAAACACGTGAGACTGGTAAGGTCTCGGGCTTCTGGATTGCTGCCAGGGGAAAGTTTTTAAAAATCCCTGAAGAAAACCATCACCTTTGTTCCTTTTTGGTGTGCACAAGGCAGAAAATTAGGTAGAAGATGCAATATTATATTGAGACTTGTTTTTGACAGAGATACATACAGTGAATACTGTGTGGCTGCTTAAAATTATGAGAACCAGGGTTGGACATGTGGCTCAGTGGTAGAACAGTTGCCTAGCACATATAAGGTCCTGAGTTCTAACCCCAGTACCACAAAAAAAAAAAAAAAAAAAGATTATGAGAATTAAAAAAGACATTCATGGTAGATTAAGAAAAATGTCAAGCTTCAGAAGAAATGAAACCTATATGGTTTCATTTTTGTAAAAGAAAAGGACAACCTACAAAACATATATGTGGCATTTATGTTCATGCATGCACAGAAGGAAAGAGTCTAAGAGGAAACAGCTGCCAGGAACAGTGGCAACCTCTGGGGAACAGGACTGAGGGGACAATTTCTATTTTATACATTCTAGGGTTTGCACGTTTCAGAAAACATAATTCCTGAAATTCACAAGTTAAAAAAAATTAAAGGAGGGCTGAGTGCAGCACAGCGGTAGTAGAGTGCTTATCTAGCATGCATGAGACTGTGGGTTCAAATCCCCAATATCACAAGAAAAAGAAAGGGGCCATTGTAAAAAGTCCGCCTTTCTCTCCTTCTCCCATCCCGCCCCAGCCTGCATCCTCTCCTGGTTCTCTGTAATTCTTCCCATATACTAGCAAATATCCATATATTCTCATTCCTCCTGGGGTTGGCTTTGTTTTGTTGCCTACCTAAAGGAATAAAATCATCCCTGGTGGAAAACAACTGACGTAGGTTTTTTGCAGGATTTTGGTTATGATGTACTATGGTATAATACTTTGTGATGTGCCTCAGAGCTGTTTTCTTCATGTTTCTTGCCCTGGGGTTTGTTGAGCTTCTTGGATCTGTGAGTTTATAGGTTTTCACAGATTGGAAAATTTCAGCCATTATTTCTTCAAATATTTTTTTTTCTGTGCTCTTCCCTCCACTCCTTCAATGATTTCAATTACACGTCTATTTTCCTGACTTAACCTCTGCAGATGAGGAAATGGAGGTATACGGAGGTGAGAGCCCCACAGCGCTCAAGTGGAAGCTTCAGGCCTGGCCCAGGCCGACCCCAGCCTCTGGCTCCCACTGCTCAGCTGCACTGCTGCTGACTCACCCCTGACAGTGGTAAGACCCAACTTACCCTCCTGCTGCTTCTTCCTCTAGAGCTGGACTGTGGAAGGGCTGGTCGTAAACTCTCCTGTAGAGAGTGGGCAGCTCAAGCATTCTTGCAATTTGAATTTTCCACACTGGATCATCCACTTTGTCTAATAAGGCCAGGAAAAAAAAATGTCAGAAATTACACTGAGATCAGTTCTTTCCCATGTCCATGCTACTACAAGGACAGCAGTCTAGATGCACTCCCAGCCTTCCTGTGAGGGTGAAGGCAGTGTCCCGTCATAGGTACAGCCAGGGAGCAGAAGGAGACTACAAGGAATATTGGTACAGATTCATCTGATACTCTGGAGGACCACAGAGGCTGTCCTTGAGACTTCCAGCTAAAAAATCAGCCACGGGAGATAATGCAGGACTGTCCTATTTCTAATTAGCTGTTTTCATTTAAAGTCAAAGGATTGGCCAGGCATAGTGGCACATGCATGTAATCCCAGCAGCTTGGGAGGTTGAAGCAAGAGGATCACAAATTTGAAGCCAGCCTCAGCAACTCAGCCAAGGAACTTAGCAACTTAGTAAGAACATCTCAAAATAAAAAAAAATAAAAAGGGCTAGGATGTAGCTCACTCCTGTGTTCAATTTCCAAATAAACAAATAAACAAACAAAAGTTTATGGACTTAATGGTGTTCAGGAAATTTCCCTCATTTTGAAGAATATGAACTCTGCCCTAATGGATTGACACTTAGAATTTCAAAGTTCTTTGGAAACGACTATGTTGTTAAAATAAACTTGCCAACTATATATAGCCAATAATTTATTTTCTTTCCTTATTTACTTATTATTAACTTTCTTCCAAATAAAATTGTGAAGTTCTGCTTTTCTAAAAAAAAGCATGTTATACAATATAATTCCCCCCATTAGAGTGAAATCTTATTTCACTGGACTCACTCCCAGAATAACAACCAATTTGACAAAAACTTCTTGTGCTTACAATAAGCAGTGGCACGAATTTCTCGCTCTTCTCTGTATGTGCGGATGTAGCCTCTGATTCGGATAATGTCCCCAAGTTCTACCTTGGTTCTCTGCTCAATGGTCTCTTGAAGCTTCTTAAGCTGTGAGGTCAGACTAAGCTCACTTGCTGCACTTGGACCAGCTGCAGTGTGAAGGGGGCAGAAGAGAGAGAGGTTTAACGCCATCACTCCACCACACTGCGGACAAAGTTCAAGAGCAAGACCCACACAGCACATTTATTCTCCTTCTGATCAGTTGCTATACTATAGGAAATCCTTGTAACCTTTGAAATCCTCAACTGAACAGTAGAGGTATAAGATATAGCTGTAATTATTCAAAAGCAGAGAGAAGGAGTCTGGACAGGCCAAGTAGGCAAGCTCCAGGGCAGTCTCGAGGCCTTCTTTCCCACCTCTGCAATGCTAGCAGTCAGGGCTCTACAGGGTCTATTTAGAGCTCTAAATAACCCTCTAAGGTGTCCCTGCAAACAGCTGTCCTACCTCAGTGCTCCACATCCCAACCCCTCACCTCTCATTCATTCTCTTACACACTCAGTCATTCATTCTCATACAACTCAAGAATACACCCTTATGGGCTGGGTGTCGTGGCATACACCTGTAATCTCAGCAGCTCAGGAGGCTGAGGCAGGAGGATCTTGAGTTCAAACCCAGCCTCAGCAATTCAGTGAGGCCCTAAGCAACTCCATGAGACCCTGTCTCTAAATAAAATATAAAAAAGGGCAGAGCTGTGGCCGAGTGGTGAAGCACCTCTGGGTTCAATCCCTGGTAATGTCATGGTGAAAAGAAGCCAATGCACACTCAATCCTAAATAATCTCCACCCCTCAATTTTTTTAAATTTCCAAACCATGTTAGTTAAAAGAACAGCCATGGATGTTCAGGTAGACAGGTGCTACTCTTAAACCTTTTCAATGTTTCAGCACATCCAATCCTCACAACTACTCCCACATATTACTAGCCCTATTTCAGAGAAAGAAACTGAATCACACAGAGATCAAGCAACTTTTGCCCAAATGAAGCTGCAGCTTAGTCGCTGGCTGCAGAGCCTTCTCACTGATCCTTTATTCTCTGTTGCTATCCCAAGAGGTTCCTACATTTTCCATAGTCAGAGATGATTGGTGTAAAAGATTGTATGTTCTGCTGTTCTGCCAGGCGAGGTGGTGCACACCTGTAATCCTGGCAAATGGGGAGGCTGAAGCAGGAGGATTGGGAGTTCAAAGCCAGCCTCAGCAACTTAGCCAACTCAGAGAGACCCTGTCTCTAAATAAAATACAAAAAAGGGGCTAGGGATGTGGCTCAGTGGTTAAAGCACCCCTGGGTTCAATCTTGGTACCAAAAAAAAAAAAAAAGGATTGTATGTTCTGTTTTTCTGCCTACCATAATTCCAAATAGGACAGTCCTGCATTATTCCCCCTGGCTGATTTAGTTGCAAGTTTCAAGGACAGCCACTATGGTCCTGCAGAGTGTCAGATGAATCAGTACCAATGCTCCTTCTAGTCTCGTGTATCCACACAATCTACAGAACTCAGCATTTTAATTAACAATATAGCATTATCTTGCCGATATGCTAGTTTATTTTACTAGTCTCACTAAATAGCCCCTCCCTTTAAAAATATTTCTTATTTTGGTGGAACTGTGGATTAAACTCAGGGCCTCATGCACAGTAGGCAAGCACTCTACCACTGAGCTACATTCTCAACCCCTCATTTTTATTACTTTTGTATCACTAGCATTGAGGGGGGGGGGCAATATAGGCTAGAGGTCAGCATTTGACTCCTGGAGTCAGAAAGACCTGACTTGAATCTCAGTTTACCTGTTGTTAGCTGTGTGACCTTGGGCAAGTTGCTTAACCTCACTGTCTCTTCTTCTCCACTCATACATCTCTTGTTTCTTCAATTATGAACTGGGGATAATGGTAGAGTACCTCATACATTAAGGTATTGTGTATGATCTAATTTAACCCTTAACACAATGCCAGAATATCAGAAATAATTAATGTATGGTATTTGTGATAATAATTCAGATCTCTAGACAAATTATTTTCTTTGGGGTCTTTCGTTGGGGATTACTGGATAAAAAGTGTACAAACAATGTACAGTTCATGGCATACTGTCAGAATGTTTGCCAGAAAAAAGTCTGGCAAACCCCAGCCACTCTGCCTTGAGATGATGTCACCAGTGACGCACGTGCACGTCCTCACGGCTCCAACGCCGGCTTCAGTCACTGGGGCCTCTAGTGCCTTAATCAACACATCATGACTCCATGAAGTTTTATTTTGCTTTTAAATCACAAGAGTGGCTCCGTGTTTTTATGTGAGATTATCTCCTCTCTGTATTTCTTTATAGATCTGCCCTTTATCTCTTTAGCTTTTGTTAGTTCCTATTAAATCTCAGGGAAGGATTATCAGTGATGTTTATTACATGCACTCTCCTCACTCCATTGTTTTCCTTTTTATGTTTAGGGGACTTCATTCTACTGTATAACACCTTGAAAAGATCTTGATTTGTGAGAACATCCCTCTTGTCATTCTTGATAGCAGCCAGGGACTTATGAGAGCTTAATGTGTTTATTGGGATAAATATACAACTCTGTCTTCTTTGGGTTGTTCGGTGTAAGCTACAAGACAGCAATCAAGGTGAACTCTTTTTAAATACTGTTATCTACCTGAGGCAACAACTTTTGCTAAATGCTGATTTATTTCTACTGTCATATTATTTCTGGTTTGTATTCTAATGGTGTTTCTAAAATGGAGCAAATCAAATCTCTCTTTTGGTCTCTGAATCAAATTTTTCTGCTTTTTGACCTAAAACAATTTTGAAACCGTGACTTTGTAACAAGCAGAGGCATTAATTTTGATACATTTGCCATACCCAGGGAAGCCAAGGGAGAGCAGGGACCTTGCACACGCAGTAACCAACACCTAGGAGATTAAACACACTTGGTATTAGTGTTGCTCAGCTTACTGGGTTTCTCTTCAGAAAACATCCAATAATAACTTCCCAGAAGGCTCCTCCACCCATTATTTATTTATTTATTTTTTATCCCCAGGCCGCCTTCTTCTTGGGCTGAGTTTTAGAGGTATTTATAAATTTCATTGCCCATTACACAGACATTATAGGTGACATAATAAAAAAAGGCTTCATATAGCACCACTGAAATTATCAGGCTGACAGTTGGTCTGCGAAAAAGAGGCCCAGCTCTCACTGCAAGGGTGAGCCAAATTGCCAAGAGAAGGCTCCAGCGTGTAATTTAATGAATGTAATGAGACGGCTGGAGCCTGACAGAATTTCATTTTAAATAGTCTATTCCATCTTGAACGATAAATCCCCTTTAACATTCTAATACTAAAGGCCAAGCTTTCTTAACTTTGCTCATAAGCAAAGCACATTCAATGTGACATTTATGGGAGCTAACATTATATTCTTATGCTTTAATTAAGTGGAACATGACTAATTTTGACTTAGACTAAATTTTGTTTTAAAAAATGTCTTCATTGGCCACTTTCCAATGGAAAGCTTTTAAACTTTGGGCAATTAAATTAAAAGGAGAGAATGGGCAAATTGGGAACAATTTAAAAACATCACTTCATGGGTAATATGATAAGAATCATTTTTAGGGTTTCTCTGGATACTCTTATCCTCTCTATTTGCAATTTCAAATTAAGGCTACTCTCAATTCAGCTATTCACAGATATTTTTAAAAACTTACTCTCAATATTCTTAGTATTACATTAGCCATTTTATTAATCTAAAAATTACTAAGTGTAAGAATTACATAATATTCCTGGTGATGCCATTTCTTATTAGAGTTAATTTTAAAAACTAAAATAATATTTAAAACCATCATCCATAGACCAAATCCATTTACAACCTGCTTTTATAAATAAAGTTTTATTGGGACACAGTTGTGCCATTGTTATGTATTATCTATGGTTGCTTTTATATTAAAATGGCAGTATTAAGTAGTTTGACCTAAAGTATATGGTCCACAAAGTAGGAAGTATTTATTGTCTGACCCTTTACAGAGAAAGTCTGCTGACTCTCCATCAAAATCAAGTAATATATACCTTCTGATTAAAGATTGTGACAACATCCATAAATCTACAAATGATATCAATACTGCTATGATTTGAATGTTTTTGATCCCTTCCCAAATTCATGTTAGAAACTACAACTATATTAGTCAGCTTCCCATCACTCAGAGGAAATACCTGACACAGACCATTTATGAAGGAAAGAGGTTTATTTTGGCTCATGGTTCTGGAATTTCACGTGCAAGATCAGGCAGCCTCATTGACTTCTGGTGAGCAGTGCATGTCAGAGTGAGCAATCATGCATTGAGTCAAAAAACAAAGCAAGGGAGAGACCTGGGTACATAGTCCCTTTGAGGGCATGTCCCCAATGACCTAAAGACCTCCCCCTGGCCTCACAGCTTATGGTCCACAGCACCAGGATCAGGCTTTTATGCATGGGTCTTTGGGGGTCATTGATCCAAACCACAACAGCAACATAACCCATGTTGGGAGAGGGCCTGGGAAGGGTTAGGTTATGGGGTTAGATTAGCAGAACTGGATTAATGCCACTGTCAAAAGGATTCTCTAGTTTGCTCTTCTGCCATGGGAGGAACCGTGCTCCTCTCCCATGGAGGACTCAGCACTCAAGGTGCCACCTCAAAGTGGGGACTAGCCTTTACCAGATGTCAAAACCTGTCAGCACACAAATTTTAGATTCCCCAGCTTCCAGAACTGTGAAGAATAAACTTGTTTTCTTCTTAAATAAATTACCCAGTTTCAGATACAAAGTAGTAACAGCACAAAACAAACTTAAGAAAATACCCTACATACATGAAAATCCAGATATTTGATTGTCTTACAAGTTTATTTTTTACCTAAAAGATAATCTGCATAAAAACCTGTTATCCTCCTTAAATTTATCTGCAGAGCTCATTGATTTAGATGTTCCCAAATTTGGAATGAAAATGCCAAAGTTACGTGAAACTGATGGCCAAATTCTAAATGTATTTATATCAGGAAACTAAGCAAATGAGCACACCACTGCTTGGTAGAGTCAAAGTAGGAAGTTGAGATTTTGACACCTATTGGCAAGGAGGAAAGAAGAAGCCACTGCAAGCATCACACACCTCTTGACATGTATAGCACAAGTCACTAAACAGCCCCATGTGCAGGGCACCCTGCTGAATCATGTTGTAAAACAGGAAAACCAAGAGGCCAGTTTCTGTACCTTCTCTAAAGCCAAAAATGATCACGAGTAAAGCATGATGCAGTTTAAATATTATGAACTTAACTTTAAAAATTATCCCAGAGGAAGCCAGGTGCAGTGGCGCACACCTGTAATCGCAGCGGCTTGGAGGCTGAGGCAGGAGGATCGTTGAGTTCAAACCTAGCTTTAGCAACTTAGTGAGGCCCTAAGCAACTCAGTGAGACCCTGTCTCTAATAAAATATAAAAAAAAGGGCTAGGGATGTGGCTCAGTGGATAAGTGCCCCTGGTTCAATCCCTGGTATGGGGGAAAAAATTATTCCAGAGAGCTGGGGGTGTAGCTCAGTGACAGAGCGTTCTCTTAGCAAGCAACAGGACTTGGGTTTGATCCGCAGCACCATAAATGTTATTTCAGTTATAGTCACTGTGTTCAATACACAATTTTAAAGTTGTTTTGCAGTTTATAGTATTTAGTGGCTATCTTCCAAAGGAATCTCATCTTAACAACAAGAATTTCTATCTGGCATTTGTTTGACTGTGTTAGAAATTTCAAAAAATCTAGATCATGGTAGCATAGAAGTGAGAGACAACCACATAAGAGCAGGGGCCTTTAAAACGTTGGTCTTGACTTACATAGTAGCTACCAGTGTAAAAACAAATCACTGATTCCCCCAGGATCCGTTCTAATTCCTGCAGTTTAGGAGGAAGTGAGCACCAAAAAGCTGGGAGAAAGAGAAGCCATGCCCTTGACCAAGGTGCCAGTTTTCAGAGCAGCAAAAGCTCTGGATACAGTGCTTCAAGTCCATCCCTGTAATTCACAGAAGATCAATGTGAATATTTAGCCCTGTAGCCATTCTCCAGTGAGGTGCTTTGAGTAAAATCCACTGCTTAGCTGAAAAGCAAAGGAACACGACAAATAAAATTACCTGAAGAAGATTCAGGACGGCTTGACTTCTTCCAGCAGATACAGTTTATTACTCCAGTGCTGTCGTCCACTGCAAGAGAAGTGTAAACGGGCAGAGGAGCAAGGAGGGCAGAGCTGGTGAGTGCACATGTCATTACAGCATTCAGCCTTACTGAAAGATGACATTTTTCAATAGCCGACAGGGGCAAATCCCTTATCAAACTCTCCCTCTGTCTTTAGAAACAATCTCTCGCCATACACCAGCATGAACTGCTTGCCTGTGCACGTGAGCACAACACACAATCCCAATGGGATGCATCCAACATTTCGATTATTTTACCTCAAGGGCACTGTATCTAGTCTACACCTCTCTGCTAAAAGTGGCATCCTCAGGAAGCCCCGTGCAAAACTTTCAATCACTGCCCACACACAACATTAGCCTTTTTTGCCCTGCTGCAAGCAGAAAGCATCACGTGGTCTGTGGTCAGGGGCATGCAGAGCAATGCCTCTGTCACCACTTCTCTTTGACTAGCATGCTGACTTCCCAAAACAAAGCATTCCACATCACTTGGCCTGGGTTTCTCTTTGTGGAAGGGCTGCTGTCCCACCCTTACCCCTGTAGGGGGTATAAGGAAAGCCAAGCATGTCCCAGAGGGCAGACTTTTATTTCCATAAGATAAAATAATTATATCTTGGTCACAAAATCCATATTGGTCTGACTTATTTTATTCCTGATTGTGGGGGGAAAAGTCAGACAATTTCCATGGTATTTGGATTTGTAACTGTAGAGAAATATGGATGTTTGCTTGGGAAGATGGAAGATTTTTCTTTAACTAATTTTTGACAAATTCAGAAGAGAAGTTGTTAAATATGGGCTCAGGGGGGCCTCATGATTTTTAAAAATATCATCAAGTAGTCTGATGTAAAAGCATATGTAATATATAGAAGAAATATAAATAAAGCAAAAATGTTTTATTGCTAGCTTAAATCTCTGTTGCAATATGCTGTAAATACTTCTCAGATGGGTTGCATTTTGTTAATTTTTCTTAAGATAAGAAGATACGGGTGAACACTTTCAACCGGAGCTTCCAGCTGGTAGGAAACACTTTTTAAAGCAGAACCTAAAAATTAGAACTCATTTGAAAAAACAGTCTGATATGTTTGCTGACCTAAAAGCCAGTAATGGGTAGCAATTTTCCAGATGACAGGGTTGGTGCTTTATATGTAAAGAGCTCATATAAATTAATAAGAAAAAGACCAAGACCAGAAGAGGAAAAAATAGCAAATTCGTAGAAAATATAAAAAATATAAAACTTCCCAATAAGTATATGTCAGTGTGCTAAACTCACTAGTTACCATTTTTTAAAAAGCAAGTTTAAATAATCTCTCAATTACTAGATTGACAAATATTAAAACACTGATATTCTCATATGCTGTTAGTACTAAATTTCTAAAGAGCAAGCTTGGAGAAATTCATCAAATTTTGAAATGTGTATGTGTATGTAAGTGTGTGTGTATACACACATATGATTGATTTGGCAATTACTTCCAATAAATTAAACTGAAGAGGAAAAAAAGAACAAATACACGGATGTATATATCTTGTATAAATCTATTGCTCACTGCAGTATGGTTTGTAATACTGAAAACTGGAAATAACTAAATGTTTATAAACAGGCAATTGGTTAAATAAATTAGAATAAGTATATGAAAATAAAAAGTTATGGGCTGGGGGTGGAGCTAAGTGGTAGCATGCTTGCCTAACATGTGTGAAGTCCTGGGTTCGATTCTCGGCACCACTATGACTAAGTAAAATAAAGGTCCATTGACAACTAAAAAATATTTTTAAAAAAAGAGAGAATAAAAAGTTATGAGAAATCTATGATCACTGCTATTAAAAATATACATGCTTCCCTGCCAAGCAGAAATCTTATGTCCTAAAATCTTATGAATAATCTAACTTATATAAAGCATTAAACAGTGTATTTTAACAGAAATTATTTTTATGATATTAAATGCTAAGAGCAGCATCTTTTGGAGTATGGAGAAGGAATCTCATATTCAATATATACATTAATTATAATTCTAATTTCAAAAACATTAAGAAGAGAAAAACATGCAGTAATAGTGCTAAGGAAATAAGGCATTTCTAGATTTCTTCAACATTAGCAACACTCTAGGAATATCAGGGAAGACGTTCACTAAAACACTAACATTGTTTTGTTTAATTTATAGTGTTTTACATGAATTTTATATACTTTTAAAATCTTTTCATTTTAAATTTTATTTTTTAATGAGTAAATATCAAAAAGAAGCAAAAAAATAAAAAAATCGAGATAAACATTTTGAGTTGAAAAAAAAAAGTATGACCCCTATAGGATCACCATTTCTCTGGCCAATTGAAAAATCTTGATTTATAATGAAAAGTCAAAGAATTAGCAGATGAGTATTATTCTACATTCTGGTCTTGTCTTGAGCTCGAGTGGTTGCCAGGTGCTCTGTACACCACAAGCACTGCTACCAAACCCTCCCTTCCCTGGCTTGTGACCTCTTCTAGCAGACTCTATGCCACAGTCCCCAAGGCCTGCCACTGAATGCCCTGGAAGAGGAGCATGCTGGCAGTGTGGCACAGTGTCCTCCCCAGGAATGAGTCAGTGTGGGCAGAAATACCCCCAGCACAGGCCTGCGGTGAGTCAGGGAGAGCAAGCCCCAGGATAGCAGGGAGTGGCTGCCTGGCAGGTGGCCCGAGAGCCAAACTGGGCCTGAGGACAGAAGGGAGAGAAGCAGTGCTCCACTTGAACAAGCCACACAAGAATTAAAGTTGCCAAACAAAACACAACCCATAAAAAAAGAATCAAAGTTGCAAAAGCATTTCTGCTCTCAAGTGCTTCCTCATCCAGACGCTTGCCACGTTCCCACAGCCCACAGATGTGTTGTGCTCTCATGACACCCACTCAGAGTTGGCTTCTTGGGAAGAGTCAAACATCATTTCAAATTTTTTTTTTTAATGGGAAAAGAAATGAAGTGAAGACCCTTTAGGTCAAGGGCCTAATTCTGAGACCAGGACTAAAGTCCTCAACAATCTCATTTATTTGATCTAAAAAAATAGAAAACTAAAAATCAAATCTAGCTGATTTAGGGGCAGGAGGCTGGAGGAGGAAGAGGATGAGAGAAAGAGGCAATCCAACTTATAAGCAAATTGCAGAGCACACTGGGGTCAGTGCACAGCAGATTGGACCCACAAACCTCCATCAGCAGAGCCTTGAACAAGTTACTGAGCCTTAGTTTTCTCACTACAAAATGGAAATAAAAGCTGTCCTTTCTATTTCAAAAGATGAGGGAGAGAATAACATGAAAAGATGAATGAAGGTGCTTTGTAAACTTAAAGACACTATTATTTCCTCATTGGTATCAAGAGAGGAAGCACTTTATTGTATCATAGTCCACAGCTGAGTGGACTGAGGAACTTAGTAAATGTTTGTTGTCTTGGAGAAAACCAGGACCAGGGTCTTTGATAAAATGAAACAGAGAACAGGTTCCGTATGGTTGTGCCTGACAGAATGATCTATTGCTGATTTAAAAATTTATATATGCTGGGGAAAAAAGCAAAAGACAAGCAAAATCTCTCTCATGTGCTATTTTAATATGCATGAGACTATTGTCTTCAGGAAAAAGAGTAAATGTTGAGGAAATGCAATGACATTGTATCTACAAATGATCAATCATGTATAGACTGCCAATAAATGTTCTTGGTCACAAAGTTTGATTACCTTCTATTATTCCTGAAGTACAGCAATAATGCAAATCCAAGCTGGGGTTGTGGCTCAGCGACAGAGCGCTTGCCTAGCACGTGCAAGGTGCTGGGTTTAATCCTCAGCACCATGTAAAAAATAAATGAGTAAAATGAAGGTATTGTGTCCAACTACAACTAAAATATATATATATATATATATATATATATATATATAAAGAAGAATGCAAATCCAAGATAATACCACAAAAAGTCAATTACAACAAAGGTTTGGAATTCAAGTCAAGCTTCTCACCAAATATCTAACAAAGCCTCTCGACTACAGAGACTCTTGGAGTTGTATAAGGCAATGTATTATAATGCTCAAATAAAACTCAAAAAAATCAAGACCCACTACTCTAAAATCATATTCTAGCAATTCTCTGATCCATAATACAGAAACCCTTTATTTATTTTTTTTCCTTTTTTCTTTTTTATTGGTTCACTATATAGTTGTACATAACGGTAGGATTCATTGTTACGTATTTGTACACGCACACAAAATAACAGTATAATTTGGCCAATATCATTCCCCAGTATTTCCCCTTTCTCTCTCCTCCTTCCTCCCTCTGGTCCCTTTCCTCTGTTCTACTGATCTCCTGTGGCGAGCCAGCCATGGGCTGTGTGAGCTGGGAGCATTTTGAACACACGAAGCAGACTGGACTTACGATGCTGCTCTGTCTGGGCTGTGCACGCAGTTGTCCCTTTTGCTTGCTCTGCCTTTGGTCATCACACAGCACGTGAGATGGGTGTGACCTTCCAAGATGTCAGTCAATCTTCAGACAGCAGACATCCCGAAGCTAGACTCAACCCCCTGAAACCTGACCCCTTGCCTCATTTGAATGGCTTCTCCCCAATAAAATCCAGGTCCCAGGCGTGCTTTTTCTCTTTCTTGCCTGCCTTGTCCCCCTTGGTGGAGCTGCAGCTGAGGAACAGTTACTGAACCCAAAGAAAAGGTAGTTTCTGTGTCTGTGTCTTTATTTAGTCCCCAAATTCACTTGGAGTGACCCTGACCAATTTAGTTGTGTCTTGACAATCTCCCTTCGATTTTCATGAGCACCCCCCAACCCCTTTCTTTTCCTTTTCCTCTCTAACTTCCACAAATGAGAGAAAATATTTGACCCTTGACTTTCTGAGTTTGGCTTATTTCACTTAACATAATGTTCACAAATTCAATCCATTTTCCTGAAAATATCATAATTTCATTCTCTTTTATGGCTGAATAAGACTGCATTTTGAATATATACCACATTTTCTTCTTTCATTCATCCACTGACAGACACCTACATTAGTTCCATAGTCTGACTATTGTGAATTGTGCACTATAAACATGGGTATGCATGATCACTACAGTGATGAAATCTTTAAATCTTTAGAATAAACACCAAGGAATGGTATTGCTGGGTCATGTGGTGGTTTCATTCCTAGTCTTTGAGGAACCTCCATACTGATTTCCACAGTGGTTGTTTCATCATGTGAGTGAAAGGAACTTTTCTGATAGTGGATGTTTATCCCTTTGAGTACCAGAATATTTTTTGTTTTTAACTGTTCTGGATATAAATCTTTTGAAGTTATTTTTACACCTCTCTGTCTTCTTAAAAGGTCTACTTTTTAATCTGGTTTTTTCTTTTTAAGGTATCACTATAAACATATATTGGCCAGGCACTATAGCACATGCCTATAATCCCAGCAACTGGGAGGCTGAGGCATGAAGATCACAAGTTCAAAGCCAGCCTAAACAACTTAGTGAGACCCTGTCTCAAAATAATTTACAAAAAAAAAACAGGGGCGGGGTGGGGATGTGGTTCAGTGGTTAAGTGTCCCTGAGTTCAGAGTTCAGTTTCTGGTACTTAAAAAAAATAGAGATCTACATCTTTATCTGTATCCATACAACTGTCCTTTGTTATTTTTAGCTATGCCTATAGGTATCAGTGTCCTCCCTGTCAATCAGTAATCCTAGACTGCTCTGTTATTTTTCCTACCTTCTGGCTCCCTAGCAGTGGTCCCTTTATAGTATTCCTCAGTATCATTCCTAACTCATTCTTCACTCAGTCTACATGTGGGGCTTCAAGAGCTCCCAGCAGAGGAATGGGCTTTGTGAACTGGCTCCCGATGCTCTGAAAGGCTGCACCTGCTTAAAATTCATTTTTTAGCTAAGTGAGGACCTTCTACATAAACTTGATTTCAGACATCATTGTTCTTACCTGCATAACTGTAGAAAGCATCTTTTTCTCTCATTCCAACGACGGTCCCCAGAATATCTACCTGTTTTATTGGATGGCCATTGTACAAAAATATACCTAAAATTAAAAAAGAGGCAAAGTTCATATAATATATGATTACATTTTCTGCTTCATTAAATGTCTGTTGAGGGAGGGTGTGGGGATGTCAAAACACTGTGGTATGCTATTTGCTGAAATTCCAATCTTAAGAAACAGTTGCCATGCATGCCTATATTCCTAATGGCTCAGGAGGCTGAGGCAGGAGGATCACGAGTTCAAAACCAGCCCCAGCAAAAGTGAGGTGCTAAGCGACTCAGTGAGACCCTGTCTCTAAATAAAATACAAAATAGGGCTTGTGAAGTGGCTCAGTGGTCAAGTGCCCCTGAGTTCAATCCCTGGTAGCCACCCCCCCTCCCCTGCAAAAAGAAAAAGAAACAGTCCTTGCCAAATGGCAAGTTACAAGAAAATTAAAGGTCTTTTCCTCAAGGGTCAGAGGCAGAAAGCTTGGCTTTAAAGAAGTCTGGAGTGTAGAAAAAAACTGATGTTGCCCAACTAGATTTGGTGAATTTGCTTTCCATTGTGATTATAAAATGTACATGTATAAAGACACGAATTGGTGTGAATATACTATGTATACAACCAGAGATATGAAAAATTGTGCTCTATATATGTAATAAGAATTGTAATGCAATCTGCTGTTATGTATAAATTTAAAAAAAAAAGAAAGAAAGAAATGTACCTTCGTGAAGAAGGCTCACAAGGGCCTACCAACAGCCGGCATCTGATGGGACCCACACAGGACTGCACTTTGAGAAAGAGAAAGGAAACCATGAGAAAGGCTTCTGGGCTTTTTTAAACCAGTGCTTTTCTAAGAAACCAGTCATCATTTCTGTGAACTGGCCAGAGCCCTTTTTTTTTTTTCCTTTTGTAAAAAAAAAAAAAAAAAAAAAGGAGATGACACATAGGTCATAAAAAAAAATACTCTTTGGGGCCAGCAGATTATAATTCAAAAACCTCTCTTTTTAAAACTCTGTTTTCAAAACCCAAACTATAGATGCTGTCAGTCAAAGTTCTGCCAGGGGAGAAACCTGACTGGGGAACCCACCCAACCAAACCCACAGCCTTTCTCAGACCTGGTGACAGAGGCAGACAGAGGGACCCTACCTGAGTCCCTGACGCTGATCTGAAGTCCCAAAGTTCCTGCCTTGTGCAGCACCTCTTTCTGGGGCCCTCATATTCTTACCTGAGCTTTCCACTGTAGCTTAAACACTGTGTTCCTGCCACCTGCACAAAGGGTCCTGACTGACCTCCTCTCTGGCCTCTCTTACTGGTAGCTAATAGTTTATTTTCAGAAACAGGTTATAAACTTTTAAATGGCCATTTCTTTCTTTCTTTTTTCTTTTTGGCACTGGGGATTGAATCCAGCAGCACTTTACACTGAGCTATATGCTAGCCTTTTTGTTGATTTTGAGATGGGGTCTTGCTAAGTTGCTTAGAGCCTGCTAAACTGCCCAGGCTAGACCTCAACTTGTGATCCTCTTGCCTCTGCCTCCTGAATCACTGGGATTACAGGTATGTGTCACTGCACCCAGTTTTGGCCGTTTCCTTTTTAAATAAATGCATACAATGTAAACAAAGAAGTCATGGTCACTTCAGGCATCTGGCCATCTCCTTCCTTCCCACCAAGTTTGGTCAGAGCCTATGGATTTCAAGCCACAGTGGGACCTGTGGCCTGAATCCAAACTGTCCCCTGTGGGTGGTTCTCTTGTTCCCCTTTAGGATGATTAGAGATGAGTCACTCATGGCAGAGTCCCAGGTATAGACAGGAGCCCCTGAGCTTTAGCCTGCCAGAGGCACTAAGAGAATGAGATATTTGTCTAAAGAAAGAAAACAGAGTAAATTTAGCCCAAAGCAGACTCCTCTCCGTCTGCAAAGGGCAACTTCTAAAAATGACTTGGTGGATGGGAGATCATCCCCAGGGTAGCTTTGGAAGCCATGAGCTGAAAATGGCAGTCACACAAGGGAAGAAGCCTGAGTCTCCCCAAAAGGAGAGTCACCCCTATCAAGGAATATTTGGGTTGAATGGGAACAAAGTGGATCCACAGAAAAACCATGAAATTTTAAGACCTTTAAGATGGGGGAAAGAGCTAGACAAAAAGTGCTTTGCCTAGATTGAAGTCGATGGAAAAGATGGTGAGGTGACTGGACTAGTGACACAAGCCAAAGATGTCCCCAAGTTGCCTCTCCTCTGATGTTACAAACTCTGTATCTGGTAACACTTGATAAAAATCTGAACAGTTCTTTTCTTAAGGACACGGTAGACTTCTTTGAAAAAAGACAGATGTGGGCCCCACAAACTTTTACCTCGTGAATTGACAATGGCTTGCCTTTGAAAAGATATATAGTCACTTGAGGATGCAACAAAAAATGTTGCGTCTCCAAGGATTGATGCAAGAAAAAAAAACTTATGAGAATCAGGACAAAAGACAACAGCTGTATAAGAAAATAACACATGGTTTGCATTTAAAACTCTGAGAAAATTCACTGAGGAGGAAATACATTGCTTACAAAGACAGAAGAAATGTCTCAAAGTACACGGAAACATGAACCACACAAATAGAGATGCATGGCCTCTATAAGAAGAGGGCCAAGGACACAGAAAAAGAATTAGAGAACCACTTCCTTCCATCAGAGTGAGAGCTCTCCTATGAGAAGAGAGCTCAAGGGAGCTGGATGACAGCCCTGTCAAGTGAGAGAAAGCCCAACAGGCTAGGAAAATGATCACAACAGACAAATGCTAGCTGACACCAAGTTCATGCTCCAGCCTTTTCCAAGGGGTCCCCTTGCTCCTGATGATCCACATACAACCAGGGGATCCCTGGAGCCTCACACCCTTGAGAGGAGAAAGGTCAAGCTGTGACGACTGAGGGACCTAGGGTCACCAATAGATTTCAAACAGCAGACCCTGAACACCCATGACCACAGCAACTTATTTGCCTATTTTTTTCTCTTAAAAGATACTTTTGATGGATCTATTTTCAGATTAACTGTTATTTTACTGATGTATAATTGCTCTTATTGAAATATGACAGCAATAAAATGACTAATAAAATACTTTTAAAATATAGATTCATTTAATATAATCCTTATAAATACAGTCATACCTGGCTATCTATGAGGGATTGGTTTTGGTTTTCCCTTGCTTTAGATGGCCAAAAGGAATTCTCTGACCTACTTTGTCCAATAGTAGGTCTTAAGACCTTCCTCATTTCAAAGGGGTCCTGCCACATACCCTGGAGGCAAGATACTGGATAGACAGGCTAAGAAGAATCTAAACAGAAGGTCCTTGCTGGGTCTCCCCACCTAGTCTCTTAGCATTACATCCTATCCTTATTGTCCAATCATATTTCTCCAGTTATCCATGCTCCCATTATGCCTATGCAAATAAGTCTCCAATAAGATATTTGCCATAAGATAAGGTTTTCAGAGCTTCTAGGTAGTTTAACAGTGGAGATTCCTGGAGGGCAGCACATCTGGAGAGGGCGTGGAAGCTCAGCAGAACTTCTCTCATAACTTAACTATGCATTTCTTCATCTCCATCCTTTAGAATGTCCTTTATAGTCACCCAGTAAATATAAGTGTTCCCTGAGTTCTAAGAGCTGTTCAAGCAAATTAGTTGAACCTGAAGAAGGGGTTGTGGAAACACTAATTTATAGCCACTTTGTCAGAAGAACAGATAAAAACATCCCAGGACTTGCAACTGGCATCAGAAGTTGTGCAGGGGAAGTCTTGGGGACAGAACCCTCAACCGGTGGGATCTGACACTATCTCCAGGTAGATAACATCAAAACTTAAGAGAATCACAAGTTAAAAGCCAGCCTCAGCAAAAGCAAGGTGTTAAGCAACTCAATGAGATCCTGTTCTAAATAAAATACAAAAAATAGGACTGAGGATGTGGCTCAGTGGCCAAATGCCCTTGAGTTCAATCCATCGTACCAAAAAAAAAAAAAAAAAAATTGGACTATAGGATGCCCAGCTGGTTCCATGGCAGAACCTGCTGCTTGCTTTCTGATGGGGAGAAAACCTCACATCTTTTGGGATCTGAGAAATCTTCTGTGTTGTGTATGATATAAGAGCAGAAGAAAAACAAAGCTGTTATTTGTCTAATCTTTGAAATTTGACATTATAGGGACATTTGAAACAAAGACCTTTTTTTCATGTTATGAACTGTTATTTTTAATTGTTTTTTTTTTAATGCAGAAACTCCCCCAAACCTAAGCATTACCACCACCATAGAAACTTTACAATATTTTTATAAGTTCAACCCTAAATTCACAGATTTAGGGAGATGACATTTTGCAATGCAATTCTAACACTAAGTCTCCAGCCAGGTTAAATTTCACAGGTTTAGGATACAAACCCTTACAAGACTGCTCTCACTTCAGGCACTAGCCCCAAGTTTTGAGGGAATCCTCTGACCATCTGCATTCTGACCAACTGGCTATAAATCTAGGGATTCCCATGAATCCCTCAGGTTTGGTAATTTGCTGGAACTTAGAAAGATGTTATACTTAGGAGTACAGTTTAGCACCAGTTAAATGAAGAGGTAGCAAAGAGTAAGGTTTGGGAAGGTCCAAATGTGAAGCTTCTATATCTCCAGTACACATCATCCTCTGACATATCAATATAAGATCACTAGCCAGGAAAGCTCATCTAAGCCTCAGCATACCAGATTGTTCAGGAAAGCAGAAAACTACGGGGGAGGCTGGCTACCTTCCAAGGAAAACTCCAGAATTTTTATTGGGCTTTCATAATGTAGGCATGATTGATTCATTAGACATATGACTGAACTTGACCTCTGAG
This sequence comes from Marmota monax, assembly GCF_021218885.2. Classification (NCBI taxonomy): domain Eukaryota; kingdom Metazoa; phylum Chordata; class Mammalia; order Rodentia; family Sciuridae; genus Marmota; species Marmota monax. The sequence continues at coordinate 19,700,075 of NW_026692881.1, forward strand.
GGGTCAGGCTGATGGACCTGGCTCCAAACCCCAACCCTCTAATAGTAAGGACGCTCTTTGAATACAGACAGCCCCATCCTGCAACTATAAGCACAGCAGGTGTGGTCCAAGGTGTGGTCCATCCACAACAAAGACATTTCATCACTCAGGGAATTCCAAGGATTTAAAGGTTACCTCCCAGGATCAAGGACAAAGGCCAGTCACATTCTTTATTACAGAACACACATGATTCATGTTTTATCATTTTTTTGGTTAACCTTTGTTATTTTAAGATATTCTCTGCTGTTTAAACATTTCTAAATTTTATAAAGTCTCAAGTTGTCTCTCTCTCACTTTTTTCTGTACCAGCACCACAAAAACAAAAACAAAATGCATCTGAAACACTCTTACCAGTAATGGAGCAAAAATCAGTACTAGTATTTTATTTGTTTGTTTTTAGTACATCATAAAATCCTTTGCCCACAGGAAAAGTGAAGCCTCTACGATATCCCTGATACTTGCTTGCTCATAAACAAGGCTAGCATTTGGTGTGAATGAATTTCTTCCTTTAGAGATGAGCTATAAAGAATACCAGATTGTTCTGGAAAGCGGAAAACTACGGGGGAGGCTGGCTACCTTCCAAGGAAAAAACCAGACCATGTCCAACAATAATTAGGAAATAAAGGTGTGGTGAAAAAAATTTGTACAAAAGGCTTCAGTGTTAAATCCATTCAGATGTATTTGTACATATAAGTGGAATCACATAAAAGTTCACCCACTTAAACCTGTGGATACTCAAGATCATTGACCATTTCTGGCACATAGCCTGATATTTAAAAAGCTATTGATTGGAAAGCTTCACTCAAAATAGCAAAAAGAGTATAACTGAGGGCTAGGGATATAGCTCAGCTGGCAGAGTGCCTGCCTGGCATGCACTAACCCTGGGTTCAATCCCCAGCACCAAAAAAAAAAAAAAAAAAAGTGTGTAACCAAACTTCTCATATTGTTTTCGAAGCTTGGTCCTTGTCCCTGATGCCAAACCAATTACAAGGACACAGTTTGTTTTTTAATTTTTTTTTTTAGTTGTAGTTGGACACAATACCTTTATTTATTTATTTTTATGTGGTGCTGAGGATTGAAGCCAGCGCCTTTGGCATGCTAAGTGAGCACTCTACCACTGAGCCACAACCCCAGCCCCAAGGACAGTTTTGAGAAAAAGGAAAGAGGTTTATTGCTTTGCTAATAAAGGAGAAACACAGATAACTCCTGTCCCAAAGGCTGTGTGATTCTGCTCAACAGCAGGAATAGGGGGCTTTTAAAGAAGGAATTCAAAAGCTACATTCCGAGTGTTCTCTGTAGAAGTTGTAATTCACTTGTTAATTTGGGAGACAGTAAATTCTGAGATCTTCTGGTACCATTCCCAAAGTCTGAATTACTTCACTTCCTTGGGATGGTGGTTGTGTACTCAAGGACAGATAAATCTGCCTAAAATGGGGAAGTTTCCTCTGAGATTAGGGAGGCAGAGAGATTAGAGAGTAGCAGGGAGAGACAAAGGGAAACAAATATGTTTATTTTAAAAATAATTTGCAGTGGCAGAGCAGCAAGGACTTTATTCAAAGCATAAAATGGACCACTGTCACAGTAAACATGTGAAGACACACCCACAGCTACTCCAGTTATTCAAATTTACCCCAAACTCTATTTGTTGTACTTTTAGGTATGATAAGCCTTTGTAGTAGCCATTACTCCACCAAATTTTATTTTGAGGTACTGAAGCTTGAACCCAGGGGCACTCCACTACATCCCTAGCCCTTTTAATTTTGTGACAGGATCTCACTAAATTGCCCAGGCTGCCCTTGAACTTGCAATCCTCTGCCTCACCTTCCCAAATTGCTGGGATTACAAGAGTGCACCACAGCCCCTGGCCTAATGAACAACTTTTATTTATCTTTATATGTGTAATTTGTTGTTTCAATTGCCTTTTCTTGAGGGCTCCCTCACTACATGCCAGGCACTGCTTAAAGCACTGTGATTACATAGGTGAACAAGACAGATGATGTCCTTACCCCCATGGAGTTCATAGTTCTTTGATTCTGATTAATTCAAAACAAAACAAACTCCCACAAGATCAATCATGGTTGATAATCATTTTTACAAAGAAGAAATCTAAGATTTACAGAAGGTGGGTCACTCACCAAGGCAGGTGACACAAGAGGCCTAGGAACAACTGGCTTGATGATATTTAACACCAAGGGCAGATCCAAAGAAAGACAACTGAGTATTTTTAAATATGGAAGACCTTGAACACAGGCAAAAAGCTTCCTTAGTACAAAGGTAACTTCCCCAGGCAATCTTTTTTTTTTTTTTTTAATTTAATTTGAGACGGCTTTAACTCATTCCAAGGTCCAAACTAGGTCAAGTTCTAAGCAGAGAGGATTCTCTTTAAAGCACCTAAGCCTCTGCTTTCTGCAACTTTTGGGAAAGAGGGTACAGATGCAACACAGGGATCCATCTGGCTGACCAGTCACATACCTGGCACTTGACGGGATTCCTTCATGCCCAAGATATCCCTGATGTAGAGTTTTGCAAAGGCTAGAAATATAGGATCCAAACCCCACAAGAGGGATGGGGTCTCCTCTTCACACCTGCTGGATTCAGACTGCATCAAGAGGCCGGGCTGTGGCATTCAGCTAAACCTTAAAGACTGTCTCACTGAGTCAAGGATCTATGAGACACAAAAATCAGGATGCAGGGCATTCAATATAGGCGAAATTGGCAGTGTCTGGAAACTGCTCCCAGCAGGCATCCAGAACTCTGGGGAGCCAGGTTCTGTCAAACTCTAAGCCACGGGGTGCGGAAAGAAACATTACTGTATGAGGACCTTTCCCCCAAAGTACAAGCTTGGAAATGGCTAAACAACTACTTTTCACTTTGGGGAGAATTCCCACACACACACTGGTATGCCCTGAAACCGTGGGTACCAGGAAACAACACGAGCCCTTGGGACCACGCACGTGTAGGGACACAGTAGATGCATGTATCCGTCGCTTTGCTTCTGCACCTTTCGCTTTTCCGGATGAACCAAGGGGGGAAAAAAAAAAGAAGTTGTAATCACAGCGGCTCGGGAAGCTGAGACAGTAAGATCGCGAGTTCAAAGCCAGCCTCAGCAATGGCGAGGTGCTAAGCAACTCAGTAAGACCCTTCTCTAAATAAAATACAAAATAGGGCTGGGATGTGCCTCAGTGCCCAAGTGCCCCTGAGAGCAATCCCATTTAGGAAAAAAAAAAAAAAAAGGGGAAGCAAAAAATGGATCCGTTCGCAGCCGCAACGGCTTGGCCTCGGGCAGTTCCCAGCAGCGCAGAGGCCGGTCCTTCCGGTGGTCGGAACCGCAAGAAGCCACAGCCCTCGCGCGCTGCAGGAGCAGTTGGCCGAGGTCAGCCCTGGAGTTCCGGCGGAGCCCGACACCGCCTCCAGCAGGAGCCAACCCTAGTCAGCCAGCCTGCGTATTTCCTTCCTGCAGCCCGCGCCCCGCCCCCGAGCCGCCGCGGCCCCGCCCCCGTGCTGCCCACGCTCTGCTTCAGGTAGTGGAGGGGCTGTGACGTCAGCTGCCCCGGCTGATCTCTAGCACCTCCCACGACCCGGCTCCCGCCGCGGCTCCGGGAGCAAATGGCGGAGGCTTTGGAGTGGTTCCCGAATTTCCTGTAGTCCAAACCTGCCTTCCCAAATCACTCTTTCACCCTGTTTCCCGCGGCTGACGGGACCCTGAACCAGCATCTCTTAGAGATTTTTTTAAGGATCAGACTTTTGTTGTAAAAGAACAACTAAATAAAGCAGCTCCCAAGGCAGGATTGCGAGTGGCTTCTTTGTTAGCTTGCGGTACTAGGGTTTAATCCCAGGGCCTCGTGCATACTAGGCAAGTTCCCAATTGTGAGCTATGTCCCCAACAACATTATGGTGTATTTTAAATGATCTCCCTTGGAGATACTATTAGAATCTAAATTTGAGCTTTTGAGTGAATACCAGACCTTGTCTCTTCTGTGGACAGCCCTGGAAGGTCATGACCCTACCCTACATTTTGTCTCATTTCCTCTTACCTGATCTATAGTCCGGAATGTTGTACACTTAAGAACTTTGAAAAGCTGGCACTTTGATGCTACCCTGTTGGTGCCTTGTCCTGTCACTAATTTAAAGCGAGAAAAGACAATCACATTCCACTTTCATAAATAATGAAGCTACATCATAATATGACTGGAGATGGCAGGAGTTCTTCCTAATTTACAGGGCCCCTAATATGACATGAACAGGACAGGTCAGCCCAGCAGACCAATCCCCCGGGGGGGCAGGTGGTGACCCAAAGAGATAATTACTAAACTATTTATCAGAAAAGGAACTTTAAGCAACTGGAATGGAAAATGTGTCATTAGAACCATGGCATTCAATTACCTCTCTGGCACAGATGAAGCTGAAAACAGGCTTTGGTAAAATACAGCATCACCCAGATTCTATTGCAATGAACAGTTGGGCCTGTAGAATTTAAGATCTAATTAAGAGAAAACACCCTCTCTCATAGAAGGGAAACTGTCCCCAAGGAAACACCCAGTCGGACAGGAGCTTCCAGCTCACCTGTCAGGCAGGGAGAGACAGGTTGGGTGACATTTTCCTAAATGCACACATCTGCTCCAGGGTGGGACCCAAAAAAGGAAATTACTCCTAGGTGTACTCAGAGCCTGAGATGATTTTAGAAATGACTTTCATGCCTCTGAGGAGTAGAGTGCTAGAGATAAAAGTCTTTGGGGACTCCATGCTTACTGCCAGCCTTGGGCAGGGCCCTACCCAGGTTGAATAAACAGATTACCCCATGTCATCTTTTATAATGAAGGGAGGACTCCTTTGAGTCCAGGGGGCTTTTTTTGATCTGAGCCACAAACCTAAAGGAGTAGGTTATAACTGAAACCTACAGTGAGGTGTGGAAGAGAATTTCCAGATAGCAGAAACATCTAGAAGAATCTGGGAGAATCCTTGTAGCTTCAGTCACTAACACTGTAGATTCCAGCTTCCCCAAACCACTGCCTGGACTTTGTGTGAAGGGGCTCCTGAGATCTTTATCAACACTATAGGGCTCCTGCTTCAGACTCCATAACACTGCAAAGCAGACATTTCCAAACCCAACAGCTAGCACTTAATGCTAGGAACCCTTTCTTATGGGTTCACAGTGTGGTGTAAAATAACTTGTTTTATAGGCTTTTTATTTATTTATTTAACAGAATAGACGATTCTTTCTAGAAAGTTAAGATTTTAGTAAATTCTTCTGGGAGTTGAACTGCATATCTCAACCTCAAAGCCTAAATTGTGTTGTAACTATTTTTGACATTTTTGTAGGTAGATGGGGTTAGTCCATTTGCAAATTGAATTAGATTTTTTTTTTTATCCCAAGTTTATAATTGACAAATATTCTCTCCTTAACCAAACTCTAATCAGGATCCTTTATCCCTCTTTTGGGCTAGGCCTCAACCTTGGCCTGCAAAGATCTGAATAAACACTAAACAACTCAAGGACACATTCTAGTCCCTCTTAAAATGCCTGCCTGAGAAAACTGAAGGCTGGCAAAAGAATTACAGCTTGTTCCAGCCCTTACTTGAAGATAAGTTCCTGGTACCTGGGGGAGGGTAGGAGCCCAACTTCTATGAGTACCAGTTAGCAAACCTAGATGGGTTTCACATGACCACCCATTCTTCCTACTTTTGGTAATTTTTCAATTCCCCAACTCTTGTCAAGCCCTTACTGTTCATCTCCCCCTACTCCCTCATTTTCTCTTTAATAAAAGACCTAGATCTCGGTTCTCTAGAAGTCTGAATGAACTCAGCTCTTTACCCTCCTGTCTGTAGTTACTAAATAAAATCTGTTTTTTTTTTTTTTTTTTGCTTTAACTAATGTCAGGCTGTGTCTGTCTTGATGTAATAAAGACAACTTGACATTCTTATTATATTATCTCCCTGGAAGGACCTTCAATAGCAGCATATCTTGAACTCTCTATGTGCTTTGACACTGGACTATGGGACTATGGGGGAATCACTAATTATATCATTGGTACAAAAAGAGTGGTGTGTGTGAAATGTTAAATAACAAAGCAAGAGACTAACTTGTGACTTAAAAACACACTTGTGAGTGTGTTTGCCTGGCTTATAATTATTTTATGGGCTATGAGAGATAAATGGAGGGTTCTTATTAAATAAAATAATATAGTATTGTGTATGTTGGAATAAAGCATATGTTGGAATAAAAGTATGTTGGAATAAAGTGCACAATATATTCCATCCATTATTTGTTTTCACTACACAGTTGCAATTTAAACTGTGTTTTGAAAAACTGGCAAAGCTTTTTTATTCGTGAACCATAGTCTTAAAACTCTGGTCAAGTACTGTTGACTAGAAGTAGGGACCAGGAGGCAAAACCAGGTGCGGGGGGTTCCAGCCCTCCTGGAACTCCCATTTTGTTGGGAGGAAAAGGAAGGGCAGTGAACAAAAGTAAATAAAATAAATACAGATTGTTTTCAATGCTTTGAAGAAAGTTAGAAGTGCATTAGGCTTGCTCCTATTGGGATCTGGGGGCTACATCAGTTGAGATGAAGTAATGCGTAGGCTGAGACCTGCAGGATATGAAACAACCACGCTCAAAAAAGTGCTCATGAAGGAGCATTCCATTCAGCAGTTACAGTCAGGCAAATGTCTGGAGGTAGAAAAGTACTTGCTTGTACCAGGAACAGGAGAAAGTGTGGGGAAGCCTGGCTGTCAATGCAATTGAAGAGACAGGCAGAAAGCAAAATATAAGAGATCTGATAGGCCACGACAGATGGGAAATTTATCCTCAGTCTCCCTGTCTGTATAAAGGGGATGATACTGCAGTGGGGCAGGAACAGTACAAAGACAGCAGGATGAGCCAGGCCCCCATGTGTAGACAAGCCAACACGGCAGCCTGATTGGAGAGGGAGCTGCAGTGAAAGCTGGAGACCAGGATTTAAGCTAGATTCTGAATGGCTTGAATGAGTTGCTGTTTTTATTCCCTACAAACAATCCAATGGTCTTGATTATTGATCAGAGAAATGATTTAATGAATTAAAAAATTGTGGGGATACCTGCCATCTCTGATAAACAGTGATGGGAGTACAAAAATATGTAAGAAGTGTTCTTTATCCATTTTCTGAATCTATCCTTAAAATTGTGTCTCAGGGATATTCTCCAGTTGAAGGCAAATAAACTAGGATAAGAAAATATTAGGGGGCCTATTCCAGTGGCCCTGATCTATATCCCTTGTCCCCCTGTCCCCTTAACAATCTTGCTAAAAATCCTGTGATGTTTCTCCCTCTTTCTCCCTTTTTCTGGCTCCCCCTTGGCACGTAAATAAGCTCTCCTGCTCTTCTAAAGTGTCTTCCAATTTAAAGCAAATAGCCTTTCTGAAGACCTCTGCCCTTTAATTACTGTCCTGCTCTCTCCTTTCAAAGCTAAATCCCTTGGAAGAGTCTGGGCATTCCCTGCCCACGTTTCCCTATGTTGGTTCTCCAATTCAACCAACCATAATCTGACACCAATCGACCTCTTCACTGAAATTGCAGTCCTGAGGTTATAATTACCTTCAAATTCTCAAATGTGATGGATAGTTTCCTTATCATTTCTGATCATTTTTTTTCCTGTTTTTCTAGCATTTAATGTTGAGTGGATCATATCTCTCCTTACCCCACCTTGGTTCTTCCTTCCCTCTCTTTCTTCTTTCTTGGTGTTCTTGTTTACTGTTTATCTCTTACAGGTTGATGTTCCCAGGATTCAGCCTCCTGCTCATTTTCCTTTCTTCTCACCCTATGCATTTCCTCTCAGTGCCCCAGCCAATCCTATGCCTTCAACTGATGCGGTATTCCAGTGACTCTCAACTTAGCTTTTCACGAACCCTGCACCTGAATTTCCAAGTGGACTCCCCTGGATCCCCAAACTAAACCTCTTCCCCTGTTCTACCCTTCTGTTCCCTGTCGGGATGCACATCACCATCATCTGCCAATTATCAAGGTCAGAAAACTGGAAGGCTTCAAGGACATCCTGCTCTCTTTTACCCTGAGATGCAATTAGTCATGAACCTGTCAATTCTGTTTTCTAAATATGTTCTCTCGTTTAGCCCCTCCTCCCCATTCCTGTGGCCATAGTGTTAGTCAGACTTTCACAATTACCTCCTGGATGGCTGACACTACCTTTCAACTAGTTCCTCTACCTCAACCTGGCCACCCTCCAGTTCATCATCTACACCTCTGCCAGGATGATCCTTATAAAATGTAAATTGGATAGTGTTATTCCCTTGTCTAAAATCTAGTGGCTTTATGTAGAAGGTAGAATAAAGTTCAAATTCCTTAGTATCTTATATCATTTCCTCCTGGCCTGGTCAAGATGTACATTTCCAAGCTCATTTCCTACCACCTCTTATATCTGACATCCCAGGCCAGCATCTTCTGGTGCTTTTCTGAGGAGTCCTTCCTCAAGATATTGAAGAAAGTCAAGCTGAATAAGTTTGGATTTAAGTCCAATAAGTGGGGAAAGACAGTAGAATGAGTCAGACATAACTTTCCTATGTTCATATATGAATACACAACCAGTGTAACTCCATATCATCTACAACCACAAAAATGGGGCATTATACTCCATGTATGTATAATATGTCAAAATACATTCTACTGTCATGTATAATTAAAAAGAACAAATAAAAATTTAAAAATAAATCCAATAAGTGGATTTAAACACAGTAATACATATTTGAATATCTAGGACAGAAACAGAGTGGGTGAAGTTTGAGCACCAAACTAACATTTCAATGAAGTTAGTTTGGGAAATGCAACTGAAGATATGTGGAACTACTTACAGTAACTAGAATATGCTAGGCTGTCTTTTGCTTCTCTCCCTTCTGCCTGGGATACCACTCACTTATTAGTTTCAAAAATGACTCTTCTATATGTGCTGGGAATGCAGAAAAAAGTGCTATGTACTGGTCATATGGAAGGAACGAGGCTCTGTAAGAACCTAACATGTAAACACATGGTCACAGTATGTCATGATGAATGCTGTGTAACTGGGCAGCATGAGGTGGGAGACCTGAGTTGAAATGATCAGCAGACAATAACCTTGCCCTCTCCTTCTTCACCTGAGTTATATCTAAGGTACCTGTCAGTTCACTTCATGTATTTTGGATTACCTGTTAAGTTCACATATATTTCTAATTGTTATCTCTTCTTGAAGTTTTGATTCTTAGCATTATGAAACATTTTCCTATGTCTCCAAGAATAATTCTTGTCTTATAGTCTATTTTTTCCTGGTGTTGTTATAATCACTCAAATTCTCTAATGGTTAATGTGTATAAGATATATCTTTTCCATCCTTTTCATTGTAATCTATTTGTGTCTGAATCTAAGCCTCTTATGGATGGCATATATAGGCATATATAGTTTTATTACATTTTGCTTTACTGTGCTTTGAAGGCATTGTAAATTTTACAAATTGAAGGTATTTTTAATTAGCTGAGTGCAGTGATGCACACCTGTAATCCCAGCAGTTCAGGAGGCTGAGGCAGGAGGATCTCGAGTTCAAAGCCAGGCTTAGCAACTTATAAAAGCCCTAAACAACTTAATGAGACCCTATCTCTAAATAAAATCTAAAAAGGGCTGGGGACATGGCTCAGCAGTTAAGTGCCCCTGGGTTCAATCCTCAGTACAAAAAAAAAAAAAGGATTTATAATTAAAATATGCACATTATTTTTTTTTAGACACAATGCTGTTGTATATTTAATAGACTACAGTATGGTATGAACATAACTTTTCTTTAAATTTTTTTTAGTTGTAGATGGACACAATATCTTTATTTATTTAGTTTTATGTGGTGCTAAGGATTGAACCCAGTGCCTCACATGTGAGAGGCAAGCACTTCATCACTGTGCTACAGTCCCAACCCTGAACATAACTTTTTCTATACACTGTAAAATCAAAACATATTATGTGACTCTATTTTGATATTTGCTTTATTGTGGTAGTCTGGAATTTGCCATTATCAATGAAGAATATCTATAGTAGGCCCTTCCCTTTTTATATAGTCTAATAATCTCTGCCTTTTGATTGGGGTATTTAGGCTATTCATATTTAATGTAATTATCAATGTAATCAGCTTAATGTTTTCCATTTTTCTATTTGTTTTCTCCATGTCAACAGTATTTTTTTTCTTCTGTTCCTCCTGAACTACTTTATTTTGTATTAAATGTTTTAGGTGACATTTAAATTACTCTGTTAAGGGCTGGGGATGTGGCTCAAGTGGTAGCGCGCTCGCTTGGCATGCGTGAGGCCCAGGTTCGATCCTCAGCACCACATACAAATAAAGATGTTGTGTCCGCCGAAAACTAAAAAATAAAATATTAAAAATAAATAAATAAATTACTCTGTTAATTTTGAAAAATATTTTTATTTTGGGGGATTTAAGAAGTATAATATGCATCTTAACTTTCTACAATCTATTTCAGATTGCCCTAATTTAGTTACTTAATTTTGCTTCAATACTCTTATATTCCCTCCCTCCTTCTTTGTGTTATTACTGCCACAAATATCACATTCATATATATTATAAACCCAACAATACAATGTTATCATTATGGCTTTGCATGATCTCATACCTTTGAAAGAAGACAATAAGTGAGAAGAAACATTGCTATAGATTTTTGTGTCAGTCAGCTTTTTGTTACTGTGACCAAAACACCTGATGAGAACAACTTAGAGGAGGAGAATTTGGGACCCATAATTTCAGATTGAGTCCAAGGTTAACAGACTCCATATTCTGGGCCTGAGATGAGGCACAGCATCATGGTAGAAAGATGTGGTGAAGGAAAGCTGAAGATATAATCCCCAAGGGTATGCCCCTAGAGACTCACTTTCCTCCAACCATGCACTACTGGTTTACAGTTATCACCCATCTATCCAATCTCTGGCTCCTATTGAATACAGGGGCACTTAACCACTGAGCAAAATCCCTGGCCCTTTTTTGTCTTTTATTTAGAGACAGGGTCTTACTGAGTTGCTTAGTGCCTTGCTAAGTTGCTGAGTCTGGCTTTGAACATGTAATCCTCCTGCCTCAGTCTGCGAATTGCTGGGATTTCAGGTGTGCACCACTACACCTGGCCATACATACAATTTTAAAAATAATTTAAAATATGCTATTTTGCAATTTAAAAATTTTGAGTATATATATTACTTAATAACAAAATTTACTTTGAAGTTAGCATCTACAAATCTCACAAATGTAATATTGAGTGAAAGAAGCCAGACACATAAGAGAGTACATATGTATGATTCTATTTATATAAAGTGTAAACCAGGAAAAATTGTTCTGTGCTGTTGGAAATCAAAATAGTGGCTACCCTCTGTTGGGTGAACCACAAGAGAGCATGAAGGGGACTAGTGTGAGTCCCGGTCATCTAATGCGACTCAACCTGAATCTATGTTGTATTTCCATAAACTTTTTTTGTTTTGTTTTTTAGTTTGCATCCTTAGTATTTGAAGTTGCACTTGAAGTTGAAGAGAATTAAAAAGTTAATTTGTTATCTGGGGAAGAACTCATATTTTGTGTTATTGTCCCTTGCAGAGAAAGTAGATCATTTTCAATGTTAATGTGATTCAAGACAAGAGACAGAACATCTTCATATATCTTTATTATTTGACATGTTCCGGTAGGCTCGAATAGCCATGCCAGTTCATATGCATTAACATAAAGCTGGCCGACTGAATAGAATTTTGTTTTTTTCTTATCAATCTATAATCCTCCCGAGGGCTACTTCCAATCAAAGAAAAATTTAACTCCCCAATGATATCAAAGACAGCACATTCCAGAGGTTAATTAACAAATCACCCAGAGAAGATCGAAAGGCTATTATGCTGACAAGTTCAAGAGCTAATCTGTTTTGATGATGTAATTTGCAGTAGTTCTTGATCCATATTAGCCTGATGGGTAACAGCTGCTCTGGTCCCCAGATGATTGAAGTGGGAGCAGTGAAGGGTAAATGCCATCAAATGGAGAGAGAATACACAGCCAGAGTGAATACACCTACTATGCTGCTGTCCTATCTAGAAAACTTGTTTACTCATCTTGCTTTCATTAACACAGATTTTACAAATCTATCACAATCTCGGCTCTGGGTTCCCTCATCCAAGACCACTCCAGTCAATACTGGCTGATGCCTTTTCCCTAAATGCCTGTGGCACTGACAGCATCACACACTTTAGTACTTACTCTTTGCTAGTTATGTCAAGAATGTGAACCTTGTCCCCCAACTTCGCAATCAGTTGCTTAAGGATATATATATATATATGTCCCTCATATCATGAGAGATGATAGCTACAAAAAGTAAATAAAAAGTAACTGGAGCAAAATGCTGATAAATGCCCAGGAAGAGGGATAGTTATATATGAGTCTCTTCTATTATCCCATCTGCTTTGATAGGTTTGAAAATGTCCTCAATTGTAGGGTTGGCAGATTTAGCAAATAAAAATGCAGAGTTCTCAGTTACATTTGAGTTTCAAATGAACAACAAATACTTTCTTACTATACACAACTCATATTTTATTATAATATCACTTTTAATATTTAATATCTATTTAATTTAAATATGCAATTTATAACAATATTAATGTCATGCATTGCCTAACAAAGGAATACATTTCTGAGAAATGTATCTAGGTGATTCTTGTGTGAATGTCACAGAGTGTACTCACAAAAATTGAAACAGCTACAACTTCTCTAGGTGACATGATCTTATGGGACCACTATCATTATGTTGTATGAGTGAAACACTGTAATGCAGTATATGATTGTATATATAACATTTTATTATAATATTATTGGATATTATATTCTATGTTTATATTATTATTATTATATGTTCTTATGAGACATACTAAAGTTATTTGTTGATTACCTCAAATACAAATTTAATGGGGTATTCTGTATTTTATCTGGCAATCTGACTTGTTAGAAACTTAAAAACATAACAGGTGATTAATTGATGGGCTAAAGGAAAATGGATGAAAGATACCTGGGCATGGTGATATATGCCTATAAACCCAGCTCCTCTGGAGGCTGATCTAGGAGGATCTCAAGTTTGAGGTCAGTTTGGGCAACTTAATGAGCCCTGTCTCAAAAAGAGGTTGGCGTGGGTGGGGGTGATACTGGGAATGTACCTTAAAGACAAAGTGCCCCTGGATTCATCCCTAGTATCAAAAGTAGATGGAAAAAAAATCCCATGGTATCTCTTAAAGAATGATCTGTAGTCACTTGCATCAACCCCCTGTCCCCAAGGAACTAGTGAAAAGGGCATCTCCCCTGGGCCCTTACCCCTCTCTAGAGTTGCCAAATCAGCACTCTCCTGGGGACACAGTATTTGCAGTAAGTTTCCCAGGTGATTCTGATGCTATCCCTAGAGCCAACCTGATGTCTAGGATGTTTCTAATTTTTCTGATTTGATCTCTTTTCCTTGTTTGAGCAACTTCTACTTTTTGTACGTCAGGGACCTGAAGAGGTGTTAATATTCCTGCTTAATGACTCACTGAAGTTAAATCTAGTCACAGACATTCTAGTAACTTTTTGTAGTGAATTGTTCCTTAATATTCATCTAATGGCCTAGCATCTTAACTTTTTAAAAAGTTTTTTTTAGTTGTAGATGGACACAATACCTTTATTTTATTTATTTATTTTTATGTGGTGCTGAAAATCAAACCCAATGTCTCACATGTGCTATGTGAGCACTCTACCACTGAGTCACAATCCCAGCCCTAGCATCTTAACTACGGATCCATAGTCTACTAACATATATTCATTGTTATAGAAAAATATTAATTGATAAAAATCACAGCATCCTTTAGTATTTTAAGACAAGGGCTTCTGTAATGACCAAACGTCCTTCTGTGTTTAGGACTGTTCCAGTTTTAGCCCTGTTAGTCCTGTGTCCCAGGCTAGTGCCCAGTCCTGGTTGTTCCTGGTCACCTTCCCATGATAGATGTCATGGTAGGTTGTCTCCATTCAGGGCCAACCTACACATTTGCCCAGTTCATACTTGAGACTTTCCCTAGAGAACTACCTCACCCAAACCTATGGCCCATCTTGGGGTAGTAACTGTGGCTGCAGCCTGAGCCCCAATTCAAGACATTGCTGGTGGTCGTGGCCCCAGAACCCACCGTGGGACTAGCTGAGGCCTCTGTTACAACTGCCCTGAAATTCCAACTTCCCTTTACCTCTTGATGTTTCCCTCACTGCCTCTCAGTGGCAGCTCCTGTTACATTCCCCTGCAGGCAACGTCAGGGTCTGAGAGTCCAGAGGAGCCTGACCTACAACGTGTGGATGGGATGCTGCTGGAATGGAAGGCACTGGAGGCTGCAGTGCCACAGGCCTGCAGAGGTCCAGGGAAGTAGCAATTTGAGGACAGTGGAATGGGATCACTGTTATTGGCTACTATCAGCACATTGTGGAGAGACCATGAAGACTGAGCATGGTTAATCACTGATATAAGGTTGAGTGTAAAAGCCAGAGGATCTTCTTAGCAGAGAGATTCTCCTGCAATCAGAGTCCAGACCTTCTGGGTTTAAGACCCGAAACTTAATGTTAACATACCAAAGCTTCAGTGAAGATGAAATTCTTGATCCCAGCAAATAGGCTATGTCAAAGTCACTTTCTATTTGGGGAGCAATGAGATCCTCAGTTCTTGAATGAGAATTTATGGACAACTGTTTATTTATTAATTTATTTAGGTACTGAGGATGAAACCCAGAGGTGCTTTATATCTGAGCTACATCCCCAGTCCTTTTTTATTTTTTATTTTAAGACAGGGTCTCACTAAGTTGCTTAGGGACTTACTAAATTGCTGAGGCTGGCCTTGAACTTGAAATCCTCCTGCCTCAGCCTTCTAGTCACTGGGATTACAGGTGTGTAGCACTGTGCCAGTTAGGACCACTGTTTTTAAAATCTTGACTCTGCAGGTTTCCTCTGACCTCTCTGGACCTGCAAAAGGGGCCTACTTTCCAGGTGAACTATTGTAGTAAAATATTCCTTGGCATACCCCCTTTTGAAGTCAATACAGAGATTTTTGCCTTATAATAAAACACCTCACTTTACAAAATCTTATCTCATCTACTTTCAAACCAATAATGAGGGTTCAGTCACAACAGAAATGATGGGCTTGCCAAGAGAGAAAAGAGACTGTTCCTGGAAAGAGCTATTGGACCTAGACAACATGTGTTGGCAGAAACCAAATGAGTAAAGACAGTCCCAATTTAGGATGGTTTCATTTAGGTTTCTTCAATCTTATGATGGTGAGGAAGAGATATGCATTCAATAGAATATGTACTTTGAATTTTGAATTATGATCTTTTCCTGGACTAGCAATATGTGTTATGATACTCTCTCACATGGCTGGGCAATAGTAGGGAGCCACAGATATACACAATCATGAGTGTGAACAACGTATGCTCAGTATTGTACTGTGTCGCTAAGCAATGAAATACGGCAGGTTAGTTATATTAAGTGCATTTCGACTTATAATATTTCAGCTTACAATGGGTTTATTCAGAATAACCTCATTGTAAATTGAGGAGCATGTGTATATACAGATCCTAATTTTGTATAATTAAGTGCCGGGTGTCTGTTCTCGCGACTAAAATGTTCAGGGGTTACTCCAGTTGGTTTGGGCTGACTGGGCTGCACAAAATAACCACACAAGTGGCACAAATACTTTTTCTTTGGGGTCCCTGTGATGGCTCCTCTGTCCTTAAGGGTCCGCAGGAAGACAGAGGGAGAGTGCTGACCCCTTTTATTGAGGAGAAGCTATTCAAATGAGGCAAGGGGTCAGGTTTCAGGGGGCTGAGTCTATGTTCATGATATCCACTGTCAGCAGGTTGACTGACATCTGGGTAGGCCACACCCAAGGGCAGAGTAAGAGAAGGGGACACACACAAGGCACTTCCATGGAACATTCTATCCTAAACAAGGCAAGGAGTTAATATTACAAAGGAACAGGTGAGCATAGCTCCACCCATGGGACTGTAGGAAACCACACCCAGGCACGAAAAGACACAGTCATTAAAACCCTAGAAGAGTGGGGCAGTCTAGCAGCATGGGTGCCTGAGGCCACATTGCCCCGCAGGGGAGTTAACTCAGTCACACGTGCGAGGTTGGTCTCCCACAATTAAGGGGAGTAGAAAATAAAATTGGATAAGGAGTGATTTGATGATTAGACAGCATTATTCTGGTGTAGGAGTTCTCCTTGCCAAGGACCTCAGGACATGGTGCTGCTACTAGAATAGCTCTTGGAAGTTACAGTTAATGTAAGCAAACTTGGTCCACAATAGCAATGATATGTATTAAGCATAGTAGGTAAGTAAGATATGCAAGTATATTGAGAGCCTTGATAAGACATTTGTGCTTCAGAGGGTGTGGGGGCTCTACCTCCATTAGTAATGCTACAAAGTATGTAGACTGAGCTATCCTGAGGAATTCCCTCCCAAGTAACAGATAAATAGTTGCATTTCGACTGAGAAGGAACCAGCAATACTTGGTTGGATTCTGAAACAACATTTTCCACTCAGGAACACTGTTGTGGCTCTTTTCCTGGTAACTGGAGAGACTTCCGGTTTTGATTAGGCTTTGAAGCATGTCCAGGATGCACTAAGAGCCTCCCTGCTGCTTGGGCCTTTCTAGCTTTTCTAGCTTTGCTAGATCTAAGCATTTGAAGTTGTTTGTATTGCCACATAAACTCCTCCATCATGCCCCTCAAGTCCTTGGCAAAAAGGAACCTCTTCCCTGAGTGGGTGTGAGAGGTGCTGGAGTTTCACATCCAGATTCACAGGCTGTGAAACCAAGGCACTGATGTGGTAATGGAAACCCAGAAAATGAGAAGTTAAAGATGGAATGACAGGGAGGTCCTACCTGACAACAGGGTTGCACATTAAATTAAGAAGCTAAGGGGTTGTTAAAAATGAGAAACAAGTCTTGAAAAAGGCAAGATGGTAATGCTCTTTTATAGTTGCCCTCACACAATTTGCGCAGAAAATATAAAGGTAACTGTGGATGCTTCACTCCGCCATGTTTGCTGACTAGCCTAGAATGGGGATAAAACTGGGACCCTGATATAAAACCATTTCCTTTGGGTTTCCTCCCGGATACCATGTGGCATCACCATGGCCCTCCTCCTGCCCTGCTTCAGCTCCTTGGAGTCCGTCTGCTGCCAAGGTTGCCCATGCCTGGGCCCAAAGTGCCTGTGGCTCTTGCAGAGTCCTGTGCAGACACTGACAGCACGTTCCCCACTACCACACAGCCCAGGTCACCAGCCTCCAAGTGGCTGCTGCAGCTGCTGCCCTTTGGCTTTTCAGTGCTCCAGAGAGAGAAACATCTTCTCAGCCTGTCCCCAAGACAGCCTGGGTAATGCACACTTAATTGGATCCTGCAGTGAAGTGTCTAGTTATGGAGTATTCTGAGGGTATAGTTTTTAAACAACCTTCCTTATGCCAAAATAATGTTCAATAGTAATCATGAGAGAGAATATGTATAATGTATATATAAGTATATATCTATGTATAATCATGTCCATAAGCAAATAATAAAAGACTACAGTATAGAAAAAGAAAAAAATTAACACCATTAATACTTTAGATACATGAATGATTTTTCCCCCAACATTTTTTTATTTCCAACATTTTTTTTAATATTTATTTTTTAGTTTTCGGCGGACACAACATCTTTATTTGTATGTGGTGCTGAGGATCGAACCCAGGTGGCACGCATGCCAGGCGAGCACGCTACCACTTGAGCCACATCCCCAGCCTCTCCAACATTTTTTTAATATATTTTTTTAGTTGTAGTTGGACACAATGCCTTTATTTTATTTATTTTTATGTGGTGCTGAGGATTGAACCCAGTGCCTTGCATGTGCTAGATGAGCACTCTACTGCTGAGCCACAACCCCAGCCCCCAACATTTTATTATGCATATTTTCAAACATACAGTAAAATTAGAAGAATTTTATGTCAAACACTTATATCGCTTAGCACCTTAATCTTACCAGTAATATTTTATTATACGTACTTTATTTTAGAGCTCTCCATCTATATATCATTTGAGTCATCTACCAATCTTATTTGTTATCCTTTTTTATTTTTAGATAGTGCTAGGTTCACAAAAACCTTGATGGTTCAGTGCATACCCTGCACTTAGTCTCTCCTATTATTTATGTTATAATATGGTTCATTTGTTACAACCAATGAAACAATACATATAACATTTTTACTGAGTTCCATACCTGTGTGTGTGTTACTGGGGATTGAATTGAACTCAGGGGATTTTACCACTGAGCTTCATCTCGTCGTTTTTTTTTTTTTTTTTTTTTTTTTTTGCGACACTGGGAATTGAACCCAGGGCCTTGTGCATGCAAGGCAAGCATGCTACTAACTGAGCTATATCCCCAGCCCTCTAGCCTTTTAGTTTTTTCCTGAGACAGGGTCTCATTAAAGTTGCTGAGGCTGGCGTTGAACTTGTGGTCCACCTGCCTCCACCTGAATTGCTAAGATTACTGGCCTGCACTAGCATGCCCAGCCTGAGCTCCATACTTGCACCAAGTTTACTGATATGGTCTTTCTATTTTAGTTATCTTCTTCAGGGTTCTATGTTATATCTAGTTGTTATTTATCCTTAGGCTTTTCTGGGCTGTGAGTTTCTTAGATTTTCCTTGTTTTAGATAACCTTGACAGTTTTGAGAAATACTGGCCAGACAGAATGTCCCTCAGTTTGGATTCTTCTGATGTTTCTCATACTTAGTATGGTCTTTCTGTCGGGAAGAGGACCATAGAAAGCGAGTGTATTCTCAGTACATCCTGCCAAAGGTACATGCTGTCGGGATGATTTGCCACTGGTGATGTTAATTTTGATCACCTGGAGAAAACCTTGCTGGCCACTTCTTTCATTGTAAAGTTACTGTTCCCATCCTTTCCACACTGCGCTCTTTGGAAGCAGGTCACTGAGAAGCTGGTACTCACAGAGCAGGGAGTTAGGTTCCACTTTCTTGAGGAGAGAATGTCTACACAAATCATTTGGAGGTCATCTGTGTGGCAGACATGGTCTTTTTTTCTCATTTATTTATTCAATCATTTATTTATATTAGTATGGCAGATTTATTTTCTATTTTAGATTATAACCAATACTTTTATACCAATACTTTTATTTTTTTATTTAAAAAGTATTATACCAATACTTTTTTTTTTAATTTTTGCCCCAGTTTGTCCAGCTTTGGTCATTGGGAACCTGGGTCCTTTTGTTATACCCAAATTGTTTTATTTTTTGAGTACTTCCTTACCTTCTGGCACTACATGATGTGTTCAAGCCCATCTTGTATATTCTGTGGCCAGGTTCCAGAACCAGCCATTCCCCCAAGGATCTCTAGTTCTTTTTAATGGAGGATAGTATTAGAAACAAGATCTGGGTACTAGGCGTGCTTTTAGATTTTGCTTCTAGACCCCTTTGATAGATAGGGCTAAGAAATATCATGTATATGTATACTAACTTACATATACACACTTCCCTATAGTTATTTTTATATCTATACAGAATATTAACCTAAACTTGATTTCACATGTCTCCCCTTTTAATGCAGAATTACATACCTCATTTGAGCCTCTTCCCATTGCTTACCTCTAGTCTCCCTCTCCAACAGTGAGAAGCCTGTCTTCCGCCATCTGCTAACCATTTTCTTATTCGTTCAGTCTCAGCATATATTTGTAGAAGTTTCAGAATTATTAACTTGTATCCATTAACACATATCCTTATCAACTCAAGTAGGAACAGTTTCTTTTGTTTTCAGTCTTGCAGTTTCCAATCATTTCCAAAGATAGGCAATGCTGTTTTTCCCCATAGATGTGCTACATTTATAATATTGTTCAATTCTTTTATCATTTTCTGTATTCCATCCTGGGATCCCCAGTGTCCTGTATTATTATTTAACACTTTGCATACCTTAAGGCTCACTGTTCTGTTAAGTTCTCTGGATTTTAACAGTGGGTAGAATCATGTATTCACCACTACAGTAGCATACAGAATAATTTCATAGCTCTAAAATTCCTCCATGTTCTTCCTTATAAACACTCTTCTTTCCCCTGGCAATAATGGATAGATCTGTTTTCTGTCTCCATGAATTTTACCTTTCCAGAATGTAGAACTTTCATGGCTTTATCATTCTGATTTCTTTTACTTAGTAATATGCATTTAAGATTTATCCATGTTTCTCATAAATGACTAGCTTATTCGTTTTAAGAAAAAGAGTGGCTATTTCAATTTTAGCTTATTTAAGTAATGAATAATATTCCATGACGTAAGGTCTACAAAATGGTTAGTGACTTCATCAAAATTGATCTTTGTTTCTTCATAGTCAGAAGAAAGTGCAACCAGATTTGACAATCTATCATTACTCATAGGTGACCAAAGAAGACATTTTATTAGTTTTAATTTTGAAATGTTTCTTTCACCTGAAGTAGCAAGTATGGAAAGTTCACAGAAAAAGTAAAATCCTGTGGCTGTTACATCTATAGGAAAAGATGTTCCATTTCAATGTAAGAAAAATGCAAATTAGAATAATTCAATAATATTTGTACTTCTCAGATTGGCAAAGATCAAAGAGTTTGATGACATGATGTGTGCATGTGGATGTGGGAAAGCAAAAACGTTAATACATTGCAAGTGGAAGTATAAATTGGAGTATCCTTTTAAATTATGGCAAGAGCTATCAAAATTATAAGTGCATGTGCCCTTTGGTTCTGCCTTTCACATACAGAAATGTTCTCATTTTATTCTTTACTATGCATAAAATGAATTATGTCAACATTATTTATTGCAGGATTATTTGTAATGGCCTACAATTAGGAAAAATATAAGTGTCCATCAGTAAAGGGCAGGGTAAATAAATTATATTAATCACATTAAATTCTATGCCATTATTTAAAAGATATCAAAAGATCTTTCAGATAAATGAAGAATGCAAGATGTAGAGCACTATGTATAGTATCTTTCCATCTGTTTACAAAATACATGCAAAAGTTATCTTTTGAAGGATGCTTATTTATAACGGTGCGACTTCAAAGAGAGCAGGTAAATGGCTGGATTCTGGAATGGAAAGAGACCTACTTTTCACTGTGCATTCTTTTGTCCTTGTGAAATCTGTATCATGTTAATGTACCTGTAACTTTGGGAGACTTGAAAATTATCCTTGGGAGACTTTAAACTAACTCTAGAGAGTAGTTGCTGGATGAGAGCCTTGTATATCTGGATTTAACAATATCCTGTCTACAGAAAGAAAAAAAAAAAGTGACAATGGCCTGGAATACAGCAGGGCTACAGGTGGCCAGATGCTAATGATTCCTTCACCAGGTAAGGAAATATTCATGTCTAGAGATCAAACACCCATGCAAGATATGCAACACACAGTTCATTTTTTTTTAATAGTTAAGAGAATTTTTCCTAACAACATAAGGGAAATATTTATATTGAGGATTCAGGCCTGAGAATCATCCTAAACACTCTATCTCCTCCCAGTCACATATCTACAAAGCATCAAGTTCTATTAATTTAGTCTCCAAAAGATATCACAGACATCCTGTCTTCCCTCTACCACTTCCCTAGAACAAGCCACTACCAGCTAGACTGGCATTCCCTCATCCTTCCATTCTAAATTAGAATCCCTTGTTCACTTTCACAGCATATTTTATTCTTCTTCATGACCCTTGTCCATACACAAGATATTTATTTGTGTACTTGTTTGATTAACATCTATCTCCCTAACTGGAATGGAAGTTCATAAGTTTAGAGACTATGTCTTTATTTTTATTTTTTATTTTTGGCAAAACATAATATTCCCAACTCAAAAATTTGTGTTGAATGAATGAATGAATTAGACTATGGAACCTCTTTGAAAAACAGCAGTCTATCTAAGGGCAATTTTAAAAAATTACATTGAGGAGACTAACAGGAGATAAATGATCAGAAGCAGTTGTATTCTTGGTCACAGAGGCCAGTCTAAAAAATGTTCTAGGTCCTTTGAGTCTCTGTCCTCTACAAATTTGACAAATACTGAGAATTGTCAGCTTAGGTGTTCCCTGTAAATGAGGCACAAGACTTTTAATAACAGCCAGTGGAGCCATCTCTTCTCCCTTGGAAACATGGTTCTCTCTACTGTGCTTCAGCATAGGAGAGCAAAGAAACTCCAAGTCATGAGGTCAAAGAAGATTGTATTGTTTTAGCAGCTCCTCCCCATCGAGCCTGTACAGGCTGAATATGACTCAGGTGGAGTTCATGACAAAGTTTAACTTCAGGCATTTCCTGAAATAACTCTCTGCAGAAATTCAACTCTCACAGTTGAAAATGACTTGACCTCATGAACCGTTAGTACACATTTAAAAACTCTGGGAATCAGGACATCAACAAAGAAGTTTCTGGTGTTTTATGTTACCAGGTTATAATGGTCATCAGTATTTTGTTCATAATTTTCATATTCCATTGTATTGTGATAATCCATTTATGTGTGTGTCTCTTTTACCATTAGAGTGTGCCCTCCTCAACGACAGGAATATACTAGGAATTCAATAAGAATTTCTTAGTATTCAATAATCTATATTCTGTTGCTGGATTTTACTCTTGAAAGAAGAGAGATTACAGAGACAATTGTAGTTTTATTTCTCACTTGTTAGATCTGTAACCCAGAATAGACCATTTATTCTCTATTTACTTTCCCCCTTTTACAAAAATTGTGAAGAATGTAAGCATACAAATTATTAAGACTAGTAAAAATTAACACATACCACTCAACTTTATACAATTTTAATATTGTGTCAAAGGTGGCAGAAAGAATGCCATGTTTTCATTAATTTCTATTTCGTTTTCCTCTTCTCAGGCCCACAAAAAGCCTGCATTTCTCAGTCTCTTTTGGGGGTTAGATTGGTGCCATGACATAAGTTCTGCCAATAGGGCTGTAAGCAGATGTGGCATAGGTTATTTTCAGGCCAAGCCTAAAAGAATGACTGACTTCTTTGAGTTTGCTTTCTGCTGCAGAGATCCAGGAAGCCATCTTTCAAAATGGCAGGATCAGAAGACACTGTAGTTTCCATTAGCCTTGTTCCTGAACGACTGCGTGATTCAGTGTTTGAGACTCTTCCTTGCTCTACTTCTTCAACAATGAGTTTGTCATCTTTCAAGACTTTTCTGCCAGTTTGATGGTTTGCAATTATTGTTTTAATTTTTTTAAAGTTGATTATGAGCAATGCTGAGCACCTTTTCAAATGTTTGTCATTTGGGTTCTTCTGTAAGTAAGTGTCTGCTTGTAGTCTTCACCTGTGGTGGTGGCAGGAGTTCATTATCTTAGTGTTTTTCTTTGTTTCAGTGCTAAGAACTGAACCCAGGACCTTTAGCATGCACTTTACCACTGAACTATGCCCTTGATCCTATCTGAGTTTTGTCAGAATACTTTGGAAACCAATCTTTTATTAGTTACATTTACTGTAAATACTTTCTCCAAATCTGTAGCTTACTTTTTCACTTTGCTTAAAATATCTTGATTGTATAGAACTTTAAATTTATCATTTTTTTCCATTATGCCTTGTGTAAGAGTTCTTTCCTATATCAAGTTCTCAAAGAAGCTTTCTTCTATTTCCTTTTTAAAGTTTTAAAAACATGCCTTTCATTTTAAAATCTTTACTCCACTTATAATAGTGTGTACATGTGTGTGTGTATGTTTGTGTGTGTGTTTGTGTGTGTGTTGTAATATAATGACCTTTTTTTCTTCTGTAAAATAGCCAGTTTCCCAAGAAAAATTGGTACTTATCCATCTTTTCCATTGTAGGAAATACAACTTTGCCAATACCAAGTTTCCATTTATGAAGGGATCTGTTTGTAGTCTTTATAGCCTGTTTCATTGGTTTATTTGTCTGTCCCTTGCTTTCTTCATTGTTAAAAATTCTGAAATCTGATGGTGTGAGTATTCTTCCATTTAATCTTCATTATTTTTATCTATTGTTGACCTTATCTTTGTACTTTAATTTTAGCTTGAGCTTATCAAATTCTATAAATAACTAAGATTTGTGTCAAAATTGCTTTTACATTCTGTTGTTACCATGGTTGAAAATGAGATATTTTTACCATTATATTTTCTACTTAAGATTGATGATGCATTTAAATGATACTGATTTCATATGTTGACTTCATACTCAGAAATCTTGTTGCACCTTCATATGAAGTATGTCTCTAGAATCCTTGGAATTTGTGGAGTTTTTATATTCTTTAATAAGAACAGTTTTTGTTTTTTTTGCTTTTCAATTCTTATATTTCTTAGTACTAAATGAAAATGGGGAGTCTTATTCTTGAATGTAATGAAAATGCTTTTAAGTGTTTTGTCTGTGGTTGATCGGTTGGTTTTGCTCTGTTTTTGAGAGATGTATTTAGGCTAAGAAAGTATATTCAAATTTTTGCACTTCAAACTTCTCATCTGAAACATGTGGATGTCACCACCTGTTTTGCTTATTTTGCTAGGCCATTATGAGGTTTAAATGAGATATTATATATGAAAAAAGCTTACTGTATTCTAGTGTTAGTTCACGTGTGGGTATGCATGTATATTTGTTCTGTTATGTCTCCAATACCTGGAATATTTTCTGGAACATAATACTCAATAAATATGTGTGAGATAATTTTTAAAAGACATTGTTAATATTAAATAGATGTTTCATAAAAAGTAATATTCACTTACATCTTGACAGGGGTGAACACTAAGGCATTCATGCTGCCATGATTTAGTAATCAAGGTTTTCTTATTTCTAAAGGTAAATATCCATGTGTTACTACAGGGCTACATAATCATCATTATGTAAGAAAGCTCAATCCAATAGGATTATTCTTCTTGTATATGTCTTAAGTTGAAAACAGAATGTTATCTAAGGAAAAAAAGCAATATCAGGCCTATACAAATGTTTCCTCTTTATTAATAAAGTGTTTTATTCATAAGTTTATCTTTCTTATTGTATGACTGGCTGGAAATGAGAACTGTGAGTACCGGTTTAATAAGGGGATTAAAGGGCTTTATTTCTAAAAATCTTTCCAGCAAAGCTTACTGAATCTTTTATTTCTGACAGTTAAAAATTGAGGTGAATCATAAATAAGAACAAATAAACATTAAGCTTACAAAGTAAATATGAAGTACCTTATTTTATTTTGAGCATGGATATTGCTTCTCTGATTACATTTGCTATTTTCACATCTTTTCATGTTCTTAATCTATGATTTCATATAAAAGGGACCTTGCTGCATTTCTCTTCCCAAACATTTCCAGCTGTCACTCCCCTCCTACTTGTCCCAAACTTCTGCCAATTTTTTTTGCCTTAGAATATGCAACATTTAGAGATTAAAGATAGAAATGTAAGGCCCATGTCACAGGAAGGATGTGTTCATTTTTGAGAACTAGTTGATCAACAAAACGTGGAATCTGACATTGAACCACAGACACTTTATACCTATAAAGACTTTGGTTTCACCACGGTCGTTGATGCCTGTCATTACCACTCTGGCTCCTTGGAGGTGGATGTGCTCCAACTTTGTGCTCACACTGCTGGGCTTTTAGGAAATGTGTCAGAACAGTCAAAAAAAAAAAAATCAGATGCTGTATTCTCTACCAACCCACTTTGCCAAATTCAAGATTTGAGGCTCTTATAAAAGATTAAAATGTCAAAGCTAGTTCTTTGCAATGAAAAGCATGCATCATTATTTTGTTCTAATCTGCAACCACCTGACAGGCACAAGAGGTAAACACGGCCAGGACCCAGAAAATCCCAAATATTGTAGAGTCATTGTTGATTTGCAGATTTGATTTAGGCTGTTCAGAAGCAATCAAATAGGGAAATGTGAATGATATAAAAAGGTAGTTATAAAACAGAATAAAATGTTCACATACACACATAAATTAAGAAAGTTAAGATCTCTAAGTTTCAATGTCCTCTTCTACAAAAAAATGATGATGATAATAATATCTATATCACAGGATTGTGGTATTGAATGAGATCATTTATGCAAAGGATACAGCACAGTGTGTGGCAAGAAAGTAACAATAAAAGAGTCTTATAGACTACATATTATCACCAATATTTTATTTATTTATTTTTTAAAAATATATTTTATTAGCTGTTGATGGACCTTTACTTATTTATATGTGGTACTGAGGATCGAACCCAGTGCCTCACACATGCTAGGCAAATGCTCTACTACTGAGCCACAACCCTAGACCCTATTTTTAAATTATTATTACTATTTGTGATGTTAGGGATCAAACCTAGGGCCTCAAGTATCTACGTAAGAGCTCTATCACTGAGTTACATTCCCAGCCCAATAGCCAATATTTTAGAACAAAGGTTGGAGGCATATATGCCTAAAATCTATTAGTTATTTTTGGGTATTGGTATAGATGGGTATGATTTTCTTTCTTTTGCTTTGACAGTGTTTCTAAATTTTCTCCCATGAGTTGTTGTTGTTATTATTATTATTATAAGAAAACACAGTAGTCTCCTTCAACAAAAGTATCCAGGTGGTTCTCACTCCCTGGAGTCACAGTTTAGACAGTGGAGCAGTATTAAGGAAATGTATAGAGCTGCCTGTGATAGGTCATTATAATGGCCCCCCCATGGCCCCCATCTCCCTTCTCCACACACCTTTGCAATGTGATGTTGCTGCTCCATCCATCAATAAATTGAGTCTTGAATCTGGGCTGGCCTTGTGACTTGCTTTGACTAATAGAGTGTGACAGAGATGATGTTGTGAGAATTATGGAACCTAGACTTCAGCAGCAGCTAATGCCTTAGCATCATAACATCCAGATCAGCTCCATACCATGCTGAATTCCTGTTTAGTCTATGTGAGGATAGCATGGGCCCCACTGGAGACCAGCACCCACTGCTAAACATGTGAATGACACCCTCCTGCCCTCCAGCTCTAGGCAAGCAGTCAGATGACCACAGTCACTTAAGTGACTCCACATGAAACCAAAAAGAGGAGTGCAGCTTGTCAATACACATTCTGTAACACGGTGTTTTAAAATGCCCTGTTTGGGATGGTTTGCCATGCAAGCTTAGACAATGGAAATACTGTTCTTTGTAGATACAAATGCC
The DNA here is from genome assembly GCF_021218885.2 of Marmota monax. Lineage (NCBI taxonomy): Eukaryota > Metazoa > Chordata > Mammalia > Rodentia > Sciuridae > Marmota > Marmota monax. The sequence continues at coordinate 19,727,286 of NW_026692881.1, forward strand.
AACCAAACAGCTTATTTACTTCATGGGGGCTAAAGAAAGAAAGGATTTCTCTCCAAAGATGGTAAACTTCTCTGGGCTTTATACTTGAAATTAAACTTACTCTGTTGTAAACCTAGATGTTACTTGGTAAATGTGAAATTGAGAGTCCACCAACCAACAACCCCTGAAGCGACAGTGCTCATTTCCAGGGAGGGGTTCAATGTTTGAAACTTGAGAAACTATGTTTTATTCTCACTGTTCTGTTATATGATCTCCATTTTCTGGTGTTTCTCTGGCTGGATATCAAAGGAACAAACATTTATTCATTGATTTGTTGATCTATTTCTTAAAAAAATCTACTGAGCACATAGACATATGATACTGGGATAAGCGGTGAAGGAGAAAAGACCTTAAGACACAGCTACTGCTCTTCATGACAGGTAGATAAAATATACAGACAATTACTGTAGAAAATAATGCATGCTACAGTACAAAGTGAATGTACAGATAATATAAACAATATAAGCACAGAGAGGGTGAGAGGTCTTTCAACTAGGATGTCATAATAGCAAACATGTGACTTGATTTTAATCTTAAAGGTTGAATTAAGAGTTTGGTGAAGGTGAGATGGGGAAGAGGTTGTCCAGACAAGGGAATCTTCATGAGCAAAGGGTAGGAGATGGACAAGTCCCATCTGAGAGATGTGTCTTGGACACAAGTTTAATTGAAGCAGTAGGTTCACTTACCAATATGTTTATTGACTCAGTAAACATTTACCTCATGGCTACTAGGTGTCAGAGCCTTTGCCAGCTCTGAAAATACCAAGATATATGACACAGGGCCCACTTTTAAGGCATAAATAATCTAGAGTGCAGGTGGCAAAAAAGTCACCATGATGAACAGGATGATAAAAGTTTGTGGTTAAGTACTGACAGAGAGAAGTCTGGAAAAGTAGGTTAAGACCAAACTATGGAAGGCCTGAAAAAACAGGATTTCCCTTTTATGGGTTTGAGAAATTTCCACATTTTCAAAAAACAGTGGAAACTTTCTTTTCATATTAAGTGTTTTTTGGAATCACAGTATAGAAGACAGATAGTTGGGTACAGTGGTGCATGCCTCTAGTTCCAGCCAGGCATGAGTGGGAGGATAGCTTGAGCCCAGGAATTCAAGACCAATCTGGACAACCCAGCAAGACCCCAGCTCAAAAATAAATGATAATAATAATCAAAGAAAAAACAATTTGTTTCAATACAAAAAGTAAAGTATCAGATTACATTAACATTAACCATTCACCTTTTCTAATAGGATATGGTACAAATTCATGAAAATATTGCCTCAGCAGGTTTTTGGAGTACTCAGAACAGCTCTCCATAAAGAAAAAAAAAAGTCCATTAAAATACTAATGGGTACTCAGACTGACTTATAATTAAAGGAAAGCAATGTAAAACAAAGAGGCTCCAAGGCCACCATGTATACTTGTTTGGCTTGAGCACTGTGCCATGGTGAACAGCCACGGGGACAAATTGGGTGGAAATGGAATTCTGGACACCAAGTCCCATGTTCTGGCATGGCCTCTGTCTACCTAGAAGGTTGCAGAGGTTAGGAGAGGCGAGAACTTTTTAGCTCATTCCCCCAGACCTTTTAAAAATTCCCGCAAAGATTTTTCAGCTATAGATTTTCAGGATTCCTGAAAAATAAGTTTTGTTATGTCAACAGCTGGTGAGTTGCAAATAAAAGGTATTCTCTCTTTTTTTTTAATATTTATTTTTTAGTTTTTGGCGGACACAACATCGTTGTTTGTATGTGGTGCTGAGGATCGAACCCAGGCCGAACGCATGCCAGGCGAGCGCGCTACGCTTGAGCCACATCCCCAGCCCCTAAAGAGGTATTCTCTTGCATTGATTTTGGGGAATTTTTGCAGCTTAAATTGGTGCTGCTTTTGTTGGAAGTAATTTGGCGCTATATATACTTTTTAATTTAAAATTCTCATAGTATTTGAACTAGGAATTCTGCTTCTATGAATTTATCCTGAGGATATATTACACAAATCGGTAGAGATAATATTCAAGGATGCTCCTCGCAACATTTTTTTTTTGATAAAAGGGAAAAATTCAATAAAAAATTCAATACATTCAACTCTACATATTCATATAGAAAAGTCTGGTTAAAAATTATGGTAACTATACAATGGAGTAATATGAAACTTTATGGAGGTACCTATATGTACAGATATGAAAAGATATATAGAATGTATTTAAATGGAAATGGAACTGATGAAGTGGTACAACAGTGTTATATACTCATCTATGCCCATAAGTAATATAGTTATGTGTATCTATAGTTGTAGATTTATTTATAGGAAATTCCTGGAAGAACATATAAGCGGTAAACAATAGTGATTTCTTCTGGGAAATGGTGTTAGGAGTGTGCGGTTTTAACCTTTCAGTATATACTCATTTTATTGTTTAATTTTTTTTTTTTTTTTAAGAACAAGGTGGAAACAAAACATTTTGAGGAAGACAGATCTGGGACAGAAGAGTGTGCTGAAAGTTTATCCACTGGAGGGTTCTCTTAGATTCAACCCTGGTGGAAGAGAGGGGAGGAAGCAGAAGTGGGCAGGGTGAAGACAGACTGAGAAACTTTCTCAACAAGGTCTCAGCTAACCCTATTGAGATCTCCAAAGTTTTGATGTAGCTGGAAAATTCTGAAGAGCCCTGAAATGGAGACTGGGTGGGATACTTGACATCTGCTTTTGTAGCAGGAGCACTTTCTGCAGGCCAATATTTATTTATTTGTTTGTTTGTTTGTATGCAGTTTTGAAGAAAGAACCCCGGGCCTTGTGCAATGCTAGGTAACTGCTCTAGGTAAGTGCTCTACCACTGAGCTACACCTTCACCCTACTAATTGCAATTTGAATTTGCAATTTAAGGTTATCCCTTTCTTTCTCTTCCTACCTTCCTTCCTGCTGGGGATGGAACCCAGGGCCTCAAGCATGCTAGGCAAGTGCTCTACCACTGAGCTATACCCTCAGCCCAGTTATCAAAGACAATTGATACAAAGAACAGCACTGAATTTTGGCCCTTGGCTCTTGACTCTGGCCTCCCCTATTAATATCAACCAACATCATTTAATTACTAGTTTTCTTGAAGGCTTAACTTCTTAGGTCAAGCTGGTCATAAAAAAACAAAATGTCTTCTATCTCAGAAACATCACTACTCTTTTTTTTTTTTTTTAGTTTTAAGCCTGCCTCTATTCCTTCTTCAAAATGCCTACTAAAGGGATTCTAAATCCTCTGGTTAATTTGCCATGTGCTTTTGGGAATTAAGGGGATACTGAATTGTTCCTTCTGTGTAGCACACAAATAAGTAATATTAGTACACAGAAACCCTCATTCATTAATAAAAATGATGTCTTACTAAACCCAAAGGAGCACACCACTTTACAGTACTTTTATATTCATAATTGAGCTAGTTTATTTTGCCAGCTCAATAACGGGGTGAGCAATTTGAAAATAACTCGGTTGGCCTGGTTTATAGGAGTGCACCACATTGTAAATGAGTTTATCTGGAGAATCTGGATACTATCAAAGCATAATAGAACAGAGCCTGCCCTAGGGAAACTAAGCCATGAGGCTTGAAGGCGAGACAAAGGAAAGTGAACAAGGGCTTCTGAGTCTGTTGGTTTAGCAGGATTGGTTTGGTGCTGGATGGCAGTAATACTTGGCTTCAAAGCAGTCTTTATCCCTTAATAATTCCCTAATCCTTGTTGTTATGTGAATTGGCAAACATTTGAAAGACTAAGATGAAGAATGGAATTAGGATGGTCTCCTGAGTGAAGCAGAAAGATTTAATGGAAGCAAAGAACTTGCAGGGTTCTAACTAAACCCACTTTTTGTGAAATTGAGTGAATAGCAATTGGAAGCAAAATGTCTTATGAATCAGTGTAATTATCAATGCTTTACAATTATAGAAGGTATCACAAAATGGTGAAGGCTACCCCAGGGGTGGTTCAAAATTGTATGTTGAAGGGGCATAAGGGCTCATTGTCGGTTTGGACTAAGAGATGTCTCTCTAACTTGTGTTTACCACACATTTTACCTAACTTGGAGGAAAACTGTCTATTTTATTTGTCCATTTCAAAGAATGGTAGTTATCAATGGTGGTGCTGGGAGTGCTACAGTCCACTCAGGTCAGACACTCTACCTCATCATTGCTATTATTTTTCTGTCCTGAAAAAAATGAAGTTTCAATTAACAAAATGACAAGTGAAGGACCATTTCTTAACATTTTGCTTAGGGCCCCTGAGTATAAGCTTAATGTTAATTGCAGCATGTAATGTGAGTCTGAGTTTACTACTACTATTATTATTATTATTACAAAACTGTGAGTTGTTTTTGAATAAGATGCAAGGTCATAGTAATTGATTATATTCGTTAGTTGATTAAATATCTCCATTAAAATGGCCTTTTCACTTTCATAGAACTATGGTTGACACAATAAATTGCACAGATTTTAAATGTACAGTTTAATAAGTCTTGACATTTATGAATCCATTACCATAATCAAACACTGAACATAGTTATTGCCAACCTTCAAGTTTCTATTAGCTCCTGTATCATCTTTCCCTCCTCCTTCTGCCATATCCAGACAACCATGAATCTGCTTTTTGTCACTATAGTTTATTCATATTTTAGTTTCTATTTATTGTATGAATGGAACATAATCTTTTTTGTCTAGTTTCTTTCAACCTAATTCTTTTGAAATTCATCCATATTGCTGCATGTATCTCGTTCCTTTTAATTGCTAAGTAGTATTCCTTTGTATAAGTATACCATAATTTCTTGATCCATCTACCTGTTGATGGATATTTGTGTTGTTTTCAGTTTTGGCTATTATACCTGGTATTAACAATATTGAGTCTTCTAATCCATGAACATGGTATATTTCTCCATTTACTTGGATTGCCTTTAATTTGTCTCAAAGAAATGCCAGGTTATAACGATTGATTTTAAGATATCATTAAAACTTACTTTCAAAACCAAAATTGATATTTTCTTTTAAGTGGCAATAGACTAGAATGGTCTTAGAACAGAGACAGGTCAAAAAAGATGCTATGAATGTCCATGGGCAAGTCTTTGTATGGCCATATATATCCTTTTCTCCTGAGAATATACATAGGAGTGTATGGCTGGATCGTGTGCAAATATATGTTTAATTTTTTAGGAGACTACCAAACTAACTTTCAAAGTAGTTGCACAATGTTACCTTCCCACCAGCAGCATGTCAGAGTTGTTCCACATCTTTTCTAATATGTGGTGGGGAGAATCTTTTTAATTTTGGCCATTTTGGTGGGTGGGAAAAGATATCTCATTACAGTTTTAATTCGCATTTTCCTTTTGGCTAATGATAATGAGCATATTTTCATAGGGATAGGAAGGACAGTAGAATGAAACAGACATTATTATTACTGTGTGTGTATATGTGACTGCATGACCAATATGATTCTGCAACCTGTACACTCAGAAAAATGAGAAATTATATCCCATCTGATTCAAATGTAAAAATAAATAAATAAATAAATAAATTAAAAAGACCCCCCCCCCAAAAAAAAACCCCCAAAACAACAACAACAAAACAAATATCTTGCCAGTTTTTCAAATTGGGTTGGTTGGCTTGGAAGGGAGACACTCTCAGGGCAGTTTAGGACACCCAGTTTTGGTTCCGGTGTTGGTTCCATTGGTTCCGGTGTTGGTTCCATTGGTTCCAGTATTGCCATGTGATTTTAACCACAGACTTTTCCCTTCTTTGGATTCTTTGCAGGTGAGGTTAGGTTCACTGGTCTATAAGTCTTCTTTGAGTTTTAAGGTCCATGTTCTTCATATATATTTTTTCTTAATATATATTTTTCTTTTCTTAATATATATTTTTGTGTGTGTATGTGGTGCTAGGAATAGAACCCAGAGTCTCACACATAACAAAACACTACCACTTAGCCACATTCTCAGCCCCAATAGTTTTTCTTTTCTTTTTTTTCTTAAAGAGGAAAAATTTTAAATTTTGATGAAGTTCAATTCATTAATATCTTATCTTTTTCTTTTCAGAGTCTTTTATGTTGTCCAATGCCTAGGCTGACCCTGAACTCGAGATCCTCCAGACCTAGAATTCCAAGTATCAGAGATCACAAGTGTACACCACCATGCCCAGCTTAAGTTACATTCTTTTTTGTTGTTTTGTTGAGGTGCTGGAGATGGAACTCAGGGCCTTAGGAATGTTAGGCAAGTGCTCTACTACTGAGCTACAGCCCCAGGCCCACAAACATTTTTAATCAACTCCAAGTGGCTGTTTGCTAGATGATGTGCCACTGGATTACTCCTATTTAGTGTCTTATAAATGAAATGAATTCAGTAATGAGCATTCAAGTACTTAAAGTTTAGAAGATGTTATGGTGTCTAGATTTTTAAATTGAAATTTGAATATTACTTATAGAAGAGGTATGTCTACACAGTTTTTATTTTTTAATTTCCCAAGGTTTGAATATGTTAAGCCTTCTTATTATTCTGCTAAATGTTTATGATTCATTTTAACAGAAGTAACTAGGAATGAGGAGAGGTGGGAGTGTGTGTGTAATAACTATGACGCAGAAAGAGAGATGAATTAGAAGGGGGGATATTTTTAGACTCTTTTTCTGAAACAAAAAAGATCTTAAATCAGGTGATTTGTTTACTTTTTTCTTTTAAAATAGGAAAAATATGATTAAAAAATCTGATTTGTAATTTTCTGGATGACACTCAATTCTATTTCAGGAGGACAATTTTCATAATTGCAGGTTACTTTCTTAAAATACCTGAGAAAAATTCAGTCTAAAAATACAATTCCACAAGGATAGAAAAATGTGTTTATGCCACAGAGTACACATACATCAAAGACATTAGTTACTTCCATCTGACATTTAAAGAACCAACAAGGAGATGCGGAAGCACTTGGCAAGTGGTAGGTATTGACAGGAATACTCCCCTGTCCCCGGGGAACTCATTACCAACATGCACGTTGGCATAAGAACACTACTTAACTTGGGTGGCTTCACAAGCTGACCTAAAGACACAGGTTTGAGTCTAAGAAGTTTATTTGGGAGGTGACCCCAGGAAGCCCAGGTAAGGAGTAGGGAAGAGAGAAAAAAAGATAAAGAACCAACAAATATATTAGAAAGGGGAAAGGAAATAACTTGTAATTTCTTTCAGTGGGTATAAACTTTTTTCATTTTCATTCATGTACTTAACAAAAATTTATGGAATAGGAATACATTGGGCTAGATTCAGGGGCTATAAAGATGAACATAACCCAGCCCCTGTCCTCAATGTACTTTTAGTATAAAGGGAGAAACATATATATACCCCAACACATGTTATTATGATTTAGATATGAGGTATCCCCCAAAAGCTCATGCGTTAGACAATGCAAGAAAGTTCAAAGGTGAAATGATTAGGTTATGAAAGCTTTAACCTAATCAGTGTGTTAATCCAGTGATATGGATTTACTGGGTGGTAACTGTAGGCAGATAGGGTGTGGCTGAAGAAGGTAGATCACTGGGGGCCTTTGAGATTTATATTTTATCCCTGGTGAGCAGAGTTCACTCTCTCTGCTTCCCAATTGTGCTAAATAAACTTTTTCTCCTCTAAAATTGTTTTTGTCAGGTCTTTTGATCACAGCAGTGAAAAACCTGACTCAAACACATGTACACAGGAATATATACACACTCGCATAAACACACACACACACACATACCTGTTCATACAATACATAAACACATTCATACACCAACATACTACACACTCACATATATTTAAATGTAAACACATATACACATAAGTAACCATATGTTTTCTAAATATAAAAAGTATATACCTAGAAAGAAAGCTCACACACATATATGATTGGGTGCTAACAAGGTGGAGACAGTTGAGTAGAATATGGTTTTCTTTTTTGGTAGGCCTGAGGATCAAACCAGGGCCTCAACCATGCTGGGCAAGTGCACTACCACTGAGGGAAATCTCCAGCCCCTATAATATGTTTTTAAGTTAAGAAAGGGAGGAGAAAGACATTCAGTGGCAATAATCCTGTGAGATAGCAATTAGAAAAGCTCAGTGAGGCTAAGGAGATAATCTTAGTGGAGTTGTCAAATACTAGGGAGTTAGGTTTACCAAGATCTGGATTCAAGTTCATATCTGTCATTACAATCTGTGAACTATAAGCAAATTATCTAACTTTCTGCTTCAGTTTTCCTCTCTTTTACAAAGGGATTAGCATAGTAACTGCCTCATAGGGTTGCTATGTATAAACCACTTAGCACAGTGCCTGGCATGTACATTGGCTACATACTAAATTCTAAGTTAAAAAAAATTTTTATAGTTGTAGGTGGACAGAAGGCCTTTTTAAAAAATTTGTATATGGTGCTAAGGATAGAACCCAGTGCCTTGCACATGCTAGGCAAGTGCTTTGTCACTGAGCCATAGCCCCAGCCCCCTAAATCCTAATTTTAAGTGATATTCATTCTTTTTGTTATAAGAGAAAGTTAATTAACAGGTAAACTGTGAGGATAGTACTTACCTCACCAACCTGTTTAGCGAGAATGTCTTATATTTTTAAGGTAAATGGAGTTAAAAATTGTGTATTAAATGAATACATGGCCCCTTCTTAAACTTTACTTTTAAAGTTCTAAAAATTTAGGAAAGCCAAAGTATGATTTATGAATAATACAAACATTTAGATATCATGGCCATTACCAGGAAAATCTGAATCTGTTTAAATGACATCTCATTCGGCTTTATTAAATAATTTCTGTGGCTGCAACTTCATGATGAAAATGTGTAAGTTATTATTTAACTCCACAATACAGGTAAAAAAGAAAGTAATACTAACTTAAAAGGTTTTAGGGGGGCATAATTTACATTTCACCAAAGTATATGAGACTTGATTATCTCATTAATAGGATGTCAACATCATTTAATATTCTTCATTGATATGAGGAGACAGTTCAGAAAATAAGAATTAAAGATGGCCAATATACATATGAAAAGGTGTTATTACATTACTAATAATCTGAGAATTCTAAATTAAAATGAGAGGCTATTTGGATGCCATCAGCTGGACAAATATTAAAAAGGTGGTACTATTGAGGGTGTGGTGTACTTGGCACTGTATGAGAATACAGTGTTGATAGGCGTATAAATTGGTACAATTAATCCTTTTAGAGGACAATCTGGCAATACAGGTAAAAAACAATCTAATATAGTCTTGGCTTGACATTTCCACTTCTTGAATTGTACCTTAAGAAAACACAGACAAATACACAAAGATACTTATATATGCATGCTCATTGTAGTAGTATTTATAATGATAAATTAGAAATCACCTAAATATCTGCCAATGAATAAATACTTACATAAATTATAATGACTAGACACTGAAACTATGTAGCTACTGAAAAGGATAAGACAAACTAATTTGTGGGGGCATAGAAAGATGTCAATGTTCTGTACAGGATGATACCATTTTTGCATTTAAAAAAATATAAAAAGTATATACCTAGAAAGAAAGTAATACTAACTTAAAAGGTCTGGGGGGGTATAATTTACATACAATGAAAGTCATCAATTGTAGTATACAATCCAACAATGTTTTTAGTAAATTTATACAGTTGTGCAACCATCTTCTCAATCCAGTTTTAGAATCTTTTTATTAAATCCCAAAGTCCTCTCATGTTCATAGATTTAAGGTTTTATTTTTATTTTTATTTTTTGGTCATGTTTATTACTTATTTGAAAAAAAAAGCTTTTTAAAGAGGTTTATTTCTTTTTGCATAAAATATGAAAAAAACTATGAGGCTATTTATATTTATTAAAGTTTTCTAAACTTTGCTTTTTTTTGAAGCATGATTAACATTCCAAAAGCTGTTCATATTTAATGTATATGACCTGATGAGTTTGGAGATATGATGAGTTCAGAGATAAGTATAAATCCATGAAACCAGAACTAGGAAACAAAATTCTATGTCACAATGGGGCGTGTGGTGCATACCTGTAATCCCAGCAGTTTAGGAGACTGAGGCAGGAGGATTGTGTGTTCAAAGCAGCTTCACCAATTTAGTGAGGCTCTAAGCAACTCAGTGAGACCCTGTCTCTAAATAAAAATACAAAATAGGGCTGGAAATGTGGCTTAGTGGTTAAGCACCCGTAGGTTCAATCTCTGGGACTGGGGGAAAAAAAAGTCTATCTATGAACATATATCCATCATCAGAGACTTACCTCATAACAGTAATTAAATCAGGAGTGAATTTGAGTGGGAGAAAGGCAGGAGATGATAATTACAGACAGCTTTCTAATTTATAATTCCTGCATTTGAATTATTTTAACAAGGACATAAATATTTTCTTTTAATTTGAGAAAACAGTAAAGTCTTTACTATTTTGAAAAGAACAATAACAAAAAGGAAGGAAGGAAGAAAGGAAGGCCTGACAGAAGGAAGGAAGGAAGAAAAAAGGAAACAGACATATACCTTTGACCCAAATCTGTTGCTGGTGATTTGTACTAGGAAAAAAAAATGTGGGAAAGGATTTGTGTTCAAAGATATTTACCAACATTTTATTTAAAATAGAAAAAATAGTACATAATCTAAATATCTTATGATGGAGAAAAATAATGATTAATTGTACCAGAATCTGAAAAGTGCTGGATGCAAACCTTTATATGAAGTGTAATCTTATTCATGTAAAAAAAAGTTAATGCATAATCAAAAAATAATGTTTTGAAATACAATAAACTTATCAATGGTTATGTTTGGCTGATGAAATTCCACTACTTTTTATTTTCTGCTTTGTGCACTGCCTCATTTTCTCCATAAATGACTAATTAAAAAATAGATTATGGCATTTTTAAAAATATTTTTTAGGTTGTCAATGGACTTTTATTTTATTCATTTACATGCGGTTCTGAGAATCGAACCCAGTGCTTCATAATGCTAGGAAAGTGTTCTACCACTGAGCTACAACCCCAGCCCCAGATTATGGTATTTTCATGAGCATATACCTTTGTCAAAATATATTAAAGTGCATGCTTTAAATATGTACAGTTTATAAGTATATTTTATTGAAGTTATATTTCAATAAAACTGCTTAAAACATAGAAGGATCTTGAGAAACCCAATAATTTGAAGCCTCTTGCTGGAAGAAGGATTTTTGTGTCAACATTTTAGGGCTGGAGGACAAAATGGTTGGGGGTGGAGTATGACATTATGTAAATAGCAGCATTGCCTTGCTTCAGTTAACTTCAGTCTTCATTCATCAGGTTTGCCTTCCTATTCCATGCCAGGAATATTGCCAGGTACTTGATACTATGATGAATGACTGGCCCCCGCCAGTCATCAGGTGGAGGAGGGAAACGGTAGGTCACCATCTGACGGGTTCCAGTCAACGCCCACACAACCCCAGCAGATCAGGAAGCAAGGGCCTTGGTTCAGATGGAGTCACCAAAGGCGGCACCAGGTTTATGGCTGTGGAGGTGGCTGAGAGGTTAGGTCACCTTCAAGGGAGTGTCGCGGTCATCACTTTCGAATTGCGCTAAACAGTTTTTGTCTGTCTTACTTGCACACTGAAACAACAGTGAGAACGAAGCTTTTGCTGGTGCAGGCACCATGGGTTCCCTCGCCGCAACCTGAAGGTAGGGACTATTAGGATCTTCACTTCACAATGAGGAAACAGGCCTGTAGAGGTTACCTGCCCAAGGTTACAGACCCCTGGCTCCAGAGCCAAAGCTCACAACCACCACGTGTCTGCTCCTCTCACTGTATTTTGTGACATAAAGAGTGAAAAAGTCAACTTTTGGGCCCAACCTGGACAGCTTAGCTTTTTCGCTTTACAGCTTCCCCCAGATCCTGAATGGAGGCAACAAACTATAGCACAATCAACCGGGTCATGCCCTCAGGGGCTGCTCCACTAAAGCCGGGACTGACTTGGATTTGAGGCTTGGCCGGGAACCAGGGTCGGGCACTGAAGAGCTTAAGCACCCACCACCAACCAAGTGCGGGGAGCCTGTAAGCCGCTGGGGCTGCGAGCCAGTGGGACCTAACGCGCGTGCGCGGGGCCAGAGGGGACGCCCCCCCCACCACGAGCGCGCGCGGGCGCGGCCGGGAGCGCGCGGGCGCGCTGCGGAGTCGGCGTCGGCGTCCGCGCGCGCTCCAGGACGAGGCTGTGTGGGCTCCAGAGAGAGCGAGGCGGCGGCTGTGCCCCAGAGCTGAGGGGACGCACGGGCCTCGCGTCGCAGGAGCAGACGGCTGTGGAGGAGACTCTGACCCCGGGCGGGAGAGCTCGGCTTGTCGACGGCCCGTCTCGGAGGCGCCGGCCGCTTCCCTGGCCCGGGGTGGCCGCCGCCCCTTGAGACTCGCCGTGACACGGGCCTCAGTCTCGGCGACCGCGGGCGTCCGGGCCGCTCTGACCCGTCGGGCCGGGGCGGTGGGACGAGCGTTCGGGCAGGTGCAGCCCCCGAGGGCCGGCGGGGGTGAGGCGACGACCCGCGCGGCTCGCGGCCGGGCTCTCCGGAGCGGCCGCCTGCCCGCGCCCCCCCACGGCGGGCCGGAGCCGAGTCCCGCCCCGCCTTCTTGGGACCGCCCGGCCCCAGCAGCCAGAGACCCCGCGCCCGCCGCCGCCCGCCGGGCTCGCGCGGGAGAGCTGGGAGGAGAAACTTTGCCTTTTATTGTTGTTTCTAGTCCTTAAGTGCAAGGAACTCTGTTCGGAGGAAAAATGTCCTTCTTCAATTTCCGTAAGATCTTCAAGTTGGGGAGCGAGAAGAAGAAGAAGCAATACGAACATGTGAAGAGGGACCTGAACCCCGAGGAGTTTTGGGAAATTATAGGAGAACTAGGCGACGGAGCCTTTGGGAAAGTGTACAAGGTAAGAGGGAGAAAACGGGAAGTTGCACTTGGGAGATGAAACTGCCACTAGCCCGGAGTGGCGCGAGGACTTCTCCGCTCTCCCAGTCCCTTTCCTGTCTCTTGCCCCGTCCTTTGGCTTTGTAATTTGCGTTGGAACTTTGTTTAGCTTATCATCCAAGCAGTAGCTTAAACAGTTGGTCTGAACACAATGGGGCTTGAATGTAGTTAGAGTGATTGCTGAGGTTGCAGGGTTGTTCAGTCTACTCTGTCAAACTTGAGATTAATGTTCTTTAATTTATGGGAGGGGTCGGGTTGTGGCCCTCAAATATTTTAAAATCGGAAACTCATTACACCTTTCAGTGTATGTTTGTGTAACAACTGCACGTGCATGCGTGCTGTACTAAAACGGTTTCTTTTTTGGAGACCAGGGCATATATTTGATAGTATCCATTGCTAAAACATAACCCGTCTCTTAGGATCAGAACAAAGTGATTGCCACTTGCAGTCAGTTCTTGAGTTAGCTGCTTGGACCACATACTATAAAATGGAATGAAGTTTCTGGTAAAAAATTTCCAGAATAAAATTTGCATCTGGTACTAGTTTTTAAATATAATAAGCATTAACTAGAAGTCGATACCAGCACTTGAGAAGTTAAAAAAAAACAAAAACAAAAAACCACTCTACATATATATGTTTATTTATTTCAGTGGAGGGGTTTGGCATTTCAACCTGAAGGCATTAATGTGAACTGTTTACACTCTCCTAAGGAGCATATGAATGATGTCATAGGAATATTTTCATCCTGAAGGGTGAGGTTTTTATGAGACACAGTTTAGGGGAAGAACCCACCGGGTTGCCTAGAAATGAAAACAGTAAATGACTTATACAGAACTTTGCAGTTTTTAAACTGTTTCACATAATTTGGCCCCCATACAAATCCTGGAAAGTAGGCAGGTCAGTAGTAGTGTCCACATTTCATGGGTGAGTATACTGATAGTAAGAAATTGTTCACAGTCACAGTCATTTGTAGTGTTTTTTTTTTTTTTTTAACTTTATTACCTATAGGTAAAAGTGATAGCCTTTTCCTTATTGCTAAGCACTGTTAGACTTCTGCTTTGCCATGCCTTGAATACATCTTGTTAGAACCTCAGTCTTCACTCTTTACCCAGCCTGAATATCCACTCCTTTCTGTATGCTTTCAAAACATGACTACTATTGCACTTGTCACATAGTTAATATGTTCAGGTTTCTATAATAAAATTAGGGGCCAAAGTTATGCATTTGGGTCCAGCCATTGACTTAGCACATGCATTTCACTTTGTATTTGTTGAAATGAAAGAATATGTAACCTATATGTGAATGCTATTGAAAGCTGGCAAAGTGAACTTCAGTGTTTGTATGGAGGTAGAGTATGGTAATAGCAAGAGCTTAGGGTATAATATGCATGACAGGAAGGAAGGACTTCTAGTGTGGTGGGAAGGTTATTTCTGGTAGTTAAGAGTAATGTTTTGGTGCTGGTGGTCCCAAGCCAGCTTTGTGGTCTTGGACAAAACATTTAACTTCTCTAGACTTCATAATCTTAGCTGTAAAATCAAAGATTTTCCTAAGTGTTTTTTTAAGATCCCTTCTTTTAAGATTCTGTGAGTATGCAGTTAACTAGGAAAGACAGAAATAAACCTTCAAGACATCAGGAATCTTGTAGAGAAGGTGCTAGGTGATCATAGGCAGCTTTCACGGTGTAAAGTTTGTTTTATTGAATATAAACAGTATAGTATTAAGAGCACGGACTCTGAAGGGGAATATTTCTCGACTCCCTTTCTGAGTAGCAGTCTATATGACCTTGGGCAAATTACTTATTCTGTACCTGACTTTCCTCTTCAGTAAGGCCTACTCAGTATGTGAGGATTAGAGGAACACTAGAAAGGGTTCAGTAAATGATACAAATTACTGTTACTACATTTAGAACTCAAAGAATCAAAATACCTGGATAGGACAGAAAAATAGACTAAGAAGACTATAAGCCATTTTCTTGGTTTCCCATGGTACAGGCAGATTGTGTTGTTTCAGGTGTAGTGACTTTCAGCAAAGTTAATGTCTCTTCTTATAGTGAGACATAAGTTGAAAAATTTCTGAAAAATTAGTGACTTAATCCTTGCAGCTAAAACTATAAAACTGTGGCCAGGGTAATTTCTGTGGGCTTGATTATGTTTTAGTACAATACTTCAAATACTTTGCAATTTTTTTTTTTTTTAATTTCACTACTTTGTTTTTGAGGAGCCAGGATATTCTTTTTTTTTTTTTTTTCTTAAAGAAAAATTTTAAATTTAAACTTATCAGACCTTTTTGGCCCTTTTTTCCTAAAAGTTTTTGTTTTTCAAGATTTCTAGAAATTGTAAATTTATATGAGAGAAATTGTAAATTTTCAAGCCTTAATATTTTATGTAGTAGAGTGCAGTAGAAAATTATTTCTAAACCTGATCTAGCTATTATTTGCTTATGGAAATGGTAACTGTTAACAAAAATTAAATTGTAACTTGGAAATCATGTTGTGTGTTTAGTTTATCTGAATGATCTTTCCATCATATAGTTAGTTCAGCTATATCAAGCTTTGTATAACTCTAATAAAGTTATTTCCTGTCCTGAAAAATCTTCACTATTTTAAATATATTTTTTCTCTGGTGTCAGGGATTGAACCCAAAGGTGCTTAACCACTGAGCCACATCCATGACCCTTTTTAATATCTTATTTAGAGAGTTGCTTAGAGCCTCAGTAAGTTGCTGAGGCTGGCTTTGAACTTGTTATCTTCCTGCTTCAGTCTCCTGAGCCGCTGGGATTATAGGTGTGGGCTGTTATACCTGGCTATTTTCTCTTATTAAGATGTTATTGATATAAAATGAAGGTATATAATATTCTTTACAATACTTTCTCTTTGGATTTTTGTTTTATTAAACAGGAAAAAAAGAAATAATAAAATTGTTTACTGAATTACAGTTCTAGAAAGCTGTTTTATATGTGAAACCAATTGAAGCTGACATGTGGTTGTGTGCTGGATGATTCTTTTTGACAAACGATAGGTGTGTGCCTTTAAAAACTAGCGAAACATTTATTTATTTATTTAGTTAGTTACTTACTTACTTAATTTGTACCAGGGATTAAACCTAGAGGTTCTTTACCACTGAGCCACATCCACAGACATTTTTATTTTTTATTTGAGATAGAGCCTCACTAAGTTGTTGAGGCTGGCCTTGAACTTGCCATCCTCCTGCATCAGCCTCTCAAGCTGCTGGGATTACAGGAATGTGCCACTGCACCTGGCTGAAACATTTAATCCTTGTAATGAAAAGTATAGAAACATTTGTACATTTAGCAAATAATTTTGTGATTTTATATTAATGACATTAGGGTCAAGGGATTCTGCTAACACCCCAGATTCCCTCCTGCCTCCTTTCTGAATCTGATCCCTTCTCCCTAAAGGAAACCACTATCCTATCTTTAAGTTATTCGTTTGTTTGCTTTCCTTTATTGCTTACTACCTAGGTGTCTACCCCTAAATATTATAAATTTAGTTTTGTATGCACTTGAACTTTGTAAGAATGGGATCATATTAAGTGTATTTGGTTGTGTCTTGTCTCTTTCAAAATCAGTATTACATTTGTTACATTTATCTTTATTATCACTTAAAGCTATGGTTAGTTCCTTTTCATCGTTGCATAGTATCCCATTATGTGATTATATCATCAATTATTTATCATTATACTGTTATTGGGCATATTAGTTGTTTTCAGTTTTTGGCTATTACACACAATGGTGCATGTAATGCTTGAACTTCACTAAGGCATAATCCAAGAGTGGAATTGTTGGGTTTATAGAGCAGTGTAGCTTTAATTTTACTAGATGATGCCAAACTAATTATACAAGTTTACTTCCCTCTGGTAGTGTATGAGAATGTCCTTGCTTTGCATTCTCACCAATGTTTGGTATTGTCGGAATTTTTAGTTGTGACAATCTGATGATGTGTTTTTATTTACCTTTCTCTGATAACGAATAAGTAATTCTTTTTGTATGTTTATTGGTAACTTGAGATTCTTTTGTGTTCTTCTTTTGTTCATTTTTCTATTGATAACCTTTTTTTTTGTTTATTTTTGTGTATACATACACACACGGATATGTATATTTTGAGTTTTGACCACTTGCTGGTTATTGTTATTGCAAATATATTCTCATTCTGTAACTTGTTCTCATTTTCATTATAGTGTCTTCCTTTTAATAGAATTCTTGATTTTAATGTAGTTCTGTTTATCAATTTTTTTCTTTATAGCCAGTGGTTTTTATGTTACATTTAAGGCATTGTTTCCTAACCCAAGTTCATGAAGATAATTTCCTGGTTCACCTTTAAAAAGCTTTTTATTTAAGCCGGGCTTGGTGGCGCAAGCCTGTAATCCTAGTAGTTGGGAAGGCTGAGGCAGGCGAATGAGAGTTCAAAGCCAGCCTTAGCAAAAGTGAGGCACTAAGCAATTCAGTGAGACCCTGTCTCTAAATAAAACACGAAATACGGCTAGGGGTGTGGCTCAGTGCCCCTGAGTTCAATCCCTGGTACCTCCAGCCCTAAAAAAAGAAAGCTTTTCATTTAATTTGTTCTTTTTAGGTATATATGATAGTATATTTTGATGTGTTATACATACATGGACTATAACTTCCCATTCTTGTTGTTGTACATGATGTGGAGTTACACTGGTCATGTATTCATATATGAACACAGGAAAGTTATGTCTGACATTCTATTGTCTTTTCTATTCCCATTCCCCCTCCTTTCTCTTCATTTCCCTTTGTCTAATCCAGTGAGCTTCTATTCCAGAGAGAGAGAGAGAGAGAGAGAGAGAGAGAGAGAGAGAGGGGAAGAGGAAGAGGGAGGGAGGGGGAGGGGGAGGGAGGGAGGGAGGGGGGGAGAGAGAGAGAGAGAGAGAGAAAACACGAACATTTGGCCTTTGGTTCAAAAAGCTTTTTGATTTTGCCTTTATCAGGTAGGTCTACTGTTCACCTAGAATACATTTTTGTTTATGGTGTAGGTTAGGGGTCCAATTTTATTTTTTACCCCATATGCACACCCAGTTGTCCCAGAATTAATAATGAGTGGGGATGGGGTGGGGTTTCTCCTTACTACTCTGCTGTAACATTTGTCTGTTCCTGCACTTTTTATTCTCTTTGTCAAACTATTTGTGTATTCCTATACCAGTATCTAACTATCTTAATTAGGAAAGCATTAAAATAAATCTCTTGCTATAGTAAGATGACTTCTTGTTTTTATTCTTCAATAGTGTGTAGTATATTCTTGGGTCTTAGCAAACTTCATTGTACATTTTAGATTTAGCTTGGTGAAGTTCCATATAGTGTGCTCTTTTTTTTTTTTTTTTTTTTTTTGGAAGTATTTTATTGAATTTATAAATCAAATTTGGGAAAACTAATAATTCTGTGATACTGAATCTTCCCATCTGTGCATATGTTTTGTCAGTATTTAGGTCTTTTTAGTCTTTCTCAATAATAGGTTATAATTTTTTTCCCTGGAAATCTAGGGATCACAAACTACATCAAGGGTATCTTTGTTTGTTTTTAAAATACTTTTATTTTGTTTATTTATTTTTTATGTGGTGCTGGGGATCGAACCCAGAGACTCACATATGTGAGGCAAGTGCTCTGCCACTGAGCCACAACCCCAGCCTCATATCTTTGTTTTTCCTATTAGAGTTTCCTTCTTGTTTTTATTGTGTGCAACTTTTAGTAGCTTAGAAAGGATTCATGAAAAGTGCACTTTTGGGGCTGGGGATGTGGCTCAAGCGGTAGCACGCTCGCCTGGCATGCATGCGGCCCGGGTTCGATCCTCAGCACCACATACAAAGATGTTGTGTCCGCCGAGAACTAAAAAATAAATATTAAAAAATTCTCTCTCTTTCTCTCTCTCCCACTCTTTCTTTAAAAAAAAAAAAAAAAAGAAAAGTGCACTTTTAAAGGTCTTGCCTATCTGAATATGTTTTTATTATAATGCCATACTTGATATATAAGATTCTAGTTCAAAAATACACTTTTTTTAGAATTTTTAAGACTTTGTTCCATTCTTTGCCTTTTTGCTTCCAGTGTTGCTATTGAAAATATGATGCCATTTTGTTTCCTGATTCTTTGTAATCTTTTTCTCTTGATGGCTTTTAACTTTTTTCTTTTATTCCCTGTTTGTGGTGATATAATTTAATGTACATCTCCCCTCACCCCTTTTTAATTTGCTGGTTTCTTGATAAGTCCTTTAAGCTCAAAAACTTAGTCCTTTAGTTCTGTGACATTTTCCTGTATTATTTATTTGACAATTTCTGCCCCTCCCAGCCCCCAGTTAAAAGCTCTCACCATGGTTTTAGATTCTCCATGTTTCCAAATTCAATCAGCACTTACTATCTTACTTGATCTCTTAGGAAAGTTTGAGACACTTGGCTGGTTTTTTTTTTTTTTCCTTTAAAAAGCTCATCTTTTTACTTTTAGGGCTCTGTACTCTTGATTTTCCTTCAACTTCTCTGTCTAGTCAGACTCCTTTGTTAGCTTCTCTTCTTTCTTAAGTGTTGGTATTCTATAGGGCTTTTTTTTTTTTTTCTTATGAGAACCCATCTTTTCCCATAGCTTTAATTACCATTGAACTATAATTTATGTCTCTACCCAAAGACCTCCTCTTTGAACTATAGATTCGCATATCCAGCTGTCAATTAGAAATTTCCACTTGGTTGTCTCGTAGATACCTTAAACAAGTCTAGAACATGAACTAATTCAATTCATGGGGTCAGCCCCCAATTTGTTCCTGTGTTCCCATTTAGGGATTACCATCTCATTACCACCTGCATAGGTAGAGACCAGTGATCATTTTTAATACCTCCTACTGCCTTATACACCAAATGCAATCAAACTCTGAATCTAAATCTAGAATTAATTTTTCCTCCTTTCTTATTTCACTGTCACTATACTAGTCAAAACTGCTGTTCTCTCTTACATAGACCATTGTGATTCTTATTGGGCTTGATATAAATGTAATCATACCTGTGTTCTTTTGAGTTAAGCTCTTTTGTGTTAGAGAGATGCATCCATTTTGTTGGATGTAGTAGTCATTTGATGGTTGTCCTCATTCTTTAGTATTCTTCTGTTGGTAGGCATGTTTTTTAATTTTTGTGTATTAAAAATAATATAGCCGGACACTTAGTACATACCTGTAATCCCAGTGACTCAGGAGGCTAAAGCAGGAGAATTCAAGTGGGAGGCTAGCCTTGGCAATTTAATGAGACTCTTGTCTCAAATTGAAAAAGGGGGATCAGGGATGTAGCTCAGTAGTAAAGTGCCCTTGTGTTTATTACCCAGTACTGGGAGAAGAAAAGAGGGAAAGACTCGTTAATATTCTCACTCATTTGTTTTGGTGCATATATGTATTCATTTCTGTTGGATATACACTTGGAAAAGGATTTTCTAGGTTATACAGTTTATGTATTTCAACTTTAGAAGACACTGCCTGTCTCCCAAAGTGGTTATACCAGTTTGTGTTCCCTTCAGTAGGATATGGGAGTGTTTTCATCCATTTTCTATTGCTCTAACTGTATACCATAGACTTGGATAACTTATAAAGAATGGAAGTTTTTGTTGGCTTATGGTTTTGGAAGCTGACTCATCTAAGAGCATAATGCCAACATCTGCTCAATATCTGATGAGGGCCTTCTTGTTGCATCATAGTATGATGAGGGATTATCACATGGTGAGACAGCAAGCATGCCAGGGAGAATTTGCTTTTATAAGAAAGCCACACTTTCAATAAGTCTTAATCTATAAATGGATTAGTGGAGGGCTTTGCCCTCATGATCCAGTTACCTTTCAAAGTCCCAACTTCAAATACCATTAATATATGAATTTGGAGATTAAGTTTCTAAAACATGAAATTTGGAGGACATGTTCAAAACATACTTTTCCCAGTTACCCTAATATCCTCACTCACATTTGATATTATTATTAATATTATACTGAATATTTACATTAGCCATTATGTTGAGGGTGAGTGGTTGGTTTTATTTACATTTCCTGATGACCCATGAAATTGAGTGTCTCTAATATTTGTGAAATTTCTTATTGAGTCATTTGCCCATTTAAAAAAGTGGCTTTATTGAGCTGGGTACAGTGGCCCATGCCTATAATCCCAGCAACTTGGGAGGCTGAGGAGGAGGAGGATCTCAATTTGAGACAAGCTTCGGGTAACTTAGACCCTGTGTCAAAATTAAAAAAAATAATAAACATAAAAAGGGCAGGGAGTGTAGCTTAGTGGTAGAATGCTTGCCTGCAAAAGCATATAATGAGGCCCTGGGTTCAAATCCCAGGAAAGAAAAAAGTAGCTTTATTGACATATAATTTATAAACTACAAAATTCACCCATTTTATGAGTTTTAATAAATTAGTATATTTTAGTAAATTAGTATGGTATAATATACTCAAGTTTCAGAACCTTCAGTCGCCCCCAAGAAGTTTCCTTGTACACATTTTGTAGTCAATCCCTGTTCCTATTTGTACTCAGCCTAAGACAACCAACCAACCAGATTTGCTTTTTGTCTGTAAAATTTTGCCTTTTCTAGCGATAACAGACCAAAGGAAACATACAATATATATTTTGACCATACTGGGGACAAAATGCAGGACCTCATGCATGCTAGGCAAATGTTCTACCCAATATGTGATCTTATATGTGTGACTTTTCTCATTTAGCATCAGATTTCTTTAAATCTTGGTGCTATGGACATTTAGGACCAGAGAATTCTTTTTTTGTGGAGACCTAAACTGTATATTGTAGGATATTCAGTAGCATTCTTGTTCTCTACTTGCTAGATGACAGAAGCACCCTCCCCGCACCATGTGACAATCCAGAATTTCTCTAGATCTTGCCAGATGTCTTCTGGAATGCAGAATCATCTCTAGTTTAGCATCATTGGTTGAGTGCAGTATTTGTGGGGTTCATCTTTTGCCCATTTAAAAAAATTATTTATATTTTTTTATTAATGAATTGTAGAACACAAGTCCTTTTTCTGTTATGTGGATTGATTTCATTTATTTAACTCATTTTCTGACTTCTAGAGGTTTTAAAAAATAGAAAATGAATTTATTAAAAAACAACTTCCAGGGGCTGGAGTCGTGGCTCAGTGGTAGAGTGCTTGCCTGGTATGTGTGAGGCACTGGGTTCAATCCTCAGCACCACATAAAGATAAATAAATAAAATAAAAGTATTGTGTCTACCTACAACTAAAAAAGGAAAAAGAAAAAAGAACTTCCAGGTTTTATGACAAATTGAACAAACACTAATTGTGCTTGCTCTAAAGCCTCACTAAAAATTATTTTCTCTTAAAGTTTTAGTGTGTGTGTGTGTGTGTGTGTATGTAAGTTCTGTATTATCTTGTTAAATTTTGCCTTGATATTTTAAGTTTTCAGTTGCCATTTTGAATGGGATATTTCTTTCATTAGATTTTGCAATTAATGTTTGAATGTAGGAAAGCTATTATTATTTCTGTAGTTTCTTCACCTTATTGAATTATCTTATTTATTTTTCTCTCAACATTCTTTATGAAAATTTCAGTCTTACAGAAAGTTTAAAAGAATTGTGCATATACATTTCCAGTGCCTAGATTCTATAGTTTTTCATATTTGTTGTATTTGCTTTATTACATGTCTGCCCGTCCATTTATCCATTCATTTCTTGTTTCTCTTTTTCCTTTTGAGTTTTTTTTCCTCTTTCAATTATTTATACTTCTTGTTTCTTTCACTTACATAATTGTGCTGATTCATCTTTCCTGAACAATTTTAAATAATCTGATGCTGGAAATGCTATTTAGTGAATTATTTTATAGTATATTTTTAGCTTTTAAACTTTTAAACTTTTTTAGCAGAAGTTTAAGCCTTTAAACATTGTTAGCGTTCTGTTTTTAACTAAAGAGTTACTGTTTATATGCTGACAGATATACAGATAAGTGAAATGTTACTGTATTTCCATTTTTTCTTTGTAACTCCATTTTAAGTTTATCCAGATCTTTTCCCAGTTTAGTAACAGAAGCAGTTCATTATTTATTTATTATCTTATTTTGGTACTGAGAGTTGAACTCAGGGACGCTTAACTACTAAGTCACGAGCCCCACTTTTTAAAAATGTAGTTTATATTGAGACAAGGTCTTGCTAATTTGCTGAGGCTGGCCTCAGACTTGTGATCCTTCTGTCGTAGCCTCCCAAGTCAATGGGATTAGAAGTGTGTGCCACCGTGCTTGCCTTCCAGTATTCATTCTTATTTTGTCACAGTGGAGTCTCTATGCCAAGGTATACTGCTTTTTGAATTTAAGATGCTGTTGTTGTTACTGAAAATGTTGGATCTTTTTAATAAAAATATTACTTCATCTTTTGCCCATTTAAAAAAATTATTTATATTTTTTTATTAATGAATTGTAGAACACAATGATCTTGTACTTCTAATCCTTCTTGCCTCAACCTCCCACATTGCTGGGATTGTATGAGTGTACCTGTCCCTCTACTAAAAAGACCCCTCCCCCACCGGGGATTGAACCAGGGGCGCTTAACCACTGAACTACATCCCTAGCCCTTTTTTTGAATTTTATTCTGAGACAGGATCTCACTAGTTTCTTGGGGCTTCACTATATTGCTGAGGCTGACTTTGAACTTGTAATTATCCTGCCTCAGCCTCCTGAGCTGCTGGGATTATAGGCTTGCACCACCATGCCCAGCCACAAAATAGTTTTTAAGTGGGTGATCTTATCTCAAGGTTATGTAAAGAAAAATGTCAAAACCAAGATAGTTGCTTTATATCCCTGTGTTTCTTACTAGCCATTTGTTTTTATTTGCAAGGATAAAATCAATGAGTGTACATATAGAGAATAAAAACAGAATAGTCGTTTCTTATTCTTGTCATTATTTTATAAGATGGTTAACTTTTCCAGTTTATATGATCACACTACTTCCTGTAAATTAGTGCTTAAATACTAGTTAATAAGAGTGCTTTTTTTTGGGGTGGGGGAGGAAAAGTATTTGAGTCAATCTTTCCTCTCTCCCTTGCTTCTTTAATATCATGACTTCAGAAGGGTAAACAAAGTTAATAAATTTCATTTTTCTTTGTACATTGTCTTTTTACATCTCAAATTTGAAGAACTATACTAGAAAACAAGATATCTTGTTTTACTTTTGCACTTTAAGCATATCTATTTTATATCTAGGTGTGAGCTTTTTAAAGTCTCGTGAAATTGTAAAGGTCTGTACTTTTTTGTACTGAGAATAAGAATTGTTTTGGAGTTTCAGAACAGATTTTAATGGAAAACACTATTCTGAATCCCAGTGAATAATTTCTTTTTCTTTCCTAATGATGAATTATTTTCAAAAGTAGTATTCTCCACGTCCCCTTTTTCTCCCTGGGATCCTTTACCACTGAAGTATATTCCAGCTTTTTAAAATTTGATATTTTGAGACAGAGTCTTGCTAAATTGTTCTCTGAAGTACTTGTTAAAGTCTATGGCCATACCACCCTGAACGGCCCAATCTCATCTGAAGTACTTGTTAAAGTCTTTTGCGTTCTCTTTTTTTCCTCAATGATTTATGGGAGTCTATAAATTCTACGTACTAATCCATTGTTATTTGTATGATGAGCACATTTTCTTTTGCTTGTGGTTTGTCCTCTCACTGTATGGTTTTTTTGTTTTGTTTTGTTGGTATAGACATTTTATATTTTGACATCCAATTTGTTAACTTTTTCTTTTCTTTTTTTAATTTTTTTAAAGTTGTTGATGTACCTTTTTATTTTTTTTTTAATATGTGGTGCTGAGGATCAAACTCAGTGCCTCACACATGCCAGGCAAGTGCTCTGCCACTGAGCACCAGCCCCAGCCCAATTTGTTAACTTTTTCCTACATGATTAATACTTAATTTTTTTTTGTAGTCGTAGGTGGACAGAATGCCTTTATTTTATGTATTTTTTATGTGGTGCTAAGGATTGAACCCAGTGCCTCACACATGCTGGACAAGCACTTTGCCACTGAGCTACAGCCCCAGCCCTGATTAATGCTTTTTGTCTTGAGAAATTCTTTCCTACCCAAGGGTATGAAGATGTTCTCCTGTATCTGTATAAAGCTTTATAGTGTTGACATCTATACTAGGTCTGTAATTAAATTGGTGTTGATTTTTGTTTACAGTGTAAGATAGGGATCCAGTTTTAATTTTTCTATGTAGATAGCCAGTTGTCCCAATGCCATTTTCTGTGAAGGACCATCCTTTCCTTATTGCTTTGCATTGCCTTCATTCTTTATTAGATGTTTGTCTATGGTATAGTTCTGTGACATTTTATTATTTCTTTAGGATAAACTCCTAGAAAGAAATCCAGTTATTATGTATGATTACAATACACCAATAAAAAATGTAGAATTTTTTTTTTCTGGGACTAGGGTTGTGGCTCAGAGGTAGAGTGCTCTCCTTGCACGTGTGAGGTCCTGGGTTTGATTCTCAGCACCACATAAAAATAAATAAATAAAGACATTGTGTTCAACTACCACTAAAGAAAAAAAAATCTTACAAAAGAACTATTAGGGCAGAAGAAATTATTATTTATCAATTCCTACTGTGAAATTACTCCAGAAAAGTTGGGCAAATTTATTAACTTTTTTTAAAAAAAGTTAGTTTTTCTATTTATTTGTTGTGACAATACACATATAACTTACCATCTTAAAAACTTTTTTTTTTTTTTTGCAGTGCTGTGGATTAAGCCCAGAATAATTACTATCTAGACTCTTTTGTTTTTTTTTTTTTTTTTTTTGTACCGAGGATTGAACTCAGGGGCATTTGACCACTGAGCCACATTCCCGGTCCTGTTTTGTATTTTATTTAGAGGAAGGGTCTCACTGAGTTGCTTAGTGCCTCACTGTTGCTGAGGCTGTCTTTGAACTCATGATCCTCCTGTCTCAGCCTCCCAAGTTTCTGGGATCACAGGTGTGTGCCATTGCGCCTGGCTGTCTGGACACTCTTTAAGTGTACTTTACATTTGTATTAAAAACAGTCATAATATTATATGATCATCACCACCATCCATCTCCATGGTTCTTTTTATTTTGAAAATCTGAAACTCCCATTGAAAAATAATGTCCTGTTCCTCCCTCCCTCTAATCCGTGGCTACCACCATTCTTCTTTCTATGATTTTGATTACTCGAAATACCGCATATGAGTATGATCAAATAGTATTTATCATTTTGTTACTACTTGTTTCACTTAGCATGATATCCTTAAGATTCATTTGAGTTAAAGCTTATGTTAGAATTTTCTTCTTTTTTAAGACTGAGTACTATTCCATTATGTACATGTGCCATATTTTGCTTATTTATTCACTTGTTGTTTACAATGGATTGATTCCACATTTTAGCTATCTAACATGGAAACTCTGCTTTGAAACCCTGCTTTCAAATCTTTAGGGCATATATCCAGAAATAGAATTGTTGGATCAGATATTTATCTATTTTTAATTTTTTGAGGAACTACTGTAGTGTTTTACATAGTGCTATGTGCCATTTCACTTCACATTCTTTTTTTTTTTTTTAAGAGAGAGCGAGCGAGCATTTTTTAATATTTATTTTTTAGTTTTCAGCGGACACACCATCTTTGTTTGTATGTGGTGCTGAGGATTGAACCCGGGCCGCACGCATGCCAGGCGAGCGCGCTACCGCTTGAGCCACATCCCCAGCCCCCATTTCACGTTCTTAATAACTGTGCATAACGATTCCATTTTCTTCACATTCTTGCCAACACTTATTATTTTATTTTATTTTTTGGTGATGTTAGTCATTATATGTTATAGTTTTTGACTTGCATTTTTCTGATGGTTAGCATCTTTTCATATGTTTATTGGCCACTCGTGTATCTTCTTTGGAGAAATATTCAAGTCCTTTGCCTGTTTTCAAATGGGGTTGTCTTTTTGTTGTTGAGTTTGAGGAATTCTCTATATTCTAGATATTCATTCTTATCAGGTATCTGATTTGCAAATATTTTGTCTCATTCTGTAGGTTACTTTTTTACATTGTTATTTTCTTTTGCTGTACAAAATTTTTAATTTTCTTTTGTTGTACAAAAGTTAAAAATTTTAATGAAGTCTACTTTGTTTTTTCTTTTGTTGCCTGCGTCACAGCCAATAAGTCATTTCCAAACCCAGAGCTTATGCCTTATGTTTTCCTCAAAGAGTTTTATAGTTTTAGGTCTGAAGTTTAGGCTTATATTTTGTATGTGACATTAGAGTCCATATTCATTCTTTTCCATGTGGATACCAGTTTTCCTGGCATGAGTTGTTGAAAACACTGTTCTTTCCCCAGTGGATGGTCACACCCTTGTCAAAATCATGACCATATATGCCAGGATTTCTTTTAGGCTCTCTATTGCATTCTGTATGTCTGTCTTTGTTGCCAGTACTACATTGTTTTGATTATTTCAACTATATGGTAAGTTTTGAAATTAGGAAGTGTGATTCCTTGAGCTTTGCTCTTCTTAAGATTATTTTCACTATTTGCTGACACTTGAGATTTCATATGAATTTTAGGATAGCTTTCTGCAAAAATATGTTGGAATTTTGATAGGGTTTGCATGCAATTTGTAGGTTGCTTTGGTAGTTATTGAAATTTTAGCAATATTTTAGCAAAATTTAGCAACATGTGATATGCTTTTTTATATTTTATTTCTTTTAGTGGTGTTTTGTTTTTATTTTTTTTTCATCTTTTTGATTAATTCAGAAGTGTTTTATTCTTTTCAATGCTATTATAAATGAAATTGGTTTTCTTATACTTAAAAACCATGATTTTTCTTGAATTAATTTCTAAAAATGGTACATCTTTGTCTTATTTTTAAACATTAAAAAAATCTCCTGTCTCTTATGTTCTCAGTTTTTTTTCTTTTTCAACTATGTAATCTATGTATTTCTTTTTTTAAAATATTTTTTAAGTTGTTGATGGACCTTTATTAAATTAGTTTATTTATTTATATGTGGTGCTGAGAATTGAACCCAGTACTTCACATGTGCTGGGCAAGGCCTCTAACACTGAGCTACAACCCCAGCTCCACTAATCTATGTATTTCTTAGGTTATCTATTAATTGTGCTTCTTTCAGCAAATTCATATTGAAATAAGTAGGAAATAAGTGGGAAATCTGTGTGATCTGAGAATTGGTAAAGTATTTTGGAAACTGCAGTTAGCCAAAGTTAAATTATTACTGACATCATGTTGTTATTGATTTATCTTGACTAACCAATGACTTATGTTTTAAATAAATAACCAGAACATCAAAATTAAAAATAGTGTTTGGGAATATAAAGAGACTATAAAGCATATTTCTTTTGCATAATTCAGGAAATGACATGAAAATACTTTCTAGAAAAAGAATTTATGTAATATTTTGCAGAAATTTGGAAAGACCTTCATTATTTACAAAATCTGTATTTGCACATTTCCTAACCTTATACTTAGCAGTGCTTACATTGTATTAGAGCTATGAAAAAATTGTATCTTCTGTATTAGTACATTTTTGCTATTATAGCAGAATACTGTAGACCGGATAATTTAAAGAACAGAAGTTAATTTTCTTATAATTCTGGAGGCTGAGAAGTCTAAGATTAAGGGGCTGGCATCTAATGAGGGCCTACTTACATTATCCCTTGCCAGAAGGTGGAAGGACAAGAGAGTAAGAGAAGGGTGAACTCGGCCTTTTATAATGGTGCCAATCCTACTCTTCTTTAAAAAAATATTTTTATTAGTTATAGATGGACACAATGCCTTTATTTTATTTATTTTTTTTATGTGGTACTAAGAATCAAACCCAGTGCCTCACACATGCTAGGCAAGTGCTCTACCACTGAGCCACAACCCCAGCCTACTCTTGAGGATGGAACTTTCATGGCTTAATTACCTCCTAAAGGTCCCACTTCTTAATGGCAATTAAATTTAAACATAAGTTTTAGAAGGGACGTTCAAATCATAGTATCCTCAGCACTTTTCCAGCTAAAGTTGAGCAAGTTAACACTTTGCCTTGTTGTGTCAATTCTCAAAAGAGGATCATCAGTGGATGGAGATATTCTGGGATTCTGTAGTATAGAGCAAGAACCTCTAGCCCTGGGGCTAGTTGGATGAGGTTTGAATCCCAACTCTGGCATATATTATTGAGATGGCATCAGGTCAGTCATTTGTCACTCCTGAACTTCATTTCTCTTTTATAAAAGAAAGAACCTACTAGAATCAATCATTTTTAGTATTTATGATTATAACCTATGTGAGCTGTGTGTGTATGTGTGTATGCCCCTCCAGATGTACTCATACACATTTTATGTATATATTTTCCCTATGATTTGTGAATGCTTATAGCAAATTTATAGAACATAGCTTTCACCAATAATTAACTATGTCTTAAGTGGTGGTTATGGTTTGGATGTCCCCCAAAAGCTCACATGTGTGACAATGCAAGAAGATTCAGAGGAGAAATGATTGGTTTGTAAGAATCTTAACCCAATCAGTGATTTGATCCCCTGATAGGGATTAACTGAGTGGTAACTGAAATGGTAGGATGTGGCTGGAGGAGGTGGGAACTGGGGCTTGGCTTTGGGGTATATATTTTGTATCTGGCGAGTGGAGCCTCTCTCTCTGTTTTCTGATCACCATGTGAGCTGTTTCCCTCTGCTACACTCTTACATCATAATGTTCTGCCTCACCTTGAGCCCTGAGGAATGGAGCTGGCCTTCTATGGACTAAAACCTCTGAAACTGTGAGCCCTCAAATAAATTTTTCCTCCTCTACAATTGTTCTGGTCAGATGTTTTATTCACAGCAGTGAAATAGCTGACTAAAACTGTTTTTTTTTGGGGGGGGGGCGGGGCATAGTCTAGGGATTGAACCCAGGGCTTTGTACTTAATGGGCAAATGCTCCACCATTTAGCCACCAGCCCTGATGAATAATTTTATTCTTATTTAATATTGACACTTGTTCCTACCAAAATCTTACCAAGACTATGAAAAGATCACCAGAATTAATGTATAATTTAAAACAGGTAACAACAGTCTTAAAGTATTTGTTTTCTTTTTACTGTCATCCCTCTTGTTGCTTAAGTCTTTGGAACTTTGGAAATTTATTATTATCCAAATGCATGGTACTGCTCGTGTCTTAGTTCTCCCATCTGCAATCCTCATAGATTTTAGAATGATCATGCTAGTTATTAAACGATTTCCTCTCACCTACAAACATAACCCTTCTATTTTCTGCTTTGTGATGCTGCTTCTAAGACTGCGGGTCACATTTCTGCCCTGTCAGCTGCTTACTTTTAAGTTTCACAGATAGAGGGCACTAGAGAGAGGCTGCAAAGAGGAGGAGAAGGAGACTTCATACTTAAAATAATTTGAAAATTTTTTACCCTATTTTTTGCAAAATGCTGAAAATTTAAATTTAGTGCTCAGAAAGCATTAAAATAAAATCATTGAATTTTATCGATATTTATATACTCATTTATTTTCTCTTTTAGGCCTAATCTCCCTATTTACATTGAAATCTCTTCCCTGTGTGCTCCCATTTCCCCATTTCCTTATTTTTCTTATTATCTTAATTTTTCCAAAGTGCTACTCCCTGTATACTATTTTATTTGTTGTCCTATCAACTGTTCATTTCCTGTAATTATAAGTGCCATAAGATAAGAGCTATTTTGTCAGCAGCTGAAACAGTGCCTGACATAGAAGGCACATAATATTTGTTGAAAGAATGAATTGAGTGGTACATTTACACAATGGAGTATTACTCAGCCATAAAGAAGAATGAAATTATGGCATTTGCTGGTAAATGGATGGAACTGGAGACCATCATGCTAAGTGAAAAAATCCAATCCCCCCAAATCAAAGGCTGAATGCTCTCTCTGATATGTGGATGATATCAGGGAGGGAGCATGGGAATATGAAAAACACTATGAATTGGACATAACTTTTCTATGTTCATAAATGAATATACAATCAGTAAAACTCCACATCATATACAATCACAAGAAAGGGAAGTTATATTCCATGTATGTATGATAGGTCAAATACATTCCACTGTTGCGTATAATTAAAAAGAACAAATAAAAACATTTAAAAAAGAATGAATTGATTTTAGCAGATCAACACTTGACCATACTTCAGTATATTTTTATATTGCATTTTATTCTTTTATTCCTGCAACAGATGTCACTACAGTGTTTTTTTTTTTTTTTTTTTTTTCTTTTTGGTACCTGGGATTGAACCCAGGGGCACTTAACCACTGAGCCACATCCTAGCCCTTTTTGTATTTTATTTAGAGACAGGGTCTTGATGAGTTGCTTTGGGCCTTGCTAAATTGCTGAGGCTAGCTTTGAATTCACCATCCTGTCCTACTTCAGCCATCCAAGCTGTTGGGATTACAGACATGGTCCACTGCACCCAGCTCACTAAGGTGTGTTGTATTTTTGTTTTCCTCGGCCCTGAGCAATGCCTTGAATATAGTAGATGATCCTGATCTGAGGTTTGGTTTGTTTAGTTTTTATATTTTATTATGATTGAATATCCTCATACTTCTTATTTTACCTCTTATTTTGGTGGGTGGGATAAAGGATGCCTTTTAGTTTTCAATCTTGAGATCAAATCATCCATATTAACAGAATCAACCCCAGTGATTATTGAAGTGATTGAATTCTTTATTCTTTTTTTAATGTTCCTTTTGTATTTATTCTACATGTTTTTTTGACTTTCCCTTTAGATTGACTAATAACCTCTTTGGGACTGAAATTATCTCTATTTTTTTTTTCTGATCTTTTAATTTCTGCTGAGAATAATAAGAATAACAATAAAAATTGTTTAGTTTTTTGGTGCTGGGAATTGATCCAGGGGCTTTCTACCACTGAGCTATATCCCCAGCCCTTTGATTTTATATTTTTGAGACAAGGTCTTGCTAAGTTGCCAAGGCTAGCTTTAAACTTGCAGTCCTCTTGCTTCAGCCTTCTGAGTTGCTAGGATTACAAGCATGTGTCACATGCCTGGGTCCAGCTGAGAATTTATTAAAATATATTTCTCAGGGCTGGGGTTGTGGCTCAGCGGTAGAGTGTGCACCTAGCATGGGCAACCAACTACAACTAAAAAATAAATATTAAATTAAAATATATTTCTCATTACAAAAATTTATAGGCTTAGAAAATGTAGAATTCTAGAAAGAAAATAAATGAGGATTTAAAAATTACTCATCACCCAGGACATAATAACTATTGAAAAATTTTTACCCACCTTTTTTCAGTGCATAAAACCAGTACAGAAAATTCAGGTAAGATATGCTTTCCTTCAGCTCCTTATTTATTTATGTAAAGTGACCAAGCTGTATTGATCAGTCATGAAAGTAAAAACAGTGATTTTGAATGTTGATGACTAAGCTTTAGAAATCTTTTAAAGCAACAGAAATTATATTTTAAATTAATATCTGGAATTTGTTATTCCATTATTTTATTAATCTTTAGTTATTTCATTAAGTATATGTATAGGGGCTGGGATGTGGCTCAAGCGGTAGCGCGCTCACCTGGCATGCGTGCGGCCCGGGTTCGATCCTCAGCACCACATACAAACAAAGATGTTGTGTCCGCCAAGTACTAAAAAAATAAATATTAAAAAATTCTCTCTCTCTCTACCTCTGTCTCTCTCACTCTCTCTTTAAAAAAAAAAAAAAAAAAAAAAAAAAAAGTATATGTATATTTTTGGTATCAGGGGTTGAACCCAGGTGTGTTTCACTACTGAACCACATCCCCAGCTGTTTTTATATTTATTTGGAGACAGGGTCTCACTAAGTTGCCTAGGGACTTGCTGATTTGCTGAGGCTGGCTTATGAACTCGGAATCCTCCTGCCTCAGCCTCCCAAGTTGCTGGGATTGTAGGCATACGCCACTGTACCTGGCTTATTTCATTAAATCTTTATTTGTAGCCCAGTGGTAGAGCATGTGCTTAGCATATCCAAGGCCCTGGGTTCTGTCCCCAGAACAATATAAAAAAAGCAAAATAAATAAATAAAACACTAAAAAAACCTTTTGTCTTATTTGAAGCATTTTCATGCCTTTTGATATTATATAGATGACACTTAAGAATTATTTTTAGTCTGTTTATATTTGTTTGAAGATTAGTGTCATACAATAGCAGTGTTTATTTCAGTTTTATTGTTTTAGAGGTCTTTAGAACCAGATTCTTATGAGTAATCAAATTATTTTCAAGCAATAACATAAGAGGCATTGTGCTTTTCCACCTTCCTTCTTTCCCTCTCTCCCTCTCTCCTTCCCTTCCTCCCTTCCTCCTTCCCTCCCTGGGGATTGAACTCTGGACATCTCAAAAGGTTAAATATATTCATAGCTCCTGGAGGCACTGTACTTTCTAATGTAACTTTTATTTATAACTTATATTAAACCAAATGATACCATTGTTGATATAATATACAAGACAGTAAAATAAAGAATCTGTTACTAGAACTTTAGAGGTTATGTAGCGTCAGTTGCTTTTTCCCCTTCATCCTATTTCATTTGCAAGTAAAAAATACATCTTTACTGTTTCTTAGGACATCTTAGAGATGCAGAATATATAGCATGCAGAAGCAGGATGACTTGTAGCTCCACTCCCAATATTCTTGGTTTTCTACTAGGGCCTATATTTTATAGTATTCTTCTCTAAGGATATGTTCCTTCTGATTTTTTTCTTCCAAATTTAAGTTAAAATGGTAAAGAGAAGGGTTCATCTCTAACTGGTTTATTCCATCTGCTTCAGGGGAGGGTGAGTTCTAATTATTGACTCAATTCTAAGTCTCTTTCTGAGGGAGACAAATTTAATGCCATATTTTACCAGTTACAACAGGTCTTTTTTTTTTTTTTTTAACATTTCTGAAACTGGGAAAGTCGGAAATGTCTTTTTGTTTTGTTTTTGTTTGACACCATCTTGTCATTATTCTTGGCCAGGTAGTGGTCGTGATACAGCAGTCATTCCTGTGTATTGTGAACTTACATGTATTCTGGTATCATTCTCTTGCAAACCCTTAATATTTCAATCAGTAAACTATTTGAGGATCTTTTGAAGAGTCTGTGTGAGTCTTGGTTCTTCTCCAGAAATCTTCATTTAGTGCCTGTGGTAAGATCAAGAACGTACCAGCATTATAACCTATAAAACAGGATTCATTGGCTTCCAAGAAAACCTTGGAGACACTGGTGGGATGCTCTTAAGAAAGCCACATCACCACAGCTTTTAATGGCCAGAGGACAGTTTTGTGTGGGAAAACACAGACATTATATAACTGGAAAAAATAGTTATTGGAAGAGTCAAACTTGAATAGGAAGAATTATTTAGCTTTTTATATAATAGTTATGCGATAACAGCTTGTTTTTAAGTATGTCCAAAAGAACCCGTTCAAAAAGCATAATAGAAATTCTAAATGATGGGGCTGGGATTGTGGCTCAGCAGTAGAACGCTCGCCTAGCATGGGCGGGACCCGGGTTCGATTCTCAGTCTCAGCACCATATAAAAATAAAGGCATTGTGTTGTGTCCATCTACAAAAAAGATATTCCCTCTCTCTCTCTCAAAAAAAAAAAAAGAAAAGAAAAATTCTAAATGATGAATTGTCATAGTTTAATTACCAAGTGCTTTTATCCTTAGTGGACTAAGAAATAATAGCTAATTTAAAAAGGCATTCCAGATTTGATGATGTAGTGGATTAGAATGTTTTTTTTAGAGTGGTAAGGAAATTGTTTTTAATATCTGAAGGATATTCTCTGAACCCCAAACAGTAGTATTCTCTTTACCTCTATTTTTTCCCCCCCAAAATTTAAAATTTAGCAATAATCTACTTAGGCAATGTCCATGTGCAAGCCTGATACCTGCTTCATTTATTCTTTTTATTATCTCCAAGATTAGATAATAGATCTCAGAAATTTCTTATATGCTTATTTTTTAGTACTTTATTTCTTCTGCATTCTGTGAAAAGAATGCAAATCCATTAAAAATTAAAATAGTGTGAGAAATACAGAAATTTATAAGTGTAGAAACCCCATGTATGTAGCCATCAATATGTGAAAACTCATGTGTAATTTTTAGGGAAATTGCATACCTTTCATTCTTGTTTTCTCTCAGTCATTGATGTGTTGTGGCTACTATTCCATCTTAAGAAATATTAATTGATTAGTCAATTGATTAAAGACTGTAATTTTCCATTGTAGAACTATACTACATGATTTAAGGAAGTTCCTGTTAATGGACATTTAGGCTGATTCAATTTTTCTAGCATTATTGCTTCGATCATATTTTTATGCAGGCATATTTTTATTTTATGAAATTATATCTTTATGATAAGTTCTTAAAAGTGGGATTTGGATATTTATGTATTGAAACATTTGTTATTTACTTTTCTTAAAAAATATTTTTTAGTTGTTGATGAATCTTTATTTATTTTTTTATTTATTTGTATGTGGTGCTGAGAATCGAACCCAGTGCTCATGTATGTTAGGCAAGCGCTCTCCCACTGAGTTGCAACCCCAGCCCCTGTTATTAACTTTTTTTTTTAATTTTTATTTTATTTTTTTAAAATTTTTTTATTGCTCAAAACATTACAATGATCTTGACATATCATACATTTGATTCAAATGCTGTTATTAACTTTAATATTTAAAAAATATTAAAGTTTAATATTTTTTTAAATTAATATTTAAAAAATATTAAAGTTTAATATTTTTTTCTTTTTTTAAGATAATAATGCAGTTTTGTTGAAGTGATGATAACATATAATACTGAAATGTCTTTTAAAACAACCTGATTCGTATTTTAAAATCTGATTTCTAAAAAAATAATCTCGGCTCTATCACATATTTGAAACTTTCCATTTGGTGAGAAGTTATTCACCCAAAGAAAGAAAATAGAAAAGTTAAATTAATTAGAGCAAGGAAACATGACCAAATTGATAGAAAGACAGAAAGACTGGAAATGGTGTAGGGGAGGCAAAAACTTGACTTTTGCCCTTTGGACCTGAGAATTAAATTGGCATAGATTAGCAGAAGAAAAGCATAAAATTTAATAAAAGTTTTATGTGGCAGAGGAAAGGCAAAACCTACATGCTTTTTGTATTAGGTTGAATAAAGAAAGAGACTGTTGCAGAAAAGTTGGTAAATTGTGTGGAGAGACTAAATGAAAATAAGAATTGTTTTAATAAGGTCTATTTGTACAGAATGTTCTGTTATGACTCTCTTTGAAGCATTTTTCTTTTGGTACACAGAGTAGGATTCTTTTTTTTAAATCTTTTTTCAGGAAGAGAATGGGGAAACTTTGTAAGAATCTTCTTCTTGCATTTGTTTTTTCAAGTGCTTTTACCTCAAAGTAATCCTTATATCAAAATGGGTGTATACTCTTTAAGGATGATGATAAAGGTTAAAAAAAAAAGGGGGGGGTGCACTTTGGAAGCAGACTTGAATATAAAAACTCTTTGCCTCTTATTAGCTACATGACCTGGGGAAACCTTTTTTACCTGCCCAAGTTTATATATATCCTCCTTTGAAGTAGGTATAATAAAGTATCATGGTGGTATTGTTAAAATTAATTAGTAGTTATAATTACAGCTAATATTTTTTAATCCTTACTATATGTGCCAAACATTGTATTGAATACACACACACACACACACACACACACACACACGTTTTTTTTAAAGTTGCCCCAAGCAACATGCTAATAAGTGGCAAAACCACAATTTGAATCCTTAGCGCTCTGACCCACTCAGTGGGATGATTTAAAGCACTAACTCTTCTGCATATAAAGCACTTAGCAGTAAGCATAGCAAGTTGTAGTTACTATTTATCTTTAAAAAAAGTATGTCAAGTGAATGAGAAGACAAGCCACATGTGGGGGAAAACTATTTTCAAAGCACATATCAGATAAAGGAATGTTATCCAAAATATGCAAAGACCTCAACAATAAATTGGGGCTGGGGATATGGCTCAGTGGTAAAGTGCTTGCCAGGTATGCATATGACCCTGGATTCAAATCCCCAAGCGCCCAATACAAAAAACCAATAAATTGGCCAGGTGTTGCATGTCTGTGATTCCAACGACTTGGAGGCTCCGGCAGGAGTATCCGTAAGTTTGAGGCTAGCTGGGCAACTTAGTGAGATCCTGTCTCAAAATAAAATTTTAAAAAGTAAGGGGGATGGGGCTGGGGATGTGGCTCAAGCGGTAGCGCGCTCGCCTGGCATGCATGTGGCCCAGGTTTGATCCTCAGCACCACATACAAACAAAGATGCTGTGTCCGCTGAAAACTAGAAAATAGATGTTGAAAATTCTCTCTCTCTCAAAAAAAAAAAAGAAAAAATACAGGGGATGAAGCTCAGTGGTAGAGCAATTGCGTAGCATGTGCCATGTCCTCGGTTCAGTCTCCAGCACTGAAAACCAGAACAGAACGAAAGAAAGAAAGACAACAACAAAAAACCCACCAAAACTTCAACAATTAGAAAATGAGCAGATACCTCACCAAAATTTGGACAGATACCTCACCAAAGATATAAACTTTATAAACTTGGCTAATAAAGAAAAGGTGCTCCATATCTCATATCATTAGGGAATTGGAAGTTGAAACAATAGGATACTACTACACATCTATTTGGTGAAAATCCACACTGATAATACTAAATGATGCTGATGATTTGAAGCAACAGTAATTCACATTCGTTGCTGCAAAATGATACATCCACATTGGAAGATAGTTTGGCAGTTTCTTACAAAACTAAACAAACTATAGGATCCAACACTTGCATTCTTTGGTATTTATCCAAATGAGGTAAAAACTTATGTCCACATAGTAATCTACACATGCATTTTTATAGCAACTTTATTCATATTTGCCAAAACTTGGTAACAGTCAGTATATACTTTATCTGATGAATGGATAAATAAACTGGCACAGCTGAACTGGAATATAATTGAGTACTTTAAAAAACAAACAAACAAACAAAAAAAAACCAAAAACGATTTATCAAGCCATGAAAAGACCTGGAGGAACTTTACATATTCCTAAGGGAGAGAAGCTAATATGAAAGGTCTACAGATGGTAAGATCCTAACTATGACATTCTAGAAAAGGCAAAACTAAGGAGGCAATAAAAAGATCAGGGGTTGCCAGAAGTTGGTGAGAAGAGAGAAGGGAATAGCCAGAAGATTTTTAGGGCACACTAAATAAACTTTTGTGTTATGTTATAATGGTGGATACATGCCATTTGTTTATTTGTTGAAAGTAATAGATAATGAGCAGCCCCAAGAGTGAACCCTAATGTAAACTATGGCTTGAGTGATAATGATGTGTTAATGTCGGTTTATCAGTTGTAGCAAATTTATCACCCTGGTGCAGACTTGGTAGTGGGGAAGGTTTTGTGTGTGAGGGAGGAAGTGGGGGGTGTAAAGGAATTCTGTTTTCTGCTAAGTTTGCTGTGAACCTGAAACTTCTCTAAAATAAATTTTAAAAAGTATTCATTTGAAGTGTGACACTTCTGGTACTTTCATTTTTAGGCACAGAATAAAGAGACCAATGTTTTAGCAGCTGCAAAGGTGATTGACACTAAATCTGAAGAAGAACTTGAAGATTATATGGTTGAGATTGATATATTAGCATCTTGTGATCACCCAAACATAGTCAAGCTTCTAGATGCTTTCTATTATGAAAACAATCTTTGGGTAAGTATTTCTTACTGATCTATGGAATGGCTTAAATGAGATAATTGTCCTAAAGAGAGAGTGAAACCTATTTTATGTATTACCTCTTCTATATTTTACTTATATTACTTGAATGAGAATTGATCTGTGGATGACCGAGTCATTAATAACACAATTACCCACAGCTTCAACAGATGTTCAGATTTAAGTTTCCAGTTATACCAGTTTCATCCTAATTGTTTGACATTGGATCCAGGTAGAAAAACTTGGTTAAGAATATTGAATTTCCCAAAGTATGAAATTAGATGTCCTTATTGTAGTTTAAGTATTTATTTTAAATTTGTTAAATTTTCTTTGTTTTCCTAGAAGTTGCTTATAAATTTTTATCCTAAAAATTTTTGTAAATCATGTATAAAGTATAAAATGCTTATTGTAAATGTTAAATATCTTAATATATTACCAGGCTCAATTTCAGTGCATTATATAGTGGCTAAGGTTGTAGATATAAATTTTGTTCACTTTTAAGAAAATAGGCACAGATACAAAAGTAAAATGTTAATATTCATTATGATAACTAGTCAGTTACTTGTTCTGTTCTAGCATAGTTTAATCAAGAGAGATTTTAAAATGGAGTTTTAGCTTTTTTCCTTGAAGAAAGAAGCAAAGTGTTAGGGGAGAAGAGTAAGCAACATAAAGAATTATTGACTGGAAATCTAAATTTTTTAAAAAATATTTTTTTAGCGGTAGATGGATACACAATATTTTTGTTCATTAATTTATTTTTTATGTGGTGCTGAGGATTGAACCAGTGCCTCACACATGCTAGGCAAGCATTCTACAACTGAGCTGCAGCCCCAGCACCCTCAAATAGCTTTTTACACACACACACATTTATTTATTTGGAACTGTAAATTGTACCCAGGAGTGCTTAAACACTGAGCTACATCCTAGCCCTTGCCCCTCTCCTTTTTTTTTTTAAATTTTGAGATAGAGTCTCACTAAGTTACTTAGTGCCTCACTAAGTTGCTAAGGCTGGCTTTGAACTTGTGATCCAGGGGCTGGGGTTATGGCTCAGTAGTAGAGCACTTGCATAGCACATGAACTTGTGATCCTTCTGTCTCAGCCTTGGGAGTCTCTGGGTTTACAGGCATGTGCCACCACTTCTTGCAGAAGGCTTATACTTTTGATCCTAGTCTTATCAGTTTGAAGCTTGTATAAATCACTTAACCTTTGTAAATCTGTTTACTCATCTAGAGGATGAATAATGATATACCTTCTAAATTATTTTTTACAGAATATAATGACATTGAAAATATATAATTGGCAAACACCTGAAAAAATTAAGTATTGTAGAGAGAGAAAAAAGCAGGGACTTTTGCTGTGTGTGTGTGTATACACATATACATTCTATCTATCTATCTATCTATCTATCTATCTATCTATTCTACTTTTTTAGGCTGAAAGAAATCTGTATGTTTATTTTTATGATTTAGTCTTAATATATTTAAAAAATGAAGATAATTGATTACATAATTCCACAATAGTTATCTTAAAATGGGAGTAATAAAATCTTTCCGTGATGAAAAAAGTGAACATTTAATAGAATAAAAACTCCGTACCTGGTAATTTTAGAGAATTTTAACAACAACTCACTTCCTTTCATAATGTGATTTCTTTGTGCTTTCTTAAATGTATATTACTTAAGAATTATAACTCTTTTGACAAAGAAAATCTTCATGTTTACCATAATATTGTTTATATAACCCAGATTGTTCAGTATCTATTTCTTTATCGTTTTTGCTAAATTGAAGAAGAAATTCTGAAACTCAATGTAGTTTTAGACATGTGCTTTTTTATTTGCATGCAGATCCTCATTGAATTTTGTGCAGGTGGAGCAGTAGATGCTGTGATGCTTGGTAAATACCTTTTTATTCTTTATGTTTACCTCTTAAATTACACTTAAGAGTAAAGGATTTCAACCATTTATATATATGTATGTGTAATATAATTATTGAGTGAAGTTCAGTGAATTAAAAAATCAATTTAGTTGTATTTTTAAAAAATTTTGTTTTAGTGTAGTTGAACACAATACCTTTATTGTATTTTTATGTGGTGCTAAGGATACAACCCAGCACCTTGCACGTGCTAGGCGAGTGCTTTACCACTGGGCCACAATCCTGGCCCCTAATTGTGTTTTCATATTCTTGGATAATTGTAGTTCTAAAATGAAATGTTGTATAATATATCTGGAAAGTTATTTTGTAGATATGGAGTATGATCTTTGACAAGTTCACAGTGATGGTATATACCAAAGGGGATATAGCTCACTGCTATGTTTTCATTGTATAAAAATGCAGATTTTTAAAATTAAAAAAATTTGTTTTTACTTTCTGTAGAACTTGAGAGACCATTAACTGAGTCCCAAATACAAGTAGTTTGCAAGCAGACTTTAGAGGCATTGAACTACTTACATGATAATAAAATCATCCATAGAGATCTAAAAGCTGGCAACATTCTTTTTACCTTAGATGGAGATATTAAATTGGGTAAGTTATTCATTTAAATAAAACATTTGTATTTGTGTTCTGAGATATACACTGTGTATGTGTTTCTTAATATTATTTTATTGCTCAAATAGGTGACATATGAAGAATTACTCCTTACTAGTTTTTTTAAAATAGTTCCTTAGATAAATATGCATTAGCTTCCAGAGTTCCTATAGGTTTTTAATATAACACTTTAAAAGAAAAGTAAGAAAGGTTAGTTTAAAAAAAATTTTTTAAATTTATTTTTTAGTTGTAGATGGACACAAAACCTTTATTTATTTTTGTGTGGTGCAGAGGATCGAATCCAGGGCCTTGCATGTGCTAAGTGAGCGCTCTACCGCTGAGCCACAATACCAGCCCTAAAAAAATTTTTTTTTTTTTTAGTTGTAGATGGACACAAAACCATTATTTTTATTTATTTATTTTTATGTGCTACTGAGGATTAAACCCAGTGCCTCACACATGCTGGGCAAGTTCTCTACCACTGAGTTACAACCCCAGCCCATAAGTATAGTTTTTTTTTTTTTTTTATTTTCAAAAGGACAAACTTTTAAAAGATAGGTTTTTTTCCCTTCAATTTTTGTGAATAGGTTTAATACATGTTAATATTTTACATTTAGAATAAATATAGTATAGTACGACTAACTCAATTTTATCTTTATTTCCAAAACTTAAATCTAGCAGGTTTCTTTTTTTCATGTTTAGTTTTATACTCTATGTTATTAATATAGTACCCTAGATAAACTAACAAAGTAACATTAGGTTTGAAAAGGATACCTAAAGTAAGTGTAAGTACTAGTATTTTAATTTTGTTTTTTTACACTGAAGGAATAAGTAATGAACTTTGTAAGAATTAGATGTAGATTTTAGATTGGAGATTATTTCATCCATTATTCAAATGGAAGATAGAACCCATCCCATATAAGATATGAAATTGTAAAAAAAAATATATAGTGATGGAGTCTTAATTTGCACATTTTGGAAGGATATTAAAAGGACAAAATACATGCAACTATTATAAATTTTTTTAGCTATTTTATTTTGTCATGACATCTACATATATGTAATATTATTATTTTTTTCT
The DNA here is from genome assembly GCF_021218885.2 of Marmota monax. Taxonomy (NCBI): domain Eukaryota; kingdom Metazoa; phylum Chordata; class Mammalia; order Rodentia; family Sciuridae; genus Marmota; species Marmota monax. The sequence continues at coordinate 19,769,572 of NW_026692881.1, forward strand.
TTTTTAATGTGACATAACATAGATATAGAAAACCACACAAAAAACCATCTAGCTTAGTTACTTTGTAGCTTTTTAGGCAAAAGTTTTTTGAAATTATCATCTAGGGAAAAAAAATTAAACTTTGTTAGACATCCCAGAGGTTCTTCTACTTGTCTATCTCAGTCACTGTCCCTCCTCTCTCCACGCTTCATCCTGATTTTTATAGCAGTGACTTCCTTGCATTTCTTAATGGTTCAGTCACCCATTATTCATCTCTATAAAAATTTTAACTTGCCCATATATACATTTTTCTTTTTAAGTCTCCTTTAATTTGCAGAATCCCCTATATCTCTTTCTTTTAAAAAATTATATATATTTCTTAGTTGTAGGTGGACACAATACCTTTATTTAATTTATTTATATGTGGTGCTGAGGATCAAACCCAGGGCCTCACACTTGCTAGTCGAGTGCTGTACCGCTGAGCCACAATCCCAGCCCCCTATATCTCTTTCTTAACATGATAGTGTGCATTCTTATGGAGTCAATAATGTCTCTATCCAGGGAACAATAATTAGTATATTTGGGGCAAAGAATATTAGATATTATAGTGGTTTGTGATTCCCTCAAAGATCCAGAATACATGAACATACATACAGTGTATGTGTGGTATTAAATTTTTATGTGGGCTGGGGAGATTAGGAAAACTTGTCTTAAAAGAGTCCTTCAGTGAAATAATAATGAAAGCAAGGTGGAAAACATTGCCCAAAGGACCTGGGCTGTTTGACCTATATCATTTCCCTCCAACTGCTTTTTGCTGATTGCATTTTAATGATGATTTCAATAATTTCCTTTTTATATTTCCTTCAAATTGGTAACTGAATCCAAAATCTTGATGAGTCTCAAGTCTGATCCTTTGGTAAAACAAACAGGTGGTTTTGCATTATTTCATCAAGAGACATGCAATGTTTCCCTTTGTTCTTTTCTGATGTTAGCAGCTATTGGTGTTTAGATGCTTCATACCTAGATTTCTTCTTTGATTTGGGTGGCAAAATGAATTGTCAATCTTTTTTAATAAGATGATACTTTTCTTTAACTATTTGACTATTTAGAACTATAGTTCATATTAAAAGATAGGAAAATGCTTTATTCTTTTTATTTATTTAGTTTTCAAAACAATGAATTGGTTCTTTAGTGGTTATCTGAGCTCTGAGATGAAGAGATGGAGTTGATAACTGATAAAGCTACAATGTTGCTATTTTTATAATTTAAATCAGAAAACACAAAGTTTCCAATTCTTTTCTGATACAGTTACAAGAATGTTTGCAAATCATAATGCTGTCATAAAGATTCCTTTGGTAGAATTTCTGTTTTTTTACACCATAGGAAAAAATGTTGATTTAGTTGATGTTTGCTTTGAAGTGGATAAACTCTTCTATTTGGAAGTTACTATTTTTTGTTTTCAATTTTGAAGAATTTAACATCTGAAGATGTGAAGATGGTGGTATTAGTGTGTTGAGGATGTAAACTTTGGCAGTGCTTTTGAAAAGTGGTACTATATAGTCAAGATTAGAATGGTAGAGAAATTATTTCTATTTTATTTACCCTTTAATAAGAGTGTCCTTATTCACTCTTGTAATATTCCCCTTCTCTGCCCCATTGAATACAATTAACTGTGCTTAAAAGCTATCATTAATGCTAATGTATGCTTATTTATTTTAAGCGGATTTTGGAGTATCAGCTAAAAACACAAGGACAATTCAAAGAAGGGATTCTTTTATTGGCACTCCATATTGGTAGGTATTTTTATGAATTTACAGTATTAGTCATGTCAGTAGTTATAATTCAATAATAATAACAAATAATAATTATTATATTGTCTGTATGGTTTGAAATACCAGTTCTTTTTTTTTTTTAATAACAGTTCTTAAATTAAACATCGTAACAACTTTCAAATTCTCTGTCTTCGTAGGATGGCTCCTGAAGTAGTCATGTGTGAGACGTCGAAGGACAGACCCTATGACTATAAAGCTGATGTTTGGTCCCTGGGTATCACTTTAATAGAAATGGCTGAGATAGAACCACCTCATCATGAGTTAAATCCAATGCGAGTGCTGCTAAAAATAGCAAAATCTGAACCTCCTACATTAGCACAGCCATCACGATGGTAAATTATTCTAAAGAAAGATTTTCAGGAAGCAAAACTTAACGTTTTATTTTTTCTAATTTTCCAAGGGCATTTAAGTTTGGTTATGTGGTACAAAAACTACATGAATCAGAAAATTGATTTTGGTTATATTTTCAAGACTTAATGACAATACAAAAAAAAATTATATCAGCCAGGCATGGTGGCATATGCCTGTAATCTCAGTGTCTCTAAAGGCTGAGGCAGGAAGATCACAAGTTCAAAGCCAGCCCTAGCTACTTAGCAAGACCATGAGCAACTTAGTGAGACCCTGTCTGAAAATAAAAAAAGGGTTGAGAATGTGGCTCAGCTGTTGAGTGCCCTTGGTTCAATCCTTATACCAAAAAAAAAAAAAAAAAAAGGAAAAAAATATGTATGTTACTTTCTTACACCACACAGGAGAAAAACCTGAGTGAGTTCTGCATGAAAAGGTATTTTCTGTGGTGTAAGAAAGTAACGTATATATGTGGTTGATATATCCTTTTGAAATTTAGTATAATAGGATAATCTTTGTGATTTTTTGGCATACTTGTAAATATATAGCTGTATCTCAGTGATCAACTATGTATCTTCTTAATATATGTCTAATATATATTTATAGAAGAATAAGTTTTATAACATCTTATACTCATTAACTGGTTTTCTTTTTTTTTTTTAATTTTTATGTGGTTCTGAGGATCGAACCCAGTGCCTCACGCATGCCAGGCAAGCACGCTACTAATTGAGCCATATCCCCAGCCCCAGTTTTCTTTTTTTTTTTAATTTTTTTTTTTAGTTATAGATAGTCCTTTATTTTATTTATTCATTTATATGTGGTGCTGAGAATCGAACCTAGTGCCTCACACATGCCTGGCAAGTGCACTAGCACTGAGCCACAGCCTCAGCCCAACTAGGTTTCTTAATGGTGAATGAATAAGATTTCATACATAATTAAACTTAAGCATAGTTTATTAAGGAATTTTGTTTGATTTTAATAACAAGAAAGTAAAATAGAATGTCATTGTTAAAATTTTATTTTGAAGGTCTTCAAATTTTAAGGACTTTCTAAAGAAATGCTTGGAAAAGAATGTGGATGCCAGGTGGACTACATCTCAACTACTGCAGGTAAAATAGGGATAGTGTGATAATAGCAAATTGTATTGTTTTAACATCTCTTAAAAATAATGCAATTTCAAATTCACTTATTGTGGTTATTTTTTTTCCCACTTGAGTTTCTCTGTGGAAAGATGAAATACATGGTATAGTAGTCAACATTTGCTTTTTACCAACATGTGCTGCCATTACTAAGAGAAATTAAGCCATTTTTTCTTATAAGCCATTTCTCTTGTGGGTTTTTTGTTTTGTTTTGTTTTGTTTGTGGTTCTGGGGATTGAACCCAGCACATTGTGCATGCAAGGCAAGCAATCTACCAACTGAGTTCTATCTCCAGCCCTTTCTTGTGTTTTTTTGATTCAGTTTAATTACATTCTTTTCTTTTTGTTAGTTATTTCCATTATATTTCTCTAATTACTAGAAAGCAAGCTCCTTATGGACAGGGACCACGAACTAATTAATTTTTAATTTTTTTTTATTATTGTGTTCAGTAGTAAATATTGTTGGCTTTTAAAAAATGATTTTAAAGTGATCAGATAATTTAATTTTGGTTAGTGGGATCTCCTTGTAATATTTGAAATAAAAGCTTATCAAATAATTAATATTATAGATAAATAAACAGAATGACAAATCTGTTAGAATGATTTGTGTAACTCCTACATTGTACTAGTCCTGACCTATTTATTTGAGGGTTGGGAGGAAAGCAGGAAAAAATTGCCTTGCTGTGTGCAACAAGCATATCCCTAGTATACACTTTCTAATATTATTTTACTACTTTGAAAGTTTTAGTCTGTGACAGACACTGTTAAGTGTTGAGTATACAGAGATGAATGTTTTCTTTTAAGAATATTAAAACCATCTCAGAAACAAAATAGGTGATTATAGATACTTTAGATAGAACTGTAAAGCTTTTTGTAATTTCATTGTTGAGGTTTTTTTAAACCCTGGACCTTGTGCATGCTAGGCAAGTGCTCTGTTGTTGTGCTACATCTCCAGTCCTTTTTATTTTGAGACAGGGTCTTGCTAAGTTGTTCAGGCTGGCCTTGACATTGTGATTCTCTTGTCTCAGCCTTCTGAAGCTGGGATTACAGGCATGTGCCACCATACCCAGCTTTATTGAGGATTTAATAGCTTAATAGCTATTACTTTTTTAAGAAGTGACTTGTACTGACTTGAAACTAGCTTTACATTTTAATTTAAAACTTTTAATGATAAATTTTTAAATATACAGAAACAATATGTTTCTAGGACCCATATATAACAGATCTTTTCATTTTTGATAAAAATTACTTCAAATCTTTTTTTTTTTTTTTTTTTGGTACCAGGAATTGAACCCAGGGGGACTTAACCATTGAGCCATATCCCCAGCCCCTTTTATTTTTTATTTTGAGACAGTGTCTTGCTACATTGCTGAGGCTGACTTTGAACTTAGGATCCTACTGCCTCAGCCTCCTGAGCTGCTAGGATTATAGGAGAGTGCCTGGCCTACTTCAGTTTGTTTTAAAAAAAAAAAACCCCAAAAAATCCAGTTGTGGATTTTTTGACCAAAAGCTCTCTCTCTCTCTCTCTTTTTTTTTTTTTTTTTTTTGGTTAACCTCCTCCCCTCCTTACTTTACTAAATGTAATATTCTGCAAAGTTGTTTATGTTTTTCCTACTCATATTTTTACCCTGTTAGTATGTGTGCTTTATGTTTGAAACTTCCTTTACAGGCAGGTATTTCAGTTGTTACTGAATATGCTCTTTTTAATGCTCAACAGCATCCCTTTGTTACTGTTGATTCCAATAAACCAATCCGAGAATTGATAGCAGAAGCAAAGGCTGAAGTAACAGAAGAAGTTGAAGATGGCAAAGAGGAAGATGATGATGAGGAAACAGAAAATTCTCTGGTCAGTATTTAGAAAGGAAATTTTATTTAGTTTTTAGAGTTGTGCTTTGAGGTGGGGGATTGTACCTACATCTAAGGAATAAAACTGATGGCTGGGAGTATAAAATCTTTAATTTTAAAAGTGAAGTTAATAACGATTGCTTCTTACTACTTATTTTTCTCATATTTATTGTTGAAGAACTGTTAATTCCTTAAATTATAACTTCAATAACTTCTATTGAATATAGATATTAAACCATTGTAAACATTGTTTTGATCACCATCTTGAATCCTGTTTTAACATTAAAAATGTATAAAATCTTTTTTAGCCAATACCTGCAAGTAAGCGTGCTTCCTCTGACCTTAGTATTGCCAGTTCGGAAGAAGATAAACTTTCACAAAATGCTTGTATTTTGGAGTCTGTCTCAGAAAAAACAGAACGCAATTCTTCTGGGGATAATTTTAGCAGCAAAGTTCTTAATGAAAAACTCACCACTGATGAAGCTGAAAAGGCTGTGGAGGGTATTAACGAAGATACAAATGATGCTCATTTAGAAGCTGTGTCTGAATACCATGATAGACCAACAGTAATCCAGGACAGTGAGAGAGACAAGAGACTCAAGTTGGAAAATCTGCCTGACATAGAAGATCAGGCAGCTGTGGGCATTAATTCAGTCAATGAAGGAGAAGAGAATAATGTAACAGTAATTTTAGAAACAAATAACAAACATAATTGGAAACAGGAGGGAGAAAAGGATCAGGATAAACAACAGATACTTGAAAATAAATTTATAAAATCTGAAGAAATGAAAGATTCTACTATTCAGACAGTTGATTTAGTTTCTCAAGAGACTGGGGAAAAAGAGGCAGATATTCTGGTAGTTGACAATGAAGTTGGGCTTACAAAGGAGGACACCCCAGAGAAATTGGAAAAAGATGACAGAACTCAAAATGATATGATCAATGATAGTAGCAACGTGGTAGATAGTAGCAAGGTGATAGATAGTAGCAAAGTGACAAATGAGGCAACAAATGTTGCTGAGAAGGCAGTTGAAAACAATATTGAGGTTGTTCAGACTAATGATGGGAAAGAAGTGGTTGAAGTAGCCCAGAAAGTAATAGATAAGCCCATGGAAGGTCCTGAGGTTTGTGGTACTAAGGAGGTTCCTCCTACTAAAGAAATAGTTGAGACTAAAGATGTAGATGAAAGATCTGTAGAAGTTAAAAGTGAAGAACAACTAGTCAACAGTTCAGAGAACATATTGGAGACCAATGAAGAACCAGAGACAAATGAAGTTGAGGAAGTTAGTGAGTTAAGTGGCACTGAAGAAATAGAGGTCAGAAGTGCAGTGATTGATACTGAACAAAAGGCTGTAGGAAGTGAAACTCAGGATGCTCAGGAAGCCACTGCTCAGATAGAGACAGAGAAGAAAGAAATTCCACGTGAAGTGCCAATTGAAATAGAACCTCAAGTTCCTGCAACTTCAAAGCCCAGTGAACCTCAGCCTGTTTCAATACCCAGTATTAATATCAACTCTGAAGATGCAGAAAATAAAGGAGAAATAGGTGCTTTATCAAAAACTGAAACCATACTGCTACCAGAATCTGAGAATCAGAAGGAAAATGATACTGATTCAGGCACTGGTTCCACTGCTGATAATAGCAGCATTGACTTGAATTTATCCATCTCTAGCTTCCTAAGTAAAACTAAAGACAGTGGGTCAATATCTTTACAAGTAAGTACATGTGGGTCCTTGGTTGGGTTTTTTTGTTTGTTTTTGTTTTTGTCATTTTGGCAATTTTAGAGTTCATTGATGTCTTGAAAATAAAGCAGCATTAAATCAGAGTAATAATACTAACCTTCTGAGTTCTTTCTTGGTCATTAAGGCAATCAATTAAAAAGAACCAGGAAGAGAGATTTTGATTATATTCTTTTAGTCTTTTGGTAGGACCTACCTATTTTTGTACACCTAATGTAGATAATTACAGTATATGGTTGCTTAGTTTGATTTACAGTCTTTTATTGTACATATCTAGGTGCGATTTGAGGAATGATGACTAATATATGAAAGAACTGAGAAATTGAAAGAATGATCTATTTTTAAGCACATTTAGGAGGTAAACAATCCTCCACTTACCATTGGCTTATACAGGTGGGAAAACAAATAAAACCAAAAACTAAAACCTAGAACATTTGGAGCTTTTAGAGCATAATTCTCAAGTCTTTGGTGTGCTTAGGAATTATGAGGGGAGCTATGTAGAAATCTGGGAAGGGTCCTGATAATCAGTATCTGTAACAAAGGATCCTGTGGGGTTCCAATAGGTTGAGCTATGAATTACCCTTCGGAAAATACTTCTTAGAGATTTTGGGTTAATAAATAAAAGGAGATTGACAAGCATAAGCAACGTAGGAAAACTGACCATAGGGACAGACCTCCACAGAACGACTGATTGTCCTACTTGTCCACTCCAAAGTGTTACTTGGCCTGGATTTTCTTCTTTTTCTTTTCTCTTCAGTTTGTTTTGTTTTGCCAACTGAAATTCCACCAATCCAAAATTCATTCACTGACCTAGTAGCCTCTTTTAAAAATGCAAATTCTTCTATGAGAATTATGGAGATAGTAATTGTGGATACTTTAGGAGAAACTGAAGAAATGTGAAAGTTGGAGATTAAGGGAGGCAGATTAGTTTTTTGGAGCATGCCAGTGTTCAATTTTAGAGGGAGTCTGGGGAGGCTACTGTAGTCCAGTAGTAGCTTCCCAGGGCTAGGGAGAGGAGCATGAAGATTGTGGGTCCTGGAGGATGAAAGAGTAAGAGAATTTTCAGAAAGGTAATCAAAAGGTGCCAGAGGCAAACCGTAAAATGCTAATGCATTTTGAGTTTAGTGTTTTTACTTTTGCTCTTTCTGCTATAACCTCCTTCTCCATATTGAAACCAAGTATGTTCTTTACACATTTGGGTTTATCAAAATGTGTTTGTAGGAGTTTTAGATTTCTGTTATTTCTGTACACATTTAAAAGATTTTGGGTGCCCGTTGAGCAATTAACAGAATTTTTAAAAAGGTCTTGATAAAGAGTTTTTAGGTAGTAGCTAGTAGGCAGGTCAGGTGCTTTGGGGTATAGTAGAGGCACTGTCTTTCTAGTAATTATAAAATCACACATCCAACCCTGGCCCTAGTGGAGGAGTGCTTTTGGCATTATTGCTGTTGGTTAAATAGATTTTGATTCCCTGTCCTGACAGTGTTTAAACTTACCAGAGAACCTTTTCAAAAAAAATTGCCAGCTGCCCTCAGATTTATAGATTTAGATATTTTAAGGGATAAGTCCCAGGAATTCATTTTGAAGTGTTTTGTCAGTAAAAAGGCAGAGGTATCTGAGAAATCACAAAAATGAAAAGATGAAGAAAAAGTGGTTGATATGTAAGTTATACTAATTATCCATTTATGTAAAACATTTACTTGTTCCTAATTATGTAGTGTCAGAGAAGTTATGTATGTATGTAATCAAAATGCCCAATTTTACTTTTTAAAAAAATTGAATTTATCCATAAAGGAGGTGGAGTTCGGAGGTCAAAGTTTAAGGGTTAGTGGCTAGTCTCCCTGCTTTATATTCTTATTTCACATGTATAATTGTCAGGGCTGTGCATCTGTTTTTATTTTTAACTTTTTTTTAATATTTATTTTTTTTTATTTTTTTTTTTTTTAATAATTTTTATTGTTTAATTTTCGGTGGACACAACATCTTTGTGTGTATGTGGTGCTGAGGATCGAACCCGGGCCGCACACATGCCAGGCGAGCGCGCTACCGCTTGAGCCACATCCCTAGCCCCTTAATATTTATTTTTTAGTTTTAGGTGGACACAATATCTTTACTCTATTTTTTTTTAATATCGTGTTGAGGATCGAACCCAGCATTCCGTGCATGCCAGGCGAGTGTGCCACCGCTTGAGCCACATCCCCAGCCCTATTTTTATTTTTGAAGAAAAAAATGTTTCATTTCTTCAGTATTCCTTACATAAAACCTAACTAAAGTAAAAATCTCACTCAGGAAACAAGAAGACAAAAGAAAACATTGAAGAAAACACGCAAATTTATTGTCGATGGTGTAGAAGTGAGTGTAACAACATCGAAGATAGTTACAGACAGTGACTCCAAAACTGAGGAATTGAGGTTTCTCAGGTGAGTAGACAACATATTCTTTTTCATTTAAAAATTGGGTCTTAAAAAATGTTATTTCATAGGTGTAATTTTTTTCTGTCTTCCTCTCTGTTGTTAATTATTATTTTTTGTCACAGACGTCAGGAACTTCGAGAGTTAAGATTTCTTCAGAAAGAAGAGCAAAGAGCCCAGCAACAGCTCAATAGCAAGCTGCAGCAACAACGAGAACAAATATTCCGGCGCTTTGAGCAAGAAATGATGGTAAAGTCTTAGATTTTTGTGCCATTTTGTTAATGAAATTTAATGCTTTTAATAAAACCCACCAGCAGGTTTCAGAATTTGTTCTCTGATTATTAGATGTTCTTGGTCTTGTATGTATTTTTGGCCTTCATTGCTTTGGTGTTCTGGATGCCTGTTTTAAAAAAATTATTATTTTTTTTTTAAAGAATCCCAATCTTTTTACTGATTTATCGTGTGATGATTTTTTTCCCAGATAAAATCTGTCATGAAAACTTAGAATCATGAAACCAATAGATGGTTTATGAAGTTCTTAGATGTATCTACTGCCAGATAATTTTTCAGTGTTTCAATTCAACCTTTCAGTGTAGAATCCAAAATTTTAACCCTTCTAGAGCAGTTTCTTCAAAGCTGGCAGAGTGTTAGAACCTATGGGGACCCTTTTCAAACTTTACTTGTTTCACTGGCTCCCATAGTTAAGCTTCCATTTCCTTATTATTGCAGCTAAAGAAAACATTGCTGAATAGTCAAGGGTAATTGTTTTTTATTTGTATCCAGAATTGGAAAAGAAATTATTATTATTTTTTAATATTTATTTTTTTTAGTTGTAGTTAAACACAATATCTTTATTTTATTTTTTTTTAAATGTGGTGCTGAGGATGGAACCCAGGGCCTCACATGTGCTAAGCAAGTGCTCTACCGCTGAGCCACAGTCCCAACCCCAGAAAAGGAATTATTAATGTGATACAAAATTTTGATAACTTTATATTGAATGTATGGCTTAAGGTAGGTTAGAAAAAATCATTCGAAATAGTATTCAAGTTTTAAATATAGTCCTTTTTCTGTGTTGTAATTTTAAGTGGTAAGGATTGTTTAGTGTGAAGTGTGGCATTGTTGATTACTTGTATTAGATTGTTAATACAAATTCCTAAGAAAATAATGAAGTTTTTTTTCCTCATTGAAAACTGGTTATATTCTCTTTTCCAAAATGTTTTGTTTTCAAGTTTCTTTGAAAAAGAAAATGTCCTTTACAAATATTTTAACCATACCTATTATTCAAAATTGCATTATTATTCAAATATTACATGAGTCTTTTGTTGAAAGAGTAGATATATAATTCAAATTTTGTTTCAATAGAATAGAATGTTAAGAGTCATAATGAAGAAAAGTAAATCTAAAAATGACAAATGATGTTATTAAAATGACTTCAAATGAACCCTTTGATTAACAAAAACACAAATTTATTGAATGAATACTGATATTATTCTAGTTTACTTGAGTAAATTCAAAGCAACTGGGTATTCTTCTGGGTTCTCTAAAAAATTTAAAAACTGTGCTACCTCTATAGTAGAAGTAAAAATATTTAACATGTTATAAATGTTATTCATTTTTTTGAAAAAATTTGTAAACTGTTTTAGTTCATTTGATTTGTTCATCATGGCAAAAGTTATATCATATTACTAAATTTAAATACTAGTTATGTGCTCTTAGTAAACATATTCACTGTACTTACTAATGAGTTAATATGGGTGATAGAATTAAATGATCTTACATTACAGTACATTGTTTTACAGGGTAAAAAGCGACAATATGACCAGGAAATTGAGAATCTAGAAAAGCAGCAGAAACAGACTATTGAACGACTAGAACAAGAACACACAAATCGCCTACGAGATGAAGCCAAACGCATTAAAGGAGAACAAGAAAAAGAGCTATCCAAATTTCAGAATATGCTGAAGAACCGAAAGAAGGAGGTAAGTGTAACTACTGTTTTTCATTTTTAAATCTATTTTTAAAGTGTAAATTTAATGCTGTCTGAGGAATTAGGAGTAATAAATGAGAGTCAAATAGTGCTGTCTTTCTTTAGGCCTGTCTTTGCAACAGTGATGCGGGATGGTAGCAGTAAAGTTAGATGTAATCCCTATTTTACTGCCAAGAAAACTAGAGTTAAAGAGGTTTCAGTGGCCTAATCAGGTTCACAGACTGACACTAAATGTCTGGCTAAACCTTGAACTGAATGTTTAAATAAAATCTAGTCCTTGTTCTAATCTACCATTCCTCTTTTATTAATGCAACACTTAAGACCTTACTTACATAGGACTTTTTTTCGAAGAAAACTTATTTTGTTGTTATTTTCCCTGAAACAACTATAATTCATTTTATTATTTATTAATTATTTGCATGTCATCTTTAATTCATACTTTTAGCACAGTTTTTCTTGATTAGCTTTATTGATTTTCTTAGACATTGTCCCAAACAATTGAATAACTTGAAATTTAAAAAATAATATCTAAGTTTATCAAATTGCAACGTAGTTTGAAAAATCAAAACTGCAAAATATATGTAAAGTCATTTGACTAGAATGAGTTTTTCCATCTTTCCTGAAATCTTTCCATATTGTTGTAGAATTTATTTGTAGTATTATTTATTATAAAAGAGTGTCATCAGTTTGTAAGAAGGATTTCCATATATTGTTGTGTCTGTGTGTCCTCAAATTAAAACCACAAGACCTTTGTGTCCTAAGTAATTTTCAGAGATAATTTTATGATTAATTCTGCATCTTCAGTAGGAGGAGGAGTTAACCTTTTCATGATTTAAAAGACCCCAGGGAAATAATTATAATGAATTCTATTAGGACCAGGAAAAAAAAAAAAATCTCAACTAGTGAATGCTTTTTCTCTTTTTTTTATACTTCTTAAATACTCAGATTTATCAACTTTAATATTTAAATTATGAAGAAATTCAAACAATGCTTCTAAATCTTAAGGATGTGCTTAAAATGGGATAGAATTGAAGATTCATAAATATAGTGTGTGTATGATTTCTTTAGGTAAAGATGAATAAAATGGTTTGTAGATGAAGCTACCACTTCTAAAAATTAATTTTATTACTGTTTATTATATGTTTTATATAGAACTGCTGTATATTCCATGATGAGGGTATTTGCAATTTTTCTTGAAACCATGGGTAGTTTGATTAAGAGGCTATTCTTTGTATCAGATTAAAAATATTTTATGGGTAAATATATAACTTAATCCTAAATAAATAAGCCTTTAGTTATTGTTTTGAGGTAGAACTTTAGCTGGTGAACATATTTGAGATCATGATTGCATATTTTAAATAACTATATTATGTATTTTTCCCTTATTGCTAAACTTCTTGCATTTGGGGCGTCTCTTCCTTTTATTGGTGATTTGGTTTCATGAGGGATTACTGATGGGAAATTTTAAGTGCACTATTACATCAAAATCAGTCTCTTTCTTGGACCATCAATGGCATGTGGTGATTTGGAATCTGGTTTCTTTGGTGCTTCTACTTATAAATTTATGATTGCTTTTCATGTTAGATTACAGATCTATATTGGTAGATGGAATTCATATCTAGGATTTTGAAATGTTTTAAAGAAGGAACTCTAAAATATACTTCATTTTATAATATATTTTATATTAATAAATAGACTAATTACTATTAGTATAGTAATTATAATAGTATTACTATACTATTAATATATTAATAAGTATATTTGATATTATTAATATATGATAAACTATAATAAATCATAGTTTATTAAACTTATTTTAGAGTACTCATGTTACTGATTTTAAAGTTGACAAGCTTAATAAATTGTCAGCAAAGGAGAATGTTGTTCTAATTCCACAAAGTCATCAGTTATGTTCATTTAATCTCACCATGTATAAAAAGGTGTATTTTATTATCCATTTATTTCTCCTTTGTATACTGTAAGATTTGCTTTTTCTTTTCTTTTTTTCAGTCTCATTATGTGGATTTCATTTAGAGTTATTTCTTTGGTATTATGAAGCCAGTTATGAAAATTTGCACTTTTATAAATGGCATTAACTTTTCTTATGTCCAGTATTTCAAACAATGTCAGTAGAAAACATTTGCAATTTTATGATCTTTCAAGGTCAGTTGAGCTTATCATCTTTACTTCAGCATTAGTGTTCTGAGTAATTCTTCACTGATTGTCTTTGGGTCTTTTTAAGAGAGAAAATGATATATAGGGATAATTAAGCAACTAATTAACCTTTGTATGGTACAGTGTACCTTTCTGCACTGAGATCAAGCATGTTCTATCCTTTTATTCTTTTTCACCAAACTAACACTTATGCTAATGCATGTTGAAAGAAACTTTCTAACAACTTGAATATTTGACCTATAGCTTATCTGCTCACATAAATGCTTGCTGTGGAGAAAGCATTATATCTCCACCTCCTGCATGCTTATACACTGTAGGTTATAAATGAAGTGGAGAAAGCACCCAAAGAGCTGAGAAAAGAGCTCATGAAACGCAGGAAAGAGGAGCTTGCACAAAGCCAGCATGCTCAGGTAACAGCAGCAGCTTAATGCTACTAAAAACAGAAAGCAGCATTTTCTCAGTTCAGTAAACTGTGATTGAAAGGGAAGACTTCAACTGTAATCATTAAGTCGCACTTCTCCGCATCCATAGATTCCCAGCTTCTTTTCATAGTGCTAAGTTCACACTATTGGTGACATTTAAATTGCTGATATGATCAAGTGGAATGTTTAGAAAGTTGACTTAAGATGAAAGAAACAAATATATGCAAAATCCACTGTTATCCAAATTTTAATTATGATGGAATCTTAAATTTTATGTAGTAATGCCTATGTTTGATAGCAGACTTTTAGAACAGAAAAATAGAGGGTGAGTATATAAGCATTGTGCTTAGGAAAAGATTGCCATTATTTATGGAAATAAAAGGCCATTATTTCTATAAAGCTCAAAGTTAGAAGAAAAATGGAAATTGGTAATGTTAAATGGTAGATCAAACATTTATTACTTCTAAGCTTGACCACATAAACAATTTTAAATTCAGATTTTAAATGTTAAGTATATTGTTTATCTCTTTGATTCAAAATCGAGAAATTAAATAGACAATTTTTACCTATATGGAGTTAAATAAACTTGATTCTAGGTTATGATAAGGCTTTATCTTAACATGTGGACATTATTTACAAAACTAGATATATTAGTTTTAGTTTTTTTTTCTATTTTGTAATATGGGGATTGAACCCATGCAAAGTAAGCATTTCACTCTTGAGCCACATCTCCAGCCCAATAAATTAGTATTTTTAACAGAATTTTCCACTGCATGTAGCTTTACAAAGTTCTTATACTAAGAATCTTTAAATTCATATTAAGCCTGAAGGGAAAGAGAAATAAATTCAATTTTAAGTTTGCATATGTCAGTTAAACAAAGAAGAGATATGGATTCATATTAATTGTTACTTTGACTTATCCATTTAATATGGTTTTATGTGATTCAAAAAGTGACTCACAAATTTTTAGATTTTATAGACCCCATAAAAAGAAACAGAATCAACAAAAACTAGTGGAGGCAGTGACATGGATTTCCATTAATGTTTTTTGTGCCGAGTAAAGATATTTTAAATTTGCCATTTACTTGTTGCTATCATTTCAGAGGAGAGAATATTATAATGTTAAGAAAAATAAGGAAAATAAAATCTTAGAATTAAGATTTTAGTACCACTAACTTACTTGAGTAGAATTAGTTTGCCCTTTGTTTTGCTTGCTATGAGGCAGTGAAAGATTTCATCTTGGCCTGGTGTAAGGATTACTAGTTTAAGGTAATGCTTAGCCATTTACTATGTGCCAAGCACTGTTCTAAATTTTAAATATTTGAATTCAATCTCAGAATAAACATTACTCCCATTTTAGAGGTAAGGTAACCAAACAGAAATGTTGAGTGACTCTCAGGATCACACATCTGATTACTGGTTGAGCCAATATTTTCATCCAGAAAAGGGGGGACTTATATGCATATTTCATATATTGAATCTCCGTACAACATACCATATTACCTCTGATTTAAGCTACTCACTCTCACTCTGTGCTTCATCTAAACTCTCATCTACTTGGTACAGTGGTTATTAGCCATTTCTTGTGACTAAAGTAAAGATGAATTCCTTGATGGCCACATACCTACTTTTGCTTAATTTGAATTTCAAACCATATAATAAATAACAATATAGCTTGCCTTATAACATAATGTAGACTATTTAAATTCTAAGTTCATTTAAATTCTAAAAGGTAATATATTAAACTGTAGAGTTGAATCTGAGAATTTAGTGTAGAATGAATTAGGTGATTCTTTGCTTTAATAAGTCTTCTTGGTGATTTTTCATTGAATTTTGTGGGCTTTTTATATTTTCCAACTAAAGCTGAAAATAATAGTAAATTCTTTCTGTAAACTTAATGAAGTGTTTAAAATCTAACAGGTTTCAAAAGTATTTATTCCTTTGACAAAGTTTCTAAAACTTGATAACTCTACAGTCTATTTTAAACTTTTTTTCTTTTTAGAATTAAGAAATATTAGCTATATTCTTGTGGAGCTAGAACATATTTAATCACCTAGTCCAGTGGTTTTCAGTCTGTTCTCCCAAGAGCTCTTCAAAAGTCAAGGAATGTTGGGTCTGTGGGTCCCTGATTCTATCTCAACTAAAGTAGCACCACTTTTTAAATCTGTTTATAAAGATTTTTTTGGATGAGTTTTTGAAAAGGGAATACTAGTGGTTTAAAAAAAACAATGGCAACACACTAGAGTCTGGAAACCACTGGTCTAGTTCAAAAACTTTATTCAAGGCATGAGAAAGAGGCCCCTCTGTCAATTGAGTTGATCTAGGCTCCGAGAAATTAACATTTGTGTAATTACTCATTCCATTTATGAAAGTCATTCAGATATATTCTCATCTGGGAGGTGCATTGTATTCTGATCCACAGGGTGTTGCTCAGGTCATGATTCAGTCTTTTCAGTTGTCCTCTTGTGCAGTCTTCAACGCCCAAATGCAGGACGTAAGTCCCGCGTGCTTGTGGGAGGATGCCTTCTCCTGTTTTACCCACTCTTTCTTTGACTCACATGTGCCTTTTCATTGTTGACTTCATTTGCTAAAATCTAGAAGACTGATAGATGATAATGTCAGTATTGGCAATAATAGCCTGACATGAACTTTATTCTTCAGAGAGTTTTCACATCTGATTATCACTGCCACTATCCTAAAATGGGATGGAATGTATCTATTATACAGATGAAGAAATTGAGTCACAGAAGACTAAATGATTGGCCTAAAGTCACATAAGAAATTAATGGAAGAGCTGGAACTAGAACACTTCTAATACAGTGTTCTTTTTTTCTATCTATTCCACCACAAATTTTAATTTGAAATCTTCATCTTTTTAAAGAAGTAAAATATCTTTGCAATAGTATTTTATAAGCTTTGCACATGTGAGAAATTGAATGCTGTGATCAGATTTTTATCTTTGTGTGAAGTGACCTTTTGATTGCATATGTTTATGGAGATGTTTTAATTATGGATATGGTCAGAAAAGCCATAGTAAAAGTAGTGATTTTAGATTTAACTCTAGTTTTCATTTGTTCAAATTCTTAATAATGAACAGTGAGTTGCTATTCTTTATAGTTGTAAATTAAGTCTGGAATTTTAGGCTGTATTCTTTCTCACAGTTTCCATAGGGAAGACTAGTTCATTTAAAATTTTAATTTTTATTTGTGGTTTGATATATACAACTGGAGTAGAGAGAATACAGCTTGATTTCAACCCTTCCTTTTCCCCCCTCTCAAAATTAGACTTTCTTTTTTAAATTACTGGCAGATGTCCAAGTCTTATCATCTTCTAAAAGAGTAAGCAAAATATTTTTTTAACGAGGGAGAAATTATGAATTACGATCACTTTTCTGATCATTACCATTTTTGAGCAAATCTGAGTTAAAATGATCAAATAGTCCGGTATATCATATTTCTTTCTTATAGTTTTCTAGAACCCAAAGTTGTAGTTTTAATGCTTATAGTAATTTAATTAATTATAAAACTCCCTAATAGAATTTAAACGTGTACTTTTAAAGGACACTCATTTTATAATTTATGTACCCATTTTAAAAAATGACTTTTGGTCTTAATAGTTTTGAGTTATTTTGTTGTCTTTTATTTGTTATTTCTAGTGATTTAAACATCTTTTTTTAAAAGGTAATTTGTGCAATATTTTTGAAATGTTTAATTTCTCTTAGAAGTTCTTAAGAGTAATTTCTAATTGTAAATTCCATTGTGAATGTATTGTACTTGGACTTTGATGTTAGAAAATTTAATGAATGTATTATAATGTAGAATTTCATTTTTTTGAGGTGATGAAATATATTAATTTGTGTATGAAGGACATTGTCAGATAATTTTTAGCTTTAACATAAAAAATTATTTGTGTATTATACCTGACTACATCATTGTTCAGATCCTGCTTGCTTATTCAACTCCGAGGCACCTGGGTTCTTTGCTAACTCTGATTGTTAGAAACTGCATCTGTTTATTGGATTTGTAACTGCCTACCTTAATTTTTATTTGGTGATCCTTATTTTACCTTCTGGAGCACCTGAAGGTAAAAATTCTGCCTGCTTCTATGTAACTGTCTTTACCCTTTATGTTTTAGCTGCTTTAGGGTACACTTCTGTAGTACTGTTAGTCATTGTAGGGCATGGCTTCTGGACTCTTTATCTCCAGCTTTGAGTTTTCTGTGGTTTAATTTTGAACTTTTGAAAGTATGATACTAAGGGAAGGAACTGACAATCCAAGACTAGGGGTAGTTGGGACCAATAGAGTAGAAGCTCCTTGAAGGCAAAACTGTCTTTTATTAATTTTAATAGTCTATAACTTTAGTGCAATGTCCAGCGTTTACAGAATGCTGAATGAAGGTTTTCTTTGGACCTGACCTCTTTGTGTAATCTATACATATAAATGTATTATAGTAATATGTCCCAAAATTGCATAGATAAGAAATTGCACATTTACTGACTCCATTCTATACCTTTGCATTTGACTTCAAGTCTTCATATGTATATACTAGTTAAGTTAGACCATTGATTCTGTCCATAGAGGTATTTTTTCTTTTTCTTTTTTTAATTTGTTCTAATTAGTTATACATGACAGCAGAATGCATTTTGATTTATTGTACACAAATGGAGCACAACTTTTCACTTCTCTGGTTGTACACGATGTAGAGTCGCACCATATGTGCAGCCAACATGTGCCTAGGGTGATAATGTCCATCTCATTCTATCATCTTTCCTCATGCAGGCATCTTTTAAAAATCCTTTTTGCAAACCAACACTAAAAATGTTAAACAAAAGAAACCCTTTAATATATCTGCAGGTTATAAGTTTATTAAACAAGTTGCATATAGAAATTCTGTAATTGAAGTTAGAGAAACAATTTTTATTACAAATATTTATTGTAGGGGAAAAAAATCTTTTTTTTTTTTTGGTACCAGAGATTAAACTCAGAGGTACTTTACCACTGAGCCACATCCCCAGCCTGGTTTTAGTTTTTATTTTGAGACAGGGAACAGGGTCTTGATAAATTGCTTAGGGCCTCACTAAGTGGCAGAGGCCAGCTTTGAACTTGTGATCCTCCTGCTTAAGCCTCTGAGCTGCTGAGATTATAGGTATGTGCCATCATGCCTGGCTAGAAAATAAGAATCTTGAACTCTCTTTGTGGTAATTGTGTGAAAGATAAGCATGGAGATTTTGCATCTGTTTAATAAAATTAAAACTCCATATTCTAGATTTTTACCTTTGTAGCAGCATACCATTAGTTCTACCTGGTTGTATATAACCATTTTAGCCCTTTACCTTCTATGTATTAGCTGCTTCAGGGCACACTTCTTTAGTCCTATTGAATTTAAGTATTCATTGAAAAATTTTGCCTATGATAAAGTTGTATAGGTAACTGTAGATAAGCAGATAATTGTATTTTGAAGAGGCAACCCATTAGTCTTTTTTTTTCTGCTACTGTATATTTGTATTCATGCTAAAATACAAATGATGCTGAAACAGCAACACTTATGACTTAAATTACTTTGAAGAAACAGCCTGAACTGATCACTTCCAGAGACATTATTGTAAGGCAAATATTTTGAAGAACTTGCTAGACTACTATGTACACTCAGGACCAGGTTAGTAGTGATTCAGACCTTGTCAGACTGTCCAAAACCCAACAAATGGTTCCAAAATAGATTTTGGGGTTTGATCTTCTCTTAGATATACAGGAGGGGGGATTATGGTAAAGTGCTGCTTCAACCCTAAATCCACAGTTAAATTGATCAGCATATCCCTTGAGTTAATCACCAATTGCTATCATTGCCAAGCGAGGGATAGAGATCCAAATTTACTTTTTTTAAAGCATAAATTTGGCATGTCATATGTACTCAGCAAATACTTGTTGAATGAATTAGTAAACCCCAAACATGTTGGTAGAATCTTGTGATTATAAGAATTTTATTTATATATTTATATGTAACTCTCTTTTCTAATCCTAGTTTATATTTCTTTAGTCATACATTCTATTAAGTTTTGAAACTATTGTTCTTCTTTTGTAATAGGCTATAGAAAATAGAAACTGTATTTCTTTGTTGTGCAGGCTTAGTATTTTTCACTTACTCTATTTCTTAGAAAAATAAAGTTTAAAATTCTGACATTTGTTTTACTTTTCAGCTCTTTCATTGCCTTTCTTCCTAAAAGACATTTCTTATATATTTTTGTTCGTGTCATTCCATATTAGAAGGAGTTGCTCCATATTAGAGGGAATAGTCAGTTTTAGAAGCTGTAAACTTATTGTTTTCCAAAAGCTGCTAGTGTAATAGGGCATTTTAATTATGAATGTGTGTCATTCTTAATAGTGAATTTAGAATATTATGCATTCTAATTTTTTTTCAAAGTTGAATTGGATGACTAATACATGTATACTACATATGCACTATATAATTTGGGTGATTTTAAAATCTGGCTAACTTTGTAAACTTGGTTTAGAGATCTTGTTAACTGCTGGGGAAGTTAATAAGATTAACAGTGGTAGTAGAGTGCTCACCTAGGATGCTCAAGATCTTGGATTCTATTCCCAGCACCTCCGAAAGATAAAAAGAAATCTTGTTAATTACTAATATATACAGTCATATAAATAAATGGATATTTAGTTCTGTAGACACTTATTAACTGACGGTTAACTGTCTAATAGGAACAAGAATTTGTTCAGAAGCAACAACAAGAATTAGATGGCTCTTTGAAAAAGATCATCCAACAGCAGAAGGCAGAGTTGGCTAATATCGAGAGAGAGTGCCTGAATAACAAACAGCAGCTCATGAGAGGTATATGAAGTTTTACAGCAAGTGTGTATACATAAAATGGTATCTCAGAAACATTGTCGAGGTATACCTTGGAAATATTTAAATGTTTTACTTTGCTAGGGCAATAAAGGGAAAGTTAAAGAAAGCTATCTTTCTTTAGTAAATGAGAAAAAAGTCTTTTAAAATTAAGAAATACTACAAGATATAGACTTCCTTTATGAAAGTAGAAGTGACTATAAACACTTAAAACAAGGCTGGCTCAGGGCATGGTGGTACACACCTATAACCCCCAGCTGCTCCAGAACTCAGGCCAGCCTTGGCAACTTGGGGAGACCCTGTCTCAAAATTGAATTTTAAAAAAGGACTAGGTTATGTAACTGAGTGGTGAAGCACCCTCAGGTTCAATCCTCAGTACCTCAGGATAAAAAAGAGACAGCATAAAATAATTTAGGGGCTGATGCTCAGTGTGTAAAACCTCATGCTTAGCATGTGATAGGACCTGAGTTCCATTCCTAGCACCACACACACAAAAACCCAAAACAAAACAAACAAAAAAAAAATGGAAAAAATGTTTTTCTGTACAGATAATGCTACAAATATATCTCAATAATTTTGAGTATTTATTATGCCTTGTAATTGTTGG
Source organism: Marmota monax (assembly GCF_021218885.2). Taxonomy (NCBI): domain Eukaryota; kingdom Metazoa; phylum Chordata; class Mammalia; order Rodentia; family Sciuridae; genus Marmota; species Marmota monax. The sequence goes on from NW_026692881.1 coordinate 19,790,907, forward strand.
TACAGTCAGTAGTTATGTAATAGGATGGAATTTTAAGAACTTATTTTCCCTAACAAGTTACCTTAGATTTTCTTTTCTTTCTTTTTAGAGAAATTTTGGTTCTTATTCATTCATTCATTCATTTTATTTATTTATTTAAATATTTATTTTTTAGTTGTAGTTGGACACAATACCTTTATTTTATTTGTATGTGGTGCTAAGGATTGAACCCAAGGCCCCACACATGCTAGGCAAGCTCTCTACTGCTGAGCCAAAACCCCAGCCCCAAGAATTTGGTTTTTTATAGTGGAATATTCTCAGTTTATAGGATATTAAAACAGAATTAAGAATGATAATGGATATTCACATTGATAATATTTTATTTATAGCTCATAGTATCCATTTGTGTATATAAGTTAGTATATAGATAAAACTTTTATGTAAATATTAAAATGAAGATCAAAGTATATTAGTAAAAAGAGCAAAGTGACTTTTTGAAAATTATTTTCTTCTAGCTCGAGAAGCTGCAATTTGGGAGCTTGAAGAACGGCACTTACAAGAAAAACACCAGCTGCTGAAACAGCAACTTAAAGATCAGTATTTCATGCAAAGACATCAGCTACTAAAGCGCCATGAAAAGGTTAATGAAAGGAAAATTCCTTAATTTTTTTTTTTTAAATTTTTTGGTTCTTTTTTAAAGTTTATGAAGCTATTTCATTTTGAAGCTTCTATTTCTTAAAGAATGCATTTCTATTTCTTTTTCTCTTATTCTGATTTATTTAATGAAGTTTGAAGTAATTATATCTTGGTCATTATTATAAATACAAGGATGATAATTAATTACAATGTCTAATGACCTCTATGTTGTAATCTACATTTTGTATCTCAGAAGTAGATATTTTGGTTCCTGTTGTGGTTCAAGTAAAAAATGTAGGTTCCCTGTACTTAGTAAAAGAATTTCAGTATAAGACTCTCTTACCACTAATAACTTTACTTTTCTTACAAGTTATTTTTTGCCCAATATCTTGCTGGTCACAGTACAATAAGGGAGATAGTAAAGGGAGATATGGGAAAAACAAGTGAAATCTTTGAACATATGTGTGGGAACTATGTATTAAATAATATTTACTTTACTGGATTCTGTTTAAAACATTTTTAGGAAACAGAACAAATGCAGCGTTACAATCAACGACTTATTGAGGAATTGAAAAACAGACAGACTCAAGAAAGAGCGAGGCTGCCCAAGATTCAGCGTAGTGAAGCCAAGACTCGAATGGCCATGTTTAAAAAAAGTTTGAGAATTAACTCAACAGCCACACCAGACCAGGACCGAGACAAAATTAAACAGGTAAATTAAGCAAATTATTCTCTTCATTTTTAGGTTTTGAAAATATGAGTGCTCTTTAGAAATGCTACATAATTGGTTATAAACATTTAGTCCTACCTTGGAATTGTCAATATTCACTTTAAGACCTTGAGCTAGGCGCATGATATGTAGTAACTTAGTTGTTCCAGGGTGGTGACCCTAGAGGGCAAAGCCTTCCTTCCCATGCTGCACAACAGAGCTTGGGTCCTGGGAATGAGATGACATGAATAACTTTTTAAGTCAAAACATGTCTTCACTATAAAACTTGCAATCACAAATCTCACACAAATTAAATGAGTTCACTAAGCAGTTAGAATCAAGATTTTTAATCAGAAGTTGTTCTATTTCTAGAATATGCCCCTACCCAGGTCATCATGTAGACTCCAATTCTGAGTCATAGCATATTATTTCTTGCATCTTTAGTTTATTGTATTCTAAGTTTTGTTAAATTTCTTAATTACACCTTTAAAATGTGTAGAAATTATATTGATTGTTAATTGTAATTTATCTTTGGTTTTTCTTTGTAGTTTGCTGCACAAGAAGAAAAGAGGCAGAAAAATGAGAGAATGGCTCAACATCAAAAACATGAAAATCAAATGCGGGATCTTCAGTTGCAGTGTGAAGCCAATGTCCGAGAATTGCACCAACTGCAGGTTATTGATTGATTGATTGATTGATTGCAGTACTGGGAATTGAACCCAGGGCTTGGCATATGCTAGGTGAATGCTTTGCCACTAAGCTACATTCCTAGCCCCCAACTGCAGTTTAGAGGCAGAAGCATGACAACAGAACTAGGCAGCTCAAGTGGATGGTTCAGAGAAAATAATAGCTAACAAAAGTAAACTGCATGTTATTTCTAAAAATGCTGGGATTGAAAGGTTGTCTTTCCTGCGAAGACCCAAATGAGGATCAATTTAGTATCATAGGTATTTGTTTATATTTTATATAACATGATTAATGTGATCATGAAGCTAAATTATAGCCTAAGAAGTGGAATCTTTCAGAAACAATTTTGAGTATGATTTTTAGTATATTTTGCAAGATGATGTGAATCTTTCAAAATGATGAAGGTAATTTTTTTGTTAGATTCTGAACTTAAAATTTATTTTCCTTTTAAAATTGATTTTTTTTCTATTTTTTTTTTTTTTGTGTGTGGGGGGGAAGGTAATTTAAATATATGGGAATTTTCTTCCTAAGATATGTAAAGGTTTCTTTATAGAGAGGGCTGTGTTTGGACCTCGCCTGAAGTGTGCAGCCCTGCTAATATATAATCTAAAATGTTTAAAGTTTCATAGTAGTATCAACCTTGTGGATTACTCTACATTTGCTTATAATATACTGGAATAGAATACATCCTAATTCCACTTCCTGGTACCAGCTGGTGAAAAGGAAAAAAAGCAAAGACCCAAACTAATTCTTTCTGTTAAGTTCTTTTTAGATAGTTTGTGAACCAATCTAATTTCTAAACTTATAAAAGTATGTCTACTTATTTCATAGTTTTTGGCTATTGGTTTTTAGAGGAAAATTTGTACTTCAGTAATAGGTTGATGATGAATAATTTATTATTTTGGAAGACGATGGTATTTGTGTAAAATTACTTGGTTGATCTAACATTTTTTAAATCCAAACTTTATTTTCAGAATGAAAAATGCCACCTGTTGGTTGAGCATGAGACCCAGAAACTCAAGGAGTTAGATGAAGAACATAGCCAAGAATTAAAGGAATGGAGAGAGAAATTGAGACCTAGGAAAAAGGTGACTTTAAAAGCTTTACTTAAAATGTTATGTTTTTACTCATCCATTACCCAGCTATTGGCTCTTTGCCTGCTGTGTGTTAGGAACAGTGTCAGGGACAAGAGATGGAGATGAAAAGACAAAGTCCTTATCCCTAAAAGACGGCAATTTTAAATTGGTGGGAATCATTGTCTGAAGGAGGTAAGTACAGGGTACAAGGGAAGGGAGCAGAATGCACAAGCAAAGGAAGAGGAATGCTTAAATTTTCCTGGAGACGTCAGGGAAAGCTGTAGAGAGAGGAAGTATCTTATAAGACAAGTGAGTCTTAAAGGGTGAGTAAGAGCTTGCAGGGTGGATAGGCAGATTGGAGTGGAATGGGACAGTTTAAGTAGAAAAAAGAGAATGAATAAAAATGATATATTCAGAGAATTGCAAGTAGTTCCCTATCATTAGACGATGTGGGGGCCAGGGATTCCTGTGTGGGGGCATTAGGGAGGGAGAAAGAAAGGAAATGATGACACTGAGTCTGGACAGGTTCAGATTGACTAAGCCCTTATAAGCTGTGTAAATTTAAAATCTAGGAAAATAGGAATGGCTTCCCTTCTTCCTCCCTCTTTTCCTCCCTCCATTTTTCTTGTTTGTACTCTATGTCCTTGGTCTCACTGGCTAACTATTTCAACTCTGTTTGGTTACCTTGCTGTGAGCCTTTCTCTTTGTTAACCTTCAAACTTGAACTTATTTTCTCATGCCCTTCCAGCTTGCTGTATGTCAGCCAGTCCTTTGTTCCATTCTTCTGATCAGTCAGTCAAGGAAATATATATTTAGCCCCTACTATGTGCCCAAGGTTTACAGAATCAGTTAAGAGTATAGTTTTGTTTTTTTTTTTAATATTTATTTTTTAGAAGTAGTTGAACATAATACCTTTATTTATTTATTTTTATGTGATGCTGAGGATCGAACCCAGGGCCTTGCATGTGCCTGACGAGCACTCTACCGCTGAGCCACAATCCCAGCCCCAGAGTATAGTTTTTAAGTTTTATTTATTTTTAAGTTTTTTGAAAAAGTAATAACATTCAACTGGTTCCGAGCTCTAAGGGGATAGAAGAGCAAACAGTAATAAATACTTTGTCTCCAGTTTCACTTTTAATTCCTTACAGTCTAGCTTCTGCCTCATAGGCCTTGTTGACAGGGTCACGAGTGAGTTGCTAATTAAATTCCCTGACTGTATTTGTTGTCATCAAAAATGTTATTTTTAAAAAATTTTCTTCTCACCCTGCCTTTGTGACATTTCTGTCCATTTTTTGCTTTTCTTTGTTACCTTTTATTTGTCTTCCAATCTCCTAAAACATAGATGTGTCTGAGTTTTACCATTTCTGTTCTTTCCCTGCATGATATTGTATGTCATGGTCTTAGCTGTTGCATATTTAAGGACAGTTACAAAACTAAAATAGTAGAGTTGGGCAGGATGAACTCTTAAAATCATACAGGTACGTGTTCAAATCTCAGTGCTGACACTGAAAAATTTTATCATTTAAAATTTCTAGGTCCAGTTTTCCTTATGTGAAAAATAAGGGTGATACTATCTACCTAATTAGGGTTATTAAGAAAGCTAAAAGAAGTAATATGTTGTTGTTCATTGGTTTTATAATCAGTTTGAGCATCATGCTGCCATTTTCTATCTGGATATTTTGTTTCTCCTCACTTTATTCAGGCCTCTGTTTAAGTATCATCAGTGAGTCCTATTTTTGATCACTTCTTTATTTTTCTTTATAACATTCATCTTTAAATTTGTCTGTTGTGTTTTCTAGGAGAATATAAGCTCCTTAAAAGCTGTGACATCATCTCTTCATTCACTAATACATACTGAGCTACTAGAATAGAGTAGTTCCTGGCATGTTGTAAATGATCAGTACATACCTTGCAAAATGGGCTAAAGAATGTAGTCAGCAGACAAGTAGTCAGCAGATATCAAACCAAACTTTGCATCCTTTTTCCTCTTTCACATGTCTTACCTTTCCCTCCTCCCTTCAACTCCAGCCATTCTTCCTACATTCCCTACATTCCTTCCTCTTGACATTCAAGCTAGAAACCTAAACTAATTTCATTTCTGTAATACTCCACATTCAATCAGATGCCAGTTAATTTTGACTGTTTTTATAATATTTCTCCTTCTCTTTCCCACTGCTTATGGAAATTGTTTAGTAGTATCCTCATGGGCCCTCTGCCCTCTAGTTCCCTTTCCTTTCTTCCTACTAGCATGCAGTCATCAGAGTGTGTATCCTCAAGAACAACTCCAAAACTGTCATAGTGGTGCTGATTAATCATTAGTTCCATCATAGTATAATATAAATGCCTCATTTTTACTTTGAAGCCTTCATAGTGTCACACTTGGACCTTTCTAGTTTTTGTCCCATTAGCCATTTTGTTCCCCATACATGCTCCAGCATGGGTAGAATCACCATTCCTCACACCAGTGCCATAGTTTTCTGACTTTGTGCCATTGTTTTAGCTTCACCTGTTTGGCATGCCTTCCTGGTCCTGCCTATCAGCTTCTAACCATTCCTTCGTGACTAAGCTCGTGTTTTACCTCTTCTGAGAAACCTCCTTGAATCCTTTCATATTTTTCCTGTACTTTTTTTGGCCTGAACACAGCACTTTTCTCTAAATCACTTGTTGGTAGTCACTGATACCTGTCTTAGTCCATCAGGTCACTATAACAAAATATCACAAAACTGGGAAGTCCAAGGTCAGGGTGCCAGCAGAATCAGGTTTTGGTGAGGGACCTCTTCTGGGTTGCAGAGTGCTGCTTCTCATTGTATCCTCTAAACTCTTTTCAGCCCCTTGTAAGCTCCACCCTTATGACATAGTCACCTCCCAAAGTCCTAAACTCCTAATAAACATCACATGTGGGATTAAGTTACAATGAATTCAGACATTATCAAACACTTATTGTTTATGCTTTATTATGGGGATGTAAAGATAAGTCTGATTTAGATATTACCTTTAAACAGTTTATAATCCAGTGGGAAAGGAAAACATTCACATCAATACCACAAAAAGTAGGGAGTGGTAAGTGCATATGAGAGAGACAGATAATAATTAATAATAGGTGTCATCTATTAGAGTGCTCAGTACGTGTTAAGTACATCATTATCACATTTAATCTTCATATACAGTAGGGTAGGTGGTATTGTATAGCAAAGGAATTAAATGATTCAGTAATTTTGAGAAGTTAAGCCATTAATCCAAGTTTCCATTCATGTGACTGAGTCTTAAACATGGGGCTGTGCTGAGCTTATGATTTTATAATTATTAAACAGTCATGTTTTCCTTAGTATGAAGAGAAAGTGTTTTGGAAAAGCAGTTTTATCTTGGCTGTCAGAGTAAATTCTATATACAATATGGTACACCAACACATAATTTCTTTATTCCTTCCTTTTTAAGACACTGGAAGAAGAGTTTGCCAGGAAACTGCAGGAACAGGAAGTATTCTTTAAAATGACTGGGGAGTCGGAATGCCTTAACCCATCAACACAGAGCCGGATTTCCAAGTTCTATCCTATTCCTAGCTTGCATTCCACTGGATCATAACAATGGGAAGCATTCTGTGGTTGGGTTTAGCTTTTTAAATATGTCATTTTTTTTCTTTTTCATCTTCTGTCACATTCTGTATATCAAATATAGCTCATGAAGACAATCACCTGCCTCACCTCCTAGGTGGTTTATGTTGTTGTTGTTTGTTTGCTTTTTTAAAGCAAAGATGAAGGGAAAACGAACTAAGACAGATGCTAGGCCTCGTTGGCAAAGTAGCATCTTGCAGTAATTCCCTAAGGTGATTTTGTATATCCCTTAAATATTGTATTCTTTAGACACTGTTACTGAAAAACTGTTAAGAGAAATAATGTTTAAAGTTATTAAAAAGAAAAAACTTGTTACATCACTAAGTATTAATAAATATCTTTTTACCTGACCTAACTTCTCAGTGATGCCTGTATTCTAGAGTTGGAACTCTACTATAGAGAGTTAGAATAATTTTCTTTTGGTGAATCAGCTCTCATGAAAAAGCTACAAGTTGATCAGAATATGCTGTTGACTTAGTAAATAAATACATTTTATCATCAAACATGAACAAACTTAAAAAATTTTCTTCCAATAAAATTTGCCTATTTAGGTGGGAACTATTAATCAAGGTGCTAGTTTTATTAAAATAGTGCCTAAAACACTAAATTTCAATCACCTAAAAAATCTTTTTGATCAACAGGGACAAGACACCCTTAGCATTGAACATTATCATTTAAAAATCTTGCTCATATTACCATTTAATAGAAAATTTTATCTTGAAATATATGTGGTACAAAGTATAGAAAGATTAAAAAACATAGCTGTTAAATGTGCAAATTGGAAATATAAAACTGCATTGAAATACAGATTTAATTGTCCTAGTTTATTTCCAAAAATAAAACATGAGCTGGTTAATGCTTTACATCTTAGCAAATTCTGTTCATTTAAAACTCTGAGAGGCCTGTAGGCTCTGGGTTGTATTTATAAATATATTTTCTGAAATTAATTTTAAAAGTATTTGTTCAAAGTAATTTTTTTAAAAAGGATTTGTGTTAAGTATTTAGGCACACATCAGAAATTACTTTTTGTTGTTTTGAAATGAGGTTACTTACATTTTGGTTTTATTTTGTTCCATGTTTAAATTATTTACTTTGAGTGGGGAAAGCCCCTCTATCATGTGGATGCTGATATGTGTAGTTATTGATGAAATGTACAGTCTTGGTCCCTTTTGAGGCCTAGAATTTCTACCATGTGTCAGGTCAAACAGTATTATGAATTGTCCTCTGGTGTGTGAGACAGCACATTTATAAATGATGCTCTCTGCCTGCCATTTGCAACCTATTCTGTTTTAAGAGTGCTAGGTACCAAATTGTAAACATTTCACTTTTTAGTTAGATACTTTTGAGGCTGGTGAAACATTTAAATGTAACATTTGGGAACACTGATTCATATTAAGAAAATGTAAAATGTCTGTAGCACTTTCTTGCAGTTTATGTGAAAACTTTGGATGCTGAACTTTATTTTGTCAGTGGTTTAGGTGATTTAAAAATGCATGTGGAATTTTAATTTTGTAACTGTTTTGAAAGACATAATTTACTTGGACAAAACTATAGGTAGCCTTAACTTCTGGCCAAGTTTGTTTTTTTATATAAATATAAATATATGTATACACACACGTATATATTATGTATGGTTGTAAATTCATACGCTTATCATATGAATATGTTACTGTATACAAAACTTTTAATGCTTTATTCTCATGTTGGGTTGGAAACTTTTGAAAGCCTTTAAAAATATATATCTTTATAAAGTAATATTCAGGGTGATGATGGAAATTGTTTATATTGTTATGATAAAAATAATGGTATAATATTGCGCAGTGTATTTAATGACTTTTGTGAAATGAGAGATGGGAGAAAAGCTCTCTCACTTTCACCTTTGAAATTTTCAGTTAATTGGCTTTTTACAAAGAAATACTTCAGGCAATGGACATTTTTTCAGTATTTTTTTAATCATTTTTTCAGTATCAAATAATTTAAGGTATCATTTTATCTGAATATTTGAGTCTTTCTATTCCTTTCCCCCTGAATTTCAGAGTATTGAATCCAGAGAGAGGCTCAGAGTGGAGCTGGGTAGTTCATGTGCAGCCCTTTATCTCCCTTAAACCTGCCCTTTGTACTCATACTGAGTTCTCTTTCATACATGATCATCTTTGTGTGGGTTCAGGACTATACAGTGATATGTACGTAGAGAAGAAACATTCATTTTAATACTTCAGGTTATAGAAATCTTTACAAAGTGTTTTGTTATAGAACATGATATTTGTACGCATACCTGCCCACTTTTTGTTAAGGCCTTAAATAGAAATTGGTGATCTTTCTTTCTTGCATGAAGGGTAGAGGAGTGGGTCAGGGGCACAGACTTTTTTGAAATCAGAGTGCAGTCAAATCCATCCCTGCCTTGTTTTATTGCTGAGGTCAAATGTGCTATGAAATACATAAAAATAATTCTCCATATGTGCACCCTGAACAGTCGCCTCCTCCCCTTGTCTCTGCGTACTGTGGAAACACCACACCTCCACACTTCTGCAGGCCCAGCTCCTGTAGTGTGGAGCATTGGGCTGCTTTTCCTAGTCCTGTCAGTCCATAGGTTATGGATTGCTGAATTAGCTGCTATTCTAGTTGGAGTCACATTAAGCTTTTTCTTACCCTTTCTATGGGGAAGCTCTAGGGTGGGTAAGAAGGACATTTAGAGTACTTTTGAAAATATTGGAACCTTCCTATGACAGGATATAGCAAATTGTAATTAAACATAAACCAGAACCAGAGCTACCTCTAAGTAGTGTTTCCTTAAGCACAAAGCTCTCAGGCATATGAGACCCTCTTTAATTGAGGGGCTCTGATTTCTTGAGCATCAGCAAGTTTCAGAAGTGACTGTTTTTTGTATTCTTCCAGTTATTTTGTACCTATACACTTTTTCTCATTCCATACTGTTCACATGACAAAGACTCTTTTAAGAAGCCAAATTCGGTCAAATTATTAGCTAGGGATATTGGTGACTAATGCAAAACCTAGAATCCAGGGTAAAGAAGAGAGTTCCGGTTGTCTTCTGATTAAGTAAATCAATTCTTTTCTGGGAAATGATCTTTTGTAGGAAATGGGATGATATTTTAAGTGCTTTTTTTACATTGAAGGCACAACAGTTAATGCCTGTATTGTTGCTGTACTATGGCTGACATGGTTTTGATAACTCTTTAGAATTTCTGCTGCAAGGCTTGGAATAGAGTGTTTTATCAATTTTAAATGTTGGCTGCGGCTTTCTGTGATCTTTTGCAGTGTAATAAGCTCATAAGCTGAATTTCCAGAAAGAATTTTTAGATTATGCCTCCTATCTATTTGGGATCAACATGTCTTTTCAATCATGGGATTGACAAATGAAAAATAAAGTTATTTCTTAATCTATTTTGGGAAGCAGTTTGTTTAGTTTTGTTTTGTTTTTTTTTTCTTTGAGGTTCTTTGAAACTAGTTGTCCTGTGTGAGAACATGTTGTAGCTTTTCTTTCTTTGGTCCTAGTCATATTTTCAAGTTTGCCATCTCTGGGTCTTTTGACCTTCCAGATTTATTAGAGCTCCTGGCAATCTGTGATATACACACACAACACACATACACATACAAACACACACATTAACAAATGTAAGTTTTACTGGTAACTTGCTGGTAGGTGTCTTTAGCATGCAAACCCCTCATTTGGGAGGTGCTTAAAATATTCCCATCAACATGTATATACACATATTTTTACTTGCCTTTTTCCTGCCTTAGGATCAATTATTTTTCTGAGCATTACAAATCATATGACCTCAATTCTGCTAAAATAACCTCTTTCTGTCATTCGTAACTGATACAAGATTATACACTGATACATTGTCATACAAGATTCAGTAGACACTAGGCAGCGTAATTTGGCAAGTCTTCAGCTTAGCTGCAGGAAGGCATAGCTTGTCATTTTCTAATCTAGGAGTACTATTGCACTATTGAGCTCAATCTTGACTTTAAAAAAAAAAAAAGACAAAAGAGGCTCAGCTCTGTTGCTGTCCAATGGTGGCTGTTTCTCATGTCTGCCCATCTTTCTTCTGGGTTTTGTCTAGAGAAAGTACCAAGGTTGGACTTGGGCATAGAATTCTATGAAGACTTTTTGATACCTTAGTAAAGTAAGTCTACTAATAATATAAAAAGTCCTAAGTCTGATAAGTCAAGAATCTCTATTAATATATATTAATACTTGGAGGCTATATTTCAGTCATTTAGAAGAGCAGAGGTTAAGTAGATTTAATTTAACCCCATGTTTAATTATCCAGTAGTCAGAACTCAGAGCTTGTAAAAAATTCACAAGTTGGCCAAGTACAGTCTCTATGGAATTTGAATATCTGATTTTAGGTGCATTTTCTTGGAGTATTTGATATTTGCATATCTTCCCTTAATCGGTGTTTTGATATTCTATTTCTGGCTTGGAATCATAATTCCTTTGCACCAGGATAAATCACTACATTAATTGCAAATACTGTTGCTCTTTGGTGCATATGTGTCTATTTCAAGTAATCCATGTTTAAGGAAAACTTTCAGGTACTTTATAATATGCCCAGATTGAGTTAATAGTTGCAGATGAAGTTCTGTCTTTTTTTTTTTTTTTTTTTTTTTTTTTAAGAAAGAGTGAGAGAGAGTGAGATAGAGGGGGAGAGAGAGAATTTTTTTAATATTTATTTTTTAGTATTTGGCGGACACAACATCTTTGTCTGTATGTGGTGCTGAGGATCGAACCCGGGCAGCACGCATGCCAGGCGAGCGCGCTACCGCTTGAGCCACATCCCCAGCCCGAAGTTCTGTCTTTAAAGGAGCTTAATAATTTAATAAAATGTTAGCTCTGTCCCAAAGTACAATTAATTTTGTTTTCTTGTGTTTATAATAAGCTGTGAGACCCAATTAACCCAGAATATTTTATTTTTTAAAAAATTGTTTGCTTAGATGGGTCATATTAGACATGATATTAAAAAAAGAAAAAAAAAACTTTAATTGGAAATTTTACATTGAAATGCCTTTTCATCTTATAGACCACATACAAATGTTTTTAGACCGTGAAAAGTGCTTAAAAACTGACTGCACCAAGCCCCCATCCCATTTCCTAAGAGCAGAACAGAGGGTGACATTTGTGAGCGGAAGCCATCCTCCAGCTTCAGGTATTCTATTTCCTCCCTCATCTTCTTGCCCCTCCTTGCCCATTGTCCCTCTTGTCCTATTTGCTGCGGTCTAGTTGAGTATAACATATCTATACATCCTAGCAGGGGGCTGTGGATGCAGATCATAGCTATAATCATACTTCCTAAGCAAGTGGGGATCTGATCTGCATATATATGCACATATAACTATTAGAAACCTTGTGATCTCCCACAGGGGAAGAAGATTTTTTAATTTTTTCAATTGCAAGTCTCTTCTTAGCTAACTCTCCATGACTTGAGAATGTAGTAAACAGGAGGAAGGAGCTGATAGCACAACTTTGCAACAATAATCAAAAGATACCCCCATCAAGTGTTGCCTCCATGAGGCACCCCATCCCTATCTTTAATTTTGGGGCTCATTTTTTAGGCAAAGCTCCAAGACTTGCAAGCCAATGCTTATGTAACTGACTTTCCTAGGTAGGAGCTTGAACTAAATGTTAAAGAAGCCAAGGAGCTTGGATCTAGACAGCAGGGAAGTAAGTCTCATGCTAAAATGTTGCAGCTATTCTTAAGGTCCATCCAGTGAAGTTGTTTCAGGTTGTGTATCTTTGCCTGAATTTTTTTTCTTTTCAGACTAAAACAAGGGTTCCTAGGTGACTGTGTCCAGGGGGCTGCTCTGCCAAGTCCAGCTCATGGTTTGATGGCAATACTTCTCTTCCTCCGCCCAACGTAGACTTGGTCACCTGTAAGTTAGGAGGTGAGGAAGAAGTTAAAAATTATCTGTGGTTTATGGGGACCTTAACTTGGGCAATATGGTGACTGTGACTTCCACAATGATGGTTAAAAGAAGAACTCTTGTGATACTTTGAATTCATTTATATCATTTATGCTATATCATTACTAGCTTGGCTCTCCTTTTCCTCCCTGCAAATATAACTCCCCTTCCTGTCTCCCCAGCTGTAATGCAATTATTATTGCCAATTGTGTGCTTGATGGTGCTGCCTTGGCATTTTCGTGAATGTCTCAAGCTTGCTCTGTTGAGCACCAACCTCCAGAAACTCAGAACATCAGCACCAGTATTTACCTTTGTCTCCTTTTTCTCCCTTGTGCCCTTGAGGGCCAGGTGGCCCAGGAAGGCCTCGTGATCCAGGAGGGCCTCTGTCACCTAAAAAGGTAGAAGGGAGCATGGCATTAATAAAGAGTGTGGAGGGCTGGGGGTCAAGGTGTACCCATTGTGGGGGCTGCTTCTCAGCAAGAGGTTGTCATTACACAGCCTCTGGTGGCTGTTTTCCTGCCACCACTTACCTTTGGGTCCTGGGATGCCCATTTCTCCCTTCTGCCCAGGGGGTCCTGGAATGGCTCCATAAGCTGTATGGGGTGGGGGGGAATACTGGCCTTAGGCTAGAGATTGCCTGAAGCTGGGGAGGTCAGGTGATTTATTCAAAGTAATACAAATTGGTAGCAAAGGAGTCTGCATTTGGAAGAGGAAGCAAAGTTTAAAAATTATCCGATTTTCAGCATCTCAAGGTTTTCATGAGTTGGTGTCTATGGAGCAGACCCCATGTGAGACACTGCCATGGGGTGGGTGCCGGGAAGGCAATGGGGATGGCCTTACTTCGGAAGAAGTCCATGAGGTCTTCAGTTACGTTGCTGTAGGCAGAGAAGACCTTGCTGATGCCAGGGGGACCCTGGGGCCCAGGCTGCCCTGGTGGGCCCTGGACAGTGTAGGCCATTCCCTGTAGCAGGCCCTGACCTGGAAAACACCAGTGCATGGCGCGGGAGGTTGGGATCACTCACCACGGCCTTCAGCAGGAGCACATTGCTCACAGATAAGTCCCAAAGCAGTTAAGCTAAGTGAAGCTGTCCCAAGGGACAAACCCTGTAGACTTCCACTGTACCCTCCTGTGTGACTGGCACAGGTCTCTGCTTGTACGGGCATTCCCAAAGGACTTTGGACTGCCCAACTATATCTGTGCTGATCAACTACAAGGAGAAAGGGCCTCTTAGCCATCCACCTCCACTCAGCCCCACCAGAAAGTCATCATGGTCCTTAGAGACCCAGGACAGGTTAGGTGTTGGGAAAGCAAAGTACTGAGAGCCCAGTGTGCTCTGCTTCCCATGGCTTAGGTTCTATTTCTGGGGCCCCCGTGCACCGAGCTGGCTGAAAATTAGGAATGGGGCCTCCTGTCTTCTGTCCCTGCCCATCTGATTCCAGAATTACCGTCTTCACAGCCTGAGTGCTTAAAAACAAGAGAGCTGGTCTCTGGGGCCTAGATGCTAAGATGCTCACAAGCTCCCCCTGCACCAAGGCCCATGTCCCTACTTACGTTGCAAGCTCTCTGACACCCTCACAGCCAGCTCATTGTAATCCAGGTCTCCAGCGAAGCCAGCTCGGAACGATTCGCCATTGCCACCATACACGCCGCCTTCTGATGCTGCCCCATAGCCCCCACCTCTGCTGATGTCAGTGCCATAGGGACCCCCATCTCCTGTGCCAAAGGCTCCACCTTCACCCAGGGAGCCTCCATTGGTTCCTCCAACACCTGAAGAACTGTAGGACGTGCCCCGACTGGAGGAAGAGCTGTGACCCCAACTGTAGGAGTTATCCCGTGACACCAAACGGCTGTCTCCTGGTGGTCCCTGTGGCCCAGGAGGGCCTGGGGGCCCAACGATGAAGCTGCGCACATCAGGACCTGCGGGGTAGGAAGCTGCCTGAGCAGGAGCTCAACTCCTTATGGGCTGAAAGAGTTGGGAGCTAGATATTCTCTCTTGGGGTATGAATACCCTTCAGTGACCTGAAGGGAACTTCAAGGTCCTTGCACACCAGTGGGAGGACGCTGGAAGGAAAGAAAGTGAGTTTTCCCTGCCTGGGGGCTCCCTGGTGTTTGCCTCCTAGGCTCCTTCAACCACCTGCCACTCCACTTACAGGGAAAAGCAAGGTCTGGGGAAGGGCTGTGGGGGCATACCCAAGTCAGGACACATACTTGTGAGGTAGCTAATCAGCTCACTCCGGAAGTTGTCACTGTTTTCAGCTGCATAGTTTACCAGAGCGCCTGAGACACCTGGGGGCCCTCGAGGACCTGGGGGCCCAGGAGGGCCTGGAGGGCCTGTGGTGAATGACAAGCCTGCACCTGAGGGGGAAGAAAGGAAGAGAAAGGTCATAGTCCTGTATGGAGAAAGCTGATTCTCAGCCTGGCCTCTCAACCTGCTGTGGACTCCCTCTGAAATGTGGGAAGGTGAGGCTGGGCCTCCTGGATGCGGGGAAGAGGGAACAACAGGAGGCGTAGGGCAGCCCCTGTCCTGGCACCATCCAGGAATGGCTGCTCCTGCCTGGCCCTTCCACCTGTAATTCTGAGCCTCCTTCTTCAACCCAGATTGTGCCCCCCTTCCCAGCCCCTCACTACTGAGCATTGGAGCACCCAGGCCGGCTCATGAATTAGGAACTCTGTCCCTCCTGACTTCCTCTACTTCTCCCCCTGACAAGGCTCAGGGGCCCTCACAATAAGAGACCAACGACCCCAGGGCCCTTGGTGATAGTGAATTGATTCAGTTGTCCATGGCTGCCTTTGCTAAGACCCATGGGTACCCTAAGGCCAGGCTGCAGTCCTCTGCCCTCTTCCTCCCTGCTCCCAGTACCCTACTGTGCAAGTAAGAAGAGAGGTCCTCCATGCTGATGCTGGACCATGCATTGCCTGGGATCCCTGGTGGCCCTGGAGGACCTGGGGGTCCAATGATGCCTCTATATTCAGACCCTGAGACACAGAGTGAAGCAATCAGTCACAGCTGGGACCAAGGGCTGTGCCTCCATCCCAAACCACATGGACAGATGCCCCTACTTGGCCTTACCTCGGAGCAAGGAGAGGAGCTCCTCATAGGAAGTTCCTGGGAGGCCAGGGGGACCTGGGGGGCCCGGAAGCCCAATGCCAATCCCAGAACCTGGGGAACAAAGTCCCAAGTTGTGATGGGCTCAGATCAATCAAAGGAAGGCAAATGCAAATGCCCTGTCGGAGAGGAGTTCAGACACACAGAGATCTGGACAGATGTGGAGTCCAAGAAGGGAAGGAAGAGGTGGCAGAAAGAGAGGCAGAGAGGACTGATGTGGAAACACTCCTGTGCAATGCCACCAGAGGAGGCATGGAGGAGAGGCAGGTCAGCATCTGTCCAGTGTCATCCTCCTGCTGGGTTATAGGGATGTGCAAGCATGTATGCCATGCCCAGTGCAAACTCCATGCTCATCTTGCCTCCCTCACCACACTCTTTGACTTGCTCTAGGGCTACAGGTTTGAACAGCTGTGAAAGCTGCTCCCCCTACTGGGTTTGCTGCAGCCTGGCAGGAGGTGTCAGTTGGGGCATCTCAGCAAAGTTCAATATCTGGTCCTCATTGCAGGCCCTTCCTGACCACCCTGCCTGCAGAGGGCAGGCCAGGAGGGCAGACACTCACTCGACATGTAGCTGATGATGCGATTGCTCAGCTCTGCATAGTCCAAAGACAGGAGGGACCCATCTCCACTAGCTCCTGGTGGCCCTGGGGGACCCCGAGGGCCCATCAGGTACTGACGCAGGTATTGACGCACTTCATCACCTGGAAAGGAGAGGATGTGCTAGTTAGTGAGGACCCACCCAGCCATGGGGTTCCTCAGCCACAGTCTGGCTCCCAGTGACAGTTGTGAGTTCTGGGTTGTCAGGCCCACAC
The DNA here is from genome assembly GCF_021218885.2 of Marmota monax. Taxonomy (NCBI): domain Eukaryota; kingdom Metazoa; phylum Chordata; class Mammalia; order Rodentia; family Sciuridae; genus Marmota; species Marmota monax. The sequence continues at coordinate 19,807,448 of NW_026692881.1, forward strand.
TGTGTGTGTGTGTGTGGGGGGGGGGTTCAGAGGGGGGTCAGCAAGCTTCCAGGCACCTGGAGGGGCCCCTGCCTGCTTGCTTGGCATTGTCTGGAGAGGGGAGATTTGCCTCGCACTTTCCAGCTTGTTTGTGTCTCAGTAAGCAGAGTGAGCAGTGAGTTAGCAGCTCCTTGTTCCAAAGGACTGCTTCCTGTTTGAAGCCCTCACAAGGTGTGTATGACAGGTAGAGTCTGGAGACGGCAAGGAGGGTCCCACCCTCTCATCCCCCACAGGTGACTCACGCTGCAGCACAGCCAGGATGTCTTCGGAGGAGATGGAGGACGAGGAAGAGGTGATACTGTACCCTGAAGCTGCAGAAGAAAGACGTCAGGTGACCTACTCTGGTCCTAAAGCAGATCCTGTGTATCCAGACCTGAAATACCTGCCCAACCAGTCACTTCTCTTTGAGCGAAATGAATGAATGGGGGGCATTACAGGCATTTAGAAAGCACCCATTTAGAAAAGCCCCAAATGGTGGTTCTCAGTGTTATTATTATTTTGGTAAGAAATGTGGTTTGTTTTCCACTATGAGATCTAGTCTCACTCCTTCCAGATACTGCCAATATGAAGGATTCCTTTTTATGAGCTAGACAAGAAAGGCCTGTGATTAGGAACACACTGGCCAGATGCTCACAAGGGCTAAGCAAACAGAGAATTAAGAGATGAGACTCCGGGAACAGGAGTGGACCCTTGGGAAGAAGATGACCGAGCCAGGGGTGGGACCAGGCTTACTCTGCAAGTACTTCACAACGTGGCTTGCCAGCTCTGCGTAGTCAAAAGTCTCTCCTGTAATGGTGGTGACAGGCCCCGGAGGACCTCGTGGGCCTGGGGGACCCTGTACTCCAGATAGATAAGACCTAATGCTGTCACCTGCCAACAAAGGAATGATATAAAGTCAAGCTGGTTCTCTCCATGGAGGAGAACTGCAGTATGTGGGGGCCACCCCACACACGAGCTCAAAGCAGGGCCTGCAGGGAGCTTAGGCTCCTTTGATACTGATAGAGAAACTGAGGCCTGTGTTGGGTCGGGTGGCCCGTAAGGGCTGTGGACCAATATGACTCCATTGGCCACCCACTTGGTAAACCACCCACGTACCGGGATGCAGAGTAATGCACACACATAAGTGTGCTGTGTGTGCATTTGGACCTCCAGGTGGGGAGAGGATGAGGCTGCGTGTGTGGACAGGGGTTGGGGCACTCACTGACCTACAGGACAGGCTCCATGGGTGCTCCCTGTGTCCCACATAACCCGTCCCCAACCCCCTGGCCACTGCTGCCTTATTCAGACCCCTGGCATGGGATGCCGGCCACTTACTCTGCATGTATTCAGAGATGTACTGCTGAATCTCCTGGCCGGAGCTGCTGAGGGAGCCTGGAGGCCCAGGGGGCCCTGGTGGTCCAGGTGGGCCTGGCACATACATGGTGCTTGATGATCCCCCTGCAGGGAAGAGAAAGTGTCCTGACTTGGTTTCTTGGCCCTAGGGTCAGACCCAGGCTCCCTGAGGAGGGAGGGACTTTCTCAGTGGGAGAAATAGGACAGTGGCCAAGAGAAGGGCCACCTCTTTGAGGGGCATAGAGATGGGAGTTGTCCCAGGCTAAATTCCCATTTCTTACAGCAACCTGTTCACCACCTCACAGAATTTCCCTTCTCTCTGATCACCCATAACACAAGGGGCCATTTGTCACCTGGCATTGTTAGTTATCTTTAGATGTCTTTAGCAGAACCTGTGCTTCCCTCTCATCCCACAAGCTTGTAGCGTGAAAGTCAGCACTTGATCCTCACCCACGAGGAGGCACTGACTCAGTACTGAATCATGGCTAAGTTAACGAACAAATAGATCAATGTCCTCATTGGAATGATCAGTCTCACTTGAAGTAGGGAGAGGGACTTGGGTCACCTTTTGTTCTTACCTTGAGAGGGAACTCCGGGGATGCCAGGAGCCCCTGGGACACCGGGATCACCTGCAATCCAAAAGTGAAGCCTTGTTTGTGTCCCCTCCTCCGGGTAGACTTCCCTGCTTGAACCCAACTACACTTAGTGTATGGTTCTTGGTCTTATTACTGTAATGATGCCATGAGCTCTGTTTGGGCAGAGACTGTCCTCTACGTCCTTGTCTCTATCTCCCTCCACCTGTCCTCTCTTCTACCTCCTCACCACCTTCTTGACTACACCCTCAATGACCTTTGTTACCTTTGGGTCCCTGTGGGCCAGGTGGGCCTGGTGGTCCCTGTAGGTCAAATGCCAGGGAACTGGAACCTGAAAGCCATGAACACACAGTACAGTCAGCCAGGGTTGGGAGAGTCCCTGGGCAGAGCTGGAAGGGGCGATGCACAGCACTTAACTGAGGCTAAGAATGCCCAGAGACCCTGCTCGCCTGAGGGACACTCCAAGAGGGGACAGTTGGTTCACTCTCCTCCCAATCCCACCCCATGTTGGAAGCCCCCAAGATCCATGACTGCTGGGCCGACTTCCACTTTGGGCAGTCAGTGCTGGCTGCACACTTGCGTGCACCTGAGCTGCCTGCACAAATGCAAATACTCAGCCACCCCTGGAGGCACTGGGATGTACTCTGACTCACATGAACCAATTGTACTTCCTGTAAGCTCAAAGCTCTTGCCACCCCACCCCTATTCCTGGTTGTGTTTGATGCCAGCTCTACTGTACCTTGATGTCTTCGGGGGCCTGGGGGACCTGAGGGAAGGAGGCAGAGAGCTGTGAGACACCGACTAACATGGAGGAGGAGATGGGGGCACCAGTGCTGCAGCAGATGCAGAACCTGGGGCTCCACCAGGTCAAAGGAGGAGGAGGCGGGGAATTTCTTTACAGAGGTTCTGACTCCTCCCCACACTCCCGCCCCCTGCTGCAGGCTCCTGAGCCCCTAAAGGGACCTGGCAGGAGGATGAGGAAATGCCCCTCCATGCTCAGGCAGCCTCATCTAAACTCTCCTAGCCACCAGGTGGGTAAGCAGGGGATTCATACTGGCTCCTGGTCTCCCTGGGACACTGCTCTCACCTGGGTCTCCCTTGGGGCCTGGGGGGCCAGGTGGGCCTGGAGGGCCAGAGAAGAAGTTTTCTGTAGAGGAAAGAAGCAGTTTGAGTGCAGACACAGTGGTGTGCTGAGGAAGCAGCGCACAGCACAGCACCTGGCATGGTGTAGATGTTCAGTCAACACTTGACAGATGGCTATAAGGATGGGTGTTTGCATGTTTGTATGGTTGAGAGGTTGGGTATAAAAATGAATGAGTGATAAGATGAATGGATGGATGGATCATCCACAAGGGACGAGTTCTGGCCTGATCTTTGCTCCAAGTTTATTTCCATAAGTTCCTTTGCTAAACTGTTAGCATTTATTTCATGTGCATGTGTCCTGTTACTTTTTCAGACCTAGGATCCTTGAGGACGAGACCCAGGCCTCCCCAGTCACTTCAGGAACTCCCTTGGGGCAGAGCTGCTGCTCCCTCAGGCCAGGGTGGTTGGGCTGGCATGGTTTAATCTCCCCTTGTGCAGCAAGAAGCAGGAAAATTATGCAGACACAACCCCCATGGAGAGGCAGAAGGAGGATGCCTAGCCAATAGGTCTGGAAGGTCATGAGGCTGTGACCCTGGATCATGCCAGGGCTAGGGCAGGGACAGGTGTGACTCAATGCCACAACATTACCTGAGTCAGCCAGGAAAGATCCTGGTGGGCCTGGTGGGCCTGGCAAGCCTTCTCCTAGAAAGAGGAGCCCCCAAGATGCATTAGTGCCAAGAGGTGGGATAGGGGCCCTCTGCCTGAGAGGAAGAGGAGACAGGGAGCTCTTTCCTAAAAACCAGGCTGGAGGGCACCCCGTTTCTTGTTACCTCCCTTCCCTGTTACCTCCCTTCCCCACTCCTGCAGGGAGCCTAGCTCTCACCTGGAGGTCCTCGGGGTCCTGGAGGGCCGGGGATGGCAGGCCCTGCAAAAGAGAGTGAGTAAGAGGAAGCAGTGAGCTCAGGGGGCCAATTCACCCCGAAAGCAGGATCTAGGCTTCCTTACTAAGTGCCTTCAAGATCCCTGAGTTGCTCACCTGGTGGCCCACGTGGCCCAGGTGGGCCTGGGGGACCTCGTAAATCAAGACCTTCTGTAGAGAGAAGAAAACAGAATTGAGAGAAAGCAGTGGCCAGGCTGTTCTCTGCCCTGCTCCTGACTGCCCACCAGCATGGTCAGCCTCAGGCGGCCAGGTTACATTCATGCCCCAGGGACCAGGCCGTGGGTCTTGGCACAGGACCCTCTGGGACCCCATTTGCTGATGGTGCCTTTCCCTCAGGGGCAGGGTGGGGCTGCAGTCAAACTTCCTGGCAACTAAAAGTAAGTAGGGAGTTGGGTAAAAGCTTGGGTTTTGATGCCTCTTGGCCTTCCCCTAGAAAGCAGGGATCAAATCTTTATCCTGCATATGCGGCTGGTGACTCTGGGCAAGTTCAGCCTTGATTTCCTCCCTGTGAACCACAGCCAACTTACATTATGGTGGCATCTTAGCATAAAATGCCACTGAATGCTAAGTCCCCAACACAACTCAAGCACACGATGAGGGCCTGACCAGGGTGGGGGTGTTGTTTTATAGCTTGGCATGTCATGTCCGGTGTCCAGGTGGAAGGCACCTGTAACTCCACCTGGGCTCTGGAAAGGACTTCGTAGACAGGCGGCTGCAAGAGCCAGCCGTGCCAGCCTGGGCCTGTGGCTGAGAATCACAGAGCCTAGCCGCTGCCCTCTCTGAGTGGGGGATGTGCTACTCCCGCCAGCCATACTCGCTCCCAAGGCCTGGCCTGACCCTGGGTCTTCTGAAATCCCAGAGCCTCTGACAGCTGCTGCATCCCCAGTGACTGAGCCTCCACACCAGACAAGCCCTGCTGTTCTTCTGAGCTCTCACTGCATTGCGCAAGATGTGGTCACCCTCACATCGGGCCCTCGGGGATGCGGATGACTCACTGATGCAGCTGCCATCTCTCCCACTCCTGCCCGCAATGTCACCTGCCCTAGAGAATGGTGGCACTCACGAGCAGAGAGGACTTCGGAGATGGAGCTGCTAGAACTGATGAAGGATTCACCCGCAAGTCCTGGCTCCCCTCGTGGACCTGTGGGGGGTACAGAGTTAGGTGGGCACCCCTGGCAGTGACCGGCCACTGCTTTCCCTTTGCAGTGGTCACAGGGGCCAGAGCCAAGGTGGGGCAGAGCTGAGGGAGGGCAGTGCCAAGGGCAAGTGAGCAGGGCCAGTGTGCTGATGAAGGACAATTCCTTCTGAAGCCAAAACTCCCCAGGAGGCCTTGGGCCAGCTTTCCCTAAACCTGGCTATTTTTGGATATTTGGATAAATCTCTTGACAGCCGCATGATTATCAGGGTCTAGCCAGAGTTCAACCTTGAGAAGGGGGCCAAAGAGCTTTAATCCCCCGTCCTGAGGATCCTGAATTTCTGAGAAACATGGAAGGAGGTGAGAGCGGGTAGTTCTCTTTGCAGCTCAGGCCTCGCAAGGCCCCAGGGGAAGAGCCCCACCCACCCTCCTGCTCCTTTCCTCCCAAGTACAGGGGTCCAAGCCCCACCTGGGAAGAGAGTCCCCTGACCAGAGCCACAGTCTGAAGTCTTTCAGGGTGTGACATACCTTGCTGTCCTGGGAGACCAGCGGGGCCAGCAGGACCTGGAGATGGGGTCAGGGAAGAAAAGGCTAAATCACACCTCTAGGTCACAGGAAGAAAGGGGAGGTACCCAGGTCCATGTGTAACCCTCACAAGGTGTGGCCCAGTGGCCCAGAGGGGGTGACTTGTTTATTTTGAGAGCAATAAGCAATTTGAGGCCAGTCCAGAGACCTCTCTGACAGGTGCCAGGAATCCTGAGGGTAGTCAGGGCTGTTCTCAGTGGTTAGGGACTTACACATGTCCCCACTGACCTCCTCTCACTGGAGCTCATCAGGAGGGAAGGCTGGTATATACTTGCATTATTTGTATTAAGTTATGTACTTCACAAATATTTATTTATTTGTGATGGTGGTGGCTGAAGCCAGGGCCTCACACATGCTAAGCACATGCTCTACCTCTGAGCCACATCCTCAGCCCTTCATAAATATTTTAAGCAACTAAAAATATGTGACAAGATAATGGGAATTTTGGAAGGAAAAAACTATCCATTATTCTTTAGCTTCTGAGCATTTTATTTCCTTCCATCAATTTTTTTGCATCTTTCAAAATTATAGTTGTAACCACAAAGCACATATCAAGTTCTTTTAAATTCTTACCAATAACTCCTGACAACTTTCTCCAAAAGTCTTCATGGTTTTGTAACCATCCCATGTGACTAGAAGGTTTGGGATATTTTCTGCTAATAATCACTAGCATTTGTGTTGCCCTTGATGCCCATTTTCAAAGAAAAAACTATGGGCTCACTGATCTAGTTCTAACTGTTCTTAAACTTTAGAGGCAGAATGTTCTGGCCTGCTGCTTCTTGGCTGTGTGACCTTAGGTGCATCATTTACCTGCTCTGAGCCTCAGCCTTCCCATCTACAAATGCTATTTGGCCTCCTCTCCTGTGAGGCAGGATAGCTGATCTGCCTCCTTGACCATGAACACCAGGGTCTGTCTCTCAGCCCTCCTCACTCTCTTTCCCAGGCTCCTCCCCTGGGTTTCAGGATTCGAGCAAGCATGGCTAGAGTCAAATGCAACCACAGCATGCTGCTGATTGGGCAAAACAAGAAAACAGACTGACCTGGGGTACCTGGGGGCCCTGGGGGTCCCATTGCTCCAGGAGGCCCTGGGGGGCCTGGGACAGTGATGGTTGATGATCCACCTGGAAACAGAGGCACATGAACCCTGAGCCCCACTTTCTGGCTCTGAGGCTCTGGCAACCCTAGCAGGTTGTGGGCCAGGCAGACTCGCACTTGTGCCTCTCTTCACCTCTGAACTCCCCCCCTTGCCTGCCTGCTGGCCCAAAGACCTCACAGCCACATCCCACCCCAAGCGCCATGCTTCCCAACCAGTGCTTCTTGGAGGACACAAAGGCAGAGCCAGGGCAGGTGCACCACACAGGAAAGAGAAAGACACCATAAGGAGGGCCCTCCCAGACCTTCCTACCTGAAGTCACTATCTTGCCTGGAGTGCCAGGTTCACCTGGGGAGGACAAGGAAGATTGGACAGGAGGGTAATTAGGGGCTCACCAAATCATTTTCATCCATTCACTAATAAATCTATGGACTCAGATATGTCTGGGATAGATGACCTTGGCTGTCATTATTTTAGGGTTACATTTATTTATCCTGTAAGAACTCCTTGGCCCAATCAGTTGTCGGAAGTAGTTTCTGGAAAATGGTTGTTTTGAGGGTCCCACCAGGGGTGACAGTGGCTCATGACAGAGTACAGCTATAGAGCATCAGGATTCAGGAGCTGGGTCACAGGGACAGAAGGAACACTGTGTATCTCTGGGCTTGCTCAAGGCTTGTCTGCAGGGCATTTACCATTTGAATAGCATTCTAACACTCTCACAGAGCCACCTCTCAGGAGGACCTGGTGGACCTAGTCACACTGAGGCCTGTGTGAAGAACAAGACCAACCATGTCTTCCAGCCTGGTTAAGAGTCACATTATTGGGGACTAAGCCTAAGCAAGGGGGAGGAGGCATGAATGGGGCATTTAGAAGAAAATCAGGGAATAAGAAGTTTTGGAGGTGGGCATCTCCCTTCCTGATCTTCCTGCCATGACTGACTGGAACCAACAGTGAGGCTCTGGTGTGGGGTGAGGAGGTGGAGTGGAGGAGGAGGCCTAAGGACCTAGGGCCTGGTTGCTCAGCATGGACCATGGGGCTCCCATCTCTCAGCATTTGCTAGAGCCACTAGATGCCACTGTTGGTCCAGGCTCTGGCCAGAGAGGGGCCTCCCTTTTGCAAAAATGACTAGTGAAAAGAAAGCACATCTCATTTGGAAAATCACTTACCTTTAGTCCCCTGAGGGCCAGGGGTCCCAGGAAGTCCTAAGGTGATTAAAAACATGTCAGTCAGGATAATTAAGGTCCCAACATTCCAGACAGCCTGGGGCAGTACCACGCTCTCTGTCACTCAGCATAGCCACACTGGCTGCTGGTTGAAGCCCTGAGAAATACGACCTGGCCCTCAGCGTTAGCCCAGGCAGCCCCTGAGGGAGCCTCTTGCCCTGAGGCCCATCCCTCTCTGGGAAATTGGGCAAAAGCTGGGCTTGAGGTAGGCTGAGCCTATGAGCTCTGCTCTGGGGGATTCCAGTCCCACTGGGTTGTGAGCTCCTGGTACCTGCAAAGCAGCCATAGCTCCCCTGTTCCCCCAGGCTGGGGCTGGCCTGCAGTGCTCCTGCTTGCTTTTGAGCATCTGAGGATGTCACTGAGCATGTAGTGTCTGGGACCCTGCTGTGTGGTTTCATTTGAAATCCTTGCCTAATTTCCTTTAGGAAATGAAGGGCTGAGTGTGGAGATGATTTCTCAAATCCAGATGGATAATTATAGGATGGACTTGAACAAAAAACGAGAACTTGAAACAAGGTGGGGATGATGGCCACTCCCTCCATGCTAGTGAGGAACGTGAGCCTGTGTCGATCACCAGAGTTCCTGCCCAGCAGCAGCCCCCACAGAGCTGCTCTGGAGCATTCCTGCACCGGGAGAGACAGACCAGTCAGACAGAGCAGCGCACACCATCCAACCTCATCGTTACCAGAATGGTGTTTTAGGCTGTTCTGTGTATGTTTTTCTTTCTCTTCTCAAGTCTCCTTGTGGAAGGGGGATTGGGGAAAGGGGAGGACACTCTCAGGTGATTGGAGAAAAGTGCTGGCCAAAGTGGCTATCCTGGAAAGAAATGGGATTGACCCCGTGACTCACCCTGAGGTCCCTGGGGTCCTGTGAGACCTGCAGAAAACAAGACACAGGGGTGAGAGTTGAGGTGCTAGAGGCTGTCCTCAGCTGCAGGGGCAGGTGGACATGGCAGTGGAGGGGTCAGTGGGTACAGGACAAGCCTCACACTAGGGTGTCCAGGGCCCTCCAGCACTGGACAGAGAGCAATTCTTTCAATTTTTCAGTGAAGCAAGCCAGTGCTTCCTCAGGCACTGATTCTAAACTTCTTTGGGTCCACAAATCTTATGAAATCGGAGAGCCAAGGACCCAGAACACCAGAACACATACTGACAGACCCCCAAATACTGCCCCAGGTTCCCTCCCTTAGCGCTACACTTGCACATACCAGCTAGGTGTCCCCCTGCCCTCCGTGACCCCTGATGAATGGCCACCTGCTGTAACCACACAACTTTCTTGGCTTTTTTTTTTTTTGGGGGGGGGTACCAGGGATTGAACCCCAGGGTTCTTAATCACTGAGCCACATCCCAGCCCTTTTTGAATGTTTTTTAGAGACAGGGTCTCACTGAGTTGCTTAGGGCATTGCTAAGTTGCTGAGGCTGGTTTTGAACTTATGGTCCTCCTGCCTCAGCCTTAAGATTTGCAGGGATTATAGGCCTGGGCCACGACACCAGGCTCTGGGCTCTTTTTGATCTGTTCTTCTTGCCGCCTTAAGGATCCTGCTCTTGCTTGGCCCTTAGTGGAAACTCTAATGAGGGCTTTTCTCCTCTGACTGGTAGGGACCAGGTATGGCCCCAGGAAAGCAGGACAGAATGGGAAAGGCCCAAAGGAGCAAGATATCAAGCTGGCAGCATGCGAGTGTGCAATTTTAAGTATCCTTGCCCTTTTCTAGAATTCCTTGCTTTCAGTTGTTAATCCCTCTCTCCCAAGTGCCACACTTGGTGGCTCTAAGTGGCCAGGGCCCTGCAGTCACTACGCACAGCACCACCTGCTGTGTGAGTTTTCTGCTGAGCTGTTGGAGGTAAAGGGGATAAGGCATGTGAGGGTGCACTCGTATACACTCATGTACATACACACAACATGTGATCCCATGACACCCCTAAACAGATGCCCACACACCTCTGCACATCTCCACCTGAAAACCAGCAGGGTGTGGCTCCCTCTTCCTGCCCTGTTACCTGGCTTTCCTGGATCTCCAGCAGGTCCTGGTAGGCCACGGGTTCCAGGCATCCCCGTCATGCCTTGCTCACCTGGAGAGAGCATGGGCAATGAGAAAGGGTTTCCCTGAGGAGAGCTGACCACCAGTGCCTCAGAGCCAAGGCCTCTGGGATTTTCCTGACTGTCCTGCTGGTGGGCAAGAAGGAGGAGGGGAACAAGAACTGGACAGGCACACTTCCACATGCCAAATGCATGCGGCATTATGAAGAAGGGAACTGGGGACCCATGCAGGGACATAGGTAGGGCAGGGAATGGGAGACATGGGCAGGTGCGAGTGAAGACAGGAAATCAGTAACCAACCTCTTGGGCCTTGTTGTCCATCAGGGCCAGCAGGACCTGAGCAAGCAGAAAAGCAAAGTTCATCAGTCCATGGACCCCTGGAGCTATTTCTGTGACTTCCTTCCTGTCCCAGTAGCCTCAGAGCTTGAGGTCTCCCAGGTGGGAGCCCTCCAAACCCTCTCTATGGTGTTGACTGCAGGAGAGCCTGCTTTGTCCCACCTTCTGGAGATAGGCTTCTCCTAAGCCAGCCACGGTCTATGTGCCTGCTGAGAGTGGTCCAGGGCTCCCATCCCACTGCGAGAGCTGAGGGCTCATAAGTGTTCACCTCATTTCCTTGAGGTCCTGGAAGTCAAGGTCTTCCAGTTCTTGTCTCCTCTGCTTTCTGCTCCAGTTATCTGCTATCCTAACCCCATCTGAGATGGTGTACTTCGGGACTGTGCCTCTACTCTGTCTTTACTCGTGTTGTGTCTGCATGGATTATTTTCCACGCTGATCAGGATGAAAATCTTCCTAAGATTTCAGAACCATCTGAAATGCCATCTCCTCCATCCTTCTGGTTGGGAGAAATCTCTTCCTCCATTATCTAACCATAGTATTTGGGGCCTTTCATTGGCCCCTGTCCCTTCTTGTAAGCTTTATCTCCTCTTGAGGGAGCAAAGTGTCTTACTTGTCCTGCCAACAGTCAGTGCTTGCCAAGAGCTAGTGAAATGAACAAGTGAAGGTGGTGCGTCCTTAGTGGGGGAGGGGGGCATAAGCCTCGAGACACCATGGTTCTCAGCCAGCCTGGTCCTCTGCAGGTCCTCAGCCAGCTTGTATGCCCTGGCTGTCAGGCAGCAAAGGGTAGCCACAGGGTGGCCACCTGGATCTGGTTGTGAAGCTCATCCTGGGGTGGGACACTGGGAGTCCCAAGGGACCTCAATTGTCTTTGCCTTGGCTTCCAGGCAGGAGCCAGGATGATGGGCCACACCCTGCCAAGCCTGACCTAGAGCAGTGAGAAACCCACAGAGAACTGCAGCTTGCTGAGCCCCAGAGGAATCCTCAGACCCAGAAATGACCAAAGAGGGGGACTTGCCCAAGGGTGGGCAGGGGAAAGAGAGCTGCAGCGGCAGCTCTAGAAGAAGAATTTCTACAGGGCCGTGATGAGCTCTGGAATAGGCAGACACTCTTTGGGACACTTACCCATTGCTCCTTTAGCTCCGGGCTCACCCACCGCTCCAGGCAAACCTCTCACTCCAGGCTCGCCTGCACAGGACAGAGGACCAGCTGGTTGGAGGCTGGCAAGCTAATGTGTGCTTTGAACGTGGTAGCACGAGCCCACTTCCTCCCACAGCCCAAGATGCCTGCCTCCTCTCCACATAGAGGAGGTGGGAAGCAATTGCTGCTTTGATTCCAAGGCCAAAGACCCCTGCTCCCCCTGGAAGTAGGCACAGATTGACCCAGAATCCGCACTTGATCTGAAGGGACTTGTGTATGAACCCAATTTCCTTGGAAACAGAAAGCTAACCTTTGTGGTCAAATTATCATTACCATCAATGTCCTTTTTAATGATGCCAGTTGGCAGGCGGTAAGTGGCTGAGCAGATGCAGTGGCACACATTTTCTTCCACTCTGGAATTTGCTTATTAATTTTACCAACTGGATTCGTCCAGAGGGTCACAGATGAGTAGATACCCCCCTTTTTGTACCAAGTATCTATCTATTGTTGGGACTGTGCATTTTGAAGAGTGTTTGACCCCCATTTATGGCCTTATTTTATCTTCTCGGCTTTTTCTAGAAGGCAAGTTTCCTGAAAGTCTTAAGAGACATTCTGTCTCCTTCTGTATTTTTTTCCATCTCCACTGAACAATAGACTTAAAAGTCATGAATGAACTAAAGTAGATTCCTATAGAGGACTGACCTGTGAGGCCTCGAGGTCCTTTCTCACCCTGGTCACCTAAAACAAAACAAGGTGAGGACGTCATTAGTTGTGAACAAGGAAAACAATCTCCCCAGTCACAGGGACCCATGGGCTCTCCTTACACTTGTAGGCTCCCACCAGCAGGATACTGGTAGGAATGTGGCGTTGGTGAAGTTGCAGGAGCAGGTTTGAGCTCTTGTTGGGTCAGGTCCCACCCACAAACAGACTCCCAGTCCCTGCTGGAGCACACACGGTGCCCTGGGCACAAGGAGGACCAGACCAGAGGACAGACACCTCAGAATGGGCATCCTCACTACACATGGACATGTGGTGATGGTACTTTGTTTCCCCTCTTTGTGCCTCAGTTTCCCCAAGGGGCTGGATAAGAGGACACTCTCATTCCTTCTCAGTTCCAGGGTCCAGGAGCCAGAGTCCTATGGGTTCTCAAACCCTTCACCAGGGGTCACATCTGAGTGCCCAGGAGTAGAGAAGACTATGGTAATGACTGAGCAGCAGTGGAAACAGCATATACCTTTGGGTCCTGGTGGTCCCATAGGTCCTTTGTCGCCTGAAAAGGAAATGGACATCTTGTTTAAAGGGCCTCGCAGGGACAACCAAGAAGGGTCAATGTCTATCTCTGAAGACAGCTTTTCCTCCATGCTGACCTCATCACCCCCACTCTCCCATATGTCAGCTGCACTTGCTGTGGGCGTCACCTGTCCATCAGACCCAACCCCTACCTCCCGTCCCCTGTCCTCCCAGACCTCCTTCTTGATCCCAGGATGATGTCCTCTTCCCCCCAGCTTACCTTTGACACCAGGGAGTCCCACTTCACCTCGGAGCCCTTGGGGACCTATAGAACCTGCCAGCGGAGGAAGGCATACGGGTGGATGAGTGTCCCATCTTTGGAAAGGATGGATGCACACGTGTGTTTGTGCACATGCATGCTGCAGTTGTGTACACCACCCAGGTCCACACGCCCTAGAATCAAGTCTACGGCTGCTTTCCCTGCGCTCCTCCCCATGTCCCTGCTAAACTGGCCCAACTTTCTTGACCCTGCTGATCAGGCCCTGGGCATAGGAACACCTCACAGGACCCAGGCACAGACATTGGCTGCAGCTTGAGATCCTCAGGACAGCAGGAAGAGCTCTTTGGCTCTCAGGGGTGGAAGCAGGGTGGGGCCTAGGCACTGGCTCAGGTGAAAGGAGGATGGGAATCTCCCATTGCCAAAGCTGCTGGTGAGTCTGAGACCCATGCCAGGTCTCAGACCAGACCTGGACAGAGCTCATGAGGGCCCCTGAGCTCAGCTGCAGGAGACACATGCCTAGACTTGAGTTTTGTGTCTTCAGGAGGCTTGAACCCCAACCCTGTAATTGCTTCTTTTATTTGAAAAATGTTTAGTTTTCCTTTTAACACCACCACCCCGCCTTTTGCCCATAAATAGCATCAATTTACAAGAAGCAGCACACTGACCTGGGGGGCCATGGGGTCCAGGAGAGCCACTGGAACCTGAGAAGAAGGACGAGACAATCAGCAGAGTCAGATGCAGGCAGGGGCTCCTGACTCATGGTGAAGGGCAGGTGGGTGTGGAGGGAGCTCATCTCCAGCTGAGGGCTGTGTGGGTATGTGTTGCCCGCCCAGAGGGGTCCTTGCCAGGACCCACGTAAGACAGTACAGGAGGGATCCCAGTGCAATCTCCTTCTTAGGAGGAGGCTGCAGGTGGGCAGGGTGGAGAGTGTCAAGGGACCCTTGCTCCTTCCTGGTCAGAGTAAGAAATTTAAACTGGGACAAAAGTTAGAGGGCAGGTGGCCAGATAGGCATCACACTGTGAGAAGGGGCCCATTCTCCCTGGGTCGTCCAGATGTGCTGTTTCTGATGTGTGTAGCTGGGCCCCAGTCAGTGGACAAAATTGACTTCTGATTTCCTGCATGGTCCATCTACCGCTTAAGGACCACATAAGGTGGCCACTGGAGAGAAGAAAATGTGGCTCCAACCCCATTATGGGGCTAAAGTTATAGGCCCAGTCTTGACCCTCAGGGACTCTGTCATCTCTCTCTTTTTCTTTCTTTTCTTTTCTTTTTTTTTTTGCCTTAGGCAGGGGCCAGTTCTGTCTGGTACCCCTGGGCCTGCTTCTCTGTGATCCTCTTAGATGTGGCTCCTCCCTGGCCTGGCTTGGATCCTGTCCTGGGCACCGGACATACCTTTTGGACCCACAGAACCCGGGACACCAGGAGGGCCCTGAGGACCAGCTTCACCAGTAGCTCCTGAGGAGAAAAGGAGGAAGAAGAACTTTGAGAGAGTCCTCCTCCGAGGCGGCTGCTCCCCCAGTCCACAGTGTCTCTTCCCTCCCTGCCATTTGTCCAGGATCCATTTGGTGCCTCTTTGAGGCCACTAGTCAGAAAAAATGCCTTCCGTTTCTACCCCCAAGCCTTAATTTTCCATGAAGTCTGGCACCTGGGAGGCACTCCAAAAATATTGGCTTTGTCTGGTTGAGAAACATTTTTAAGAGAGAGTGAAACAAAAAATACGTCTTCCTGCTTAGCCTTTGGGCATTAGAGGATTTCTAGGGTCTGTCTTGGTTTCCCCACATCAATACAGCTTCAGGTTTCAGGATCTAAATCACAAAAGCTCCCCAGGGCCTATGCCTGGGGCTTTCCTGCCCTCTGTCCTGCTGAGTTCCAGCCCTGACAGGGCTGAACCCCACCCCCCTGTGCTGTCTGACAAGCCCAGCCTGCCCTCAGCTGTCCACCGTGACCTCCCTCCTCCCTCCACCCTGCTCTTGGAAGGACATTTCACTGAGGCCTCTTTGGGTTCCAGGAATCACAGCTGTTCCTAGGCCCTAGGCCTGGACCATATCCTCTCTCAAGCCCCATGATTAGTCTTCTGTCTCCAGAGGGCCTGGCACAGGCCCAGCTCAAGGAGAGTGCTCAACTGAAGGGAGGAGGAAAGGGGACAGATGGAAAGAAGGAGGACCGGGGCTGAGGGTGTGGCTTAGCTGTGGTATGTTTGCCCGGCACTCCTGAGGCCCTGGTTTCTATCCCCAGCCACTACAAACAAACAAAACCAGAAACCTCCCCGTGAAGGAATCGCCTCTTACCTCTGTCCCCTTTCTCTCCAAACCCAGGAGGCCCTGGTTCACCACGAGGTCCCATGGGGCCCTCTCGCCCTCTCTGGCCCATGGGTCCTTCCATGCCAGGATCTCCTAAAGTTAGGAATGGCCAGTGTCACAGTTAGGGTGGGTCCCAGAGGCACCTCTCACTGACAGAACTCTGGCCTGGAGCCTCTTCCCTGGCCCCTGATCCCCACTAGCCCCTGCAGTCTTGGCTCAATCCAGAAGCCAGAGTGACCTTTTAAAATGTGAGTAGATTATGTTCCAGCTCTGCCCCAAACCTGCACATGGCTTCTCAGCTCGCTCCGGGAAAGACTGGCATCTTATGCTGGTCTCAGGGCCCCAACAGCACACTCTTCTCAACATCTCTTTGGCCTCCTGGAGCTCTTTGAACTGCTCCTTGAACTTGCCCTTGGGACTGGCCTTGGCTGTCCCCTGCCTGACATGCTTCCCCAGATCTGGCGCCTGGCTCCCTCTCTCTTCAAGTCTTTGCTCCCTGACCTCCCTATGTAACTCACCCTCAGCCCTGACTCCCAGCCTCCTCCAGTTCAGTCTTTCCCACTTCACACTGGCCCCCTACCCTGCTTATTGTCTCCCCCCACCCAAATGGAAGTGACACAGCTGCAGGGGCCTCTCTTCTGTGTTAACTGATGTTCCCTGAAACTGGGCCAGGAACACAGCAGGCATTTAATGAATGTTTCCCAAATGAATGAATAGAAAAAGAGGCTCTTACCCACGCTGCCTTTTTGTCCCTTTGGTCCTTCTGGACCTGGGTGGCCCAAGAGCCCAGGGATACCTGTAGATACACAAGAAGACCTCAGCCCCCATGTCCTTTGGAAGCAGGCAGCTGGGAGATAGCAGCACTAACACCCCCAGGGCCAGAGGGAGGTCATGGAAGGTTACACACCTGGAGTCCCAGGGAGACCTCGATCTCCTGCAGAAACAAAGGTAAAGGGATGTCAGTCAGAGGACCTGAAAGGAGCCCCTGGGGGGATTCAGATGGAATTGCCAAAGTTAGCAAATGTAAGTACACATGTCTAGTTCTGCTTGAATTGCAGATAAACAACATATAAAGTTTTAGTGCTAGTATGTCCCTTAAGATCCACGGGACACACTTTGAGTAAAAAATTATCATTTATCTGCACTTCAAATGTACCTGGAGTCCAGTGTTTTACCTGGTCATTGCAGGTTGAGGGGCTCTGGAACCACCAGTCCCCACTTATCCCCATCAGGGTTGGTAGGGGGGAAGGGGGCGGGGGAGCCAGGGTATATGGGGAGGGCGGGCAGGGAGTCACGAGGGGGTAGGGAGAGGGAGAGGGCTACTAAGTGGAGGAGCCCCATTCCTGCACTCAGGTCTATTGGGAAGCAAGATTGATCTGGGGACAAAGGGTGGCCCTGTCCTCTTGAGTGGTGGTCCTCAGCATTGACTGCACCCCTGGCTGCAGACTGAAGACTGCTCACCCCATCCACACCTGCTAAGACTCTGGGAGTGGGGCCAGCAATCTTGTGGCAATTTCCAAACACACAGAAGTTTATCAGCCCCAGTCAGAGGATCAAGGAAAGCTACTCTACCCTGTGAGGGTCACCCGGATTGGAAACCTCCTCCTCCTCACTGTGCAGTTGTCCCATGGAATGTCAGTCACTTTTCTCGTTATGAAGGGGGTTTTCTGACCCATGCTGATTGCTTTAAACCATTAACCCTCACTAATAATAAAGGTGAAAATGTCCATGTGAGATTTACCTTTAGGGCCTTGACTTCCCATGTCGCCTAAAATGAGAAAGGCATGAAAACTGTGAGATTGGTAGGAACCAAGGGCCATTCTCTCCCTGGTACTTCACAGCCGTTTGACAATATGGAAGCCATATGTCAAGGCAATGGGATGGCAGTCTCCATCTGTCCCTCCGTCTCCATCTGTGTCCCTTGGTACAGTGCCAGAACTCTCCTACAGGCTGTGCAGGTTGCTTCCCACGCTAAGATCTTCTGACTCTAAAGACAGTTCTCAGCCCTCCCAACGGAACCACAAGGGGGTCAGCACCTCGTCTTCATGTTTGGAAAAAGGACAAAATAATCCACCCAGAGAATCCACCTGCAGGAATGAGAGCAGGGAAAGGCTGGGTCCACTGCAATACCTTTAGGGCCAGGGCTTCCTCGGAGGTTTCCTACGAGAGAAAGTAAATCCTGAGTGAGTGTCACATCTCCTATGTCCTTCATTTGCACATAAGAGGGGGTCATGGGCGGCGGGAAGAAACCAAAGCTAGCTGAGGAGTCAGAATTAACACCGGGTTTAGTGATCTCGGTCAATTCTCCTCTTTAGGACTCAGTTTTTCCATCTGTAAGATGGGATCCCAGTCCTGGTACCACCTGCCTCTTAGCGATATGGAGAGGTGTGGGGAGAGAGAGACTGAGAGCCTGCTGAGTGGTAGCCCTGGGGGGGCCCCCCCCCACCCACACAAAGCAGCAAGAGACTCAGCTGAGCTGGCCCTGCACTGGCTGAACTCTCACCATTTTCCTGCTCAATCATCAGCTTGTTCCTCACGAAGAGCCAGAGTGCCTCCTGGCTGGGGATGTCCAGTCCTGCTTTGTCTATGCCAGTACCCAGGTCGGGCGCGGCTCCCTGCAGGCGGTCCTTGTTGCTCCTGTCCATCTTGTCCTCATAATAGAGCACACCGGTCCTGGTCCTCTCCAGCTCGTCCACACGGGCTTTCAGCTTCTTCACCTCCTCCGCTGGAAGGGACAGACACAGGCGACATCAGCAAGGGCTCTCCCCAGTGCCTGCCTCGCTGAGCCTCCGCGTGGGGAGCCAGCCACGGGCTGCTTCATTCTGCTAGGCACAAGTTGCTGAACTACTTATGCAGAGACAATCTGTGGAGGCCACAGGAGGATGAGCTCCTCAGCATCCTCCCGGAGCCGTACAGAAACCTGGCCTGTCGCCTGAGCTGGGTGCCAAAGCTTGCCCTCTCTTCTCCTGTGAGGGGGAGTGAGAGATGGCAGGAACACAGCCATAGGTGCTGGGAAAAGGTGGCAATGAGAAGACATGACCTTATTGTGAGGGGCAGCCAAATGCACACAGCAGGCTGCCACGGGTCCAGGGAGGGTGGGGAGGGACCAGGAGCTCACTGGCCACATGACCATGGCCAGGTGCCTCCTGGGGCTCAGTGTCCTCATCTGCAGGAACACCAGGTCTGCGCCTATGATCTCAAGCCTCTTGGACCTGACACTCAGGGCCACTCTCTGATGCTTGTCCTTCTGAAGGGGTGGCGGGACTTGGGGGCCACCCTGCATCCTGCCCCTAGGCCTTTGCACATACCCAGAGCAATGAGGCCAAAGAGTAGTCCCAGGAGCAGCAGCCAGGTGAGCAGCAGGCCCAGCAGCCATTTCCACCAGCTGCAGCAGGAACCGCAGGGGCACCAGGCAGGTGCACCCCCCCACAGTCCCCCACCACCACCGCCTCCACCTCCACCAACACCGCCGCCTCTGTCATAGCCATGGAGATCTGTGGAAGAGACAGGGAAGGTGGGGTGAATGCAGGCAGCTCCTGTTGTTTTCCCTCAAAATTCTCTAGCTTTTGGTGACTTCCTGTGGGCCTGAGTGGGAGTAGGGACTTCAAAGTTCCTGGGCAACTCCATGTTAACACAGGGCCATGGCTGGTGAGGAGCGGAAGTCTGACAATGCTGGGCTAGAGCTGTGTGACCCTGAGAAGGTCACTTAACCTTTCTGTTTCCTCTTTATAAAATGGAGTTAAAAGATTCCCTACTTCATCAGACAGTTGTTGAGTAAGATGAGATAAGGGTCAAAAAGAAATCAGAAAAAAAAAAAAAAAATTAGCAGAGATGCAGCTCAAAGCCACAACCTCCTGCATTTTATTAGGCCTGAATCTAAAGCTCCCCCATCTCCAGGACCACTGGACACAGCCCGCTCTTTGTGAGCTCCACAGTGCCTAGAGTTACATTCAGTCCAGTAAACCTAAACATTTTTTTCAGGGTTTATAGTTCTCTAACTTCTGGGGAGGTAAGACTCAGTGTGCTCCTACATAAGGTGAGGATAGGAGGTAAAAAAAAAATGGTAGGGGGCAGGAGTGTGCTTGGCTTAGTGTCCTCCTGGGCCCACATGGGAGGTTCTGGAGAAACCCAGAGTAGCCCCATCATGTTGCTCCTGCCCTGGTTGGAGACCCTGGACCTTAGGTCTTATAGTGGCTGCCAGTTAGGGGTGGTGGGGTCTGCAAAGCAACATCCCCTGGGCTACATTCCTTCTGAGGCCACCACCAGCCCACAGCCTGCCCACTCCCACCTTTACCCTATTCCTGCCCTTATGTGCCCACAGGGAGCCTGAGTTGGGTGGCTCAAGTGTGTGTTGGCTCCAGGCAAGGGCCATAATCTGTTTGACCAAGTATAACCAGCCCTTGGATCCTGTCCCTGCAGGGTCCCCAACTCTCACCCACCTGCGGAGGTGCCCTTGCCCTTTGTGGATATGGTCTTCAAGTCTCCTAAAAAGACAAACACAAGTTCAGACCTGAGCTTTTAAACTGGAGGAGCCCATAGGCTGCCCATTGTGAGGTTTAGGACGTTAGGTCAATCGGCCACTCAGGCACCTCGCAGAACAGCAACGTTAGGGACATCTAGCAACTCAGTCCTCAGGAGGCTGATATTTACAAAAATATACTGATGAAGGCATGGCTTGGCCAAGCACGTAATGGTGGAAGAATGGATAGTGTTTAACTCTCTTACAACCTTAAACCCTAAACCTCAACACATTTTTTGGAAGATCTTTGTTTATTCAAAAAAATAAATGTGCTCATGGGACATGACTGATTTCTTTTTCTTTTTGGTGCTGGAGCTTGAACTCAGGACTCTGTTAAGCATGTACTCTACCACTGAGCTACACCCCCATCCCTACTCTGATATCTTGGCTAAGGGACTCTGAGCACAGGTGCACAGGTTGGGACGTTGGAGTGTGAACTGGGAAATCCAGCAAGGACAGGCTTGGAGGAGGGTTGTGTGTGAGTCTCTGTTGTTACTGTGAGCATGTGTGGAATTTCCGGGGAATTTGCGCATAGTTTTCATCAGATTCTGGAAAGGGTCTTTTGGCTTCACAGCCTAGCTCCACCCTTAAAAAAATGAGGAATTACTAACCTTGCTGACTGAGTCAGGTTAGTCTCCTGCCCTGTTGGGATGGTAGCTGTCTTATTTTACTTTATTTTAAAATGCTCTATGGCTAAATAAAATAAAAATTTTAAAATGCTCCATGGCTTAACTTTCCCTTTCTTTGCTGAATTCCCTAAAATCAGTGGTTTGGTGAGATTTTACAGGACTTTGCGAAGAAATGTGGAGACCCAAGAAAGAATTCAGATATTAGGGAAGGAAGAAGGAGAACGTGAAAAAGGAGAAGATGATAACCAAGGCTTTACAAAGCATTTTTTGATCAGTTCTGAAAATCATGGGAGAACTAATAAGGTGAGAAAAAATACCCATGTAACAAGCCAGGGAAGGGCTTTTCTTCAATGTCACATATATACCACCTGGGGAACTCGTTAATATGCAGCTTCCCACACAGTGCAGGGGGGCGGAGCTTAATTTTGCATTTCTAACGTGCTCCCAGGTATTGCTGGTCCCCAGACCACACTTTGCGTATCAAGGTCTCACTTGCATTTCCAACATCCACACTTTGAGTATCAAGGTCTTACTTGTATTTCTAACATGCTCCCAGGTACTGCCAATTGCTGGTTCCTGGAGCCCCCTTTTGAGTATCAAAGTCTCAGAAGACTAAGAAAAATGAACTGTGGCTTGACTCAAGTCAATGGGAACAGCAGTCATGTTGGTTCTTACCATTAGTTTCTGCTTTCAGGCAAGTGTCAGCAGCGTAGGCAGCCTGCTTTTCTTTTTTCAGGGTGTCTTCTGAAAAAGAAGCTGTGCGCAGAACCCCTGACAATCTGGAGTATTCTCTCTCCACCCCTCCCGGCCTGTTGCACATCTCCTTGCTGCTTGGGGAGGTCAAGGGTACCCTGGTGAAGAGAGCCCAGCTTTCCTGGGGCTAACTTCCCCCATTTGTGCTTGTGAGAGTTGAAGTGGTCCAAGGACCCCTCTGGGAGCTCTGCCTGAATTTTCCTGGCTCATTGGTTGGCATTCAAGGAGACCCTGGGAGGCTCCATTCAGGCAGACATTTTTCATTAGAATGGGAAAACCGTGGCTTCATGATTACATTGTCTGAAACCACCTTGCTAGGACACCATTTCCTACACCATTTGCCTTTCTCCTGTAGCCCCAGTTGTGGGGGGTGGGGGTGGGGGTCCCTGGCGTACTTGCAGCGATGCTGGCAGGGGAGGCCGTGAAGACCTTCCCGCTGTCCTTGGTCATGATCAGCAGCTCCATCTCCTTCTTGGCAGGCACATTGTCTTTCTCCAGGATCAGGAACTTGCAGTCCTTGTGCAAGAGGTCATCACTCTGGACATTGGTGGTAGAGGCTGGGGAGGGAAGAAGCCAGGAGAAAGGAGAAGAAAGAAGCGATCGAGGGAGGGAGGAGGAAAGAAGAAGGCAGCAGAAGAAAGAGATTAGCAAGTGCACGTAGAGCCTCCCGATCTCACTGACTGTGGTGCTATGAAGCATTCTGGGATCAAAGCACCCCTCCCTGCCTGGCTGGGCCTGGCCATCAGGAGGTTGGGTCAATGACAGAAGTACTGGGTGACTGGTCAATGCAGCTGCCTCACCATACAGTCCCCCTTGTCAGGCAGGTCCTTCCTTAACAAGCATGGAAGGCTTGTCTTACCCTCCTAGGGAGGCTTTTCATTACCACTGCATCTAAAGCATTCCACCCTCACCATCTCTCCCACGTGACTCATTGTTTTCTTAAAATCTGTGTCATTTTCTCCAATTATCTTGTATACTTTGTCTTTGTGTTTGTCATCTGTTCACTCCACCAAAGTTGCCAGCTTACTGTCTCTCCCAGCACCTAGTATAGTGTCTGTCTGAAACAAAGGAGGTGCTCAATAAATATTTTTTTTTTTAAAAAAAAGAATGTTAGCCAGGTGTGGTGGCACATGCCTATAACCCCAGCTACTCAGGAGGCTGAGGCAAAAGGGTAGCATGTTTAAGGCCAGCCTCAGCAACTTAGCGAGACCCAGTCTCAAAAGATAATAACGAAGGCTGTGGATGTAGCTCAGTGGTAGAGCGCTCGCCTAGCATGTGTGCAGTTCTGGGTTTCTGAATGGGAGGAGATGAACCAGGACCACAACAATGGTGGGAGCCCATGTTGATAACGGTTCTAGAGGAAGTGGAGAGGATGCTGGCAGCTTCCGAGGGGCTCCTGGGTCTTATAATGGTTACAGGTAACAGGAAAAGGCCAAGGGCTTCCAGGCAAGGGTGATGCCAGACCCTAAGCAGCTGTGGAGCACGGATCTTCCTGTTCCTGGGACAGGCAGCCCCAGTCAAACGCAGGAATGCTCATCTCTGAATCTGAATCTCATGGAAACATCCATGGGGGGGTTGTGTTTGTGGACCTCAGGACACCCAGGGACTCTATCCTCTTGTATTATACGTTGCATGTCACAGTTGGGCAGTTCTCTCCATGTGCCAGCCTGACTTGTGACAGCTAGAAACAGCTCTCACCTGTAGAGGTGGTGGATACACCGGTGCTCACGACGGCAGGGCTCTGGGGCACGTTTTTCTTCACACCATACGCTGCAAAAAAGGGACCACTGATGATCTGGGCCAGCGTGGGAGGATGGGTCCTGCCACTCAAGAGCAGCCTGATCAGCCCTGGCAAGAGGCAGCCTCCCCAGGGAGATCAGCAGCTGTGAAATCAACCCTCTCCAGCCACAGAGAAGCAAGGAGGGTTTAGATGGAATGTTCCTGGGTACAATCTTCCTTATCCTTCTAGGGTGTTTTAAAGGCCACCTCCTCCAGGAAGTCCTCTGCCTCTTTCCTTCTGCACCCCTATTTTGTGCTATACATTACTTAGTTCCTGCTGTTCACAGGATCCCCCTTTCCTTTCCCGTGTGCTGAACTTTCCACTCTAACTGAACAGCAGGCAAGTTGAAATCAAGGCTGAGTCTTACATCATTTTTGTTTTTACTCCCTCCCTGCAGGTTTGCACAGGGTCAGCAACCTGGGGGGTGCACCATAAAATAAACTAGCTGATTGATTTGTAGGGACAGTGGACTGCCAAGGAGTGGGCAGGGAGCAGGGACCTGACCCACTGGGCTGTGAGATACACGGGGTATACAGGTGACATGTCACAAGGTAGGCTGCCCTGTATGTTGAACTCATGTCTCAGCCAGTAAATGAGCAAGATTGACAACTCTAAGTTGGGGAGGGGCCATTTGGGGAAAGGTCAGTTGCTTTGCAGAGGCCCTTTGGTCCTTCAAATTCAGTTTTTGAAAAGGGATATGTGAACTGTAGCCTTAAAGAGATGTCATGACCCCACTCCTGAGCTCCAAGCCTCAGCTACTACGAACCTGTGGAAGTGGTGGCAGTGGCCGTGCTGTGGGACAGAGCAGACGAACTGGGGCCCAGATTGTTCTGCATGCCAAACACTGTGAGAGGGATTGAGAACAGGTCAGACCAGAGTGCACAGAGGATGTCCCCCGCTGCGGCAGCCTCCTGGAACCCCCCAAACAGTTTCTTTTCTTCTCTTTTTCTTTTCTTTTCTTTTTTATATATAGATGGACACAATACCTTTATTTTATTTATTCATTTTTATGTGGTGCTGAGGATCAAATCCAGTGCCTCACCCATGCTAGGTGAGTGCTCTACACTGAGCCACAATGCCAGCCCCTAAACATTTTCAAGACACTTACCTTTGCAGATGACAGATTCTCAAACCTTCTTGAATCCCTCACCTTATTCTTAGTGACAATATATATATATATATTTTTAATATTCCCACCTCCCCACTCCAAGGCAAATTTCGCTACAGTCCCATTTGCTGAGTACTTAGGTCCACACAATTTAACAGTAGTAGTTCACACAGGGTTCAATGTTGCTGTGTTTCTCAAAATCCTAAAATATCCCTAGGGTTTTCTGTTCCCTGTAGCACCCTGGGGTGACGTGGTACACAGTGTGGGATGCCGAGGACATGGGATGCAGACAGTGGCTCTGAGAGACACTATGTGAAAGGCTCTTCATTTTCCCTTCAGCTCTTTCTTTTCCTGACTCAAACCCATGGAACTCCTCTCACCCCCATTAGGACTTCCAAGGCCAATGTCCAGAAGCCCACTCCTCCCTAGTCATAGCTTCTGTTCCTTCATCCTATCTAGAGTTTGGGGCTCAGGATCATGGATCCAATATTACCTGGGGGCCTGGCTCAGTCAAGTGTTTGGAAAACAAAATACAAAGGTAGAAAAGGGGGGAAAAAGCATGAAACTGGGGTCTTCTGACTTTGGAGGGATTCCAGTCAACTGGAGTTATTGGAAATCTGATTGTTAAATTTGCACTTGTAGCTATACCAGCTAAGTAAGTAAAGAAGACCTGTCATTATGTTTATTAGCAGCAATATCACAGGAAGAAGGCAGATTGTTTTCAAAAAGGTAAGACTGGCAACTTATTACCATATGGATTATTATGATACATGTGAAAACAAATGTTTCTTTAAAATTGTCATATGCTTGCATTGGAAACTAAGTAGTAACATTATTTACCATAGTGTGGTTCTTTTGATGTACTACCATATCTTTTAAAGCTTTTTTTTATATCTTTTTTTTATTTGTTTATTTTTATGTGGCACAGGATTGAACCCAGAGCCTCACACGTGTTGGGCGAGAGCTCTACCATTGAGCCACAATCCCAGCCCTGAACTACCATATTTTTTAAAAGATCTAAAATAAGATCCTCTAAATTAACAAAAAAAATGCTTTTCACCCTGAAAATGTCCGAAGCTATGACTCACTAAGTCCATTTTTTTCCATTTCACCAACTCTCCCAGAAAATAAAGGATCAGCACAGAATAAGCACATCCGCATGGACTTGGGCCCCCTTCCCTTAGAACTTCTCCTTGGGATCCTGAGCTTTATCTGCAATTGAGCTTCTAAAAGCAGTTGCGGTCGCTGCTATGGGTCACAGAATGCATGGAGAAAAGTCCTTCGTGCTCATGGGCAGAAAGGACATCCTCTCTAGAAATTGTTCTACTTTCCTCAGGAAAGAACATTCTTATATTTTAAAGTCAATAGCTAGGAAAAGGTGATTCAAGATGGTGACACTACAGACACTAGTATGGCAGTATGTATAAATGTGGCTGTATAATCAATGTGATCCTGCAATCTGTACTCCTGGGAATAATAAGAATTCATACCCCATTTGAAACAAATGTAAGATATATGATATGTCAAGATCGATGTAATGTTTTGAGCAACTAATAAATTTCTGATGTTTAAAAAAAAAAAAAAAGATGGTGACACTGACCTGAGGAGCAGGTGCTGAGTCCTGGGTGCAGGGTGGAAGAGCAGGATGTCATGTTATTTGGAACTCCAAAGACTGTAATGGGGAGAGGGAGAGGTGGGGGAGAGGGATGTTCAACCCAGAGCAGAGGCAGAGACTTGGATACTGTGGCAATACCAGCAGAAATGCCAGGATTGGATTTTTAGGAAAAACTTTAATATTCAGTTCTCTTGCCTTCCAGCAGAGAACCAAACATTAGCCTATGGTGTTTGTTGGGTTCTAGTCAACAGGTGATCAGTCAGTAGTGGACAGTGGATTCAGCCAAAGTCTTTCCTGTTAGTGACCCAATCTTACAGAGAAGGTCTCTGAAACTCAAAGAAGTTAAATGACTGCTCAAGATCCCAGAGTCAATTTGCATGGAGTGATGCAATTCTCCTGCATCCATTTTTTATAACCTTTATCCTTATATATTTTTTCTGATATCTTATACTGTATATTCCTCTCTACTAGGGGCTCAGCAGGAGAAATACCTTCTAGACTGAATTGAACTTAAGTTCCAGTGAGAAACTCTTGAGACACTTGGTTCTAGAAACCTCTCAGGAGCCCTAGGATGGCAGATACCCGAGGAGTCATTCAGCTCCAGGGTAGAGGTGGGACGATTGTGATTTTTGTGGATGAGAGCAGTGAGCACAGCTGCCACTTACCTGATCCTGCTGAGTAGGCATTGGTGTTGAGGAGAGATGAGCTCTGGGTTGTCATGTTGTTGTGGTAGGTCCCCATGGAGGACCCCGCAGGCAAAGTAGAGGACCACATATGGGAAGGAAGGTTGGCATCCAGGATCGTTGTGTCGTAGGTCCCTGACACTGGGAGCAAAAAAACACACTTGCTCCAGTGACAGACAAATAAATATTTCCCTACCGTGGGACTTAGCTGGCTCTGCTTCCTGGGACTTTCCTGGGTTTAGCACTGAGGGTCCCATAGGAGCTCCCTCAGTTCAGAGCAGTCTGGGGCTACTTTTGACTGAAATCTCAAAGTTGATAAAAACTTGGTGTTTTTGATTAGAAATTCTTGCCAGCTCTTAGTGAAATATGAAGATTGATTTTTCCTTAGGGTCTACTCCTTTCTCCTAAACCCTGTTCCTCACCTCCTGGTGGGCTGTCTGCACCAATGATCTGCCTATCGGTCCTTTGCTGGCTCCTTCATCTTCAAAGATGGCAGGGAGCCATTCCCTTAGGAGCAAAAAATAAGACCCTCAAAGCTAATCTCAGTAGACCTCCAGGCACCACGGCAAGGGTGCAGTATGTCTGGCCGGGGAGCCCTCAGGTCTGAGGACACACTGCAAGGTGGTGAACTTCTCTGGTCAAATTCTCCTTATATATTCCTGTGTGCAAACCAGATCTGCAAGTACTGGCCCTGATAAGCCTTTTTCTGTTTCTTTAAATTTGATGCCGGTTCTGCCTCATCATTCTTTGAGAGCGAGCTAGTCAGCCAGGTCATGGAGTACCCGAGGCTTGCTCCTTTAGGAAAAATCTGAGCAAGGTCAGGGTCTCCAGGCTTTTATTGCCCAGGAGTAAATGAGAGGAAAGCTTCCTGTTGGAGCTGACTTGGCTTCTTTCCTCACCTCCCTCCAAAGACCTGCTCATTTGTCTCCCTGTTACCTGTAGAACCTCCCTTGCACTCCTTGCTAAACACTTGGGGACAGCTTGTTTCCTCTTTGACTTCCCCAAGAGACTTTCATCTCCACAAGGACAGTGGCTATGTCTCTCTCATTTCGTGCTTTTCCTCAATGCCTGGCACTTGGCACAGAGGAGGCATATAATAAATCGTCACTAGAGAATGAATGAAGACACTGCAACTTTCCCCAGTTCTCTTCACTGGGGGAACCTGGTCAACACATTCAATGTGGGAACCTTCTGGGGGACAATCTCTAGGATCTAGAACTGGGCCACTGGGTGACTGTGGGATGGCTGAACAGTCTGGTAAGAAATGTGTGGCCCACAAATTCACACGGCTGGAGGAGCCGGGTTTTTGGAAATGTCAGAAAAGTCTGAGCCAGAGCACAGTGAAATTCTCCAGCCAGAATAAACCTGCTGCCATGTTCCCATCCCTCATGGCAGCCTGGGGGCTGTCATGCTTACCTGACTGGGAGCTTGCTGTCACCATTTTGGTTTCCACGGTGCCTTTCTTGGGGATGGGGAGAGTGCTGGAGGAGTTGCGGGTGGGACTGACACTTGCTGATCGGCTCCCCTTGAGCAAACGCTTCACATCATCCAATTCTGTCCCTGGACAAGAATCCCAAAGTCAATCCTTAGGCCCAGGATTCTTTCCTGTGTCCAACTGCAGTGGGAGGAACTTTGAGGACATCTGCTTCACACACTAGGACTTGGGTTAGCTTTATAATTTTTGCATATTCCCAATTTACAGGATTTATCAACCTGGCCATTTGTAATATCAATAATCTCATAAATACAGTGCCTCTCATAAGAGATCAGCATCCTGGGGAGATATTTTCTAATTAGACCTCATGGGACACCTCGGGGTGACTCTGTAGCTGGAGGACATGGTCATCTTGGATCAGGCAGATAGAGAACTTTAGATCAGATCAGATTGTTCTACCCTTAATTAGATCGTTCCTTTGAAACAAACAGTAATTCCCTCCTCTGCTCAAGATACCTCAGATGTCAGGTCCTGACCTTGTATGTCTGGGAGTGTCAAAAGGAATTTGTGGCCCAGAAATCTTAAAACATTGTGCTGCATTTATGTGTGACCTAATTTCAAGTCTGTCTGGATGATGTTTTTTGTAGCAAGGTAAACCAATGGAGCCAGCTCCTCGGACCTCCTCCCAAAGTGGAAGACAGGAGAGAAGGGAGACATCACACAAAGGTAGCGCATAGGAAGAGACAATAGGTGCTGGGGCCCAGCCTCCCTCCCTGGCCTGGAAAGTTTCATCCTTTCAGCTCAACACCCCATGCCTGGAAGGATTTGTGACAAAGCATCAGGCCTGGAGTTAGTGCCCCTGACCCCAGCTGCTAAATTCTGCGGGCAACCCCCCTGTCTGTGACCTAAACCATCATCTCAGCTCTTCCTTCTTTTATTCCTTTTATTTGGCTCCTGCCCTAAAAGTTGGGTTCATTTCAAAATGTTGTCAAATACCCTCTAGCAACAGCCACAGGAGTCTAATGACCCAATGCAGAGAGTGGGGAATGTCTGATCTTTGAGATGAAGTTCAAGCCCGTATACTTCTGACCCTTCCCTAACCTGAACTCTGCCATTATGTCACCAGACTGAGATGTTCCTTGGATGTCTCATGCTGGCCCCATCCTCTAATCTTAACTCTGATCCACTTTAGTCTCCCTTAAGGGACACTTAACCCAGGAAGGCCTCTCTGGCTGCTGGCACCCGTGCCCGCCCCCTGGGCTGATGTGGAGCAGCTCTTCCCTGCTCCCTGGCCACACTAAGCAGTGATGACTGGCTGGTCTACTATGTCCCCTTTAGTCTGCGAACAATTAAACAGCAGGGACCATAATTTACTTAGCAACTTAACCCCAATACCTGGCCCAGAGCCCAACCCCCAGAAGGCCTTTACAGATGTTTTATGATTGAGGGCATGCTCATGAGCACACACACACATTCAGCACTAGCCCACAATGTGACATTATGCTAAATTCACATGTAATTGAATTTCAAGGCTTCCTGGATCCTTTGCAGCAAGATAGTGTCACTTACATCTGGTAGATGGGGACGCACTCTGCAGTCGAACTCGAATCTCACTCTCTGTACAAGAGAAGAGACGGAGAGGCTGTGAGGGAAGGAACCAGGATCATAGGCCCTGAAGCTGAGCTCTGAGCAGTGGGTGCATCTGTGGGCTATTGTGAGATTTCTAAGTCTTGGGATTGGGAAACCTAAGTTTCCCAAAAAGAATGCTGCTCAAAAGAGGACATCCCTCTACTCACTTCACCTGCCAACTGCACACCCCCAGGCACATGGAGACCTCCTCCAGAGACCGCTGTCTAAGCAAGCAAGCTCTGTTGCACTCAGCGCCAACCATGCCCTTCCCCCTCTCCATTTCGCAATGGCCAGACCAAGCTTCCCTCCTTTCTCTGTGGTCTCTCAGGCATTGGTGAGAGAAATCTAAAACCTACGGTGTTAACTGGACAGCAGAAACCATCCCTTATTCTCCTGTTTGCCTCACCCTGCCTGGCTCCAGGCTGGCCCATGTTAGCTGCTCAGAAAAAGCTCCTCGAATAAATGAACTGAAGCCAGGGATAGCACTCACCTCGTGTTTGGCTCCGTCCTCGAGTTGAAGATGATGCTGAGAAACAGAGAAATGTCATCTTAAGCATATGTAAGGAGTGGCATGCAGAATACTTTTGTCATGGAGGTAGTTTCATAGTGTGTCTAATATCCAGACAGGGGCTCTTCCGGATAGTGAATGCTCAATAGGTGAGGACATTTTGTGATGCCCTAGCACATTTAGGGTGTTGAAGTCACTGGGGTCTGGGGATGTAGATTAGTGGGAAAGTGCTTGCCTAACATATACGAGATCCTGGGTTGCATCTCTGGTACCTCTTGCCCCCACCAATACACACACAAAATTAGAGTTAGTTGACACTAACTACCATTAGCTATTAGCTGTTGTTAGCTAAGTCACTCTATCTGGGAGCATGATCCACTTGTACCAATTAAATGTTTTAAGAGGCTGCCATACTGTCCCTTTAAGTTGCTCACTAAAGCTTGCCTTTGTTTCCCCAGTGTAAATAAATAAATAAAATGATAATCACTGAATCATCAATGCTTATATCACTAATTCACTGCACAATAAGATATCATGAACATGAACCAAGACTCAAGGCCAAGTGATTATGTGCAGCCTAGGTTGTCACTAGGCATGTGATGTGGCCCTTTGAACTAGGCTGTCATGGAGGGGCTGGGATG
Organism: Marmota monax; assembly: GCF_021218885.2. NCBI lineage: Eukaryota > Metazoa > Chordata > Mammalia > Rodentia > Sciuridae > Marmota > Marmota monax. Next base: position 19,838,092 of record NW_026692881.1, read on the forward strand.
TTGGGCATTGGGCATGGTAACCACTGCTCCTCTCTGCTGGCAGTTTTCTGTGCCTGTAATGGAAGGAAGAATCCCTACAATTACTGCTTGGCCTCAGGGAGTATCTGTCCAACCATGAACCTTGTATAAACACTTTAACGCTGTCATGAGCAAATGCTTATGACAGCAAGTAATGTGACTGATAGTCCTCTAAAGGTGCTTCAGGATGAAGAACAAGGGAACAACAGGTCAGCTGAGGTCAACTCCTTTAGAAGAAGTCGTTTAGTTCATGATGTCCTCTGCTCCCACCCTGTCTCCTGGGCATTTGCCCTCTTGAACATTTCTTTTGAAAATAAGGAGAGAACATACCAAATTCCTTCCGGGGGTACTCTGGAGAAGAGTTTCCGCTGGAGCTCCCTAAAGAGGGAATGAAAGACTTGGTAAAAGTAGCCACTTGGTCACTTAAGGCTTCCCAGAGAGTGGGTGGTGCCATCCACTCCTTCCTGAACCTCGATAGCCAAGGGTGCTCCAGGGGGGGAGTGGGCTGTGCTCTTCAGCAGTCATTTCCCATGATCCACGGAGCAGGCCCATGATTCGGAACACGACCCTCATGGACTTGGTCATAGCACTATACTCTGGTCACTGATCTACTCAGAAGGGGGAGGGTATGAACACAGGAAAGTAGGCCTGCCTTCCCTTCCCTTTCCATTTTTTTTTTTTTTTTTTGGTCACGTCATCATGGCATGACTTAGTCTGCCCTGGTATCAATGCTAGAGCAAGTGACCTGCCTCTGATGAAGCAAACATTCTTTAGCACCAGAGAACTCTCTGAACTTGTGAAGAAATGCACACCCTGTTACACAAATGCACAGTAAAAGCCCCTGCTCAGGCCCTGGATCAGCAAGCACTGGGCTATGCAAGTCACCGTGTCTGATGGGGGGCTTCCCAACGCCCTCCTGCAGCTCTCATCCTCCATCCAGAGGCACAACTTCTCCCAGTTTGGGGTGTCAGCCCACTTCTATCACTTACTAGGATACCCAGTCCCTTAATCCTGCTTCTCCATCACTGGTACCTCTCTGCTCTCACTATTAAACCCAACTGGCTTGTTGGTTTCCCACTGAAGCTGTTCCTGCAGATGACCAGGACTCCAACGGCCTTATCATGGAGCCCAGGTAGCTTCTTCCACACTCCTCCCTGAGCTGAGCACTGAGCATTTCTTCAGCGCTGCTGCAAGTTCTTGGCCTCTCCACTAGAGTCCACGACTCTTCCTCCTCTCTCAGCCTTCTTCCTCCAGCTTTATCTTCCACGGCTCCCTCCTGCTCTGATACTCCCTTCCTTGGCAAACCCTTCGGTCTTCTAGCTTCCACCAACCTCTTTGTGAGAATGCCTCCTGACTGGGTATCTGGCTCTGACTTCTTCCCCGAGCTCAGGTCCCAGGCCCACTGCCTACTTGCTGCCCTCTTTAAGACCAAGTAACTGAATTCACTCAAGGATGGTCCTCCACTGGACTCCCCTGTCTCAGTTGTTGGCACCACCATTAGCCCAACTTGCGCTTGGAACACTAACAATATTGCTGCCTTCTATTCTCCTTATGTTTGATCAACTGCCAAACCTGTCGATTCTACGTCTAATACATGTCACCTCCAGCTCTCCTTCCCCCACTGTTACCAACCTAATTGCACATTTCCCTCCACTGGACTATTGTGGCTTTCCTTTTAACCTGTCACCTGTGTTCAGCCCTTTCTTGCCAATTCTTTCTGCAACATTTCTTACAGAATTCTAGTCTTGGACCTCAAATATGATGGACTCAAAAACTCAAATATTTGGCTTAAAAACCTATGTGGAGCCAGGTGTGGCGGTGCATACTTGTGATCCCAGGAACTTGGGAGACTGGGGCAGGAGGATTGCAAGTGAGAGGCCAGCCTTAGCAACTTAACAAGACCCTGTCTCAAAATAAAAAGGCTGGGGATGTAACTCAGTGGTAAAGCACCTCTGGGTCAAATCCCTAGTACTAAATAATAAAATAAAAATATAAATAAATAAATAAATAAAAACCTCCGTGGTTCCCCATTGTGTGTGAATAGAGTCTAAATATCTTATCCTAGCATTGAATCGGATGCCCTGTTCTTCTTCTCATAAGTGCCTCTGCCACTTTCTCTGTCGGCCTTGGATGCTCCTGCCTGTCTGTGCTTATGCCGCTGCTCCCTCTGCCTGGGTTGCCCCGCTGTCCATCTCTGGAGGCCAAAATCTTACACATCAGGCCCAAATCAGATGTCACCTCCTCCATAAAGTCTTCCCTGATTTCCTCAGCTGAAGATGATAATTGCCTCCTACTCTGCACCATATAGCTTTTTAGTCTGTCATCTTATCTATCAGAATGTAAACTCCTTGAAGACAAGATCCGTGTCTGATTCATCTGAACACCTACAAAGGCGCTCCACACGATGCTAAATATATGATCAAGTGCTAGTTGAAAAAGTGACCAAGTGGGCCAAGTAATGGCCAAGTAAAAGGAAACCAAGGAGGAAGGAGTAGAAGAAAGGTGGGGGGGGGGTGCAGACACAGGGGAAGCCAGGGGCCCATCCACGCATCTTCAGAGGACAAGCGAGGTGTCACAGGCAGGAAGGAGGTTCTCTCCTGCAGTCTGGGGGCTGATACCTTCGTATGTCCCATGGCGGGTGATGTGAGTTTTCCTCTCGAAGGTGGAGCCTGGTGAGTTGGGCAGAGTGGAGGCGGGCGAATGTGCCCTCCTGTAACTGGAGGTAGAGGCATTGCCCCTGAGGCTTCCACCTGCAATCGGGGGACAAGGGTAGGTCCTCATGGGCCTTCGGCAGAGATGAGCTGACGTTAGCCAGGAGCACTCAGGAGCTCACAACTAAGGGAGGGCCCTGCAGGAGGCACAGGGGACCCCAGCAGACCACAGGTGAGAGAGGGGGCTGCTCAGAAGTGGGAAGGCAGGATCATTGCCACTGCCTTTCCCTCGTGGGACTAATGACAGTGCACAGAAACGGCCAGGACTAGCACCTGATGTTTAATCAAGGAGCCCTGCACGATGGCTTAGAATGTTCTCCACGGTGGAGCGACCCTCCTCAGGTAGAGTGGGTTCTTCACCTTGGGTTTTCTTTGTAGTTTCACTATAGGATATCTTCAGTGCTTCAAGGGTTGTGTGCACTCCTTTTTGTTTTATTTTGCCTTGCTCTGCTTTGTTTTGCTTTCCTTTGAAAGAGAGCTTCACAGGGAACAATGGGCCTGTGTTGGATGCTTGCCCAGGGGGACCTTGCACAGTGTGGAATTACATGTCACCGGATTCTCTTAGCTCACTAACCCAATCATGGAGTTTCTCTGGTTGTTGCTGTTGGTAACTCAAATTGTGAACCCTGGATGTGCACACCTTCCCTCAAAGAGGTGGCTTAAAGTGACTGATTAAGAAAACAGCCACCTATCTCCAAAGTCTTCTGAATTAATGATAGTTATTTATATTGGGACTTTATTCAAATGGATCCAGTTTAAGTGGGCTTTGAATGTGGATGATATAAATGTGGCAACTTCCCTGGGTCCTGGGTCATTTAGATAACTCTTTGGGACATTTGGAATGGATGAAAAGTAGCTGTAATTGTCCCTCTCATGGACTGATTCAGAATCCCATCTGCCTGACTCCTTCATTGGTCTTTGTTGGTGGCCCCTTCCCTGTCCCTGTCCCCTGCTCTTCCCCCAGTCCTGGCACCTGCAGGCACTTACTTGAGTTTATGTAGCCACTGCTGCCATGGGTCAGGCTTTGCTTCTCCAGCCGGCTCCCTCCACCCAGAGAGCCTGTTTTGGTGTAGCCATTGCTGGTTCCCCCTTCTGCCGGAACCAAAAACCAGATGAGAGTTTCAGGGTGGAGTCAGGGTGCCAGCATCCCTGCCCTCTGGAAGCCTTCCTTTGCACCTCACCAGCACCCTCCTGGCTGAGTTCTTCTCCCACCTACACCACAAGGTGCAAGCTACCCAGCTCCAGCTTGTTTGGGTACCAAAAGCTGCAGTGCATGTTCCTCAGAATGTGAAAGTAAAGCTTTCTGGATGGAGCACAGCAAGTTTCTCAGTAGGACAAAGCAGCTGAGGAGGACAGGCTCCTTGAGCCCAGGCCCTGGTTGGGCTTGCTCTTTTCAAATGCCTGGTCGAGGTCCAGACAGAGCGGCTGCCAGAAGTGCTGGAGGGACATATGGCAGCGCTCAGTTCCATCTGGCAGCCCATCTTTGCTCTGGCCTCCCCTGCTGAGGGGCAGCCTCTCCCCATCCCGGCTAGCTTGGGGCCCTATCTCTATTACAGAATCTACTAAACCCAAGGAGCTCCTGGGAAAAAAGAAAAGTCCAATGGAAGTTTGAGAGGTGTCAAGCTACTCAATGCTCAGGTAGATGGGATTTCTGATATTTTATTGTCTATAGCAGGCAACTCTGTAGAGACCAAAAGTTGATTTGTGGTTTCTGGGAGCTAGAAGAGAAGAGGAGGAGAATGGGGAGTGACTGCTAATGGTCATGAGGGTTTTTATTGGAGCGTGATGGAAATGTTCTAAAATTAGACTGTAGCAATGGCTGCACAACTCTGTAAATATACTAACGGCTGGTGAACCACACACTTCAAACTGATTGGTTTTGTGGTCCACATATCAACATTAATATAGCTGTTAAGGGGGAAAAATTCTTAGATATTTGGGATATGTTCATTGAAGAGTGAGCTTCCAGGTTCAAGGTTACCATACGGGGCCTTCACACATGACCTGCTGAGAAGAAAGCTATGAGATAGTTACTTACTTGGTGGTAAGGAGGTAAGTCTTGTAGTTACTGTTTCAGTGATAACTGGAAAAGACAAAGAAAAGAAGAGGTTTTAGGGGATGTACTGACATCTGTGTATTTTGGCAAGGCCTGTTTTCTGTCATGAGCTAAGCGTATTAAATTTGGTTCAACATAGTTTTTGCATATTTGTGGCTTAAAGTGTGTGATCTGATCCATTGTGCGTGAAAACATGAGCAATAGCAATGGATTTCAGGGTGCCTGGAAAATAAGTTCATATCTCTTTGGAACCCAAAGCCGTTATGCACTGATTTGAGAAATGAGTTGTCTAGGTGTCAAGGTCTCTTCATTGACAGTGAGATCCTGTCCACTCTTGGGTTTGACTTGGAAGAAGGGTCAGGCCCTCTTGTCTCAAGGAACACTGTCTTCCTGCCCTCCCTTCCAAAGTGCCCCAGGCAGGCAGGACCAACACCCTGGATGATGTCACTAGGTGCCTCGTGAAGAAGTTGGAAGCATTTCAAGGGCGTGGTCTTTAAGAGCCGACTTCCCTTGTGTGTGCGTGTGCACATGTATGTATGTGGGTGTGCAGGCACACAGGCATCTGGGTAGAGGTGTGAATGGAGAAGAGAGGAAGGAGATGGCGCAGGGTCATTCTGTGCCACTGGAGGCTGTGCTGTTGGCACCTGCTCCGTCTCATTTGCCCGTCTATCTTCATGCTGCATTTTCCTGATTAGTTCAGTTGACCTACCAGGACCACGAGTGAATGTAGCAGAAACAGCATTCAAAGCATAAAAGGGAATGGTTTTTCAGAGCAAAGTGGCAGTTTGGTTTGAATAATAGTCCTTGAGCTTTCACTAAACCTCTCATTGTACAGACCTTTGGGATTCGTTGACACATCAAAAGAAATTATTTCCTAACCTAAAGTTCCAAGTCTACGGAGCCAGGAGCTTTTTAGTGGAAATAAATGAAAGTCACAGAATAAGTGAAAAGCCTCCCTAATTTAGAGTTGCTAGGGGGGACAGTTTAAATGTCTCTGAATTCATCATTTGGGCAGTTTCACAAAATAAATGTATCTGTTTTCAATCCTTAGTGTAGATTTCAACTATGACACCAGTGTTATTTCAACTTAGCCCTGAAATAACTGGGATATTATACTTTAAGATTTTTGTTGCCTTATATCCCTAAACAAGGAAATGGTCAAATAAATTAGTGGATTTATTTAACAGAATATTATGCAGTCATTAAAATTACTGGTCATTACAAAAACTATCCATGGAAATGGAAATTTTCTTTTCTTTTTGTAGTGGTGAGGTTTGAATACAGGGCCTCACACAAGCTAAGCAAGTGCTTACCACTGAGCCACATCCCCAGCTCTGGAAATGGCAATTTTCATCTTGGAAGAAAAGCCAGGACCTATTTTGCATACATGTGTTCAAATCAAAACCAATAAGAGCCCTCTTCAAGAAAGGAATTTTATTCCTTTAGGAACATGTTTGTAAGTTCTACAGTGGTTGTGGTAGAATTATAAATGTTATTTTTTCTGTTTCTAATTTTTTTTACTTTTATAGTGAAACAATCATAAATTTAAAAAATTCAGATGCTCTTACTTCTTTCAGTGACTTCAGTGCCATCTCGTTTGTTTTTCTTCGTCACATCCATCCCATAGCCACCTGCTGGAAAAGCCAGAAACCATGAACAGCCATGTCTCTAACCATTGCTTTTAGCAAGTATAGGTTGCTGCTGGTCAAGCAGAGAACTTGATTTTTAGAATTCAAACTGGATTTCTTTCTTGTGCATCTTTTTTTTTTACAAGAATCATTCTGATTTCTTGCCATTAGTTGTAACTGAATTTTATAGTCCCACTTTGGATTCTATTCCTTTGTACTGGGATCTTATTTTTTGAAATCTAATAGATCAGACTGCTCTCTGCTGAGCATCAAAGAGCTTATATGGTAGTCTTGGTACCCTGATCCTTGTCTGACTATAAACCTCTATTCTCTGCCAAAGTAGTAAATAATTGAAGGATAATTTTCAAGACACTTAGTGTGTTATTAGCAAATTCATGTTGATGTATTTCATAGTGTTTGATGTTCTCTAAGGAGCTTCAGGGATATATCATGCTGTACCATTTAGAGTTTGGATGTGAGCATGGTGCTTGATGGACTTAAATCAGCATGAAAATCATTTTAATTGTTCTATGTGCATAGAATTTCACCCTTTGCAGAGGTGAATTTTCTCTTCATAACACACCAGCTCTCAGAGGCTTATATGAAAAGTAGGAAAAAATAGATGAAGAAAATATGTGTGCAATCTATGGCAATGTGTGGGTAGATAAATACACTTCTGCAGTATTCTGCGCTCTTCCTCCATTCTTTCTGCTTCTGAAAAGGAAAGCATGGGTGATATGAGGTAGGGCTGATGGGGAGGAGTGTGGCTGGGAGCTCAAGGCCTAAACACAGGAATGCACAGAAAGGACCTGCATCCCATCTGGGCTCTTCTTGCCATGGTGCCCAGTCTCAAGTTCCAGAAGATTCCCTTACTGGTAGTTCTTTTCCCTGCCCTAATCTTCTTGTCCTGCCCTAATCCATTCTTGTTGTGATTCAGATTGGATTCCAGGGTTGAAATCCTAGATGCCCCTTGCTTGAAGCTCTCTGCTCACCCTCTGTCTGCCTAACCACTTTGGGCACAGTGGACACAGTGCTGAGATCCACAACATGTTTGTGGGGGTTGGGAGGGGTAGAATCCACAAAAATGTTTTAAATTTTTTTAAAATCAATTTCTGATTGTACCTGGTTGTAGAATGACTGAAACACGTACAATCAGAAAAATGAGAAATTATACTCCATTTATGTATGATATATCAAAATGCATAAATGTATTCTACTGTCATGTATAAACAATTAGAACAAATAAAAAAATTTCTTAAAATAAAATGGGTCACACCCTAACATTGATTATATTCTTCTCAATGACAATGCAGTTGTAAAATATAATTTAAAAAAATTTTAGCTGTTGGTAGACACAATATATTTATTTTTTTTAATGTGGTGCCGAGGCTCAAATTCAGTACCTCACGTGTGCTAGGCAAGTGCTCTACCACTGAGCTACAACCCCAGCCTGTAAAATATAATTTTTGAAAGTTATTTTTTCACCAGACACAATGCACATGCCTATAATCCCAGTTTCTTGGGAGTCAGAGGCAGGAGGATCACAAGTTTGAATCCAGCCTAGGAAACTAAGTGAGGTCCTGTCTCAAAAGAAAAAGTAAAAAGGACTAGGGATGAAGCTGGTTCAATCCCCAGTAAGAAAAAAAAAAAGTTATTTTTTTCTTTTATTGTATAAGAGGCCCATGAAAGCTAAAGTGTGTAGGGCCCATGAAAGTCATCATGTATCTCTGGGGGACTTCCCAGTTGAAAACCAAGACTTCATGAAACCAGCTGGTCCACTCTGTGGTGAAATTAACAGAGACTGGCACAGTTAGCTTCAGGGCCTGGTCAGATGTGCCAACTTCTTGCTCATTGGTGTCTTTTAAATGTAGCTCTAGGCAAGGAATGAAGTATCATGGAAAAAATTCTAGCTGAATCTAAGATGCCACAGGATGTCTTTATAGGTATGTTTCCTGGAGCTAAGAGAAAGGGCTCCATAAACAGTTTAATAAAGGTGTCTGGACTCATTAAGGGCCACACCTGGCCTGTGACTATGTTCACACTGTGACTACCACCTATATAACCATTTCATGCAAACCTATGTGCAACTGGATACCCTCTTTTATTTACATCCTTAGTTTAAGCATTAATCACCTTTAGGAACTATGAAGCCTCTCTCTGACTTTTTTTTTTTCCTCCTCCAATTGGTCATTAGCTGTGGACTAGAAGGCATCTGGGGAGACTGAACATTTAAATATATCTGGTTGCCAGTTGGGAGGTGACTAACTCCAAGATGGCATTTAGGTTGATAGGAAATATTACCATGAAAGGAACTATTTATAACAATTAATAGAAAGATTTACTACCCACAAGTTATTGTTTAATTTTGATCCTTCATTGAAATTTACTACTGGGATGGGCTGGCTTTGTTTCCACTTGCAGCCATTAAGGTAGATGCATGAAGCTCTGCGTGGTGAGTGTTCAGCCTCCAGACAGCTAACTTGATAAATTCCGCTTGTTCTTTCCATATCCAGAAAAAACCAAAAAAAAATAAAATAAAATAAAAAATAAATAAACAAGCAAAAAAAAAAGAAAAAAGAAAAAGAAAAAAACCTCAGGCATCTATTCTCTAAATTTCATTGACAAAGCCTCAATATCTATAACAAAAATCCAAGGGTTCCCCAATTTTCAGAAGGCACAAAGAGACAGCCTGCTAAGAAATCAGAAGCCCCTTCAGGGCCTGGGATGCCTCAGTGGAAGGCACCGTGTGGATAGAGCCTGCTGAGGTAGTTTTCAGGTAGGTGCCTATCTTTCAGTCTGAAGTGAAAAATGGCCGTGTGTCCCATGATCATACAGAATTCTCTGCCAGACAATTGGGAGATGGATCCTGTTAAACCAAATGTACAAGGAATATCTCAGAGTTATTTAGTAGAAAGTGATGGGTTGAGGCACACATCTGGACTAGGATCATCCTATGGGAACTACAGCATTCTGTTTAGAACAGTTGAAGTGCTGGTAATTTTTTAAAGTGCAGCATAAGGAAAAGAAAGGTTTGCCCGGGTTCATGCCTGAGCCTGCCCTTCATGGCAGGCTTCACCTGTGCACCCATCTTCCGAAAGCACTACTTAATGGAAGCTCTGTCAAATAGCATAAGCTTTAAATTCTTGGACGTTTGGATCACTTCACTAGCACTAAGAATGAGGGGATCATTCAAGTTTTCAATTTCAAAATTAGACTCACTTCCATCCATAATTCTTTTGTTAAATTGATTCATTTATTTAATTTCATTTTAATTTGTTTATTTTTATTTATTTTCTGCTGTACCAGAGATTGAGCCCAGGGATGCTTATGTAACCACTAAGTTACATCCCTAGCCCCTTTTTATATTTTAGTTTATTTTGAGACAGAGTCTTGCTACGTTGCCAAACCTGGCCTCCAACTTGTGATTCTCCTGCCTCAGCTTCCCAAGTAGCTGGGATTACAGGCATGTGCCATCAGACTCAGGAAAATGAATTTTTAATAGACACATAACAATCATACATATTTATGGTCTCTAGTGTGGTTTTTTGATACATGTGCACACGTAATGATCAAATCAGGGTAATTACCATTTCTGTCTCCTTAAAGGATTTATCATTTTTTAGTGTTCTGAGCCTACAAACTCCTTTTTTTTTAACCTTCTTATAAAATACATAGCAAGCTATTGTAAATGACAGACACCCACTGTACTGTGGAACAATAGAACGCATTCCTCCTGTCTAACTGTATTTGGGTACATATTATTCAACCTCTCCCACTTCCTCCCATCCTTCCTAGCTTCTTTCAATCACTATTCTTCTCTCTACTTTTTCTTAGATCAACTTACATAGCTTCCGCAAATGAGTGAGAACATGCCCACCTCTGGTTCTAAGGGACTGCTTTGTGATTATTTCATAGCTAATGCTCTTTTGAAAGTGTAAAAATGATCCCGCGATCCCACGTCTGTCTCTCTCTCTCCCTTTTTTAATTTTTTCAATAATGGAGATTGAACCAAGGGGTACTTACGCACTAAGCTACATCCCCAGCCCTTTTATTGTTATTATTTTAAATTTTGAGGCAGGATGACACTAAATTGCCCAGGCTGGCTTCCAACTTGCGATCCTCCTGCCTCAGTCTCTCAAGTCTCGGGGATCACAGGCATGTGATACTGCACCCACCTTCCCATGTCATTTTCTTATGCAGGAATACATAATTTGAAATCAGTTTTCTTCTTTTATGAGTTTTTCCCTTTCCACTTCATTTAAACGATGCTGTATCCACTTAAAACTATTCAGACAATGATGTGGTCTAACACACACACAAGGGCCAACCACTGTTAGCAATAGCAAACCATCACAGTGACCTTATCTTAATCTAAAGACACTTGAAACATTTGTCCCTAATGAAAGCAATGAAAAAGCTATTTTTTTTCTAATTTTTCCTTTTATCTTAGAAACAAAACATTCCTATACTCTGCTAAGGAATCACAAGTATTTTTATAATTTCTATTACTCTGGTCTCCATACACTTTAAATTATAGAACCAAACAGCAAAAGTGCTGAAGTGTGCATCCACTGCCTAGTGACCTGATCACACATACGAGCTAAGCCAGTTGGCTGCCAGGAAAACCAGTGCCCCGAGGTAGACACCTCAGAGGTTTGGTCTCTACCACACCCAGAGAGGAGTTTGCCACTTGCTTGTTCAGGTCACCCTGATTTTCATGCCCTGGGCTGGGCAGGATATGGCACCCACTTTTCACTTATGCTCGTTTACCATTGTGGCCGTTATCATTAATAAGGGCAAATGAACAACACCCTGCAAAGGCAGACTTCTTTTGGTCAGTCCTAATCTAAGAATGTGATTAATTCTTAAGTCTAATCAGTTTCGCCAATTGGAGGAGTTTCTATGCATATTTGAAGCTGGGCTGTTCACTTTAACTGTCCCAGGTAAATTCTGATTAGATTCATGTGTGGGTTTTGCAGGTCCCAAAGGTGAAACAGATCCCAGACACTTCAAGGGCCTCCATCAGCAGCTAAAGCTGTATTTTAGGTTAGTTCTGCCTCAGATCTGTGCATTAGTTCCAAGAGAGAACACACCGAGGTGAGAAGAAACAATTCCGCTTTTTGAACAGATACCTTCTTAAAATCTCAAAACATTTTGCAGACATAATACATTCAATTATTAGATTCAATATTAGCTGCTTCTCAAAAGAAGTGGTGTGCCAGAGGTTCGCCTCCACTTCAGAAAGCAAACTGGTAATTTGTCAGTTAGCAGTTACTGTGGTCCTGCTAGATACCTAAACTGGTAATTCTCACCCCAAAGTGATTGTGGGGAGGAGGGGAGCCACGTTGGCCACTGAGAATCTATACCCAGAAAACATTTTCCTAATTTTTCTTCCTCCAACTAGACCATTGCCAACATTTCACTTTAGACTCAGGGCAGCAGCAATTCTACAACATGACACACAGCAATATTTGCCCACTTCCTGGAGCTTAATTGGAACCTGGCAGCACAGAGTCCTGGGCGGCACAGGGGCTGCTTCTAGGAAGCCCCCACTTACCTGCACTCCAACTTCACCTCTGAGCTATTCTGTACTGTCTGGCAGGAAGAGGGAGACAGAGGGAGGGGGAGAACCAGCTGGTGAGAGAGGAAATTGAGGCTGAGAGAGAAGGGATTACTAACCCTTATCCTATTCTAAATAATCAGCTTGTCACATCCCTTTACAATACTGGCAATAATACAGAAACATTCTGCCACTAGAGTCCAGCATATCTTAGCTGGCCTGCTCCTGCCCACTCACAGATCTTTCTTGGTGTTCTTTTCAAAGACCTGAATTAAGCAGAACACATATACCAAAGTCATCATTTACAACCAGCTAATCACTTCACCCAGAACTCTAGAAACCAAAGGACTTTGTCGTATTTATTTTCTCCAACAAGCATTTAATTTCTAAACAGCAAAACTTAAATCAAAGTCTCAGAAAAAAAGGGAGAAAGTTCAGTCTTCCTCTTACTCACCTGGCTTGCAATTTTGAAGGAACTAGAACCAGCTTTGTCTGAATCCCCCCTCTCTCTTTCTTCCCCTGATGTTTTCCTCTAGAGATTTGCGATGCCCACTTTTTTTTATCCAGACCCAGCCAAGGTGTGTTAAAGCTGAGTGATCTTTCAAAAATGTTTGCTTCTCCTTCTCCCCCCTTGTTTCTTTCAACGCTTTGCTTCCAAACAAGTCCTGACAAAGGTGTGTCGTGGTTTACTGCGTTACTCCACCCTTCCAATTATCTGACACTTGCTGGATAAAAAAAAAAAAAAAAAAAAGTCTGCCTCCAGGAATCAAACTTTACAGGAGGCAGAAAGCTTCTCCTACCAGTTTAGGTAATTAACCATTTATAGACTCATGGGGAAACCTGAACAAAGAGCCAGCAACTGGAAATGCCCTCTACAACTTCTTAGCTTCTGTGGCCAGACAGCTACCACAACTGGAATCCCTCTTCCTTGGTGCTGTGGGATATAGAGTCCCAGTGGTATCTAGGCACGTGGGGGCTATAGTCAAAGTGCTTGAGCCCTAGAAAAACTGCTAAGAACTTATATTCAAGATTTATTTCCCCTTTCTACACCTTTGACCTCCCTCTCCCATTCTGACTCAAGCCAAGCCAAGCTCATCCAGAGAAGATAGTCAACTAATGCCTAAGAAAATGCTCACGGCCAGACATGGTGGCGTATGCCTTTAATCCTGCCACTTGGGAGGCTGAAGAGAGAGAATTGCAAGTTCAAGGCCAGCCTGGGCAACTTAGCAAGACCCTGTCTCATGGTAAAATGAAAAGGGCTGGGGATGTAGCTCTATGACAGAGCACTTGCAAGGTCCTGGATTCAACTCCCAGTACTGAAAGAAAAGAAGAAAAAGGAAATAAAAAAAGAGGAAGAAAAGATGTTCATGACTGAACAGGTTGAGCAATTGAGGGGTGGGGGTTCATTTTTAAAAAGAGGTAACCAGATACATAGTGCTAACCTAAAAGTGTGGCATGTTGGGATGGGACTTTAGGCATTTAGTCACCTAATAATGGAGGGAGATGCTATTGGGGAGGAGTAAGGACACTGTTATCCTTCAGATGGTGACCACAGAGTCTCCATGCACCGAAGGTCATATGTGGACCCCCAGATGCTCTACAACTCCAATTACCTCACATGGGGCCTTTAAGCTTCCCTAGAGGGCCAATTTGCACCAATCCTGAGATGGGTGTTCACAGAATACCTGGCTTCCTAGGACCCCCAAAGACTAGCTTTAGACTTGTGGTGTTAGTAACAGGTGGAGTCTGAACTGGAATTTGCCTAGGCAGTCCTTTGGGGCCATAGCATATCCACAGGACCCATTATCAGCTCTGGATTCCCAGTTTTGAGGCATCACCCTAAGGAGGGGAGATGAGGGATCTCTGCAGCATAGCCCTGGTGTACATCTGTGATCTGCTACAGGATCTCACACCCATGCAAGGGCAGCAGGCCACTAGGAACCAACTGCAGGGCTCCTGCCCATAAGTCACCCATATTCTGTATTTGAGAACACTTTCAGAAAGCTAAGTTTTGACACTTTCTGGGATGTTCTTGGCTTCCTTAAATAAATACTTATTCAAGATGTCTGCTGTCAGTCTCATAGAAAAATCCAGAAGACAGAGCTTTTAACATAAAATTGAAATACCTGGCATCATTCATTCATTTGTTCTTTTTTTTTCATGAATTAAACAAAATGTTAATGGCTCCTGGTTGGGGCAAAACACTGAAATACATGCTGAAAGTTCAGTGGTGAAATATAGTCAAATTTTCTGTCTTTATGGAAATCATAGTTTAGTACAGGGAGACAGGCCTTAAGTACCTACTGATCAGCTCATGCTACCATAACAAAATGCCACAATCTAGTTGGCTTCAAGAACAGAAATTTACTTCCTCACAGTCCTGGAGGCTGGAAGCCCAAGTCATCAGGCTCGATTTCTCCTGAAACCCTTCTCTTGACTTGCAGATGGCTACCTTCTTGCTGTGTCCTCATGTGGGCTTTATCTGGGTACACGAATCTCTGGTCTCTTTTGTATGTCCCTCTTTGTGTGTCCCAATCTCTTTTTAGAAGGTCACCAGTCAGATTGGATTAGGGCCAACTGTAATGGCCTCATTTTAACTTAATTTCTTCTTTAAAGGCCCCATCTGCAAATAGAGTCACATTCTGAGGTCTGGGGTTGAGGCTTCACATAGGAATTTGGTGGGGGACACATGTCAGTCTATAACAAACAAATATATAAAACTATATAGTTAGGAATGTGAAGGCCTGGGGATGTAGCTCAGTGGTAGAGCACTTACTTGCGGAACATGCAGAGGCCCTGGGTTTGATCCCCAGCATTGTGAAACAAGTAAACAAAGAATGTGAAACTGTTTCAAAGAAAGAGTCCTGAATGCTACATGCGGACACATAAAAGGGTGCATTCTTACGAGGACAGTGTTAGGGAAAGTCCTGCTAAATCAGTGACATTTAAACTGATAGATGAAGGTTGAGTAGACATTACACAGATGAAGGGAGGATCTAGAGCATTCTAGAGCCTGGACGGGGGAGAGCAGTTGAGCAGGCTTTGCAGCAGGGGAAGCATGGTGAGCAGAGGAACGGGGATGAGCCAATGTGTTCAAGGACTTGGCGTGAAGCAAGGGTGGCAGGGGAAGAGAAGCTGGTGAGGTAGGCAGGACTACCTTGCTTGGAGCCTCACAGGTCACAGTGGGGAAGTGTTTTCCCAGTGGGGAAGTGTTTTTGAGACTTAGCAAATATTCTTAAATTGACAGTCTTTATGAGTATGTGTGGGTGTCTAGATTATTAATCCTGGGGAAGAAGGAAACTGTCATGTTTTCTAAGGCCTATTATGTGCCAGATATTTTATGTACATTATCTCACAAAATCCCTACAGCAACTCTAAAAGGTGTGTACTATTATTACCTTCATCTTATAGCTGGGAAAAGTGAAGGTCCAAGAGGGTGAGTGACTAGGCCAAAGGTCTTCTATCATAAGCAGCAGAGCCTGTATTCCTTTCAACTCTCAAATCCTCATTCCCCACTGCTGGGCATTACCAGAATTTAAGGGCACCAGTGGCTTTGAACAGAGAGAAAATAGGCAATATGAAAACAGATAGGGATAGTACAAATGACAACCTAATAAGATCTAAAACTATCTGAATGGAGGGATGTTTTCAGTTAACAGCCCTATGTTGCTGGTATAATTTACTGATAATAAAAGATTAGATAGAAACATGCTTGCTAAGACAACCAACTATTCAACTACAACTATATTAACTCAAATGTGTTAAGCAGCCATCAGGGTAAGTGTGGGTTTTTTCCTCTCCCTTTGGATTCTCATAATAGTATTGGGGTTCTCCACATTCATGGAATATTCATAGATTCATAATAGATAACCCCAGAAGTTAATTGATTGAGGAGTCTGTAAGCTAACTCATCAGTCAATGACCCAGTGTGTGTGGCGCACAGGAGCCTACCTTTGCACCTATATTCATGTGCAAATCACACATATTTTACATCACACAGAGCCTTGTACTAGGCACTTTGGGGGGAGAAGAAAATGAAAAGCATTCAAATATTCACATTCTAGTTTCTCAAGCTTCTTGACACATGGAGTGAAAGAAACCTTATGTTCATTCAATATTCATATATTAAATCCCTACTGTATGCTTGGTACTAAGGGAATTAACTTTTAAATATTTTAAATTAACCAGAAAACAATAAAATTCTTGCTAAAATAAAGGAAATATTAGGAAATAGAAGTGACTAAGACACGGGAAAGGTGTTTCTTGCTTCCTGACTGCATTTGGAGCTGTGTTAATGAGTCACATTGATGAATTTTTGATTGACTAAGAAGTAAAAGTTCCTTAAAAGGCAACCGGAAAAATAGTCGTCTTTCCAAAATTATCTGTTCACTTCAAAGAAGTCTGGGTGGAACTTTCTGCTCACGTGTGGCTCAGATAGGCCTCTTCACCTGCTGAGTGGTATGAATACAGAGGGACTTTTGAGTGGCTGATGGGTTCTGAAAGACAATGGGTAAAGCCAGTTCTTGGTGACCTGGGCAAGGGCTTTTACCAAAGGTCACTGTCTCAATGATCTTTGTAAGCACACGTTTTCTTTCTTTGGCTTGAAATGGGTGGGTTCTGGACACAGATTTCTACATATTCTGAGGCTTTCCTCCCTTATAGAACATCACAACGTACTGATAGGATATCCTTTGGCACTTTTCTCTAAGGAGCCTAAGTTTTTGGGACACATCTGCCCTCTATCCTCAAGATACAATAAGAAATAAAGTTAACCAAGAGGGAGATGAGAGAAAATACTTTTGTATTTTATGAGAGAATCCTAGAACCTATAATTGTTGATTCACCTCTTTTACTGGATAGTAAATCTACTGATTTCTTTGGAAAAAACAAATTTGCACATATTAAAACAAAAATAATACCATAATCATTTGCCATAGTTTGCTACTATTGTTCTATGATTAGAAGACCCTAATTCTGCCTGACTGTCTCTGTTCAGCACATGCTCCTGGATAACAAAAACATCTCTATAAACAACTATGACAATGACATATGTCACAGTTCCTGGAGCAGTTCGGCTTTTGGGAGGATGTAGCTGAGAAACAGTATCAACTCCTTCCCTTCAAGGTCTCTGTCTGCTTAAATTGTTCCCTGCTGGGTTCCTTGCTGCCTTCATTATATTAGCAGAACACCTGGCTTCCTTTCTTCCATCTCTAACTTCAGTTCTATTCATTCATTTATTCATTCAAAAATAAAGCATACTTATTGAGGGTGTAAGCCCCCACCTCCTGAGTGTCCACTGTGAGCAAGACATTTACACAGTTGAAGTTGAGATGGAAAAACCTGACTTCCAGGAATTTACAATATGGATATGGATATAGTGAATACATATGCAAATAATTACAACATAAAACGAAACCTTAAAACATAAGAGAGTTAAGGACTATGGAAAAGTCACTCCCAGCCATAAACGTCCTTTGAGTTGGGCCGTAGAGGATGGGTGGCATTGAGAAGCCAAGGGTGGAGATGGAATTTCAAGTACAGGTTTCAGCATGAGAGGCACAGACATAGGAAAGAGCAGGGCTTGGGTACAGAGGGTGGAACATCCTGTGAGCAAGGAGCAGATGGGGCCGGGCCAGTCGTGGGGAATCCGAAGTGCCAGACCCAGGGTGTCTCCATCACCCAAAGGTGGGGGACTTATTGAAGTTTGGAAAAGTGAAATGAGAGCTGTTCTAGAAAAGGATCATTGTGGTGACAATACAGAGAGTGGAGCAGGACACAGAGACCAGGCAGTGAGTCTGGGAAAACACAGGAGCTGTAGTTGTGCAGGGCCTGCTCCTCAGCAAGGGGAAGACGGGAAAGAAAAAGGAACCGAGGGGGCTGTGCCAGCGAGTCTGGCCGGAGACAAGGACATTCAGTGTTTGCTGGTAGGCCGAGAGACTCAGCCTAAGACCTGCTGAGATTTTTCCAAGCCAACCACTGACCACAGCAATTTCCCCTTCCTGCCAAGTTGCTTTTCTCAAAAGTCCACGTGTTAAGCTTCATTCCAGTGGACAATCCAAAAACAGCAAGACTCCTCCCTGCTCCCATTTTACTTGATGTTCAATCCCTAACGTATTATAAGTGGGAGACTTTAAATAATGGTTCCTTTTTCTCTCTTAAGAATTTAGATTTTAAGACATAGAAAAATATCAGAACATGTCACCCATGGGTGAAACATTTAATTCATCCAAAAACAACATTGCCGTCATTCCCCTCCCTCCTTCCCTCTTTCTCTCTCTCTTTCTTTCTTTCGGGTACTGGGGCTTGAGCCCAAGGCCACTCTACCACTGAGCTACATACCCAGTCATTTTTGTTTTGTTTTGTTTTTGATTTTGAGACAGGGTCTCACTATGTTACTGAATCTGGCTACAAACTGGTGATCCTCCTGCTTCAGTCTCTTGAATATAGGTGTGTGCCACTGTTTCTGGCCACCATATGTGATTTCTAACATGTACCTTACTAAATTATCTGAACCTATTTCTAATTGCTTAGCATTTATAAATCAACTTTATCAAAAGACAACAATGCTCAAGGAAAATAGATGAAGCATGAGCTCTAGCATTCACTCCTTCCTTCCTGTGGTTGGAAGGTTTTCCAGCAAGTTCATGTGTTAGAAACTTAATCCCCAACACAAAAGTGTTGGGAGGTGGGACCTGTATGAGATGATTAGATCTCTCTAATGGAGATGGGGGATTAATGCCAGGCTCATTATTGTTGGAGTAGCTTCCTTATAAAAGGCTGAGGCTGGGTGCAGTGGTGCACACCCGTAATCCCAGCTTCTCAGAAGGCTGAGATAGGAGAATCACAAGTTGGAGCCAAGCCTGGGCAACTTTCTGAGAACCTGTCTCAAAATTTAAAAAAGGGGTTGGGAGGGGGGTGGTGTTTGGGGATGTTGTATCTCAGTGGTAAACATTTCTTGGTTCAGTCCTTGGAGAAAGGAGGAAACCCTTATGTAAGGGTGAGTTTGGCCCCCTCCTCTCTCTCACCCACGTGATGTGTCCTGCCATGTTATGACTCAGTAAGAAGGCCCTTACCAGGTGCTGGTCCCTCAATCTTGAACTTCCCAGCCTCCAGAGAATCTAACTCTTTTTCCTTATAAATTATGTAGTTTCTGGTATTCCGTTATACCAGCACAAAACAGACCAAGACTATTTTCATAATAAGATAAAAAAATATCCCTTGGGTGACCAAAGATTCCCCCTCTTAGCAGAAGAAATAAAAATCCTCCTGTTGGGGTGGGAGGTCATTCCTAACCTTATTCCTGACAATGTGTGCCTGCTCACCCCAGCAGAGTTGAGCCTCTCCAACAACTTGGGCAAGCAAGTCATCTGCACATGATTTGTTCATAAATGCCAGAGGAGGGACATCAGAAGCAAGGAGGAGAGGAAAAGTTCAATACTGCTTACAAAAAAAGCTGAGCTTTCGTAAATGCATTATTTTACAAAAGTAGATCAGTTGTTTCAAGTTTGTGTTAGGCTTGATTCCTATTGAGGAGTTGAAAAAACAGTCCAACAAAACAGCAGGAAGCTATCTGACAGCTGGATTTATTACTGGATTTGAAAGGCTTTGGGGCCCCAGAGCTGTAAGATCTGCGTCAGGTGAAGAACATTCCCTTGTGCTGGAAGCCATGATTCAGGGGATGGGCTTGGTTTCCACAAAGCATGTTCCCACAAAGACTGTCTTCATTAACATGAAGGCCGCACCCTATTATCTGGTTTGTGGTTGCCAGAATATTCCTCAGGGGTATATCTCCAGTACACAGACTCAAACTGAACATCAGGTCTCGTGGCCTGACAGACTCATCGACTCACATTCCACTGATTATAACATTGGTCTACAAGTTTCTGTACTGATATTCTGCCAGTGGTTTCCCACTCGAATTGTGAGGACCCCCGTGTTTTAACCATTCACCAGAATGAGATGCAAATCAGATCTTTTTTATGCAATAAAACTTACCCTTTTTTTTCCCCTAGGAGTTCATTTGTTGTTTGTTTTTGGTACTGGGCATTGATCCCAGTTCCTCATGCATGCTAAATATGTGCTGTATCACTGAGATACACCCCCAGCCCCTGGGAGTTTTAACAAATGAGTATAGTTGTACAAACACCACTATATTCAAGTTAGAACAATCCTTACATCCCCAAATTTCCTTCTGCTCCGTTCTAGTCCACTCCTATCTCTAGCCCCTGACAACTACTGATCTGTCTGATTTCTACATCAGTAGTTTTGCCTTTTCCAGAATGTCATATACATGGAAGCATGTATATGTGTCTGGGTTTTTCAACTCAGTATATGAGATTCAGCCATGCTGGGTGCATCATTAACTTGTCTGGTTTTGTTATGGAGTAGCATTCCACTCTATGGTATATACTTCTCCTATGTTTGTATGTTGATGGATATTTGGGTTGTTTCCCATTTTTGCTGATTATAAATAAAACTGCTATAAACAATCACATACAGCTTTTCTGTGAGCACAAGTTTTCATTTCTCTTGTGTAAGTACCCAGGAGAGGAACGATGGCCTAGGTAAATACATATTTAACTTTATAAGTGATAGACCCAACCTGATCTTTTCTTAAAATTGGGAGCAATCTCGCCCAAAGCCATGAAAAGATAATTTCGGCTTTACTATAAATTACTGCAAATTCTGAACCTGCTTGGAATGCCTGCCTGTGCTTTGAACTCACCCATGCCTGGCTCTCTGACCAGATAGCAGCCCTCTCTGAAACTTTAGTGACACCTCATAAATATCGGCCTTCCCTGGCCAGACAACGACCCTCTCTGAGGCTCTAATGGTCCTCATAAATTCTGATGTTGGGGCCAGCAAAAAATGTAAACTACCATTAGTGTGATGCTTGTCAGAGTTCTGTTATCTGTAACACCCCTTTGTGTTACTTTCTGGGCTATAAAGCTGGGCTTCAGGAAAGCTGGGGTGCTGTCTTATTCCCGCCGTTTTGGGAGGGAAAGGCAGCCCGGCCGGTCGAAATAATAAGCTTGCTTTAATTTGATTTTAATTGGAGTCAGTGGTCTTTTCTTGCATCCTGGTCTAACAATAAGAACCTGGCAAACTGTTTTCTGAAGTGTTTGTACTGTTGGGGGACAGAAAACAATGATCCAAAGAACAGTGCTTTGGCATGCTGAGTTGGAAAAATAGTCTCAGAATCAAGGTCTCTACCACTCCCCACCCCATCTCTCTCTCTCTCTCTCTCTCTCTCTTTTTCTCTTTCTCGAGTGCACACGCGCTCTCATCTGGGAAAACTTTATTATAACTCTGACCTCTGCTCATCTGAATGAAGCCCACCAGACTGCCACAGAGCTCAGAGTTGAATTCCATCTTCACCTTGAAATCTTAGTATGTCTTACAGAAAAGAGTACTGAGGAGTGCCACCACACCTTGATGGACTTTGTCACAAGATATTGTCTGCCCCTTGGTCTCATTCAAATTCCAGAGAGAATCGTTTTACAAGTTGATTTCCGCCTCTTAGGGCAGTTGTTCCCTAATAATCATTTACTATCCCTCAAAACTACCTACATTCCCACATCCCTCTACGAAGAAGAGATATAAACATCTGAATCTCACTGAGTTAATGGGTAATCACTAATTCCTGTGATTCACCCCTATGCACTTTAATAACTTTCTGTGTCTTTTCTCCTGTTTTTCTATTGTCAGCTCATTTCATCGAACCTTGAGAAGACAAGGGAGAAATTTTACTTTCCTTCTGAAAGTACCATTTTGCATTCTGATGAGCAGTGTACGAAGGTTCTATGTGTTCTGTATTCTTGTCAGCTCTTGGTTTTGTGAGTTTGTTTGATTTTAGCCATTCTAAGTATGGGATGTTTATCATTGTGGTCTTTCTTTTTTTTTTTTCTTTTTTGGGTGGTACTAGGGATGGAACCCAGCGCCTCACGCATGTTAGGCCACTTGACAGTTTTTATTTCTAATCATAAATGTATATTAATTGTCAATTTGTTTCCTGTTATCTATTGAAATTATCAGATACATTGTCTTTTTAAACTTTTGGTATGGTGGTTACATGATTTTATTAAGTTTTCTTTCTTTTAATAACTTTTCTTTATTGATATTTTCTTTTTGGTGAGATACTATTCTTCTGTATCCATCTATCAATGTATCTCTTGGGATTGAATTCAGAAACGCTTCACCACCAAGTTACAACCCCAGTCCTTAAAAAAAAAAAAATTTTTTTTTTTTTTTTGGTTTTGAAACAGGATCTCACAAAGTTGCTGAGGCTGACCTTGAACTTGCAATCCTCCTGCCTTAACCTCCCAAGTCACTGGGATTACAGGTATGTAGCACAAGTTAGTCTTTCTCACTGGCTCCTCCTGTCCCTCCATCTCCCTCTTCCTTTTAGACAGTACCAAATATCTTGGATTTAAAGTTGAAATGCAGGTAAGTAATTATTTAGATGTGTTGTCTTAGCTTTTTGAATATATAAAAGAACTGACTTAAAGTTCTTAAATAATAAATTTAATGTATAGGCTTCCTCAGAGAGTTTCTTTTTTTTTTTTTTTTGGTACCAGAGAATAAACCCAGGGGCACTTTACCATTAAGCTATATCACCAGCCCTTTTTATTTTTTTATTATGAGACAGGGTCTTGCTAAGTTGCTTAGGCCTTACTGAGACTGGCCTCCAATTTACAATCTTCCTGCTTCAGCCTTACGAATCACTAGGATTATAGGCATAATAAATAGAAACTCTAATCACTGCACTTGGCTAGAGTTTCTATTTTTTATTATTATCATTTTCTTCATCATCATCATCATCATTATTTTTGTTGTGGTTTTGAAGATCAAGCCCAGGGCTTTGGATGTGGTAAACACATACTCTACAACTAAGCTACTCTGTCTGCCCCTACTATTTAAAAAAAAAAAACTGTGTACAAATGGTACTTTCTTATTTCTTGTTTTATGTCTCATACTTATGTGTTGACTTTGGAAACTTGACATTTCAAATAATGTATCATGGCAACTCTGACCTCTGGTTTGTTATTCTTGCTATTTGCTGCTGCTCTCTCCTGCCCCTTGAATTTTTGGAACTACCTCTGCAAAGTTTATATTCTTTGTGGTATATGAACACTAAAGTCTCTGTGCAGTTGGTTTAGTGGTGAGCTAAGAACTGGACACAGATTTCCTTAAATGCCTGGAACCAATAAATCTCCCAGTCTTCGTCAAGGGACTCTCTGTGCATGGTGCAGAGCAGCTTCAAACTCAGCCAGCTGTTGACAATTCTGTATTAATCTTCACTTCCTGCTTTCACAGAGCCTCAAAGTCATCCATAGGAAAGAACTGAGGGACTTGTAGGTCTTTTCTGAGCACGTATGCAGCCTAGTGATGCACATATTCTTATGTACATAGCCTTCTAAATTCTCAGAAATAGGTCGGAATTTTTTTCAAAGACCCTATGGACATCTTATTTCTAGCTTTTTTCTTTTAAGCCTGTAGCTTATCCTATTATTTGCTCCAACAAATCCATTGCCCCAGGTGGCTGCAAGGTAGACAATTTCATTCAATTATTTTTGACAAATGCCCCAGAGAAAAGGCCTTTCTCATGGAAGGAACTCTGAGTCGGGTTAAATAGAAACAATCTATTGTTGGGGATGAAGCACAGTGGTAGAGCTCTTGGCAAGTCTCTGGGTTCAGTTAGTTCCCCAGTACAACAAACCATAATAATGATAAAATTTTGAAAAAGTCTTGCAAGTGGGATCTTCCAAAGAACCACCAAGCAGGTTAAATAATAATTTTCTGAAAATAAGGCTTTGAATGAGCTCCAACCCCATTTTGTTCTCTCTAGTGGCTGCCAAGCTGCTGGTTTCTACCATGATTATGGGCTTTTGGGGTTTTGAGGCTACTATAGAGCTGGGAGGGCATGGGAACAGGGCAAGTTAAAGATGCCACAAAACTCCAATTGCGGTGGTACACCTCTGTAATCCCAGCAACTCTGGAGGCTGAAGTAGGAGGATCACAAGTTTAAGGCCAGCCTTAGCAACTTAGCAAGGCTCTATGCACCTTAGTGAGGCCCTGTCTCAAAAAAGGCTGGGGATGTGACTCAGTGGTAAATGCCCCTAAGTTCAATCCCTGGTACCATTTTCTACCTTTCTTCCTTCCCTTCCTCTCTCTCCCTCCCTCCCTACCTTCCTACCTTACTTTCTTTTTTGGTTCCAGGGATTGAACCCAGGGGCTCTTAACCACCAAACTACGTCCCCAGCCCTTTTTTATACTTTATTAGAGGCAGGGTCTCGCTGAGTTACTTAGGGCCTCACTAAGTTACTGAGGCTGGATTTGAACTCGCAATCCTCCTGCCTCAGCCTCCCAAGTCACTAGGATTACAAGCATGTGCCACCGTGTCTGGCTCCATTTTCTTGAATAGATACTTCCAAGGTAAGGGCTTTGATTAACTTCTAGAGTTCTGAAAAAGTTGATTTGAACCTTTTTAATTTTTTTTCTAGTTTCCTCATAACTTCATGGGAGAGAAATTTTCAGGGGTCCTTATTCTGCCATTATTCACTTGTATAACTCCTACTGATAGGTTTTTAAAATGTAGACCAAACCTTGCATTCCTTGGATATTTCCTAACACTTATATATGACATATTTTTCTTTTTATATATCATTGAATTTAATTACTAATATTTAGTTGAAAAGCTTTGTGTTCCTATTTGTGAGGGATACCAATTTGTAGATTTTGTTTCTTGTAAAGACAAATCTTTCAGCAGTGGTAATGATGGTTTCATAAAATAAGTTGGGAATTATTTCCTTCTGTTCTCTAGAAGAATTATGTAGAATTCATATTATTTCTTTCCTAAAGTTTGCTAGAATTTTCAGGGAAGTTACCTGAGCCTGAAATATTTTTTCCTGGAAAAAAGGAATATTCTTTTATCCTTAGAAAAATATTTTTTCCTAAGGCTTCAAGCTATTTAGTTATGAATATGTTTTATTTAATAGTTATATAATTATCAAACTTATCTATGTCTTCTTGAATGAGTTTGATAGCTTATACCTTTCAAAAAATTGTTCATTTAATCTAAGTTGTGGAATTTAGAGATATAAAGGTGTTCATACTATCTATAGAAGCTATGATGATGTCATTTCTTTCATTCTTGGGGTTTGTATTCTGTGTCCCCCTTTAAAATTAAGTCAGACTAGAGTTTTAATGATTTTATCAAAGTTTAATTATTTATTATTACTGTTATTGACCCTTACTATTTTGGTGTCCTCAATTTCTTCTTTTCTCTTTGTTATTTTGTTAGCAAATTTCCTACAAGGTCTTTTTTTGTTCTTGTTTTTGTTTTTACTTCTTAAGATGGCAAATTAGATAATTAATTTGAGATGTTTGTTCTTTTCTACTACAACATCTGCTATAAATGTATCTTTAAGCTTTGCTTTTATTGCAATTTTAATGTACTGTGTTTTCATTTTCATTTGATTCAAGATATTTTGTAATATTCCTTGTGACTTCCTCTTTAACACATGGATATGTTATTTAATGTTCAACTATTTGGGGGGACTTTCCAAATATTCTGTTATTAATTTCTAGTTTAATTTTATTGTAGTCAGAGAATATACTTGGTTTGCTTTTAATTCCTTTAAATATGTTGAGGTGTGTTTATATTCCAGATAGTCTTTTTTTAATTAATTAATTAATTAATTTTAACTAGGTTTATAGGACAGCAGAATGCATTTTGGTTCACAATTACAGCACAACTTTTCATTTCTCTAATTCTACACGATGTAGCGTTGTACCACACATGCAGTCATACATCACCTAGGGTAATGATGTCCATTTCATGCCACCATCTTTTCTGCCCCCATGCCCCTCCCTACCCCTCCCTACCTCTCCCTCCCCTTTGCCCCATCAAAGCTCCTCCATTTTTCCCATATCCCCTCCCCCGCCCCATTATGGATCAGCCTTTGGTTTTTTGGGATTGGCTTACTTCACTTATCATGATATTCTCCATAATTTTATGCTGAATAATATTCCATTGTGTATATATATACCACAGTTTCTTTATCTATTCATCTATTGATGGGAATCTAAGTTGCTTCCACAGTTTAGCTATTGTGAATTGAGCTGTTAAAAACATTGATGTGGCTGTGTCACAGTAGAATGCTATTTTTAAGTCCTTTGGGCATAGACTGAGGAGTGGGATAGCTGGGTCAAATGGTGGTTCCATTCCAAGTTTTTTAAGGAATCTCCATACAGCTTTCCAGATTTGTTGCACCAATTTGCAGACCTACTAGCAATGTATGAGTATGCCTTTCCTCACCAACATTTATTGTTGTCTATATTCTGGATAACTGCCATTCTGACTGTTGTGAAATGAAATCTTAAAGTAGTTTTGATTTTCATTTCTCTAATTACTAGAGATATTGAACATTTTTTCATATATTGGTTGATCGATTGTTCTTAATGAATATTTCATATACACTTGAAGGAAGACTTTAGAAACTTGTTCAAAAATTTTACCCAAATTCTTTTTACTCACTGAAAGGGGGCTGGAAACTTTCTTCTGTGTTTTTGTCACAGGTAACCAGCACTTGTATTCAGGCTCCTTAAAGAAAAGAATGTTTTTTCCTATGATTTCAAATTATTTAGTTGAAAAATTGAGCAATGCCAGGTGGCTATTTTGACTTCAATAACATTTTCAACAGATTTCTATATATTTTTAAACTTTTAATTTGTTTTAATTAGTTATACATGACGTAGAATGCATTTATGCACTTTCATATATCATACATAAATGGGGTATAATTTCTCAATTTTCTGATTGTACATGTTGTAGAATCACATCAGTCATGCAGTCATATATGTACATAAGGTAATAATGTCTGTTTCATTCTACTATCCTTCCTATCTTCATATCCCCTCCCCTCCCTTCATTCCCCTATTGGTAATCTAAATCAACTCTATTCTTACCTAGTGCTCCCCAACCCTTATTGTGAATTAGCATCTGCATATCAGAGAAAATATTTGGTCTTTGTTTTTGGGGGGATTGGCTTATTTCGCTTAGCATGATATTCTCCAACTCCATCCATTTACCGGCAAATGCCATAATTTTATTCTTCTTTAAAGCTGAGGAATATTATATCGAATGTATTTACCACATTTTCTTTATCCATTCATCTACTGAAGGGCACCTAGGTTAGCTATTGTGAATTGAGCTTCTATAAACATTGACATGGCTGCATCACTGTAGAATGCTGATTTTTACTCCTTTGCCGAGGAGTAGAATAGCTAGGTCAAATGGTGATTTCATTCCAGGCTTTCTGAGGAATTTCTGTACTGCTTTCCAGAGTGGTTGCACAATTTGCAGTCCCACCAGCAAAGTATGAGTGTGCCTTTTCCTCACATCCTCACCAAAGGATGTGAGGAAATACACCAACATATTCTTGGTGATTGCCATCTGACTGGAGGGATTATTTATTCTTTACAACAACACCAGCATGTATTTGGAGAACACTGTTGCTAATTATGTATCAGTGAGGTTGCTTTCAACTTCAATAGCTGAAAATATCAATTCAAACTGGCTTAATTGATAAGTTTGTTATCTCACACACATGGTGTCCAGAGGTATGGGGGCTCCATGGCTGTTTATTCCAGGTCTTGGTGTGGTCACTGAGGAGCAGAGACACTTCCAATCCCGTCTCCTCACTGTGGAGATTCCCCTGTGGCCGCAGTGCTTCAGCAGGTCAGATGGCAAACAGACCTAATCATGTTCTGAGAGAGGAAAGAGCAGAGCATTCTCATTGTTGACTCCTTCAAAGCAATAAACCTATCTCAAAAGTCCCTTGGCTGACTTTTCTTTATGTACCATCAGGCAAGAAATGGGTCACATATCTTCCTACGTCCGTTACTGACAAGGACAATGGATGAAGATGAACAGTTCTGGGGTCAAAATAGGAAGGCAACCACTGTAACCACAGTAATGTGTAATATGTTCTCAGTCTACAGAGATTGCTGTGCAAAGACCCCTACTGTGCACTTCCCCAAACATTCTGAAAATTTTTGGTCAATTTTTCTGTATAAGACCAAAGTTCATCAACACTCACAACACCATTAATAATTTATATTCTATGGGGAAAAAATGAAATTCATGGTTGTGAAGTGAATCACCCTAACTTGTAATGTTCATCTTTCCAAGAGGATAAATCTCAAATATTGCAACATATAGAACATATCATATTTTCTTACTATTTAATGTTGCTACTGGGGAAGAAATGGAGAGATCTACCCACAGAACATTCTCAAATGAGATCACAGAGGTTATGATGGATATTACCATTGTCAATCATTTTTGTCACACAAGTAGTAATAAAAAGAGCCAGGCTACTTCTTTCTGAAAAGAGTCACCTAATAACAGGCAAAACCCACTGCATCTCTTCCTAGTTTAAAAGTGGGAATTCCAGAATAGGTAAGCCAAAAAAAGAAGAAATTTTATTACTGCACAGGTAAATTTTGAATGATTTTTAATGCTGTAATATTAGGACAGGATAAGGAACAATTTTTTGTTTGTTTGTTTTTAGGTACTGGAAACTGAATCCAGGGCCTCGTACATGCTAGGCAAGCACTTTACCATTGAGCTAATCCCCAGTCCTTTTTATTTTGTTTTGAGTCAAATATTCCTAAATTACCCAGGCTGTTCTTCAACTTGCTGTCCTTCTGCCTCAGTCTCCTGAGTAGCTAGAATTACACGCATGTACCACTGTGCCCAGTACTATTGATTTTTTTTTTAAATTGGGATTTTCTACATGTGTATGGAATATACAAGACTGAAATGAGCACTGCTTCCACACTAGCAATAATAAAAAGCCAGATGAACCACAAAACCATAAATTTCCTTGAAATCACAGTATACTTCAAAGGGAAGCAAAAAATCAAATGCATTTTACAAGATTTTTTTTTATATACCTTACATGTATCAGATTATGTCATTTCATCTACATTAGATAAAACAGCCACAGCAGGAAGATTACCTGAAGTGAGGTATTAAACTTTAAAGGAAAATATTATTGTTTCTGATGATCTCAAATCCTCCACCTCCTGGGCCTTCAGCTAGAATACCTAATCAAGTTTTTAAATGGCTAAAAAGAAAAAACACCCAATAAATAATCCTTCCTCTTCTAAAACAAACAAGAAGCAGCATTAACTTCAATGTAAGTATTTATAATAATCCCATGCAACTTGCAAGAGTATCCTAAAGAAGGTTTGAGAGGTGACTGATAATATATTATCATAATTTGAATTACAATGTTTGAAAAGGTAATTTTGGAAGCAAAACCTAAATTGAAGACCTGGGAGAATAAACCCAGCTATCACTGAAAAGAAATATCCAAGTTGCTCATAACCATGTTGCTTTACTACAGGGGAATCCCACCAATGCTCAAAGCTCCCAGTTTTCTTAATGGAAACTTGTCACAGAGAAAGCACAAAAGAGGACTTTTCCTTTAAAGGAATAAAAATGCAAGTATGTGCCCTTTGGGTTTCCATTTGGGGTTTGTGTAGGTGAACTCAGGCATCTGAGAAAGGACTGAGAGGGTCAAGTTATTTGTGTAAATTTTAACCTATTTAATCAGCCTATACGGATTATTTTAGGTTAGACGAGAGAGACCTGAGTTTTCTCTGATGCTCAAACAAATACAGTTGGAAAGAGCAGGGTGGGAGGGAATTTCCAAGAGCTGAGAAAGGGGATTTTATTGCAAAAACTGGGAAGTGTTTCTGGAGCAGAAAGCTAATTTCCTGAGATCGCATAGGACAGAAGACTGCAGTGAGGATCTACTTGTATTCTCAGGAAATCCTTGCAGTCTGCTGTACTCCAGCCTTCATTAAAGTCTGCACATTCATCCTAGAACATCCCCGGCCTTGTTTCTGGCACCACAAAATGTATGGGAAGAAATGGAAGAGATCAATGGCTATTTTGCAGAGTATGTATAGCGTTAAGCCTCAAGGAAATGAGATAGCAAGGTAACCAGGGATTTCCCCTTCTCATAAGGAAATGGAAATTGTTCTGCTACTTGAAGATCAAAACCAAATTAGAGTAAAGGAAACACAAATCAGAAAAGCTACCACTCTGGGTCTGGGGATGTGGCTCAAGTGGTAGTGCGCTCGCCTAGCATGCGTGAGGCACTGGGTTCGATTCTCAGCACCATGTAAAAATAAAATAAAGATATTGTGTCCACCTAAAACTAAAAAATAAATATTAAAAAAAAGCTACCACTCTGTGGGTGAGACTGGCAGGAACATCTTGGCATTGACAGAGATTCAAGAGGCCAACCCCTAGAAGCCACCTGGTAGGTCTGCTCTGTGAAGCCAAGGAGCTAACTTGTCCCTTTCCTCCATCTGGGGCAAATCTGACCTCTTTTCTTAATAATATCTCCACATACTTACCATCTCCACCACCAGTTCTTTTTTTGGGGGGTGGGGGTTACCGTGGATTGAACTCAGGGTCACTTGACCACTGAGCCACACTCCCAGCTCTGTTTTGCATTTTATTTAGATAAGTTTTCACTGAATTGCTTAGCACCTCGATTTTGCTGAGCCTGGCTTTGAACTTGCGATCCTCCTTCCTCAGCCTCCCAAACCACTGGGATTACAGGTGTGCGCCACCACGCCCGGCTACCAACTCTTTACTCTTGCTTGAAATGGATGGGTTTTATCTCTATTCCCAATTCCAAACAAAATATGTATCAGATTCAATAAAACATCCTCTCTCCTGAGCTCCTCATTAGCATTCCCAACCTCTGGCTACCTTCATGGATGACCTGCTGGTACTTTGAACTCAACGTGTTGAAAATCAGAACCTGTGACCTCTCTCTCCTCCTCTGTCCCTTCCCAGTGGCCGAGACTCCGCTGTTGTATTGTCTTTGTATCTGCAGGGCCTGATCTGTCCTGGGCTCCCTCTGAGTGTGCATTGAAGGTGGAGTGAGGAGAGGATGGAAGAGGGAAGAAGAGGAAAGAATGAAGGGGGAAAAATAAAGAAGAAAATTATGAAGGCCACAGAGAAGAGAAGGGAATTGAGGAGAGGCAAAGAAGAGGGTAGTTAAGAGAGTCAGAAGAATATTTTAGGTTAGTTTTTGATCAAATTGGAAGGGGTAGAATGAACCTAGAGCCCTCCAAAGTGCTGGAGCCCTTTTTCATCTTATTCCACCTCCCTTCCAGTGTTTTCTTAACTGCAAGCAATTTGGATTAGACTCTAAATGTTTTGTGGATGTGATGAGAGAAAGGGCTGACGAGCACATTTTCTGTTGTTTTTTTTTTCCCCCCAGCCATTCCTGTGCATAATATCAACAGCTGGGTTAGTTCCCACTGTGGAGTACGACCAACTGTACAGCAGTTGGCGAAAATAAAAAGTGTGAATAATCTCCTTGTTCCCAACCTCATAGGTTATTTTGTATGCTTTTGATTTTTGTGGTGCTAGGAATGGAACCCAGAGCCTCATGCATACAGGGCAAGTGCTCTAGCATTGAGCCATACCCCCATTCCAAAACTCATAGTACTTAAAAGAAGAGGCTCTGAAATGAGGTTCATTTGTTTTTCCCACGGGGAACAATTTCCTGTTTTGCCTTAGGAAGGTCAAGGAACAAGCTCTAGCTTGCTCGGCTGGTCCTGAAGTTTTTGTAGTCTTGTAACTTATTGTATGTTTCTTTTTGGGCTTCTGTTGCCAGCTTATTTTAAGTTTGATGCTCTAATCTCTTTGAGGGATGACATGTCATGACTGTAAACCTAAGACATTTTCAGGTAAAGGCAAGATGCAGACACTCCTTGATTTTATTTGTGGGAGGTACATTTTAGCCCACGGGGGAAGCTGTAAGAACTATTCCATCTTTGTAAGGGACTGGAAAAGCCATGCTGACATCAGGTAGTTTTGAAGGGTGCTTAGATCTATGATAAGAACATTTTCCAGAAAAAAAATTCGCTTTTTCAACACTTGTTCCAAAAAGAGGCTGCAATTTTTTTTAAACCAGGAAAAGTACCTGCTATTCATTAAGGCAGCTGTAGCCACATGCTTAGCACCGATCTACTTTTAATTTGTTTTTCAGTACTGGAGATTGAACCCTGGGCGTTTTACCACTGAGCTACATCCCAACCATTTTTGTTATTTTTTTTTATTTTCAGACAGTCTTTTTAAGTTGCCAATGCTTGTCTGGAACTTGGGGTTCTCCTGCCTCAACCTTGCTGAGATTACAGGTCTGTGCCACTGTGCCTGGCTTAGTAACAATTTATACACCCCAGGTTTCTGAGATCCCCTGGATTTTTTTCCTTTCCGGTGGGAATGCCCTCAGTCAGCACCTGAAGCAGGCTGTGAAAACAAACACAGGTGATCTCTCGCCACTGACACCCATGGCGCAGAGACTGGAGGCATGTGGTTTTTTGGGCAATACTTTTTTAAAAAATATTTTTCATCAATTGTTTTTTTTTATAACTTTATTTATTTATTTATTTATTTATTTAATGTGGTGCTGAGGATCAAACCCAGTGCCTCACATGTGCTAGGCAAGGGCCCTACCACTGAACCAAAACCCCAGCTTCTTGGCAATTTTAAACAAAACAGTAAAAGTACTTGTGGAACAAATTATTTAACCTGTACAAACTCTATTAAGTTTTCCATAAGTTTTAAATATAAATGAATATTGAAAGCATGGCTTATTCACAGCTTGTTGCCTTTGGGCATGGTACTCACAAGGAAATTCAGCCATGGTATAGATTCAGGTTCAGTACTACTCCATACAGCTCAAAGGATTGTCCTAAAATATTGGAGTTCTTAGCCAGGAAACATTTTTATGTAAGACCAATGCATTCTTTCTTTCTCTGTCTTTTTTTTTTTTTTTTGGTATCAGGATTGAACCCAAGGGCACTTAACCACTGAGCCCTATCCCAACCCTTTTCACTTTTTGTTTTGAGACAGGGTCTTGCTAAGTTGCTTAGGGACTCACTAAATTGCTGAGGCTGGCCTCAAACTTGTCATTCTCCTGCCTCAGTCTTTAAAGTCACTGGGATTATAGGAATGTGTCACACCTAACATACATCCCTAGCCCTTTTTAAAATTTTTATTTTGAGCAAGCTGTCATTAAGTTGTGCAGGTTGGTCTGGAACTTATGATCCAACTGTCTCAGCCTACTGAGTTGCTGGAATTACAGGCAGGTATCACCACTCGCGGCTCAACACATCTATTCTAATAAAGCAAATGATACCCACCACATGGCAAGTTGAATGATCACATGACTCATTTTCAGATATTCTGACATCTATAAATCATGCTGACTCCATGGATGAACCCTGTTTTCCATTACCGGAGTTTATATTTGTGCAGCTGTATGTGCCTAAATAAGCACGAGTTTGCCCTTCAAAAAGCAGAGAACAGACTGGAATTGGCCCCAGAGCAGGGAAGCCTATTGGTATCTCATAGGCCTTTCAACTTCTCCTAAACCCACAGGTCATGATGTCCCATCAAGTAAGAACATTTTCAGAAAAGAAATGTAATTTTGTAGATTTTTAACTTTAGTTAAAAAGTCCATAGTTTGCATAATTTGTAGATTGTCTATTTTAAAAGAAGACTTGTGATCTGATAGATGCAAATCTCTAACAACAAAGGTAAATGACAGAGGAAAGAAATATAATTTGAACTACTTTAAAAACTCCTGTATACTTCATGCAGAGGAAAATGATACAGGAGAAAATCTGAGTTAAAGAATGTGAAGTTCTTTTCACCGTAACTCAAAGTCATGGAACACACACACACTGCTTTATTATAGCTCCTGGAGGAGCTGTTTTATTTATTAATAGGTAATCATCATCATGATTGTAGACATACAAATACATAGTAAAATTATCAACAATAATTTTCATCTGCTTTAGTTTTCTTTTTGCTCTTGGTAGTGAAGATTTAACTCAGGGGTGCTTTACCACTGAGCTAGATCCCCACCTCTTTTTTAAAATTGAGACAGGGTCTCTCTAAATTGCCCAAGCTGGCCTTCAACTTGCAATCCTCCTGCCTCAGCCTCCCAAGTAGCTGGAAATACAGGCACCCTTGTACCCAGCAAGTAGTTTTATTTCCTAGAGTCCTAGGTATTCCTCCATAATCTTATTGCTTTACTATTTCCACGAAGGAAAAAAACTTATTAAGCTTAGGGTATGCATGAGTCTAATCATTTCCAATGCTCTGATGAGATTCAAAATAAAGAATAATATCAAAGACAGCTCAATTGTTTTGAAATTGGTTTACCAACATTGTAAACCAGACAATTATAAAGAGGTTATGCTAGTGGTGATTTAAATATTGTGTGATTTACAATGTTGATAAGTTGGTAAACCCATTTCGTAACAACTTTGAGGTGTTTTTTTTTTTTTTTTGTGGGGGTGGGGGTTGCTGGGGATTAAACCAGGACTTCATGCCTGCTGTTCAAGCAAACTACCACTGAACTATACCCCCAACCCCTGGGTTGCGTTTGATTTTATTCTTAACTTTGGATTTCATCTATTCTATTTATGAATTCTGTTTCTGTGATGTTGTTTGGTTGTTTTTAAAATATATTGAGTATATCTGCTCTCTCTTCTTCTAACATATAATCAATACTCCCGTATTTGTTCTTTATTCAGTGACTAAATAGTGAGATATTCTCTTATCTAGTGTTCATAGTTACACAGTCAACAAAGTTCACTCTAAAACCAAAATGCAAAAATGTAGGACTACCCTTTAGCCTGAGTATTTTCTTTTCTTTTTTCTTTTTTTTTTTTTGGTACTGGGGATTAAACTCAGGGGCACTGGGCCACTGAGCCACATCCCCAGCTCTATTCTGTATTTTATTTAGAGACAGGGCCTCACTGAGTTGCTTAGTGCTTTGCATTTGCTGAGGCTGGCTTTGAACTCACAATCCTCCTACCTCAGTCTCCTGAGCAGCTGGGATTAGAAACCACCTCCTCCTGCTGCTTCTTTGTGAATAGGGCAGGGGAGTGCCGCTACCTTCCATTTTGAGGGGGCATTCGTCATTTCCGAGATTCTGCCCTGAGGATTCCAGAAGGAGGAGGAAGACAGATGTGCTGGGAGCATCCTGTCCAGGTTGAGTGTGGTCCATGGTCACACAGCAAGGTAGACTGAATCTTCTGGGATGACTGTGCCAGGAGCAGGAACTGGCGCATCCTGTCCAGAGCCTCAGGTTGATTCAGAGCATGACTCAGAGAACCTCTGTGTGGGGGCTGTGGATAGAATGGCCCATAGCAGGTCTTCCCTGAAACATTACAAAAAAATCTTTCACTGGAATTTGGACACATCTTTCAACTGCCAAAGACAGGTAGAAGGTGAGCTAGTTCTGAAATTTTAGGCCTGGAAACCAATATCTTTGGCCTTAGTCCTTCGCCCTAAATCTTTATTTTGATGTTACTTAACTTATGCCAATGGCTAAATACATAAAAAGAAATTTGCAACCTCCTTGGAAATAGCTCCAATTCTAAAGGAAAAAAAAATCAATGGGACAGCAATGAAGCAGAATAATCATAAAGCAAACTGTATGGAGGTAAGCAGTGAGACACCATGTTAAATTTAAATGGCATATTTGGCTGTGATGAAGAACACGTATAACTATACATTTGTACAGATCCATATGATGTACAGCATAGAGTGAACCCTTATGCAAACTATAGACTTTAGTTAAAAGTAGTATGTCGATATTGACTCACCAAATGAAACAAATGTACCACACTAATGATGTAAGATGCCCATTGTGTGTGTGTATGTGTGTGTATGGGTTACAGGTAAAGGCATATGTGGAAACCCTTGGTATTTTTTCTTCAAATTTTCTATAAACTTAAAAGTGCTCTAAAAATTACATTCTTAATTTTAAAAAGGAAAAATAATTTCAATACATGTATATTATGTAGCTAACATATAATGTGTAGAGAAGTTTGTTGCTGACTCAAAATTCCTGAATACAAATAAAGGAACACATCTTGAAACACTTTTCCTACTTTTCTTTTAATATGTATATTTTTAATTGTAGTTGAACACAATATCTTTACTTTATTTATTTATTTTTATATGATGCTGAGGATCGAACCCAGGGCCTCACACGTGCTAGGCGAGCACTCTGGCATCTGAATTGTTTTAGACTTTGACTAACAAAAAAATGCTGCTATAAACTTTTTTGTACACCTCATTGTTGAGCACATGCACACAATTCCTTCAGGATGTACACCTACAGGGGCACGGGCTGGATGACAGAGTGTATGTGCACTTGACCTTGGTAAGCAATGCCAGATCTCCCAGTGGTTGATCCCACTGTGAGACTTCCTGACGCTCTAATTCACACTAACCCTTGTATCATTCTGGCAGGTGTGTGGTCGTATCTCATTGCAGTTTGAATTGAATTTCCCTGATTCCTAATGAAGTTCCCTATCTTTTCATGCATTACTTAACATTTAGTTACCCTCTTTTCAAATCTCTTGACCATTTTAAACTTGGGATTATCTTTTTCTTAATTCATTTTCTTCGTGAGTTATACATATTATAAATACCTTCTCCTAGTCTGTGGCACCCATTTTGACTTTGTGGTTTATTTTCCTCCCTCCCTCCCCCACTCTCTCCCTCCTTCCCTTCCTTCCTTTTGCAGTACTGGGGTTCGAACCTAGGGCCTTCTGCATGCTAAGCAAAGACTTTGCCATTGAACTATACCCCAATCTGTTTGTGGCATCTTTAATAATATCCTGGTGCAGTAGCTATAGTGATAAGTAGGAGTTTTCAGGAAATTTTTCCAAGAAGTTTCTGAATTCTCCTTATTTAAAACTAAAGCTACCTTTCAAACTTTTCTTATAAATTTAGCTGTTTTGTGAGCATATCAGATTCACTTCGCAGCAATAAATGTAGGAATTAAGATGAACAATTAATAAAATATGAATTAAATGTATGATTATGATAGCTCCTTGAATGTGAAACATAAAATTTGGCTCAAACTGATGTGTTCATCCAGACTCTCAGCAGGGTGAGACCACCTGGAAAAGCTGGATTTGGGTCCCCAAATTCATGCCATGTTCTTTGGGCCTTTCTGTTTGTGACTGAACAGTAAGATCCCCAAATTCCTTTCCTTCTACACCTCTGAGTAACCATGGATGATGCACAAGGATGAACATGGAAGTAGTGCTGAGCCATACCGTGAGATGAGGGCTACCCAAAGCTATGTGACAGCATAGGTGCCTGTCAATACCTAGACATGTTCTAGACTCTTACTTATCAGGAACAAGCAATAAACAAGTTACTCTAAGCCTCTGGGGATTTCTGAGAGGAAGATGAGTCAAGAGTTAATCACTTGTGTTTTCCAAAATCTGAATAGCTCCCTAGTCACTAGCTATGAACAGCTTGATTCTCCACCCCCACTCCCACCCCCACCCTTGACCACCCTATTCTTTTTGGTTCTGGGGATTGAATCCAGGAATACTTTACCACTGAGCTTCCATCCCCAGCCATTTTAAGAAAATTTAATTTCAAGATAGGGCCTCGCTAGATTGCTGAGGCTGGCTTTGAACTTGTGGTCCTCCCTTAGCCTCCTGAGTTGCTGGGATTACAGTCATGTGCCACCCAGTCCAGCTTAGTTTTTCGCTCTTGGTGACTGGCTGAGCCCAAGGCCAGAGCAGGACATGATTCCTCTGGATTTCCTATTTCTTATTCCCACTCTTTGGGACATCCTCATGTACTATTACTCCAGGAGGTGTGGATGTACTCCTTTATTCCTAGACTAGGCCACAAAAAATAGAAGTGTGCGGCAACCAAGATTTTATTTGCTTGTTTTTAAAATTTGCATATATAAGGAAACGCTCCTCTAAGTTCTGAAGGGTTAGAAGAGGGTTAGTCTCTTCATAAATATCGTAGTGAAGTCTTAAGTTTGTCTTAAAAATCAGAGCTCCAAAGCGTCAAAGGGTTGATGGCAATAGCAGATCTGTACCTCTGCAGATGGTCAGGGATGGGGATGTCATGGTGCTCTTTGCAGAAAAATATGAAATAAAGTCATATTTAATTTTACCAGATGAACTAGGAGCAATCATGCTAGCAGGAAATTGATGAAACTACACATTTATGGTCTTTAGGAGGAAAAAAAAACCTCTTATAAAACAAGTATTTGTTGGCCTGGGAGGTAGTTTGGTGGTAGAGCACTTGCCTAGCATGCACAAGGCCTTGAGTTTAATCCCCTGTACTGCAAAAAAAAAAAAAAAAAAAGTATCTGCTGAATAAACATTTGAAAATCTTAATATTTATTTGCTATTCATTCAGTTATCTGCTATTATCCACTAGCAGACAATTTTTCCCTTAAAAAGAGGGAAAAAATTCAAATTGAAAGCATTCCACTTATTTTTTTCTATGAATTTGGAAAAGTTCCCTTTAATTTGATTTTACCTATAAAGCACCTTGGAGCAGCTCCCAGGACACTGTTGTCTGATGGGAGCACAGTTTGAGGAAATCTGTCTTAATGAAAGAGATGAGAAAACTCAAGCAGCTCATTCTACTATGGCCTCTGTGCATCTGCCTCCATCTGTCCATCTTCTCCATCTGAAGGTATCCACTAGCACTGCCACCTTGAGTCCACCACCACCATGCTGAGTGTCACTATCTGCCAAGTTCCATGTCAATCGCTTTATCTGCAGCATTACAATTAATGAGTAGATATTATTACTCCATTTTATGTATGAGGAAACATTTAGTAAGATTATCATTAGTAGATTTTATAAGGGAAGAGTTGAGATTTAAATCCAGGCATGTGTGACTCCAATATTCATTCTTTTAACTGCTACCCTAAAGAGTACTTCCTTCTTTATGACCCAACACGAGTGGAAAACCCCAAGCCATTATATTTCATGTGTGTCAGTGAGTCCTGAGGTAGGTGTTTCAAAACTTTTCAATCACAAGTTTATTGCTATATTATCTAAGAAACATCTGTATTCTATAGTCAGGCTTATATAATTGTGGAATCTATTTTCAGAGTTCGTTTTATCAGTTGTAAAAAAAAAAGTTGATTGAAAAGTAAGAGGAGTAAATTTATCAGGATTATTGTAAAGACAATAAAATAGAACTCACATACCACTTTTTTTCCATGAAGCCCTCCTTGACTCAACCTTCTCTGAACTCTCTTGGCACTTTCCCTCTACCTGTATCTCCACCCTGAACCCCCAAATCTGCTAGGCCTTCTGTTGGAGTGATGGGAAAACAGATCAAAGACACAGACCTGTTCTCAACTCCTCACAGTGAAATATGTAATATGATACCTGCAGGGTGCGGTGGGATAGGAAAGGCACCTAACTCTAGCTAGAAGACTTAGGGGAGGGAGAGAATAGAAGGAGAATGTGGGCCACTGGGGAGCAAGTGAGAGCAAGCAGATGTTTTGACCTTGGATCCTACTCTTGAGGTAGGAGTAGGAAGGAGCCACGGTGGCTGGGCTTGGGGTGGAAAGAAAGAGACAGAGACAGACGGAAAAAGAGAACATGGGTGTACACATCTGTTTTCTAGGCAGAAAGAACTGGTAAGATGGTAAGGAGAGGAGCCTCACCATTCTGGGAACTCCAGTCCATAATGCCATGCTGTGAGGCTGGTGTGCAGGGTGTGTGCAGGGATGGGTACAAGATGAGGCTGGAAAAGTATGATGAGTGAGTTGGTGAGAAGTTTGGATTGGTAGTCATGTGAAGATTTTAAGATTGTTAAAAGTCATCCTGCATGGAGGTATAGAATGGACGGGTGTGGGCAATGGGATGCACAGGAAGAGTAGTGTCCACTTCCAGGAGTCAGGAGTCCAGTCAGGAGATGATTTCTGCACACAGGCCAGACCTGAGCTGACGATGAAGAGAAGTGAGAGGCAAGACATATTTAGGGAAATAAAATAGATAAATGAGGCCAATAAAACACAATCTGTTTTCAGAGAAATAAAATTTATTTATTTTCTGAGGTCATTCCCGAAAGGATTTGTATGTCTCTGCCTTTTTTCAATGTTATACTATTGGTATAGAGCACAGTTAGAAGAATTAATAAAATCAAGGTTTTTTAAGTTGTATTTTTAAATTGACAAATAATAGTTGCTTATATTCATGGGGTACAAGGTAATGTTTTGATGCATATATACATTGTGGAATGATATTCAGTATTCTTTGTTGCTTCCCCCCATATACTTACTTCATGCTGCCTTATCCGACTTGTTCTCCTGAAGCTGAAATTATAGGTTGATTTCCATGAAACTGACTCACCTTTACTCTACTCCTGGCTGCATAGACCACAGATTTTGCTGCCTCTGATAAGAAGACAGGAAAATGAGTCTGTTAAAACCCATCCAATTGTGAAAAAAAGACACCTGTTCCAAAGATGACCAGTGACATCATCCAGAAAGGAAGCTCATGTTTGGTATATATTTCTAATCTGGTGAGAGTAAACATCCTTGGTCCAGTGACAGGACAATATGAAGCAATTGTAAGAAATAAGAAAACATTCAGCTGAAATGTTTAGATTAGATTGGAGGAATACTTTTTGCCTTAGAGAAGCAGTTCAATCCTGGTATCAGTTACATTGAAAATATTCTCCTTGGAGATTCTGTGTGTGTGTGTGTGTGTGTGTGTGTGTGTGTGTGTGAGAGAGAGAGAGAGAGAGAGAGAGAGAGAGAGAGAGAGAGAGAGAGAGACCTGCTTGGATCCAGGGTCTTGCACATGGTAGGCAAGCATTGAGCTACATCCCCAGCCCTTTGTGTGTGTGTGTGTGTGTGTGTGCTTAATGCTAAGAGTTGAACCCAGGGTCTCACACGTGCTAGGCAAGAGCTCTAGCACTAAGACACATCCTCAATGCTTCATCTCTCTCTCTCTCTCTCTTTAATTATTTTGAGACAAGTTCTCACTGAGTTGCATAAGTTGGCCTTGAACTTTTGATCCTCCTGCCTCAGCCTCCCAGGTGGCTGGGAGCACCACTACTCCCAAAAAGAGATTTTTTAAAAATTGTGATAATATACACAAAATAAAATTTATCATTTTAATCATTCTAAAATATATAATTCTGTGAAATTAAATATATTCGCATTGTTATGCAACCATCACCACCATCCCTATCCAGGATTTTATATCCTCTCAAACTGAAGCTCTGACCCCATTAAACAATATTCTCCTCATCCCACCAGTAATCACCATACTATTTTCTGTTTCTATGAATTGCTTTACTCTAAGAACCTCAGGTAAAGTGGAATCATATAGTATTTATCTTTCTCTGTCTGCTTTATTTCACTTGGCCTAATGTTTTCAAAGTTCATCCATATTGTAGCATGTGTCAGAATTTCATTCCTTTGTAATATTGAGTACTATTCCATGGTATGTACGTAGATTTTGTTTATCCATTTATCTGCTGATGGACTTTGGTCACTTCCACCTTTTGATGATACGGAATAAAACTGCTATTAACATGGATATTCAAATATCTGTTTAATTCTGCTTTAATTCATTCAGACACATACTCAGAAATGGAATATGGTCATTCTATGTTTAATTTTTTGAGAAACCACTGTATTGTTTTCCACAGTGGCTGTGTCATTTTAAATTCCCACCAGCAACACAGAAATTAAAAAAAGATACACCAGAATTTTGCCTGGAGGGTTTCCAATTGCTTCTCCCCAAACTCACTCTATTCACCATGTCATCAAATTCATTAGACCTTTTGTTTGTGTTGGCCATATTAATTTTTTTGTCACATATTTTTGTTTGAAGGCAAGTACAGTTAGTTAGTGCATAGATTTGACCAGTAATTCCATTGATTAAATAATCAATCCATCCATTCTTGAATTCCTCCATTCAAAACATTTATTGAGCACTTATTGCATGCATCAGATATTAAGATGATGTGTAGTTCCAGAAGATGACAGTACAAGCAGGCAGAGTAGCTAGACATATGCTTGGCAGTGGCAAGAAGTGAGATTTAGCCTGAAGTCCTGGGCTGGGAGGGTGGGCTCATATAATGTGGGAGGTCTAAGAGGAAAGAGGGGTCATTAAAGAAAAAAATATCCTTTATGTGCCAATTTTCCCCAGGGCTGACCCTGTTTGAACCTATGAGATAAATACTGGTGTCCAATTTGTAAACTCCTAAAAATGTGTTTAGTTTTCCATCCACAGCACTTAGCACATCTTCCATAGTATTATCATAATGGCTATTTCTATAGGAAAATTTTCCTGTGACTTCATTTAACTCTCTAGTGGGAACTGGTAATTTCAGGTGTACCAAAATGAAAACAAACTGGAATTACAGAAATTCAGAGATGGAAAAAGTACCCTTTCTATCCATATTCACAGAGGAGAAAACCAAGACCATAGAATTGCATCAAACCTGCCAAAGCCCAATAACTCAGTTATAAATGGCAGGGTCAATAAAGAACTCAGACCCACCCCCTTTACTGCTATCTCTGATACAGCCACATTTCCATCAGAATGAGCAAATTAGAGGGGAAAAAAAAGAAAAAAAAAAGATGTCAATGTCCATGAGTGGCATTTGTTTCTACCAAAACTTATATTCCAGGTGAAAATCCCCAAACAACTTCCCCACATTTCTCAATTTAAACTGAATGGCAACGAAAATTAACAAAGATGAGGTTTAGAATTCAAAAGAAAAATCAGTAAGGTCTGTG
This sequence comes from Marmota monax, assembly GCF_021218885.2. Lineage (NCBI taxonomy): Eukaryota > Metazoa > Chordata > Mammalia > Rodentia > Sciuridae > Marmota > Marmota monax. The sequence continues at coordinate 19,880,733 of NW_026692881.1, forward strand.
GCTTTACAGTTTTACCCATTCAAAAGTTCAACTACTATAAACATGGCCTCTCACATGGTATAATTAGGCTGAACCTGATTATCATCATATCCCACAGTTCTAATAAGAGAGTGCTCATGTATCAGTCATACAGGCGTTCATCTTTATCAATCACAAAATCTTGTTCTTCCATAACCCTTTTAATTTATCAAAAGGCCTTAAGACCATGAAGCTTGTGTTTCTCATTTAGGAAGAAATCATTATTTTCTCAGAATTGAGCTCAAAGTCAATGTGCCCAGGATTTGTGGCTTTTAGTTTGCTGCTTGTATTTCAAAACTCAAGTTAAATCTGCAGAATAATTTGTAGTATGGAGTAAACAAGTCTAGTAATCAGTAATTTGTTATGAAAAAATAGTGTTTTAGAACATGAGTTGTTGGTCTGCTTAAGTGTAAGAAACATGAAGTAAAGACAGCTTGCCCCCGACCCCCACTCTTTCCCTCTCCTCCTCCAACTTCCCTACTCCTCTTCTACATAATTGTTGGCAGACAATGTTTGAATATTTGAATACTTAGGAGGCCCAATTTCCGGTATGAACACAGTGATCCAGGGATGCTGTCTGTAGTCTCAGCTCCAGCAGTTACTGACTGGAAGCTGAGGGGTTTGTAAGGCTTGAGAGCTGCTAATTAGTATGCAAATGTTAATATCAACCTCCTAAGTACTCTCATTAGTCCACGTAATTCTTACTTGTAGTCTTTCATGCATGTAATAACATGCCATTTTTCACTCATCAAAGTCTAGTCAGATACTGACTCACCATATCTACTGTTCAATATCCCTGAATTTGTTTTTCTGAAATGAATTTTCTTCCTTGAATTTGTTTTGGGGACTTAATCCTATTCTGAGGAAGGAAAAATTCTGTCTGATGGTGGGGAATAGTAATACCGATTCTTTCAAACTGTTAAAAAAAGAAAGCGTTGATAAGCAGACAAAGTGGTATTGGTCACTAAAATACCAATTTTTAATGGATTCATTCTGAAAACTAGTGACTGAAAATAAGTTGCTATCCCTATAGACAAGTAACTGGAAGGAGACAAAGTCAGCGTGACAGCTCTTCAGATTCTGGGTGAAAGAGCTGTGAGTGAAAATAATATGAATTGATTAAACTGCTTTTTTTCTTTTCTTCTTTTTAGGAGAAGTGGAACATCTTGCCAAAGAGCCAAACTCATTCCTTTTGGGGCAGCTTAATTGCACAAGCTTTATGCTAATTACTGTTGTACAGATTTGGCAGCTTTACAAAAATTTTAAACTTGTATGTGCAAGTTCAAAAAATCTATTTCAATGGCTCAGAGTTAGGCTATGAAGGCGTTTCAGACAATGCCAACTGTAGTAATGCTTGCTTTTTTTTTTTTAACCTGTGAGTAGCTTATAATTTACAGTTTCATAGGAATTTGCTTAACAAATGTGGACGTGGTTAGTTGTCTGCCTTCCAAAACCCAAACCTATATTTCTTCATATCCTAGGATGTTGTCTGTCAGATGACAAGTTTTTTCAGAAACCCAAGAAGGCCATCTTTGGGGTGGGTATTGTCCCTGTACTTCATGAATTCTACTCACAGCAGGCCTTCAGCAATATAGAGGCTCTGTTTTCAATATCCAGAATTCATGAAAGGGCAAAGATTCACAAGTCATGACAGAGCATAAAGAAGGGAGTAAACAACACAATGGAGATAGACTAAGTCTTTATTTCCATGTGCCAAGGAGGGTTGGGAGAGAATTATTTAAGTAATAACCCTTCTCTTTTTTGGGGGGAGTGGGAGTACCAGGGATTGTACTCAGGGGCACTCAACCACTGAGCCACATCCGCAGCCTTATTTTGTATTTTATTTAGAAGACAGGGTCTCACTGAGTTGCTTGGTGCCTCGCTTTTACTGAGGCTGGCTTTGAACTTGGGATTCTCCTGTCTCGGCCTGCCAAGCTGCTGGGATTACAGGTATAAGTAACCCTTCTTTATTTAAAAAAAAAGAAAGTTAAAACAAGATTGAGGGGCTGGGGATGTGGCTCAAGCGGTAGCGCGCTCCCCTGGCATGCGTGCGGCCCGGGTTCGATCCTCAGCACCACATACAAACAAAGATGTTGTGCCTGCCGAAAACTAAAAAATAAATATTAAAAAATTCTCTCTCTCTCTCTCTCTTTAAAAAAAAAAAACAAGATTGAAAGTGGCTTAAAGAAAGGACAGTTTAACTCAGAGTTAGGTACTTACATCAAGTTAAAAAAAACTGAGATGATGAACCCACATCATCTTGATAGGTGGTAGGCTAATACTAGACTGGCACATAAGGAGAAATTTGGGGAGGAAGGAAAATTCTGAAGAATTTGAGTTAGAGGTTTATTTTGTTGAAGGAAAAGTATCATCAGTCTTAATCTTGTGCTGACAAAGTTTAAATAGTTGGGTAAAGTCTTGCAGCACCATATCAGAGTACAGGGAGTTGTATTCTATACTTCTTTTCCAACATTATATAATGTTGGTAGAAATGATGGTAGAAATGTAAGACATTTTACGTTGCCTTTGGAAGTGGCAAACTATGTTTTCTCCTGATTGGTGGGATGGTGGGAAAGGGGTTAAAATCAATCTAGCTCTCAGAGCTGAATCAGACCAGAAAATTTCTTGTTAGGCTAAAGTGACACATTTGCTGTACCATTATACTTATAGAAATTTGCCAAGAAGTTTTCCAAGACTGGAAATGAAATTACCAATAGTATCCTAAAACCTGGTAGAATGCTCTCTTAACTCCTTATTTTCCTGGCATTATAAGAAAATCTTGCTTCTCCAACTTAAAAAACAAACAAACAAACAAACAAACAAAAACCCACTAAGAAAAAACCTTTTATACCCTCAGGACTGAAACAGTAATGAGAGAAGAGAGTAGAATACTGAGTTGGTATGTTTACCGGAACTTCAAACAGATTTCAATGCTGTGAAATTATCATGGGGGTTGTTATCAAACTTCAAGGTGGTTAAAGATGATTACAAGACAAGTTCTGTTGCTGAAGGATTTGCTGACATCTAATGCCTTTCTTTCTTCAAATGAATGCAAGGATGACATTTCTGAGTTAACAAAGGATCTGAGAAGGATGTGGCCCTGAGCAATACTTTTATACTCATTAGCTTTTTTCTATGTGCCTATGCCACTATCCCCCCACCTAGGCACCCACACAGCCTACCTCCTCTCTCACCATTATTAATCTAACCTGAATGACTCTCTTCTTCTCCAAGTGAACACACCCAGTAACAGCAGTGAATCATAGACACTTTTGCTTCTCTAGTCTCCAATGGACTTGACAAAAAGCCAGATCTGGTAGAATAAAAAGAATAGGAACTTTACTGAGGCGAGCTCTTTAGGTTTTTGTTCTTTATGTTATCCTGAATATTAGTTATTAGATAAATGTTCTGGATGCCTGATCATGGAAAGATTTTTATCACACTAACAATATTGAGCCTCCCCCCATGTCCGTGTTCTAAGTAACCACTCTATTCAGTAAGGCAATCTCTGAGGCTTGCCTAAGAACTAAATCTAGAGCTCCTTCATTTTGGGATTGCTTCAATCCCAAGTTAAGCAAGACTCCTTTCTCGCTTAACTTGGCAAAAAATTTAATCAGTTAACTCACAAAGATCACCATTTGGTAACTAAGTCTTCAATAGTCTCTACAAGTGAGGCAATTACACTTTTGGAATCCTAGAAGAGATTTTTAGGTAACAGAGGAAGAAATTATTTGTTATTCTCAAAGAGACATCTATGAAATGACAGACCACTAAAACACCTCTGTTCCATGCATAGGTCTGTAAGTACATTTGGAATTCACAGGAAGAGAAAACTACAGAAGAATTTTTGAAGATGATTTTCAAGAAAAAGAAAATGTCATAACTAATATTTAAAGTCAGTTAAGGGGGACTGGGTTGTGGCTCTGTGGTAGAGCACTTGCCTAGTTAAGTGTGAGACACTGGGTTCTATCCTTAGCACCACATAAAAATAAATAAATATAGGTATTGTATCCATCTACAACTAAAAATTTTTTTTTTTTTTTTAAAAAGCCAGTTAAGGAAATTTAGCAGATTTTCCTCTGTAACGAATCTGAATTCAGTTTCTTTAATTCATCCTCACAGACATTATAAATCAACTTAATCATATGAATTTTGCACAATTCCTCACTCAAATGGATTTTTAAAAATAAAATGGTCTTAAAAATTGATAGTCTTAAAAAATTCCTACAGATCCTAGCTATGTCTACAAGACACCTTTTTTTTGTCAATATAAGAAGTCTGTGGAATAGATTTATATCATCCTGAGATTATTAAGATTTAAAAACTAATGCTAAACCTGAGAAATTTAAAAAAAAAGAATTCTACTAAAATGAAAACTTAAATTGTGGACAAAAAGTACATTTGTGTGTGTGTGTGTGTGTGTGTGTGTGTGTATGCTTGAGGGGGAGGAGAGAAAGAGAAGACTATTCACTATTGTTTTCTTGTCATTAAAAAAGAATAATAAAATAAACTCATAAAGATTTTTAGGTCTATGTCATCATCGCACCAACAGTAATCATAGACAAGAATGGAAGAAGCATTTTACCACTCCCTGGTGAATAACAAAAGGGCCAACAGTAGCCTAGGGTATTGAAGAAATTTAAAAACATGCAGAAAGTCTGACTTAGGTTGCTATTAATCACAATTAATTATCTTTTAATTCTAGTGCTTAAATTGTTCTCTATGGCAGGGTATGGAGTCTTTGCTTTCTGGCTCAATTGGGCAGTGTTCTTTCCTACTTGAAAAGTTCCATTTGAAACATACAACATCCTGCATCAGATATACCAAACTCTTCACAGTCAAATAGATTTCCGGTCACTAAAGTCACAGAGACGTTGGTTAGGCTTTATCTAAAGGTACATGAAAGCTACAGGGGCTGTCTAAAATCCATTTATTTTACACTAAGTTGAGAGTGGAAAGTGGATTTCCAATTTTGTATGTAACAAGAGTAATACAAATTCAGTAAAGGGGAGTTCATTTTTTTTTCCTAACAACATGTACAAGTCAGAGATGGGCGTCAACAAATGCACATTTCTGAATTCAGATTTTTCTGAGGACTCATTCTGAAGCTTTGAAACTCGGGCCAAACAATCTTGTTTTAATATACCAATTCATATAAAAAACAAGTCAGAACATTTGCAAGGCAAGATGTTGTTTTTCTTTATGCAGCCAGCAAAAACACAGCTCTAGGTTGTAACTATAAAAGGATTTGGGAGCAGCTGATTTTAAGGACTCATAAAAACAACTCACCCTTATGCCCCTAGGTGTAAAGAATATGCGGAGTCTGCATTGTGCTTCTATTGTCAGGACAAATCATTCTGCTTTATTCAACGAGATGAACGCATGCCAGGGGATAAGTAAAGGAAAAAAAAATGTACATATTGAGATCTGTGGGGAACGTGGCTTCACACTAGTTAGCCAAATCCGAGATTTAGAATCAATCACAGCACCTTTTTTTTTCTTTTTTAGCGCCCTCCGCCCCCTCCCCCCGGCCGTTTTTTTTTTTTTTTTTTTTTTTTTTTTTTGGCGGGGGAAAGAGAAGAGAAAGAGTGAAAGTTTGCGTGATCCATTCCTTTAAATCAGGGACCGGTGAATAAACTTGACTGTTAGTGGCCTCTCACGAATTCTCTTTGCCCAGGGGGAAATAACGGTTACTACATAACAAAGGAGACAAAATGAGGAGCCTCGGCTTGGACCTACACAGTCCAACGCCGACATTTACGCTCCAAATCAGTGCATTACGTTTTCTTCGGGTCCTGTATTTACACCTGACCGCTCAGGACTCCAGTTACTTCCTTCTGGCTGCTTCTAAGCCATTATTATCAGACCTAGTAGAATATAAAGACTCAAAATGGCCACTCGCTAAGACCGAAAACACTGGCTCCTTATAATTCCCAACTTCCCCATGACTCAGAAGCTACATAGCGGCCTTTTCCTCAGCCCAGCGCTCCACCCAAGTTCGCTCTCTTGGCAGTTGCGTGGCAACAGCACGTCGCAACACCGGAAACTGCGTTTTCCAGCCAAGAGCGCAGCCAACCAGGGCTCAGCAAGGGCCGTGCGCACCCCCAGCGTCCTCCTTCTGGACCCACCCAATCGTCCTCAGCGCTCATTCTCCTTCCGGTACTGCGCCAGGGCAAGTTCCGTTGTCTTCATTTTAGCTCGCATTTGGCTAACTGGTAGGAAGCAACGTTCTAAGGGGTGTGAGTTTTGAGGTGGACGCAGTGGAAAGCGTAGTGAGGCGATTGCTGAGTTTTGGGCAGCAAAATAAAGCTAGGAACTATCTTAGCAGAACGTGTGGGGACTCGGTGGGTTTCTTGTACGTTTGATTCTCCACAGGTTGGAACCCATCGCTGCTCTTTGGCGGTCTCTGCCCTTTGGAGCGTTTGTGAGCTGTACAATTCGGGTCCCGCCATGTCTGAGGAAAGCAAGTGCTGTGGTGAGCGCGCAGACAAGCCCGAAATCAACCAGGAGGACGGTGCTGGGGACACAAACAAGGATGCAGGTAGGGAAGGCGGTTGACGGGGAAAAAAGGCCAGCGGAGCCGCGAAAGGGAGCGCACCCTGCTCAGGGTAGGCCAGACGCCCAGCCCCGCCCCAGATGCCACGCGAAGCTCGTGCCCGCACGGCGTTCACCGCCCTGGAGCGCTGGGCGGGGCATAGCCGCGCGCGCCCGTCAACCCTGCCTATCACACATCTTGGCGCCTCCCGTGTGGCCGCATCTCGCCCCCTGGTGGAGGTTCGCGCCCTCGCACGCGAATGTTTGGTCCTTCCATTTCTCGCGCGGTCACGCCCCGGGGCAGGATTGGTTGCCGGCGCAGCTGCGCGCGCATGCGGGGGCGGGGGATGGCTGATGAGGTGGCGGGCTCCGCGGCTGGGGGGCACCTGGGAGCTGGGCTTCAGAGTGTGCTGTGGAGTCGTGGGGTACCGCTTTTCCTTCGACGGGGGCTCGTGTCTGAAGGGGTAGTGGGCTTTCTGCAGCCAGGGGAAGGCGGGGAGGACCCCCCCTCTGTTTTACCCTGCTAAAGTTGATTTCTTTGTTGGAGGAGACGATGTCTCCTTTTCAGAGTTTTTTGGTGCTTAAAAGCGGCGCGGACAGACCTCCGTTTGTTGGGCCTGTATTTCTTAGGCCCCCGGCCTAGAGGGTTAACTGGTTCTCATCACGCAGCTGGCGGGGTTCAGGATGCTTGATGGGCCCGCCGATGTTTTTCAAGTCATGATTTTGGCTGTATCTCCATTCAAATATGAAGCGATCTTAATGAAATTAAGGAATTCCTGACTGGATAGTTGTTAACTCTCCTGTTTCTTCTCCGTAATGCAGATGTTGATATTTTGAGAGAGGAAAACAAGGTCTCTGAAATATACACACACACACACACACAAAAAAAAAAATAAAAATAAAAACCCCAAAACAGTTTCTGTGTGGGAAACTGCAAAAGGAGCAAGATTGAATTACAACTCTATGTAGTTAGAAGTTGCTAGTTTATTTATGGGTGTTTTGTACACTATGAAAAAAGGCCGTGGTAAAAGATGAGAACTGTAATGATATGGTTAATCTGATTCTCATTTTATAATTTTTCTTTTTTAGAAGAGAGTAAAGATCTCATTTCCACAATGCAAAGTTCACCAGATAAAGCTAGGACTCCACAAGACTCTGTGGATCCACCATCTCCTGATTCGGATAGTTCACAAAAAGAAGTATGACAGTCTTGGTTCTTTCAATGAATTGGTTCTGGTGTTGTAGCAGTGATTGTTTTAAGTCTATTGAAGAGTGGTAATTAACATGATGGTTAACAGATTTTCATTCTGAATCCCTTTCACTTAGTTTAAGTTCAGGTTATTATGATCCAAATCAAGGAAGTTTGAATCTGTACAATATTACCTTTATGAAAGTCTTTGGTGCAGTAGGTCTTTTCCTCAGTAATTCCAAAACATCAGGAATAGTGTCAGGCCCATGCTTGGTTTTTAAAAATTTTTTTTTGTAGTATTGAAGTTTGAACACAGGGCTTTGCACATGCTGGGCACGCACTCTACCATTGAGCTGCAACTCCAGCTAATACTGGGATAAATGTCTCAACACTGTTTTAGAAAGGTGTTGATCTTGCTAAGGTAAAAGAAAATGAAACTAATGGAGTGTCTGAAAATTAGACATTTTGTCATGCTTGCTTTAGATGCATGGAGACAGAAAAACCAGCTAGTGGTACCTACCATAGAAATGTTAAGATTGTTATTTCTAGTTGGCTTATTTTCTTTGGAAGTGTTTCTCTTGATGAATGTTTTTATTTTTAATGTCTTGTTCCCTTTTCAGCCTACAAGTGCAACACTTAAAGACAAAGTAAAGAAGACAAGAATTTCATCTAATTCTTGCAGTGTGATAAAACGTCTTAAAGTAGAGAAGAAAGAAAATGATCAGAATTTTTCAGAGAAACCGGCATCTTCAACAGTAGAAAACAGCTTGGAATCTCAAAGTTCTAAACACAAAGGCAGTGAATCTGAAGAAAATGCACAATTGAAAAATACAGTCAAGAATGTCAGTGCATGTAAATCTGAGCCCGTTAATTCTGTGATTGAGAAACCTAAACAAGGATTAAATGAAGAAAAAGCACTATTGGTGAAGCAGGTTCGTGACAAAGAAGAGCTGCTTCGGAGGCTAAAACTAGTCAAAATGTATAGATCAAAGGTGAGATTTTAAGAACCATTGCATAATCATAAGTTTTTGCATAAATTGTGTAAAAGTAATTTCAAAAATAGGAAGCAAATTTATTTTAGCATAATAAATAACAGAAAAATGTCATCAGTTTAGGGTTGAGTAAGAGAGACCAATACCAATGAAACTTTTAAAGAAAATGTCCCAGTTTTCATTTGATAACGCAGTAGGAGATTTTCTCTAGTTTACAACCCACAGCAATATTAGATGTATCAAATGTTAGATGAAAGTATAATGGGAACAGAAGTGACTACTGACAGTGAATAAAATCAAAAGTGTTCACAGTATAATAAAAAATATTTTTAGTAATGATACTGTGTTTCTTCCAAGGAATTAAAATGTCTTAGGCAGTTTGAAAACAACAAAAAATATATATTAGATTTTAGGTTTTAACTCAGATAGGTTGAATTGTATAGAACCCTGGTTCTTAGAAGGAAGAAGCCTCTATTACTTGGATAATTTCTGAATATGTAATAATTCATGTTTCCTCAACAATGTGGAATAAATGATGGAATAACATATCATTTGCTCTTTTTGAAGTTTTAGGAGTTTCCTAAACATGACATTTATGAAATATCAAATTGAAAAAACTTTATATATTGTCGTTTTTTGAACTTTTGGGCTCGCAGCAAAATTAGGTGGAAGGTACAGCATCATAAGGACATAGTTTAAAAGTATAACTACTATAAAAAGTGGACTATTTTTAAGTGTGTTATCATTTCTCTACATAGTTTAATGATCCGGTTTTTCCCAGAGGGTAAGGTTGGCCCAGATCCTGAATAGCCGTAGAACTCAAGGGAGTGACACTGTAACCATTGTGCTTACAACCATTCTACCATTTGCTAGGTAAATGTCTTATTCATCCCCAGGATGATGATTGCTTTTAACTTAGATGTACATTACATTTAACAGCTTTGATTAAGTAAGTTAAAATAGCATGATCATCTGATTATTGACTTAACATTCATTGATTTGTTTTGTTTTCTGTTTCAGAATAACCTGTCTCAGTTAGAGATATTAATATCAAAGTGGAGAAACTGTAGCCAGCTGTTGCTTTATGAGCTGCAGTCACTCATGTCGGAAGAGAAGAAAATAACCCTTACTCAATTGATAGACCTCTATGGGTTGGATGATACACTGCTGCATTTTAATAGAAGTGAAGAAGAATTTGCAGGTGTTTAATTCATAATTTTTTTTTTGAGAAATATCTTTGAAAATGATACTTGCACATTTTAAAGGGGAGATTTGCACATTAGGGCTTAGAGGAAGGTATCTTGATGACTATCAGTTTAGGACAATCTATAATTTTTTTTTTTTTTTCGTTGTAGATGGTCACAATACCTTTACTTATTTTTATGTGGTGCTGAGGATCGAACCCAGTGCCTCACACGTGCAAGGCATGCGTTCTACCGCTGAGCCACAAACCCAGCCCTGTGAAATGTATAAATTTTTTTTATTATTTATTTTTTTAGTTGTAGTTGGATACAATAACTTTATTTCACTTATTTATTTTTATGTGGTGCTGAGAATCGAACCCAGGATCCCGCACGTGCGAGGCGAGCACTCTACTGCTGAGCCACAACCCCAGCCCAAATGTATAAATTTTAAGTTCGAAAATTCAATGTTTAGGGTAGATTTGGTAAAGAAAACTTGACATTCAAAAAAAATCATATTTAAAAAGGAATTTGGATAGTTTTGGCAACTAGTTTTAATAAATCATTTTGCTTTTAGTAGCAAAAAGTTTTATTTTCAATGTTTAAAAATAGTTCATTCTAGATGGGAACCCCAGAGGAGTTGTATTATTGTACTGCTAACCAGCCTGCCTCCGTCAATCATTACTGCTTTGTAGGTTGGAGCGGTGGGAGGAGGGTCTGAGTGGGGGCGGGGCGGGTGGCAGGCAGGCAGGGAGTGGTGGTGATGGTGGCTAAATGTGTTAGGGGAATCATGCTCCTGGTGCAGTGTTGGATTGTTTTTGTTTTTTAATTTGTTCTTTTTAGATATACATGACAGTAGAGTGTACTATTTTGACATTATACATACATGGAGTATAACATCTTAATTAGATGCCATTCTTGTGGTTTAACATGATGTGGAGTTAAATTGGTTGTGTGGTCATATGTGAACATAAGAAAATTATCTAATTCACTCTACATATTGGTAGTTAAAAAGTCCCTCTTCTAAGTTTATGAATCTTTGTTTCCATTCATTTTCCACATCTTTTCATCTGCTGCTCTAATAGGGTTATTAAACATATGTCCAAAATTATATTGTTTTTGTCTTTGAAATTTCTCATATTCCTCCTTTAGTGAAATGACTGTTTCTTAGGAAACTATATCAAGGTATCCTGGCATATGAGGTCCTTCATATTCATCTACCTTCTAGTTTCATCTGTGAAATGAACTGAGAGTGTCCATTCAGTTCACAGTGCCTTAGCCAGAAACCCATCTTCACAGGGATGGATTTGTGCTGCCAAGTTTCACAACTGTACCTTTTCATCCTGGCTGTATGTGGAGATATGACCCAAGCTTGCCCAGTCACAGAATTTAAAATTGAGCTCAGGGAAAGAAACCTCACCTATTTGTGGCTGGAGCTATTATATATAAACTTGGAAGCTGCAGAGCTGACATTCTTGAAGGGTGGTGTGTGCTTACCGAAGGATAGAGATAGAGAGATCTTTGTGAATTAGTTTCTTGGTTCTAATTGCCAGTTATTCTGACAGGTTTTTTGAATTTCTGCCTTTAGGGGCTAACAGCTTTATTTACTTGAAAAAAAGTATTTGGCTGCTAGTTGGTAAACAGTAGCCCTCCCCCAAATGTTCCTCACTTTGAACCTAGGTCCCTCTGTCTTGATCTACAGATCTTTTAATGTTTGGCACAGCAGGGGAACTAGGGCCCTACTCTTGCATCCATTTCAATACCATCCCCCATCACCACTACACACAAATTCCTGCTTGATACTGACATTGCCATTGGCATTTGTAAATCCTAGAGGACTGGCCCCAGCCTCACATGAGCCTCTCCTGGGATTTCTAGTTGGACACTCCTGGGGAGCTGTACTATTCTAGTGGCTACTAGCCAGCTTCTATCACTGCTTCTCATTCAGCCTAAATGTGGCAGAGGAATCATGTTGTTGCTGGTGGTAGTGTTGATTAGCTCTTGGAGGCTGTAGCTTACATTTTCTGGAGTCACCATTATGTGTCTGCTGGTGGGAATTATAGCATGAGCGGGACTCTGGTTCTGGGAGAGCTGAGGAAATGATAATGGAATTTAAGGCATTTGCACCTAGCCCTAGCTGAGGACCCCAACAGCACAATGGGCACTTGAGAAATAGGAGGTAGATTATGGTGGATGAATGGGGCTTATGGAATATAGTTTGAGGTCTGAGGATGCTCTTGGGTAGTCTTACTTTTTATCGTTTTGGTGAATTTTACCTCCATTTATTGAAAACCACTGAATACCACATTTTTATAAATTAAAAAAGAGGGCTAAACCCTTGCTTTGTGCCAAATTTAAAGAGTCACCAAAATGATGATGGTTCAGTCATTTACTTCACCATCACTATCCAGCACTAATCACTATGTGGGTGATCAATTGAACCTTAGTTGTTTTCTAAATGGATTTTTTTTCCTTGTTATTTCAGTGCTGGGGATTGAACCCAGGGACATTCTACCACTGAACTACATCCCCAGACCTTTTAATTTTTTTTTTATTTTGAGACGGGGTCTTGCTAAGTTGCCTCAGCCTCTCAAGTTGCTAGGATTAGAGGTGGTAACCAATACACCCAACCTAAATGGAAGGTTTTATATAATAGCTCTCTGGAAGTGGTAGTGTGGATTAAACTTAACCTTTAGTTTATAAATTGCAGAACAATGAAGCAGTGATATCACTTGGAGAATGTGGTCAGTGATCCCAGTGGTATCACCTTGTAATGCAGCAGTTTACTGGCTGTGGAAGGGTGAAAAAGTTTTCTGCCAGTTAGTGTTTTCATATCATCTACATGAGTAAAATGATAAAAATTATTTAATGGAAATGAGAACATTTTTTCCTTGTTTACTAAATGCTTATTGGATAGAGCACAAATTAGAGCTCTGTTTGAAAATTATATTCTCAAAATATGTCATAATTTACAAATGAGTTAAAGCTTGGAAAAAGTCAACAGTTTTATCTTTATTAATAGAATGGGGAAAAATTCCACATTTTTAGTAATTTTAAGTAAAATTAAAATAAATCTCGAATACTTTATGGTTTAAAAAATCTTGTTTTTGAATAAAAACAATTTCCAGTATTTTAAACATTTATTCATGCAAGACAAAAATTTATATGCTAATTAAGGCTAAAATCAAACAATTTGCTATTGAAAACCTGCAACTAAGAAGTGACTAATTTAAGTTTCCCAATATGAAAGAAAAAGAAATCATTTTACCCAAATGAATTGATTTTTGCAATAATTAGTTTGGCTTTGTTTTTCTTGCTAGCCTTTTACATTTGAACAAGAGCAGGAAATGTTTTCATCCTTAATCTTTCAACTTCTGCTTGTAGTATTGAAATCTGTTCAGCCTGTTGTTTTGAAATATTTGTCAGCTTCTGTTGTTGCACCATGTTTTTATATCGTTCTTTGACAATCTTTTCACAAGTCAGTTGCGTCCCTATCCCAAAAGTGAAGAAGGAAGGAATAAGTTGGATTATTATTAATGCTTCAGGGTATAGGAACAGCACTCAAGTCAGTTGTATGGAAGACACACTGGTAGCTTTATAACTAAAGTTTTCAGGAGTATAGACTTTAAAGAAAATCTATTGTTGATTAAAGGGAAAAAGCTTACCCATTGCATTGCAGATGTCTTTTCTCTCGGACACAGCTACCAACTCTTCTCGTAGATTGCAGCTTAGAGTGTAATTTGCTACATCTTTTTGATTACTGAATTTTTCCAACTTTTTGAGTAGTTTTTTGCAGTTTTCGACATTCTTTTTGTGGGTCTGAAAGTTTTATTCCCATGAAGACCCACAAAATAATTTTGAAAAAAAAAATGTAATTTATATATAAAAAAAGTTATCATCACTAAGATAACATCTTACACCAATATCCCCAGTGCCCGGTGTACTGTCTGTCCCTAGTAGTCACTCAAATTATTTGTTTAAAGATAGAATGATATAGTAGTCACTCAAATTATTTGTTTAAAGATAGAATGGTATGTTAATACTACAATTTACAAAACTTTTTTGTATGTTCTTAAAAATGAGATAATATTTGAGATTACTTTGTTTTCATATTACACGTACTACATAATCAAAATTAAGCATTTGTTTTTCAGTTAAGACAAAGCTTTTACAATGCCAAGGAAAATTACCAACACTTATTGTACAATTATAACATAACCTAACTGCTCAGATATGTCCCCAGAGGTTAATTTTAATCTTTAAAAATGTGCTTCGGGGCTGGGGTTGTGGCTCAGTGGTGGCGTGCTTGAGGCCCTGGTTTCAATCCTCAGCACCACATAAAGATAAATAAATTAAATAAAGGTATTTATTTAATTGTCCATCTACATATAAAAATATATGCTTTAGTCTATGCCACTGGTTATGGTTGCAAAGACACTATTATTCAGAGACCTGTAATTACTTTGAAAACTGGGAAATAAGCAAGGTTTTGTTAGGTTCTGTCGGAAACACTGATTGCTTTGCTCAAAGAATCCACAACTCTTGGGATTACAGTGATCAATATCATTGAGACTTACCTTATCTATAACTTGAATGGTTTGCTCCATTATTCCAATCTGAATAGCAATCAGAGTCTCGTAGTTCGATTCATTTAGGTACTTCAAGAGGAAAAAAAACCCACAAATAAGGATATTTTTTCTCTTTCTTTGAATGGATAAATACATAAAGATTTTTTGTTTTCCTTACAATACTAGAGAGTGAACCTAGAGGCCCTCTACCAATGAGCCACACTCCCAGGTCCTTTTATTTTATTTTGGGACAGTGTCTTTGCTATGTTGCTGAGGCTAGATCTTCTTGCCTCCTATATAGGAGTGTACCACTATTTCAGACCTTATAAAGATTTTTTTTTTTTTTTTTTTTTTTAGTTCTGAAAATTATTGTTTTGCATAGCAAATATTGAGTTGATTGAGTCTATTTTCTTTCAGCTCATCAAACAAGTTACCCACATTAACAGTGTTCCGGTTAAAGATACTGAGGGAAATAAAAAAAAGATATGTAGCATGACTTACTCTTCAAAAAAAAAGAGAAGATAGAGATTTATGCAAATTCACAGCATTTTTCCACACTTGGGAAATCAAGAGAGGCTTTACAAGGAAGTGATGTTTAAACAAAACATGGAAAAAAGTGGTAGGTTTGGGATGATAAAATTTAAAAAAAGAATGTTTTTCCAGATAGAAGAATTGGTATGAGCAAAGACACAGAGGTAGAAGCCTAAAAAAAATTGGT
The DNA here is from genome assembly GCF_021218885.2 of Marmota monax. NCBI lineage: Eukaryota > Metazoa > Chordata > Mammalia > Rodentia > Sciuridae > Marmota > Marmota monax. The sequence continues at coordinate 19,895,933 of NW_026692881.1, forward strand.
ACTCCATTTGGTTTGAGAGTACTAATAGCAGGAAATGAGATTAATACCCAGAACTATGGGGAAAAAATCTGATAGTGGTATACCAATGAAAACCAATGAAAGTAGAGGAGCTGTCAGTGGGGAATAAAACAGAATTTGAGGGAAGTCACGGATGGAGGGTTAGATTGGAATCCAGAGAGCTTAGATTCAACTTTAGATGTGATCACTGTTAGAAATATAGAGGTGGATCCTCAAAGGAGAGGACATGGGGGAAAATAGTGCTAAGGCTGATTTTTTTTTTTTTTTTTTCCTTCTCCTTTCTCTTTCTTTGTGGCATTGGGGATTGAAGCCAGGAACCCAGGGATGCTATGCCACTGAGTTACATCTCCAAGTCCTTTTTATTTTTGAGATAGGATCTTGCTGAGTTTGTCATGCTGGCCTCCAACTTGGGGTTGGGGTCCTCTTGCCCCAGCTCTTCAAATTCAGGCATGTTTTACTATGCCCAGACTAAGGCACACTCTTAAAGAATGACATTAGAGGAAAGAGAGGAGAAAATGGGGGTCATACAAGACAAAGGAATGAGTAATTAAGGTGGTCAAATGCTACAAAGAATTGAAGGCTGATAGAGACTGGGAAAAGAAGCCCTGGATTTAACAAATAGGAAATCTTTAGTGAACTATAAGAGAACTGTGCTACTGAATGGGTCATGAAGATGTGTAGGCAACAGACATAACTACTGGAAGAAAAATAACTCATTCACATATTCACCTAGGAAAGACTTCTGGCTCAGAATATACTTGACATCATGGAGGCTTCTTATTAAATGCCAGTTAAATGAACAAATGTATTAATGGATAAAATTAAAACTGTGTAGAGGGCAGGGAGAACTTGCCTTTTGACGCTGTCTTGAAAAAAACAGCATCTGAATATCCCAGGCCTTCTGATTTAGGTCTTCCATTTTCATCTCCATTTTCTTATGTTCCCACTCAATTTGATATATTCCTTTGTGTACCTCTTTACTTTCCATCATGCTAGCAACTTTCTTTTGACCTTGAGTCTTAAAAAAAAAGTATTTGATATTCATATAACATGGTTCTGCATGCGAAATTATAGAAGATTTGAAGTTGAATGTTATTCTCAGAAAATACTTGAATCACAGAGATAATTCTCTTAATGTGGTGCTGAAGATTGAACCTAGGTGGCACGCTCATTTTGATCCTCAACACCACATAAAAATAAAGATAAAAAATTTATTTGTCGTGGAAATGAGGGAATAATGTAAAGTATAACTACCCGAATTACAGAATTCAAGTCTTCAATTATGGTCTTATTCATGAGAATTGCATCAGAATACTCCAGGATTAGTTGGAAATTCTCTAGTTCTACTTGTCCTTGTTTAAGAAGAATTTGGATGGTCAAATTCAACTGGAATTTCACTTTCTCGTCCTGTAATCTAAATGGAAATAGGCTTTAAATAAGTAGGTATAGTACATTTACATATCAAATTTAATATAAAATTCAGATCAGCTAAAAGAGAACATCCTGGAGATTAGTGTGAAGAATATTTTCCCAAATGATTAGCTTTCCTGGACACCCCAGTGATACTCCATCCTACTGATTTGCAATATAATTGAATTGTTCAGAGAATACTATGGACAGAAATACATCCACAGATTTTTACTTTAGGATTAAGAAAAGATGGTAGGATTTTGATTGTAATAAAAATAAAGGTAAAGCCAGGCATAGTGGTGCATATCTGTAATCCCAGTGATGGGGGAGCCTAAAGCAGGAAGATTGCAAGTTCAAGGCCAACCTCAGCAACTTAGCAAGATCCTGTCTCAGAATAAAAAATAAAAAGGACTAGGGATGGAACTTAGTGATAAAGAGCCTTGGGGTTCATTCCTAGTGCAATAAATAAATAATAAAAATGAAAATATAGAGATGCTGCCAAGTGTTTAGAGTCCATTAAAGTTGACTTTGTTGATTTCTGATACTGTACTAACAATATTTAATCCATGTGTTACTTATCAAATCTAATTGTGCAAAATTCATATTTCTCCCGGTAGTCTAGAAGTCTAGATCTAAAAATGGTGAATGATGATGAATTTGGGAATATCAGAGATGAAATTTATCCATGAAGTCATCAATATGGCCTTTTTTTTTTTCTTAAGTTACAGATGGACATAATGTCTTTGTTTTACTTTACGTGGTGCTGAGGATCCAACCCCGTAACCCAGTGTCTCACGCATGCTAGGCGAGCGCTCTACCTCTGAGCCACAAGCCCAGCCCTCAGTGTGACCTTTTGAAGCAGGGACTTAAGAGTATGCAAATCACTCAGTAAAAAACAACACTGTCCCTGAAAAACATGGAGCTGGGAGGTGTCTGTGTGGTCACTGCTTGGACATGTGCTTAATGTTCCACATAGTTTATATGTCTTAATCCCCCACACACTCAACTGGTAGAGACAGGTTGTATTTTATGTGGAAAGGGCAGATTTAAGAAAAACCAAGATTTTTCTAAAATTTGCTTCTTTATATTAAAAGCAATGGAACAATGTGGCATGTTTTATACTAAAACAAGTCTTATGTGACAAAATGTGCTCTTTTCACTTAGGCAATAGAGCAGAGACCCTGCGCCTATTGGAAGGAAAAGTAGGCACAGATCTCTACCATATCGGCTTAGGAACTGAATACCTTGGCAAGACTCACAGAGTAAAAGAAATAAGATCAAAAATCAATAAATGGGATGGACTCAAACTTTAAAAAGCTTCTTCACAGCAAAGGAAACAATGTGAAGAGAGAGCCTACAGAATGGGAAAAATTTATCACATTCAACTCAGAGCATTAATCTCCAGGATACATAAAGAACTCAAAAAATTTAACACCAAAAAAACCCAAATAACCCTATCAATAAATGGGCTAAGGAACTGAACAGACACTTCACAGAAGAAGAAATACAGTCAATCAACAAATATATGGAAAAAATATTCTAACATCCTAGCAATTAGAGAAAAGCAAAACTACACTGAGATTACATCTCTTCCAGTAAGAATGGCAATCATCAAGAATATAAGCAACAATAAATGTTGTCTAGGTACACTCAAATATTGCTGGTGGGACTGCAAATGGGTGCAACTACTATAGAAAGCAGTATGGCCATATCTCAGAAAACTTGGAATGGAACCACCGTTTGACCCAGTTACCCCACTCCTAGGTTTATACCCAAAAGACTTAAAATCAGCAGCCTACTACAGCGACACAGCCACATCAGTGTTTGTAGCAGCTAAACTATGGAATCAACCTTTCAACAGATAAAGAAATTGGTATATATACACAATGGAATATTCCTTAGTCTTAAAGAAGAATGAAATTATGGCATTTGCCAATAAATGGATGCAACTGGAGAATATTCTGCCAAGTAAAATAAGCCGATCCCAAAGAACCAAAGGCTGATACTAATTCACAACAAGGGGGTGGTGGGGGAGAATAGTGGTATTCAGGAGTGAAGGGAGGGGAGGGGGCGTGGGGTTGGAATGATAGTAGAAAGAATCTGACATTATTACCCTATGTGCATAAATGATTTACGTGACTTGTGTAACTATCATGTATAACCAGACAAATGAGAAGTTATACTCATATATGTATGATGTGCTAAAATGCATTCTCATGTATTCTCATGTATAAGTAATTAGAGTAAATTTACAAAATGTGCTCTTTAGTATAGAAATTTTCAACCCAATGCTAGGATTGAAAGGGATTCAGAGGGATGGATTTGCACAGATGTGAACAGCCAGTAGGCATTTTCCCCATGGGCACTGCCACCTGAGACAGCTCAAGACTGGATAGGTAAACCTGAATGAGAGGTTTGCATTACAGGAGGAGTTCATGGAACACTTTTTCAATCTCGCGCTGCACATGTTCATCATCCTCAACTCTCTTCTGGAGGAAAGCCATCATTTCAACTAAGCCAGCTGCCTTCTGCTTCACCTGAAGAAACCCAACAGCAGAAACTTTGAATTCAGAAAACATACATCTTTAATTTTGTTTTAAAAAACCACCAAATCTTAAGCCCATCTTTCTAAGATTAAAAAAAATTAAAATTCCTGCCATTATGTAATAAAAGGTGTGTAAAACTTGGCGGGGCACATTCCATGAAAATTTTAAAGTGTATATAATTGGCTTCTTGCTGAAAATCAAGTATGCAAGCAACTAGAATTTTCTTATATCTTTTTGACATTTGTTCCCTTAGGTAAAATTGTCAGATCATAGATACTTCAACAAAAATAAGCCAGCCTGATTATGTGGCACTAAGGTAGGAATCTGGGGAGGGGAGGAGGAAGCCCCTTGAGCATCAGCAAGAGAAAGGATTCTTTCCCCGGATTCATACTCTCAAAATTTCTGCCCTTTGCTACATCTTTTCTATTCTAGAAAAACTAATTTCCGCCCTCTGCTACATCTTTTCTAGAAAAACTATAAAGTTGGTCTAGTGAGCTTAATATAACTAGTCTGCAAAACAGGGTCATCTGTAACAGTGTTGTCCAACAGAAATGAAATGTGAGCCATAGCCATTTAATTAAAAGTAAAATGAAACAGATGAACTTAAATCTGTATGAAAAACATTAATGAGATATTTCTCCTCCCCCCCCCCCTCCATAAACTAAATCTTATAAATGTGTGTATTTTCCACCTTCAGCACATCTCAATTAGGACTGGCCACATTTATTTCAAGTGCACAATAACCGCACATCACTAGTGGCCCAGTTTTGGATAGTGTAGATCTATAAACAGACCTGCTTGAGGCCCTTGATAGCATCAAAGTTAATATTTTACTTCGTAATTTTATTGTTAATATCTAAATCGTTAGCTTTTCTGTATGCATTGGTCAATGATACTATATAGTTGATATTAGTATATTGAGAATAAAATGAAATAAAAAATGATATTACATACTTTGTGTTCATTTTCAACTTTTGCTCGTCTGGTTGCACAGAAATGATCCCAAACTGAAGGGTCTAAGCCTTCTGGCATGTTGTTAATATTATCCAACTCATCCATGGCTTTCATTAAGTGGGCAAAAGTGTCCTTATTCAACTTGCCAGATCCCGGTCGTTCTCCAAATGGGGTACTACTGGCTGCCTCTGAGTGCGCTTTCTGTTTGTGAATCCTGGTATTAGCAAGAAAAGCCTATCAACCTTTCACATTCTCTCGAGACACAACAACAAAATCATTATAAAATAATAAGATTGTCAGCCTAGGCTCATAGGACATACTGCATGGCAATTTTCTTAGGCACTGGAGAACTGGTGGGCACATTAGTCCAAAGAGAGAAGCACCCACTTTGTCCTTCCATACTCTGGGTCCCCAGATGTGACCCTAGACTGGACTACAGATGACTAACTGTTGTCAGTTCTGGCAGCATTACTTTTGCGGGGAAACTTTCAGGCAAAGCAATGCCCATGGGAGTGTGGGTGGTCCTTGGGTCTGTATGGCAGGTCCTCTGCTGGTATCCTTTTTTGCAGTAGACAATGCTTAGATCTGTGTGAACTGGGGAAGTGTCTCTTCTTATCCACGTAAACAGATTAGCTTTGTTTCCCTGTACTGCAGCAGGCACCCTTGTAATCCACAGTGAGACTGGTGTTGCTGTCCCAACTCTTAGATAGGAAAGTTCAGTCCTGGGAGAAGCTGATGACCAACAGCTAGCTTCAGGTCTGATAGATGGGTGACTTAGGGACTTAAGGAAAGGGTATGTACTTGGGCTTGTGATAACATACCTTTTTAAAAATAGGGAAACCAGGACATGAGTGAAACAGGTAAAATCTCTAGGTTGCAAGTGAGAGAATAATCTTGTATCTCAAACACAAATTAGTCTACTCTTGTGACAAACTTCATGAGTTTTAGACTACAAATCAGCAAAATATAATTCTAAGGCTACTCTCAGTTAAAGCGTGGGGGGCTATTTATAGTCCTGGGGATTGAACCCAGGATCTTGTGTATTCTAGGCAAGTACTCTACCACAGAGCCATATCCCAGCCTAGAACTCTTTTGATAATCACTATTTTCAACCATTTATACGGCATTTTTTTCCCAAACTTTGTTCAGAGCATAATCACATAATCTGAAGAAAAGAAATTTCTGATCATGTAGGTTTGAAAAACACTGCTTATTCTTATACTTGGAGATCCAAAGGCCAATAATAATCTCTGAGAGGTTCTGCAGTATGGAATACTGTTTTAACTTTTTTTTTTTTTTTTAAATCTTGTATTTTTCCCAATTTACGTAGTCCTGGAAACCTGTTAGGTGCAAATCCAACTCATACCATCAGGGGCTGGTATTTGTTGGAACACATCTTGGGGGAAAAAACAGTTTATGAACTTTTATGCTATGACTCAAAAGGAAAGACTTTCATGAGTGAAAGACACTTAATGCACTTGTGACACTTATGTAAGTACCTTGCTTACGTAGAAATTTTTATTTTTAAATAATGAAAAGGAATATACTATACTTGATTTCCTTCCCTTAAGATGTAGGCATAATCTCAAAAAATGCTGAATTATGATCAAGATGAACATCTTTCCCTAAAAGTTACACTGACAATTTCTGAGAGAAAAAGGCAAAATCTTATAATCCTCTTCATTTAAAGGCCTTTCTTTCTTTTTTAGAAACATAATAGCAAAGGAGAAACAAACCTTGGTCGGCGTTTAAAAAGTTTGTAGAGTAGATCCACCTGATGACTGGGAATTTCAGAAAATTCCTTTTTAAAGCTTCGATCCAGAACCTAAGGATAAACACATCATTGCAAGAACGTAACTTTATTTAGAAAACTTTTTTTGTTGACAATATTCTTTAAAATACAGGTTGTAGCACTTTGATGTTAAAAATCCACAAAAACTTTTTTTTTATAAAATTGAAGATGATTCACAGTGCAAGTATTTCCCAAAGATCTTTTTTTGAATAGGAAGCACCTCAGTGTATTAAAAGTGTTATTTCATATGAGAGGTCTTAGAAATCATTCATAAGTTTTCCAAAATAATATTTATTGACAAAACATGCAAGTTTCTCTATTTTTTTCTATTCCATCTCCTTCCATTCCATTCTGCTTTTTTGTGCTATCCTATCCCATTCTTTTGCATTAGAAAGCTGCTGGTCAGACCTACTAAACTGATTTCATAACCAACTAATGGAGACTGCACTCTTAAGTTTGAAAAGCCCTGGAAGTTCAATGATCTCCCTGTTTTTTGCATAAAAGAAATCTTAGATGAGAGAAGTTTACAAAAATTCTTTTTACAGATTTTCAGAAGTGTTCAATGGCACAAAATGAAGTTCATTCATAAATGGTAATTATAGTTGGAGAGAAATCTATAAGAGTTATATGTCATTCAGCTTTCCTCTAATCCCAAGAGCAACAACTCAACTGCATTATCAGTTGGTGAGACAATGATTCTCACCTTGTCTTCTGCCATTAAGTTGTCATAGTGCTCCTTAAATGCATCCAATTCTTCTCTAGATTTCCGGATGGCTTCTGAAGTCTGGTTCTAGAATAACAGCAGGAGTAGTTAATTGGAACTGGAGACTTCAGTATAAAAATACAGGAGATTCAAAGATGAATCCAGAATTTTCTAGTACACAAAGTAAAGGTGCCATGTAGTATCTGTTACAGAAAACTTTTATAGAAGGAAGTAAACCATTTGGAGACTTGAACAAACCTCCAGTCACCTGTTCCTAAGGACAGTCAGCACTGTGTAAGTGCATAAGCATCAGTGACAGAGTGTGTGGCTGAGGAAAGTGCGCAGGCTTGAGAGTTCCGTGGACCTGGGTTCTGAGACTGAATGTAAATATGGACAATGGCCAGCCATATGTAGAAACAGAACTCTGATCCACTGCAGCAAACACCTGGCAAACTAAACCAAAACCTTTGCAGTGATTGCCCCAAACTGTCAGGACTTGGTCAGTAATTGCCAGCTGTTTAACTTTGGTACCTACTTCCAACTCAGGATCGTCTAGAGAGGGCCAAATATGTTCCCCCAAACCAGGTGGCTTCTAATTGGTTTGCCTGTGCCAACAACATCCAGCCAGGTGTGCTTGTGTCTTCCCTGCTTCCATCCTATGTCTTTCCTGCTCCCCTGCCTGCCTTCCAGACTTGGCAAAGCAATGCCCATGGGAGTGTGGGTGGTCCTTGTGATGGCAACCATTCTGCTATGCCAAGCTCAGAATAAATAGCCTCTGCTTATTCTCATTTGGGTGGCCTTCATCTATTTCCACAGTTCAGTTCCTGCTCTATAACTTACCACTGGATGTCTGAGGCATGTTACCAGCCTCACAGAGACAGTCTTTCTCATTTGTGAAAGAAACCTAGTATCATGCAGGGTTGTTCTGAGGAGGGATATATATAGAAATTTGCTGTTTAATAGACTCTTAGAAAAAAGTACATATTTCATTTATGATACAATAAGTCACACATTCGCAAATTTGCGTTAATACTAACATCTGTCAAAACTTACTGTGTAATAAACATTTTGTATCCTATTTATGGTTGTGTTTAGATGGTTTTCAGAATATGAGCTAACCCAATACTCTTCCATGCTTAGTGAATTTTAAGAGTGCCAAGGCCAGCCTGGGCAACTTAGTAAGGCTGTGACTCAAAATTTTTAAAAAAATTTAATGGTTGGGGATATAATATGGTGGTAGAGCCCTTGCCTAGTATGAAGCCCTGGGTTCAATTCCTAGTACAGCAAATAAATAAATAAACAAAATTGAAAACAAAAAAGAGCATCCAGTGGTCCAGGGAGAACAATGCTTCCTGAAGAATGGCTTGCAAGCAGCTTAAAATGTTCTAGGTGCCATAGTCAATGGCTTAAAGTTGTGCTTTCAACCATGAACCTCATTTTACAAACCACTTCATATGAAGCCTATATGGTTCTTTTGACTAAATGATTCCAGAGGCTAGATCACATAACTATTAACAAATTTGAATGGGTACTTTTCACCTGGCCCTGGAGCAAAGTCTTAGACAGGGGTCAAGGACTGCTCCAGGTTAAGGAGGTCTGGGAGCTCTTGCTAAACAAGGAGCAGGGCTGTCAGGAAAGCCTGGCACTCGGGGATCAGGCTCTGTACTTACTTTCTCCTGCTGCTTCCTTACAAGGTAGTTGTTCAGGAATATTTCTCTGGAGGTTAATTCCTCTTCCAGCAGTAGAGAAAACACAAGGTTATTTATTTTCAATTCCTCCTGTAAAAATATTTTAAAAGGTGTGTTTGTGTGAGGGGGGGTTATGATTGATACTCCTGAGAAAAGACTACTGATGGTCATAGACTTTACTCAAACAAGTTCATGACATATACATAAGAAAACTCTTAAAGAATAGAGACTTAACAGTAACTGGTTATTTTTCTTTCATCATTTCATTATAAGGTAAAACATACAGAAAAATACACAATGTGAACTCATAGTTTAATGAATTATTATAAGGGCCAACATGTATGTCATAAGCACTCAATTCAAGAAATAGAATTTTGCCACCCTAGAAGCTCCTTACAGGTGTTCCCATCAAAATCTCAACTCCACTACTAACCAGTGCTTTGACTTTCATAGTAACAACCTCTCTGAAGCTTAAGTGTGTTTATCTAGACACTACAGTATAACTTGTCCATTAAAATTTTTTTTTGTCATGTCTTCTAAATCTCTTATAATCTTCATGTCCCCTCTTTCCCTTTCTTTCCTCACAATTCATCTGTAGTAACTGGGAGCTTGTCATTCCACCTCACCTGCGTTTTACCCAGTGCATACTCCTGGTTCTTCAGCCTTTGTATTTCCTGAAAATTGCCAGCTAGATCCAGAGGCCTGATGAGAACCAGCTTTGGTCCTTTTGGAAGACCATAGGTGATACTATGGTCTGTGATTAGGAGACACAGTATCTGGTCATCATTCTATAATGATCACAGCTGTAGTTGCTCAATGCCTAGGTCCATAGATTCAACAAGAGTTGAAAAATGGTAATAGTCTGTTTTTACTTTCCGTTTTCACTTATTAATTGAAATACTTTCATAGAGAGTGCTCCTACTTATGTACTGGTTTGGTTACCTGAGGGCACAGTTCATATACGAAAGGCCAAATAGATACTTTATGCTTTCCTTTATTAGTTTTATATAAGAATTGGTTATCATCCTCTGAAGATAACCAATTGGCACTTTCTGTTTAAAAAAAATCACAAATTTGTGAATTTAAACAAATTTGATGGGTTTCATTTAATTGCAATTATATCATCTTTGAATCTTAAATGTTCTCATTTAAAGGAGATGTATGTGAGTGGCTCTTGAATCCTTTGGATATTATCTAGTAGTCTGATAGTACCCTTTTTATCTTGTACAACTAGGTGTTCTAACTAGTTGTAACCTAGGTGTAGCTGTTTTTTCAAAATGACAGCTTTACTGAAGTATATAATTCACATACCATACAATTCACCATTTATAGTATACGAGTCAGTGGGTGGTCTTCAGAATATTTAGGGTTGTGTTACCATTGTCACAATCAATTTTAGAACATGTCATCAGTTTAGCTGTCATTTCCCATTTCCCTGCACCTCCCAGAAGCCTCCTTCCTCCCTGCAAGGCAGCTACTTCTCAGGGCACCCAAAGAGGAAGTCTGCCAAGTGAAAGGGAGGACATGCAACAACAGGAGGCTGAAGAGGGACCCAGGGACTCAGGCTTGCAGGACCTTGGTACCAGTAAAGGGTGTTGGTCATTATCCTAACATCAGCCAGGTCCCTGGAGGTTCCTTAAAAGAACAAGTCACAGAAGCAAAGCTTCTGTTTACCTGGTTGACAACCATCTCGGCCTTCACTCTCCTTTCAAAGAGTTTTTTCAAAAGTTCATCAAAGCTCTGTGTGCTTTCTTGAATTGAGTTTTGAAGTTTCTTCAATTCTGTTTCTAATGACTGAAAAGAAGGCCATAGTGAAGTTAGAGTTTAGGAATATCGAGTGCTCCCAGGATGGGATGTTGCATTTTGCCCCTAGGGAGGGGCAGGAGGAAGGCAGAGCTTGTGAGGTGTTCTGAGACCTCAGTCCCTTCAACCAGAGATTCTCCACTTGGATACTGGGTGTCTGGGGTTTTTGCTTTAAAATGATTACTTTGCAGAGGAGGGATAAAAATCACTAATGATAGCTAATGATACAGCCAAAAGTAGGCCTGGTAAAACAAACTGCAGTAAATTTTTTCAGAAAACTCTGACTCCCTTTATAGGATAGTAATTTCCAGATATATAATTTGGCCCTAAAAAAATTTTCTTGCTTTTATTTTTCCCCCAAGCTTTGAATTCCTTTCCATGAAAATTTTATATATTTTTCCACATTATTTTATTATGCATTATAGTTGTACATAATGTTGGAATTTGTTGAATATTTGAATATGCACAAAATAGAACAATATAATTTGGTAAATATGCACTCCCCTGCACATTCTCCCTTCCTCTCTACCACCTAACCCCTGGTCCCTTTCCTCTATTGATCTCTTTTTTTTTTTTTTTTCATGAGATCCCCGTTCTGCCACATTTCATTTCCTTTTTTTCTCTCTAGCTTCCACGTATGAAAGAAAACATACAACCCTTGAACTTCTGAGTTTGGCTTATTTTACTTAACATAATGGTTTCAAGTGTCATCTGTTTTCCTGCAAATGACATAATTTCATTTTTCTTTTTTTATTCTTAATTACATATCTTTAATAACAAAAAAATATAAGACAGACACCAATGTCAGACTTGACGTTGAACCACCCTATTAAATGTAGGAATAGGAAAACAAAATTTTGACCATCTTAAGAATAAGATCTGCCTTGCTATTTTAATTTCAATGAGTTAGAATCCAGACACCATGTATATTCATTTGCCAATTTGACTCAGCTGTTCTTCTAGAACTACTATTTCTGAGATTCTGACTTAACACAGTATACTACACACTTTTTTTTGGTAGTTTAGAAAGGTGTTAAGTAGATGCATTCATGTCGGTGATTTTAGTCTGTTTTCATTGATTCTACTCTGTCAGCATTATTTTCACAAAGTGTCCTGGGGATCATGGTGATCTCAGTTACTAAGATCCATACAAGCTATCTTACAATTCTCTGAAGAAACCTTCAACTTCAGGTTTTGCTCCCTGCAAATTTTACAAAGCGACACCTGCTAGCTATGAAGATTAGGTATCTCCCAGATATTCTACACTCTCTTAAAATCTAACTTAATATCATAACCGATGTGATTCTGCAATCTGTATTTGGGGTAAAATTGGGAGTTCAAAACCCACTTGAAACAAATGTATGAAATATGATATGTCAAGAGCTTTGTAATGTTTTGAACAACCAATAAAAAAAATAAATAAATAGAGAATCATGTCATCAACAACAAAAAAAATATCATGATCATTACATTAAGGCATAATAAAATAACAAAATATTACAAACCATATCTACTATGATAAATGAAAGAATTTCTATGTTTTTACTACTATTTTTCCTATAGTAGTAAAAGTACTATTAGTATTGACTCAAGGAAGAGAAAAATATAGTGACCCAAAAAATAATTTTTTCCTTTCAGACCAGGAAAACCTGATAAGGTAAAAACAAATGATTACAAAATAACTGCAATTATAGAGTTAAATTACAACAGTAATTGCTAGTTATTAAAAAAAATGAAGCCCTAGATTTGAGAAGAGTAATCTACTTTCAAAATGTGTGCTAATACTAGACAGAAGGCCAGAAAAATTGAGGAAATATTTAACTGTTTTGTACTCAACTGTTGAGTACAAAACATTCTTGGTAAGTAGAGAGTTAAGGTTTTTCCATATAACTAATATAAAAATTAGACTATTTCCAATCTTACTCCACACTTAATGTACCTTCTATTTGAGTTCTTCACTTCTTCAATGTGGAAAAGAAGGAATTTATTTTGGGACTTCTGAAAGCTTTATTAAAGTCAAATAGCAAAGAAGAGAAGACAAGCATTTTTCCAGTCTACAATCATGAGCAAGAAGTTGAAAAGACCATGTCAGCTGAATCCATCCTGGATGAATTTCTATGACTAGTTATTGTCCAAGGAAAGAGGCCATGGAGTCATCTGGCCTCTGCTGTTTCATTCTGTAGGTCTCCATTTCCTCTTCGGTGGGTTCCCAAGTTTCATATATGCTATTGTAAGGCCGTTTCCCCTCATCAACCTGCATGATCTCCTTGACATGAAGAAGGCGTGCCTCCCCTGCATTCAGTGCCTTTTTCAATTTTTCATGTTTCTTCATCATCACTATCTGAGCTGCTCTTTCGGTGTTTCTTCTTTTTCTTTTTCTCTTCTTTTAGTTTTTCTTGATGCATTTCCATGAGGGTTTGAGTTTTTTTCACAGATTCTTCTCCACTTACATCATTTATAATACATTCATCTGAATTAACAGTATCCTTCCCAGCTTCTCCAGTATAATAGGAATACTTGAAAAAAGAGTGACAGCATTTGTATCCCCATCAGCCATCCTTCTAGTAAGATCCCGAGATAGTGTATGGTTGTGAAGTGTATGGTTGTGAATCTTTACATCCTCCTCCTATTTGGAGCAGGCAGCAGCTCGCACTTGTCCTTTGATGTCTGTACCATGTCTTGAGTATTTTACATAGTCTTCAGTCTGGGCTAAAAGTAATTCAGCTGGAGGAGCATCCCAAGTGTTCTTGGCCACCATACTTTTTTTTTTTTTTAAGAGAGAGAGAGAGAGAGAATTTTAATATTTATTTTTTAGTTTTCGGTGGACACAACATCTTTCTTTGTATGTGGTGCTGAGGATCAAACCCGGGCCACAGGCATGCCAGGCGAGCGCACTACCGCTTGAGCCACATTCCCAGCCCCCACCATACTTTTCTAGAATGTTTTCTTTCTGCTGTTCTTTGAAAGTCTTCTTTTTTGACTTTGAAGGACTTATACAATAGCTCTAGTTTTGTAGGATCTGCCTGTAGATGCACTTCAGATCCTTTGTCATAGGCTTCCCAAGCAAACAACTGTGTCTGAGCCATTGAGATGGTATCTCCTGTGTATCTAACGAAGTTATCTCCTGCAAAACTCACTTCATCTGGATTCTTTCCTGCATCAGCATAAGGATTCTCTCATTGCTGTAGTTTTTGGATCATAGTAGGCAGAATTTGGATCTTATCTCAAGTATTTTGCAATATCTTCTCGAATCCTGAGATTTCGGGCAGTAATTCGTCTCTTAGAGTCAAAATTCTGTCCTGACATGTCAATATCATCTGCATATTTGCTTCATCCTCATCTTCACTATTGTGATCTTTCTCCTTTGGGAATTTGGTTCCTCTTCTCCCCACTGTGTTTGGAGAATTAGCTTGTTCCACTAGTTTTCCTGAGGCTAATTCTTACAGTTTCTGGGCTTTCAAAGTTTGTTTGTCCAGATCAACTTTTGGCATATTCTTCCACAATTTTCATGTGTTCTTCTGGATTATAGCCATTCCACCGATCTCTTTTTTCATCATAGTCAAACATCAGTTGAGGCTGGACATGTTCATCTGGAGCTATATTAGAACCTGTAAAATTGGCTCCAACTCGCCTAGGTTTCTCAAAGCAGTCTTTCTTTTTGTGTATCATGGCCCCACAATTTTCACATGCTCCTTTGCGGTACTTAGTAGTTATGGAATTCTCTTTTACTCCCCTCTTGTGCCATTCCCCAGATGAGCTGAATTACTTTTGTTTCTCTGGTTGTGGTCTCTGATGATTTAAAATAGGTCTTCTTGATGGATCAATGTATCATATGGCACTGAAGAAATATACTGAGGAATATGAGGATTGATGTCTTTTCCCTCTTCATCAACTTCTGCTGGAGCATTACCCAGTTTTCACTTTTCTTCTAGCTCCTTCTTGTTTCTCTAGTCCTCTCGAGTCATCTTCTTTGGTTCCTCCAAATTCATTTCTTTGTATCCCGATAGGGGTGCTGCATTAACCGTGTCCACTGCTGCGGCTGAGATAATGACCTCGCCTGGTCAGGCCGCAGCCTACACCAAAACCATCCCATAGTCCGGCAATGTTTACTTCTGGGCTTTCTGCCTCCTCCCGGGAGGCACTGCGGTAATTTCCGGACAACCAACACATGCGCACTCTCATTTTTCCTTACGGTTGAATAAAAATGCCATTGTGTATATATACCACATTTTATTTACCCACTCATCTATTGATGGATACCTAGACTTGTTTCATAGTTTGGGTATTGTGAATTGTGCTGCTATAAATACGGGTCTGTATATGTCACTATAGTAATTCTTTAGGATGGACACCGAGGAATGGATTTTACAGTGGTTCCATGCCTAGTCTTTTGAGGAACCTCCATACTGATTTCCTTAGTGGTTGTACCAATTTACAATCCCAACAGTGAAAAAGTGTTTCTTTTTCTCCACATCTTCTCCAGGATTTATTTTTGTTTGTATTCCTGATGACTACTATTTTATTTTTTATATTATAATTTTTATATTTAATTTTTTTATATCACTGAAAAAAATAATCCAGCGTTAGGGAAGAAGTGGAGGTATGAGATGAACCAAGATAGGTAATGAGTAGAATTATGGATTGAGGTTTTAGGCAAGTGCTATCTTAGGTTAAAATACAAGTCAGAATTGCAGTGAATAAAAATATAACAGGTTAACAAAAGGTTCAAAGAACTTGTTCATAAGATGCAGCTTCAAAAAAAGGTAGAAATCAGTCCTGTCTTGAATGAGGGAAGTATGATTTTACTTCCCTTACAGAAGCATAGATATCATCACTTGGTTATACACCATAGTCTTTTATATCTCTATTAGAATGGTAAGCAGTTTTAATGTGGGAATGTTTCTTTGTGATAGAAGAAGATAAAAAGTAGCAGAACTGCACTGCAGAAACTTGGAATAAGAACTGTAAACTAAGTGCTACACCACTGTCTGTACCATTCTTTTCTCAAATCCTTTCCTTGTGAGAACAAATCAAGCAGAAACATTACTGAACTCAGATGGCTACAGACAGGAGAGAACAATCCCTCACAGTGACTTGCATGTGCCAGAATTGGTGTCTGTTAAACAAGAATGAATGGAACAAACAAATGGTAACAATGTGGGAAATGTTGAAATCAATAAGAACTTTCAAAAACCACTGCTCAAAATTCTTTTTGTTTTAAATTGTTCTCTTTGAAGTTCTCTAAATTTAAAATTTACTTCTCTAAAATCTTCTAAATTCTTGAGAATTTAAGCTGAGATGCCATTCTTAAGCCACTAAAGACACTGAGAAATAAAAAAATTGAAAAAATATTGAAACAAGGCCGCCGAGAAGCCCTTGTTCCCGCTGCCGGGAAGGAGAGTCTGGTGCTGACAAGATGGCGGACGGGGAGCTGAACGTGGACAGCCTCATCACCCGCCTGCTGGATGTCGTCCAGGAAAGATTGTGCAGATGACTGAAGCAGAAGTCCGGGGCTTGTGTATCAAGTCTCGTGAAATCTTCCTCAGCCAGCCTATTCTTTTGGAATTGGAGGCACCACTGAAAATTTGTGGAGATATTCATGGACAGTATACAGATTTACTGAGATTATTTGAATATGGAGGTTTCCCACCAGAAGCCAACTATCTTTTCTTAGGAGATTATGTGGACAGAGGAAAGCAGTCTTCGGAAACCATTTGTTTGCTATTGGCTTATAAAATCAAATATCCAGAGAACTTCTTTCTCTTAAGAGGAAATCATGAATGTGCTAGCATCAATCGCATTTATGGATTCTATGATGAATGCAAACGAAGGTTTAATATTAAATTGTGGAAGACCTTCACTGATTGTTTTAACTGTCTGCCTATAGCTGCCATTGTGGATGAGAAGATCTTCTGTTGTCATGGAGGACTATCACCAGACTTGCAATCTATGGAGCAGATTCGGAGAATTATGAGACCCACTGATGTCCCTGATACAGGTTTACTCTGTGATTTGCTGTGGTCTGACCCAGATAAGGATGTGCAAGGCTGGGGAGAAAATGATCGTGGTGTTTCCTTTACTTTTGGAGCTGATGTAGTCAGTAAACTTCTGAATCGTCATGATTTAGACTTGATTTGTCGAGCTCATCAGGTGGTGGAAGATGGATATGAATTTTTTGCTAAACAACAATTGGTGACCCTATTTTCAGCCCCAAATTACTGTGGCGAGTTTGACAATGCTGGTGGAATGATGAGTGTGGATGAAACTTTGATGTGTTCATTTCAGATATTGAAACCATCTGAAAAGAAAGCTAAGTACCAGTATGGTGGACTGAACTCTGGACGTCCTGTCACTCCACCTCGAACAGCTAATCCTCCGAAGAAAAGGTGAAGAAAGGAATTCTATAAAGAAACCATCAGATTTGTTAAGGACATACTTCATAATATATAAGTGTGCACTGTAAAACCATCCAGCCATTTGACACCCTTTATGATGTCACACCTTTAACTTAAGGAGCCGGGTAAAGGATCTTAAATTTTTTTCTAATAGAAAGATGTGCTACACTGTATTGTAATAAGTATACTCTGTTATAATATTCAACAAAAGAAGTTAAATCCAAATTCAAAATTATCCATTAAAGTTACATCTTCATGTACCACAATTTTTAAAGTTGAAAAGCATCCCAGTTAAACTAGATGTGATAGTTAAATCAGATGAAAGCATGATGATCCATCTGTGTAATGTGGTTTTAGTGTTGCTTGGTTGTTTAATTATTTTGGGCTTGTTTTGTTTGTTTGTTTGTTTTTGCTAGAATAATGGAAACTATTTTTAATTTTTTTTCTGAAACATTTTTAAAAGTGAAACATGGGAAGAGCTTTAAAGACATTCACCAACTATTATTTTCCTTTACTTATCTATTTGCTCTTACTAAGAAAACATGCCTCATTACAGTAAAAGGAATTTTAGAGATTGATAGTTTTAAAAGTATGCAAACTATTCAATCCAATAATTTTTAATCAAACAGTTTGGGCATACATACAGCTGATAGTGAATATTTTGCTTTTTACAGAAATTGCCACTGATTTGGATTTGTGCACTCTAATTTTTAACTTATTGATGCTCTATTGTGCAGTAGCATTTCATTTAATTTTAAGATAAGGCTCATATAGTATATCACCCAACTAGTTGGTAATGTGATTATGTGGTACCTTGGCTTTAGGTTTTAATTCGCACGAAACACCTTTTGGCATGCCTACTTCCTGATAACACCCTCACCTGCATCAGTTTTGTTTTTGGGGTTTTTGTTGTTTGTTTGTTTGTTTTTAGATCCACAGAACATGAGAATCCTTTTTTTGACAAGCCTTGGAAAGCTGACACTATTTTCCTCCCTCTGTACGAAGGATGTATTTAAAATGGATGCTGGTCAGTGGGACATATTGTCAACTATGGGTATTGGGTGCTTCACTGTCTAATATTGCCATGTGAATGTTGTATACGATTGTAAGGCTGTGTCACTAAAGATTTAATTCTGGTTTTTCATAATCAAAGGTCATATGATATTGTATAGATATGCTTTGTAGTGAACTATAGTAGCAATAATTTCTGTACATGATCAAGAGTTTATTGCAGCATTTCTTTTCTTGTTTTTGTTTTGTTTTGTTTTGTTTTAAGGGTTAGAATTAACAATGGCAAGGAGTAGAAAAGTCAACATAAAGATTTTAGAAGGAGAACTTATAGGACAGGTTTGTGATTCATTGGATGTGATTCTAAAATCTTTTATTGAGCATTGTCAAATTTGTAAGCTTCACAGGGATGGACATCATATTTATAATACCCTTCTATATGTGCTACCATAGACGTGAAATTCTTGACCTTAATATTGTCTTTGAAAATGTTAAATTGAGAATTCTGTTAACTTACATTTTATGGATTGGCGCATTGTATTACTGCAAGAAATATTTGATTTTCAGCACAGTGCAAAAGTTCTTTAAAATGCATATGTCTTTTTTTCCTAATTCCATTTTGTTTTAAAGTACATTTTAAATGTAGTTTTCTCATTTAGTAAAAGTTGTCTAATTGATATGAAAAAAAGAAAAGAAAAAATATTGAAACAAAACCCTGGATATGGTAGATTATGTTGATTTTTGGATCTTCTGACCTTTCTATACTTATCTCTTTCTTCATTTAACTCCTTGACTTTTTTCTCATATTCTTTGAATTGTTTCCTTTCCTCTTCTGTCCACAGTGCATCGGGCTTTATCATGAAAGCAGGCTGAGGAATCACCTGACAATAGAAAGAAACACACATGCTCGCTCAAATGGAAATGCATCAGTACTGTAAAAGCTCAGAGGTATGGTTACAGTTTGAAGAAATAAAAAAGCAAAGGCCCTTTAATAGGGTTGGCAAGGGCCAGGTCCCGCAGTACACACCTATAATCCCAGAGATTCAGAAGCCTGAGGCAGATAGATTGCAAGTTCAAGGCCAATCTGGGCAATTTTGGACCTTGTCTCAAATTGAAACATGAAAAGGGCTATGGATGTAGCTCAGTGGTAAAACACTCATGAGTTCAGTCCCCAGTACCACCAAACAAAACAAGACAAACAAAAAGTCGATAAGGACAATAGCCTAACACACTTTTACTAAAGAGTATGAACATCATGACTATTGTTCTGTGACTCTGGAGAGTGAGAGCAGTTTAGGATATACCTGGACCCTTAGGCGACAGAGGTGTGTGCAGAACTACACCTGTACTGCAGGTGTTAGAGTTGAAGTGGTATCCCTGCCTTTGGTAGAGAACAAAACCACTGTGGTTTGTTGGTGCTCATTTGCTTCTTGTGAGAATGGAAGCCAATTTTTTTTCTTATTTGCCTACTGTGTATGTTTATAGGGTACTATAAGGTTGTCTAATATTTTTTTGCCATAGAATTTGTACAAAATGGTGAAATGTAAGTGTATTTCAACTCTGCTATACCTTTCACAAGGAGGGCCAGATATCTCACCATTTTCAAAATGTCTTCCTTCTTGACTTCCAGAACACCTCCCATCATGTCCATCAGGGCTCTGTTTCTAACGTCCAAACCCTGAGAAAGAGCCAGGGTCAGAGAGGGCAGCTGAGACAGTGCTCTGACCCCAGGGGCACCTCCCACCTGGTGTTAGGATGACCACTTTAGGATAGGGAATGGTGGCAGTGGTATGGAAGAGAGAACGGAGGAAGCCAGATGAGGTTCAAGTGGCCTCTGGACCAAGACAATTATCTTTATGTGCTTCTATACTGGGATACAAGTATCTCTAAAGGAAAGAGGGTCTTGGGTATTATTTGGACAGAGCTGCATACCTGTGAGTGAAGCCATCGCTCTGTTTCATGGGGTGAAATCAATTCTGTTTTGGCTTTTTGCCATGGAGAAACATGTTTTTGAGCTGTAATCTAAAAGAGAAAATACAGCTTTCTGCTGGTATTCTTACAAAATCCAAACCAAACTTTCCTTCTATACACTGGGAGGAAATTAAATAGTACTGTGAGAATTAAATTAGTACAATCCATATTTTGCATTCAATTTCTGTTTTGGAATGAAGATAAAGTCTAAAATGAGAGGGCTAGAAGAATAGATCTTTACTTTTCTCTTAGTTTTCAGCTCTGTCTCATCACTGAAGAGATTTGATTTAGATGAAGGGTGAGGGGAAGGGAGGTCAAAGAAGTGTCACCTAAGTCAAATCCTGAAAGGTGTCCTAAGAGATCAAGAGCTTGGGGCATTCTAAGAACTGTGGGCAGTAAAGCATGGGCAGAAGGGAGGGAGAGCAGCTGGACAAGACGAGGGCAGGGAGATGGTCAGGAAGGTGGGTTGTATCCCAAGTGCCCTGGGCAGCCATTGCAGGGGGTCAGGCACAGCAGGAAGCCACATCTGACTTGCAAAGAGATCTCTCTCCTGAACATAGACTGATGGGAGCTCAAGAAAAAGCAGGCATGGGGGGTTACTGCACATGCAAAGGGATTGCCTTGAGCTGGGCCCTGAGCAGTGGCAGAATGAGGTCTTGGTTTTCACCTTGCTCCAGCTCCCAGGTCACATAGCAAAGAGACCAGGGAAAAATGACTTGTAGAAGTTAAACAAGTGCAAAGGTTAGGACAATGTCCTCAGAAGCAAATGGTTTGGGTCCAGTCTGTTACTAATTAGCCAAGAAACTGTGGCTAAGCTACTTAATTTCTCTGTCCCTCACTTTCCTTATCTGTGAAATAGAGGCAATGTTAGGGCTTACCTTCTATGGATGTAGAATTATATATTCATTCTCATCTATCTAGGACACTTAGAATGGGGCCTAGCAGCTAATAGGGATGGTGAAAATATTTCTTCTAAACACCAGTATTATCTTTTGCCCCAAAGTAGTCAAATTGGTTTCATATGAACAATAGTTTTTCTTTGAGTATTCTCCAGCATTTTTTCTTTCAAAAAAATGAAATATGGTCATATTTTGTTTTCTTTAGGCATTCTTTTCGAAACTGCCTATGCTTTGAAGAAGGCTGTCCACAAGTCCCTTTCCTTGGTATCTGTACTGCCCACCAAAGATCTAAGATAATGACTCCATTGGTCTTTTTCCCACAGAGTGGTTCAACCCCTCTGGTTCAAGCACTGGCCAACACTGGGCCAAGGAGCCCCTTCCCAGGCAAGCCTAGAACTGGGACCAAGATAATCTAATTCAGACCAGCTGCTCTCTTGGTAGAGGAGATACAAAGTAGAAATTCCTAGAAGAATCTTATATGCTCAGATAAGTAAGCTAGGAGATAAAGAAAGAGGGCCCTGGACTCCCCATAAAGCTCTAGTCTTTGCTGCCGGTTTCTTCCTAGGTGCAGTGTCCAAATCTTCCCTGGACTCCCTGGGGTCCATAAAAGAAATTCTCAATACTGCAGCTCTATCCTCTGTTTTTATTATCTATAAATGAGCATGCTAGCTAATACAGAGAAGAAGGTGAACAAATAGGATCTGGGAGAAATCTGAGAAAGAGGGAAGAGATGATGGGGCCAGCCATACCTCATGATCCTCTACAACAAAGGTTCTCTCTGGTTTCTCACAGTCTTCAAATTCTGGTTGCCAGACTGTTTCCTCCAACTCCAGATCTGAAATAATTTCTCTAATTCTAACATTTCTTTCCGTCACACGTGTGATTTCAAACTCTTTTTGTTTATATGCAGCATCAAACTCATTATTGAAAGCAGTTTTTACCTTGTAAATGATATCCTGAAATATCAATATGTTACTGAAAAACACACCACTTCTCATATCTTTACTAGTAACATGATCCCAAGTTACACTTTCCCTCCAAGGTCAGTCCTGAAATTATCTTTTAAGAAGGTAAAATGAATCTTCCTGGAATGCCATTTGTATCAAGCCATTTCTTGATTCGATAATTGACAGTGGCATCCAACCATAGGTAGGATTAAGGCAACCATATTCCATAATCTACTTTCTGAAATGTAAGCTGTCATTCAATGTGCAAGTATGATGATAAATGTTCAGGTGGGTGATGTGCACACAGAGGCTCATTGAGCAATTCTCTCTACTTTTGTGCATGAATTTTTTTTTTTAAATCTCTTTTTTAGAATCTTGTGGCAGATGTAGAGAGGAAGAAATGGCCAATACAGAGTGTTTAGAGAAGCTTCCAGAGAACTCCACCAGGCACAATATTCTTTCTGTAGCTATAGGGTCAGGTCATTCTCGGGCAAGAGAGAACCTGAGCTCACCAGAAGGATCAGTCAATAGCCAGAGAGAAAGTGAGTCCAGATGGGTTGCTACCACTCCTAATGGCTCAACTCAAAGTGGCCTTTATGTTACTGTCAGAGTTCAGCCTATACTTCTATGTTATTGGGGAAGAAGCCATTAAATTGGAAAAAAATGATCTTAACACTTAGCCCCAGAGTTTCTCTTGGGCTGAAATTACCTCTTTGTAGGAATAAAGTAGCAAGAAGGTGATGCCTGGGGCATGAGTCTGCAGAAGCTGGGCCACAAAAGGTAACTGAACCGTTCTTAGAATAAATTGAGGGCTTATTCTCTGAGGAATAAAGGGTTAGAATAGAAGAAGGAAAGGAAAGGAAGTGAGAGCTGAGTAACATGACAGGAAGCTAGAACTTGAATTGCAGACATGGCTGAAGGACTTTTAAGAAAAGGAATAGCTAACATTAAATTTCAAACTATCTACAGTCTCAGGCATTGCATTTTCAAAAATTATGCCTATGCCCACAGCCTCAAAATTATCTAATTCCCATGACCGGGAACCTCTAGAGCACCTTAGGGTCTTCTCCATAGACAGATGTGTTATGAGATTGACTTGTTTAGTGGAGAAGTAAAGAGGAAGGGACTTATTCTAGAACCCAGAATGTACCAAAATTCTTAGAGAACAAATTATATTTCCTCAGTTAAGCAGATAAATAAGCAGTTGTGTCTCAACCTTAAAAGGAGATCCTAAATGAAACTTGAGGTACTGAGAAGATGGAATCCAAGAGTTTCTTTGAACTGACTAAAGATCTAAACAGAAGAATGGTTTGTGGTATCAGCCAGTGTAAAGTATTCTTTAGAAAATGTGAGATCACAGAACCCAGTTTGAAGGGATGGAGACAACTCTTGTACATAAGCTCTGTCTGTGGACATGGATGGTAGCCATCTGTGTGTTTCTTTATGCACTTTGATGAAATCATTTGATTGGAATTAGGTTTCAATGTGAGCACTTTAAAGACATCTCATAAGAGTTTCAGAGATTTTTAAGAATAAAGAGAAAAGCCACCCACTTTTAGTAAGGTAATTTGGTTGATCTTCTCCTCTCTGGAGTGAAGTTCCAATTGGCTTGATAACAAAGAGGTATCTACCCCAAAATCAGTACTCAGACTACCAAGCAGGTAATTGGGCAAGTTGGAGTCTCTGATTATCTTATCTTCATCTTCTTCTTCTTCATCATCTTCTTCATGACGCTTTTTAACCAAGGAGACTGCAGATTGAACCTCTGAAATTTCCTTCCGTAACTGAATAGAGAAAAAGATTACATGGAAGTCATGCAATAAGAAAAATTCTCTAAAGGACAATTTTGCAACAATTTAATTATTTTAACAACCATCTTAAGAGGTTAAATCATCTTGCCAACAATTTAATTCAAGGTGTTAGGATCCTGAAACCACCACAGAAGAAATTAAAGCTCCAGAAACGGACAAACTGTAAACCAAAGAACAAAAATGACCCTGAACACTACATAATATTGATATTTGTGTGTCAGGATGATACCCACTTGTAAATACTTCAAGTTTTTCTTGGTATGTAAGCATTAAAAAGTAAACAAACTTGTTCACATGGGACTAGAGGGTGTAGGTTAAGATTTACATAAGCCTTCATTTTATGTTTTGGAGAAAGACTAGATGCAAAGTTCTGGCCAAAACAAAGCTATAACAAAGGACCATTTTCTTTCTTTCTTTTCTTTTTTTTAAACTGATTTCACAGAAATTATTTCTTAAAAAAAAAGTGGGGCTGTTTTAGGGAAACTGCATTTACATCAAAATAGATTCTAGTTCATCTTTGTTGGTTAATTTAAAACACAACCCCAAATGGTAAGGTAGAGTGAGAAGGGAGTATAGACCTCTGAGCAAAATAAGAACAAAACACCAATTGTTGTTTTTAAAAGCATATCCTTGGTATCTGATGGCTAGCCAGTGTTGGATTTACTATATGGATATAGGTCCTGTGTTTATTAGAATATATCCTGTAAACTGGGCGAGGTGGCGCATACCTGTAATCCCAGGGGCTCGGGAGGCTGAGGCAGGAGGATCATGAGTTCAAATCCAGCCTCAGCAATTTAATGAGGTCCCAAGCAACTTACTGAAACCGTGTCTCAAAATAAAAAGTAAAAAGAGCTGGGGATGTGGCTCAGTGGTAAAACACCTCTAGGTCTAACCTTTAGTATCCAAAAAGAAAGAAAGAAAGAAAGAAAAGAATAAAAGAATGTATCCTGCAAATTAGAAATAAAAATATAAATGGAACAAAATACATATATAAAAATGCACACAATATATTAACTTATTATCCTAAATTGTATCCTAACTCAAGTCTGTATGAAGGAAACCCTAAAATAAATCACATCACTTATATAAAAATTGTACTTTAAGACACTCTGCTTCAATCTTCTTTTGCTGCAAGACTGTCTTCAATTCCTTCAGCTCTTCACTTGAGCGCTCTTTCATCGGGAAGTTCTCGACCACATAAGGGATGTGAAAGCACTTGGGAAACAAGCAAGAGGAAGTAAATTCATTTTTTTAAATAGTTGTAGATGGACAGCATGCCTTTATTTTATTTGTTTATTTTTATGTGGTGCTAGGATCGAACCCAGTGCCTTACATGTGTGAGAGGCAAGTGCTCTGCCACTGAGCTACAGCCCCAGCCCCAATAAATTCATTTTGAGTATAATTGTGGGTATGTGGGGATGAGGTGTGGGGTGTTTTCTCTGTCTAAAATTAACTCATGGGATATTATGCCATGAGTAAAATTGGCACTGGAAATTTTAAAAATAAAATGAGGCATGCCATTAGTATTGGTTAGACTTTGTACATAACACTTTGAAGGATTTCTTTCTAGAGCAATGGTTCTCAGCTAGAAAGCTATTCTGCCTCCCTTCCCCTCACCCACACCTGGCAATGTCTGGAGACATTTTTAAATTTTTATTACTGGAGGTGTGGGGTGCTCTTATCTAGTAGTCAGAGACCGGGAATGTTGCTGAACATCTCTAATACATAGGATGGTCCTATGACAAGTGATGGTCCAGCCCCAAATATGCCACTTTTGGGAAACCTTGTTCTAGAGAGAAACTCAATCGTGTCAAGGTAGGGTCAATACATGCTTCATTATCCAAATATGTGTGGGTTTTTGTGTGTGTGACATTTGAAAGTGAAGAAGATGCTGTAAATAGTTACTGTAGGTCCACAGACATAAACTCAAGACTTTTGGTCACACTGTATAAAGAGGTAAATTAAAATAGCTTCTTAAGAGCACACTCATACATTGCTGGTGGGACTGCAAATTGGTGCAGCCAATCTGGAAAATAGTAGATTTTGGAATGGAACCACCATTTGATCCAGCTATCCGACTCTTTGTTTTATACCCACAGGACTTAAAAACAGCATACTACAGGGACACAGCCATATCAGTGTTTGTAGCAGCACAATTCACAATAGCTAAATTATGGAACTGACCTAGATGCCCTTCAGTAGACAATGGACAGGGAAACTTTGGTATACATGCACAATGGAACATTACTCAGCATTAAAAGAGAGAAAATCATGGCATTTGCAGGTAAATGGATGAAGTTGGAGAATATAATGCTAAGTGAAGCAAGCCAATCCCCCAAAACCAAAAGCTGAATGTTTTCTTTGATATGAGGATGCAGATGCATAATGGCGATTAGGGAGGAGCATGGGAAGAATGGAGGATCTTTAGATAGGGCAAAGGGGAGGGAGGGGAAAGGAAGGGGCAAGAGGGTAGGAATGATGGGGAATGAGTTAGCATCATTACCTTAAGACGTGAATGGTGTGAAAATACTTTGTATACAACCAGTGTCTTGAAAAATTTTGTTCTATGTGTGTGATATGAAATGAATTGTATTCTGCCATCATGTATAACAAATCAGAATAAAAAAATTTAAAAAAATAGCTCCTTAGAAAATGCAAAGGCAGGCAGAGGTATAGATGTGAACAATATGTTGTATCCCACCTTTTGAGCTGTGTGGACTGTGAATGAGGTGGGCTTTTGGAGTAGACAAATACTAAGACCTGGAGACAGGGAGTGTTGCAGCGGAAAGAAAGATGGGGTGCTAAAGCCAATCTTAAGAGGTGCTGGTTTGGAAGCACATGGGGACTGAGCAGAGGGAAGAAAGCATTAAGAGAAAGCAACACCTCTAGGTGGAAGTCAGTGTAGGAAGAGGCAGGGCATGCTTCAAATGCTTTGCTACATGTGGATTTTCTTTTTAAAAACTGTTGTTAAATGTTATGCCATGAGACTTTGGTTGAAAATTCTCAGCAGCCAAGGTTTTTGGGGTTGTGTCCTTTACCTTAAGTGCTCGGCCCTTCACAGCCATGGCATTCCAGCATTCTTCTTTGATAACCTCAGTCAGGTAGCCCTTGGCTAGATTGTGCATCTCTACATCCTTTCTTATCTTGAAGCACATGGATGAAGGGAAAAGTTAAAAATGAAAGTGTGGCCTCTTAGAACAAAATCATCTTATCGTAAATGCACTACCAAGGTAAGTCATAGCTATGTTTGAGGTGGGACAGTTTGATTATCTTTCCCCAACACTTTTTGAGCTACATTGCCTAGAGATGAACGTCTGGAGTGCAAGCCGTGCCCCTGAAAACAGTTCCTGAAGGGTACATCTGTAGGCTGTATTCCCTTCCCTGAAGACTGGGGTGGCAACACAAATGCCTCCAAGGGCAGCCATGTCATACCCATGAGCACAGGGGGTTCTGAGGACAGATCCCTCACCCAGGAGAGCTGGACTACTGATGCTCACAGACCTGGCTGGTTGGAATAGCCAGGAAGCGACACTACTGTGCCAAGTCTACCTTTTCTCAGAGGAGTTTGAAATTCATATTATGAATTAAGCTGGCTTTTAGATCTCTGGATATATTTTTAAATTTTTATTACTGGAGGTATGGGATGCTCCTGTCTTGTAGACAGAGCCTGGAGATGTTACTAAACATCTCCAATACATAGGATAGCCCCACCACAAATATCTCTGAATTACCAGAGATCTAAAAGCTAGCTTAATTCTTTCTAACACATATTTGAAGTGCCAGTGACCTCTGGGAGTCTTTATTGTATATAATTCCCATACTACTGATGTCCACAATAAAAAAATCTACCACTTACTCTTAGAGATCAGATAACTTACATTTATCCATTTAGAATCAAATGTCCTACTTCAATTAGTTTTATCTGCTGATATCACTTAACAGGTAAGTAATTAGATATCCCTATTTTAATGGAGTTTGCGAAAAGACCTGGTATGACCATGAAACCCATAGCCCTTAGTTCTAAAGATCTTCTCCAGACCTTTTGTTTGCATCTCACTTGGTTGGCAAGTTGATTAATAAACTAGCTAAGAACAGTATTTCTAAGACTTAAAAATGTCCTTTTAGCTAGGTGCAGTAGCATATGCCTATAATCCCAGTGACTTGGGATGCTGAGGCAGGAAGATCACAAGTTCAAGTCCAGCCTGGGCAACTTAGCAAGGCCCTGTCTCAAAATAAAAAATGAAAAGGGATGGAGATATAGTTCAGAGGTAGAGCATCCTTGAGTTCAATTCCCAGTGCCCTCCTCCAAAATATCTTTCTGTTATTTCTTTTATTTTTTATTATGTACTTTTTAAAAAAAATTAGTTGTAGCTGGATACAATATCTTTATTTTGTTTATTTATTTTTATGTGGTGCTGAGGATCAAACCCAGGGCCTTGCACCTGCTAGGTGAGCACTCTACTGCTGAGCCACAACCCCAGCCCCTATTATGTACTTTTTAATTGTATTAATTTGCATTTCATTTCTTTTTTATTCTGATCCCCTGACTTAATGATTTATATAGCCATTTTGGCATATCCGTTGTCAGAAGCTGTGCGACCCCTGCCCCTCAGCCTTCCTCTCCCCACTGCTGGGCTATCTAGTTAACTATTCCACTCCCTGGGGCCATGTTCAGATAATCATTGTTGGGCTTTGGTCTCCTCCCTGTTGTTGAGATCCAGGATGGGGCTGACTAGTAGCCTCCTCTGTTTAGGACTGGGATCCCTCAGTGGTAGGTGTCACTAACTCTCCGACAACATGTGGAAAGCTAGCTGGGTTTAGGGTGCCACTTGCTAGCATTCTTCTGGATCCCTATCACATCCAATTCAGGGCTGGTATCTCTTCAAAAGCAAAGAGCTCAGGTAGGCTAACATGGGTGCTTAGATGAACTCTTTCCCTACCTTGGCCACCTCCTCTTCACTTTCTTCATGGAGCCTTTCCAGTTCCTCAAGATCCAGGCCGAACTCCTGTTGCTCTAATTTTGCAATATTATCCAGTTTCTCATTTTCTTCCATCATATTCAGAACCTAAATTTTCAAGTAAGAAAGGATGATGACAAGAATTGTAGATGGCAACCAATAAAAAAATAGATATTCTGTTTATCTAAATATACTACTGAGTAAAGAGTCACTTTATAGACTTATTGTGGTTATTAAAGTGTTAAGCTTTTATCCTTAGAAATTCATTTATCTAATAACTAAAACACCCAAAATAAACAAGCTCATCACAAGCTAGTTTTAAAATTCAAGTGGAAAATAAATATGCATAAAAATCCATTTAAAAATAGAGCAAAAAGATAATTACTCTCAAGATATAAAATTATATTATAAAATTAAAATAATTAAAATGTTTTAGTATTGGCTCAGGAAAAGATCAATCAATCTCAGAATCCAGAATCCAGAAACAAGCTGGGCATAGTGGTGTATACCAGTGATCCCAGCAACTTGAAAGGCTGAGGTAGGAGGATTGAAAGTTCAAGGCCAGCCTGCGCAACCTTAGCAAGACCCTGTCTCAAAATAAAAAAATAAAAAGAGATGGGGATGTATCTCAGTGGTAGAGCGCCCCTGGGTTTAATCCCCAGAATCACAAAGAAAAAAAAAATGAAAAAGAGAATCCAGAGATACTCCTGTACACTTGGGAATCCAGTGATTTAGAAAGAATTCACTGCAAATCAGTGGCAAAAGAATGGCACATTCAGTTAAAAAACTTTGGGGAGATGGGTTATTTACTTGAAAAAAAAAATCAAGTTAGAACCAGACCTTATATACTATCTCGTAATAAATCATACGAGTAAGTAAAGGAGCATCAGAAGGAAATAAGTGAGACTTTGGAAGTCTTTTTTGTCTTTTAATAGGGTCTTACTTATGCTTCCCAGGTTGATCTCCAGCTTCTGGGCTCAAACCATCTTCCTGCATCAGCCTCCTGAGTAGGTAGGAATTCTGGCACACATTACCACACCCAGGCTTGGGAAGGCTTTTTTAAGTCAGACACAAAAAATATAAAGCTAAATAGAAAATGATCCATACACCCAGACCATGCCATAATTTTTAACCTTTGTATTAATAAAAGGCACATTATGAAAGGTTAAGAGACAAGACAGTAAACATTTTTGTAGATTGAACCACATATTTTCACAGAAAATATTTGTAGGTTGAACTATATAAAATAGTAGTTTTAAGCAGTTCAGCCTAATAATGACTACCTCTAGATTTTCCCCATGTACACCTCCATGCTCTTTTTTCCTTTTTGCCTGATCAGGTTAAGATAAAGCAAGACAGCCTTAGAAATTACATGCTAAAGATGGCAGGGTCTCCAGCAGCCTGGGTCTCTGAATGACTACATGGAACAGAGCAGCTGCCAACCTGAAGGGTCACCCAAGACTGTTACATGAGGATGAAATAAACTTCTCATTCTTCTATGCCATTATACTTTTTGTGTTTATTTGTTACCACGGGGTAGGTAATCCTAATGATCATTTATATATATATATATATATATATATATATAAATTTAAAATAAAGAATTCCTAAAATCAAGAACAAGAAGGCCAACAACACAATAGCAAAATGTGCAAGGCATGAACAGAGGATTCAGTCTTTAGAGTCATGAAAAGGTGCTGACCTCATCAGTAATCAGGAACATAAAGAAAACAGGGAGGAAATTACCAAAGCAATAATTTTAGAACATTTCCTGGTACTGAAAGATAAAGTTTTCCTATTAAAAGGACTGACCAATGTCTAGCATATAAAAGGGAAAAGAAAACCAAAAACCTAGGCACCTGGTAGGACTTGGAGGATACATTCAAATGGGAGGATTAAAGAGAGGCACTTTTAAAATAGATGTGGCAGGGTACAGAAACCAGCAATGTACCATAAAGCATCCTGAGCTAGCACCTGTGGGAAGCTATCATTCCTTGTCTGAAAGGCCAGGGTTGGAAGTAGTTACTGGAACTTAGCCCTTCATGAGAGGGCTGGTAGTCACTGCTAACTCATAACCTATGAGAAAATAAGAACTCTGACTTTAGTCTCCTGCCCTCCAGTCTCACATAGTTACCATACCTTGCCACTTCCAAAGTGGAAGTCAAATGGCAAAAGAGGGCATTCTTGCTGCCAGAAAGGCCAGCCTCTAGGGGGTTCAGAGCATGGCGGAAATGGTAGCACAGTTCATATATATCTACACCAGCAAACCTAGAAAATCCATCAACATGTTGAGATTCATAACCTTGAAATTTCTAAACATCAGGATAAAAAGAGGACCCTATGAGTTTCCAGAGATAAAAATATTATTACCTACAAAGAACTGGGAATAAAAAAGGCACTAGACTCTCTAAAGCAAACACTATAAGTCAGGAGACAATGGAGTAGGCCTTCAAAATTCTGAGGGGAAATTACTGTGCACCTTTGCAAACCACCGAAGAAATATGAGAGCAGGATAAAGACATTTTAAGAAAAACCAAATCTCACACAATATTTTTCACCTGTATGTTTTTTCAAGAACAGCACCAAAGCACAGTGCTAGGGACAGCCACTATTCATGCTGGATTACATTTGAATGGCATCCAAGAAGCACAGTTCTGCTCTAAAGTATGTTCCCAAGCCTGGAACAGAGGTCCTGCTGAGGAAACTACTGGAAGATGCATGCCAAGGGGGGGAAAAAAAAAACAACAAAACACTCAGGACCCAGGAAATAGGGCTTCCAACTCAGGAGGCAGATAAGAGAATTTCCCAGGAAGATGGCCTTGAGAGTGCCTGGCCTTGAGAGCAAGGGGCTTAGACTGGAGCCAGAAGATGGAAAGCTGTAGAAGGGAGTTTGAAAAAAATAAGAGCATACTATCATCTGATTGATTACCTCAGGTATTTGTATTGAGAAGAGTTTTTTTTTTTTTTTTTTTTAGCATGTCAGGAGTTTAAATAGGTAATAAGTGCATAGGCTAATCATAATATACAGTATAACTCATGCTCATGTTTGAAGATTTACATAACTGTAATAGTTTGTATACTGAGCTGGATTGATCTGTATGGGGGGTGTGTGTGTATAATAGAATCCACCTTCTTTTATACTAGCAAGCTCATAGTTAGCATCCAAATTGAAATCTCAAGAAACAGCAGTATTAAGATGGCCATTTAGAAACCTGGAGGTAAAGAGCCAAAAGAAAAAGTGGAAAAAATTAAAAACAGCTACCTCAGAAGTACAGGAATCAGAGCAGGGAGAAGCAGGGCAGAGGCTGCTTTTAAAACATTTTTGATTATGTTACTTATTATCTAACTTACAAATATGTATATGTATAACTTTGATAAAAATAAGTATGAAAATATCATGTAAAATAGGGCATTTGGGGAAGACACTATTTAGATAGAGTGTAATATGGGAAAAATTCAACTGTCAAAGTACCCCAGAAACTTCAGCTTGTAGGCAGAGGAAAAAAAGGGTGTGGCTTCCTATTGTGCTAGACAAAATGAAGTTTGAAAAGTGATCTTAGACAACAGGTCAAGTGGATTAGTGTAGGAAATCACAGCACTTACAGTTTTAGCAAGTTCTTTGATTCCTCTTCTTATCTCTTTCCTTTTCTGGGAAAACATTTTAATTTCCTTTTCAACTGCCTGAAATGGAGCAAGAACATCACTCAACAAAGCAAGAGAAATGGTAGGGGGAAAAATGATACATGCTTAGATAGATAGGTAGATGGCCCTTCTCTAGAAAGAGAAATAAAACACTACCAGATGAATAATAAACACATCCATGAAATAAAGCCATTGTGACACTTTGCTTAAATCTAACTGTACTATGAAGGGACTATTGAAGCATCTCAAAACTGATGCCAATGGAAAGAAAATAATTAAATAGTGAAAAATTAAATAGTGACTAATTGACCAAGGAAAAGTGATGGGCTCTTTGGGAACTTGAGTGAAAATTGACAAGCAGGCTGAATTCAGATAAAATCTACCCTTTGCCCATTGCCTAAGTCTCTTATGACACTAGAAGCCACCAGCATCACCTCTATTGCTAGCCTACCCCATTGCTTCAAGGTGGGCACTCCCCAAAAACTTCCATGGAAATGGGGCACCACAGTTCATTCTGTTTTAGCTTACCTGGACACTTTTTGTCAGGTTTCATATTAGCCAAGTCCCTAAAGCTCATGAACTTAATCTAAAAGACTGGGCTGTGTTTAGGGGTCTCTTGGTTTTTAGGAAAGTTACACTTGCAGTGATACAACACCCTGTCAAGTGGTGTCTCATTCAGTCTTCTTTCCACCAGGTTTCTATTAGAACCTAATCTATTTGCACACCACAGAGCATTATTTCAAACCTGTCCAACATTTTATAAATACCTCTTGGCTTTTCCATTGTATCCAGGGAATTTCCTTCTTACTCTCCTCAGTGGCTAATTCTTCTTGTGACGAGTCAATCTTAGAAGAAGATAGACGTTTCTTATATTAAAAACTCATTGAGTTCTTCTCCTTCCAGTTTACTTCATAGAACTGCATCGAATCCCTTTGCATTTGTTGCATTAAAAAACTAGACATTTGCTTGACAAAGATGCTACGTTTTATTCATTTAATTCCTACCAGTCTGTCCTTATTTACAGAAATTAAAACATTCTAAAGACAAAAAATAGGAAGTGTATGTGAAATAACACCATTGTGACACCTTGCTTTAGTCTAACTGCTACTTTGCAAGTGACTGAGAAAGTTACTGAGGGCAGAAATAATCACTCAGGTCACAGGGTTACCACATTGCTCTTGTCTCCTTCCTTTTACTGTGGTTCCATGTGTTCTCAAGCTCTGCCATCTGTGCTTATGATCTTCTCCTCCTTGAGGTCTTTACACTTTCTACTTGCCATCTTCCTGTAGCATCCATTTCTCCTTTCTATTGGATCTTTTCCAACAGTATCCAAAGATAATCTCTTAGGAAAACTACTCTTGAATGACAGGCATGCTTCCTTTTGACTGTCACCCCATTTTCATGCTCCTCTTTGTAGCAAAATTTGTCCCTCCTGGTTCTCCTGTGACTTCACTGGCCACCCCCTTGTTCTCCTTTGCTTCCTTGTACTCTTCCCTTGGCTTGACTTTCTAGGAGTTGCTCCTGTCTGGTCTCTTGTGCTTCTCTCCATTCATTTCCCATCATGACTTTGATCTAGTTTTTTGGCTTTTAATTCCACCCACATGCCTTGACCCTCAATTGACATCTCCAGTCCTGGCCTCTCCTGAGAACTCAAGGCTCATCTATCCAACAGCCTGCTTGGCATCTCCACTCACGCGTTGAACAGGCTTCTCAAGCTCCATCTTTCTCCCTACAGCTGCTCCCTTCCCCACAGTCTGCCCCATTCCCATGAATGGTACCATCTTCTACATAATTGTTCAAAGGAAATAATCTGACTTGTCCTTGGGTCCTTTCTTTTCTCCTAAGTCTAGCCCCTTGGTGAGTTCCATCAACTCTACTTCTGAAACTGACTAGAAAAAATCCATCACTTCTCTCCTCTGTGCCATCACTGCTAACTGGACCCCTACATGGCCTCCTGAGCAATTTCCCCACTTCCATCCTTGTCTCCTACAGGAAACCTCCTTGCAGAGGCAATTAATCATTTCAAAAAATGTAAAGGTGGTCTTGTTAATCCTCTGCTTAGAACAGTTCAATAGATTCTCACTACATGCAAAATAAATCACACTCTACCTGGCTTACAAGGGCTTCCTCACCTGGTCTTGCCACCCCCCTGCCCCCAAGGACCTCTTTTCTTACTACCTTCTCCCTTGCTCACTTGAATGGCATAAACTTTTTGTAGGTCCTCACACCTCATGCCAAGCTCTGCTCCTCTACACAGAGGTCTGCTGTCCCCCAGTCCCTGGCCCCTCCTCCAGTGCAGATCTCAGCTTAAAGGTCTTTCCTTGGAGAAGAAGCTGGCTAGCCAAACACTATCATACTAACCTCTTTTTATTCACTGAATAGCACTTATCATGCCCTAACTTTTTCTTGTTTTATTCAGTCCCTAAATGGAATGTCAACATCATGAAAGCAAACATAGAAGAGTTCTATATGATTTACAAAGAAAGAAACAAGCAAGCAAGCTAGTAGGAACTCAACTGAATATTTAAAGTCATGTCCCAAATCTAAAGAAACTCTTGGAGAGTTTAAATAATAATTCTCCTCTGCTATGGTCTTGCTCAGAAATGTAAGTAGTTTCTGGAAATAATCAATACTTTCATCGCCATAAATTCCTCCAGTGCGCCTATATTAAGAAGAAAGAAAACACATAGGTTACAATACCACAATTTAAAAAATTCATATTTAGCAATGTTATTTCTACATACCAAATCATCTCGGCACAAAGAAACATAGATAATTCTCCACAGTGTCCTGTAATAAGTAGGACTCCACTCCTTAGAGGAGAAGCCTTTCATCAGGCTCCAGGACAAAAGTCTCTTAACCTCTCTCGGGTGACTTTTCCTCATGTTTTCTCTATCACTATCACCTCACCCATCATGGCCCTTGAGCCTGCCCTGGCCACTGCACAGAAGAGCCACTGTATCTGCTGAGCCCTCAGAAAGCACCAGGTGCTGCACTGCTCCACTTATGATATCACGTTACCATTCTGGGCCCTCAGAGCCCACTCCCTGGGTGGGTGGGGGATTACTTCTGCAGCACATCAGGGCAAGTCAGCTTCACCCTGAGGGCTTGTAAAAACGCATACCTGGGTGCATCTGCAGACTCTGTTGATTCAGAGAGTCTAGATGGGCCCAAGAACATCTACTTCTAGCAATCTTGTAGAAGCTACAGACCCTTCCTCCAGTCACATTTTTTATAGATGACTTCGAGGAGATGTCACATGTCTAAGGTCATAAGCTCATTAGTCCTGGACTAAAGTTTCTGAGCCAGAGCTCAGGTGATGACTGACAGATGGAAGCTTCCCTCTATGCACAGTGGGAACACCCCTCTGCTGTTGCCCACTGACTATAAAGGATATGTTAGGATTTTTTTTTTTTTTAACACAGGGATTGAACCCAGGGGCTCTTAACCACTGAGCCACATCCCCAACCCTTTTTATATTTATTTTGAGACAGGGTCTCAATAAGTTGCTCAGGATCTTGCTAAGTTGCTGAGTCTGGCTTTGAACCTGCAATCCCCCTGCCTCAGCCTCCCAAACCACAGAAATTACAAGCATGTGGGCCTGGTGGGACTTAACATTTAGCAAGATACAAGTTTATGTTTTACTCAGGTTTCCATGTACAAAATGGTCATGAAGACACAGTCTTCAAATGAACTCTTGAAATAAATGGCTACCAAAATTGTTATGATACAAACTTCTGCAATAGTTAACATTTCACAATGTTGTCACAAAAGACTATGTTTTATTACAGTTTTAATCATGAGGATCAATGGCACATTAATGAATGATGTCCATTAGCAGATCTAACAAGGCAACATTTAAAGTCCAGTCTGTCTTTTTTGTGTCAACTTCATGTTTTCTACCCACTGGTCATCATCCATATGTTTGGGTAATATTTATTTAGAATTTTAACTTGAATATAAACAAATTAACTCTATATAATTTAATATCATCTAAGCAAGATAAGTAAATGTGTTTGTATGTGTACATACACACGTGTGAGGTTTCTTGGGAGACAAATAGGAGTTTTTAAAGTCATCTACATAAAACTATACCTTTATTTATTTTATTTTAATTTTTTAATTAATTTATTTTAGTTTTTGTACTTGGGATTGAACTCAGGGACACTGATTCCCTGAGCCACATCCTCAGCCCTATTTTGTATTTTATTTAGAGACAGGCTCTCACTGAGTTGCTTTAGCATTTCGCTTTTGCTGAGGCTGGCTTTGAACTTACAATCCTACTGCCTCAACTTCCCGAGCTGCTAAGATTACAGGTATGCGCCACTGCACCTGGCTGCCTAATTATGCCATTTTTATGTTTTGAATTTTAATGCTTTGATATCTGGGGCCTTGATTACCCTGTTGGGGAATACCTCTTCCAGGGCTATCTAATTCCTGGAGATAGTAACCACTAGCCAGGAGTAGGCCTTTCAAATGTAGACACCACAGCCCAGCCACCCCCTCAGGGGCTCTCACACTCAGGGTCATCATTTCCCTTTCCTAATAGCCCCAGTACCAAGTCCCAGACACCTAGGGGCAGCTATTAGGTCCCAGCACCTGCTGATATTATTCAAACTAGCCTGTCCCAAACCTGCCTGATTCTTACTTTGGAAACCAAGGCTCTTGCCCACCTTTCTCCACTCCCTCAGCCTCCTGGCCCACCCTTGTGCTTCCTGCATGGCCTTACAGCATGGTGTGCCCTTTCTTCTAGGAATCTGTGAGCATAAGAGACTATCTTTGCAATAGCAGCCAAATTCCTTTACATTGGCCTTGCTGTACTTAATAATAAAATCCATATTTTAAAACATCATACCAAATGGATTGCTTACTGTATACCATACGTACTTCCATTTTAGGTAAACCAGGGTGCCGTCATCTTTCCCATTCACCAGAATACTTTGTCCATCCATTGAAATTCTCATGGACTGAATCCCATGCGCCTGATGAGAATGACTCTGACACCGAGCAAATGTTTCCTCAATAGTTTTAGGAACAAAGTGGAGAAATTAGGAATGCACTTCTATACGTGGCTTTCCTAACAGGCTTATATGTACTTCAGCCTGTGGGTAAATCTTTTTCTATTTGCTAATAGCACTTCAGTTGGTATGGATGTAGTTCATAGTAATGTGTCCCTAGTTTAAACTCATTTATTAGCACTGATTTATTCTCCCAGTAGGGTGGAAGGAGAGATATTATTGTCACAGATTTATGATTGGCAATGAGGCATTGGGAAGTGAAGGAACTTGCTGAAGGCTATGGAGTCAGGCAGGGGTGGGGCCTTGAGCAAGCAGAGGTGGCAAATTCAGAAGCCTTCAAAATAGTCAATACAGTCAGGCAGGTTCCATTGATGTGCAAAGCAGTTGAGCACCCAGGAGAGAGGGTGAGAAGCTGGAAGATACACAATAGCCCTTGGAGGATTCTCATTAAACCAATTGGGAAAAAAAAATCCAAAAACAACAACACACAACCCACCAATGTGTCACACAGAACAACCATTTAAGCTCCCTGTCTGAAAACTATGATTTTTCACGCTGATTCTCAAGAATGATCCATTTTTCATTTAATTTCTTGAATAGGCAATAGTTCAAAAATTTTAAAACTGTAAGTGTATGACATGGAATCTCCCTCCTATCCCCATGTCCCAAAACCTCCTTCCAAAGGCAATCAATGTAACAAGAACCATCAATATTCTTTCAGAGTTTTTTTTTTACATGTATACAAACAGATTTTTATGCAATATGAATTTTTCTTACATAAATTATAATATGTATATATACAAGGTTGCTTTTCCCTTTAATGATCAATATATATTGGAATATTTTCCATGTTCTTATGTAGCGATCTCCTCATTCTGTATCATAGCTGCTTAATATTCTATATTTTATTTATGAACTAATTTTGTACCATCATAACTTTATTTATTTAACCCTCTGTTTTACAAATAGTACTGCCGAGGATGACCTTACTCAAAATAGTCAATACAGTCACTCAGAACATCTTGATATCTTGCCATGTCATGCCACTGTCAGATATACCATACATTATATCTTGTTTCACTAGTTGACAGTGTAGCAGTTTGCAAATCATTCCTTAAAATCACAGTCCCAAAACCTAGAAAAATATCCCCTACCTTTTGGGGAAAGGCAACTACTTTTACCTTTTCAGAGGTCTAAGGACAGTGGAAATCAAAAATAGTAGTAGTGGTGATTGAGTTTGCAAGTGATGGTGGAGGACTGAATCAGGGCCAACCCTGCTCCCTTGTGCAATGCCAGCGTGAAGGGACAGTGGGGCAGCAGCAAGCCAGCCAAGGCTCTTCAAGCCAGGGGGTAGCATGTTTGCAGAGTAATTCGCCATTTCAAAAACAGTTCCCCCCACTACCGCTAGGGCAGAGCCTTGAGACTTTCCTGATTTCCTGTCTGAGCATCTGAACTTCTTTGAGCTCAGTGAATTTCTAAGATACAGCTAGCTGATTGCAGAGTTAGATAGTGCCCTGCCTAGTGCTCTATGTTTGCAGATCTCCTTTTCCTGGTGGGAGTTTCTTCCCTTCAAGATTCAAACCAGGGTATATCAAGACACTTGTAAAAATGGCAAAGTCACCAGGTGTGGTGATGCACACCTGTAATCCCAGCAGCTTGGGAGGCCAAGGCAGGAAGATCACAAGTTCAAAGATCACCAATTCAGCAAGGCCCTAAGCAACCTGGAGAGGCCTTGCCTCAAAATAAAAAATAAAAAGTGCTGAGGATGTGGCTTAGTGGTTAAGCACCTCTGGGTTCAATCCTTGGTACTAAGAAAAAAAAAAGTCAAAGTCATTAATTCCATCAATGATAAGAAAAAGTTGAGTCAATGAACATAAGAAAAAGTTCTGGTTTGTCTTCTAAGGACTTTTGTTAGTTATCTGAAAACAATATATACACTGCATACTTTTTTTTAAAGGAGCTTACCAAAGTATAAATATCTCGGATACACAGAATTCCACATTTAGCTATTGTTATGAGCCACAATCCATGCCAAGATAGATAGAGCATTCCAGTTCCATAATGCTTGCTTTGCACTTTTTGGTGTGGCTTAAGAATACAAACCTTGGTATCTTCCTGCTAATCAAAGAAAAGAACCATATTATAGAAAAGATTAGATGAACAGCAAATTCATGTTTACAGATGTGCATTTTGCATACATGCTCATATTTAAATCACAAATGCTGTTCTTAGAAATGAATTAGTATGGGATAAAGTAGGTGCTTATGTTTGTACTATGTAACACATACTTTGTTTGCAAATAAAAGTTTGTTTTGCTAGCTAAGGAAAGTCTTCATATGTAGTCTGCTTCTAAAGATTCAGCTGACACTGACAATCTTTATTATTGCCAATAATTTTTATACATCCTAGTAAAAGTCAAAATAAGGTAGTTGAGGCCAGAAGTGGTGGCACACATCTATAATCCCAGTGGCTCAGGAGGTTGAGACAGGAGGATCGTGAGTTCAAAGGCAGCCTCAGCGACTTAGCAAGGCCCTAAGCAACTTAGCAAGACCTTGTATCTAAATAAAATACAAAAAAAAAAGGGGGTGGGGTGGGGGCTGGTGATGTGGTTCAGTGGTTAAGCATGCCTGGGTTAAATCCCTGGTATAAATACATGAATAAAATAAGGTAGTGGCTATACCTCCTATGTGTCTCTTGCATTCCCCCCCAGGCCTTTCACATGTCCTTCTTTGGTCTGAAATGTCCTTTTCCACCCTATCCCCGCCAGTCCTGCCCATCTCCTTATATCAGCATCTACCCCTATACAGCTCATATTACTTCTCCACGTCTAAATCTGACCTGTTCTTCAAAGTCCAGTTCAAATACTGCTCATGAAATTTTCTTGAATTCCCTTTTCCATGAACCATTTCTTTCTTCTTGCAATTTCTATGTCCAATGCTGTCTACTCTGAGAGAGAAGGGCTTTGATTGAATTGAGAGAGGCGGGAGATACTCTTGGGACCCATTCAGTGGGACACTGAATAGCTAAGGGGCAGCAAGCAGAGGGTCACTGGGACAGTGTGCAGAGCAGAAGGTGACACAACATGGAAGAAGTTCAAAGAGAGTGATGAAGGATGTTAGGAACATAGTTCAGTTATTTTGCTTACAGATCAGGCACCGAGTTCCACTGAAAATTACCCATCCTCTAGCCCTTGGAATCTATGGAATAGATTTTCTAATGCTAGATTTTTTAAAGCAACTAACCCAATATTAGGTCATCTTCATTGGGTTATCTGGCAAGTGTGACATGCAGCACGAGTGTGAGCTTGCTCAGAGGTATTTTATGCTGGATTAACA
The DNA here is from genome assembly GCF_021218885.2 of Marmota monax. NCBI lineage: Eukaryota > Metazoa > Chordata > Mammalia > Rodentia > Sciuridae > Marmota > Marmota monax. Next base: position 19,936,831 of record NW_026692881.1, read on the forward strand.
AGTAACACTAATATTATCTAATTCAAGGGCAGTGTATTAATACAATAAAGCCTTTTATTAACTGAACTATTCTGTTAAAGCAGACAAGAGGATCATGTCTAAATAGCACATTGTCAATGTTGATTGCTAAGGTGAGTGATAGCATGCTAGAGTTTTGGCATACTTTTTCAGGAAGAAGATAGCTACAGACGTATGGTGCTTGATTACAGAAGCCATATATTTGGTTACTTTGAAAGTCCAAGACTGCAGAGGACAGAGTGTGCTCCATCTCATACAGGTACAAATGAATCAGCTCCTCTTTCAGTTTCCCTCTTTCATCAGTGAAGCTTTCAGAAACTATAGGATTTGAGGAAGAAGAGAACTGATTTATACCATATATTGATTTTATTCTTTATCATTATTAACAATTATGAGAAGCAAAATAAAAGTTTTAAGTGCTCACTTAATATTGCAGAGGCTATTCATTTATGAAAATGATTTTAAAACAATTTATTTACACTAAAAATACTGATGACTGATGAGTAAAATCTCTTTTGCTGGTCTTAGTTAATTTTATCAATTAACTTAAAGACACCTCAGTAAATAAATATATGAGCCATGTAGGGTGGCACACCCTGTAATCCTAGCAACTCAGGAGGCTGAGGCAGGAGGATCACAAGTTTGAGGCCAGTCTCTAAATTAGCAAGACCCTAAGCAGCTTAGTGAGAACCTGTCTCAAAATAAAAAGGGCTGAGGATGTAGCTCGGTGTTAAAGTGCCATGGGTTCAATCTCCAGCACCAAAAAATAAATAGATAAATAAATTTTAAAAATAAAATAAACGTACATAGTATAGAGATTCCTAATTAAAACAAAATATTCTTTGAGATTTTCTCTTATACTCTATAATAATTTATTTGTAAAATTGCTACCCAAATATATTTGTCATCTAAAACAAAGTATCTATTTTCTCATAATTTTTCACCCAGATAACTTTCTTTGTAATTTATTAGTGAGACATCAATAAATCTGAATTTTGTAAGTAGGGGTATATTAGTGTATAAGCAAAGACTATCTCTGTATTTTATTTTATTTCTCAAGCCCTTACGGAATATTTAGTGTATCTCAGACACTATTCTAAATGGTATACAAATATAAACTCATAGTAGGAAATGCTCTTGGAACTATGAGAAGATGAAGTAAAACTTTTTTGTTGTTTTAAAAAATAATTTATATTGGGCTGGGGATGTGGCTCAAGCAGTAGCACGCTCGCCTGGCATGCGTGCGGTCCGGGTTCGATTCTCAGCACCACATACAAACAAAGATATTGTGTCCGCTGATAACTAAAAAATAAATATTAAAATTTTTCTTTCTCTCTCTCCCTCTCTCACTCTCTCTTTAAAAAAAATTTTATTAGTGAAGGTAACTATACTGTAAAGAGTCTGAATTTAACTATATATGTTTAGAGCTACAAAAACAAGAGACATCACAAAATGACATAGTGTCAGTTGATCCTTTTTCTTTTCTTTGCTAATAAAGCAGACTCATGAGTTACAAGGTCTAGAGGGAAATGCACATTTCAGGTTGTTCCACAGTCACATCAGTTTAACTTTGTAAAGATGCACAAAAAATAACCATTTTACCTCTTCACAAATGACGTAATTAGGAGGAAAAAAAAGACCAAAAAACAACTATAACAACACTTTTGCTGAGTCAAAGATAGAATAGGTTGGGTTGTCAGTTTTTCTTTACCTGTTGGTAGTATTTTGGGCACAGTAAATAATTCCAACCTGCTTTTTTCTGCTTCTGGAAGTGAAGAAAGCACCAATACTTGTACCACGTCTACTTCCAAAAGAGACACCGTGGATATTTGTAGAATGTCCTTGCTCACCTCTGAAAGCAAATGGAAATCGATGCTCCTGTGGTCAGAACTTCTTACCATCCCCAATTATGATATCACATTATAGACTTGCCTTTATACAAACTTTAGAACCAAATTTATTTATCAGTATATCCAGTGACTTTTAAACATAAGTGACAAGAACATTTTTGATGGGGCTAGGATTGTGGCTCAGCAGTAGAGCGCTCGCCTAGCACGGGCAGGGACCGGATTCGATCCTCAGCACCATATTAAAAATAAAAGCATTGTGTTGTGTCCATCCACACCTAAAAAGTAAATATTAAAAAAAAAGATGCTCACCTTTAAAAAAAAAAAAACATTTTTGATGAACTGATGGAAGTTCTTCCCTGATTATATCTAGATCAGCAGAGTGCCCCCAGCTTGGTTTAGCTTCTTTCCCATCTGGGGTGGCTTCCAGAGTCTATCATCTCTACCCATCTGCCCCCTGTGTGCCCTGTGCCCTGGCACAGGCACTCCAGCCAGTTTGCCCACTCTTTTTTTAACTTTTTAAGTTGTAGATGGACAAATATCTTTATTTATTTTTATGTGGTGCTGAGGATCCAACCCAGTGCCTCACACATGCAAGGCAAGCACTCTACCCTGGGCTATAGCCCCAGCCGAGTTTGCCCACTCTAAATATCTGATGAGCTCAGGCACTGGTGTTCTTTGCGTCTGTACATCAGCAAGGCATATTGTGCCTGCAGCCCACTGTGGGTTCACTCCACACTTACCTCTCCATCTCGGAGGGGTGATACTGCAGCTGTCCCCCTTTTCAGCCCCTTCCCCAGATGTGCACGTAATGCATGCCCTTACCTGTTCCTCAACAGGAAGATCAAGGCCATCTCACTCAAACTCAGCCTCAAGATTCTTATCCTGACTCTCTCATCTTCTTTCAGTTTCGTTCCTCTTCCTTTATTTCCATAATGAGGCAGGAATCAATCTCAGGCCCCATCTGTGATTTTGAGACTACCCCTCCAAACCCAATTGGACCTTGTACTATCAATCACCTCTTGTTTGTCTGTGGTAGGGATTAAACCCAGGGGAGCCCCTTCAATGAGCTATACCCCTTCACTGAGCTATACCCCCAGCCTTTTTTATTTTTAATTTTGAGACAGGGTCTTGCTATGTTGCTTAGGCTGACCTTGAGCCTGAAATCCTCTTGTCTCAGCCTCCTGAGTTGCTGAAATCACAGGTGTGTGCCACAGTGGCACCCCCACACCCACCAAGTTCAATCACTTCTTTGGTCTTGTGTCCCCAAGTCTCCTTCTATTCTGCTCTGTCTTCTGATAAGAACTGTCCTTCAACTCTGCTTCCCTTCAGTTTGGTATCTGATTCTTCCATCCTGGGTAAACTTCCTAAAATAGTCTTGGCATTTAATCACTCCATTTTCTTACCTCTAGTCCCTCCCTGACCTCTTTGTCTCTCAGGGGTTCCCTGCAGATCATCCTTGCAGCACTCACACCAGTCACAGCTGCACCTTCACCCAGCCCGCCTTCCTCATGCTTTTTGGTGGGGCAGGGCTGTGACTCCCGGTTTTCTCATTACTCTGACCTAGCCTCAGTTTTCTCCACTGCCTCCTCTTCCTCTGTCCACACCTTCAATGCAAAACAGACTAGTGTTCCATTCCCAGTTTCTCATCCCACCCACTGGCCAAGGAAAGATGTTAAGAAGTGGGATACTTAGGCAGCATGTATCTGTCCACCCTGAGGTTGGTCACAGGATCTACCACACTAGGTGCCATCTAATTGACATATTGAGATTGCTTGTTTGGCTCCAGTAAACATTCAGATTTGCTTCACTAATCAATGTTCATGCTTTCAAGATCAGAATTCTATTATCAAGCCTTGAACTGTGTATTTCTATCTCCAAACTAATGCTAAATATCCCCAAATGAATTGCTTATTGGCTTCAAATATACAGAATTGAAGCCTCAAAACCTTTCTTCTTCAAATTAATGACACCACAAACTTCCACTATCCAGGTTAGAAAGTTTGGAGTAAATGCTGGTCTCTCCTGCTGTGGTTTGTATTGTTTCCCCCAGAGACTCTGGGGTCAAGTCCTGGTTTCCAGCCTGTGGTGCTATTGGGAAGGGTGGAATCTTTAGGAGGTGGGGCTCAGTGGAAGGAAGTTAGGTTGCTGGGGGCATGCCCTGAAGAGGACATTGGGACCCCAATTCTTTCCTCTGTCTTCCTTTTCTTCCCAAACACCCTAAGGTGAGCAGCTCTTGGCCAAAATGTACTGCCTCACCACAGGCCCAAAAGCTATGGGACTGACTATGGACTGAAACCTCCCAAACTGTGAGCCCAAATGAACCTTTTCTCTTATAACTTGATTTATCTCAGGTATTTGTTATAGGACTAGGAAGCTAACATACCTCCTTTTCACATATAATCAAATACCAAGTCCTACCAATCCCATCACTCAGAGTTGTTTCCTCTTCTCTCTTTCCAAGACACTGCATGGGTTTGTGCATTGTGCACATGACCTGAAGTTGGTCTTTCTGAGTTTTGAGTCCTGAATCTTCCACTACCTACCTGTGTGATCTTGAACAAGTACTTAACCCTGCTGTGCCTCAATTGCCTCATCTATAAAAAGTGAATAACAACAGTCATCTATCTCACAAGAGTTGCTAATGGAGTTAACACACACCGTAGAAAACTTGCTATCATATAGCAAGGCACCCCTCAATAAACACCAGCTGCCATTATGATAGAGTATTGTTATCTCTTGTCTTGACTACTAGTACAGCTTCCTTATTCATTTCTCTTATTCCATTCTCTTTTCTTTCTACTATATCCTTCACATGCATGCCTGAGTCATCCTCTGAAGACCAAGCCAAAGCCAAATAATGTCAATTCCATCTTGAAATTTCTGATGATGTCTCATTGAGCACAGAATAAATTCCAGAGTCCTTGGAACGATATTCAGGGACCTTTGTCATCTTTTACACTTAATTGTCATGGGCACCTTCTAATAAACTCTTCCATTTCCCTGTTACATCAGACTTCATTAAATTTTTTTTTATCTTGAGCTGTAATATTAATACATCCCATCCCACACCTATGGAATCCTCAGAGCTCACTACTTTTCTTTGGAAAACCCTTCCTTTACCATCTTCACCTCCATACCTGTACACAGCTTTACCTCTTTCCCTCACACCTGGGAGAATTAATTGCTCTGCCTCTGGGCCAATGCAGAACTTTGCTTTGTTCTCCCCTCACTAAGTTGTCTCCTTGACCTTTTCATTTCCCACAGGCCTAGATTTAGCATTTTGCTCTTACTAGGCACTTGATATTCTTAGAAATTCATGAATGAATTTAGAAAATGTTTTTGAGGGAATATATACATGTTTGGTACTTAAAGCCAGAGAGGAAAGAATTAGTTCTTAAATAAATATTAAACATCTAAATATCATTTAAAAGTATTTCAGGGAGAAACTATCCTTATTCCTCCTTAAAATATACATCAGAAATATTCAGCCACATTCAATACTTGATTCAAGAAATTTCTTTAGCATCAGATAGCAGGTAACTCTAACACAGCAAATACCTCTACATATAATGTGGGGATCCTCCTAAATGACTGTTATCTAAATGTTTCTCTTTTTAAAAACATAATACAAATAATTATTTTGCTATAGTTCTATTTTTCTAACCTGAAATTCTTTGAAATAAAGTGAATGGTATTTTAAATTAATACATATTCTGTCATACCTACGAATCCTAGGATCTCAAATGAGCTTGAAGGATTGGCATTCATAATAAAGATGTTTCCTTCTGAGGATCCAACAAACAGAAATATTCCTCGCTGATCAAAACTAGAAAGAAGAAATCTAATTATCAGATCCTACTTGCTTCATCAGAGAGATAGTGAACAAGTATATGGATGTGTGGCCAAGGAGATATGCTCAAAACCCATCACCAATGGTAGTTAATAAGTCTCTGACCTTGTGAAAGCCAAGCAATCACAGGTAGACGTAACCACTGTGCTCTATACCCATACCACAGAGGACATGAAGATGTCCTTCCACACAGGACGATGCCCGAAACATGGACAACTGTGTCACTGTAAATGAATAAAGTAAGTCAATAGAGCTTTCTTGTTATTTCAAGTGGGAATAAGCCATTCTCAAATTAGGGCTGGGTGTGACATTCAGTACCCCATGAATGGTCTGTGGCAGGATGAGGAGGATGTGGTGAAACATCTCTTTAGTCCCTCAAATTAGAAAAAGTGAGGAGAGACAAATCAGAATAAGAGAAGTGGGTCTGAGAAAGAAGAGGCACCCAGGAAATACCATGTGTATAGAAGAGCAGAGTAGAGTGGGGAGGTGATAGCCGGCTGGTGACAGCAGGCCGGGCTGGATGCTCCGCAGCAACAGCACAGAGGGCAGAAACCAGCTCCTCCACGCTGCCTGCAAAACCTTCAGCAAAGTCTTCTCAGTGCCTCTTTGGACCTGAATCCCCTAATCTGTCCAGCAGGGACAAGCAGACTTCCTTAAGAGTCCCATCCAATGAACTCCAGTAAGCTGTCAAGCAGGGCACAAATGTCAGTGTGTAATATTTACTGTTTTGATAAATTTTAAAAAGAAAGAGCAATAATAACAACAGCTTTTAAGTTCAAATACAATGTATCTACACTGTCTTCTTAAAAATAATGCTTTAAAAGACTTTAAACAATCTGAATGTCTATTAACATACTGTTATTTTTTTTAATGTTGAAATGTTCATATAATGAATCCAATGCTGCTATCTATAAAGAAGAATGAGGAAGGTCTTTATGTGGACATAAAAATTCTCTAAGATAGACTATTTGGGGAGTAGTGAAAATAAATAAGTGAAAAATAAAACAAGGTCCAGAACACTGTGTAGTTTGCTCCCTTTAAGAGCAGTGGCAGCGACTCTGAGGCCCAGAGGCCTGGTCTCTGATCCCAACACATGCCACTGCCTGTTTAAACTCTTCATGCCTCATCATCCTCACCTGTAAAATGGAGGGAGGAGCAGCTATAACAGAAGCACCTGGCACAAGTGAGCGCTCAATAATTATTCACAAATGCAAAGAAGTGCTTATCTTTGCAATTGTTTATGGATAAAATGCCTTTGGAAAGGGACACAGGACATTCGTAACAGGCTGCCTCCAGGGAGAGAACTTGGTGTTCGGGGAACTTTCCATACACACCCCTCTGTACCTTGTGAACACTGAACCAAATGAAGGTTTTATATGAAAACCAAATGAAACACGCAAAACTCAAGATTCAAAACAGTGATAGTTTTGCTGGAATCCTCAACAGACAGGCTGACAGAAGCGTGCCAGGAGGAGGAGGTGCTCACATGAGGTGCTGCACAGCAGACTTGGAGAGGAAGGCCTTGTGGATCACCCCAGGGGAGTCCACCTCTTGGACATCCAGGAAGTACACGTAGCCATCCACAGTCCCCACAACAGCGGAGTGGGAGGAGGGAGAGCAAGCCAGGGCTGTGGTCTGTTGAAGAGAAACCCCACAAAATGAAGCTTGCTTTCCTGCAGGTAGGAAGTCTACGGGGCTGGGGTGCAGCTCCTTGTGAGAGCTATGCTTAGTGTGTGCAAGGCCCTGGGTTCCATTCTCTGCACCAAAAAACAATCACAAGCAAAACAAAAAATGTCTACAATTTTTTGAAAATACTGCAGAATGAGAGTAGTAAGTGTGGTATGTGGTGTGGTACTTATTTCAAATTACAGACTCAAGCCTCCTGAGCTCTCCAATTGTATAAGCAGTCACAGGAATCTGTACATATTATTTTTTAAAATTTTTAGTTTAGTTGTTGATGGACCTTTATTTTATTCATTGATTTATATGTGGTGTTGAGAATTGAACCCAGTGCCTCACACATGCTAGGCAAGTGCTCTACCACTGAGCCACAAGCCCAGCCCTTGTACATCTTATTTTGCTAAAATTAGAATGATAGCATATAAAGAGGTTTCTGGAAGTTTAAACCATAGCATCATTTTAATCTCTAAATGATGTTAAAATGATTATGTCAATCATCTATCTAAATGATTGTGAAAAAAATAGACCAAAATAATAAAAATAAAATATTTAAAATTAATTTCTAGAATCTTCTAGACATTTTTGTAGAATGTGATTTTTAAAAACAACTGTTTTTCTCCAAGTAATGTAGATCTTGGGGCGCTGGTATGATGGAGGAAGACTTAAGAAGATAACTATGTCAGTTCAAAGAAGGGCATAAGAGATCCCTGTTTATTTCAAATTATTTATATAGAATACAATGTCTAAGAGAATAAATTAACTCCTATAATACTTAAGGAATCTTTAAATATTTCAGAAATGTTTAACTTATCTATGATTATTCTTTGTGGAATATTAGGACTGAAAAAGAACTTAAGAAATCATCATTTTGCAGAATAGTAAACAGAGGCCAAGGAGTACATCAACTGCCTAGGATCCCATAGCTGTGACAAAGCTCATATGAGTACCTGGTGTCCTGCCCCATTACAATGCAATTTTAGTGGGCTTTTATTAATCTTAATTTTACCTGAGAGATTTTATGAAACTTCTTAATGCGTATGTGTGTGTGTGTGTGTATTCCCCAAATAATCACCTGAAACTCTCCTCCATCCCAGGGCAAAAGTGGTTAATCTAAAGAAGTATAGCACTAGCCAGAGGAGTCTTCTGTACCCTTGAAGGTGTCATCAAGGAAAGCTGCTGGTGTGTAGCCATTGTGGGGCTGAGCCAGGCTCCCTGAAGACCACTGGGTTCACAGTGGCACAGGCAGGCAGATCTGGCCCCAGCATCACTGGGCTTGTCTGGATCAATTCTCTGTAGGGCAGTAGTGTCCTCCAAAAGGGACAACCCAGTGCCCCTCCACAGCACAGGCTGGATCTCATGAATGTCCAAGGCCTGATTTGGAGCTCTGTGAAGTTGGTGGAGGCCTTCTGATGGTGCCTGTGTCCCTCCTTGGCCAAGAGGAGCAGGATGGGACCAGGTTAAATAGGGCCCTGGGGGTATTGGTAAGCATTTGAGTCTCTCATCTGTAAATGGAGATGTGATCAGATGAACTTGTAAGATCTTATCTAGTTCTAGAAATGAATACAGATAAGCATTTGCCGCACAAATTACAGAGTCTTCTGTTTTATGGTCTTTTAGTCCAGAGTTTTTAACTTTACTTTTGAGGGAGAGTTTCATTTATACCATGGAATTATGTGTCCTATGCATCTTGTAATATTCTAACATAAGATATGATACTTAGTCTTTTATAATTGAGATTTTAATTTTATAAAGGGGAAAGGTTGTGACTTCCTGACCTACTAAGATCCATAGCACATCTAGAACTGCATAATGTAGCAAATGATGATAATTAATACAAAAGTCCCACCATTACAATTGTTTCTTGGTCCTTTTTTAAAACATTATTTTATGCAAAATACACGATGAACATGCAGTATCATGTTGGTATCACATTGAGACAGGTGCTGTGGAGGTTGTGGTTCGTTCTATTGCAATAATATACTCTCCTCCTGGCAAATTTCTTGCATATGCACTGAGAAACCACCCTTCCCTATTTTCAGGGTTGAGTGGAATGGATCTCACTCCCATTTCTGGGGTTGAGCTTAAGCCAATTAGCATTTCTCATTTCCTTAGCCATATTAATTAGTTCAAGGACATCATCAAAACAATAGATAGAAAAGAGAAGCTTCTTCCCTGACAATGAGGTGTAATGTTGGAGTCTGTGGCATCTGCAGCCCACTAAATGAGACAAAAGTAAAACTAAAGGCATATGGTGGAGACAGAGAGAAACAGGTCCTTGGGTAATATGATTTGAGCGACTGGACTGAGGCACACATGAGGCCGGACAAGTTTTGTTCTTTATAATTGACTGAACCAATAGCCCTTACTTTTTAATTTTGGCTTTATCTGGTTAGAGTGGTAATTTTCTTTCATTTCTAACTGATCTCCTTGTAAAGCAGGGCCATTTAACTATCTATGGTTAAGGGGCTGTTTCTTTTCTGAGTAAAAGCAATGACCGCCCTCCTTCCCACCCCAGCATACTCTTCCTCCCTTGCCCTGGCACTAAAGCTTTTTGCTGGTGGAACCTCAGCTTGCCTTGCAAAGAGCCTACACAAGAGACACCTGCAGGTCTACAATGAAGCTGTGGCATGAATGAGATAGAAACAACTAGGATTTCAGAAGTAACTGCTATCAGGGAAAAAATTATCCTTTCCTATACAACGAAATAACATGCTATGTTTCACTCTCTGGGATGCAGCATAGACTCTGCACACAAGGATTACTCTAAAGCTATAAGGTGAAAATGTAATAAACCTTCAGTAGCAAGTATTTGTCCAGACTACTGAAATGTGAATATAGAAGGCAGACCAAATTAGAATTCAATTAAAAAAAAAATCTATCAGGCACACTTACTGGAGTATTCAGATAAATCCTGCTTTCACAAATACAATCCTCCATCCACCAAATACAAACTTCCCCCGAATGTGTGACTGTCTGTAAAAGAAAAAGGCAACTCTAAATGGAAAATAAGACTTTTCTACAGATGAATGTTCTAAATCGCTTTCTAGTACATCAGTGTGAGGCATTAATCAATTAAAAAAATAAGTAAATAAAAGGTATTATAACCATCTACAATTAAAACAAAATTTTAAAATGTCATCATATTAATATAGCTTCTACATAATTATTTTACAAGTTCAACATCAACACTTTTTTCTGAAGAAATGTCTTTAATACAATTTAAGTAACATATAATAACTAGCTAGGATTAGAAAAGTAAAATAAAGAGTTTTTCATGTAATATATTTAAGATAAAAATTACTTAGAAAGTCAATGCAATTATTGCCTAATGAATAAGCCTAGAAAATAGGAAATCATACACTGTTCTTTTTTTTAATTAACCGAATTTATTTTTTAGAGCAGTGAGCAGAAAATAGTGTTCCCCTCCCCCTCTACATATACACTTCTTCTATTATTAACATCTTCCCTAGTGTGGTTCATTGTTATGATTGATGAGCCAATGTTGATTTACTAGTATTGACTAAAGTCTGTAATTTATATTAGGGTTCATTCATTCTTTGTATCATACATTCTGTGGGTTTTGACAAATGTATAATGACACATGTTCATCATCATGGTATCATATAGAATGGTTTCACTGCCTTAAAATCCCCTGAGCTCCACCTATGATTTGGTATTGTATTTAAATAGTTACCACGACGTCTAAGGTCACTTGGATTTTCTCTTATGTTGTCTTCTAGGAGTTTTTTGATATTGTGTGTGTGTGTGTGTGTGTGTGTGTGTGAGAGAGAGAGAGAGAGAGAGAGAATTGTAAGATCTGTATCTAAATTCTTTGTTTTTTCCTTTGCATGTAAATGTTTAGTTGTTCCAGCACCATTTGTTGAAAAGATTATCCATTCTTGACTGAACTGCCTTTGCTCCTTTGCTAAAGACCACTGAGTATTTTTGTGTGGATCTACTTCTGGGCTCTCTATTTTGTTCCACTGGTCTGTACATTCACCACAATCACACTATCTGTATTCTTATAGCTTTATTCTAAATCTTGAAGTCAGAGTGTCAGTTCTCTGACTGTTCTTATCTTTCAATATTGTAATGACTATTCTGGGTCTTTTGCTTTTCTAAATAAATTTTAGAATCAGTGTGACAATTTTCAAATTAACTGAGATTTTAATTGTAATTACACTGAATCTATAGATCAAATTGGGAAGAACTGACAACTTGACAATACTGAATCTAGTCCTGTATACTATCTCTTCATTTATTTAGATCTTATTTGTCATCAGGGTTGATAGCTTTCCTCATATAGAGCATATACATCTTTTTGTCTGATTTACACCTAGTTCATTTTAGTGATGTTAATGTAAATGGTATTGTTTTTAATGTCAAAATCCAATTGTTTGGCCAGGCATAGTGCTGCATAGCTGTAATCCCAGTGACTTGGGAGGCTAAGACAGGAGAAAGATCTTAAGTTCAAAGCCAGCCTCAGCAATTTAATGAGGCCCTAAAAAACTTAGGGAGACCCTATCTCTAAATAAAATATAAAAAAGAGTTGGGGATATGGCTCAGTGATTAAGTTCCCTCAGTTTTAATCACCAGTACCACAAAAAAAAGGGGGTGAGGTAGGGTCAGGGTGGCAATGGTGTGGTAGGGATGCAGCTGAGTGGTAGAGCCCTTGCCTAGCAAGTGTGAGGCCCTAGTTCAATCCCCAGCATCACAACACACACACACACACACACACACACACACAAATTCCAGTTGCTCATTATTGGTATATAAGAAAACAATTGTCCTTTTTTTGCATGTTAAGCTTGTATCCTGAAATGTTGGTGTAATCTTTTAGTTCTAGTAGCATTTTGTTGATTCTTTAGGATTTTCTACAAAGGTAATCGTGACAACTGAGAACAAAGATAGTGTTATTTCTTCCTTCCAGTCTATATATATACCTTTTGTGTCTTTTTTTTTTTCTTATTGCATTAGATCACACATCCAGTTTGATGCTGAATAGGAATTTGTACCAGTAGGTATGATGTTAACTGAAAGTATTTTGTAGGTATTCTTTATCAGGCTGAGCTTCCTTCTACCCTTTATTTTCAGAGAGTTTTTAATCATAGATAGGAAATAGATTTTTTTCCAAACACTTTTTCTGCATGTAATGATAAAGTAATGTGATTTTTCTTGTTTAGGTTATCATGTTTAACCTAGATGTGATGGGTTAATTGATTTTTAATGTTGAATCAGCCTTGCATACCTGAAACAAACCATGGTGTAACCAAACACTTGGTCATGGTATAAAATTCTTTTTTACATATCTTTGCACTCAGTTTACTAATACTTGTTGAGGATGTTTTCCATCTGTGACCATGAGAGATATTGGTCTATAGTTCAGTTTTCTTGTAATGTTTTTGTATAGTCTTATTATTAGGGTAATGCTTCAGAGAAAAGAGTTTGAAAGTATTCCTTTTGCTTCTGTTTTCTAAAAAGGATTGTAAGATTGGTATTATTTCTTATTCAAATGTTCACCAGTGAACCCCTCTGGGCCTGGTGCTTTGTATTTTGGAAAGTTATTAATTATTTATTCAATTTCTTTGATTTTAGGCCCTTTCTGAATAACTATTTCTCTGTGAGTTTTGGAAGATTGTCTTCTAAGGAAGTGGTTCATTTGTTCTTGATTATGAGATCTGTGGGCATGGAGTAACTCATCATATTCATTTATTATCTATTTAATATCTATCATGGTTTTTCTCTGATGACCTTTCTTTCGTTTCTGATTTTAGTAATTTTTATTTAATTAAAATGAATTAAACTGGCTAAATTTTTATCAATTTTATCAATCTTTTTTAAGAATCAGATTCTGGGCTCCTTTTTCTAGGTCAATATCCTATTTGTAATTTTATTGATTTATCCCATAATTTTTATTTTCTCTTTTCCAATTACTTGGATCTAATTTGCTCTTCTTTTTCTAGTTTCCAAAGGTGGTAGCTTAGATGACTGATTTTAGCTTTTTCTTTTCAAATAAAGGTATCCAATATTATACAAATTTCCCTCTAAGTACTGCTTTCACTGCATCCCCCAAACTTGGTAAGTTGTATTTAATTTTCATTTAAAATTTAAAAATTTTTCTTGAGACATTTTCTTCAACCTATCTGATATTTAAAAGTGTGTTGCTCAATTTCCAAGTTTTTAGGTGTGGGAGGGTTTCTATTATTGACTTTTTTTTTTTTAAACAGTCCTAGGGCTTGAACCCCAGGCCTTGTACATTCTAGACAAGTACTCTACTACAGAAATATCCAGCCTATAATTAATTATATATCAATGCCATTGTGTTCTAACAACATACTTTGTATGGTTTATTTTTCTTTCAAAGTTGTTAAGACGTGTTTTGTGGACCAGCTGTGATCTCTCTCTATGAATGTTCTATGCGAGCTTGAGGGGAGTATGTATTCTGCTATTGTTGGATGAAGCATTCTGTAGATGTCAGTTATGTGCAGTAGATTAATGATGCAGTTCATTTTCACTATGTCCCTACTGATTTTGATTTTCTGCCTGCTAAATCTATGTCTCTGAAGAATTCCTTTTAACCATTCTTGCAAGGCAAGTCTACTGACAAGAAATTTCCTTGATTTTCATTTTTTTTGGAGAAATAATTTCTTCTTTACTTTTAAAGGCTAGTTCACTGGATACGAACTTCCAAGTTAGTAGGGTTTTTTTTTTCTTTCTTTCTTTCAATATTTTAAGTATTCTCTTGTTTGCATGGTTTCAGAAGAAAAGTTCAATGTGATTCTTATCCTGGTTCTTCTTTGGGTAAGTTGCCTTTTCCCCCCTCTGGCTTCTTCCAAGTTTTTCTCTTGGTTTTTGCTGCCTTGCATGGCTTGTATGGTTTTATTTTTTAGAACATTGATAAATCATATGAAAACTGAAATATGTTTCTTGAGATCAATAAGGATAAACAATAGACATTGGGAAAGAAGTACATAGTTTTCCCCTCCTCCCCTCTCTTTCCTTCTTCCTTTTCTTTCTTTCTTTTTTCCCCCTGCTGGTCCTGGAGATTGAATCCAGGGCCTCACACATGCTAGCCAAGTGTCCAACCACTGAGGTATATTCCTAGCCCAGAAATACTCAGTTTCTAAATGCACCAGTTTTCTTTTCTCCCCTAAATAGGCTGAATTAATGATGTGTGAACGACACATATTTAATCTTCATTCTTGGGTGGTGCTGTTTTATCACTCTGGAAGGAGATAAATACTAACAGATTACCGGGTGCTGACAAGTCATTAGCATGAATGTGTTGAAATCCTTGCTTGCAGACTTGGGTGGTGAATATTAAAAGGATGGCTTCTAAGATAATATTATGGAGTCACAATAGGATGACATCATTCTGCCTGAGCAAAAAAGATTTGATTATGAAAGTGTTTGGCTTTTCTACAAGTACTCAAAAATACCCTCTGCCTCTTATTTGTACATGAATTTCCAAAGTTACCTAATTAGATATGGATAGGAATTTAATCTAGAAACATCACATCTTTTTTTTTACGTATTTATTTCTTTTAGTTGTACACAATATCTTTGCTTTTTATTTATTTATTTTTATGTGATGCTGAGGATCTAAGCCAGGGCTTCACATGCGCTAGGCGAGCGCTCTACCGCTGAGCCACAACCTTAGTGCCAGAAACATCATATCTTTAAATCCTATTGTGCCATATTAAGATATTCCTTACCATGAAGTATTTGGTTCCAGGTGTGATAAAGTCAATTGCTTGGAATTTCCCATCACAAGCATCTAGGACTTTTTCTAAGGTTGGCTTCTCATCAAAAGTGTAGATACAAACAGATCCCTGATAAAAGAAAGAAGGAAACATCTTACAACATTGTGTATGTAGTTCAACAAATATTTATTTAATGCCTACTATGAACAAAGCACCTTGTAGGAATAGGTGATGGAAAATCACAGAACTGATCTTAAAAAACTTAAACTCTAGATGCTTGATTTGTTTATTGATTGATTGATACATTTTCACTAATTAAAATAATAAATAGGACTTCCCTGATTCCAGGCATTTGTTTTTTTTAAATTTATAAAACATAACAAAACACTTTCTCTGATTTTAAAAATAATGTGTATTTATGTAGAGAAGTTGGAAAACATGGAAAAACAGAAAAGTTTTTAAGATGAACTAAATCCTGGCACATGTTAAACACAATGGGAGGGGAGGCATGGATTTAAAATTCAAGCCTTTGTAAAAATCCTCAAAATGTGGCCGAGGCGGTTACTTTATGACTTGTTTGTCATTCTCAGCTCTCAGATTCACTTCTCAAAACTAGAAAAATCTATCTGTAATGTATGCATCTCTGTCAAGCAGCTATGATATAATGTGGTCACTTAGTCAGCAATAAGTAACTTGGTTTCAACTGGTTCAAGTTTACTAGAATGAAACACAATTTTTTAATTTTTAATTTTTATTTTTTTAGTTGTAATTGGACATAATACCTTTATTTTAATGTGGTGCTGAGGATCAAACCCAGGGCCTCACATGTGCTAGGCGAGCATTATATTGCTGAGCCACATCCCAGCCTCTAAACACAAAATGTTCTTATTTAACTAAAAAATACAACTCTGCGTAGTTCAAAATTTGGCAGGTATTTGCTAATTTTACCTCTCATTCATTCTGTCAACAAATACTGAATGGATGCTGGGGCTCTGTAAGAGGACAAAATAGATAGAAATTCCCTGCTCTCCTGGCACTTATGTTTTACTGGGAGACTCAGACAATAAATCATATATCCCCCCAAATCTTTAAAGTTAAATAAAGACAATTGTAAGAAGAGAAAAAGAAGAAGAAAGCAGAGAAGGAGGATACTACAAGACAAAATAAGGGAGTAAAGATTTAAGCCAAGCTGGGCATGGTGGTGCAAGCTTGTAATCTTAGTGGCTCAGGAGGCTGAGGCAGGAGGATCACAAGTTCAAAGGCCAGCCTCAGTATTTCAAATGTTTATATATTCCTGGTGAACTTAATTTTTTTATTATTTCAAAATAAAGCCATTTTCGGGCTGGGGTTGTGGCTCAGTGGTAGAGCACTTGCCTAGCATGTGTGAGGCACTGGGTTCGATTCTCAGCACCACATATAAATAAATAAAAAAATTAAAAAGTCCGTCAATAACTAATAAAAATTTGAATAAATAAATAAATAGATAAATAAATAAAGCCATTTATTTTGGGTAAGGATTCCAGGCATTGGTAGAGTGCATGCACAAGGCCCTGGGTTCGATCTCCAGCAACAACAACAAAAAAAACCCAAGACTATTTTGTCTAATATTAGTATACCCAGGCTATAATTGCTGACCCCTGTGCCACATTGAAGATATTCCATTATTTCTTACTTACATTATTACCATAGAGAAATCAGTTATTAGTCAAATTGAAATTCCTTTGAAGTAATCTGTCTTTTCTCTTAGACTAATTAAAAAATTTTTCTTTGTCTTGTTTTTCAAGAATTTCACTTGGGGAAGTCTAAATGTGAATATTGTTTTATGGATCTTGCTTGGGCTTTGCTGGTCTTCTTTAATCTGTAAATTCATCTCTAATCAGTTCTGGAAATTTTCAAGTCAGTATCTTTCTAAGTATTGCCCCTGTCTCACTCTCTCTTCTGTCTGGATGCCAATCAAATAGATCTTTTCACTGTATTATTTGTGTCTCTTATTCTACCTTCTGTATTTCCCTCCCTTTTGTTTCTCTGGGGTACATTCTAAAGAATTTCTGATTTACCTTCCAGTTTATAAATTCTCTTTTTAACCATATCCAAACTTCTGTTACTTTTGTTCATTTAATTTTTGCTTTGTTAGTATGTTTTTCTTTTTTTTGAACCTTTATTTGGGTCTTTTTCCTCTTCTGTTATGATAATTTTAAAAATAGTTTTTTCTCCTCCATAGATGTTGTAAGTTTATCATTTATTTATTAAAATAGCTGTTTTGACTTCTGGTAATCACCAGAAACTGAAGTCTTTCCATATTCAAATTTAAGTTTATTAAACTTTATTTGTAATCTACCTAAAATTGTTGCCTAGCAATGTAAGTGGATGCAAATCCTGACCTTTGAGGGTCATTCTATTAAATTAGGAGTCCTGACAGTATAACTCAGTCATGAGTTTTTACTCTGCATTGATTCAGCTCCCTTCTTCTCTTAAGAGATCTCGTTTTCTTTAGAGAACAACCTATATCCCCAATGTCAAACCATATATGGATGGGTTGACTCTACCTAGGGCCCAGGGCTAGACATGAGGTCTGGCCAATCAGAGCTTAGACTCCCCCTGATAATAGTGACTGATCCAGGGGTAGACAAGACTTGTCTACCTGAATCTATGTTCCAGGGCATTTTTTCCCCAGCTGGTAACATTCTACCAAAGTCATCACGAGGACAGAAGTACAAATGAGAGCTGCAGGAGGCTCTCAGTGCCACAAGGGGAGAGTCTGCATAGCAATGGAAATTGCAGAGGGGAAGCAGTTAAGAGATTCAAGAAATAAGGCCCAATGGGAGCCCCTGGATTCAGATCCACTCTTTGTTCTTTCAGTTACATGAATGAAAATGAACATTTCTACTTAGAATGGAACCACAAATTGACCCAGTTATCCCACTCCTCAGTTTATACTCAAAGGACTTAAAATCAGCATACTCCAGTGACACATCAATATTTAAAGCAGCTCAATTCACAATAGCTAAGCTATGGAACCAAGCTTCAACAGATGAATCAATAAAGAAAATCTGGTATATATATAATGGAATATTACTCAGCCATAAAGAAAAATAAAATTATGGCATTTGCTGGTAAATGGGTGGAACTGGAGACTATCATGCTAAGTGAAATAAGCCAATCCCCCAAAACAAAGGCCGAATGTTCTCTCTGATATATCTGGATGCTAACACACAATAAAGTGGGGGAGAGGGAAGAATAGAAGTTCATTGGATTAGACAAAGGTGAATGAAAGGAAGGGAGGGGTATGGGAAAAGGAAAGACAGTAGAATGAACTGGACAGAACTTTTCTATGTTTATATATGAGTATACAATCACTGAAACTCCACATCATGTACAACTTCAAGAATGGGATCCTAATTAGAATAAGTTATACTCCATGTATGTCTAATATGTCAAAATATACTTTACTGCCATGCTTACTTAAAAAGAACAAATTAAAAAAAAAGAAGAAAAAAAATGAACATTTCTTTTTCATTTGGGCCTTTGAAATTGGGTAGTTTTTCATTTGTAACTGTAAGATTCCTGAGTAGTAGAAAATCACTATGTGGCACACTCTGTCTTTTATTCCTGTCATGCAATGATGACAATAATATTATCTGAAAATTGCATATCAAGAAATTACCATCTCACATACCTTGTCTGTTTGAATCAGCAACATTTTGTAACTGGGAGAAAACAGCATATGTTCTACAGGCCCTTCAGTCTCAAGAAAAGTCTCCACTTTATAACTTGAATCTTTAATAATGAAGGAGTACACAGAGCCTTCCTACAGACCAAACACAATGAGATAAAATCAGAAAGTCAGTCTTGCTCAATGCATGGTACAATTTCTTCATCAGGCAAAGTCTGTGGATTACCAACACTGTTTGGCGTGGTCATCTGTGTTTACACTTTCTAGAACACACTGTTCTTTCATATTTATTCAGGCAACTTTTAACCAGGTTCCTTGATCATTCTTCAGTTTTATCTCTGTTATGACACACTTTTCAGTTCCCTAAAATTTTGCTGATCACTCCTTTATTGCTTGTCTAGCATTTATCTCTCACCACGTTCTTCACTGTAAAGGAGGTGGGACAAACGAGGCAGTTTGTTGGCTTGTGTGCAGCAATCTCCTTATTTCAAAGGACACCAGCCCTAAGTAAATTTCTTAATCATTATTATGTGTGTTTCCTAAATGACCCAAGGATGGGGTGGGGGTGCCTTTTATTTCCTTCACATCCTCTTCTCCAGTTCCTCACACAGTGCTAGACAATGGCAGCCATCCAGTAAAAATGAGTTGGTTGGCTGATTGGCTATAAATAGGTTTGAGTTAATTTCACTACCCTTAAAAACAATTTGAGTTATTTTTATAACAGTGAGGAGGCTTTGGGAAAAAGTATCCTGCATTTCCTAAATTTAACCCTGGTATAACCAAGAGCAGGTGTTTGCGAGATGGCTGGACATGGGATGCTTGAGCCTTAGGTATTGGGGGAGAAATGCCAGATGCAATCTTCAAGTTCATCACCATTCTGCATCCCTCATCAGAGCAAATGCTGCTGTTGTTTCTGTAAAGTAAGTTAAAATAAACACAGAGGATGGCCTTGAAAAGGACAAAAGTCACAAAGGGCACAAATGCAGACTAAATATAGGGAAGAGGAGTGGGTAGTCCACTTGTCAAGTTGTGGGGGTGGGTTACAAGCTGAGCTTAGTTGCTTGGGCTCCAGATTGCTTCTTGCAGGTGGATCTGCACCTGTCACCATGATGTCATTGCCCAGATGCCCTCAGGGTCCTGGAGATGTGATGGACTGGGGACAGCTACAAGTAGACCTGAGATTTTAGTATAGGTCAATTAAAAACCTCAGCATTGATTACAATATTATGAAGGCACATGATATGGCTGTGTTACTGGGGCTGTGCTTGGTTCTTTGTTACTTTGTTTTGTTTTGCTTGAATTTTTGTGGCTTTTGCAGGGGTTGCTCCTTGTAGTACTGGGGATTTCACCCATGGCCTCACACATACCAGCCAAGTGCTCTACCACTGAGCTACAACCCCCAGCCCTTTTATTTTACTTTGAGACAAGAACTCACTAAATTGCCCAAGCTGGCCTCCAGCTTATGATCCTTTAGCCTCAGGCTGTATGTTTAATGAATGAGAAGATTAGACTGTGAAGTCTGATATCCCTGGGTTCAAGCCAAGGTCCTTCCCGTATTTTCTGGTGAGTTACTTTCTTTGTGAGTCTTGCTTCCTTCATGTGATTGAGGAAGATGTTAACAGTCTATACCTGATAAGGTTGTTGTGTGGACCAATTAGAAAATACAAGTGAAGCACTCAGTGTGGTGCCTGGTACAAAGTAAATTCCAGGCAGGGGAGAATATTGATCCTAACCCTAACCTCAACCATGACAATATGCAAGCAAGTGGTCATGCCCAAGGTCTAAGCTAAAACTTAGAGAAAATGTTCCAGATTCATATTTGACACCCTAACACATTATTGCAGAAAGGAGCACGGAATTGGGTTATAGACTATGTGTTTTTGTCCTGGGGGAAAGGCAGTGGACTCTTTAACTGATTTTGCTTTTTGGAGTGAGATAGCTATATGATACTGCATTACACTGTTCTTTCACCTTGTGGATCTAACTAAAATTCTTCATAATAAAAATTGTTAATAGCATCCAAAAGGGGAAAAATACTAATTAATAATATGGCAGAACTTGACATCCCTAAATATGGCTCCTAATAGTAAATGAAAAGGGAATTTTTTTTCTTGAAAGCAATTGATTTTGAAAAGTAAAATACATTACAATTCCAGAAGCAAACACTCCATCTTTCTGATACACCAGGCTGACTGGGCTGATATGATGAGGTTCTAAAAGAAAGGTAAAGTAGAGGACACACAGTTAACAATGCAATGTAAATAATTAACAAAAGCTGCTCAGCAATGATCACTAATTAAATCCAGCAAGGTGTTTTGAATGTCTTCATCCTCAGATCTATGTAATCAATATTATAGAATTATATAGTAAATATATTTCATTTCTTAGGAAAGCACTTTCAGGTTGAAAAGGTTGAGGGGAAAAAACCAAATAAGCCAAAACTACATTATTGATGGAGATGTATACTTAAGATTTGTGAATTCTAGAGTATGTAAATTTATTTGTCAATAAATAAAGCACAGTGGGTAAAAAGAAAGGAAAAAGGAAAAAAATGTTCCATAAGAACATTTGTTACTAATAAAATATTGTCCTTGTTACAAATAAAATATTATCTTTTTAGGAAAAACAAAAACACATTATCTTTTTAGATAGACAACCTGGAACTACAAAATCAAAGGTTCAAGTTGGCATCCATTCAGTTATTTGCTTATTGCTTACTGTGGTCTGCCATTTTGCTGGAGGCTGAGCAGCACACTGCCCTTTCTTTCCTTCAGACTGCTCACCGCACAGGAGTCCTTGCTTTCTAATTCAGCTGCCACTGGAGTCCAGGTTCTTATGAGTCCTGGCATGGTCTGAGTGCTTGCTGCTTATGGCCACCCACATCTAGGATCCTACTTTCCAGAACTATTGGCTAAATTAATCTTCACAAGAACAATTTCAACTGAGGTCCATCCCCATTCTAGTTTTTTTTTCCCTGGGGGGGTGGGTACCAAGGATTGAACTCAGGGGCACTTGACCACTGAGCCACATCCCCAGCCCTATTTTGTATTTTATTTAGATACAGGGTCTCACCGAGTTGCTTAGCACCTTGCAGTTGCTGAGGCTGACTTTGAACTTGAGATCCTCCTGCCTCAGCCTCCTGAGCTGCTGGGATTACAGGCATGTGCCACCACACTGGCCCTATTCTAGGGATTTTGATGTCTTCCTACTGTTATTAACTATATATATAAATGCCTTGAGTGAACAATAAAGGTGAGTTGTGGCATGATGCCCCCTCGTTCTGCACTATTCTTTTATAATACTCAATGCACCAAACTGGGCACTTAATATTTTTCAACCTTCCCATGTTTTTGTATCCATGGAGATAACAAGGCCAAAAATTCCATCTAGCCACATCTCCCTCTGTGAACACTGCCTTCAAGAGCCAGTTCAAATGCAACATTCAGCATGGCTTAGCTTGGATGCTTTTCCTTATGTGGATCCCATGGCACTTGTGAAGTTTGCTCTTAATGAGATCACTGCTCTTATCCTCTTCAATAAAACCTAAATCGCTTGAGGGTGGAAATCACGAGACCCTTTGTCATCTCTATAACCTTTAAGGTAACTTGCTTAGTGTCTGCCACATCATAGAGGCTCAATAAACATGTATTCAACATTACTTGCAATAAAGTATGAAAATTATAAGAAATAATATGCAGGAAGAAAATAATGAACAATATAAGGCTATTTATGATGAAATCCTAAATTGTGCAAAATACATTGAAAGTGGGATAGAAGTTTGGAAATGAGAAGCATTGTTTTGTAATTATTTTAAAAATGCATATAGGTGCCAATTTACTCTGTGGCAATACTTGGGATCCCGTTTTGGAGTCAAAGAATGAAGTTTCTCAATGACCTCAGAGAGTTGATGACTAATGGGAAAGATAGACATGCACATGGGCCATAGTAATAGCACAGGACGAAGCTACAACAAAAGATTGTGGCCAGGAAATCCCAGACAAGGGCACCTCATTGTGCCTGAAGGTTGGTGTGAGGCTAGGGAAGGTGCCACACTGAAGGAAAGTTTCACCGAGTAGACAAAGAAGAGAGGGGCACCCCAGACCGAGTTAACGACAAAAGCCAGCCAACAGAATTTGGAAAAAGCACACAAACGATGAGAAAATTTAAAAAAGGTTCATGAGGGAAATGCTGATGCTGGAAAGACAAAGCAGGAAGGGGCTTGCTCTTTCAACAGCCACTGGGGTGGTACTTCAGGTGCTGGAGTAGAGAACAGAACAAGGCTGGAGGGTGCAGATGAAGTAAAGGGAAGGGCGGGTGGGAAGGCTGGACCTGTGAAGTCCACTGGGATGGGGGAGCATGGAGGGATGGTATGTGAGCAGGGCACTGGGAGATTCAGAGAGGAGATGTGGCAGGGGGATGAGCTAGGAGGCATATCTGGAATGGCTGGAGGAAATGCTGGCTAGCTGAGAAAACTCCTGCTGGGGAGGAGTGGGGAATAACACTAATGGAGCAGCTAGAGTTGGGGTAAGGAGAGCTTGAAATCGAGGCGGCACAGCCTTTGACGTGTGCTGAAGATGGTTCCCAAAAAGGGCAGTTGGGCAGGAATGGGCTGCCTGGTTGGGATCAGACAGATAAAGTCTGTGAAGTTAGTCCTGAGTTTGCTCCATAAATCAAGGTGTGAGATGATAAAAACCATAGAAACAGAGACTACCTCAGCCAGGCCTGGGGAACTTTTCCCTGGGTCTACACCCAGCCCTCAATGGGCACATGCTGGCTCCTGTGACCCAGTTCCAACTGAGGCCTTAGCTGATGAGACCAGGAAAGGATATCCAAGGACCCAAGGGAGAATACCAAGTTTCTCTTTGAAATTATAACCAGGCAACATAAGGTAATATTTATGAAGAAGTTGGAAAGAAAGGAGATGATCACCATGCAGAATGGGTTGAAAAGAGTTGGGGACAGGAAAAGGCATGATCAGCTGTCTAAGCAGAAGGGGCATGTACATGGGAAAGGATGCAGGTTGGCAGCTAAGAATTTAGACTGAAGTCTTCTTGCCTGGATTGACATTAGCATCGTGATATATATGAATTTGAGCACATTTCTTAACCTCATCTATGTATGGTCATAAAGCATCTGCTTATGTTATTTGTGAGGTACATGAAACACACATACAAATAGGAAGCAGAATGCCAAGTGCATAGCAACTCTTCATATAGACAGTAGCTGGCTGTGAGGAGTGTCTGTAGGACTTTGAAATAATTAAAAGACAAAAGAGAAGGAGGAATCAAAGATGTGTCTGAGAAAGGAGAAATGGGGAAAGCACCCATCTTCAAGTGCACGCCAAGCTAAAGCCAGAGCTGCACTTCTGGGACTCCTTGGCAGAGCAGTTTCTCACCTGATTGTGTCATGTCTTCTATCTTTTGGAGCACGGTCACCTTTAAGGTTTCTCCATTAATCATTAAAAGATGACCCTCTTCGCAGCCAACATACAGGTCACTTGATGGAGTCCAGCAATGCACAGTGGGGTGAAGCAAAGGATATAAATCGTCTTTTGGCTTCAGGGAAAGAATAAAAACCTCATGTTAAGGACAGCAGTCATGGCTAAGAGTCAGAGAAATACCCATCGAAACAATTGCCAAAAAGAAACCAATGACTACGCTCATATAATAAATTTAATTGGTCTCACCATATTCCAAGAGCTAAGCGAACTTCTTCCTCTCTCCATTTTTAATTCACTAAGAAAAAAAGAGTTGTTCCTGCTGACACATTCAGAGCTCTGCCATTCTCAGGGATTCTCATGGAAGTTTTGAGGAATATCTTCTAAAATGTTTCTTTGTGGACTTTTTTGGTCTTGGATCTAAGAAAGCCATTATCTAGCTAAAATCACCATGGGGGAAAGACTTTCATCTGCAGTCCCCTCTCCTTGTTCTACAGGAGGTGGTTAATGTAAAAGGCTGCTTTGGAGCAGCCTTGCAGTTCATGGAGAATGTGAGGAGCTTGTTCTGATTCTGTGGCCCTTCTTAGTGGACACAAGAACCTAGGGCCTTTCAAATTTAGTTCATGAGACATCCTGTGTGATTTAATTTCCTGGAAAGGGAAATACACAAAATCTATGGGTTATACCTAGAAGAAAAGCTTACTTTGGGGACTGAAAATAAAGTGGACCAAAGTTCTAACCAAATGTTTACTGGTAAGCAGTGAATACTTTAGGCTTTGTGGACCACATAGGTATGTGTCTGTATCTTCTTTTTATTTCTCTTAGTCTTTAAAAAATGCAAAAGTCAAACCAACATGTAAAACAGATCAAAATGTACAACTATAATGCACCAATAAAATATGGGAAAAATGCAAAAAACATTCTTAAGCTTGGGATGTAAAAAGAAACCTGAGTTTGTTTATCCCTGTCTTAGGTGATAACACTTTAGTATTATGCTCCTCACAAGGTAGTGGCAAGTGTGGCTCTGTCAAAGTCACTATTTCTAGAAGATTCCTGAGGGGTACAAATTTGTAGCAAGATTGATATTTCAATAAATATTTACTGGGTACTGGTTATACATCAGGCATCGAGCCAGGTCCTGAGGAAAATCACCTGTTGATGGAACAAGCAGTGTTGACAAATAGCAGAATGAGAAGACATGGTAGGTTATGGTAAAGAGGTGTTTAAGAAGCGTCACTGAAAGCAATGGATTCTTCTTGGTGAGTGCGAGGTTGGGGTTCAAGAGAAATCATCATTCGAGATGCCTTGAAATATGTCTAAGGCAGCAGCCAGACATGGCAAGACTCATCATGGCAATTTTTAAAAAAGGATAGTGACTTTAATGATATGATTGGACTATTAATGGCCTCTTAGCCTTGGATAGTTAGAAGATAAATGCTGAAGTAATCATGTGGTCCCCAATGAATTAAAAAAAAAAAGCCATCCAAAAGAATTCAACTGCTGCCAATCAATGACTTTTCTGTGGTATCTGACTGAGATTTGACTCATAGGGGAAAATAGTCATTCACTGAGTCACCATTATTTAAAGTATTTTTAAGTTGGTTGGATGACATCTAACCTTAGATTATAAACCTTAAAACAGAACTTATTTGGCAAGGCAGTGGCTTAAAATCTTTAAAACAAGCAGCCAAAAAGCTGACTAAAACACTGAGTAATTGAATAACACAGAGGATAACATGGAGGACCCCAAGAGTTGAACACCTGAGGTGTATACTTCCATTTTTTAAAAATATTTTTTTAGTTGTAGATGAACACAATACATTTACTTATTTATTTATTTTTATGTGGGTTGAAGATCAAACACAGTGCCTCCTATGTGTGAGGCAAGCACTCGGCCACTGATCGACAATCCCAGCCCTGTATACTTCCATTTTAATTTAATAATATTTAAAAGAATAAAAAAAAAATTTAAAACAACAACAAAACACCCACCACCAATCTGGTTCTCCCAAAGCCAATGAATCTGTCATATGAAGTAGAATATGAAGATTAAAATGGAAATTGTCTAATCTTTGTATATTAAACTAGTATTATATGTGGATTTACTTTCTTAAGATAAATCTGAACTTGTCTTACTACTTTTCCATTAATAAGTCTATTTGTTGTCACTTAAAATAAATGTGATATTATATGGATTATGTGAGCAGATGTAATAATTTTCAATTCTGAAAGTTATGAAAGTTTTAAAAGGAAAGCTACCAATTATGCTTAAAAATATTTATTAATAACATAACATCCTTTTTCATCACTTGAAGACTAAATATAAAAAGTTGGAGTCCAACTTAATGCTGCTTTAGAAAATGTATTTTTCTAGGACTGTGGTATAGAGCTTGCCTCGAATGTGTGAGGCCCTGAGTTTGATTCTCAGCACCACATAAACATAAGTAAATAAAGATATTGTGTTCATCTACAACTAAAAAAAAAAGAAAATGTATTTTTCCAAAATATGTTTTAATACTTAAGTTATAAGAAAAAGATTTATATTGATCAACTTCTGAAAAAAGAAAAAAAAAAAACCCTTGGGGTGGGGGTGGGTAGATGGAAAAAGGAAACTGGATCCTTGACATTAAATTCATTATATCTTGGATCAATTTTCTGCCTCAGATTTCCCCACACTACAATGGGATATGTTTTTAATGCCCTAAATAAGTTATGTAATGTGACTTGGGACTATTTCAAGGCCTATAATGTGTACTTCTAGCATTAACGACTAGAAAGATAATGGGATTATTTAATTTTTGTAATATTATAAAAGTCCACAGCTTGTAAGTTTTAAGATTGTTATATAGATTAAGTCATTATTAATTTCTCTGTGACTAGCACTCAGGTCACAAGAAATGACGTTCAAAGGAAGGAATGAAATCAAGACACTTGAGATCTATTTTTTGCTTGCTGCACAACCATTAATTTTTAGCCATTTTCCTCACTTATTTAACTATAAAATAAAAAACTAAACTACTGGGAAAATTAATTCCTAACTCAAATGCAAGGTATTCTCTGTATGATTAAGAGATGTCAAACTATAACTTTAACTTGTTGCTTTCAGAAGAAGTTTAAAATGCACTGGGTGCAAAAATCCTAGGAAATAAATATGTCTATTTATTATGAACATTTTTAGCAATAGTAATTCCACATAAAATAATTAAAGGAGGTGTTTCATAGCATTTTCCAATAACAAGAACAATTGCCTGGATTTTAAATGTTTATGTAGGATTTATCATATTGGTGCAAAATGTGAAAGATGAGGGCTCCTGTAGAAATTCACTGCAGGAAAAAAGAAAACATTTGAGATAGTTGGAATTTGCGGGTACTAGGCACCAAATACTAAACACAACCTGTAACCATGGAGGTTCCTCGATTTATTTTTCCTTTGTTGCCCTCCTGTGGCTGAGTGTGGTGATATTTTCAAGGTGAAGACAATCTAAACAAAGGAATTTGTCATTATATCTTGGATCAATTTTCTAATTGATCTAATTTTAAAAAACCAATCGTTGTCATTCATTCGAGGAAACCCAAAGGGTTTGATTCTTTTTTCTTACTTGTCAGAGAGATTTTACAATTCTCACACTGAGCTATTTTTAATATTTAGAGCTCAATTTTCTGCAGTGGTCAAAAACATTTGGAAACTTCTACCACTTTTATCCTCCGCTTACAGTTTAAAACAAGCATCAGTATAACACAAGGATCCCAAGAGTGAAGCTCCTTACCTGCACCCCAAAGGTCTTGCACCACTTTTGACTGTGCCCTGTCTCCCTCTTGAGCGTCACCACACATCTCATTTATCACTTTGTCCTCATTGATGCTCTCATCATACAGGTCTTTTGTCAGTTCCTCAAACATGCCAAATCCTCTTCTCTCCTAGGGCCATTGCACATGCAGTTCCCTCTACCCAATACACTAACTCTGCTTGTAACACTTCAAGTCTTGGTGTAAAAATCTTCCCAAAGGCCTTTCTCAACCAGCATATGGGAATCCCTTTCTTGCCACCCCATCCCCACTTATCCTGTTACCACAATCATCACATTTTGCAAGGATTTTATGTCTGTCTTTGCTCTTGAGTTGTTAATGCTGTCTCTCCTGACAAGGACATCAACCATCTGAGGATTATGCCTGGCTGGTCACCATGTGATCCTCATTGCCTACAACAGCATTGTCACTACTTAGAAGGACTTGATGGAATGAACCAGTGTGCAGCCTTTCACAAACTCTCCCTTTGGAAAGTTTTCTCCACTCTTTTCTATGTTCCTCTCTCCTGGATTTGCTTTTACTTCTGGGATCAGGCCTTCTCAGACTCTTCTTTCTCCTCCTGACTTCTGGCAGTCCACCTCCTCTCTGGCTTTTTCCTCTTCCTCTTCCTTTGTTCATCACACTCCCTCTTGGCTCTCTCATGTGCTGTCTATGAAAATGATGCCACCATCTGCATCTCCTGACCCTGGAACAACTTGCCAACTTCCACCCAACATCTCTACCTGGTTGCCTTCCCTGATCCTCATTACTATATTCAAAACCAAAACCACACCTGGGCTCCCTGCTCTGCTACCACCCTCCCAGTCATCCAGATTAGAAACTCCAGTCTTTGTCTCTAGCACTCTCTGTGGCTAATCTGTATTAGAACCCAGGAGGATCCCAGCTATCCTACATGCCTCATGCCACAGTTAGACAATCCACTGAGCCATTCAACTGTTGGCAAACAAGGTCATTACCCGGAAAGTTTCTGCCTCTTCACCTACTAGCCCAGCAATGGCTGACAGTGGCAGCACAGGTCCGTAGATGAGATCCTTGGGCAGTGAGTGGGGGAAAAGCACATCTGTTTCATTAACAAATGTGCCATCTTCTAGAGGCAGTTTTACCGACCTGTACAAAAAAAGAAACATCAGAACTATCAGATTAACAGAAACTAATCTTTGATGCAACCACTGTTTATCAGTGTCTAGTCTGGATGACTGGGAGGGTGGTGGCAGAGGAGGGAGCCCAGGTGTGGTTTTGGTTTTGGACATACTAATGAGGATCAGGGAAGGCAACCAGGTAGAGATGCTGGGTGGAAGTTGGCAAGTAGATCCAGGGTCAGGAGATGCAGATGCTGGCATCATTTTCATTGACAGCACATGAGAGAGCCAAGAGAGAGTGTGATGAACAGCCAAAGTAAGAGAGAAGAGGGAAAAGCCAGAGAGGAAGTGGACTGCCAGAAGTCAGAAGTTTTTATACCTAAAACCACACAAGAAGATAAAAGCCAAATGGTATATCTTAAAATAAATAATATGTCATAAAGGACAAGTTATGCCCAGTTATAAATTATGAACCTAGGGATTATCAAAATGCTCCAAAGCTAATAATCTAAAGCAAGAATTGTAAATTTTAATGCTAACGGGTCAGGCAGGTGAGTGTGTGACTTGGCAGGGGAGGGACTATAACCAATAGGAAAATATTCCTTGTAAAGGTGGCAGGTATCACTTAGTTCCAGCCAAGAGGGTTGTTGACCTGTGTGAAATTTTATTCCGAACTTTTAAGACAATATCATAACCTGAATGTTTATGAGAAATGTCTCAAATGTAACATTAGCAACTAATACAAATAAAAAACACTGTGGGCTAAAATAAACATGTGTAGTCTGCATTCAGCTACTGTTGCAACCTCTCATATTAAGAATTAATTTTTAAATTTATTATATGTCAGCTTTTAATCCATAGTATGGTTATAAAAGTGGGTTTGGAGAATTTGTGGCCTCATACACTAAATTTAAAATTTTCTTGATTATATGTTATAAATGAAAAATTATTTTGAGAAATAAAGTACCTAGTACTTAAATGTAAGGCTTTAAGAATCCCACTTGCTACCTGAATCAGGACAATCCCCACTTTATCTGCTTATCAAAAAATCATACAAGTTAACATTCACAACTAGAGTAGTGTATTCCAGGGAAGCAAAGGGAGACAGAGGTGTGATAAATTAGTGACTGCCCTGATAGAGACGTCACCTACTTTGTTAAGAGAAGCAGTGTGTTGACTCTGCCTAGAGGTAGATTTGGCTTAGGACATGCAGAGTAGGGAGCAGAAAGAAGGGCCTTGCTTAGAGCTCTCCAGCTTGAAAACTTCTGCAGGGGGATGTGAGGGGGTAGATGTACTCATCACTTAAGGCAATTTTTCAAAAATTGCAATTTTAAGGTTACATCTGTTAAATATCTCTTGGTTTTTTTTGACTTCTTGGAGTAGGATGGAAGTGGTCAGTTCAGTGGCACATTTAGTCTTTGACTTTTTTTTTTTTATGACAGAGGCATCCATTATCATCAACTATTGCCATTGTCAACAATTTGTTCCAGAATTTTTCTTTGACCTATTTTTTTAACTTTATTTACTTTTTAAAAAATATGGTGCTGAGGATTGAACCCAGTGCCTCATGCATGCTAGGCAAGTGTTCTATCACTGAGCCACAACCTCAGCCCTGATCCATTTCTTTTAAACATATAGTGACTCCATTATATGTAACCACTTCTTTGTGAGTAATATGGCTGAATGTAGATTGTAATCTGTATATTTCCTCTAACAGTTTCTTACTTTTGATGTTTTACTAGAGCATCATGAATGTCCTTTGTGTACAATCATAGTATTTCAAAATAGGAGGTACATATCAAAATTTGCTAAATTAAACCATGTTGGAAAAAGCTCTCAAAGGACTCAATACTTAAAAGAAACTCATTGGGAAATGAAAAAGAGAATCTTTTGAACTGCAAATAACCACTCTAAGGTAATGATATATGTTGAAAGATGTTATAACTTAAGCTCCGTGTGCATGTACATGCATGAGCATGTGCATGTGTGTATGTATGTGTATTTAAAGCCACTTGATTTATCCAGTTGACCCAGCCATATTACATGTATGTAAACAAAAACCACCACTTGGTGGTTGTGTGGTAACAATGCCTCCTACCTTGCTTTGATATAATGCTCCTGGTTACTTCTTTCGATGGTCCACACATTCACTGTACTTGGACTTGATAAGCAGAGCTGGCGCCAGTTCATGGGATTAAAAGACAGCTGGCTCACATCCAGACCAGGCTGGGATTTCTTGCACAAGATGACATTAGATTCCCAGTTCCTTAGAGGAAAATAACATTTGAGGAAAAGTTAGTTTAAATCATGCTTTCAGAATATGTATCTAATTATTTTAATACATAAAATACATAAATTGGGACATAATTTATAATATAATTTATATAACTAAAATATAATCATATTTATATATGTGTTATATTATGACATTGATATAAAATTTGTAAGTATGCTTATCATTATACTGAATCCCTTTAAGAAACAAAATAACTATTTTTAAAATGTCACACTGTCTTATGCTACAGCAAGCATATTTTATTCTGTTTATTCAGTTTGCATTTAACTCAGCCAAATCTAGAAAATGGAATATATCATCACATTTGCTGCAAAATAAATGTGGTGTCAAACTCTCTAAGCACTGTGAATGAATACCCCATATGGATTTGGGTGTACCATACTTACCAATGTTAATTGATCATTTACTGAGATTTTAAAATCAAAACTGTAGCATTTTAAAATTGATTCATCAGGAAACAGGAACTAGTAGTTCCTAAATTTGTCAATCAGCTCTGTCCTGCTCTCACTGTCTTCCACGACCACCACATCAACTACTCTCTTGCTACAGTCTTTGGTTCCCTTGATTCTTTGACTTTCTGCCTCAGATACCGGGCAGAGCCTGTCAACCCTGGGTGCATACAACCAATGCATGGACAGCTGGGGACATAGGAACAAAGGTCACAGGGCTGTGCCAGTCAGTGATACCGTGAACTTGTGATTACCACTCCCACTGGACCCTTGGTACAAACTCCAATCCTGCTGTTTCTCTGGTTGGGTCTCTTGCCCATGCAAGCATTTTGAATACTCTCTCTCCTAGAGCCCCTAACTCTTCTTCTCAGTTTTAGTAAGTGGTCTTGATTCCCACAAAGAAAACAGAGATCATTACCTGAGAATTCCCCCCCCCACACCAATACCTGCTGTCAATTTCCACACCCGTTAGGGTTATATCTTCTCTCCTGTTATAGTGGAGGATGTGTCTTGCCTCCTACCAAAGGCCAATTTCACCACCTGTGCTGAATCCTACAGGTCTTGAATTCTTCAGAACATTCATTTATCTATGACTCCTTCTCTCCTGCATCTTCAGCCTCTCCCTGCCCCCAGCCACTCCTTCCTCTCAACATGTAGGTGCTCAGTTGCACCATCATTTAAAAAGGCTTCCTTCAATCCCAGGCATCCATGCCTAACTTCTTAAGTGATTTGTGCTAAACTTGCTCCCTTAGCCCCTCTCTCTCATATCCCAGGATGTATGTTTCCCCCCACCACCATTCCCTGGACGCTGCTCGAGATGTCTACACAGATGTCTACCTTCATCCCAAATCCTACGGGCACACCTTTGTTCAACTCTACCTCTGCAGAATTTGACATTGCTTGCAGCTACCTTGTGGATTCTCACATTCCTCATACGGGGCACTTCATATTCTCTTTGGCTCAGCTGTGCTTGACTACCTCTCTGGTTTTGTTAAATTGACCCAGTGATTTTCCAATTCTGTGGACAATTCTGCTTTGATTAGCTTCATGTTACCCAGCCAGCACACCTGGGCACGAGATGTAAGAGGTTGCAAGAAAACTGAAAGTGCAGAGGAATCAACATGCTGTGTTGTGAAGCTTTGATCAACTGGGTACAGGAGTCAGCAGATAAATTCTTGTCTCTTTTTCTTCCCTTCTTCAGTCATTTTCATTGCCTGGGGACAGTCTGTATTTATAGTAGTTCATAAAGCATCTCTGAAGGCCACTTTCAGTAGCACAATCAATTGCACATGGTACCCAGTGATGGCTGCAAAGTAATTCTCATATTTGCTCTCCTCCTTTCCTACCATCCCCCTGGGTTGTGATTCCTATCAAAGAACAGGCTTGTGGGTTTTGCTTCAGCTATGCTTTCTGTAGAACCCAGGAGGCGGCATATTCTAGGACCCTTCCCAACTAGTGTTCCTCTTCCTTCTATGTCTGCTCCTTATGAATCTCCTCAGGGGTTCCTCTTCTCTGTTTAGTCCCTTCGATGGGTGTTCCTCTAGTTTCTCTTTAGTACTCTACTTGTGACATTTGAATGATCAATTTGCTTCAACAATACCCAAAATGATCTCTAGCCTTCCCTGCTGAGCTTTAGTCCTGGATATTTCGTTGCATAAACATGTGTGTCCTCCAATATCTGTTAGCCATTTCTTCCTCTAAGTAACAGAACCCCTGGATTTTAGCTAGGCACATGGTTTCCCACAGTGAGGACCATATTTCCCAACATCCCTTTTGGCTATGGCTAAGCTGCCAATGGGATTAGGTGGCAGTGGTATGTGCAACAGAAAGTCTGTGTCCTCCCTCTCATCTTTTCCTCTTCTCTCTAGCTTCTCAAAATATATGAGTAGCACCCCATTTTAGACTGGAGATGGTGGCAACACCTTAGGAATGACAGAGCAATAAGATAGTAGGAGATTGGCCACCAGCACTGAGGAGTTACCAATACTATCCAAGGGCAGCTCAAATCCAGACAACTGCATGGGAGAGAAACTTCTGTTGGTGATTTGTGTTTCTGTTTCAGCAAATCAGCCCCAACCTTGACTGATATCTACCTAATGGACATCTCCATTTATACCTCATGCACCTTCAACTCTGCCTGCCCCCTCAACTCTTCTTCCCCTCCTGCCTCTTTCAACTTGTCTCTTCCTAGGCCCTCAATATCTTTCTGAGTAATGTCTCCATATTGCCCAAGTCACAATTCTAGGTTTAGCCCTCAACCCATTCCTCCCCCTCAGCACCACACCCAATATTCAGTAGGTCACCAGGTCTTATGATGCTACTCCTAAACACCCCCCAAACATCCCCACTGCTCCCTTCCTCACTCACGCCATGTTCATCTCTGCCCTGGACCAGCAGGCCTCCAAACTGATGTTTATGCTTTGTTGCCTGCAATATAC
This sequence comes from Marmota monax, assembly GCF_021218885.2. NCBI lineage: Eukaryota > Metazoa > Chordata > Mammalia > Rodentia > Sciuridae > Marmota > Marmota monax. The sequence continues at coordinate 19,971,111 of NW_026692881.1, forward strand.
CTTCCAAAATATGGCTGGAAGCAGTCTTCTTAAATGTAGATATGCTTATGTTGCATCCCTGCTTAAAACCTCATAACAGCTTTCCATTGCCTTAAGGATAAAGGATGTGCCCGTTGGCATGGCTTATATGTAAGGTGAGTCCCTTTCCCAGAATGCCCAGGATAACCCAGTTTGTGTCTGTTCTCTATATTAATTATTGATAACATACCCTTTCAGTCTCAAAAGTGTCTTGTTTGCATGACCAACTATGATCACCTATTTATAAGGCTGCTCCTGAGCTGGCTGCAGACCACCCCTCCAGACTTGCCTCTTTCATGTCTAATCTCATTTCCCTTATTATGCCCTCTTAATTAGAACCTTCTCCTTGAAATACTCTTCCTTCCCACCACTCAAGGTTGATTCCTACTCAACATTTAGGTGTTGCTTTAAGTTGAATTGTACCCCCATTCATATGCTGCTGTCCTGATCCCAGTATCCTCAGAATGTGATCTTATTTAGAAACAGGGTCTTTACAGAGTTAATCCAGCTAAACTGAGGCCATTAGTGTAGGCCCTAATACAATGACTGGTGTCTTTATAAAAAGGAGACATTAAGAAACAGATGCACACACACACACACACACACACACACACAGAGAGAGAGAGAGAGAGAGAGAGAGAGAGAGAGAGAGAGAGAGAATGCCATGTGAGAAGAAGAGATCTGGGTGACACCAAAGATGGCCAAAACCAGCAGAAGTTGGTGAGAGGCATGGAACAGGTTCTCTCACAGCCCTCAGAGGGAATCAACACTCTGATATAGGAATTCTGGTCTCTCAACTTGAGACAATGGATTTCTGTTCTTTTTTGTGGTACTTTGCTATGATGAGTCTAGCAAACTAAGACAGGTATTGACCTGAACATCATCTCCCTTCCCCAGGAAGCCTTCCCTGACCACCCATTCCATCCTCAGATGAGAGGCCCCTTCTCCGTGCTCCCATGGGGAGCTATGAAAATGTTCAGACCCCTTCAGGTTTTAACCCCACTCAGCAATTCACCAGCTGTTTAAATTTAAGCTAGTGGCTCATAAAAAATTCAAACTGGAGAAAGAAAAGATTGCATTGGTTCAGTTTCTCATATTATGCCAGAAAGCATTTTACAACATAACAGGATCATAAAACAGACTTTGTGCCTTGCTTTCACCATTATCTGACACTCCTAGGAATGGAACTTTATTGTCATAGTATCCTGATTGACAGCCCCCATGTGATAAAGGCAGGTATGATTTTATAAGTTAGAATTTAACTCTGGAACAGATATAATGCTGTGACTATATTGCCTGATAGATTAATTCAGTTTAAAGTTGCTACAGTTATAGAGACCTCTGGAAAGTTAACCATTCTTGCATGCAACCTAGAAATTTTCTTGAGTCATTCTTTTTGCTAACTCTGGTTGGGGGTGGATAGGGGATGGTTTGGGGGAAGAGTTAGGTCATAAAGACAGAGCCTTCATGAAGGGGATTGTTACCCCACCTTCTTTTTGTTTGTACTGGGGATTGAACCCAGGGGCACTTAACACACATTCCCAACCCTTTTTCTTTTTTGAGACAGGGTCTCACCAAGTTGCTTAGGGCCTCACCAAGTTGCTGAGAATGGCTTTGAACTCTCCATCCTCCTGCCTTAGCCTCCTGAGCCACTGGGATTACAGGCCTGTGCTAGTGTGCCCAGCAATTATTACCCTTATAAAAGAGATTACAGAAAGTTAGCTCATTCCTTCCACCATGAGAGGACACAGGGAGAAGGCACCATCTACAAATCAGGAATTAGGCTCTCACCAGACACAAAAGCTGCCAGTGTGTTGATCTCAGACTTTCCATTCTCTAAAATTGGGAGAAATAAATGTCTGTTGTTTATAAGCCATCCAACCTAAAGGGACTGTGACAGGAACAGCTTCTTTTGTCTTCCTGCTGGTTCCATTATTAGGGAAAAATATAAAACTTCTCTGCACGCTCACCAACTGTTTGAAAATTCTGTTTTAATGTCTAACCTCTCTGAAGCTTGCTTTCTTTAAAGTGAGGCCTAACCAGTGTGGATGTCCCGTGGATTTTTGTGGGGATTAAATGGGTTGATCCATTTGAAATCTCATTCTCTGATGAAACTGGTGATGAGCATAGCAGTGGATCCGCCTAATGCCCTTTGCTGATGGATCCCAGATATCCCAGACATCCCCAGCCTGTGACTATAGCATGAAGTCATTCTTTTCTTATTTTGAAATGTATTTTTTCAAATTCTCATTTTTAATTATAGAAATAATATATGAATCCACTGTTTTCTCTTTAAACATTAGAATGTAAAGGTGAAATTCTCCTTGGACATAGTTCCTTCCAGGGGTTGAATCAGGGTTCAATTGCAACATCATATATCTGTTCCCAAGTTTAATTTATAAAGTCACGCCTGCCTTTATTACATGGGGCTATCTATCAGGATACTATGATAACAAAGTTCCATTCCAAGGAGTGTCAGATAAAGGTCAAAGACTGGTCATGTTCCAATAAAATGTAATGTATTTATTTTGGTGAGCTGCTGTCACCTCCTCCCTGTTCATCTTACAGCTCCCTCTTGCCCCAGCAAAACCTCTTGGTGAAGCCTCAGGCTCTTAGTCCCCATCACAGGATTAAATCCCACTCACATATTCTATGCAACAACCTAAGGTGCCACAAGGCTGCTCCCAGAGCTTCCAGAACCTGTGGTGCCACAGCAGAAATTTAAAGAAAAGTCCATCTCCCAGCTCTGCCTACTTTCATTCATGGGGCCCTAGGGCATCTGTGCTGGTGCCTGGCCTCAAGAAGAATCTCCTCACAACAGAGTCATCTCTGGTCTCCCTTCAGCAGCTGCTCTGTCCTCCTCTGCTCTCCTCACCCCTGTCCTCTTGTTTCTCTCCTCCAACACTGACTCCTAAATAGACATTTTCATGAATATTGAGATATGCAAAAATTAAAGGGGAACTGGAGTGTGGGGGAGAGACTGCCCTTAAGTCTCTGCCCCACCTTGTCTATCAAAATGCCTCACCCATTACAGAAGTCTCAGGCTTCCCCAAACTATGCTATAAGATGCCTAAGAAAAGAGACATTATATACCCAGCAGAAATCAGGGGATAAACATTTACTGGATTCCAGTGAGCAAATGCAGCTGCCCATAGGGGCCAGGAAACTAGTGCAAAGGAATGAAATGTCTTGAATATACACTTCTAAGTCAGGGGGTAGCAAACTCTTTCTATAAAGAACCAGAGAGTAAATATTTCCAAGTTTTGTAGTTCATATATGATTCCTATAAGAACACAACTCTGGTGTTATAGAACAAAAGCAGACATAGACAATATATAAGCAATTAAGCATGGCTATGTTCCAATAAAACTTTAATTAAAAAAACAAGAGGAGAGCTATCCTTGCCTTATGGGCAGTTTATGGCCCCCGTTGGGATTGTAGAAGCCACTGTGACCTTCTAGAAGAGTGAGCAACCACACACAATAACACATATGAGACTACTGCCTTGTGGGACCATAGGTCCAGAGTTGCCTGTGCTCAAGAGAAGCCAGATAATGTATTCTCTAAAAGTTTCCAATTTATAAAATATTCTGTGGCCCAAACAAAACATATTCCAGGCCAGAATTAGCCTAAAGATGATGACTTCTTATTCTCTGACTTAAATAAATACCTTGATAGATATTGTGCATACTTATACTGAGTGAATTCTTGGAAAATATTTAGTAGAGGAGAAATTGAAGCTCAGCTTCTCCAAAATCACACAGCTAGCTATTTATGGGGCCAGGATTCAGGCCCAAGTCTGTTGTTTTAAATGACCTGTTCATTCCTGGTCAGTGCTATTTTTAGCATTCACAGGTTGCACGTATGAAAGGTAAGTGTAGTCTTCTGCTTTGGGAGCCATCAGAACCTATGCCCTTGTCTTCTCTCCCCACGTGCTTTCTGTCCTAAATTGTAAGATAACACATTTCTATTGGTAAAGTCACTCAATTTGCAGTACTTTATGACAAAAGCCTTAGCAAGCAAATACAAAGATAAACAAATTATGGTATCCCCATACCACACACTAGAAAGGAACAACCTTGGATACACAGCAGCAGGGGTGAATTTCAAAGCAACTATGCTGCATGAAAGGCGGCATACAAAATAGAATATACACTATCTAACTCTCTGTGAGATTCTAGAATAAGCAAATAATCTACAATGATAGAAACACATCAGTAATTTCTTGGGAATGGGGTAGAGACAGGACAGAGACAGGGATAAGTGCATATATTGCAATAAGGAGGATCTCAAGCAGTGCAGGGAAATTTTGCGGGGTGATGGATACATTTATTGTCTTATGGTGACAGCTTCATAGGTGTGTATGTAATTTGATACTTAAATTGTATGCTTTATATATGAGCAGTTTGTTATATGTTAATTATATCTCAACTGTTCTGTAAAACTCTACATAAACTAAATACATATGTCTCTCTGAATCTAGATTCTTACATTTTTGTACAAGAAATGCTGGTAAGTACCAGTGTCCTCAGTCATTTCTAGAACATTTTGTACTTTCCCTTAATAAAACAAATTCCCCCCTGCATGGATTTATATCATGATAGAAGAGTGAATGCAGCTGTGAAGTTGGCCGTGGGAGTTGAGCCAGCGTGGATCAAGATGTGTCTAATCCACAGGCAACTGTTATAAAGGTGGCAGGATATCATTCTACTGTCAGCAAATAATTGTTCTAATGTCTCCACAATTACTTCAAATGCAGCTGTAATGCAGAGACCATCTCAAATTCAGCATTCATTGAAAACATGCTAACAACTCAGCAGTATCATATGTTAAGAAAAGGTGTATAATTATACATATTTATAAGAATATACTTATACATACATATTATATATATATATATTCTTTACCTGACAAAGGAAATATTGCAGCATCTTAATAAAAAGAGAAAATCAATCATTAAATTATTTTATAGTTTTTGCTCTGCCTAATTTTATGCCTAAATGTAACAATTATATTAGACCTTACAATCAGGATTTTTATTTATTCCATTTTCCTTATTTCAGATTCTAATGTATATTTCCTTTGATAAAATCCAAGAGAAGATTTAAATGTAATCCAGTGAAAGGAATTCTTCAGGATTCTGAAACTTACCAGAGGGCCAGTTCAAATTCTGGAAGAGAGGAGTAACTAGCCAAGTAGGTGCCACAGTAACTGAAGGTAAGTAAAGTGTAGTCCAGAAGAATGTTGCCTAAAATATAAAATCCATTACAAGGATTTGGTTGGCATGTTGGGATTAACTATGGTCTTATAGCTGTTTCTCTTTTCTAGTGATATTTACATCATTCTAAAGCATTTAAACAACTGGAGTAAGAGATCCCCTGGCTGACTTCTAAGACTATGAACAGAAAACTAGGAGTAGAGTTAAGATTCATTTTTAAAAGATATTAGAATGAATTAAAACCAGCAGTCACTGTCTCTACACTTTGGTGCAGAATGGAGGATACTGCACCATAAATGTCCCAGCATGATTTGAAATAATCCAAGAGCCATGAAGTATCCCATCAATAGCAGTTATTCAAATTTTACCTTGAGGGGTAGTAATAATTCTAGCTTATCTCCATGTTCTATTTCGAGGCCATATTTAGCCCCTCAGCTTAATATTTTCCAATTCTTGGAACTTCAAAAAGCTCTGTTCTGATTTGTACATCAAGTTAAAGAAATGCAACTTTACTTTAAAAGAGCTGGGTGTGGTGGTGCACACCTATAATCCCAGCAATTTGGGAAACTGAGGCAGGAGGATCACAAGTTCAAGGCCAGCCTCAATGACTTAATGAAATTAAAGTCTCAGCAATAACAGTGTTTAAAATGTGCACCCTGGGGATGCTGAGAAAGGGTAGTGTCTGTTTCTGCTTCCCAGGATTGGGGGTGTGATTTCCTTCGCTTTTTCTACTCAGGTGGGTCTACAGGTACAAGTTTTACCTGTGCTCTGGTCTGCCTTTATATTCCTCACTTAGTCTATGTATTTTCAATGGCCCCATTTCCAATTTTTTTGCCTTTCTCATTTTACCTGACCATAATATAATCCTAAAATGTAAATTTACCATTAATTGAAGCTATTTAGCATAGTCTAATTAACAAAGAAAGCAATATATACTAATGAAGCATCCATGCAAAAATAAAAATTTTTCTGTGGATGAGGCCTTAATAGAATGATTGCTATACAGACAGTTGCCCCTGATAATTGAAAACTATTAATTGTATATACATTTTAAATTAAAAATATGATTTTTTGAAGAAAATACAAAAAAGGGGGAGGAGGGGAGAAAAATATATTCTCTGTGATTCTATCACCAAATTTGGAAAATTTCTTTCTGGTATTTTCCTCTATTTATTCACTTTAAAAGTACATGTTCTTTAAATGTAGCTTTTGTAGCTATAATCATGGCTTGAATACTATATATAATAAATACTCCATTTACAATGGAATTTGGGTTATACATACAGTTGAGTTCTATTGTTTTTTTTGTTCATATTATGTGAGCATTTGATCATTTTCTTAATGTTTCTATAAAAATGTAATCCTTAGTGCTTGTGATAATACCCCTTTATGGGAGGTTTTAACTTATTTAACCATATCCATATGGGCATGTGGGTTATTTTCCATCTTTAGCTATAATGACACTACTCGAAACTCCTTTGCGCAAATCTTTGACCACATTTCTGATTACTGTATTTCCTTAAACTTGAACTTTTTTTTTCTTGTAGACAGCATAAATAAATATTTCCCAGAAAGACTCTATCAGCTAATACTCCCACTTTTGGCAAAAAAGAATGCCACCAATTTCACTGTACTCTGCCTAGCAATCATGATCTTTAAAAAATTGTGACCTCAATTGGCATAAAAACAGCACCTCAGTTTACACTTTTTAAAGTGAATATTGAGAATTTTTCGATGTCTTTGGTCATTTGTAATCTTTTGTCTAGGCAAGTTCCTTTTCCATCTTTCTCCAGAGATGTTTGTCTTTTTACTTACTTATAGTTTCATAAATTCTCTGAAAATATTTGATTATATTTGTTCCAAGTATTTTCCTTGGCATGTTGTCTTTTAATTTTGCAAGGTATTTTTGATGTTCAAAAAGCTTTAAATTTGTAATATGTGAATCTTTTATTTTTAATTGTGTTTGAATCATTTCTGTGTTCTACCACATTTTCTTTTCAAATGGATACATGCTTTAACGTATAGCATATATGTTAAATGAGTATATACGTTAAATGAGCATATACGTGAAATGAGTTAAATATGTTAAACGAGTATCCCATTTGATACTTTTGTTCAAATATTTTTTCTTTCTTTTTTTTTAATTTTTTATTGTTGGCTGTTCAAAACATTACATAGTTCTTGATATATCATATTTCACACTTTGATTCAAGTGGGAAATATTTTTTCTTAACATCATTGTTGAATAATTCATGTCCTTTTTGTGTGAGAGTTTCCTTCACCATATGCTTAGCTTTTCTAAATTTTGCCCATAACTCCTTTACAGACCTGGAGGTCCCTGTACCAAAAGCACACTACTAATTATGATAGCACCAAGATGCTACAAAGACCTTTTGTCTTGCCTCCATCCTCTTTCAAATTATGCTCTTTTCTTTTTTCCCAGATTGACTTTGGATCATTTCAGTATTCCTTGTTTCTAAAATAAGATAGACCTATGAGTTATTTTCTGTAACAAATATTAGAAATAATATTTGTTTATAATAACCAAGTTTTCCAGCCAGGAATATATGTCTCTATGGAGTTAAATACTTTAGTGATTATTGTTTCTTCATCTAGTTCACTGTTATGTCTTTGGATTACTCCTAAGTATTTAAATCTTATACTTACATGGGTATGTATTTTGAAACCATTTTACTGAGAATTCTTTTATTGGTCATAGCAGACTATTGCATCACCCATAAGCTGCTTTCCCATATTTATATTTTTTTCATTTTTATAGTTTGTTGAATTGGGTAGGATATCAGAATTGGCTATTACACCATTAAATAACAGTGGTAATGATAGGTATCCTTGATGATTTATTCATACTTTCATCGTGAATTCTTTTAGGGTTTCATTTTTTGGTATGTACGTTGGCCACCAGCTTGAGTTAACTTCTGATTGCTTGCAGAGGGCTATGAACAAATAAATAAGCTGGGGAATTTTTAAGGGTGAAGAGTGGTTATAGTCCACATGGACAGTTCCTAACACGTGAATGGATTATGTTTAAAAAGTTGTCTTAATCTATTGAGAACACAGATATATTTACCCACAAATAAAATGTTTTAATTTTAAATAAATGTTATTGTGCCATTTTCTGATGTCACCCAAACACTCATTCAACCTACAAGAGTCCAGAACTAAGGCCAGCATGAACTTTCTGACTATGGTGTATTAAATGCGAGAATTGTTACATGGAGGATCAGGAGATGTACAGCAGCTCAGATTTGGTCAACTGTATCCATGAATAAGTCAAGAGTAGGTCAAAAAGTAGGTAACCCTGATGAACAGTGTGTGTGTGTGTGTGTGTGTGTGTATATTTCTTCATTACCACAGCCTTAACATTATCCCAATTTAATGGGTGAGACTTGTCCTTATAAATTATACAAACATCAATTCACCTGAATTTTCAATAAATCATCAGGAAAGAAAAAAATCATTGCTCTGAAAAAGGACAGTGTTCTAGCCCAGTGCTTCTCAAAGTTTAATGTTCATATGATTCACCTGGGAAGTCTTGTTAAAAATGCAGGTTCTGGGGAGCTGAGGTTGTGGCTCAGTGGCAGAGCGCCTGCCTTGTGTGTGCAAGGCCCTGAGTTCGATCCTCAGCACCACATAGACATAAATAAATAAAATAAAGGCATTGTGTCCATCTACAGCTAAAAAATTTTTTTAAAAATGCAGGTTCTGATTTGGTAGGTCTGGGTGGGAACCAGTTTCTGCAATTTTAAAAGGATTCCTAGGTAGCACCAATATTGATGGCAATCAGACCACATTTTGAATAGCAGGGTTTCAGCCCACTTAAAAATTTAGTGCTCAGTTTGATTTCTATTTAAAACAAAAACCTTTAAAATACAAACTACCTTCATTTATGAGAACTATATTTGGTCTTATATTATAACAAAAATTCTTTAGTTATGGACAGAGGACGCTTCCCCCAGGATACCTTTTAATTTGGTCCTTCTGGTCAATCCAGGAAAGTTGTATATGTAGATGTTGGGTTTTAGCTTCCGGTCAGAAAAAGCCACAACTTCATAAGGAATGTTAGTTGCCACGACGCCCACAATTCCATTAATACACTGGAGTACAGTCTTTGTCTTGGTTTCAATATTAATAAATATTACATAATTCCCACTAGGGTAGCAAATGGTGTCTTCGGTAACAAAATGAACATTCTGCTTAGGGAATCCTTGCACCCATCTTTGGGAAGAGATATGTCACCATCAATATAATACATTTCAAATAATTTTCTTCTCTTTAACAAAGTGAACAAAAACTCATCAAAATGTTTGAAACACATCTATTTTTACTGCCTTCCTAGCCAAAATAACCTGCAAGATTAAAAAAGAAATTCATACATCTTCTAGCTTTGAGAACAGTTCTCAAGAGCTGTTTATTGATAATTTTTTCAGTTAAAAAAAAAAAAAAAAAAAAAACAACCCTCTCTGAATGAGCCTAAGAAAGCCTCAGAAGGATTTCTGGGGTTTTCTATACTTGGAAGAAAAAAGGTGAAAACAACACAGAGGAAAAAGAACTTGATTCTAATAGAAAACAAGGTGCATCCTGGGCCCTTCTTTTATAATCAGTAATTTCTAAAACTTAAAAAAAAAAAAAAAACTTGGGGTAGTGCAACATTCTTTGTGGTTGTAAGATAAATAGGAAAATTTCTTCTTTACATAGATAAAGAATATGCAGCCATAATTTAGGCCTAAAAATACAGATAAATGAAGAAAACAAAGAGTGTAGTCCATGTAAATGATAGGTTAGAATATAAAAGGAATGTACTTTTAAGTGAGGAGTGCGTGGTTAGGTATATGCTGGAAGGAAGGAGAGTCTGAGATAAGAGAGATTCTATTTTTATTTAAATATTTAAGATAAGCTTTAAGACGCAGAGAAGGCAAGTGAAGGGCACTGGTTTGTTGAGTGACCTCAAGGAATGTGAAGAGACAGCAGGGTGGACAGAGGATGCTGTATTGAATAGACCCCGGGTACCAATGTAAGTGAGGAGATAAATACCACCTGCATCTGTGTGACGCTTTATGCTTTTCAGGGCTAGCTACGAATGCACATCAATCCAGTTAGTGGATGAGAGAAAACAGGATTTGACGTCCTAATTTTGTTTTTGGTGGTGGTGGGGGAATGTCGACAAATATTGCAAGAACGGAATGGGGGCTATCCGTGGGATGGGGGGTGGGGCAGGTGATATGTATGAAAGGCCAGGGAAACCAGGTCACTGCAGGCAACACTTAGCCAAAGAAAGGAAGTAGAAATGAAAGGTTGTGCAGAGGAATAAAAGGCAAGTGCGCAAGGGTCAGAATGGCAGAAAAATGGAAGGGGTAGGGGGAGGCGGGAAACCGTTAGGGGCCTGGAGTCCCTTCTTGAATAAGGGGGAGGAAGAGCGGTCATAAAAGGTCACACAGGACTGAGTCTGTGAGGAGGGTTGCGGGTGGCGGAGAAGAAGGCGAAGTTGCGGGGAGGACGGGTCTACGGAAGGCGATGAAGCGGAGGGTAGGGAAGACACGCAGGTCAGGAGTTTCCGCAAGACTTAATTTCGGCCGGGGGCTGTGGACGCCGCACCTCACCGACAGCGTCGCGCCGCTGGGGGAAGAGACAGCGTAGGGACTTTCTTCTCCTTCCCTGTTTTGTGCCATGAGCCTCGGCGGGGCGGCGGGCAGCAAGCGCCGGACCGAGTTGGGGTCTGTAACGGTTACTCGGCTGTTGGGGCTTCGAGGCTCGAGAAACCTCCACTGTTTACAGCCGTATCCAGGAGACTGTAACCCTGCGCCCATTAGCTCCGCCCTTTGCACGGGTCTTGCGGAGTCAAGCGGGTTGGTGGAAGTGCTTCCGCGTTTCTGCCAATGGGCGAGCGCGAGCGAAGCGAAGGGCGGGCCCCTCGGGACGGGTGCTGAAGTGGTACCATCCTAAGCAAATAATTACAATATGAATAAATCTCGAACAGCTATTATTTTGAGTGCTGACCATGCCAAACTTTGTTTCGAGCGCCATACAGACAATATCTCATTGACTCTTCATATGCCCCATCATCCCGTATTACCCACAAGGAAACTGAGAAGTGACTTACCCAAGGCTAAAAGCTGGTGGGACTTAAATTCAGGGCTAGACTAAATCCAGAATGTCCAATCCTCAGTTGCTGAAAAACACTTTCAAATGTGCTTTCTGCTACCTCAAGGAAGAAGACAGCTTCAGGAAGTAAGCTGATGAATCGGCCAGCAGCTTGTCATTGCTTCTCTTCTTTCCCCACTCCCTCTCTCATCCTCTCCTTTCTTCTCCTTTTTCCTTGACCCTCCTCCTTCTTTTCTTTATTCTTTCTCTTCTTTCCGTCTTGCCATTACCAACTTAAACAAAAAGCAAAGAGAGAAATTCTCCAAAGAAAGTGAAATGTATTTGAGAATAGGTGAGAATGGCAATGACAATACACGGATCATAATAAACTATAGGCATATTCCAAGAGATTGAGGCAAGGAGAAATCTTAAAGATAAAAATAAGGAGGATTACATCAGACATTTTGAAACAATAATCCTTTACTCCTGTTATTAATATCAAGAGCAGTGTTGGTCTGAGGTTGAACAGACTGTTGATGAGCAGATGTCCTAGTACATTTTGCATAAGGTGGTGGCCTCTTGCAAAGTTGGTTTGGTAAAGTCTTTTGTGCTAGTTATTATCAGGCAATCCTGTGAATGAGAATGCTGTCTTCATCACCCCCAGACTCCCCTCCCTTTTTTTGAGAAGGTCAATACTAGTGGTTCTATTTTGATTTTGACAAATTTCACATTTCTTTTACATCACCTTCTCTCCTTCATTTACAGAGCATCACCCATGCATTCTTGCATTGTGCTAGTTACTTAGGAAAAAAAAACAGATAAAATTCTTTCCTTAATGGTGGGATCCATGGAGGGATAGACATCATTTCATTACACATTTGTAGAGTTAGAAATTGATACAGGAAGAAAAGGAATGTGATCTTATGAGTACTTATATAGGCATCCTCTGCTAGTGACATTGTCTCTTGGGCAAACTTGAGCCAGCCTTTTGAGTCTTCTCCTAGACTCATCCTTGTACTTTCTTGTATAATGCTGTGCCTGCCACCTTATGTTCTTCTAAAGCATATACTGATTTAGACCTACTGTACATATAGTGAAAGCAAGTCTCAGAAAAGTTAAACTTTTTACCCCAAAGCTTACAACTTTCAAGTGGATTTTAACCAAGGTAGTGTTAACTGTCTTCAAGAATTGTTTCCAGGAGATGTGTAAACTTGTAAATTTTAATTAGGCCTTTAATTTGAATTGAGCATTTTTCAGAAAAGGAGGAAGAACAGAAAATCTTTCATGACTTGTAGAAGTTTCAGAACAAATAATATGGGAAGAAGTTACATTTATATGGAGATATTGAGTCACTTAGGAAGAATGACTTAGTGTTATTGTTTTGTGCATTTAATCTAATAGATTCAGAGTACATTTTAGAATATTTTTATAGTTTCTGTGGAGCATAATCTTATCATGAAATTTCTTTTCTGAGGTTTCTTACCTTTTCTTGAGGCTGCACTTGGTTGAAACATGGAAAGCAAACAATATTTCAAACATATGATTCTAGTGCTTTAATGGAAGGGACCAAGAAAGTTCACAAGAGAGGCTTGTAGCAACAGGCCCACTCCTAATTCCAAGGAAAGAATATAAATGGAGTTTGGGGCAATGGTGTACATCTGTAATCCTAAAGATTTAGGAGGTTCAGGCAGGAGTACAGCAAGTTCAAGGACAGTTAGGTCAACTTAATGAGACCCTGTCTTTAAATAAGAAAAAGGACTGGGGGCATAGCTCACTGGTAAATCACCCTTGGGTTCTATTCCTAGTACCACCAAGAAAAAGTAATAATAATAATATAAATGGAGACCTAAAAACCATTTGCTCAACTGTTTTAAATTGGTTCTTAATAACCCCAGGCACGGTGGTGCATGCCTGTTATCCCAGTGGCTGGGGAGGCTAAGGCAGGAGGGTCAAGAATTCAAAGCCAGACTCAGCAAAAACAAGGCACTAAGCAACTCAGTGAGACCCTGTCTCTAAATAAAAGACAATAGGTCTGAATATGTGACTCAGTGACCAAGTGCTCCTGAGTCCAATCCCCAGTACCTCCCCCCAAAAACGACTCAGTGACCAAGTGCTCCTGAGTCCAATCCCCAGTACCTCCCCCCAAAAACTGTTTCTTAAAATTTAAAAATCAAATGTATGATATGTCAAGGTCATTGTACTGTCATGTATAACTAATTAAAACAAATTAAAAAAATACAAAAAAATTTAAAAATCAAACACCAATTATAAGTATAGAAAATAAAGAATCCAAGTCAAAATGGCTTAAAGCTAAAAATTTTATTTAATTTACATCTTGTTAAATATTTTATATAAACAAAAACGTTTATAATTCAAATTTTCTGTGTTCATTTAATTATCAAAGGAAAGAATTAATATCAATCTTTATACATGTTATATTTAGACATGCATGCATTTATAAATGTGGGAATAATGGAATTTGTTCTATAATTTCACACTAATCCATGAGAACCCCTGGAATCACAAAACCAGAACCACAGAGAGGCAAAAAATTGGTCATTTTGATCCTGATGGGAAACGATACCTAGTTTATCAGGAATGAACACTGAATGAATGATTCATGCTCTCTGAAAAGAAGGAATGACAAATGCTTGAATCTATCTTTTCTGTTATCCAAACACTTTTGCCATTTAGACTCTCCCATACTCCTTAAGTAGATGTTGGCAGGGGCTCAACACACAAAATCTCACAGCATTCATGCAAGGAAATCTTGTCTCATGGACATAAAGCAAATATAAAGTCACAGCAGAAGACCTTTACAGTTATGGTGATGCTGGAGTAGTGCTGAGTGCCGGATCCCACACCGCAAAGACATGGGCACTCTAAAGTATGGCCCCGTGCCCTGGACACATGTTACAGGTTCTATGAATGGTACTACGCCAATAAAGTTCGACAAAATAGTATCTAGTGAAAGATAAAATAAGAAAAAGCAATGGAACTTATAAGAGTAACAAAATACAGTTAAAAACAGACAGAAGTTACCCCTGGTGGCAGTTGTAGAGGGAACAGAGATGGGTGGGGTAGAATGATTTCTGAGATGTCAGTGTTCTGCAAAATTGGATCCCAGCCAATTTTGCAGAACACTGACATCCATGGACTCTAACATGGACTTAATTTAAATTAATCCAAGGATCATTAGGGAATAAAAACATAAGTCAGTTTGCACTGTGGCATACTTAATATTTAAAATAGTACTTTGGCAGAGCATCAAGTACCAAGCTATTAGTCAGTCTTTCCATCACTGTGTCAAATACCTGAGAAAAAACAATTCAAAGAACGGAAGATTTATTTTGGTTCACAATTTCAGAGGTCTCAGTCTGTGGTCAGCCAACTCCATTGCTCTAGGTGAGGTGGAACATCATAAAGAAGAGCGTGGTACAAGTGTCTGATTTTGCATGAAAGTTTTGGCTATATTCTTGGATTTCTGGAATTCTTTGTAAAGTTTTAGAATAATATTGTTAAATTGTTGTTAAATTTAAATTTTTAGAATAATCTTGTTAAATTGTTAAATTCAATACTAACACTTTTTGAGTTAAAAGAAGAAAAAGAAGGAGGAGGAGGAGGAGGAGAAGGAGAAGGAGAAGAAAGAGAAGAAGAAGAAATATGCTCAGTTTCTAGAAGCCAGGAAGCAGAAAAAACAAGGAAAGGACAGGGTATAGGAAATACCCTTCTAGGATGTGTTCCCAAGAGACTTAGTTCCTCTAATAGATTCCGCCTCCTACGGTTTCCATCACCTTCCTAATAATCCATTCTAAAAAATTATTATTATTATTATTATTATTATTTTGTATCAGGGATTGAACTCAGGGGTGCCTTACCACTGAGGCACATCCCCAGCCCATTTTGATTTTGAGACAGGCTCTCGCTAAGTTACTTACAACCTCATTAAATTGCTGAGGCTGGCTTTGAACTTGGGATTTCCCACCTCAGATTTTTGGGTGCCACCATGCCTGGTCCATTCAAATTATTAATCCATCAAATGGATTAATATGTTGATGAGGTTAGAGCCCTTGTGTTGGAATCATTTCCTGCCCCACATTTAAACCTTGCCGCACTGGGGACCAAGCCTTCAGCTCATGAGTCTTTGGGAGACATTTCATATTTAAACTCTAAACAAGCATTTGAAGGTCCTGGTTCACTATCATTCCCACATTGAATGATTTCATAAAGACTTGAAATGTCTTCAAGAGCTCAGGTTTCCTCTGTTTTAACATCTCATAAAAGACAAAGCTCAACGGTTATACAGTTCATCACTATATTTTATTTTATACCTTTTCTTCTGATTTCCCATCAGTTTCCTTGGTCTTTCTAGGGACTTTTCCTATTGCTTATGTTCCTTTGTATAAGAGACAAAAAAACCATTTCCCAAAATATTACATGCTAGTGGCTTTTTCATGGATAGGAAACTGGCATGGTATGAAGAACCAGGTGTTGGGATATAGTCTATGATAAAAACTTGAGTCAACAAGAAGAATATGTGACTAAAGTGTTGAACATATCTGAGTTCAGATTAGACTCTCAGAGGTTATGAAATTTAGAGGAAAAAGCCTTCAGCCTAAAATTTCATGGTTCTTATTCTGACTCTTGGTAGGTATGCAGTAACTGGGAAGGTCACTTAGCTTCATCATCTGTAAAGCAAATTAGATAATATTTTCCTGGTTATGCTCCCAGGAGTGTTGTGAAGATCAAATGAAATACTGCACATAGAAAGGACTTTTAAATAAAACAGGCTATACAGATATTTGACCCTGTTACATAGTTGCAAGTCATTTCTCTTCCCTGTGGGGCCTGGGAAGGAAGGTGATTTACATGCAGGCTGAACTGCCTGGTCCAGACTGGATACATAGTAACGGGCTGTGCTAAATGTTTAAATGAGTGTACAGGATACTACAGGCAGATTAATTCTAAAGTTACAAAACACCCTTACAGTGTTAACTGGTGTGACCTATTTCATGTGCAAACAGAGAAGTGAAAAATTCTGCTCCATTTGTGTACAATGAATCGAAGAGCTTTCTACTGTCATGTATAACTGATTACAACTAATAAAAAAAGTGCTCCTAAAATTTTTATTTCCTTAAATAGAGTAAAGCAAGGCTCATGTTTTAAATTTAGTTTTATTTTTGCCTATTTAATTAAACAGAAATATGTAGTAATGATATTATTTATTTAACATTTATTCTGTGCCATGTAATATTTAAATGCTTTCTATGTATTAACTAATTTAATCCTTCCTTGAACTCTATAAAAGCATTAAGTTTTTACCATCCCATTTTATACGAGGAAACTGAAATACACAGGTTAGTGACTTGCCTGCTTCCACAGGGATAATAAGGGGCAATGGGTTGAACTGTGTCCACCAACAACTTCATACATACTGTAATGTCCTAATCCCCAGCACCTCTGAATGTGGCCTTATTTGGAAATAGGGCTGTAGCAGATGTAATTAGTTAAATTAGGATGAGGTCATACTGGAGTGTGACCCTAACTCAGTGTCCTGATTAAAAAGAAAAAAATTTGATGGACATGAGCACAGAGGATTCCTTGTGAAGATGAAGAAAGAGACTGGCTGAGGCTTTTGTACCTAGGGACACCAAAGATTGCCTCCAACCACCAGAAGCTGGTAGAAGCATAGAGCAAATACTCCTTAACAGTCCTCAGAAGGAAGCTACCTTGGTGACGCTTTCATCTTGGACTTCTAGCCTCTAGAGATGTGAGACATGTTTCTGCTGGTTAAACCACGCTGGTACTTTGTTACTCTAACTGTAGTAAACTAACACAGGGGGAGAACCAGGGTCAAAACAGGCAGGGAGCTCCAAGACTGCAAGCTTATCATCTCATTCTCTGCCCCTCCCATAACAGAGCCAAGCAAAATTAAACAGACATCCCCTTCCAGACCAGTCCAGGAGATTTCAGCTTTTAAAACTAGGCAGGCAAGCAAATGATTGAATAGTCTTTTTTTTTCCCCCCTTACGTGTATCATGGTGCCCCAGAAACCAACTTTCCTGATCTCTAAATTAAAGGGGCTGTTTGAGTGCATCCTCTGGCCAGACCATTTTTTCCGTAGACCCAGAAGGCTAAATCCACTCAGTTGGCTTCTTTAACTCTGATCCCGTTCTGTAATAAGGGTTTCGAAATACAAATATTTGATTTTTGGAAGCAGCACCACTCTTGGGAGGTTAATAATATCCACATTTGCACTCTTTCAGGTTAAAAGGTGTCCTGTGGGTGAGAGTAGGGGCAGTGTCCCTCCCAGTTGTCACTTCAAGCAAGTACTGGCAGAAAAAGAAAAAGGCTGTCCAGGCGGCTCGGAGACCTGCAACAAGCCATGGGGGTCTGGAGAACAGGAGCCTTTGGAGAGAGCTCTCTGAAATATTGAATGTGTACCTGCCACAGGTGCTTAAGTGTAGGAAGCCGTTGAACCAAGGGGGCGCTGCGATGCGGGCGAGGGCCCCCAGGGCGAGAAACAGTCCCAAGACCATGCCCCTTGAAAACCGCCTGGGAGCGCCTTCCTGGTCTGGGGTCAGGATGGTCTGGGAGGTAGGGAGGTCAGGGGCAGGGTCAAGGTCATAGGTACAGGGTGGACAGGAGACCAGTTTTGGTCTGAGAATTTTGATCTCCTTTTGTGCATTCCCGGTGGCAGAAGATCTTGGCCTGTAGGAGACTGACACGACAACCCCCTCCCGTGTTTTAAGGGATATCTCTTAAAACCAGGAGGCTGGATGGGGGCGCATCCGGCTCTTTGACTACATTGCTCCTCTAGCCCCTCGGCCTGCATCGCCGCGGCTTTCTTCTTAGGCTGGGAAACGGACTGCGCACGTCGGTCGCCGGCACCTATTCGGCTCGCTGCGCGCGTGCGTTCTCTCCAGAGTGCAGGCTGCGCGGGGTCTGGGGACACAGTTCGGGCGGAGTTGGCGGCAGCCGGGGGCAGGCACTTTTGAGCTGGGAGGGAGGAGCTACCTATTTCCTGAATCGCCTGCAAACTCCAGAGCCGAGGCGTGGAGAATTCGGCCGGCGCTGCGCCACGATGTCGGGGGGATCAGCCAGGAGCCTAGCAAAGGGTGAGGCCTGCCTGCCGGCAGGAGCGGGTGATCTCGGTGCCCCCGAGCCGCGTGTTGGGTGAGGCTACTCCGGGAGCCTAGTCGCGCGGATGGGGAACGGGCCCGGGCCGTGTTGCGGGGTTCTTTCCGTGGAGTCTGGGGGGACCGCGGGAGGCTGAAGGTCGCTGGTGCCGGGACCGTAACCGCCTCTGCTTCTCCCCGGCAGGAAGCGCGCCCCCAGGGCCGGTCCCGGAAGGCTTGATCCGCGTCTACAGCATGAGGTTCTGTCCGTTTGCCCAGAGGACGCTGTTGGTCCTGAAGGCCAAAGGAATCGAGTAAGAACGGAGGCACCAGGCACTCCCGGATCCTGCAGAGAGGCGACTGCGGCGGGCGGCAGGGCTGGGAATTTTGGAGAGGGCATTTGGAGATCTTTTTGTGTTTTACGACAGTATATTGTCAGCCTTTTGTGGGGAATATGGCAAATTACAGACCCTTTCCTCAAGAGGGAAAAATGGCACAGACTCCCCTAGTTTAGGACAGCTCATTCCATATTAACCAACATTTTATAAAGAATTGGAGAAGCTAAAGGTGCAGTAAAGTTAGTGATTTGCCCAAGATCTCTCTTGGATAAGATCACTGGCGATCATTGGCAGCAGTTTAGCTCTGGTAGGCCCCAGGTTCCTGGTTCCGTGTTTTTTGCTTTCACACCCTGGTGACTATTCATTCTTGTCTGGTTATTACTCATGGGTGCTCTATGGAGCCTTCCGAAACAGTAATTTGCCCTAGTACAGGGTTGACCCTCCTTGGAAGAGCGCGGAGTTAAATATCCTGGCTACACCCCGGTAGATTGTGTTGTTACTTTAGTCAACATAAAATAAAGTGTCTGGGGCTGGGGTAGTAGCTCAGTGATAAAGCGCTTGCCTAGCATGTGTGAACCCCTGGGTTCTATCCTTAGCACCACGTATAAATAAGTAAAATAAAGTTCCATTGACAACTAAAAGTATATATGTATGAATTGTCTGTGCCTAAAAATTCAGTCTTTTGCGAAGCCTCATTATTGAAACTATCAGTTGTTGACTGATGGGTTATTCATAATGGACAGGTCACTTGGTTTTTCTTATGCCTGGTGTCCATTGGAACAACTTCCCTTCCAGTGACCTGGGGAATCTTTTGAACCTTTATTAGATACCGGTGGTGTAGAAGGCTCTGTGGAAATTTAAAACAACGTTCTTAAAGGAGTTTTCCTTCTATGGGCTTAGAGTTTGTAATTTTAATCATCTAAGGGGAAAATTGGTTAAGTAGACACTTCTCCT
The DNA here is from genome assembly GCF_021218885.2 of Marmota monax. Classification (NCBI taxonomy): domain Eukaryota; kingdom Metazoa; phylum Chordata; class Mammalia; order Rodentia; family Sciuridae; genus Marmota; species Marmota monax. The sequence goes on from NW_026692881.1 coordinate 19,990,856, forward strand.
GAAAAGAAATGTAAGATGATTTTGAAAGAAAAATTATTTTTGGATTAGCTACCACTTCTCTAAGACTTGCATTTCATTTGGATGAAATTATGATTTTGAGAACATAAAATGTTCATTATTTAGTAATGCTTATCTAAAACACTGTAATCTTTGCTGTAATCTTTCATTCCAAGTAAGATTAAAATTGGATTAAAAAACATTTCTTATACTTATGTGATGGATAATCTAGGAGTAGGACATAATGGATTCAGGGGATCAAAGTCATGAGTTATGTGACTCCCTCTGGAACCTTAGGTTGAAAACATCTATCTTACTGAGACAGTTTTCTAAAGAAAAATGAAATTATTTTACCATAATAGTGGGGAGGGAGGCTCTAGTGGGGGAGGTAGTGCATACAATAGAGGTCTACTATGTTGATGGATCAGTTTTAACTTTGAACCCCAGGAAACTTTTACTGGTGAAGTACTAGATTTTTACCACATGATGTAACTATTCAATTATGGTTTTCCCTAAAAGGTATATCTTCCAGCTTTGGGAGTGGGGGTACTGGTATATTGTTGGCTCAAAATGCCAGGCTACCAAAATGCATGTGTATTCTGAGAGACTTCTTGATGGCAAAAGCCCAGGATCTACCTTTTGTTTTCATAATATAAATTTTCAAAAAATGTTGATAATTCTTTGGCAGGGATTCCTGTTTTTCTTCATAATTGGCTGGAATGTGAATGCATTCAGTATTGTGTCAGCACATGAGCCTTTTAATACACACACACACACACACACGTTCAAATTGATTATTCGTGTGTTTCTACAGAGGATTATTTATTTAAAATCTCACGCCAAATACTGCTCTAGCTACTGCTATGCATGGAGAAACAGGAAACAAAGATGTTGGTGTCTATTACTTTTGAGTAATTCTTCTATTGGACACTGATCCAGCTTTGACAATTATATAAATCTGGTTTTAACAATTACATGACATTTGCCCTTCTTTTATTTCTTCTTTAATCTCTCAAGCAAGATACATGGTAGTTCTAATTACAGTCTGAAAATAGCCTGGACTTCACCTGTTTTTTTCCTTTTTTGGTTTAACTTGAATGCTTTAAAACTAGTTACATTTTAAAAAGCATAACAACTTATGGGGATTTAATTTGAAAGTTTATTTTGTGAGTGAATTTTTTAAGATCCCTTAATAACTCTTGGGGGAAAAAAAAGCAAGTTTTTTTTTTTTTTTTTTTGGTCGTTGTTGTTAAATTCAGAGTAATTGAATCAAAGTGAAAGAAACTGAATTTTATCATGTTAATTCTTGTATGGTGTGTAGTGGATACAATTCAATTAGATGCCCATTTCTTTGAGATCAATATCAGGATCTCAAAGAGATATTAGCACTCTTACACAATTGGTCTAATGCCAATATCCATCCATAGATAAATAAATCAAGAAAATGTGATAAGTACATACTGTTCCACCTTTAAAAAGGGAATTCTGCAATATGTGACAACATAGATGGACCCTGAGAACCTTATGCTAAGTAAAATAAATCACTCAGATGAATACTACATGATTCCACTCATAGGAAGTGGAATAGTCAAAACAGTTGAATAGTCAAAATAGTCATATTCTTTTTATTTTTAATTTTTATTTATTTGTTTAGGTATTAGGGATTGAACTCAGGTGCTTTACCATGGAGTTACATTCCCAGCTCTCTTTAATTTTTTTTATTTTGAGACTGGCCCACACTAGCCAAGGCTGGCTCAAACTTGTGATCCTCCTGCCTTTGCCTCTCAAATAGCTGGGATTACAAATGTGTGCTACCACAGCCAGCTAAAATATTCAAATTCTTAAAACAAACAAACAAACAAACAACAACAAAAAACTGGTATGGAGGAAATCAAGGCAGAAATAACCCCTAAAATTGGGGTCTGAACTAAGTAGATGGTGGGACTTAAAAATTTATACAGAAATACAGAAAATGGTTCAGTCTCTTCATAGTCTTGTATCTTTCAGGCATGAAATCATCAATATCAACCTGAGAAATAAGCCTGAGTGGTATTTCAAGAAGAATCCCCTGGGTTTAGTGCCAGTTCTGGAAAACAGTCAGGGTCAGTTGATCTCTGAATCTACCATCACTTGTGAGTACCTGGATGAAGCATATCCCGGGAAGAAGCTGTTGCCGGATGACCCTTATGAAAAAGCTTGCCAAAAGATGGTCTTTGAGTTATTTTCTAAGGTGGGTATACAAGGAATTTCAGTTTCTATTTGAAAATGCTTTGTTTTTTTAAGTAAATCAACACTGTAATTTATGATGGTTCAGTGATTTGGGAGTGGAAGACAATAGAGCAATATGCTCTTGTCAGCTTGATATGTCCCATAAGTCCTTCCATGATCTGGTTCCCTCTTACCTCTCCAAAGTGTTCTCTTTTCACTCTTCTGACATTTTGTTTTCCAGTCATTCTGCACTTTTCCCCATACTTGGAACCTTCTCTTTCTCAACTCCTGATGGACAAGGCTCTCACAGTCTTACCTGGCCTGGTTATTCCCCAGGCATCTTTCACATATCTGCCTGGGTATTGCTACCTTCCAGATGTCTGTCTGGGCTGGTCAGTGCTCTACTCTGTGTCCCAGATATGCTCACTTCCCTGTTGTGACACTTGGCCCTCGTAATCACCCACCATTTGCCCATGTATTGCACTGGCAATGTGAGCTCTGTGAGTGTGGAGGCTGTGTTTTGATCACTCTTGGTCCACTGCTTGCATTTGTGACCAGCTTGGCTACTTGCACATTGTGTGACTCTGAGCAAGTTACTTGTTACTTTGCCTCTTAAGTTCATCATTTTTAATTATTTATTTAGTTAGTTCATCATTTTCAAATAAGTATAATTGTTCCCATCTCATGAGGTAAAAATCAATTAATATGAAACACCTAGAGCAGAGTCTGTCTCATGGGACCTACTCAGTGTTAGCTCTTGTTACAGTCATAGCATCTAGCAGTGAGCATCAACTCTGTGTTGGCCCTAACTCTCAGCTGACTGAATAAATGGAATCCCTTAAGAAATGTTTACATCATTAATTAGCATCAACATGGATTTGTTAACAATTAGTATCAGCAAAGAAAAACCAGTGGATGTGTATGTAGATACCCAGAATAGCAATGTCCTACTACATCCCTTTAAACATTATTACCTTGGTAACATGGTTAGTATATAAAGGAATGCTTTGCCTCTAAAGAAAGAATGTGTTTTAAAAATACTTAAAATATTTGAGAGATTTATAGGGAGATCTTCTTGTTTTAGGAGTATTGCAAAGGTATAGGGAAGGGAGGAGAGAATCATGTGGCTTCCCAGGATAAGGGTCAAAGAAAAGCAGAGTGGCTGCTGTTAAAGTTGGTGGAAATGGAATGTGACTTTTACAAGAAATGTTGAGGTGTTTAAAAATTGGTTCCAAAATTCATTGTACCATCCAAAAAGAAAATGAGCATGAAAAGTAAAGCTGGAGATTCCCACCATTATTTCCCTGTTCACTTTCAAAAAAAGATGGCTTATGATCCTGCTCTCCTGGCCACAGCTCATTAGTCCAGAAATAAACCCCAATCCCGCCTTGCCATACCTGGCTAGTCATCTTCTCTCCTGGGAATTTAGAAATTTTGACACAGAAACTAATTCAGTAAAGGTGTTAAGGAAAAAAAAAACAAGTGGATATGTGTGTGTCAGTATAAATCAGTATAAAATAGATAAAGGAGACTTGAAAAATCAAAGCCACAGAAGTTCATCTTTAGGGGAAGCAAAAATGGAAGAGCATTGAGTGGAAACTGATATACGGAAAACAAGAAGAGACAAAAGGTAAGGCAAGTGAAGATGGAAATGCAGACAGAACCAGTAAATCAGGTAGAGATGGAAATGCAGACAACTGTTGCCTGCAAACCTTCAGTTCCAAAAGGGCAAGCTGTACTGACATTGATGGGATTTCATGAGATTCTAATGTTTTTACAAGTACCTGTTTATTTAAATCGGATTAAGTGTGCTTCTCTGAATGAGATCTTAAAGACCAAATATTAAAATACAGAAATAATGAGCATGAAAAGTAAAATTGGAGATTCAGTGCTTTCACTACAAGCATTGAAGCATCTGATACTACACCTGTCATGTCTTTAGGTAATCCCGTTTGTACCACCTCTTTATGTAGAAAGGTAGAACTCAGAAAAATGCCTTTCCCCAGTTCCCTCTACCACTGGGGCCATTGCCTGTGATCTAGGTTCTTCCTATCACACACGTTAGCATTCAATTCAGACATGATATGAAGCTTGGTAAGGGTCGCTGGTGCTGCTGGTGGCAGAGCTTCCAGCTCTCAGGTGCAGTGGAGGTTACAAGATTAAATTCCAGAACAATAATGGCACGGGGGGCTAGCAGCACTAGTGATAACCTCAGAATCCACTTACTGGCAGCAGCATGAGCTGTAACATTAATGCTCAGTTGCCACTGGCAGCAGTGGGCACCTCCCATTAGGCCAGTTCTCAGATTTTGGAGTGTTCTTAGATCCAGGTCTGTTTATTCGGCCTCCCAACAATCCTTTTTTTTTTAATTTTATTTTTTTTATTAGTTGTTCAAAACATTACATAGCTCTTAACATATCATATTTAATACATTTGATTCAAGTGGGTTATGAACTCCCATTTTTACCCCATATACAGATTGCAGAATCACATTGGTTATACATCCACGTTTTTACATACTGCCATACTATTCTATTGTATTCTGCTGCCTTTCCTATCCTCTACTATCCCCCCTCCCCTCCCCGCCTCCCAATAATCCTATGAGCAATTCATAAAATCCTAACCAACATATCATCTTAGTCTACAAAACTGTTTCTAAGATCATTCTGTGGCCTTTGTTAATGTAGGGACTTGGTGCACCTGAGACATTTTTGGAATATCATACTATAAGAATTTTATTGTTTTTTTGTTTTTGTACTGGGGATTGAAGCCAGGGGCACTTTACCAATGAGCTCCATCCTCAGCCCTTTTGATTTTTTTATTTAGAGACAGGTTCTCACTAAGTTCCTTAGGGCCTAAATTAATCATGTTTTTATGTAGGAGTGCTAAGGTAGTGAGCCTCAAACTGATTCACTAAGAAATCATTCTCTCCCTAGGTACCATCTTTGATGGCAAACTTTATTAAAGGGCAAAATAAAGAAAACTGGTCTGGCCTAAAAGAAGAATTGAAGAAAGAATTCAGCAAGCTAGAGGAGGTAATCGTTTCTCATATCTTTGATCATGATACAAGATACTCTATATCTACCTCCTTTTCCTTTTACTCTTTTTTTCATACTTCCATTTCCCAAGTCACTTTATGGCAATTAGGAAGAATTCAAAATAAAAAAATTAATTTAAAGTTGATTGCTGTAAGATGTTCTGCTTATGATATAAACCCAAACACCCAAAAGCACTGTCAAAGGTTTGTTTTTAAAATACTTTGTTAAATTGACATTAAAATAACAAAGAAAAGAGAAAAATATTATACACATCTCCACAATTTGTCACCTGTTTCCATTTTTACATTCTTGTTTCCAGTCTTTGTCTATATTTTTAAAAAATGTGATCAGAGCATGGATGTCATTGTGTTTTCCCCCCACTTGGTATTATATAATAAAACTTTTCTCACTGCAAAAAGATTGCCATGAACCACACAAACACTTGAGGAAGCCCAGATGTGTTTTGTCTTTTTTGGAGAGGCTGTAATATAGGCTTGAGACAGAGCCTTCCTCTTAGCCTTGAGATATTCCATTCATACACAGCCTTAAGTTTTACTGAGAGAATTCACACTTGCTGTCATTTATGGGAATGAGTACCGAAGTTTACTGTGAGTTTTTCCTGAAACTTTTTTCATGGAGTTTCAATTTGCTAATTTTTAAAAAAATCGTGTTTAATTTTTTTGGCATCTGTTACATCTACTGAAATGTTCACAGAATTCTCCCCTTTTATCTGGTGAATGTGGTGCTACTGATAGATTTTTCTGGTGTCTAACCAAACTAACATAACTGAGATAAAACCTTGTTCTCAATGGACTTTCCTATGTACTGTAGTTCATAAAGTTAATATAATCCTTAATAAAGTTTTGTACATGTGTTCCTAACTGAACTGACCCATAATCTATTCTCACAGTATCTTCAATTGTTTTGTTGTCTGGAAATAGTCTAACTTCTTTTTTCTTGTACTGGGTATAGAAGCCAGAGGGGTGCTTTCTCACTGCGGGGTACATCTCCAGCCCTTTTTATTTGTTTGAGACAGAGTCTGTACTGGCCTTGTATATGCCATCTTACCTCGACCTCCTGAACAGCTGGGATTACAGGCTGATCTAACCTCTTAAAATGAGTTGGGTAATGTTCCCTAATTTTTTCTAATCTGGCTGTTTCTGTAAAACATTTGAGCCTGGTGTCTTTTTTTACAGAAGTAGATTTTTCATTACCAGTTAAATTTTCTTAATGGTAATTGATGGGGGCAGGGGTTATATTTCTTCCTGAATGATTTTATATTCTTCTGTTGGACAGTGTAAAAGCTGCAAAGATGCAGAACATAATTCTTTAGATAATTGCATTTTAGTAGTATTTACTGAGATGAATAGTTGGGTAGATATAATCAATCAAAAATGCATAATGTTACATGGGCCCTAAGAAAAATTCTGGAGTTTATTTATAAAGGGAAACATTTCTTGGTGCTTGTTTAGTTAGCCAGACAAGAGTCTCAATTTTCCCCTTTGGCAAAACCTTAATGTCAATTCACTTTCTTAAATTTCAGAAACATCCTGTTTGTGCTTGGTTTTCAAGTAATTGTCATCTGTTTTACAGTATTTTTCCTGTATATTTCCATTTGTTTAATCCAGTCTATTTCTGGTATATTGAAGACATTTCTTAATTGAAAAAACTGCAACCAGAGAAGCACCCAAAGCATATGAGTACTACATGATGGATTTTCTCAAAGTGAACACAATCATGGTAGCAGACCCATATCAAGAACCAGAATATCAGTTTGGGTTCTTTTTGTGCTTTATACAAATGGAATGATATAATACACACTCTTTTGGATTTGATGTCTTTCGTTCAATATTAAGTTTACGTTGTGTAGTTCTTTCCTGTTCTTTGTACAGTGTTCTACAGTTTGACTACAACACAACTTATCTAATGTAATCCCAATTAACATTTTCACATTTGAACTATTACAGAATTTTGATTGACTTATGTTACATTTCCAAGTAGAACTGCCAGGTTACAGAGTATGCGTGCTGCTAAAACCTGTTATACCAATTTATACTCTTACCAGCAATGGTTCCATCTTGTTCATTTAGCCATTCTAACTGATACACAGTGCAATTGCTTTTTAGTTTTAATTGCATTTCCATGACAACTAATGTAGCTGAGCCCCTTTCAAATGATTATTGGCCATCTGGACATCCTCTTGCTCATTTTTCTAATGAATTTTTTGCCATTTTTCTTACTGACTCCCAGTTATTTCTACATTCTGCATGTAAGTCCTGCATTTTACAGGGATCTTATGCTTTGTGACCTGTTTTTCTCCATTTTTCAGATTATTTTGTTCATCGTTTCTTTTTATGCCAATCCAATGGACTCTAAAGCTGTTTAAACTTTTGATCAGACAAAAACCCAACTTGGATATGTCAAAATAAGAGATGTTGCTCTCATATGCTTTACTTAATTTGCCTTCATTGTTTCTGATGATGATTCTTACTAGATGCACAAATTACCAGTACTCTTTATGTTTTTAATGTTCAGGTTCTGACTAATAAGAAGACAACCTTCTTTGGTGGCAATTCTGTGTCTATGATTGATTATCTCATCTGGCCCTGGTTTGAACGGCTGGAAGCAATGGAGCTAAATGAGTAAGACCTTCAAATATTATGTCCATGATTTAGGATAGTTGAAATAGTACACATTGTACTTTTTCTGAACAAATAAAAGTTAAAAAAAAATAAAATTAAAATATTTAATACAACTGGTATGCATGAAAACAGACAGGAGGGTCCCATGCTATCTAAAGCAAGTCATATACTTACATTTGCTACTCCTTGGAGGGTGTGACATGGAATAAAATGCTTCATAATTTACTTCTTCCCTCTGGATTAAAAATCCATAGGATGTACATTTTTATAAGGATGTTTTGCAGGATTCTATGACCAGGGTTAACCTCCCAATTACCAATAAGATTTCCACGCTATTTTCTAAAATGTTTTGAGTTTTGTCAGCCAGCCACCCTGACATTCTCCCACTTCTTAGAGACTACAGCTATTTAGGATTACTTTTTAGTTACAATCTGGTGATAGAATAATTAAAATTTAACATTCTTGTTTGTCTTCCAAATTCTCTCTTAAAAAGCTATCAGTCTCTCAGTTTGGACAAGTGCTTATGCAAACTGAGCAAGTCACTTTACTCTCAGATTCCTGTTCTATAAAACAAAGAGCTCTGTGATACCTTTAAAATCTAATAGTCTGTGATTACATGCACTTTAAGGAAATGTTTTTAATCTTTAAAAAGGTTAGAGGAAAACAAAATTAAATTGCAGACAAGGATAATTATCTTTAGAAGATTTTGTGATGCCAATCTAGTTTACCTAGCTCACACCTTTTTCTGGCTTCCTTCCACAGGTGTGTAGCCCACACTCCAAAACTTAAGCTCTGGATAGCAGCCATGAAGAAAGATCCCACAGTATCAGCCCTCCTCCATGATGTGAAGACTCATCAAGGATTCTTAGGCCTCTACTTACAGAACAGCCTGGAGGCCTTTGACTATGGGCTCTAAAGTGGGCAAAAATCAACAGTGAAGTTATGTCTAATATTTTACTTCACCTATGTGTATAATAACATGCTTTCATTTTATCAAGTGCATTCCCTTGGCTCATTTGACTAATTTGACATATGATCTAACTAAGGAGTCTCCTCAAGGCCCTCCTAGAGAAATGTAAATGCATTTCCTATCTCAAAATACTCAAATGACTTAGAGGATTCTATCATTATCTGTGCTGAAAATCCCAAAACTAACATCTTTAGTGAGATCTGGACTTTATAATCTAGATTTCTATGTGCTCATTGGAAATTTCCAACGGGACAACCTATTGTCATTTCAAGAGATGCCCTGTCAAGTTTCCTGTCTTTTAGTTTCTGAGTTGAGAAACCTCCCTCATTCTTTCCTTTCCATCATCCATTTAATCTCACTCTCTCCACCTCACCTTAAGTTAGGTAACTGAATGGCCTGTTTGGTCTCCCAGCCTCCAATCTCCTTCAAATCCATCCTTCCAAATCCCATACTGGACACTTAGTAGGTGTTAAATAGTGGGAAGACCACATTGATCAATTCATTCTATAAGGCTGTATAAATAATAGGTAATGTCCCCACTGAGAAATATTAATGACATCTTCCATAGTTTCCAGAGTCCAGTGGATTTCTATTTTTATCACCACTTCACCGCCAGGAGAAGGCAGATCAGAGAGCCTCATTTTATTCTAAACTAGTCCCGAGGGTAAATGAGGTCTTAAGACTCTGGCAGAAGGATCTGGAGAACACATCCAGGACACTTTTCTTACCATCACAATCAAGGGGCTGCCTACCTGCCCCAAAGTCTGGTTTCCTGTACTCAGGCTCAGATTTGCTGGTGAGGAAAATGTCCGAATGATTAGGTCTTTTACGAGTGCCTAAGAATCACCCACGACTCAGCGCTGCATTTCCGATTTAATAGGTTCAGGGTGGGCCGCGAGTTCTACATTGGAAATGAGTTCCCCGCCCCATGATGATGTGGGGGCCGCACCCTGAGAGGCAGCTGAGAACCGGTTGACTTCACAAACGGCCTCTGACTCCTGCCCCCAGCCGCTCCAACGCTCCAGCCGCCGGCGTATCCATCTCTGCCGCCGTCGCCAGCCCGCCCCGCCAGGCGCGGCGGCTCCCGGCGAGTTTTCAAACAAAGTGTAGTAGGGTCCTGTGGGGCCACGACCAACCACTACCTGGTTTCACCTTAGGCCAGCCCTAGTGACTAGGCCCTCCACTTCGGTATCAGAGCTGTAACGCAGCCTCCCATTGGCTCTACTCAGCACTGTTCGGCAGGCACTTCCAAAAGCTCTGAGGATTGGCTAAAGCTCTGGACCCTGCGGCCAGTTGGCGGGTAGGATCACGTGAGAAGGGGCGTGTCCCACATGGGCCCCGCCTCCCTCTGCGCCATCACCCCTCCCCATCCATTTCCGGCGGTCAGGCGCCTTGAGGTTCCGCTAGGGTTCCGTCTCTCCTCTCACCTCTCCCTGGAGGGTTGGATGTGGCCTTCGTTGTGTTGGGAGACCAGAGGGGTCTGAGGTCATTTCTGAACTTTAAGATATTCATGAATTTTAGGACCCAGAATAGCATCGCGAGCTTTTTTAAAATTTTGCATTTTAACACTTTAACTTTTAGTTAAAGCCCAATTATTTAACCTTCACCAGTGTTTCATCAGAGAATTTAACGTAAAACAAAAACAAAACAAAACAAAAATACAAGGGTTATAATCCAAGAATAAAGAACAGGCCTTTAAATCAAATATTTTTAAGTCAGGTTAATTTGTTCTTATTTTTCTCATTTGACTGGAGATGGGAGAAGACCCCAGATCACTAGGTACTCAGATCTGAAATGGAGCATCTCTAGTTGGGCTACACTGCATGATTAGGGTACAAGCAGGCAGGGGAATTTAATTTCTTGGACTATCCTGTCATTTTGAAGACTGAAAGTCTTTCCTGCTACATGAAAACGATAATAAAAATAATAGCTAATGTTAAATTCTTACTAGGTGACAGGTGCGTGCTAAGTATTAAATGCTCTCATCCCGTGTCTGATTAGAATACCAGTGCATAGAAAGTTTTTATAATTTGCCCAAGGTCACCCAGCTATTAAATGCTGAAGAGGAGATTCAAATTCAGTCAGTACTCTTTAGAGTCAGTACTACTGTTGTTAATGTAACAGATTACATATGTCTCTGCCCCCAGACTCTTTTTATTCAACAACTTAGCATTTGGAGGTCGAGTCAGGAGATGATAGCACAGTCAGCCCTCCTTATCCACGAGCCCCACATCTGCAGAATCAACCAACCTTGGATAGAAAATATTTGGGGGGGGGGGAAGACCTCAATCTGTACTGAATATGACAGACTTTTTATAATTATTTCAAAAGCAATACAGTAGAACAACTATTTACATATCATTTGCATTGTATTAGGTATTATAACTAAAAATGATTTAATTTATATAGGAGGATATGCAAGATTATGTGAAAATAATATGCCATTTTATTATTTAAGAATCTTGAACAGCTGTGGATTTGGGTATCCAAGAGAGTCCTTGGCCAAATCTGTGTGAATATGTAGGGATGACTATATCACTTTTTTTTGCCACATCATTATTATGCCTGAAATTTAATAGGAGATATTGATATTTCTTTTCCAAACTCAATGTGTTTTGTTTGATTTTTACAAATATTTGACTTGCTCATGTTAGAATCTTGAATTTTGCTTTAGCTTATTTGAATGTTATATGTTAAGTTTTTTTCTTTGATGCCTCAAGTTGTAAAGAGACATAGGTATAGGAAAACATATTTAAACACTTAAAAGTCTCCTTTGACTCTACTTTCCCAAGTGGGAAGATGACGTTCTTCCTCTAATAATTTTAGTGATCTTATTGAATATGTCCCCAAACAAATTCATTAAAGCACAGAATTCCCTATGACCCTCACTTCCTAGAAACAAGTGATGACTATAGACATATTTGAGGGTAGAACCTGTTTCCTAATTTATCTTGCTCTATGAACTCCATGAACAATAACTGAATACCCAGTATTATAATCTTACATGTGAAGAGCACTTCTGAAATATTTTTTTAAAATTTCTTTAATAGCATCGCGAACTTTTTAAAAATTTTGCATTTTAACACTTTTAGTTAAAGCCCAATTATTTAACCTTCACCAATGTTTCATCAGAGATAGACACAGAACCTTTATTTTATTTATGTTTATGTGATGCTGAGAATCAAACCCAGTGCCTCACATGCTAGGTGAGCACTATACCACTGAGCCACAACTCCAACCCCTCTTCTGAAATATTAAAAAGGAAAATCCTCTAGTTTCTTCTCTCAGTGGTGGGCATGACAAAAATTTTTGAAAAATTGTAAAATACGAACTCTACTTTTTCTCAAGGTAAACTCATGTAAACAATTGAAGAAATTATTTTTGTGGTGGCATTCTTTTCCTAAAAGACTTAAGTCATTAATCAGCCATGATTAAGGATCCCTACATTTTCAAAACAGATTTAGTTATATTTGAAGTGGCTGGAAACCAATTTGGAGCAGGTTTAAGATGGCCTCATAACAGTTTGTCTCATGCTTGAATGGATTGGTATAATAGAAGTATAAACATGAAATAATATAGAAGGAAAGTTTGCAAAGAGGATTCCAAAGAGGTACCTACTGGATCTTTAAAAAAGAAGTAAGCTTAAAGGTCATAATTAAAATCTTTCTAGGGAAACGATAATGTTCAGTGGTAAGATCAAAAACCACATTACTGAAATGTAGCTGCAGCATTTAACCTACTCAATTGCCATTAAACTGGTAACTGGTGAAACAAATATTGTGGGTTGAATTTTAATTCTAATATGCTTAGCAAAACTGAATAACAGTATATCTCATCTATAGGGATACAAAGCTGGAATGTACTATACTATTGAAAATGTGTTCCTCGTCACTAGTATTTAATTAATTTTGAGGTGCACTACTATATTGATGATGCCTGTATGATCACAGTCCACACTCACAATGAACCCATCTAGTAGGTATTTTTAATGTTCTCACTGTACAGGGGAAAGTCAGAGAACTTTTATAGCTGGCTTGAATGCCAAAGCCAGGTCTCACAGTCTGCCTTTCTGGCTCCAGGTTTTGAGAACTCTAAAAGTATTGCTTTCTATCTGAAGAAGAAGAACATTTCCCATCCTTCTCTTTACTCACCTGCCTACACCAAGTAGACCTAACTTCCCACATACAGGTACACTTTTAATAAGCAACATTTTCTAAATGTTCTTCTAAAGGATTTTATTTCCTTTAAAGAGGGAATAAAGAGAAAGAACTTGGAACTACATCCTCTGACATAGAACATTTTAATTTACAAATTAATTAATCAATTAATTTCTCCATTGCTAATCCAATCATTGTGCTACAGACCACAGATGTCCAAGTTAAGGCCATTGAGCTAGATCCAGATCCAGCCAACTGTTTTGGGTTTTTTTGTTGTTTTTGTTTGGTTGTTTTTTTTTTTTTTACAGCCCAAAGGGCTAAGAATGTTTTTTACATTTTAAAACATTAAAATACAAATGATAACTTATGACTTGAAATTCATCAATAGTGAACAACTAATGTACATATACAAGGACCTTTAATGATAATTTGTCAGTATGTATTCATGAATTGTAACAAATGTACCACTCTGGTTGGGATGTTGGCAGTCTGGGAAGCTTGCATGTGTGGGGTAGGGGATATATGAAAATCTTTATAGCCCCTCTGCTTTGCTGTGAAACTAAAACTTCTCCGAAAATAAATGCTATTAAAAATATGAATGAAATTGAAATTCAGTGTCCATAAAGTTGCATTGGAAAACAGCCACCCTCATTCATTTATATATCATTTATGGCTGTTTTTACCCTAAAAGAATAAAGTAGTTGAGAACAGAAGGACCCAAAAGCCTAAAATATTTATCTAGGGAAGAATGTTTTCTAGCCATTCAGTCCATCATATCTAGAATATATTAAGCTACTGGTTGAGAGTGTTTCTTTAATCCTTCCATTTCTACTTAATAGTTATGAAGCTTTTGCCAAGTTTATAACTTTGTTAGCATCAGTTTTTTTCAACTTTTAAAATGAACTAATACTTTTAGGACCATTTAAGGGTTAAGTGGATTAATACACATAAAGCACCAAATACATGTTACCAATAATTTATTTTTATTTTGAGGTTCCACTTTCCTCCTAGGGCCTTCCATTGGAAAATGTTGTTTATTAAAAGTATACCTGTATGTGAGAAGTTAGGTCTAATTTGGTGTAGGTAGGTGAGTAAAGAGAGGGATGGGAAATGTTGTTCTTCTTCTGGGTATACTTCTCTCATCTATTTGAAATATGCAAGGGACACATTTGTCTGACTCTTTATCTACCAGGAGCTCTGACATGATATGGTTATTTCCTGTTTCTGTTTTACCATCCAATTTATCCTTTTTGATAGAAATTAGCTATATAACTTTATCTTCCAAAATGAAAAGTTGTCAACATAGCAAGTCAAGAACCAATTTGTCTTTTTCAACACCAGATTTCTGACATTTATGCATTTCTAAGTATCTATGCATTTATCCAAACATTTTCGATATTCCCAAATTCTTATAAAGCCACATTGTTATCTAAGCTTATTTCATAAAATTGCTGAATGACAGTAAAAAATTCGATTGAGTCACTATTCTGAAGATTTTTATTTTGTACAAAAAAATGTTTGCACTATTAAATAAGAAGTTCAGAATAGATTAGAATTCCAAAGGCCAAAAAGTGCCCGTTCATAAACCTCTTAATAAGGTTCTGTTATTTCATTTAATAAGATAGCTAGATTAAAATAACAGCCATTATGTGTTACATCTTTTCCTGAACATATACCCTTTCCTCTACATTGTTATCCATTTTAGGGGCCAAGACAATGAGTCATTCTTTGGATTTTTAAATTTCTTCAACTCTACTAGCTGGTCACTTTGGGCAAATAATTTTATTTTTCTGAGGCTATTTATTATTTTGTAAAATAGGAATAATACTAGTTGCCTGACTGAGCAGTTTTAGGAAGCAAACAAATAGTCCATGGAAATAATTAGTTTTGCGTAAGACACAATGCTTTTCTTTCCTTCATTACCTGTCAATCCCATAAAATGGATTTGCAAGCAATTTCCATTTCAATTCAGTCATGGAAATTAAAAAAATTCTTTTTCCATCCTGAAATTCAGGATCTCAGCTTATCAGTGTCAAAGCCCAGGCCAGCTACCTCTTCTACCTCATGTGACTGGTTGCTGTGCAAGTGACCTTTGTGCTGCTGGGCAGTGGGTAATGTGTTCTTCACCACTAGAATGAGTCTTCTTGGAAATTTGGGTTGCAGTGGGGAGAGCTCACAAATTGTTCTTTGCCTTTAGGTATCCTGTTCTTATTAACTGCTAGTTTCCAGAACTTGGGTAAAATCTCGCAGTTAGGGCCAGGACTAGGGCAAGGCAAAGTGAAGTGTTTTGCAAAATTTAGCTGGCACTCACTCTCAAGGAGATGCAAGATCTGAATATGTAACTTTTTCTTCCTATCTGCTGTATCATGAAAAAGTTTGGCCCTATTAAAGGAAAAAAAAAAAAAAGCCATACTCACTCTGTACTCACTATCCAAAGATGTGACCAATTGTCTTAAGTAAAGAAGGGAGGATTGAGGGTGGAAAAGAAAAAAACGTGTTATCTTGGTCGATTTTTACCAAACTCCCTTGCAGTGCATGTTGGGGCTTCAATGTCCATCCTTCACAGATTCTTGACGTGGAGGAGGTCCCACCAAAGATGGCACTCGAATGTTCAAAGCAAAGTGGGTACTTTTCAGGGTTTTGCTTGGTTTGGTATCGCTTTTGTCCTTATTCTTGGGCTTCCGAATCTGGGGTTCTGTCTCCCCCGGTTGTTATCCTAGCTCTTGCCCCAGATCACCGCCCCTTCTAACCCGCCGGAGTCCAGCCTTTCAAAAATTGAATTTGGGGCAGGAGGGCTCCTGAGCGCAGCTGTCCCTGGAGCCGGCGGCGGCGGCGAGCCACCTGGCTACGACTGTGAGCGCTGGGCGCAGGGCAGACACCTAGACGCCATGTCTGTGGATACGACCAGGTCCTTGGGGAAAGGTGAGTCCTCCAGATCGACCCTGGCCCGCGGACAGGGGGAGCCAGGTGACTGGTTCTGGGGAGGGCTGACAGGCGTTAACCTGTAGGTCAGCGGAGCTAGGAGGAACTTGGAGGGCTCCTCTGCCCCAAAGCCACGTGCGAAACTGTCCCTGTGGGACTTGGGGGGCTGAGCGCAGAGCTTTGGAGGGGAGTGAGCCCCTCTCCTCACTGAGCTAACCCGCCTCTGCGTCCTCTGCCCCTCCCCGCCCTGCAGGAAGCTGTCCCCCAGGGCCAGTACCTGAAGGTACAATCCGCGTCTACAGCATGAGGTTCTGCCCCTACTCGCACAGGACACGGCTCGTCCTCAAAGCCAAAGGCATCAGGTGAGGAGCTGGAGCCAAGGCTGCCCTGATAAAGCCCAGCGCTCCACAGGCAGGGGGGAATATTTAAAATATAGGGCACCCTCAGATTTTAGACGGGGCTCCCTGTCCTTTTCTCCGGAGGCAAAGTAAATGAAACACCCTTAAAATGAAAGTTGGGGTTTAAATGCCCATTCTTCACAGATTCTTGATGTGGAGGTGGCCACACCGCCTGTGGTACCCAAACGTCCAAAGCAAGGGTACCTTTCCAACCCTCCTGGAAGGCGGAGCTCTTTTCAGGGGCCTGTCCCTGCATGGAACTTTCAGACAAAGCGGAGCAAACTGAATGTTTGGTGGCTTTGGCAAACTGATTCCCTCCCCCATGTTTGTTTAGGAGGGGCACAGCCAAGGCTATGTAGGCCTTCTCCAGCTGCTCCCTTCCATGGGGTCCCCACCCCCACCCCAGCCATCTTAGGTGGACCCTGTTCTCGTTCTTTATTGTGCTTACTGCATCCAACACCGATCTTTCCTCCTAGTCCCTCCGTTTCGGCCACTGCCCCCACACTACTGCAACATGTCCTCCAAAACTGTGAGCTTGGGAGGGTAGGGACCTACCCTAGGAGAGAGCCCGGCACATAGTAGGTACTCAAAAAAGTGTTTCTTAAATGAAGGAATAAACCATTCCAAAAATTGAAATAGAAGGAACTGCTACTAACAGGTGTCTCTAAGGTTCCGATATACCTGAGAAGTGGGTACCTATCCTTCTAGAAGGAATTTTGCAGATGAACTTCTTCAGGTTTGGGTTGAGAAGGTTAAGCAACTTTGCTGGGATGTGGACTGTGAGTCCACCAACCTTAAGTTCAAACGTAGAGAATGGGTCACTTCAGGCTCTGACTCTTGTCTCAAAGAGTCCATCATGGGGACAGGGGGCATACAGCATTTTCAGATTTGCATCAGAGAATACAGAGATAGGTGCAGAGATGCTTTATTATGACATGTATTTGCACATTCTTCCCTTTTGCTCAAATCGAATTGCCTCTAAGGTTACCTGTTTTTAAAGAAAAATAATAGCAACCCAATAATTTCCCTATTTGGGGACAAACTGGCAGCTTAGGAACTGATGATGTAAATATTTCTTTAAAGCAGTTTCTTCACCTTAGCGCTGTTGACATTTTTATTCAGATGATTCTTTGTTGAGGAGGGGGAGGAAGGGCTGTTTTGAAAATAGTTGGATAGTTAGCACCATCCCTGCCTTTTACCTATTAGATTATAGTAGTTGTTGCCAAAAAATGTCTCCAAAGGTTGCTAAATGTTCCTTGGGGAGGTGTGGTGGCAAAAGTCACCTGATTGAGCACTGCTGCTTTTAATATAATTTATTAGACTGAGCAAAGAATGTACTCATTTGTTTCCTTTAATCTTTTTAAACATTATGTGACTGTCTCTGATAACTTTATAGGCTTGAACCTCTAATAATTATAATTAAAAATAAGAATTAAAAGCTTATTGTATACTAATGAACAAAGCACTGTCCCAAACAATTCATAGTCACTTCCTTGATCATCACAACAGTGCCAAGAGATGGGGACAGTTTATCACCCTCCTTTTATAATTAAGGACACAGAGCACAGAAGGTGAGGGAGTGTGGCCAAGGTCTTGGGCTAGTCTGTCCAGTTTGGTGCCTGAACTTGTGCTCTTCTTTGTTAACATTTACCACAACATATCATGACATATTAACACCAGATTTGTATTTTTAAGCTTTAAAATGTCCTAAACTCTCTAATGCCATGAGTCACAAACACTGAGTCAGTCTGCTTAGCTCTGATCTTGACTTCTTAGCACAAGGCATTGGGCACCAGATTCAACCTCCAGTCTTATTTCCTAGGAAGTGGGGAATCCCGAGGAACAAATGGGATCAGGCATAGAAAACATCTAACACCTTTTACTGAAGGAATGAAGACAATGATATAATATAGTTTATACAAAACTTGAACTTTTTTGAAAAAACTACTATAATCACAAAGTTTAATTTTATAAATTGATTATTTCAAGATGGGCATCTGCCTATATACACATTTTTATTCTGTCTTCTTTTGTCATTGCTTTTTAAGACACGAAGTTATCAACATTAACCTGAGAAACAAGCCTGATTGGTACTTTACAAAACACCCTTTTGGCCAAGTTCCTGTCCTGGAGACCAGCCAATGTCAACTGATCTATGAGTCTGTCATCACATGTGAATACCTGGATGACGCTTACCCAGGACGGAGGCTCTTCCCATATGACCCTTATGAACGAGCACGCCAGAAGATGTTATTGGAGCTATTCTGTAAGGTATATTTAATTTTAAAGAGCCACTTAACAGTCTATTTTACTTTGCATGTCTTTGCCAAATTTCAACCCATTATAAAGTCAAATCATTGGTGAAATGGTTTTATTTTAATACCATTTGAGCCTCAGGGGAATAATTGCCATGGAATTAGAGTAGGGTCTGACCACTGATAGTAAAGGTTGAAGGCTTATTAACTCCTAGGTGCATTTCCATTTCAACTGGCAGTCTTGGCAGGTCTGACTGCCACATGGTAATGACCATGTGAATTGAAGTAGGGATACTGACTGAAAACTGGTGATCCTTTAAAGAGAGTATTTCTAAACATCATAGAGTGAGAAGATTATGCATGAAAGGGAATTGCCCTTTAAATGGGGCAAGGATACTGCTATCCAGGAAATATGAAGAAGGGAGAAAAGAGGGCAGCTATTGATAATGAAAGAAGAGGTGATGGAGTCATTTTAAGGTAATTCTCTTTGGAAAGAAAATGATGGCGTTAATAGTACACAATGGTATTAATAGTACATATAAATTGATGTCCATGCACTGCCCTAACTACTTCAGAGGCCAACTTATTTCATTCCACATCTGCCTTTGAGTTGGGCACTTTTATCGTATCCATTTTTTCAGATGAGAACACTGAGGCTTAGAGGGGTTAAGCGTCTTCTCTAAGCCTCAGTGTACAGGATAGTAATAGCCAATCAGGTAAGGAGTGCTGAACCCCCGTTAAAGCACTTTATTTTCCTGAGTGCTGTAAGAAGTGGGTTCCTGCATAACCTCGAGCCCCTTGCAGGGAGCACTCTGGTCGTGGTGTGTGGGTGTTGGTCTGTTCTGCATTGTAAAACTTTGCTGCAGTTTTAGGCAGGTCAGGAACATGGTTCCCACAGACTGCTCCACTAAGAACCTGTGTCCTCCGAATAGGTCCCACAGTTGACTAAGGAGTGTCTGGTAGCGTTGAGATGTGGGAGAGAATGTGCTGATCTGAAGATCTCCCTGCGTCAGGAATTCTGCAACCTGGAGGAGGTACAAAAAGGGGCCCCTCTCATGGTCAGGTGGATTGGAGAAAGCCATGCAGGGTCTCCGGCCTGGTCACTTTGACTTCTTCTACTTTAAAGGCTTATTCCTTTTGCCAGACTCTGCTAAGTCCCACAGATCATCACCTTCCACTGACATGCTTTGGAATTATTCTTAAAAATCTGGTAGGAGTGTACAGTTTGCACCAAGTGCTTTCTTTTCTGGAGTCACCATGTTTCTTGAGTATCTCAGAAAATGCACAGCTTTTCTGGCTTCTGCCAGGGAGGCCAGGATATTAGCTAGGGATTGTGTTTGGCTGCTGGTGGGCCTAACTATTCTGTATTTATCTTATAAAAGTTTATTCTCTCACATCAAAAAGCCAGAGGTAAACTTGGCATCATGGCACACACCTGTAATCCCAGCTGCTTGAGAGGCTGAGGCAGGAGGATACCAAGTTTGAGGCTAGCCTGGACAACTTAACAAGACCCTGTCTCAAAAAAAAAAAAAAATGGGAGACTGGGGGTGTAGCTTAGGCTTAGTGGTACAGCATTTGGCTAGCATGCATTGTGTCCTCAATTCAGCCCCCTGGCGCTGGGGAAAGCCACAGGGAGACAGTTCAGGGCCATTTGGTGGCTTCCTTATAAAATTACCCTGTACTGAGACTCTTTCTCTCTTTCAGTTTTCTCGTCTTTAGTGCAAGGTTTTCATCCTCAAAATGACAAGATTGCTGCTGGAACTGCAGTCATTACATCCCAATTCCAGGTTCTGGAAAGGAGAGTAAAGAGGAAAAAAAAAAAAAAGGCAAATGGCGACGCTCCTTTAAAGGACTTTTCCTTGAAAAGTGACTGCTTAAACAGGATTTAGTTGTAGGGTCCTAACTATTTTCAGAGGAGGCTGAGAAATTTGTCTTTTATCTGGGACACTCTGAATAAAGTTAGTGTTGTGTAATTAAGGAAGAAAAAGAAAGTGGGTGTGGGTGGACAAGGAGCAATCTCTGCCAGTAGATTCTAAGTAGTGGAGCTACTTATTCCTTACCTCTAGAATAATCTGGAAGGTGGTTTTTGGCTTCCTTTATCTTTGTTCCAGAAATTGATAAATACCTTGGATGGATGCATTGTTTCTTCATTGGTAGCCAGAAAATGCATTTTTCGCCCCTGAAGGGAAGGCTGGTTATTAATACTCTTTCATTTGACCTTTGTCAAGTGAAAGCAGTATAAATTTATACACACTTCATTCCTTATCTTAGATTTGCATAATTGCAGTACTTGTAGATGATGAAGTCACGAGTAAACGATATCAACCTTTTCTCTGGGGTCCTGGGCTGTGGCCTTGACGCCAAAGAGGCCTGGGATATGGGAGAAGGAGTCTTGGGTCTTAGACTGACTTTACTGGGTTCCAGAACCCTCAGCGAGAGGAGGCCTGGTGCTGGCTCCAGATCTATTTCTCTCAACTCTCCATTTAGAGGATGGCTGAACTTTGTAAAGTGCAGGTTGCTAAATGAATATATAAAATTATGGTGGAGGAACAGGTTTCCTTCACCTGGGGCTCTGTTCAGCACAAGGGAACCTGTATGTATTTTTTGCCTTGCATAATGCTGCAGGTACTTGGCATTCACTGCTTTAAATAATTTGCTCTTTTCAACAATCATTTCAACCTGAATGTACTAGTCCTACTTTGCAAATTAGAGTGGCCTCATCCCTAATCATTGAGCCACATCCCCAGCATTTTTATTTTTTATTTTGAGACAGGGCCTTTCTTAGTTTCTCAGGGGCTCACTAAATTGCTGAGGCTGGCTTTGAACTTGTGATCCTCCTGCCTCAGCCTCCCAAGCCTCTGGGATTATAGGCATGCATCAATCTTCATGTGTTTTAAAATGCTCATCCCAGCAACAGTGAGGAGGGTGGGTAAGGGGGCCAACAGGACCACAGTCAAGAGGGTTGGAGAGGGAGAGATTTTAAGAGTTAAAGATGAGATGGAACCTGGTGAAGGAGCTGAAGTCATGGAAGTTGGTTTTCAAGTTTGTGTTTGTAGCCAGTAAATGTGATGCTTTTCACTGAAAGAGGGTTGGAAGGCGGATTCATTTTGCTCTGTTTGGGGTACTAATGGGATAATCCTGGAGACAGAGCTTAGGAGAGTGATATGGGACAATTTTACTAGCTAGAAGCATTAACCCCAAATCAGTAGGGTGGTCATAAATGTTTAAGAACCAACTCTCTGAAATAAAGAAGGGGGAAAGTCCCTGATTTTTAGCTTTTGTCAATTTCAATGGTGTAAATCCCCTCCCAAGGCTGATTTTAAGCTACCCATGTGCTGCCTCTGAATTCAGAGTTGGAAAGAGGTGTGGGCAGCTGGCTCCAGTTCATCACTAATAACACATTCCACTTTATCTTTATTTACTTGAGCCCCAGAAATACCTGTTGCTAACCACCCCAGGATCAGGTAGCTTTCACTGATGTTACTGAAGGACCACAAAATATGTAGCGTTATCCTAGCAGATTTGAATGTGGTTTTTGTCCCATAGAATGTTAACAAGAATATTAGCTACAATGAAGGCAATGTCAGAATCTGAAAACATGACCAGTGGACTTGTGTTATTTGATTAATTCCTCTAAATATCAATGTATTGACTCTAAGGAGACTCTAGTGAAATTGAAACTTGTCAGAATAATTCTAATAGCAACAACCCCCTGACACATAACTCTTTCACATGGCTTTGTACAATCAGGATTTTATATGAGCTAGAAATATATTGAATACCCATGGTCTTTCTGAATGATAAATGGGCCAAGATTTCAATATACAATCTGCCATGTTACCTCCAGGCAAAATGCTGTTCACATTTTGCAATTTTAAACTCTGACACTTTTTTTTTCTTTTGAAATAAGTAACCTGTCTGGTTTTAAAGTTTTTTTCTTTAAAAACCCAGTTCATTAAGATTGAAGATTTATTATTACATAGCCACATTTTTTCTATAATATTTTTCACATTTCTTTGAGATCTATTACCACTGCTTTTATTATTGAACCAGCTGGCTCTCCGCTCGCTTTCCTCTACTGAACATTGGCATGAGTTTTAAAACTGTTGGGATGCCCTGGGCTAAACACACTTTAAATCTGTCTTCAAACAGATTTTCTAGCTTTTCTTGAATCATTAATTGAAGTGGCACACATTTTTTAGCTTTCTTCTCTTTTTTTACAGTATTACTGACTTTTCCATTTCAAAATAGCATTTGGACCAGTCTTGGTTTTGTCTTTGTGGATTTCAGTTTGACAGGACCTTTCAGTAGCTCTTTTTCACCAGGGAGTTCATTCAGAACGTTTTATGGAAGTCAAGTCCAGTGCACTGAAGGGCAGGATTTGGCCGGATTTCTGTGACGCTTCACATGCTTTCTTTCATTCAGTGTCCACATTTTGCTATTGCTTGGTTCCTTCCCAGTCATCATCAGGAGAGGAGTGAGAAGGTGACATAACCCTGAAACATCACACTGGGAATGAGGACCTCATCAGCAACAGAAGCCTTCCCCTTCTGGAAGCCGTAGGACACCATGCTTTTGCTTCTTAGCATTCATGAACCCGCTTTGTCCTACGTTCCTTTGCATTCCACACTGCCAAATCTGGTTACAAGTCCTAGGTATAGACTTTACATGAGGTCAAGTTTGCATAATTTGTGTGAGCATCATTCAGGAGCATCTGTGGTTACTTTCTTTTGGAGGGGAAGATACTAGGGATGGAACCCAGGGATGCTCTCCCACTGAATTAGATCCCTGCCCTTTTTATTCTTGATTTGGAGATCGAGTCTCACTGAATTGCAGAAACTGGCCTTGAACTTGCAATCCTCCCTGCCCTTGGCTTCCCAAGCAGCTGGGGTTATAGGTATGCACCACCATGCCTGGCAATACTTTGTTGATTCTAAATTTTACCTGTAATCTTCACTTTTAATCTGTCCTTTTTCCTCTCCAAAAGAAAGACATTTTAGCCCATTAGGTTCTATTGTCTTGTTTTTTTTTTTTGGGGGGGGGAGGGGTTTGGTATGGGGATTGAACTCAGGGGCACTGGAATAATGAGCCACATCCCCAGCCCCACTTTGTATTTAATTTAGAAACGGGGTCTCACTGAGTTGCTTAGCACCTTGCTTTTGCTGAGGCTGACGTTGAGCTCTCCATCCTCCTGCCTCAGCCTCCTGAGCTGCTGGGATTACAGGCATGCACCACTATGCCTGGCTGTCTTGGTGAAATTTCATTGTTGTTCTTCTTTAATTTTTATTAATTTCAATGTTGAAATTATTTATGTTGTTTGTTTCTCCTTTAATATCACTAAGATAGGAAGAAAAGAAAGTTTATACTTGGCTAATTCTTTATTGAAAATAATCTGTAGTCTTTTACCACAAAGTATCTACAACCTAATGTTATTTTTTTATCAACTAGGTTGACACATTTACAAACTAAACCTATTGTTACTAGCTATTTTTATAACAGTTTTGTTGAGATATAATTGATGTATCATGAAATTTTTTTTCCTGTTTTTTTCTTTTGTGTGTGTGGGGCGGGTAGAGATTAAATCCAGGGCACTTTAGCACTTTACCAATGAGCTACATTTCCAGCCATTTTTATTTTTTATTTTGAGAAAGGGTCTCATTAAGTGGCTGAGAGTCTTGCCAAGTTGCCCAGGCTGGCCTCTACTTGTGATCTTCCTGCCTCAACCTTCCTAGTTGCTAGAATTATAGGCCTTTTTTTTTTTAATAGCCTTCTGCTATACCATGTCCCACCATGTAAATAATAGAATAATAATTATTTTTATTATTTAAAAGCTAATTTTACTTTTCTCCAATTATAAATGAATATACTTTTTTTCTATCCTTTTCTGCTATGTATATTTTTATGTACTTAAAATGTGTTGCTATAAAACTTACCATTACATAAGGATTTTCCTCATATTCTGTAACCTCTATAAATGTTTATTTATATATGTAAGGGTCTTATTAGAGAAAAATTATTTATGATGGCAAAAAATAGAAA
The DNA here is from genome assembly GCF_021218885.2 of Marmota monax. NCBI lineage: Eukaryota > Metazoa > Chordata > Mammalia > Rodentia > Sciuridae > Marmota > Marmota monax. Next base: position 20,015,482 of record NW_026692881.1, read on the forward strand.
TCATAGTATCCATTAAGTGGAGGATGGATAAATAAATTATATTCATTTTGTGGAATTCTGTGGAGTAGTTACAAATGATACTAGGGAATGACAATAACCAGATTATATTGTTATATTATGTGCACGTATGAATATGTAATAACAAATGCTACTATTTACAGCCAAAATGCATCAATAAAAAAATACGAAAAAGAAATGAATGCAGTTGAGCTGGGCGTGGTGTCACCTGTAATCCCAGCAACTGGGGAGGCTGAGACAAGAGGATTACAAGTTCAAGGCCAGCTGGGCAACTTGGCAAGACCCTGTTTCAAAATAAAAATTTTAAAAGGGCTTGGGGTACAGATTGGTGGTGCTTGCCTAGCATGTTTGGGGTCCTGGTTCAATCTCTAGCACTGGATGGTAGGGGGGCGAATACAGTGTATCTCTGTGTACTGACATGAAAAGATTGCCTAGAAACATTTAGTAAATCACACAGTAATACAGGTAGCATGGTCCCATTTTAATAGTCAAAATCCCCCACAATATATGTGAATGTATACATGTGAACAAATGCCCAGGAAAGTGTCTGGAGGGATACATGTTGAACTCCTGATAGTGGCTTCCACTGTCCTGATAGTGGCTTCCACTGGGAAGGGCACTGATTACAGCTCTGATGGAAAGAAAAGTGGGTCAAGGGCAGGGAGTCGGGGAGGGAGGATCTTTGCTTTTATACTATTTTTTGTGTTTGAATTTTTTAAAGGTAATAAAAATGCATTTCTGTGTTAGATGTGTAATTTTTAAAATAGAAGAAAATCACTTTTAGTGTCTCCATAATTTGCCATATGTGTAAAGCAAATAGTTGTTCATCCCACACCCTGGAATTAGGGGTGTCGAAATGTTCTGAGTCCTCTGCCATTATGAATGGGGCCATGGGGAGTGCAGCTTCTTGGCTCAGAAATAGTTTTCTGTTTTAGAATACACCATTGGGCAAAACTCTTGGGAATGGAAATACCAGATCAAAGGGGCTGCATGCTTTGGGGGTACCAGCCATATATTACTAAATGGCTTCTCAAAAGACTTGTGATGTGTGACGTTTACACCACTCTCCAAGCAGTATATGAGAATGCTCCAGGTACCATCTCCTTTGGAGATTTCATTCACAAAGATACTTGCTTGTTTTAGAGAGCTAAATAGCAATTTCTCCTTTTTTGACTTTACACAAACACGCATGCGCTCGCGCGCGCGCGCGCGCGCACACACACACACACACACACACACACACACACACACTGTGCTGGGGAAATGAACCCAGGGTCCTGCACGTTCAAGGCAAGCACTCTACCATTTAGCTATACTCTCAGTCCTTTGTATTACTTTGATTGCGTCTGAAGTGGGAGGTTTCCCCAAAGTATGTCATTGCTTTGTGTTTGGTTTTGTGAAGATTGTTTCTTCCAGGATGTTGTCCATCTGTCTCTCAAGACCTTATTGATTTTCCTTGTGGATTTGTAGTAGTTCCTTTAAAAGAGTTCCTTATGTATAAAATCTACTTGTTTTAAAACATGTTTTTTACTTTAACTTTTAATTTATCTCTTTTATGTATATAGAAATGTAACATTTAAAAATATTTTGCTGTAAGTCTTTCCTGGTATGCTTTTTTCCACTGATATTATGCACAGATATCCCTCCCTCTTCAGAGAGGTGATAAATATTCGCCAAATTTGCATATGCTATTCATCACTTTACAGAATTTGACTGGCATTACCTAGTGTTACAGTACAATACAAGCCCTTATCCAGATTTTTGAACAAAATAATTAGGGCCACTAAAAGGATTACAGGATAGAATTTTCAGTGCCCCTTTAAGCTCCAAATGTTGACAGATTGTATTCTGCATCTTCATGGGACAATCTTGATGGTAACTGAGGGGCAGCAGAAGGGGCAGGTTCTGCATAAACCCTACTTCTAAGGCTGTTTCCTAGAGGAGAAAATGATTCATTTTACTGAGACTCTGTTCATTGGATCCTCAGCTGTCTCAGTGTAGCAGGGACCTGAATTTGACATCTTGAGAATTTTCACTTATCTTTTATGAACTCAAAAGATTTATGGGAAAAAAAATTGAGTGCTTTGCTGCGGCATCTGGATAAGGGCTTGTATTGTACTGCTCACATACTGGTAGGTGGCTTCATGTTTTGGGGAGGGGGGGCTTCTTCTTAAGAATAATTTCCTGCTGGGTGTACACACCTGTAATCCCAGCGACTCTGGAGGCTGAGGCAGGAGGATCACAGGTTCAAAGCCAGCCTCAGCAATTTAGCGAGGCCCTAAGCAACTTATCCAGACCTTGTCTCAAAATTAAAAAAAAAAAATTTAAAAGGGCTGGGTGGGGATGTGGCTCAGTGGTAAAGCTCCACTGGGCTCAATCTCCTGTACCAAAGATGATGATGATGATGATGATGATGATGAGGAGGAGGAGGAGGAGGAGGAGGAGGAGGGAGAGCCTACCACAATGACCATAAGGCTGCAGATTTCTGTCAATGATGATGGTAAAGGGCAGGCAGCCCCTTCAAGGTTTGAAGCTCAGTTATTGAGGCTGCAACTGAGAGTCTGAGATCTTAATCTGGAGGTTTTCTTTTCTTAACATTGTCTTGATTTAAAAAGTCTGGGGTTCGCTTCTCTTTTATGAGTTTGCTTCAGTCTTGAAAGCATTGCAGATTTCTTTTTCCTTCCTTTGAACCTACGGGAGGGAGGCACGGCCACTGCGCCGCTCCACTGATGACCACTAGAGGGAGACCCAAGTGCTTCCTCCTCCGCTCTTGCTCCTGTGGACCTCGAAGGACTGACTTTCAATCTTCCTCCCGCTGGGGGCGCCCGAGAGGCCTGGAAGAAGACAGGGGCTTTTCCAGCCAGGCCTTTCAGGTTCAGAGGGTGGGAAGGAAGAGTGCACCTTCCTCATGCCAAAAAGGCCTTCCTTCTTTGTGGGTATTGCTCACTAGTTTTCCCTCATTAAGTCTGTAGCCTTATTTTTAAGTGATTTGGAAAACAGAACATTTTAAAATAGATTTTTGTAGTATTCCAGAACCTCAAATGCCTTTTTTGCAAAATGCTTCCCTCACAATGTCTGGGACTCTAAGATAATTTTAAACATCTGAAAAGTACCAGGTTTGTATAGAAGAGAGCTCTCCTATTGGGAGTCCTAAAGAATTGTAAGAATCCTCCAAGGAGGCCTGGCCAGGGTGTTCTGCAACCCTGAGATGCATCAGTAAAGAAGGCAGAACTCTGTGCTAGTTGATGGGGAGACAGTTTTCTGTAGGAATTTTTAGATTTTTAGATCTGCTTAAAATTGGGAAATGCTGTCTGGGGCAGGGCTCAAGGGTCTGCAGCAGTGGAGTGGGGGGCTCAGTAGCAGAGCACTTACCCAGCATGTATGAGGCCCTTTTCTGTCTACAGAACTAAAAAAGAAAATAAAAACAAAAACAAAAATAATCTGGCACTGTATTGAGAGTTCAGGCAGTTTTGATGTGGTGGGTCAAGTTATCGCCAGCTCCGAGAGAGCTGAGGGGACGTGTATTGCCCTTTGAGGGCCGGGTGAAGGGCAATTGATCTATTTTATGCATTAGCTCACATGGATTCCACCCTCCCTGGTACTGAGAATTGAACCCAGGGCCTCGCACATGCTAGGCCAGCCCTCTACCAATGAGCCATGTTCCCAGCCATTTTAAAATTTCGAGACAGGGTCACTAAATCGCCTAGGCTCAGCTTAAACTTGTAGTCCTGCCTTCTCAGCCTCCCAAGTAACTGGAATTACAGGAGTGTGCCACCATGCCTGGCTCATGTTGACTTTACTGTGCTGAGTGCTTGATTATTGCTTGTATTACTTTATGAGTATTTATATAATGTCTATAAGATCATATATTTCAAGGCATGCTCCTACTCTGAGTAAATAAATAGAAAGCTTTAGAAATATATATTGAACAATTATCAATTACTAAGCAGCAATTCATTTGTGAAATTATATCATCATTTTATCAAAGGACCCACCTGATTCCATTAAATGTCTTTGTCTGATTTGCTTAACAAGGTCTTTCCCAAGAACATCCTGCTCTGTAAAGCAGAAGAATTATACAGTTGTTCCAGAGTCCAGTGGTTTATATTTGGTTTTCATTTGTGCCATGAGTCCAATAACAAGTTGTGGCTCTTCATTCCAAAATCAGTGATAAAAGTTTGGGTATTTAGCTGGGTGCAGTGGTGCATACCTGAAACCCAGTGACTAAGGAGGCTGAGTCAGGAGGATCACAAGTCTAAGGCCAGCTTCAACAACTTATCGAGGGAGGCCCTGAGCAATTTAGTGAGACCCTGTCTCAGAATAAAACATTAAAAGGGATGGGGTTAAGTGTCCCTGAGTACAATTCCCAGTACCTAAAACAAACAAACAAAACACACACACACACGCACACACACAGAGTTTAGACACTTATTATCTATTCCTGGACACAAAGGGAGTTTTGAGCCTGCTGGAATCTATAAACACTGATATATTTGCTTCTTTCCCCTCTAAGCCAGATCTTGTTTATATGTGACCGAGGACACCTCTGGGTTTTTCATTGCGTAGCTTCTGCTGTCTTCATGCTGTTCTGTTAGCCTCCTTGAACAAGTGTTACCACCTAACATTTATCCAGACTTTCAGGACAACAATCCAGGGGATCTCTCTATGCCCACTGGGAAATATCAAGACTTAGACTTTAGGGCATCAAGACTTTCTTTTCCCTCTGAGAAGGGGTAGCATATAGAGAGCTCATGATCTTTTGGCAGGAGGTATTTACTTGATTTCTGTGGATGCAGAATGAGGGGTCTTGCTCTTATTCACCGAGCAGTGTCAGGCGGGTTTCCATGCATGTTATGTCATTCCCTCACCAGAACCTCTGACATCCCCACCATTTTATAGATGAGGACTTTGAGGCTTAGAGGAGAAAGGAGGTAAGTTGCTCTGGGTTCCATGTTAGATCAGAGGTAAAGCCTATTACAGGACAAGGTCTGGGGGCTCTAGAGCTTCCCTTCTTAGCTACAAGCCATCACCATGCTCCAGCCAAGAGAGCAAGCAGGCCTGGAGTGTGTCCTTGATGGTGCCATTCATACCAGGTACCTAATTTACAGGACGCCTCTTAGTAAACCTCTGTCCCTCACTACAGCCCCAACGTCTCAAGATGGAAACACCACAGAGCTTACGTCTTTGAGTCACCTGGGCCACATTCTAAGCCCCAGCTGGGGGACAGATCTCTGGTTATGAGCTGTGTAGGCCAAAGCGAGTGGTTGCTTGATTCAGCCAGGTAACGGACACCAGGAAGAGCTGGCCCAATGACAACCTCGCCAAGTGTGTTTGCTTTTTAGGGTTTTCAGGTGCTTTCTTTCATCTGTCTTTGATGATCTGTCTGTTGAGAGGGTATCTGTTTTCAGTAGAATCTATCTACCTGTGTTGATTTGTCCCATTTAGGAAAGAGAAATTTTATTTTAATGCAGATATTGATAATGTTGAGGGAACAGAGTGTGAAGTTCAGAGAACTCAAATAAAAGAATGATGGATAATGCTGGGATTTGAGGGAGCTGCTCTTCTTGCTGTGGCTTTGAACTGATTGAGAAGGTGAAAGAGTGAGTGGTAGGAAGGCTACGTATGCCTTTTGTCATAGAGAAGAGCATGCTGGGAATGGGGTTCAGAACTACAGCAAGTGGGGTTCCTGACGATGCCTTCAGCATCAGGCTGAGGCTCCCAGGCCTCCAGGTCGCGGGCAGCTCTGGGCTGAGGCTGGGCCTCCCGCTCTGGACCCAGCTGGTGTGTGGAAGCCCAGCACCTGGAGCAGCCTGCTCCAGACTGGGGGAGCCACTTGTTGTCTGTCCAGATTCTCCAGTCACTTGAGTTACACTGTCATTCCAGTGTTGGAAGGAGGGAGGGGACAGAATACAGCCAGGAGTGTGGCCCTAGAGGAGGTGAAAGAAACCTCAGGAAAAGGGAAGAGATAGTCTCCTAAAAATGGGAAGAAGAATTGAATCCTCCATCTCCCTCTTTGGGAATGTATCTGATATTTATATTTAATGTCTAGAAATATGCCGGCAGAGCTGTGAATTAACGTGCTTTTGTTCCGTTTGCCTTTCTAGATTCTTGACTATCAGAACACCACGTTCTTTGGTGGGGACCACATATCCATGATCGATTACCTCCTCTGGCCCTGGTTTGAGCGGCTGGATGTGTATGGGATAGCTGAGTAAGACCCTCCACCATGTGGTGGCAAATACACTGAGTGACAATGTTTGAGATGGTCTATGTGCCAGTACCTCCCCTTGTGGGGGCGTCCCAGGATGTATAAAACCAAAGCAGGTTTTCAAGCCACCCATGTGTGTGTCCTTGTTCCAAATGCACCTGGGCTTTCCTCCCACCACCTGCAGACTCAGGTGTTGCTTGCATCTCTGTGGGGAGACCCTGTATGCAAAAGCCTCCTGTAGCGCTTCACAGCCTGCTGTCCTGCCCAGTCCATCTGGTCCTGCTGCATTGCCCAGCAGATACCACACACCCGAGTTACATCTCATGTCTATGAGGAATCTTCCCCCAGATAGGAATATCATTTTTATTTATTAATATATTTTTAATATCTTTATTTTATTTAATTTTTTTAATGTGGTGCTGAGGTTTGAACCCAGTGCCTCACGTGTGCTAGGCGAGCACTCTACCACTAAGCCACAACCCCAGCCCAGGAATATAATTTTTAAAAGGAACACCTGATTAATGTTTAAATGCATGTACAAAATCACAACCACATCCCACAGAAGGGTAGGGATGTTTAAGGCCAAAGAAATAATAGCTCTGTAGCATCCTGAGCAGAACACAGGCTTTGTCACCCCAAAGCTCAGAGAGATGTTGGATAGGCTTAGGACTCATGTTAATCCTGCCAGATGCAGGGAGGGTGCTGGACATTTCTGATGTTTGGAAATCAGTAACATAACCAACTTGGATATTCAAACTCAACTCCAACATGTAAACGATAAGAACCTGTCTCCTCCAAAGACAGAGCATTGAATTCTAGATCAGGAAGGTTCACCATCAGTCCTGGACTGTCCCTAGCCAAATGTTACCATAGTATGTCACCCTGCATGCCCTCGACCTAAATTCCGTGATCCATCTTTAGAGGGCCTGTTTTCGTCAGCTCTTTTGCTGCTGTGACTAAAGGATCCGACCAGCATAACTGTAGAGGAGGAAGAATTTATTTGAGGACTCTTGGTTTCAGAGGTCTTAGTCCATAGAAGGCCAGCTCCATTCCTCAGGGCTCGAGGTGAGGCAGGACATCATGATGTAAGAGTGTAGCAGAGAGAAGCAACTCACATGGTGATCCAGAAGCAGAGAGAGAGAGAGAGAGAGACTTCACTTTCTAGATACAAATATATACACCAAGGCCATGTCCCAATTCCCACCTCCTCCAGCCACACCCCACCACTTCAGTTAATCCCTATCAGGGGGATTAAATCACTGATTGGGTTAAGACTCTTACAACCCAATCACTTCTCCTCTGAACCTTCTTGTACTGTCTCCCACATGAGCATTTGGGGACCCCTCACATCCAAACCATAACAGGGCCCTCAGTATCTCCATGATTTCAAGTCTCAGGATTGTTTTATTCACTTAAAAAGTATTTTTGGAAACTACTGTTTTTATCTTTTTCAAACTCCCTGAAGTAAAATCTGCAAATGACCTAAGAATGTTTTCTATTTTTTGTTAGTAAACAAGGAAATAGACACTTTATTTCCCCAGAGCCTCAGTCCACAAGTATCCCCCTGGATTATTAGAAGCAACAGATTCTGCAATTCCAAAACGTGTACAACTATTTAAAAAAGAAAATTTTTCTTCAGTTAAGTGATTATGTTCACTTTAAATATGATAACTGTACTAACCATATTCCCCCAAGAAACTCATTTTTCTGCTTTCTTGCAAACTTAAAAGGCAATAATAAGTGTCCCTCTTCCCAGTGTCTTCCCTGTGGGACGTGCTGACCCTTCTTTCCTGTCTTGCAGTTGTGTGAATCACACCCCAACGTTACGGCTCTGGATATCAGCTATGAAGCAGGACCCCACAGTCTGTGCTCTGCTCATGGATAAGAACGTTTTCCTGGGCTTCTTGAATCTCTATTTCCAGAACAACCCTAACGCCTTTGATTTTGGACTAATTTGCTGAGGGTCATGGTCCCCCATTCAACACCCAGAATTCCCAGCGCTTTGTGATTCTGCATCAGGGATTGTCTCAGGAGTCAATCCGTCTCTCTTCCTTTTCTTTGAGGTTCCCAATAAAAATGGAAACAGAAAATGTATTCTTTCTGGTAATCATTTGTCTGACTTCTCTAGCCTGTAGCTTCTAATGATTCTCCAGAAGGTGCCCAACCCTGATGTCCTAGTGCATTTTGGGAGCAAGTGTGTCTCTCAGATTCTTGGCCTTTGGTGCAATTGGATCTCCAGATTATTGGTGACAGTGCTGATATTGGTGTTCAGGGCCTGCCTAGGATGGACGTTTGTCACTGCAGATGGGCACCTTCTCAAAATCTCCCTGGTGAGAGGAAATCTTGAGAAGAAGGAGGGGAAGAAGAAAACACTCCAAATCCAAATACCCTCCTTTGGACAAGTGAATGCTGCCATCCCTATGGGCGGGCACGAGTGCCTGTCATTCTGTTCAAACTTTGGCCATGGGCCTGGGAGACACGGAGGGTCTTGTGACTGGAAAGAATTCCAAAGCAGGAAATGAAACACCCGTTTATCACTCTGGGCTAAGTACGTCAGAATTTCACTGTCATGGCTCGGGATGTCTCACCAAATGTTCTGTAACCAGCATCCTGTAGCAAAAAACGTACACACCCCAAGTCACGGGTAAAGGTCACTCTGTTGGATTTGCGTCACGTACTCTTTCAATCTGTCCCAACAGATGCCTCCATTTGCCTATTGGGTATCAAGCTCAGGGTCACGTGAAGGATACAGTTGGCAAAGATGTGGGCCCTGCTCCCCACCTCAGGAGCCCCTCACCTGTCCGCCATCTTGGTGGAGGGTTTACCCTGGAGCTTTGGAGCTGCTTCTTTTGCAGTGAGAGGCTCTGGCTTGGCCCCACCAGAGATTTGCACAAAGACAATGAGAGCTGAGGATGCTGGGGGCACCAGCAGTTGCCCTCTGCTGGGAGTGTCCATCGCCTCCCCCGGAGGAGGGAGGCTGAGACTGTCCAGTGTTATTTGTCGAAGCTTCTGATGTTTTTGGCTTGGCTCCTGCTCAGTTTGTTCCCCAGCCTCCCAGACGAGCTGAGGCCAGGCAGCAGCGTGTGTGAGGTTTTGACTTGTTCCTGCCCCCTCAGGAGCTGTCCGCTGTTCCTGCCTCTGACTCAGCCCAAACCAGCCCTCCCCTCTTCCCACATCTCGGCTGGGCCCTGCCATCTGCTGGCTCTGGGCATATTTTGCCCCGTGTACATAGTTACCAGGAGTCACTCCCTGCCTGCTGGACAGAGGCAAGCCTGCTTGGAGAGGCGGCCTGGCCTGCCAGAAGAGGTGCCACATGACAGGCAGTCGGCACTACCATGTGCTCTGAAGGGCCTCGTTGCCATGGCACCTGAGCGAATGCAGAGTGGAGCGTGTGAATCAGTGTTTCCCGGGATCTGTGCTTGGGAACAGGGGCATCATCTCCCGTGGCCTCTCCTGGACTCAGGGGACTGATCAGCCTTTGCAGATATAAATCGCCCTCACTGGTGACTCTTTGGCATGGGACCGCAATTGCTTTTGATGTCACCAAAAATGGCATTTTCTGGGTGACCAAAATGAAGGTGGTCTCTTTCAGGATCCCACGTACTACTAATATAGAAAACTCGAAGAGCCTGGAAATAAAGGATGGATAAAAGTACTTTGGGGGAAAGATTGCTGGCTGGTGGCCCACGGCCCTGCTTGGGGTCTGAGTGCCCCCGGGCAGGTTGCCAAGGTCCTGGTCACATGCCCTGCCCTATACTTCCTCCTTATTTCTTTATGTCATTGGACTGACATACAGAGAAACCAAGTCATCGACCTCCGGATGAAGCTAAGAGGACGTGGAAAGAGGGCAGAGCAACTGAAGGGTGCTACGGAGAGCTCGTGAGCGGGGAGGGCAGAGACAAAACAGAGGCCAAAAACACAATAATGTCAACAATAGGACATCTGTGATCTTAAGTCCAGAGAGAACCACATTTAACATCGTGTGCGTGTCTCACAAGGAGCATTTTAACCTCAGGATTCAAGAGGTTATCTTTATCTTTGCAAGAGATAAAGCTCACCCTGGAAAAGGGGAAAATGAGTTGCAACCACAGTTCTGGAAAAACGTCGGGTCACAAAGGATGATAACATCAGAACGCACAACCAGAGCAGGTTGTGGGGTCTTCCTGGGAGGGTCTGAGTGGAGCCTGGCCTCCACTGAGCCTAGTTATATTCCAAAAGCTACCATAAGAAGCAGGTATTGGGATGAATAAAGAGGAAATATATAATGATAGGGGCAAGAGGTGTTTTAGAAATTTCATTCTATGTTGAAACTCATCTTTGACTTCCCTTAATGCTAGTTGATTGACCAAATGTCTCCTTGCCTCTTCCCGAGCTTTTTTTTTTTTTTAACCAGGGATTGAACCCAGGGGTGCTCTACCACTGAGTCCCACCCTCAGCCCTTTGCTTTAACATTTTATTTTGAGACAGGCACTCACTAAATTGCTCAGGGTCTCGCTAAATTGCTGAAACTGACCTTGAACTTGCAATCCTCCTGCCTCAGCCTCCTGAGCCACTGGGATTATAGGCGTGCGCTACCATGGCCAGCTAAAAATTTCATTCTAAAGTAATGGTCATTGGCTGTTCATTTGCTAGTCAGAAAAGTCTTCTTTGGGGACTTTTTCTGAGCTACTGTCCCAAATGATCTAAAGGCAGAGAGAGGAAAAGCGTGGGGGGACCCACAGATGCCCTAGGTATGGGGGCAGCAGGGGTTGCTCACCTGGGAGCCAGGGGAAGGGTTTGCTGGGGTTTGGTTTCAGGTGTGAAGGTGGGAGCACAGGGTAGTCAGAGCAATAACACATCTTGTCTTTACTGAGTGCCTGCTGTATACAAGGGAGTCTACACACCTGACTTACTCCTCCGGATCTTGTGAGTCCTAATCATTCTATAGACGGGCGAACTGAGACTTGGAGGTGGATAACTTGCCCCAACGTCACGCAGCTAGCACCGTGCAGGGCTGGGATTTGTGTACTCCAGAGCCTGTGCCCTCAACCCCCAAGCTCCTCTGTCTTCCTGTCACCAGTAATCACCTTGCCTCTGTCTTTGTGACCTTCCTCTTCTGCTCCCCCTGGACCGGGGCCTTTCTCGAGCAGGACAATGCCCTCTTGACTTTGTTTCCCTCGTATCTGCTCAGTGCCTGGATGCAGGGCACACGGTGATGACACTCACTTGCTGTCTTGTGAGTGAGCGAATGCAGGGCACAGGACGAGATGGTCGCCTGGACAAACGGGTGTCCAGGGAGCCCCTCACGAGGCAGCTGTCACAGCCTCTGCCGTGTGAAGAAGAATCTGTGTCTCCAGAGCAGCAGGGGTGTCCTGCCAGGTACCCCAGCTCCGTCCGTCTGTCCTGACTACTGCAAATACTGGTCTGGGCTCTGGATGTTCTCCTGCAGCACAGAGCCTAGGAGAGCAGAGAAGTCGGAAGGGCCGAGGACAGAGCCCCTCATTATTCTCACAAACTGGGGGGCAATGCCCTAGACCCCTCCCCAGGAGGTCCACAAACATTTCTGAGCACCTGGCATGTGTCTGTCCCCAAAGGAGGTGTAGAGGAAACAGACCTCGCAGGTCCCACCCTGTGTGCCGAGGGAGTCCGGGGAAAGCAAGCGCTGGGGGCGCAGCCCTGACAGCCCTGGGGGAACCGGGAGGTGGGAATTGGCTGTGAGGAGCTCTGCTAAGTGCAAAGGTAACAATGAATGGAATGCTGTTTTGTTGTGGAGCTTATTTTTCTCCAGGCCCTAGCCTCAGTGATTTACACATGCACTTCCAGTCAGTCTCATGAAGTGGGTGGCATTATTCCCATTTTACTGTTGAGAAAACTGAGGTAACATCAACGCTTATAGAAATGAGGAGACTTGCTTGCAGTGCGGGGATGAGGCACCCCTGGGATTTGAACACGGAGCCTAAGCTCTCCGCTCCTGTGCCTTTTACATGTATCTGAAGCCTCTGTCTCACCGAGTAGACAGTGAGACCTCTGGGTCCTGTACAGGGGGAGTCCACCCTGGCCAGCTGTGAATAAAGCCAAGGGGAAGCAGGAAGTGGATCATTGCTTTCTGTTTCTATTTTACACTAACTTACCCTAATAGAAACCAAAAGTATCACTGACCAGTGGGTTTCAAAAAATCAGAGGGTACCAACCCCCCCCCCCCCCCCCCCCCCCCCCCCCGCTGCTCTCCCTGTCCTGAGAGCTTCGCTCAGCCCTTCTTCCTCCCAAGGACAGTAGCCATGCCTTGGAACATCTCTGAGGCCTGTGTGGGTCCATCTTGCTGGGAGATAATTTGTGGCTGATAATTTTATGTTCTGGTTTCTCTCTGGGGCTGTAGAGGGACACTGGAGTGATGACAAATGTGATTTCACCTATAAAGTAAGGCCTCACGTTGTGTAGGAGGAAACCAGCCAGCCCTGGGCTCAGGTGAGTGGAGTCCAGGCATTTGGAAGGCAATCAGGTGGCTTTGGTTTTCTTTGAGGAGGTGCTTCATATTTTGTGAGGGAGCTAAAACTGTGAGAGCTCAGACTCAAGGCGGACCCAGCTCTTCCCACAACCCTCGGGTGGCCTCTACTTCACTTCCAGTGACTACCACCCCTTCCTGGATCTCTGACTTATTCTGCAGCCATTGGTCTTGGCTTCCTAACAGACCCCGTTCCCTGGGCACGGAACCCCTGACTTCTTACCTCTGTTCCTCACCTAGTGCCTGACACCTGTTGCTCAGGGCTTGGCCGAATGCCTTTCCTTTACCCTGCAGCCTCGATTGCAGAAATCCCCGGCAATGGTTGCTTTTGACGGTATAAAGAGCTTGGTGGTGAATCTACCTGCAGCAAGTTGCTAAGTACAGGATACAGTGAGTACCAGGAGAGGAAGGGTCGCTTCAAAACAGGCCAAGTGCACAGAGATGTTTATAACAGCAAAAAAAAGTCTGGAGGCAGCTGAGTGATCCTCGGTAGGGGAGGCTGGTAAACTGAGGCCCAAGCACACATACAGAGTTGACAGTGAACAGCTATTTTAAAGAATAAGACAGCAAAATGTTCAAAAAGATGCCCAAGAAAAGTTAGATGGCATGCCATTTAAGCAAGGCAAACACAGATGTGATAAACATACACAGAAAAATTTTGGAAGGATACCCAAGAAACAGTACTGGTTCTCTCTGGGGAGTGGACTCAGAAGTCAGGAGGAGGAGATTTTGTGTTGATTTTGTTTTTTTGTTTAAATCATGACTAGTACTGTTTTATTTTAAAACAAACTACTTAAAAGTACAAGCTATCTTTAGATGGCAATGAGAAAAGTCAACTGTAAACACTGCCCCTGGGGGTGGGGTGGGGGGGTGGGGGGCTGGAGGTGGGTGGGGGAGGGGTGCAGTGAGATGGGGGCTGGCCTGACCTTCCCTGGGCGGTTCTCGGCTCTGCCTGGGAACAAACCAAACAAGCTTCCAGCTCTGTCCCACGAGGTGGAGACAAGACAGAACGCGGGAATGTTCTGAATAAGCCTCGGAGAGACTGAATCCAGGATCTCCTAGATGTTCGTTCCCTGGCTGCTGCCGGGGGTGCCAACCCTGCCATCTCGGCACCCCATGGGGCACAGAGCACATAACTAAGAACTCCATAGCTTAGGGGTGAATCAAGCTACTGTCTCACTCAAAAACTGCCAATGGCTCATCGCTCATCACCAAATTGGCTGTAGCTTAGCATCTAAGGCTTCCCATGATTCAGCTCCCACTCTACCTTCTCAACTTTATTTGCCACAACATCCCAGGAACATATATACCAGCACTGCCTCGTTAGAATACTGACAGTCACTTACCCCTGTGTGACCTTAGATAAATCACATGACCCCTCTATGCCTCAGTTTCCTCATCAGGAAAATGGGAGGACAGTTACTGCAGCCACCTCAGGACTGACTGACTGACTTGGAGCTCACAGGTCGGGGCACACAAAGCAAGAGCTGCTGTGGAGTCAGGTGGTTCTGGCTGCCGTGTTTCTCTTGGTCACACAGTTCTACCTGTCCTTCAGAGCCACCAAGAGGCCTTCCAGAACTACCTGAGGAATCTGATGAAATGCAGATTCCTAGACCCCATTCCTGGAGATACCTCTGCAGCCTGTGATGTGGCCCGGGAGCCAGCATCCATGTGATATGGGTAGTGTGGGGCCACATGTGGGCAAACAGGTCCTCACTCGTCTTCTTGGAACCTACCAGCACTGTGTGCATTTCAGTCTTTCTTGTGGCACTTTTCATAGGCAATTAATTAGAAGGTCACCTCTCTGTCCCTCCCAAAATTATACCCGGGGCCTTGCACATGCTAGGCAAGTGCTCTACTCTACCCAGTTCCTTTTAACATTTGAGACAAGTTGCCCAGGCTGGTCTAGAACTGCCTCACCTTCCCAAGTACCTGGGATTACAAGGGTGTGCCACCATGCCTGGCCTGCTTAGGGACCCTTAAGACCTGCTAGGAATTAGCACCACCTGCTGCCTCCTGCAGAGGTCTGGCATAGCTGATACCCCCTGGACCACAGATGCCTAGAAGGCTCATCAGATTCTCCCAGGTCCACCTCCCAATAGCTATCCACTTGGGCTTCCTGTAGCTGTCCATTTGGAAAGGAAGTGAGAAACCTTCCTCAACCAGGGGGACTGCCAGTCACTTGGGAGAAAGCTTTAAAAATAAGTCTTGCCTGACTGCTCCAGATTGGATTCTGGTAACATGTAGCATCTGGGTAAATGGCCCAGCTGTCCAGGGGCCCTGACACCCTTGACAATGAACCTATGTGCTAGCTAGTTCCAGGTTCTCACCCAGGCGGTGCATCAGCAAAGCATGGCAAGAACTGTAATTTGGGAGTTCTGTGTCCCCCTCAAAGATTCACATGTTTGGCAGGGCATAGTGGCTCTTGCCTGTAATCCAGCAGCTGAGGCAGGAGGATTGTGAGTTCAAAGCCACCCTCAGCAAAAGTGAGGCACTAAGCAACTCAGTGAGACCCTGTCTCTAAATAAAATACAAAATAGGGCTGGGAGTGTGGCTCAGTCAAGTGCCCCTGGGTTCAATCCTTGGTACTCCCACCCACCCCCAAAACAGATTCACATGTTGGAAGCTTGGTCCTCAGGGTGGTGGTGTTGGGAGGTGGTAGAAACTATGAGGCAGGCACCTAGTGGGAAGCCCTGAGGTCAATCAGTGTGTGCCCTCAGGAGGAAATGAGGCATTTCTCATGGGACCCTGGTTAGTATTCACAAAATGATTGTTATAAAAGCTCAATTCTTTGATCCCTAGTTCAAGACGTGTTTTCTCATATGCATGTCCCCACCATAATGTGACACCTAGCCAGAGGCCATATAAATACGTTCGAGCCTCCCAAACTGCAGGAAATAAATCTCTTTTCTTCATAAGTAGCCTGCCTCAGATATTTCATTATAGTAACAAAATACATAGGGACAGGGGCCTTGAAGTATGCAGTGTACTTCCCCAATCTACGCAAACTCCTGGCCTCAGGCTGGCTCTACTCAGTTCACCCTTGTCAAGAGGTGCATCACAGCCTGGGGCATCCTGCCCAGAAAGTAGGCAGAGGCCAGGCGCAGTTAGTATCCTTTGGAAAGAAATGAAAGTCCTCAGAGACAGAGGGAGGGAGGGGGGTGTCCTTAGTGGAAAGGTCCATGTGCCCTAAAGGGCCAGAGCTCCTCCAGTTACAAGACAGTTTCTTTCTTTAAATATCGGAAGCTTCCAGTAACTTCCAGAGCCTCCATTTCTTTGCACACAGGAGCTCTGTGAAGTAAGGTCCGGTGTTGGAATCTGCCCTCCAGCTGGCTTTCAAAGGCCTTTCTGGACCTCCGCAGGCAGCGCAGACACAGCCTCAGAGACAGAAATCTTCCAGTTTGTTATTTTTAAAAGTTTCCTGAAAGTGTAAAAATAAAAGGGGAGCGAAAGCTTCTGCTTGTCAATAGGAAATCCACCCCCGTCCCCAACTCTGCCCGGGGAGCCACACAAACTTCCTGAAGTTAAAAACAAACTCTGTGCCCGTTTCTCCTCCATGTGAGAATTTATTGATTTATTTATTTTTAATATAAATAAGGCAGCATGAAACACCGAGAGCCCCGCTGCGTTCTGCTTCAGAAGCAGCTTCGGTGCACAACAGACCACGGTTTCTCCACCGAGTTCTGCACAAACAAGACACTGGAGCTAGTTTTTGAGTGAACTTTCTCCCGAAAGCAAAGGGGAACCTGAGGGAGACGCAGGCTTGGCCTTGGCCTCTGGAGGCTGGCTCTTGGTGACTGGGTTCTCTTCATAGCACAGCAGGATAAGGATGAAGGGAGAAAAGGCAGAGGTTACAATAAATAAGGAAATCTGCCCTGATTCTGGAAGTGAAATCCAGTGGGATGGCTGGCTCAGGGTTGCTGTGAGCCACACCTGAGCAGGGTCACTCCCTGGGGTGCCAGGTGGTGGCTGGGAGTCCCGGGGAGCCCAAGCAGGAGCTCAGTCCAGCTCCTGCTCACACAAGGCCACTTCCTATGGGATCTGCTGCCCTGACTGCAGCCGTCTTCCCACCAGGATCTAACGCTGGTGGGCAAGTGGTCCTTCTCGAGCTTTCCGGGGCTAGGTGAGAGAGCATTCCTTGGGCACAGGGAGGAGCTCTTCTCTTCAGGTCGCAGTAAGCTCGGACACCCACATCAAGTTAGTTATGCCATCTGGGAGGCCTGGATGGCATGAATCCTTGGAAGAGGGACCTGGGCGTGGCCTGGCTCTTTGTTCTCCATTCCTCTTTGTCCTGAAGTGATGCAGAGAGGAAGTCTCAAAGGGCCACTGAAGCCCAGTGGAGAAGAGTTCCTCAATCCTGTGAACCAGGCCTGCAGAGGAGCCCAGTCTAGCCTCAGGCTCTGGTGCCTACTCAGGGCCCATAGCTCTCGGCAGGATAAGGTGGCCCCTGAATTCTGAGGGCTGTGTCCTTGGTGCCCACACAGGTCCCCAGTCAGCCCAGCCAACACCAGGCTTTTAGGTCTGGGTTATCTGTATGGTCAGGAAGGCCCACGCAGAAAGGGTGGGCTCTGGGCAGTAAGCGAGTCCCCCTGTAGTGAGGAACTGGGCAGGAGGTGGCTTTGGGCCTGTGGCCCAGAGCTGGGTTTCCAGAGTTCTAGCTTCCAAGCCCACCCTGCCCTAGGACTGAGAGCCTGAGGACACTGCAAGGCTATGGCAGTCTCCACCCCAGGGCTCTGCAACCTCCTCTGAACTAGTCCAGATTACAAGCCCAATCCTACCTCCCTGGGAACCAGGCTCCGTCCCTTGTCCCAGGCAGCCTGTACCTCTCTTGTCTCAAGATCAGTTTCCATCTGCAGCATCTGCCATCCCCCTACCACACTGATGGGCTGAAAGGATGGAGAGAGGTGAGAGGCGCCCAGCGCGGTAAATGGCACCCAGGTGCCATTGGGACACTTGGGACACTCAGTGCTAGCAAAGAGGCCTGAGAAGGGGTGCACCTGAGTGAGAAATGTGGCCAAAGCATCAGCCAACTTTAAACCCTCTGCCACCAAATACCCAGCTGGGTGTAGCATGAGCTACTTGGAGCCCCAGGTTTCTACCTGGTCCCTTTTTCCAACACTATAAGAAGGGGCAGCCACCGTGGGTCACAGGTTGTAGATTCCCACATCTGTCCTTATTCTTATTTTGCCTGAAGATGGCTGGGGCCCAGCATTCCTGGACATGGAGTACAGGATCTAAACGCGGGTCCCTGGCAGCATTCATGTGGAGCATCTGTTGATACAGAGCATGGGCGGGGCCGAGATGGAAACGGATTGCGCTCAAGGTCACCGTCGGCACTCTCTCCTTCTCAGTCTCCATGGAGTGTTCTGTCACCTTCTTGTCCATCTGTGGTAATCCAAGAGCACTCTGCAAAGAACCAGTCCCCAAACCCAAATGATAACTCTGCCACTGGGACTCAGTGGCAGGGAAGCAAATCAGCAATTAGCTGGAATTCTGTTTCCTCCGCCCGTGGGGCCTGGCTTCCCGGCAGGCTGCACCTGGGCTCTCCGCCAAGCCTACCGCGATCCCTCGGTGGGCTGCAGAGCCCCAGCCACGTGGACTTGCGAGACACCCTCCCTCCTGGCTCTCAAATTCCACATGCTCTACAAGACGACTGCTTTGGTGGACAGGCTGGCCTGACTGGAGGGGACACGTAGGGAATATTCACTGACAAGGGTTGGGGCATTCTCGAGCATCTTATAGAAGGAGTCCACTGTCCTCCGGTAGAGACCCCGCTGCAGGACGAAGGGCCGGAAGAGGTTGAGAGGCTCTGCCCTGCGCACGGCCTCGGGAAGTCCCAGGGCCTCGGGGACCTTGCGGTTGCCCACAAAGAAGTGAAGGAGCTTCTTCTCCAGCAGGCTCTTCTCCAGGAAGCAGAGCAGCTCCTGCAGGCGTGAGTGCAGCTGCGCCGACTTCCAGTCGGAGGCCTTGCGGGAGAGCAGGAGGTGCATCAGCGCCGTCTTCAGGTGGTAGGTGCTGAGCCCACTGGCGCCGAGGCCGCAGGCGCCCTCCATGCCGCTCTGCTTGGAGAGCAGGAAGGAGGCGATCTGCAGGCAGCTGAGGTGGCAGGCCCCCTCGGGCAGCCCCTTGGAAGTTATCCTGAGGAAGTGCTGCTCAAAGACAGCAAAGGACAGGAGCCAGTCGGTGCTGGAGGCCGGGGTCTCCCCAGAGAGCTCCCTGGGAAGATGGGAGACAAAGTGCAGATCGGAATTGTCACTCTGGATCACAGGAATCAGGTTGAAGGGTATGGCCTTGCCTGAGCGGAACATGATTTTGAGGGACCCGGGGGTGTCCAACTGGCCAAAGGCAAGGTCAAAGTCGAACTTATGGGCGATGCGCTGCCAGGCTTTAGTGAGGGCCGTCTGGAACCACTTCATGACCCGCATGGTGTCCAGGTACGGAGACTCTGGGGCACACAGCAGGTCCTCCATCTCCCCGCAGGGCTGCGCCCCGCTCTGCTTGGCGTGGAGGAGGCACAGCATGTCCTCTCCGAGCTTGGTCTTGCCACAGATGCAGCCCAGCGGGTCCCCGTCTGCCCGGCCCACCTTGACCTGGCCGTAGCCCTGGCGGTCCAAGGGCACCGAGCGGCCGGAGCAACAGAGCTCCGGGTGGAAGCGGTAGGGCTCTGGGGGCGTGAAGGGCACGAACAGGTGGCACAGCAGTGGCCTGTCCGCCGGCCAGTTCTCGTACATGCTGCCCACACCGATGAAATCCTCCACCTCCATGTCAGTGTCCTGGTTGCAGAGTTTCCTCAGGGCTCCCAGCAGGTCGTCCACGAAGCCTTCCACGAACTCCCGGGTGCGGGCAGCGTCGGCCATGGTGCCGCGGATACCGTGCTCGTGAAAGTGGCCCAGCATGGCCTGACTGGGCAAGGTGACGCCCCGCAGCGGGGCGCTCCCCAGCACCGGCAGCTCATCCTCATCCCCACCCGGGCACTCAGGCAAGGGCCCGTCGAGGTGGTCCTGACGCCACACCTCGATGATCAGGAAGAGGATCATGCAGAGAGTGGTCCAGAGGTTCAAGGCCAGGGTCTCCTGCTGCTGCTGGCCCTCCTCCGCCACCTGCTCTGGGGCCTCCTTCTCGGCTGCCATCTGCGCCTCCTCCTCCTCCAGGCGCAGCCGCTCCAGCTGCATCTTCTCCTCGTGGGCCTGCATCTTGCGGATGATCTCCTGGTCGTTCTCTGGGACAGTAGCGTTCTCCCGCGGGAACAGCAGCGGGTGGTTGACGATGGCCGTCACTACTACCAGACACACCCGGAAGAGGCCCAGGGCCATGGCTGGAGGTTTCCTGGGAACAGAGAGACCACAGGTCACACACCACACCTCCCTAATGCACTTGTCCCCAGACCCTCGTGGCCCCACCCAACCCCACTGGCCCTTGCGGCTGCCTCCTGTGTCTTCGGCCTGGCTGAGGAGGAAGAACTCAAGGCTTCCTGGGGCGGACATCTGTCTTCCAGGACATTCTTTCTGCTGTTGGTAGCACCTCCTTGACCCTAGGAGCCAACCCTTTTGTGCTCTAGGTCCTTATGGAGTGGGCGTCCCAGGCCCAAGACCATCAGGCTATTCCACACTCATCCCCAGCTATGGCCACCTGTGATGGGTTCTTCAGTGAACACGTGGCCTAACCTGAGCCAAAGGAAGGACTTGCCTTATGGCTAGGTTGGGTGACAGGGTCACAGCCGCAGTGCTGGTGGCTCTCCAGCCACTGGGGGCGGGGTGGGGGAGCCTGCCTGAGGAAGATGCCAACACAGAGGAAAGCAGACTCCTGGATCCAGCTATGCATGAAAGCCATTCCTTTTTCTTGGTACTGGAGATTGAACTCAGGGTCACTCGACCACTGAGCCACATCCCAGCCCTATTTTGTATTTTATTTAGAGACAGGGTCTCGCTGATTGCTTAGTGCCTCACCGTTGCTGAGGCTGGCTTTGAACTCGCTATCCTCCTGCCTCAGCCTCCTGAGGTCCTGGTATTACAGGCGTGTGCCACAGTGCCCGGCTGCCATTCCTTTTTCTTTAAGTAAGTTTGAGTTGTTTTTCCATCCCTCAAAATCAAAATAGTCCTCAATCAAACATCCACTGCTACCCCAGTGGATTTCATCTAGTGAATTCATCTTCCTGCAATACAAGTAAAGTCTAGTGGTTAAGAACAAGAGGCTCTAAAGCTAACCTTCTCACTAAAAGCTGTGTGTGACTCTGGGCATGTTAACTCATGTCTCTGAATCTTGGTTTCCTGGAAAAGAGGAAAAAGTATCCCACAGGGTCATGGTATTGATATCACTAGTTTCCTTCATAATACATCTGAACTTGGAATCTGATTTCTTAATTGTGAAAGGTAATATTCTATTCCCCCATTAAATTTTTAGGCTTTAAGTGACTTACAGGGGAGGGCTAACGATCTTTGCTATTCAAATTGTGATCCACAGACTATTGGTTGCAATATCTCTTTGGAGCTTGTTAGAAATACATAATGTCAGCTGTACTCCAGGCCTCCTTCAAAATCTGTTTTTTTTTTTTTTTGCTTTTGTATATGTCATTTATGTATGACATATCATACATAAATGGAGTATAATTTCTCATTTTCTGGTTGTACATGGTGTAGAGCTACACTGTTTGGGTAATCATATACACACATAGGGTAATAATGTCTGATTCATTCTACTATCCTTCCTATCCTCACACCCCCTCCTCTCCCTTCATTCCACTCTGTCTAATCCAAAGTACCTCTATTCTTCCCTAGCCAGCTCCCCTTATTATGAATTAGCATCCACATATCAGAGAAAACATTTGACCTTTGATTCTTTGGGATTGGCTTATTTCACTTATCACGATATTCTCCAGCTCCATCCATTTACCAGCAAATGTCACGATTTCATTCTTCTTTAAGGCTGATAACATTCCATTGTACATATAAACCACATTTTCTTTATCCATTCATCTGCTGAAGGGCAGCTAGGTTGGTTCCATAGTTTAGCTATTGTGAACTGAGCTGCTATAAACACTGATGTGGCTGCATCTCTGTAGTATGCTGATTTTAAGTCCTTTGGGAATAAATTGAGGAGTGGTTTTTTTTTTTTGGGGGGGGAATGGTGGTTCTATTCCAAGTTTTCTGAGGAATCTCCATACTGCTTTCCATAGTGGTTGCACCAATTTGGAGTCCCATCAGCAACGTATGAGTGTACCTTTTCCCCCATCCTCACCAACACAAAATCTGTATTTTAACACTATCCACATTAAGGTCTGGAAAGCATCATTTTATGGTATAGTAGTACCCCCGCCAGCCACAGCTTCATTTCCCAAGGTTTCTGCTACCTGCAGTCAACTGTGATCTGAAAATATTAGGTGGAAATGTCCAGAAATAATAAAAAAAAAACTCATAAGTTTTAAGTTGCAGCTGTCAGAATAGTGTGTTGAAATCTTGTATTGTTTGACTCTTTCCTGTCCAGGAATGAATGAATCATATATGTCCAGCATATCCACCTTATATATACTACCCTCCTGTTAGCCATTTAGTAGCTCACTGGGTTATCAAATTGACCGGCAGTAATGCAGTTCTTGTGGTCAAGTTACCCTTATTTTACTTAATAGTGGCCCCAAAGTGCAAGAGTAGTGACCCTGGCCATTTGGATATGCCAAAGAGAGGTGGTAAAGTGCTTCTTTTAAGTGAAAGGATGAAAGTTCTCAACTTAAGGAAAGAAAAAAAAATCATATACCGAGATTGCTAAGGTCTATGGTAAGGGTGAGGGCTGAGTATGTGACTCAGCTTGCCAAGCATGCATGAGGCCCTGGGTTCAATCCTCAGCACCACCAAAAAAAAACAAACAAAAAAAGATTGAAATAAAAAAGGGTGAATCTTCTACCTGTGAAATTGTGAAGGAGGAAAAGAAATGTGTTTTGCTATTGAACCTCAACCTGCAAAAGTTATAGCCCCAGTGTGTGATAAGCAGAGTAAGTTCAGATAGGAAAGGCATTGAACTTGTGTATGTATGGGGAAAGCACAGTGTAGATGGATTCAGTACTGTCCATATAGAGTTTCAGGCACCCAGGGGGGTCTTGGACACATCCCCCTCAGGTGGGGGCACTTCTGTATACTATACCCTCTCCTCAGGAATCTTGGGAATAATCTGCCCTTTCTCTTTCCACACTAGTCTTGTTCTTTTCCTCCTGGGACCTCAGCAAAGAGAGAAATGGCCAAATGCAAATCAGTGAGGTCATGAGGTTGTCACCGGACAACAGAAAGAACCCAGAGGGCTTCTCCCATCACCCCGCTGGAGAAGCCAGCGTTGACTCTGGGCGGGAGCCCCATTCCCTTTGGCTAGAGCCCTGGACCCTGATTTGCATGATGGAATTCTTCCCTTTACTGTTCATAGAACAGGGATTTGTCACCAGGTAAGGATACCTTGGCAGGATGTCCCCAGCAAAGGGCAAGATGTAAATTGCCTGAGTTGGCTGCCAGCCACACTTGGGCCAAGCTGCTGCTCAGATGTGACACTCAGCTCCACCCCGTATACAGCTGGGTGTGTCAGGAGGATTCCAAAGGGTTGGGAGAGGAAGGTCCAGCGGTAGCTGCCCTCCATGTGGAGACCCAAGTCCAGAGTCAGCGGTGAGCTCTGAAGCGCTCACGCATGGGTTTCCGCAGAGCAGGAAATGGGGGACAGGAGAAAGTGGAGGAAGTCACACTGAAAGGGAGACAGGGTGGCTGGCCAGCGTTTTGTCCCCACGCCAAGGAGCAGCATGCTGGATAATCGCAGAAACAGGTCAGCCCTGGTTTTGACATTAGAGAAATGGTAATGGAAGGTTTGCCGGGGTGGTCCACAGCAGAGCCATGAGCCTGGCCGATGAACAGGTTTCCGAGTTTGAAGGTAAAGGCGTGGAATGTTGACGTTGGCAGTAGACAGATGATAATTTGGGGGTTTGGATATCCTTCAGGGCCACTGATTTTTGGGCACAGGAGACCTTGACCAGACACAGGGACAGCCCTGGCAACTCCCAACCCAGGAGGGAGTCAGTTTCTGTCAACTCAGGGTAGGATGCCACCAATTAGTGCCATCACCAAGTCCTAGACTAGATGGGGAAGTCTTCTTCCCTCCACCCATGGCTTCCACTGTGCCTTCTGGAGGAGAATGGGCTTCTAGAAGCTTCTCTGTATTGAGGCTGGCAAGGTTCAGAATGCCAAGCCAAGACTTGGAGGAAACAGACTGGGTTATAAGAACTCAGCATGTACATCTATTGGATGTGACCTTGGGCAAATCACTCAACTTCTCTGAACCTCAGTCTCTTCATCTGTCAAATGGAAAGAATAATACCTGCTGTTGTAAAGCCTAAACAAGATAATGCACATCAAACACTTAGTGAAATGTCTGCCCCTGCGTGAGTTTTCTTATTAAAGGGTGGCTATGATGGTATGGGAATACACAGTCGAACCTGCCTGATGGGAACTCTGGCAGGATTTAGGCAGCCCCCAGTGACACTGATAATAGTAGAGTCACAAACGGGACGCCATCTGGAGCACCTGGGAAACCGTGCCACAAAATGGAAGGTACCTGGCCTGTCGACCTGGCCTTGAACTTGGGTCTCGCCCCTTGCTGCGGGATCTCAGGTGGATCGTTCAGCTCCTCTAGGCTACCTGCTTTACCTGTGAGGAGTTCAGAACTGTCCCTCCTGTGAGATCACGCATCTTCCGTGCTCAGCACAGTGCCTGTTTTCTCACCAGCCAAGCACACTAGCCCTGCCCCAGTGCCAGAGGCATGAAGGAACATACGCTCAAAAGTGCTTTGAGAGCACAAAGTGCTCCACTGTTCTTGCTGTTCCCTGGCACTTGGCTGGGTCCGCCCTGCCCCCCAGCAAAGGGGGAGAAGCCCTGGGATTCTGGGATCTCCTGCTGACTCACCTCCTCACATTAACCATGTCCAGGGATCATACCCAATGTGCTCTGCTCCTCACTGAACTCTGCACAGCCTGCCTTTATCTGCAGCACCCGAGGGATGGGGAGGGGTGGGGAGGGGTGGGGTGGGCCAGGGTGAGGCAGAGAACTGGACTGTGGCTGCACATGCCCATCACACGCAGCTGAATTTGAAGCCCGTGTGGTGCTCCTTCTCCCACCCAAACCAAATTGTACAGGACATCGCCTTAGGAGTCCCAGGTCAGAGGGGATGGCCGAGGGCAGGCATGTTGACGTTTGGAGACTGCGGGGGAGGGGCAGGCTTTTTGTAAACCATAGATAATGTGCACTTATACACTCCCGTGCACTCACGTGTGCTCCTATGCACACGCATCCCTCCCCATGAGCTCCTTTCCCCCCGGCCAGCCTTGCTCCAAAGCTCTCACCTCTCTGGGGATGTCTCACACCTGTGGTCCATGACATCAGCTGGCGGGTTTGGCCTTGAGAATAAACCTGGGTCATTTGGTGGCTTTGTCTGCTTGTCAGGAAGCTGACAGGAAGCCTGTGAATTCCTCTCCACCCACGCCTCACCCACAGAGAGGGTGGCTCATGTGGTTCACAGCTAAACTTAGCTTGGCAAAGGGCCAGGTCACAGGCAGCAGGGGTTGCGGGGAGATGCTGACCTCTGGGTGCCTGGGTAGAGGGCTACAGTGGTGGCCAGGACCAGTGCTTTACCAGACCCTTACTCTGAGGCAGATCAGAAGTCCAAGACCCTGGAGGAGAAATCCCATACTCCTTACGAGGGTCCCCTCATCCTGCACCTGGAGCCCTCCAGCACTCCCCACCACAGCCCCATCCAAAAAATACACTAAGAGCTGTCTAATATCCACAGCATCCCCCGGAACCCTCCCTAGATGCACTGGGCACTGAACACAGGGACCACTATAACCTAAGAAGATTCCTGCTTCCCAGATGGCTTCCCCAAAGCCCAAGAAACTAAGGAATTTTCTAGCAAAAGACATAGCCGGGCTGAAACTCAGGCCCCTCTGCCCACTTCTGTCCCCGCTAAGCTTGGGAATATGCTGGATGCTTCAGGATGGCCTGAGCCCCAGCAGTAAAAACCACAGGGGAGTCAGCCATGAAGTTCTCTCACAGACAGAAGGAGCACTGGATCATGAAAGGCAATGACCTATAGCTGCAAAAACGCAGAGGAGGGGAGTTTTATTTTTGTTCCCTGGGGTCCTCTCCTTGCCCAGAGACCTCCCCACCTGCTGGGAAGATGTTGGTGTGACCCCTTGGCTCCAAATCACCTCTCCTCTCCTTGCAGACAGAATTCTACAAGCCCATGTCCAGCCCCACGTCTGCTCATTATCCCCCACCCCCCACCCCAGGACAGCCTGGCCTGTGCTTAGCCATAGAAGTGCCCAGGTCCCACTTCTTACTGGCCCCGAATTCCCTCTGGGATAGTGGTTCCCAAACACCTGCAGTAACAGCACCCCTGGCAACTTGAATGTATATTTTGGAGGGCAAACCCAGGCTTGCTGATGAGAAATTCCAGGGGCGGGGCCGGCGGGCATGTTTAATGAGCTCTCCAGGTGCTTCTAAAGTCCACTGGGGTCTGAGGGCCACCGAGAGCACCAGTTCCTCCCGAGCCAGGTTTCCAAGACAGGCATCCTCTGGGAGGGAGGTGGGGCTCCTAGGTGTCAGCAGCTGGGTCCTGGAGCTTGCCAAGGGCTTGCCCCTCACCAGGCCCGTCAGAGGCAATTAGCTCTGCTAATTACAACAACAAATGTAGCCACAGCTCAGAGCCAAAAGGAGCAGCTGCTGGTTTTCTCTATGAACTAGAATAAAGGAGGCAGCAGAGGAGGGCTGTGTAGCTCAGGCCTGGTGGCGTCAGTTGGGTCCCTCTCCCACTGTCTAGGTTCTAGGGCCTCCAAGAAAAGGGGAATCAAGGAGACCCAAACTGTCACAAGCCTGGCCTTGTCCTGGAGTGTCTCAGCTCATCAGATCCACAGTGTTTGGAGTGAAATAAAGCTACAGATTCAAGAAAGTCAGAATTTAGTTGTGCTTGTCTAAACCCCACTCATAGATGAGGAAACTGAGGCCAAAAGAAGAGACATGCTTGATCCCAAGGATCGAGTAGGAATGGTCGAGGCAGGCTGGCCATCCGCCATGGACCCTCCCAGGGATTCTGGGCAGGAATTTGTGCACAGAAGGGAAGCTAAAGATGAGGATGTTTTCCTTTAGAACCATTTACAAAGAAGAAGTTACTCTGCGTCAGGCATAATACTAGGCACTATGCGTATGTCTGTCATTTAGTTTTCAGAACAGGTAGACTGAGGGACAGGGAGCTTCACTGTGTGGCCTATAAGATGGCGGTACACACCTGTGTGTGAGCCGCACCTTGGCAGCCGGCTTCCCCCCTCGACTATCCCTCCGTCCCCTTCAGCAGGCCCTTGGGAACTGAGTGAGCCCTGCTACCTCTTGCTGCCAGGGGGCGCCACTTGGGCAATGTCAGAGATAATCATCAAAATCCTCCAGGTAGGTTGTCCCCAGGTTTCCAGGACAGGGAGAAAGGACAAGTTTACTGCAGAGCCTGTGTTTGGCCTGAGCCTTGGTTTTGAGCCCATGGCTGGGCAGTGTGAGCCCTAGTGGGACTCTCTGTGACCATCTCATTCCTCCCTCATGCTCCTCTCTAGCAGGGCCCAGGCCTTGTGCTTCCCTGTCAGGCCAAGATCACACTCCTCTAGGGGCTGGCCCCCGGGAGCAGACTGGCCCTGGGAGCAGACCGACCTCGCCCTTCCCAGAACTGCCCCAGCTCGGGCCACCTTCCTGCTCTTCACTGTGTCAGTTTACCTGCTGGACCCTGACTTCCTATATGGTCATGAACCTGAATGTCCTGCAGATCTCAGGGCACCAAGCATGAGCTGGACACAAGGCAGCTGTCAACACGTCAGTGGCAGCGGATTTACCATGCCTTTGTGGGGAGATGGCCGGGGCAGATACAGCTGTGCAAGTGACTTGTCTCTACCAACAACTTCCTTGTTGCCTAACTCAGGACAGCCAGCACCTCATCAATGGCTGGGTCACAAGCAGCTCCGAAGGCAGAGCTGCTCACCATGACTGAGGAGGGAGGGAAAGAGAAAGGCCCAGGAGCTGGCCCATGCCTCAGCAAGGGCCACAGAGACACAGAGCCGCCACCACCATCACCACGGTGTCCCTAGAGGGGACCTCACTTCACCTGCACCCCACATGGGGCCAGGGAAGAGCATCTGTAGGGGCTGGGCCCTGACAGGCCTCAGGACCCGGCAGGAGAGGAAGAGGAGGGCAAAGAAAGGAAGTGAGGAAAGAGGAAGGGAGGGGACCTGTTGAGAAAGTAGGTAGGAGGGGGCAGTTCTGAGCTGCCAGCTCGCGCTCTTCCCAGCATCCTGCAGCCCCATGCCCAGTCATCCTTCCTAGGGATGAGGGCTGTGAAATCAAGTCCCTTGGGGGACCCAAGGGAAAATGAGCCCACTGGGAAAATGAGCCAGGCTGCCATGGGCGATACTGGTCACCTGGAGGACCCACAGTTCACTTATAGGGAGAGCCACCACATCACACCTTGTGTTCCCAGAGGGGCAAGATCTTTTTTCTTTTTTCCTTCGAAGCCAGTAAACCTGGATTTTATCAAAATCCTCCAATTTTAAAGTGTTGGCTACTATGTCAAAAATTCTTTAAAAACCACATAAGCCCATTAAGATATTTCTGTGGACCACCCAGGGTCCCGTCTATAGCTGTCCACGTGCCACTGCCAGCTCTCCTCTCCTGCCCAGTGCCTCTGCCCTCAGGAAGCACACCTCCAGGTGACTCCAGGCCTGGGCTCTCCTCTCTCCTACCCCTCAGCAACCACGGAGCACACCTACCATTTCCTGTGTCCAGAACTCCCTAAAGCACCCCCCAACTCAACCTTTTCTCCCAAACCCAGTCTGGCCTCCACTCTGGGGCCTTCCAGTTGGTCCTGGCGGCCACACTGGGAAGAATCACAACCAGCACTTGAGGCTAATGCCAGAGTGGGTTTCCTCCCACAGCCAAAGCTTTGGCTGACTGGAAGGCCCCGGACTGGAAGGAGGTGACTCTAGTCTAAGGGTTACTCACTGAGGAGTGCTTGGTGTTCCAGGGTCAGGTCTGTGTTCCCAAGGACCAGAGAGCCAGGGCTCCTGCATCCCCAACTCA
Source organism: Marmota monax (assembly GCF_021218885.2). Taxonomy (NCBI): domain Eukaryota; kingdom Metazoa; phylum Chordata; class Mammalia; order Rodentia; family Sciuridae; genus Marmota; species Marmota monax. The sequence continues at coordinate 20,044,316 of NW_026692881.1, forward strand.
GACCCCAGATTGAGCAGAACCGTGATCTCAGAGGACCCAGAGGTCAAGACTGGATCCAGGTGTGGGTGGCATAATAGGACAGAGGAGAGGGAGAGAGCAGAGAGGAGACCCCCCCCACACTCAGGTGGAATACTAAGGAACTGAAGGGAACACACACTGGGTGGGGAGGGGGCCTCCACAGTCCACAGGTGGGCACTGGCTGGACTCAGGAAGTACCTGGTCACAAGTTCTTGGAAGAGGAAGGAGCTTCAAACAAGTCACCAGGATGCTCACTCCTATAAGGGTGGCTGGGAAGCCAAGGCACAGGAAGGACAGCAGCCTGGACTCTGCCGGCCAACCCGGGGTGGGAGAGCCACATCCTTCCTGTTCTCCTGCCTTTGGCTCATGCCTGTCCCCTGCAGAGCAGAGGATGGAGAAAGGAAGCCATCCATCTCCCAGGAAGGCTGGGAGTCCACCATCCAGACGCCCTGCTGACTCCCCAGCAGCAGAGGCCCTGACCCCAGGACAGCACAGAAGCCAGTGTCTGGGGATGGACAGACCAAGGATGGTGTCAATGGCTGGGCTGTGGGCAGGGGAGAGGCTGGACACGAGGAGCAAAATGGTCAAGGGACAAGGAAAAGACTCCCTGAAGCCTGCATCCTGGCCCATGTCCCTTTCCTTTCACCCAGTCAGTGTGAGGGTTCAACAGCAGCCACCAAAAAGATGTGTCACTGTGCTAATATACCCAGACCCTAAGAATGTGACCTTATTTGGAAAAAGTGTCTTGGCAGATACATTTAGATTAAGGGTCCTGAGATGAGATCATCCTGGATTACCCAGGTGGGCCCTAAATCCAATGACCAGTGTAGTGTCCTCATGAAGAGACAGAAAGCAGAGAAGGCAATGGGACGGGGAGGCAGAGATGGAGGATGGGATGCTGTCACCATGGGGGAAGGATCCCCCAAGAGCTTTTGGAGGGAGTATGGCTGTGTGGATGCCTAGGTTTCAGACTTCTGGCCTCCAGAACTGTGAGAGAATAAATGTCTTAGGCGCCCCAGTTTGTGGTATTTTGTCCCAGCCGCCTCAGGAGACCGACACAGCCCTAATGCATGATGCACCCTCTTCTCTTCCAGCCAGTGATCCCCACCGACTCTCCCTGTTTTGCTGTGGTGCTTCTAGTCTCCACAGCCTTCTCTGCTCAGGTCTTTACTCTGCACTAAAGCCTGGGAATTCCATGTGAGACAGGGCTCTCACCACCTGGCCAGCAGAGACTTTGGGAACCAGCTCCTCTGAGCTCTCCTTAATACCCATCTCACCTATGCCCAACCCCAAAGTTTCCCTGTTCCTCTTCAGTGGAATCCTGCTTCTATGTAACACAGGTCAGCACTTCAAGTCTGATGTTCAGGGCCTGGCCTGCCCCAACCAGCCTTGGGGACCCCTTGGGTTCCTCCCTGCCTGGCCCAGTCACTTTGGATCATCTCTAGTCCCCTGAACCCTCCTGCACATCTCCACCATTCCTGCAACACCCGTGCCTCATAGCTCTGGACCAAAACCCTACCCATCTGTTCTCATAACAAGCCCTCCCAGAAACCACTGCAAGGACCCTTCCCAGCCCCTCCCCATGCCCCAACTCCTAAGCCAAATCCTTCTTTCTGGAAAGGGATGGGAAAATAAGGGGAGGGAGACCTATTTATTAAGCAGGCAGGCAAACATTTGCTGTCTAGAGGCATCTCCATGGAAGTGACCAGAAGATAGCAGGCACCCAACAAAAACTGGTTCCCTGGGCCTCCATCCCTAGTTACTGTGACTATCCTCTGAGGCAGTCCTGAGGCAGGGTACCTCAGCCCCTGTTACAGGCAGCAGGAGCCCAGTTCTGCAGTCTGCTCAAGGTCACCAAGTGACCGTGCTCCAGGCTGTGTCTGCCCTGTGGGCCCATCCTGCTTGTTCACCCATCACCTTCCTGGGCTGGAGCTCCTCTAGGACAAGGGAAGGGTCTTTGTTCATCTTTACAGTCCTCCAAGCACCTGGTATAGAGCTGCTCACGGGGCCATGGACACGCCATCCTGGATGGAGGCACCACCTTCAAAGAAGGTCTCCACAAACACCGACCATTCATTGGCCAGGAGACTGAACATGGCACAGTGAGCTGGCACGGAAGGGCCTCCCAAGACCCCTGCAATCCCGCCTCCGATTTCTGTGTGTGCAACGCAGGCACTTATTACAGAACCGCTGTGCTCAGCATTTCCCAGCTGGGTATTGGCTTGGCCTGGGCGAAAGTCCCTCAGAGGAACATTTCCCAGCTCCTGTGGCCTCACCTCACCCACAGGGTGCTGTACAGAGGGAGCGTTAATACCCACCGGGGCAGAACATGCCAGGGCTCCCACATCGTGCCCCTTCCTCTGTCTCCCACCACGTTCCACATGTGTCCTGCTTCCAAGCGCAGAAGCCAAGCCTCTATCAAAGTCGCACTGGTTGGTAGGGCAGGCAGGCAGGCAGGCTCCCTGGGTGGGATGCAGGCTCAGGCTGCCTGCTAGACGGGAGGGCTTGGGCACAACCGGGGAGAAACCACAAAGGAAAACAAAGCCCTCCCTGGGCCACACCCTGCCCCACCTCCCCCTCCCACAGATGAGCTGGGGATGGAAGGAATTAGAGGGCTGCGGGCACCCAGCTGCCATTTCCTTTTGATCCCTGGATGGGAATGGAGCCTGGCTGGAATTCTCTACCTGCTTCTAGGGCATGGGGGAGGATGTCCCCCCAGAAGCTTTTCATAGCACAGACAGGCCAGTTCCCTTACCCCTGGCCACCCCAGCTACCCTCTCTTACTCACGTCCTGGCCACAGCAAAATCCCAGTTTGTTCTTCCACCCTGGTCCTTGGGCTTAGTCCCCTGAGGCTTAGGCAGTACCTGACACAAAGCCTGGCCCCAGCTGGGCTCGGGAGGGGGAGAGGGGGTGAGGAGGAGAAGCTCAGCTCAGGAGCTCCCAGAGCAACACACACACACACACACACACACACACACAGAGTTCTGCATGCCTGCAAAGATCTAAAACCCCTTTCATCTTAGTAAAGGGGAAGAACAAGCAGCACAAAAGCAAGAGGGAGGCCAAGCAGTCATAAAACACTAAGAGTTGTGGTGGCTTCTTTGCCCCAGCTCTGCTGCAGGGACCTGGTCTGAACAATAGAGCCAGCTGCCTGCTGCCCTCCCACACCTGTTAGTCACAGCAAACCAGTTCTCCTCCTCCCAGAGAGCAGACGGTAAGGCTTGGAACAGTTAGCAAAACTGCTCCCAGAATTATCTACGACTACGTGGAGTCCCGCTCCTTGTGGATTGTCCCAAACAAACAACAACCACAACCACCTACAGCCACACTGTTTCCCAGCCACAGGGATGGTGTGATATCATTGATGCAGGAGTTTTGCCGAGAATGGAGAATGCGTCCAAATAATGCCCAGTGAATTCATGATCCCATGGCTGGTCCTCAAGTAACCACTGCTAGTGTCAAGTTCACAAGTTCACTGGGACCTACTCCTGCCCTCAAGGCCACCCGGAAAGAAACAGCCCAAGAGTCTTCAGCTCAGAGGAGCTGAACCATTTATAGAGGCTTAGAGAAGAGGAGTTAAGGAGCCGACTCTGCAATCCGATGGTCTGGCTTTGAGTCCTGGCTCTGCCATTGCCATGACAATCATGACCCAGTCCATGGCCTTGTGCACATCAGCCAGGTGGTGCACAATCACATGCAGTGCTTTGTAAGTGACATGCTCTTGTTGGCACTGGCAGTGGTGATAAAGTCAGGAGTCCCTTTGATTTGTTGAATTATTCTATTTGCAATTTAAGGACTCCTCGGGAAGAAGGGAGATGACCAATATGCTTGAAGCTCCTCTAGAAGGCTGGGGACAAGGACCAATGACAATGACTACTAAGTTGTCTCCTCTACCTCTCTGTCTTTGAAAGGTCCTGGGGCTGCCAGAGAGGGAGAGGAGGAAGTCTAGTGACCTAGGAGGTTCAGCAGCAGTCTCCCTCCCTCCCTCCCTCCCATGGGTCAGCAGCGTCACTGACAGCTCCTCCTAGTACTAGGTTCTGAGCACCCAGCACTAGGAGGAGGATCGTTACAGGAACGCTTGCTGAATGAATGAATGAATGGACTCAGGACTCCCAGGAGCAGTCAGAAAAGCAAAACACCAACAGCGCTAAGTGTCCTAGGCAATGTGAGCAAAATCCTTTGCCTGGGGACCACCTGTGTTTTCCAAGGAAATGTCCCAGGAATGAACCCTGATATAGGCTTATCTGACTCCTAGCTGCCTTGCCCTTTGACACCTAGCTTCTTGCTCAAGAGTCAGAGAGAAATTCAAGATAAGTGCAGGATTACAGGGTCCAATACAATTGTAAAGCAGAATGAGCAGCAAGTCTCCCTTTCTGGAGAAGATTGGACAAGCCTCCTGGCCCGAAACCTCTGCATCCAATACATAATATTTGGGGCTTACGCATTGGGCAAAGTGCTTTATGTGTGTCATCCTCAGGTTGAACCTCAAAGGCAGGTACTTATCTACATGTACAGATTTGGAACTGGAGGCATGTAGTAGTGAGGTCACTTACCAACAGCACACAGTTAGGATTTGAACCCAGTCCTGTCTTTCAAGCCTATGGGCTTCCCATGACGCTGCACTGCTCAGTGACCTGGCATCTTGGAACATTAGATACATTCCTGTGGATTCCCCTTCCCCACACTGTTTAGGGATGGGTAGATGACAATTGAGATGAAATCTGGGAATAAAGAGTGCACTTGAGTTGGGTGCAATGACACATTCTTGTAATCCCAGCAGCTAGGGAAGCTGAGATAGGAGGATTGCGAGTTGAAAGCCAGCCTCAGCAACGATGAGGTGCTAAGCAACTCAGTGACACCCTGTCTCTAAATAAAATTCAAAATAGGGCTGAGGATGTGGCTCAATGGTTGAGTGCCCCTGAGTTCAATCCCCAGTACCCACAGCAGAATAGGAAAGGGGAACAAGGTCTCTTCTGACCCTGGGGGGCTTGTCAGTGTTGGGTGAGTCCCTAAGAACTATCATGGATAGAAGGAGGACATCTGGAAGCAGCACATAGGGGTGGGGCCCAGGCATCCTCTGCTCTCCTTCTCTCAAGCCTCCAGCAACTCCCTCCAGAACAAAGGCCCCTTTCATGAACTTCAGGCGGTCCCCTGACTGCTGCTAAGGCTATTAAACAGGCTCCTGGGAGACCAGTGTGTTAAGAGCACACTTGGTGCACCAAAAGGCAGGCCCCAAATGATGACTACGCCCTTCCTGACAGATGGATGCAGGTTGGAGATGCTTCTGCATCCCAATCAGGGAAAGGAGGAGGACACAGTGGCCAACATGTGGGGCAGCTTCAAAGCTGACCTTCTGCCCTGGTGTGAGTGGCTGCCAGGTTTTCCACCTGCAAGTGAGTTCTTCCATAGTCCTGGGCTTTGCATTTCCCCCAGGGACTCCATCTGAGGATCTCAAAGTATGCTGAATGCTATCTGGGTACTGGTTGGTCCTGTCCATTTTAGAGTGGGAAACTGAGCTCTGTCTGCTAATACCCCAGAGCTAGTCACAGCAAGAGGGGACCTGGGCTCCGGCCTGGAGTTGGTGATCTGCCTGATGTCTTCTCCACTTTGCTACTCAAATCTCATAGGATTCTTTACCCCTCTTTCATAGTCACTGGGTTATGGTATCCAGGCAGATGCCTGAGGTGGCAGGAAGTGTGTGAGGCTGTGGAGGCACAGATATAGGTTTGAATTTTGCTCTGTGGTTTTCAGTTCTGGGACTGTGGGCAAATCACTTGGCCTCTCAGAGCCTATTCTACCCAGCCTATACCTACTCAGAAGGGATGTCGCGGCAAGAGAAACAAACGTGTAAAATCCTGAGGATGGGGCTTTGCTCAGTAAAGGAAGCCAATCCCTTTTATAAAGGTTATTCTGCTTTTAGGAATAAAAGGTCATGACCACTGATTTGGGACCAGTTTTGTCAATGGAAGCCTTATCTGCTAAAAATCTCTACTAAGCATACACTAATTTTCACTTATGATTCTGAAAAAGTCATGTTTGTACAGTTACTTCAGCCACTCACAGGCTGGAGGGATGCCCAGTAGCATACAACAAAGATCTTGAAGGGACACCATCAAGTTGAAAGACAAGGCAATTCCTGTTCTGAGACCTTGTAGAGACCGACAGAGTTTCCCACCTCCCTTCCCTGCATCTTCATCCCTTGTGTTGGCTTGTGGTGCTTGCTTAGGAATTCTTCCTGAAGGAAAACTTCTAAAGCACCTTAGAAGATGTGGCTGAACCCACAGGTCGCCAAATTAAGGGCCTCAGAATTGCCAAATGAGCTTAGCTTTGAGAAAAGTGCCGTCTTCAGGGTGTCCCTTTGGTGGGACACTGTAGACAGCCATAGTTGTCTTCTTTAACCTCACTCTCCAAACACTCAAGTTTATCTCAAACGTGATCTCCAATGCTCTGCATGAGCTAGTGGAGACAAGGGACTTCACAGGTTTAATTTAACCCATGTAGAATTTGATGGGAAACAGAGCTGAGTGACAGGTGCTCTGTGAGACTTTCTAGTTCCATCTGGTACTACTACCTTCTGGGGTAGTGGGTTGCACACATTCTTGTTTGTGCTTTTGGTCATGAAGCTCCATGAGGCCAGCGTCCCTAAACACAGTGCCATGCCTATTATCACAGGTGCACAGTGATGGCTGGGTCAATGAGTAGCCCCCACAGTAAGAATGTGGGCGTCCTTGCATCTCATTTTCTTTGGGTGGTGAGGGCAAGGAAGCTGGAAATTCCCTTTTCTAATGGTTGGCCCATGACTGCTCTGGCCTGAGCTCCCCTCCCCACCTCAAAGATTTAGGTAGCAGAAACCCCTGTAGGGAGTCACGCTGCGGGAACTAAAGAGACCAGGGCCCTCAGCACTATGTTCCTTACCAGGGACTGAACCCAAGGCCTAAAGACCTACCACCAACTGGCTCATGGCCCAGAACTCAAAACTGTAGCCCCATAACCCCAAACCCCACAGCCCACTCTCTCTCCGGCCTCTGAGAAACACACCTGTGGAGAGGTCACAACGTCTACGCCCTTTCTCTTCAACATGCGTCTTACAGTTGACATTGGTCTGTCTCTTCCTGACTGCCTTAAGGTGGAGGTGTTGCCTGGGCAACAGTGATGCTACCTGCCAGGTGCTTCTATTCCACTGATGTCACTGGAATGGGCCATGTGGATGGGGGGGAGATGTACTCTCTACAGGAAAACATCAGAGATCCCAAACTGTTCAAGAGGTCCCTAGAGGCCTTTTGAGTACTCTCAAATGACCCCCTTCCTCTCCAGAGGACCCCCTGTCCCTCTCCCCTTCCCCAATGCCTGAGATAGGCCATGCTTCAAATATGACTCCTCCTCCAGAGTCCCCTGAAAAGTGAGAGCAAGCAGCTTTGTCCTTGTCTCTGAAAAAGTCAATTGAGTGGGACACTGAGGATCTCCTTCTGCCCCTCTGGGACTGTCTAGACCTTGTGGCTTTGCCCCTCATTCAGACCTCAGAGGATGAAGCAGCACCCTGACAAGGATGCCCAGACCAGCAGAGATGCATCTCCTGGACGACCACTAAGCACTGAAGAGCTCTCAGCCTGCAGGCCGGTGGGGCAAGGCTTAGCACTTCCTATGCACCACCCAACTCAACCCTCTGATGGTCCTGACAGCTCATCCCCATTTTACTAATGGTGAAAATGAGGCTTGGAATGGTCAAGGCACCTGCCCAGCTACTAACAACAACTAATTTCTAAGCAGTGGAGCCAGAACTCAACCCAAATCTGCCCATCCCAAAGTCCATATGGTCACCTCCTGGGGCAGCTGGAGAAGGGACTCTCTAAAGATGAGTTCTGAGGGGGCCCGACAGAGACTAGAGGGAGCCCTTTAAACTCCAAGAGGCCAGCTAGGCAGGACAGGTGGCTTGAGCAGACACTGCAAAGGACTGCTTCTTCCCTAGGTTCACACAGGGATGGCAATAAGCTGGTCTTGATTTTACTACTCCCTGGGGTCTCAGTGCTAATTAGGGACACTGTTTCTTAGCTCTGTGCTTGGCTTCTTCTTCACTCCCTCCCCCACAGTTCACCTGATTACCCTCTTGATTTGCATATAGCATTTATTCCTGCAGCCTGGTTCTACAGCCCTGGACTTTACAGTAGTTATTTAACATATGCAAATGTAAATCTATGCAGCTGAGAGATAATGCTTACAAAGCACTAAACAAATAAGCAAATATAACAAAAAGCGCTACATTATGCAAGAGTAAAGGGAGAAAACCTACCAGGTAAACACTGCCTTGGAGGCACTAACCAAGGAGACAAGCACAGCCAGGGATCATTGGCAAGAGGGCCACAGAGGTGGACAGAGTTCTGGACCACTGGCTATCAATGCCCCCCCCACCCCCACCCTCCTGCCTGGCTGTGACTCCAGCTTTGCAAAGCAAGTTTCCCATGTGGCTTCCCCAGGATGCAGGAACGGACAAGATGACATTCAGTCTGTGTGGTGTTCACAAAGTCTCCTTGCAAATTAATAAACTAGCATTCTGACTTCTACACCCGCTTTCTCAGGGTGATTCAGTAGCCTGAGTGCAAACCACTCTGAAAATTATATAAATACGATTTGTAAGTGGGTGTAGCTAAGAGCCAGCCCCTGGGACAGGTGACTTCTGGGCTCCAGCCAGCCTTCCCAAGACACTACTTGACTTCCTCAGTGGCCAGAAACCTCTGATAAGTGCCCACGGACAGCCCGATTTACAGTGCTCAGTTCTAGCTCACTAAGTGCTGAGGTGAACAGTGTGGAAACCAAGTGATTATCTACTTGGAGGTGGAGGAAGAGGGGTTTAGAAGGTCAGGACAGCATATTTGGTCACCCTCACCTGCTTCCACCCCAGGAAGACTCCGCGTCCTGCACACAGCTTCACCTTTTCCCTCTGCACCACACCCAGGTGACAATTACACATCACCCTTGTACCAGGCCCCAAACTGGATCTGCCACCTCACCTCGCCCAGTAATGAAGATGGAAAGCCATCTGATGCTTGGGCTAGGCTCCCAGTCAGCCACGAGGCCAGGCTTGCGTCTCTCCTCTTATCATCAGGAGCTTCCCATCCTTCCACTGCCCGGGGTAAAAGGCAGCTGCTCTTTCCTCCTTCACATAGGGAGCTTTAAGTTCCCATAAACTGGCTTTAAGTTTAACCTGCTTCTCTGAATGCTCAGCAACCCAGGCTCTTGAGCACTTGGCTTCCCTCAGTTTCTTTATCTGTAAAGTGGGGCTAAGAAGACCTCATAGGACAACTGTGAGGATTAAATGATACAGGCAGAGTGCTTTTGAGAAACCAATAAATAAATAAATAGATAAAACATCGTTCTGGAAATGTTAGGTCAAGGTCCTGCACCCTCAATAATTGGTTATCAGGGCTACGGTAAATGTTTGTACAGATAGTGTACTGCTCAAGGACACACTGCCAGGGTAACCCGAGGATAAGTCCCAACTCCATGGCTCCAAGGTCCTTATTTCTAAATGACACCAAATGTCACCCTCTTGCTGAGAGGAGAAACTTATTCTAAATTACACAGGGGACTGGAAAAACTAGCAGCAGTCCTCGAGGATATCTCAGCCTCGTGGCTCTACCCTCCTCCCCAACAACCATGAACGAGGAAGGTCCAACATGGACGGATGGTCTTGGCCATAATTCAAGTCCTGCTCCTTTGGAGCACCGGCCCCTCCCTCGTACATGTCTCCATTCAAGCCCCACAGGTTGCTGCGCTGCCTCACTCTTGACTCCAAATGTAGAACCAGAGTCCTGGACTTGAAGGCCCCTGTGGCCAATGGCCAGAGCATGGCCAGCAGAGCTCTGGTTGTGAAAAGATCCTTCTCATGCTATACTGAGACCTGTCGTTGTTTCTTCTAACCAACAGTAAGCCATTTTCTTTCCTCAGGTTTCCATGATTGGGACATCTGAAGGATACAGCCATGTCCCCCTGTGCTTCTCATTCTGGACTGCACACCAGTGGTTCTATCTTCTCCCTCACAAAACACACTTTGCAGATTGTTCCTGTTCTCCTCTGGACAAGTTCTACTTGGCAGTGGTGTCCCTCCAAGAGGTGGCATTGGGAACTGGGCTAGTGCACTACACTGGCTTGACTCTACCCCTGTGCAGCCCATGCATAGCGTGCTCACCCCTGTCTGCCCCTGAGACTGTGCACCCTCTTCATCAAACAGGAGCCCCCAACCATCTTTCTCTTCATTAACCAAAAAAGTAAAAATACAAAACCAGGTTCCTTCCAGAAAATACCTTCTCAGTGGGCAATTTTCTCCCCCGAAGTTTCTGCTCCTTCTTGCCTTCTGATCAAGTTCACCTACACACCCTTTTAGTTTCTCTTCTGGGAGCTGCAAGAGCAGAGAGGTAACGACTTCTGGGAGGACAACATCAGGTTAAAAGTCCACATCGTTGCCCCCTGGAAACCAGAGCTTGAAATTGCTGCATCTTGAAAATTACCCAGACTTGAAAATAAGCTTCTCCATCCACCCAAGAAGAGCAGGGAGCGGGTCAATTTTTTTTTTTTAAATAAAACCACCTCAGCTATTCCCCTTCTTGGTCTATTCCCTAAAGACCTAAAAAGAGCATGCTACAGGGACACTGCTACATCGATGTTCATAGCAGCACAGTTCACAATAGCAAGACTGTGGAACCAACCTAGATGCCCTTCAATAGACGAATGGATAAAAAAAATGTGGCATTTATACACAATGGAGTATTACTCTGCATTAAAAAATGACAAAATCATAGAATTTACAGGGAAATGGATGGCATTAGAGCAGATTATGCTAAGTGAAGCTAGCCAATCCCTAAAAAACAAATGCCAAATGTCTTCTTTGATATAAGGAGAGTAACTAAGATCAGAGTAGGGACGAAGAGCAGGAGAAGAAGATTAACATTTAACAGGGATGAGAGGTGGGAGGGAAAGGGAGAGAGAAGGGAAATTGCATGGTAATGGAAGGAGACCCTCAGGGTTATACAGTGGAGCGGGTAGAGAGAGAGGAGGGGAGGGGAGGGGAGAGGTGGGGAGGGGGGAGGGTGGAGGATGGGAAAGGCAGCAGAGCACAACAGACACTAGTATGGCAATATGTAAATCAATGGATGTGTAACTGATGTGATTCTGCAATCTGTGTATGGGGTGAAGGTGGGAGTTCATAACCCACTTGAATCAAAGTGTGGAATATGATATGTCAAGAAATTTGTAATGTTTTGAACAACCCACAATAAAAAATTAAAAAAAATAAAAAAATAAAACCACCTCATGGTTACCCACAAGTGGAAAATCTGAGGGCAGAATGGCCTAGAGCAGCAGCAACACACAAGGAATTAGCAAACAATGAGAGCCACTTAGGCGCATCAGGCTGGAGGGAGTACCCAACACAGCCACTATGTTATTAACTAAAACGTGAATGACATCAACCCAACCAGTGTCTGCCACCCCATTTTTCCTGCTAACCTGGACCTGTCACTGCATCAGCCCTGGACTTTAGCTGGCAGCCTCTGTGAGGTAGAACTGGTTTGTAAAAGGAAAGAGCCCTGGTCAGTTTCTAAAGAGGAACAAGAAAACAAAAGCGAGCCCTGGATTGATTTAGATGCTACCAGTATCTGGTCCTCTTCTAGTCTGGAAGGGAGGGAAGATTCTCACGGCAAAAGGGGCCAAAGGCACAGTGAGGTTCTGGCCTGGGTCGATTATTTTCCTTTCTTGCTCAGCAGCATTTTTGTTTTTAAAGAAGAGCATTTCGGATGGGGCGTCTGGTCTGAGGCTTTCGAACCCGCTCACCGGGCATCCACCGGGCGGAGACAGGGACCGGGTAGAGGATGGAGTTAGGGGTCAGGAGGCTAAGGCTATTTACAGAGCCAAGAGAAAGTTCCCTCAGCATGGGGTCTACCCCGCCAAAAGTCTTGAAAGAGGAAGTGGCGGGGGCTTCATCCGGCCCAAAGCAACCTGATTGCGCAAATACTATAACCAAGAAGAAACCAACTTCACTTCTAACTCCTTTCTCGCTGGAAGAGAGGGACGGCCAAGGAGCAGGGCGACCCAGCTTTTTTTCGTGCCGCAGCACCCTGCTCAGCCAGTCAAAGTAACGGATGGTCCCGCACTAGGAACCTACACGTGGTCCCCCGTGGGGCTCCGAGGCTTGGGGCGCCGGGAAGAGCGGCTGCGGGCCGCGCTGGCTGCAGCAAGCGCCCAGCGGTGGGGTTGGGAGCCGAGGGACCGCGCGCATCTCCAGCGCTGCGGGAACTGGAGGTGTGACCGCAAGAGACCACGGCGCCCGCCCGTGCGCGCGCACTTTAAGCGGTCCCCAAAGTCGGCCCCTACTTGGGGTGGGCGCAGGCGAGTCTGGAGCGCTCCCCGCTCACCCCCGCTCCTGACTCGGGCGCCGCTCGGCGGAGTCCTGGGTCCCCATCCCTCCCTTCTTGTAACTCGCGAGGGGCCTGGGAAGCAGCAGAGCCTGGAGCTGCGGGTCCCCGACTTACGTTTGGCCTTGGTAGCGCTGTCCCGCGGGAGGCCCGCTACAACCCGGGCTTGGCGCGCAGCTCCGAGGGGGGCGTCGGGCTGTGCTGGCGGCTGCCGGAGCGCGCGGCCGTGCAGCTAGGGGGACGCTGGTGGCGGGACCGCGGCCGGCTCCCGCCTCCTAGCTCCAACGGCGGGGCTCTGCAAGGCTGTGGAGTTACTCATTTCCTGGATGTCACGGAAACTTTTCCCTCCTTATAAGAACAAAACACCCGCCTCCACGGGCCACCGCGGAAGCTCCTTAAGGAGGACCGAGCGGATTAGCGGGGCCCCGCCCAGGGTCAGCCGTGGAGATCTGCCCAGTGACCCCCGCAGGAAGGCCAGACGACACAGCAGAACTGGAGAGTGACCTGGCGAGACAGGATGTGGCCACTGGAGTAAAGTGGGGAGCGCGGACAGGAGGGCGGGGAGGACGCCCTTAAAAGCCGGTTTAGGCCGCAGACTGGAAGAGGTTGTCACTGCAAGTCCACCGAGTGTTTCAGTGGCGCGTTTTACGAGTGGCGGAGTTCCAGGGGCCACCTATTTTGTCCCTGTAAGGAAAATATAAATCGAGACACAACGCCGGTCTTTTTTCTTTTGCAGCTTGGGTTGGATTAACATAACCAAATGTTATGATGAATGCATTGTTGTCCATCTCCGAAGTAACCCTGCACAAAGGAGGACGAGGACCAAATGCTGTAGGGGGCGCTTTCCTCTCCAAGGCCTGGCGAAGGCTCTGAACTTAGATTCAGTATTTCTAACCCTGTTTTAGAGACCAGAGAACTGAGTCCAGGAGGCAGGTCAGCAGCAACCCCGCTTGTACTTAACAGGTTACGAAATCCATAACCTTCTGTCACTTTCTTTTTGTTACCTGCCCAAATCCCACCGCCAGTAGTGGGTTTGAATGAGTGCTTCACCAGCGCCAAAAGGTAGTGAGGTTAAATTGGGGAAATCAAAACACTGTCCAGAGGTTATCACCATTGCTACTGGTACTGCGTCTTAGATCACCTTCTTGCTTTCCTTCTCAGCCCAGCCAAGTAACTTTTAACACCCGCCTGGAATACATTAGGTGGAGTCTGAAAGATAAACAGGCAATGAGAAAAATTTCCAAAAATAGACCCCCTGGCCCTTGGCCCAGGGTACTTTCATGTTTGAGCTTCTGCTCCTGCAGCCCTTTCCTGACAATAGGGATCTATCTGTGGCAGTTTCCGGGGCCAATGAAGAGAGGTGGGTACCGGGAAACATTTTTGAAAGAGCTTTGTGTTTCCAAAATGTCTACAAGTTGAATGGTTGGGACACTGGCCCACCCTCCTCCAAACATGGCTGGGGACATTTCCTGGGGGATGGAGGCAGGACACACAGACCTGAGCCCTATAATCCTTTGGCTAAGAGTTGAGGGTTTTGCTGGAATGTCAAGGTAGTGCTTAAATGCTTGAATGCCCTCTGGGATTGCCATCTTGTCAGCAAAATTTGTTTTAGTTATTTCTAACTGGCTGTGTATATTTATATAAGAAGATTTATTTTGTTTTTCTTTTAAACCCAATGATTTCATCCTCTGTGGCTGATGGTCTCTTCCATGGGCTCCTGTCTGCTCACAGAACTTGGTTCACCATACTATCCTTCCACATAAACTGCTTATGAATTGGTCTCTTCTTATCTCCCCAACCTCTTATCTCAGTCCAAGTTCCACCCTAAACTCCTTGCACTTCTTGGAACTTTTGCTTCACAGAATGTGATAAGCTGGTTGCTCTGTGTTTTACCCCTGAGGATGTTCACATGCGCTCTATCTTCTGGCTGCAACCTTTACCCCACCTCTTTCTCCAACCTGTGAGCCCCACGCACAATCACACCATTTGTGCCTAATTTGTGTGTTCAGTCTTCACATCCCCGACAGGCTATCACTCCTCCAGGAAGTCTTCTTTGAGTCTCCTGCTGGGTTGGACTTCCCTCTTGTGTAGTTCCTGTATCACATCAGTCTTGCTCCTGAAAAGGTTATTAAGAGATAGGAAAAGCTTCCAGGAACCCAGTGAGGAAAGAAGTCAGGGAATCCCTGCTTCAAACACAGTATTGCTGAATAGAATATCAACAATTGAAAGCAAAAAAAAAAAAAAAAAAAAAAAAAAAGGAAAAAGAAAGAAAAGAAAAAAAAATGGTGTGGTGGAGGGGGATCTCTAGGTGTGAGGGAACGCAAAGGCATGATATGAATATAAGTCCAAATGGTTATGGCTGGGATGAGTCCCTACTCAGTGATTGGGAATTAGGATCCATCCAAGTCTTAAATTAGAAAGATAGGGATCTAGATTTGAGCCTTCTGCCCAAAGCTGGGGCTTTGGGAAGCTGGCTTTTAGTAGTAGTGGAATGGAAAAAAAAAAAAAATCTTCCTTCTATTGGCCTAGGTTCAGCAAGGAAGTTTGTGGTTTATCTGGGGCCTGACTTAATTAAAGAATGTCTGCTACAAAAATCAGAACCCCTAGTGGGCCTGCACCACGGGTAGGTCTGAAGTCCCAATTTATATTCCTCATGTGGTGAGGGAATCTGGAAGTCAGGGAAGCAGAAGAAAGCTGCTTCCAAATGGAGAATCCTCCTGGGCTGTCAGAGGGAAATGTAAAACTTGGTTGTTTATTTATTTTTTTTTTCCCTGAAAGAAATAACTCCCATTGAAGACAAGCTTATCCTGAGAAATGATAAACCAAACTAGGAAATGAATCACACCAGGGAGTAGATACATATACGTAATGAACAGGAGAATTAGCCCCTTAAGTGCTTGAGATAATAGAGCAATTTGAAAAAGTCTATAAAATAGTAATGGTCAAGATGCAAAGATAAGATGATAGAACATAGTACTATGAAAAAAAGAAAAATCTGAAAAAGTAGAAATATAATATGTAGAAATTACAAATTTAGTCATTTACATTTAAAAAATTTTAGTGGTTGAGATTCTTATCATATAGTAATAAGGTGTAAGTCAAAACATCCAGAAACTCATTAAAAGGGGAAAGGAAGAAAAGTAATAATTTCATTTTCTGAGTTCTGTGTCAAATCTGAAATAATTTGTAAAATATTGGCAAAGAGAACCACAGCAGCACATGAAAAGAATATGACGACAACATGAATAACTCACAAGGGAAAAATTGAAAGAACATCACCACAGATGCTGAAAATCATTAGATACAATTCAGCATCCAGATACAAAAGCTTCTGTAACATGATGTGTACAAAGGGTGAAGTTTAGCCCCCAAATTTATATCATACTTACTGCAGAATACTAGAAACCTTCATGTTAAAGTCCGGGAAAAATAAGAATATCCTCTTTTTAAAAAACTCCTCATTAATTTATTTTTTTAAAAACTTCTCATTAATTAGGAATATTTTTGGCTGCAAGTAACAGAATGCACAACTGTAACTTTATAAATGTCTAAGATTATAGGCTTAAACACAGAAGGGCTTATTTTTCTCAAATATAAAGCATGTGTACCGGTGGCTGTTTCTGTTCAATGTCATGATTTTTTTCAGGGCTGGTCAAATATTATGTGCATCTACTGTTTTCATAGTTATTGCAAAATTGCCTTTCAATTTTAATCCCTTGTCAATAAAGTATGAGATTGCCTGTTTCCCCACATCCTTGCCTGTCTTGGGTCTTTACTAATTAGTTTGCTTCTTTTTTGGGTGGGGAAAAAAAAAGATGTCTTGATTTGCATTTCTTTAATTATGAATGAGGCAGAACAGAACGTTATCATTGGACATGTTTATGTCTTTATTTGTGAACAACTAGTCACAGGTTTGTCTGTTTGTGTTGGTGTGTGTGTGTAAGAAAATGGAATTGTTTTCGTGAGCAGAGGGTCAGCATTACATGAAGTTTCAAATTTCACTGTGGAAGGTGGCAAGCCCTGAGCCCCACTGCAGGATAGCTTCAGACATTCCACAGTCAGGAACACAGGGGGAAAAATTTTTACATTGAATACATGGGGATTTCCCGTTCTCCCCCATCTGTGGTTATCCCAGAATGTGGAACAGAATGCATGACGATGGGAGGGACAGGAAGCCATGGCTAGTTATCAGGAGTCTGATGGAGGGGGACAAGGGCACTTTTCCTTGCTTTGGTCAATCTCTCACCACCCTGAATTCAACTTTGTCTGGAATTTGAAGAGATAACAGCGCTAGTTTACAGGATGTTTCTCTGGAAGAAGCTGCTTTGCTGAGACCTCAAAGGTGTCAGTTGAACAAGACGGATGATTTATGTTTGGCTGTTTCTTTCCTCAAGGTGAGTGCTGGCAACACTGCTCCCTTGGGAATGCTGGAGCCTATCGGGCTGACTTACTGATGAAGATGAATCCAGAAAAGTTAGGTCATACACTCAGGGTTACATCGTTGGTTAGTGGCAGAATAATAATTGATGCTTAAATTATGTGCTAGGTATTATGTTAAGCATTTTGCACATAATAATTCATTTAACTCCTATAATAACCATACACAGTAGGTGTCATTAGATTCCCATTTAACAGATGAAGAAACTGAGGCCCAGAGAAGCTAAATGATTTGTCCAAGGTCACACAGCTAATAAATGGGAGAGCCAGGATTATTATTATTTTTTTTTTATGGTACTGGGGGTTGAACTCAGGGGCACCTACTATTGAGCTACATCTCCAGGTCTTTCTATTTTAAGGCAGGATCTTGCTAAGTTGCAGAGGCTGGCCTCAAACTTGTGATTCTTTTGCCTCAGCCTCCCAAGTAGCTGGAATTACAGGCATGAACCATCTTGCCCAGCTCCAAGAGCCAGGATTTGAACCAGGCATGGGCTCCAGAATCTTGCTATACTGTGTCTTTTTCCTTTACATGTCAGTGCATTAAAATTGAAAGATTCCTTCAGAACAATCCTTATGTACACTACATGTGACACAATCTATTATGTTCATTTATTTTATTTTTTTTTTGTAGTATTGGATATTGAACCTGGGGTTTCATACAAGCTGGGCAAGAACTCTACCACTGAACTATGCCCCCAGTCCTCTTCTTTTTTCTCTGTTTTATCTTTTTGTGTGTGTGTGTGTGTGAAAGAAATGCAGGCCACAGCTCATTAATAAATCAAGATTCACATTTTTTTAAAAAATCCTTCTTTAAAGGACTCTTGTATCTCATATCTCCATTATGATGGCTGTTCGTTCCTGTTTTCTGCATGCCAATGTTCCATCTATATGCAATGCTTGGAGTGGGAAAGAACTGACAGATAATTTCTCTCAAGCTTATTTCTGGTCATTAGGCATTCTTTGCTCTCCCTGTAGATAATGTCTAAAGACAGTACACAGAGCTTTAAAACAAATCACAGTGTTATAACTTTAGGAAGACCTTCTTCCCTTGTTTATTCATCCAACAAATATTTCAGCACCTACTCTATGCCAGGCATTGTGCTAAATCAGGAAGTGGCAAACTATGGCTGGTAGACCCAAGCCAAGGGCCACCTGTTTCTGTAAATAAAGTTTTATTGACTCATTCATTTATGTGTTGTCTATGGCTGCAGAAGTGAATGAATGAATATAGCCACTCATTTATCAACCAACTTTTTCCCATTCATTCACCAAATTTTATTGAGTATCTACCATGTGTACAGCCCAATGGACAAGACAAAAAAATAGTTCTTCAGTACTTTCTTAGAATGGGCAGAGAAAAGAGATGAATGCATCTCACTGTAATCCTTAATACTTCTCTTTGGGGCCCTGGTTTGTACTTGGACATAATTTGTTTAATTACCTTAAGAATCTTAAATGTTTGTGTTCCAACTGCTTTCAACTTACCTAAGTCACTCCTCACTCCCAAGAATAATTGCTGTGTGCCTGAGCATATAAGCATATAACGTTCCTAGTCGTTATTCATCGAACTTTCTATTTTGAGTGTCTCCTTTGTATGAATCCACATCACAGATACTTAAACAACAACAACAACAACAAACTGGTCCTCCCAATCTGGGGGAGGGGTAGGACACAAGTCAGCACACAAGTACAATACTGCATGTGAACAGAATGATGCTCTGGTTTACTAGCAGCTTGGAGGAAGGGTGCCCAACTAGGAAGACTTCTTGGAGGAGGCCACATAGAATTGACTGTTTCTTTTTTTTCTCCTTTTTTTGGTACCGGGGATTGAACCCAGGGGTGTTTTACCATGGAGATACATCCCCAGCCTTTTTACTTTTTTTTGTTTTGTTTTGTGTTAAGGTCTTGCTAAATTGCTTAGAGTCTTGCTAAATTTTCTGAGACTGGCTCTGAACTTGTGATCCTCCTGCCTCTACTCCCAAGTTGCTGGGATTGCATGAACCATGGCATTTCACCTAAACTGACTCTTGAAGGAGCTAATTAGACAATGAAGGGGACACGGCATTGAACACATGGGAAGTCTAGAGGTGTTTAAAAATAGAATTTTTTTTTTTTAGGGATAGTAGAAATAAGGGCATTGACTCATCATCAAAGATATTTGTGCTTTGATGTTTAAAAATGTTTATTCACTTATTTATCTGTGGTGGGAATTAGCTGTGGTAGCCTGTCAGTCTTTTGAACCCTCTGGTAAGCTCATCGGTTTGTGCAAGTTCTCACCAGTCCTAGGAGGACACGGACCTGCAGCCTTGATCTCTTGGGCAAGACGCATGGACTGGATGAGCTGGTCTGAGCATTGTGTCAAAAGGTGCTCTGATGGAAGAAGAGCAGCTACTGGTGCGCCAAGAACATTCCAAGCAGGTACGATTACTGGGCGGTTATGACACCCATGACTCCTCCAGGCAGAAATGATCACCTGCTGGCTGCTCCTGCACCGCCCGCCCCTGCCTGGCGCCTGACCTTCCAGTCTTCCTAATAAATCTGCCTGAGCTTACTTGCCTCTTCAGGTATCGAGAGGGGGGTTTGTCTGGAGACTCTTTGGGGATCAATGTCAAATGCTCAACAAACGTTCTGTTAACTTAGGTCTGTAGCAGGCTGGAAAAGGAGAAGATTAAAGGAATAAAATATGCCCGCATGGTTTTGGAGAGCACTAACCAGCTGGCAGGCTGCTTTGTCATCTAAGGTGACCATAGGGTCGGCTGATAAATGAAAACAATTTTCTGTAACACGTGGGCTTTTAATCTTCCCAGTAGCCTGGAGGAGAAACGTTAGACATGATGACTGGAGCAGTTTTTACTGTGTCATATGGGGACCCAGTGATTTTTTTAGGGTGATACAAAGTATCTAGCAGAACCCAAGAGAGCAGATATTAGTGGGCCTCCCCAGGATCTGAAGAGGCATCAGCAACAAAGAAGAAAACCCTCTCTGATCTGTCTTCCTCTTTTGGGTCCGCTCCTCATTGATCTGCTTTATTCTTCCCTCCATGCAGCCTGCCATCTCTCCCTCTCTTGGGCTTCACATGCTCAGTTTCAGGCCCCAGCAATGATTGACTTACAACTGTTGGTCCTAGTTATAAATTCCCAGGGAAAAAAAAATACTAGAATTGGCCTCGTGGGTCCAGGTCTCTAACACTGCCCTCGGGAGGCAGGTAAGGCCACTTGGAGTATGTGGCTCCTGAGAGGCACATACTTGTCTATGGGAATTACTAGTCTCAGAAGAGACTGTGGATTGTGCGGAGTTCTCCCAAATAGCTTCCAGGATCTCTGTGATCCATTAGACGTAGGTTCTTTGAGGGCACGCTTGTTTTGCATTGCAGGCTGGGAATCTGCTTGGAGGGTACAAATGGGTATTTCTGCTTTTCTAGAGGTTTACTTTATATTCTCACTGGGTGTTGAAGAGATGAGCACTCTGTACATAATGCTGCTCTCACTCCTGTATTACAGCGCACAGCTTGGATGTCCTAGGAGGGTGCTGATAAGAGGCTATTATATCCAGGTTTAAACAAGGGCTTTGAAGAGGTATTACAGCTCATGATCATATATTTGCGTTATCTGGCAGAACAAATGGCTGTAGCCTTGGTGGTCTGTGGTCCTTGCATTTCCAGACACTTCTCTGCTATTCTTCCAAGGCACTCTACTATCCACCTGTCCTCTTATCAATGATAGACTCTACAGCTCCTTGGTAGGGACCTCACCCTCCCTCTAGCAGGATTTTTGCAGTCTTGACTTGATATCTGCCCAGTTCTATTTCCTGTATTTGAGATACCTTCTATTTTCTTCCATGTCTCTAATGCATATTAAGTTCAAGTTCAAGGTCTACCAATGACCTTTCCCTAAGATGCCATCCTTCACTTCCATGTTTTAGAACTCATTCAATAGTCATTCACCCAATAGTTGTTTACTGAGAGCAGTGTTGGCCAGTTATATTAGTTTGCTAGGGCTGCTATTACAAACTACCATGTGGCTTAAAAAACAGAAATTTATTTCCTTGCTGCACTGGAGGCTTAAACTCTAAGATCAAGGTGTCTGCAAGTTTGATTTCTCTGGAGGTCTTTCCCAGGCTTGCAGACAGCCTCCTCATCATCTCTCTGCGTGCACACATTCCTGGTGTTTCTTTGTGTGTCTACGTTTTTCTTCTTATAAGGACACCAGTCATATTGGATTAGGGTCCACCCTCTCGGCCTTATTCTAACTTAATCACCTCTTTAAAAGCTCTATCTCCAAATACAGTCACCTTCTGAGATATGAGGTTAGAGCTTCAACATATGAATGGGGAGGGGCACACAATTCTGCCCATAAGCCCAACACCAGTGGATCATGGCTGGACTAGCCACGTGCCATTCTTGTTGTCTTGATTGACAACCTGGTGGGGAAAGACATAACAAAAACCATATTTATGACTAGATGGTTCATTGCCATTGGGGATGGTCCAAGAAGTAGAATACGCAGTATGTGGAAAGGTCACAGAGCGTTGAGGGCAGGCCAGGAAATACCTGAGGAAAAATGAGTGAGGTCATCTAGGTGAAGAGGGAGGATTCAGTATGTTAGACAGACAGACAACATTTATGAATTCCAGTCAGCAAGGAAGAACATGACATATCCAAAGAATTAATGTTAAAGTGTCAGATCACACAGGAACTTACATCCTGACATCCTTATCTCAATGCTCCCTGCACCCTGACTTTGACTGTGTTAAAGCATCTTTGGTGAGGATGGGTGGGACGCATGCTTGCTTCCCTATAGGCTCATTTGGTCAGAGGTCCTGTCTTCAACTCCTTTTGTATTTTTTCTTCACAGTATACAGCATAGATCTGGGCATATAGTAGGTAGCCAACAAATAAATTAAGTGGGTATAATGAGAAATGAGACTAATAGAAGCCCTCCTACTTGTCTAGATTAGGGGCTGACAAAATCCTAGTGGGGGTTTCTCCTGGAGGCACTGAGAGGTGAGGAGTATCGGTATTATGATGCCACCTAGTGCTTCTTTTGATTACAACCACTCAGGGAGCAGGGTGGTGACTCGTCTTTCATAGTCTGGAAAATCGGAAATCCAACATCTGTCTTGTTTATTAGTATAAATGGATTTGTCCACCTGCTCCTCCTTTCACCCATTTTCCATCTAATTTGATGTCTATGTGGATCTCACTCCTATGAGATGAACATGTCACGCGTCTTTTCACCTCTTTGTATTGGAATCTTTGTGTCCCCATATCATAAAGAATGCCTTCAGGTATCAATCAGCGTCTAGAGTCCCTGAGTTCCCATAGTGCTTTCTCTTGGCATGACATGCACTAAAAGATGCCTCATATTGTGTTAGGACTAATTGTCAATGCTCCTTTCTGTATTCCCTCAGTGTCAAATTGTGAATGCAAAGGTCAGAGACTCTGCCTTAGTCAGCTGGTGGTTCCTATGATCAGCTTGGTGCCTGTCATGTAGTGGGTTCCTTAAAAACATGTTTGCTGTTTCACATTGCTGTCACCTTGGCAGGCCACCTGAAAGGATCCTTTAGGAGAGTCCTAGGAAACAAGGAGACACACAGCCCCACATTTGACACCAGTGCAAGATATGAGCCATGTACATTGTGACAGCCACATTATACCCTGTTTGCCTACCAGGGATATAGTATCAGGTCATGAATGAGATGTCATTGCACAGATGTCAATTTTCCCTGAATTAAACAATTCAATGAAAATTCAATTAAAATTTGTCATTAGGAACTTCACAAACTTACTCAATTATTATGAGAGGATAAAGGTTGATGAAGAGCCAAAGCAATTTAACATAGAAATAGGAATGGGGGTGGTGGTGCTTGTCTTGACTCTGACACCATAGTAATAAAATGTGAGGAATGGGTGGCATTCATGTTTTATGGTGCTGGCACAGAAACCAACCAGGAACTCAGAACATACTCTTGTTTATTTGGGAACTTTCCCAAACCGCATGGGAAACAATAGGTTGTTTGGTATTGGATGTTGGAAAATTTGCTCACTCCATGGAGAAAAATACAAGTGGACCCCTATTTCATGCCAAATACAAAGGTGAACTGCAGATGGACTGAGAATTGAGTATGAAAAGGTAAAATGATGCAGTTTATAGAATAAAATGATGAAGAATATCTTTATGACCCTGGAGTTGAGAAGGACAAAATCACACTGAAAAATCACCTAAAAAGCAAAAATAAATGAATAATTAGGACAAAGGTCTACAGGATCAAAATTAAGGATTACTGTCCTATAAAAATAGAAAGGTGCTGGCATGGTGGTGCACACTGGTAATCCCAGAGACTCGGGAGGTTGAAGCAGGAGGATCACAAGTGTGAGTCCAGGCTGGGTAACTTGGGGCAACCTGTTTCTAAGCAAAATAAATAAAATAAAATAAAATAAAAGATCTGGGGATATAGTTCAGTGGTAGAATGCTCCTGAGTTCAAATCCTAGTCCAAAAAAAAAAAAAAAAGGACTGATAGAAAAGTAGGGCCATGAATAGGCAGTTCATTGAAGAAAACCTCAGTGGCCTATGAATATAGGAAGAAATGTTCAATTTCACTGGTAGATAAAGTGAAAATGAAAGCAAAACGGACTGACATTCTTTCCATTATAGTGACAAAAACTAGAAATTGGCTTATTAGATGAGTTTGCAAAGCAGTTGTTAGTGTCTGATACTTAGTAAACACTTTATTAGTGTCTATGAATAAATAAACTAGCACATACTGGCAAGGAGGGGAGTGTGGGTCAGAAACCCTTGTATGACACACGGGCATAGAATGTAGGGCAGTGATTCTGGTACTTGATTTAACAGTACTTGGTGCAGCTAAGTAATCAGGGCTTCCATTAGGCTAGTAGGCATCTTTGTGCAGCTGGAAAAAAGTGTCCACCTCTGAGCAGATGGATTTCAAAAGGTGCCCTCTCTAGATAGTCACAGCCTGCCATGTTTATGGATTGGGTGGAGAATGGAGAACAGGGTCTCTCTCTCTCTCTCTCTCTCTCTCTCTCTCTCTGTGTGTGTGTGTGTGTGTGTGTAACAGAAGTGGGATGGGCAGGACACATATTCCTCCAGTGGGACATGACTTGGATGAGAGTAGAGGTTGTATTTAAAAAAAAAAAAATTTTAGTATTTTTGCAATCCATTGACACCTTGGCTGGATCTCTTCATACAGGATACATCTGCCTATTCAAGAGTGATGGCCCCCTGCATCCCCTGTGACTTCCAAATCCTTCTCCTAGGCATGTATTTCAGAGAAATTTGTTTACATGGGTCTATTAAATGGACCACAGACAAAATGTATATGGCTACATTGTTTGTGGTATTGGAGAGTTGGAGGCAGTTTGGCTAACATTTGGGGAATGGAAGTAAAATGTGGTAGATGCCAGATCTGAAATGCTGTGAAGCAATCAGAAGTGATGAACTGGGATTACCACACCAATCGCAACGAAGATAGACCCTTAGAAAGGATGTTGGGGGAAAAAAGAAGAAAAATGTTGACTGAAAAAAGTAGAATATAAAATGATCTCCCTGGGCACAGTGGTGCACACCTGTAATCCCAACAACAAGGGAAGCTAAGGCAGGAGGACTGCAAGTGTGAAGACAGCTTCAGCAATTTAGCCAGACCCTATCTCAAAATAAAAAATAAAAGAATAAAAGTGGCGGGGGGGGGGAGAGAGAGAGAGAGAGAGAGAGAGAGAGAGAGAGAGAGAGAGAGAGAGAGAGAGAGAGAGAGGTGTGTGTAGAGGAAAGGGGGAGAGGATGGGAACAATACTATTTTTTTTTTAAAACCAAAACCAAAACCAAACCAAACAAAAAAACGCTATCTATCTTCCTCCCTCCCTCCCCTTCTACCTGGGGACTGAACCCAGCGTGCTCTACCACTGAGCTACATCCCCAATCTTTTCATTTTTTATTTTGATACAGGGTCTCCCTATATTGCCCAGGCGATCCTCCTGTCTCAGCCTCCTGAGTCGCTGCGATTACAGGCTTGCACCACCGTCCCGGTTTACATTTTTTAAAAATACACAACCAAGCACAGCAGCAAGAATGCAGCTAGGGCTGAGGATGAGGCTTGGGAATAGGGATGGGGATAAAGAGGAAAAAAAGGGACAAAGCCAGAGAGGGGTCTCCCACATTTCACGAACTAAGGAACTTCCTTATTTCAACTCTCTGCACCTGAAATGCTAATCAGGGGAGCCTTTCTCTTGGGAATCTCTAACTTCTGCACCTTCCAGGGCCTCCTCCCAGACTCCGAGCTCCGCCCACTCATTTCCTTGGTTCCGCCCCATTCAGGAAATATTTGCATATTTCTTTGAGGACTACCTCCAGCCTCTGAGGCCCCTCCCCTTTGGAACGCCCGTTCTCCCCCTAGTGGGCGTGGCTGTTGCCAGGCAACGGGAGGACGCGCCGAGCGCCGGGTTTCAGCCCACCTCTGGCGATAGAGATAACGTGTCGCCCTTTTAGGCGCTGAGGGCGGTGCACAGCCCCTCCCCCAGACTCCGGCCCGTTTCTTCAGTCTCCACAGCAGCCTCTGAGGCCGCCCCCAGAGAGCGTCAGGATGGCAGAGGTCAGGCTCCCTTGTCTATTACCTCTCGCTCCACCTCTTCCTCCCAGCTCTCCCGCTAGATGCCCTGCCGCATCCACTGATTCTGAAACTCTCCCATCAACATCCTATCCCCACCTGCACCCTCCCTTCCCGGGCCTTTCTCCGTTGGCCATTCTCTGGCCTCATCCCCTCCTGTCCTTCCCTCATGAGTTCCCAGACACACGGCAAGCACCCATGCCTAGAGTTTGAACCATTAGGGTGATACAAATATTGAAGATGTCTCAATGGAAACTGGAAAAAAGCTTCACAGATACTCATTGTCACCCCTATTACTGACTCGTGTCCACTTGTCACATATTGTTTTCCTATCATATGATCACCTGCAGTCACACATCTTCTGTGTTGTCATGGACCCCTGTGTTTATATTCTATAGCCTCCAATCACTACCCCCATTACAGTATATCCCCTCTTCAGCCTCACTGGTCAGGAGTCATTTCCACAGTCCTTCAATGACTCTTCTGCCTGTCCATTAGCCTTCTCATTTACAACCTCAACAGCCTTAAGACCCTGTCATCACTTGACATTCACAGTTTCCATCTGCCATGGTCCAATTCAAATTCTTCATTGCCCTGCCAGAGCCCTCCCCATGACATGGTCAGTTCCAGCCTGGACCAGCTACATGATTTTTGAGGCCCAGTGCAAAATGAAAACACAAAGCTTCTTGTTCAAAAATCAAGAATTTTACAACCTGACAGCAGAGCATTAACCAAGGATGGGGCTCTTCTGAGCACTGAACCTTTTGTACCTAAGTAGTTCTCACACCCATGAAGCCAGCCCTGGTTCTAGTTTCTCTTAGCACCAGCAGGTTCCCACCTCAGTTGCTTTCCTTGTCTCCTCTTCACCATCTCCCACCCCTCAGCATTCCATCTCCTCCATGCCTAGCCTTCCTTTCTATTTTCTTTTCTCACTATTGGAGATTGAACCCAGCTGCGTGCAGTCTACCTCCAAGCTATACCCTTGCTCCTCTTCCTTTCTCCCCTTTAAAAATATTTTGAGACAGGTTCTCTCTAAATTGTCCAGGCTGGTCTTGAACTTGCCACCCTCCAGCTTCAGCCCCTCCAAGATGCTGAGATTATAGTCATGCACCACCATTCCCAGCCTCTGGTCTTCCTTTATTAATTCTGTTTCCTGTGTTGAATGACTCTGAACTTTTTCCCATTTTCCTCACTCCTGGGCCCAATCACTATCATCTCCCTTTGACATCCCTGTTGCTATGGTCACATCACTTCTCCCCATCACCTATTCTCATCCACATGTCTTTGCTTCTCATTTCCTCCTCTTTGTCTTTCTAGTTTTCCTTTATATTTCCCATTGTGTGCTTTTGAGTATTTCCTCCTTTTCTTCCTCACTGGTCATCTTGGTTCATTTCATTATTCTTTATTCCCCATGAACAAGCCCCAGGTACCAATACCTGGACATAATTGTTTCTCAGTTTTCCTTCCCTTTCATTATTTTTTCTCATTTCTTCTATTTTTCTTCGCTTCACCTTGGACAACTTTACCTAGTCTCTGCTTTTGCTATCTATCTCCATGCCAGTCTCTTCTACTATGCCTCTCTTTTCCTTTCCCTTCTTTCCACAAATTGGTACTCTAAGTGCCTAGAATAGTGCCTGGTACATACAAATGCTCAGGACAGGTGATGAATGAAGGAATGGGTACAGTTCCACTGATCAGTTCGCCTTGATACGGTGTTTGTGAAATACCATTATGCACTGTAACAATGTATATGTCAGTTGCTTACTGGTCATAGCTACGAGATTGCTTTTATTTTTTTCTTTTAATAATGGTATATTTTTTAATGTCAGTATGGAAAAAAATCTCTCTTGTTCCTAGAAGTTTTTTAAAATTTTTTCTTTCTTTGATATTTTCCCATTCCTGTGCTAAGAGCCAGGTGTACAGGGAAAACTTGGCCTGCAACAAATCATTGGGCTGCTGATCAAGTGTTGACATTAATTCCTTTTACAGGGATAGAACTGAGAACATTGTCATGATAAATTTTTGTGTGTGCTCATGTTTAGCATCAACGAGGGGGAAGCATAGAGCAGTAATGGTACCATATTTCCTAAATATGATTTTTCCCTTCTTTGTGAAGTTGCTACATTGGTTTCTTTGTAATAATCTGCTTTTAGTCAGGAAGAAAAGCTCCATTAAACTTAATAGTTCACTTGTTACAGAAAATGTTGTAGATATGCTTGTGACTCTTTATCTGTTTTAATCTCTGAAGACTATGTTTTGCTTGCACATCATTTTTAGGATTTAATTAATAGTACATATGTTTTTAAAAATTAAAAATATGTAATTGGGCAAGACAGCTTTGTCAAAACAGAAGGTAAACTAGAATATCTATCTAAAATCTTCAAGGTGGGTTGGAAGTTTACTCTATTATTGGTTAGTTTCTTGGATCAGCAGCAGGGTGTTGAGGTTCAGTCCTTCTCAGCATAGACTACCAAAGTGTAATGTTGCAAGCACAAAAGTCTTGAGTGGTTCTCTGTGGCCTACAGAACAATGCAACCCATGCTCCTTAGAATGCCACTCAGGCCTCCAGTATGTACCTGACTTCCTAGTTAATCTTTTCCTTCCTTCTCCCAGTAATATCTTTTATACTTTAGCCAACTTAAATACTTGCTTGGCCAAAAAGTTTTGCTCCAAGTTCCATCTACTGGGATTGCCTTTTTCTCTACATCCTCCTATGAAAATTCCTTCCTTTCTTCTAGGCCTGCTCAAATGCCACTTCCTTCATGAATTTTGCATTATTATTCGTGGTGTGAGCAATTTTTTTCTTATAGATTCTTATAGAACTTTGAATTCATTTTGTGGCAGGGATCAAATTGTATAGTTCCATTATCTGCACAACATCCTCCACCAACTAGTCAAATGTAAATTCTCTGTGGATGGGCCATTTATTCTTTACCTTGATATCTTCTCCAGGCTCCGTTCCAGAACTTACCAATCAATATTTGCTGAATGAATGAATAAATATGTTAACCATATATTTTAACACTTATTATCGTCTTGTACCTAGTAAGAAATAGCTGCACTAGTTTGCTAGAGCAGCCACCACAAACTCGATGGCTTTAAACAGCAGAATTTTCTTTCGTTTCACAGTTTTCAGGGATAGAAGTCTAAAATAAAGCATGGGCAAGGTTGTGCTCCTGTGGAGACCTTGAGTCTAATCCTGCCCAGCTTCTTTTTCATTTCTGGCAGAGGCTGACAGTCTTTAGTCTTCCTGAAATTGCATCAGCCCAATCATTCTTCATGTTTCCCCTGTGTGCATGTCTGTCCGTCTAGAATTTTCCTTTTAATAAGAACACTGAGTCTGACTGGATTAGAGCCCACCTTACTCCAGTATGATCTCATGTTAATTAATTTTCCTACATTACATGCATTTCATATAAATGCATCCCGGGATGAAAAAGTAGCCTTCACAACATGCAGTCTCAATTTTTCTGCTGGCCAGTGGATGAAGATCGTTCATTCAGAGATATAGAATAATCCGTAAACAGTCATGGAGTAGCTGTTGCCTTCCCATTCTCATCTTTACTCCCCCCCATCCCCCGCCACAGGACAAGGGTGAAAAACTGGTGATGGAAGAAACAGCATTTGAGGAAATTGAAAGAGATTTTCAGGAGGTTCTCAGTGAACTTTCAGGAGAAAAAGGTCTGGAAAAATTTAGGGTTGAATATGAGAGGCTTCATACCATCATGAAAAAGTCTTATGACAATGAGAAGCGTCTGATGGCCAAGTGCAGAGAGCTGAACGCAGAGATTGTGGTTAATTCCGCCAAGGTTGCCACTGCCCTGAAGCTCTCTCAGGACGATCAGACCACCATCGCTTCCCTGAAGAAGGTCAGTGATCTAGAAATAGATGAACCTGAATTTAAAATATTGTTCTTTCATTGTCTTGTCAACTCAAGGACGGCAGCAAACGAATGACTAGGTAAAAATATACGTGATCTCTGTATTTGCTTAATATATTCTAGGGAATAATGTTTATTCACAAAGAAAATAATTAGTCTGGGTGAATTTCACCATGCAGAAAATAATGGAGAAGCTTTCTGACTTGGGTTTTGGGAAATAATGGGTTAGTAAAAGGACTTAGAGATAAGCAAATGCCATCTGAGAAGTTCCAAGATGTCTTGTTGGAGTAATGAGTAATGACACATCTGATAGCTTGCTAAAGATATTTTTATATTTCTTCCTATTCCAGGAGTGAATACTTTGAGAACTCCTGGCTTCTCATTGGCTTCCCCTTTGACCTCCCCAGTTCCTCAGAACCAGGGATTCAGTCTTGGGGAACACTGAGGAAGAATGACTGTATTTTACACTACATATTTATTTCCAGTACTGAGGTGGAGCCTCTATGGTGTGAGGCAAGTGCTCCACCACTGAGCCAAGTCCCCAATGCTTTATGCTGTATTTTTCATTCTTCACTGTGTTGTAACATTTTGAAGGTAAAACATAAATGTTCCCTGTTAATCTCAGGGAGACAACAGGTTGAAACATTAATAAAAAATTAAAACCCTAATTATGAGAAATAATTTCTCAACATTTTAGGTAATTTCCTTATTGTGTGCAATCAGATATCAACCAATTCAAATTAACTTCTAAGACCAGTACAGAATGTGATTTATCTTTGTTAGAAACCACTCTTTTCCTTAGAATAATTTTTTTCTCAGTTGCCATTTTCTTCTTAACCTTGTTGAAAAACTCAAAACAAGAAGGCTATAATTCATGCTATGACAGGAAAAACACTTTTCATTATAAATTTAAAAACTGAAAATTGAAGGCATGAATTGGTGATTAAAATCTAATTGGTGAAGCTGATTTGGATAAAACTTTGTGTAATCATATTTTCACTTACATATCCATTTGTTTTGCCAAAAATACTACATAGGGTTGCTACTTAAGAACATATCCCACGAACTGATATTTTTGTTTTGAGTCACTGAATTATGTGCTGTGGTTACTCAAGAGTAATCTCTGTAATATAATAGTAAGCATGAATTTTATTAAGTTAAACCCTGTCTTCTACCCATTTTATTTTTTGTCAACATCAGAGTGGAATACAGTCACCTTAACTATATTGGTTCTTGTCTGTCTAAAGGACCCACCACCTTGATAAAATTTTGCAAGTAAGTTAAGGCTGTTGCAGACGCTGCTTATCCACTCAAATGGCTATAATTCACTTTTAAGTATATAGGATAATATTGCACATTGCTTTTATAACAGAGAGGATGTTGAAGCCGTAGGAGTCATTGTTTCATTCCGAACTATGGGGTTTGTTTTTTTCCTGCCAGTGTTTAATAATAAGATGTGGACTTGAGCTTCTGAGAATGGAAATTAGCAAAGTGGTCATGCACAATTTGGAAACAGTGAAGAATGGCATCCCTAGGAAGGGTTCTAAAGTCTACATTGCCATCTGGGAACTCATTGGGACCTGAGAACCAAATGTATTTTATATTTGCAAATATCAAGAGGTTCTATTCAATCTATCAATTTAGGTGTTAGATCTGTGATCATTCCTTATGTGATAAAGCTTATTGTTTTGGTAAATAAGCTGGATTTGGAAAGCACATAAACTTTCATTTTTAACATTCTGCAAACCTATCAACTTCTTTATTAGAAATCATCTTCCTAGGTAGATTGCAAAAACTTGTAGCCACACCCACCTACATAAGAAAAAAATACTCCTTGCCCGTCTCCCTCTTTAACTGTGCTGTTCACTGGCTCATGTTGAACCATTTGTAAGTCAGTACAAACTTATGCATAATGTATAATGTATAATATTCTTTCCCCATAAATGACTACTATATTGTAATCATGATGCTATTTGATTTGCTGGTTAGTCTTGCATCTGGCATCAGTTTGGTTTTTCTCACTGATATCTTGTGGCCCATTCAGGAAATAGAAAAGGCCTGGAAGATGGTGGACTCAGCCTATGACAAAGAGCAGAAAGCCAAGGAGACGATTCTTGCTCTGAAAGAAGAAATAGTGAATCTTACCAAACTAGTTGAGCAAGGGTCTGGACTATCACTGGACCATGACAGCAAGTAGGTCAAAATCATCTTTAAAAAAATGTATTAGTACATTATATTATACATAATAGTGGACTTTGTTTTGACATATTCATACATGCACATAATAATAAAGATTTTCTTTTCTTTTTTTCTGTATTGGGAATTGACCCCCCCCCCCCCAGTACTTCTTTTCACTGAGTTACATCCTGGCACTTTTTTATTTTTATTCTAAGATCTCACTTAGTTTCCCACACTGTCCTTGAACTTGTGCTCTTCCTGCCTCAGCATTTTGAGATGCTGGGATTACAGCATGTGCCACTATGACCAGTTTCTTTGGCATCTTTAACCAAATCTAATGTTGCTCTCTTGGTTTCTTATGTTTTCTTGATGCACTGGTCCAACTTTGATAGACAGTTTTAAGTAGAGGTGCTAGGGGAGGAAACAGGAACAACAAACAGAAGATGTCATTACTGTCATGATAGATTTGATCTCATTCGAGCTTCTTCAGAGCAGCCAGTGAAGAGCAAGGTGAGGGAACTAATTTGGAGAGGAGGCTTTAAGGAGAATGGAAGAGGAAGAACACTGAAGACAAACTATCCTGCCCAGGTTTTTACCTTCAATGGTGTGTTCAGATGTTGCTGTCTCTCTGCATAAAAACCTTAGAATTGAGGTTTTGTTTCTGGAGAAGTGCTCGAGTGTGGATTGGAAGGCTCCTTATTAAACATTTATGTTGTATCAAAAGATGTTGGTAAATAAGCGTCATCAAATTACTGTGTTTTGAGTAGTTGTTTGATGACTGTGAGCTGCAAAAGTCTGCAGGCAAAGTTTTCCTCTAGTAAGAGCCACTGTAGTCCAGATTCATTCTCCTGCCCAGGTCCTGTCAGGTACGGAACTTCCACGGGTGAAGTGGTAATTCTGCAGAAAGTCATTCCGAACCAGATGGAATGGTTTTTGAAACATGGAGGTAACTGGTTTGCAATTCAAATTAATGAATGTTATCACAAACTCTCCAAAAACCAGCATCATGAGTGATTCTTCAAATTTTGTCCTGGGGAACATTTTATCTGTGCCTCATTCCTTTGGGAGAAACAAATCTCTTTGGGTGAATGGAGAGGCAACTGACAATGCATATTATTGGCTCATGTTTATGCTTCACTTTAGACTTTATAGCTGTGATCATATCCCTCTGGAGGATAAATTAAAAAAATAATTTCCTAAGTTGACACCTCCTTAAGGTTAATTACAACAGTTGACAAGAGTAATATAGTCTTCTTATAACAGATCTAAATAACACAGAGATGTGGAAAGTATCATTCTCCCTACATTCCCACCCTAAATTCTTCAGAGATAATTGGTTACCAGACTAGTGTCTGTTCTTCTGGTCTTCTATAAAATGCGTACAGAATACACACATACACATACACACTCATGGATAGACAGTGCATTTCCTTAAAATTAAAGAAGGAGTCATCTCCTATACATTATTTTTGGTACTGCTTTGTCAGGGCATAGAGGGCTTTCTGTTTATGTCTGCATAGACTCCACTGGGGCCTGTAGACGTTCCCAGGAAGATGGGCTCAGGATGATAGGAAGGACTCCTGAGCAGGTGGCCATTTAGTCTGACTCCCGGGTGCTTATTTTCAGTATTCGAGATTTAATAAAGTTCAAAGAAGAAGTGACAAAGGAGCGGGACCAGCTCTTGTCAGAAGTGGTGAAATTACGAGAGTCCTTAGCTGTCATCACCGAGAAGCATCAGGAAATGGAGCGAGTGAAGGACGATGCGGAGCAGACCATCAGTCAGGTGGGCTCTGCTATCTGGGCAGGATGAAGGAGAGCTCCCTTTCAAAGGACGTCCTGTCCTTCCGTCTCCCTTCCTGTCTGTTCTCTCCAAAGTCCCCCTTGTGCCTAAGTGAGGCATTCCTTGCTCTGCTTGTCTCCC
The DNA here is from genome assembly GCF_021218885.2 of Marmota monax. Classification (NCBI taxonomy): domain Eukaryota; kingdom Metazoa; phylum Chordata; class Mammalia; order Rodentia; family Sciuridae; genus Marmota; species Marmota monax. The sequence goes on from NW_026692881.1 coordinate 20,077,775, forward strand.
TGGTTTGTTTTTTGAAGAACAGTTTTCCTTGATTTGCTTTTTCTCCAGGTTCTGTCTGAGAAGTCACCAAGGCACGACTCTGACTCTCTGCTTATAGTCGGAGCTCACCCAGGTGTCCCCGTGAAGGCCAGGGGCCACGGCATTGGGCATAGTAGTCCCCTCAGCCCTTCTTTATAGGAAAGCCACCTGGGTCCCTCTGATCACTCTCACCTGAAGCCAGAAGTCAAATAGATAATATGCAAGTGTAATCTCCAAGAGGAGAATATGAGACTTCTTTGAGTGTGAGATAAGAGAAAGGCTTTTCATAGAGTTTAGGCATCCAGATGAAATATTTTTCTTAAATATATATATTTTTAAGCTGTCGATGGATTATTTACTTTATTTATTTATTTATTTGTGGTGCTGAGGATCCAACCCAGGGCCTCACACCTGCCAGGCAAGTGCTGTACCACTGAGCCACAAGTCAGGCCCCAGTTGAAATCTTAATGCTTGTTTAGCACCGTCCAGGATCATGTAAGGCAGAAGTTCATATTTAGTGTAGCTGGTTACATTTTATTTAGTCCCTATTGATGCAGATCTGGATGAATTCTTTCCATGTCCAACATCCCTAGAATCCTGGGTTTCTATATTTAGTTGATTTTCTACCATCCTCTGGGAATCCGTTGCCCACCCGTGGGCTTTGGTGGCAAGGCTCCGATGAACGATGCAGAATATTCCTGAAAGTTGGAACTTTAGGGCTCAAGGATGACCGTCTCCCACGGAAAAGCTACTGCTAAGTGATTGCCCCGAAAGTGACGAAAGTGACGTGCCTGGGAGAAGGGGGACCATGGCTAGTTGAGACCCGCCCTGGTGACTGGGTCATCTCTTTTCTCCTTGTCCTTTGTGCCCCCTCCCCCATCCCCCTAGTTCCAACAAGAAATCCAGCATCGTCAGAATGAAGCTTCCCGGGAGTCTCGGAAGAAGGAAAAACTTGAGAAAGAGCTCAAGCAGATTCAGACAGACATGGACAGCAGGCAGTCGGAGATCAAGGCCCTGCAGCAGTACGTGCAGAAGAGCAAGGAGGAGCTTCAGCGGCTGGAGCAGCAGCTGAAGGAGCAGAAGGTGAGCCGGGTGCACTGTCCCTCCCCCATCCCCACCTTGGTATCCCCCACCCCCTGCCCCCCACCCTGGTGCCTCCCTTTCCTATCCATTTTGCATTTCGGGTTGTCTTGGAAAACAGCCAACATTTTTCTCTGCTGATGGTGGCAGCACATCACTTTGTAGTTGGGTCTTTGAATGGTTCTTCCTGGTAGTTATGCACTCCTCCCCCTTCCCAGCTCCGATAGGTTGGTGAATTCTTTTTAACCTTTTATTGATGTATGATATACACATTAAAAAGTGGATACGTCACAAGTGTGCAACTTGATACATTTTTACCACTTGAACACGCATCTTGTTCACCTGCACCCACCCCAGGAAGCAGAACATTTCCAGATCCCAGAAGCCCCCCTGTGCCCTCTCTCAGTCACTTTCCTCCCCAAAGGTCACCTCTGTCCTAAATTCTAAGCAGACATTAGTTTTGCCTGTCTTTGTGTTTCACAGAAACAAGATAGATACTGGATGTATTCTTTGGCGTCTAACTGCTGTTCTATTCTGTTGATTAGAGTTGATCATGTAATTGCCATGAATTTATAGACCTGCAGTGTCTAGTGTGGTAGCCATTAAGCCACCTGTGGTTACTTACATTTACTAAGTCTAAGTGAAATTAAAAATTCAGTTCCTCAGATGCACTAGTACGGTTTTAAGGTGCCCAATAGCCACATTGGGTTAGTAGATACTATCTTGGTGAAGATAGAGAACATGACATCATTGCAGAAAACCCTATTGAACAGAGTTCAGGAAACCATTTTCACTTTTTAAAAAAAAAATATTTTCATATTGTAGTTGAACACAATACCTTTATTTTTATTTATTTATTTTTACTTGGTGCTGAGGCATGGCACATGCTAGGCAAGCGCTCTACTGCTGAGCCACAACCCTAGCCCACCATTTGCTCTTATTGATGTACTGTATTCCATTATGTGAACAAAACATTTTTTATTCTTAATGGGTTCATTTTTACGTTTCAAGTTTAGAAAACCATACTCAATCCTTGCTATAGTAAATATTGTGTTATTTTAAATATTTCTTCTTTTATAGCCACTTAATGTAACACAGATATTGGCAATTTTATGTCTTTTCTCATTTTCTTTATTATTATTATTTTCAATGCTGGTGATGAAATTCAGGGCTTTGTATATGCTAGGCAAGTGCTCTACCAATATGTTATGTCCCTAGTCGCTTTTTTCATTTATGACACAAGCAGTTTATAGAATTAAATCTTTTCTTAAAAACATTTTCCCTCAGAAAATTTGTATCTAAAAAATGTAAAGCCACAGAACACATTTCTACTTAAAAAAAATAAAATAAAGTCAGAATACATTTCTTTGTCAGTCGCTTTATTAATTTTTCATAAAGCCGGAATTCAAATATATAATACATAATGTGCAGTCTCCAGGAGAAAAATCAGGAAACTTCTTTGAACATGAATATTAAGAGAAAGCCTTTTGGAAATCAGAATAAAACTGCAGTGCTTTGCATAGCAGTATCTAGTATGCATGTAAACTTTTCAGTTTTAGCCTAGCTGGTTACATTTTGTTTAGTGCCTGTTGATGGGACTTGGTTGGATACTTTTTGTTTGTTTGTTTGTTTTTCTTTCACATTTTTTATTGGTGTGTTGCAGTTGTACATAGTGATGGGATTTGTTGTTACATATTGGCACAAACAACACAATGTAACAATATAATTTGGCCAATATCACTCCCTAGCACTTTCCCCTCCTTCCTCTTCTCCCATCTCCCTTTCTTCTACTGATCTCCCCTTGATTTTCATGAGATTCCCACTCCCTCACTTTTCTTTTCCTTTTTCCTCTCTAGCTTCCACATATGAAAGATAATAGCAACCCTTGACCTTCTGTTTGGCTTATTTTGATTTAACACAATGGTTTCAAGTTTCATCCATTTTCCTGCAAATGACATGACTTCCTTTTTCTTTACAACTGAATAAAACTCCATTGTGTATATATACCCTACTTTCTTTATCCATTCATCTGTTGATTGGATGAATTCTTTCCATGTTCAGTTGCTGCATACATGGGAGTTATATTCGGAAGAAGATCTTAACTATTTCTTTCTCTCTCTCTCTCTTCTTCTTTTTCCTTCAGCTCATTTGCTATCTCTCTACCTCCCTTATATTCCTGCAATAGAAGAACTTCCTAAGATGTAGTCCTTTGTTTTGATAAATTTATGTCTGCTCAGAATGATCAAGGTAGGGACGAGGGATATCCGGCTGACACTGAAATCAGGTAGATACGAATCATTTCACTCTGCTCCACGGTTTTGGCTTAAGTTGGATTAGAGGGGAGTTGTCTCTGTGTTGGTGGTGGACGCGTCTGCTCATGAGAACGTTGGAGGCATGTCAAAACAGGATTCATTCGCTTCTGGAGATACAGCTTCTGAGCCCCAGAGCTGATAAAACCCGTTTGAATCTCTAGCTCATTTGCAATGATTATAGCAATTGTTGCGTATGCAAAGCCTGCCAAATGGCAAACAGGCATTAAAATATTTATCCACCACCTGTGAACAAGACTTCCCTAGGCTCTCAGGAAAAAAAATCATGCTCACTGTGTTGTTATTCATTAGAAGGCATCATTTTCCTTGGCCATTTAACATTCATCATATTTGAGTGTGTTTGTGTTTTCATCTGGGATAAAGAACAATTTCTACGAAGACAAATAAGTTCGATTGCTGTTATCTTCCCAGGAGGTTGGTGGGGCCTCCCGCGTGTGTATGCAGACACTGTAATCAGATTAAAAAGCATTAACCAGCTCGTTCTGTTTCTTTCAGATACTGAATGAGAGAGCTGCGAAGGAACTGGAGCAGTTCCAGATGAGAAATGCTAAACTTCAGCAAGAGAACGAGCAACACACTTTGGCTTGTGAGCAGTTGTCCCAGGAGAACCAGCAGAAGGCCTTAGAGCTCAAAGTAAATGCTAAGTGACATGTCTGTTCCCTAGCAGGAACCTTCTTTACCTGGAGCACAGGTTTCCCTTTGCACTTGGAGCCTTGGGTCGGATACACTGTTAGCTCTGCCAAGGGCCCCAGGACATCAGAAGCAGGTGTGAGCCTATGGTGATTGCTTTATGCCTGGAAGCAGACAGTTTGATAACTCCCATTCTTACTTATAAAATTGCAAACCTGATTATTGGTCATATGGTTATGCAAATGTTTTCCAAAGCAAGCTCAGATGTTCATCTCAGTAATGAGCCTCACAAGTAACCAGTTGCTGAGAGCTAGAAACCATTCACATGCGTGAGTGGAAAAGAATTCAGATTATATTTTACGATTTGTTCTGGAGAGGTGGAGTAGGAGGGCTGGGGCCTGGGCGGGCACTATTGGGTATTTATATCCAGGATTGGGGAATCATGATTTTTACTACTAATATATATTTCAATAGTTTCCTGTTTTCCTTTCCCTCATTGAAGAATGCTTGCAAATTAAATTTGGATAGCATTTTTATACTCGAATACATATTGCATGCCTTTGTAATTAACAGAGCAGCCTTATGTTTAATTCTGAAAAAAAAAAATCCAGATTCCTTATTTGGTTATATTAGCATATTGGGCATAAAATGAGTAGCCTATCAAGAATAATATATAGATATGAACAGTGAGCCATAACATCTTTGAATTATGGTTTCTTTTGAGAATCTGATGAAAGTACACATGTGTGCATACATGTGCGCGCGCACACACACACACACACACACTTTATTTGCATCCTGCATTTCATTTTGCATGCATGCTGGAAATATGAAAGTTATCTAGAATTTTTCAGAAGTCTAACTGTGGGGTCTGGATTAATAACCATAGAAATGGAAAAATCTTAGAATTAAAGGGACTTAAGGTCAACTAACTTGAACCCTCTAGGGGTCTAAGGTTGCGCAACATTTTAAAGCAGTCCAGAGTGGGTTGACTTGAAACCAATTCTTTATGAGAATTGGTATGTGAGGCAGAAGTGAAATGACCATGTTAGTCAGAATACTCTATTGGCCTCTGTGGGAAAATTAAAGTAAAAAATACGTATGCCATTAATTTTCTCCTTTGATAAGGTGAATGGGACATCTTGACAGATGGACTATTTCTATTATCAGATCCTAAACCTAATGGGATCTGATAACACCTAATGGGATTAGGTATCTAGTAATACCCCAAGGATAACATACACAGCTCATTTCAGGCTTTTCATTGTCAAGAGCCAAGATAATTGCTCATCATTGTTTGCAGAAGAATCCCCAACTCTTTCCCAGCCATTTCTAATAGAAAAATAAAAATTTTAAAGTGAATTTAGTTTAAAATGTGAAAATCCATAAAACTTGAGGTCCATAAACAAAAAATATGGAGATTTCCCTTGCTAGGATTTTTTTTTTTTTTTTTTTTTTGCTACCTTTTTCCCCATGATGTAGATTTGTGTCTGTATGCTGTTGCATGCGTCTGTCTGTATGCCCACAGACTGGCCTAATATGAGGAAGAAAGACCCCTCCCCTAGTGGATCTGATTGGGCTGAGTGAACTCCATGGATCCAAAGGAATTTCTAAATATTTTATAGCATGTTAATGACCTTCTCAGAGAGACTACTTTGTAAATCCATGAAAATTGCTCATCAAATACAGCCTCGGTATGCAAAATTTATATATTTGTGACACGCATGGTTCAGCATTCTCCTCTTATTTGATTGCACAATTAGATGGTAACTGACAGCACCAGATTTTATCTGTCTTTTCATTGTTTTTATTTTATATGGCCACATATTTTATTGAGAAAAAAGAACTTTTCACTTTCTCTCAAACTCCAGCAGCGTGTGTTTTGATATGATCCCGTAGGAAAAAGCTGGCACTCACACTGGAAGACCTTCTCTGATTGATTCTGCCCCCATTCAGCTGCTGGCCCTTTATGGACTTTGTGTCCTAGTTGATTTCTCTCTCACTAATGACAGGCCAAAGAGGAAGAAGTCCATCAGATGCGCCTTGACATTGGGAAGCTCAACAAAGTCAGAGAACAAATCCATAAGAAATTGCACCAGATCGAAGAGCAAAAGGCAGAAGTAGAACAGCACAAAGAAACCCTAAAGAATCAGATCCTGGGATTAGAGAGAGGTAAACCATCTTGTGCTTTGGCTTATTAACTTACATCTCACTAGGGCCTGATGGCATCGCACAGCCCAGGGCTCTGTGCGTACAAACACAAACCATGCCAATTGAAATCAAGATGACAAACTGGCAACCAGCAGTAAGAAGGAGCCGTCATTCTGAATACCTTTAACTCTCTTACCTCAATAAATTCTTCCACAGGTTCTATTGTCCCAGTGTAAAAACAGCCCAAAGTATTAGTCAGCACTTGTCAGTTCTGTCCATAGAGGATAGGAGATACGTTAAAATCAATGTCCTTCATTAACAGTATCTGGGACAATATTGTAGATAGCACTCAGCACATAGTAAGTACTTATTAAATGTCATGTGTTATCATCTGGATGCATGACTATTTTCTGATAAGAATGTAATTACTAATATGGTGTCCTGCTCAAGTTTGGTATGGCAGAAACAGCAGTGGACTTGGGGACAGAAGCTCGGTATGAATTCTGACCATGTGAAACAGGAACACTGTGTCTTGCTGACCTCTCACGGGCTCTGAATGAGTTAACATATATAAAATCATAGAAGTCTACAATGCCCCATTGGGGTAAGATCTAAATCTCCAGTTAAGATTACTGGAAATATTTATCATTTAAGTCTTTGATAAGTGTAGATATTTTTCCTTCTAAAACATTAGGAAATAATCTTTTATTGAGTTGGTGGAGTTGTGGATTATCTTCATTTCTCCATTCGTCCATTCTATAAATTGAATGCAGGCTGTGGCAGGCTTTCGGTGAGAGAGAGCATCTGCCCTCAGGGTACCTATGGTCCAGCACAATTATGCAGTCTAATGTTTTTGGTGACAGGAAGAAAAATGGAACTGTTAGAGCATGTGACTGGCTGACTGACCATCAGAACACTCCCACATTTCCATTTCTGTTTTTTATTTTTGGTACTGGGGAATTGAACTCAGGGGCACTCAACCACTGAGCCATATCCCCAGCTCTATTTTGTATTTTATTTAAAGACAGGGTCTCACTGAGTTGCTAAGTGCTTTGGCCATTGCTGAGGCTGGCTTTGAACTCATGATCCTCCTGCCTCATCTCCTGAGCTGCTGGGATTACAAGTTTGTGCCACCGTGCCTGGCTCCATTTCTGTATTTTTGCTTACAATAGTTCTGCACTTTGAGAACAAAACCTGTCTTTCATCCTGAAGTCATTTTTATAAAAGTTGTCAAGTTCTCTTCTATGGTTATTTCATAGATATTAAGAGTGTCATTTTTTTTCAAGGACTTTTTTTTTTTTTTTTTGAGACCACGTCCTGCTACGTTGCCCAGGCTGGTCTTGAGCTTCTGGGCTGAAGTGATCCCACCCCAGCCTCCTAAGTAGTTAGGACTACAAGTGTGCACCACTGAGCCCTGTGAGATCTCTTTCTTTTGATGCACTTGACCAAAGAGTGGCATTGCAGGCTGAAAATGTAGCTCAGTGGTTGAGCGCTTGCCTAGCATGTGCGAAACCCTGGGTTCCATCCCTAGTACCCCAAAAACAAAAGCAGCATTGAGCATAATGGTTGGGAGCATGGGTCCTCCCTGTGTTAGGATTTTCTTCCACAATGAACTGAAAAACTACTAGAACTAACACAGGAGTTCAGTAGGCTGGCAGGTTATAAGCTATATAGATATCAACAATTGTTTTTTTTATGTCAAAAAATCAGAATATATGATAGAAAATCCCCATTCACAATAGCAACTAGAGCAATAAAATATCTGAGTAAAATTACCAAGATACCTGCATGATCTATGTATAAAAGCTACAGAATTCTGCTGGGGGGGGGGTATTAAAGAAGCCTTGAAAAATGGAGATATATACCGAGTGGATAAGAATACTTAACATGATAAAGATATAAATCTATCCAAATCCATCCATGCATTTAATACTTTCAGTATTAAATTTCAACGAGTTATGTTACATGGAACTTGAAAACATTCCAGAGTTCCTCCAGAGAAACAAATGTTGACAATAGCTATAGATTTCTGGAAATCAAGAATGACAAGGGAACACAACTTTAAAGTATCATATTACCATTTAAATCTTTGAGAAGTGTGGATATTGAAATGTATTATGATATTATAAAGCTTCCATGATCAATTATTTTTTCAATGGAAAAAATTGGTGGAAAGGCCAGAAAATACCCCAAAGTATTATCAGAGATAAGGTCGTATTTTGTACTAATCATGTCATATGGATTACTTTGAAAATGTATGCATGGCAAAAAGCTACTTTTTGGGAAAAAAAAGTTAATACCAGATGTTGAGACCATAAAAACCAAGATGAGAGATTCAGTGAAATAAAAATTTCTGTTTAGCCAGGCATAGGGGTGCATGGCTCTGGATTTAATCCCTGGTACCAAAAAGAAAAGAAAGGAAGAAAATTTTAAAAAAATCACTTTAGCAAAAGACTGTATAAATAAAGGCAAATTGGACAAAACATTGTCAAAGCATTTATATCTTTATTGTATATAAAGAGCTCTTAAAAATCCATAGAAAGATAAGCAATTTCATGAGAAAAAAACTGATAGAGAAAATGTGGGAAATAAGAAAAAGCAGAAATATAAATAAGTAGTTATTAAATGTGAAAAAATGATCAACTTTAGTATCCATCACAGAAATGTAAATGTAAGTGAAATACTGACATACTGGCTTTTTTTTTTTTTTTTTTTTTTGTACTGTGGATTGAGCCCTGGGGTACTTAACCACTGAGCTAGGTCTTTTAATTTTTTTAGTTTGAGGCAGGGTCTCAATAAATTGCTTATCTTGCTAAGTTGCTGAGGCTTGCCTCAAATTTGTAATCCTCCTGTCTCAGACTCCCAGATCTCTGGGATTATAGGTGTAACTCACTGTGCCTGACAACATACTGGTTTTAAAAACAATCTATCACACTGTCAAAGATCAAAGAGAATGATAATACCTAGTGGTGGTTAGGTGTCTATTTAAATTGCTATTAATTTTCTAGAAGAAATTTGGCAGTCAGAGAGAAATATCTTAAGTAAGTCCCATTTGTTTATTCTTGTTATTAACTCTTGGGCTATGGGCGTCCTATTAAGGAATTTGGAGCCCGACCCCACAATATGTAGATCGGAGCCAACTTGATTTGATATCAAGCTCTTTGATCCATTTTGAGTTAACTTTTGTGCATGGTGAGAGAAAGGGGTTCAGCTTCATTTTGTTGCATATGGATTTCCAGTTTTCCCAGCACCATTTGTTGAAGATGCTATCCTTCCTCCATTGCATGCTTTTAGCCCCTTTATCAAATATAAGAAAGTTGTAATTTTGTGGCTTGGTCTCTGTGTCTTCTATTCTGTACCATTGGTCCACCTTCCTGTTTTGGTACCAGTACCATGCTGTCTTTGTTACTATTGCTCTGTAGTACAGTTTGAAATCTGGTATCGCTATACCTCCAGATTCACACTTCCTGCTTAGAATTGCTTTTGCTATTCTGGGTCTTTTGTTTTTCCATATGAATTTCATGATTGCTTTATCTATTTCTACAAGAAATGCCGTTGGGATTTTGATTGGCATTGCATTAAACCTGTAGAGAACTTTGGGTAATATCGCCATTTTGATGATGTTAGTTCTACCTATCCATGAACAGGGTATATTTTTCCATCTTCTAAGATCTTCTTCTATTTCTCTCTTTAGGGTTCTGTAGTTTTCATTGTATAAATCTTTCACCTCTTTTGTTAGGTTGATTCCCAAGTATTTTATTTTTTTTGAGGATATTGTGAATGAAGTGGTTTTCCTCATTTCCATTTCAGAAGTTTTGTTGCTGATATACAGGAATGCCTTTGATTTATGCATGTTGATTTTATATCCTGCCACTTTGCTGAATTCATTTATTAGTTCTAGTAGTTTCTTTGTAGACCCTTTTGTATCTTCTAGGTATAGAATCATGTCACCTGCAAATAGTGATAATTTAAGTTCTTCTTTTCCTATTTTTATGCCTTTAATTTCTTTTGTCTGTCTAATTGCTCTGGCTAGTATTTCAAGAACTAAATTGAATAGAAGTGGTGAGAGAGGGCATCCCTGTCTTGTTCCAGATTTTAGAGGGAATGCCTTCAGTTTTTCTCCATTTAGAATGATGCTAGCCTGAGGCTTAGCATATATAGCTTTTACAATGTTGAGGTAAGTTCCTGTTATCCCTAGTTTTTCTAGTGTTTTGAACATAAAGGGATGCTGTACTTTGTTGAATGCTTTTTCTGCATCTATCGAGATGATCATATGGTTCTTATCTTTAAGTCTATTGATGTGGTGAATAACATTTATTGATTTCCGTATATTGAACCAGCCTTGCATCCCAGGGATGAATCCTACTTGATCATGGTGCACAATTTTTTTGATATGCTTTTGTATTTGATTCACCAGGATTTTATTGAGAATTTTTGCATCTAAGTTCATTAGAGATATTGGTCTGTAGTTTTCTTTCTTTGAAGTGTCTTTGTCTGGTTTCGGGTGATGTTGGCCTCATAGAATGAATTTGGAAGAGCTCCTTCTTTTTCTATTTCTTGAAATAGCTTGAAAAGTATTGGTATTAATTCTTCTTTGAAGGTTTTGTAAAACTCCGCTGTATACCCATCCGGTCCAGGGCTTTTCTTGGTTGGTAGTCTTTTGATGGCTTCTTCTATTTCTTCCTTTGTTATTGGTCTGTTTAAATTGTGTGTGTCTTCCTGACTCAATCTGGGCAGATCATATGACTTAAGAAATTTATCGATATCTTCACTATCTTCTATTTTATTAGAATATAGGGTTTCAAAATACTTTCTAATTATCTTCTGTATTTCTATAGTGTCTGTTGCGATATTGCCTTTTTCATCTCGTATGTTAGTGATTTGAGTTTTCTCTCTGCTTCTCTTCGTTAGCATGGCTAAGGGTCTGTCGATCTTATTTATTTTTTCAAAGAACCAACTTTTAGTTTTATCAATTTTTTCAATGTTTTTTTTTTTTGTTTCAATTTCATTGATTTCTGCTGATTTTAATTATTTCTTGTCTTCTACTACCTTTGCTGTTGTTTTGCTCTTCCTTTTCTAGGGTTTTGAGATGTAGTGTGAGTTCATTTATTTGTTGGTTTTTTTCTTTTTTTGAGGAATGAACTCCAGGAAATGAGTTTCCCTCTTAAAACTGCTTTCATTGTGTCCCATAGATTCCGGTATGTTGTATCTGTATTGTCGTTTATCTCTAAGAATTTTTTGATTTCCTCCTTTATGTCTTCTGTAACCCTTTGATCATTCAGTAACATATTATTCATTTTCCAGGTGATGCAGGATTTTTCCTTCCTTCTTTTATCATTGATTTCCAGTTTCATTCCATTATGATCAGATAAGGTGCATGGTATTATCTCCACACCTTTATATTTACTAAGAGTTGCCCTATGGCATAATATATGGTCTATCTTTGAGTAAGATCCATGTGCTGCTGAGAAGAACATGTATCCACTTGATGATGGTTGATATGTTCTATATATGTCGGTTAAGTCTAGGTTATTGTGTTATTGAGTTCTATAGTTTCTTTATTCAGCTTTTGTCTGGAGGATCTGTCTAATGGCGAGAGTGGTGTGTTGAAGTCACCCATAATTATTGTGTTGTGGTCTATTTGACTCTTGAACTTGAGAGTTTGTTTAATGAACGTTGCAGCACCATTGTTTGGTGCATACAAATTGATAATTGTTATGTCTTGTTGGTGGATGTTTCCTTTTAACAGTATACAGTGTCCTTCTTTATCCCTTTTGATTAACTTAGGTTTGAAGTTGATTTTATTCCATATGAGTATGGCCACTCCTGCTTGCTTCCGAGGGCCATGTGAGTGGTATGATTTTTCCCAACCTTTCACCTTCAGCCTGTGTATGTCTTTTCCTATCATATGAGTCTCCTGAAGGCAGCATATTGTTGGATTTGTTTTTTTAATCCAGGTTACTAGCCTATGTCTCTTGATTGGTGAATTTAAGCCATTAACATTTAAGGTTACTATTGAAATATGGTTTGTACTTCCAGTCATGTTTATTTATTTATTTATTTTAGTTTGGCTAGTTTTTCCTCTTTGGTTATTTTTCTCCCCCTTTACTGAGATACCTCCCACTGTTAGTTTTGGGTGCTATTTTTCAATTCCTCTTCTTGTAGTATATTGCTCAAAATGCTTTGCAGTGCTGGTTTTCTGGCTGCAAATTCTTTTAACTTTTGTTTATTGTGAAATATTTTAATTTCATTTTCAAATCTGAAGCTTAATTTTGCTGGATACAGTATTCTTGGTTGGAATCCATTATTTTTCAGCATTTGAAATACGTTGTTCCAGGATCTTCTCGCTTTCAAAGTCTGTGATGAAAAATCAGTCATTAACCTAATTGGTTTACCCCTGAATGTAATCTGCCTCCTTTCTCTCATAGATTTTAATATTCTCTCCTTGTTCTGTATGTTGGCTATCTTCATAATTATGTGTCTTGGAGTTGGTCTATTACGGTTTTGAATGTTTGGGGTCCTGTAGGCTTCCAGGATTTGGCAATCCATTCCATCTTTCATATCTGGGAAGTTTTCTAGGATTATTTCATTCAATAGATTGTTCATTCCTTTGGTTTGAACCTCTATGCCTTCTTCTATCCCAATGACTCTCAAGTTTGGTTTTTTTATGACATCCCATATCTCTTGGATAGATTGCTCGTGAATTTTAAGCATCCTTTCTATGTTGACTATATTCTTTTCAAGTTGATAAACTTTGTCTTCATTATCTGATGTTCAGGCTTCTACTTGATCTAGTCTATTTGTAATATTCTCGTTTGAGTTTTTAATTTGGTTTATGGTTTCCTGCATTTCTAGGATTACTGTTTGATTTTTTTTTAGGATCTCTATCTCCTGGTAGAGTTCCTTCTTTGCAATTTGAATTTGCTTATGCAATTCATTTTCAAAGTATTCTTTCATTGTTTCAACTTGCTGTCTCATGACTTCTCCTAGATTCCATTCCATCTCAGTCAGGTATGCCTTGAGTTCTTTCTCTGTCCATTTTTCTGATGCCTCTAGGTTCTCCTGTAGATTTAGGTTGTCCTGCATTGTTTGTAATCCTTTTTTCCCTTGTTTTTTTCATGTTGTTCACGTTACTTTCCAACTCTGTTTAACTGCTGTGTTTCTGTTTTCTCCTATAAATTTGTTTTGGTTTTGTATATCTCTGTGGTCTCTACTTTGTGGTGGGAGACTATGCCTAGAAATGTTGGGCTTTATTGAACTTTAAAGCTAATTCATTCAATTCATAAAATGCTTCTGAATTCTGTATGCATATAGTGATCTGTTGTTTGGTCTTAGGACTTTATGTTTAAGTTAGGTGCTATGATGGTATGAGGGTTAGTATGTCTTGGCTACTTTGGACGATTGCTCTACTGAAGGGGGATATTAACAGGCGATTGGATCAGGGTGTTTGGTAGTAGCTAGGTATTTAGGAGCCCTATAGACAGCCTCGAAACATTCACCTATTTGCATTTAGACAATTACACTTAATGGAAGACGTAATGCTAGGGATGAAAGTTGGGGGGTAGGGGAAGGAAGGTGCTCTTAAAAAGAAAGAAGGAGAGAGAGAGAGATAGATTAGAGGAGAATGGAAAGAACAATAAAATTTGAAACGGGAAAGAAAGCAAGAAGGAAAAGGGGAGAAAAGAAAAAAGAGAGAAAAAAAATTGAAGTCTTAGAGATCCATTTTCTTCTCTTCCAGTAAGTGGAGCTGTGCCCTCCGAGCCGAGCTTCTGCCCTCTATGTGCTGACAGCAATCCCTGTAAGGCGGCTCCTGGGAGTCTCTCAATCCTGTTAGTCCAGAGCCGTTTCACTTCTCTGGCCCCTCCCCCCCTTCCTCCTGCCAGCCAGCCAGCCAGGTCCTGTTCACCGGAGGCGGTTCCCCAAGGATCTGGTTACACTTGCAGCCCCACCGCGTGTCCTATTTCCCGAACGACTGAGCACTCTCTCTGTCATTCATCTAAGCCCCAGTGCTGTGGAGCAGTGATCTGGGAACCAACAGTTTAATTTTTCCAGACCCCTTTGGTGGGCACGCCCCCGGAAACTGGCGGCTAAGACCTTGGGTGTCGCCGCTGGTCGTAAGGAGAGTTGGGGATCGGGAATCCCCTCTGCTTCCCTACAGACACGCCCCCAGAGAGATTCCCGAGGTTTCCCGGCTGCTTGTATCTGGAGGGGGTGGGAGTCACACACCTGCTAAAGTGGATTCCGCTGGGAAGGAATTCCATTGGCCGAACTCCGGTGACGTCACCTCTCTGCTATGGTGGGCCCCAGGCTCCTTGCTGGAGTGTCCGAAGGGAGGGGTGGGACTGGTCTGTCTCTGGTTGGTTTCAGTTCCTGGTTCGCTATTTCATGAAGGCTTGGCTAGAGACCTCTTCCTAGAGTCCCTGCGCTGCTCCTGCTAAGCTGCGCCTTGGAGGCTAGCCCACGGTCGCTGAGTTGTGCGGGCAGCGGCTGGCGGGTCTGGACCTCTGCGCCGCGTGGCGGAGATTCACTCGTCTGGGGCAAACTGTCACCTCCAAAAATCCTACTAATTCCCGGCCAGTCTCTCTTCAGTGGAATTTTGCTAGGAGTTTCTCAGCAGGTAGAATCTAAGCGTATCCATGCGTCTCTCTGACCCCGTTATTGAGGAGGTACTGAAAGTGCTGCCTCCCCGCCCGCCGCCATGTTGGATCTCTCCAGTAAAATCGAGAAATATCTTAAAAAGAAAAAAATCTAAGGGCTAGGATTACAGCTCAGTGGTAGAGCGCTGGCCTAGCATGTATCAGGACTGGGTTCAATCCTCAGCACCACATATAACTAAATAAAATAAAGGTACTGTGTCCATCTACATATAAAAAAGAAATTTTAAAAAAATCCAGGACTTCCTCCATTAGAGGAGCAAATGAACAAGAACTTTAACAAGGTCATTGGTTATAATCATTAAAAAAAACAAAAAAACAACTTAAATTTTAAAATGGAGGCTTGGCAAAATAAATTATGCATTTTATTATGTAATGAAAAACCATGGAGTTATTAAAAAAGTGTAATGCATGTGTATAATAAGGAAAGGCATTTAGTTTATATTTGTTAATTATAAAAGCAAGCTACAAAATAACGTGTCTAGTATGGTTCCCTTTCAGCGTGTGTGTTTGTATATTTGTTTACATTTACATGCATATTTTCATAGGAAAAAGTGAAATTCCAAAATCTTAAGTAGATTCTGGTTGAATTATATTTTTTCCCTTTTGTTTATCTGTTTTTCTACTTACTGATATAATAAAAACGATTTAAAGAGCAAGGACTTTTTGAAGTCAGAGAAGCCAAGCTTCTCATCTTAACCCTGTCACCTCTTGGCTGAGAATCTTCTCATCTGGCTTAATCTGTCTAAGCCTCAATTTTTTTTTTTTTTTCTTTTTAGTGTGTGTGTGGGGATGACTCCTCACTGAGTTAAAATGAAGATCACATATCACTCAACTAATAGTGGTTTTATAGCTACAGACAAACACATAAAGCTGTTTTTGTACGACTTTGGCAGATTCTCTCTTAAGCTGACCCTGCATTTATTATTATTTTTCTCCCTGACGATTTAGAGGTGGAGGCTTCAAAGAAACAAGCAGAACTTGATAAGAAAGCCATGGATGAGCTTCTGAGAGAGAGGGAAATACTAAATAAGGTGAGTTTGTTACAGTAACAATGGCGAATAAATGTCTTTCTTTAGTGCTATTATATCTGCCTGCAACCAGTTGAATGGGGAAAGAAAACTCTGAGGCAAACAAAGGTAGATTAGACTAAATAATAGTGCTCAATTTCCCCCTAAGCAGCTGCTCACAGTCTACCGTTCTCTGGCCCTGAATGGAAACTGCATTATCAGGGGAGAGCACAAAGGGACTTTGGAGAATTAGCATATAAACCAGCGGGGATTTCAGAGTGTTTTGCAGATTCTGTTTTCATTACTGGTGTGTTATTTGGCATCTTAAGCCGTTGATCAAAATTTCTGAATTTAATATCTATAATCTACAATTTAGGCTAATCCAAAAATTATAAGTGCAAGGACTAATTAGATTTTTACTTTGAAGGCTTAGGGATGAAAATGGCAGACAGTTATAGAAAAAGTCTAACCTCTCCTCCATCTATCCTTGCTGGATTGTTGTAGGTTTTTGTTTTGGGGCCTTGTCCCTCCGGTCTCTTGAGGTTGTTGTAGAGGTCCAGAGCTGAGGGGTTGGGGAAGCCTAAAGACCTGGAGGCTCTCCACTGAAGGCAGGGCCCTCTCTTTCTTCCTTCCAGAGGAGTCCACTGACAGTCATTTAGATGGACTACTTTCAAGGATTTAGGGCAAACTTTCCTGCCCAAGGGTTTCCTGGGAAGCCACAGGTGTGCAGGGGTGACCAGGACAGTGTGACCTCATCACAGTAGAAGTAGCCTTTGTTCACTCTGACTTGAATCATTCCTTTCCTTTAGGTTTCCCAGAATTGAATAAATGTGAACAAAACAAACTATGCTTCCCTTTAAAGTAGACTACTTAGGAAATCTCCGGAAATAGCAGGAGATTGCTTCTTTTCATGCTAGGCACTCATTAAGAAAATCATTCAAATTCTTTCCCCCTATAATCCTGGAAATTATTCCGTTAAGCTATATATGTATACATATTAATCATACTATTGGATTTAGATTTTTAAATTAATTATTTTTGATTTTGGTACTGAGGATTGCACTTGGTGGGTGCTTTACCACTGAGCTACCTCATCAGTCCTTTTTATTTTTTATTTTGAGACAGGGTATTGATAATTTGCCTTTGATCTCGCTAAATTGCTGAGGCTGCCCCCAAACTTGTGATCTTCCTGCCTCAGCCTCCCGAGTTGCTGGGATTACAAGTGTGCACCACTATAACCAGCTTTTAAATTAATTTTTAACATGCACAACATTTAATTCATTTTTATTTTTTATATATTGGTAAACAACTAATAGGTTTTATGTCACAATAGGACATGTAGCACAACAGCAGTTTTACATTCATTTGTTTGCTTTAATTAATGTTGTTTCCTCCTTTAGGGAAGGGTGTATTTTCTAATTATTTTTCCTGGCCATTGTAATCTTAGCACTGGGCTCTGCAGGTATGCAATCAACCTGTATTGATAATAAATTCTTTCCTCACTGATTTGAAATGCCATCTTCACTGAAAGCATGAATGACATAGTTTTGACAGGCAGCAACATGGAGATTTTGTGGTTCTTTCATTGTTGTGTCAAAGTGTCTGTCTTTTACAGAATAAATGTCTATCAAACACCTGCAAACAAAGTTGACCTTTTCTGTTTTCTGTGTCATTACACAACCAATGTTTTATGGGCGGGTATTTGACCTGTTTAGAGGGGAGTGGATTTTGGACCTAGCTGCAAGTCTGGGTTAGCTACAGATTTGAGAAGGAACTGTAAGAAGCTTCAGGATACAGGGGCCTCAGGAAATGAGAGGATCCTGGCCTGGAATCAGTTCTTGGGAAGAAAGGCTTCTCTCCCCACCACTAGACTTCCTGCAGAGTTCCTGCTTCCTCCCAGGGAAGACTGTCTCTCTGTTTGCCAGTCCATATGGCCATGACCAACAGCTGCCAATTTTTCCTCTTCTACAGAGAAAGCCTAGGACTGGGGGTGCAGCTCAGTGGTAGATTGTCTGCCTAAGAGGCACAGGCACTGGGTCTGATCCCCAGCACCACACAAACACACACGTGCAGAGAGAGAGAGAGAGAGAGAGAGAGAGAGAGAGAGAGAGAGACTAATGAAGGCTCTATTTCAAAAGTCCCTGGCAGGGTCATTCAGTTGTGGCTAGTGTGATGAACTCACCCTTCCTTTTTTCCTCCCTCCTTCCCTCCTTTCTTTTATTCATTAACTGGTATTAATTGTACAAATTAATGGGTTTCACCGTGACATTTCCACACATCTCTGTATCCTGCGTGGATCACATCTTCCCTCTTTTCGACTCTGTCTGGCCCTCCATTTCTCTGCACCTCCCCCATGTCCCCTTCCCAGGAGGTGGACCCTCCTGTTGAGCATGGCTGCTGGGATGCACGGCTGTTCACTCCACATTAGAGGATATTGGGCAGCCCCGAGGCATGTTTCCATTTTGGTACTGGAGATCAACACATAACTTCCCCCCCTAAAAATGTAGGTGCCTGTGTCCCATTCTAGATCCACCAAATCAGAAATGCTGGAGCTAGGACATGGGCATCCACGTTTAAAAAAAAATACACACACACAACCACACATACACACACACACACACATATATAATTTTTTATTGTGGTAAAATATACTAACAACATTTATCATTAGTGACGTTTAGTACATTTTAGTACTTTCACAATATTTTGCCATCACCAACATTATCTGGTTCCAGAACATTTTCATCACTCCAAAAGAAAACCCTGTTCCCTATCCTCCCACCCCTAGCAAACATGATCTGCTTTCTGTTTCTACAAATTTGACTCCTTTGGATAGTTCTATAACTGGAATCATGCACTCTGTGACCTTTTGTTTCTGCCATCTTTCACTCAAAACAATGTTTTCAGGTTTTATAAATGTTGTAGTCTCCATCAATATTTCATTCATTTTTATGGCTGAATAATATTCCATTGTGTGGACATACCATCTTTTGTTTATATTCATTAGCTGATTGACATTTGGGTTATTTCCATCTTTTTGCTTTTGTGAATTGTGCTAGTATGAGCATTCATGCACAATTTTTGCTTTCATTTCTTTTAGGCATATACTTAGGAGTGAAATTGTTAATTCTAGGCATCTGCATTTTTTTTTTTTTTTGGTACCCGGGATTGAACTCAGGGGCACTCAACCACTGAGCCATATCTCCAGCTCTGTTTTGTATTTTATTTAGAGATAGGGTCTCACTGAGTTGCTTAGTGCCTTGCTTTTTGCTGAGGCTGGCTTTAAACTCCTCCTGCCTCAGCCACTTGAGCTGCTGGGATTATAGGCCTGTGCCACTCCACCCGGCCGGCATCTGCATTTTTAAAAACAGATTTTTTTCCCTTCATGGTCAAAGTCTGAGTTATATGATTGGGTTCAATTGTTGTAACCTCGCTAGATAAAGACTGGAGCTGTGATGAGGGTTAAAAGCATAGACTTTGGGGTCAGCCAGCTATGGATTCCAGTCCTGGCCGTGCCACGTCCCTGTCACATGAACTTGTAGACAAGTAGCTTAACACCCTCAGTCTTTGCTTCTCCCCTTAAAATAGGAGCAACATAGAGCCTGCTTCTTAGGGATGCTGGTTTGCCTACTGCATCTGTAGGAGTATTTAAAGTGCCTTGGGCCAAATTAACACAGTAGGCTCTTTATAGTCCATAGAGAATATGATTATTTCATTCATACCAAAGACAAGGCATCTAATTATTTCAGGGATGAGATAGGAGGTGAACGGAACCCTGAATCCTCAAACATCACGAGTGACATGGCTGCTTCGCTCTCCCGATTTTAGAACATGCTCAAGGCGGTCAATGCCACCCAGAAGCAGGTAGACCTGGTGAAACTCCACGAGCAGACCAAGAGGAACCTGGAGGAGGAGATCCAGAGCTATAAGGACGAGGCCCAGAAGCAGAGGAAGATCATCTTCCAGCTGGAGAAGGAGCGCGACCGGTACATCAACGAGGCCAGCGATCTGACCCAAAAGGTGAGCCCCTGGGCACTGTGGGGCGAGCGGGGGCGCGGGGCGCGTTCTCCCTCTGCAGCTCTGGTCCTGACAGGAGGCGGCAAGGACGGTTTGCTCAGCTTTCTGCCGTGGCTTGGACGCACTTGTAAGAGGAAGGATGTGGACAGAATAAAAGCCACCCCGGAGCCCTCCTGGGCCAGATTTTGAAACGGACAAGTGCTCGTGCTTGGTGTCCTCCCACCGCGGCTCTCCACGCCCCCTTCCATCCTGTGGGCATCTGCCTCTTTTCTGTTGTCCTCCTGTGCAGCCACCCCGAATTGGTCCCCCATCCCAGGGCTGCCAGCAGCACCATCTCTCAACCCTCTCTTCTCACTCCCCATCTGTCACGGAACTCTCCTGGCTCAAATTGAGACCCCATTGATGACTGGCATTAGCCAGGTGGGTCACATTTTCAAGGACCATTTTTATTTTAGTAACATTGTAATTGTAAAATCCCACCACGGGTAGAGATGCACACGTGGTAACTGAGTTCTAGAACTCCTTTTCTTGTCAACTACTTAAGGGAGAAGGCTCAAGGCCATATGGATGACAAGGACTTCAGGATGTGGGTTTTGCTTTAACCAACTGTCCTAGCACCTGGCGGGTGTTGTGCCTGAGTCGTTTAACTAGTACCCTCCAAACTCCTAGATGTTCCAGGCAGAGGTCTGGAGATGGGGTTGCTGGACTGGGGAGTAGTGAGGGTTATAGCTGTGAGGCTGAGAAGAGATTGTGGGGAAAAGACTCATGTGAGCAGTATTTCCCCCCTCTACCAAAACCTCTGTTGTGCATTGTGAGCTCTCTCTTCTTCTCTCCAGTGAAATCCACAGTGCATTCTACCAAAGCTTTTGCATTTAAGCTTTGTTTTGTCTTTTGGAGTGAAATCTCAAAGATGACAGGGGATGGCCGGCATTTGAATTACAGACACAAAGAAAGCGGGGAACAAGCTTTAGTGATAGGAAATCAATGTCTTACCACTCAGGCTGAACAAATGCTGGGCAGACATTTACAGAAGCTTCTTGGGGGGGGGGGGGCGCTGGTACCTGTGCTCTGTCTGGCTCCAGCAGAACTGGACCAAGATTCCCAGAAGACTCTTGCAGTTCTGATTAGGAGCCATTAGAGGACAATGTATTTGCTTCTTACTTAATCATCTGATAAGCCCCGTTGATTGATTTAGTGACTCCTAGAGAGCTTGTGGTCTTCCTGTTCCAGAGCTTGGACCAGGACATTGGTTTACATTAAGTTACATCAGGTTATAGCAACAAAGGTCTATTTATTTATTTATTTATTGCTCATGTTAATGTCCCATGAGGGTCAGCTGCAGCGCTGCTTCGTGTCCCCTTTACTCCAGGCTTACTCTGCTACCCTGCCAAGCTCTGTCACCTCTTGGCTCCCTGGGGCTGTGAACCTAACATTTTTCGTATCACAGCACATGAAGAAAATTTCATGTCTGTGGTTCATGGGAGTAGGGGTTGTTCAGAGACAGAGGGACGAGCCCAGGGACACCAACCGCCTAGTCCCACATGGCTGTCCTGTGGGTGGAGTGGACTAATATTTAGGCACACATCTGTAGCTCATACGTGGCACAGCAGTTAGGCCACTCTGAATATGGGACAGAGCTCCAAGCTCTCCCTGAAAGTCCTTTTTCCCCTTTTCTATATGGCAAACTCCTAGTCATCCCTCAAGACCTAATTCAAGTGCTCAGCAAGCCTCCTTTGACTCTCTGGGGACAGCTGGTTACTGCCTACTTGATGTGTTTGCCGGTGTCTCTGGATTAGCACCTACCAACCTCCAGAGTAGTTACTTATCTGCATTTTTGTTCCCTCTGCTTTATGATCGGCTCTTGAGCTCAATAAATTTATTTCCTTCATTTCTTTATTTCTAACATCTTGGCACATAGTAGGCACTAAACAAGTGTTTATTAAACAAATGGGTAGATGATGAAAGGTAAAAAGAATGCTGCTACTAGTTGGAATACAGGACTGCATGTTTTCCCCCCTGCTTCCTTGTAAAGATGAGGTCCTGGTATCAAGTTTTACTGTCAACTGTTTTTCACAATTTCTGGTGTTGAAGTGGACACCAGAACAATTTAAGCACAAGTTCTTACAATATTGCTAATCCACTACAATAGTTCTATCTTTTCCTTAGCCCCTGACACCATCTATCATTTGCTGCAGCAACTGATGTCATCTCTGGACTTCTTACGAAGGACTTTTCGCCCCCTCTCCATCTTTCTTTTTTTTACCGTCCACACACACCAACACACACACACACACACACACACACACACACACACACATCCCTGCATTCCTGCAAATAAAAAGCTCTCTTTCATATTTTCTATTTGTAGGACATTGAGAAATAATGAAACTGACATTTTTCATTTACTTCTAAAATGAGTATACATTGTTCCAAGTTTATTCTTTTGACCTGTAAATTTCTGTTATCAAAACCAAACCTAAGAGAAAAAAATAAGAAATGCAAAGGTTTTAAAAAAAGAATATTCTTCAAAGCATAATTTATAGTCATCAAAAACAGGAATCAGCCCGAATGTTTTTTTTTTTTTAAGTTAAATTGTGCTACATTTATTTGATGCAATATTAAGTTGCTTATAATCATTGTTTGAAAATATGTTTAAGTGGAGAACTTGTTCATAACATGAATGAGAAATACAGTGTAAACTTAATCATATATAATTTAACCCCAATTTTGTGTGTATGCACACAAAAAGGGTTGGAGGCACACGTCATTGAGGTGGTGGTGAAGGTTAAATGAAGTAACATTTGTAAAGTGCTTAGAAGAATCTTTAGCACATAGTAAGTGTTAGGTAAATGATAAATCAATTTGTTTGATAAATAATCCAGAGTTATTCCTCAGAGTGGCATTTGAATGGAGCTATTTCAACTCCTTATAAAATGTCAATAAGGTGCAGGTGTAAATGAGACGTTTTTAACAGCATCGAACACTAGGACCACATAAAGCCTGATGTTGAAATGTAAGAGATGGGTGATAATTTGAAAGCCAACAGAGGTGAGTTGAGAAAAGCCTAGGGCTCCACTCATGGTCCCTTGCATTTTCTTCATCAAAGAGACGACCTGAGAAGAGGTGGGAAGGTGCTCCAGAGCTTTCCCCCGCCATCTGCCCCTTCCCCAGCTCGGGGTCTGTATTAGGCGTGGGTCAGGTGTCACTCTGTGCTTGAGTCAGGGATCTTCAGGGAAACAGAACAAATAGGAGGATTGGTTCATGTGATTATGGGGACTGAGAAGTCCCCAGCTGTGCCCTCTGCAAGCCAGAGGCCCAGGAAAGCTGGTGGTGTAGATCAGTCTGAGCCTGAGGCCTGAAAACCAGGGAGCCCATATTGAACCCCAGTAGGAGGGCGAGCAAGGTTGAGATGAGGTGTCCTAGCTCAAGCAGGTAGGGAGAGCTCCTCACTCATCTCCCTTCTGATCCGTTCAGCCCACCAAGTGGACTGGGTGATGCCCACCCACATGGGGGAGGGTAACCTACTTTACTGAGTCCATTGAATAAAATGCGAATCTCCTCTGGAACCCCTCCCCTTTACAGATGCACCCAGAAATGATGTTTAACCTGGGCACCTTGTGGCTAGTCAAGTTGACGCATGAAATTGGCCATCATGTCCCACCTTCCTATGATTCAACTGTTTGTGCCCAACTAGACAGGACCGTAGCCAGCCCAGAGAGCACGTGGGCAGGAAGTGTGGGAATCGATGTGGCTAAGGGTGTTTTGAGGAACACAGCTTAGAGGGGTGACAGGATGGAGAGAAGCCGCCTTGGATGGAAGGCACTCTAGGAGTGACAGTTATCCATTTGCTATAGCAGCTCAGAGTAAAGGGAATTGGAATGGGCTCCTACAATTTCTCTAAATGAAGGAATACTAGAAATCGGGAGGTGGACTGGGGATCTTGCGCTTCACTGTGTTTCCTGTGGTAGATTTGAGAGTGGATTCTACTAGAGTTGGATCAAGCTAAACCCACCCTTCGTGGTGTTGCTCTTAGATGGCAACAACTCCCAGGTTGCTCAAGGATGAATAAAGGAAAGAACAGCTTAACGGAGCCTATGGGAAATACGCCTTAGAACCAGAAAGAGAGAGACCAGTTTCTGAGAGCCCCAGGGAAAAGCCCTGACTCATAAAACACATCGATGGTAGGACCTTTAAGTTGAACCCCCCCCCCCCCCCCGCCCAATAAAACGTAACTCACTATTCATGATTTCATGAGATTCAACCTAACAGAAGAAAATGCAGAGAAAAGGTTAGGCTTCCCTCAAAGAGAATAAATATGGGAACCTGCCATCAAGGGTTTCCTTGCTTTGGTTGGAATGTCATGGCCCCATCAACCACAGCAAAACGAAGTTAGGTAAGAAAAGTCCTAGGGGTGAGGAGGAGAGGTGAGGGTGGTGAGCAGGAGGTGAGAGGAGATGGGAAAGGCTGCCAGAAGGACAGGGGAAGGAAACACCAGCATCAGGCAGTGGGCTGGGCTCTTCTGGAAGGCTGACCAGTGGGGGTTCCAGGGGCAGGAAGGCTGGAGGAATCCATGAGAACTGGGATGGCCCATGGTGATGTCAAGTTCTTCACTGTGCCATGCTCCTTCAGTGACAGTCTGCTGCATCAACCCCACAGATGTTATTGTGCTTTGTGGGGCAGGGCAGGGGTGAGGTGAGGTGGTGCTTTCAAGGTCTTAGAAATAAGCAAGGAAAGCAAATGTTCAGTGCAGAAATATTGTCTATAAATAGATATCTTCATAATGAAACAAAGCTCCTGTTTCTTTGATGCTAATTGGAATTTTATGCAGAGCATCTTTAATCGGGTAGCACTCTGGAGAAGGCAGCAAGGGGACATGCACAACTTTTAACTTTTTGTGTCATCATAACTACTTTCCTGAAGAACAGGATTTGATTCCTAGAAAATCAAATTGATTAGTTCAGCACTAGTATTATATAGTATGATGTAATGTGACCTATCACAATTGTCTGTTGACATTTAGTAAGTGACTCAATTACCATATGCCAAATACTTACATGATGACACAAATGTGTATTCTTTCTCTCAAATCAAAACATAGATAGGTCTCTCTAAATTTAAAATAGAGGATAAATAGAGGAAGCAAGGGAAACAGGGGACTTTCAAAATTTCACATGCGTGGGCACACATAGGTGTTTTCTGTTTCCAAAGAAGGAGTTTTCCAGTTTCATCGTGAAGGTAAATGCATCGTCAGCATTCACACCATTGACCTTGAGCCAGAAAAACTTCTGAGAGAAGTTCACTGTACCGATATTTCATCAAATTTAAGTTAAAGGGTTCCAAATTCAATGACCTACTTTCTTATCCAGCCTCAGTCTCTATGATGTTTTGGCTGTGCTACAGTCTCCAAGGGGCATTAACTGTTTTTTTTTTTTTTCCCAAAACTTTTATTTTATTATTTATTTTTATGTGGTGCTGAGGATCAACCCCAGTGCTTCACACGTGCCAGGCAAGTGCTCTACCAATGAGCCCCAGCCCCAGCCCCAACTGATTTTTAAATTTCACTCTTACTTCTATTGGCGGGTGGTTTTAACATTTTGCACTGTAAGCATTCTCTGGACTCTTTCAAGTGGGTCTATAAATGCTAGGAGATCTCTGGCTGTAATAAAACTTCCTATATTGGAGTATGATTTATCTCATGAGCTGGTTTGAAGTATTTGGAAGTGTCATCAATTAATTAAGCTCCGGCTCCACCCCTGACAATCCTGCAGCCTCAGATGCACCACTTTTAACAGGGGACAGTCTGTTGATAAGGAATTTGACCCCTACTTAACTAACACCCCACAGGCTTTCTAAATTTTTAGGATTTGAACTTCTGGGTGCCGTGGGTTTGAATGATCTCCATCAGACTAAATTGAGTCCGGACACTTAGAAATAAATTGCCTCGTAAATTGTCTTTCCCCTTAGTTTCAATACTTGTTATTTTTTTTCATTTGCCACTTAAATTCCCTCTATCTTCTTGGTATCATGATGGGTTCTTGTTACCCTCAGCTTCAGGAAACCAGAAACAAGTGTGTGATTTTGTGCACTGTTGTATGCAGAAAAGATGGCCCATGCTAGTTGGATGCTCAAAAAAGAAATGTCCTTGCCTCCATCTTTTTCTCTGGAGTATTATTCTACCTGTGCAAAGGATTATTCTTGTTATAACATCTCTCAAAATGACTGAACAAGCAATTTTTCTCTTCTCTGATGTGCTGCTTGCTATGCTGAATGCTGATGACACTGTTCAAAGTATTTTCCATCTATTCGTTTCACTGACCCTAAAGAAGGCAATGTCTTTTCCATAAAAAGTCTAAATTTTAGGCTAAGATAGTGCTTAAAAAAAAATCAAACAACAGATCCAGAGTTGGGCACCTTATTTAGGCTTTTTATTTATTTCTAACATAATTACAAGTGTTGATACATTAAAGGTCTGCCTGCTACTCATTTTTTAGGATTCTGAAGATGTGGATTAAAGAAATGATGGAAGAAGGAACAAGATACAAGATTTTTAAAAATTTTGGTTCCAGGACTGGGGTTGTGGCTCAGTGGTAGAGCACTCGCCTAGTACATGTGAGGCCCTGGGTCCGATCCTCAGCACCACATAAAATTAAATAAATAAAACAAAGATATTGTGTCCATCTACAACTAAAAAATTAAAAAAATTTTTTTTTGGTTCCATCCATACGTCTTTCCCCCAGACCTCCTGGTCTTTGATTTTGTAATCTTGTTCCTTTCAGGTCCTCATCAACCAATTCAAAGCCATTCACCTCTGAGTCCATGTGTTCTTACCTTAGGCCATTTTCTTTCCACACCAATTGGATGATAACAGAAAATAACAATAACAACAACAACAACAACAACAACAACAATAGCAAAAGCTATAAAATATTTTATATAACTCTAATTCCATAAATTTTAAAAATTGGTTGAAGTTGATGATTCTCTTGAAAACATGTGCTTCAAATTCAAAGGGAAATAGAAAACTTAAAAAAATCAATACCTGCCAGGCACAGTGGTGCACAACCTATATCCCAGCAGCTCAGGAGGCTGAGGCAGGAGAATTGTGATTTCAAAGCCAGCCTCAGCAACTTACCAAAACCCTGTCTCAAATAAAAATAAAAGAGGGTTAGGGATGTGGCTCAGGGATTCAGTGCCCCTGAGTTTAATCCTCAGTACCAACAAAAAGAAAAAAAAAATCAAATCAATACCTGTGGAAGCCGCTGAAAAGTTGAGAGATAATTAGCTTCAACATTGACTGTGGACCTAATTACTTTACAATTAAATTCCTTCAAACTTGTATGAATCAGATAATTCTCTTGTCATAAGATGATAACTATATAACTTATAGTGGTATAATTTATGTGTGTATGTGTGTGTGTGTGTGTGTGTGTGTGTGAGAGAGAGAGAGAGAGAGAGAGAGAGAGAGAATTCAAGAAAACTGCTGATTGTATGCTTTGTGTCATGTTATTTGGGGGTACACCAATAAGCATTGCTTTACTGATGTTAAATCATTGCTTGGGATAGTTGAGGGCTAAGAATGAAAAGGTAGTTTTCACAAGTGATGGAGATCTTTAATATTAACTGCTTGGATAAGATGCATAGGTCCACCCTCAGAAACTACCTGTTAATTTTCTAGTTTTGGGTTCTCCCAAAACACCATGTGAATATCTGAATTACTGGTTGTATCCATTCATTGATTACCCTTCTGTGCCTGGCAGACTCACTGGAGGTGAGCCTGAGCGTAGAAGGTGTGTCCTTTTCCTCTTTGTAACAACTGTCCTTTTATAGCTTCTGCAAAAGGAAGGTCTTCAGTACATGTTCTTACGTGAGTGAATAAATGAGTGAGTGAGTGAATGTGTAAACAGAAAGACGCTTCATTCACTTTATGAAATTTGCACAGACCTTGACATTCAAATAAAACTAAAAAGAAAGCTATAGGCTATATCACTTGGGAATATGTATGCAGAATCCTAAATGGAATTGTGTCAGACCAAATCTAATAGTACATTAAAAGAATTATGCAGTATGACCAAAGAGGGTTTATCCTGAAACTGAGAGGGTAGTTTTCTATTAAGAAAACTCTTGGGCAGAGCCACCCCCCACCCCCTGCGCCTGCCAGGTGACCACCGACAGAAAAGGCCCAGTGGCCCGCGGTGGGACAGAGCTTCCAATCACTCCTGCAAGGTAGGCGGGCCTGCGACCCACCGGCAGAAGAGGAGCAGCGACCTGCTGAGAGGCAGAGCCGCCCCCTCCCCCTGCACCGGCAAGGTAGAGGGAACTGTGACCACGCACAGAGCAGGCCCAGCGGCCTGCTGAGGGGCAGAGCCGCCCCCCACCCCCCGCACCTGCAAGGTAGATGGAACTGTGACCACCATCAGAACAGGCCAGACCTGCAACCGAGAGACAGAACAGGCCCAGTGGCCTGAGGAAGGGTAGAGCCGCCCCCCCCCCCCCCCCGCGCCTGCAAGGTAGGCGGACCTGCGACCCACTGGCAGTACAGCCCCAGAGGCCTGTAGAGGGGCAGTGCCGCTGCCTGCGCCTGCAAAGTAGACAGAACTGTGACCACCGACAGAACAAGCCTAGCGGCCCGAAGAGGGACAGAGCCGCCGCCCGCGCCTGCGAGGGAGACTTTGCAACTATACAAGACCAATATAAATATATAGGGGGAAAATTCAATAGCACAACAGTTTCACCAAGTAGAAAGGAACGCGAGCAGTATGAAGAGACAAGGAAAGAAAGCACCACAAGCATTGCAGGTCAACTCAACGTTAGAAGAGGTAATAGCTGCAGCAGATGGAATGTCAGATAAAGAATTCAGGATATACATGCTTCAGATGATCTGGAGTCTCAAGGAAGACATCAGACAGCAAAATCAGACAATGAAAGATCACTTCAACAATGAATTACATAAACAAATCCAAGAAGCAAAAGATCAACTATACAGGGAAATAGAGGTTATAAAAAACAAACAAACAGAAATCCTAGAAATGCAGGAAGCAATAAGCCAACTTAAAAACTCAATTGAGAATACTACCAGCAGAGTAGAACACTTAGAAGACAGAACATCAGACAATGAAGATAAAGTATTTCAACTTGAAAAGAACATAGACAGCTCAGCAAGACTGTTAAGAAACCATGAGCAGAACATCCAAGAAATATGGGATAACATCAAGAGACCAAATTTAAGAGTCATTGGGATACAGGAAGGGACAGAGTTTCAAACCAAAGGAATGAGCAATCTATTCAATGAAATAATACGAGAAAACTTCCCAGACTTGAAGAATGAGAGAGAACCCCAAATCCTAGAAGCCTACAGGACGCCGAATGTACAAAATCATAAGAGACCCACACCTAGACACATTATAATGAAGATGCCCAACATACAGAATAAGGAGAGAATTTTAAAAGCTACAAGAGAAAGGAAGCAGATCACATTTAGGGGTAAGCCAATCAGGATAACAGCTGATCTTTCAACACAGACTCTGAAAGCTAGAAGATCCTGGAATAACATATTTCAAACACTGAAAGAAAATGGGTTCCAACCAAGAATTGTGTTTCCAGCGAAATTAAGCTTCAGGATGGAAGATGAAATTAAAACCTTCCACGATAAACAAAAGTTAAAAGAATTTGCAGCTAGAAAACCATCTCTTCAAAACATCCTTGGCAAAACATTACAGGAAGAGGAAATGGAAAATAACAATGAAAACCAACAGTGGGAGGTAGGACACTAAAGGGGGGAAAATAATCAAAGAGGAAAACAAACCATGTTTAGTAACATAAATAAACAAATATGGCTGGAAGAACAACCCATATCTCAATAATAACCCTAAATGTTAATGGCTTAAACTCACCAATCAAGAGACACAGGCTAGTAGAATGGATCACAAAACAAGACCCAACAATATGCTGCCTACAGGAGACGCATTTGATAGGAAAAGACATACATAGGCTGAAGGTGAAAGGTTGGGAAAAATCATATCACTCATATGGACTTTGGAAACAAGCAGGAGTATCCATACTCATATCAAATAAAATAGATTTCAAGCCAAAGTTAATCAAAAGGGATAAAGAGGGACACTACATACTGCTCAAGGGAAACATACACCAACAAGACATAACAATCATAAATATATATGCCCCAAACAATGGTGCAGCTATGTTCATCAAACAAACTCTTCTCAAGTTCAAGAGTCTAATAGACCACCATACAATAATCATGGGAGACTTCAACACACCTCTCTCACCACTGGACAGATCTTCCAAACAAAAGTTGAATAAGGAAACTATAGAACTCAATAACACAATTAATAACCTAGACTTAATTGACATATATAGAATATACCACCCAACATCAAGCAGTTACACTTTTTTCTCAGCAGCACATGGATCCTTCTCAAAAATAGATCATATATTATGTCACAGGGCAACTCTTAGACAATATAAAGGAGTAGAGATAATACCATGCATCCTATCTGATCATAATGGAATGGAACTGAAAATCAACGATAAAAGAAGGAAGGGAAAAGAATACATCACTTGGAGAATGAACAATAGGTTACTGAATGATCAATGGGTTATAGAAGACATCAAGGAAGAAATTAAAAAATTCTTAGAGATTAATGAAAACACAGACACAACATATCGGAATCTATGGGACACATTGAAAGCAGTTCTAAGAGGAAAATTCATTGCTTGGAGTTCATTCCTTAAAAAAAGAAAAAACCAACAAATAAAGAGCAAAACAACAGCAAAAGAAGTAGAAGGCAAGAAATAATTAAAATCAGAGCTGAAATTAATGAAATTGAAACAAAAGAAACAATTGAAAAAATTGACAAAACTAAAAGTTGGTTCTTTGAAAAAATAAACAAAATCGACAGACCCTTAGCCATGCTAGCGAAGAGAAGAAGAGAGAGAACTCAAATTACTAACATACGGGATGAAAGAGGCAATATCACAACAGACACTTCAGAAATACAGAAGATAATCAAAAATTATTTTGAATCCTTATACTCCAATAAATTAGAAGATAGTGAAGGCATAGATAAATTTCTTAAGTCATATGATCTGCCCAGATTGAGTCAGGAGGATATAGACAACTTAAACAGACCAATATCAATTGAGGAAATAGAAGAAACCATCAAAAGACTACCAACTAAGAAAAGCCCAGGACCGGATGGGTATACAGCAGAGTTTTACAAAACCTTTAAAGAGGAACTAATACCAATACTTTTCAAGCTACTTCGGGAAATAGAAAAAGAGGGAGAACTTCCAAATTCATTCTACGAGGCCAACATCACCCTGATACCTAAACCAGACAAAGACACTTCAAAGAAAGAAAACTACAGACCAATATCTCTAATGAACCTAGATGCAAAAATCCTCAATAAAATTCTGGCCACTCGGATACAAAAACTTATCAAAAAAATTGTGCACCATGATCAAGTAGGATTCATCCCTGGGATGCAAGGCTGGTTCAATATACGGAAATCAATAAATGTTATTCACCACATCAATAGACTTAAAAATAAGAATCATATGATCATCTCGATAGATGCGGAAAAAGCATTTGACAAAGTACAGCATCCCTTTATGTTCAAAACTCTAGAAAAACTAGGGATAACAGGAACATACCTCAATATTGTAAAAGCAATCTATGCTAAGCCTCAGGCTAGCATCATTCTGAATGGAGAAAAATTGAAGGCATTCCCTCTAAAATCTGGAACAAGACAGGGATGCCCTCTCTCACCACTTCTGTTCAACATAGTTCTCGAAACACTGGCGAGAGCAATTAGACAGACGAAAGAAATTAAAGGCATAAAAATAGGAAAAGAAGAACTTAAATTATCACTATTTGCAGATGACATGATTCTATACCTAGCAGACCCAAAAGGGTTTACAAAGAAACTATTAGAGCTAATAAATGAATTCAGCAAAGTGGCAGGATATAAAATCAACACGCATAAATCAAAGGCATTCCTGTATATCAGCGACAAATCCTCTGAAATGGAAATGAGGACAACCACTCCATTCACAATATCTTCAAAAAAAATAAAATACTTGGGAATCAACCTAACAAAAGAGGTGAAAGACTTATACAATGAAAACTACAGAACCCTAAAGAGAGAAATAGAAGAAGATCTTAGAAGATGGAAAAATATACCCTGTTCATGGATAGGCAGAACTAACATCATCAAAATGGCGATATTACCAAAAGTTCTCTATAGGTTTAATGCAATGCCAATCAAAATCCCAACGGCATTTCTTGTAGAAATAGAGAAAGCAATCATGAAATTCATATGGAAAAACAAAAGACCCAGAATAGCAAAAACAATGCTAAGCAGGAAGTGTGAATCAGGCGGTATAGCGATACCAGACTTCAAACTATACTACAGAGCAATAGTAACAAAAACAGCATGGTACTGGTACCAAAACAGGCGTGTGGACCAATGGTACAGAATAGAGGACACAGAAACCAATCCACAAAACTACAACTACCTTATATTTGATAAAGGGGCTAAAAGCATGCAATGGAGGAAGGATAGCATCTTCAACAAATGGTGCTGGGAAAACTGGAAATCCATATGCAACAAAATGAAACTGAATCCCTTTCTCTCGCCATGCACAAAAGTGAATTCAAAATGGATCAAGGAGCTTGATATCAAATCAGAGACACGCCGTCTGATAGAAGAAAAAGTTGGCTACGATCTACATACTGTGGGGTCGGGCTCCAAATTCCTCAATAGGACACCCATAGCACAAAAGTTAATAACTAGAATCAACAAATGGGACTTACTCAAACTAAAAAGTTTTTTCTCAGCAAAAGATACAATAAGAGAGGTAAATAGAGAGCCTACATCCTGGGAACAAATCTTTACTCCTCACACTTCAGATAGAGCCCTAATATCCAGAGTATACAAAGAACTCAAAAAATTAGACAATAAGAGAACAAACAACCCAATCAACAAATGGGCCAAGGACCTCAACAGACACTTCTCAGAGGAGGACATACAATCAATCAACAAGTACATGAAAAAATGCTCACCATCTCTAGCAGTCAGAGAAATGCAAATCAAAACCACCCTAAGATACCATCTCACTCCAGTTAGATTGGCAGCCATTATGAAGTCAAACAACAACAAGTGCTGGCGAGGATGTGGGGAAAAGGGTACACTTGTACATTGCTGGTGGGACTGCAAATTGGTGCAGCCAATTTGGAAAGCAGTATGGAGATTTCTTGGAAAGCTGGGAATGGAGCCACCATTTGACCCAGCTATTCCCTTCTCGGTCTATTCCCTAAAGACCTAAAAAGAGCATGCTACAGGGACACTGCTACATCGATGTTCATAGCAGCACAATTCACAATAGCTAGACTGTGGAACCAACCTAGATGCCCTTCAATGGATGAATGGATAAAAAAATGTGGCATTTATACACAATGGAGTATTACTCTGCATTAAAAAATGACAAAATCATAGAATTTACAGGGAAATGGATGGCATTAGAGCAGATTATGCTAAGTGAAGCTAGCCAATCCCTAAAAAACAAATGCCAAATGTCTTCTTTGATATAAGGAGAGTAACTAAGAACAGAGTAGGGTCGAAGAGCATGAGAAGAAGATTAACATTAAACAGGGATGAGAGGTGGGAGGGAAAGGGAGAGAGAAGGGAAAATGCATGGAAATGGAAGGAGACCCTCAGAGTTATACAAAAGTACATACAAGAGGAAGTGAGGGGAAGGGGAAAAATAATATAAGGGGGACAAACGAATGTCAGTAGAGGGAGCAGAGAAGGAAGAGGGGAGGGGAGGGGAGGGGAGGGGAGGGGAGGGGGGATAGTAGAGGATAGGAAAGGCAGCAGAATACAACAGACACTAGTATGGCAATATGTAAATCAATGGATGTGTAACTGATGTGATTCTGCAATCTGTATATGGGGTAAAAATGGGAGCTCATAACCCACTTGAATCAAATTGTGAAATATGATATATCAAGAACTATGTAATGTTTTGAACAGCCAACAATAAAAAATTTAAAAAAAAGCCAACTAAAAAAAAAATAAAAAATAAAATGCAATACAATGAAAACTAAAAAAAAAAAAAAGAAAACTCTTGCTGGTGGTATGGAAATGTAAAGTGTTTCCATCTTGGAAAGCAATCTAACAATATTGTTAAAGTTAAAAATATGTATGTTTTTCAAGCCAGCTATTCCACTCCTGGGAATCCATCCCCCAGAATTAAAAGCACAGGTGAAGGAGAACACAGGTACAAAGTGTTTCCTGTGACCTGGTTCAAAGTGGCAGAAAAGTGGAAACAAGTGAATAGTCACAGAGAAACAGCCAAGAGAGGGTGTCACACTCATATTGTGGGACATTATGCACCTTTAGAAGGGAATGGACTGGAGCTATTTCAGATGATTTCTCCAAGGCATTATTACATCTAAGAAACAGAGTGCAAACATGTATTCCAAGATCCCATTTGCCTAAAAATAAGAAAACAAAACCTCCAAAGCAAAGCAAAACAAAAGACAAAGAAAAAAAATTCTTGCAGCTGTATACTTACTCGTTGACCAACTTGGTGAATATTACTTCTTCTTTTTTTTAATTTTTACCTCAGTTTCTGTCCTTGCAAAATTGGGAGGTGAATCATCACATTTCATCACATTTCATAGGAATCATCACATTTCACAGGAATTTTTGTAATGATTAAATGAGTTAATACCCATAAAATGCCATGTTCAGAAGAAGCACCTGATGAATATGAGTTTTTATTGTTATATTTGTAGGCCTGAATAAATTATGCAAAACTCAAAAGAAAAATATGAAAGGCACATATTAGATGGTTAACCAAGTTATACTACATGGAGAGGGGTGGTTATGGGAGTTCAAGGGAAAAGGAAAAGCCAAGCAAATAAAAGAAATGTACTTTTCCCATTTATGAATTTATTTTAAATTATGGAATTTGTATTATGTATAAAGGAACTAAGATTTTTTAAATGGAAAATGTACTGGTAAGTATATCAAATTAATTGCTCCAATAAGAAAATAATACAAAATGATATGTATTGAAAGACATTTACTAAAATTGAATCCCATCCTTCCTTAAATATTTATACAAAAACTTTGGAAGATGCTTCTATAAAGACATAAAGGGTAAATATTTTAAACAACAGACTTCTATGGTCCTTATCCACCTTTAGTTTCTAGGCATAATGTCACTTCCTCTGAGGAACCTTTTAGGGCTGTTACTTCAAGTATGTCCTCATTCTTCCATTCTGTGTCACATTGCTCTATTTCCTCTAATTATAACCATGAGTTAAGAAAAATCCACTAAAATGACATGAAATCTCCATAAGAATTTTCTCCTTATGTGTTTTAGCCATTGAACATTAATTAGGCACATTAGTTTCATTGATTCAATGTTTTCTTCACTAACATTTTTCTTCTTAATGGATTTTGTTTTGGGTTGGGCATTTCTGGGGGTTGAACCCAGGGGTGCTACACCCTAGGCCTCTTTATTTTGTTTTGAAACAGGGTGTCTTGCTAAGTTGCTGAGGCTGGGCTAGAACTGACACTCCTCCTGCCTCAGCCTCCCAAGTCACTGGGATTACAGGCGTGTGCCACCAGGCTGAGCTTTCTTAAGGAATTTTTAAAGAAGTCTGTCCTTTAAAAAAAAAAATGAATTTCTGTGGACCTGCAACTGAGACTCGTACTTTCTACTCTATGAGCTGATGTTGAGAGGAATTGACTGAAGCCGGGATTTCAGGCCCTGATTTTCATACTTGCCAAAAGGGGGTGGTCCTGCTGGCTTCCCGTTTTCCTAAAAATGTTGTGTGCACAATAGATTGCATTTTTATGAAGTCCTCTGAGTTCCCTTGCTGGAATGGCCTTGACATTGGTAGGACACAGTTTCAATTGCTGTCAAGGGCTAAAGGCCACTTTTCTTTCTGGTGGTTGATGTGATAAAGCAGCCTGTATGGCCAAACAGCTAAATTATGTCTTATCTTTCTAGTGCTTTCCCTTAAGCTCTGTATAATAAGCCTGTGGCTTTTTTTTCTTTTCTTTTCGTTTTTGGTGGGTGGGGTAGTCAGGAGAGACTTTCCAGAATTGAAAGAATTTTTCCATCTTTTTCTTTCTTGTGTTCACAGAATAACTGTGTTAAGCCTTCATAATTGAGCAGAACTGCAGTGCAGATGAGATATATGCTTGCACCTAATCAGTGGGGTGGAATTTCTGTGTTGTGCTGCCATGATTATTGTCGCAGTCAGATTTTCTGATCGCTGGCATCTCTACCAGCCACCTTTAGATTAAAAACAAAACAAAACAAAACTCTATTTGTCCCATGACCGTAAGCACAGATGGGCTGTTCAAGCATATTCCTATACTTCTGTTTCCTCCAGGTCCTCATGAACATGGAAGACATAAAAATCCGTGAAATGCAGATTTTTGACTATAGGAAAAAAATAGCTGAATCGGAGACTAAGTTAAAACAGCAACAGAACCTGTATGAAGCTGTGAGGTCAGACAGGAACCTGTACAGCAAAAACCTGGTTGAAGCGCAGGTAAAGAACATATTTATATGTTTGCATTTTGACTCTTGCTCACCCTGGGTTAAAAGAGGTTCTGGTGCCCTCATGGCAGGAGTTAAGATGAGATTAAGAAGCAGTCCTGTGCAATTCACCTGGGAAAGAAGACTGATTCATACAGAACTGTCAGGTGGTTTGAAATGGAAATGACACAACTTCATAGGATGTGGAGATCATGGTCCTTCTTTTAATTATTCTGTAGGATTACCTTTCTCCTCTTTGTTATTTTTAAAACTGCTAATGGCAACCGAGAATCAGAAGCGGCAGTACACTCTTGTCATTTAATTGCAGAGCTTTGCTTTGAAATATTTTAGCTATGATGTTTGTTGTGCTTCCAGTTCCTTTAATAAGGAGAGGAATAAAGGGTTGTGTGTGTGTGTGTGTGATACTCATTATGTATACTTTGTATATGTCTCATGAGACTGTTTTGAGTCATTGCTATGAAGTACTTTGAGGTTGACGGGCATTGAAGACACAAAAGAATTGCCCATCGTAATTGGTCAAGAGAACTTTGTCTCGAACTTCCATAGAGATGGTGATGCTTATTTGATTCACTTTCTTCTTTCTTTTTGTTAGAATGAAATAACAGAAATGAAGAGAAAGTTAAAGATTATGACCCATCAGGTAGATCAGCTGAAAGAAGAAATCTCTGCCAAAGAGTCTGTGCTTGTGAAGCTGAATCTGGAACAGCAGCGAATAGAAAAGGAGAAGGAGACACTAAAGGTACAGACCTTATAAGAGACACGGTGGACCAGTGGTCCACTGACCCACTAGGGACAGTCTCCACTCACTGAAGGCACCCAGGGGCGGGGATGACAACCCAGGCTGCTGATGGTCTTCACTGCCGGTTTCCCAACCCATCCTCAAGAGGCATCAGGGCTTGCAGTGGAACAAGGGAGGGAGTGGCACATAGGCAGAACAGCGTGTTTATGCTGGCTGTCCTGCATCAATGGAAAGAGAAGATACCCAGATGCCTAATAAGTCCTTGAGCTCTCAGATCTCACAGGATTTTCCATCTGCAGCCCTGGTCCAGCTCTGTGCGCTCACCCAGCCCTTCCCAGCTCCTCTGGGCCTTTAAATTTTTTTTTTTTAAATTTATTCTTGGTAGTTATACATGACAGCAGAATGCATTTTGATTCATTGGACACAAAGGGAGCACAACTTTCATTTCTCTGGTTGTGTCTTTCTATATGATGACAGTTTGTCTCTCTGTTCCTAGTCAAGTTCCTTTGTGTATGTGTGAATTTTCTGCCTGAAGAATCATTAACTACCAGGTGTGAGAGATTTGTCTTCACCTGGTTTGCTCCCAGCCAGGTTCATGTTCACTTTCCTCTGTGGGTCTAAGAATTTTGCAGCTGTTCTTCTAGGGACCACCTGTCTCCATAGATCTTACTAGGGCATATCCTTCAAATCTACCAGTGTAGAATATTCTGTTTCTACTAACATAAGGACTCTGAGAAAACATACCAAATAATTAAACCATTTCAAATTCTCTAACCAAACATGTTTCACTGCACACATCACTAACCCTGACATCATTTCCTTTCCCCCTTGGATCCAATGGATTTCCCTTTTACTTCATGTGACTAAAGGAATTAAAAAAGGAGACAATGGTGGTATTTTTTCCTTTGAAAATGTGCATGCTTCAGAACTGCTCACAGGAACCGTTTATAACAAATTAGAGACTGAACACCTCAGTTTTGGCTATATTAGCTTTCAAATGTAGTCCCTATCTTAAAAAAGTATGTCTAGCATTGGACAGATTTAATATCACATTTCCTTGATTCTAAGATGCCATAGATAGAAATATACACTCTCAATCTAATAATGGGTAGGTTTTGGCAACCTAATGGTAGGTTTTCATGGAAATAGAACCACTGAGATAAGGTTAAAAAAAAAAAAGATACGGTCATTGATATATTTACCTGAGACTTTTATTTCTCCAACTGCAACTTATGATAGAAAAAGAATAATTCTGCATTAAATTTTATTTACATATAAAGAAATATACATGCATTTTTTAAAACTTGAAAATATCCTAAATCTTTGCCCTAATCCCCTGTTCAAACACAGTTTCATGGGAGCAGTTCATCCACCCTGGAACCTGCAGTGGGATGGGGTTTATTTGTTGCTGAATGAATCAGAAGGATCTCATTATAAACCTTGCTTCACCAGGGGCCTCATGGCCCACGTTATCAAGGCTTCCGGGTAATCCATTGGGTGAATCATTTCTTTCTCTTGGAGGATGACATTGATTCTCTGTTTCCCAAGTGATGCTTTATCCAAGAGATTAACTATTACCTATAGCTGAGTCCAGGGTGGAATTAATTGCCTGCTGTAAAATTCTGCTCTCGAATAAGTGATTTCTGTACAAAAGACCAATACTTTGATGTGAGTTAGTATTTACTTCAATTATGTCCTCCACCAACAGGCATCTACGTATAGCGCCAAAAAAGCATCAAAATAAAATAAAATAAAATAAAATAAAGGGCATTAGGGTCCTGTTTTGTGGCCCTGGACCAGCAGAGTTGATAGCTGGTGGAATGAAGGGTGATTAAAAGGTTTCTGCTCTGGAGGGTGAGCTCCAGATGGGGAATCCCTGGTTGGGATGGCTTTGGGTCACTGGTTGGAGGCTTTGTGGAGCTGGATGCTTTTTCTTCCAGCATTTCACATTAAGGCAAGAGTGGGGAACAGAGGAAGAATACCCACCTGATTTATTATTTGAGGTTATCCAAGGATGACTTGCAGTGGTGCTCCGACTGGATAATTTCAGCCTATCATTAAGCCTGTTTGACATTCTTTAGAAAAATATGACAGCTCCAGTGTTGAGTTTCAGCCTCTTGACTTTTTCAGCTTAAGAATTTGAATCACATTCTACACAGGTCTCTGGATTTCATGCATCTAAAGTTTGCAAACCAACACGGGGTGGGGGAGGGAGGACTGATTCTAGTAACTTTGCCCCATGACACATTCATCTTACTTTTGTGAGGTCTACAAAGTGGTGTGTGTACATAATCCCCGATGGAGGGACAAGCCTAGCCTGCTTGCTAGGATGATATACCTCTCGATAGGACAACCCAATCTTCTTCTCCAAGCCTGTAAACAAACAATTGTCATCATATGTCACCATCACCCTCTTGTATCCTCCTCAAGTGAAAAATTTTGTTCCTTCCCAAATTCCTTCTCCAGTTGCTACCGGGTTCTTTGGACTTCTTGGGATTCTGGACGATGTCAGCATATCATGGTTATGACAATGTCAATGTTCTCTGTAGATGTTGCTGCATCCGTGTCCCCTTGCCCAGTCTGTGCCAGTCCTGTTTTCATCAGCACCAAAGGGGCCATCTTGTTTGCAGTGTCTGTCTTCTAGTCCTAACAGGTCCATGATTCTGTCTCATCACTTCCCAATCATCCCTCATCTATCTGACAGCACTTTGATTCTTGGTGAATAATCCAACGACAAATTCTCTTGGGTCCAGAGCTCAGTACTACATTAGGACCTCGCTCCAGGGCACCACATCCTTTTACTTAATGGATTCTGTAGTATGACAGAAAGGGGGAGCTGTTATCTGAGAAAGGGTGGCAGGGACGAGGTGGGGAGAGAAAGACAGCCTACTTCCTCTGTGGCCAGAAGACTTCGGTCGTCCATGCAGGAACGGACAAGGTTCTTGCAAGGGTAGCTCTTGAGATATGTTTTATGCTCCAAGCAAATGAGATGGTATGTAGTTTGTAAACACCTTCCACAAAATCATACCATGACAGGGGCAGTGACTGAATGGTGTGTCCTGCCATCTCATTACAACTGCCTGCCACCAGTAACACTTTGATGGGTGCAGAAACCTCAGGTCCCTTCCAAGATGCTGCTTGATGTGATTTTGGGTGCACAGCAGTTGTTCCCATCTTTCCTGGGTGAGACAGCTCAGATTTATAACTGCTAAATGTATTAGACCCAAGGTATTTTGTTGATGTTCACATTTGCTGCCAGCGTCTAATGCCACATCTTGTTTACAGCCCATAAATTTATGACATAAGGAGACCACTCGGAATTTTGATATATTATGAAACAAGCACCCAGCAATGCCAAACGCACGAACGGTTTTACATTCCAGACAGATACTTTTACACACTGTTGATTGCATTTTAATATAACAGGGGTTTCATTTTGTTCTGCTGATGGATTCTGATCAGCTCTCAGCACTTAGGAACAGAGAAGTGAGTGTTGCAGGTATGGGAAAATAAAAGTTTTATTAAAGGAAGCAGGAGCCAAACAGGTATTTTATTGCTGTCTCTGCTGTCACCTTAAATGATTATAGAAACAGAAAGGCTGGTTCTTCCCTGACTTTCCTATCAGGCAAAACCTGTAAGTGGTAAATACTAGACCAGATCTTTTCTCAATAAGCATTTCATTTTGCTTATCCCTGGAAAAAAACATATTTCATGAATGAACAAACAAAATGTCATAAAAGAAACCCCTGGTTTTATATTACAGTAGCTGGTTGCATTTAATTTGCACATCTCTTGCTGGGATCTTGGTATCTTCTGCGGTTTGGGGGGCATTCATGACTGCTGCTGAGGTGTGGCATTCATGACTCTTGGTGTTCATGAGTGAGAGGCAGACCTTGACCTGAGTTGGGTTGGTTCACAGGCACGTGTAAGAATGGAGTTGTCTATTGTCTTGGTGACCTTTCTGGGTGTGTGTTTATGTGTGTGTGTGTGAGTCCCAATATTTACTTGAAAGGAAAACTTACAAGTCTTTCACTGTCATCTGGCAACCTGCAAGCAATTGACACATTGAAGCCTTAATGTCATCTTATCATGTCTCCTGTGAGCTCAGGCATGGTTTGGGGGGAAGCAAAGCTCTCCCTCCTCATTCGATTGGGTCACTTGTCCTTCTCAGCTGGGCACAAAACCTCTCAAAGACACATTTTGGTTCCTCAGTGTGTGCTCCATCCTGTGCATGGTGTGCAAAGCCCTTCCCAGTCCAGCCCAGCTGCTTACCGGCCTCACCTCCTGCTGGTTCCTACCTAGCTCTCTACTCCAGCCACAGGGAGTGTGGCTTCCTGGTCTGCCTCCTTCTCGACAGCCAGGGACCTGACTGGTTCTTTCTTCTCTACTCCAGGCAGAAGTGGAAACTCCTTCCTGTGTTTTCTCATGTCCTCCTCACACAGGTTGATGGTGTGTTCACCCCAGTGGCTCTGTTCATCGTCTCCAGTGGGTGCGGGATCCTTCTTCTTACTTCTGATTTCACTGGGATCGATGGGGTGGTGACAATAGAGGGAACACAGGCTTTGGCATCCAAAGCGCCTGGCTGGACTCTCAGCTCTGCTACTTACTGGCTGTACTTATTTGCTTTTTTGTCTCTGTGATTGCGTTAGTAAAATGGAGAAAAGAGTTGGTAAAACATGCAGCATTGTGCCGAGGGTATGTAGTCACAAACCTACTTGTGGAATAGAAGTGGGTTGTCCTTCAATGAGAAGAATTTCTCTCAGTTTATAGCACCTCTTCCGCATCATTCCTGTGCTTTCCATATAACCTCGAGGGCCACACTCAGCTGTGAGCTCTCTGATAATGTGTCCCTGATGACCCTGGTTCACTGATGACTTTTCCTTTGATCTCCTGTGACATAAATTTACTTCATGATTAAAAAAAAAGCTACTGAAAAATTGTTGCCTGGGCTAATTAATATTTGCATAATATTTGTGTATCATCTGGGTTGGAAATATCTTAGGACTAAGACTTACATCTTTTTTTTTTTTTTTTTTTTTGGTACCAGGGATTGAATTCAGGGGCGCTCGCCACTGAGCCACATGCCCAGCCCTATTTTGTATTTTATTTAGAGACAGGGTCTCACTGAGTTGCTTAGTGCCTCGCTGTTGTGGAGGCTAGCTTTGAACTCTGGATCCTCCTGCCTCAGCCTCCTGAGCCACTAGGATTGTAGGCATGCGCCACTGTGCCTGGTGGCTTACATCTTTTTTTTAGCTGGGTCATCAGGGACACATTATCAGGGACACATTATCAGAGAGCTCACAGCTGAGTCTGGCCCTTCTTTCTCATCAGGCTGCTTCCATTAGATAGACACATAGTAGTAGTTCAAATTATTTTTGGCTAATTTGATTTCTGCTTGCAATGGGCTCTTTCTTTGCAGTGAATGTACTGGTTGCGTTAGGACCATGCCTGGAATGGAAGCCTGTCCTCACCCCTGCATCTTCCTCTGCTCCATTCTTAGTGAATTCTCTTGGTGAGAGAAGCCATGCTGTGGAATACCAATGAAGCTACATGTATACAGACAAGTGATAGGAATCCCTCAAGGGCACAACTCACAGAAAAACACGGTCACCGTAATGGGCATTGCTATTTCCTTGTCAGTGGCCCTGCATGCATGTGTGTGTGTGTGTGTGTGTGTGTGTGTGTTGTAGGTCTCTGTTGGGCTTGTGAGAGTGATCAAATCATGTTCAATGAAACATCAAAGAAAGCATAAGCCTAACTGGGCATCTAAACCTGGGCCCTGTCGTCCTGGTTTGTGCTGCTGTTGAAGGAAATTTGTTCAAATCATTTACTCTTTGTCAGGCGGAGCTGCAGAAGCTGAGACAACAAGCCCTGGAGACGAAACACTTCATTGAAAAGCAAGAGGCTGAGGAGAGAAAACTCCTGCGAATCATTGCTGAGGCCGACGGGGAACGATTGAGGCAGAAGAAGGAGTTAGACCAGGTAGAGTCTCCTCATCAGACTCTCAACCGCAGTCACGAGTGATCAATTCCAATTTTTATGACTCCTCTGTCCTCTTTCAGCAATGCCAGCCTTATTGGGAGGTCAGCAGCAGAGGCCCATCTCTTGTTGATTGGGGATGAAATAGTCACTCATTTGATGGGCTTGTATTTACAAGCACTTCTTAGGCATCAGTTCCTCCTCCAGGCACAGGGGACACTTTGGTCAAGAGAAGCACGAGTTCCCGGTTCTCAATGAGCTTACGTTCTAGGGCAACATAATAGCTCATATGTAATTGCAATTAATAATTACATATTTGGGAGCTAGAAACTCAAATGCATAGTGTGGGGCTTAGAAACTTAAATGATTTCAAGGACCTAGCAGAGAAAGTTAGTCCCTACAAGAACGCTAAGAAGTGGTGGTACTTGACCAGACTGTTGAAATTTAAACATCAAAAAGCAAACGGGTTGAAGCGGCTTGGGAGTTGGAGGCTGGAGGATTGCAACTTTGAGGCCAGCCTGGGCAATCTAGCAGACTGTCTCAAAATTAAAATAAAAAGGGTTGGGTATATAGTTCAGTAGTAAAGTGCTCCTGGGTTCAATCCCTAATACCCAAACAAACAAACAAACAAAAACCAAAACAATACAAAACAAAAAATGACAAATGGGTTGGAAAAAATATACCATCAAATAAAATG
Organism: Marmota monax; assembly: GCF_021218885.2. Lineage (NCBI taxonomy): Eukaryota > Metazoa > Chordata > Mammalia > Rodentia > Sciuridae > Marmota > Marmota monax. Next base: position 20,121,682 of record NW_026692881.1, read on the forward strand.
ATCCACCCACGGGCCAAGAATTTTTGGATCGCTGGGCTATTAACATTATTACAAATTATTTATTGCACAGTGGTTTCTGTGCAAAGGGACCCCAGACTCTAGTGGAAGGAGCCCAGTGTTGAGGGTCTAGCAGGCGATTCCAGTGGCCGGTGCACGTGGCGCCCACATGGGCATTTGCTAGATATTCGTGGGCTGAATGAAGGCTGCAGCCACAATGAAAAGCGCGACTTTTCCATTCCTGGGGGCCCTTGTTTCTAGGTCATCAGTGAGAGAGACATCCTGGGGTCTCAGCTTGTTCGGCGCAATGACGAGTTAGCTTTGCTCTACGAGAAGATCAAGATCCAGCAGTCGGTGATGAATAAGGGGGAAAGCCAGTACAACCAGAGGGTGGAGGACATGCGGATCCTCAAACTTGAGATCAAGAAGCTTCGCAGGGAGAAGGGGATTCTCGCCAGGAGTGTGGCTAACGTGGAGGAACTCAGGTAACTGGTAAGGGCATGGCACTCTGCGGGGAGGTTCTCACGATTGTTGGTCATTGAAAGTCTTCATCAAATTAACTGGATAAATGGATTCTGCATGATGAAATTATCAGCCAAGAAAGATTAAGAACTTTCCCATCCACCCTACATTGCCCACCAGGCAAAACGAAAACGAACTTGTTTCCTTTCAAGGAATTTTGGGCAAGTGCAAAAAGGTGGCACATGCCTGTCATCCCAGTGGCTTTGGAGGCTGAGGCAGGAGGGTCACGAGTTCAAAGCCAGCTTCAGCGACTTAGAGAGGCCCTAAGCAATTCAGCGAGACTGTGTCTCAAAATAAAAAATGAAAAAAGGGCTGGAGATGTGGCTCAGTGTTAAAGTGCTGCTGGGTTCAATCCCTGGTACCAAAAAAAGAAAAAAAATATTTAAAAGAATGATTCTGGATTTTTAAAAAGGACATTTCAAGTCATATCACAAACACCAACTAGTCATGATTCAGGAAAATTTCTTTCCCCAATGAAAAAAGGTGGATTTCTTTAATAAGGCAGTGTGTAGGGGGTGGAGCAGCAATATTTAAATTTCATCCGGGTAACTTTACACTTTGTTCTTGGAACTACATATGGGATGAAAAGAGGTAGGTGGAAATTTTAATTCTATCACTATTTGCAAATCTGTTTTCTTAGAAGGTAGTCAGATTTTCTCTCTCACTCTTGATTTATCTTTTGCAGCTTTACTTTAGCTTAGTGTGTATCTTCGTCTTTTTTTTTTTTAATCTGGGGTGCCTGAGATCTACTTTTCCTTGGGGAAAACAGTGCTTTGTTTTATATGGGGAGCTGCAGGAAACCAAATAAGAGCATCTGATCTTTTCCCAGTAGCTGTCCATATTCTCCAGGGGCTTGTAGAGGAAGTCTCCTTGACCACTCCTGATAAGGACACAGTTTGGATCTGCTTCTTAATTTAATTGAATTAGAAGATAGTTTTGATATTTAGACACAGGGAATATATTCAGGAATACTAAGACAGCCACCATCAGGGATGGATCAATACTTTTTTTTTTAATCTTTTAAAGAATTGCTTGTATTTCGGGTAATGAAAGTAGTGTAAATTCATTGTAGAAAACATGGGAAATGCAGAAAAGAAATCTAAAGAAGAGCTTTGAGAATCACTCATACCTTTACTACCATTGACATTGTAGAGACAAATGGCTTCATTCTAAGTAGCTATTGAAAGATCTCCAGTACTATCAGCCACCAGTTATTTTTATGACACCCATAGAGGGCCAACTTTTACCCATTTCTATTCAATAGTGCTAGTTTGTGGACAATGGGTTTTATTTATTTTTTTTTTTCAATGAGAAGACAACTTGATACAGATTGGGAGCAAGCAGTCATGAATTCTAATCTCAGCCTTGTGTGACCTTGGGCAAATCACTAAACTTCTCTAAGCTTTTGACTTGTAGTTACAATAAAATATGAAAACAAATGTAATGTGCCTGGCACAAAGTCTAATAGAAAGCAAGCCATCAAACATGGTAGCCAACATTTTGCCCTCTTCTTCCAAAGACACCCTAGAGAATCAAAGTGTTACAAATATGCTTTTAATTCTAAGCACCTTGTTCTGGGCTCCCTATCTCATGTGAACCTCATGCAGTTAATTCGAATGGTTTGTCTTGCTAATGAGGGGAAGTTGTATTATTGGTTTAAATGAAGCAATTAAGTAAGAAATGGCTTAGTATTAGTGATCTGCACACCCAGAGCAGACAAGGACAGATATTAATGTCCTCATTGCTCCTGTCAATGCAAGTGCTTGCTGCTTCTCCACCTCCCAACCAAACTTCTGGTTGATAGGGTGACAGGTAGCTCACAGGATCCCGAGGACGGCTGCAGCACAGTCCTATTAACTAGAGATTCCTGAAGATTTTGCAAGTATGTCTGAGGCAGAGCTGGTGCCTGGGACTTTTTCAGTCACCTGTGTGCTATGGTTGGGGAATTCCAGGTAGAAGATCCTCCCAAATCCTGACTCAGTGTCTCCTGGTCCTGGCTGCACAGGAACATTACCAGTAGAACTATAAACCCCATGAAGGCCAAGCCCTGCATCAAACCGGACCAAGCGGAGTCCCTCTGGAATTGGGTTCAGGCAAAGGGATGTTGTCAGAGCTCTCCCCCCGCCCCTCCCATGATCCCAATGTGTGGCGTGCAGTGAGGGTGGAGGTGGAGGCCTGACTGCTGCCAGGTGGTCCCCTGAGTCTCAATAGCTCTGTTAGGGGCTGTGTGCTCATTCATTGTACTGTACAAACACTTAGAAACATTGAAAAGTATATTGAAGCTCTTGTAATTCACCTCTGCACCTCCTTCATTTCACACACTTCTAAATTCCGTGAATATTCAGAATCAATATTCTAAAGCCTGTCACATTTTTGTTGTTGTTTAAAGCGAAGGCAAGAACTGATATCATTTACGCCTTAACCAGATTTGAGAGGCTGGTCTCAGTGTTCACAAAAGTCCCCTGAATTCCAACTTTCTACCCAAGATGTAGTTATGTATGTAGCCATTTAAAGAGATGATGTTCAGCTGGGTACAGTAGCACATGCCTGTAATCCCAGAGACTCTGAGAGGCAGAAAGATTGCAAATTTGTAGTTAGTCTGGATAACTTAAGACCCCACCTCAAAATAAAAAATAAAAAAGACTAGGCATTAGCTTGTGTGTGTGTGTGGGGGGGGGGGATCAAATGGGCAGAGAATTTCTTTGCAAAAGAAAGTCTGTGTTATTCAGGCAGGAGTTTTTTCACATGCAAAGAGAATTCTTGAAGGAGAGAACCCGCTGCAGAGCCCTGGAGGAGGAACTGGAGAACCCCATGAATGTGCACAGATGGAGGAAGCTCGAGGTAACAGCCGCTGGAATGTTCTTCCCCTCCCCCATCTTCTCTCCTACCCTGCTGGAGGCTTCTAACCTAAAGCACAATTAAGAAGTGCCCTTTAATTTAATGCTCTGCAAATTGTCACCTAGCATGTAAGACTGGCTGCAATACAAATTGGGTTATTCCAGAACCAGATGCTCCATTTGAATTCATTTGAGTTTTGTTTTAAAAGTCTGGAACGAAATCCTTTCTGCCTGAAAAAAGACCCAGTGGAAGCTGTGTACTGGCTTCACCAATTGCCATTTCTTTTTCTCATTTAGGGAGTTTGTGGTCCACCAGTTTTCCCTCAACTGCCTGTCCATCTTGGATTGCTAATGGCCTTTAGCTACGTGGGCCACCAGCATCTTAATCATCTTTCAATTGGTCTTTGCATTCTATTTTTTTTTCTTTCTTCCATGAAAAATGATTTTGTGAAAGAGCCCTCTTTGCAACGCTCTAGCCAAACCCTTTAGGATCTGGGGACATAGCCAAAGTCTTAGAGGTAGAAGATGGGCAATCAGTTTCCTTTGATATTTTGTGAGTTCCCGGTGGATATCATCACCAGCACTGCAAATAGCAGTTAAAGATAAACTCCTCTTATTCAAGAAAAAGAGGGCCCTCTCCTGGTTGTACCAAGCAATGTGGGTGCCAGAAGAGGATTCCAGTAAATGAACAATTAGGGTGTTGAGAGAGATAAGTCTATGATACAAGAAAGATCAGGGCAGGCTGGAAAATCAGCTAACTAGGTTTTTGTTTTTCATTTTTATTTTTTCCTTTTAATGAAGAAAGCATTAAGGCTAATGCATTATAAATTGTTATGTAAACATGAGGCCTGAATTTTAATAACATCCAGTCCTGCCAAGAGATGTGTGCCAGACCTAGTCCCAATATATGGGTATCAATTGGCACTGCTCAGTGCTTCTCAAAGTCAGAGTCAACAACATCTCTTTAATTTCCCTTTTTTTTGACCCTCATTTATTCCTCTTCACATGCCAAGTGTGGTGTCTCCTTTACTAGCTCAGCCACCGTGTGGATCTGTCCGGGGAAGTGGAGCTGAAGTGTTTAAATCCATTTGCCATCACATTCGTTTATTCCGTGTGTTTTCAAGCAGATCTTTCAAGTTTCCAACTCGGCGTCAATTTCTATTTTAAAAAATTAGAAAATGAAGACTCTGGGAGACAGTTAAAAATATTTAGCTTGCTAGATTAATTCAAAACGTCAGAACAGTTGAGAGGGAAGTTTTGGCTGGTGGACTGGAGGACAATGGATCAATTTATAACCATAGGTCTTGTTCAAATTGTGCACAGATAGCAATTGAAGAGACATCAGAGCCGTATATGTTAATAACTCCATCCAGGAGTGAAATACCATGGCCGTATTCTGTAGCCAGTTATTAGCAGAGGTCCCCACCCTGTAGCTATCCCCATGGGGAACTGTATTGAATCTTCTTGGTGACGGTGACCAAAGGGGAGTGGATCCTAAAACTGAGGGAACAAAGCTCATTCCTATGGAAACTGGAGCTGGGAGGGACAGCCTCTAACCTTGGGATTGACCTACAGCAGCAGCATTTGGAGCCTGGTGTGTGTGGGCCTTGAATTCAGCTCTGGCCTTCACCAATCTGGGCAAATGACCTAACTTCTCTGAGCCCCAGTTGTGTTATCTGTAAGAAAGGAAGACAAATACTGTCTTATGTGGCTAAAATGAGTTGTAGGAAATGCAGCCCAGTGTACCGATGGTGACAGAGAGTCAGGTCTCATATACAGTCCCTGTCATTATTCTCATTATTCCTACTGGTGGAGTCAACACACCCATTTCCCATATCTTGGCGAACTAGATCCCTAGATAAGACATTGGAAAACCATGGTGGGGTGGTGGGCAGGTAATTATGACTATCCCACCTGTCATGCTTTGTTTTGTTTTAATTCTCTTTACATTGATGCTGTGGCTTTGCAGGATATCTCAATAAAACAATAATTATTTTACGTAGGGACCTTGGTGTTTTGAAACTGATGACCTCTGAGCCGGTTTTTGCTCTTCCCCTCGGACAGGCCAGCGACCCCAGTACCTTTGAGATGATACAGAAAATTCACACCCTGCAGAAGCGCCTCATCAGCAAGACCGAAGAGGTGGTTGAGAAAGAGCTGCTCCTTCAGGTAGCATTGCGTTTTCTGCATCCGGCAAACAAACCACTTCCCCAGAGCCGCCTTCTCCAGGGCTCTGTCCTGAGGTTGAGCGGTTCCCCAGCGCTGCACGCCCCGTGTTTACCTGTAGGTGGCAACAGCGACTCACACTTAGAGAACAAACGCGGCCTGATTAATTGTTCTTTTCTGCTGCGATCACTGATATTTCAAGAATTCTGGAAAATTAAGTTCAAGGCTAGACTCACTGCAATCGGGTAATGTGAGCATTTCTTTTTCCTCGCTTCCCTGCAGCTCTATTTGACAGATCCTTTTAAATACTTTTCTTCCTATCTTCCTATAATATGAAATGCTGTGATTTTGATTTTGAAAACAAGCCTTCATGTGCCGCACCAATGAGCCGTCCTCGTGAAGGTCTGTGTGCAGGAAATGGAAAGCTGCCTTTGGAGATCCGATGCAGGAAGTTTTCCCTGAACTGATTGGCCTGTGTCTTTGTAGAGACATCTGCTGTGACTTCTACCCCTCCTCACTCTCAGCCCCGCCCTCTTCATTCTTCTCCTGGCTTACCTCCTGCCAGAGGCTGTGCTGCCTGGGGGCTGGCCTGCCTGTCTCCTCTGCTCTTCCCAGTCCAGGGCTTGGGTACTGTGATCTCCAAGGGATGGACCGAGAAGTCAGGGCCCAGGAGGTTGTCGTGGCTAAGAATGACAGTGTCGTGCCAGATGGCCTGGGTGGGAATCCTGCCTCTACCGATTTGTAGCTATTTGAATTTAACTTCTTTGCACTGGAGGTTCTGAATCTGTGTTATGGGACAATAGTAGAACCTTTGGAGAGGGATGTTGAAAGATCTTACCATTCTCCTTAGCCCATGGTGTCTAATAAATAGGAGAATTATTCATATTATTTCTCATTCCCAAGCCCATAATCTACCTAGTAGAAGTAGGAACTTATAGACATTTTTAAGCAGCATCTGCCCCCTGCTATTTTACCTTTGATCTTAAAAGAGAGATTTGGGTATACAGTAAAGTTGGTTTTAATTTTAATTAATTAGTTAATTTTTTAGGGGGTACCAGGGATTGAGCTCAAGAGCACTCGACCACTGAGCCACATCCCCAGCCCTATTTTGTATTTTATTTAGAGACAGGGTCTCACTGAGTTGCTTAGTACCTCACTTTTCTTAGTCTGGCTTTGAATTCGAGATTTTCCTGCCTCAGCCTCTGCTAGGATTACAGACGTGTGCCACCACCCGGCTCTTTGAAATTTTTGAGACTTGCGTTGTGTGAGCTAAGTGGTTGGTTTTTATAACTGTTCCTTGAGTTTGAAAAAGTTCCTAAATATTCAGGGGTCAGGATTCTATATTTATTTATTAGAACAACCTTGTTAATTGTATTGTCCAAATCCATACTTTTCCCAATTTTTGGTCTGCCGAATGACTGAAAAAAAGTTTGAGGATTTGTCTATTTCTCTTTGAACTTCTGTCATTTTTAAACTTCAAGTACATTTTATATTAGGATCATAATAGTGAGTAAAGGTTTACAGATTTTATTTCTTTCTGGAATTGTGCCTTTAGTATTTTACAAGACCAGTGCCCCTCTCCCCCCACTGCCCCGCCCTTTGGATGGAATTTGAGAGCCTTATGTTAAGTGAAATAAGCCAAACTCAGAAAGTCAATGGTCATATGTTTTCTTTCAAATTTGGAGCTTGAGAGAGAAATAGAGAGAGAGAAAGAAAAAAAAGATGCAGAGGTGGGGGTGGGGTGGGAGGAGGTGGAATCTCATGAAAAGAGAAAGGAGATCAGTAGAGAAGAGGAAGGGGATCAGGGAGAGGAACAGGGGAGGTACTGGGGACTCAAACTGACTAAATTATATTGTTATGTTGTTGCACGTACAAACATGTAACAACAAATCCTACTACTACATATAATTATAATGCACCAGCATTATAAAAAACTAAAAAAGAGCGTTCCCAATAGAAATTAACTTAAAAATGAATCTGGTGTTTGTATAGCTCCACCAGTTGGATTTAAAAAATGTTTTTTCTATACTTTTACAATTTTAGTGTCCTTATATTTTAGGTAAATCTCTTGTAATAAAAAGAAATCCAGCTAGGCTATTTTATCTTTTTATTGGTGTGTTTAGTTCACTGATGTTTATTGAGAACCTTAGATGTTTTTCTATCTTCTTATTTTGTATTATTTAGCCTGACTTTTTTGTTTGTTTGTTTTTTAGTGCTCAAAAAGATCCTCTAATCCTGCTTTTCATTAGATTGAGTTCTCCTTATTCCCTCTTCCCCTCTCCTCTGGTCTCCTTTTCCTCTGTGTTTCTGCCTATGCCTTCGTCCTATTTGTTTCTTTTTCCAAAGAGTCACCATCACTCCATGCAATTTTCTTTTTCTTGGATTCCATTAAATATGCTCTCCTAATTTCATCTCTGTCTCTCTCTTGGATTCCCTTAAAAATTTAACATGTGCTGTTGACATCAAACTTTAACACATCTAAAATTGATCAGCATCTTCACCCTTCTTACAAGTAGCACATGCAGTGCTTTAATGCCAGTTACCCCAGTGTTCCCAACATTGGTTATTGTCATTATTATTTTATGGAATTGGTGTATTCAGATTTACCAAGTTGTACCCTGATTCTTTGGTTTTCTCCTTCTCTACATCTCCAGTTTTCTCCTCTTTGCTTTTTGAAGTACATCTTTTCATCCTTCTTTCAGTGATCTGTTCTGCAATGGTTACCACTCTCTTTAGCTTCTCTGAAAAAAAATTTTTTTGGCCTATTTGTAAAAAGATTACTTGGGGATTCTATTTTCTATTTGCACTCTGAAGATATTGGTCCTTTGTGTCCTAGTTTCTAGTGATCTATTGAGAAGTTGGTTGTACATCTAATTATAATTGCTGCTTTTGAGGAAACCTGCCTTTTCTTTGGTTTGATTGTTCAATCTTCTTTTTGCCTTCGGTGCTTTTGAGTTTCAGCACAGTGAATCTTGGTGTGAACTTAATGTTACTTATTAAGCTCAGAATTCACTTGATTTCCTGAGTCTGAGGATTCCTCTGTCTTCTACAGTCTCTCCTTCATTCTCTTTATTTATTTATTCCTCTGGAGCCCTTTTTAGATATGTGTTGGGTTTTCTTATTTTTTTCCTTATCTCCAGACCTTGTTGATATCTTCCTTCTCTCTCTCTCTCTCTTTTTTTTTTTTTTTTTTGGTGTGTGACATTTTCTTAGCTTTCTCTTCTTGCTCATCAGTTCTTTCTTAAAGTGTGCTTATCTGCTAATAGTCACTGAGGTTTTATTTCCAATGATTTTATTTTTATTTTCTAGGGATTCTTTTTCACATGTGTCTGATTTTTGTTGACACTATGTTGATCTTTCCTCATATTTTATTCCTTCCTTTATGTCTTCACTTAATTTAAAATACATTGTATATTCTTTATCTGAGTATTTTATTATTTGAAATTCTTGAGATTTTTTTTTCTGTTGTTAGTTGTGACTGCTGACTTCCTTCATGGTGGATTTTGTGTGTGTGTGTGTGTGTGTGTGTGTGTGTGAGAGAGAGAGAGAGAGAGAGAGAGAGAGAGAGAAAGAGAGAGAGAGATTGATTGATTCTGGATTGTGAGCTCATTTTAAGAAAGCCTTTGTTTCTAGGCATGAACTGGGGAGGCTGAGGCAGGAGGATCATGAGTTCAAAGCCAGCTTCAGCAAGCAAAACCCTTTTTCAAAAAAATAAATAAAAAGGGCTGGAGATGTGGCCCAGTGGTTAAGTGCCCCTGAATTCAATCTCTGGTACCAAAAAAAAAAAAAAAAAAAAAAAAAATTCTTTGTTTAGGAACTTGGGAAGGGTCCAGGATAAGAGCAGCTCCCTTACTTGTTTCTACTAGGTATCCTAAGAGATATCATTTGCTTGGATTATTTTTTTTATGTTAAATCTTTATCTTGGGGCTTCTTGGACCACTTGGTTAACTTGTATTAGAACCCCAGCCTCTTCTGATGGGGACCATGGATTCAAATTGTCTGAGAATTAACTTTTTTTCCCACCCAGAACAGAGGAGACTTAGGTGGGTTTCCCTGTGGTCCTCCTGTCCCTTCCGTTGTATTTTTCACTGAGGGTGTAGCTTCTTTATGTGGAGGAGTTTCAGTCTCAACTCTCTACACCAGCCCAGCACCTCAGCTTCTGTCCTCTTGTGGCTGCTGAAAGCCAGGCCCTTTTTTACAGTGAGTCTGGTCCTTCAAGGGATGACCTCCATTTGTAGCTCTTCACTGCTTTAGGTCACCTTTTGATTTTGACGTTTGAGCAAACTACTTGTAAACTCTGCTCTGTGAGGAAAGGGATGGGTTGGTTTATTTAACATGGGCATTGCTGTAGGTTTTAGATTTCAGGTTATTTTGCCTGACATGTTGCCGTCAACAGAAACCTCTTGTTCTAATCCCTAGTGTTCTCATATGCAAAATTGGGACAATAGTAGTACCTACTTGAAGAATTGAGCACATTGATGCATATGAAGTTCAGAAGAGTGTTATCATTGACATTACTATTATTATTATCAATAACATTATTAATCACCAAGAATTTTTTCCAGGTCTCCAAAGTTTAGCATCCTGTCTCACTCTTCTTTGGTCAATTTGTCATTCAATCTGCTATCCCCCCCTTTTTTTCTGAGTGATTGGGCTGCTCTATGCCTGCTGTGAGATTCCCCGTAGCTTGTGTTACCCCAAACAATATACCTTGCTATCTCAGCAAAGTCCCAGATGCTCCATGGGATTGGATGGTTTCTCAATTCCATGTGTTTTATTAAATTTTAGAGAAGTCCTGGGCATTCATTCACAACAGGACAGTTTGCAATGATGAAAAATTTTGGTTGAATTCTTTTTGAGCATCAGAATAATTTTTAACTATTAAATTTTATAAAATAAAGTTAAATTTTAACTATTAAATCTGTGTTAAGGTGTGGAAGAGACCCCAACATTTCCAAGCAGCAGATAAGATGGGAACCTATCTTCCCCATTTGTCTCTGAGCTCTTTGAACACTTTATAATTTGTTTCCAACTTCACTGCCAGATGCAGTATGAGGTATATAAAAATAAAGGACAAATAAAGGTGGACAGGCTTTTGGCCAGGACCACTTCTTCCTCTTCAGACTGTAGTGTAAATGCTTTGTTTCTTTTTTCTTTTTGGTACTGGGGATTGAACTCAGGGGCACTCGGTCACTGAGCCACATCCCTAGCCCTATTTTGAATTTTATTTAGAGACGGGGTTTCACTCGTGATCCTCCTGCCTCAGCCTCCCAAGCTGCTGGGATTACAGGGGTGCCCCACTGTGTTTGGCAGAGGATTTGTAACTTAAGCAGCCCTTTCTTCCTAGGTTAGGTGTCCTGGTCCATGTTCCTATACCTTGGCTTCTCCTTTACGTCACACATGACATTTGCAATTTTTGAAATCATCATAATTGTGTGTTCAATGATTCTTTCCTTCTGGAACATAAGCTTTACAGAGGCAGGCCCTAGCACCTCACCTATTAATATTGTCTAGGAATTGATGACCTGTTGGAAGAACAGCAGTCCTTCAGCAAGTAATGTCTTAGACACATTTATGTCCTATCTTCAAACTGAGAGGCTAGGGAATTATTCCTCTTGTTGCCTTTGCATTTTTGTTATTAACTCTAACTTTGCAGGAGTCTGCAATTTACAGTGGGTTTATGGATCTATAAACTCAATGCAAACTGCAGTGTCTCTGTGTGCTGAGGCAGGCTGATTCATGTGCATGTGCTCAGTTCTCCCTTGCTCAGGGTTAACATGCAAATGGCTCTGGAGCCTCACTTCCTCACTTTGCAGATTCAGAGGGAAAATGAAGACATCTGTATTTTTTGCCGGAAATGGTATCTTCTTTTTCCCTCCAGGCCACTCTTCCCTTCAAAGAAACAAGAGCAAACAAAGCATACTTGGGGTGCATCACCTGGTGGCCTCTCCTCTCTGGTATTGCTCCATGTATTCTACCTCTCTTCTAAACCCTTAAAGTTAAGTTTTTTTTTTTTTTTTTTTTTTTGTGGTACTGGGGATTGAATCCAGGGATGCTCTACCACTGAGCTACGTTCCCAGCCTTACTATTATGAGAGAGGCGCTTATTAAGTTGCTGAGGCTGCCTTTGAACTGGCAATCCTTCTGCTTCAGCCTCCCAAGTCTCTGGGATGAAAGGCTTGTGCCACCATGCCTGGCTTACTACTTCCTTTTTAAGCCTCTGCAGGATGAGGCAGGCTTGTGCCTTGAGTAACTGCTGTTCATTACCTAGGTATCATGACATCATCATCATCATCATCTTCACCATCAACACGGCATTGGCAAGATAGCATGAGAATAGGAAGCTGTAACCTCCTGCTAGAAGCACTTAGAAACACAAGGGACACCCAAACAGCTGGAACTTGTTTTTCCCAAGCACTTAAATACAGGGAAGCAACTCAAATACCCTCACCCTCAGAGCCAAGCAACAAACAAGAAAGAGCCAAATGAAACTTGCTTATCCCAGTCTGAAATGGCCACTCCTCAGGGCTTCAGGGTGAAAGGCAGGAGGGAATATGAGGGGAACTTCAGCATGGGGGGCTTGGGTCCTATCTCTTGGGTCCAGCCGAAGGTGGGCTTATGCTATCAAATCCCCCATTTTTCAAGAATAGCTGTAAATGTGGACTTTCATGTTCATGTATTGAGTTTTACCTAGTGGCCACCTTAACAACACGGAATGAGCTTTCCAGAAACAAGTCTGTCAATGACCCCTGGCCCACAAGTGGGTACTTTGCTGTATCTAGCTTCAAGGCCTGGGGGGAAGGAGATGTAAAGAAAGAGCAGCCATGCAATCAGCTTTACTTGTTTCGATTTCTTTGATCTGGTTCTCTGTTGTGATTCTTTGATGGAAGTGCAGAGCCTGAGAATCAAAAGGGAAAGAGGAGATGGGGAGGGAGGAGAAGGAGCAGGCCGCGGGCCCTGTGGCAGCATGGCAATCCCAGGTTGGGCTCCACAGTGGAGACAGACAGGGCGGGTGGGCTCCACAAAGATATGCCTTCTTAACATGTCTTTCCCCTTGCTAATGACCCTTAGCTTGATTTTATACACTTTTCTAAAACTGAAAAGGGTTTCCCTGAGTTGTCAGAAAGACCAAAAGTGGCCTCCTGCCTGTGATGCAGGCCACAGCAGAAGAACCCTGAATGTGCATCTGCTCAAGAGTTACAGGGCGTCACCTGTGTGCTTAGGATCCCGGGGTGAATGAACCAGGCTTGGTTCTGGCCTTGAAGGATCACATAGTCTGTAACCACAGGGTAACAAGAGTGGTGTTCCATACAGGACATCAGGGCACCCTGAACGAGGCTTTGCCCTGCATATGTGTATTAGTTTGGGTTCCCTCAAATCAGACACTGAAGTGAGGTTTTGGGTTCCAGTCCTGTGGGAGGTGGTCCCTCCCAAGCTGAATCAAGGGAGCAGGAGAGTGTTCCTCCCTGGCCACCCACAGAAACTACTGCAGAATTGTGCTGTCAAGGAGAGGGAGGTCAGACATGTGCTCAATGGTTCCCCACTCCCCATTGGTTGAGATGCCCGGGGTGGGGGGGGGTGGTGGGGGTGGGGGGGTGTTGAGCTGCTTCTGAATGCAGATGGAAGGGCCTTTGCTTATCTCCACCCTCAAATCAGAGAAGCCCTGGCTTGAGGCAGAAAAGCTGACTCCGTGTACACTCGAGGTAGAAATTGCCAGAGTGGTCCGGGTGTGCCCTTCGGGTGTGCCAGGCATCTCAGCTCAAATTATGAGTTTGGAGCTGCTGAGGGGGTGGGACTTGGCCTCAGAAGTGTCTGCTACATGAGATCAGGCTTCAGGCAAGTCCTGAAGACCACCAACCAGTGGACTCCCACACTTGCTTAGCTACTCACCTAAGTTATAAATTGCCTTGACCGTAAAAGCAGAGGCAACTCAGGTTCGTCTTCTTCCACTCTCCCACCCTCACCGACGGCAGGTTCAGTTAATATCCAGTAACCAGATGACACGATCATACCTAGTTTGTTTGAAAGGCATCACCCCGATTTTCTTCTAATCACAGCCTTTCCTCACTGACTGCTCACTGAGTGCCAGCCACTCCTTTCCCTCTGCTCAGACCTCAGGTGCTGCTGGCGAGCACACCGTGAACACCAGTGTGCCAGGTCGGGGGGTGAAATGCGATTTACCTTAGAAAAAGAGACGAACATGACCTCCTAGCATGTTGGTGCTGGGTTATCTCACCCTGAGCGTTCATTATACAGATGAGAACACTGAGGACCCTCCCCTTCAGTGTAGAAGTAGTGATGAAGGACTGCAGGGTATTACTTAGAGGGTTATGATGGCTAGGAACACGCTACCTGCAGTGATCCAGGTGAGAACGCTACCTGGTGAAGTTCATCATGGCAGAACATCATGGCAGAAGGGTGTGGTGGACGAAAGCAGCTCAGGACATGGCAATCCAATTCTAGGAAATGGGCGTGGCTCTCAGATACATAAATCATGAACAGAACCGGAAATTGCTGCTTCTTTGCTGACCTCTGGGTCCTGCTCTTTCAAGGTGAACTTTCTCTCTAATTTAATTTTATGATTGACTGGATAGAAGTCTGGTTTACTTAACTGTAAAATGGCTGGAATGATAGGAGGGTGGGAATGGATGGGCGCAAGTTTCATCAGCTGTTCAAGGGGAAAGGACCTCACATAGCCTATTTTTAAATTATTCCCCAGTAAGTGTCTCCCTTTTTCTTGACCTCCTGATATTTCTGTGTTTATTATCTACCGTGTCTTAGACATCGCTCTAAATGTTTTATATGTAGTATTTCATTTAACGGTCACAGAAACCCAAAAAGAGTCGTTATCATTTCCTTTTACATACGGGGAGACACAAGGCCCAGATAGGTTAAGACATTGTCCTGGTAGAACATGGAGTTAAACTTTGGCAGTCTGCCACCAAAGGCTCTTCACCACCATAGCATGTGGTGTAAGAACTGAATTTGTTGTATTCAGACTGCCTTGGTCATTTATGGAGAAAATTCACATTTGTCACGGCATCTGGAGGCTTGCTATTGCAGGTGTGGCCCCAGGGCCAGCAGCACTGGCAACCCACAAGAGCTCTTTAGAAATGCAGACGCAGCCTACCCTATGTCTGATGCACCAAATCTTTATCTTCACAAGACCCCCAGAGATTACTGGTTTGGTCCAAGAAGTATGGTTGCCCTAGAAGCTGATCATCTCTTTCTCTGTGGGAGCCTCCAGTGTTCCAAAGCAGGAGCAGTAGAGTGAGCCCAGGATGGAGCCCCATGCCTTTGTCTCCTGGCTTCAGACCCAGGGCCCTGACTGGTTGGTTAACCTCCCTTAACTTGTGGCTTCCTTTTCTGGAACCTGGAACTCATATCTCCTCCACTTCTCCTTTTGCATTGCTGTGACCAAAAAGTCCTGCCAAGAACAACACAGAGGAGGAAAAGTTTATTTAGGCTCACGTTTTCACAGGTTCATTCAGTGGTCAGTTGTCTGTAGCTCTAGGCCTAACGTGAGGCAGAACGTCATGGTGGAAGAGTGTGGTGGATGAAAGCATGTCAGGACGTGGCAACAATATAAATCCCAAAGGCCCCCCTCCCCAAGTGACCTGCCTCCTCTAACCACACCCTGCCTGCCTGCAGTTACTGCCCCATTAATCCAGATCAGTGTGTTAACCTCTCATAATCTTTAACCCCATTTTACTTCTGAGAATTCTTTCATTGTTTTACACATGAACTTTTTGGGGACATCTTATAACTAAAAACCATAACAGCATCCTTTGGTTCCTGTGAAAATCAAAGTGAAAACATTACACAAAGTGCTTAGTAGAATGCTTGAGAATTGGCCAGAGCTGAAAAAGAATATTGTTATTAGTAGTTACGAGCGTGAGGTCACACTCTGGCCCCCAGCTCTTGAACTCCAGAGACAGAGAACATTAAGAGGAAAATGACAAATGAGTGCATTTGGGGCTTGAGACATGTTTTAGGGCCAGGCAAACTCTTCAAGTCTACTGATGTTAGTGTGGGAAGTTTAGAATATTTCTTTAGAGAGAGAGGGACATGATCATCCTTGATCCTATTTGATGGCAGTCTGGATGGATTTGGCAGGAGCTGCAGCGAGTTTGAAGAGTGGAGGGAAATGGCAGACACGGCTCATACTTAGTGAATGCTGAGGACATGTCTAGCTGTCCTGTGCTGACCATTTTGCTCCTATTGCATCTGCAGGAAACCCAGACGAGGCTAACTCTGCCGTTTCCATTTCACAGAGGAGGAATTGAACTTACCCTGTAAACTCTTAGAGGAGGGGGGAAAATCTTGCCCAAGTTCATAGCTTAGAAAGGCCAGAGCTGTGGTTATAAACCAGGATGCAGGACACTATGGCCCATGGAGGGCTGTATCTGGCCAACCCCCTATTTTTATATGGCCTACATTAAGAATGGTGTTTATTCAGTTAAGTGGTTAGGGAAAAAACATCAAAAGGTAAATAATATATCATGGCATGTAAAAATAGATGAAATTCAAAATGTAGTGTCCATAAATCAAGTTTTATTGGCACACATCAGTCACATGTTGAATATGTCTGCTTTCATGCTACCAAAGGCCAGTTGAGTAGTTGTGACAGAAAATGTTTGCCGACCCCTCTGAGGGACTTTAGTCCTTGGAATCCTGAACAGAGCCCTAGCTGCCATTCTCTATCAATAGAGCCTTCAAATAGAGTCATTAAACAAATAATTTCCATGATTAGTTCCTCCCTAAAAAAATTCCAAAGTAATTGTTCTGTTATTAAAAACCTGTTATTAAAAGATTCGGAAGGCAGAATCCTAATAGCGCGACGCCTTGGCTGGTGGTGTAGATTTCACTCAACTTGATGCCTGCCAACTCTCAGAGTGGTGTCTGGGTAATGGTCCTTCCCAAAGCTGAGCTGGAGTGGTTGGAGATGCTCCCTTACTAGAGAGATGAGAGGCGCTGAGAGGCACCTCGTAAGCAGAAACCACTGAACAGAAGCCTGCTCGTGGGTTTTTGTTCTGTTCTAGAGTCATGGGGGAGAAGAATGAGATGAGGGGGGAAGAGCTTCTGCCGTTCTAGCCTGGCTGTTCTAGTCAGAGGATGTCGAAGACTGGGGAAGGGTGAAGGAGGCCTCTTCCCCAGGGGCTTCTCCCCCACTTCTCTCTGGGCTTCTGGGGATGCCTTCTCTCCTGTGCGTGCTCCTGCCTGCCAGGGAGGAAGGAAAGAGCCGTGGGAGATGGACTGTTCTGAAAATAGAATGCGGCACAAGTCCCGAGTGGTCAAGTGTATACTTCCATGTGGCTTGTCAGAGGGGCACAATACCTCCTTGCTTTTTCCAGAGAGCTTGGGTGTGAATTTTCTAAGCAGATGAGTTCTGGTCCCCTTGCTCAGAATCTTCTAGCACCAGGCAACCTTAACACCCGGCAGGCAGTACTTTCTACACGTTGATTCCCAAGTGCTGATATGGGGACTGGGGAGAAAATAGGTGGCCCCAAATGTAATGCTCAGTGGTAGGTAACCACATGAGCACACAGGGTTTGTCAGAGCATAAAGCCAGTTTACTTTTCAATTTTAGGGATGGCTCTTTTTTCCCCCCCATGTCTCTCTTTTTCACTTTTGGACATGGTTCTCTCTCTTTCTCTCTCTCTCTCTCTCTCTCTCTCTCTCTCTCTCTCTCTCTCTCTCTTTTTGTGTGTGTCTTCCTTTCCTTTATGAAATAATGATGAGAGCACCTGACCATTTCCTGTTAGCCAAGAGCATGGACCCTGTGTCCCTGGTAATTCAGTTTCCTCCTCTGTAGGATGGAAAATCATGCCTCTCTCCTAGGATTATTGGGAGGTTAATATTAATGGACATAGGGCTGGGGATGTGGCTCAAGTGGTAGCACGCTCGGCTGGCATGCATGCGGCCCGGGTTCGATCCTCAGCACCACATACAAACAAAGATGTTGTGTCTGCCAAAAACTAAAAAATAAATATTAAAAATTTCTCTCTCTGTCTCTCTCTTTAAAAAAAATTAATGGACATAAAAACGTTTAAACTAGTCCCTGGCACATAGTAAACACTGTATTAATATTATCTATTATTGTTTCTTTTTTCTTTTTCATGTTAGAACTTAGCCAAAAAATGTTGGCAAACCATGCTGATGTCTCTAAGACTTGAGGGGAATTGCACACCCCTTCACTACTCCTTTCTTCTGAGGAGAAATATGCCATCTAGAAGCTACTACTTTATCTCTATCTCTTTTTTTTGGCGTGGGGGTGGGGGGGATGGTTACTGGGTATTGAACTCAGGGGCACTCAACCACTGAGCCACATCCCCAGCCCTATTTTGTCTTTTATTTAGATACAAGGTCTCATTGAGTTGCTTAGCACTTCGCTTATGCTGAGGTTGGCTTTGAACTCGTGATCCTCCTGCCTCAGCCTCCCGAACCATTGGGATTACAGGCCTACTTTATCTCTTAATCTTCACCACAACCCTGTTCAACAGATCAGGGAACTAAAGTTCAGACAGGTTTATGGGACCTCGGAAAACGTTGCTGCCATTACTGGTGGCCCTAAGGAAAGGGTGACAGTGCCCTGTTGCCTGGTTTCCTCAAAGGGAGCAAGTTTTTAATATGCAGATATTTGGGGCTTTTCTTACTGCTCTGTTCAGCTTCATTTAAGGTGAATAACTTTCTCAACCCGTGCCTCTTCACACTTGCCTATGTATACTTAATGTGCTCAATTATCAAGTGCCTTCTCATATTCCCTCTCAGTAGTTCTCTATAAATGGGCCAGGAGCAACTCCCCATAGTGTCAGAGTCCCCCAAGCATTAGGAATTTCTTCAAAAGCGATGGGCTGGGCTAGGCTCGATTAGGCAGATAGAGGTTAAAAACCGGTTTATGCCTTAAACCTTAAGTACCTTGAATGCTTGTAATTTCACAGCCTGAGGAGATACTAGCAAACACAGATGATTGCCGGTCTCCATCTTTGATTTGGTCAGTAAGGGTCTGGCTCATGGTATGTTTTGAAACAGGTGTTTTCAGAAGGGGCTGTCTTCATGGACTTCCTTATTTTGCCCCCATTTTCATCTCAATTTTAAGAGCTAAGATTGAGATATTTTTAGCTGTCCCCAGTGCAGGAAAGGACCCATCTGATTGCAGAGGTTGAATGAGCGAAGGGCTGGCATGTATTAGCAGAACAGTAGACTCCACCTTCTACGCCCACAAGAAGAAAGAAATTTCTGTCCAGTTTTCCATCTCTTTTTCCAACCCCTTTCTAAGATTTTTTTTTTATTATTATTTAACTTACCAAGCCTGTCATCAATGGGAAAGGAGGCATTGCTAATCAGGTTGGCCGCTCCATGCTTGGGGACAGGCCATTGCGTGTTAAATAGCCCCTTCCTTGTGCTGAGGCTCTCTTGGTCCTCAGTGTCTTCAAGTGGTCAGTGGGGTTGGGCAAGACTCAGTGTGTCCACTGTCCATTCCAGCTCCTCTGTATCTCTGACTGGGTGGGCCTCATTGTTCTGTCCTTCTTGGCCATCTAAGATTCAAGGAAGAGAGAGTGGGTCTCCAAGGCCAGAAGATTCCCCAGCCTAATGCACTAGAGAAGGCTTCCATGAGGTGCTGTCCAACAGAAAAACAGCAATTGAGAAATCCAACTCAAACAAATCATATTTGCGAGTCCAAACTCAATCATGATGTTGTGTGGCCCTGAACAACTTCCCAGTGTACTCTAAACCTTAGTTCTTGACTTGGAAGGCAGATAATAATGATATTTTTCACATGAGATTTTGTGTAGATTAAACAAGACCATCTTTATCAAGTACAGTATTTGCATTTAATAAATGTTATCTCTTATTACCATAGTGGAACATTTAGGTTCTTATTGAATCTGTATATGATGATATCTTACTCCCCAAACAAAACAGATTTTCAGTGATAAATGTTTTTGCACCTTAGATTAATATTCTTGAAGGGTTGTTTGAAATAGTGTCTTTTAAAGGTCTTACTTAGTATTGCTCCACATTTCATATGTCAGCTGGTTCAGGCCTAATTGCCTGGACCCATCCATTCTTGGACCGGTCCTACTTCCCTCTCTGGTGGCTGGCCCATTAAACTACCGTGCTCCTGAGATCTTTCTGTGAGGACATCTGTATCAACTTTTGCTATAGAGCAAACCAGTCAACAACTTCATGGGAGGTGGAGATTCTGTCAGGTGGCCATTTGGGCTGGGCCAGTTGGCTTGATTTTCTATTGGGCTTTCTGGGACTCAGACTTTTTCGGGTGGACCAGGAGCTGGTTGGTCTATGTGGCATCACTTACCTGTGCTGTGTTTGTACTGGTAATGCTGGGCTGGTGGGAGTGACCGAATCACAGTCTCCATCAGGCTAGTGTAGGTTTATTTTTATGATGATATTTTCTGGGTTTCCAAGAACAGCAAGAAAGGCAAATCCCAGTGTCCATGCACTGTTTGAGCCTCCATTTGTTTCATATTTGCTGATGTCCCATTGGTCAAAGCAAGTCACATAGCCAAACCCAGAGAAAATGTGGAAGAGAGCTTTCCAGGATCATAGAGACAAGTGGCCATTATTGCAACAAGATACCGCAGTCTCCTTTCTTAAGTGATTTCATGTGGAAATGCTTTGTATTTAGGCATTCAAGTGGTACCAGATTTCTTTTTTTACTCCTTTGTCAGATACGGTATTTTAATATGCCTGGCATCTGGTCGCTATCCTTGGATTTTATTGCTGACATGTTTTTCTTTCCTTTAATCTTTTATTCCCTTTATTTGGGAAATTATAGTTTACTGCAGGACACAGTTCTTTTTATAGGAGAAACAGCTGTGATGTCATAACTGAGCACACTTCCTTGGGGATCTGCATTTTCCACCACACATTTGGAAATGTGACCCACAATCCATTTGTTATTTCTATTTTGATCTCTGACTTCATATTGGATCAGAAAGAATATGTGAACCAAAAATGTATTAGTTGATAAATTAATCTTTTAAAAATGTTACCAATTACGATTTTTTAAAAAAATTTTTAGTTACTGAGCTGTAACAGGTGAGGGAATGTTAAAAAAAAAGAGGAATAATTAGTTTCTTCTACAAGAATCAGTTTGAATTAAGTTGCATAAAACCAGGCCAGAAGCAAAACAATATAAGTTTCTGATCTCAGAAACTATTCAAGCTTTTTATAAGAGCAGTATTTAAACAAGAATATTTTTTTTTGGTAAAAACAAACAGCAATAATATGACTAGCAACTGAAAAAGGAAATAAACAGATTACTTAGAGTCCAAACAATTTCAATAAGGAATTTCTCAGTGGAACATTTAGGTTCTTATTGAATCTGTGTATGATTATATCTTACTCCCCAAACAAAACAGATTTTCAGTGATAAATGTTTTTGGACAGCAACAAGATTCAATTCAGTTCATTTCAAGATGCAGATTTATTTGTGAAATTAGAAGAAAATAGTTGCCAACAAGGACCTGGGGGAGTCCTAACTATCTTTAGCTCCTCTGTTGGTGTTTTACTCAGAAGTATTTCAGGGATGGAGGTGCTTCTTACAAGGATGAGAAAAATTGCAGCAGGAGCAGAAATTAATTTGTATTTATAGTGCAAACACCTACATGAATCCTTAATCTGCTTTTTTACGATTTTAGGGGAATTTATAGAATCGTTTAGATTGGAAGAAATCTCCAGTGGGTCATCAAGTTCCCTCTCCTTATAATGGCAGTGCTGATTTTATTATCCTTAAAACAGCTCTGATAGATGGGTGTCAAATCTGGCTCATGTTTCATGCATTTAAAAGTGTATATTCCCTACCCTGAGTGTATTTAATGTAGGAGACAGACTGGGAGCTGCCTATATGCCTGGGAGATCTTCTCTGAGTTTCTGACACACTGTCTCTTCTGGAATAGATGCCTAATATGTAGCATATTAAGCTTTATAGTGATACCATCAAACCTAGTTTGCTTTCGACTCCTGACAATTGGGAACATTTTACTCCAACGGGGACCCAGCATGCTGTCTGTCATGAGGGGACAGTTGCCTGAGATCATTCCCTCACAGCCTTCTGTCCTGCATACCTCCAGAGACCTGCCCTCCTTCAATTAGAGAGCCTACTTGGAAGACTAACTATGTAGCAGAAGGCATTTGGGGGTATCTATAATGTCTCCCAAAGTTTGTGAGACACAGAGGAATATAAGACATGGTATTTGCTTGTAAGAAATTTATAGTCTATTTGAGAAGATTCCTGAGGTATGTCTGGGAAGAAATGAGATTGGTCTCCATGAACAGTGTGTGAAAATCTAGATAATTATTTTATGGTTCCATTTAGTGAACAGTATACAGTTACACATAGTCACATCATGCTGGATACTGACAATATCGAGTGCCTAATTATGCAGTAAAGCTACTGTCTAGGACAGGTGTTTGTTGTACAGAACAGCTGTGGAGACCAAAGGGAAAAGGGCAGGGCAGGTGAAGAATTGGCTTACTCAGGGACAATGGTGTGGTTGGGCAGGACCTTGAAGTGTTTAAATGACTCCACCAGGTATTGCCTAAAACTACACAGCAGATATAGTTTTTGAGTCTTGTTTTTTTTTTTTTTTTTTTTAATCAACAACCAATTTTGGAACCTTGAGCCAGTAACTCAACCTCTCAGAGCTCCACTGTCTCTAGTTATAAAGTGCCAAGTGTAGTACCAGTCCTTGATTCATAGGGCTATTGTGAGCATCAAATAGGGTAAGTGATTTTAATTGCCTTGGACAGAACCAGACACGCAGGTGGTGAGAGCTGACTCCATCTGATGGTGGTGGTATTGGTGTAGAAGAGGCCCTATAGAAGTACATGGGAAGGTAATCGAAAGTCTTTTTTTTTTTTTTAAGGAGATATATTTGGAAACAAATGAAAATGGATTCTTAGGCTGAGAGAAGATGAAGAGCCAAAGTCCCAAAATAGAGCTGAGTACATTTATGGGTGAGGATGAGATTGAATAGCAGGGACCTAGATCTCTTTTGTTTGGGGAAATGCCTTTGGTTATATCTGCTGGGGACAAATGATATAGTCTTGGAGACCAAAGGTAGGCATTGAACTTGCTCCATTAGACACCTGTGGACTCCAATCATGATAATGACCACCACTCCCATGGTAGCAGTTCCAAGGTTGAACACCTGTTATGTTATTGTATGCCCAATCTCATGATGGGTCCTTTATAGGATACTGTATAAATTATTCTCAATTTTTTTTATTATTTAAGATATGAGGCCAATTTCACAAACAAGAAAACTGAAGCTCACAGTGATTAAATCACATGGTCAAGGCCACATGGCTATTCAGTGGCCAAGTTGGGACTGAAACCTATGTAGTCTGTGGTGAGACTCGAATCCTGTATCCCAGCCTTGGTTGGTTGGCCTTTCAAGTCCACATCCTGCAGGATAGTAACTACTCATGGGTGTGGCAGTAAAAGCAAAGAGAAATACTGAAAGGGTGCAGAGGCCAGGGAGTGGGGTGGAAGGAGTGATCATAATTTGGACTCAAGGTGATGGGGACCATGGTGGGGTCAGGCACTGGGGATGAACAGAAAGAAGGAGACCCAAGAGGTCTTAGAAGCACTGAAGCTATGGGACTTGGAAATTGAATGTCTGCCAAGGTCAAGGGAGAAGTTCTGGTCAAAGGTAGCTTTGGTTTTCATCTTGATCCATGACACCTGCATTGTTGGTGAAGCTCATCCCCCGTCTTGGGACCCATCCCAGGACTGAACTCTTCCTCCGGCTGCTACTCCCCCTGCCACAGCTGTCTGGGCTGAGACTTGACCTTAAGACTCTTTAAACCCTGATGAACAGAAGCTGAAAGAAGAAAGAAACCAAACAAGGGAGGAGGGGAAACATGGCGCATAAAGGCTAAAGATGTTTTGTTGTTTTTGTTTGGTGTTTAATACGAGAAAACCTCGAGACTTCAGGATTCCTCATACCGTTTCACTCCTCCTCACTGTGCCTCTTGGGGGTAAGGATCAGTAGTTATGGGGAAAGAAACCTGCCCCATGGTGTGTTCTGGATGGATCCTGTGGGTATGTTGGAAAGCCACCGATTCTTGCATGTTTATTTGTATTCAGCGTTTTGTACTAAATACCTTCTCAGTTATTATAATTTTCTGGGGTTTTGAGGTATATAATCATATCTCCTTTAAGTGATTTTTTTTTCTGCAGGTTTTCCAAATAATCATTTGATTTGTTTTTATTCTCCCACATTGCTTTTTTTTTGTTTATGATATCAGTTACTTAGAAAAAATTAGTTGAAATGATGGAGGTGATGATGTCGGGCTTTTGAACACTGGTAGGAAGGATGGATTGGAAACCAGAGATGCAAAAGATAGAATGAATGGCCAGGCAGCTATTATAGGGGCATTGTGATGTTATAATGCTCAAGGAAATTGAGGAAATGGAAAGAGTCACAAGAGAAAATTGACTGGCCTTCTTACTGTAGGCAGGGTACAAAAGATGAATTTTAGATCTCGAATCCAGAGTCTGGTGGCTTAATGGCTAGTCACTAGGAACTTGGCTATGCCGTTAATATTGTTTGAAGTTTATTGCATTCTATTCATCAGAAGAGAGGCAAGAGGATGGAAATTAATTAGAACTCTCAGTTTATAAATAGTTCCAGGAACATGGATTTGAAAGAAATTAGCAGATATTTTAATTTCCTTCAATATGGCTATGACCTGACTCTTAATCTAGCTAGAGGCAAAACGTCATGGAATAATTACAAGTTATAAATGGGTTTCCCAGTTGACAAAGCAACCTTACCTGTGTTGTTCCATTTAGTCTTCAGCAACTCTGTGAGGTGGTTGATGACAGAAGTATCTAACATTTGTCCAGCAAGTTACATTCTGCAAAACTCCTCCTACCTACACCACCTCATTTAACGCCCACACACTTTGATGCCTAATGTACATTTGAAACATAGGTCTAATTGTGGTTCTCTAAACACAGATGGTTGCCTTTTCTTCTCTGCAGATGAAATTCCCCATAGAGAAGGTTGTCTTTGCCTTGTCTATGCACCAGAACCCCTCTTCACTATTCAAAATCCTGTTCCGGTGGGATGTCACATTGCCCTGTCCCCACGGGGCCAAGGGGACAGTAGAGGTGGTGAGGAGGGAGGCTGAGCTAGGTAGCTGAAGAAAGAAGGGACCCAGTCCTGTGGCCCTTGGGGATATATGTAGAGAATGATTGACCAGAAGGCCTCTTGAACGATGGAGGGTTCTGAAAACTGCGGCATAGCTTTATCATCTTTGGCTTTTCCCAAAGTGCAGAAGGAGGTAATTGTGTGAGTGTGTGGAGTGTGCTGTTCAGAGGATGACATTTCACATGCAAATGTGCATAAGCACATTAGAGGCTTCCCCTTCTGCAGCTCCTCTCTCTAAATGTATCTTTTTAAAAATTTATATATGACAACAGAATGCATTACAATTCTTATTACATATATAGAGCACATTTTTTCACATCTCTAGTTGTATACACAGTATATTAACACCAATTCATGTCTTCATACCTGTACTTTGGATAATAATGATCATCACATTCCACCATCATTAATAACCCCATGCCCCCTCCTTTCCCCTCTAACCCCTCTGCCCTGTCTAGAGTTCGTCTATTCCTTCCATGCTCCCTCTCCCTATCCCACTATGAATCAGCCTCCTTATAGCAAAGAAAGCATTCGGCATTTGGTTTTTTGGGATTGGCTAACTTCACTATCTTCTCTGACTCCATCCATTTGCCTGCAAATGCCATGATTTTATTCTCTTTTATTGCTGAGTAATATTCCATTGGGTATATATGCCACATTTTTTAATCCATTCATCTATTGAAGGGCATCTAGGTTGGTTCCACAGTGTAGCTATTGTGAATTGTGCTGCTATAAACATTGATGTGGCTGTGTCCCTGTAGTATGCTGTTTTTAAGTCCTTTGGGTATAAACCGAGGAGAGGGATAGCTGGGTCAAATGGTGGGTCCATTCCCAATTTTCCAAGAAATCTCCATACTGCTTTCCATATTGGCTGCACCAATTTGCAGTCCCACCAGCAGTGTATGAGTGTACCTTTCTCCCCATATCCACACCAACGCTTATTGGACAAACCTACTGCCTTTGATTTTAGGATAAGAAAGGGGAGAGTTCATTTGTTTGCAGGGTCTTTCATGAAATGTATCTGATTTTTCAATGGCACTCCAAGGGCATTGGAGAACTTCAGGAAGGAACAGGTCATCTCTGTTAGCTTCTGCCAAGAGAACCTTGGAAAGCCTGGTTCTGTGGTTATTGGGAATGGAGGCCTAGCTTTCCAGGGCTTACCAGGAACAGGAGGTGAAAGAATGTAGGCAGCAGACTTAGGTTACTTGTGTCAGACATTTGGCTATGTCAGATTTGAGGGCAAAAGTTTAAAAACACATACAAAACAGAAATACCTTCTTGTTGTAAGATTCAAATGATTTAGAAATATAGAGAATAAACCTTGCAAGATCTTTGTCTTTTCTAGTCTTAGTTCCGCTCCTCTGAGTGACTATAATGGACTATAATGTGCTCTTCTAATCGCTGGAAAACATTTTAGAGAGGGAGGTGAGACTCATGATGATGTCAGGCACAAGTCCAAGGAGTGAGCCCAGAGGGGAAAAAAAATTAGGCAAGCAGGCACAGGCTGTGTGACTACACATATTTATTCACACACATTTACACACCCCAGGAGAGAGGGTGAAGATCACTAGTTCTTCATCTGACATGGACAGAACACCCCTGTCTTTCGATAAAGGTCAGGATCTCTTAAGCTGCCTTGTCTCTGGTTGGATCAGGTCACCTGCTGAGGACACCTGCCTGGGTGGGCTGAAGAAGTGACAGTGAGAGCTGCTAAGCAGAGCGAACACACCAGTGTTTGGAGCTCTGAGTGGCAAAGGCCTCACTCTGTGCAGCTCCGCATGGCACCCCTGCGGCACAGGGTAGCTTGAGAGCTGAGCAGTTGGACAGGGGTGCTGGCATAGTGCCCTGCAGCTGTGACAGAGGTGGGGACCAGGGAGGGATAGCACCGGGAAGTATCAGACTGTGGACTTGAGGTGGGGAAGCAGAACAAGGAAGGCAGGAGGAGGCTGATGGACTGAATGGAGAGGGAGGTTGGGTGATGGCGGGTCCCCGCCGGGGCACAGAGCAGAGGCGGGAGGGCCACGATCAGTCAGCAGCCTGCATCAGAGCGGGGCACATGGAGTTGGAGCATTTCACAGCCAGCTCTTGAATTAATGACATTCATGTTCAACTGGCTGTGGAGTTTCAGGTGTCATATGTCAACCAGATAAAAGAAAAAAAAAAAAAGCCAGTGTCTACTGTGGCCTGTTGGGCCCTATCCCTCACATTTGTTTATCACAATGTCCTTGTTTTATAAGGGCCTGTTGGCGTTATTTCTGAAATGGATATGTATCCAAATGGCACCTATTTGGAAAAGCCTCAATTCCTCCTTGATATCGGATATTACTGTTGCTCTCTGACTTGTGAAATCCTTTCTCTCCGCCAGATCTCACACAACCTGAACTTCTGAGTCAAAAATGACTCAAGACCACGAAGGGACCATCCCTTGCTTTTGTTTTCTAAAAACAGATTTTTTTTTCTTGTTATCTGTTGAGCCCCCGCACCCCCGCCCGTCAACCTTGGGTTATGCATAGAACACTCCACTTTTTCACTGTAGGCGCCTGGCTTTGGCGGGCATGCACAGGACCTCAGATATAAAATTGATCTTTTCTTCGCAGGCCCTTGTCTCCTGCTGGCTGGAGGGGGCTGTGGCTCGGCACTCTCTCTGCCAGCCCCTCTGCCTGGCTCAGGGCAGGGGTCTGTCTTTGCCAGTCTAGTTCTCGTGGCTTTTGAGGTACATAATCATGGTAACAGTGAGGGGCAGCACATGAAAGGCGTTTTCCTAGGACTTTTGAAGTCAAGGATGTGAGAGTCGCTGTGTGTTATGAGGGAAGGGGAATTTTAAGTACTGAGGTGGATAATGTAGCCTCTTCACAGTGGTTGAGAGATAGATGCTTGTTGGTCACTTTCTCTGTGGGACCACGGGGGTCATGGTGTGTTGAGAGTAGACGGCATTAAAAAAACATATAAACCCTGGGCCGCTGAAATAGCATGAGCTGGTGCAGGGATAATGTGCGTGCAAGAGAAACATGACCTTGACCGTGAAAGTCCACTGCCTCATGGTGGTGGTTTTCCACTCTACCTTCCCACCTTAGGCTCTTCTTCTGGAAACAAATCTACTTTGTAATACAGAACTTGCTACACAATTTTCCACTTCCCTAAAATTTTATTAAGTGCTTTATGGAACAATTTGCGTAAGCTCTGATTTTCCAAGTTGTCGGCTGTGCAACGTAATGACCTCATGCTTTCCCATCTAGTTTCTTGCCATTATTTATATAAAGAGGTGGTTGGTTTGCATTCGAATTAGGCACGTGTGAAAAACCAGACCTGTTTTTTTTTTCCTTCTGTAGTTTTCAGTCCAAAGCAATCCCGTTGCTCTATTTCAGAGCTGCCCAATAAATACATAATGTGAGCACTAGCTGTGATTTACAAGTTCCTGGCAGCCACAATCAGGAAGCATAAAAAGAATCAGGTGAAATTAATTTTAATAATATATACGGATTAACCTGATTCATTAAAAATAATGCCATTTCAACATTGGATGAATTTTACGTTATTAATGTGATATTTTACAATCCTTTTTGCATTACTACGTCTGTACTATCTGGTGTGTATTAAGACTGACAGCAAATAACAGTTCACACTATCTACATTTTTTTGTTGTAAGATATACATGACACTAGAGTATATTTGACATATACATATGTGGAGTATGACTTATTATAATTAGGATACTATTCTTGTGGTTGTAGGTTGTGGAGTTACACTGGTCACATATTCCTATATGAACACAGAAAAGTTACGTCCAATTCATTCTACTGTCTTTCCTATTCCTATCTCCCCTCCCTTCCCGTCATTCCCTTTTGTCTAATCTAGTGAACTTCTATCCTCCCGCTGCCCCTGGGTCTTATTGTGTGTTAGCACCCACGTATCAGAGAGAACATTTGGCATTTGATTTTTTAGGATTGGCTTATTTCACTTAGCATGGTAGTCTTCAGTTCCATCCATTTACTGGCAAATACCATAATTTCATTTTTTTTATATACCACATTTTCTTTATCCATTCATCTGGTGAAGGGCACCGAGGTTGGTTCCATAGCTTAGCTATTGTGAATTGAGCTGCTATAAACATTGATGTGGCCTCCTCGCTATAATATGCCAATTTTAAGTCCTTTGGGTATAGGCCGAGGAGTGGGATAACTGGGTTGAATGACTGTTCCATTCCAAGTTTTCTGAGGAATCTCCACACTGCTTTCCAGAATGGTTGCATTAATTTGTAGTCCCACCAGCAATGTGTGAACACACTATGTACACTCAAGTTCTTCATAGCCTCATGTGGCCAAATGGCTACTATATTGACCAGCACAGGTTAATTTTATGGTGATTATTTGGATACTATCTTGGCTTCTAAGTTCTTAATAAGAATGTTTATTGTTATCTAAATGAGTCTTCATGGGACTGGCAGAGAATTGTTTAATTGTTTAGATGAGTTATTTGTTCATTCATTTTTCCTTATATGTAGTGCTGAGAATTGAACCCAAGCCCTTATACATGCTAGGCAAGCACTCTAGCACTGAGCCACAACCCCAGCTGGACAAAGTCCTTTTAGATGATGTGGACAAAGTCTAGTGGAGGAGACTAGCATGTAAACAAATAACTATATAGCACAGTATGATAAACACAGAAACATGGACCAAATGTTATGGGATTTATGTTTGAAAAAAGATATGTATGTGAAATTCTAAGAAATATTGCAAAAGTTATAGTCTAAAATGGAAATGAATTTTTATATACTATTAGAGATGGAGAAAGCTTCATTTTTCTCTTGGTTTTTGTTTTATTTGATAAAATGTTAATGCAGAAAAATGTGACATATCATCCTCTCTCCACCCCAAATGGCAAATATTAATGTTTGGTTTCAGATTTTTAAAATGAGTGCATAGATTTTCAGGTTAGGTGAAGACTTCTTTGTATCTCTTTCAAAGTCTCGTTTCATTCCTTGCATTCCTAGAGGCAAAGTTGATCATGAATTTGATGTGTAATACTCTCTTATATTTTGGTGCTTTTACTGCAGATGGATGCGTCCACAAACAATGTTTGGGATTACTCAATATATTTTACATATGGTGTTATATGGCATGCATTATTTTTCATTTCTTTCCTTTTATTCTCACTCAACATGGTATTTTTGAGATCTAGCCAGGTTGATACACATCGGAGTTGCAGAAACTTCCATTGTACATATGTACCATAGACATTTTTTTTTAATGATGAACATTTAATTTGGCTTTTTTTTTCCTTTCTAATTCTCACTATTGCAAAAGTGTTTCAATGGGCCTTCCTGGACAAGTTTTCTTGTGTATATATGAGCATCTCTCCTTGGTACATACCTAGAAGCAGGGGAAGCA
Source organism: Marmota monax (assembly GCF_021218885.2). Lineage (NCBI taxonomy): Eukaryota > Metazoa > Chordata > Mammalia > Rodentia > Sciuridae > Marmota > Marmota monax. The sequence continues at coordinate 20,151,777 of NW_026692881.1, forward strand.
CTAAGGCAGAAATCATAAAGGAGAAGAATAGTATAGCTCTATCTACGTAAAAAAGTTTGAAACATCCTCAGGACAGCAGAAAATACTCCAGTAAATAAGTTGGATATCATAATCACACAGTTCACAAAGGAAGAAACATGAATGACTAGTGAGCCTGTAAAAATGATAATCTTGTTAGTAATCAAAAGAATGAAAAATATACACCACTGTGAATCTCACCATCATGTACATCCACAAGACTGGGATCCTAATTAGCATAAGATGTCCTAATTAGAATAAGATGTACTCCATGTTTATATAATTATGTCAAAATATGCTGTCACATATAACTCAAAAGAACAACAAAATGTTTGGTAGTACATATTAAAGTCCTTATAGTGTGAAATCTTTAAAAAAAATTCTACCATAGTAATGAATCCAGAGAAAATAAATAAATCAAGTTGTATATGCCTGTACCGAGGATGTTTATCGTAGTGTTATGGGGCTAAGAAGTTGAAGATGGCCTTGAATAAACCAATGAAGATATGACTAGACTTAAGAGAACCTGGTGGGTGAGGAGTGCAGTGACTAGTGTGATGGGCAGGCAGGGATGCCAAGGGAACAAAGCCACCAAGGCACACTTTCTGCTCTGGGCACCTCCCCTGATGCCACGGTTCACTGTTGCTTGGAGGCCTTTTAGGATTTAATCACAAAATTACTTGGAGTTACTTCAACTCTGAGCATTTAATTCCATCTGAATATTTCTTGTTTTCAAATTGTAACTTGGCGTACTATTCCAAAGGATTTTCCAAGGTGATGACATTTCAGGGAGCCGCCTTTCGTGGGCTCCATTGTAGGTTTTAACAAGCTGCTTTCACAATCTCCTCTCCTTGTGCAGCTGTGATTGTTCGTGTAGTTACCCGTAGTTGCTCTGTTCTCTCCTGAACTCACCGCTGTGGCTGTCCCTCTTGTTTGGCTGGTGACTGAGAGTGGTAGAGGGAGGGTGCTTGGCCACTGATTGAAAGAAGCCACACTGGCATGGGTTCAGATCTTTACTCTGCAATCCACAGGCACATGGTCTTGGAAAAATCCCTTAGTCTCTGTGAACCTGTTTCTTCTTTTGCAAAATGGAATTTGTGTGTGAGGATGACATGGATAAGGTCTATAAAGTGGTTTTCAGCTTGTGGTATGTGCTCAATAAATGTTAACTGTTATTATAATTACTATTTTTTTGGGGGGGGAGGGTACCAGGGATTGAAAGCAGAGGTGCTTAACCACTGAGCAACATCCCCAGCCCATTTATATTTTGAGACAGGGTCTTGCTGAGTTGGTTAGGGCCTCACTAAGTTGCTGAGGCTGGCTTTGAGCTGGCGATCATCTTGCCTCAGCCTCACGAGCCACTGGGATTACAGGCATGTGCCACCGTGTCTGATTAACTACTATTTTAAAGTAATTGTTGTCATCCTGCCTTTTATTAATCATTCATATTATGAATTGTAGAATTTCCTACCTCTAATGGTACCTTGGTGTGAGGAAGTTGGGAGTCTACTGTCTGGGCTGACTCTTGACCCCAGGTTTAAAGGAGCAATACGTCGGAGGCTCACAGTCTCCTACTAAGTTAGACAATTTAAACAGGAACTGAGGAATGAACCCCTTTTAGGTCTAAGGAAATTGGGTTTGAATGAAGCGTGCCCCTAGGCTTGCTCTTTCTGGAATCCTAATACTCATACAGCTTAGTTCATCCCACTCCTGAACACATCACCAAGAAGGAAGGTTTCTGGGGGCAGGGACAGTGGTTGACTCAGGGAAAACAAACTCATGGACTGTCAGGTGACTCTTGGATGTAATGGTGATGGGATCTCAGGGGGCCTTTCTTTTCAAAAATATCCCTTCTCTGATTTTCGTGACTTAAAAGTTGCTCTTATCTCAACATAAATTTGCGTCATTCGTCTGTCTCGCCCATTGGACTCAATTCCTTGAGAACCGTGCATTCTGCAGGAGGGAGTCTGGTCTTTTGGAATTGAGTTTACTTCACAGCTCTAGGACTAGTGAACTTGGTCAACTTACCTGTTTTCTCATCTGTAAGGTGAAGAAACTCAGTGATTTACAGAATTGTTAAAAGGCTTGAATATAACTTATAAAAAAATGACCGGCAGGCAGTGGTTACTTAATGCTGGTGACTACGAGGGCAGCCACCACGCAGCCGTGACAAGGCTGGGGTGTGGCACAGTGCTGGGCATGTCATCAGCATGTGTTGTCTGGATAGATAGTTGGATGATCGACTGGTTGAACGAATGTATGTTTAAGTAGATGAATAAACAATTTCAGCTCTTGCCCTTTTTGGTTTACCATATGTGATGCCATCACTCTATGTTCACCTCCCCTCTTATCTCTCAAGGCTCAGCAGTTTATAGATTCTCTCCCCCCTGATGATTGTCTGTCTAGATTTTATTTTTACCTTCTCCTATTCCCCAAATGTTAACCATTCTCCAGAGCATATCCTTGAACATTGCTTTTGCTCTCAGGGATCTCATTCTTTATTAAGGCTTCAGTTATCACCTTTAGGTAGACAAAGTCCAAATGGTTCTTCTAGACTCTCCTGCATTCTGGCCTCAGATTTCTTAATACTTGTCAAAAGGATGTCCTATTGGCTCTTTTTTTTAAAAAAAAAAATTTGTAGTTGTAAATGGACAGCATACCTTTATGCGGTGCTAAAGATCAAACCCAGTGCCTCACGCATGGGAGGCAAGTGCTCTGCCACTGAGCTACTGCCCCAGCTCTCCTATTGGCTCTTTAAGATTGGACTCACTGCTGGGCATGGTGGTGCACATCTGTAATCTCAGCAATTTGGGAGGCTGAGGCAGGAAGATTGCAAGTTTGAGATCAGCCTGTCTCAAAATAAAACATAATAAGGGCTGGGGGTGTAGATCAGTGGTAGAGTACCCTGAGTTCAGTTCCTAGTATTGAAAAAAAAAATTGGACTCACCATCTTCTGCCTGAGTCATCTCCTCTGTGGCCTGAGTATGTACATTCGTAGAGTGGCTGGCTTTTTCAGGTCCCCAGACCTTGAAATACCAGAGTCACTTCTGAATCCTCCATCTTCCTCCTATCCCTGTCCCCGTCAGTTGAGGATCATGTCAATTCCAACTTCCCATGCTCTTGCTTTTTTTTTTTTTTTTTACAAACTTTTGTTTTTGCTTCCCTTAGCCCCCACCCCCACTCCCACCCCTGCCAGCATTGTCCCCATTCAGGTCTCCCTATATTGGTAGACCAGTTCTCTAAAACAGAACTCTTCCCACAATCCACTGAGTGATGGAGGAAATACCAGAACTTTTACACATATATGCATTTTAATCTCGGTCTGTGAAATGTTCTGTTTTATATGTCTTACATTATAAATAATTTGAGTAATATATATAAAATATCATATTTTTAATATTATTAGTATTATACATCAGGAAACCCTCAATGGCTTTCTGTTGCAAATTACTGAAAACAAGCTCGTCTGCCTGTCCTTCAAGACACACATAGTCCTCTTTTCATCTAGTAAGGCCATTCCTTAAGACCTCCCCTGCACACACTGCAGGCTGAGCCGAATTGGACTGCTTGGTGGTCATACATGCTGTCAGTTGCTGTGTCTAGGCCTCTGTTCGTGTCATTCTCTTTAGGCTCCACCTGCTATGAGAAGTAGTACATGTAGTGGGGAAGAGCAGGAAATATGTTTACACACACTCACATTTTCTAAAATATATTTTATATAGGTTCAAATCTTGGTACTGCCACTTTCTAGTTTTTTTTTTCCCTTTTGTGGGGTTGGGATGTGCCACTGATACTTCTGTGCCACAATTTCATTGGCTTGGGGGACAGAGATAATGATAAGCAGCTCACAGGTTTACTTCGATGAGCTATTGAAACAACATGCGTTGATCTTAGCACCTTGCCTGGTACATTCATAATACCTGTTCTATATGTGAGAGCTGCTGCTCCTGTTACTCTGACTCTTTTCTAGTATTCTTTGTCTATTTTCCTCTCCTTGTGAGATTGTGTGGGAAAATGAAGGTGGTCACAGCTGAACATTCGCTGAAGAGCCTGCGTGATGGCTGTTCCCTGCTGAGAGGTCCTGCCCCAGCTGCCTGTCACTAACTCCTGCCCATCTGACATCACTGGTCTCTCTCTCTTTTTTTTTTTTTCAGTAGGATTGTCCACTGTGTTTAAAATCTTAACTATACAAGGGAAAAACAGTGCAAGGTAATTGCAAAATAAAATTGTAAACCTTACAGAAGATGTCAGACATCATGAAGTCAATGCAGGTAATCCTAGGAAAATGCCAGAATCATAGATAATATGGATCTGGTGGAAGAAAGAGAAAAGTGAACCAGGATAAGTGCAGGCACCTCAAAAAAGAATGTTCTAAATATCCGAGGATTAACAGGAGATTTACAAGGAGTGAATGAAGCCTTTGTATATTTCTGCTGAAAGAAATCTTTGAAATGACACACTGGGTCAGAGTACCTAAATAAAACACAAAAGGCTTTAAACCATGAAAGAAATTATGGATCTAACCTCATTCAAATGAAGAGCATTGGCTGCTTAAGAGAAATCAGTCATAAAGAAAGTAAGGCATAAACTTTATATATCCAGAATATATAAACAATTACAAATCAATAAGCAAAAGATTTCTGAGCAGGAAGACAAAGTGTGTGAAGAGGCATTTCAAATGGTGAGCAAACAGGAAGAAGATGCTCGACCCTGTTTTAGAAGCAGGCAGATGAAATGCATGACCATGCTGAAGTACCATTTTACTGGTTCTAGAGGGATGAAAGTGAGGATGTCCATATTAGTTATCTGTTGCTCCATTAAAAAACCACCACATTGGGCTGGGATTGTGGCTCAGCGGTAGAGCGCTTGCCTAGCATGTGCGAAGCCCTGGGTTTGATCCTCAGCACCACATAAAAATAAATAAATAAAATAAAGGTATTGTGTCCAACTACAACTTAAAAAAATATATATTTAAAAAACCCCACACATTTAAGCAGCTTAAAACAACACATATCTTGTAATCTCAGTGAATCTGGAGTCTGGGTAGTCTTTTGCTTTAGAAATGCTTGACAATACTAAGCAATGCAGATCAGTGGGATTTGTTTAATAAAATACTTCAGAAAAATAATTTTGCCTTATCTTGTAAAGTTGAACACTCATATATCTTTGAGATGCAGTGATTCCACCCCTTGGTGTATGTTCTAGAAAGAGTTTTTCTTGTGAACTTGAGAACATGCATAAGAATATTCATAGCATCACGGTTCATAAAAACAAAGCCCTGGAAGCAACCCAAATACCCACTGACAGGAGAATGGGTAATTTGTGGAATTCTCACCCAATGAAGTATCAAATGAACTACGTGAATAGAAACACATAATAACCATAAGATTTATGGTTCAATAAATCTTAGAACCATAATGTTGAGGAAAACAAGCAAGTCAAAGAAAACTAGACTCACTTGGATATGTTTTTATAAGGGCCAAAACTAAATAATGGATATATGATAGGACCGTATGAAAAAAAACACAAACAAACAAAAAAAAAAAACAAGTGATAACAGCAGGATTCGGAATGGCATGTCCCTGGATGATGGTGGCAGGTGTGGTAGGCCCAGGGATGGGATGGAGGAGGAAGCACAGAGGCAGCTTCATGGCACTGATAATGTTCTGTTTTACAAGTTGGGTGAGGGATCCCAACTCTAAGATAAAGAGCACTTATCTTATTTTTATAATGTATGGGTTACATATGTTCTTTTGTATGATCCATAATAAAAATTTCAGAGAATGTTGTAGAAAGATATATGAAGGAAGTCTATAAATGTTAGTTGTGTCAGTACATCTCAATCATTTTAACTTGTATTGATTATTATCACTACTACTTCTACTATCGTCAATTGTCTATTCCACTTTGTAATACCTTATTATGATTAAGATGTAAATTTTGTTAAAAAAAACAACCTTCTTATGAGTTTTGGACCAATTTTGTTTTTCAAAGAAAAAAATCCCATCAAGACATTCTTAAAAAATATTTTTCTAGTTGTCAATGGATCATTTATTTTTATTTATTTTATTTATGTGGTGCTGGGCCTCACATGTGCCAGCCAAGTGCTCTGTCACTGAGCCCTAGCCCCAGCCCATCAAGACACTTTTACTGGGCTAGGATGTAGCTTAGTCATGGAGCATTTGCCTGGGGGAGTATAAGGCCCTAAATTGGCTCCCCCCAAACCAAAAATAAAAAGTAAACACAAACAATAATAAAAACAAAGAAGGAAATCTTTTTTTTATTATTTATGAAAGTTGGACACTTACTTTAATTATAATTATTAGTGCATATAAGTTGTACAACTTTATAGGATTTTTCTGTGCATTTCCATTTCTATATATGCTTCAGTCATGTCTACTTTTAATCCTCTCTTATTCTCCTCTAGGCTCTCCCTCCATTTTTTAAAAAAGCCAGTATTTTCAAAGAAAAACAATAATAACTAATTGGAAACATATTCTCCAATTCCAGTTCTGTTTTCTTTAAGAAGTGAGTTACTTATTTACTATCCCAAACATCTTTCAATGTTTATTATCTGCTCATCTGACTCTTTCCAAGGAGATTCCTACAGCATATATCATTAGGTCTTTGTTTTGCTCCCTCCCTTTACACACACACACACACACATACACACACATACACACACAAAGTCAAAATACAATTCTGTTATGCCAATTTATCCTATCAAGACATTTTTAAAAAATATTTTTCTAGTTGTCAATGGATCATTTATTTTATTTATTTTTATGTGGTGCTGAGGTCAAACCCAGGGTCTTCATGTGCCAGGCAAGTGCTCTGTCACTGAGCGACAGAATTAAGTTGAATTAAAAAAAAATCCCACCTGCATATTATTTGGTTGGGCAGGAATCCATTCCCATCTCCCTGGTAATCTGATCCCCATCCATGAATTTTCATAATTACCCTCCCTATCCTATCATATTATGATTTCTACCCAGTGATCCAGCTCCAAGGGTTGGAATCCAGACCCCTATCATTAACAAAACCTAATAGGAGACAAAATGTTAGATACTGTCATCAGAAAAGGTTTCTGGGGACTGATGAGTTACATCTATCATCAGTTTAACAGATATATCAATAACTATAAAATTCCTCAAGACCTGTTTCTGTATATATTTTTAAAAATATTTATTTATTTTTTTAGTTTTAGTTGAACACAATACCTTTATTTTATTTATTTATTTTTATGTATGCTGAGGATCAAACCCAGGGCCTTGCACGTGCTAGGCAAGTGCTCTACTACTGAGCCACAACCCCAGCCCTGTTTCTGTATATTCATAGAAACTTCATTTTAGAAAAGTAATCATCACAGAGATTGGCTTCAAATGGCTTTATCTATTAAATCTGTCCTTTGATAATGGAGACCTCTTCTGACCCATGAAGGCAACGGTTACTGTTAACTAGTCCTCCCCAAGATCCATCTGAAATATTTTCCTATGCCTACCAAATGGACATCATTTCTACTTTTGAACCTACCCATGTACTGGACATTATACCTTGGGGACCTGGCATTACTCAGTCCTTACAATGAGTTAGTTGTTTGGTTTTCTTTAACTGGATGGTAAACCCCTCAGAATTTCAGACTTCATTTAACGTTTGTATGGTAAGTTCAAAGCATAGATAAATACTTAGTTGACGTAATTACTCTGGATCTGTTTCAATTAATGGCTTTAAGAAAAGTCAACTCTAACTGGGTATGGTGGCATGTGCCTATAATCCCAGTGACTTGGAAAGCTGACGGAGGAGGATTGCAAGTTCAAAGCCAGACTCAGCAATTTAATGAGGTCCTAAGTAACTTATTGAGAATGTGTCTCAAAATAAAAAATAAAAATCAGGCTGGAATGTGGCTCAGTGGTTAAGCACCCATGGGTTCAATATCTGGTTCCAAAAATAAATGAAAGTCAACATTATCATGATTTAATATGATTGAATACCTCACATGCACTCATTACTAGATAAGGTTCAAAGGTGAAGCAAGCAGTCTCAGTAACAAAGTTTAGGTTAGTCTAGGGAATTATATACTTGTGCAGAATCTCAGAAACATGTATTTGCATTTTGGAAATAAAATCCCTTGCAAAAGGATCTCTCAAGAAAATTTGTGTTGCTTGTATCAGAAAGTGCCAGAAGCATTTTTCCTATTGTTACAAAAATGGTGAAGGTTAGTGCATGCAAATTTCTCCTATGCCTCATAAAACACTTAATCATCTATATCCAGAGCCAAGAACCACTGTGTAACCAACTAGTTCCCTGCTCACAGAGAATTCAACTGTGTAATTTAGTTTCATCCCCAATTCCAGCATCTCCCACCCTCTCCAGGGGGCTTTACTGCTTCATGACATCATAAATAAGATGGGTCCAGGGTTCAGTTTAGCTGACATTTTTGTTATAAAGCCAATAAACAAGAAGGCCCCATGGTATCAGCCATTATTTTTTTTTCCTTTTCCAAAGATGGATGGAAATGTACAGAGTTTCTAATTAATTTTTCTGCTAATAAAAACAGGTACTTCCAGATACGTTATTAGGCAGTGTTCTGGAATTGCTCTGATATGGGATGGGGGGAGTAATTTGCTTAAAATTTTAAATCTGGCTTTAACTTTTAGTTTAGAATTATGGACAGGCATGGGGGAAAGGAAAAGGAATAGAAACCAAGCAGAGGCAAAAATGTATTCTTTATGAAAAAACTTCTGGAACTGAGTTATGGGTGCAATTAGGATTTCTGTTTAAGGAAGTTGTTTAAAAAGTCAAAGTGTTATTTAGTTAAGGAAGATAGTTTCAGAGGTATGCTTACATTGTCATATTTATATGGATCAGTATGTACATGTGTGTACAGGTACTGGTTTCAGAGTCAATTAACCTAAATTCATTTGCAAGTCTGATGAACTAGAAAAAAGTATTTGGAACCACTTGAACTATCAGAAAACCTCCAAAAACATTTGACTAAAAGATCAAAGTTGTACATCAAGTGATTTCCTGAGTTATCCACGAAAGATACAATGAGAAAATTTAGTTTAAAGAGATGAGGCTCATAGTACCAGCTCTCTAGGGTGGATTATGCAAATTCTGCTTGTTGGAAGATGTTTTCCACTGGTCCGATCCAAGTAAAAGTTCCTAACACAAATAAATCTGTGACTCTATTGATATATGTGCTACTAAAATACAATGAGCGTAGTTTACTGTCAATATAAATGCAATCAATAAATTTATTGAGTACCCAGATTGAGTCCAGCACAACAGTAGGTAAGAGGTATACGTGGAGATCCATCATAGCTCTGACTGCAAAGGCTCATAATTCAATTGGAGAGAAAGAATGAATTAATAAAGATTAAATACTGTAGTGGGTCCATAGATAATGTATTAACAATCTAAAAAGCTGCTTTTCTGTATATTCCGTGAAGTAGCTTTTTTTTCCCCCCAGAAGCAAGGTTATAAGATCTTTATGTTTTAATCAACCTCATCGTGAATCCCTTGGATGAGGCTAGTGCGAAGGTAAGACAGAATGTCTTTCCTAGGAGTATCTAGTGCTCTGGCATCTGAGCAGGTGGCTTTTGCCCTGGTGGGTTAGCTATGTGAGCATCTCTGGTCAGGAGGAGAGCCTCTATTTCCCTTGAGTCAGCTGGCCCAAGGGGCGGGGCAATTATTCTCAACCCTTGCCCAGGCAAACTGTTGACTTTGGGGTGAGCAGAATCAATACACTGGCATTTGCCAAACATAGGTTTAAATGAAAACAGAATAAATTAGTTCCTCTTGATCAGTTATTGCTTCAAGTAGGCAAGCCAAGGAAGAAGGTGTGTTGAAGTGCATGCTGAGTATGAACCACCTTCTGTTTTCAGCCCAACATACAAAGCAAAAGGCAGAAAGTTTAAACAGACGATGATCATCAGACTGCAGTTTGGTAGGGAAAGGAGTTCTCTGAGCTCCTCAGTTTCTTCCTCTGCACTGTTCCCAGCATAGCATGAATTCACATTTGCATAATTTTTTTACAGTGTAGACTTTTAATTTGTCAGGTAAAATACAAATACCTAAAGTCTGAATGAGTTTGCATCTGAAATTTCCTTTTGGAATTGTAGACTGTCACCAAGCATTATTTGAAACTAATACTAGAATTAATTTCTTACCATTTTACCAAGCTCAGACTTACAACAAGATGTGCCATTACGCAGCGTACCTTGGCAGACTCTCTAGCAACTAAAGAATCCATAATCGTGTCTGACAGTCTGTTCAACGGAAAGACTGAAAAGCCTAGGTAGAGAATTGCTTCAAGGATGGACATACTATGGTCGGTGCTCACATGCTCAGCCAAAGAGAAAACTAGTCTCTTGGTGTTAATAGTCTAGCTTTATTCCAGCATAGCTATTCATAAAATAGCAAAGCATGCTACTAAGTAATATGGTCGTGTATTATGAACAAATGCTGAATAAATAAATGCCAACCTGAAGATGCAATCTTTTGTTGGTGAGGAAATAAACTATTTATGATTTTCTTATGATGTTTCATTGACATATGGTGCTTCTAACCAAGTGACAAATTAATTGACTGGGTTTAAAGAGAAATGGATATGGCTTAATGAAGAAGGACAGGATATGTATTATGAGGCAGCTGGTTCTGCCACTGCTGGCTTATGGAGACAATACACATCGGACAGCTAATGAGTCTCTGTTGTATAAGATAGATTCTCTTTATAATAGAATTGCATGCTTTGTCTCTAAATGGGGTTATTATACACACCATTGCACAATGTTTGAAGAGCTTGGTTGGCCCTTGTAGAGGGTTAGGAGAGAAATAAATTGGAAGACAATCGTACTTAAGACCTTCAATCCATCAAGCTCTCCATATTTATCTAAATTACTAGCACGTTCTCCCAAAATAAAAATTTGTATGAGACACGTGGTTAGAATGTTAATGCTGACCAGACTTCACTTTGGTTTTATCAGTTAGGGTTTCCACTGCAAACATAGACCCAAATCCACCCACACTAAAGCCTGCTGAGCACTCTGGCCTCTGCCCACCATTGCCACAACTTTTCCTGTATCCCACATCTTAGCCCCTGAAGCTTCACTTGGCATTCTCTTTCCACAATCATGGACACATGGACAACATCTGTCCTGGGTTATTTAGCTCTCAGCACCCTTTGAATACTCAGTTTTAATGGTCATTCAGTTTCTTCACTTTTCTCCATAATTGTGGGCCCTCACTGTTGGGTTGCTCAGTTATTCTTTAGAATAAATCCGTTTCAGTACATTTGGTGGGGGTGGAGATGGAAGTGTTGAAATAAGACAGGAGAGTGAAGGACAGCATTGTTCGCTCTGTGTCAAGACTGCATTTCTTGTTGGAAGACATGGGCAGGGCTGGTTCAGGTGGTCAGGAGAGGAGTTGGTCACCTTTTACTTCCTATACCCATTACTGACTTTGAACTGATGGCACCTACTGGTTCAGGTCTTCTTTTGATATTATCTGTTGTCTTCAGGAATTTTGTAGCTCCATTGGATCCAGATTTTCAGGGTGATTGCATACCTTCAAGCCCCAGAGGAAGTGTTGTATGAGAAAAGTGATTCTTGTCTATATCCCAGCCAAGGCAATATCCAGGTCGAGGGACCTTGGATGCACCTTTAATTCCCACTGACACCGGGAGGCTCACCGATGAAGCGAGGCAACCATAATCTCTTCCTCCAAACTTTCTTCCCTATGTCTCTCTGCTCCCTACCTACCAGGTAATTGAAAGGAGTCACACAAGAGAAACATTTCATGGGAAGATTTTTTTTTTTCAGCTTAAGACATTATCATATCCCAAACTAGATTGTTTCCTCTTTGTCATTGTGAGGTGCTTTGCTTTTCAAGTCTCTCTATACTCTGGAATAAGGACAGGCAGGCTGAAAGAACTGGATAAAACAGTTTCGCCGGCTTCTCCACATACGTATTACCCTCTCCAAATTGAATCTTGAAGCCTTGTCAGAGTGTTATTTTTTTCAACAGAGCAGGCGTTAAGTGGCTATAGAAAATAAACTCACCTCCTGATATCTTTCTCATTGCTTGCTATACCCACTTACTGTGAAGATGATTTTGTGAGGTGTGACAGAGGTGTCATACAGCAAAGGAAAACCACCACTTTCTAATTCTATTTGTTCAGGTTTTCTTCAGCACAGGCTTTTGGGGTTCCTTGCCTTTTGCGGAATTATGTCTTAAATGGCAAGTACTATTTTTTTTAAAGATATGTTTCTCTAGAAGCTTATTCTATCCAACTCATTTTAAGTTGCAAACACTCTTCTGTAGGTAGAGCTGTCTTTATAATTAAGTTTCTGTAATTTGGCTGAGGGAGAGGAAAAACTGAAACAAATGGTAACAGTGCCTCGTTAATGAATTTTACCTGTTTTTAAAAAATGTTTTTTAAGTGCCATGGCAAAAAAAAAAGATTATTTGATGACAATGCCAAGATTACTTAGCTCCAGGTAGAAATTAGTTTCCATTTGACTGGATGTTTCATTTAACAAGAGGGCTTATATTTATAGATTTTTTTTTTAAACAATGTAATTAACTTAAGGAAGTAAGTATGTACAAAGAGTAATGAGTAGCCACACGAGTCTTCATCAATATTTAGAGATTTAGGAACATAGAATCGAGCTGCATTAGGAAAACATCTGCTTGTATGTGATACCCGAAGACTCTAGAATACAAATGAGAATTCTGTATTGCTTATTGTTTAAGTTACATTATGGAAATCTGATCTGCTTTTAGGTTCCAGGGAATCCTTTCTTATAGTCCTACAGATTTGCCAACTTTGTCTCGTTTTCCTGGGTTTTTACCTAATTCTTCCTTGAAAAGGTGTCTGGATCTCTTTTCTTCCCCCACGTATTTCTTAAAAGGCTCACTTTCTTCAACCTGTGGTTTTTTGCTCCCCAGATGTTCCTGCAGCCTTTCTGAGTGATGTCAGCCATGAGGTCCTGATGACCACGTCAAAGGCTGTCGGCAGTCCTGCTGCTGCTTCTCTGTCCCTCACTTGAGGCCACTGACCACTCAAGTGATTCTTCCTTTTTAATCATCTTCCTTTTCTTGGTTTGGGGGGATGTTCACTTCTCTCCCTCATTTTCTTTCTCTGATCTCTTTCCTTTACCTGCCCCTTTTATTCTTGTTCTCTCAAAGACCCAGCTGTTCTGACCCAGCTAGCCTCTTGCTGCTCAGTAATGGGTGGCATTTTAGCTCCTCTCCCAGAGGGCTCAGCGTGACTTCACCCTCTGATTGGCAGGCACCTTTCTCTGAAGGACTTCTGCTCCTCATCTAGTCTCACTGCATCTGTCCCCATCACCTCTCCCCTCCCTCACCCCAGGGGCCCACTTAGAGACTTTGGGGTCATTTTGGCCCCGGTCCCGTCCTTCCTCACTTGTCTGATCATTGACCGCGTCCCTGGGATTCTACCTCGGCAGTGTCTTCTGATCTGCTTCTGTTCTTTCCTAGGCACTTCAGGTACAGCTCTCTTCATCCTCTGTTGGTTCTGGGGCCCCTGACATTCTCCTGCCCTCTGCTTTGCCGCTGGACTTATTCTTCCAAAGACAAGTGCAGGCACGGCTCATCTTGGCTTCCGGTAGCCTGCAGAATGTGGACCCATACACAGCCTGGTCTCACCCATGCCGGGCTCTTCTCTCCACTTCTCCCCAGCTCCTGCTCTGTGCTCTTGCCTGAGCTGGATCTACTGTACCCCTGTCCTATCATAGAACTTTGGCCTAAAAATTTCTTCTCTTTCTTAGCTTGGGGGACACTCGTGTTTAGAGGGGATACTCAAATGACATTTTTACAACCCCCCCCCCACCTCCGCAGTCATAGTCACTGCTGGCTTTCATTGGTTACAGCACTTTGTTGAGATGGTCTCAGTTGTGTGATCTTGTGCCCAGGTAGAGAGGGACTTTCTCTTATTCATTTGTCTTGTTATTTGTATCCAAGTACTGAGCACAGCCTGGACCCTAGATATGGACTGGTTTGACTCATGCTGAATGTAGTTTAGGCCTGGAAGCCTCCTGGCGAGCTGGGAAAGTCGCTTTCCCTGTTTGGTCTGGGTGTTTATCCCTGCTCTGGGTTTACACTCTCCACCAGGAAAAGGAGAAACTGTACGTGGAACTGAAGCACATCCTGGCCCGGCAGCCTGGCCCCGAGGCTGCGGAACAGCTCCAGATCTACCGGCACACCCTGCGGGAGAAGACCAAGCAGCTTAAAGTAAGTGGCAGGCTCTGCGCTTGGCTGGCTGGTCAGAGGGCGTCCACATTCAGGGGACACACCTGGACCTGTCCACTGCAGTGGCACAGTGAGCTGGTCTCCCACATGCCACGCTCCATGCAGATCAGCTTTCTCAGAGCTCATTAAACACCTTCCTTTCCAGAAGGAGGTGAGCATTCGAGGAAAGGGTTGGGGGGTGGGGTGGCGAGAGAGGATGAAAGCAATGGGATGGAAATTGGTGGGGACAGGATTTATGTGTATAATTGCAAGATGATTTAGAGAATTTGAATGGAGGAAAGAAGCAGGGGAGACCTTTAACAACCAAAGCAGACCCCTGTGCCAAAGCAGGTTTCTGCTGTTCCATCAAGAATGAACTCGAAGCTCAGGCTCCTCCCCAGCACCCTTCATGACCGTGTGTCAGATAAGTATTCATGAAAGGGAAATAAAATCATGCAAGAATTTTGTTAGTGTAATTCCCTTCTGATTGACAGAAGAACCTCAGTTGGAGAGATGGGATATTTCACTATTCTATGTGACTTTGGTAAATTTTTTCAAAAATCATCTGTGCTCACAGGATAATTTGAGCTTTACCTCCTAAGGGCGTATTCCATGTTCTTGGTGTGCCAGGGAAGTTTTGCACCCACACAACCACATGATGCAGCATCTGCCAGCTGACTTCCGGCACTTAACTGCCCAGGGAGGGTAATTGTCATTATTTCTGTTCTTGGGGTAAAATAGATGCCTCCCTACTGATAGAGCACTGAGCCTTTCAAAAGTAGGACTTTGTACAATCACGTCCTTTTAGTAAAAAGGGCAGATGAAACAGAAGTCTAATGAGAACATTCATATCCAGATTACTCTGAATGTTCATTTCAAGTGAACAGTCTGAGACATAATTTGAGGGTTTCTTTTTTTGCATAAGGCATACACTTTCGATTATTTTTGTTCCTAGAAACA
Source organism: Marmota monax (assembly GCF_021218885.2). Lineage (NCBI taxonomy): Eukaryota > Metazoa > Chordata > Mammalia > Rodentia > Sciuridae > Marmota > Marmota monax. Next base: position 20,167,008 of record NW_026692881.1, read on the forward strand.
ATTGAATATTTCAAACAAAATAGAAAATTATTTTCTCATTTTCTCAGGATGGATATAGATCAGAAAATTGAATGTCTTATCCTCACTTAGCTCTGGATGGCAGTGAATGGCTCTCGCGGGGGCCTTTTGTTACTTTAACCCTTTATCTCAGAAAATCCCTGTTTTTGCTCAGAATGAAGTGTGACACTCCACAGGAGAGGTTCTCAGGGATGTGGTATACCTCAGATGTCTGGACAGCTCAACATCATCATCTGGACTCCAAGGAAATTCCTCATTTGTTATTTAGAAATAGGATCTTTGTTTATAGACACTTAACTATTGAGGCAGGTTTTCTTCCAACATGAAAACGTGTTCTTGAGCTCATGAGAGCAAGGTCAGAACCATTTTCACAGAAATAAAGAGGAAAAGAGTTGGGAAGCAGATGAATGCTCAAAAGGTGAATGTGTCTCTTTTGTGCAAATCTTTAAAAATAGCAAGCAAGAGGAAAATTAAATGGAGTCTATTGCATGTCCCTTAGAACAACTACCTGCCCTTCCTAGCTTGGTTTGGTGGGAAGCACACCTCGCTTGGACATGCTTTCTGTCCCATCTGGATGAGTCGATTCCTGCTCTCGTCCAGCCTGAGGCCAGTAGTCCCTATTGCGCATGGCCATGGCAGGTGGGCAGTCAGCCTTCGTATCACAGCCTGTCTTGCACTGGGCTCTCCTGTGCACTTATCATGGCTCTGTTTCTTAGAGATAAGAGTCCCAGTACTGCGATGAAGGGGGATGTATCAACAACATACTGTCTATGACCCAGTAAAGAGGTCATAAACATTTGGCAAAATGACCTTGGCAAACAAATAGACTGAATGCTTAGTTGGCAGTGTCAGGATGATTTTAGAATAGTTCTTGCTGGGCACAGTGGCACGTGCCTGTAATCCCAGTGGCTTGGGTGGCTGAGGCCGGAGGATTCAAAGCCAGCTTCAGCAACTTAGTGAGGTCCTAAGCCACTCAGGGAGACTCTGTCTCTAAATAAAATATAAAAAGGACTGGGGATGTGGCTCAGAGATTAGGCACCCTCGGGTTCAATCACCAAAGAATGATTCTTACATGATCCTCTAATGAATCACACTCCCAAGTGATATTTTTCTCGAGCTTCTTTTCTTTTATTTAAGGTTTTAAAAGCAGGTTTAGAGAGTATATCTGGGAGTTTTTCTGTCCCTAATCACAATATTCCTTGAAACACATACCATCCATCTGAGCCAGTTTGAATGTTTCTGGAGAGTTCTCCTTTTAATCAGGGGAATGACATTTCATTACAGTTTGTCACCTGATTATGAGTCTTCAGCCCTCAGCCAGGTGTTGACACAGTCACGGACCTTGCGCTGGGAAGCATTTCCCTGTTAAACCTAGGCATTGTTTTGTGCTTTAGCTCCACTGAGGTAAATGGTAGCGGATTAAAAAGGTTTTTCAGAAAAGGATGATGTCTCATTTTGGATATTTTGACTAATGCTGCTTTATTTGCCACGTTAGGTTTTGTCTTCAGAATTGAATATGTATGAGTCACAGAGCCAAGAATATAAGTATGAGATCGAGAAACTTGGCAATGAACTGATGAATTTAAAGAAGAAATACCTGGCTCAGAAACGTAAAGAACTCATTCTGAAGTAAGAACTGATCAAATGTTTTAATTTTGTTGTGCCAGTTAGCTGCTCATAAGAAAATATTTGGTGAATATTCAGAGAGTTGCAGCTTTCTTTAGGGTAAACTAAGTTGCAAGGTGAACAAATGACATTCCATGGGACACTAACTGGGTTTGGATTAGAGCAAGATCAGAGTCTCTTCCAATCCTGAGGCCCCTTCTTAGGACCTAAAAGGAATCCACGAATATCTGTTCACCTGTGGATCCAACATGGCACAGGGAGCCATACTGTGACACCCCGGCTCCCTGTCACAGTATGGAGATAACCAGCCAGGACTATGTTTGCAAATGAAGTTCAAAATCAGCCTTTTACAGGCTGAAGCATATTCACAATTGAAACCACATGCACTCTTTTATTAAGCCCTGCTCCCTTGGCCCTTTTGCCAAGGGAGCAGGGCTTAATAAAAGAGTTCTTTTTAAGTAATATTTTAAGCTTTACCACTGTAATTCTAATAGTTCCTACATTTTAGATCAACTGTCTCTGAAGAGCTCCTATGTCTAGTAACAGATTTCAGTATCTGTGGTGGGGTTGCCATGAGTTAGTCTTCTCCTAGCAGATAATAATGCAAACGTGAGGTTAACATTTTGGGTTCAGAAAATGGGTTTTCTGATGGGTTTACTTGCATGTTGACAAGTAAACCTTCCCTTCACTTTGTTATTGTCATTTGCCTGATTCTAGGGTGAGGGGTGAAGGCTGAGAGAATGAATCAAGAGGTTTGAAACTCAGTTTGAATGCATGACATTGCCAGAAACCATCCAGTTAATTCTGTCATGACTCATATGATGGGTTGAAAGTCATGTTTGGTATTTCATCCACATGGATGTTTCAGGGACATGGTGAAATACGGTTTGACTGCATCTGTCCGTGATCCGTTAGTGGCAAACAGCATATAAAGTAACTGGATGCAAATTCATTTGCCAGTTAAGATCTGCCCTTCTTGTAAATCAGAGTATTCCCCCATTCCTCATTCAGATGCCAACTTCTTGGTGGAGTAAAATACTGCTGTAATTCAGACATGTCTCTCTTCACGTGTGGGCTAGCCACTGTAGTGAGAATCAGAATCTCTAGTGACATTTTAAAACACATGCAGGTTCCCAAGCTCCATTTCCAGAAGTTTGGATCCAGCAGGCTCTGGATGGGCCTCTGCAATCTGTGATTTTACAAACCCCGCAGGTGATTTTCATGTACACGGGAGTTTGAGAATCACTGAAATAAATGATGTGAATTAAATGAACAGTGCAGTGGCAACACTGTAGGTTTCTTTAAGGACATGGAAATGCTGCATATAAAATGTCAACATGGCCAGTTCCCACGGACTAGCTCAGTGGTCTTGAAGTGGTTCTCACTGGTCAGTAAAAGATTCTTAAAACTTTCAGTTTCTCTCCTTCGTATACATATTTTTTAAATAAATTTTTTTGTCTTAGAATAGTTTTAAATTTACCTCCTATATATTTTAATTTATAAATTACTTGCAAGTACTATCATCATTTTGCAACTGTTAATAAGGTAAAAAGTTTTTTTTTTAATTTTAAAAGATAAAAGCATAAGTAGAATCTCTGATACTTTCCTTCTACCACCAGTGGGTCATCTTACTCATCTTCAAGGGCTCACAGAGCTCAGCTGAAGACCAGTGGTCTAGATGACACAGTTCCAAACAGCTGGTTTGGCTAAATGGTTATTCATCTTCCTAGAGCTGGTTCAGTTCCCTGCCTTTGCTCTGGGGTTTGGCTTAGTCTTCTTTGACCTTACTGACCACCCCATTGTTAGCTGGTTACACAATGTTGAGTGGCCTCCCTGCTGGCTCCACCCTTCTCGATGGCCTGTCCACTAGAACTCTGCCCCAGCCATCTGCCATTGATGATTATTTAAATTTAAATGAATCACACTTAAATCAGATTAAAAATTTGGTTCTTCGGTTGCTATAGCCAAAATTCAAATGCTCAGTAGCCACATGTGCCTGTGGGTTAGATTCAGGGCTTTTCCATTACTGCAGAAAGACCTATTGGCTAGTGCTGCTCTGGAATCTTTTCCTGTACTTGTCCTCTTCTTGTCCTTAAATGTTCACCGTTTGTAGGCACTCTGACCTGCTGCTTAGGGTTTCACTGGTACTTCCATCTGGTTGGGGGATCCATACACTGGTAGACAGATGAGTGCATAGGAGCACAGTGAAAAAAAGATTAAGGTGCTACAGAAAAATATGCAGAGGCAAGAACAAAAGTGCTGAGAAAGTTTAGACTGGAAGGAGGAAGGCTGCAGGGAGTCATTATAATGGTCTATAAATACATTAAGAAGATAATGCAAAGGAGACAGTATTCCCATTAGTCAGCTTAGACCAAGCCAGAAGCATTAAGCCCAAGTTCCTTCAGAAAGGAAAATTTAGGTTATTTAAGGCGAGAGAGTGCAGGGGAAGGGGGAGCGGGTACTGCTCACGTCTAAGACCAATCACAAGCTGGACGAGTTGCCAAAGTACATGGAGGAGCCTTCTTTGCTGGATCCACTCAGGGAGAAAGCTTTTGTCCTATTTGTGGAGGATGGTTTTTCACAATAATGAAATCAGTTCTGCTAAGAGACAGCTGGGTTGATTACCCAATCCTCTCCAGGATCTTTCCAAATGGAATAATTTAGACTTCTCCCTGTGGATGTTCTCCCCACACATGCCCTTTATAAAATAGCTACTCATAGCATTTTTTACCTTTCTGCCTTCTCTCATTTTTCCCAAACACCCTTTTTGTCACTTACACCCCTCCTGCTCCTTACTCCCACACCAACCCAGCTCCCCAAACTGGTCTACAATTTGCTGTACCAGTTAGATTCTTTCCCCAAAGACAGAGTTTGTTCCCATAGGGTAAACCATCTATAGTCGTCCAATCTAATTGATTTTGGTCTTAGCTGTAGTTTAATTCGCTTAATTTTTGTTTAAAATGGATTCCATTGGTGTTTTCTATAAGACCCTTAGTGACACAAAAGGCAACTTGTGTAAATCTGAGCTAATTATGCAGTTTGTGTGTGTGTGTGTGTGTGTGTGTGTGAGTGTGTGTGTGCTGTGTGTGTGTGTGTTCAGAGGAGATCCATATAGAAAACACATTGTAGATTTTAGGGAATGATTCCTTGATCTGTTGAAAAAAAACACAAAAAACCTACCTTATTTATCTCCCCCAAATTTTCTTGGGTCTTAAGTTATTTCTAGTAATAACTGTTGCTTGTCTAGAGTTAAGGAAAGTTTTTATTTTTATAAATGTCCAGTTTTGATGAAGATAACTCATTTGTAAGTTTCACCAGAACTTTGGAATGTACCAGTTGATAAATGATGACTCTGCCATTGTAATTGAGCCAAGAGAAAGATTCTTCTGACTGATCTTTGGGACTAAACTAATGTTTTTTTTTAAACAGAAAGATGTTTACAAGTCAGAAAGCCACCAAATTCACAGTGTTAGAGTTATAATGAGGTCCTCTGTCCATATTTAGATCAACATTAGGAGAGCACATTTCACATTTAATTGTCTTCCACTGATTCTTTGTGTTATCAGCAAACACCTAATTAGATTTATACAACCACCTTATCTAAAACTAGAAGCTTTAATCAACATTGTTTTTGGTGACTCACTCACCCTTGGAACTTACCAGAATATCAAATTTAGAAGAGGAAAAAGATGTTAAGGAAGCTAACTCTCTCCTCCTCTCTTACAGAAACAAGAACAGAATACCCGTAGACAACAGCATCTCAGTGGCCGAACCCACAGGCCCTCGCTTCACCGGGGGTGGATTTCCCCTCAGCAAGACATCCAAAACGAAGTCCTAACTGGAAGCTGTTGGCTGGGTTGGGTTAAACAGCTCATGAAATTTGCTCTGGAACATTTTGGCAGAATCTCTTTTTATATCCTTTGGATCAGAGATATTTAGAGAAATCAGGTGCCCAGATTCCAGGATGGAAAGGAATGCAGAACTGTCATAGTCATGTACGTAAAAGAGTGAAGATGTTTCACTTGGACTGTGAGGATATTGGCAGATCATTATTCTACTCAATAAGGCTGCCATATTGCACAAAGTGATCTTTTTGTTGCAACCACATCAATTGATTTGAAATGTACCAGATTTAGATACTCTGTATGAGTGAAGCTTTAGATCTTCATTTATTTATTATAGATATCTGTGCAATTGAAAGTTTTATATTTTAAAATATTTTTGAGATGCAGTGTATCTCCTCTCATTACTGAGAATCTAGTTTTAATTATTCCTCATTAACAAGTCATTACATGACGTGAGAAAGAAGAACAGGCTCTCAAGTATTTAAAAAATGTTTTGAGAAGGATATCCATGTGGAATTTCTTTTCAGGCCTAGGGTAGGAAAATCTATTCCAAAGACACATGCCAATAAACAAGCATAAAAAATAAAAAAAGAACCTTTATTGAGATTCTGATCTTTGCTTTAGTAGTGGATGTAATTAAAGTTTAAAACTACCTTGAGAAATATTTAACATAAGGATTTGATTCAGAGGAATGAAGACTAAAATGAGGGGGCAGGACTGGCATCCTGGATTCGCCTTTCTAGACCTCATGCTTGAGCATGGGGTTGTTTAGCACAGGGACCCGTTTGGCTCTCAGGCTCCAGAAAACTTTTTAACCCATCGAACCCACTGTGTTTTATTTTTGTCAAGACCACATTTATTTGGGCACCAGCTCACTGTTTCACATTATGTGGGGACACTGAGGACTTACTGGTCACCTCTCTCACAATAGCTTGATCTCTGTAATCTTTAAAAAGGTGTTGAGTAGTAAGTAGCTCAGGATGAATGAGAACCATGCCAGTGGATCTTTAGAATATTCCATTTGTGCAAAGGGACCAAGATTCCCCCTGTGAAAGCAAGAGTATTAATGGCCCAAGATGTTTGTTCAGACTATACAGGGAAGTGGGACTTAGTGGGGAGCATCTTCAGTCCACCAAGGACAGTGTCCTGTCTCTGGTGGGGTTCTCCCGAAGCAGACCAAAGATATTGATGGCTATGTAGGTGATGCATTATGAGAGTGGGAAGATGAGACGGGCAAGGGAAGGAGGCCAAGCAAGGATGTGATCTTGAGTTGAGTTCCATGTTGGGAGACTTTGGCTTCATCTTGCAGGGAGCTCTAGAGGCCATGTCATAACATCCCAGAATTCTCCCCGTCAGGGTTAAGAAAGCAGGAGTATTTATATCCCCTTGCTGTCAATCATTGACCAAGGACTGCTGCTCTGGAGGGACCCTCTGGTTCTCTCTGCCTACTGACAAAGCAGGTTCTGTCAGCTTGATGGCAGCCATTGGACAAAGAGTGCAGGTGGTGACTGTTAGAAATGAAAGTGGGTAAGGGTCAGGGAGCATCATCCTCTACTGCTTCTCCCAAATGGGCCCCATGAAGGAACTCTATAACAGACAACTCTATAATAGACAACTCTGTAATAGAACTCTATAATAGAACTCCATTGTACATGGTGACCCTGTGGCGAGATGTGATATCAGCAATTTGGGCTCTATACAAGAATATATATGAAGTATGGGAATTTCCCCTAGAGAATTTACCAAGAGTATTTTAAATCTAAAAAAAAAAAAAAAAAAAAGAAAAGAAAAAGAAAACCATAGTGGAGCCATTTCCATTCTGAAAAACAAATGATGATGTAAAACCTGAGCCAGCCGTGTTTTGTTTAGATAAAAGAAACAACACTGACAATTTTCCCATCCTCCCGGAGATGTTCTAAAGTAGGACCATAAGCCAACTTCATTCTGAGTTCTTGGGTGGCTTCATAAGGGATTCACTTCTCTAGGGGAATGGAGTCTTGACTTATCTCAGTATGGTGAAGACTCTGGAGACTGCTTCTAGATTCAGAACCTGGCTCATTATAGCAAAGATTGTTTTGAAGATTGAATGAATTAATGCTTGTAAGCTTAGAGCAGTGTCAGGCACACAGAGATTGCTCAATGAACATCTGCCGTAGTTATCGTTACCTGAGAGATGCCTAATGTTTTGAAATTAGAGAAGAAAGGTTGTTTGTCACATACAATGTATCAACGATAAAGGTGAGCCTGGTTTTCATTATAGGGTTGATGACACCAAAATGTCTGGATGAAGCTGGATTTTGTAATGTAATTTATAATTGAATATCTTCCAGAAATGGCATGTTGAGTGCCTTATGAAACATTCTATCTATATTTCCTATAATATGATCTGGGGACAAAGTGATCATTGAGCTTCAATTTTTCCCCCAGTAATGGGGATTAAACCCAGACACGCTCTGCCTATGAGTTACATCTCCAGCCCCTTTAATGTTTTATTTTGTGATAGGATTTCACTAAATTGCTGGCCTCTAATTTGTCATCCACCCATCTAGCCTCCCCAGTAACTGAGCTTAGAGGCCTGAGCCACTGACTTGGCTCCTTTCACCTTCAGATGTCAGAGCTCCAGTCACCAGAGGGAGAGAGCCTGGTGGCCTCTGCTACCTCTTCTTGTTTCTCTGAATGTAACAGAGCAGGGTGGTCTGCTTCTGCTGTGTCAGAGGTCCCCTGAGCCAGGATGCAAGAGGACTCTGAGAGCTGACAGGAGAGCTCTGGTGGATGCATTTGCTTTTGTTCAGAGGGAGGAGCAACGAGTTAAGCCTGGGAAGGGGGAGGTAATGTCACTGCCTCTCATTTATGGCACCTCCCGATGGCCCAGGGTGTTCTAAGCAATAGCTGTTTAGGTGCAGGTGTTTCCATGGACAAAAAAGCGCTGTTAAAAACACTGGGATTTGCAAATCATGAAAGATTAAGTGTGAACTTGCAGTGGGCTGAGGTGCTTTTACAATCACAAATTTGAGCTCCATTGTAGAGCAACATTAGGAGACGGTACAGTAGCATGATTTTACCCTGGGGTTTTCTGAGTTTCGGAAAGAAGTCCTGTTGCTAAACCATCCATTGACTCCCAATTGGGCTGGTGGGAAGCTGGTATGGTTTCCCTGTTAATGGAGAGAGGCATGATAAAAGGGACTCCCTGATCATTATTTGCTGATCATAGCTTCTCAGAGACTGCCCTTGTAGCCAGGTTGTTATTGTGCTTACCTCTGAAAAATTGCTCAGAGCAAAGGTTTGTTGCTGTGATAAGCCACAGAGACTATGGTAGTTGTGCTAGGAAGCAATGGCTGCAATTCTCCTTGTCAGGGCTGTAATTCTGCTCTAAGAATTTATCCAGGGTTGATAATTATCATTTGGTTTCCTCACTTGCTCAAACAGACTCTGAAGTTGAACTAGTCCAAGAGACCCACAGGAAAATACTACATAATGAATTTTGAGTGGGATGGCATTTCAGAGGTGGGACAATTTGAAAAAAAAATAGATACCATCTCTTCCTTAAACATGATCAATTATGTGGAGATCTGGATGGGATAGGAGCAAAGGGAAGGCATTTTAAAATATTAAAATTGTCATAACTTAAAATATATATCACCATTTTCTTTGTAATAGGTGGGAAATATTTTTATTGCATTATCCATTTTGAACTTCTAATTCAATGCTGTTTTAGTATACCATTTCTCATATCTATTATTTAAAAGTTCCATTAGGGTTTTGTGATCCATTAGAATTTTATAACAGTAGGAACTGTGGTATCAACAGGGTACTATTCTTCTTTTTTATAATTAAAAATAGATTTTTTTCTTATTTTAAAGGACCTGATTGTTACAGAAAATTAGAAAATATAGATAAGCAAAAATAAGAAAAAAGTCCTCATTAATCTCAACACACATTGGAACTTCTGGTTTCCTGATTAACACATGGTTTTTGCTCTTGTAGGTTGGCTGTATCAATTGCTCACACCCCTTCACTTGTTCTGACTGGTCAGTGCTTGTGTTTCTTAAGTGTTAAATATTTTTACTATATCACCTTTGAAATACGACTGTTTTATTACTTGTAAGTATATCTTTCCGGACCTTTAATAAGTATACCCATGCTTATAGATAAACGTGTAGTTTGGTAAGTTCTGACAAATGCACATGCCAAAGTAACTTCTGACACAACCATCCCCTGCACCCACCTCCCAGAATACCCTTTTGTGCCTGGGCAGGTGAATATCCTGAGCCCCATCCAACTCCAGGAACCTTAGATCTGTTTTTCATGATTATAGATTAGACTTGTCTTTCCTGGAGTTTCACATAAATGGAATCATACATTATGTACTCTCTTGTGCCTGCTTTATTTTCAGGTTGTACAATGCTTTTTGCAATTCATCCATGTTTTTGTGTGTATTACCAATTCACTCATTTTTATTGCAGAGCAATATTCTATCATATAGAAATAGCACAATTTATTTATTTTACCTGTTGATGGGAACTCGAGTAGCCTCTGGGTTTTTTTTTAGCTATTATGAATAAAGTTGCTATGAAAATTCATATACAAGTCCCTATGTGGACATGTATTATCATCTCTCTTGGGTATTTATGAAAGAATGGAATTTCTGGATCAGAGAGAGAAGGCATGTTTAACTCGACAAGAAACTGCCAGGCTATTTCCCTGATTGTACCATTTTGCATTCTTCCAACAACATGTGGCCTCCAGTTGCCCTACATCCTTGTCAGTGTTCGCATTGTGTGAGCCATGCCAACTGATGGACATTGATGTCTCAGTGTGGTTTAAATTTCTATTTCCAGATGACTAACAATGTTATGCCTCTCTTCATGTGATTTCGGTCATTCATAAGATTTATTTTGTGACAGGTTTTTCAGCATTTAGTCCATTTTAAAATTTTCTTTTTAGATTATAAAAGTTCTTTGCATAGTCTGCAAACAACAAGCCACTCAGTTTCTTTCTTTTTCTTTTTCTTTTTTTTTTCTGTTGGTGGTACTGGGGATTGAACCTGGGGCCTTCCACATGCTTGGCAAGTGCTCTCCTACTGAGCTACATCCCCAGCCCTGTGGCTTACCTTTTCATTACTTTGAATACCTTTTCATGTATTTTGAAGAACAGACATTTTAAATTTTAATATGGTGCAATTTGTTCTTATTTCCCTTATGTGGCTTGTGCTTCTATTGTCCTAAGTAATTTTTGCCCACTATGAGACAGTCATGATTTTTTTGTCTGTATTTTTATCCAAAAGTTTATTACAGTTTTGGTTTTTGTATCATGTTTATGATTCATTTGGAGTTACTTTTATGTATGGTGTGAGGGTTGAACAGGTTCATTTCAATTTTTTTGAAGTATCCCTTTTTTTGTTATAGTTACTCTGCTGTATAGAACATCATAAACCCTATTCCTCCTGTCTGATTGAAACTTTGTATCATTTAATCAACAACTCCCAATTCCCTTTTCCTGCCCTCCCCAGCCCTGGTAAAACCACTATTCTACTTTCTACTTTTATGAGTCTGAGTTCAACTTTTTTAGATTTCACATATAAGTGAGATCACACGGCATTTGTCTTTCTGCGCCTGGCTTCTTTCACTTGGCACAATATCCTCCAGGTTCATCTATGTCATTGCAAATGGCAGATTCCCTTCCTTTTTAAGGCTGAACAGTGTTCCGTGTGTGTATGAACCACATTTCCTTTGTCCACCCATCCACTGATGGCTACTTCAGTTAACTCTGTAGGCTACTCCGAATGGTGTTGCAATGAATATAGGAGAGCAAACATCTCTTTTTAATTTGAACCCACACCCTTTAAATTATAGCTGTTTAATAAAAAAAAGCAAGTTAAGCAGCCTCTTCAGCTTTTGGATTCTCATTTTGTAAAATGTGCAAGTACCCATTTCATAGAATGTTATGTGGATTACAGGAAACTATAAGTGATATTTGCACAATGCTCAACATGTAGTAGGTGCTCAGTGAATGTCAGGTTTATTATTGTCTCAAAGTCATCTCCTTGCTCCTAAAGAGTAGCCTGGGAGGTTTTAAAGTATTGTTCCAAGTAGTCAGGTGAATAGATAATAAACACCAGAGAAGCTGCTTAACTTATCTGAATGGCTGTGGTCAAGAATCTTCCCTAGGTAATAAGGCCTTGCATTATGCTCTTTAAATAGATATTAAAAGATTGAATGGCTATTAAAGTATATTGTGTCAATTCTGTCTGTTTCACATAAGTGATCAGTCTTTTTTACACTTCATATGAGACAGAATGCCAGGAACTCTTTCTTCTGGTTCCAAAATAACACCATTCTCTTCTATGGCTTAAACAAAAAGTCCCTTTCTTCCTTCTCACTGTGACAGTGCCATGGAATTTAATAAGTATAATAATAGCAGTAATAGCCACCATCTCAGAAGCTTTAAAAACCTTGATGTCCAGACACACTCCAGAATCTTTGGGGATGGTATTTACATTCTCAAACCTGTTTGTATGTGGGAATCACCTGGGGAACTTTTGATAAAATACTGATGTTTGAGTCCCTCCTGAGAGATTCTGATTTCACTGGCCTGGATGTGGTGTGGACATCAGGAACTTCCAAAGCTCCCAGTGGTTCTGGTGCTCAGCCAGACTTGAGCACCACTGGCTTTTTTTTCCCGTACAGTATATTCTGGGAGAAAGCCCTGTTCAGATACCCACAGCATCACTAGGGAGCGAGAAATTAACCTCCTGGGTCACAGAACTTGACTTCCCAAGGCAAGGCTTGAACCGATAAACTTTTTGATTAATCCCACCATGACCCACATCAAAGTTTATTTCAGTCTCCAATCTAATTGGATTTACCCAATCCCCCATCCTGCCCTCTATCACTGTGCCCTCTGAACTCTTCCCCATGGTCAGCAAACTTCCATATATGCTCATATGGAAGTTTTCTCTTAGGGGAAGTTCCCCTTCCTCTGCTGTCCTAATGGAGACATGGATGGACTTTGCCTCCCTTGGAGCCCCCCGAATGGAGACCTTTTTCTTATTAAATATCACATGCACCACACTCTTGAGATTGAAGCCATGTGGGATGAGAGCCACATTTGCTTGGCATTACTGCTTTCATATTATTCTTTTCTTTTCAACGACGGTGTATGTGTGAAGTTGGACCATACAGCTGTACCACCCACCAGTCCTTTGGATTGTATCCCTCTACCTGTCCCCCTCCTGGGCACCCTGCTCATGCCTCAAAGGCCTTACTTGTCAAGGTTGTCATTTCAGGAGATATGTGATGGCCACATGACTCCACTGGAGGTGCTCACCTTTATCTTTTGGTTCAGGTAGCATCTGCCAAGTTTCTCCACTAAAATTATGATTTTCCCTTTTCCCAGCTCTTTTCCTAATTCTGGCAGAACCTTCACCTGGAAAGAGGTGGTAGTGATTACGCTCCACCAAAGAAGATATTTTTGTATCCTGTTTCAGATGAGGAAACGGAGGCTGAGGGAGGCTAAATCAATTTCCAAAGACCAAACACGTTGTATGCTAATAATGTTGACTTATTACCTAAATAATTTATAGCCATCTTACTTATATTTATAAAGACAAGCTTTGGGTGGAGGGTAGTTTGGCTGAAATGCTTTAAAAAAGAAAACTTTCAGGCAAATAAAAATATATGCTCTCAGCAAGATGCTTAATCACTTCTGCAGGCCAGTGTGTGGGACAATAAAAATAAAAATGGGTTCCAAGCAATGTTCACCATTGTCATCAAAACCAACACACCTCCGATTGCAGAAAAGAAGATTTTAGAGAGGTGGATTCCAACTCATGTTCTGTGGTTTGGGTCCGCTTTGCAGATATGTTTTATTTGGCTTGCATGGTGTTTAAATCTATTTTCTGATTTGATTGCCAACTTTCAAAAACAGAGAAATTTCACACACAAATCCAGATTGAAGGCTTCTCTTGTAGGTTGGGAAGATCTGGCAGCATTGAATCTTCATCTATCTATGACAGTGGTCACATGGTGCCAACTCATGACTGCTCCTCATGAATGAGCTTCTTCTCTCTGGGTCCTCTCATTCCCTTGTAGCCTACCCAGTGTGATCTGTGCCTTTTGTGGATATATGAGCCCAATGCTCCTGCTGATTGCTGTTCCCTATTGGTTGGGGGGTTACCAGCTCAGAAGGGGAATGGCATTTTCTGGGGAGCTCCTGAGGGAGACTGTTTTCTAGACTCAAGTCATAGGAAACAGTCTCCAGCAACTGTAAGGCAGAACGTTCTATGGGTTTTCAGACTGGCAATGCAGAGGGCTGCCTCAAATATGGCGACCTTCTAAGTATTGAAGAGGGGTGGGAGGAGATCATGGATCTGGGCTAGCAAAGATAGGACTTGTTCACTGGAGAAAACTTGGAGCAGAGACACTGGGGAAGCACTTCCAACACAAATATTATGCAACCTCATTTTCTTGAAGAATTAATAGACTTGATGGAATGGTAATTCTACCCATAAAGAAGTAATTGTACCTAATAACTGATTATATGGGGAAGACCTCATTAAAACTCCTGATTTAAAAAAATATCAGACTGCAGTGAAATGACCAAAGTATGTGAACTCCAGAAGATGGTGAGAAATGGATGCAGAGGTGGGAGAAAAAGGGGCCTGGGGCCAAGGTAGGAGGAAGACTAGAAGCTTGCATCTTGTTTGAGATGGAGGAAGCATGGTTGGAAGTGCGGAACAGGGCAGAGGGGCAGCAGGCTCATCATTGGTGAACTGCAATCTCGGCTTTATTTTCTGTTCAAACAACCTTGGCTTTCATGAAATAAAAGGGAAGCCAGGTCTAGAGCAGTTTGCATGACCTCCTCTGAACGCAGCCTACTGCAGATGTGTTGTGGATGTTGCATGGGCTGCTCGTAGCATGTTTTTTTTTTTGGTACTGGAGGGTAAATACCTGACCCTAACTGTCTAGCTGTTACCTTCAAGCTTGTTTTAGCATGGCCCTGAGTTGCAAAGTCACCTTTGGGCAGTCTTGCCCACGTTTCTGTTGTCAAGCATCTTGGCATAAGGATTTGCCTGAGCTAGCACTTTGCCTCCGAAGCTCTTGTTACCTATAAAGAGGATTTGGGAAATCATTTAGAAATTAATTTGAGATGTCACGTTACCACATCAAGACAGGTAGAACTCATCTACCCATCCCGTGCATTTATTACCCTAACAGCAATAAGTAGACACAGATCTCCTTGGCTTCAGTGATGTTTGAGACAAGAAAGGAATGCTTGTAGCAGCTAATTACGTCTCCCTGTATTAATTACCATGTTAAATGACGGTTTTGTTCACACCTTGTTGTTTTTGTTAAGGAAAAAGGAAAAGAACAATTTTGGGCAGTTCTCTGAAGATTTGGAATAGGAATCTTGGCTCATGTCCTTAACAGATTTCAAGTCGAAGCAAGGAAAGCAGAGAACTATTCCACTTGTGCTTGGTGGCTTAATAGAAAAAAAAAAAATTAATGACTTTCATCTTATTTCGGCTCAGACGCCTACCTGAGATATGATTTGAAATGAGTTTCCTATTCTTGACTCTCCTCGTTGAAGACCTGGAGATTTATCAATATCTTGCAACAACAAAGAATATTGCTCAGTGCAATTCAAGTCAGGAGCTGCTTTCTTCTCCAAAGAACCATCTTAACTGCTACAGATTTAAACAGGATTTATACTTCATATACCCAAGTGTGTATCCAAATCCTCTTGTTATTGTAAAGAACAACAACAACAAAAGCCATATTCTCAATAAGCCAGTCTTGTTTTCTCTAAACCTCTAAGGAAAGATTTGTACTTTCCCTACTCTGAGAGTTAGAAGAAATAAACCCAGGTTGGTCAGCACCCCTCTCAGAAACTGGGGTCTGACAACAGGCTCCTGGGCCCTGGAACTTTCTGAGCACTAATTATGCAGGGCTTGGCAAAGTGATTGGAGTGAATCTGTCACCAGCTTCTCTTTAATGTGAGCAGCAACTTACATTTATGTTTATTTTTCTGGACACATTGGTGTGCCAATGTGTTATCTAGTCGGGGACATTTCACTGTTTCCTTATGGGATTTATAACTGCAGGTTTATTTCTCTGCTGATGTCTAATGCCACATTTAGAAGTATGTCCACCTGACACTTAGAAATTTCCTTTGGAAGGGTGTTTAAGCCAGAAATGGCGAAGCTGTCCCAGAATCCACTGGCCAGCTGCTGCTTTCTCTGCAGTGGGAAGCAGGACCCTTCAAGTTAAATGGATTCCCCTCTTTCGAGGTAGCGAAGGTCGAATTAACTCTACCTTCTGGGTTCCTGTTTTCATTTGAGATTTTCTCATTTTGCCACTGTTTCTATGATTTGAATGTTAGAAGATGCAGAAAACATGGTCCTTGGGATGTCGCATGAGTTTATCACAGTGGGATGCCTATAGATACAGTTGGGGCGTCGCTGAGAAGGGCACAAAGGTATCCTAGAAGGAGAGATGGGACACACTTAGGGTTAAATT
The DNA here is from genome assembly GCF_021218885.2 of Marmota monax. Classification (NCBI taxonomy): domain Eukaryota; kingdom Metazoa; phylum Chordata; class Mammalia; order Rodentia; family Sciuridae; genus Marmota; species Marmota monax. Next base: position 20,183,014 of record NW_026692881.1, read on the forward strand.
CTGGTTCTTCCAGTTTCTAGTTCTCATCTTTAAAAACTTGTAGGCTTGTTGAAAGGGACTTCTTGAAATTACACATATGAATCATAGAAGATGAATGATGATGTTAGTATCTGTTTGAGTAATAGCCATTTTCCCTGGGAAACATATTTGATTTAGAGTCCCTGTGAATATTACATATGTAACTTGGTGTTCAGTCACTCCACAGTTTCACATCCAAGAAGCATCAACACCCTTTCAAAATTTCATTCCTTATCTGGCCAGCAAGCCTTCCTCTTTGAGATGACTCTGGATATAGAAGTTGAAAATACTTTTGATTGACATGCATGTGGACAGTCATACCTGTGTGACAAAGGACTCCATAAAAAGTATGTATGATACCAAGGGCCCTTTGATTCTATTTGAAATATTAAGATCTAAGTTTAAGCTATTTAAAAGGTCTGATAGTTTCTGCTTTTATTCTCAACACAGAAATGATGATGGAGCTCCTGACCCCTGCTGGAAAATTTTCTGCGGCTGCTCCCAGGGATGACAATTCCCGTCTATGCTTGCTGTGGATGGTCACTGATTGCATCAGGAGAACAGACACCCACCTCTTGGAGATGATAGAAAGTACACTCTCTTTTGCTCAGCTGCTAATGAGTACTTGCTGGCACTGTGGCTCACCAAAAGTGTGGCCAGTCATAGCGGGGCTATTGTGAGTAGGCAGACACTGTCATCCTCCCGGGCCTTGCCATGTTGACATTGAGTGGGCCAACGAGAGGCCAGCTGATGGGCTGTCACCTTGTGAGCCAGAAATTTATATCCAAGACCAAGAGAAAAGATTGGATAAACTAGCACAGCAGAGTATCATTATTATTAAAACAAACATAGTCACTGAGAATTTTGAATGTTCAGCCCATCCTCTCTTTAAGTGGTAAGTGACTTTGGAAACCAAGTTAAGTCCCTGGAGAGCTGCCTGGTGCATATAGAATCTGAGTAATGAGATTGAGAGGATTTGTATCATTGTTTTTTCTTTCTTTCTTTCTTTCTTTTTTTTTTAAGAGAGAGAGGAGAGGGAGAGAGAGAGAGAGAGAGAGGGAGAGAGAGACAGAGGGAGAGAGAGAGAGAGAGAATTTTTTTTAGTATTTATTTTTTAGTTCTCGGCGGACACAACATCTTTGTTTGTATGTGGTGCTGAGCATCGAACCTGGGCTGCATGCATGCCAGGTGAGCGCGCTACCACTTAAGCCACATCCCCAGCCCCTCATTGTTTTTTCTTTATAAAATTTTCATTGTGGAAAGATTAGAAAATGTGATATGTACTAAAGGGACAAAAAGAAGTCATATATACCACTTAGAGACAACCATTGTTAATATTTTGGTGTCTTTTTCTATACTTTTCTATGTTTTCTTATTGAGATTTGCATACTCTAGGGCTGGAGGATAGTTCATTCTTTTAACAACTTAGGGATCTATAAGAGCAATTGTGTTTTAGATTAATTTTTACATAAGAGCAAGAAGCAGGAAAACTTCTTCCTATAAAACTAGTCTTTTGCTGATTAAATGGATAGATGGATGGATGGGTGAATGGATAGAAGGAATATTTTTGCTGAAGATGTTCTGTAGTGCAGGCTTTCTAGTTGTAAATTCTTTTCACTCTTGTTTATTATGGAAGGTTTTTATTTCACCATCAAATCTAAAGCTTAGTTTTGCTAGATTTAAGATTCTTGGTTGGCATCCATTTTCTTTCAGAGCTTGGTATATGTTGTTCCATGATCTCCTGGTTTTGAGGGTCTGGGTTGAAAAATCTGCTGAGATACGAATTGGTCTTCTCCTATATGTGATCTGATTCCTCTCTCTTGCAGCTTTTAAGATTCTATTCTTATTCTGTATGCTAGGTGTTTTCATTATGATGTGCCTTGGTGTAGATCTGTTATAATTTTGTACATTTGGTGTCCTGTAAGCGTCTTGTATTTGCTTTTACAATTTGTTCTTCATGCTTGGGAAATTTTCTGATATTATCTCATTGAAGAGATTGTGCATTCCTTTGGTTTGAAACTCTGTGCCTTTCTCTATCCCAATAACTCTTATATTTGGTCTTTTGATGCTGTCCTTATAATTCTTGGATGTTCTGTTCATGGTTTCTTACTATCTTCACTGTGTGATCAACTTTATTTTCCAGATTGTATACTTTGTCTTCATTATCTGACGTCCTTTCTTCCAAGTGATCTAGGCTGCTGGTTATGCTTTCTATTGAGTTTTTTATTTGGTTTATTGCATCCTTCATTTCAAGGATTTCTGTTTTTTTCAGAGTCTCTATCTCTCTCTTGAAGTAATCTTTTGCTATCTGTATTTGCTCTCTTATCTCTTTGTTGGAGTGATCAATTTTTGCCTGTATTTGCTCATTTAGGTCATTCTTTAATTCATGGATCATTTTAATTATGAACCTTCTGAACTCCTTCTCTGACATTTCATCAGCTTTGCTCTCCATGGGTTCCGTTATTTTAGTGTCCTGGTTTGTTTGGGGCACTTTCCTCCCTTGTTTTTTCATGTTGTCTATGTGTCTTCCTTTCTTGCAGTTTCTTCCTTATATTCTTGTAGTACCCATGCAGATTGTCTGTGCCTCACCTTGATGTTGGGCTTCCACACCCTGCTGGTGTCCCTCAATGTATGCTACTGCACCTAAAGATGGTGGTGGCAATAGCCGAGGTAGCTGGAGATAATAGTTGAGGTGCCCCAAGATAGAAGCAATGTCTTACAGAGATGGGGCTGAAAGGGTGGGCCCCACATTCTCTTTGGGATGCCTGCTCTGAGATGCCATTGCTTCTAGGCCCTGCCTGCTGTCAAAAAGTTAGGAGCTACTGCGTGGTGAAGACTATGGCTATGACTGCAGTGTCCCAAGATGGAAGTGGTTTAGGCTTAGGGTCCCAGATAAGGGGGTGGGAACTTGGACCTACCCTGGACCTGGGTCCTGTGCTAGTCGGTATGGGCAAATCTGGGCCGGGCTCCCGAGGTAGTTGTGAGCCTGGGCCATGAGCAGGATGGTGTGGGCGGGATCTGTGCTGCTGGGCTTGACCTCCTGTGGTAATCTGCTGGTCGGAAGCGGCAAGAGGCTGGGTTCTCTAGGGTGCCTGCCAGAGGAGGGGGGGTACCTGGGCCTACTGTGAGCCTGGGTCCCGTGCAGGCCAGTGTGGGTAGATCTTGGCTGCCGGGCTTGACCTGCCGCAGTAGTCTGGAGGGAAGGATTAGATTGGTCAATGGAATATTTGGATATTTGGAATCAAGTCAGCTTATGTTAGGCTGGTCAGGTACATGTTTGAGCTAGTTTACTTTCTTTGGGAGGATAGGTTTTTGTTTGCCAGCATCCTGCCCTTGGGGGAAACTACTTCACCCTCACTCAATGTGGTCAAGTTAGTTGTGAAACGTGCTGCATTTCTTCTTTCTCCAGACCTCCTAGTGACAGGGATGAGCACTTGACCTCCATCTCAGCAAATCATATCCTTGCAACCACTTGGATATAGAGATTGGTCCAGGGTGGAATGTGGTCCACACAGGGCTAACCAGAGTTTTTCCTGGAATTGATTTGTGAGCACTAGGAGAAGAAGTCTCATTTTATAATGAGGAAGCTCAATGGGAAAGATGAGCCAAGTGGGCAGTGAGTTTGTGTGAGAGCAGGGACTAGGGGTGCAGAAATAGTGTGTGTGTGGGGGGGATAGTGTGGGGGAGAGAGTGAGCAAGCAAAAATGTGGCTGATATTGTTTGAGCCTTTGGATCCATTAAGATGCCTAGTTACATTTACCAACTAACTTTTGCTTAAGCTCGTTGAATTGGTTTGGGTCATGGCTAATGTGCTACCCCAGCTGTTTAGGATGGGGCCTAGCTGATCTAGTCTCTAAGTGCACACTGCCTGGCCCACGGCCTGCTTGACTCATTGAGTTATCATCTCCTCTTTGTGCTCAGGATATAGCTCTTCTGCCTTTTATTCTGCCTTGAAAGTTTCAGCGTCCAGCTCTGCATTCATTTTGGTGACAATGGGCCAGTCTTTTCCTGGGAAAAGAGGAGCCCAAAGCGCCCTCTTGGCAATCAGCGTAAGGGTAGAACCTGTGACATCTCTCATAGTTGATGGGGTCAGATGGGTAGGGCAGGACCCATTTTGATTAATATGCCTATAAAATGGAATTCTGGGACTGACCTCCACTCAACTCAAGCCACACAAAGATAATTGACCTTTGGAAACTGCTTTTGGCAGTCTTTTTATTATTTTTATAGGAAAGTCCTGCAAACCAATTACATCTCACAATGGGCCTTTTATGGTGCTATTAGTTTAATGCAGCTTTCAGAGAAATTAGCCCTCAGGGAGCCTGAAATTCTAGGGGAAAAAAAAAAAAAGCCCTTCGTGGACTTATTTGACTTTTGGATTCATAGGAAAGATGGATTGGTAGCACAATATTCCCTACAGTCACTTTTACATTTTGAGCCATCTGACCAAAGTACCAAAGTCCCATTTTAGGTCCCTGGTGTCTGGCCCAAGGAAAGGAAAAAAATAAATTTAGAAAAGAACAAGCTGTCTCTTTAAAGAACTCAGTCTACAAATCAAGGAGGGTTTATTCTCCCTTAGTCTGAGGTTAAAGAAAAATGGAAGTGAGAAGATTGAAATAGCACTTTGATTTGAAGGTCTGGGCTTTTCAGAATGTGAGATTACAGGTGTCTGTCTTGGATCCTCGGGTTGGCTTCCTCACCTCTCACCCCAGCCACAATTATTTACAGAGTGATGGCTCTGTGCCACTGTCACAGTGTCAGGCTGTGGGTCTCCACTGGAGAGAAGGGAGGGACCATCTCAGCAGTCACCCTGCCCTCTGCCACAGAACAAGTGCCTGGGACTTAGAGCAAGCTGGGGGTGGGGGGGAGAAGGACTTGCAGGAGCCCCGCCGTTTCCTGGAGTCTGACCAGGCGGGAGGCCAGCCCATCCCTGGGACAGGGAAGGAACCATAGAGCAGGTCTGGGAGGGGCAGAAGGCCCAAGCCACTTGCCCTTGAGCTTTGATCCTTGCCCCCCAGCCCTGGTCATCAGCCTGGTGCACCTGTGAGCTCATAGTCCTGTTGCTGCTCCTACCTTGAGGGCTTAACTGGGTCCTCACACTCTTTCCCTTCAGTTATTGTTGGCTCTGGTTCTGACCTTGCCAGGTCCCCGGGCAGAAGAACCTGGGTTTTATCTGCAGGCCTGTGGGCTTCCTGGAGCTGCAGGAAGATTTTGCTTCACCTGAGCAGACGGGGCTGGCTGAAATGCTGAGAGTTATGGCAGACACATGGGAACAGCCCTCAACCATCAGTGGGAAGGAGGTAGGTGGATACCCAGCTCCCTAACCCCAGGTAGGACAACTCTGGGATATGTTCTACAGAGCCTCCCAAGTTGCCCAGTAGGATGGAGCCCCAACTGCCCCCAAAGGCAAACTTGTTTTTTACATGTCCTTCCTTTCCACGTCTCAGTTCTGCACTCCCCACCACTGCTCCTCAGAGTCACCCCCAAACAAACCACACACACCCAGCCTTTCTCAGAGCCTTGTCTCAGATGGGGGGTGGGGGACCCAGCCCAGGCTAGGCCTCATGCTTATTTCCTGTTCCTGACTCACTCTGTCTCATACTGCAGCCGGCTCTTCTTGCTCTTTTCTTATTCTGTATTTATGTGACTTCTTGCATCGTATCTTATCCAGGTTCCTCTAGGCAATTACCCGGGTAGACTCCCAGGACCCTCTTGTGGCCCATGTGGCTAGAATTCTTGCTGGCTTTGGCCTAGTACTTGATGGAGGAAATAGAATCTCATTTTAAGGGGAAAATGAACAGAAAGAAAGAGAAAGCCTCCCTCTAGAAGGAGGAGAGGAGAGAATAGTGAAAGGAGCACACCTTGGACTTGATGCACAGGATGTGTCTCTCAAGCAAGATGGGCCCTGACAGTTGAGTTCTCCATCCATGGAAACTTCTAGGCCTGCTCTTTCTGGATTTCTGCTCCTGGAACTTGGAAATACCGATGGATTGGTTTTATCAAAAGCGGGGCTGGTCTGGGTTCTGTGTGCCCACCTATAATTCCAATTTCTCTGGAGGCTGAGGCAGAAGGATTGCAAGTTTGAGGTCAACCTCAGCAATTTAGCAAGACCCTGTTTCAAAATAAAAAATACAAAGGGCTGGGGATGTGGCTCAGTGGTAAAGCACCTCTGGGTTCAATCCCTGGTACAAAAAAAAAGCAAGTCTGGGCTCCCTTCTAAAGCAGCAGTGTCTTCTTATAAGGCAAATGGCATGGCTGCATCTGCTGCTTGTGTGATACTGGGCATGTTGTTTAATCTCACTATTACAGCTCAGTGTCTTCATCTGAAGGATGAAGCTCATCATGTACCACCTCATAGCATAGCTACGAAGAGTAAATAAGAAAATGTGATGAAGTGCTTAACAGAATGCCCGGCACACAGTAAGAGCTCAATAAATGCTAGCTGTTATTATTAACTTGTCATGTACTGCCTGGTTTTGTTCATTATCTTTTGATATTTTATCTCCCTGAAGGCACCAGAGCAGCAGCTCTCTTCTCTTGGTGTCTGTAGTTTGTGCACATAGCAGAGGTATGAGAGGATCCATCTACAGAGACCAGGCAGGTTAGCATCCTGGCTCTCTGGACCTTGCTCTTCCTTCTTGACTTTCAGGGCTTGCTAGAGCTTCACCCACTGCAGAATTCCAGGTGCAGAGACGCCACACCAATACTGAAGGGCTGTTAAAATACCCTCCTATCCACAGGGCCTCGCTGAGAATCAGGAGACACAGGAAGAGACAGTTCAGTAATGGCCGGGATCAGCCCCATCCCTGAGTCTGTAAGGGATGCTGCCTCATTATGATCCAGCCATTTCACTGGCCACCCGCTTGACCATCCTTAAAGCCCCAAGACAGACTGAGGCTGGTTCCCCAAGAAAGAGCAGTGCAGCCTGGGGGTATTAGCCGCTCTGGAGGCACCCGAGAGTTCAAGCCGAACGAGCCTTTTAAACAACAGCATCATCTGCTGCTTCCCCTTCAGTGTTCCAGACAGATAAAGATAAAATAGCTGAGGTAATTGTGGAGATGGAGTGTCGCTGGCAAATGATCTGAGCACAAAGACCATTTCCAGAGACAGATGGAGTGGAGGCTCTGGTAATTTTTCTTGAATCATGTTTAAAGTGGCACAGTCTGAAAACCAATTCAACACAAGTGCTGCTCCGAGGTCCGGGTCCACCTGAACTTGGAAAATATTAAAGCCCAGCGGAGCTTCACAGTGACCAAGGAAGGGTGAGATTCCCCCAAATAACCACATGTGAGTGGTTTGGAAAGAGGAGCATGATGGTCACACCTGGGGAATTCCACCCACGCAGCAACCTTACCCATTGCTGCTGCGTGACAAAGCTGTCATCTGGACTTGGCCTAACAGCAGGGGATGGGATGGCACAGGTGTGGGTGGGATCTGGTGACCCCCCTGGGGCCTTTCTTGTTCCTAGTTCAGCCTGCTGAGAGGCATCCAGACAATGGATTTTAGGAACCTGGCACTTTGGAGTTTGAATGTGCTGGCAGCTTCCGTGGGCCCAGCACCAGGGAGAAAGCAGTTGGGGACTTCCCTCAACTCTCTCTCAACCTGCTAATGAAGGAAGTAATGGGCTCTGAAGGTAAAATGACAGCATCTTATGCTGCCACTGAAAACCGTGTTGTAGAAAAACCATCTGATGACTTGGGGGACGGATCATGATCTATAGCCAAAAGAAAAAAAGACTACAGAACAGCATGCGGTGAGCTCTCAGTGTTTATTCGAAATGACAAACACACACATATGCAAAGAAATAATGACTAAAAAGACAGATCAAATATTTATCTTTAGGTTTGTATGCTTGTCTATATTTTCCATAATGGGTTTATATTTTGTTAGGAGACAAAGATGTATTAAAACCATATCTTGTATTTGCATAGTATTCATGGTTGTTTTTTCCATACATACTTTCAACTGATGCTCACGAAAGTTCTATGAATTAGGTAGAGCAGTTATTCCCGTTTTACAGATGAGGGAGTTGAGGCTCAGAGCAAGTCAGGGACTTGAAGAATGCGTTGTTTAGCTTTTAAGACACTGAGCTGGGGTGGGAACCTAAATCCTGTGTGTTCCCGTTTAGTCCTCTGAGCATGCGGGGTATCGAGACAAGCTAATCAACAGGACCTGCCACTCGGCAATTGTGGTCCGAAGTCATGTTCTGGATCATCTCCTTTTATGATTACTCATCTGCTGTTCACCTCTTATTGGATTCTTGTCTGTTCCCTGCACTAGACTAAATTCCCTCGGGGAGAGGACTGAGTCCAGATGCTTCCTTAGCACACTGGCACTTGGTCCTGAGGTCTCTCCCTGGCTAGACATAATGCTCTGGAGCAGAGTCTGCCTTTTTACTCACCATCCAGTTTCCTTGTGTCCAGTCAATGCCTGATGCAAAGGAGTCAATGGTTCCCACATGGGATGCACGGTGCACCTCACTGGGAACTGAAGTCCACTAGTGGACAAAGGAGACGTGGTTTCTGGCTCTGAAGGGTTTCCCCAGTCCTTGGAGCACTGCAGAATGCTCGTGGAAGGAGTCAGGGACGGAAGATGTGAAGAAATGAACCCTCTCAGGAGGCGGTGCTTGGAGCCTGCAGCTCCTGGAGCGAGGGTGGGGGAAGACAGCAGAGAGTCTCTGCATGGCTCACAGAGTCACTAGGGCAGAGCTTTCTGTGGTGGCAATGTGGGTAGGATGGGGACAGGCCTCTCCCAGGGGAATGTGTATTTAAATGACTAGGGGTCATTCTGAGGCTTACCATTCCACCATCTGGAGAGTCATTGTTGGAGTGTTGCTGGGTATAGCAGCTGGGGTTTGTTGCACGCTGGTGTGTGTCAGGTCCTATTGTGATATCTTGTACACATAACCTGAAACTCTTAACTACCCTACTAGAGTGGTACGATTATCATTTACAGATGAGGACCCAGAGAGGTAAAGCAATTTGCTCAAGGTCACCCAGCCAATGAAGGATGTCCAGAATTGGAACCTAGAGAGGCTGTCCTCTGTTATGTGCTCTTAATCATGGAGCTCAAGTCTGCTGAGAGAATGCACATCTCAGTTGGGGTAGGAAGGAAGAGAAAAGGCTGAGAACCACTTGAGAGGAGAGTGGGAAGATCTTGGAGATTCCTTCCATTTCTCCTTTCTTGAGCTTATATTTGCTAGGGAGATGTGAATACTACCCATTGTAGCTGCTCGAAAATGTTCCAGAGCAGGCTGGGTGTGGTGGCCCCTGTCTGTAATTCCAGCAACTCAGGAGGCCAAGGCAGGAGGATCACAAATTTGAGGCCAGCCTCAGCACTTTAGCAAGATCCTGTCTCAAAAACTAAAAAAATTCCTCCAGGCACTGTGCCAGGTACTGAGAGCATTATGTGAACGGAACACACTCAATGCCTTCCTTCATGGAGCTCATCGTCTGGTAAGGCAAACAGAGAGCAGTCAGATCACTCCACAAATGGGGAAATTACCACAAAGGATTTGAAAGGAAGGCCCAGCTTTTTCTGGGAACACATAACAGCTTGGCAGGCCCCAGGTGGGCACAGGAGGTCAGGGAACACCTCTCTTCAAAGCCTAGCTTAAATGAGATTGAGCGATGGACTGGAGGTACCTGGTGAATGGAAGGAGCCAAAGGGAATCCGGTTAGAAGATTGGTGTGTGCAAAGGTCCTATGGTAGGAAAGAGCCAGAGGAGTTCCGGGGAGTAAGGGAAGACCAGACTGGATGCGACGCAGAGCTAGCTCAGGAAGCAGCTCAGACCAAACTGGGGAGGGATTGGCAGGGGGGGGGGGGGGGGGGGGGGGGGGGGGGTGGGAGGCCATGCGGGGCCTGCATGGACGGAAACCCTGCATCTCAGTTTGTAGGGAACGATCCTGTTCACCCCTCTTTCCTTAGCAATTTGGGAATAGAGTCTATTTTACTCTCAACGGTGTCTTGGTTTAGGTGACACAATGTATGGTCCCCCCTTTTAGGCCATGTTGTTGACATTTGCAGCACTGGATGAAGATTGAACCCAGGGCCTCTGGCATGCTAAGCACACACTCTACCATTGAGCAAAGTCCTCAGCCCCTCTCAGGCCACACTGATGAGGTATTTCTTACCCTAAAAAATGGGAAGTTCCTACCTGGTTTTCAGCAGGTGAAATTCTCCCCTGAGACAACCAGATTCAGTTTCTCAGGTAACTCTGGCTGCAGTAGGAGGGTGGGTGGGAGGGGTGGAGGGTGCAGGAGGGCTATCGACTGCTCATGATAAGGTAAAGCCTGTCAATACCATGGAGGGAGCTACTCCCTTTCACTGGAGTCTCCCAGAGAAAGTCCCAGACCTCAGGTTTAGAGAAGAGCCACCATCCACACATAAGTTGGCCAGGGGTAGATCTCGCCTAGTCTCCTTTTTTGTTGCCAGGGGCCTGTGTCATGTAGCGTCTGGACAAGGGAAGTCCTAGCCTGATTTCCTGAAAAACCAAGGACTTCATATCTATTCTGGAAAAAACTCATGTAGGTCTCCCTAGGTGTCACCCATAGGCCAGCTAGCACAGGGCGCCTTCCCATCAGGCCACCCATCTCCACACAATGGGGGGGGGTCTTCTGCTAGTCCAGGGGCTGCTTCGTGGATGTGGTGGCAGGACGTGGTAGTGGCCGTTTGTTTTCCTAGAGCCTGTCGTGGATTGCCGGTGAATTATAGAGTTTGGGGGGATCTACCTACTCCCCTGAACTGCAGGTATCCACCCCACCCCAGCTTTCACTTTGCTTTTACATCTGTATTAAGACGCTCTGCCTCTTCTCACCCCGCCCGCTGGCCTATTGAACCTGCCTGGGCTGGGCTGCTGTTCCCAGCATCGCAGGTCTTTTCTCTCGCTTGGTGAAATAAAAACAGAATTATTCTAGCGGAATGTTTTACATCAGATGCAATCTAAGAAAGCGGCTGACAGAACGGAGGGCTCCTTTGGAAGCAGCAGGCTGGCCGGGGAGAGGGTGGGGGGGAGGCCTATGAGCAGAGGGAGCTCAGCCCACAGGGCGGGACGGAGGAGCCAGGCTGCAAAGGGCTCCAGGAGCTCCGGTGGCACCGGATTAAGTCACCCCGGGAACTGATGGCCCTTTTCAGTGTGTTTATCCTCTCGGAATCTAATGTGGTAGTCCAGAATGATGTGGCTCAGCGAGGCGCCTCTCCCTCCGCCCTTTTTTATGGTCCCATCCCCCCTCCTCTAAAGGTTTTCTTCTCTCAAAGTTTTTACTGCTGCCCGGCTCCAGCCAGGAGTCCCCTTCTCCTGACCCCACCCCCCTGCATCTCTGGGTTGTAAATGAACTGTCCTGGAAGCCAGAAAACAAGGGTTTCTAGCTCATTGTCCTGGACGCTGAGAGTCCTGGGGGTTTCCAACTCTGCCTGTCGCTAACGGGAAACCCAGGGCATGGCCAGCTCCGAGCAGTGACTGTGGTCCCTGGAGTCATCGTGTGGCTTCTTCCCAACCGAAGCGCAGAGTCTGACTGCTTTATAACCAGCTAGCACCAAAATGAGCCTCTGAGCCCCTCTCCTCCCATCCTCCCGATCCATCCGAGGACAGGCTCAAGTCCAGATAGGTGACAAGGGGACCATTACCCCACACACTCCTGGAGGCCAAACCCTAGCCCAGGGCTCTCTTTCCCTTGGTAAAGCAGAGAGAAGCCCAGAAGGCACTGCTGTCCTGGTTTCTCGTGTTGTGATTCTAAGGCCCTGGGACACTGGGGACCCCACCAGGACTTGTGCTGTGAGTGTCTTTACAAATCAAGGCCTGATGGACAGGAGGGGTTTGGCTGGCAAAGCATCCAGGCCCACGGCTCCAGACCAGATGGGTAGATGCCCGTGGTTCAGGGAAGCAGTGGAAATGAGGGCAGCAGGCCAGGGGTCAGCAGTGGGGAATGGGGATTCAGCTGCAAACTGAAGCCACTGGTGCTCCAGCCTATTGTCCACACAGAGTAGGGAGGGCTTAGGGTGGCCTGGCCTGGCTGCTGCGATGGGGACAGGGACATGGAAGTGAAGGGCTCCTGACGGACATGCGTGTTGGCCTGTTCCCTGGTGCTTCCTCTTCTGTCTCTCTCCCTCTACAACTTTCCAGTAAAGGAGAAGAGATTACCCAGAAGAATGTTGTGGGGTCAGAGGTAGTGGGGTGGGGGTGGGGCTCTGTTGAATGCTGGTGGAGCTTCCTATCCTACCCAGCCAGCAAGGGGTTAGAAGAGACTGAGCTTGTTGTAGGACAAGGACTCCTTATGTCCAGCTAAATTTATAAAAAATTTTTCCTTCAACATAAAATGCCCAATGGACCTGGGTTAGAGGAGAATTTTTATAATTTTTTTCATACAGAAAACTTAGTATATTTTTAACCCAGTTTCGTGGAAAATTCTTTAGGCCTTGCCTTTTGCCGACAGTGTGAGCCACAGACCTTGTATCCAGCACATTGCCCCTCCAGTGACAGCGGTTCCCAAGGTGTCCCACCAGCTTAGACGGGGCACCTGTGTCTTCTGAGTTATCTTGTGGGGGTGGATGAGGGCGAGGCCTTTCTGTAGAGTAGCCTCCCCAGTCTGGCTCTCCCTTGTGGAAGGGACCCAGGGAAGGCAGGAAGATATCAGCTGGATGGAAGCCACCTGGTGCAGCCAACCCCAGCTGAGCCTTCCTGTTTGCCCACAGGTGGTGACAAGATTGAAAGACAGGTGCTGCTTTGGCGAGGACATCTCCTCTGCCTGCGGCTTTCTTCTCAGCCTGGGCCAGCAGCCTCTGCTTCTTCTCTTTCGGTGTCTCTGGGCTGAGGTCGTGGACCAGCTCAGGCAGGTGAGTGGCGGTTTGGCAGTCCAAGGTCTAGGTGAACTGGTGAGCGTTGGAGGCGCTCTCAGCTGCTTGCAGAGCCCAGTGAGCTCTTGCTCTGGCAGCTGAACTAGGTGGGGTCACTCCACAAAGCCGTCAAGATTCCCTTTGGGTTGGATGTCCTGTCCAAATCCAAAATTCTCAGGCTTTTTCTCAAACAGGGGACTCACCACCTTCTTGGCCTCCTGGTTCTTCCTCATGGTGAGGGCTAGGGCCTCCATCTTCTGTTTTAATAATCTTGGACAACTAGAGGAGAAAGAAAAAAAACCAACAATTTTTAAAAATCAGTTTCTGCCTATTGAGTCCTTAATACATGCTGGGCGTTATACATTAGGTCCTGAAAGCCTCTGAATGACCACATGGCACAGATATTATTATCCTTTGTTTTGTAAATGGATGAAGAAATGAAGACTCAGACAAGTAACTTGTTCAAGGACACACAGTACAGTGGGTCCACACGCACACACACACACACACACACACACACACACACTACACACACTATATATAGATAAATACAACTTTCAAAACTTGTTCCATTTTGGATCACAGGCCTCTTATACAATAGCCATCTTCCTACCACACACAGCTTTTCGTTAGAGTAACGGCTTTGGTTGAGGTCACCTTTCCCATGAACTGCAGTTTATTGCCTTGGCAAAGGTGGTTGCCAGTTTGGTGGTGGCTCTCTTCCCTTTCCCAGCTCCCAGAGCACAAGTGCTCAGCCTGGGAAACCACCCAGGCTGTCTTTATGGCAGCCGGAAAGCTGGCAGCAAGCGTCATGGAACAAAAGTGGACTCCTTTTCCTCCCTGCCCTTTTCCTCTGGGCCCGAGCCAGGCTCTCTGCACTCATCCCTGTCCCTCCATGAGAAGATGGGATGGGCCTCCCACCCCACACTGGAATCCTCCTTCAGCTGTGCACAAGCCCTGGCACAGGGTCAGAGGTGACGGGGGAGAACCACACCGGGCTGCCTGGGGGTCTGTTGCACTGGGTGTGTGATCTAGAACTCAGGCTAGAAGGTCAGGCACTTTTTGCAAAGGAAGGACATTTTCTTTTTTAAAGCAAAATCAATTTATTATAGAGATCACATGTTTTCTAGGAATGGAAGGGCCGGGCAGTTAGCTTGGAAGAGTACGCAGCTGCTGGAAACCAAGTAAAACCTGGATGTTCGTTTAGGCCACAGGGAAGGAGAGAATCCGGCGACTCCCAGGACAACAGCAGCAGCAGGGCCCTGACCGTGGCATGAGCTGTCTGCCATTAACTTGATTCACTCCATGTGTCAATGGTGTGTCTGAACTGTCCCCTGTTTCAGACACTGGAGAGAGGCATGTCCATGACCACGCCACAGTGATGAAATCACCGTGGATAGGCTGTCACAAAGTGTTTTGGGGCTCACTATTCTCTTACCTTATTGAGTAAATAATTTTATTACTATAACTGAGATTAGGTGAGAATATCTAGAAGTCACCCCCAAACATGAGAAATTTCTTTCCTCCAATAAAACTTGACTATCTTTAGTGTTTTCTTTTTCAGTGTTTGGATGCGAACACTTCTGCTCTGAGCGCTTAGGCATCTTAACATGTTGATTTAAAAAATCACAATATTCACTTTCTGGTTGGACACCAAGTGAAACCCCATCCTTGGGACCAAAAAGAAAAAAAAAAGAAAGAAAAGAATTTGGGAGGGCAGGGAGTTCAGTTCCTAATCTGTAAAGAATAGGTCGCAGCAGGGGGGGGGGTTAGATTTCAAATGGGACCCTGGACAGTCCTCATCTCTTTTGGAAAAAAAAAATGTCAATGGTGGAGAACATTTTTTGCAGCCAACCTCGGACACAGGACTAGTGATAAAGGGGTCGAGTGACAGGACAGTGACAGGCACTCAATAGAAGCTCAGTAAGTGATCGTGTCGATTGTGGTCAGCACGGGCTGCAGCCCTTGCACCTGGAAGTAAAAAATCAAGTGAAGTTTTCAGCTGAGGAACTGATGACGTGCCCTGGCCCACCTAGAACAGAAGGGGGCTTGCACAGGAGGCACGCGGACAGAGAGGCAGCCTGGATGGGCAGAAAAGAAATGATCTGAGCTTTCCATATTAAAAGACACTGTTGACGCCACTACAGACTAAGTGCTAAGACTTTCTGGGGTAAGGCTTGGGGTACTTTGTTTTTGTTTTTTTTTAATGGCCATTGGGTAATTTTAAAATACAGCCAGGATTGAGAACCACTGGTTTTGAAGTCCTTCTGAATCTGAGCTAATTATGTTCCTTGTGCAAATCAATGAACTTCCAATAGTCTGTTTTTCCTGAAGCTGGACGTATTGCAAGGAGACCACTTTCAGGTTAGCCCCTCCCATTGGTTCCCCATTAGGATCAGGGATCGTAAGTATTTTGGGGTTTCTAGTTTCTGAGTGAGGAGGGGAGATAGGAGGAATAGTAGGAAGAGCTCTGTTTATCCGGCACTTGCCACAGGCAAGGATCCAGGTTCAAGACCACCCTTGGTCCTCACAACAGCCCTTGTGAGGTCCTGTTATGCAGCTGAAGATTATTTATAGAGGAGGAAGCAGAGGAAAAAGTGGTTCAGCACACCTTGAGACACTGCTAACTAACATGCTCCCATGAGAAGAGTGAGAGGTGGGGGCAGGATAGG
This sequence comes from Marmota monax, assembly GCF_021218885.2. Classification (NCBI taxonomy): domain Eukaryota; kingdom Metazoa; phylum Chordata; class Mammalia; order Rodentia; family Sciuridae; genus Marmota; species Marmota monax. Next base: position 20,198,535 of record NW_026692881.1, read on the forward strand.
GAATCTGTTACATGCCAAATAAATGATAATGGTGAGTTAGAAAAACCTCAATGGGTTTCCAAGCTCAGAGCTTCAGAAAACATGCAAAACAGTCTTCTTACAAAAAACCTAAACCGCAGAGAACTTCTTTGGAAAAGCTCTCACACTATTTTTTTTGTCCCTGGGGGAGATGGATTGGGGTGGGTGTGGGGCTCAAGTAGGCTGGACAAGAGTTCCAAGGTAGATTCAGGCGTTGCCCAAGGCCAGGATGATCAGATGCCTCCAGCCTGTGTCCATTCTCCTGGGAGCTTGAGAAGACAACCTTGCTGAAGACAGGCTACAGGGAAGCCCAGGCCCCCTGGTGGAGAGAGGCTGCATTGCAGGAGATGGGGGTTACAGCCTGAGGTGCTTTTATTCCCCAAAGGAGCTAAGAGAGCTGAAGATGGGCCTGATGGGCACAGGGTCAAGTTCATCTCCTTTGGCCAAGGGGTCCTGCAGCATGAAGCAAGGGTGGAGGAGTGCTCCTCCTGTTTCTGACTGGCCCCTGTGCCTGACCTGAGTGATGACTTTTCGCCTGGCATTAGTATAAGCCTACATCCTCAGAAGACAGACAGATACCAGTTCTCATTAGCTGTGTGATCTTGGACACATTCCTTCTCCAATCTCAGTTTTCCTCTTCTGTAGAATGGAAATAACATGTTAGGCATGTGGGTAACTGCTTGACCAATGTTATCACTGTAATTAAACAGTGACTCTCTCTCGAACAGAAACCGCATTTCTAGCCTCTGTCCGTCTGCCTGGGGCAGCTTAGCACTATACAGACATGCTGTGCTTTTCCTGAACTTTTCAAATGTACCATCTATATTTTGCTTTAAAATCTAATATAATTCACCATTTATGCTGCCTGGTGAACTCATCTGCTAAGCCACTAGTGTCGTGGTGAAGAATCCATATTCTAGAGCTAGAATGCCTGGGTTTTAACCCCAGGTCTGCTACTCATTAGCCGTGAGGCATTAGGTGTATTTAATCTCTTTGTACCTCATGTCCATCATTGGTTTAAAAAGAGTAATATCTTCTGCTTTTAAGCAATGTTTTCAGGAGCAAATTAACTCATACGTGTAAAATATTGAGAAAAATGTCCAGCATGGAAGTTCGCTAGTACCAATTGCTATTCCTTTAGTGTAGGGGGTTGCAAATATAAATGTGCCAGGCATATAATATAAATAAATGAAGCAATCCAGTCCGTAAAATTGTAGCACACATTTGATCTTAACTGGTGTTGACATCCAGCTTTAGGCCAGGGAGGCAGCAGGGAGTGGTGGGCTGTGGTGTGTTCTGCCCACGGGGGCAGCTACTTCCCGGGTGATTGTTGCTACCGGATGGAGTGTGATTTTTCAAGAAAGGATGGTAATCAAGATATAAAAATGAACTCTCTCAATCTTTAATTATTGGCTAACTCACTTTATTACTTTAAAATCATGGTAAGAGCCAACCCAAATAGTTCGAGGCCCAGCTTATGACTTCTTCTTTAGTTATCTGCTGTGCTCTAAGACTCTTTCATTTGTAATTTTGCCTTATTATGATATCATAAGTAGGTTCAATATATATTTATGAAGGAATTGGCAAATAGTTGGGACTGTGAAGTCTAAAAAGAAGGGGTAAAAGACACGGGCAGACTGCTCGTAACTCTGGTGTTCCCTCCTTAACTGCCTTTCAGTGCTCTGGATTGAATTGTGTCCCTGCAAAAGATCTCATCATCCTAAACCCCAGTACTTGTGAGTGTGACCTTATTTGGAAATAAGGCTCTTTGCAGATGATCAAGTTAACATGAGGCCATTAGGGTGAGACCTAATCCAATATGACTGTGTCCCTATGAAAAGGAAAACTGCACAGAGACAGCCACATGCACACAGGAATCCACTGAAAAGCAGAAGGGAGAGTTCAGGGTCATGCATCTAAAAAGCCAAGGAACAACAAAGACTTTCCAGAAACTAAGAGATAGGCATGAACAGGTAACCCCTCTTAGGTTCAGAATGAAGCAACCCTGCTGACACCCTGATTTTAGATTTTAGCTTTCAAGAACTTTGAGACAATACAGTCCCATGGTTTGAACCACCATTTGGTGGCACTTGATTATAGAAGCAACAAATTAACACACATAGCTCCAGGATCTCCTAGCTAGGAGTATAATTCTGTGTATCTGACTCTATTTCTCCTTCCAGATGGCAAACTTCTTAAAGATAGGAACTGTGACTTATATGTTTATATTTCTTTATTTCAGAAGTCAAGACTTCTAACTACCTCATTGCTGGTCTGTGAGAAATGTTTAGGAATGAATGAAAGAGTGAGCAAATCCAGAAGCCAACCTTATTATTAGAAAAGTCTCTGGTACAATAGGCTTGATGTGGTGAAACAAAGGGGCAGAGTGAGCTGGATCTCTGGTCACTGCCTGTTCTTTACATGTGACCTTCGATATATTTTCCAATATTCCATACCTAGATTTCCAAAAGTTAAATGAGGATATTATTATCCATCCTTGGAAGGTAATTGTGTTGATTAGATAAGATACAATGTGTACAGTGCTTAGAAAACAGTTCCTGAGCCCTAGAAGTCTCTAGTAAATGATCTGCTTCCATTACCTAAATGATGCCTGCACCTAGTGGGTGAAACAAAAGTCCTCTGTGTAGCCAGTTAGTGTGGGGCAGAAGTAGTGGCTTCTTATCAGCCATGCACAGACTGTGATGAAGAAGAGGCAAGTGACCTGGAGGAAAGAGACAAGCCCATGGAAGGTAGGTAGAAAACCTACAAAAACACAGGAGTCGGAGATGTTTAGCACAGTGGCAAAAATCTCAGTACACCTGAGTGGGCTCTGCAGCCAGTACTACACGCAACAGTTGAGCATGGTTACGTGGATAATCAAATTTGGATTTCGTTGATCCTGGTTGAATGAAGAAATATTCAACTGTGTTCAAAGTGCTCTTAAGAAGACAGGGGAAATTAGTAAAATATGTTAGATAGATTGCCATCAAAACACATTAACAGATTGGCATTAAAATGAGAGTTTTCAGCAACCTAGAAAGTACACATGGGATGCTCATCATTTCTCATCTGTGATTAGTCAGTGTTGTGTGGTCTCAGCATGAGATTGCACCCTGCAGATGCAGTTGGCATTTTTCATGGGCTTGCAGATGATGAACTCCCGAAGTGACTCTCCCACTCTGTGGCCAGGGAGGCTGAGAGATCCTGGAGCTACCCATGATGTGCTTGCAAGTCCATGTACATGCTGGCAGATAGGAGGGCTGACTAAATTCCATGGCTGTTCCACACTTTCACTGATATTTTGAATATATGCAACTGCTTTATGATCGTGCAATACAAACTTATTTAAAAGGGCAAATTTATTAAAAAGGTTGAATACATTTTATTTTAGATATAAATACTGAGATTGTTACATTTTATTTATTTAGATTAGACAGCTTACATATTTAGATCTTATTTAGATTTTGATTGATTAAGATTTAAAATTTGTTAAAAAGATCTATTAAATTCACAGAAGCTTTTTGTCTTTAGGTGTTTATCTTAATCAATGAACAGAGAGATAAGGAGTTTCTGAAAATTGACTAAGAGGTTGGGAGCTCTGTTTTATATAAAATTATCCATATTAGTAATCATAAAAATGGAGCTACTAGATATTGATCCATCCACTTTTTTTTGGGGGGGGTAGTACTGTGTGAGAGGCATCTTACAAGTATTATGTTACATTCACAATTCTAGGATGTAGGAAGTAAAGATTACCCTGTTTTTATAGATGAGGAAAATGAGGCTCAAAGAGATTAAATGATTTTCCTAAGGTGTCAGCTAGTCTGGAATGAAGGTAGCGGGACTCTTAGGTCCTTGCCACCAAAATACTGGGCAAGGTGGCTGGGTCTTCCTTTATATACTGAGTACGGCTGGGGCATGGGGCCGGCCTTTTCACTTACTAAAATCATCCAATCTCCCCCCACTACCATCCTGCTTTGACCCTCGTGGCTGGGTTCTGGGGAGTGAGGGCCTTTCTTTAAAGTTGGCTGCCCTTCAGATCCTGCCCTTGCAGTCAGAGCACCGCCCAAGTCCTAGGAGAGACCTGCTGACTGGTTTAGATTCCTGAACTCCAGTTGAGCTGGAGGGCAGAGAGGAGACAGAGGCACCCCTCAGGGGCCCAGGGGTGTTCGCTCAGCCCTCCAGAATCCCATCCAGGTGTGAGACAGCACAGCTGGCTAATTAAGCTGAAAGGAGCATTAAGAAGTCCAGAGAGAAAATGGAGACATCTGTTCCCTTCAGGTCCTCATGGGTTCCTTTTTTATTTTTTTTTCTTTTTGGTGCTGGGGATCAAACCCAGGAGCTTGTACATGCTAGGCAAGTTCTACCACTGAGCTACACTCCCAGACCTTTTTATTTTTTGAGACAGGGTCCTGCTAAGTTGCCTAGCATTGTTTCTTTGTAAAAATGCCCCCCTCCCATGAAGCCTGGCAGTAGGGCAGTGGGGGTGCAGAGGAGGAGCGGGGACAGGCAGTGGGAGCTGCATGCTCCGGAGCTGCGCTTCATACATAATGATTACATTTGGTGGAGCTGGTCCCATTTCTATTTGGGAACAGCACGCAGATCTGGTTTTCTTTTTATCCACTTGGTAATTTACAGCATCCCTTTTACCCCTTCATTTATTTGTGTCTTTTTATCATGTAGGGTGAGCTACTTCCAGTGCCCCATCTAAGGGAGAAATCAAGCTCATGGTCTGAATCACTGAAGGAGATAAATAAAACAAAATTTTAGCCAAAAAAACCCTTAGATCTGGGCTCCTGTGCCTGAGCAACCAGACCAGTGTGATGCAGTCGCAAACACTGTTTAGTATTTCTCAGGTTCAACTGATACAAAAACCAAAGGAAGCTCAAAATCACTTTTTTGTTTGGTTTGTATGAAAGTCAGAGGTTGGACAAACATATTCACCATCATTCAATGCATCATTCAATGTGTTCCCAGTCCCCAAATCACTCAGGTGGGCACAGGAAGAAGAGGAATAACACAGAGTCATATACTGAACACTTACTACATGCCATTCCCTGAGCAGTTTTGTCTGTGTCTTCTGGTTTTTACTGTTGTTCAAAATAAAAGCTGATATTTCGTGGTGTGTTTATATATGCCATGCATTATTCTAATTTTTTCTCATATATGTTTACATCCTCTGCAATTCAAAGGATGACTGACTTCAAGATCACATTCTCAAACTCAGGTCTCTGACCCAAGCCCATGTCATTGTCACTGGGTTATATTGAGTTTTCTCTTTTATATGTTTTAGATGAGGTAGTCATCATCGTCTCATGATGATGGCTAGTTACTCCCACCTTCTGGCTAGGAAACTAAGGTAATTAAGGTTCAAACAGTTTATATAAATGAAGCAATGTGTTTAGCTCCTGCTACTATTGGGGTTACTGTTCCTATTACCAGAGAATCTCCAGTTCTGCACCAGTTGGGTTGCTCCCTGAAACTGTTGACTGTTTTGGCCACTCTGGTGTTCCTACTGTCTCCAACAGTTACCTGCAACAATATCTATTGAACTAGCGAATTTCAAAATGGCGCACCCTCTGTTCCTCTGATGGGCTACATCCATGAAACAGGATTGCCCATATAGGAAGACTCTAGGTTCTCTAGGCAGTGGTCATTGCTGCACCTGCCACATCCCTGCAAGTGTCTCCTCGCTGCACAGCCTCCAGAATTAATGTTCACTTTCTGCCATGTATCTTTCAATTTGGAAGACGTGTAAGGAAATCAATGAAATAAGAATATGCCAGTGAAATAAAAACTCACCCAAGCTTTATGTATTTTAATCTTCAGAAATACTTGGAAATCACTATAATTTAATGTTCCCACCAAGGTCCAGAAAGTGTGTGAATATATTTATTAAATCAAAATCAGATTTTCACACCTGGTATGCTTCTGTGAAGTCCTGAGCCACAACACATCAAAAGGAAGATGTATTACAAGAAATGAAAAATTAAGAAACATTTTATTCTCTATATAACCCAGTGTCTACTACACCTGCTCTCCAAGGGAAGATACAATTTTTGTTTATTTCTTTCATCGTTTCCTTGTGCTCTGGAGTGAGGTCAGCTCACCCCTCTCCTGGTACTGTTATGCCTGGGGTATTGTGTATGTGGGTGACCGTATCCTCTCTGGGCCTGTCCAGTGCCTCTTTCTGGACAGTGATCTCTCTCTACCTGCCAGGGTACCCTCAGTATTCTCAGGAAAACCTGGGAAATAATTGAGGTGCCTAAATGCCACCATTCTAGTCTGAATAGGGATTTTCAAATGTTTTTAAAAGCTTCTTAATTGATAAAATTATATTTACAGTATACACCTTGTTTTGACATATGTATACCTGTGAAATTGCTAAATCAAGCTAATTAACATATGCATGACCTCAAATACTTAGAATTCTTTTGTGGTGGGAACACTTAAAATCTGCTCCATGATTCTCAAGTACTGTAAATTATACTCTTGTTATTAACTGTTGTCATAGTGTTATACAATAGGTCTTTTGGGTTTATTCCTCTTATCAAACTGAAATTGTGTACCTCTTCACAATCATCTCCCTGACCACTCCCTCTTGCTGGTACCAACCCCTGGTAACCACCTTTCTATTCTCAAGAGAGTTCAGTATTTTTAGATTCTATAAATAAATGAGATCATGTGGTATTTGTCCTTCTATGTGTTGCTTACTTCACTTAACATTGTGTCCTCTAGTTTTATCAGAGTTATTGCAGATTAGAGGATTGTCTTCTTTTTCAAGGTTGTATAATATATACAACATAGAATGTATGTATATATATTACATTTTAAAAGTCCATTCATCCATTTATGGACATTGGGTTAATTCTACATTCTGTCTATTTTTTCTCCATTAAAAAAATTTGTTCTAATTAGTTATACATGACAGTAGAATGCACTTTGACGGATCATACATAAAAGGAATATTCTCATTTTTCTGGCTGTACATGATGTAGAATCACACCAATTACATAGTCATATTTGTACATGGGCTAAGTGAAGCTGCAGTAATATGGAAGTGCAGATATCTCTTTGATATACTGATTTCACTTCCTGTGGGATTTCTGGAAGGAGATTTAAACTCTCCCAGGTGCCCTCTTGATATGGGATGTTGGCATCAGGACACACTTAGTTTATACTTTCTGCTCATGGTGATCTGGTTGAACTTGAACAAGTTGTTAAGCTTTTTTTTTTTTTTCCGAGAAAGAGATATAGAAATCTAACCCTTAGAGTTTCTAGACAAAGATGAAGAGAGAAAAAAAAAAAAATCCTGGTTTTCCAATGATGTGCCTTTAACTCCAGACAACAGTGACCATGTGCTGGTGGGGGGTCTGAGAGTGTGCTGTGTTTTAAACATCCCTGCAGAGTTAGCATTTCATTCTGTAATACGCCCAGGCTTGTTTTGATAGAAAATGATGCTCTCTGCCTCCACATTTTAGGGCAGAGAATTGACATTCCAGGTTTCTGGTGTATTGTGTGCATGCTGTGACACCCTGTGACCCTTGGCATCAATTGCCTGTCCCTAACCCACTCCTGGTCCTTCCCAGGAGCATAGGTGTCAGAGAGAGAGAGCATGGGCACAGTGCCTGGAGCTTGGTAAGGTTTCTTTGATGCTGCACTAAACTCAGCTCTGGAATCAAGGCTGAAGAGGCGACCAGGTCAGGGCTCTTTGGAGGACACCTGTTTGCCCTTCCCCTGCCCCAGACCTGCTGCTCCTCTGCCTTCTGTGGCTCCGGCTCCCGCTGTGGGACCAGGCACTTGCTGCTTGCTGGTTTGTCAGCATTTCCCCCTGTGGGTCTGACTCACTAATTAGCCCCGCTGCCTGATTGCTGCAGCCACAGGGCACTGCCAGGCCAGCACTTTTCCACATGGCATCTGCTGAGGAGAACAAGGCTGAGTCTTTAACCCTATCCTTGTCAGGAGTCATGGTCCGCAGTGGCTCTCGGAGGTCTGGTTTCCTGAGGCTCATAGGTACATGGATGGGCTTGAGGGACACAGGGTGTGGCTTCTGCTCATGGGGTTAGTAGCTGTTTGGCTGGATGGTCAGGGCCAGTCAGAACGTTGGAAAAACTGAAGCCAAAGATTCTCATCAATATTGAGGATATCTAACGGGTATGGGGTTGGATGACTCAAACTATTATCCTCATTGTGGTGCCAAAAACTTTTAATGTCTAACTTGGTCTTTTGATTTGAAAGAAATCAGGGTCATTGAAAAAAATCCCAGCTTGACATACGTGCTCTTTCTCTCTCATGCTTTCAAGGAAAGTTACCTAAACTGTTTGAGCCTGAGGTAGAACCCAGGCTGTGCCATGGGTACCCTGTGGTTTCCTACCTCTCGCCCTCCACTAATACAGACCCCCAATCCTTGCCGAAAGCCCCTCAAGTGGTCCTGGGCAGACAGGGAGTGGTCTGGGTAGACAGGTGGCACAGGTGTCTGCTGGGCACAGCTGTCACAGGTGCCCCTGAGTCTCTGTGTACCTCTGCCCACATCGCCACATCCCCAGGGTGCTGCTCCTTCTCCTGGACCCCACCGTCATCTTCCCCAGAGGACCAGAGTCTCCCTCCATGAATATATTCCTGGCATCAAGCATCACCAATGCCTCAGAAGCTTCCAGGTGCTGAGCGTGGTGATCTGCAGCAATGTTGGGGGAAGAGCTGAATGGCTCTCCCCATTTTTTGCTCCCCAGAGCAGCCCTGGCTGCAGCTGCTGCCTTAAAGTATATGCAGACAGAGTGCTAAGGTCCCCTCCCCCAGGAGATCAGGGAAGCGGGAGGTCAGACCCCTGTGACAAGTCCCATTGATTAGGGGTCAAAAGTCCAGTCTTCCCATCAGTAGTGGCCTGGGCTAGGGAATGTTCTTTACTTACTTGAGCCTCAAAATCTTCATTTGTGAAATAGCCCTAAGAAAGAGTAACTCAGGATCATTTGAGCCTAAATGAGCTAATGGATACAAAGCTTGGGGTATATAGTAAATGCCCTGTAATTCTAACTGGCTTTAATTAGCTAATAGGGTCCAAATGATTCAGCACAGCCTGGGCAAGTTCTGGGACAAGTGATAGAGTCCATGCTATCAGCAGAATCATACCACCCCTCTCATCCTGGGGACTTGACACCAGATCAGACTTCTTTGCTTCTCTCTTTATCCTCGGAGCCATTCACAGCCAGTACGCTGACCATTTCTTACAGTGATCTAAAGGGAGCCACCAATGCTTCAAACAGTGGAAAACACGTCTGAGTCTCAGATCTGATACCACTTAGGCTCAAGATGGGATCGGCACCTTCTCTTTCCCCATCCGTCTGACTGTTCTATTAATCTATGCATCTAAGCACAGTGGCTATTTGCTGCACGTGTGTGTAATATATCATTATGAGTATTGTCTTAATCTGATTGGTGTTGCTATGTTGCAGCCTGCCAAAGACTGGGTAATTTATAAAGAAAAGAAATTTATTTCTTACAGTTCTAGAACCTGGAAAGTCTAAGGTTGAGGTTTCCACATCTGGCAGGTACCTTCTTGCTGTGCATCCCAAGGCAAAAGGGAGGAGGTCCATACAGCAGGTGTGTGGGGGAGGGCATAGAGGGTTGAACTTGCTTTTATAACAAATCTACTCTTGTGACAACACATTAATCCATTCTTGAGGATAAGGGCATTAATCCATTCACATGTCCTATCAGCTCGTAAAGGTCTCACCTCTCAACACTGTTGCATTGAGGATTAAATTTGTAGCACATGAACTTTCAGGGACACATTCGAACCATAACAGCTACTAAGTTCTTTGACTTTGACTTAAAATATTCCCCTTGTGAGCAGAGGTTTACAGTAGGTGAAGATGAAGGATTTGGTTCCCCATACTCAAGAAGATTTATTTGAACAAAGCATGAGGAAACCTGGGCTCGCCTCTTGGAAGGCCTAGTCTGATAACGAAGGCATGATCTTGCTTCTCTTGAAGGAGAAAGATTTATTTTCCTGAACAATCTGTGAGAGCCACTGTGAATATGCTGATGTTCCCCAGAACGAGGAGTCCCCAACAGACCCATTATTCACTCCAACTTTCCTGGCAATGAACATACGTTCTATTTCCTTCCACTCTCCCGCTCCTCTGCACAGGACAGAACTTTCTATCAATCAAATGACCCTGCTCTGCTGTTGGAGGAAGCTGGCTCAGGATCAGAAGGAACCCAGGCACACACGAGGACACTTGGCTTGTGGGTGGGGTTTCTGCACCGTCTGGGAACACGTGGTACTTTGTGGGCTGCAGCAACATGGAGGTGTCAGGCTGTAAACGGTCTCTTGTCCCCTTCCTACAGCTTGTACTCAAGTGACACTTGCCTGAGACCCAGGGGCTGTCCTACTTGCAGATGCTGACAGTTCAAGCACAGTGGAACTGCAGAAGCTCCAGAGAAGCGGCCATGTCTGCTAAAACACATTCCAGTCATTTTTCACAATGTGTGGGTGCTTGACACTGTCTCCTGAGCATTCCTAGATGACATTGGCCATGGTGGGGATGCCATGCCTTTGACACTGCCTGTAATTCTATTCCTGCTCTCCTGCGCCAGGGAGCACAGGGGTACACATTATGAAAATCCTATAGAGAATTTGAAATCCTTGGCCGTGGCCCTGTGAAGGACTTTTCTTTTCTAAAGGGTACAGAGGATACTAATAAGTCAAGATTATTTTCTTTGACAGGAAAGCCAGGGCCCGTGCATTCTATGTCGCAGGCATATCTGCTTTTCGCAGGCATATCTGCTTTGAGGGTGAATGGAGAATTTCTGTACATTCCATGCTTGGAGCTTCACTGTTTAGGCACACTTTCTCTCTCTCTCTCTCTCTCTGTCTCTCTCTCTCTCTCACACACACACACACACACATACACACATGCACACACCTCACCTTCAAATAGGTTAAAAAAATAGTTCCTGTGTATTTTAAAAATAAAGGAAAGAGTATTGTCATGTAACTTCATTATTGTGGGAAACTGGTTTTGGCTAGGGGGGCTCCAATTTTCTTCCTGGTCCTCAAAGTGAATGATTATAGGAGTTGGGCCATGTGTGTTGGACCGTAGGATGTGACCCATGTGTTTCAGACTGTGGGAAGACATTAGGGAGTAGTACATATTCTACATCCAATGTGAATCCAAATGAAACCTTAAGAAATGGCTGGACAAATGTGTAGGCCAACCACCCGTCTCCTGGCCCTCACCTTGCCCCACTGCCTCTTTGCCCTGGTCTTTCTCTTCTCTGCCGTTCGGCTCGGCTGCTGGACATGTGTGATGTTCTGATTCCCTCACCATTTCATTCTGAATACTTCCCCTGATGCTCAAGTAGGCTTTGAGCTCTTCCAGTGCTGGGGCAAGCAGATGCAGACTTGAATTTCAGCTCCACCAATTCCTGACTATGCTGCCTGCCTGTTTTTGGAACTTGAATTTTCCGATCGATAAAACTGAAATAATACTACCTTCATCAGGGTTGTTTAAGGATACAATAACAACATAAGGCACTTAGTATAGTGCCTAGCATGTGACATATGCTCAATAAATGCTAGTTATCTTTATTAGTAATAGCTACCTTTCATTCATCCATTCATCATAACCCCTGTGTGTATACTTCCTGCCACTGATTCAGAGTAGGAGCTCAGCTCAGTGTTAGCTGAATGAATCGAGTCAAAGGGAACAAATCCTTCCTTAGGTGATGGGACATCCAGGGGTCAGTGCTCACCCTGCTGGGGTAGAGGCAGGCACCAGGCTTGGGGAGTGGAAGTGGGAGCTGGGATTTGGGGAGCAGACATCAGGCAGAACTAACTAGCTGGGAACTAACAGACTCATCTGCGTTCTCAGCCTCCTTCTGAGTTCTGCTTTGGCTACTCTCTAGATCACAGAGGACTCCTTGTGAGCATGCATGGAGCTGAGAGGGTCAGGGACTCCTTTGCAGGTCCTTGTGCCTATACAGTGTTTATGTAGAACCCTGGGCATAGACACCAGGAAGTGGGGACTGGTCATGCAGATGCCTTAGGCATTTTCAACCCTTTCTATTTTTTCTCATGGAAACCCCAGGGTGGGCATGGGGGGTTTACTGTCCACCCTTGGGACTCCCTTGTGTCTCTCATACTTCTGTACCCACCAAAGAGCCGGTCCCAGCTGCAGGCTGCCTCCTCCAGCGTAGCTTTCCCTGGCAGTCAATAATTCCACCACCAGCCTTCCCTTCTCTTTCTCCAATAATGATTTTTGTAGTTAATGAGGTTTTCCCCAGTTCTCTAATTATGTGACTCTGGGGTCAAGTTTAGTAACCACCCAGCTATTTATTCATACACCGCTGGGCTTCTTAACTCTGCCTCCCAAAGTTCTTTCATGACCTCTTTATTTTTCACCACCGCAGCAAAGCATGAACTGAAGAAGATGGTTATTTCTTTAATAAGGAGACTCAGTACGGGAGAAGACACTGATGTTGAATGGGAACCATCAACAAGAATATTGTTGAGATGGTTGGCCTAAACACCGAGAGTTTGGCAGCTCAATTCACGGCCATCTGGATGTACCTAATATTCTGGAGGGTTTTCTCCAATATTAAAAATGGAACCTAATACTAATGACACCTGCAAGTCATGGTCCCGTCTTGCCAATCACACTAGTCCCAGAACTCGGCGTCTCCATCAATTTATTAAGTTCTTTTGGAACATTTATTGAGCTGTTCAGTTTAGGAGAGTGGCTGTGGGAGCTTTCAAAGAAAAGATGCTGGAGCCCCACCCCAGGATCTCTGGGCATCGAAAGCTATTTGCCAGACTCTAATACACATCCAGGTTGACAGCAGGTTTGGGGGAAGTGTTCTGACGCCCAGGAGCTTCCGGACATCATCGGAGTACTGCCCAGTTCTGGGAATTCTTGCAGTCATTGATTCACCTTCCTACTTGTGTGACCTTGACCAAGCTTCTGATGCAGGTTCACTTTCGTCAAATGGTCACCTAGCGAGAGCTAGCTTCAAACCAAAATTTCTCTGTCTACCAAACTTATACCTTTTCCACCGCCATCAAGCTATTTATGCCAGGAAAAGACACAAGGCCAGGCATAATTAGATGCCAAGTTCTTGATTCCGGTTCTGCAGTCATTAGGAGAGAGAGAGGGAGATCAGTGGAGTTTGGAGAATTCAGCCAAGATTTTGCTAAGGAGGTGAGATTAAAGTGGGACTTCACAGATCCCTGGGATGAGCTTGGAAAACATAAGCAGATAATGCTTCTTCCATGGCTGGGCAAAATGAGAGCCTTTCCCAGAGCTGGCTTAAGCTTTGGTTGTGAACAGGTGTGTGGGGGTGGGTGGGGGTGCTCAGAGTTGGCAGTTCCCTTCCCAGGTGGAGCTTCCAGGACTTAAGTGTCCCTCTTGGGGGCTATTTGCATCCTCAACTTCATAGCTTTGGAACTTCAGCTTTTTCAATTGGCCAGGCATCGAGGCAAAGGATTTATTGGGACCAAATAGTCCTCTACTCCCTGGGGAATGAGGCACACAGCCTGTGTGGAAATTTACTGCTGAAGGCCTTCTCCTTTAGATGTCAGAGGCCAGCCTGCTTCCTGAGGGCTTCAGAGGGGTGATTGAGAAGGCCCCCATGGAGATCACCGTATTGCATAGGGAGCCCAGAGTAGGAGTAAGGCGGGTTGTATACTTTTGGCTCCTTCGGAAGTGTTTGTTATTAGAATCAAACCACCATCTACTGGACAGAGTGTACCCCAAACATTATTCCTCCAGGACTTTTGCCTTTCTATACTTCATCCTGTTGCGGGCTGATCTGAAAATCAGCACAGACTTACTCCATTTTGTTCAGACACCTCACCCTTTGTGAAATTGGCCCCTTTGCACATGAGCCCCCTCGCAGAGAAGGCTGACACCTGTACCTCCACCCACTTGCACCCTGACTGCAATATCCTTACTCTGTGGGACTAATGCAAGATTGTTTTTCAGAGAATGGAAGTTCTGCTCTTCTGAAAAATTTCCGAGAATGGAACAACCTGGTAATTTTCCACTTTCATGAAATGTATCTCTTGATTATGATTGTTTCTCCTGACCCCACTTCTTTGTGGTTTTAAGCCTTATAAGCTTGTTCCCACCCTCAGTGGGGGTTGAGGGTTGCAGAACTGCTTGGTCTTTGTGCTCTTGACTGATGGCTAGCAATAAAGACTTTGTCTTCACTTCCAAAAACCCCAGAGATTTATATGGGAATTTGCAGATAGTCCCCCTAACAATCCAATGCCCAATACACAATGTCAACTTTATCAAGATAACTTTAGTCGGTCAGATACATATTCCACTTTTATCTCCTTGATGGGACTTAATTTTTTTATTGTGATAAAATATACATAACATAAAATTGACCATTTTAACCATTTTTAAGTGTATGGTTCAGGGGAATTAAGGAAATTCATGTTGTGCAACCATCAGTACCATCCATCTCCAGAATTTTATTTATTTACTTATTTATTATTTAATTATTCATTGCAGTGCTAGGGTTGAGTCCAGGGCCTCACACATGCTAGGCAATGGGCCAGCACTCTATCACTGAGCTACATCCATAGTTCCTCTCCAGAACTTTTTTTTAATTTCTCCAAGTTGAAACTCTGTACCCATCAAACAATAACTCCCCATTTCACACTTGACCACTGAGCCACTTCCCCAGCCCTATTTTGTATTTTTATTTAGAGACAAGGTCTCACTGAGTTGCTTAGCACCTCGCTTTTGCTGAGGCTGACTTTAAACTCATGATCCTCCTGCCTCAGCCACTGGGATTACAAGCCACCACGCCCGGCAGTCCTTATGTTCTTGATGGAACTTTGAGACACCTTAAAAAAAGGATATGTAATGGGGCTGGAGTTGTGGCTCAGTGGTAGAGCACTTGCCTAACATGTGTGAGGCACTGGGTTCGATTCTCAGCATTGCATATAAATAAATGAATAAAATAAAGGTCCATCAACATCTAAAAAAAAAAAAAAAGGATGTGTAAGTCTTACTGGGGATCATGCTTAAATAAGGATTTCTAGGTCTTCCCCTCATAGATTCTTGTTTCACAGGTCTGGAGTGAGGGTGGGAACCTGTGTCTCTGTGGTTCTTATGCAGGTGGATCTTAGCAAGAGATGTTCACTCTAACCTGGAACCCCAGCATGCCCCCAGCCCCACAAGCCCTCTTCCGTCTTTGCAGTCCTCCCTGACCAATGGATTCAGAAGATGCGTGGTTCCCCTCCCTCTCCCTTCACTCCCTGGCCCTTCTCTTAATGTGTGAGGAACACTAGTTTCTAAGCTCATGAAATTGTCCTCCCCTCCTCTCTGCATTCTTTACAATTTCTCTGCGGCAGGGAAGGCTGTTTTCCTTTGACAGCCCCTTGAGGACTATAGTAGAGGCTGTTTAAAGTGATTTATGTATTTCCCTTGACTAAGATTTGGGACAATTCCAGAAAATCTGGGCTTTCTGTGTGCATGTGTGTGTCTCTAGCTTTCACATTTGTGTTTCCACCTGTGTTGTGTCAGTGGTCCCCAAAGTGTGGTCCCTGGACCATCAGCAACACTGTTGATTGGTACTTGTCAGAAATGCAGATTCTTGGGCCTCCTGCTTGATCTACAGAAATGCTGGAAGTGAGACCTTGCCATCTGTGTCTTAACAAGCCCTCCAGATAATTCTGATGCAGGCTAACTTTTGAGAACTGCTATTTTTAATAAATCGTGTAACTTTTTTATTAGTTGTTCAAAACATTACAAAGTTCTTGACATATCATATTTCATACATTTGATTCAAGTGGATTATGAACTCCCATTTTTACCCTATATTCATATTGCAGATTCACATCGGTTACACATCCACTTTTTTACCTACTGCCATACTAGTTAAATTGTGTAATTTAACCCTCATGAAAATACTAAGAAAGTTGCTCATTAAAAAGAAGGTACAGACACCTAGAAGGGCCAAAGAGGGTTGTCTAGGTCTCTTCTGAAGTCCCACCATGACTGTTTTGGGGCATTTGGGAGCGTCCAGAGGTAGCACTTTCCCTTACTTTCTTGTCTAGCAGGCACTTTCTCCAAGTTTCCTTCAAACCTTTGCAAATGCAGACAGGAAGAGAAGAGAGAGGCCAGAACAGCACGCAAGTGGGGGCAGCCAGAGAGCGGCAAAGGGGGCATAACCCAAATTTTAGCACTAGGGGTCATTCAGGAAGCAGCTGACAAGCATCTTCTCTGTTTGCCTCTGTCCTTCGAGCAGGCAGCTTGGCCATCCCCAGACGGGGCGTTGGTGTCCTTCAGCACTGGCAGCTGGCTGTGCTGGGCAGGAAGTGGCAGCCAGGCCCCTCTTGGAAAGTGTCCTTAGTCGGGGGTGGTGTGCTCCATGCGTGGCCAGGGTGAGCCGGAGCGCAGAAGGCCAGATGTTAGCTCTGGGACTGTGCAAGAATCGGCGCCAATGCCATTTGGTCTCGGCTGTTGCATCCTGTGACCCCAGGGAACTGCAGCGTTTGCTGCTTGTAAGCCAGCTGTTTATGGCACCTCTGAACAAGCATAAAATGTCTTGCTAGCTGTTTTTTTTTAAATCCTTTAAAGTTTGCTTTGACTACTGTGAAGTTTGTTAATGGAAAAATCAACATGTCTCTCTGACTCCAGCTCAGGCCAAGAGGCTGCTGGGCTTTTGATTATTTTCTTATAGTTTCTTCTAGTCTGGCCTAAGGTTTGCATGAGCTGATGGTGAATTCATTCTATCGAGATGAGGGAGCTTCTGCACAAGTATCAGATTCAGGGATATGGCAATGAGCAAACAGCCCCTGACTTCATGGAGCTGATCTTCTAAAGGAGGGAACAAATGGCTTTGGTTATTTGCTAGATGGTATGAAGAAAAGGAAACAGAGTGATAGGGTACCCGGTGTCTATTGCTGAATAATAAACCACCCCAGGACTCAGTGGCTTAAAATAATAACTATTCATTGCTCACAACCAAGGCTGGGCTCACCATGATGGTTCCTTGCTAGTTGCCTGGGCGGCTGCTTTTAGCTTGCAGGTCATTTGATATCTAGGATCATTGGAGATCAGCTGGACCCCCCACCCCCTGTCTCTCTAGTGCAGGCCGTCTTCTCCATGTGACTTCTCAACATGGTCTTTCTGGCAGGGGTGATGCTAGACTTCCTACCTGGGGGCCAGAGCTTCCAAGCTCAAAATGGAACCCTCCAGGCCTTCTTAAGGCCCATCATTCCTCTGGTATATTCTACGGTTAAAAAAAAAAGGCTCAGCCAGGTGTGGTGGTATACACGTGTAATCCCAGAGGCTTGGGAGGCTGTGACAGGAGGATCAAAGTCAGCCTCAGCAACTTAGAGAGGTCCTAGATAACTTAACTTGACCCTGTCTCAAAATAAAAGATTAAAAAAAGGCTGGAGATATGGCTCAGTGGTTAAGCACCCTTGGGTTCAATCCCTGGAATAAACAAACAAACAAACAAATAAATAAAACTCGGGGGATCCAACATGGCGGCGAGTGGGGAGGCAGCGCTTTCAGTACCTCCGCAACAACGGGGTCAGAGAGACGCATGGATACGCTTAGATTCGACCTGCTGAGAAACTCCTAGCAAAATTCCACTAAAGAGAGACCGGCCGGGAATTGGTAGGATTTTTGGAGGTGACAGTTTGTGCTAGACGAGTGAATCTCCGCCATGCAGCGCAGAGGTCCAGACCTGCCAGCCGCTGCCCGTGCGACTCGGCGACTGTCGGCTGCCTGCACACGGCCCCTGCGTCAGGGAGGCTAGCCTCCGAGGCGCAGCGCAGCAGGAGCCGTGTAGGGACTCTAGGAAGAGGTCTCTCGCCAAGCCTTCATGAAATAGCGAACCGGGAGCTGAAACCAACCAGAGACAGACCAGTCCCACCCCTCCCTTCGGACACTCCGGCAAGGAGCCTGGGGCCCGCCATAGCAGAGAGGTGACATCACCAGAGTTCCGCCTACAGAATTCCTTCCCAGAGGAATCCACGTTAGCAGGTGTGTGACTCCCACCCCCTCCAGATACAAGCAGCCAGGAAACCTCGGGAATCTCTCCAGGGGCGTGTCTGTAGGGAAGCAGAGGGGATTCCGGATCCCCACCTCCCCTTAACACCAGTGGCAACACCCAAGATCTTAGCCGCCAGTTTCTGGGGGCGTGCCCACCAAAGGGGTCCGGAAAAATTAAACTGTTGGTTCCCAGATCACCCCACCACAGCACTGGGGCTTAGATGAATGACAGAGAGGGTGTTCATCGTTCGGGATATAGGACATGCGGTGGGGCTGCAAGTGTAATCAGATCCTGGGGGAACCGCCTCTGGTGAACAGGACCTGGCTGGCTGGCTGGGAGGAGGAACAGGGGGAGGGGCAGGATAAGTGAAAGGGCTCTGGACTAACAGGATTGAGAGACTCCCAGGAGCCACCGTACAGGGATTTCTGTCAGCACATAGAGGGCAGAAGCTCGGCTCAGAGGGCACAGCTCCGCCTATTGGAAGATAAGAAAATGGGATTCAGCCATAGAACAGGGGATGCCAGCATGGCAGAGATCTGATGTCATCGTAGAGCGGCCGAGGAGAGAACTTCATCGGTGCCAGCGGCGACGGAAACAGTTGGTCCCCTGGTAGGGAGGGTGAGTCACAGATACCCGAGTCTCTCTCGCTTTGTCGTCGAGCCAGAGGGGAGGAGCGGGGCCACCGCCCGCGCCCGCAAGGTAGGCAGACCTGCGACCAACCTGCAGATCAGGCCCAGCGGTCTGCAGGCGTGGTAGGAGGGGCAGGGCAGAGCCGCCGCCCGTGCCGGCAAGGTAAACAGACCTGCGACAGACCGGCGGATCAGGCCCAGCGGCCTGCCAGCGTGGTACACACTTCACCCCAACTGGAGTAGGGGCAGAGCAGAGCCTTCGCCCGTGCCCAGATCAGGCCCAGCGGCCCGCCTGTGTGGTGGTCAAGTGACCCCAATTGGAGTGGGGGCGGAGCGGAACTGACACCCGTGCCCGCAAGGTGGGCAGACCGGCGACCAACCTGCAGATCAGGCCTAGCGGTCCCCGGGCATGGTAGGAGGGGCAGGGCAGAGCCTTCGCCCCCACCTGCAAGGTAGGCAGACCTGCGACAGAACAGCGGATCAGGCCCAGGGGTCCGCAGGCGTGGTAGACATCTCACACCAATTGGAGGAGGAGCAGAGCCCCCGCCCGCACCTGCAAGGGAGACTTTTCAACTATACAAGAGCAATATAAATATATAGGGGGGGAAAAATTTCAAAAACACAACAGTTTCACCAAGAAGAAAGAAACGCAAGCAGTATGAAAAGACAAGGAAAGAAAGGACTACAAGCAATGCAGGTCAACTCAACTTTAGAAGAGGTAACAGCTGCAGCAGATGGAATGTCAGATAAAGAATTCAGGATATATATGCTTCAGATGATCTGGAGTATCAAGGAAGACATTAGACAGCAAAATCAGACAATGAAAGATCACTTCGACAAGGAATTACACAAACAAATCCAGGAAGCAAAGGATCAACTATACAGGGAGATAGAGGTTATAAAAAACAAACAAACAGAAATCCTAGAAATGCAGGAAGCAATAAACCAACTTAAAAACTCAATTGCGAATACTACCAGCAGAGTAGAACACTTAGAAGATAGAACATCAGACAATGAAGACAAAGTATTTCAACTTGAAAGGAACATAGACAGCTCAGCAAGACTGTTAAGAAACCATGAGCAGAACATCCAAGAAATATGGGATAACATAAAGAGACCAAACTTAAGAGTCATTGGGATACAGGAAGGTATAGAACTCCATACCAAAGGAATGAGCAATTTATTCAATGAAATAATATGAGAAAACTTCCCAGACTTGAAGAATGAGACAGAATCCCAAATTCTAGAAGCCTACAGGACGCCGAATGTGCAAAATTATAAGAGATCCACTGCCGCAGTCTGGCTGGGCACAATCAGGAGCCACTTGTCAAAAGAAACGAACTTTATTTTTAGAACCACACACGCCAAACAAAACAGCCTCTCAGGAAAAATCCTCAGAGCCTCAACTGCCACCACCGGCTTTCCACAAGCCTGACTCTCCCACACAAGCTTCTCTCCACCTCCCACAATCCTCCTGCTCTTGAGGCCGATTGGCTGGGTCACGTGGGCGGAGCCAAAAAAGTCCCCCAATGAGCAGCTCCGTGGTCTGAAAGGGCAGGGAAACAGCCCAATGAGCATCACCGCAGAGGAGCCAATCAGCTAGATGTTGCTGGGGCCGTTGTGAGCCAATCATCAGCCGGCAGCTGGAAGTTTGCTGGGGCCCCTTCGGCTGTGGCTCTCAACAATCCACACCTAGACACATTATAATGAAGATGCCCAACATACAGAATAAGGAGAGAATTTTAAAAGCTACAAGAGAAAGGAAGCAGATTACATTTAGGGGTAAGCCAATCAGGATAACAGCTGATCTTTCAACACAGACTCTGAAAGCTAGAAGATCCTGGAATAACATATTTCAAACACTGAAAGAAAATGGGTTCCAACCAAGAATTGTGTATCCAGCGAAATTAAGCTTCAGGATGGAAGATGAAATTAAAACCTTCCACGACAAACAAAAGTTAAAAGAATATGCAGCTAGAAAACCATCTCTTCAAAACATCCTCGGCAAAACATTACAGGAAGAGGAAATGGAAAATAACAATGAAAACCAACAGTGGGAGGTAGGACAGTAAATGGGGGGGAATAATCAAAGAGGAAAACAAACCATGTTTAGTAACATAAATAAACAAATATGGCTGGAAGAACAACCCATATCTCAATAATAACCCTAAATGTTAATGGCTTAAACTCACCAATTAAGAGACACAGGCTAGTAGAATGGATCACAAAACAAGACCCAACAATATGCTGCCTACAGGAGACGCATTTGATAGGAAAAGACATACATAGGCTGAAGGTGAAAGGTTGGGAAAAATCATATCACTCATATGGACTTTGGAAACAAGCAGGAGTGTCCATACTCATATCAAATAAAATAGATTTCAAGCCAAAGTTAATCAAAAGGGATAGAGAGGGACACTACATACTGCTTAAGGGAACCATACACCAACAAGACATAACAATCATAAATATTTATGCCCCAAACAATGGTGCAGCTATGTTCATCAAACAAACTCTTCTCAAGTTCAAGAGTCTAATAGACCACCATACAATAATCATGGGAGACTTCAACACACCTCTCTCGCCACTGGACAGATCTTCCAAACAAAAGTTGAATAAGGAAACTATAGAACTCAATAACACAATTAATAACCTAGACTTAATTGACATATATAGAATATACCACCCAACATCAAGCAGTTACACTTTTTTCTCAGCAGCACATGGATCCTTCTCAAAAATAGATCATATATTATGTCACAGGGCAACTCTTAGACAATATAAAGGAGTAGAGATAATACCATGCATCTTATCTGATCATAATGGAATGAAACTGAAAATCAACAATAAAAGAAGGAAGGAAAAAGCATACATCACTTGGAGAATGAACAATAGGTTACTGAATGATCAATGGGTTATAGAAGACATCAAGGAGGAAATTAAAAAATTATTAGAGATAAATGAAAACACAGACACAACATATCGGAATCTATGGGACACATTGAAAGCAGTTCTAAGAGGAAAATTCATTGCTTGGAGTTCATTCCTTAAAAAAAGAAAAAACCAACAAATAAATGATCTCATACTTCATCTCAAAATCCTAGAAAAAGAAGAGCAAAACAACAGCAAAAGAAGTAGAAGGCAAGAAATAATTAAAATCAGAGCTGAAATTAATGAAATTGAAACAAAAGAAACAATTGAAAAAATTGACAAAACTAAAAGTTGGTTCTTTTAAAAAATAAACAAAATCAACAGACCCTTAGCCATGCTAGCGAAGAGAAGAAGAGAGAGAACTCAAATTACTAGCATGCGGGATGAAAAAGGCAATATCACAACAGACACTTCAGAAATACAGAAGATAATCAAAAACTATTTTGAATCCTTATACTCCAACAAATTAGAAGATAGTGAAGGCATAGATAAATTTCTTAAGTCATATGATCGGCCCAGATTGAGTCAGGAGGATATAGACAACCTAAACAGACCAATATCAATTGAGGAAATAGAAGAAACCATCAAAAGACTACCAACTAAGAAAAGCCCAGGACCGGATGGGTATACAGCAGAGTTTTACAAAACCTTTAAAGAAGAACTAATACCAATACTTTTCAAGCTACTTCAGGAAATAGAAAAAGAGGGAGAACTTCCAAATTCATTCTATGAGGCCAACATCACCCTGATACCTAAACCAGACAAAGACACTTCAAAGAAAGAAAACTACAGACCAATATCTCTAATGAACCTAGATGCAAAAATCCTCAATAAAATTCTGGCGAATCGGATACAAAAACATATTAAAAAAATTGTGCACCATGATCAAGTAGGATTCATCCCTGGGATGCAAGGCTGGTTCAATATACGGAAATCAATAAATGTTATTCACCACATCAATAGACTTAAAAATAAGAACCATATGATCATCTCGATAGATGCGGAAAAAGCATTCGACAAGTACATGAAAAAATGCTCACCATCTCTAGCAGTCAGAGAAATGCAAATCAAAACCACCCTAAGATACCATCTCACTCCAGTAAGATTGGCAGCCATTATGAAGTCAAACAACAACAAGTGCTGGCGAGGATGTGGGGAAAAGGGTACACTTGTACATTGCTGGTGGGACTGCAAATTGGTGCAGCCAATTTGGAAAGCAGTATGGAGATTTCTTGGAAAGCTGGGAATGGAGCCACCATTTGACCCAGCTATTCCCCTTCTTGGTCTATTCCCTAAAGACCTAAAAAGAGCATGCTACAGGGACACTGCTACATTGATGTTCATAGCAGCTCAATTCACAATAGCAAGACTGTGGAACCAACCCAGATGCCCTTCAATAGACGAATGGATTAAAAAAATGTGGCATTTATACACAATGGAGTATTACTCTGCATTAAAAAATGACAAAATCATAGAATTTGCAGGGAAATGGATGGCACTAGAGCAGATTATGCTAAGTGAAGCTAGCCAATCCCTAAAAAACAAATGCCAAATGTCTTCTTTGATATAAGGAGAGTAACTAAGAACAGAGTAGGGACGAAGAGCATGAGAAGAAGATTAACATTAAACAGAGATGAGAGGTGGGAGGGAAAGGGAGAGAAAAGGGAAATTGCATGGAAATGGAAGGAGACCCTCAGGGTTATACAAAAGAACATACAAGAGGAAATGAGGGGAAAGGGAAAAATAATACAAGGGGGAGAAATGAAGGTCAGTAGAGGGGGTAGAGAGAGAAGAGGGGAGGGGAGGGGAGGGGAGGGGGGATAGTAGAGGATAGGAAAGGCAGCAGAACACAACAGACACTAGTATGGCAATATGTAAATCAATGGATGTGTAACTGATGTGATTCTGCAATCTGTATATGGGCTAAAAATGGGAGTTCATAACCCACTTGAAGCAAAGTGTGAAAGATGATATATCAAGAACTATGTAATGTTTTGAACAACCAACAATAAAAATAAATAAATAAATAAATAAAATAAAAAAAATAAAACTCACAGGACCAGTACAGATTCCAGGGGACAGGACTGTGTATGGATTATGTATTGGGAGGAATGGTATATTTGGGGTCACTGATTAAAGGACTATCCCAGGGATGGTAGACCAGACAGTAGTTAGATTAATGGGGTGGGTGGTCCAGGAAGACTGAGAGGTGCCATGTGGACTGAGGCCTGATTGACAGTGTGGAGCCTACCAGGTGAAGATCTGGGGGTGAGTGTTGCCAAGAGGTGTTTCTTCTCTCTTACAATGTCCCCCTGGCCTTCTGCTCCCCAGGCAGAAGCTGGATAAAGAGCCTGTATTGCACAGAGCGAGAGAAACAGAAGGAGAAATCTGGAGGGAGGAGGATCAGTGTTAGTCAGCGTTTTCACTGCTGTGACCAAAAGACCTGACCAGAACAATTGGAGGAGGAGGACAAGTTTATTTTGGGTCTCACGGTTTCAGAGGTCTCAGAACCTAGATAGCTGGCTCCATTCCTTGGGGCCCCAGGTGAGGCAGAACATCATGTGGAGAACTGTGAACACCTGCTAGTGGGAACAGGTTTTGTTTGTGTTTCTGTCCCTTGTGCTTGGGACAGTGCCTGGCACTAGAAGGCAGAATAAGTGCTTGTAGTGAGTGAAAAAATGAAGGGAGGGGACCCAAGGAACACCTGACTAGCCCCCTTTTTTTATGAACAAAGAACCTAGTGCCAGCAGGCGAGGTGGCTGGCGAGGAGGTGTGTGCCCAGGCTTCTCTCCTGTGCAGTGTGCTTCTTCTCCCCTGGGCGGCTTCCTTGTTCAGATGACAGTCATGTTGGTTTCACAAGGAAATTAAATCCCAATGATTTCCTTGCCTTTCTTCCAACCTTCTTGTATAGGAAGGATGGGAGGGAAGTAATTTCCAATGCACACCTTTGAAATCCTCCTTCAGGCCTGAGCTGGGGCAGGGGCAGGCTTGGCTAGGAGAGCTGTGAGGGGTGACCTCAGGCCTGGTCCCCAGCTTCAGGCAGAACCTTCGGGCAACTCCACTCTGCTCCTCTCTGCTTCCTTCAGTTCACACCGGCCCCCTCTGAATGAATATAACTGAGAGCTGAGGGTGCCTCCCACTTCATTGTGGGCTACAAAAGGCTTAGGGTGGGATTTGCATATTGCTAATTATAGTTGATTCTGATTTTGGAAAAAAAAATCATTGATCTGTTTATAACTTACAGTCATTTGCAAAGCAATTACCTTCTGGCATCTTCTCTCTTGCTAAAAATGAGCTATTGTTTTTCTCTATTTTTTTGAAAAAATGATCTGGGCCTTATGCATGATGGACCAGCTTCTCTGTCTGCCTGAAAGAGATAAGTATGCAAAATCCTGGGGGTTGGAACTGAGACCTAAGGCTCTGAATTTTCCTTATTGTCTGCACTGAGTAGGTGTGCAATGTCTTTGGCGGAAATGAGAAATTGGAAACATTCTTGCGCAGAGCATGTGGTTAATACAGATGCATGGGCCTTGCTTTTTCCCTCTTGCATTGTGTAAGGGGTGGCCACCATTAACCATGAAAAAAAGCGGCACATGATAGGTACAGTCGACCCAAACAGCACTCATTTGGGATCTACTGTGTTTAGTGGAAGGAATCCTAGATTTTGAAAGGCAAAGGCCCTGGGGCTTTGGATGATGACTCTACTTATTGTGTGTTCTTGGGCAAGTCATTGCACATCTCTGAGCCTCAGAGGGGGAGAAAACAGGGATCACTTTGGATCACCTCAGTAATCAAGATAAAAAATGTTTTAATGGGACTTTTTAACAAATTGAATGCACCTCATTCTCTGAAGGGGAAGTGTTCCCTCTTGCTCTTTCAAACATAGACGAGTTGGAAGGACAATCATAACCTCAGCCCACCCTTGGGCTGCCTTTTGGGAAGTCATTCTCAAAATGCAGCCCCCACCCACAGCACCAGCTTCTCGAGAACTTATTCAAATGTGAATTCTTGGACTCTGGCCCCAGACATACTGGATCATAGGTACCAGTGACCATAGGTACCCGGTGAGTTGCCAGTGAGACCAGTTCCTGGGAAAGGGTCTTTCTCTTCAGGTCAGAGCCCCCCCACCCATTATATTTTGAATGAACTGGAAAGAAAGATTATGCTTTCTAACCCAAGGCTGCAGTGAGAAAAGGTATAACCAAAGGAGCCATCTCCATTTCTCTAAGTTTAATGCCTTGGTCAAATGTGTTTAATTTTCTTGTCAGAGCAGACAGTTTAAATATCTCATTTACCACAGTGAGTCTTGTCTTCTGAGCCCTGCTCTGCTAAGCTTGGGTGGCAAAGATGTTTTAAGAACCGATGCTCTTTTGTTTCTTTTAGAGAACCGAGCAAAGAGTAAACATGTGATTTCTTCTTTTTTTCCATTTAACTAAATATCTTTCGTTTGGTTTTTAAAAAGCTCCTCTTGCTCTGGTGGGCTGATGCACTTACATAAATCCCATCAACTTTCTATTCATGCATCTTTGGGAGAAACATTAGAAGATAATCTCTCCGCCTCTTCCACTCTGCCTGAACCCATCCGGCCCGACTGAAAGCCATTTCTGCATAAAATCCCAATCATCCCCTGGTCACACACATGGCAGGGGGAATGTTTAGTTGTTAAAATGTAATTGGTTAATTTGTATTATGCAGGTTCCATTTCTTTCTGTGTTGACATTCAGCTTTGTCTACAAACAGAGCTGCTCGGTAGGACTTTCCCTGCTGAGGGGAATGTTCCATATCTGCTGCCGCAGCTAGCCACAAGTTGAGCTTTTGAAACAGGACTGGAGCCACAGAAGCACTGAATTTGAACTTTATTTAAATTTAATTCTTTTAAATGTGAAATTTGAAAAGCCACATGTAGCTAATGGCCACTGTTACGGACAATGTAGGTCTAGGAATGACATTGCTCCTGGGTAGAAGGGAATGGCCTCCAAATACTGCTGCCCAGAACCCCCAACACCTGGGAAGGGCAGAGGAGGAGGGTGGAGGGGGTTGGCTTCCTTGCAGACAGCCCGGGGCTGCTCCAACGCCCTCTTCTAACCTCACCACTCTCAGGTCATCAGCAGGTGCTCCCAGCCTCTTGGACTCTGAACACAGCTGGCTACTGAGTGCTCAGAACATCTGGAGGCAGGGGTAGGACCCACAATGAGGGAGAGCATGGGCAGGGAGTTGCTAGGGCAGGATCTCTTGGGATCATGAGATGTAGGAGCACTTTCCTTAGTATCTTGGTGTTCAAGGTCACACATCTAGAGCCCAGGTGCTGCTGAGCTGCCTGCAGTGTAAGGGAACAAAGGTGATTTGCTTCCAGGGTGTGACTCTGGCGTAAACAGCTGGCTGGTTTCAGAAGTCAGAGCCTAGCCAGGGAGACTGACATCACTGAGTGTTCAGGACTCTGGGCACTTAGGCTGTGTGATGGAGAATCTTCCAGCTAAAAGAGAGGGCGAGGCAAGCTACAACAGAAAGGCTGTTCAAAGGGAAGGGGGTCACTTGGGATGGAAGTGAAGCTGGGCAGGGAAGCTGTTGCTGCCACACAGGGAAGGCAGGGATACCCTGGCACCTCCCACCCCTGCTGATGACTCTGCTAGTCTAGAAGTCAGCTAACAGGAGCTGGGGAAAGAGAAAGGCTGGCTTCCCAGGTCTTCTCCTGGGAAAGAGCGAGCAGGGGTGAGGTGAGGGACTGTGTGTGTGTGCATGCACCAGTGTTTGCATTCGTATGTACACAGTAGAGTGAGCCTCTACTGTGTCCCCAGCACAGAGTCGCAAAGGTCTGTTTCCCCTGCCTCCTGCCCTGGCCCTTCTCCCTGAGCTCCCTTTCCCCACTGTGCCCAGGCAGACCTCTGCCCTCTCCATGTGTCAGTGGTGGGGATGGAATGGGCCTCTTAGGATGCTGCAGAGTGGTAGTGGTGACTGTTTGAACTGATTTTTTTTTTAATTGTGGCAAAATACACATGTCATTTATCACTGTAACCATTTAAAAATGCATGGTTCAGGGACCTCAGTGTATTCACATTGTTGTACGCTATCTCCAGAACCCTTCATCTTGCAGAACAGAAGCTCTAGGCATTAAGCGCTGACTCCCTGTCCCCTCCCCAGCCCCAGCAGTACCATTCCACTTTCCGTCTCTGTGAATCTGACTACCGTGGGTATCTCTGAACTGAACCACTTTTGAAGTGACTGCCCATTGGGAGGCCCTATGATTGGGTCTTTAGAGCAGAGTATTCCTGCAAATTAAAACAAAAACAGACAAACAAAAAAGAACTATGTATAATGACTGGGCCTGGGGGTTTCCTTTCAGAAACAGAAAGAAGCATAGAAAAGGCTTCTGGGGAGGCTCCTGGGGGTGGGTCTCTTCACCTGGCACATGTCCTAAGCCTTTTTCTTGTGATATATGAGTTGGTTAGGTTGCTGCCTTTTCCATTGACCAGGACTATTAGAAGAATACCAAAGGTACGCCACGGCCCCCCGAGCTCCCGACACCGTCTCCCTGCTCCATTGTGGAAGAGCCACCCAGTTCCCTTTTCTTCCATAGCCTTCCTCCAGTTCCATTGCCCCAATATTCTCTCTGGCTCCTTTTTCTGCCTATTCGTTCAGCAGCATGAGGAGTCAGGAGGGATCAGCTACCCTGTGGTGGACTCCTGGTTGAGGGTGTATCATTCTTCTACAGTAAAATATTAATTAAAAAGGTCATATGTTTTAAGATAATTAAATATAGAAGTAGAGTCCCAGGGAGGGATGGTCAATCGCCCCCAAAACTCACAGCTTACTACTAGTGCCAAAGTTGGGACTGCATGTCAGGTCTCCAAAACTCTAGCCGGGTGCTCTGTCCACGACAGCCTCACACTTGGCACCAGGTAGTTTTGCTTTCTTAGAGGGCTAGGTAAGGCTATCGCTTCCTGGGGCAGCTTCTAGAGACACTAGCTGGAGTCAGGAGGCACATGGAGGCCTTGGCCTATTTGGACAGGGAGCCTGTACCTTGCTTCTGTCCCTTGGTGAGGGAGCCACCATCAGCTGCAGCTCCAGGAGGTCCTGAGCAGCATCAGCAGGGACTGTTGAGGGCAGACTGGTGGCACCTGCCAGCCTGCAGGTTGCAAACACTACGGATATGTCCAATAGCCTGACAATGAGTGAGCCCCCTGGGACAGCAGGAATGGGTGGAAACGCAAACCAGGGATGAACAAGGGAATTCTTTAAGGTAACTCTTCTCGTTTGACTTACTCAAGGGAATTCCTATACTAGGGCTGAGTGTGTCCCTGTTGTAGGGGATTTTGTGGGAACTAAAATTAGTCCCAGAGGAAGATACGGTGGACAGGTTGCTGCTGAGATCTGGGCCTTGGAGTACAGATCATGGAGCTGCAGCTTTGAGGGATTAGTCTGGGATTATTTGGAGTGAAAGAATGGGGCAGGGCCATGTGTCTGGTATGTGAGCCCATCTTTGCCCCCCCACCCCAGTGTTCTGACACAGGCAGGACTGTCCTCTCAGGGACCCCTTTTGTGTCTAAAGAGCCCTGGAATATCTCAGTTGGAGAGGATCTCAGAGACCTGTTAGTCCAAACTTCTCATTGCATAGGGTGGAAACTGAGGTCAGGCTGAGGGGACACAGCTACTGGGTAGCATAGGCAGGACCTGAATGGAGACTATAGCAGCAATGGAAGACCTAAGGCCTTCTGCTAAGGAGGAGAAGCTGCTGAACCAGAAGCTCTGGGCCTCCCCTCTGTTAGTCTGGAGAGAGATTTCTGAACATCCTTGTTTATTCGACCTGCTCAGTGGGAATTTGTAATCATTTGAACTTGGCACCCAGAGCCCATGTTGAGAAACAGGTTGAAATGAACAACATGGGTTGGTAAGAAGTACAAGTACTAGAACCTGTGTCGACAGCACCAGAGACGTGTCTGATGTCCTTCATATTCACTTAAGATAAACTAAGTATATTCCAGCTTAGGCAGAGTCCAATTGGTCTTGGCCACTTTGTAAGCCCCCTCCTTCTGACCCAAAGCATGGGATCCACTGACCTTACTGTTACTCAGGATGACACTTCTGTCAGTAAGTCCCCAATAAATTGCACTCTGTGCAATCCTAGATCCATCTGCCTCCTTCTTTAGTCTCACTGCACCTTGGGGCCAGTTTGCATACACTGGGGCCAGGTTGTTCCAGAACACTGAGCAAGTCCCACCATCTTACTTAGCTCCAGTGTCCTCATCTATAACATGGGGATCATAATGATAGAAACCACCTTCTACTTAGAGCTCTCGCATGGATTAAATGAGGCGATGCATAACACCTGGTATATTATGAAGGCTCAATACTTGTGCCTTATTATCATTCATGCAGTCAGTTGATTGTGCAGTTGTGCTAATGTGCCTCATTGAGGCTCTGACAGTCTGTTGACTTCCTTGTGAAAAATATAACCACCCTTAATACAAGATTGGGCAGCGCTCACCATCTCTTCTCACCCCCAAAGCTTGCTTGCATAGGGGGTAAATGATCAGATGTTTATTGAGGACCTACTATATGCTTAGTTCTGTGCTAGGACACTCTCTGACAATGTGAGGCCATATTTGAACATGTTCCCTGGGTGTATATGTGTTAGGGTTTCAGGATAGGTGGGTTTCGTATTGGACCCAGGGCCTCATGCATGCTAGGCAAACATTCTGCCACTGAGCTACACTCCCAGGCTTTTCTGTTAACTTTTAAAAAATAAAATTAAATCAAAATCATTCAATTAACTTAAAAAAGTTGTAAAACAGTTTTATATTTAGAGGTTAAAAAAAGATTGTACGGAGAGTTTCATGTATTAAACTCCAAGTTTTTCTATTATTAACATCTTATTTTAGTATGATACACTTTTTGTATCTGGTGGATCAGTATTTATATATAATTAAAGTCTCTGCAGATTTTCTTAATTTTTACCCAATATTCTATTTCTTTTCCAGGATCCTGTGCAGGATACCATGTTACCTTTAATAGTCACGTCTCCTTAGATTTCTCTTGACTGTGACAGATTCTCAGACTTTTGTTGTTCTCAATGACCTTGACATTATGGAGGAGCACTGGTCAGATGTTCCGTACGACAGCCCTTTATGGGAGTCTGATGTCCTCAGGATTTGATTGGTTTATGGGGTCTGGGGAAGAAGACCACATTGGTAAAGGACCATTTTCATCCCTGTTGGTCTTGACTTGATCACCTAGCTTAGGTACCATTTGTTGAATTTCTTTACTATAAAGTTACACTTCTCCCTCTTACCACACTGTACTTTTTTGTTTGTTTGTTTTTGAGTCAAGAACATTTTAATCCATTCATAATTCATACATTTGTTTATTTAAATTCAACAAATTAAGTAGCTATTAAGTGCAATGAACTATCTTAGTTGCTGGGACCTAGCTGTAAAGACTCTCATCATGAACCCAAGAACCCTCCCAACCCATGGAGCCCAAATATAATGCTTCATCTTTTTAAAATATTTTTTGTTCTTTTTAGTTATACATGACAGTAGAATGCATTTTGACATATCATACATATATAGAGTAAAACTTCCCATTTTGCCACACTGTATTTTTAAACCAAAGTCTCTAGGCACGGTTCCTACTTACAGAACGGGAAGTTGTACTTCCTTCCCTTCCCCGGGGGAGGGGGTGGAGTATTTACATCAATCATTTGGAATTATTCAGCACAGGAGTTTTGTCTTTTCCCTCCCATTATAAAATTGATTCAGTTATTTATATCAGCATGGACTTGTGGATATTTATTTGATACTTTGGGATTATTTATTTCGTTGAAAGTGAAAGTCTCCTCTGTTAACTTTTCCTACCAGTGGAGATACACAAAATGCTATTAGTTGGGTAGATCAGGTATAAGAGGCTTGGTCCTGGATGCCCTGTGGGACTTGTGATCAGTGGTGCTTCCTTGAAACGAGAAGTTCTGTGAAGCAGCCCCTGTCGCCACTCATCCCTCCAGCCACCTGGATGAGCACTGGGCACGGCCAGCTCAGCCCTGCATCCGGCAGGATGGCCGTGCCTCTTGGAGATTGAAAGGGATGCTTCCAAGAGCACTATCTAGGCCAAACCCAAAGGCAGCCATTTCGTTGGCCAGAGCAGGAAGTGGACAGAGTGTACAGTATTTCTAGGAGTTGCAAAGAGGAAGCTTTCTAAGGTTAGCCTTCACCTAATTAGGCCTCAACCTAATTTTGTATTTGCAACATTGTATTTTTTTTCTTAATGAGGGCTGCTCAGATCACACAAACTTAAGACCCCATCCTGCTTTATTTAATGAACAAGTAAGTTGAGTATGGCCTGTGTCAGTAATAAGATCCTGGTAACTGCCCAAGAATAAAATGTGGCCCAGTGAATGTTCTCAACTCTGATCTGTAATTCCTTGTCCTTTGGGAAACAAACTAGTAAGACATGCCTTTTCTCATGGGCCGAGGCTGAAATAAGAGTCAGGGAAAGAGCTAGCTGCACCTTCCCCATAGGTGAAGGCTAGAGGTAGGAGGACCTGATTAACGAGGGATGAGAAACCAGGGAAGGCTTCCTGGCTGGGGCGGACTTGAGGCTGTGAAAGGAAGCTCTGGTGGGACAATCCCAAAGGCAAAGTGTTTTCTTACACGACATTGTGACATGTCTCTAGGAACTGGATGGCATTCAGCCGCCTCTCGCTGAACTTGTCTGAAATGTCTTTGTCTCTAGAGTGGGCATGGGACGATGCAGGCTGCACCAGGCCTGGCAGGAACTATTGGGGCCCAGGGGGAGCTCAGAGGGACAGGCTGCTGAGCACCTGCCAGGCAATGGCATTAATTAGGAGGCTGATACACTCGCAGAAATGTTTGGGATATGACACTGGCTTTTATATTATTTACTTCCATGTCGAAGCAAGTGAGAAAACGAATCAGCTTGCCCCTGGAGGCTTTGGGCGAAGCCTGGCTGGAATAGCTGAGTCCATGCAAGAGGAAAGAAGGTAAAGATTCAGGGTAGACTTTGAATGGATTAAGAGCCAGAGAAATCTCTTCTGAATAAGGTCATTCTATCCACACCTCCGTGCAACATGCATATATGCATTTACTCACCCATCAAACTCTTCCCTTCCTCCCTCCTTTCCTTCCCTCCTCCTCCCTCCCTTCTCTCCCTCCCTCCTTCCTCACTTCCCTCTCCCTCCCCCTTCCTTTCTTCCTCCTTTCCTCCCTTCCTTTCTTCCTTTCCTCGTCTGTTGAGGCCACATCCTCAGTGCACTGAGCCAGTCCTTACCTGTCTGGTTCAGCAGACTAAGTTTTCTGGCCCTCAAGTCCCTTGCACCTCCGTGATCACTTAGTTAAACAACACATGCTTGAGTCCTCCCCTCTGCGGTCCCATGCCAGCCCTGTGCTAGATCCCAGAGACAATCCACAATACGTGTAAAGACAGCCTCATCTCCAAGCAACGGTTCCCATAATTGAGTGGTCAGTCTATCCACCCTGAAAACAATGCAGTGCAGGACATGAAAATAGTTGACCACACGCTGAAGGTCCATGAGGTGCCAGGAGGTCACGGGAGGTAGGGGGGTAGTCGGCTCATATTTCCAGGCACAGGCAAGCTTTGAAGGATCTCACCAAATGGGAAGAGTGAGGCCTAAGAAGAAGGGGAAGTAATCCCCTTTTTGCAATAGCACACCTGCGGCCGTGCTGCCGGAGTGCAGCTGGCTTTGAGCCCAGATGCTCACAGACTCCCAAGTTCGTGCTTTTTTGGTCAGCTGCCTGCCTGGCCTAAGGTGGCTGGGAGGCCTTTGACTTCACCCCCTGTGTGGGTCAGCACTTCTTTCCAGGGCCCACTGGCCATCCCAGCTCCAAGTGCCAGGTGCAGAATCAACATTTGACCCATTGGAACTGGGTTTCCATTTCTGAGTTGGTTTTGATCTGATTAATCTCAAGCACACATCCTTTTCCAGCAAAGGACGAAGTGTGTGTGTGTGTGTGTGTGTGTTGTGTGTGTGAGGGTTACTTGTCTTTTTTTTTTTTTTTTTACTGAGACTATACAAGGCATTTTAAAGTTTAAGTTGTTTCTGATCCCCCCGAGTTCCTGCAGAATCCACAAAAGCTCTCCTGGGTTGTCTGCCAGGACACAGGTACCCTGTTTCCGAGGTAGGGAGAGCGAAATTTGCATACGTTGTTTTACCAATGATTACCATGAACCCAGACTTCCTTTTGGTGGGGCCTCTCCTGGTCCAATCACAGACCTGGGGGCTTCAGGTGCTCATGATCTGTGACCCGAAGTGCTCTGTACGGCCTGCTGAGCAATGCTTTCCTGGGCCAGGGACCCTTTCCTGGCTTTCTGTGGCCTTCTCTGCAAGCCCGTCCTGACCCTGCCATGTGTGTGACTTAAAATAACGAGGTGGTTGTCTTAGAAAGAGAAGACAAATCAGTCACTGGAAGGTCTTTTCCTGGGTCAGCAGGTTTGGACTTGGATATATTGATATGGAAAATGACTTTTACTTCTGAGTGGGACTTGGGGTGGGAAGGGCTGCAGATCCTAGGCTTCCTGGTCCAAGCTGCATAGTTCAGCTTTGCAGGGCCATGCTGTGGGACAGGCAGAGGACTGCTCTTGACCATAAAGTCCACCACACACCTGACGCACAAATCTCCCACCACCCATCACTGCCCACAGGCAGTGGCTGTGCTCTCATTTATCACTCAAGGCCCCTGGACATCCCCACTTCCAGATGCACCTCAATCTCCATCTCTGCCTTTGCTCCGATGGGTCCCACCTCTGCTCTGAGGAGTTAGTTCCGCCAGTTCATCTTTCCTCAGAAGTCCTCCCGGCAGCCCTCAGGAGAATCTCCTCCTGGAAGCCCAAGCACACCTCCTGCCTCATTCCTCACTGTGTATCTTTTCAGAGTGCTACTTTGCTGGTGCTTTAGTTAGCTTTCTGTTATTATAACACAAAATACCTAAGACAATAAACTTAAAAAGAGAAAGGAATTATTTTGGCTCACAGTCTGGGAGGTTTCCGTTCATGGCCAATCATCTTTATTGCTTTTGGGCCTATGGCGAGATAGTACTTCATGGTGGGAGAACATGGTGGAGGAAGACAGTTTATATCATGGCTGAGGAAGAGGAGGAGGCTGGGGTCCCACAATCCCCTTTGAGGGCCCAGTCCCAATGAGCAGAAGACCTTTCACGAGGCCCCACATCTTAAAGTTTCTACCATCTCACTTGTGGCAAGCCAAGGACCAAGCCTTTAACACATGTGCCGCAGTCTGGCTGGGCACAATCAGGAGCCACTTGTCAAAAGAAACTAACTTTATTTTTAGAACCACACACGCCAAACAAAACAGCCTCTCAGGAAAAACCCTCAGAGCCTCAACTGCCACCACCGGCTTTCCACAAGCCTCTCTCTCCCACACAAGCTTCTCTCCACCTCCCACAATCCTCCTGCTCTTGAGGCCAATTGGCTGGGTCACGTGGGCGGAGCCAAAAAAGTCCCCCAATGAGCAGCTCCGTGGTCTGAAAGGGCAGGGAAACAGCCCAATGAGCATCACCACAGAGGAGCCAATCAGCTAGATGTTGCTGGGGCCGCTGTGAGCCAATCATCAGCCGGCAGCTGGAAGTTTGCTGGCAGCTGGAAGTTTGCTGGGGCCCCTTTGGCTGTGGCTCTCAACACACATGGGCCTTTGGGGACCCAAACTATAGCAGCTGCTTCTGTTAGCTCCCCTGTCCTCCAAGTAGGTGGGATTTTCTCGAGAAGAGGCATTATTCTAATGGCTAAGAGCAGGGATTTGGGGTCAGATAGACCTGCCTTATGCTCTTTTGGCGTTCTTCTCAGGGTCTGCCTTGAGTAGGGGATCCTGTGGGAACAGAGAAAGGACTTTGGATTCAGAATTTGGACAGCCCTGAGTTGGAATCCTGACTTGGTCACTTTCTGTGGGCACTTAATGCTCCTTTTCTATACTGGGTGTCACTGCAGTGCTTATCTCACCAGACGGTTGTGGGATACAGTGAGTGCCATAATATATGTAAACCACTCTAATATAGCACCTGGCCCAGGGTACGAGGCTCTAGGGTAGATGGCGCCCAGGCCTCCGATATGTGTGCTCCTCTCACATGCCCTGGGGGCCTGGCACTGTGCTGCTACACCCATGAAATGGACTAAGGCACCCAGGCCTGTGTGAGGAAGCCCCTGTCCTGGGAGGACTCCAGCTTGGTTGTCTAAGACCAGCTCCGGTGAAGTGTCCCAGGTGGTGTGGGCGCCCTTAGGCCATCTCTTGTCTTTCCCAGTTCCCCTTCCTGGTTCTGCACTGTCCAAGAAGGCTGGGTTTTCATTCCCTTACTAAATTCTTGCAGATCCCAAGGAGACAACAGAACAGAATAGGGGTGAGAGAGAAAGAAAGGTCCGAAGGTTGGCCATCGGGGTCTGCAGCCTGTAGAACTGTGTACAACGACCACGGCTCTTTTCCTAGCCACTCTCTGTTGGGATATCAGGCAAAAGGGTGAAGGGCCAGGTCCAAACCACCCCAGGGTCAAGGTCAGGATCATCTACATGGAAGCCGTGTGAGCATGTGCAAAAACTACCCTTTGCTTGTGCAAAGCAGCGAGAGCAGGGGCAGGAGCCTCACATGGCCAGCAAGGGCTATGGCAGGGTGAGGCTAGCACTCTGCCCTGCACAGAGTCTGCTGCAGCCAACACACCCTTTGTCACTAAGGATCATGACCAGGTTCCTCACCTGTAGCTCATGGCTTTCCCCAGGGTCCCCTCTCTCAGCTCCTAGTTATCACTTCAAACAGCACCCCAAAGTCATCTCTGCTTCCAGGCTTGGACTGAAGAAATCCTGGCTCCGGCTGGTGCTGGACACCAGGGGAGCTCCTGGTCAAGGCCACTCACACCTGCAGCAACAGGGGGGCCTCCTCGAGCTTCCCCTTAGCATGAGCCCTTCAGAGGGCAACGGTCACCCGCATGCATGTCCACGCATTCATCAAGAGGGAGAGGCTGGGGAGGAGGGGGAAAGCAGTGGGAGGCAAAGTCCTTCTACCCTAATGCCAACAGCCTCTTCCTCCATCTGGCAGCCCAAATGACACTTCCTATCTGAGGTTTCTGTGATTTAGGAACAAATGGAGACACTCAGAACATGACATAGCTACTGAAATGACAAAGCCCATTTACCAAGCATCTGCCACGGTTCTGCCTGCTTCTGAGCGTGGCTGTGTGTCTTCACAGTGCTGCTGGCCTGTCATCTACCCTGTCCTCCAGGTGAGGAAGTGGAGGCATAGGAGGTTAGTACATTGCCCAGAGTCACCTAGCCAGCAAAGCGGTAGAGTATGGGTGGGACCCCAGGCAGCCTGACTCTTAGACTCAGCATCCAACTGCTTTGCTCTCACGATGGTTGTCTCTGCTCTTTTTTAAAGAAAGGAATAGTGTAGTTCAGAGAGGTCAAGAAACTTGCTCTAGGACACAGAGCTAGTGAGGAGCAGGGCTGCATTCGGACCTTGGTCACGGGGCCCTAGCCTGGCCTCATTCTGTTTCAGTAATAGAGTAGTCCACCTGAGCCTCTCAGCCTCCAGTGACAGGAGTGGGTTGATTCTGTGGCCCCTGGGCTGGTCTAGGAACAGGGCCTGCAGGGAGATGCGGATCCTAGAGGCCACTGTCTCCGTGGCTGCTGGAGATGAAGAGGCGGGATGCAGGGCCAGCCGAGGCCTGGGCGTCCTGCCAGCACAGCCAGCGTGAACTCGCATTTTGTCATCAGCTCCCTTTGCCTGATTTAATACAACCTTAAATAATAATGGGGCCGGGGGAGGGGAGCGCAGGAGAACCGACCCGGCCAAGATTCCGTGTAACAATCTCATCAAACCCGGCGCTTTCCCTTCGCTATTTGAGAAGCAATTTCTCCTCTGATGTAAACATTTTTTGGAAATGATGATTCCGGGCTGATCCGCACCGGGAGCCCCCGCCAGGCTTTCCTCCAGCTCCCTCTGGTCCTCAGATGGAGGCAGGACGGGCCTGTAACCATGGTGATTCTCTGCTGTTCTTCCATAAACCGTGAAGGTGGGAGTCTTCATCACAGCCTCTACAGGGAGAAAGCAAAGCCCTCCACCGCTGGGGTGGGGCGGTGGGGCGGCCCGAGGACGGGGGAAGAGAAGAGGAGACTTATAACTTTTCTCCGTAGAGATGAACTGCATTGAACACTACTGTGTTCAAAGCAAGGCTCGGGCATTTCATTAAGGTACAGCCTGGGCCAGGACAGGGGAGCTGCTTAGATGTCAGTTGAAGGCAGGAAGGGAAGGGTGGGTGGGGGAAGAGTGGGGAAGAGGGGAAAGGACATGGGGAATCATAAGGCCTAATGTCAGGTGGGCTGGGTGGGCCCACATTTTGAAAGGGTTTAAAATTCTGCTGATCTAACAGGCCCCTTGGAAACCCAAAATGATGTATAGATTCTTCCTGGAGATTGGGGTGGTGTTTTATGCTCCCTGAATCCCCACTGAATCCCCAATGGTTGGCATTGATAGTGTTTGGTGAATAAATAGAACAAATGAAGCGATGAGCAGACCAAATTTTTTTAACTTCTTCAGGTGGGGATGTGTTAGTCAGCTTGCTGCTACTGTAACAAATCCCTAAGATAATCAACTGGTCAAGAGAAAAGGTTCATTTTGGTTCACAGTTTCAGAGGTTTCAGTTCATGATCACGCGGCCCCATTGCTTTCGGGGAGGCAGCCCATCTTGGCTGGAGCATGTGATGGAGAAAAATTACTCACTCCCCTCATGGCTGGGAAGCAAGAGGGGAAGAAATAGCATCCTAGACGCCCTTCAAAGTTATGCCCCCAGTAACCCATTGTTCTCCCACAAGCTCCCATCTCCTGAAGTTTCTACCACCTCCCAACAGGGACCAATTTGGGACCAAGTCTCTTAACACATGGACATTTGGGGAGGATTCCAGACCCAAACTATAGCAGTAGGTCATAATTACATTGAAAACATAAGTGAAATTGAAGTTATGAATTCTTACTCCAAAAGACACAAAACATTGAGAATTCCTCTAGATGCCCCTGGACACCGGTCAGTTTGGTCATCAGCGAGAGAAGGGTCTACCGTGCTGCCTTGGTTTCCCAGTGTGACCGAGAACAGGTGGATCTGAAGAGCAGTCTTGCTGCTAAACTCCAAGCTGTCGGCTACATCTGAACCCTTTGGAGTCTGGCGACTTCAAGTCACTTCCTTCTAGGCACCTGCAGAGGGAATTCAGATCCTCCTCCAGAGAAAGGGACAGCATGTGGGCCCCCAGGAGCCATCCCTTGGCATTTCTGCTGACCCCGGGGCTGCCACGTTAGGCTCTGTTGGTGCCGTGTGGTTTTGCAGTTGAAAACAGGCCCTGCTGATTTCTGATGATCTCAAGCCGCGTACCCGCCAACCCTCCTCCCCTACACCAGCCTTTCCCATCTATACTGAGTGTTCTCCTGACTGTCCCAGCAGAAAGCAGAGAACTGTTTCTCATTCTCCTTTGTGTTCCCAGGGCTTGGCTGAGTGTGGGGGTCCTGATACTGCTTGGATTAGGTGACCTCTGGAATCATGTGGGGATTCCAGTGTTCTCTGGATTTTTGTTATTCAGTATTATTAACTAAGTTTACAATATAAAAGAACCCAGCATTGGCCATCATTTCAGATCTGGGATTTCTTGCTCTTGGTTGGTGAACTGAGGGTTGTTTCCTTTTTTAACATCTTCCTTTTACCTAAGAAGTTCCTTCCCTTCAAAGTAATCCTTGACTCTCATGGACAAAATGTATTATTCCCTCCCTTATTGCCAAGATCTTTGAGTATATCAAATTATACCTCTATGGATCCATTTATTGGATTCAGAATTCCTTGACAGTGGAGATTGTCAAATTCATTGTGGTAGCCTTGTATGTGTGTAGTGGTGTATACATGCATGCACGTGTGTGTGTGTATGGTATGGGTGTGTACACACACACACACAGACATTCACAGACATATATATTGTGGCTGTTGGTAAAGAGCCAACAGTTCACATGCTGCAGGGACGGGTTGTCCCCTCTCTATCCACACCCTGTGCTATGTCACTTTGCATTTCCTCTCACAAAGGTGGATTCTACTTCCTGCCCTTGACTTTGGGTTTGGCTATTGGACTTGCTTTGGCCAATGGGATGGATACATGTGACATGATGCAATAGAGGCTCAGACTGCTCTTGTGCTCTTGTGATGGGGACTTGCCCTCTGTGCTTTCACTGTCACCTGACTTGCCCCTGACTCAGGATGAGGATGAGAAACGCTGGAGCGGAGCTGCCCCAGCCAACCTGCATACTTTTCAGAGAAAAATAAATGTGTATTGTTGGATGCCATTGAGATTCGGAGGCGGTTTGCTATGCAGCAACCATTGCTTAATGCAATTGTTCACCTCAAATGTAGGCTGAAAACCACACAAGGGCTTGTGGCGCTGGCTGTCTTTAAGGGCTGACATGGA
This sequence comes from Marmota monax, assembly GCF_021218885.2. Lineage (NCBI taxonomy): Eukaryota > Metazoa > Chordata > Mammalia > Rodentia > Sciuridae > Marmota > Marmota monax. The sequence continues at coordinate 20,238,602 of NW_026692881.1, forward strand.
GCTTTTAGAAAGAATGGAACATCAAGGAGTGACTGGAAGAACTGGCTGGTTATTATCCAAATGGAAGACGAGAGGGAGGTGGGGGAGACGGAAAATTTCCCAAAGATCTTCCTCTGAAAGCCAAGCCTGTTGCTGTCTAAACCTGAAGGGTGATGACTTTTATGGAGGGAAAAAAAAAGAAAAGAAATTGGATTCCTTTGAAAAGCATCACGTTCTCCCCCCTAGTTACAAAGCACATTGCTTCCTGTTGCTGACGGCTGTTACTCTGCAGCCTAAAATAATGTCTCTGTGCGCACACGAGGGTGTGTGGGTTTCAGACAGAGTCTGACTTAGATGCCTTTTAGAAAATTGGACTTTTCCATCATTCTGTCATGGGATTTCCTGGGCAGTGCATTGCATTATCGCTGGCATACGGGACGGGACACAAGAGGTGAGGGAGCCTAGTTAGGTTTCCACTCTTAGCTGTGGCTGGAGAGCTTCACACAATGGCTCCCTTCAAAATCTGGAGGTACCGGAGATGACAATGGCCAGGCAAGAGGGCAACGTTCCTTCCCACTCACTTTTGGTCCATAGCAGTTCTCCAGGGAAACAGAGCCCGGTGCTGGGGCCAGGAATTGGGGCAGGGATGACCTCCTTCAGGATCTGGTGGTGGCCGTTGGCTGGAACAGTCGTTTTCACTTAAATGAAAAGCTTCCCCCAGGGGAAGGTAGACAAGGACATATAACTCACACATAAATAAAAGTTTGTAACAATGGAAGGTGGTGAAGGGGCTACAGAGCAAGTGGTAGAGGTGATGGACTTTGGGGCATCAGGGAGGGAAGATGATTTCTGAGGCCCCAGGCTGCCTTCGTCTTGTCAGGACCGTTTTTACTCCGTATGGAGCTTTGCACATGTGAGAAAAGGGTGCCCACGCTACTTGTTGCCCTCATACAGTGCGCCACCTGCCGGGAAGCCCAGGAGTGAAGAAAGAAGCCTCCCTGCTTTGCAGGTGAGAGTTGGGATGAGACAAGGGGTCATTGGCAAGGCAGCCCAGGAAATGACCCGCCCCTCTGAGTCAAAGGACATCGGCAGAGGGTTTGCACGAGAGGCCAGGCTCTCACATCTCCAGGGCTTGGGTCTTTCTCTATCGCTTTCTACCTTATATGTAGAATTGGGCACAGATCTCGCCCCCTCTGAACCTTTGCTTCCTTGTCTATAAGATGCGGATAACATCAGAGTCTAGCAGGGGTAGATGTGAGGTGTGCACAGCCTGTTTCCCTAGTGTTCAGCGCATGCATGGGTTCTAGAAGCACTGGTGCTCTCTTAACTGGCATTTCCAAGTGACAGAGTTTGGAGGTGTCTTCATGCACAGAGAGTCACAGTCATCTCTGGGGAATTAAGAAACATCCTAGGAGCAAGGGAGGGGTGGGGGAGAAGGAGGGGTGATGTGGCAAGCAGGTAAGGAGCCCAGTTCAGTTGCTCCTGAATTATTCATGGAAACAGCCTTTGAATAATTGGAGGCCATTTTTCATTATCATTATTTCCAGGAGAAATGACTCCGTTGCTAAAATCTGAAGCGGGGAAGTACATTCTATTCATGTGAGACTGCTTTCTTAAAAACTGCTTAGGGATGGCCCCAAACCAGTGCCCCATTTTGAGAGGTGGGAATGCAAGGGCAGGGTACTTCCACTTTGTTAATTACTTCCCAACTGAAGGAGGAGAGGAGAGAGGGAGGGAGGGAGGCTGAGGAGGATCCGGGAAGGGAAAGAACAGGGAGAGGTTGGGGCTGGGCTCTTGGGTCTAGAAGGCCTTAGGGCCTGACAGATGTGGAGTCAGCCTGGACTCAGGGGGACTCTGTGTGTGCTGTCTCAGGGGACAGCAAGGAGCAAATCCCCTGTCCGTCTCCATCCCTGCCTCAATGTTTTCTCCCTATTGAGGCATAAAATAGTAGAAAAGGCCGCACCTCCTCCACTGCTGGGTTACTTTGGGCAAATGCTTTTCCTACCCTTGTGCCTCAGTTTCCCTTTCTCACACAAGCCTGGAGAATGTATCTTTTGCAGAATTGTTATGAGGATGGACCAAGATAATGAAAGTGGTTGGCTCAGCACTGTCCAAACCTTAGAGGGGGGGCTTTTAAAAGCTGCCCGCAAACCAGTCCCCCACCTCTTCACTCCCCAGGCCTAGGGCTTAAGTTTCCCACCCCCACTTTTAAAGCTTTTTCTTTCTTTTTAAAGCTTCACCAATTTATTTAGTTTGGAGAAGGATGTTTGTCATTTTTTTTTCTATTTTTATTGGTCTTTTATAGTTGTACATAATGATTGGATTCGATTAATTGTTACATATTTGTTTATGCACAAAATATAATTTGTCCAATATCAGTCCTCAGCACTTCCCCCCTTCATTTTTTTGGGGGGTCCCAGGGATGTTTCCCCACCTCCAAGCCTTGGTCCCTTACCTTTCCTGATCGCCCTTTGATTTTTAGGAGACCCGCCCCCACATTTCTTTTCCTTTTTCCACTCTAGCTTCTGAATATGAGAGAAAACATATGACCCTTGACCTTCTGAGTTTGACTTATTTCATTTGACTTTATTTGCAGAAAAAATGGATGGTCTCTAGTTCCGTCCATTTTTCCTGCAAATGCCATGATTTCAGTTTTCTTTATGGCCAAATAAAACTCCTTCGTGTACATACACCACATTTTCTTTATCCATTCATCCCTTGATGGACACTTAAGTTGGTTCCATAGTTGGGCTATTGTGAATTGTGCTGCTATAAACATGGGTATGCATGAATCATTGGAGGGTGATGACTTTAATTTTTCAGGATAAATACCAAGGAGTGGTGTAGCTGGGTCATATGCCGATTCCATGCCTAGTCTTTTGAGGACCCTCCATACTGATTTCCATAGTGGTTGTACTAATTTACAGTCCCACCAATAGTGTAAAAGTGTTTCTTTTTCTCCATATCCTCTCCGGCATTTATTATTAGTTGTGTTCTTGATGGCTGCCATTCTGACTGGTGTGAGATGAAATCTCAGTGTAGTTTTGATTTGCATTTCCCTAATTGCTAATGATGCTGAATGTTTTTTCATGTATTGTTGAAGTTTGCCCCTTATCAAAGTGCAGAGGCTGATGCCCCTCATTCATGCTTGCATCATAATAAATTGATTATCTCTCTGTTTCTGTGAGTTCAACTTTTTCAGTTTTCCTATGTAAGTGAGAGATTGGGGAGATATTGGTTAAAGAAGACAAAAATCTCTGTTGTCAGAGGAATAAGTTCATGAGCTCCTCTGTCCATTATGATGACTACAGCTAATATTGTGTACTTGAGGATTGCTAAGAGAGTAGATTTTGTATTCTCATCACACACACATACACACAATGCACACAGATACACACATAAAGTAGGTGAGGTGATTGTGTTACAGGCCAGAGGCCTGCTGTGAAACTGAGGCGACCTCAGAGGCCCCCTCTTTAAACCCCAATTCTTGCAATCATGACAGAAAAATTTCAAACATGTTGCTAAGAGTGACAGACATGAGTTTACTAGAAGGCATAGGAAAGGGGAAAAGGGGACACTCTCATGGGAGAGACTGGGTCTCCTCAGAGAGAAGGACAGTGTGCCTCTCCTGACCTCTACAGTTTTACTGGGTGTGTGTGTGTCCCAGGAATATTTCCAGAAATGTTCATGAAGTATACCTCTTGACTTTTGACTGACAGCAGAATGACATCTGATTTTCAAGTCCTTGTTGCGCACGCCATGTCTAGGTCACTTTGGCCTGTGGTGGACCCATTCTTACCAATTTTATGGTTCGGGGAGAAATTATCCTTATCTCCTTGAGTTATGGGATCTGGCCTAAGGGTCACAAAAGTCTCCCTCCACCCCTTGATGTAACTTGTGTTCTTACCAACGTTTTAGGTCTGCATTTCTCCTGCAGATAACAGGTAGTTTGCTGAGGAATGTCACATATCCTCTCTACTTAAACCAGGCAAGGCTGTAGGCAAATTGCTTAAAAAAAAAAGCATATGGGGGTCAGCACAGTGGGCCCCATTTATAGAACTATCCCCTTCACCTCATGTTTCCACTGCTCCCATCTGTCCCCTATCAATTAGATATGTTAACTAGTATGATTTTATTATTCTACAGTGTATATGTACATGGAAACCCCATGTTGTACGGGGTAAATATATGTAATTTTTATTTGTGTGAGTTGGATTTGGATGCACATGGACCCCTCTCTGTAACCTTGTTTGGCCTGGGATCAAGCACAGGGCTCTGGGTACCATTGCTGCCATAACTTGCTGGCCCTGGACGGCTGGAGCCATAGGAGCAGACACCACCACCAGCACCCCTGAGTGAAGGGAGCTCCCGTGTTGAGAAAAGCAAATGGGTCGAGTCGACAAAGGGAGATGGGCAGCTCACCCTGCCCCAGAAGACCAACCCCTGGGGTCAGCTTCTTTTTCTATGCCAGCCCTCCCCACTCCACCCACAGGGAACTTTCCCCTCTAGGTTCCTGGCTCCGTCCCTACCCCCGATTCTCTGTTTGGGGAAGAAGGTGCCCAGATGCTCATCAGCACTGGTGTTGGTGAGGCCCTGATGCCTCTCCCTGGCCTCTCCCTGGTGCAAGAGGATGGGCACCTGGAGGGCCTGCTAGAGTCCCTGCTCCAGAAAATCATCTAGATTTTTCGGTGCCTTCACACACATAAAGCAAGGTGCGGGGTGGGGGTGGGGTGGGGAGCTGGATACATTTTGCTTCAGATAAAGGTTGTCTTGCCTTCTCCTCCCTCTGTCAGGCAACCAAGCCTCAGAGCTTCCCACCCAACAGGCCGGGGTTGGGGCCAAGCTCTGCCACCTCTGGGCTGTTGTACAGCCTCCAGGGGGCGCACTTTGCTCATCAGTGAAAGCAGGCTTCTAGAACGTTTCCCCTGGATAATCCCTCTTGCCAAGTGAGTCCTTCCCTGCCATACTTGGAGACTAATTTGGCCTCTTGGTGGTCACCTGTAGCCAGGTGGGATGCTTGGCAGGTGGGTGCTCTGCCTCAGTGAGCTTCTTGTTACCTGTGGCAGAGCCTACTGACCATCCTCTAATATGTGTTTCTCTGTCTTTGGTAGAACATCTGATTTTTATCTGGGCTCATGGCTACTAGAATGAAGACCTTCTCAACCTTCTTTGTGGATGGTGTGAGTCTAAGTTCTAGTCAATGAGATGTAAGTGAAAGTGTCACTTCTCAGTTTAGGAGCATCTTCACTAAGGAGGTGGGTATATGTTTCTGCCTCTTCTCTTTTTTATGCTTTTCTTGCTGCTTGGGAGACACAGATGTGATGACTGGAGCTTTGGCTGTCATATGGGACTGTGAGGATGTGGAACATACTTTAAGGATGTAAGGAGTGTTAGTGCTTGAGAATTTTATAAAGCAGAACTACCATATCAGCCTTAGACTACTTACCTTTAGACTTCAATTTTATTTAAACAATTTATTCTTATCCTCACAGTTGAGCCTAGTCCTAACTCAGTTAATTTACATTCTTTCTTCTAGATACATGTTCTATTCACCAGGAAAGCATTGCAAAACAGCAATGCTCTACACAAGTGAAAAGACCTAGAATCTCTGGGTTAGAGTCCTTTTTCAAAGCTCTCTGGGTGACTAAAGTGTACAGCCAAGGATAAAAACCACTGTTCTTGACCAACCAGGGCATTTGTCCAAGTCTATAGTCCAAACTCTCCAAGTGAGGGAGCAGTCTTTTCAGAGCTGTTTGTGCTAGTCAACTTTCTGTTCCTGTAACAAAATGCCTGAGATCATAAATTTATAAAGAGAAAGTTTTTTTTTTTTTATTGTTGTTTTGGTTCACAGTTTCAGAGGTTTCAGTTTGCAATTGGCCCCAATACTTTTGGGCCTTTGTGGCACATCATAGCAGGACTAGAAGGCAGAGCAAAAGTTTATCTCATGGGTGAGAAGCAAAAATGAAAGGAGTGACCAGGGTCCCCTATGAGGGCACACTCAAGGATCTAAAACCTCTCACTAGGCTCCATCTCTTAAAGTTTCTACCAGCTCCCAGTGGCACCTAGCTGGGGACCAAACTTTTAACAGGTGGGCCTTTGGGCATCATTCTAGATCCAAGCTATAGCACTGCTCAGTTCATGTGATGTTAGGGGTGGAGGTGGTTTAGGATGACAAGTCTTAGAAGTTGTTCCCGGGCACCACGGCAGCCCAGGGGAAGCTCTGTGGGAAAGGCTTGTGTAGTCAAATAGGCCCAAGAAACTCGTGAACATCAAAAAGGCTCGGAGAGGCTCTGCAGCAAGGAAACCTGGTCAACTTTAGTGAATCCAGTGTTTCCCAAGTTTATTTCACAAAGGTTTCTCCTCTTATTTTCTTTCTTGCACAATCCACAGCAAAGGCCTTCAAAGTGCTTTGATATGTTGGTTTGGGACAAAAGCAAGAGATAGAGTGAAGAGGTGACTGCTGGTACTTTCATGGCATGACAGAAAAGTTTCTTCCATTGGAATCTCTGGATGTAGAGGAGAAGGACTAGGAGTACTTGATAGAAGCCATATCGTAGCATTCCCAAGGCATGTGTGTCAGCAAGTCTCTGAGGTAGGAAGATCATTCCTATTGATTAAGAAATCAAGGAGATGGACATCATTATCTAAGTACTTGTATAAAGACATGAATGGTGTGACTCTACTTTGTGAACAACCAGAGACATGAAAAATGGTGCTCTGTATGTGTACTATGAATTTGAATGCACTCTGCTGTCATATATAACAAACTAGAGTAAATAAATAAAATTTTTAAAAATTTAAAAAAAAAGAAATCAAGGTACAGAGAGGCTAAGGTGCTTTTTTAGGGGCACACAACAAAGCTTTGAGTCTGTGCTGAACGGTTATAATACGAAATAGAACAGGATAAATGTCCACGAATGCAATCAGTGTATTTGATACAATCAGTGCCAGAGGAATTCAGAGGAGGGGGGGCCCATGTGATCTCAGGAACCTGGAAAGGCTTTGTGGCAGAGTGGCATTTGAGCTTGAAGGTTAATAGGATTTGGGGAATTGGGTTATTTATCATGGAGGGACGGCTCCTGGCTGGGTGCTATGATGGTGGAGTCAGAGGAAACAAAGGCACAGAGATGAAAAAGGGCAGGAAGACTTGGGGGCAGAGCAGCAGCTCAGTTTGACTAGATGCAAGGGTTTAGGAGGAGAAGTGGGGGGGAGGAGGCTGGAGAAGTAAGTGGGTTCATCCTGGAGAGGAATCCATGCCACTTCAGGCTGCCTCATTGGCTGAAAGTGGGGTCAGACTGAAGGCTAATGAGAAAGGGGATGTGCGGCCCTGGCCTTCCCTGGGCTTGTGGTTCACCTGGCCTGGGGACAGGAAGGCAGCTGTGACTTGGTCAGATGAACGCCAGGCCCTGACATCTGTGAGCGCCAGTCCTGCATGATTTGATTATTTTGGGGAGTGGGTCAGCACCACCTGGAGGGGATGCTACCGGGTTACCTCAAAAAGGCCCTGGGCAAGGCTCACCAAAGCTGAGGGGGCCAACCCAGAGGGGCACCCCCTGATCAGGTGGGTAAGCCCTTGTAAAAACCCTTGAGAATGAACTAAGTCCCCCTGCACAGAATTTCCTCCCCCTTGGTGATTTTTTTTTTTAACATGCTTTGATCACTAATTTGAGATGCATCCAGATCCACCTTGGTTAAACCTAGAAAAAAGGAATAGAGATGGGGGTGTGTGGGGTGCAGGGCGTGGATTTTCTGTCTCTGTTTGCTGCGTGGAGTGCTTGCAGGAGAGGTCTCGGGCAGGCACGGTGGGGGCTGCCCAGAGCAGCCGAGAGGACAGATGAATTCTGTCATCGTAAGTAAAGATTAAACTCTGGAGAGAATGGGGCTTTGCTGGCAGCCACTGGATTAACAGCTTGTAGATTTCAATAATCAGTTTAAAGTCGAGTTGAGCACGCTGCCGGGAAATGGGCACTCCAACATGAGCTATGCCGGTGTTGCTGCGCACAGTGGACAGTGAGGGAGGGCGACTCGCAGCCTGACACTGTCACCCCCACAGAGGACCCACCCACTCCCATGCCCAGGCAGAGAGGCAGCCTATAGGGAGCCTGGAGGCCACACAGTCATTGGAACAAAGCCCCCGAGCCTTGGCCTGCCTTCCAGGACTCTGGAGTCCTCTACCGTCCTGCTACCTGGGCCCCTCACAGGCCTGACCTCCATGGACCTACCTTCCCTGGCCCCTGGCCCACCTGCCTGAGCACCCTTGTGCCTAAAGAGCTCCTCTTGATTTTCATCTGTTCAACCTATGCTCACCAGGTCCAAACAGATTGCCTAGGTCCTCCACTGAAAAGTCTCTGACCCGGGATTCCCTCCCCAGGTGGGAGGACACCCTCTCTGCTCCTGGAAATCTCACCTTGTCACATGGCATTGATGTGGTTGGCATGTCACTTCTATTAGATTGTAAGCTCTGTAGATGAATAGCCACCCTGGGCTTTTCTGTGTCTCTGGTAGCTGTGGCTGTGGTTGGTGAAGGGCTTTACCCATGGCAACTGCCTCAGACCTGTCCTTTGTTGGACTTTCAGTCACATGCTTTTACCCCCAGTAACCAGCTCGCTGTCCTCCATGTGCCATGAATATGCCTATCTCTGGGCCTCCCATCCATCCCTTCGTGCCCTCATGCAGTCAGCATACATTTATTGAGTGACGACTATGTGTTAGACTCTTTCACCTCTAAGACCCGGACCTGGTCAATTAGAAGAGCCCTTTTCCTTGGGCTCTGAGAGCATTCCATTCTCCTGGCTACAGAGACAAGTTACCGAGGGGCAAGTAACAAAGCCTGCTGCTGAAACTCAAACCTGAGACTCACGTGGGAACTCTTGGGGAAGGCGAGTGAAATTTCTTATGGTCAATAGTACGTGCCAGCCTGGAGCTGCTAGGGTTCACCAGTGGTGAGAGTCACCAGCAAGGATAAGGAGATCTGAGAGACAGAGGTTCCTGGTGACATCACCAAGCACCCAGATCCAGCCATGCCTGAACTACCCATGGAATTTTCAATTACATGAGCCAGTCAGTCCCCATTTCTGCTGATGCTGATTTAAGCTGGACATGCCATCAGTGTTCTCACATCTGCCTTGATGGATGTGAAAAACAAATCTTTGTCCCTTGGCTGTTCTAAATCTGGGTCTAGTGCACCCTTAGCTCTCTTGCTGCTAGGAGCACATGAGGGGTGGTCGGTTTGCTTGTCAGTATTACCTATGTTTGCCCTTCAGGCCCTATTTGTTTGGAGTCTCCTGGTGCATCTGGATTGGGCCTGGGATGGGTCCCCTCCACACATCACCAGAGTTCAAGGGGTTACTAGCAGACCCAGATTGGATGATGGGCTTTTGACAGCAGAAGGAAGTTGATTTAGAGGGAACAGTTCATTCTTGCTCAGGTTAATGAATAACTAACTGGTCACTTGAGCACGAACACATTTTTCCTCCATCAGTAACACACACACACACACACACACACACACACAGAGAGAGAGAGAGCCATCATTTCTGTTGTTTTTATACTGGGTCTTACTTTAGTTGCCATTCCTCTTATGCCCCTTGAGATCTTGAGGTCCCGTCATCGCCCCTGGGGACTAAGAATGTTCCCGCACATTTAACGAATTCTGAAACTGGGGTATTTTTAGTTGGTTTGTTTGCATCTGTTCTCTCCCTGTTCCTTGCCTGATTGACACCCGCTGGGTAAGAGGCACAAGAGCATGACTTTGCTATGGGAGATATTTGGCTACAGTGGCTGACTTCACAGCACCCCTCTGATTGTTTCCAGCACTTGAGGGGGCAGGGAGATCTCCATGCCTTAGTTCATCTGGATTCCTTTGTTCGAATGGACTGCAAGGGGGTAAACTGGACTCATGCCACTCCTTCCACTGGTGGTGGGTGAAAGAAACAAGAAGTTTCACTGTGCTTGTTGAAGCCCCCCCCCGCCCCCCCCGCCCTCAGGGCGAAACCTGAGAAGCCTGCTGGAGAGAGGTGTCCCCAACTTGGAGAGGCTGTCACATCACAGGCAGCATTTGAGAGCCCTTGCTCTCTGATGGAGTGCCTGGGGCCCTTTGCTGGTGGCAGAGAGTGGAGCAGCTGCTCAGGGGCCCTGAAGGTCAGATGGCATGTTTAAAAAGAAGGGGGGAGCTGAGGAGAGTTTAATAAGAGGACAGGTCCCAAGGGTGTAGGGAAGTTTGAGGGGACCAGTAAGGGATGGTGAAGCACCTGGGGATTAGCAACAGAGAGAAACTGTTAATTCTGAAAGATCCGAAGTACCTGCCGCTTACTGTACCTGGGACAGCTGCAGATCAGAAGGGGCTGCCTTGCATCAGCCATGATGTTCAACAGAGAACCCAGCTATCGCCAGCTTATAGCTGGGCCAGGATACAGACCTGAGCTCTCTCTCCCATCCTCTGATCTGAAAGGCAGTAAGGGAATCTTATTTGCATAGTCCATGGCTGCCAGGCCCCTCAAGCCACCAACAGGTGGAAGAGGGTGGAAGAGGGTTGCAGTGGCTCTGGAAGAAAGAGCAGACAAACATAGATCTCAGTGCTATCTCCTTTCAGACAGGGCTTTCTCGGATGAAGGGGATAGAGACCTTCTTGTGATGGGTATGGAACCTGAGGGGGGCTGGGGAGGGGTGTGCAGCTCATGAAGACTCTTCACAAAGCTCCCCAGGGAGCCTGTGTGTGGGTGCCACATGGAAAGAGGAAGGATTGTCTTTGAGGGCCCTTCTGCCCACCTTGAGCTTGGCCTTCAGCCACATGGGGAAGAGACAGTATTGTCTGGGTTCCTGCAAAGGTTGACCAAGCTTGACTCTGTGCTACTTGCAATGCTCACCGACTCCTCTGCAAAGTAAAAAGCAACACACACACCCATGTGATCAGCCACGCAGAGGCAGAGGAAAACCAAGCTTCTTCCTCTTTCCCACCCCCGCTCTCCCGATTCAAGCACAGCATTAACAGTTTGGTATATACCCTTCCTTCCTTCTCTCTGTGCTTGCTCGAGCCTATTTAAATGTTTATAAAATATTCACAAGGATTTTTTTCCTTCAAAAATGGCATCATATAATGTGTATAGCCCTACAATCAATTTTTTTTTCACGAAAAGTGAGATGAAGATCTTTCTAGGTCAATCAATACATATAGCTCCAACTCATTCTTTTTAATTGCTTCTTAGTGTTTCATAGTATCCATATATAAAGATTTTGCTGAAAAATTACATGTCATTTTCAATTAACCAATATAGTTCCTAGTGGCCTAATGGTGCAAATTGCCATAAATAAGGCCGACTTTTGATCTCCAAGTACTTCCAGGCTATTGGGCCCAGGACAGGAGAAGTTAAGTTAGTTAAGGTAACCCATAAACTGCACACAGGTGGCCTAGACACTGGATACCTTTGGAAAAGCTATTTGGGCTGAGAAGTCTCAGAAGACATTTTTGAGGAGGGGTGACTGGATCTGAACCTTAAAAGAAGAGTTACTGTGGACATTTCAGGCATGTGCAGAACACCAATTAGTGACTAACAAAGCATCGGAGGCAGAGACCTGATGGACATATGCCAAGCTCACACGGCAATCATTTGTAAGTGACACTGCTTGGATGCAAAGAGAGAGGAGCCAATGTCAGGCCAAGTTCTTGAAATTAGCTCTTTTCCCCAAGCAGGTTAATTATCCCTTTTGCCCCCAATTCTTTCACACTCTCCATTTTGTGTAACAAACTCTACTTTCCCTGAGAGCTCATATGTCAACTTGAGTTTTGTCTGTGTCCTCATGATCCCAAGTTTGAACTCGGGCATGTCTCTGTTAATGAGCTTTGACAGATGCCCGTCAGACAGAGAATCCCAGGGGGCCCCACAGGCCTGCATCACATCCCAAGGACATCTTGGCACAGGCTGCACTCGGCTCCCTGGGGAGGAGAAGAGTCCTCCCCCTCTGGGTGCCGTGGAGAGCAGGCTTCTCTCCCTCTGGTCCCACAGCTGGCTCATCTGCCTTCATCCTGGCTTCCCTCATGCTGTCCCCTTACCTTGGCCTTTGCCTTCTCTGACCCTTCCTTGTCTCTCTGCTTCCAAGTGGCCAGTCATCCTCTCTCTGGCCTTCCATTTGTGCCTTCTTTCCTGTACCCTTGGGAGACTCTTCTCTACTCTTTCTCTTAAGTTTCTGACCACTTCAGGGGATGTGGCCTTTTAAAGTCCTTGCTATAGCTCTTGGATACAGCCCCATCTTATTTCCTAGGACTCTGGCTTGAAGGCACACTTTCTCTTCCTACTCCTCCCCCCTCCCTGGACTGCAGCATTCCACAATCCCTTACCTCTTCACTTCTCTGTTTTAGTAGCTCTTGACTCTTCCAAAGTGTGGAGACGTGAAAATTCACCACCCTGGTCAATGCAAAGTCAGTTTCTCGACTCTTTTCACTTAGAAGTTTTGAGAAACCATTACAAATTCTGATAAGGAGTAAAAGGGACACATAAGTTGATGCAGTCCCCTTTAAATGGGAAAAACTCCTGGTTATGAATCATGTGGGGGAGGCATAGCCTCACCTTAAAGAGATGGTGCTGGGAATTGCTTTTCCTCTCACAGCACTATTCGAGCTGCTGAAATATCTCCTCTCATTATTGGGAACCTATATAAAAGCTGATAAATTTTTATTGCAGGCATATTGTAGCTTTGCCTTAAACCCCCCCCCCCCCAACTTGGCAGCCCTGAGGGATGGATTTCACATGCAGTTTGCAGCTGCCAATCAGGTCCTCTTTGAACAGGGAATGCGGTGAGAGAATACCTCCAGGAGCCCCCGATCCCCACACAGTCTCATCAGCTCTAAGCTGACTCTTCTGAGTAGTCCCAATTTTGTGGGCCCTTGCCTTGTCCAAGAAGCTGCATGAGGGCCACAGTCCCCTTGCATGTTAGGAAGAGAGTGGGAGAGTTGTTCCCAATTTGGGTAACTCCATGGAGAAGGCTGTTGAAAGAGTTGGAGTGTCCCCAGTTGAAATGGGGCTGTAGTGGAGGAGAGAGGTGTCACAAGCTCTGTGGACTTGAGTCTCTCAGATACAAGTGCCTCAGCCTCTTCAAGCAACTCATTACCTTTGAATTTGAAGGCAGTCAGAGAGCAGGGGTCGGTGGAGCATGGGCTCTGATGTTGGATGGTCTTCTATTTCATCTGGTTTCCCCTTCATGTCCTCCTGCTCCTCATGTTTGAATAGGAGTACTATTCCACTGGAGGGGACTTAAATGCAAAAACAGAGGCCGATCTCCCAGTGTGGGTTCCAGCATGAATTAGATGCCTAATTGAGATGGAACCTCTCCTCGTATCTATCCTCTCCTTAAATCCTCCTGATTTAAATTGCCTCTACTATATCATGGATTTCCCCTCTCATTCAGTCCTCAGTGGTTCACTCTTATATTTTGGAAATGCTTCTCCCAGTTAAATCACTGCTTCTTGCAAGGTCAACTCCAAAATTTCATGTGTCCATGGTTTGCTTTCCCACTAAATTTTCATGACTGCTTAACTTTTTTTTCTCTCCTTCTCTTGATCTTTTCTATATTCACCATTTGTTGGCTGGGACTACCTAATTTCTTTCAAATGATTTTCTGGAATAAAGGTCAAAGTTGAGGTCCAGCATAATGAAAGGATGGTTCTTAAACATTCCTCATTGTCGAACCAAATTGGGTCACACGTTGAATGCTTAACAGTAAGGATTATCTAATCCTTCCTGAAATGATCTGCCGCTGACCCTGTAGGTTAGGGGTTAGTAAACTATAGCCTACAGGTCCAACCCACCCTTCAAGACCTTGAAACACATCCTTAGAAGACAATGGAAGGTAACTCGATGCAGTCCATTGGTTAATCTCCCCAGTTGTGTTGCTCTTTTACTGGGAAACACTGCGCTGAAATGTAACATATATGTTTGGAATCATTTATGGAGAATTTGGCCCCAGAAAATTATGCTTTTAAAATCCCAACAGTTATCCCAGGGAAAAAGTCTGTACAGGAGGATTCTAACAATCCGGGGAAGACCAGGAGAGCATTTAGTCCTACTGGTAGCTGTCCTTGGTGCTGACTGCAAGCTGCTTCTTTCTGATTCCAATTCCTTAGTAAGAAGCATCTTATGGTGGACAGACATTTGTTTTCAAATAATTACAAAGTGTGGTTTGATTTGATTATACTATAATTTCTGAGAGGTACACAAGTCATAATTTGTGTATGTGAAAGGCAGGAGCTAGGAGTAGTTCAGGATCCTGACTGTACACCACATGACATTGCCTACTTGTAAGTCTTTCCATATTTATGCTTATTTTTAACTTTTCATTAGGCCCCTCATGCCCTGCCTGCAGATCCTATATGACAGACTTTTCTGGAATGACTAGATCTTTGACCTCATGCTGGCAGTAATCTTGCCCAGACCAAAAATTGACTCCTTGGACTCCTTAAACCCTGCCTGAGCCAGGTCCTTCCACTAATCCCTTTTCCTGCCTGTCTCCCACTAAGAACCAGCCTTCACATGATTCCTGTTCAAGTTCTTGCTATTGACTCAGCACAGGGCAACTTGCCTTTTAGGTCCTGAGGTTAAGTGCATTCCCTTTTGAAGAGAAATGGTGTAGTCTTAAAAATCCTGTGGAACTGCAGCTCCTGATTTCCCACTCTGGAGGATACTTCAGGGTCTTCATATCTATCTCTTTTTGCTTCTTTTTCCTCTTCAACCAAAGCCACAGCCTCATCCCTAGAGCCTTTAGCTTACTCTCATTATGGTAGTTGCATGTCATATTCTGCCACATGCAAATGCTCAGGTGTGGAGTGAGACAACACATGATAATATTGCTGCATTAAGTAGAAATAGGTAGACTCTAGTGATGAGACATAGCTGTCTCATAGAACACCCATAAATATTTATTGTAACAATTTGGAGTAGGCATATGGAAAAACAGAAAAAACAATTGTCAGATGCATTAATCAATGTCTTCCTTGGGTTCTAGAAATCAGAGAATCCTTAGTGATAATATACTCAAAATTTTTCACCTTAACAATGAGGGAGCTGAGATTTAGGGAGGGAAAGTGTCTTGTCCAAGGTGTCTCTGGAAGTTAGTGGCATAACATGTATCAGAATACTGGTCTTCCAATTTCTACCTGGATCATCTTTTGCCCCTAGTTTCGTAAGGGTGTAGGGTAGTGTCTCAGGGGATCCTTATGGAGGAGAGGGGTTTGATGGGATCATGGGAGTTCCAATTTTATTTGTTTGGTTTATTTTGAAGAAAATATTTTTCTCTCTAAAAAATTTGAAAGTCACTTCAGTAAAACATGCCAACTCTTATTTGGGAGAGATTGAAAATCCTTACGGAAAACTGAAAAGTCAATGCACTTTCCCTTTTTACTGAGTGTCTATTTAATTCCAGGGGCTTGACACTCAGTGGCCCATTTAATCTTAATAGCAGTCCTATGTGTCACATTTTATGATGCCATTTTAAAGTTCCACACAGTTTAAGAACCTCGTCCAAGGATACACAGAAAGCAGAGGGACTGGAATTCAAACCTGGCTCTCTCTGATTCCAAAACTCTTTCTTTCTTTGTTACTGTAAGCTTTCCTGTCATTCAGCATCCGGCTTCAACAGCCAACTACCAAGTGAGATTCTAGCCTTCCTAAGTGCTCAGTTATTGCATCTTCTCTCTCTCAAGTCTGAAAGGAAACCCTCATTTTGTTTCTTAGGCAGCATTTAAACACTGGATGGAAGCAATTTCTTCCACTTCATCCTCTAAGCTCCACCTTTGTTTCCTTTTTGAGTATGTGACTCTCTTTTTATATAGAAAAGAAAATGAACAGTGCAAACGGTCCCCAACTTACAGTGGTTCAACTTAGGTGTTTTTTTTTTTTTTTTTACAATGGTGCAAAAGCAAAAGGTATTCAGTAGAAAGTGTAAGTTGGATTTTGAATCTTCGCCTGTTCCCAGGTCGGCAGCATCATCCCATGGTGAACCGAAGCTCCCAGGCAGCCATGTAATGACCAAAGTAAACAGCGACACTCTGGAGTGTGCTGTGTTGCTGAGCTCTGATGTTTGATAGGTTAGATTTATTAAGTGCATTTCCAACTGACAATATTTGCAACTTGCAATGGGTTTATTGGGATGTAACCACATCCTAAGTCAAGGTGCATCTGTGCATGCAAGCGACACACTCATCAGGAACGCAGATGATACTAATAGAGGATACAAATGAGACAACATTTGAGATAAGACTCCACTATTTTTCTTCCTGTATCACGAATTCTTTCCCCTAAACAGTCTTGACTTTTTGTAGATTGTGCACAGGATGAATGTTTAAATATAGGGACACGTGGAGGCTTCTGGCTGTTCTTTTGAGGATGGTTGGTGGCTGAGAGTTAGGATCTAGTCCCCTCCTATTTATGCCATCTCCTTTTCTCCAACGGTAGGTAGGTATGACTACGTAAGTGAAGACCACCCCTCAGAACTGTTAGCATGTTCTAACCAGGACAGAGGCTTCTCGATTGTGGACATCTGCAGATGGCAAACAGACCTTTACT
The DNA here is from genome assembly GCF_021218885.2 of Marmota monax. Classification (NCBI taxonomy): domain Eukaryota; kingdom Metazoa; phylum Chordata; class Mammalia; order Rodentia; family Sciuridae; genus Marmota; species Marmota monax. The sequence continues at coordinate 20,255,134 of NW_026692881.1, forward strand.
ACTGGGGAGAAGAGGCAGCCAAGAGGGCTGGTCTGTTGTCAGAGGAGGGGCAAAGGCTGCGCTCTAGCAGGAATCATATTGGCAACAGTGCCAGGAAGACTGGAAGCAGGCACATAACCAAGACTTTACTGCTGCAGGATAAAGAGGCTCAGGATAAAGTAAAAAATGGCAAGAATCCTAACATTGATGTGATGGAGTGGGGAAGTGATGCCAGAGCTTCAGATGCCAACTGCAAAGTAGAATTAGAAAATAAAGTCCCAACTCTTCCCTTTGGACTCCTATAAAACTCTTAAATGAAGCCTTGAGTTGCTAATGTAGAGAAAGTTCCCCGCAACCACTCCTGGACCACATTCTCTGCCCATCCAGGTGTTCCCTCCTCAGCTTGCTGATGCACTCCATCTGCCCTAGAAAAGGTGAGACCAGCACTGTTCCGCCTTTCTGCCCTAGCCCCGTGTCCTACCTTCAGGGAAGGTGGTTTCCTTGGATGGAGATGAGAAAATGGCAGAGGTTTCTCTGGATTATGCTTGAAGAGTGCTCAGGAGAATCAGCTCCTAGGACTCACTTTCCCAGAGTGGGGACTTTGACATTAGTGGCCGAGGTAGTTTCTGCAGTCTGTGGTTGTAGGAGGGTGGTCTATTGTTGGGGATAACATAGACACAGATGTCTCCCTATATTCTTATCCAAAACAGGATGATCCCAAATTCAGGAACCACGCAAATCAATCAAATCATTCATTTACCTTGCAATTCTTCCTAGGGTCTTCTTGTCTTCTGATATCATGTTAGGAAAAGGATTGTCCACACAATTAAGCTTTCAGGTTTCTCTCCTCATTTAGCTTAAAAACACCTGCCCACCCGATCTGTGACTGTGCCTGAAATTTCAGTAGTGGCGGCTCCATCCCTTTTGGTTGAGGCATTGCTATCTTTAGGTTCCTTTTTAAAAGCAGGTATCATAAGCCTTTACAGGACCGTAAACACCTATAGGTCTATAACACATCAATTACATTATCAAATACTTTCTTTCCAGTTTGCTGAGCAGACCCTGAGAGAACAGAGATTGTGCAAATGTTAGAAGGTTCTGATTCCTTTGAAGCCTGAGATACTGCCCTACACCAGAATTGGGTGGGACCCGTGGGAGGACCTGGGCCACCAGCAACAGCCTTAACAGAGAAGACACGAGGCAGAGAGGAGTAATGGGATGGAGTTGTAAGGTGGGTGGTAATTGGTGAGGGTGAACCCTGTAAGGTCAGGTGAGTGATTGCTACCATTTGCTGAATATGTAGTGTGTTCCAGGAATTAAGCCACATACATATATCTGCAAGAGCTCATGTAATCCCCGGAGCACTACTGTGAGGTAGCTTTTATTACTGTTATCTTCATTTTATTGGTGAGAATCCTGAGCCAGACAGAAGTTAAACAACTTTCTTAAGGTCACACATTTAAAAAAATGCCAGTGTTAGGATTCAAGCACAAGTAGTGTCACCCCAGAGTCTGCACAGTTTTCTTCTAAAGAGTTCACAAGTGCGTGGCTATGAGAATAAATAAAGCTGTGAAAAATACCTGTGACTCTTAAGATTTGATTTGAGTTTCCCATCATACAGCAATGATGATACTTTACATAGCATATCTCTTTACATAGCCCTTCCACATGTGCTGACCTTGTGGATGACATGGGTGGGGTGGGTGAGGTCTGCAGGACTGACCTGAGGGGCCCTTTGAGCCCTACTGTATCCGAAGAAACCTTCTGAATACGGGAGAGCTGACCCTCCCATAAAACTGTAGGCAGGGCTCCTCCACCCTTCTCAAGCCTCTCTCTGGGATTCAGCAAGAATGTTGGGAACCGCAGAGTTTGGAGAGGTCACTTGAAGAATGAAAGGACCCAGTGAATTAGCAATAACACCAGAGCTTGGGAGTTTTAGGTGAAGTTTTTATTTTTAAAAGTCATAGTCTAATAATTTGGGGCAACAGTTCGAATTCCACTGGGTCATTGTGGGATGATGGTAATAGGGCAAGATGGAATGCAGCCAGGCTCTGTGTCCCTGTGAACCCGACTTCAGTCCTTTGTTTGTTGTCACTAATGTATGCCCTCAAAAATGTAACTTGTCCTTATGAGCCTCATCCCAAGTGGATGTGTACAGGAGACAGGTTGGGCAGAGGGACACACACCATCCCTGGCCTCAAGAAGCTCCGAAGCCTGTTAGGGAGAGAAGGCCCACACCAGAAACAACTGGTTCATATCCAGAGCTATGGCAGGGGAAACGATGAGAGATGAGGGTCCAGAAGTGACAAGAGAGCTGCCGGAGGGTGGCAGGTGCCTTCCTGCCTATTTAAATCTACCCACCATTTAGGACCTGGCCCCAATATGTCCTACTCTCAGAAGCCTTCTCTGCTTTTGCATATGAATCCCTTCAGTCCCTGGGCTCACACAGCATTTCTCTTACACTTCCAATCATTGTTCTTGACTTGATTTTATTTCCCCAGTTGTCCTTAGCCAGACTGGGACCAAACTCACTGTATGCCATCTTCTATCTCTTTCCTAGCAATTTTTTTTCCCAAATTCATTATGAGAATGAATTACCTGGTGAACCTGTTTAAGAGCAGATGTGGATCCAGTAAGTCTCAAGTGGAGCCCAAGAATCTGCATTTGTCATGGTCTTCCAGTAGGTGCCGATGGCTGTTGGTCTGTGGACCTCACTTAGAGCAAGAAGATTCTGCAGTATTGGACGCAAAGCCAATCTTTAAAAGCTTAAAACTGGCCTGATTTATTGAATGGGCATACCTCGTTCTTTGTCTGTCTCTCTCTTTTCCCAGAGGCTAGATGGGACCATTTTTTGAGGCTTGACAATCACTAGGCTTTTGTGTCATTTCCCCTGCTCCTTTTGCTGACATTCATAGTTGATCATGGTGTTCTTTCTTATAAGAGATTGGTCATATCCTGTTGGGAAGGATTTCTCCGTAGAGTTCCCTAGAGAACTGCTTCTCTGGTCCAACGGCGTTGGCTGAAAATATGGGTTGTATTTGTTACCCTGGATAAGATGTGCCCTAAGGGATTTTCTAATGGAATGACGTGGAGGTTGGGTACAGAGAGGCCCCTGAACCTAAGAGATGAAGTCATGGCTGCCTCCAGAGCCTCTCATGCCCTCAGTCTCTGGGAAATGAGGGGAGAGGCAGACATCAGAGAACAGGTGCAGGAATTGAATGATTAACTAAGTGGTTTCCAGCCATGTCTGTGCTTCATAATGACTAGAATGTTTTTACGAATGGTGTTGCTCAAAGCCACCCCTAGATGTTCCATTTAATTTGTCTCTGGAAACGATGGAGTACCAACATTTTAAAATCTCCCAGGAGAATCTAATATGTACTCAGGGCTGAAAATCAGTCACTTAAGCCAATGGGGACAAAGATTGAGCAGCTTGGTTCTCCTTCAATCCGGGACTCAGAGAGAAGCAGAGCCCTGACCTGTTCCCAACTGGCCACCCCAGGGCCGAGGTAAGGAAAGTTCTTGGAAGTAGCTCCTATTGAAGGAGTTCTCTGATTATAGCCGAGTCCATCTCTAGAGGCAAACATTTGAGAAAAGACAGCGACTCCTGGGCATTTTTTGCTCAAAACCACCTAACCTCCAAAAAATGAGGTAAGATAACCCATTTTTAGGCATGAGAATTTCTTAGAAGAATATTACTGTTAGTATCAGTTCTATCAATCTTCATCGGCTTTTTGCATTGTCTCGATTTGGGGGTGGGTGGGAGGAGACTGCTCCTCCTTCCTGACTGAAGGCTTGGAGCTGAGAGGCAGCCCTATTCACATTTATCCTCCCTTGAGCCTCACCAGTCCATGTTGGCCTCCTTTTCTCATTTTCCTCCCTGATTGATGGCCATGCACCATTCCCTCTAGTTCCCAGCCCTGCAGAGCTCAGCTAGTGCAGACAAAAGGGTCGAACCCATCTAATTCCCATTAGGCTGTGACTGAATGACACCCCTGACACTACCCGAGTCTTCTGGGATTTGAAGAGCTGCTTGCTCTCCTCATATCTCTTCCATTTATAGCATTCCCAAGTGAGAGATGGAGCAAGTTGATGCTTTCTACCAATTCCTGTTGGGGGACACTGGTGGGAATTTTTAGAAGGGAAGGGGAATGGGATGGTGTTCCTGAGCTCTTTCGTGTCAATGTCTCCTCAAGTGGTGAGAACAAGGTAGAGTTCAAGAACAAGCCAAATAGCCACATACTTCATGGCGAGCGGTCCCTGCCTCTTCCCGCTTAAAAAAGAAAAAAACCGAAAAAAAAGACAAAGGAGGTCTGCTTTAGGCAGCTTCAGCACATTTCTAATTATAGTGCCCATTTGTAACCAAGACTTTGGCCTTCCAAGAAGACTTGATTACGATATTCATAATTCATTGGCAGTCAGTCTATTACCGATTCAATGATTTCTCCAGCCAGGGAGAGAATCTTGATCCTTTAAAAACTGATTTTTCACATTAGAATAGCAAAAGCAATTAGTTTTATTTTTAGCTCAGTTAAGCAGGGGCTCTAATGAGCCTGAAAGGAGGTTTTCCCTGTCTTTCTTTCTCCCCTTCTTACCCCTGATGCGCTTTGGGAAGACTCAACCTGCATGTTGGCCTCCTGCTACAGCTGGGTCTTTGCCGGCTGCCTCTGGCTGCCTTAGGAAACCTGCAGAAGGAGGAGCTTGCAAGGCTAAGGGGTGGTTCTCAGAACTGTGTATTCAGCCTTGTGTGTCCTGGGGCCTGGGCTCCTACTTCAACTGTTGTCATGAAGGTGAGGGCGGAAGGGTGTGCAGGGGTGAGCTTGGCAACCTTGGCCCCTCAGTTCCACATTAGATCTGGAGTTTCTGGCAGGAAGAGCTGAGAATAATATTACTTTCCCTCATTTCCACAATGTGGGCTCAACTTACCATTCTCAGCCACGTTCCCCCACCCCTCCCTGTTCTTCTGCACAGACCCCTACTCTGACCAGAATGATTTACTTATGGACCCCCATCCAATAGGACCATGCACACGTTCTGTCACCTCGTGCCTCTAATTTCACCCTGGAAGGAAGAGGCTGGGCTACACTGCTCGCTGCTCCAGAAATACTTGGAATCAAATTGGTAGGAAAATAGGTTTTATTCTAAGCCAGCTTTGAAGGATGCTAGAAGCAACTTAATTGTTTCAAAGGTTCTATCTTCAAACTTCCTGAAATTGAGCAGAACTTTTAAAGGAGAGGAGATGGGGGAGAAGAGGGAGTGGCAGGGAAATCAGACAAAGGGCAGGAAATACATATATGAAGATTTAGATGCCTGGTTAGACAGGCCAAAGGAGGGGATGCTCTCTGCCTCCAGCTTCTTTGGTGCCTGTCAAGGTGGGGTTGCAGGCTTTCAGCTTCCTTTATCAGTAGGAGCAATTTGTTCCCAGTTCAGAGCCCCCGACCCTGATTTCAGTCAGCTTCAGTTCCTTGACCACTTCCCAACACCCTGGGGCTCTCTTTCCTCTGAATTTTTGGGAGAAACTTGTTCTGGTATCTCTAAATCCCTGGATGCTTGCAGTCTTGGACAACTGGTTAATCTGGTCAGGTTTATTAATCAACCAGATGCCCACGGGGTCTAAGGAGGTGGCCCAAAAGAGAGAAGCCTCTTGGAGTAGGGACAGTGGGGACCCAGGGAGCACAGGTCCATTCTCAAGGATGTAGCTAACCTGACCTTCAACTACAAAAGCCTCTTCTCATATTCAGCTTCTGGTCTGGTGTTTCTGATATTTTTCAAGGGCAGCTTCAAATCTAGATTCTAAAATATAGAGTTTCCTGATTTTTTAAATGCTGGAATGAATTTAATTTTCTTTAAAGCCCCACATGGGCCAAAATACCGCATCTGGGCCTATTATTTTGTTTCTTTAGCTGTAGGCTGTGAGAATGAACCCACAGACCACAGACTCAGGCTCCTGTTTGATAGTGCCACCAAGCTCCTGTTGCCTCCCGCATCCTGATCTATGAAGTAGAAGAAGCATGAACCTAACATGGTACGAGGCCCAGGCAAGTCCAGGGGCTTCACAGTTCCAAGGCGACATGAGGGCAGAGCCAGCATTAGCTATAGGGCTCTGGCCCAGGATTCTTTCTGCCAGGACCACACAAACCAAAGGCTGATATTGCCGGAGAGTGTGGTATCAGTTTTTGTAGCATCTCTTCTGTTGTCCAATCTTAATGAAAAATGAGGAAAACACTCTTTCCCCTGGAACAGATCAGATAAAGGAAAATGATATAAGATCTCACTATTGTTGGTTTCTGCATCATTTTTCTGGGAAAGATGCTACTGAAATTTAGCACTGAAGAGGCAACTCTTGAGCACCTTCTATGTGCCAGTCACTGTGGAAGCCACGGGAAAGAGCGAGGGACACAAGACCTAGTTCCTGCCCTGGCTTGCCACTCACTCAAGGCTGTGAGTGCCTGGAGGAGGGACCGGCCAAACTCATTGCCCAGCGTCTCCTGGCCCCCAACACTCTCCTCAGCACCCACTGGGGACTTAATGACTTGGATTAAAACATGGCACCCTGAGTGAGGCACAGAATGGAGGAGAAGCAGTACAGACCATCCACTAAAATATTCAAACAGTTTCATCTTGATTTGAGAATTTTATTTCTCCGATGAATCTGACCTTGGCATGTCATGGCTTCATTTTCTCTCTGTTGTGACAGAGTAGTATCCTGAACGGATTCTGAATAATAAACCAGTACGCAGGGTGATAGTGCCTGAAAAACCTGGAATCAGCTGGGGGAGTGAGGGCATGAGCAATAATGGCAGGAATCACGTAAAAATCTTCAATTAAATACATTCCTCGAATCCTCTTCCTCTTCTTCCTCCTCTTGGCTTTTCTTGACTCCAATCCTTAAGAAATTCCCAGGAAAAAATGGAGTATCATTGTGTGTTTCTCCATCTCCAAGAACTGAAAGATTGCCTGCCATCCTCAGGGAGAGAGTATAAAAATTGGACCCTGGTGGAGGCTCGCTCGGGGTGTTGGATGAGCCTCTGACAGAGGATATGAATCTTGGTCCCAGGTCCCAGTGAAGGATGGCAGAGCTGACAAGCCAACATCAAACACGCCTCAGTCCTGGGGGAGCTATCACTCACCCGCTGAGCTCCAGTGGCACATGCTAATGAGGGTGCAGCTCCTATACCACCCTTACCCAGAGGCCGGTGCTCAGCCTCTCCACAGTTAGGGACAAGGATCCCTTGGAGGATTTGCAAAGAAGACAGTGTTCAGCATTCCCCGTCCCTACTTTCTAGTCTCCAAGTGTCATGGTTTTTCTCTTCCTCTGCTTCATCTTCCTAGTCTTGCCTTGCCCTACCCTTGATGGGTGCACAAATTCTTTTCTCAACTAGCTGATCACTATATGGAACTGCCTGTGTTACTCATTCCTCTCGGTGGCTTTGTGTGCAGGAGGAGAGTCCAGGATAAGACAGATGCCTAACCAGAGGAATAAGTGGCTGATTGTCATATTTTCAAGCACTTGCTAGGAAGTAGTTTGGAAATGGTCTTGAGAATCCGTTTTGAAAACGGAGGTTGTTTTTTAACCATCAGTGATCTTCACTGTCAGTTGATGGGGGACTGAGCATAGATGATGACGATGATGACAATGATGACAAAGATTGTGACGATACAAGCCAGCATCTATTAAGTGTGCCATGTGCCAGACGCTTTGTGAAGAGCTTTCTATGCACCACCCAGAAGCTCTAGAGAGGGCACTATTATTATTCAAAAATGAAGAAATGGGGGCTCAGAGGATCAGTTAACCAAACTCACCCACAGAGCTCAGAAATAAGCTTGGCTGAGAGCTGCTCTAGAAATCCTGCCTCTTCCTAATGACAAGAGTGGGGGCCAGGGCTGCTCAAACACACTTTCCTCTGCAACTTTCTCCAACCCCACCAGTCCCCAGAGATACAGTGAAGAGCAGCAACTTCAGACCCAGGTCTGAATCCTGTTTTTGCCACTTAGAAGCTGTGTGACCTAAGGCAAGTTATTTGACTTCTCTGTGACTGCTTTCTACTGTATATAATGGGACCAGCCTCACAGGTCTGGGGGTGGGGCAGGGAGTGAGGATTACATGGGAGCCATTCGGGCAGGGCGTTCAACATGGTTCTTGGCACATGGTGTTATCACTTACTTCCGCCACAGGCCACATTGCAGGCAGTCCACACCTTCCCCCGTGGTTTTATGCACGTATTTATTTATCTTCCTCTTAAGATTGTAAGTATCTGGGGGACAAACTCCATGTTTTATTTATCTTCGAAAATACTTCCCTTGGAACTTTAAATAGTCAATTAAATTAAATGACTGGAGTCGCAGTAATCAGGACGACCGTTTCCTGAGTGCATGAACCTGCTCTGCATTGCTCCAAGCCCTTCCAGTGACCTCGTGTAGGTACCCTCCTGCTCACTTTGCACTTGAGAGAATCGTGGCACAGATAGGTGAGTTAACTTTCTTAGGATCTTACTATTGGCAAATGGTGGGTTCTGGAGTGGCCCCCGATGCTCTAGATCCTAAGCCCATACTCTTATCCCTATTCCATAAAACAATCCCTTAAATATGCTCATGACTAATTCCCATTGCCTTGAAAATGTTGCAAAACGTTAGGAACATGAGGCTCCCAGAGGGTGAGCTACTTGCTCCATGTCACACAATTAATTTAGTAGTGGAGCTGGAGTGGGAGCCCAGCTCTCCGGACTGCCAGCCCAGTGCTCCTCAGATGAGGTGTGCCCTGTCAGATGGCGTGGTGATTAATTGGGAGAGAAGCTGTAGGAGGTTGACATTTTCCCTGCCTCATCTGTGTTTCCTGCCCACACACCAGGCCCTGAATGTCAAAGCCCCCCACGCTGCTGAGCTGGAGGGAAGGAGGGAAGCCCACTCAGTGTTATTAAGCAATTAAAAATACAGGCTGAGCAGATGTGGGGCAGCCTCACTTCCCCGAAGTGTGGGGCAACAAGGTATCTGGCCGCATCTCGCTCACGCTGGGAGACATTTAAGGGACTAAATGAGAAGCGGCTCCTCTCAGCAGGCAGAGAAGGTAGTTTGGAGCACTCTTGTGGCGTCACCTCCCCAGCTCAGCAGGACTTGTGGTCTGGGTGATAGTGGATAAGGGGCTGGGGGGTGTGTAGTCAGTGGCCTCTGAAGAACCACTGCTCATATCTGCAAAGGTGGGCTGGGCCTGACAGTTTTCTGTGTGTCCGTGGGTTCTTCCCTCTGCTGCCCTATGGGGGATCCAGAACCCCAGAACCCATGCTGGACTCAAGTCATTCCTATTTTTCATTGCCGCTTATGAACCCAGGACTTAATCTACTATAGGAAGAAATAGGCACTGAGGTTGGTTGATAAGAGACTCCTGCTAGAAGCTGGCCTGAGCCCTTTAAAAAGAGTTAGCGATGAATAATAAGTGTCTTTGCTCATTCCTGGAAAACGTCTAGCACGGGGATCCTGTGCTTTGCTCTCTCTGTCGGTGGGCACACTCATTGCAGGGTCCAGACTAAACTTGACCTCTTGATGTCACAGATGGCCTCAGGCTGGTCAAAGAGGTTCACGCTCTGTGCTGTGGAAAGCAGGCTTGGGAATGTGACGCCCATGCTCTGCAGCTCCTGACTCGAAGGTTTCCAACACGTATTTAATGAATAAATGAGATGTGGTAGGCAGAGTTTGTTGGAAATACCTTGTTTTGCTCTTAAGAATTGATTCGACTTCAACTTCAAAAAACTACTAAAATATTAATCCAAGTATGGCTTGTTGGCATGGAAATTATATAGTGGAAGTAGAAAATTACTCATTGGCACACAGAGAGACACACAGGGACACACATAGACACAAACCCAGAGACACACACAGGCTCACACACAGACACATAAACACTGATGTAGGCAGCTTTTTTTGGTCACTGTGATCAAAAGACCTGACAAGAACAATTTTAGAGGTGGCACAGGTCTCAGTCTACAGATGGCGGATTCTATAGATCTGGCCTAGAGGTGAGGCAGAACAGCATGGAGGAACGGTATGGCAGAGGAAAGCAGCTCAGGACATGGCACCAGGAAGGAGAGAGGGGGGAGGGAGGGAGGGAAGGAGGGAGGAGAGGGAGAGAGAGAGTGAGAGCGCTCCATTCACCAGGTAAAATCGTATATACTCCAAAGGCACACCCCCAGGGACACATCTCCTCCAGCCGCACCCTACGGGCCTACAGTTACCACACAGTTAATCCATTCAGGTGGCTTAATGCACTGATTAGGTTAGGCTCTCATAACCCAATCACTTTACCTCTAAACTTTCTTGTTTTGTTTCACACATGTGCTTTTGGGGGATACCACCTAGTTCAACCATAACAGACACACAGACACACACAGAGTAGTCCACTGATAGCTGGGATGGTGGAAGAAAATGTCAACCTTAAGTTATGGCAGAGTTAGTGTGAGGACAGGTAAGGGGGAATAAGCTTTTAAGATGCCAAGAACTGCTTGCCCATGGGAAGAAGTGCAGGTGGACAGACAGGGCAGCAAGTGTGTTCCACATGGGTAAAGAGTTGCACTATTAGCCAGGTGCACTGGCACACGCCTGTGATCCCAGTGGTTTGGGAGGCTGAGGCCAGAGGATCGTGAGTTCAAAGCCAGCCTGAGCAACTTAGCCAGGCCCTAAGTAACTCAGCAAGACCCTGTCTCTAAAAAAAAAATATAAAAGGTCTGGAGATGTGGCTCAGTGATTAAGCACCCCTTGGTTCAATCCCTGGTGCCAAAACAAACAAACAAATAAATAAATGAATTCGGTCTCTTTAGGATGCAACTAAGCTACAGGAACACAGATTCCAGCAAATTGTGGGGGATGGGGCACCTGGGTCCCTGGGAGGAGCTCATTCCCTGCTGGTCATCCATTCTGGGTCCAGGAGCAATCTGGAGTCTCTGCTTTGGACCTAGGTGCATCTATCTTTGTGACCCTAAACCAGCTGGAAAGATCAGATGTCTTTTCCTCTCTTTCCAGGCAATCACGGTGGGGAGAACAAGGACTGACCAAATCCATTTTTTTAAAGCCTTTTATTCCAAACTAATTTTAGTCTTACAGAAAAAGTTGCAAGACAGTACTATCTCCCTGAACCCTTCTCCCAGCTTCCCCGTATTCACCTCCACAGCCATTGCACAATTATCAAGACTAAGAAATTGACATTGGCACAGTATGTCAACTAAGCCACACACCTCTGAATGCCTGTCCACAGGTGTTCTTTCCCTGTCCTGGGGATCCTGTCCAAGATCTCACATTACCTTTCATTATTCTCCCTCCTCTTCTGCAGTCTCTAACAATTCCTTACTCTCTCCTTGTCTTTTACAACCTTGACACTTTTAAAGAGTATTGCACCAAGAACAGAACTTTATCAAGATGAAGTTTTCCCCAAAATGCATCACCTCAGTCAGATCACGACAAAACATCAGACAAACCCAAATCGAGGGATATTCAACAAAACAGAGGATCAATCGAGACTTTCTGAAGACAACTTGAGCCTCTGCTTTTGTATCTTATTGGTCTCAGGATATTTCTGGAGGAGACTTCCTGGTGGGGAAGAAAAATGGGGCACTGAATTAGAGTTTCAAAATTCAGCCCTGTAGGAGAGAAAAGCTGCTTCTCCTTGACCATGGAGATGCAGATCAGCCTGAGCAGGAAGGTGGGCATCTGGATTCTCCTATCAGCTCCCTCCTGTCACTGAGTCAACTCCTGAGTGTCCGTCTGTGAAATGGGACAGCCTTCTCCCACCTCTCCCAAAGGAGGCTAAGGACCTGATGAGATTGTGTGGTGAGGCTCAGGGACTCTCACAGGGCGATGCACATGGTGGGCCTCTCTGATCTCCACTGGGGATCTAGCAAGGTGAGAAGCTGGGGCAGGCAAGCCAGGGCCTCAGACAACCAGCCCCCATTGCCACGTGCAAGTGCCATCTCCTTGGGAAACCAGGAAGGAGAGGAGAGGAAATGTTCCAGACTTCTGCCCTGACTTTTTCTAGAAGGCAGTGACCTTCCCAAGAGGCCCCAAGATGAGATTACCCAGAATTTCATTCAATAAATATCTCAAACCACGTACCATGTGCCAGGCAGAATTGTAGGTGCTGGTTATCTGTCAGTGAGGGGAACAGACTAAGGTCTCTGCCCAGTGGAGGTAACAGGCTAATGAGGGAGGTAGACGGTGAACAAAATGAGTAAATAAGTGAGTAAATGTTTGAAAGTGATGAAATTCCATCTTCAACTACAAGTCGGAATGCTTTCCAGTAAAATCTATGCTCCAGGTGGACGGTCGCTACTGATGAATGGGGATGGTTACAGAATAATGCACAGCCATAGGGGTGGGAGAAAGGGTGTTGCCAAATGTCTCACCCACTTAAGCTTCCTCGTTTTAAGTTTCAAATCAAACTCCTACTTTGTGTAATTAGACAGCGCATGTAGCAATGGAAATGTCAGTCCTTTGACCCGGGAAAATGCTTCCTAATCATTTCCTTCTGGCTTCCAGCATCTCGGGGGAGGAGATGAGGGAATAAAAGCACACAAGAGCCACTTGCCCTCAGAATACTAATTCTGGGATAATAAACAAGAGGAGGATTGCTTGCATCATTTGGGGGATATTTGAATAAGCACAAGAAAGTGGTGGAAAGACACATACCATACGGTTAATCTGTTAACATCAGGAATCTAGTGAGTACAGAGGCATGGTGTTTGGGGATGGGGTGGGCAGATGGTGGGAATTCTTTCTTTATCCCTCTGCTGCTTGTAGCTTCTTGTGGGTCTTGCTTTTGAAGTTGGAAATGAAAATTTAAGGAGACACCCAAACAAACAGATAAAAAAAGACGTATCCTATAGGACATCAGAATCCCCTAAACTTACATATGGCCTTTCTTTAAATGATTCATTTATTCAGGCAAACACTATCCCCGCCCCCTCTCTCTGTGCCAGTCTGTGCTAAAGATCACATAAGATGAATGAGACTTGATATCTACTTTTGGGTAGCTTTGTTTTATTTTCACAAACTTTTAAAAGTTGCCTTATCTGTTTTACTCGATTTCCTCTTCATTGAGGTGATGTTCACATAAAACAAAAGTAAGTGTTTTAAAGTGAACAATGCCATTTAGTGCATTCACAATGCGGTACAACCACCACATCTATTTGGGTCTAAAAATTTTCACCTTCTCCCCAACCAAAAAGCAGTTACACCCTATTACTCCCTCCCAGGAGACCCTGGCAACCACCAACCTGCTTTCTGATGCTATGGCTTACCCGTTCAGGCATTTCACATAAATAGAGTCACATGATATGTGGAGTTTTCTATCTGGTTTCTTGCACTTGGCATGTTTTAGAGGCTCATCCGAGATGTAGCGCGGTTGTGGTTTGGATCTTCAATATTTCCTAAAGGCCCATGTGCTGAAGGCTTGGTTGCCAGGCTTGCCCCTCCTGGGAGGTAATGGAACCTTAGGGAGGTGGGGTCTAGTAGAAGAAGTTAGGTCACCAAGGGTGTGCCCTTCAAGGGCATATTAGGGCTCCAGCCCCTTCTTCTCTATCTCTTTTTGCTTCTTAGTTCTCATGAGTGAAGCAAGTGGCCTTGGTCACATTCTTCTACCATGATGTGCTGCCTAGTCACAGGACCAACCACGTGTGGACCAAAACTCCTGAAACTATAAGCTCCTATTAATCTTTCCTCCTTAGAAGTTATTTATCTCTGATATTTGTCACAGCAATGGAAAGCTGACTAATGCAAATGTGTCAATATTTCCTTTCTTTCCATATATATGTATGTATATTTAATAATATACTATCATATATAAATGTCACAATTGCTTATCCATGCAACCCCTGAAGAACTCTTGGGGTACTATTTTGGGGTGTTACGACATAGAGCTGCTATGGCCATGCATACATACATGTTTGTCTGAGTACTTATTTTCAATTATTTTGGATATATACCTAGGAGCAGGATTGTTGGGTCTTAACAGTATCTCTATACTTAACTTTTTGAGGAACCGCCAAATTGTTTTCCTCAGTCACTGAACATTTTACATTCCCAACAGCGATGTTTAAGAGTTCTAATTTGTCTATATCTTCACCAATACTTGTAATTTTCTCTTCTTAAATTATTATTATTTTTTTAATTACAGTCATCTTAATGGATACAAAGTGAGATCTCATTGTGGTTTTTATTTGTATTTCCTTAATAACTAGTGATAGTGAGCATCTTTTAATGTACTTTTTAGCTATTTGTGTATCATCTTTAGAGAAATATCTATTCAAATCTTTTGCCCATTTAAAAAAATTGGATTCTTTGTCTTTTCGCGGTTGATCTGTAAGCGTTTTTTACATGCTCTATATACTACATCTCCTTTAGAGTATGATTTAAAAATATTTTCTCCCATTCTGTAAGTTGTTTTTTTATTTCTCTATAATGTCTTTTGAGGCACAAAACTTCTTAATTCTGATGGATTGTGGTTTATCTATTTTTTTTTGATCATACTTTTAGTGTCCTATTTAAGAAACTATTGCTAAATCCAAAACCATGAAAATTTATCCCTAAAGAATAAACAAAACTTGTTTCTTTTTATTTTGTTACATGCCAAGTTCATAGTACAATGTCTTGTATGCTTTGCTAGAGGGGGATAGAAATTCATCCCTCAGCTTCACAAATGCAAATGCAAAAAGGGAAATATCATCAGTTGTATGTTCTGTAGGGTCTGGATATAATGGCCACTTCTCAGTAGATATGCAGCTGTATCTGCCTCACAAAGGCTGCCAAGAACTTGCTCCTATAGTTACCAGAGGGAAGGCCTTATTGCAGTCAGTGAAAGATGTGACTTGTAACATCTCCTGTTCCCACAGTCAGTAATCGCACAGCAGGGAGCCCACTCCTCTCTAGTGTGCATATCGTGGGAGGCTAATGCCTCAGTGATCCCAGAGGACAGTAGTGACAGTAAATCTATGAGGGACTAACTACTGCCACTTGGGGATTGGGGCAGGGCTATGAAAATAGGGATAGATCAATTAACTGCCCCAAATCTCACCTTCCCTAGCTGATAATAGTGAGTACCTAAGGATGCTACCCATAAAGGAGAAATTGTATGTATCTGGTGTGTAACAAGAGCTTGACAAACATAGTGGTTATTACCGTAATCTAAGTCTTTTTTAGAGACTATTGATGGCTGTTGGCAACAGGTCCACCTTGGCCCCTGGAGCCCTACCTCCACTAGTTTGTTCTGCATGCCAGTGTGGCCAGCTCACAAGGCCATGGCGAACTTGCGGTTTTTCTGTTCCTGCTTGTCCGTCTGAGACATATGTGTCCCACGGGAATGCCTTGACCTTTTCTGGTCTGATGGACTTATTGTTAAGGGAGGTTTCAGTACCTGACAATAATAGATGTTGAAACTAAATTTCTCCCCCATCCCTCCTGCTTTTGGGTAGTTTTCCACTTCTGCTGCTTGGGGTATAAAAAAAGGTGTGTTAGCAATAAAGATTATTGACTCCTGGATGAAGAACCTTGGTGTCCTGTGTGTCTTTTAACCTCGCCGTCCCTCGCCGGACTCGGCTCCCTTGGCCGGACGCGGCAATTGGAGGCTCCCACCGAGATCCGGAAAGCAGGGGTAAGCGGACGGGGCTCACCTTCTAAGAAGGAAGGGGGAGGATTGGTTTAAAGATATTTTAAAGAGACAGGGTACGTACCATGGGTAACTCAACAGCGAAGGTTCGTCTGGCCAACGAACTGAAAGAGCTGTTAAATACACAAGGAACAGGAATAAAAACTAAGACTGCAACCAAATTCGTTGAAATTATTGCCCAGGCTTGTCCTTGGTTTCTGACAGGAGGATTTCTTAATAATAGTGACTGGGACCTGGTGAGGCATGACCTTCAGAAATTATTGAGGGACCGGGGCTCAGACAGTGTCCCAGTTGCCACCTTTTCCTTATGGAGGTTGGTAAAGGATGCTTTATTAACAGATAAAGTAAAGATCAAGGATCAGCTTGCTGAATGTGAACAGGCCCTTAATCAGGTGCAGGAAGAGCAAATGGCAGAATCCTTAAAGGATGAGGGTCCTCTTGAGGACTCGGGCTCGGAGGGTAGGAAACGCCTCCAGATTTCTAAGCCCAAAAATGATCCTGAGGACCTCAGTTCTCTCTCTGAGGAAGAGGAGGGATTAGAAAGGGAGATAGAGAAACTAGAACATCGCCTTAAAAGGGCAAATGTGAGGGTGCCTAGGGCCCCCTCAGTTGCCGCACCTCCTCCCTATAATCCTGATTGGAATGAGGACGCCCCTACTAGACGGGCGGGGGTCCACTGGGGTTCTAGAGCGGCTCAGGTTTTTCCAATGATTGAAAACGCCGATGCTGATGGACAGCCGGCCAGAGCCCATGTCCCCCTAGCCTTCAAGGACATAAAACAGCTTAAGGAGGCGGTCATTAATTATGGACCTCATGCCCCTTTCACATTGACCCTCTTCGAGTCTTTCTCAGCCAGTCAACTGATACCTAATGATTGGCAGCAACTTTGCAGGGCTGTGTTATCTGGAGGGGATTTCTTATTGTGGAAAAGTGAATATCATGAAAGGTGCCGCGAGCTGGCTCAGATTAACCTGAATGCGGGCCATCAACGGCGAAATGCTGAAATGTTGACAGGAACTGGGCAGTATGCCACCATAGGCCAACAAATTAATTACGACCCAGGTGTTTATGCTCAAATAGCCTCAGCTGCAGTCCATGCCTGGAAAGCCCTGCCCGTTTCTAAGACTGAAGCAAAAATTTCCAAGATCTCTCAAGGACCCTCTGAACCTTATTCGGACTTTATAGCCCGCCTAATGCAGGCTGCTGGAAAAATATTCCCTAATCTGGAACAGGCTATGCCACTTATTAGACAACTGGCATATGAAAACGCTAACACTTACTGCCAAAATGCTATTAAGTCCTCCCGGGCCAAAAGTATAGATGACATGATTCGAGCATGCAAAGATATAGATGGGCCTCATATTACTGGTCAGGTTTTGGCTGCTGCCCTTAAGACTGGAATGCAAAAAGCTGATAACAGGGGAACCCGCTCTAAGGGGTGTTTTAAGTGTGGGAAAGAGGGACATATAAAGAGAAACTGCCCGGAAAGGAGCGAGGGTGCTGGCAGAGGGATGCCTAGAATTTGTCCTAGATGTCATAAAGGAAATCATTGGAGCAGTGAGTGCAGGTCAAAATTTGACATCCAGGGTAACCCAATACCGTCGGGAAACGGGAGCAGGGGCCCGCCCCGGGCCCCGGAAGCCAAAGTGTACGGGGCAGTGCAGGGACAGAACAGTGCCCCAGGGAGTGGGCGTCTCCGCCGCCTCCCACTGACCAACCCCTTTCTATCTGGGAACTCCCCAGGGGAACACCAGGAAGCGCAGGACTGGACCTCAGTTCCACCTCCCGAGCGGTATTAACTCCCCAAATGGGACCTCAGACGCTGCCTACTGGGGTTTTTGGACCCCTGCCAGAGAGGACGGTGGGACTAGTGTTGGGACGAGGTAGCGCAACTCAGTGGGGCTTGAAGATTCTTACGGGGGTTGTTGATGCTGATTATCAGGGAGAGATAAAGATAGTAGTAGAAGCTACCCAAGGAATTGTTATTCTTCCCCCCGGGGAGCGTATAGCTCAATTGCTGCTGCTACCCTTAGCTTCCATTCCTGGGCACGCCCTCCGTGGGTCCCGGGGCGACGGCAGCTTTGGCTTCACTGGAACTCCCCAGGCCTTTTGGGTAGCTCATTTGGATTCGCGTCCCAACCTGACCATTGAGATACAGGACAAGGCTTTCAAGGAATACTAGATACGGGGGCGGATGTCTCTGTCATTTCTGAAAAACAATGGCCACCTGCCTGGCCCCTCCAGAGTCCCTCGGCCATATTACAGGGGATAGGACAGACCCGACCAAAAAGAAGTGCCTCCTTTTTAAAATGGAGAGATGGCGAAGGACATAGTGGCCATTTCCAGCCCTATGTGGTGACTGGACTCCCCACGAACCTTTGGGGGAGGGACTTGCTTCATCAAATGGGGGCTATTCTCACTACCCAGACTTTGAAAGGAAATAATGACTTTGTTAATGATGCAATGCTAGACATGGGATGGATCCCTGGAAGGGGACTAGGAAAGAGACATGAGGGCAGAATATCACCCGTGGATCCAGCAGAACAGGTTACCCGGCGGGGAAGAGACCGGAGAGGACTGGGAAATTTATCCTAGGGGCCACTGAAGTGCGGCCACCTCCACTGTCCATTACTTGGTTATCAGATGACCCTGTGTGGGTAGAACAGTGGCCCCTAACTAAGGACAAATTACAGGCCGCTTCCCTATTAGTTCAAGACCAGCTTAAGTTAGGACATGTGGTGCCCTCTACCTCCCCTTGGAATACCCCTATTTTTGTTATACAAAAGGGGTCTGGGAAGTGGAGACTTCTTCAGGACCTACGAGCTATTAATAAAACTATGCAACCCATGGGACCCTTACAACCAGGGCTACCCTTTCCTACTGCGATCCCAAAGGATTGGCATCTTATTGTCATAGATTTAAAAGATTGTTTCTTCTCTATCCCCTTAGACCCACGAGACCGAAAGCGTTTTGCTTTTTCCTTGCCTTCCACAAACTTTAGGGAACCTTACCAACGGTATGAATGGACTGTCCTACCTCAAGGGATGACTAATAGTCCTACAATGTGCCAATATTTTGTAGCTGAGGTTTTGCGACCCTTTCGACAGCAGTTCCCACAGCTCTACCTCATTCATTATATGGATGACATCTTACTGGCAGGGCCCAAGAAAGAAAGACTTCTTCAATCTTATGAAGTCCTCCAATCCCTTCTAAAAGGGGCAGGGCTGGTCATAGCACCCGAAAAGGTGCAGTTTCAACACCCTTACAATTATTTGGGATACATCATTAATAACATAGGAATCTTTCCCCAGAGACCCCAGTTCCAGATAAATCAGCTCAAAACTTTACATCAGTGGCAGACATTCCTCGGAGAAATACAGTGGCTGCGCCCATCCTTTCATATTCCAACTGGAGAGCTCAAACCCCTGTATGACCTCTTGCGAGGAGATCCTTCTCCTACGTCGTGTAGAGTACCTACACCAGAAGCCTTACGAGCACTGAGGCTAATAGAAGAGGCTCTGCAGGACATGCAGATTACGCAGATAGATTATTCTCTGCCCTTGTCATTTATAGTTCTACCTTCTAAAATTACTCCCACAGGAGTGTTCTGGCAAACGGGTCCCATTTATTGGGTCCACTTGCCGGCTTCTAACCCCCGGGTATTGACTCCCTTTTATGAGCTAGTTATTAACTTAATTTGGAAGGCTAAATATTTGGGTGATGCATTGTTTGGAAAAACCTTTGACATACTTATTCAACCTTACACTCAAGATATGATACACAAGTTACAACAAGAACATGACCTTTGGTGTCTTTTCCTGTGCAGCTTCAAGGGTCAGATTGATAATCACTTCCCTAAACATAGACTTTTGGAGGGCTTTAAAAGGTGTCCCATTATCTTCCCAAAGATTATGAAAAGGGAACCTATTCCAAAGGCCCAAACTGTATATACAGATGGGGCCAAAAATGGATTTGCTGTCGTTTTTGATGGATCTCAAATTCTCCGACAACCTGTGTCAGGTCAGTCGGCCCAAAAGGCAGAAGTTGAAGCTTTAATCATAGCTCTCAAAGTCTATAGTTCTATTCCTCTTAATGTATATACTGACAGCTTGTATGTAGCCAATCTGGCTCTAGTCATAGAAACAGCATCATATATTGGAAAGCAATCCACCATCACAGAACAACTACAGGTAGTTCAGCTTCTCATTTGGGCTAGACGAGATCCTTTATACATTGGCCACATCCGAAGCCATTCAGGGCTCCCTGGACCTTTGTCAGAGGGCAACGCAAAAGCAGACGCTGCTACTCATGCTGTTGGCCTTTCCTGTGTGACGACCGAATATGATAAGGCCTTACAATTCCATAACAAATTTCATTTAAATGCACAGTCTTTACGCTTCCACACAGGATGTTCACGAGACCAAGCTTTACAGATTGTCTCATTATGTCCAACCTGTGCACCATTTATTCATTCTCCTTCCCTTGGGGTTAATCCAAGAGGACTACAACCTAATGATGTCTGGCAAACTGATGTTACACACTTCCCTAGCTTTGGTAAGCTCTCCTTTATACATGTTTCCACTGACACATATTCTGGCTTCATTTTTGCCACCTTACATACTGGAGAGAAGGCTAAGGACGTAATCAGTCATCTTCTAAAAGCCTTTTCCTCCATGGGCACCCCACGATGCCTCAAAACCGATAATGGTCCCGCATATGTAAGCCAGGCGGTTCAACGGTTTTGCACCCAATGGGAAATTAATCATAAGACTGGAATCCCTTATAATCCACAGGGACAAGCTATCGTGGAACGAGCCCATCAACATTTAAAAACTTATTTACAAAAAACAAAAGAGGGGGAGATATACCGGAATTGTCAGGGACCACAAGCACTTCTAAGCATAACCTTATTTACTTTAAATTTTTTACTCACTGACACTGGAGGGCGCACGGCTGCACAACGCCACTTTTCCCCTCCCACTGTACAAGATGCTCAAATAAGGTGGAAAGATTTATCCACCGGAAAGTGGCAACCCCCGGCTCCACTCTTAGCTAGAGTGAGGGGAGCTGTATGTGTTTTTCCCCCAGGAACTGAGAAGCCCATTTGGATCCCGGAGCGCTGCACCAGACCGGTGAATGAAAATTCAAGACAAAATGAAGTTCCCAAGATGGCTGATCCTGCCGCTGTTGTTCTCACCCCTTCAAGTGAGTGCCGAGACACACCTCATGAGCTGGACCCCTCTTGTGGCATTCCTTCTGGACAGGTTTGCTGAAGGAGGGCTTGACCCCCCACCTGGGAATATTCATGAATATCTTTTTGGAGCCCCTTGTGAGTGTAAGGGAGGGCCCCGGCACTCGGCCCCCTCTGGTTATATCCAGAGCATTGATTGTGGGACTAAAGTAGCCTACATGGCGGCTGAACTCAATGAAAACATCGGAGGATTTAAACAACCAAAATGGGTATGTGTTAATAAGCCCGGACTTGTTGTCCCTAATCCGACCAAGACTCTTGGAAGCTGTTCCGCCACTTGTCATTACACCCCGGCAATGCACATCTCCTGTTATACATCGGCCTCAATTTGTGTTAATAATCAAGGAAAACAGTATTTTGAGGCCATCCTAACTAACACCCGTGGAGAATGGGGGACCACTTATAATTATATTCCTTTTCTTGGTGACCGGGGAGGGGAAGGCATCACGACTCGGTTAACGGAGGCGGGATGTGAGGGCGTCGTGGGTAAACCTTCCTGCTGGCCCATGCAGGCCCCCATCGGAGTCTCTGATGGAGGGGGACCCACTGATGCTATCAAACACCTTCAGGTGATTAAGCTTTTAAAGCCGGAGATCCCTAAGCCTACATACCACCCCTTGATATTGCCCAAATCCCAGTTTCCTGATTTAGATGCCAATACATTAGATATCCTAGAAACTACCTTTTCTTTACTTAACAGTTCCAATCCTACATCATCCTAGATGATGTGCAAACCCTGTCGGGAACCATTAAAGACTTACAAGACCAGATAGACTCCCTAGCAGAAGTAGTTCTTCAGAACAGGCGGGGTTTAGACTTGCTTACTGCCAATCAAGGGGAATTTGTTTAGCCCTTGGGGAGAGGTGCTGTTTTTATGCTAACAAATCTGGCATAGTTCGCACAAAAATTAAACAACTCCAAGAAGACCTAGAAAAAAGGAGGAGGGAATTATTTGAGAACCCTCTCTGGACTGGACTTAATGGATTTTTGCCTTATCTTCTTCCCTTATTGGGACCATTGTTAGGCCTCCTTCTAGTAGTGGCAATAGGACCCTGCATTGTAAATAAGATAGTACAATTCATTAAGGATCAAATTAATATCTTAGCCTCTAAGCCGATACAGGTTCACTATCAACGCTTGAAGATGGATGATCGCCTCTCTGAGATATACTTCAGACCTATCCGAAGATGAGTGTCCTCCTTAAAAGAAGAACTCCTGCCATATCTTTTCTCTATGCATACCTCTCCCTCTTGCCTTCCTGTACTAGGATCTTTGCTGTCTAATCTCTCGGTCCAATCACATCTGCCATTCGGCGGTGACGGTCATGGGTCCCGTAGGTGGAGACGGTTAAGCGTTTACCGCAATAGTGTCTTGATAGGTCATAACACCTTGAGCTGATCTTGTAGTACCCAGTGACGGGCAACTTTCACGCTTGCTGTGCGACCTAAGCCAGGGAATCGGGGCCTTCCCAGAGACGGGTAAGCATCGCAAGGGCTGTGAACGACCTAAGACAGGGGCTACTTGATTCCCACTGGCATGCAAAAAACAAAAGAGGGGGACTTGTTGGCAACAGGTCCACCTTGGCCCCTGGAGCCCTACCTCCACTAGTTTGTTCTGCATGCCAGTGTGGCCAGCTCACAAGGCCATGGCGAACTTGCGGTTTTTCTGTTCCTGCTTGTCCGTCTGAGACATATGTGTCCCACGGGAATGCCTTGACCTTTTCTGGTCTGATGGACTTATTGTTAAGGGAGGTTTCAGTACCTGACAATAATAGATGTTGAAACTAAATTTCTCCCCCATCCCTCCTGCTTTTGGGTAGTTTTCCACTTCTGCTGCTTGGGGTATAAAAAAAGGTGTGTTAGCAATAAAGATTATTGACTCCTGGATGAAGAACCTTGGTGTCCTGTGTGTCTTTTAACCTCGCCGTCCCTCGCCGGACTCGGCTCCCTTGGCCGGACGCGGCAGATGGCCACTGGTCCCTTGGTTGAGGGACCCCATTTCTTTTTGCTTGCTCCTCTATTTCTAAACCTGGACCATGCCACCAAGGCTCTCAAATGCAAAAGCTCACAGCATTTTGATTCTGTGAGCTCAAGGTGGGGAGGGGATGTGAGAGACACTTGATCTGCCTGGTTCTGAAGACCCCAGGCCTGTGATAGGTCACCCCCAGGGCCCAGTGAGACACACTTCATGGTGAAGAGGAGGCATGACATCTGCCCCACTCCTCCCTGCTATCCCAAGACTAGGCCCAGCTGCTCAAGGCAAGCTTCTCCTTGTACCAAAGCAGGCTTCAAAGAAGGAATGTCCATCTCAGCGCTGAGAGCTGGGTATGTTCAGGAGGCAGTTTTATTTTTGTGATACTGAACTTAGGGGTGCTTCACCACTGAGTCACACTTTTGAATTTTGAGACAGGGTCACTTTAATTTGCTGAGGCTGATGTGGAACTTGAGATCCTCTTGCCTCAGCCTCTCAGGCTGCTGGGATTGCAGGAATGCACCCCCATGCCCTGCCGAGAATGCAGTTTGTTTTTTTTCTTCAACAGCATAACCCCTGGTTGCTTTCAGGCTTTGGTAAATGCACCTGGCTATTGTAATTTTCCTTGGGTGCTGACCACTGTCCAGACAGGTGTGACTTCCTTGACCCTGGTGTGGTACTAGCTGGAGGAAAGCAAGGTGCCAGTACCACCTTTTGGTAGGAGGAGGAGTATCCTTCTACAATTGCAGCCAGACATTTGCTGATGTCTCAGGAAACAGCACTTCTTCTTAGCAAGTCATGGGCACTTAATATATGATCCTTAAATCATTTAAGACTGGACTAGCCTGGGCAGTAGTGACGAGGCCAACACAGCTGGGAGCAATCTTGGAGGCTCGCAGCGAAATGGCTGAGATGATCTAATAGATCTCGCTCCGTCTCCAGAAGTCTATCCCCCTGCCTCTCTCCTTATTAAACCGAAGCTCCCCACTCACAGGAAATAAAACTGCTACCTGATATTTATATATCTTCAGAGAGTACTGTGATTCAGAAGCCAGGGAGAATGGCTTAAAACTATTTATTGAAAAGGAGACTGTTTCTTGCATGAAGTAATCTTATTGGAAAAGTTACCTTATTTCTTCTACTGCACTTGGAAAATCTAGCCTGTTCATAAAGCAAAGGGCGAAACAGAAATTGATTTTTGTAGGCATGAGGTTGGCTTTTTTTGTACTTTGATTAGTGGCTTGGAGATGGAGAGTCATGTGAGGGTTCTGGTATTTGGGGGCAAGGTAGTCAGACTGAGATCATAATAGCTGTTTCTGACCTTGACTTTGAGCAGAATATTTCGGGAAACCTTATGTCACCCCAAGCCTCTGGTTATTTGCAATCTTATGATTCCTCTGGTTGATCTCTCCTGTTGAGCAGCCCCCGTGCCTCCCTCACTGGACCATTTCTAGGTTGTGAGGTTCTGAATGGATTTACAACACCTATAAGGTAAACTCTATACTCATTGTTTTAGCATTGAGGATGCTCTGCTTATGTTTGGGTCAAACACATGAGTCTTTCTCCCCCAAAAGACTTCATATATTGAAGGCTTAGTCCCCAGTGCAGCAATTTTCAGAGGTGGGGCTTTTGGGAAGTGACTGGATCATAAGGGCTCTGCCCTCATCAGTGGATTAATCCATTGAAGGATTCATAGCTAAGTGGACTATTGAGAGGTGGTGGAAACTATAGGAGGTGGGAGTTGAAGGGCGTAAGTCCTTAGGGGAGTGCTCTTGGGGACTTTATCATATTTCCAGCTCCCACCCCCACCCCCACTTCCTGACTGCCATGAGGTGAGCAGATTTTCTCTGCCGCACCCTCTCCATCATGATGCTTCTCCTCACCCCTAGCCCCCAGCAATGGGGCCAAGTGACTGCACCAAGTGACTGACACCTCTGAAACCAAGAGCCCAAATAAATCTTCATTTCCTCTTTTCAGTTGTTTACCTCAGGTATTTTGTCACAGCAACAAAAGGCTGACTGACATACCCTCCAAGATTTGATCCAATGTGACTTCACCTCTGGCCCATTCTTTCCCCACCTTTAAGGTGTGAACCCTCTGCCACTGTGGCACATGACTGGGCACATCATGACCCCATTGGCATTTGTGCTTCTCTTTGTACTTCCCTTTGTTAGACACCTGCTTCCTTCCCGGGAACCGGTCCACAAGTGCCCTCAGAAGTCACACCTCCCATTTTTCTACCAGTAGACCTTCTCAGTTCTCTTCACACTTACTGTCCTCTGAATTGAGCCCTTTACTGAACCTGCCACCTACTTAGCATGGATCCTGTGCCTTAAAACAGCTCCTGTTTACTGGGTATGCATTGATCTTATGAAAACTCAACACTGTCTGCTACAAAGGGCAGAAGAGGGATGCAGAGAATTCACCCATCTCTCCCACATTCCCAAGTTGAACCCCCGACCCCCAGTACTTCAGGATGTGATTGTGTCTGCATATGGGGCCTTTAGAGAGCTACTGAAGTTAGAATGAGGATGTTAGGGCAGACCTTAATCCAGTTTGACTGGTGTCCTTTTGAGAAGAGGAATGTGGACAGAGAGATACCAGGGATGCACATGCCCACAGAAGAGACCATGTGGGGACACGCTGAGAAGACAGACATTGTTAAGCCCAGGAAAGAGGCCTCAGGAGAAACAGACCCTGCCTCCACTGTGTTCTTGGGCTTCCATCCTTTAGAACTGGGAGGGAATAAATTGTCTGTTATCTGAACCTCCCCGTCTTGGTCTTTGGCTATGGCAGCCTGAGCAGGCCCCACATTCCGCCAGAGTGAGCCCAGAATTCAGTGTGGGATGGTGGCAATCTGCGATTTCCTGTTCAGATCCGTTCACCCAGGCGTCCAAGAATGGGCCAGATGAGAATCGAGTATTTGAAGTTTAGCGAGCTGGCTTGTCCGATCTATTTCTTAAAACATTAACCACGGCTAACTCCTTCATCTGAGGCTCCATCAAGGAGTCGGGGATCTATTTCAATGTTGCCCGGGCCGGGCTTACTGAGATCTGTGGCTGAACTGACTTTTCATGGTTCCATAAGGATTTCTTGAGGACAATGCCGATGACGTGTGTGTGACCGTCAGCTTCAGTGATTGCATAAATGGTCAGCTCCCTCTTCTGTGTTAACGGACCCCTCATTGCTGTGGCCTCTTCCTACCTAGTCTGTAAGCAACAGAGTGATCTCTCTCAAAACCGTCTGCCCAGGTCATCCCCATCCCCTAATTTCTCCACCTTGCCCACATTAAAACCCTAAATGGATCCACTTAGGGTAAAATTCCAATCTGCTTTTACAGGACCTATGGGGCTCTTCAAGATATGGATCTCAGGAGCTTTCCCGCCTCACTGGCATGACCCGCCCACCCCATGCTCCCAGCTCTAGTGGCCCTGGACTTCCTCTGCCTCTCCTTCTTGCTGTTGGGTTTTTGCATATTCTATTCCCACCACCTGGAACGGTGTCTCTTTCCCTCGTCACCAGGTCATCTCTGCTTCATCCTTTCAGACAATAAATCAAGTGTCACTTGCCTGACCAGATCCTAGCTCCCTGTCAGAGGCACTTCAGGAAGCTCTCCCTTGAAGCATTTAACTGAAAAGCAATTTTCCCCCATGTCTTCCACTAGATTCTAAATCCCATCTGGGCAGAGACCATGTCTATTTTTGTGCTTGGCACCCAGTAGACACTAAGTAGGTACTTTATTGAAATAGACAAACGCCTGTCTTCCTCTTTTCCAGATCAGTTTTCCCAAAGCAGATCCCGCGTCTGTCTTTGGGTCCCTGTTCTCTAAAGCACTGGCCTTGTGGAAGCCGTCGGTGGATCTTGTGGTCACGAGGGATGGAGTCTCCAGGGAAAGTCAGAGTCATAAGAGAGGTGGGGAAAGTTGCTTTGTGGGGGACAGAAATGTCCCATGGAGGGAGGAAAACCAGAGAGATTAAAGAACCAGGAGATCGGTGAAAAATGGGAGAAGGCTTCAGGGTGCTTATGGTAAGATGGCGTGTGGGTGGATGGAGGGATCAAACAGGGACAGTCACCAGGGATGAAGGAGAGAGTCCGTGGTGAGGATGTGTAGAAATGACCTTATACCAGGATTCCCGAAACTCACCACTGTTGATATTTTGGACTTGACAATTCTTGGTTGTGGGGGGCTGTCTTGGGCATGGGGTGTTTGACTACATCCCTGGCCTTTGTTCATTAGATCCGGCAGGACTCCGCCCCCGGTGTGACAGCCCCAAATGTATCTGGACATCACTCAATGTTTCCCTGGGGATGGAGGGATTACCCCCAAACTGGTTTGCCACAGATCTAATTCCTAGAGATCCCAGAAGAAGAGTTGAGTGGTCACCCAAGGGTGGGCAATGCTGGGTGAGTCAGGCTCCCTTGCTGCAGAAATGCTCAGAGCCTTTGTCATATCAAGATGTGCTGTGACTCTCTCATCCCAGGAGAAGACCAGGAAGTGCAGGGTTTCCTGGAAAAATCACACAGGAAATTTCCACCACCCACAAGGAGTGCTCTAAAGTGCTCAGCGTCACTCGGGTAGTAAGTGCTGGAGGCGGGAGGGTCCCATGTCCCAGCTCCTTCCGGTCCACCATTCAGTTTGCATTTCATGGCTCACTGGCACTCCTGCCCTCTCCCCTTCATCAACTGTCCCTTCTTTTTCCTCTCAGGCAGCAACCCTCTTCAAGCACAGGCCAATCTGGGGACTAGTTCCCTTTCCCCCTTTTCAAATGCCCGGCACTCGGCACTCTCAGCTTCCCCACTGGTTTGTTGTGTCTCCAACCTGCTGGAGGCGTTGCCCGATCAAGGCTGAACAGCCGCTGAGGCTCCAGAGGGGGAATTAGAAGTGGCTCCAGTGGACACCCATAGGCTGTGACTTACTTTCTGCTGGGAACAAAGTTCCTTTGAGGCCAGGCCCTGTGTGGGACACCCCAGGGTGTCGAGCTCAGAGCACCTGCTTGGATCTAGCAGATGCAATTAAGAAAATGCCAATCTGCATTCTCTGCATTTGAGCCAGTGCCCCCAGTTTCCTGGGCTTGTCAACCAGTGCTGCCTACAAAGGGCCCTAAAACACAGCCCTCTCCCAAGCGTGTTTCCCAGTGTGCTGGAATAGGAAGGAGGGTTAGACTGCACCCTGCCCTGCTTCCCTGCAGGATTGCACGCTGGACTGAGCACAGATGGGGAGCTTGCGGACCAAGACGTTGGCATGGGCCTTACAGCTGTTGAGTTATCCACTGAACCAACATTTACTGCAAGCTTTGTCAGTGTAAATCCTGATAATTCTCTGGCTTTCAATTGCCTTTTCTGCCAAAGAGTAGGGTATGCTGAAGAAATCTAATTCTCCTTTCAGTAATACCTTCTGTTTTCTGCCCTCTTTGGGGAGTTTAGGATGGGTGAAGATTGAGTGCTCTAAGATTGTTACAAGTGGAAGAGTTCTGAACAAAAATTTTCATAAAAGAGAATATATCATGAATTTCCTTGTCTTATGGGTTAGCTTTTTAATGGGAGGTTGCTTATTTGCTCTTTGGGAATATTACTATAAATATCCTCTGAGTGACCCCTTGCTGCAAGTACTTTATAAGGACAGAGTGGGAAGCAGGTGAGGAAGGTGGGTGGAGGGTGAGGCAGAGGAAGTCAAGACTTTTGAAAACATAAGCTTTTTTTTTGCTGCAGATCCCAGAGATGAGATCTCAAAGTCAACATCAGTGGCTGTAACTTACTTTCTGCTGTGAACAAAGTTCCTTTGAGGCCAGGCTCTGTGTGGGACATCCCAGGGTGTTGAGCTCAGAGCACCTGCTTGGATCTAGCAGATGCAATTAAGAAAATTCCAATCTGCATTCTCTGCTTTTGAGCTAGTGCCCCCAGTTCCCTGGGCCTGTCAACCAGTGCTGCCTACAAAGGGCCCTAAAACACAGCTCTCTTCCAAGCTTGTTTCCATTATCCATCTTCTGATGCTTCCATTCATCAGCGATGAGCTGCTGGTGCCCCGAGCTGGGCTGGGACTTCTGATCTCAGCTTGGGGCTTGTTGATGAACCTGATGACTGCTGATCTCACCAAGAGCCAGCAGGACCCTGGTCGGATCACTGTTTGAACATGGCAAAGTGATGAATTTCAAAGGCAGACATCTCATGGTTAAGAGCACTGAAATATTAAATGATCAAATGGTTTGGTGGAGAATAGAAGAGATGGGCACAGGCATGATTTGCTACCCAGTAGACAGACTATTTTATTTTATGGGCTCCGGTGCATAGCTCAAAAGACTCCCAAAGTGTACGTACGATTTGGAAAGTCTCAATTGTGCACGGAATTTGGGAAGCCTTGCTTTATGTTAATGACATTTTTGAATGAAGATGCTCTCCTTTTCATCACCAGATTGTCCCTTAAATTAGTTGAAGCCTGGAGGTCTTAAATTAAAAGCAAGAAATTACAATGTGGCAGATTGAATTTAGGCTCATGTGCTGTGTTTGAAATATATGAGTGGCTTTTGAAAACATGATTGAAAGTGAATGGAGGGCCCAGGCATCATCCCCTGAATATCTATTTGCATTAAAAGCTCTGTTTCCTCCCAGTTAGGGCCATAAAAGGGAGAAAGCCACACCCCACACCCCATCCTTCATCATCATGGCTCTTCCTCCAGCCCAGTGTCACTGCTTTTTGGGATCCCATCCCCTTCTTGGCCACTGACATTTGAAGTTCTCAAGAAAGAGTGAAAGTGATCTCTCCGTCATTCCTGGCTTGACAGCTTCCCCTTCTTTCTGGCCTGAGAGTGCTGGGAAGCAACAGAGGCTCTTGCTTTGGCTTCATTTATAGTGAGTGATCTCTGTTCTCTGGGCAAGGTCCAGCTCAGCTCATAGCCATGGTTCTTAACTAGAGATGCACATTAGAACGAGCTGGGGAACTTTAAAAAAAAATACTCATATCCAGGCTCTGATCCCTAAAGAATTTAATTGGCCTGGAATGGGACCTGCATGCTGATGTGTGTAGGTGCATGTGAGCGTGCATATATACAAGCCTCCCAGGTTAATGTTCAGCCAGAGTTAAGAACTACTGATTTAGAGGAAAAATTTGTCCTTTTTTTTTTTACCATTAGAATTAGGTAGATTTCTTTAATCAGACTCAGACGATGTGATAGGCAGACCAAGCAAAATGAGCTGTGCATAGGGAGGGAGGCTGCAGGATTTATGAGGAAGTTAGCTATGCTCCTGTTTCCACTCTACTCAAAATAAGAGAGAAGACCTGGGGCTTTCAGGAGTCAGGAGCAGGGTCCTCAAGCCTGGGTAGGACCAGCAAGCCAGCAGCTTCAGAGTGAGGCTGTCAACCTTGCAAATGTTTCTTCAAAATCAAGTTCATTTATTAACTCCTTCAAGATTGCCTAATCACTAAGTACCCAATGCAGTGCCCAGCCCTTTAATAGGCCCAGAAATGTAGATTAGTATCTTTTAGGCAGGACCTTCAAAAGGCTTGGAAACATAAGAGGTTAGGGTTTGTTCTCTTACTCATAGACACGTGCCTTTTGACCTGGGTTCCTGTTCCTTTGCAAATGCCAGAACCCAGCATCTGCCTTTGAGTTCCTCTGGGAGAGATGACAACACCCCCATCTTCCTGCTTCACAACTTGCAAACTCTTGTCACTGACATTTTCTCCAGTACATTTTTGTATGATGATGAGTGGCATATGGGTACCTCTTTGTCAGACACACATTATCTCAAATCCACCTTATTCCCATCCTGCCTGACTCATGTGGTGGTTACAGAAAGTTCATAGGAATAGTCCAGGCTGCAGGGGCAGATGCAATGTGGCTTTGATCAAGATTGAGTTACCAGAATACACCGTTTTAAAGGCAACCCCCCAAAGTGCATATGGTCTTGGTGTAACTTCACCTCATCTGGGAGCAACTTTGCCATACCCTGAAGGACAGCCAAGGAGGGATTTTGCCCATCTTAACAAATGGGAATCTGAGACTCCAAGTATTTGCTGGTATGCATTTTAATCTGGATTCCTCTCCCAGGGGTGGGAGTATCTCTAAGATTGGCACCTGAAGCACTTCTCTTTCCAGCCTCAGGCTCCCCTTTGCACAGTCCTGGGTGCTGCCTTCACCTTCAAAGCTGCAAGAAAAGCAGGCAATTCTGGGGGCCCTGACACTTCTCAGCTGGCTGATTAGACATGGCCACAAGGGGGCACCAAAGAGTTTCCATTACTTCTGGGTGCCTGGCTTTGCTGGCTGGCTTTTTCGGTTGTGTAGAAAATTGGTAAACAATGAAAAGACTGTG
Source organism: Marmota monax (assembly GCF_021218885.2). NCBI lineage: Eukaryota > Metazoa > Chordata > Mammalia > Rodentia > Sciuridae > Marmota > Marmota monax. The sequence continues at coordinate 20,286,285 of NW_026692881.1, forward strand.
AACTGTGAATTTAGAAGGGATGATGGAGGGCTGAGGATGTGGCTCAGTGGTACAACGCTTTCCTACAATGTGTGAAGCCTGAGTTAGAGTGCCAACACCGAAAGAAAAAAAATATATATGATGGAAAACGATTTCACCCCTAGGTTGAAAACTGTGATTAGACCGTGGAACTGATGCCCCTAATTTTTACCTTGGTTGGGAAGGTTGGAAAGTGCTCTGGGGTGGGGTAGGTTTCTGGTGGCTCTCAGAATGACCCAGAGGCTCCATGTGAATGTTTTGAACCTTTCCTTAAGAAGTACGAGAAGATGGGGGTTAATGTATATTGACCACTGGGCAGGTAGTAGGCACCAGGTTTGACAGGTGGTCTGAAGTCTGGTTGGACCCCAGGAGGATGATGTGGATCATTGGAGGGGGTGTGGGTTTTATGCCAAGTTCCAGGGGTGATTCGTGGACATGTCTAAGCTCCTTGGTCAGAGGATTCTGGGAAATAGGGGCACAAGTTTGGGGTGTAGATGTCAACAAAGGCAGGGTGGACCTGGTCAGTGGCACAGAAGTCAGAAACTCATTAGGCACTCTATGGGCTGACAATTTGTTGAACAAGGGGTTTTGTTGAGAGCAGAGACCTGGCTTGAGGGAGGAGAGGGCTGCTGGGCAGAGCTCTGTACTATAGCCAGGTGTCATTTCATAAAGAGGTCACCCAGAAAAGGAGTTTGGACAGCTAGAATCCAAGGCCAGCTTCCATGGTCCTTTCTACTTCCAGTGTTGGCCTTTCCCATCTCTGTCTGCTTCTAAAATGGAGCACAGTTATCAAGTATGTGGGCTCTTAAGGAGGAGCCAGGAAGCTGGGGTGTGCACCTGCTCTGTGTTAGACAGTAGCAGGCAGCCTGAAGCATGAGGGGGCTGGTGTCAGTGGGGTACGCTGTAAGGATGGAGCTGGTCTTGAAGCCCCGGACCTGCATGTGCTTCAGAACAACAGGTTCAGAGAACACCTGAGGGCTGAGAGCAGGAAGCCAGGAGTGATTTCTGGGCCCAGAGGTTTGCAGAGTGGCTTCAACAAACTGGCACACAATTGTGAAAAATTCTGCAAAGGAAATTGGTGGTGGACTTTTTGGGGACCGGCAGGTTAGCGGGGGTTGTTAAAACTGGTCCCTGTAAAACCTATCTGATGATTGGGTGGGTCATAGCCATGGACTTCCCTGGGCTCCTCTTGGGTGCCTGCTGCCCTGTCCGTGGTAGATACCCAGTCACTCTTCACTTGCGCTGTAGCTTGCTGGCCAAGTCCTCAAGTTCCTTAATGTATTTGGGGTAAGAGATAAAAACAAGGTCCCCAGTGGGAGCCTGGGCCCTGAGTGGCCCTTGGAGCACTGAACTGGTTTAATCATCCATGTTGGTGGCACTGGCCCAAGCGCTGGCCCGAGTCCAGCAAGGGTAATTACAATCTGCCCATCTCGCCTCCTCTCCTGGGGTTGCAGAGGGATTCTCACTTGTGTTTTTCTTTTGCCTCATGTTAAATTTGCAGAGAGACTGTTAGAAAAACCACAGCCAGAAACTGCGCTCTGTTTATCCTAAGAGCACAAATAAATGAGGAGCGAAACTGTGGGGAGGGGGGTCCAAGGTGCAATTCCACTCCAAGAAGAGGAACAGGAGCAGGGGTTCCCGAGGAGAAGGTAGGGTCACAGGCAGCTTCTAAAAAGGTGAACAAGGTGGTGTGTGCTCTGCAGACACTTGAGGGGTGCCCCTCCTTTGTTTTACAGTCGCCTTGATACAGGCTGAATTGTGCCCACCTCAGTGGGTCAGAGAATGCAGAGGAAGAGGGCGCAGAAAAATTGCCCTGAAGGACGTCCTGGGGACCCTCAGGAGCTATGCTGCACCCCCAGCCCAAAGTCTGCCTCTCCCCAAATAACAAGAGCACAGCCAGCTCACAAAAGGCATTTTCCAGGGCAATGTTATCTTCATGACAGCCATCTCCATTGTGCACCTTGAGAGGATGCAAGAGAGAGAAATATTTGGAGGGATGCATGTGTGGGAGGCAGGAGCTGTCAGAGCCAGTGAGCTCCGGGGAAAGGATTGCTTTTTCCTGGTAGCTCTCACAGGTTCAGTAGCAGGACGGCTCTTGGGCTGGGTGGGATTCAGGGCAAGCATTGTGGAGACTCCCTACACCATTCAGAGTTCTTCCTAATCAGTGTCAGTTGGGAAGGGAAAGGTGGGATAAAGCAGGAGAGCTATTCTCTAGGGAAGGAAAAAGGATGGAACTCCTACCTTCAGGGTCTAGAACAATGGTCCCAACCATGGGACACAGAGCAGAGGGGTTGGGGCCAGGGGAGGAACAAACATGTCAAGTGGTCTTTAAAAGATATGAGGATTAAGAACATTTGCTCTAGACTGTTGCTCAGAAATTTGGAAGATGTTAATTCACTTGTTCATTTTTATCAACTCACATTTTAGAATCTTTGTAACTTTCCCAACTTGTCTATTTTTTTCTTTCATATAATTTTTTAATTTGTTCTAATTAGTTATACATTACAGTAGAATGCATTTTGACACATTGTACACAAATGGAGCACAATTTCTTCTTCTTCTGGCTCTACCTGGTGCAGAGTCACACCAATAGTGTAATCATACATGTATATAGGGTAATAATGTCTGTCTCATTTCTTGCCTATTTTTAACATTTTTGGTGAGATATAATTCACATACCATAAGTTCATCCACTGTGCATGTGCAATTCAATGAGTTTCAGTAAATGTATGATGAGCATTCCAAATCCCTTGAATCCTGCATCCATAGATTCAACCAACCACAGGGAGAAAATATTCAGAAAAAAATTGCATCTGTACTGAACACGTACACACTTTGTTTTCTTGTCCTTAATCTGTGAGCAGTATAGTATAACAACTATTTGCATAGCCTTGATATTGTGTTAGGTACTCTAAGTAATTTAGAGATGACTTAAACAGGAGGATGTGTTATAGGTTACATGCAAACACTATGTCATTTTATATAAGGAATTTGAACATCGCAAATGTTGGTATTTGTGGGGGGGGTTGGAACCAGATCCTCATGGATACCACTGATTATTCTGTTTCTCTACATATTTAGCTGAATGCTTCTTGGAAGGAATTAAAAAGTGTAGTAGAGGATACATAGCCAATCTTGGGTTTGGTTTGCTCAGAGGATCCTGCTCTGACTCTCACACAGCGCAAGGTACCAGGTGCCCTTCTCTGCAGAGGAATAAAGGAATCTCAAAAACCTAAAAAGTGGGGATAGTGGAGCAGCCTGGATGGGAAGTTTCCTTTAGGAAGGAAGGACAGCAGTTGGCAATTTGCCCTGTGTAGACACAATAAGCCAGGGGCCATGCCAATTGTGTTCCAGGGATCATCAAATTTATTTTTAACAGTAACCTAAGGGAGGGAGGAGAGGAAGGGATGGGGAAGTACTGGAGAGCAAAATCTACCAAATAATGCTATGTATGAATACCCCACAATGAATCCTGTATGTATATTTATAATGTACTAATTAAAATAATAATAGAAGGAAGATCAGTAGAGCAGAACAAGTAGATCAGGGAAGAGGGGAAGGGAATGAGATTGATCTGATTAGGTTTTGTGCATGTATGAATATGGCATAACAAATCCCCCTATTATATATACTTTGAATGCACCAATTAAAAATATTGGAAAAAATCAGTAACTCATCATGACAGGCAATCATCTTATTCCCATTTTACAGATGGAGAAGCTGAAACTCATAGAAGCTGAGAAGCGTGTATAAGGTTTTACTCCTAGGAAGTTGCTGAGCTGGGATTTGAACCCATACCTTTCTAACTGCAGAGTTTGTATGTGTGAACTACTACACTAGGAAGCATTTGGAGATCTTAGTCAATCTTGGCCTCGAAGGGACTTAAAAATGCAGCAAATCCTGGCTGCAAGCCCAAGATCTCTAATTTTGTGACTCTTAATCAATTTTGAGCTTATTAAGATGGAAAATGTGTCCTTACCTCCTCTACCTGCCGTGGATCCTAATTCTCACCTCTCCCAGGCTTTACGATCATTTTGACTTTGTTTCTACCTGGAAAAATAAACACTAACCAATGGGCTTGGTTTGCTCAGAGGATCCTGCTCTAAACCTCCCACAGCACAAGGTATCAGGTGCCCTTCCCCGTGCAGAGGAATAAAAAAACCTGAAAATACATCACCTTTCAGAAAGATCAGGCCTGCCACAAAAGTCACGGTGTTTGATGATGCTACTGTATTTCTTTCTCCCTTTCATAATCAATCTTTAGATTCTAGGCTTGAAAACCAGGTGCCACTATCTTCTAAAGGTATGCCAGGGGTTAGGAATGGAATGCTACACACCACTTAACATGTGAAATATGATTTATCTGCCTGGGCATATATGAAAAAAATAGAAAGAAAAACCCAACAACAACCCTTCTGTTGAGTTTTGAAATGTAAATGTTTGCTAATGCTTTGCTGAAGACAGCTTCACTCAGGCTGAGAGCTATGTGTAAAGAAACATTAAAATGCATCATTTGCTCAGGGCTAAAAGTCATCAGCTTGTGATATTAATGCCCTTTAAAAATAATTTCATGGCATGAAATCAGAGCATGCCTTGTGCAAAGGATTGGATCTTGTCAATTTTCTCATGAATCCACTGAGCTATAATTGCATTTAGATCCTGCTAACAATGCAAGTATTTTCTCCCACCTCTTTCAATCGCTACAAGAAAGGTAAGGGGATTAACTTTGATTTCATCTAGTGTGAAGTTCCCCAACCCTGTAGGCTGGAAATGTGCTGGTCAGCTAGAAAGTTCTAGAAGATTATGGCCGGCTGCTTCTCCGTCCTCAGTCTGTGGGCTCCCAACTGGGCCTACGTAGGAAAATGCTGGGAAGAGGCATAGGTGTACGGGGGCCTGTGAGAGCAACCTCAGTAGATAGACTAAACAAGGTAAGCCACTTGAGCTGCAAATGACAAAAGCCTTCCTCAAACTGGCCTAGGCAACAAATAGAAAATGATTAAGAATGCAAGGGGCGTCTCACTCACATCAGAGATGAGCATGAGGTTGAACCTTAGCTCACTTGGAAGTAGAAGCTCAATGCTGTATAGAATCATGGTATGTCCTGGGTGTGCCTGGGGCAGGCTGTGGCCACCGACATCTCCTGGGATGTATGCTACATGGAGGTAAATAGAGGAGCAGATAAGCAGATGTTCATTCCCCCAACTTCTGGACTCCCCTCCAGCCTTATCTGGAGCAACACCCCTTCTCCTGCCTTGTGCGGCCTAGGAGTCTTTTTGAAATAATGATTCAATTGTGAATAAAGACATTGGAAATAACTGGAAAATGCCTTGGCCTCCTCACAGATTTTGTGGCTTTAAAGAATCTGCCTCCAGGAGATTCTTGGGGAAAGCATCACAAGGATACAATATTCACAACAAACTCAGGCGGTGCTCAGTACAACCCATCTCTTAGCTCTGCAACCACCCAGAGAACTGATTAAAAGTGGTGAGCTCTTTCTGAGTCCCTGAGGAGCGCAGCCATTGAGATGATCCTTGCCCTGTTCTTCTTCTGAACAGCTGGGAGTTCTCCTTGTATGGTTTATCACCTGAGGCATCTGCGCTTTTCTTCCTTATTTCTTCTTTCTTAAAAACAGTAAAACATTTTAATAGTCCTTTAAGTGCATATGCATATATACATACACATATATATGTACATATTCACATAGATGTTCATGCACTTCCTTCATTAATTAATGCCATTTTTTAAGCCCCTACTAGGAATCCAGGCTCTAGGAGTGGAGCAGTGAACAGAACCAATAAGCTGCCCCCGTGGGATTTGCCTTCCTGGGGGACGGGGTGGTGACTGCTTCTGCCTTCAGTCTGACTGGTCTGCTGCTGGCGTCCCACTCCCTTCAGCAATGCAGGAGTGTCACGGCTGTTTGTCCCTCCACAAGCTCAAGCCCCAATCCTTTGCCAGCCTGTTGACCCCACAAACAAGTTTGGAAGGTTTTGATCAGTGCTCCTCCAAGTGTGGCCTGGACACTCCTGTGGATTTCCAAGACCTTTACAAGGGTACGTGAGGCCAAATGTATTTTTTATACACTGAAACATTTGTTCTCTTTTTAAATCTCTGTCATGAATATATGGCAGAATTATCCAAAGGCTACATGATATACGTGATTTTAAAAGAGATTGAGGGACTGGGGTTGTGGCTCAGTGGTGGAGTGCTTACCTGTCATGTGTGAGGCACTGGGTTCAATCCTCAGCATTACATAAATATAAAATAAAGATATTGTGTCCACCTAAAACTAAAAAAAAAAAAACCTAAATATTTTTAAAAAGAGAGATTGAATGTAGGAGCAGACACGTGAATCCAACTGTCTTTGATTAAGCTAGCTATTGAACAGATTTGCAAACATACAAAACAATGCTGCTCATTTCTTTTTTTAAAATCTCAGTACTAGGGGTTGAACCTAGGAGCTCACACATGCTAGGCAAGCACTCTAACATTGAGCGACATCCTCAGCCCTTTTTGTTTCTTTTATTTTATGACAGGATCTCACTAAGTTTCCTAGGCTGACCTCGAATTTATGATCCTCCTGACCCATTTTGTGAGTAACTGGGATTAAAGACATGTGCCACTGTACCTGGGTTCTGTATTTTAAAACAATTTTGGTTATATTATTCATAAAACACCTAATTTATATTAACATGTTATGAGTTTATGTTAAGGCGTAAAAGTTCATTATTATTTTTAAATAAATTAATGTCTTTTAAAATATCAGTTTTAATTTCTAAGGTGGTAAATATCTACTCAGGAAGCTGAGGTGGGAGGAGCAAGTTCAAGACCAGCCTGGGCAATTTAGCAAGACCCTCTCTCAAAATAAGAAAGAGGGCTAGAGATGTGTTAGAGCACCCCCAGGGTTTAATCCTCAGTACTGCAAAAAAAAAAAGTATAACCAACATAAACAAAAACTCTTCAGGGTCTTTAATTTTTAAGGTGTACAGAATCTTCAGACAAAAATGCTTGACAGCTGCTGGTTTAGGGTCATTAGTGTGCACTTGGTCAGCGTTCCCAATAGCAATGGGATTTATTAAAAGGATATCAGGGGAACAATTGTAGGAAGTCCCTAGAAAACTAGCCTTCAAAAACTAGCAGGATCAAGGGAAGCTGGGGGCTCAGTTACTGCAGGAGGCACAGAGCCAGCCTGGTGAGGACTCCCTGTCTCTGCTACCATGGGATGCCAAGATGTTCAGTCCACCACTGCTGCAGGCACTTGCTGCCCTAGAAACTGGCGGAGGCTGCTGTGGTCAGGCTCTCTGCCATCCCTGGTTCTTGGGGTTCCCAGCTCCTCTCTGAGGTCTGGAGTGGACACACCACACCATTGTGGAGTCTGGATTCTGCATCCAAGGCCCAGCAGCTGTGGAGCCTCTGGAGCCAGTGTGACCATTTGGGCTCACACGTTAGAGGGAGGTGGGCGCCGTCTCACACCAAGACCCCCGTGTATAGAGAGAGTGAAGGGCAGTCAGAGAACCTGCCGATGAAGTTCCCTGCACCATGGCATCTTTCTTCGGACTCCTCTGGGCTCTGGTTGCCTTCTCTAAACACATCCCTTGAGAACTCAGGGGAGCTAGCAATAGAGGGCAGGCGTGTGTTAGCAATTCTGGCTCAGTCTTCAGTGCACTTTTGTTTTAAGCCTTGGAGGCTTAGGGACCTTTTGTGGCTTGATGACAGGCAAGATGCGTGGAATACAGAAGAGGCGAGGAGAGTCTGCTACGTGACAGGCCCTGCCTCCTTGCCTAGTGAAAGGGAGGAAGAAGCTTAACAGTTCAGTGCTGCAATTAAGAGCTCAGTTTCTGGAATCAGACAGGCCGGGTCTGTGCTCTGCTTCTCTGGAGATTGCGGGTTTTGGACAGGAGCCAGGTGGTCATGTCAGGGAGCCGCGTGAAAAGCAAAAGGAGACAGGCAGAGGGAGCAGAGCTGCTGGGACCAGGACTTCATCCACGTAGCAAAGCGAGCATGTTGCACGCAGCCGCCTCTTCGATGCTCTGTTTTGTCTGTTTTTTCCGTGACTCCGAGCAGCAGGGCAGGCCCCTGCAGGGGTAGGGAGAATTTGGATGTGGCTCGAGATGAGATGAGATGGAAGATTCTCCCTTTGCTGCTATGTGCCCAAACTCCTCAGGTCAGATCTGAATCCTTTCTGTTGATCAATGAATGAGCCTGGGGACAAATCCTGGTTAGAGCAGGTGACCACTCTGGCTGGAGGGATGCAAAAATGTGCAGAAGCCAAACATCAGAGAACCACCCTCTTCTCCTGCTAGGAAAAGGGATTGAGAAGCCAGAGAAGAAAACCACAGATGTGGGGGTGACCAGTGGAGCCCTGGAACAGAACAGTTGTTTACTAGAATGAGCAAGGTTGTGAGTTCAGGGAGGACAGGGTCCAAACATGCCTTGCTTCGTTGGCACTTGGCAGAGCAGGATGAACGGTCAGTTGGATGAATGGACAATGGCCACAGCTTACGGGGAGCTGCTTCCCTTCCCAATGCCCCCTTCCTGCCCTGGTGTACTCAGGCTCACACCGGGCCCTCCAATCTGCAGGAAATTGCCTACTACAGCAGCTCCCAGGGAGATGTCAAGCTGAACACACTTCCTTTCTCAAGGGTGCTTGAATTTTAAAAGAAGCTGCTGAAGAGAGCATTGCTTTATCCAGATTGCTAATTCTCTAATGAAATTTTCTCTACCTGTTTCCTCAAGATTTTAATTGATGTTCTGTAAAAATTTTTATTCAATCCTTTGTCAAGTGAACTTGGGAAACCTTGGACATTACAAGTTCTTTCTTGAAGACTTAAAATGCACATTAGCATATTAAGGACTTTGAAAAGTCCTGTGGATCTTTCTTTTTTTTTAACCTGTTTGACTTTTTAAAACATAATAGTCTTCTTGAGACATGGTTTATATACAATACGATTAACTCATTTTTAAGGGTGCAGTTCATTGAGGATTGACAGGTGTATACACTCATGGAATGAACAGGACATTTCCATCCTCCCAAAAAAAGTTCCCTCATGACCCTTTGTAGTCAGTCTTCTTCCCCAAATACCAAACCCTGCCAACCACTGCTTGGCTTCCTGTAACTAGAGTTTTACCTTTTCTAGAATTTCACAAAAATGGAGTCACCGTAAGTAGATTTTGGGTCCCTGATTCCCTTCTCTTTACCTAGTGTTTTTTGAAGTCAGTCATGTCCTATCAGGAATTTGTTCCTCTTAGTGTAATATTCCACTGTATGGACGTACCACTGTTTATCCACTCCTCAGCTGTTGCCAACTTGGGTTGTTTTATTTTTAGGTAGTTAAGAATAAAACTTCTATGCATTTGCATCCAAGTGCCCGTGTTATGTCTGTTTTCATTTCTCATGGGTAAACACCTAGGGCTGGAATTATTTGATTCAGTTTGATCAAGGGACACTTAAATTGAACGTGTGTTTATGAATATTCATAAAAATACAGTCTGAGAAACTTGGCTTACATGCTGGGCTGGTCAGCATCATTTAGGCTGCTATCCCTGCTGCGCTCACTAGGGGCAAAGTTGAGGTCACTGGACCAGGCCCTAGCTAGTCTGGCATTTAGGAAAGCGAGTGGAGTGATTCTGGGTGTACTAGGCAGAGCGGTCCTCAGGAGCTGGGCAGGTCCTCAGGAGCTGGGCAGTCAGAGAGGGACAAGTCCCAGTTGGAGCAGGTGACCACTCTGGTTGGATCACCCTCTAATAATAGAACCTCAGACTCTAACCTTCTGGGTCCTCTCTGCCTACCTCCCCTGCCCCCACCCCCAGCACCTAATGGCGAAGCAGTGACTGTGGTCTGCCCTGCATCCCCTTCTCCTTGGTTCCCCATAGAGAGAGGAAGGAGGGGGTGTGGCCGCTTTTCAAGCGCTCCTTCATTCTCACCAGCAGATGGTGGAGGAGTGAGGCTAATTGAGAACTCCTGCAGCATATAAAACAAAACCAGCCAAAGGAACCCGCAAGGTAAATGATATCATTATCAGGCCAAGTAAAGGAAACAGCATCTGTCCCTGCTGTGGCAGGAGCAAGCGTTAGGATTCTGGGGAGGGGGCTGCTCCCTGGACCATGCAGGACAGCTCACCCAGGAGAGGGGAGCCGCGGCTCCGCCAAGGCCCCACTGAGCTCACCTGATGAGGAGGATTGTTCCTGAGGGCTGTGTGAGGTCTAGATTTTAAATCTTTAATGAGCGTCTTGATTCTCTTTTTTGTGTGGCTGGATTGCCTGGACAGTCTCTTGCAGTTTTCCAAGCGGTGGATCATTTAAGGTTAGGAGAGACACCTTGAGTATCCCATCTTATGGCTTCTGATAGGATGCGGTACGTGGAAACAGCCTGGGCTAAGCTTCTCTGGGTGGCCAGCTTATCTGATCAGGCTGAGGCTGCAGGAGGGTAGGCCTGTTGCAGCCAGAACAGATCATTTTAAAACTACCTTCCTACCCTGTCGCTTCCCTTGCTCTCAGGCCCCACAGCATCTGAAAGAATAGGGAAGAAAGATACAGCTCTTTTCTGCAGCCACATTCTGCAGGCATTGGAAGTTAACGACTTCTAGAATCACACAGCCATGGGTTCCCATCTGTGCTCTGTCACTGATGAACTCAAGCCAGGCCCCTGTCCTATGCTTTAGTCTCCTCATCTGTAAAATGGGGACAAATATCTACTTGGAAGGTGTTAGGGAGACTCTCTCAGACACAATATCTTACGTGGATAGAAGATGCCTGGCACACAGGAGGCATATAATAAATAAGAATTCCTAACCCTGTATTCCTGGTTCTTCCCAGGAACTCCATGTGCTAGAACAAGAGGAGAGGAAGAGGAAGGTGGGGAGCAGAGTGTTCTGGGAATAAGACATCCACGGTGAGGAGGCATCCCTCCACCAGAATCCCCCCTAACACTAGAATCCTAAAACCCTGAGTCATAAGTTTCCTTAAAGGACTTTTATTCAATTATCCACTTCATGCAGGTGACAACCTTTTAAGGTCCCTGCTGAACGATCATCCAAATTCCCCTGAAACATCTTTGAAATAGTGAGGAGGGTATAGGCCTGGTCTAGACCACTTTCCAAACCACAGCCTGGTACCCAGCCCTCTCCCTGCCTCAGTTTCCTTATATGTAAAGTGGGAACACTGAGAGCATCTACCGAGTGGGATTGCTATAAGAATAGTTAACACTTGTGCTAAAGTGGTCCTGTAAAGAGCAACCCCCAATAAAGGGCAAAACTCATTACTGCTATAATTTTTCCAGTGACAAAGGCCTTAGTATGGTTAGTTGTATGCTATAAACTCAGGGCAGCTTTTGTCCAGCAAGGAAGTTCTATCTGTCTTTGTAACATTCTGCTGGGGGGCCTGCTTATCATTTTTCTTTTCATATTTTCAATTTTTTCTCTCAGAGTTCTATCCTCTCTTTACTGAGACTTTTCCTCTTTCACACTTAACACTTTATACCCAAGAGATTATTATTAAGCTGGACCACATGAAATGGTGGTTTTTGAATGTCAAAAACTGCAGAATGTCAGCGATTTTGTGTGTCTCAACCCATCATGAGGTTACAGAAGCAGCGCTGTCTTAGGGCACTGATTCCAATTATTATCCCAGGTCCGAGAGGTGCTGAAGCATCTGCATTTCTAACAAGGCCTCTCCACTGGTATAGTAAGAAGAGAACTAGCCAGGGAACAGGAAATCCAGGTCCTTGTGGACCAGCCTTATGCATAGATGTCTCCCAGGCTTAGGAAAGTCCCTTCATGCCTCTAGGTCTCAGTGTTCTTCTATCTCTATGATGGGAGTTTCAAGAAAGAGATCCCTGAGATTAGTTCCAACCCTGAACTTCTATTACTTTTGAAATATTTATTGGGTGCCTACTAGGTGCTACAGGTGACAAAAAAAAAAAAATCATAGCTCAGACTCGCAAGGTGATTACTGTTGTTGGTGAAACCCAAACCAGGACAGAGTCAGAGCAATATAATAGGGAAGATAATGCAATATAGTGGGGAAAACGCTAACACTGTGGAATAAAGGGTTAATTGCAAATGTAAACTACCCTATGGAAACTAAGAGCAAAGCCAAGCCTCTGTGGATGGGGTAAAGATCCAAGAGAAAGGAGAATTTGAGGAGGATCTTGCATTGAGAGAGAGAAAGTGAGCTTCTTTTCTTTTCTTGTTGATATTCCAAGCACAGTGGCTCCAACAATTTCAGCAGGTCACAGGTTACTTCACATTTGCCCATTCAGTCATTCCTTCATCTATCCATTCATGAATGTGTACTGGGTGCTTACAAATAGTGAACAGGATAAATTATTCCCTGCCCTTGTAGAGCTTATCATGGTAATGGAGGATCGAACCAAAACTGAACAAACAAAAATATGAGATGCTGTGTTATAAAGAGAATCAAAATAGAAGGAAGTCGTAGTGGTTTCTTTGTGGTTTCTTTGATCTGGAGGCAGTGGTGAACAAAGATCTCTCTAAGGTGCTGGTGTTTAAGCCAAGCAATGAAAGTCCAGGAGTAGCCAACCAGGACAAGATAGGGAAGGGAGCTCCACGCAGAGGAATCTACCAGCACCCAGGGTCTGGGTGGGATCAGGAAGGAGAGCGAGGCCGTGCTGGAGAAGAGAGCTGAGAGGCAAGAGGAGGGTCCAAGACCTCCAGCAAAGTAGACTGGAGTCAGATTGTGGAGGGTTTCACAGACCAGGAGGAGGCTTTTATACTTTGTTCTAAGAGCAATAGGAAAACAATGAATGATTTTCGGGAGAGAAACATGGTTTCTGAAGAATGATGGCCGGGAGGCAGGAGTAGAAGCAGGACATCTGGTGAGGACCACCCGCCGTGGTCCATGTGAGGATGGCGATGGCATAGCCTGCGGAGCAGGGGACCGTGCTTGGGGACAGCCCGGCATGGGAGATAAAGTAGGATCTCAATGTTTAAAGCGATATTTCTCAAACATTTTTTCGAGCCCTAATAGGAAAATCAATTGTCTATCAGTTCAGAAGCAGTTCCCAGCGGGGTTCCCCTGAAGTAGCACAGTATTGCTGGAGGGATGTGGGGGCCATGTACCCCACCCACTGCCATGTGAGTGTATGGTGTCCTTATGACACAGATTCTAACTCTGAATGAGGACCTAGGATCCATGGTCAAAGCAACAGGAAGCATTTGTAAGTGCAGCTGGTTCACTGTACTGAGGGTTTCTTCTTTGCTATTTTGACCCCCAAGGACATTTTGATTCCATGTTCATAAAGTAATTTTATTATAATAATAAAGACACTAGTTGTTTGTCAAAAATTATTTTATAGAGCACTCTATTAAGTAAATTTAACTTTTTTGCTCAACTTCTATCCGGTGCAAAAAAAATTCCATTCATTTTGATTTTCATTTCCTTTTTTTAAATAAAGTCTATCCCATATGTTTTACAATAAATATTTAATTTATCACTCAGACTTTAGTTTTAAAATGGATTTATGTTTAATTAACCAATGAAATTTTATATGTTTATCATTTATAATATATTTTGAAATATGCATACATTGTGGGATAACTAAATCAAGCTAATAATGTATGCATTGCCTCATATACTTTGTATTTTTTTTTTTTTGTGATGAGAACATTTAAAATATACTCTTTTGGCATTTTTCAAGAATACAACATAGAGTGATTAACCATAGTCAACAAGATACACAATTGATCTCCTCAACTTTCTATTCCTATCAAATTGAAATGTTGTATCCTTTGTTTAACATCTTCCCATACTGGCCCCTTTCTCAGTAACTATCATTCTACTCTCTTCTTTTATGAGTCCAACATTTTTTTTTTTTTTTTTTAATTTTTTTTTTTTTAATTTTTTTTTATTGGTTGTTCAAAACATTATAAAGCTCTTCACATATCATATTTCATACATTAGATTCAAGTTGGTTATGAACTCCCAATTTTACCCCAAATACAGATTGCAGAATCACATCGGTTACACATCCACATTTTTACATAATGCCCTATTAGTAACTGTTGTATTCTGCTACCTTTCCTATCCTCTACCATCCCCCCTCCCTCCCCTCCCATCTTCTCTCTCTACCCCATCCACTGTAATTCATATCTCTCCTTGTTTATTTTCCCATTCCCCTCACAACCTCTTATATGTAATTTTGTATAACAATGAGGGTCTCCCTCCATTACCATGCAATTTCCCTTTTCTCTCCCTTTCCATCCCACCTCATGTATCTGTTTAATGTTAATCTTTTCTTCCTGCTCTTCCTCCCTGCTCTGTTCTTAGTTGCTCTCATTATATCAAAGAAGACATTTGGTATTTGTTTTTTAGGGATTGGCTAGCTTCACTAAGCATAATCTGCTCTAGTGCCATCCATTTCCCTGCAAATTCTATGATTTTGTCATTTTTTAGTGCTGCGTAATACTCCATGGTGTATAAATGCCACATTTTTTTTATCCATTCATCTATTGAAGGGCATCTGGGTTGGTTCCACAGTCTAGCAATTGTGAATTGTGCTGCTATGAACATCGATGTAGCAGTATCCCTGTAGTATGCTCTTTTAAGGTCTTCAGGGAAAAGTCCAAGAACAAATTTTTACTCCTCACACTTCAGATAGAGCCCTAATATCCAGAGTATACAAAGAACTCAAAAAATTAAACAATAAGAAAACAAATAACCCAATCAACAAATGGGCCAAAGACCTGAACAGACACTTCTCAGAGGAGGACATACAATCAATCAACAAGTACATGAAAAAATGCTCACCATCTCTAGCAGTCAGAGAAATGCAAATCAAAACCACCCTAAGATACCATCTCACTCCAGTAAGATTGGCAGCCATTATGAAGACAAACAACAACAAGTGCTGGAGAGGATGTGGGGAAAAGGGTACTCTTGTACATTGCTGGTGGGACTGCAAACTGGTGCGGCCAATCTGGAAAACAGTATGGAGACTCCTGGGAAAGCTGGGAATGGAACCACCATTTGACCCAGCTATTGCCCTTCTTGGAGTCCAACATTTTTGATTCCACAAATAAGTGTGATCATGTGGTATCTGTCTGTCTGTGCTTGGCTTGTTTCATTAAATAAAGTGTCCCCCAAATACATCCATGTCATTACAAGTGATAGAATTTCCTACTTTTAAAGGACTGTATAGTATTCCTCTGTGCACATACACCACATTTTCTTTATCCATTCTCCCATTGATGGATACTGAGGCTGACTTCATTTCTCGGCTATTGTGAAGAATGCTACAGCACTGTGGGAATGTGGGTATGCAAATATCTCAGCACATGGATTCCATTTCCAGAAGTGGAGTCCTAGACCACACAGCAATCTGTTTTTCATTTTTAAAGAGGCTGCCACCCTTCTTTCTGCAATGGCTGCACCAATTTACATTCCCACCAATCATGAGCAAGTGTTTCCTTTTCTTACATCCTCTATGACATTAGTTACCTTTTGTCTTTTTAGTAAAAAGACTTCTAACTAGAGTGAGGCAATAACTCATGTGTGGATTTAATTTGCCTTTCTTTGATGATTAATGATCTTGGGAATTTTTAAAATTTAAATTAAATTTATTTTTTAATGTTGAGCATTTTTTCATATACCTATTGACCATTTGTATGTCTTCTGAGAAATGTCTATTTAGATCCTTTGTCTTTTTCTTTCTCTATTTGTTTAGTTATTTTTAATTTTTAAAATTTATTTTAATTAGTTATACATGACAGTAGAATAGATTTATGCACTTGATATCTCATACATAGATGGGATATAGTTTCTCATTTTTCTGAGTGTACAGGTTGCAGAGTCATATTGGTCATGCAGTCCCATATATACATATAGTAATAATGTCTGTTTCATTCTACTGTCTTTCCTATCCCCACATCCTCTCCCCTCCCTTCCCATCACTTCCCTCTACCTAATCTAAGGTAATGCTATTCTTCCCTAGTGCCCCCCACCTTATTGTGAATTAGTATCTGCGTATTAGAGAAAACATTCTCCTTTGGTTTTGTGGGATTGGCTTATTTTGCTTAGCATGATATTCTTCAACTCCAACCATTTACTGGCAAATGCCGTAATTTTACTCTTCTTTAAAGCTGAGTAATATTCCATTGAGTATATATATACCACATTTCCTTTATCTACTCATCTTTTGAGAGACACCTAGGTTGGTTCCATAGCTTAGCTATTGTGAATTGAACTGCTATAAACATTGATGTGGCTGCATCACCACAGTATCCTGATTTTAAGTCCTTTGGGTATAAACCAAGGAGTGGAATAGCTGGGTCAAATGGTGGTTCCATTCCCAATTTTCTGAGGAATCTCCATACTGCTTTCTATACTGGTTGTACCAGTTTGCAGTCCCACCAGCAATGTATGAGCATACCTTTTTCATCATATCCTTGCCAACATTTACTGTTGCCTTTATTCTTGATGATTGCCATTCTGACTGGAGTGAGATGAAATCTTAGAGTAGTTTTGATTTGCATTTCTCTAATTGCTAGAGATGTTGAACACTTTTCATATATTTGTTGATCAATTTTATTTCTTCTTCTGTGAAGGGTCTTTTCAGTTCCTTAGCCCATTTATTGATTGGTTTTTTTTTTTTTTTGGTGTTAAGTTGTTTGAGTTCTTTATATATCCTAGAGATTAATGCTTTATAAGAATCATATGACCATTTCAATAGATGCAGAAAAAACATTTAACAAAATACAGCATACCTTCACATTCAAAACACTAGAAAAACTAGGGATAGTAGGAACATACCTCAACATTGTAAAAGCTATATATACCAAACCCAAGGCCGGCATCATTCTAAATGGAGAAAAATCAAAAGCTTTCCCACTAAAAACTGGAACAAGACAAGGATGGCCTCTTTCACTACTTGTATTCAGCTTCATCCTTGAAACTCTAACCAGAGCAATTAGACAAAAGAAAGAAATTAAAGAGATACAAATAGATAAAGAAGAACTCAAATTATCACTGTTTGTTAATGACATGATTCTATGACTAGAAGATCCAAAAAATTCCACAAGAAAACTTCTAGAACTTCTAAATGAATTCAGCAAATTAGCAGAATATAAAATCAACATCCATAAATCAAACACATTCCTATAAATCAGCAATAAATCCACTGAAAGAGAAATTGGGAAAACTACTCCATTCAAAATAGCCTCAAAACAAACAAACAAACAACAACAAAAAAACACCTGGGAATCAATCTAACAAAAGAGGTGAAAAACCTCTACAATGAAAATTATAGAACACTAAAGAAAGAAATTGAAAAAAACCTCAGAAGATGGAAATATCTCCCATGCTCCAAGATAGGCAGAATTAATATTGTCAAAATGGCCATACTACCAAAAGTGTTATACATATTTAATGCAATTCCTATAAATCCCAATGACATTCTTCATAGAAATAGAAAAAGCAATCATGAAATTTATTTGGAAAAATAAGAGACCTAGAATAGCTAAAGCAATCCTTAGCAAGAGAAGTGAAGCAGGAAGCATCACAATACCAGACCTTAAACTCTACTACAGAGCTACAGTAATAAAAACAGCATGATATTGGCACCAAAATAGACTTATAGACCAATGGTACAGAATAGAGGACACAGAGACAAACCCACATAAAATGGTTATTTGATACTAGACAAAGGTGCCAAAAACATTCACTGGAGAAAAGATAGCCTATTCAACAAATAGCAAAACTGGAAATCCATATGTAACAAAATGAAATTAAACCTCTGTCTCTTACCCTGCACAAAAATCAACTCAAAGTGGATCCAAGACTTAGGCACTAGAATAGAGACCCTTTGCCTAATAGAAGAGAATATAGGCCTAAATCTTCACCACATCGGCCTAGGATCTGACTTCTGCCTTCCTTAACAAGACTCCTAAAGCTCAAGAAGTAAAAATCAAGAATTAATATATGGGATGGATTCAAATTAAAAAGCTTTTTTTTTTTTTTTTTTTTTTTAGCAAAGAAAACAATTAATAAAGTGAGGAGAGAGCCTACAGATTGGGAGAAAATCTTCACCACATGCACCTCCGATAAAGCATTAATCTCTAGCATATTTATTTAGTTTTTGAGACAGAGTCTTGCTATGTTGACCAGGGTGCCCTCAAACTTGCAATCTCCCTGCCTCAGGCTTCTGAGTAGCTGAGATTATAGGCACATGCCATTGTGCCTGGCTCCTTTGCCCATTTTTCAACTGAGTCATTTGTTGTCTTACTATTGAATTGTTTGGGTTCCACATGCATTTGGATGCCAGCTCTTTATCAGATGTATGCAAATATTTTATCACTGAGGTCATCTCCTCAGTGGATTGTTTCCTTTGATGTGTAAAAGCCATATATATATATATTTGGTTGTAGATGGACACAATACCTTTGTTTTATTTTTCAGTAGTGCTGAGAATCAAACCCAGTGCCTCACATGTGCCAGGCAAGTGCTCTACCACTGAGCCACAACCCTAGCCCATGATGAGTAAAAGCTCTTTAGGTAGTTATAATCCCACTTGTCAAATTTGCTTCCATTGCCTATGCTTTGAGGACTATATCCAAAAAATTATTGCCCAAACCAATGCCATAAAGTTTTCCTCCTATATTTTCTTCTGGTAGATTTACAGTTTACTGAATTCCAGGTTGATTTTTTGTATGTGGTATGAGATAAGGGTCTAATTTCATTCTTCTGCATGTGGATATCCAGTTATCTCAACACCATTACTGAAGAGACTGTTCTTGATGCCTGTTGACAATCAATGGACTCTAAATGTATGCATTTATTTCTGGGCTCCCTCTTCTGTTCCATGGGTCTATTTATCTGTTTTCATGTCGGTACCATGCATTTTGGTTACTATCACTTTATTGTATATTTAAAAATTATATACTATGATGCCTCCAGCTTTGTTTCTTTTGCTCAAGATTGCTTTTGCTATTCAGGGTTCCATAAACATTTTACAGTTTCTTTTTTTATTTCTGAGAAAAAATGTTATTGGAATTTTGACAGGATTACTTCACATCTGTATATAGCTTTGTGTAGTATGGACATTTTAATAATACTAATTATTCCAATCTATGAACATGGAATAACTTTTTATTTATTTGTAACTTTAATTTGTTTTGTTAATGTGTTATAGTTTTCAATGGACAAATCTTTCATCTCCTTGGTTAAATTTATTTTAAGTATTTTTTGCAGCTATTATAATTGGGATTATTTTCTTGGCTTTTAAAATAATAGCTCATTATTCCTGTACAGAAATACTACTGATTTTTGTATGTTCATTTTGTATTCTGCAATTTTAGTGAATTTGTTTCTTAGTTCTAACAGTGTTTGGGTAGAATTTTTAGGGTTTTCTATATATAAGATCATGTCATCTGCAAACGGAAACAGTTTAATTTCTTCTTTTCTCATTTTGGGTGCCTGTTATTTCTTTTTCTTCCCTAATTGTTCTGGTTAGGACTTCTAGTATTGTGCTCAATAGAGAAGGCATCGTTGTCTTGTTCCATTGTAGAGGAAAGGCTTTCAACTTTTGGCTATTGAGTATGGCTTTGGGGGAGGGGGTTGTCCTATAAGGTATTTATTGTATTGAGGTACATTCCTTCTATACCTAAATTTTTGAGAGTTTTTATCATGAAAGGATGTTGAATTTTGTCAGTTGGGTTTTTTAAAAAATCTATTCAGATGACCATAAAGTTTTGGGCTTCATTCTGTCAAAATGGTACATCACATTTATAGATTTGCATATGTTGAGCCTTCTTTACATCACCCTTTGATCATGGTGATGTAAAGATGATGTCTTTAATGTGCTGTTAAATTAAGCTTGCTAATATTTTGCCAGTACGTTTGCATTTACAATTATCAGTGATATCAACTTATAATTTTCTTTCCTTGTAGTCTTTTTCCGAGTTTGGTGCCAGAGTGATGGTAGTGTTAGAAAATGATTTTGAAAGCATTCTCCTTTTTCAATTTTTTTTTTTTTGCAAGAGTTTGAGAAGGGTTGCTAGTTTTTCTTTAAGCATACAATAGAATCCAGCCATCATTATCAATTTTGTTCCATTTTGAAGCATTTCAAATTTTGGCTTTTGGATGACTGTTTTTTTTGGGGGGGTGTTCAGTTTTCTAAGGTTTAATTTTGAAAGTCAATATTTTTCAAAGAGCTATGATTCTTTAGTCAAGTTTTGATTATAATGAAATTTTATTATGTGCACTTTTAGCCATTGTTAATTTTATTTTCCGTTCTTTATTTTCCACCAGTAATATTCATTGTAAATTGAATAAGATCTGATAGTTGTTTTATAGTCTAGCTAGTTTAGAGTAGGAGCTTCATATATATTGTAATTATTCTTCTATGTGAGCAGAGCAGGCTAATATTAAGTATCTGGGCTTCAGTGTCAGGCTGATTGATCAAATCCTGGCTTCATCACCTTCAAGCTTGGTGATCCTGGGCCTCAGTTTCCTTATTTTAAAATAAACATAACAGCAGTGCTCAAGTTGGAAGGTGGATGCCACTGTGTGAGATGAATCAAGCACCAGTCACTTTGCGTCAATGAAGGAACCTAATTCATTATTTTGATGAAGGCAGGACTTGGCTACCCCTTAGGAAGTTAGATGTGGTTGTGTTTTCATCAGATGCCCCTGTGTCCTCCCTGAATTCTCTTTTTCCATTTTAGGGTCTGCTTCCATCTTCTCCAGAAGCCTCTTGGATTTTTTCATTCTTGCTGACTAAGGTTTCCCAAAGTGGGATCCACAACCTGAATAATAGTTAATTTGGAAAGTTGTTAAAACGAACATTTATGCTGCTAGAGTCTTAGGGTGGGGCCCCTGACTCTGCTTTTTAATACACTCTCTAGGTGGTCTGGTATACACTGAAGTACAGAGAGACTTAGACCTTTGTACTCAGGAGTTTTACAAGGCTGGGTACTGAGCTGCTATACCTGGGTAGTGGTGTTTGACATCCAAGCAAACCCGGGCTGCCCTCTCCTCTGCCTAAGAGCCTTAATTAGTGAGCATCCACAGAGGTCCAGGAGAACTTGACCACCTTTCTGGGGTTCCTAGGATCTGAAAGTCATCATCTGTGTTATACTAATAGGCTTGATCCTATCCTAACTTTTGATTGATGTTGAATAGAAACAATTCTATGAATTTTAACTTTAGAAGGTTACTTTCACTAAAATTTCATCATGACTAATGACAACTTTGGTTTCATGTCTACAAGAAGCTTCCTAACAGTAGAAAAATAAGTCAATGGACCCCATGCCTAGTGTGTTTGTCTAAGTTTCATCCCTTCCAAAGCTCTAGTTGTATGCAGTACAGATTCACAAGGCCCATACAGACTAGTGTCTGGTCCTATGACCCACTGAGGAAAACATGGATACTACAGGAGGTAAAAGTACAGAAAAATACTTGACAAGGGTCTGTACTCTTTTTTGTCTCCCACCTAAGGCTGATGCGGCTTCATTATTGCCACTTCTCCAGAATCCAGGGGATAGCTGGAGTTGATATTCAACTTAGAATCCAAGGATTTAAACAAGGAATCATTCCTGCATCAATTGGTAAATAGCTGGGGACTTGAAGCCTGCCCTTGGGCTTCCCCAGAGTGACCCAGAAACTAATGGGTTAACCCCCAAATCAACAGGTGGCCTGGAAGAGCTTAGAAGGGTGAGGTTGGGGGGAGTCTGAGAGCCTTGCTTCAGTCTACTGATTGTGTTCATGTTGATTGGTGGATTCTTAAATATTTTGAATATCACCCTGGGGTACAGTTTAAGAATCTCAGTACAATGCTCCAGATAGTCATTACCAATTGATCAAAGTTGGTACTTGGGATAAAGCCTTTTTATCATCCCTGGATTAAAGTCTTACCCCCCTCAGAGGTATTTGGTTTAAACAGTGTGCTCCGGAGGTTAAAGAAACCCAAGGCTCCGAGGATGTGCTGATGTTGCCACTTCAAGTACCCTCCTTGGACCGAACAGGGGGCTGGAGGCTTCAGCTCACATTCCCTGATCTAGTCTGGCTCTGGCATTTGACCATGAGGTAGGGCAACTGGGACAGGCAATAAAATAAACCCCAAGCCCTCCCATCATTGCCAAGGCTTCCAGAAGAGTAGAAGTGGACTGGCCAGGCCTCATTCCACCTCACAATCTCTGGTACAGAAGGCAGAAGAGCAGGGTCACCTCTCCAGGGCTGCTGGCATGGTGGGAATGGGATGGGCAGGAATAATTTCTCCCTAGGATCACCTTGTTTAAATTTTGAGTTGCTCACTTCTCATTTTACCCATGAGATGATGAGATCCAGAGGAGTTTATTGATTTGTCCAAGATCACACAGCTAGCCCAAGGCACACTCAGTCTCAATAAGTAGAGTACAAACTGCACAATCTACTTACCTTAGACAGTATGTGAGTGTAATTTATTCACTTCCTGATAATTCAGAGATATCATTAGGAGTTCTAATTCAAATAACATTGTCATAGAGGGCTGGTTGAGGGTAGAGGTCTATTTGCTCCTACACTAAGTGGCCCTGTTTAGTGCTGTTTTGGGGGTCTTAGTATATCTTAGGCTGTCTTCATCTTCATTAATAGCTTATTGTGTCTGCCTCAAACAAATCTTCCAACATCTATTTCCTTACACTGTTAACTGGGAGAGCATGTTAGTCCTTTAACTTTGCATAACAGTTTTTCCAAACCAGTTGTGGAAAATCTCAGCAATGTGGTCTTAGGCCAAGCAGTCTTGCATGCTCCCCTTGGGAGCCACCCCTTTCACCTTCATATTCTCTAGGCCTTCTCTATCTCTATTAGGCAATGCATTGCTTTGGGAACAAGCCACTTACCATCACAGGAAGAGCAGGCTCCAGGTCCTTTACCTAACAGTATAGCTAGGACAAGGTCCTCAGCCTGCCTAAGTCTGAGTTTCCCCATCTGCATTAACACCTGACTTGCAGGGAGAGTGTGAGGCTCAAGAGGCTGCACAGGGCTGTGGTTGACAAGCTAGCTTCTTCCCTTCATCTGGAGGCATGCTCAGCCTCAGCCTTGCATCAGTGTTGCTGAGGGACACTGGGTAGGATTTTGAGGTTGATGAGTGCATTTCCCAGTCCTGCGTATCCATGTGTCAAGCAGAAGGCTGCTGGGGCGGTCCATTAGTGCTTGTAGAGTGGACGCTAGTGTAGCATGTAAGCTGATCTGTTAGTCCCTGAGGCAGCCATGAAATAGCTCTGCATTTGCTCCTGCAGGCTCAGGGACTCAGGCCCTAGGAAGTTTCTCTCCCTTCTGTGTCCTAGGAGGTGTAGTTGCTGGAGCTCCAGTCTCCATAGGTGTGGGACATCTCCATAAGTGACTCTTTTATAGAAGTGGCTTCTCCCAAGAAGGAATTAGATTGGGGTGCTAACTTCAAAGACTATGCAAAATGAGCCAGTCGGCTTCCTCCTTGGAAGGCACAGCCAATGGAGTAAAGAGTCTCCATGGTGGCACCTCCTCCTCTCTGATACCATGATTCTGAGAGGTGCTCAGTATTTTTCAACATTAAGCAGTCTCCTGATTTCTTTGCAGCAGGGGTTAGTTGTCAAATCAAGGGCACTTGCCCCTCTATATATAATTTGATGAGTGGAGGCAGAGGAGGCTGGTGAAGAGAGAACAAAGAGGTGAGAGAAGCCTCAGAGTGAGTGGAGATGAGGGAGTGAGATCAGGTGGTCCTGGAGAGGAGAAATTGATAGAAGTCTGGCTATGCTCTCAGCACTTGGGTCCCTCAACATTCTGTTTTTCCTGATGACAATCTCCTTTCTCCTAGAGTTGTTTTAAGCGGGCCCTGGTGCCTGTCAATAGGTCCCAACTGATTTCTTCTTTAAATCTACTGGGATCACATGACAAGAATTGGGGTGTGACCACATTTGCTTTTTTATCTCCCTCTGAATGAAAGAATAGGGCAGGAGGCAGAGTAGCTATTGGTTTAAGGAATTACGAGCCTAGCAGCATAGGCTGGGCACAGGGAGTGTATTTATCCCTAGACATGTCAAAATTGCTGGAACATTTCAAGCAAGGAGGGCATATCCTCTGTTCCTCCATGGTGTGTGTGTGTGTGTGTGTGTGTGTGTGTGTGTGTGTAGTCATGAATCTGGCCCTCTAAATATGTAATAAGCCCCATTTATGGTATGTTCTACAGTGGTTTTGCAAACACAAGAAAATCCATTTGAATCCAATATTCTCAGATTACCCTGTTATAATTATAATTAGAATATATTATCCTCATAGATTACTAGAGCCCCGGGTTTCCAGCCCTCTCTGAACCTCCTCCAGCTCACTGATAGTGAGACATTTGGGTAAAGTTGTAAATGCATTTGCTGTATCTTTCTACCTAAGTATTTGCAGCAGGTTTTATGGGGCTTGTAAATATGAACTGATTTTCTTTCACATATGCACATCAGCCTTATTTTTGTCTAAAGTGGACTTTATGAACCTGCACGGATTAGAATAAACACTGAACCCAGCAATCAGTTCTATATTTAGTTCCTAAAAGCTGGCCTCTGTGTGTGTGAGTGTGTGTGTGTGTGTGTGTGTGCGTGTGTGCATGCACACAGAATATTAAGGAAAAAAATTAGATGTGAGTGCTGCAAGGATATGTGAAGCTGGTTGATCCAAAGACGAGGCCCAGGAGAACTCAAGCTCAGATGGAAGCAGAGCTGACAGCTTAAAGATCCTTTTCTCTCCTGAAAGTCACTCTTTCTTCATTTGTGAAATGGGGGAAAACAGTGCTTTCATCCCAGGATGTTTGTGTAGAACAAGAGAAGCAGAGAATGCAAAAGGCCCTGGCAGGGTGCTCCTGCCCAGGTGAGTAGATTCCTAGCATTGATGCTATCTCAGCCCTGAATGGACCTCAAAGTTCTTGATGGCTAAGGCATATATTTGTTTTCTTCTATGCCCCTGACAGTTCCTAGGAAATTATGGGTCAAATAAATAACAGTGCAGTCTACAGCCATACCATGCTGAAAGTCTACCTGGATCTTAATTTTCTCAGAGTCCCAGAGAAAAATTTCCCCCCTAACAATGCTGCCTTGGGTCATCCTAAGTAATGGAGCAGAAGTAGACAGCAGATTAATGGTGAATAACGGGGCCTTAAAACCCACTTCTTGGCTTTGTGTTTCTAGTTCAGGCACTTTAAGAGCTATGTGACCTTAGACATATCATTTAGCCTCTCTGTGTTGTAGTCCCTCACCTGTAAGAAGGGCATAATGATAACTTGAATGTCCTAGGAATAATGTGTGTATGTGTCTGTGTGTGAAATGCTTAGAACTGTGCCTTGTACATAGTTTATTTTATTAGTATCACCATTATCATAATTATTGTCTGTTATAATGAAGAGAGTGGACTTCAATGCAGAAAGATCTAGATTCGAATCTTGGTTCTGCCAATTGCTATCAGGTTTGTGACCTTAGACAACCACTCACCTTTTCTAAGCCTCTTCATCTTCATCTGCTATTTGGGGATGGCTCTTACCTCCTAGGGTTATTATGAGGATTAAATGAGAGAACACATGCAAAGTATTTTGCGTCATGCCTGTCGCACAGAGAGAACTCAGTCATCACTATCCATCTTACTATCTTAAGAACAGCACTCATTCATTGAATCTTTGTGAAACCTGAGCTGAGTGTGGGCCTGGTGCTAGAATGAAACCTCTTCTTTCCCTGATGAGGAGGCATGCACATCTTTTCTGTTTGGGAGGAATATTTACTTCTTCTCTCCTTGTCAGAACGCTGTAATGTACAAAAAATCTGGAGAAGAGACAAAGGTGGCTTGAATCCTATAAAGAAGACTTGGCCTCAGGGTCAGAGGCCTTGGGAAGAGGTCTCAGGCATGCAGCTAGTGGGTAGCTGACAGGTAAGTGGCCACGTTTGCTTGTAAGGTGGCCACCCAACCCACTCTGTGCTTGGTTAATAGCCATCTTGGTGCTTTTAACTGTACCCCCTTTCACTTTAAAACAGTCCTGAGCTAGATGTGAAATTGTATGATTCCCAATCCTTGACCTACTTAGGAAAAACACGCTGCCTTGCTCAAGTGTAGCTAAAAGTACCATTTGGCCATGGGTAGCATTTGAGAAGGGGGGTCTGTCATCTTATTGGATAGAGAAGGTGAGGGGAATTCTGGTCTTGCCAGAGAGGTCTCAGGAGGGATGGCCACAGAGGGAACATTTCCATCTCCTGGAAAAGGTGTAGGTGGGTGCTTATTCTTTCTTCTCCTTTTCCAGGTCAGCACACATTCTGGGAACTTTGCCGTTTTCTTAGATTCTGAAAGCGAGCGGCTGGCTGCTTATTAGAGAGAGAATGATGCTGAGATGCCAAGTTAAAATGACAACAACAAAACTCTTATATGAAATAAGCATAGAGTCTTAAAGAAAAAACTTCTGGCCTTAATTTCAGTCCTGTTCTATGGTGGTGGTTTATTGTTGTCAGGGGAAGAGGAAAGTGATTGATGGAGAAGTATGGCACTGCCCTGTGTCCTCATCCCCGGGCTCCAACTCAGTTATAATTTTACTACAGCCAAGTGGAAGGGAGGGTGGTATCACAGGGAGGAGGGATTGGCTGAATATATTTCAGTGAACATCTGAAAAAAAATTAGGTAGGCAGAACTACATAGAAATTCTCCAGGATTTTTATAACACCAATGTGTTAATTTTATAAGCAGGTTAAAATATGCATATATTTTTAAAATAATAAGATAATCACAGTAAAATTTGCAAGTGTTCACTGTTACACCAGGCTTTGTTTTACATGCATTGCATGTTTGAAGTTCTTTAGTCCTTACGACAACCCTCTGAGAAGGGGATGCAGTCATTATCCTAGGTTTCTGGATGTCAACACTGAGGCACAGAAACTGAACTAACTTGCCCAGGGTCACATGGCTGGTCAATGGTAGTGATTTTGCCCATGAAGTCAGGCACCCAGGTCTAAGCTCTTAGCCAAACTCTATATGCCTCCTTGACTAAGTCAGCCTCAGATGCTGAAAGTGAAGTACAGAAAAGTTAACTAACTTGCTGAAGCCACAAAGCTGAGAACTGAGAGTCAGTATTCAAACTCAGTTCTGTTGAGCTTCAGTGCTGCTCGTACCTATAGTAGATACAGATGGTTTTCCCTCTTACTTCATTGAGTTCCTCAAAGGATTATCATGAAGATCTGGTGAGACAAATTATGTGGTTGTGCTTGTCCAACTGTAAATCACTGTGCAAGTTGTATCTTCAGAGGTGCAGAGTAGAGATCCACGCACTGGCAGCGAGGGGTTAAAAGTAGAACTGTGAGCTTTGAGATGCAAGGGAAATCAGGTGAGGTCTTCAAACCAGAGTGCCAGAGGAGAACATTTCTCTTTTAGTGCTGAATGTGTTAAATGATAAAGGCAACAGACTCAGCTCAATATTATCTGTGATCATGACTTTAGAGAACACAATGTTAATCAAACGGCTTCAGCAGCAGCAGCAGTGTGGACAAACCCCCAAATAATAAAACAAGGCCATCAACCACAGCAACTTCCTTTTAGGCAAAAACACTCTGCCTCCTTCCTTCTCCAAACTTTCCTTTCTCCAAGCTGCGTCCAAACATTTCCCCAGGTTATTGGTTCTTTTCAGACACCTCTGCAGTGGGGTCCTAATTTGCATCACCATATGGAAATCTTCATCTCAAGATCCCTGACTCCTCCAGGCTGTAATAAGCCACAGAATCGTACTTACTGTTGATCTGAAAGTGGTACACAGGATGACAGCTTATTTTCCCCACCGTCTTGCCAGCCCCCCCCCCACACACACACTTTCCCAAAGTACTGGCATCTGCCACAGACCTGGCTGTTTTCCAGGGGGCAAAAATGCCTGTCTCTCTTCTCAAGCTGACTTCTTGTGCATTCCTTTCATCTCCTCAGAATCTGATTTAAATATGAATTCCGAGAACACAAATATCCAGAGCTCAAAAGAATTGTAACTTTGTTATGTTTTGTCCAACCACAGCAGTTGTCATAGCATTCTTCTCTGCTTGATGATGTCCTGTCAAAAGAGACTAAATGACAATGTTTGGAATGATAGCAACATTCATCATGTGAAAGCGATTTATTTTTAATCCACAACACTGCGCTGTCCCTTAGTTATTTGTGAATATGTATCAAGCCAAAACGCTGAATATTTGATAATTAGTTTTTTGCCGTTCTATTATTTCTCCCTTCCCTCTGAGCTTGATGTGTGTGTGGAAAGTTTCTCAAATATGTACCCGGTAAATGAATCCTGGACTCAAAGGTGGGCAGAGGTAAAAAAAAACACCTTACTTATTAATTTAATTAGCAAATACTTGTGAGTGTTTTAACTGTGTATTGTGAGGTGCTGAGAATATAATGGTGAAGAGGAGAGAACCCCTGTCCTAACACACCTACTGGCTAGTGGGGCAAAAGCCAGTTGCAGAGCAAGAAAGATATAGGCATATTTTTTTCACATTGTGATCAATACCTGGAAGAGAAAAAGTAGGGATGTTTCAAAAGCAAAGTACAGAGTGATCACATGGTGTTACCTGGTAAATCCACCCGAAGGCCTCATTTCATGGATGAGAAGTCAGACATCAGTAATTCCCCCAAACTTACACCAGTAGTTCTTAGCTGACCCTCTGCTGAAGTAGGTGCTGCCTCTGGATGATCTACTAGTGGACCTAGCAGTGAAATATACCATGACCCTGTGGCGAGTTTTCTGAGAGGATTTATTGAAAGGATTTTTGAGTGTATATAATTAATACATTCTAGGGAAAACTCTAGAAAGCATTCTAGACTTTTCTTTTGGGATTGTTAAGATTAGGATGCTGTGGAATTACAGAGTTCTTCTCTCTCTTCCTTGATACTAATTCAGAACTCTTTCATGTATGCAACAGAGAATGCCCCTGAACTCTGGATCCAGTGTCCCCAATAGTTTGTTCTCACCTCACAGCTAACAGTTACAAAGCTTTGAGGTGTCATCCCTGAACTTGCTTCAGGTACCACACACCCCTCATCCATCCTGCACTGCATGCTGAGAGTCCTTATCGTAAAGAGCAATGATATTGTTCTCTTAATGCAAAAATCCCTCCATGGCCCTCACTACTGGCTATCAGGCTAAATATAACAAGTGTTCCAATTTTTATTGCTGGGTAACAAACTCTCCCCATATTCAGAAACTTCAAATAACAATTTACGATATCTCTAGTGATTCAGGGTTTGGTGGACTCATCTGGATGTCCGGCTTCCTCGTATGGATACAGCCAGAAGAGATCATCTGGAAGATTCTTCACTCCCCCGTCTGGTGCCTGGACTGGGTTGGCTGGATCAGCTGGGGCTGCTCAGACCTCTCTCTCTCTCTTTGCCCAGCCTCTTCACTGGTGTGCACTATGCTCCCAGTGCAGACAGCCTTCTGACATGGCCACCGTGTTCATCAGAGCTGATGTTCCAGACACAGGAAACAGAAGTTGCCAGCCTCTTAAAGCCTGGTCCTAGAAATGGTACAGTGTCCCTTGTGTTGCATTCAGTGTATTAGAGACCATACACCTTCAAAAGATTGAGACTTTTCCCTCTCGGTGGAATGAGTGTCAAAAAATTTGTGGGTATCTGTAACCTATCATAAATATACTGCTCCTTCCATATGAGAGAGCCTTTAATGCATATGAAGGAAACAAACAAACATTCACCACTTTTTTTTTAAACATGTCCTACTTACCAGTTCCTTTAACCTTCACATCATTCACATCTTTCCAAAATCCCATTTCCAGCCCCCATTGCCGAGGTCCTGCTTCACACATGGCATTCAGGGTTTGATTCATGATTCCAGACATGGTTGTTCCTGAGCAGAGTGCAGTGGATTTATCAATATCCCTTTTCTGGAAAATTTAATCCTGTGTGTACAGCCTAACACTGCACTCCTTTTTTAAAAAATCAAGCATGTTATATTTTTAATCCACATTGAGCCTGAATGACATTTTAATTATACTAAATAAGTGCAGAACATGTAAATGATGGAACAATACAAAGTGAAAAATGATTTTGCTAGAATGCTCACCACTGAGAACTAACCACTACCATCCTTCTGCTCTCTTCTCTATTAATATCTGTGTCTCTCTCTCTGTGTGTGTGTGCTCTGTAAACTGGTTTTTATCCACTTAACACAGTGTTATAGGCATTTTCCCCACATCAGTAAATCTCTGACATTATCTTTCATTGTGTGGCATCGCATCATATTTTTGCAGTCAAGTGAAACATCTAATCTTTTTTTTATTTTTATTTTTTTTATGTATAATGTGCAGTTGAGCCGGTTCTTCTTCATCCTGTATTTCTGTAGGTTATTTTTCAAAATGTAAATACAGAACTCTGTTTTATTATTAGAAATTATCTAGTTGCTTTTAAGGTAAATTATAAGAGCTTGTAATAAATTTTTTCAATCTTGATTTTATCAGAATGTTTCTTCCAGATGTACGAAGTTTTGTTTTTGTTTTACTTTTTTAGTTGTTGATAGACCTTTATTTTATTTATTTATATGTGGTGCTGAGAATCGAACCCAGTGCCTCACACATGCCTGGCAAGTGCGCTACTGCTGAGCCATAACCCCAGCCCCCAGATGAATGTAGTTTTAAAATCAATAGGTATTATAAAGCTAGTACGTATTGCTGTGAGGATACAGCCTCATAGCATTTCCCTGGGTCCACCCTCCACGTTTCATTACTCCATTGATCAAACACTCTTTGGCTCTGATCAATTAATCATCTAAGCTATACTTTCATGTGTCTTTTTTCTCCATTTGAATGCAAGAATTTTCAAAACAAAAAACAGGACTGTCAATCATTTCACCATTTAGATACATGATGTCTGTCACATCTCTATTTATGTCCATTTCATAATTCTATTAAATAAAAGAGATTGGGGGTAATTTGGGGATGAATTATTCTTTTTGAACCCATGTTTTGCCCTGCTCTAATGTCTTCAAAAACCAACTGCTTAATTTTCCAAGGATTACATACATCTCTTTGGGTTATAAATAACAAAATCCATTTTTAAAAATCCAGATGATTTTCCAATTTCCCACAATCCTTCAAAGTGTACCCCACAGTGGCTTGGCATTCTCATTTTTAAATCCTTTAAGTACACTTCAAGGTGGCTCAGTTGGGACAAGCGATTTGGACTGACTCAAAGCAGCAATGAGCTTTCCTCTATCTCCTCATTTATCTCAGATTTCTGAACCCTGAAAAAAAACATTTGTTCTACTCTCTGCATATGAAGATTATTTTCCCTGAAAAGGTGGAAGCAAAACAGAAGTGGAGTTATTATGCTTTTTTCCTGTCTCCTAGTCTCCTATACCATCTGCTTCAAGTAATGGATCCATTCTTTACTCTCTGAACTACTTGGGAACTTGCTCAGTGCTTGACAATGTCTTATTTGCTATAGGCATATTAGTAAGGGACAGAAGTGCAACTCAAACTCACAAAACATTTTTTTTAAAATTTTTTATTGTTGGCTGTTCAAAACATTACATAGTTCTTGATATATCATATTTCACAATTTGATTCAAGTGGGTTATGAGCTCCCATTTTTACCCCATATACAGATTGCAGAATCACATCAGTTACACATCCATTGATTTACATATTGCCATACTAGTCTGTTGTATTCTGCTGCCTTTCCTATCCTCTACTATCCCCCCTCCCCTCCCCTCCCCTCCCCTCCCCTCTTCTCTCTCTGCCGCCTCTACTGACATTCGTTTGTCCCCCTTATATTATTTTTCCCCTTCCCCTCACTTCCTCTTGTATGTACTTTTGTATAACTCTGAGGGTCTCCTTCCATTTCCATGCACTTTCCCTTCTCTCTCCCTTTCCCTCCCACCTCTCATCCCTGTTTAATGTTAATCTTCTTCTCATGCTCTTCGACCCTACTCTGTTCTTAGTTACTCTCCTTATATCAAAGAAGACATTTGGCATTTGTTTTTTAGGGATTGGCTAGCTTCACTTAGCATAATCTGCTCTAATGCCATCCGTTTCCCTGTAAGTTCTATGATTTTGTCATTTTTTAATGCAGAGTAATACTCCATTGTGTATAAATGTCACATTATTTTATCCATTCATCCATTGAAGGGCATCTAGGTGGGTTCCACAGTCTAGCTATTGTGAATTGTGCTGCTATGAACATCGATGTAGCAGTGTCCCTGTAGCATGCTCTTTTTAGGTCTTTAGGGAATAGACCGAGAAGGGGAATAGCTGGGTCAAATGGTGGCTCCATTCCCAGCTTTCCAAGAAATCTCCATACTGCTTTCCAAATTGGCTGCACCAATTTGCAGTCCCACCAGCAATGTACAAGTGTACCCTTTTCCCCACATGCTCGCCAGCACTTGTTGTTGTTTGACTTCATAATGGCTGCCAATCTAACTGGAGTGAGATGGTATCTTAGGGTGGTTTTGATTTGCATTTCTCTGACTGCTAGAGATGGTGAGCATTTTTTCATGTACTTGTTGATTGATTGTATGTCCTCCTCTGAGAAGTGTCTGTTGAGGTCCTTGGCCCATTTGTTGATTGGGTTGTTTGTTCTCTTATTGTCTAATTTTTTGAGTTCTTTGTATACTCTGGATATTAGGGCTCTATCTGAAGTGTGAGGAGTAAAGATTTGTTCCCAGGATGTAGGCTCTCTATTTACCTCTCTTATTGTTTCTTTTGCTGAGAAAAAACTTTTTAGTTTGAGTAAGTCCCATTTGTTGATTCTAGTTATTAACTTTTGTGCTATGGGTGTCCTATTGAGGAATTTGGAGCCCGAACCCACAGTATGTAGATCGTAGCCAACTTTTTCTTCTATCAGGCGGCGTGTCTCTGATTTGATATCAAGCTCCTTGATCCATTTTGAATTAACTTTTGTGCATGGCGAGAGAAAGGGATTCAGTTTCATTTTGTTGCATATGGATTTCCAGTTTTCCCAGCACCATTTGTTGAAGATGCTATCCTTCCTCCATAGCATGCTTTTAGCCCCTTTATCAAATATAAGGTAGTTGTAGTTTTGTGGATTGGTTTCTGTGTCCTCTATTCTGTACCATTGGTCCACCCGCCTGTTTTGGTACCAGTACCATGCTGTTTTTGTTACTATTGCTCTGTAGTATAGTTTGAAGTCTGGTATCGCCATACCGCCTGATTCACACTTCCTGCTTAGCATTGTTTTTGCTATTCTGGGTCTTTTATTTTTCTATATGAATTTCATGATTGCTTTCTCTATTTCTACAAGAAATGCCGTTGGGATTTTGATTGGCATTGCATTAAACCTATAGAGAACTTTTGGTAATATCGCCATTTTGATGATGTTAGTTCTGCCTATCCATGAACAGGGTATATTTTTCCATCTTCTAAGATCTTCTTCTATTTCTCTCTTTAGGGTTCTGTAGTTTTCATTGTATAAGTCTTTCACCTCTTTTGTTAGGTTGATTCCCAAGTATTTTATTTTTTTTGAAGATATTGTGAATGGAGTGGTTGTCCTCATTTCCATTTCAGAGGATTTGTCGCTGATATACAGGAATGCCTTTGATTTATGCGTGTTGATTTTATATCCTGCCACTTTGCTGAATTCATTTATTAGCTCTAATAGTTTCTTTGTAGACCCTTTTGGGTCTGCTAGGTATAGAATCATGTCATCTGCAAATAGTGATAATTTAAGTTCTTCTTTTCCTATTTTGATGCCTTTAATTTCTTTCGTCTGTCTAATTGCTCTGGCCAGTGTTTCGAGAACTATGTTGAACAGAAGTGGTGAGAGAGGGCATCCCTGTGTTGTTCCAGATTTTAGAGGGAATGCCTTCAATTTTTCTCTATTCAGAATGATGCTAGCCTGAGGCTTAGCATAGATTGCTTTTACAATATTGAGGTATGTTCCTGTTATCCCTAGTTTTTCTAGAGTTTTGAACATAAAGGGATGCTGTACTTTGTCGAATGCTTTTTCCGCATCTATCGAGATGATCATATGGTTCTTATTTTTAAGTCTATTGATGTGGTGAATAACATTTATTGATTTCCGTATATTGAACCAGCCTTGCATCCCAGGGATGAATCCTACTTGATCATGGTGCACAATTTTTTTGATATGTTTTTGTATCCGAGTGGCCAGAATTTTATTGAGGATTTTTGCATCTAGGTTCATTAGAGATATTGGTCTGTAGTTTTCTTTCTTTGAAGTGTCTTTGTCTGGTTTAGGTATCAGGGTGATGTTGGCCTCGTAGAATGAATTTGGAAGTTCTCCCTCTTTTTCTATTTCCCGAAGTAGCTTGAAAAGTATTGGTATTAGTTCCTCTTTAAAGGTTTTGTAAAACTCTGCTGTATACCCATCCGGTCCTGGGCTTTTCTTAGTTGGTAGTCTTTTGATGGTTTCTTCTATTTCCTCAATTGATATTGGTCTGTTTAGGTTGTCTATATCCTCTTGACTCAATCTGGGCAGATCATATGACTTAAGAAATTTATCTATGCCTTCACTATCTTCTAATTTATTGGAGTATAAGGATTCAAAATAATTTTTGATTATCTTCTGTATTTCTGAAGTGTCTGTTGAGATATTGCCTCTTTCATCCCGTATGTTAGTAATTTGAGTTCTCTCTCTTCTTCTCTTCGCTAGCATGGCTAAGGGTCTGTCGATTTTGTTTATTTTTTCAAAGAACCAACTTTTAGTTTTGTCAATTTTTTCAATTGTTTCTTTTGTTTCGATTAATTTCATTTGTTTCATTAATTTCAGCTCTGATTTTAATTATTTCTTGCCTTCTACTTCTTTTGCTGTTGTTTTGCTCTTCTTTTTCTAGGATTTTGAGATGAAGTATGAGATCATTTATTTGTTGGTTTTTTCTTTTTTTAAGGAATGAACTCCAAGCAATGAATTTTCCTCTTAGAACTGCTTTCAGTGTGTCCCATAGATTCCGATATGTTGTGTCTGTGTTTTCATTAATCTCTAAGAATTTTTTAATTTCTTCCTTGATGTCCTCTATAACCCATTGATCATTCAGTAACCTATTGTTCATTCTCCAAGTGATGTATTCTTTTTCCTTCCTTCTTTTATTGTTGATTTTCAGTTCCATTCCATTATGATCAGATAGGATGCATGATATTATCTCTACTCCTTTATATTGTCTAAGAGTTTCCCTGTGACATAATATATGATCTATTTTTGAGAAGGATCCATGTGCTGCTGAGAAAAAAGTGTAACTGCTTGATGTTGGGTGGTATATTCTATATATGTCAATTAAGTCTAGGTTATTAATTGTGTTATTGAGTTCTATAGTTTCCTTATTCAACTTTTGTTTGGAAGATCTGTCCAGTGGTGATAGAGGTGTGTTGAAGTCTCCCATGATTATTGTATGGTGGTCTATTAGACTCTTGAACTTGAGAAGAGTTTGTTTGATGAACATAGCTGCACCATTGTTTGGGGCATATATATTTATGATTGTTATGTCTTGTTGGTGTATGTTTCCCTTGAGCAGTATGTAGTGTCCCTCTTTATCCCTTTTGATTAACTTTGGCTTGAAATCTATTTTATTTGATATGAGTATGGATACTCCTGCTTGTTTCCGAAGTCCATATGAGTGATATGATTTTTCCCAACCTTTCACCTTCAGCCTATGTATGTCTTTTCCTATCAAATGCGTCTCCTGTAGGCAGCATATTGTTGGGTCTTGTTTTGTGATCCATTCTACTAGCCTGTGTCTCTTGATTGGTGAGTTTAAGCCATTAACATTTAGAGTTATTATTGAGATATGGGTTGTTCTTCCAGCCATATTTGTTTATTTATGTTACTAAACATGGTTTGTTTTCCTCTTTGATTATTTTCCCCCCTTTAGTGTCCTACCTCCCACTGTTGGTTTTCATTGTTATTTTCCATTTCCTCTTCCTGTAATGTTTTGCCAAGGATGTTTTGAAGAGATGGTTTTCTAGCTGCATATTCTTTTAACTTTTGTTTGTCATGGAAGGTTTTAATTTCATCTTCCATCCTGAAGCTTAATTTCGCTGGAAACACAATTCTTGGTTGGAACCCATTTTCTTTCAGTGTTTGAAATATGTTATTCCAGGATCTTCTAGCTTTCAGAGTCTGTGTTGAAAGATCAGCTGTTATCCTGATTGGCTTACCCCTAAATGTAATCTGCTTCCTTTCTCTTGTAGCTTTTAAAATTCTCTCCTTATTCTGTATGTTGGGCATCTTCATTATAATGTGTCTAGGTGTGGGTCTCTTATGATTTTGCACATTTGGCGTCCTGTAGGCTTCTAGGATTTGGGGTTCTGTCTCATTCTTCAAGTCTGGGAAGTTTTCTCTTATTATTTCATTGAATAGATTGCTCATTCCTTTGGTTTGAAACTCTGTCCCTTCCTGTATCCCAATGACTCTTAAATTTGGTCTCTTGATGTTATCCCATATTTCTTGGATGTTCTGCTCATGGTTTCTTAACAGTCTTGCTGAGCTGTCTATGTTCTTTTCAAGTTGAAATACTTTGTCTTCATTGTCTGATGTTCTATCTTCTAAGTGTTCTACTCTGCTGGTAGTATTCTCAATTGAGTTTTTAAGTTGGCTTATTGCTTCCTGCATTTCTAGGATTTCTGTTTGTTTGTTTTTTATAACCTCTATTTCCCTGTATAGTTGATCTTTTGCTTCTTGGATTTGTTTATGTAATTCATTGTTGAAGTGATCTTTCATTGTCTGATTTTGCTGTCTGATGTCTTCCTTGAGACTCCAGATCATCTGAAGCATGTATATCCTGAATTCTTTATCTGACATTCCATCTGCTGCAGCTATTACCTCTTCTAACTTTGAGTTGACCTGCATTGCTTGTGGTCCTTTCTTTCCTTGTCTCTTCATACTGTTCTCGTTCCTTTCTACTTGGTGAAACTGTTGTGCTATTGAATTTTCCCCCTATATATTTATATTGGTCTTGTATAGTTGCAAAGTCTCCCTCGCAGGCGCGGGCGGCGGCTCTGCCCCTCCTCCAATTGGGGCAATGTGCCTACCACGCCGGCAGGCCGCTGGGCCTGCTCTGCCGGTTGGTAGCAGGTCCGCCGACCTTGCAGGCGCGGGCGGCGGCTCTGTCCCTCTGCGGGCCGCTAGGCTTGTTCTGTTGGTGGTCGCAGTTCTGTCTACTTTGCAGGCGCAGGCAGCGGCACTGCCCCTCTGCAGGCCTCTGGGGCTGTATTGCCAGTGGGTTGCAGGTCCGCCTACCTTGCAGGCGCGGGGGGGGGGGCGGCTCTACCCTTCCTCAGGCCACTGGGCCTGTTCTGTCTCTCGGTTGCAGGTCTGGCCTGCTCTGATGGTGGTCACAGTTCCGTCTACCTTGCAGGTGCGGGGGGGGAGGGGGCGGCTCTGCCTCTCAGCAGGCCGCTGCTCCTCTTCTGCCGGTGGGTCGCAGGCCCGCCTACCTTGCAGGAGTGATTGGAAGCTCTGCCCCTCCGCGGGCCACTGGGCCTTTTCTGTCAGTGGTCATAGTTCCGCCTACCTGGCAGGCGCGGGGGGGTGGGGGACGGTTCTGCCCCTCAGCAGGCCGCTGGGCCTGCTCTGTGCGTGGTCACAGTTCCCTCTACCTTGCCAGCGCAGGGGGAGGGGGCGGCTCTGCCTCTCCCACAAAACATTTTTTTTTAAAAAAGAAATATATCATGAAATGATTCAATGCCAGACAAGCTTCAGACTCTGCTAGCTGTAGAAATTCAAATGAAGCCATTAGGACTTTGATTCTGTCTCTGTTCATCTCTCTGCAGTGTTATTTCCCTCCGATTTGGCTCTGCAGCAGTCTCCCTCCATGTAGGATTTCCAGAATGATATCTTCACAGCTCCAACCCCTGAGAAAAATACAATGCTTACTTGCAAAAGTCTCAGGGCTAGCTCTGCTTGACCTGATTGGCTTGGATCAGGTCATGTGCTCATTCCTGTACAAGTGGCCATGAGTGTGTTACTCTCTGACTGGACTATCTGGTCATGTGCCTAACTATAGGGTTTGGGCTATAATTGCCTAATGAAGGACAATGTAGGAGTCACTTCCCAGCAGGAGCTGGATCTGTAACAGAGACTGCCTACTATGTGAGGCAGGACCACAGAGGAGATGCCAATTAAAGCAGAGAGATGGGGAGCAGTGCCCTGACTGCCCCTCTTCTGCCTCCCAATCTCATAACATCACATCACTTCTCATTGTGTGCCATAAAATAAAGCAGACCGGTATTTTGTTTTTGAAAGCTCAGGCTCTGTGAAAGGGGAAACAGACTAGATAGAGGTGCCTCATACAAACAGCCCAGGATGAAGCCAATGAAGAAAAGAGTCTGGTTTGGTCTGAATGGTTTTAGTCAGTACAGAATTTAAATCTGATATTTGCTAAGGTTAAAGAATGGAAGCATTCCTACATACAAACCCAGATTTCAGGCCTTTCCCGGAAAATTAAATGTTTAGTCAATACTTTCCCACATTTGCAGTGCTAGCAATGGTGCTGTCTCCTTTAAAAGGTAAATCAGGGCTAAATTGGTGCTTTGGGAAGAGGGTTCAGAAGCAGCTAGAGGACTGTTTTTTTTGCGGGTCCTATAAGGGGAGCAGCTCCACTCCCCACTTTGGGACTTCTGTGAGGTGGCTTACAGATTCCTGGGAGGCTGGGTACTTTGTTCTTGTGATGGAAGATCTTGGGCTCAAGCCTGGATTTGCCCCTTGGATGACTAGTCTAGCTTGGACCAGGATCACCTGGTGTATTCAGTGAGAGCAGAGGACAAGAGGATTTCTCTCTAAAAATTTAGGATGTACAAGAATGCTGGTGCTTCTGAATAGTGCTAGTCAGATGCCCTACGGGATTATAGAACTTGGGTGGACACCCTGTGGCCCAGTCAAGTTGACACATAGGATAAACCGTCACATCTCACGTCTCCCTGTATTGAGAGCCGGGATGAGTCCCTTCTTCCATCTTGGCTGGTTTGCTTATGTGCTGTCACCACGAAACACTTTCTCTTTGCCTTGTCATCATGTGAAGTCGATGCCTGAAATGATCTGACGATGATCTTTCCAAAAGCCTTCTGCACAGAGCTTGGTTGTTTATTTTTTTCCCAAGAGCAGATGTTTTAGTACTCGGTCTCCTATTGCCTGGAGAAGTACAAGGAAATTGTGGAGCCGCCACACATTTCTGGGTATCAGCTGATGTCCCTTGGGGATTCAGCAGGAACTTCCTAACTGACCTCCCACACTTGACTTACCTGTGCCTTTGGCTCTTCTCCCAGCTCACCTGAGCCTTCTCATGTCACCCCTCATTTTTTACAGTTCATTTCTGGGTCCTTCCACCTTCATCTGAAGCCTGAGCTCTTTGACAGGGCTTCGCAGACTCCTCTTGCTGGCCAGCTTCATTGTGTGCTCTGCCCAACTTCTTGAATATTCTGTTCCCTACTCCTTTCCAAGTCCCTGCTCACCCTGCTTCTCCAGCCAGAGGTACCCTTTTCATCTCCTCTGCTTGTTGAGTTCTGGTTGAATTCCTATTCTGACCTCAAAGCCCACCTGGAGTGCTATGTTTCTCTAGTCATTTCTGGTATTTCCAGTAGATATCACAATACTAAAGAATGTCTATCTTAGTACCTCCCCTGAGTTAGACCTTCCTTCCTCCCCCTAGACCAGAACTCCTTAAGAGCAAGAGATCATAGTAGTCAAGAGATTTTGGACAAAAGGCAAATTAGATGAATCTTCTGACAATTAACTTATGAAATCAACCTGAGGGTCCAGAAAAGTCATATGTAAAGACAATGTTAGTAGTCACAATGATTCCTGGTTCGGAGAGCAACTCTGTCAGAGCAACTCTCATCACACATTTGTATGGGAGAATTTATTATTCTATTATATCTTCCTTTTGGAGGTTTGCATCAGGAGTTAGCCTATTCAAGAACCTGAGAAGTATCAACTGATTAAGTATCAACACACACACACACAAAAAAAAAAAAAAAAAAAAAAAACTATGGAGGCTGGGAAGTTCTAAAATCTTCAGTAGGCAAACTGGAAACCCAGGACAGCCAAGGATACATTTGTAATAATAAAACTTTTTTTTTTCACTTTTCTGAATCCAGGATTTCTCTAACTTATCTGACTTTATTTTTCATGGAACACTATCAATAATTGCTGAATTAAAGAAATACTGTGCTAATTAGAAGGGGCATTAGTCTGTATTGAAGCTGGAAAATCAGAGAGACTAATGCTTCAGTTTCTATCCAAGGGCCATTTGAAGGAGGTGACATCTTCACCTGAGGTCTGGGCTACTGAGTCCTGATAGCAGGTGGATCCATCCAGGGAGATAAACACAGCATGCTCCCTTGACCTGCTACCATCAAATCATTTGAGTTGGACAACTAATTTCTCTTGCTCTCACTTTATGCTCCCTAGGCAAACTATATAATTCTCATTTGGTTTCCCAAGTAAATTTTTTTATATGAAGGAAATAATCTGGTCTGAGGATAGGTTATTTAACCCCCTTGCCATTCTATTATGGTAGTAAATTGGCATTCTGGGCTGTATATCAGTCCCCTGTAACCTTGATTAGTGAGACCTCATTGCTGAGATACTAATTCAGTCTTAGTGGAATAAAACAAA
Organism: Marmota monax; assembly: GCF_021218885.2. NCBI lineage: Eukaryota > Metazoa > Chordata > Mammalia > Rodentia > Sciuridae > Marmota > Marmota monax. The sequence goes on from NW_026692881.1 coordinate 20,326,857, forward strand.
ATCATATTTCAGAACTTGCAAGGCTGTGGGTGAGATTCCAATACTGTGGTGAATAGCAATGCAATAACTGGCATTTATAAAGCACTGTTTCTATTGTCTGTAGTAAATCACCACTTAGTAACTTAAATCAAAAACAATCATTTTATTATTTCCCACTGTTTCTGTGCACCCTGAATTTGGGGAGGGTGTGACTAAACAGCTCTGGCTTGGATTGTGGTAAATGATTGAAGCAGCTGAGGGAAGATTGGCATCTGTCTTCATGTAGACATGGCATTTTTGTTTGTTTTTTTCCATGTGTACTAATTAAGACTCCTTACCATATGGTCACCCAGGACTCCAAAACCAAGATTCCCAGTGAACCAGGTGTAAGTTGTATCAACATTTCTGATTTAGCCTCAGAAGTCATGTCACTTCCACTGCCTTGCATTTGTTACAACTGAGTCCTGGGCCAGCCATACTCAAGGGGAGGGCAAATAGCACCCACTTCTTGATGAGAAAACACTAGTGTTCCCAAAAGCATGTGGAATGGGAGATAAAGGGTGGCTTTCTTTGCAAAATACACTCTGCTGCAAATCTCTCTCTCTCTCTCTCTCATTATTTATTCCTCAAAATAAATCCATAAGATAATTCTTCTAATTCCCCATTTTTAAAGATGATGAAACTGAGGCTCAGAGAGTTTAAGTAATTTCTCCAGGGACTTATAATCATCTAGTTGTAGGATTGGTTTTTTGGAAACTAATGGGCATTCTTAAACAGTATGCCTCCTGATGCACCAAGATAAATGCTACCTTGGGAAGTTTCTGGAAGCCTGTCAGCCAGTCTTCTCAGTGACTCCCTCATTACCATGCATACTAAGTGTGGTGGGAGAATTTTTCAAAGGATTAATCAGCATGCTTTTTCTCCTTAAACCATCACATCCTTCACTTGTGCCCCGAGGGTCTTTCTCTCAGGAAGACCCTGGCTGCTCCCTACCTCTTCTGGTCCAGATAATGAGACATGATTCACCAATTTATGAAACCAGAAAGCAAAGGCCACAGATACTTGTTTATTAAGTTTCCAAGTTGCCTGTTGACTAAAAATATCTCAGTGAGACTGACATCAGGTGTTTTGTCCGGATGTCCTTGGTTTCCTTTTCATCCATTTTACATGCCTCCCCTTCAGCATTTCCTAGCAGTCAGCACCAGTAGCTGCTTTTCCAAGGCATGCCCTTGGGCACGTGGAGCCCACTCCACCAGCTGTATGAGAAGATAAGGGAACTGGGAACCCAGGTCTTCAACTCTGAGGGTTGCAAAGCTGCCCTCTGTAGGACTCTTCCTGGAACTGCACCTTTGCTTGGCTTCCAACCCACCTTCTTCCTGCTTCCCTGTCTCCCTTGCAGGTTTCTCTGGGTGCCTGGGCTTCAGAGTCTGCTGTTGGAGAACCTGAGTTGAGACACCTGGGATGGGAAAGAAGCAGCGGGGAACTGAAGAGTCCTCTTCAGGACAAGTTCCGTTCTTTGCCAGATCAAAGGGAGACAGGGATGTTGAGGCAGGCTGATGATTCTCATTGTCCTTTAGAGTGGACCCTTTCCCCTCCCCAAGTGACAGCAGCTGGCTAGTCATTCCTCAGCCATGAGCATACTGATTTAGTTTTTCATCAGTGTGACCAAAATATAGGACACAGACAACTTGGAAAAGTTTATTTTGGCTCATAGTTTCAGAGATTTTGGTTCATCATTGGCTGGCTCCATTGTTCTGGGCCCAAGGTGAGGCAGAACATCATGGTGGAAGAGTGTGCATCTGGCAACCTGAGAGGAACGTGTGTGGGAAGAACAAGATATAGTCCCCAAAGTCATATTCACAATGACCTACTTCCTCCAACCATGTCCAACTTGCCTATCATTTTTACCACCTCCCAGTAGTCCATTCAAATTATTAATATATCAAATGGCTTAATCTACTGATGAGATCAGAGCCCTCCTAATCCACTCGATTCCCCAAAGCCCTATGTCTGGACATGGCTGCACTGGGGGCTAAGCCTTCAATATATGAGCTTTTGGGGAAACATTTCAGATCTAAAGCATTGTACTGATCTGGACTGGGGTTCTCTCCTCAACCTTCTGTCTAACCTGCTTTCTGTGGACACAACTTCCTACCATCCCATTCAATGGCACTAGTCCCCTGGAATGGAAATTGGACCCAGGTTACTTAAACAGGTGTTACTTAAACAGGTATCAAGGAAGTCCCCCCCCCCCATACCTCCCATATCTTTTCCCTCATGATATTTGCTGGAAACTCACTCAGATCTTGGGCATGCTGGAATCCACATTGAACGAGGAGTTCGAATCCTTGAGTCAGTTCTGGCTCAGCCTCTGCCCAGCTCTGTGACTTGCTTTCTCATGCTGTGGTCTCTGAGATCCCTCCAGCTCTAAATGTCTGTGGTTTCACATGACATGTTTGGTGCCTCCTGAGAGCTTATCATCTTGTTAGGGAGGCATGACACAATTAGATGTCTGTGTATGAAAGACTTCAGCACAAAGCCCAAATTAATTCAATTAAAAGAGAAAACACTTGGTGTAGAAAACAAGCATGTGGCTCATTAGGACTGGAGGATTTATGTGGGACAGAGGTTTGGGGAAAGGTCTCAAGGAAGAATTTGAGCCGAGCCTTGGAGGGTGACTGTTGCTTGGATGGGGCATGGGAAAAGCCACCACAGTCTTGTTTGTATAATGATTACCTGAGTGTGAATGGACGGCAGAGACAGGGAGGGTAGAGAATGGAGTCCTGGTTATCATTTAATTGCTCTCCTAACTAAGCGAACACAGCACCACATGCTGCTCCAATTGTAATATGTTAGTTATTTCCAGGATTGTATTTCTGTTCTCCCAGGCTTAACACACATCACTGGAAATCTGACATTCAGAACTGGCCTTTCTGACCACCTAAATTTTAATTAAAGTAATTATGTTACTAACAGAAGCTGTAACTTATCTTCTTTTTATAAAATGATAATTCATAAAGAAGAAAAATGCAACATTGACCAAGGGTAGTTTCCCTGCCTCCTATTCCTGGTTTGTTTCTTTTTGGGGGATGGGGCGGGGGTCTTTGGATTGGGACACAAAGCTCACTCCTCTTTAGTCTCTGCAGTGCAGAGAATCCTGTTCTGGATGTTTGGAAAAACTGTGTTAACAAGACCCTCCAAATAGGCTGAGCTTTCGCATTCAGAAACAGCCTCTGAGCTAAAGGGTAAGTCCTTCTAGCAAAGCCCTTTGACACTGTGTGTGTATGTGTGTGTGTGTGTGTGTGTACATGTATGTGTTTCTGGCTTTGGCAGGAATAAGCAACTCAGTGATTTAGGTGAGAACTTTCCATGCAATTAACTTCCTCCAGACTAAAGCAGGTGCTGAAGGGAACCACTGGGCCAGTCTGCTTGGTAAATATCCATCCCCAGATGTAGAGCAATTCAATGGAAATAATTATACAGGGTCAATTAAGCAGAACTCAGACCTCCTCCTGTTAGTCTGTTTGAATTTTTCATTTCCATAAGCCAGGTTTGTTTGGAATTTAAACTGCTTTACTTCCCCAAAGGGGAAGCCCCTGTTAGGGTTGAAGAGCGAGGTGGTGATTGCTGCTGGAGAAGGTGGACCCCATTCCCTGGGCAAGAGCCCTGGGGCGGGGCCACACATGAGGGTCCAGTGGAAAATCCCCATAAAGGATAGCATGCAGATGTGAGCTAATTTTGCTGGAATTCAAGTACACAGAGTTAAAGAAACCAACATGTGAGCTACAGGGTGATGTAAGTGCTGGATAAAAGAAGGAACACCAGAATTCAATGAATCCTACAGACCCTTGGCTGCACCGACAGTCAGTCCATTTGTAGATTACTGATGGCTTGTCATAAAGGCTGGGAGGGAGGCTGAGAAACAAAGCATGGGGGACCGTTGTCAGGTTGTAAAAGAATCAGAAATGAAGTGACATCACCTCTGAAATGATAAGGCAAATCAGTAAGAAATGGAATCTAACAGACAAAAATTCAATTTTTTTTTTGCACAATAATAGTGTGTATTGAGAGCTTACAACTTGACAGAGGTGTTTCTAAGTGCTTTTCTCATTTAATCCTTACTACAACCTACAAGATTGATTCTACGATTTTCACAACTTTACAGATCCTCAACTCTTCAGGGACGTACCCACTACAGATAGGGAAAGGTCACCTGCTTCTTAAGGAAGCCTCTATATAACCTGGGAGAATACAGACCCACTGCAAAGCTTATAGACGGGAGGGGCGTACTTGAATTTGACTTAGTAGTACTCATCCAGTCACTGAACAACTATTCAAATAAGGTCTTCTTTGTGCCAGAAACTGGATTTAATGTTGAAGATTCAGTGGTGAGCAAAAATAGGTATGATCAGCTTCTGGGAAGATGGAGAAGATGTACTTTTCCTTATTCTTCCTACTATATACAAAACAAACAAACAAACAAACAAACAAAATCCCTAGAAATTACATGTAAAATAAAGAAAATTCTGAAAGATAGAAAGAAGGCAGATTGGCTAGAGACCCTAGGGCCCAAAAAGTGATGCAATGGTGAGTTATTTGGGTTTTCCTTTCATCTCATATATCCCAGACTTGGGAGACACACCAGTAGGCACAGAAAATAAAAATTCTGTTGTCTCTAGTCAAAGGATCAAGAAAGTGCAGCCTAGCGAGACAGAAGATTTTAGACAGTAGTGTCTGTCTGTACTTCAGCCAACACCACAGAGAAGACCGTGGCTTCACCCTACCCAAAGTTGCTTGGGGAAGCCAGGCTCCTGCCTCCTGAGGCTGGACAAGGTGCTGTGCTGTTGGGTGTTAAAGAGGCCAACAGGGAGTCAAGACTTCCCTTTGCTCCAGGCAGTGATGAGCACCCTGATCCCCACCTGTGGTGTCAGGAGAAAGCTCTTGGCAGTAGTGAAGACATTCCTCTCCCCATTGCCGCGGTGACATCAGAGGGCACAGCAGATAGTGAGGACTTTCACCACTGCCCAGTAGTAAGGAAACTGAATCTCACTTTGTATCGGTGGAGGTCACCAGAGAGGCAGGGATGAGGCACATTCCTGCCCCTTCCAGCCAGGGACTTTGTGGGGACAGAAGACTCCCACTTTTGTCCAGCAGAACTTTTACTTCTTCCCAGCCTCACTTCCCCAGTGTCGATGGAGGCTCAGAGGGAAAGGGGCTCAGAGTCTCTCCTGGCAGTAATGGGGTGGCACCCCCCACTTTCTCTTGCCAGAGCTATATCAGAAGAAGCCAGCTAAAACAGAGGGTTCAAATAGGGCTCAGTCTCATAAAATAATACCCCAAATACCCAGGTGTCAATCAAAACCATTTGTCATGCCAAACACCAGCTAGATCTCAACCTGAAAGTGAAAAGGTGATCACAGATGCCAACACTGGGATGACAATGTTGACGTTAGGATTATCTGATAGAGACATTAAAGCTGTCATTACCAAAACACTTCAACAAATAATTAAAAACATGCCTGAAATAAGTGAACATAGAGAAAGTTCTCTCGAAAAAAATAAGATACAAGGAAGAACCAGATGGCTATTTTAGAACTGGAAACCATAATAACTAAAAATAGAAAGCTCACAGAATAGATTTAACAGCAGAATAGAGGGGACAGAGGAAATAATCCTTGAACTTAAAGACAGAAGAGCATAAATTTTCCAATCTGAACAACAGAGAGAAAATACCCTGGAAAAAATGATCAGAGTTTCAGGGCTCACAGGACTACAGCAAAATATCTAACACTCATGAACTCAGAGTCACAAAAGAAAAGGAGAAAAAGAACAGGGTGGAAAAGTATTTATAAAACAAATAATGGATGAAAATTTTCTAAATCTGACAAAAGATGTACTTACAAAAATGTAATAATTATCTGCTGTGATGGATATTAAATTAGTTGAGGTAATTATTTCATAATATGTATGTATCATATGGTCAAATTATATACCTTAAATATATACAGTTTTTGTCAAATATATTTCAAAGGATGATGAAAAAGAAAGAATAAAAGACTACATATTCAAGAAGCTGCACAAAGCCCAAACAGAATGAACTCAAAGAAATCGACAGCGGGACTAATCACAATCAAATTTCTGAAGACGGAAGACAGAAATGTCCTGAAAGCAGCAAGAGAGAAACAACACATTATGTAAGGGGGAAAACAATTCAAATGACAACCAATTTCTCCTCAAAAACCATGGAGGTCATCAGGAGTTGGCACAGTGCTTTTCAAGTGCTGAGAGTAAAGAAATGCCAACTCCAAATCCCATAGCCAGGGAAAATATGCTTCAAGAATGAAGAAGAAATCAGGACATTCAAAGGTGAAGAGAAACTAACAAGATTTGCTACCAGCAGACCTACCCTAAATGAATAGCTACAGGAAGTATTTTAAAAAGGAAAGAAATGATAAAGGAAGGAACATTGGAACACCAGGAAGAAAGAAAGAACACAGTAAACAGAAATAAGGGTAAATAAAACAAACTTTCATATGTCTCTTCAGTTTTGCAAACTTGTTGGATGGCTGAAGCAAAAGTTATTACAGTGTCTCATGTGATTCTGAGTGTATGTATAGAAAGTAAGGTAATCATAAACGGAGGAGAGCAAAGGGCTATAAATAAAGGTAGGATTTCTGTATTTCACTGAAACTGGTAGAATAAAAGCCCAGCAAGCAATGAAATGTGATGTATATTTTATATAATACCTACAGTAACCACTAAAAAAGGTGTACAAGGAGATACATTAAGAAATACTATCAATAAGTCAAAATGGGATTTTAAAAAAATGATTGTAACCCACAGGAGGGCAGGAAAAACCCAACAAAGAAATAAAAAACAGAGAGAACAACAGAAAACAAATAAACAAAAATGGTAAACTTAAATATATCACTAATTATGTTAACTGTAAATATACAACAAAAGATAGGGATTGGCAAAGAGGATTAAGAAACACAAACCAACTCTATGCTGGTTAAAAGAGACTCACTTTAAATGTAACTATAAATGAATTACAAAATATATTACACAAATATTAATCAAAAGAAAACAGGAGAAGCTTTATTGATAGGCTTCAGAACAAAAGAAACTGCAAAAAATAAAAAAAAAATATATGCCAAAAGGATCAATTTTTCAAGAAGACATAGAAATCTTAAGTGTTTAGGCATCAATCAATAAAGCTGCAAATTTATGAGGTAAAACCAAATAAAAGTGAAGGGAGAATCAGACAAATTCACAAGTATAGTTAGACACTTCAACACTCCTCTTTCTACAATTGATAGAAAAATAAGACCAAAGTCCCCAAGGCCATGGAAGAACACAAGGTCATCAGCCAGCAGGTTCTGGTTGATGTTTCTAGAACACTCCACCCAGTGATGATGGCCTACTCTTTGTTTTATAGTGTTCACTTGGTAGACCACATCCTGGGTCTCAGGGAAAAACCTCAAAATGTTTGAGAAAATTGAAGTCATCTAGAATGTCCACTACAATGGAACCATTCTAGGAATCCATAACAGGTGAGAGGAAAATCTCCAAATACTTGGAAACAAAAGAACATACTCCTGAAGAATCCACAGGCCAAAGAGGAAGTTTCAAGGGAGACTAAAAAAAAAAAAATTGAATCAAATGAAAATAAAACATAACAGATGATAATTGGAGGGATACCGCTAAAATAATGCTGAAAGGGCAATTTATAGCATCAACTGCAAATATTAGAAAAGAGGGGAAAAAAATCTCAAGTTAATAACTTGAACTGCCTTAAGAACCTAGGGGGAAAAAGCAAAATAAACCTAAAGAGAAGAAATCAGTTATATCCCAAACAGAAAAATAGAGAAAATTAACAAAGCAAAGTGCTGGCTTTTTGAAAAGAGCAATAAAGTCAACCAACTTCTAAGACTGACAAAGTAAAAAGAAAGAGCAATGCCAAGAAGGAGGGAAATAACTACAGATTCTTCCGACATAAAAAACAAACAAATAAATAAATTAACACTACTAACATTTTCACACATCAATTTTTCAATTTTGACAAAATGATTTTTCAAAACAATTGTAAAAACATTGATTATCACAGTTTACCCAATATGAAATATATGGTTTGAATAGCCCTAGGATTTTTAAGGAAGTCAAATTCATAATTTAAAAAGTCCCCCCCAAAGAAAATTTCAGGCCCAGATTGTTTTACTGGAGAATTCTATAAATGTTTAAAGAAGAATTAAATCTGATCATGTCAATGGATGCAGAAAAAGAATTTGACAAAAATTTATACCATTTTAGGATAAAAATTCTGAAAAATGGAAATTGAGAGGAGCTTTCTTTACTTAAGAATACCCACAAAAACCTGTACATTATACTTAATGGCGAAAGTCTGAGTTCTTTCCCCCTAAGATCAGAAACAAGGTGTTCACTCCCAGTTTTATTTAACACAATGCTAGAAGTTCTAGCCAGTAGAAAAGGCAAGAAAAAAAAATAAAAGGCATACGGATTGGAAAACAGCTATGCCTGCCATTCTACCACCAATACCAATGTGTACAAGAAAAGATAGCCTCTTCAATAAATGGTGCTGGGAAAACTGGAAATCCATATGCAACAAAATGAAATTAAGCCCCTATCTCTTACCATGCACAAAACTTAACTCAAAATGGATCAAGAACCTGGGAATTAAACCAGAGACCCTGTGTCTAATAGAAGAAAAAGTAGGCCCTAATCTCCAATATATCAGATTAGGCCCCTACTTCCTTAATAAGACAGTTATAGTGCAAGAATTAAAATAAATTAATAAATTAATAATGAATTGTTTCAAACTTCTCAGCAAAAGAAACAATCAGTGAGGTGAATAGGGAGCCTACCACTTGGGAGCAAATTTTTACCACTTGAACATCAGATAGAGCACTAATCTCTATGGTATATTGAAGAACTCAAAAAGCTAAACACCAAAATAACAAATTAACCAATCAATAAATTGGCCAAGGAACTGAACAGACCTTCTCAGAAGGTGATATATACAATCAATCAACAAATATATAAAAATGTTTAACATCTCTAGCTATTAGAGAAATGCAAATCAAAACTACTCTATGATTTCATCTCACTCCAGTCAGAATGGCAGCTATTAAGAATACAAACAATAAGCATTGGTGAGGATGTGGGGGAAAAAGGCACACTCATACATTGTTGGTGGGACTGCAAAATGGTGCAGCCAATATGGAAAGCAGTATGGAGATTCCTTGGAAAACTGGGAATGGAACCACCATTTGACCCAGCTATCCCACTCCTCAATCTATACCCAAAGGACTTAAAAACAGCATACTACAGCCACATCAATGTTTATTGCAGCACAATTCACAATAGCTAAATTGTGCAACCAACCTAGATGCCTGTCAGTAGATGAATGGATTAAAAACGTGGTATATATACACAATGGAATATTACTTAGCAATAAAAGAGAATAATGCTGCAGTCCGGCTGCAGCAAAATAACCAGGGGGTGACGAATAACTTGTGTACGTTGATACAGCAGGAGTGGGAGCCGTTTATTGTAGGACAACAGAGGTATTTATACATTCCACACAGCTTATCTTAATTAGCATAAACTAGATACATCAGTCAACCAATAAGAAATCTCCACACTTAATGGCTCCCTGGTGTTACTTCACAAACCACTCCCTCTGGCATTTTGCCAGGCGCCATCCAGACTTGTTTACAGACTCTAACATTTCTCTGGCAAAATGCCAGGTGCCATCCTGACTTGTTTACAGATTCTAACAAATAAAATCATGATATTTGCAGGTAAATGGATGGAGTTGGAGAATATAATGCTAGTCAATCCCAAGAAACCAAATGTGGAATGTTTTCTCTGATATAAGGAGGCTGATTGATAGTGAGGTTAGGAGGGGAAGCATGGGAAGATTAGATGAACTCTAGATAGGGCAAAGGGGCGGGGCGGGGAGGGAGAGGGCAAGGGGTGTATAAAAGATGGTGGAATGAGATGGACATTATTACCCTAAGTTCATGTATGAAGACATGAATGGTGTGAATATACTTTGTATACAACCAGAGATATGAAAAATTGTGCTCTATGTGTGTAATGTCAATTGCAATGCATTCTGCTGTCATATATAACAAATCTAGAATAAAAATTTTTTAAAAACATGATTTTATTTGCAGATGAAGATTACATTGTATTTTGCTATTTAAGAAATTCTTCATTGTATTCTGTTAAGTAAATCATTAAAGTGATTAAAAAAATCAATGGTATAAGAAGTGAATGAAGAGATATTTCATACAGAGGATAGATGGATAACAGAACATAGAAACATGTTCAATATCATTAGCCATCAGGAAAATGCAAATTAAAGCCACATTTCAATTTCACTACACACCTACCAGAATGTAAAATAAAAAATAGTGATAACATAAATGCTGCGGAAGATTCAGAGAAAATCCACCACTCATATATTGCTGGTAGAAACGTAAAATAGTACACCATTCTGGAAAACAGTTTTGTGGTTTGTTAAAAACAAAAACAAAAATAAAACAAAAAACAGAACATTCAACTCCATACAGTATGACCCAGCATTCACACTTCTGGGCACTTATCCCAGAGAAATGAAAATCTATATATGAACATTTATGGCAGCTTTATTCAGAGTGGACCCCAAACTGTAAACATACCACATGTCCTCCAACAGGCCAAACCAACTCTGGCTTCATCCATACCACAGAATATAATTCAGGAATAAAAGGAGAATAGGGCTATTGATACACACAAGAACCTGCATGGATCTCTAGAGGACCGTGTTGAGTGAGAACCAATCCTAAAAGTTATAGACTGTGTGATTCTATTCCTGTAACATCGTCGACATGGCAAAATTATAGAAATGGAGAGCAGTGATGTTGCCAGGGGATGAGAAGGACTTAAAAACAGCATACTACAGGGACACAGCCACATCAACGTTTATTGCAGCACAATTCACAATTGTGGACAGGCTGAAAGTGGGTGTGGCTATAGACAGCCTGTGGGGAGCAGGTGGTGATGAAAAGGCACTGTAGCTTGATGTCAGTGTACTGTGGTATTGTTCTGTACTTCTACAAGATAGTAGCATTGGGGAAAACAGGGTAAAAAGGTACAAAATGGTATCTGTTAACGTCATTTCTTAGAACTGCATGTGCATTAACAATGATCTTAACATAAAAAGTTTAATTAAAAATAGACGTGATCCCTTTGATGGAGTTTATAAGCCAGTGGATCATTAATTAAACATCTACACATACATAAAAATTCAACTATAATGTTTCAAAGAAGAGGTGTATATAGTCCTAGGAGAACATACAGCGGATGAGGTGAATGCATAATGTATTGTTTGAAATAGGAACGCATCTGAAAACCAACAGAGGTGTTATTAGTAATCACAGCAGGGAAATGTTTACACTGGGATGTAGGGTCACCCTAATAATGAAGGGAGATATATCTGGACCTGGTGAGTGAGGTCAAAGGAGACTCACTGCAGGAGGAGCAGGTAGACCTAGGATCAGAAGGAAGAGTGAGAGTTCACTCGGCAGGCAGGGAAGGGTAGAGAATAGGACCAAGACCCCTGGCTGGAGGTGTTGGAGCTGCCTTGGAAGAACACATCTTTAAGTCCTGATGAATGTCTTCAATATAAGAATAAAGAATTCCGAGTGGCTTGCTCTCTATCCACAGACCCTTAAGGTCACAGAGCTGTCCCTGGATTATTGAAAAGGTACTTATGTGTGCTTGCTTGCTTTCTTTGTCGTTTTCTTAAGTTATTGGAATAGATTTTGTGAACCCAGCTAGGATAGATGGCGATATGGAGGGAACCTGGAGCCCTGTGAGGCTGAGTGTGCAGGCTGCTCCCAGTTCTGCTCCGCCTGTAGGAGCACTTGGGCTGCAGGCGAGGCCTCTCTGGCTCTAATCTGCGAGCTCCCTTCCTCCTGCACCCTGATAGCGGGGTTAGGTTGTGGACTGCATGTTTGTTTGAAGGCTATATTTAGTTCCCTGCTTTGCTCTCTCTGCCATGCTTCAACAATTTCCAGAGAATTCCAGCTCTCTTCAGTCCCCTGTAGTGCTCTTGATTCTGACTCTGGGATGGAATGAATGGGTCCCCTTCCCTGAGTGAAGGGGTGGATGATCACAGGCACATCCATGATCTAATAGCAGCTTCAGCAGCCTCCGGCCATTCATGAGGGTTTTCCCATACCCTCTGCCCAGCAAGTCACCTCTTCGCAGCTGCAGCCTCATCCTTACTGGGCTATCCCTGCCCTCTGGGGAGTTTGCTCCTTCCACTCTTTCACCACCCAGGTTCCTCCTGGAATCCAACTTGCTCCTGGGACCTCCTCCCCACTTCCCCTTACTCACCTTGGACTGTGGGTTAAGCTCTCTCTGAGCATCCAGGGTCTGGGTGTGTAACTTGCAGACTCTGACTCTTGGACAGCTATTCAGAGTCATAGCCTTGAGGTCTGCCACCAAGGCTATTTCTGTGAGGTTATTTACTCTTTAAATCTAATCTAGTTTTGGGGAATTAAAAGTTTTGAGCTGCCATGAAGGAAATCCAGGCAACACAGGACATGGAAGATAATATTTTTTTTGGCTGTGGTGGTAAAAAGAGGAGGAGAGATGGGAAGAGAGGGGGTAAAGGGGGTCTAAGAGTGATTTATTATGTTCTTATTATGTGCCAGGCTTCCAACATTATCTCGCTGGATGCTCACAAAACTCTTTGAGAGATGGATATTAATATATTCATTTTAATAGATGTTAAATCGGAAGCTCAGAAGGGCCAGGCACCTTGCCTAAGATTCCACCCATCTAACGGAGAGCTTCCACCATCGGAATCCAGCATCGCTGTGTGGATTCTGTGCAGCTTCTCTGGAGATGGGGGACCATTTCCCATTCCAGTAAAGCACATCACTCTTCTCTTTTTTGTCCCCAACATCCCTACTCCCCACTACATCTCTCTTCTCCCTTCCCTCTTCTTTAACTGTTTTTTATCCCAGACCCATTTTGTTTTCTATTACCTACAGTTTAACCTGCCATTGGCACCCCTGAGAAACAGGGAAGCTCTGGGAGGCTCTCGCTGTCATGGCATCATCCTGCCCACATTTCCCATGGTTGTCTAATCCCCCTGTTTAACCAGGTGAAACAGCCTAGTGTGCCTTTTTAAATGCTAATGTCGTACTCCTGGGAAGGGGTGCATTAGGTGTCACCTGTTAGGCATGAATTGGATACACTCCTGTGTGAAATGTTTGCTGGGGAAGCACAGAACAAGGAGTGGAAAACAGAAAAGGGAGGCTGTGGGCAACAACGATTGTCTCTTAACATACACCGGAGTCTAGAAATCAGAATCGCAAGTTGCCTGGGTCAAGATGATGCCATATCCAAGGAGATGAGAAGATGAGATCTGTAACAATACTGATGTCAAGTAAATCAACAAGCCTGTGCCTTTGCTTTTGTGTAGCCCTTCAAAGTTTGCTTAGTGTCTCCTTGCAAAATGTCTTCTTTAATCCTCAGGACCAGTTATAACCCTGTGGCCACCATGAGCCTTGTCAGAATCTTTCAACCAGCACTGACAAAGCCAGGACTAGACTTTCAATCCTCTCTTATCCTCCTATCTACTTCTTCTAGACAATCCCCTGCTGTTTTTGCTGTAAGATATTTGAATCAAATTGCCCAAATATTTCTGTCTACTGAACAAGTTCATTCATTCCATTACTCTTTCATTTACTTGACAAACATTTATGGGGGATCTGGGATCAGGTTAAACTTTTACATACATTCTTCCATTTTTTTTTTCTTCTCAGAATAATCCTTTGAGGAAGATTTTAGAATACTTCCTTTTAAGATGGGAAAAGGGGATGATGTGTCTCTTTCTGCCTGGTTGGTCAATATCCCCTGCTGTGGCGCTCAGGGTCCATCATATGTTAGCACTAAGGCCATGCAGGCTCATTCCTGGGAGACAGAGGACTCCTTGCATGGTGACTGACTGGAGGACTCTGCCTTGGCCTTGCCAAACTTTCTTAGAACTGCATGACAAGCCATGGTCATCTAAGACACTTCTATCCAAATTTCCTTCCTTCTTTCCCTCTCCTCCACAAGAGTCAGCTCTGTGTCTCAGCATGACGGCTCTCCCAGCACTCCTGCTCCTACCCATTTTCACTAACAGGACACTTACCTTCATACCTCACCATCCTTTTCTCATCTTTCTGGGTGTCTGCTTCTCGGAGGAACTAGATTAACCACGCTTTTTTTCCCCTCTTCCCTCCCTCCCTCCCTTCCTTCTTTAATTTTATTTTAAAATCCACTTATGGCCTTTGAGTAAAGAGACCAAGATAGAGAGAAGGCTCTCTTCTCTGGGGATGATGTTGCAACCTGTTTTTCTGAGCGTGGGCATTTGTGGGATGACCACACTGTTCACTCCTCCTTTACAAATACATGTCTCCCTGTTCCTGGGACCCTATACTTTTCTGGCTCTCCTCCTACCTCTCAAGCTGGCCCTCCTGAGTTTTATCTGTCTTTCCTCACCCATCCTATCACCCTCGTGAAGGGTCTCAGTTGGATGCTTCCAGTTCCCATACTGTGAAAAGACAACCTTTTCTCTAAATGCAGCTTTGCATTGTGAATCATTAGAGAGAAGAGTAAAACGAAACCTATTTTCCTGCAAAACTTCTTTTCCAATGGCATTTATCTCATTAGATGGATGCCCTCCTTTCTTTTTAGAAATATGACTAAAAGAAAAATATTGACAAAATTGCTGATGACTCTCAGCAACTTAATGAGCATGTTCTTTCCAGAGTTTAAGTTTCCATTTTTGACTTGGCTTTTTCAACTTGAATTTGCTACCTATACACAGGCTTGGAGTTGGTGGCCACAATTTTCTCTCCCTTACAAGGGAGGTTATGCCATCTAAAAATGAGGATGTCACCAACTAAATCACCATCCTCTTCTCAAATTGTAAGGCATGTAGTAGAGCCACATGTCCAGTGGGGACTAGTCACCAATGTTAGTTCTCATGGCATGTGCCTTTCCCCCAGGAAAGACAGGTGGACAGCAGATAGATCTAATTGCCCATATTGCCCAGGGTTGTGTGGTGTGATGTGGGTAGGAGAACAGTTTAGACTGCACCTTAGAACTTAGCTGGAATGTCAGACAGACCCAGATTCAAACCTTTAGTTCTGTCCCTCACAATCGAAGAAGGCCAACCTGTCAGAGTCAGATTTCCTATTCTGTAAATGTGGATAAAGTGCTGGCCTCCATAGGACTATTAAGAATAGTAAGAACATGTATGATCAAATGTACCTAGCGTATAAACCAGACCCCGTTCCAGGTACTTTACATTCATTAATTCATTTAACTTTTACTGTGACCTTATGTGATACATTTTATCACCATCTCCATTTGCAAAGGAGGAATTGGAAGCACAAGTAAATAATTTGTTTAAGTCCACAGAGCTGGTGGGTTGGTAGAGTTGGGTTTTGAACTTAGGTAATTTTGCTTCAAAGTATGGACTCTCAATCTGCTAGGCTGACTTGCCCAGAGATAGTGCACTGCATATGTAAACACTCATCCTTATCTTTAACATCATCTCCCCAGTCACCACTGCTTCACCTGCACATACCTTTGTTTCTCCATCTATTGACTGAAACCAAGAAATTCACTTTGTCCAAATAATATGAAGCAATGACCATAAAAGACATAGTATTTGACTTATAGGAAGCCCTTCTTAGATGTCTGTTTTTAGATAGTTATTTTCTGCTCTTCCTTCATTTCTTCTACCTTTTTCTCTTTCTCTCCTATTTTTTTCCAACTTGACTTCTTGGGTGATTTGGTGGTTGGGATTTGTAATGATACCACCTATGCTTACCAAAACCTGTGGTTTTTGTAGGGAAGAAGGGTTTTGCTGGTTAATCATGAATTCCACATAAGGGCTGTTTAAAATGTTATCTACTCAGGATTTGTTTCCGTTTTGTCCACTCTAAGTTCATAATGAGGTTGAACAGATTCTCTTTTTTTCCTCTAAGAAATATTTTTTGGTAATGATTGTGCGGACATTTATCTTGTTTCCTTTTTGTGACTGTCCAGCATCTGACCTCTCTTCCTGTGTATTGGAGAATTTCCTACCTTAGGAGGTAGATCTGGCTTTTTATTGCATGTCTTGGCCAATCAATGCGAGTGATACAAAGAGACAAATGGAAAGTTAATTTGTGGTAATAGAGAAGGTGGCCACATTCAGATTCCAAAGGAAGCAGAGACAGCTGTTGGCAGGAACATCCAGCATTCAACTCTGGTGGCATTGGTCAAAGCTGTAGCATCTCAGGCTTGGTGATGCTGGTAAAGCGTCCCTAAAAGATCTATTTTACAATGTGATTTCAGGTGTCATTCTGCCTGTAGACCCCCTGAATTTAGTTCTCAGGTCCTCCCTGAAATATTGATTAATATCTTTCTTAAAATAATTTTTGGATTAAAATAGAATTGCTTTCTGTTGCTTACAATACAAATACTGACTGATACCACAAAACAAGGTGTGGTGGAAGATAATATCAATCGAATACTAGCTTGATTGTCTCTTTTGAAAGTATTTTTATGCTTGAAAGAACAGGTGGCTAGTGGTTGCAGCAGAAGTTTGACTATTCGCATTTTTCTGTTTTGTCTTTTACTGTACATTTATAGAGGGTCAATTCTGTGCTAGGCATCAGGCCAGATGCTGAGGATACAGTATGGAGCAAAATAGATTCTTCTCACCTTCATGGACACACAGTGGAAGGGAGTCCTGGCTGAACTTGCTGACATTTCAGGTTTTGTATTATAAACCTTGGCCTCTGTAGAAATTCAGAGAATTGCAGTGTGGACTGCTGTTTTGACACTAATCAATTAATTAATTTCCTATTTAGTTCTACAAAGGTTGTAAAGTGGCTTATCAAAAATGCACAGATACAGTAAGATCAGACTATCAAAAGATGAAAATAAACAGTGTTGAGTAAAAAGTAAGCAGAAGCTATGTCTTGTCCTGAAGACCATTAAAGCAAGTAAACCAGGTGCTCAGCTAAACTACTGAGACAAGAAGAATGCAAAATGAGAAGACAAAGCCAGTTTAAGAAAGCTTTTACACAGTATGTATAAACGTGGATGTGTAACGGATGTGATTCTGCAATCTGTATATGTGGTAAAAATGGGAGTTCATAACCCACTTGAATCAAATGTATGAAATATGATATGTCAAGAGCTTTGTAATGTTTTGAACAACTAATAAAAAAAAGAAAGCCTTTACAAAAGGATGTTGGTTTTGCAGGAGAAACCTGCCTTTCTCTGGCTCCAAGTTTTTTAAGGAATTTGTCTTTTGGTCTTCATATAAGGAGTGATGGATATTTTATAAAATACAGGAAATAGGCATAATTGGGATGCTTCCCTATATATATCTGCCATGGGTGCTGATGGCAAGATATTTGTCAGACAATTAAGGGTTTGGAAGGGTGTGTGTGTGTGAGTGCATGTGTGTATTTATGTTATGTATGCAGTGGTAGGAGAAGCAGTACAATTTCCTAAAGTGT
Organism: Marmota monax; assembly: GCF_021218885.2. NCBI lineage: Eukaryota > Metazoa > Chordata > Mammalia > Rodentia > Sciuridae > Marmota > Marmota monax. The sequence goes on from NW_026692881.1 coordinate 20,344,427, forward strand.
TATTTCATTATGATGGTTAAGAAACGACAACCACACGAAAGGAGATTTATTTGGTGACATTTAGTGTAATCTCATGGATTACATATAGTTTGCTTTCTCCAGTTGTTTGTAACAGGGACAGAAGCCCTGGTAGGAAAATGACCTTCTTTATTTTCCCCTGGGGACACAGTGAGGGCTAATCCTAGTCCTTAACCGGCCTGTCCCAGGTGAAGTAACAGAAGTGGAAATGGGAATTCCTTCTAACCTTGGCTCTTTTTGAAATTCCAAATTGATGTGAACAGCTCCCAACCTACAGCAGAAGACAAAAACTTTGATGATGATGGGGATAATAATGGATAGGGTATCAGGTACCATGAGGTTGTGGAGGAAGGCTTCATGGAAGAGCTGACATTAAAATCAAACCATGATGGAAATTGTAGCAGAAGGCATATTCCAGAGAGTGAATAAGTGCCTCTCAGCTCCAGAACCCCGAGCTTCGGCTCAGGCTGCAGCACCCGGCCTTCTCCGCCAGGGGCGCTGGGCACACGCAGATGGCCGGCTCCTACACCGCGCGGAATCCCGTGCCCACCTGGGCCCACGGCGCTGGAACTTTTCTTGCGGTGGCTGGAAAAGACTCCACAAGACGCCAAGAACCATTTCATTCTGGGTCAGACATTGTCACTGGCTTCTTTTTCCGGCCCAGCCTCCTCCTCCTATTTCCATTTTGGCTCGGTGGGGAAGCAAGTTCACGAGGGTAGGGGCTCTGGGAATCGCTGGTGGTCTTCCTTCCTCAGGGGTCTCAGATTCCCGGGCGAGTCCTCGGCTTCCTCCATCCCTCTTGGCCCTTCCCCGGCGCTTTTTCGCCCTTTCTATCTCCCTCTTTCTTTCGCATCCTTCTCTCCACCTCGCCATCTCTCCCCTCTTCTCCCTTTCTCTTTTACCTTATGTCACAATTCTTTCCTGCCCTCTTGCTTATTTTCCTTCCTCTTGTTCCGCTTTAACCACCTCCTCCAAAGGGACTCTTCAGTCCCCAAAAGGAAGGGAAGAGCCTGGGAGCCTTCTTCCTCGCCAAGCCCCCTCCCACCATCCTACTCCTTTCCCAGTAGTCCCTCCTCCTGCTCCTCCGATCTCTGGGACTTTCCCACCCTAAAAATCCCAGAGATTCTCAGAGACGGCCGGTACACCTGTCCATGTGCCCATGAACGGCGGCTCGGCATCATCCTCAGGTTTAGCTCCCTCTCTCCAAATCACCCGAACTCTCCGTCTTCTAGTGGTCACGAGGGATCCCAGAAGCACCAAGTGTCCAGGCTGCCCTCCTGCAGCGGGGTCCTGGGGGCACGATAAGCCCAAAGCAGCGCTGGGCCGGGACCTTCCAACTGGGCAGACACTTTGAAACAACTGAGCCGGCTCAGAAACCGGTGTAGGGAAAGGGAGGGCAAGACTCGGCAGTCCTAGGCAACAAGATGGGGCCTGTATCTTCCCGTGGAAGCTGACGGTCTCTACTTATTTCCTCTCTCCACTTTGGGCCGAGGGTCCCAGGAAGGAGAGCCCCTGAACTGGAGGAGCTGGCAACCCCTACCCCCGCTGCCGACGCTTTCCGGTTCTCCTTCCTAGCCCCCTAAGAAGCTTAATCAGGTTACATCTGCTGGCGACTGGGGGCCGTGGGTGCCCCCGGCGCGAGGGAGAGGGGGCTGCCGAGAGCAGCCTGCCTTGTTCCCGACATTGCCTTTCTGACGACTCACAGGCTCCTGGAAATGCAAACACAGCCCGTGCGTGATGCGCGAGCGCCCACGGCTCGAGCGCACCCCTAGCCCAGCCCTGCTGCTCACACACGCACCCAAGCTTGTGTAAACGCGCACGCACGGAGCCGCGCGCCCCCGCTCACCCAGCCGGCCCCCTAATCAGCCCAGTCAGGTACCCCACCACCCTGCGGCGCCCTCCCGCCAGCCCCGGCGCACCCCTAGCCTCACTCCCGCCCTCCAGCGCTCACGCACGCGCACGCACGCACTCCTCGCGCCCCCGCACCGGGCGGGGGCGCAGGCCTCGCTGGGCGGGGAGCCGCGAGCAGAGTCGTGGGTCCGTCCCGCGCTTGGCTTCCGCGCGCTGCCTCCCTGCGCGGAGGCTCTGGGCTCCCCCTAAGCTATCAAACGCGAACAGTTGGCGCTGAAAACACTTTACTCCTCCTCCTCCTCCCCGGAGACCCTTATACCTCCCCGTGCGCCATCTCCCGCTCCCGGAACAGGCCGAAGAGTAAACCCCCAAACGCGACGAGAAGCGGCACCCAACTCTTCACCCGGAGCAGGTTGGAGGCTGGATTTCGCAGAGACTGAGGACTGGGATCCGTTGCCAGTCCCTCTGGATCCGGCTTGATTTTCATATTTAAAAAGAGGATTTTCTTATTACCTTTGAACACTCATTTTTATACAATTTCTGGAGGAGCTCAGGGGGAACGATTTTAGGAGATCTTATTTTAACAACAACAAAAGCACTGAAGGAGCATTTATTAATTTTCCTTGGGATTTGGAGTCCCCCTCTGGACGAGAGACCGAGTAAGCGAGCTGGGGGTGGGAAGAAGAGTGCAGAGGACCGGCGAGGCGCGCCAGCCTGAACCACCTCCTTCTCGGCCGCCCCCTCCCCACTCCCCCGACACGCTCGCTCGCCGGCGCGCGCACACCCCCCGCGCCGGACCCGCACCTCGGCGGGCGCCACACACTCGGCAGCCCGAGCCACGGTAGCCGCAGCGGGATGGAGGCGGCGCGCACGGAGCGCCCCACAGGCTGGCCAGGGGCGCCCCTCGCCCGGACAGGGCTTCTACTCCTGTCAACGTGGGTCCTGGCCGGTGCCGAGATCACTTGGGGCTCAACGGGCGGTCCCGGGCGCCTCACGGCTTCTCGGTCACCGGCGTTGCCTCCTCTGTTGCCGCGGGCAGTGGCGAACCAGTGGCCGGAGGAGCTGGCGACGGCGCGGAGACCCGCCGCGCTGGGGCGCCGGTCCAGACCAGAGCTGCCGCCCCAGTCTCGGGGCATTGAGATGCAGGTTGGAGCCGAGGGTACGTCGCCTGAAGGCGCGCGGTGGGTCCAGGGCATCCCGGCTCCTGGCAAGCCTGGCGGCACGAGGAGGAGTCGCCGGGCACAGCCCCCCAGCGCCCTGGAGCGCGGGGACGCCCGGGCTACGGCTTCTGCCGAAGGTTCCAAAGGAAGCCGCCCTCTGGCTAAAGGTTCCCGGGAGGAGGTGAAGGCCCCTCGGACTGGGGGATCAGCGGCTGAAGAGCTCCGACTGCCTAGCACTTCTTTCGCGCTGACCGGGGACTCGGCCCACAATCAAGCAATGGTGCACTGGTCCGGACACAACAGCAGTGTGAGTACCCACCTGGCGGCGAATCTGTCTCCTGACAGCATGGGGGAATGGGGGACAGGAGCGAGGGGTAGGTAGTTGCTCTGGGGTCCATACAAATGGGGGAGCACCTGGACTTCTAGAGAAGGTTTGTCCTGCCCCCAACAGGTTAGCGGAGTTTGTTGTAAGATGGTGTGTGCATTTGTTTACTGGAGACCCTAGGACTGGGGCCGTCCGGAGAGGAGAGGAGAGGAGCAATGGGTGTCTTAAAGATGAGCAGGGCAGGGATCTGTGGTCACTTTCTCCCATATTCCGCTTGGAGTCAGTTTTCCTGTTTGTGGGGTGCTTGACTTCGTGGGTGAGGACACGGGCTGATGTGAAGAAGCGGCTGGATAGACTAACGAATTCCCCCACACCCAACCGCCCGCACCCATCACGAGAAAGGGAACCCGGGAGATTGATGCCGCTCGGACTTCCAGACTCCTGCTCGCTTTGGGGTCGCTGCTCTTCGCTCTAGGCTCATGGTCTGCTACTGGTCCAGGCGCGAGGCTTGTCCAAGTCAGCTCAATCCTTGGCCTTCAGGAAAACCCAGTTTCGTCTTCAAAGCCCAGACAACTGCCCTGGAAGGCTATGGGAGAGGCAGTAGAAAAAGTTTAAAGCGTGAAGAGAAATCAGCATAATCTCCACCTCTCTCGCCCTCACTCCTGCACAAGCTCGCACAAGTGGCCTAGCACAAGATTCGCTTTCACCTCTGCGACCTGCTCCCGGAGTCCAGCTGGGTCCTTTGCTTTCTGTTCACCTTTCCACCCTCCAGGTCCCCTGAACGCTGCTGTACCGAGAGGTGGCGCCGTGGAGCCCACTCTGGCGGCCCCTGCACTCAGGACTGGGGCTCCGGTGCTGGGCATCGCCTGCCGGGGCAGCTGCAGCAGCCCGCAGCGCTTGCCCGAGGGGCTCTCCCCACCTCACTGCCACCCGGTGCCCGGGAGCCGAATCAAAGAAGGGCAAAGGACTCATCTCACAGTCTTTCCCACTCCATCCAAATCGTTTGCTCTTGTCTGATTCTCGGTTCAGATGAGAACTTGGCATGGGGTAGAGCTGGACTCCAGGCGTGGGGTGATGGATGTCTGTACAAGCAGCTCTGGGGAAATCACTTGATGGAAAAGCTGCCCATCTCCCCCGTTTGTATTTCCCGTCTTGACTGGCGTGTGAAAAGATTTTCTTGGGAAATATTCTCCTTATTTTAACAGAGCTTGTGGGTGTCACAGGAATGGGTAGTGAGTAACAGGAAAGCCAGGGTACCGCAGAGCAGCGCAGATTTCCTGGTTCTCAGTGATGCCCAACACAGGGCAGGGAGCCCAGCCTCTATACCAGATGCTGGGTTCCAAGAACAAGTGGAGTCCAGTTCAGGGCAGCTCGGTAGCTGGTTTCATCTACTTTGGATGAACACCCCAAAGCCTCCTGCTGGACAGTTCTGGGCTTTCTGGTTGAGCAAGGTGTGCTTGTGCTGGGCTGGGTGATTGAAGATTTCCCAGTCCTCTGAGGACGTATGTGTGAGTGTTAGAGGGAAAAAGGGAAAGAGAGGGAGAGAGTTAAAGAGGGAAGGGGAGAGAAAGAGAAAAGGAGAAGGGGGAGGAAGTGAGAGGTAGGGAAGGTGGAGAGAGAATTCTCTAACAGCAGGGCTTGTAATCTTAACTTCATTTTAGTTTGGTAATTAAGAATTGTGTGTTCACATTTTAACTAGGTGAGGAAGATGGGTAGGCTGCATGGAAGTAAATGTATCCTAGGAAGAGGGGGCCATGTCCTGGCATATCTGAGGCTTTATTACTGCCATATTTAGACAATATAAATTCATTCTGCCTATAGAGTTTTCATATGTTTCTGCTTTAAAGGTTCATTTTTTGAGTGCTGACAAAGCCTCGGGAGATGAGACTTTAGAGAGAAAATGCTTCTTGCAAATAGTTAAATGTGCATGGCCTTCTCTGCCTATCCTAGGGGCAATTGAGCAGCAAAGGAAGCCAGGGGCAGCCTGGCCTTTGCCCCTAGGGAAATCAAACAGGGCCAAAGGGTCTAGGCAGTGGACCGTTGGGTTTGGAAGGCCTTAGTAACAGTGATGAGATTTAAGCCATCATGAGCAGCCCCTGGAGACTTTATTGGTTGTGCTTTTGGCTACTTCACCACCCCAGCAAAGGCAAGGCAGCCCAGGTGAGCACAGGGCCCATCCTGTCCCCTCCCCAGTCTGGAGAGGGAACCACATGATTATCCCCTATGTTGTGCCTGCCTTTTCTGACCACATTTTGCTGGCAGTACCAGAGAGAAAGGTGTCCTTGATTATCAGGTCTGTGATGCTGTTTAAGAAGAAGGGGAAATTGTCTTTGAGACACTCTGAGGAAACACCCTCTGTGAGAAAAGCTGGGAAACCATTCCCCAGGTGGGTTCCCTGGGAAGAAAAGAGTCGCTGTGGGGATGAGGAAGCCTCAGGAATTCCTTCATTGTTTCAGGATGGAAGGAGATGTCACAAGGCAGAGACCTTGGGGTCTAGCAGGCTCTTTTGGCTTGGAGAGATGATTCCATCTTTCCCTCTGGCTTCTGGGGTGTTAAGTGTGTCCTCCTTCAGGAAGGACAGCAGTTTCAGTTTTAGGACAATTAGGGCTTTCCTGCTTTTCTCCCAGGTGCCTTTGACAAACTTTGTTACTTCACAAGAGTCCCCCTATGGGGAGAGTTTTTAGTCACTCATATAACTGAAAATTGAATTCCACTCTGGTAGTTTACAGCCATGATGTGGAGCTGGACATAGAGAAGGGCCTTCACCCCACCACAGAGTTAAGGGCAAGATCTCCTACCCTTAACTAATGCAGCACCCACCCCAGGACCTTAGAGGCAGGAGGAGAACCTCCTCCGAGGCTTGGAGCAGGTGTTTGCTTTGGTCCCATGATTGGAGTGGCATGGCTTGATGAACAAAGGAGGAGGTCCCCAGCAGGCTGGAGGTGAAGGAAGCAGGAAGGGGAGGGAGTCTGGGTCCCACCTCTGACCATGTCACTCTGCTAGATGTTCCAGGTGGAGGGAGATGAGTGGACTTGGCCTTGGAACCTTTACTCTGGAGGAGTGATTTGCTGTTGTTGTTCTTTCTTACCATTCGTCTCCAGCTGGGATCCTGGTGATTAATGGGTTAGAGAGTGTTTCACAAACACCCAGGGGGAGCACAGTCCCTGTGGCTTACAGAGGAACAGAAAAACACATTATTCTGTCCTTTCCCTTCCAATGAAGGAAGAAGCCTCCCTGCTTTTTCAGTGAGATGGCCAATTGCTCTGGAGAGCCCTCTCCTTCTTGGGTGGACCCCTTGATGGGGGTCCCTCATTCCTGGTGCTGAGGTGAGAATGGGTTCCATTTCTTTCCAGCCACTCACTCTCAGTGACGGCAATTTGCAGGCTGCTGTCCCTGCAGTGTGCCTGCTTGGAATGACTTACCAGGTAGTTTTGAATAAATGTGCCCAACATTGTATCTCAGTGGGGAGAAATGGGGAGATGCTCATCATTCCAGGTCTTTGCCAGATCACCTTTCCAGAATGTGCTAGGAGGTGTAGTACTCAGATTCCCCAGGGCAAGATTTCCTACCCTTAACTAATGTAGCTGAACTGTATTCTAAAATATTTACTTCTAATGTGCAAAATAGTGACAGATTTGGTCAGATTAATTGTATTTCACTCACTAAAGCATCTGATCGTGGCTCCCAAACAGATTTTTCAAATAGCTTTTGGCTGGCTCACCCAGCCTTTCTCATCCCAACTCACAGTCCCCTGTGTCACAATTTCTTAATGCATTTTGCCTTCTCAGAGGCTTAATAAAGAAGCCTGCCACAGAAGCCATTCTTCAGGGGTTTGCCAAAAAAAAAATCTGTTTTTAATTAATATTACAAGGAGAGCCATCTCAGTTGAGATGTAGCTGGGAAATGCACTGGGACATAACAGCACTAATTGCTCCTGGTCACTGTCAGCCAGGGGATGGTGAGGAAAGGGGGGGCTGGATGAGATTATTTGTCTGCTCTGTGTTTCCTCTGACGGCTGGCTTACAGGCTCTGATTTGCTTCTCAGATCCTGCAGTGATTTCCAAGGTGAGCAGAAGTTGCAAACTCCTTAATTGGGAGGCCTGATTTAATGATTGCAGAAATGCAGTGGTTGGAACACTGGGAAGTGGCTTCTCCTGTTGCATAGGGTTTAAGGGAAGGGGGGTTGGGGCTCCAGTGGGAAGAAGTCTTGGGAGGCTCTTGCCTTAGGCTCTGTAAATCTGTTGTTGTCACTGGGGGAGTTCTGGAACAGGATGATCTGTGGGCCCTGAATCATCCCATGAGGAGCAGAGGTGGGAGACATGGGAGAGCAGGTCTTTCTGAAGGCTGGTGGCTCATCCAAGGTGAGGTGCACATGGGCAAGTCATTTGAGGTCTGTGGCTTGACCTCCTGTTGGTTTCCTGCTTTCTGCGTTCCTTGGGTTCTCAACTGGCTTGAGACACTACCTTTTCAGGGAGAAAATGCCAAAGGATGATTCTGCAGCAGGTTTGGGAGAAAAGAGGTCTTGTGGTGGAGGAGCTAGAAAATTTACAGAATATGAGTGCCTAGTAGGCCACCTTTGGTAAGCAGAACTGGCTCTGTGGGATGAATGGAATTAGGCTAACCATGTTTATCCCCCTGGTGTGTTGATGGTTGGGAGAGAGGTCTGGTACTTAGTAATGTTTGTCTAGGTGCGTGAACGAGTGACAGTCCTGTTTCGTGGAGCACAGAGGCTACAAAGGAATTGGAAGTCGTTGCTTGGGATATTGGTGATTTCATCACTTGATAGCTACTGTGATGAGAAATATTTCATCAGGGATGTCTGCATTTTGGCTTGAGGGCCTATGGCTTCCTGAATTCAAATCCAGAGTCCTTTGTCCTTGCATTCAGGGCCTTTCATTTTATGTGTCCTGGGTTTGCTTCTCCAGCTTTGGATCTGGTCCTCCACTTGATCCAGTCCTCCACTGTCACCAGGGCAGCCTCTTTGTTGTCTCGAGCCCCTGCTTGTCTCCAGGCCTTTGCTCCTGAGTCTCCTCCAGTTGAGACATCCTTCCTCCTCCATCAAGATGCACCCAGTACTCACAGCTCTGTTCACGTCTCCAACACAGGCCTCTATGAAACCTTCCCGAGAAGCATTTATTTCTCTAGTCGTTTGTGGAATTTACAGATGGTAACACAAGTCTGGTCATTTTTAGTTTACTATTTGGTAACTTTAATCCCATATTATTTAGTACTTTGAGGGCAAGGGATGAAATATTTAAATGAGCACCCCCCCCATGTGGCCTCTGCTCTTCTCATGGATACCCTGTGGAGTGAGGCCCAGAGAGGGAGACCTGGCTCAGGAACACTGCACTAGCCTGGGCAGCAGGACCTGCCTTAGCTGTGGAGCAGGGGAGGGAAGGGGAGATCATTTCTGCCTTAGGTGGCAAATAGTTTAACACTATCTCTTAATAGCATTGAATTTATGCACCTGGTTTATTATTTTAACATAAGATTCATAAGATTCAGAGAGACCCTTATCCCACTAAACAGGAGGATAGACATAAGGACTAGGCAGTGATCCTGGCTTCTTCTCATGCATGTCAGAGATCAGATGGATACTCATAAGATAGCCTTTGGGCTGGCGTTTCCTGTGTATGTGGCGTTGTTCTGGGGCTGCAGGTTGTGATGGAGGGGAGACAAACAAGAAAACGACAGTGTTTGCCTCAGGTGCTTCTAATGTGCTTTGAATGTGAGGCTGCTCTTCTGTAAAGTTAAATAACACATGACAACAAGACAGATGCCATGGGGTGATATGTGGTTAATTGTCAAGTGATCGTTTGAGGCTGTGAGCTCCGAGGAGAGGAGATCACTGTGGGAGACACTGTGGGCCTCAGACTCATATTGTCGGGGCTGGAAGTGCATTGGGGAGTTGCCTTCATCAAACCATCAGCATAGAGGAGGGCTGTGAGGCTCAGGCAGTAACATGCCACCCCACAGCCGAACCCCAGCTGCTCTTTTCTCTCAGAATAGCCCTCTCCTGTTCATACCTATTTTCTCCTTAACAGCATTTTCCTTCCAAGAGGGTTCATATTCTTTAACTCTGTCATGTAGGGTGCTGCCCAGTTACAGGTAGAGTAGATTAAGACTCAGGATGGGTGTACATAAGGCTAGCCAGAGTGGCTTAGGAGTAGCTTCCTTCCTCCTGTTCCAGGGTTGAGCCCCATAGCCACCCATCCAACCCACCACAGTGACTCCAGGCAATAAATAGCAAGCTCCTTAATGTTGGGTGAGCTCTGTCTTGCTAACCGTTGTTGATGGGGACCTCTGTAAATCACCTGATTATTTGAATTACTGAGGAAATCAAGTCGGGTTACATGACCAAGAACATTTTCCTTATTTATTTTGATCAGTGTAGTTTAATTATTTATGGAAACATTGTTCTCTATGGTACACTAATAAATGTGCTATAGTAAATTTGTAAAAGGTAATGGAGTCTAAGAACTTCAGGATTGCGTGATAGATTTCTGCTATTGTCTGTGTTAGGGAGCAGAGGAAACCATTCCTTCTTGACTGAGATGGGAGGGACTGAGAGCACAGAGGGACTGACTATTCAGGGATGTTGGTCAATACAACTGTACCATGGCTAAGTAGGGGCCTGTTACTTGGCACACTCTGGAGAAAACCTTATTTAAGGGGAAAACTAGAAATAGAATTATGTAGGATAAGCAAGCACCCTATTAGGCTTTGGATTGTGGGATTATTGAGCATGGGTTTATAGTATGACAGGATATATGGCAGGGGTGAATTCTTACTTGCAGAGGGTTTACATCCTGAATGCTGTTCTGTTCAGGATTTATTGAGAATGGATAGACAGAGAACATGGAACAAGGTCACATACTAAATAGGACAGTGGAGTCTGAAGCCAGAGGCCTGGATTCAAATCCTCCCTCTATCTCTGAGTAGCTGTGTGACACTGAGCATGTTTTTACTCTCTCTTTGCTATCTTTTCATCTGTAAAAAGGGGTGATGATAACAGTACCTCCTATCTTGGGTAGCTGTGAGGATTAAATGAGATTATACACTGTATAGTATTTAAAAGAAGTGCCCAATTTGTATGTTGGTTTAGTTATTATTTTTACATCTGGAAGGGGCCTTCTCTTTATTTTCAAATATTGCAGCAGAGGAAGGAGCTACATGCCCAAAGTTGCCCAGTGAGCTGATGTCAAGGCCATTTTGGTACCCACACATCATCAGGATGCTGATTTCACACATCCCCATGGTCCCTGTTCACAGTCAGGGGAGTCTGTCTTTTGTGTAGTGCTGAGATGGACAGTGAAGAGATCTACAAGTGAATGACTGGGGGCCAGGCAAGCAGAGCCCACAGTACCCAGGACTCAACCTTCATCAAAGTCATGGGATGGACCTTGATGCTGTTTTTCTTCCCCGAGCTCCTAGCTGTGTGTTTGTGTCTGGTGTGAATAGTAAATATCCGTGACTGGAACTCTGCAGCATATCTGCAGCCTCTTTCTCAGAAGGATCACAGTGGCCAAATTATTTTGCAGTGATCTACTCCTACGCCCACCGAGTTTCAGGCTTGGTTCCCTTTTGGCCTTCACCCTGTGCACCAAGAATGGAACCTGAGATGAATACACAGACACTAGAGGGAGTGTTGCCTTGGGAAAGACGGGAAAATAAATAGGATGAAATCATGAAAAAAAATGTTCCAGGAATTGTTCCAAAGGAGAGAAAATGAGAAAAAGTAACTTGTAAATGCATTGTGTGGAGGGCTGTTTGGCAACTCGGCGATGAATGATTGGTTGGTAAGAGGGCGGATCAGGCCTGGGTTGACTAATCTTCCTCTTCCTGCAGAAAAAAAGATTGTACAAGTTACATCCAGTCAGCGATGGGATATTCAACCTATGAATGACTGAACTAATATCCTACAAATAGATTCGTCTAGAAATCACGTGCAGCTGGTTCCTCTGTCTCTTCTGCATATTCTTTTTTTATGCCCCCGTCATTCTCTTGTTTGGTGGTTGGTCAATAGAAGTCTATTCAGTTGAATGGGATACGTACTTTCTTAAGTGCCTAACACTGTAGGGGTGAAGAATGTTTTGTGGATCAGAAGGTCTGGTCTGCTCCAGCTGTCCCTAGGGTCTGTACCCACTGAAACATCACAGGTGTTTCATTCTTCATTTCTTAGGTCCCACATGTCTGACCTGGTCCTCTCACCTCTATGGTGAGCTTGGCAGTTTCTCATCTGGATGGTTAGAACCAGGTTAAAGATTACACTGCATGAGAAATGAGCCTATTCTTTAAAAGTCGGACCTCAGGGGCTGGGGTTCTAGCTCAGTTGGTAGAGCGTTTGCCTTACATATGTGAGACACTGGATTTGATCCTCAGCACCACATAAAAACAAATAAGTAAAATAGAGTTATCATGTCCGTCTAAAACTAAAATAAATAAAAATGTTTGGGGCTGGGGATATAGCTCATTTGGGAGAGTGCTTGCCTCACATGTACAAGGCCCTGGGTTCAATCCCCAGCACCAGAAAAACAAAACAAATTAATTGATTAGATAGGTAGGGGAACCTGTCTGCACTAAGAGTTTTGAGTCCCTGAAATTGGGGATATAGAGAAGCTTGTTTTTAGGATGATGGTGGAAAGGGGGAGGATCCTTAGAAATGAATGAAAGAGTTGCTCATCTCAGGTGTTGCTTTTAGCACTAGCCAGGCTGGAAAGCAAACTCCGCCCCCCCCCACTTTTAATTATTTTTGTCTTCACATTTTTTATTGATGAGTTATAGTTGTACATAATGATAGGATTTATTATTACATATTCATACATGCACACAATGTAACAATATAATTTGGCCAGTATCATTCACTTCTAGCCCTTCCCCTCTTCCCTGCCTCCCACCCCCTTGTCCCTTTCCTCTACTGATCTCCCACACCTTTCTTTTTCTTTTTCCTTTCTAGCTTCCATATGTGAGAAAAATGTACTACCATTGACTTTCTGAGTTTGGCTTATTTTGCCTAACATAATGGTCTCAAGTTCCATCTAGTTTTCTATGAATGACATAACTTTATTTTTCTTTATGGCTGAATAAAACTCCATTGTGTATATATAACACATTTTCTTTATCCTTTCTTCCAGTGATGGATACCTAGTCTGGTTCTGTGGTTTGGCTGTTGTGAATTGTGCTGCTATAAACATGGATATGCATGTAGCACTCTAGTATGTTGACTTTAATTCTTTAGGTAAATGCCCGAGAGTGCTATAGCTGGGTCATATGGTGGTTCCATGCCTGGCCTTTAAGAACCTCCATACTGATTTCCATAGTGGTTGTACTGATTTACAACAGTGTAGAAGTGTTCCTTTTTCTCTACATCCTTTCCAGTGTTTGTTATTATTTGCATTCTTGATGACTACCATTCTGACTGGTGTGAGATGAAATCTCAGTGTAATTTTTGACTTGCATTTCCCTAATTGCTAATGATGGTGAACAATTTTTCATATATTTGTTGGCTGTTTTTATTTCTTGTTTTGAGAAGTTTCTTTAATTCATTTGCCCATTTATTAATGGGTTTATTGGTGTTAGGTTTTTTGAGTTTTTTAAAATGCATTTTAGATATTAATACTCTTTCAGAAGAGTGGCTAGCAAAGAGTTTCTCCCATATTATAGGTTCTCTCTTTACATTCCTAATTGTTCCTTTTGCTGTGCAGAAGCTTTTTAATTTGATGCCATCCTGTTTATTAACTCTTGGCATTACTTCCTGAGCTTTTCCTAAAGAGAAAGTTATTGCCTGTACCTATGTATTGGAGTGTTGACCCTATGTTTTATTCCAGGAGTTGCATAGTTTTGGGGATAATTCCTAGGTCTTTGATCTATTTTGAGTTGACTTTTGTACAGGGTGAGAGATAAGGGTTTGGTTTCATTCTTCTACATATGGATAACCAGTTTTCCCAGCAGTGTTTGTTAAAAAGACTGTCTTTTTTTTCCAGTGTACATTGTTGACATCTTTGTCAAAGATCAGATGACTGTAGATGTGAGGGTTTGTTTCTGTGTTTTCTGTTCTTGTATCATCAGTCTATGTTTTTTTTTTTATGCCAGTCCTATGCAATTTTTGTTACTCTATCTCTATAGTATAATTTGGAGCTAGGTATTGTGATGCCTTCAACATTGCATCTTTTTTTTTTTTTTTTTTGCTTAAAATTGGAAAGCAAACTTTTTATTGGAAAATTTTTGAAAACTCCAAAGTGTCTTTTTTTCTTATGAGAAGTTCCCGTGAACAGCAATGACCTTGAACAAGTCTCTACAACGTAGTTTCATTGCCTACAAAATGAGAATAATACTGAATAATACTTGTAAGATTGTTGTGAATTTCAGAAATGATACACATAAAGGGTCTAACTAGCACAGTAGACTATTGCGTGGGGATATGAGTGCTCAGATGGGAGATGGGGTAGGCTGGGATGTCTTCTTTCCTAGCAGACCTCTAGGCACTCTGCCCATTTCCCAAACACTTTTCATTTCTCCATGTGCTGACTTGATTATACAAGACACAGGTTGGAAGAGTCAGTGCCTTTCAAAGAGAAGGGAGAAGCCACTTATCAATGACTGAGGGAAGTTGGTGGATAAGTATCCAGCTCCCTTGTCCTTTGGAGTGAACAGAACCTGAGGTTGGTCTTCAAAATTGTGTCTGAGATTAAGACCCATTTGCTTACCATGGTAATTTGCTTGCTTTTATGTCTGCCTTCTGTCCCTATTTCATTTTTCCACTTCCCTGTGAGTATTTCCATGGACTCCCCATATAAACTATGTAAATGCTAATCTTTGTTTCAGGGTATGCTCCTGAAGGAACCTCAACTAAGATCCTTAGTTATTTCCAAGTGTATTGGTTTGGTTTCTCTAGAGAAAAAGAACCAATAGTGTGTAGGTATAGATTACTCTAAGAGATTGGCTCATGCAATTATGGTAACTAAGAAACCAAGGATCTGTAGTTGGCAAGCTGGAGTCCAAAGAGAACCCATAGTATAATTCTAGTCTGAGTCAGAAGATCTGAGGAGCAGGAGAGACAATGGTGTAAATTATAGACTGGGTCCTAGTCCAGGGGCAGGAGAAGATGAATATCCCAGCTTAATGACATTGAGGCAGACAGAAATGATTCTTTCTTACTTAAACTTTTATTCCATTTGAATCTTCAAAGGATTGGATGAGGCCCATCTATATTGGGGAGGGCATTCTACTTTGTTTAGTCTACTGGCTCAAATGTTATCCAGAAACACACAGACACAGACAGAAGAATGTTCAACCAAATATCTGGGTGCCCTATGACCCAGTTATCCATCACACCAAGTCAGGAATTTCTCTCTCTCTCTTTTCTTTTGATGCTGGGCATGGAACCCAGGGCCTCTTGCATGCCGGGCAAGTACTCTGCCACTGAGCTATATCCTCAGTCCTTTGTAATATTATATTAAAAACCTGTTGTGGGCCTTGCCATAGTAAATACTAGGAATGGAGAAGGAAATGGGTCTAAGATAACATCCTTGAGGGGCATCATATTATGTTGGAAAGAATATTGGTTCTGGGATTGGGAATTTCTTGAGCTGTGTTCTTGGTTTACATGAAATGTCTTCAGCAAGTTAACTGTTTCTTAGGTGTAAGGAAATGAAGACCCTTCCAGGTAGAGAAGATGGAAAAGAAATGAGGAAGAGTTGCAAGTGTGTGTTATTTTGGGTACATTATTAGTGAGAAGAAGATCTGGAATTGTGATGAAAAAAATTGGAAAATACTTATTTCCAGCATGTATAGGTGTTTTCTTACCTTAAGTAGATGTATTTTCATTCCTTAAAAAAACTGATCCATTTTTTTTGATGGTGTCCTTTAAAGTTCAAAAGGTTTTAATTTTGGGGAAGCCAAGTTTATCTGTTTTTTGTTGTTGCTTTTGCTTTTGGTGTCATAGTTAAGAAACTCTTGCCTAATTCAACGTCATAAGATTCATGCATGATTTCTTTGTAAGAGATTTATAGTTTTAGTTCTTCCCTTTAGGTCTTTGGTCGACTTTGAATTAATTTTTGTATATGATGTGAGGTTGGATGGTTCTAGTGTCATTCTTCTGCATGTGGATGTCCCACTATCTCTGCCTGTTTGTTTAAAACACAGATTCTTCCCCCATTGAACTATTTTGGCATCCTTGTAAAAATCAATGGATCACAAATATCAGTTTATTTCCAGACTGTCAGTTCTCTCCCACATATCTGTATGTCTGTCTTTTAGCTTTGTGGTAGCTTTGTTGTAGCTTTTGAAATTGGGAAGTGTGAATTCTCCAAATTTGTTTTTCTTTTTAAAGAATGCTCTGGACATTCTGAATCCCTTGAATTTTCACATGAATTTTAGGATGCCATATTTTACCACATAGTTGTTTTATATATATATATATATATATATATATATATATATATATATATATATATATATTTGCAAACAAATGGACCCATCTATTATATAAAGTTTTTTAAAAAAATTATGCCAGTATTACTTAAAAATAATGTATCACTACACTGTCTTTGGTGCAAGATTAGGATGCATGGGAGATATATATATATATATATATATATATATATATATATATATTAGTTCAAATGGATGCACATTATTTCTTTGTGACAGTTTAGTGAACATTTTTCTGGCCTGAAAAAATAAAGTTATTACACTGGTTGTTTTGGGGAAAAATAAACTGATTCATTCAATAATTCATTGGCTTAGGGCAGTGCTAATTAAGTTATTTGGATTTTCTGGGATTTAGTTTCCCTATCTCTAAGAAGAAAGAGTTGTCTAGGTTCATGCAAGTCCATCTCATCACAAACTTGATATGATATCAGGTTAGTTATTTATGCATGTGTGAATTTGGGACAATCCTATTTGCTCCCTTTGTATCACAGTTAAATAATGAAATGGTGCACCTGGAAACATTTTGAAAATAACAGGGATGATATGAACTCAAGGTGTTTGTTCGTTGACTTGATCTCTCCTTTATTCCTTAAGGAGCTGGAGGTTCCCTCGGTGACAGATTCGAGACCACATGTACCACCTGTCTTCTTTTGCCTTCTCTCAGTACACATGAAAAACTTCTGTTAACACACATGAAGTGGTATTAAAAGCCCCAACTTCTTATTCCAGGCATGGTGTACAATTTATTTCAAGTCACATCTAATATAATAAAATTCCCAGATGGGAGTGGAATTTGATGTTTAAAAAGATTTTGTTCCAGAACTTGACCTGTATTGATTGTTTTTGCCTTATTCCTTTCAGATAATGCGACTTATTTGGGGAGTACCTCCTATGTGCCTGGTATTGCAGCATATATGAAAAACCATATGATGCCTCTGGACATCCCAAAGCTTACAGTTTTATGCCTGGGAAACATATTGGACAGCTTTGTAGAGGACAGAGCAAGACAGCCTAAAATACATGCTCTTTTAAAACATATTTAGGAAATAAATTGAATTTCAACCATAGTTGAATGAAAAGCAATAAAAATATTAACAATAGTGTGGTTGTTTTTATTATCTGCAACAAAATCTAGTCCTGTGATTGGAAATAGATGTTACCTGTACCACTAAACCCAGGACACTTGACAACACACGTTCTGACCTTTGAGGTCAAATAGCTTATCCTGTGCTCTGGTAATTATTGAGAATTCTGCCAGTTTGGTTTGGGCTATAACTTTCTCATAGTGCTTTTTGTTTAATTTTGTGTTTCTACTTGTCTTATTTTCTATACAGGCAGAGGAAGCATCTGCCTTTTTACCATAGTACTCAAGACTTTTTTAGTTGATATTCTAATTTTACGGATTTCTTTCTTTCTAGGTCTGTTTCCCTTCTGTCCTCTTGAGATTTCCATTTATTTCACTCCTGGCTTTGTGCTTCTGTTTCTTGGCGTCCCTTCCTCTGTTGGGTGGGTTTTGCATTTTTGTGTGTTACATCCTCAGTCGTCATCTTCACAGAGTACATGGGAATGTCCTTGTTTGTATCTGTTGTCCCCATGTAATACACATAGATTTCTTTTAACTCTCAAAAGATTCTGGCTTGGAGGATAAATCACAGAGAAACCTAGAACTTAGGAGATACATCAGGAAAAAACATTCTCAGCTTGTCTAAAATCTTACTTTGCTCTCATACTGGCTCCATGGACATAGGAATCCGGGTTTTAAAAAAAAAAATTCCCTTGAATGTGTGAATTACTTGGATTTGCTGGTTTTGTACCATTTACTATTTTTGGATTATGTGTGTCTCCCTTCCTGCTCAGGGACTGATGAGGGTGAGGAAAGCGGGTGCCTGACCTGGGAAGCCTGTGATGTTCAAATGGGTGAGGTGCATTCCTTTAAGAAACCCGGAAGCATTCAATCCAGGTTGAAACAAAATCTGCGATATGTTGTGGGGGGGTGAAATCGAACAATCTGTCAATGACATTTGTTAAAGGTTTTCTGGCTGAATTTTATATTAAAGATAGTCAGATACTTTTAGTTATTTGTTTTTATTTATAACTACGCCAGTACTCAATACTAGACATGTGTTTGTGGAGTGCCTTCTGTGTGACCAGTGCTGCTGGTGTCTGAGGTCCTACTGGAGGAGAGGTCCTTGATACTGTCAGAGATTGCACAAGGGCCATCTAACTTAGGGAAGGCATAGAGGAAGCAGCAGGTGCACTGAGATCCCAAAAGATGTGCCTGTTGGGTGAAGTGGAGAGAGCAGAGCGTTCTAGACTTCAGTGGCAGGAGGGAGCAAAGTCTCTGAAGGGGATAGAAAGAAGGACAGTGTGGGGGCTGGGGACTGAAAGGTGCAGCCAGCCAGGCAGGTACAGGTAGGACCAAGCAGGGCTTATGGGTTTGTTCTTTGCCCTAATGGGCAAAGGGGTAAGTTGTAAAAAGGTTCAAAGTAAGAGAGTGATAAATTTACATAAAAAAAAAAATCACCAAGGCCGCCCTGTGGGTTGGAGGGAGAGAAGGATGGAGGCTGGGAGGCTGGACTGATACTGAAGCTGGAAAGGGTGATGGCTTGGGTGGTGGAAGTGGGTGTGGGCGGGAAGGAGCCCACTGAGGGATTACTTGGCAAGGGCTGTAGCTGATCCCATGTGGCCCCGTTCTCCACTCCTTGCTGCAATCTCCTGCATACTGGGCCTGTGCAGTGCCTTCTCTGGGTGAGCAGGAGTCTTCTCCACTGGCTAACTTTGTGTTTGGCAGTGCAGTTTGCTTTAACAGGAGACGAGGCAAAAGGGACACTGTCAGTTGTAAGCTTAGTGATCCAGAGGCATTGTGTGTTTCGTAGTCTGTGTTGCACCTCTATAGTGGACAAGAGAAAAACGTGCCCAGGCTAGCCCACTGGTTTCCAGGGGAGGATAAGAGACAAAGAGTGTATAGCCATTCCCAGGCAAGCCCAGCCCAGATCAGCTCAGCCCAGCTGGGAGTGGTACAGCCACCCAGCTGAGCCCAGCTGTGATCAGCCAGCTCCCCTGGATGCCCTGAATCTTTGTGAGAATAAGTGATGATTGTGAGAATCAGAACTGATTGAGATTTGGGTTGATGATTCTGTAGCATTTTTGCAGCAAAAGCTAACTGAGATAGTAGGTGAAACCAACAGAACTTGAGAGATGGGGTGTAGCATATTTGGGGGGAATGTAATTACTGTGTAAAGCGAGGCTCATCTCTGTTTCAAGGTCATTAACCATATATACAAACTCAGGGTTATCCTCAGTGTGTCCCTTTGGTGATTGCCTGCCACTCCCTTCTCCTTACAATTCATGGCTGCTTTTTCTGAATGAGGTAGATCAGATCTGTGGTCTAAAGGAATTAATCCTCCCCTCTTTTTCCCCTCTCACTTTTTCTCCCCTGCAGCCTAATCGGATTCCTGCTGAGCACTGAAGCTGAGTGGTCCTCAGGTCTCTCAATAGGGGCCTTCAAGCCCTAATACTCAGTATTTTCTTGTGAGAGTTGAAGTCAATTTTTGCTCTAACTGGGAAGATGGAATTTCACTTAAAAGGGGGGAGAAATGCAGGGACAGGGATTTCCTTGGTCTTGACTGATTATTTAAAATATATTAGTTCTGATAAAATATTTAGCTTTTAAACAACAAATTTAATATAGGGAATTGTGTTTTATTTATTAATGGCAGTTGCAGGGAGATTGGTAGGAGTTGTGCTAAAGTGCACTGTTGTGATTTTGCAAAGTATAGTAATTACTGTAATATTTTGTTGAATTATTAATATCTACTGTGCCTGCCGGAACATAAGCTTCTGCAGTCGAATTCATTTCAAGATTGCCTTTTCCCCCCTTCTGGTTTTGTTTTGTGTTTTCCTTCCTTTCTTGTGCACTTATGAATTTTTTAGGCAATGGTATGGGTGGGGCAGAGTTGATTATATTGTATGAAACATCATCGTTACAACCTGTAACTGAACATAGGCAGCAGAAAAACAACAACAACAAAACAACTCAGGTTCCTGGATGAGCCACTGCTTCAGCCCAGTCAGTTTACAGGAGCCGATTGAGGGATGTTGAAGGAAGCATGTCTGGTGAGCAAGGCCTGTTCAGGAGCTGAGATAAGGAGAGAAAATAGTGGGCAGGCCACCGATGTGCATACCTCTAAGCTTCTAAGCAGAGCTGCTCTATCCGTAGATGAAGTTGTTTGCAGTCATTGCTGTGGGATTCTGAAGCTCTTGGCCATGTGACTGCCCACAGCTCTGTTCTGTAGACATTTGGCTTCACTTCTTCAGTGTCTGAGCAAGTATGGGCACTTCCAGTTCTTCCTTCTCTTCTGCCTTCTTCGGTTCCATCTCTTTTCCCCATTCTTCCTGGATCAGAGGTCCCCTGGACTTGGGGATGAGATGGCTCCTGGATAGCTGAGGTCTGCAACAAACATGGTCCTCACTTGAGATGGTATTTCCTATGTTCAGTATTATTGTGGTCATGAAGAGCCATGAAGGAGGAGCTACACCCTTATAGTTTAGGCACCTGTCCTGCCCATGTCCCCCTGTGAGGAGTGATCTTTAACATGGGGACAGATACTTGATTGTGCCTCAGTGCTGGGATAGAAGCTGAATGAAGAGCCATTCAGACTTGGTGTTTTGGGAACTTGAGACCTGAGAGAAGTATGTGCAGAGAGAAGGATGGAGATTCACCCTGACATTGGAACCACAGTGAAGCCTCTGGGGACGGGGTGTCACATCTACTGAAGGCCTGCTGTGTGCCAGTACCACCATGGGAGCTTTGCATTTCCCCTCTTTGCACCTTTAGGAATTGGGTTTGTTATTAACCCTATTTTACAGGTGAGGAAACCCTGAGCAAGAGAGTTTGGATTGCCAGGATCACACTTGAGTTTTGGTGTTTCTAGACAAGGAGCAGGTTGAATAAAGGGCACAGGGGAGGAGAAACCAGGTGTGTCTGGGAACTGGGAGAGGCAGAGATTAGATGTGGCCGGGTTACAGAGGCATTGTACGACCAACAGGCTAACTTGTGTTTTATTTTGTTGGCAATGGGTAGCTGTTAGTAATTTTGAGCAAGGGGGAACATGTCACTAGCAGTGGTGTCAATCATTCTCAAAACATTGGCAAACTCATTCTCCCTACTTTGGAAGAGGAGAAACAAAGACTCAGAGGGGTGAGGCAACTTACTCAGGGACACCCAGCAAATTGCAACTGGGAGCAGAAGCCCACCCTGCTGCCTCTCCTTCCAGCTCGGCAGATGCTGGCTGCCTTCCTCTCCCTCTGCCTGTTCCCTTTCCATCAGCAGTGGCTCTTGCCTGCTCTCTCCTCTCCACCATGATCTTCACAGTAGCGGTCCTCTCCATCATTAGAGCAACCAGTGGGGTTCTGCTGTAATTAAAGGAAGCCAACGGGGGAAGCAAAGCAGAGCAAGGGAAAAAAGCAACCACCAACAAAACATCTTATTTCCCACACAAACTCCCTAACAACTGCCATCTATCTGCTTTCATGGGAAGCTGCTTGCTTTAAATACAGCAAAGGGAAACCCCACAGATGGTGGGGGAAAGCAGGTTATTAAGTTACCTTCAGGCTGCCAGAGAGGGGGACTTACTCCTTTCTTGTCCTCCCTACCCTGCAGTGCAAAACCAATCAAATGTTAAGAGTTGAAAGAGACCTTGAAGGTCATTCAGTTCAACTTCTCCACCAAGGCAGGGTCCCCTTCACTGCCTGCACTCCCAGTATCTCTGACACCTAGTTACATGGCTCCCCATCTCTCCACCGTCCCCAGCTCTTCAGATTTGCGGGACCAAAGATCGGGTAGGGATGGGAAGACACTTTCACTAGCAAAAAAAACCGGCCACCCAAGCCTATTGTCATTTATAGCTACGACTCCGGAAATGTCTAATTAATTCATTTGTCCAATTAGCCCCTTGCTCTCTGAAATGCTTTCTCTTGGTTGCTGAGCAACTCGGATAGACTTTCAACACATGCATCTGCTGCTGAATGAACCAGTCGTTTTCCCCTTCACTCTGGGCTTCCCTGCTGTTCTGCTTTTATTTTTATGGGTGTGCAGTAATGAAGAACATCTCCAGCACTCCCCAGCCTTCTCACCTTCCCCAGGCCTCTCTGAATGTGCTTGCTGTCTGCCTTAAAACATTTCCCAAGGTAAATTTATGCTAGGCATTTGTCATGGACAAAGAGAGTGATGGAATTTACAGGTACACAGAGATGCATCTGCAAAATAGTGAAATTAGTCTCGGGGAGGCAGGACTTGGGAAGAAGCTTCCTGTTTCAGGGGCCTGGCAAAGGGTGGGCTCAGAGGTATTTGGAAAGAGGGGTCAGGTGTCCTCAGGTTACATGGCATTAACCAGTGCAGCCTGACTAGGTAGTGGTTGGTTCCCTTTGTCTTTGCAGTGTGTCTCAGCCTCCAGAGCATCTGGAACAATCGGCAGGAGGGGGGATTTTTAAGGTGAGACTGAAAGGGACAGTTTCAATTGGGGAGGGCAACAGTGAGCCTTGAGGACTCCTCTTTGAAGGGTAACCGTGCTCCACGTGAAGGATGTGGGGATGCTGCAGTTAGAAAGTTAATGTTAGACCTGGACTTGGAGCCCCGACTCCTTTTCTGCTTTTATAGACGGGGAAGTGGACTCTTCAGAGTCCCAGGTGCCTCATTTTGTCACATTGCTCCTTTTAGATCTTATCATGGGATCCTTGGTCAGAAAGTTAGTTGCTTGAGTCACTCACTCAAAATTACTTTTAAAAATCAACCTTTATTTGTAATAGTTGAAGTTGGTACTGAAGACTGGTGGAGCTCAAGGATCTTGGCTTCTGTCCCTCACCTTGGCATATGTGTTTTGCTAGGGGCATGTGCCTGGCCCGAGGTTCAAATGTGAATAAGGAATGATCCCTTGTCCTCAAAATTCTCACTGTGGTAGAGGAGAAGTAAACAGGAAGGAAGCCTTCAGAGGTGGATCTGGGCTTCCTGACCTGGGCTCAGTTCTTATGGTGAAGGAGCTGTGGGGTGGGAAGGTGAGGGGGGCACATTCCAGGCCAAAGGGGCAGTGTGGGCCAAGGTAAGGAGGCATGCAAGGTGGTGGCATGTTAGGGGCTCGAGATTGGCCTGAGGATGGAGCCTTCAGGCCATCTTGGCTTTTCTCTGATACATGGTAGATGGTTTGGTACAGCTCATCCTGACATCTGAAGATACTGCCTCCTGCTGTCTGGAATCATAAGCAAGCAGTTATCTTATCTCTGTGCATGTCTGAGTATGGGCAAGCATAAGTCAGGTTTCCTGGGTGGAAATGATTTCCTTTTGAAGTCAGTTCATAAATAGCAACAAAGGCCATGAAGTACGTACATTGCACGCGTACCTGGCTATTGCTGTGGATCGTCACTCTTTGGGAGTGGAGCCTTCAGGAGAGCCAGCTGCCTAAGAGAGACAGAGGCACCATGTGTTGTGTAAAGCCCCAGCCCCAAGAGCTTCCTGTGGGTCCAAGGGAAACCTTGTAGGGAAAGGGACCCATTGTTTGGTGTTTGCAATGTGGCAGTCAATTACTTTGCAATGTCAAGGGACACAGAAAGAACCAGACGGTGATAAGGATCTCCCTGACCAGGCCTTGCTGCTGCAACAAGCACATCTTTATTTCTGAGCTTCCCTGTCAGGGTCAAGTTCTTCCCCGTCAGTGACAAGTTCTTCTTCCCCAGCCATCCAGCCAGATTGACCTGATGGCAGGCATTCTTTTCCCAAGGCTGGGCTTGCCTTTTCGAGTGCCCACAGATGGAAAATGGCATTATGTAGTGCTTGCTAATATGAAATCTCTGGGAATTTTTTTTCCTGGGTATCAGGGATTGAACTCAGGGGCACTCAACCACTGAGCCACATCCCTAGCCCTATTTTGTATTTTATTTAGAGACAGAGTCTCACTGAGATGCTTACTGCTTTGCTTTTGCTGAGGGCTGGCTTTAAACTTGTGATTCTCCTGCCTCAGCCTCCTGAGCTGTTGGGATTAGAGGTGTGCACCATGTGCTCTCTAGGAATTTTAACAAGGTGGTTTGACTTTTACGAATTAAGCCAGGGCTAGCTGCTATTTTTCTGGTAAGACATGTTACTCTAAATGCATTGTGGGTCCCAAATCACAACAATCTGTGTTTTGAACAGTCAGACACACATTGCTATCTAAGGGTCTGGTAAGGAAGAGTCCATGGCTTTTTATTCAATAAGTATTTGATCTTTTGGGCTTTGGTGGATGAAGCCATAGTCTGCTGGTGTCTTCTTAGACCAGAAGGTGGAGTCTCCAGGAGCCACTGCTTCTTGCTCGTGGCTCGGATTTCCTTTGATGAAAAACGATCCTAGTCTTGGTGAGGTACATTAAATCTGTTCTTTTCCAAATGGGGCTGCTAGTGTATGGTGGAACGGACTGGAACTTTCCCTCCTTCTGGTCATTCCTTGTCATCCCTTGAGTGATTCGGTTTCCCATTTTCTGGTTGTGCCCACATGGCTCGTTTCCCGCCCCCTCTTATATAAGGAGGCAGGGCGCATCTGGTGCCAGATTTCATTCAATCCTGTAACAATCCCCCTTTTATGACATCACTGCTCATCACCATGGAAACATTTCCCCCCGAGTCACAGAGACTGGATTGTGGCATCATAGGATCAGGCAGCGGGAGGAGGAGAGGATAGGAAAGGACTGAAACTGCCTGGAGAGATGAAAGGCCAGTAAGATAGCCACCAACGGGAGAAAGATAGGATTTTCCTAGTAGGATCCTCGAGTGGAGAGCCTAAGCATGGACTGCTTGAATAAACCTGACCGAGGATAAGAAAGAAGAGCTTTCATGGATTGTGGAGCCTGAATTCTTTATTCTTACTCAGTTTTGATCAGAGAAACTGGAGTGATTTTAATGAGAGCTATCCTCTATTTTATATTTCTCACTTGATCCTCATAAAATCTCTATGAACTATTGAATCAGGGAGGTTAAATAACCTGCCTGAGGTTACACAGCTGAAGAATGGCTGAGCAGGGAATCAGGAGCATGAGATGTGAACTGTCCTTTTGTGCAGGTTACAGTTTGTGTGTGTGTGTGTGTGTGTTTTGGAGGCAGTTATCAAATAGAATATACATAGTTAAGACTGTGGTGGGTGTCATGAAGAGGATCCACATGGTGCATCCGTGAGACTGGCTGGAGAGTGAACAGAATACTTTGGAACCCAGCTCTGACAGGAGGTGTGTGCTTATAAGTCCCTGCTCTGTGGTCATACATGCACCATCTGCCAGAGTTCCCCTGCTGGGCCCTGCCATTAGCACCCCTTTCCCCTGCCACTTTGCCTCTGCCTGGATCTTATCTTGCTGTGCCCTCTGGTCCCTCCTCCCAAGCTCTTGCTGCCAGTCCTCTTCCTTCCATTTAGGTTCTTCCTGAGTGACCCCCACCTCTCTTCCTCTAGACTATAAGCCTTTGAGAGAGGACATTCTCCTCTACTTCTTTCTTTTTTATGTGTGTGTGGTGCTAAGGATTGAACCCAGGGCTTGGTGCATGCTAGGAAAGCTCTCCACCACTGAGCTACAACCTCAACCCACATCTGTTTTTATATCTTGTAACTTAGTCAAGAATCAAGTTTATCCAAGGCTTGAAGGTCTGCTGTAAAATAAATGAATTGTCTCTTTTTAAGGAAAAAAAAAATTTAAGAACTTATTTTTTTTCATAGTTAAAAATGTTGTCATAGACTTTCCTTAACAAACCTTGGTTTATAAATGAACAAGTAACAACTGAGCATTAATATAAACTACAAACCAAAACACCAAAAACCCAAGGCAAACCCAGCCCAGAGCGAGAGGCTCATATCGTGGGTGTGCAGAGCTTATTTGCCATCACTCTGCATGGGCTTGCTTGGATTGTGCTTCCATGTTGAATTCGTGTGATCAAACCCCGTTTTCTCCAGTCTGTGGGATGGCATCCTTTAGCATGGTGCTTCACAGGATTCTAAGAGCTGCTTGTCTTTTGCTACCAAGCACTTCTGGGAGCTGCTGTCCTGGTGCCCTACCTGCTGTTCCACCTGGCAGTGGTTGGGTCTAAGGAAGCCTGCTTCTCTCCATTTGTGTTGCCTTGCTGAGCTCTCTGTGACTCTTCTGGGTTTCAGGAGTGTTTGCTGCTTTGAGTTCAAGGCCCCTGTATTGCACTCCTGGGACTTAGAGTGGACAGGTCTCTATTTGCTCTCCAAAGTGCTGCTACATCACTCAGCTAAGCACCTTACTGGTTGGAGCTCTGCTGTTGCACTTTATTGTGTTGGGTGCATTGTGTGTGTGTGTGTGTGTGTGTGTGTGTGTGTCTGCGCACATGTGCCCCTTCTAATTAGTAAGCCAAATTAAATGCATTTGCCACCCCTGCTTGTTTTTGCCTAGGACCTAGAGTAACTCAATTCGGCAGCTGAGGGGCCCTTCTGGGCCTGCTTTATTGAGTCTATCAGAACCATTTATGACAGGCACACCCAGAACTACTGAGTGGCTTTTTCTTTTATAAAAAAAAATGATGCATGGGGGGATGTATCATAGAATGTGAATTTAAGATCACAGGATTTGTGTGAAGTAAACAGGGTTTGAGCCTCTCATAGCTATCTGATCTTGGCAAGCGATATTCTCTATATTTCCATATCATTATTTACAAGAAGGCCATGAGTCTTGGTATGCACTCCATAACAGTGGTGTTCAGATTCAGTGAGACTCCCCTGTAAAGTCTCATTGTGATGTCTTCTCATCAAAGTTAACTATAAAATGGGCCAAATGTGCTATTTGTATCCACCCCCCAAACTTAAGGAAAACCCTTTGAACTGAGTGCAAAACTTCAATGATAACAGACATTATATCAAAATTTTCTCTAATTTGAATTAGAAGGATCAGAAAAATTGGCATTTTAATTGTTCCTCATTTAGAGTCACCCTAGGTAAAGGGGTCAAGGAAGACTCACTCCTAGTATAAAACTGATTTCCGAGAGCTTTGTCAGATATTAGAGATATTTTTTTCAAGTGTGATCCTGACCTTAGAAGTGTAAGCAAATCAAGCGCATGTAACCCCATGCCTCTAAGAGCACACAGTCCTCTTCAGATATTACTGCAGAGGGGAGACTCAGCCAGATGTGTGTGAGCTGACATGCCCACACACTGACTGCGTGAGGGACGCAGCTCCGTGAAGCAGAGACAAGTGATACAAGCCAGCCCTGCCATCATAATGGGCTCTGTGACCTTCTGAAAGCTGGTTCCTTTTTTTTGGCCCCCATCTGCTAGATATAGGAGAGGAGAGGATGGTGGCCACTACATCCTTTTCTCCCCTCAACATTTTAATTGATACATAATATGTATGTACTGGAGTGCAAAGATTTAAAAGCTTATTTAGTGTACAGTTTGGTGATATTAAATTTATTCGTAATATTGTGAAATCATGACTGTCATCTATCTGAAATCCAAAATGCTCCAAAATCCTAAACTCTCTGAATGTGGACATGTTGCCACATCATGAAACTTTGTTCCATGCACAAAATTATTAAAAATATTGTATTTTTACTCTCCAGGGTATGTGTATAAGGTACATAAGAAACATACATAAATTTCATGTTTAGACTTGGGAACCATCTCCAAGACATCTCATTACGTACATGCAAATATTCCAAAATCTGAAAACAAATGTTCTGGTCCCAAGCACTTTATAAAAGGGATGGATACGCAATCTGAATTCTGTAGCAGTTTTTATTTGTGGTTACCATGCAGACAGAGTGTTCTTAATATTCTAAAGTTATAATACTCTTAACTTGAATTTATATCAGCTTAACTTCAATAACATACAAAAACTCTGCTCCTTTAACTGCTCCATCTCTAGCCATTTTGGTTGTCGATGTCACAAAACTCTAACTTTTACATGTTGTGTGACCCCCTGCCAGAGGAAATTAATAATTCTTTAAAATGCATTAACTAAGGTGTACAGATTTTAAGTGTGCATATCTGCAAAGTTTCTATACTTGGATATACTGATGTTACAACATGCCCTACATAAGTATTACATGCAGAACTTTCATAGCACCCCACTAGGCTCCTTCATGCCCCCTCACATCAGTAGCCTCTCCCCCAGAAGTAATCAATATTTTGACTTCTATTAAGTTTTGTCAGTTTATGAGATTCATATAAATGGAATAATAAGGTGTGGTGGGCAGTGACTACACAGGACTCTAACAGTATCTGACTCCTGATATTCATGCCCTTTTTAAATCTTCTCCCCTTAGGTGTTAACTGGACCCATTGACCTGCTTATAGAAAACACAATATGGCCAAAGTGGTGGGCTTTCATTTCCAAGGTTAGGTTACAACAAAAGACTTTGGTTTTATTTTGCTTTCTTTCTCTCTGGCTGTTCTTGCTTGCTCTGATGAAGACTGCTGCAAGGTTTTGAGATTTCCTATTGGCAACATCCAATAAAGAATTGAGGCCCTTGCCCAATAGACATATGAGTGGGCTTGGAAGCAAATCTTCTTGCAGTTGAACCTTGAGATTATTGTAGCCTGACTGATACCTTGAGAGAAGCCTTGTGAGAAACCCTGAGCTGGGAGACTCAAATACACTGTGCTTAGATTTCTGATTCACAGAAGTTTGTGAGACAATAAAGTTCTGTTACTTTAAGGCACTTAATTTTGGAGTACTTTGTTACACAGCAATAGCTAACTAATATGCATGATGTGTTTTCTTTTGTGTGTCTCCCTGTCCCACCCTAAATTAACATTGTATCTGTGAAATTTATCCCTTTAGCAGGTAGCTTTACTTTGTTTTTATTTCTGTATAATATTTTAGTATAGGAATACACCCAAATTGTCTATCCATTCAATAATTGGTGGACATCAGGGTAGTTTTGTTTTTTTGGCTATATGAATATTCTGGTACCATATGGCAAAAGTGGTGGGCTTTCATTTCCAAGGTTAGGTTACAAAAACAGACTTTGGTTTTTATTTTGCTTTCTTTCTCTCTGGCTCTTCTTACTTGCTCTGATTAAGCAGAACATTTTTGGACATATGTTACTCATTTCTCTTGAATATATTCCTAGTAGCTGGGCCGTAGAGTAGATTTTAGTAGATACTAATTTTCCAAAGTGGTTGTATCAGTTATACTCCTTCCAGAAATGTAGTAGATGTCCAATTATACCACTTTTCTTGTCAATACCTAATATTCTATTTTTTTTTCATTTTAAGTCCTTTTGGTAGATGTGGTAATATATCCCCTTGAGATTTTTAGTTTGATAATTGATGGATGTTGAGCATTGTTGAATATGCTTAATGTCCATTTGGATATCCTCTTTAACAAAATGCTTGTTTTTCAAGTATTTTGACCATTTTATATTGCATTTCTATTTTTCAAACTAGATTTGGTAAGAGTTTTTAGATTCTGGAGTTAAGTTCATTGCCATATGTATTTATTGTAGATATCATCTTAAAATATGCACCTTCTATTAGTAGTATATTTTTATAAAGGGATGTTCTTAACTTTAATGAAATAAAATTTATTATTTCTTTTAAAGTTATAAAATTTTTGCCCGTTGTTTCTCCTCATGTTTTATTCTAGAAGTTTTATTGTTTTAACTTTTACATTTAGGCTCATGATCCATTTTGCATTTCTTTTTTAATGTGTTGAGTTTCTGATGCCAGGAAGGGAGTCAGTTTTTCTTTTCTCCTATAGAACTCCAGATGATCCAGCACCATCTCTTAAAGAAAATCTCTACTGCAAGCTGGGTATCTTTACTTGTTTGTGTCTGTTAGTGAATTTTCTTCTTGGCCCCATTGACTTATTTTTCTTTTGTAACACCAATCCCATACTGTTTTAATATTGTAGCTTTGTAATGGATGTAATTACATGGTAATTTAAGTTTGTCAGCCTTGTCATTTTAATTTTTATTTTTCCCTTCCTGATTGTCTTGGCTCTTTTTGATCTTTTGCATTTACACATACAGTTTAGAATCAGCTTGCCAATTTCCACAAAAAAAGCCTGTTAGGATTTTAGGTTGTAAGTGCATTATATAAATCAGTCAGTTTGGGGGAAACTGATATATCTTAGTTTTTCTCAGTTTCTTTCAGCAGAGTTCCATAGTTTTCATTGTAAAGGTCTTAAAAATATTTCAATAGATTTATTCCTAGAAATTTGAGACTCTTTGATGTCTTTTAAAGTGGAAATTAAAAAAAATTATTCTCTAGTTTTTGTTGCTAAAATTATCTTTAGATTCCTCTGGATTTTTTTTTTTTTTTTTGCATATCATCATGTCATCTGTGAATAATGAATGATGTTTTGTGCCTTTCTTTCCTTTAGACCTTTTATTTCATTTTCTTGCCTTATTGCACAGGTTATGACCCTCTCACAGTATTGA
The DNA here is from genome assembly GCF_021218885.2 of Marmota monax. NCBI lineage: Eukaryota > Metazoa > Chordata > Mammalia > Rodentia > Sciuridae > Marmota > Marmota monax. The sequence continues at coordinate 20,374,619 of NW_026692881.1, forward strand.
ATAGAAGCAATAATCCTGGGCATTTTTCTCTTGTTCCCGAGTTCAGGGGAAAACATTCAGCATTTCCCTGTGAATCGTCACGTTCACCATAGGTGGTTATAGATACCTTTTGTGTGGCTAGGGATAAAAGCCTTTTTTTCAGGCCTAATGTTTGATTATTGACTCTGTATGGAAAAAGTAAAAATGAATATATAGAAGGAATCATAATGATACCATGCATAAGAATAAGAGAGGAAGGGGAGTAAAAAGTGAAGGAGTGTGCTAAGAATGAGAGAAAAAGAAGAGTTTCTCAGATGTCTCTTGTGTTCCAGACACTCTGAGAGATGAGGTAACCCGAGATAGGGCATGTGGCTGGGGGGCTAGAGACTGCTTGAGAGCCCAGTTCTGCTGGGAACCAGGACCTTATTCTTTCTACTCTGCTCCCAGGGAGAATAAACAACAGGGAAGATCTGTAAGGAAGAGAACATAAAAGCTTAGGACGATGCATTCCTTTTCAGGCTGTCTCAGTCTTTATTTCTTTCCCTTTCTTAATCTGTTTCCATTTAGGTCTTGACCTTGACCTTGGATTCTACCTTGATCTCATTCTCTTTGCAGTAGCAGAATGGTGGTGCATGCCTTCTTCCTGCTTCACCCAGATCATATGAGGCTCCTTTGCTCTGGGATGCCTCTATTTTAATTCAGCTTTTGAGACACCCATTACATAACGCTAGTTGACCTGGTTACTGGTCAGATCACAATGGTGGGGGCATGAAATGAATGGTCACATCTGGATTCTCCTTGGTGTCTTGGGGTGTCAGCTCTCTGCAAATCATGGCTGTCCAACAGTCATTGGGTACACATGGAATAAGAGAGGTGACCAGTCTTCAGTCTAGAGAGAAAGCTGTAACCGCTCTTCCTCACCCCAGAGAACCCAAGCTTTTGTGATGATAAGCCGAGGTTATCACCCATGTCTGAGGACTCTTGTGGACCCAACCTGGGAGTGTTTAGAAGGGAGGCCGTTCTGTGCTGTCTGAGCTTGCTGCAGCTGGACCAATTCCTGTGTTATTTTTCTTGCTCTTTTTCCAATCTATCCTGAGGCTATTATTTGGCTTTCTAGTCCTGACTGAATTAGGATGGTTTCATTTAAGGTGGGGATAAAACAACAACAACAAAACAACCATGAAAAAGAACTGAAGAAAAAACAGAATAAAGAAAGTGTTTTGCTCTCTGAAAGATGAATGCAAATTTTGCATGGTTTTAATATATTCTGGATGCTCCTTTAACACTAGCCCATCTGTCACATCCTGCCTAGGAACCTGGTTCATTTGTTCTGTGGCAAAAAAGTTTGTTGAGGAAAAGGCTGAGGTTTGGGCTGAGAAGTTGCCTGTCCAAGGGCTTCTGAGCCTGTCACCTTCATTATTGAAATATTAAACACCCTCTGGTCTCCTGGGCTGGCAATCAGAGGGGTGGGCTCAGAAGGTGAAATGTGGTGAGACTGAGGCCATTATCTGCATTATCAATTGTTCTATAAGACAGTAACTTTTATACCACCTCAGGTCAGTGCCACTACCTGCCAGTACCCCCAGTATAGCCAGTTGTCTATTGAATATGACTCTTTGAGAAAGTGTGATTCAGAATGATCCATCCTATTCCCTGAAACAAATCATTCAGTGTGCGTGCGTGTGTGTGTGTGTGTGTGTGTGTACATTCATGGGTGCATGAACACCAAAATTTCTGAGATTTTCAATTTTTCTCCTTATGCAACATTTTACAGTATGAGGGATGGTGTTTAGGCAGTGGGCACTCCCAGTTCCTAGGAGCTTGAATTCTAGTAGTGATAGAACCAATGTAAATGCTGCACACTCATGTGCATGGTTTTCAAACAACTAAGCAATTGCAAGAATTCCAGATTTAAATTTCTTAACTGGATGTAGACCCTTTCAATCAAAAAATAGAGTGCAGTTTGAAAATAAGCATGGAAGGGATCTCAGCCTTCCGTGTCTTCCTGCAGTCTGTCCTCAGCGGATTGAGTTCAGGATGGTGATGTGTGACGATGGCAGGAGACTTTAGTAATAGAAAACCCTGTCCGAGTGATGAGGTTCCCATTACTCGTGGTTGACTGGTTGTGTAGACCAGACCTCGTCTGTGTGAGTGACTTTCACAGGGTTCTGAGTTGCAAAGGCAGCTCTTAAATGAGTTCATACATGTGAAGCGCTTGCATGTACCTGGCACATAGCAAGTGTTCCACTAATAGTAGGAATAGGATGACTGATGGAAACCCAAGTGAAAATTAACAAACAACATCTGTGCCTGGTAACCATATCCCTGTGGTCAGGATTTGGAGGCCAGGACACCATATAAGATGAAAGGAAGTGTCCGTTGCTGGAAAGTAAGGGAGACCGAGTGTGACCGCTTGCTTCTAAGTATTTTTCCTGCCCCTTTGATGTCTTCGTTGGTTCTAACCTCTTGGTGACATGCTCAGGATTGCTGTCCCCAGTGTTAGCCTCCCGAGGGCCTATGGAATACAATCTGCTCAAAATATAGTGTTGAAACAATTAAATGATGTGTTCAAAAATGAACTCCTAATGAGTCGTGTATCCCCCAAAGTTAACATGATCTGAAGTTTGAAGACATAACAGCAATGTGTTCATGTCATACCTTCTTTGCCCTGTCTGTAGTGTGCAGATCTGGGAGCTCAAGACAAATGAGAAATCATTTGATGTGGGAGATGAGGACAAGGAAGGACACAGGACCCCACTGTAAAAAACAAACAAACAAACACACACACACACATTAAAAATGTAGGTTCATTTTGTTTAGAGAAGACGAGACTTTGGGTATAAGAAGTCTAAATATTTAGAAGGCCTGTATATAGAAGGATGAGACTGTTCTCTGTGGTCTTAAGAGGACAAAAGCCAGATGGGGTTAGAAATAGCAGAAGGCTGACTTTTGTTAAGGAGAAATTTGCAATGGGAAAAAGTATTCACAGTCTTGGGGGTCCCTTTGGGATGGTTGTTGAGGAGTTAACGTGTGCAGGATTAAGTGAGATGAGAACCGTAAAAACTTGTTTTTACGGGGAGAGAAGTAAAACCTGTTGGATGGCCTGTGTAGGCCCAGTAGGGCTGCTGGGAACCTTGTCATCTAGAAAGAGGAAAATAGGATCTCATCACTTATTGAGCATGTAGGATGTGTCAGGAGCATTGCTTTCTTGACGTGCCTTGTCTCATGACACTGTAAGGTGAGTAGTGAAGGAAACATACTCACTCAGGTAGAGGAACTTGACCAAGCTCATCTTTTCTTTGTATGATTGTCTCTGAGAATCCTGAGTTGTTCATCACATTCTGTTCACATCAAGTCTGTTTTTCTCCCATTAAAATAAATGACTATTGGGTAGAACATCCCTGCTTCAAAACCTTTGGAACTTTCTTCAGGGGCTTGAACAGCCTTTTAAGCACAGGGTTTTGGTAGTACTTTCTTCTGTTTTCTGTAGAATCCTTGCTGAGGGCTCTGGATTGGCAGGATTTCATATCTACCTTTTCCCTTTGGTAGAGGGTTCTAGAAAGCCTTCTTTTGACCTTCTTTTAATTGCTAATAATTATTCAATTTTATACAGCCTAGATTGATAAATATTCATGAATCACACAGTGCATGAAGATCCAGCATTTTAAGCTACTGTGCTTTTTAAAATTAAACTGAAACATGGCATTAAGTTCAATAAAAGGAATAGACTACATACACACACACACACACATGTCTATATAGTAATACATAAAATTGATCTTTATAAAATGTATATTTCAGACCTGCCCTGGGATTTGTGAGAGACATATAGGAAATGTTGACCTGGATATTAAGATTACCTGAATATTAAGTTTGTAAAGGAGATGAGGAGACACCTAAAACATCTGAACTGGCCAGAGTCTTTCATTTGTTCACAAATGCATTTATTAATTCACCTGGCACATATTTATTGATTGCTACTGTGAGCTCGTGTAGAACCTCTCAGAGAGAAACAGTTGGACTATAACAGGGAGCCCAAGGAGCTCAGGGTCTAGTGATGGATGAGACAGATGCATGAATTAGCCATGCCAGAGTCACACAGCAAAAACAGGTCGACACAGCACTGGCAGGGGGCGGGAGTCACCTTCGGGGTGGTAGAGTGGTGCTGTAGAGGTGGTGGTCTCCATCAGGACTAGTAGTTAAGGGGGTCCTGACCTGAATGCATCTTTTTTTCAGTCTAGTGAGCCTCATCTCTGGGTGTGCCCCAGAATGGGGTGGACCCTCAACCTTGTCCTGGAGAGGCTGTCTAGAATGTAGACTGTGGAAATCAAGACACTTAGGTTCAAGACACTTACAGCTGCATGACCTTGGGGGTCATTTCACCTCCCTCTGCCTCACTTCCTTATCTGTCAAATGGAGGTAATCACAGAAGCTTCCTCAGAGGGTGGTTTTGGGGGCTAACCTAGCTAATGCATGGGCAGACTGAGAGCTGTGCCTGGCCCTAGAAAGGAAGGGCTGAAGGGGAGCTATACCAGCTATCATGTTTGCCCTGAGGTTTTGGTTCATGACTTCCTGGCGCTTTTCACTTTTGTAGTCCCCGGTCCTCTGGAAGGACCTTGGGAGGTTTTGCTCCATGAGGAAGTAGGTGAGCTGCAGGTGAGCCTTTGTTGAGAGTCTGAACTGGTCCTGCAGGTGAGCTGCAGGTGAGCCCTTTGGGAAGTCTGAACTGGTCCTGAGAGCCATTCTCAAGGACCAGCAAGAGGTAAAGACTTAATATGTGTCTTCCAGAAGACCAGCCTCCGAGTCCCCGCCCCGAATCCTTGCCCTGGATCCTCCTGCAATCCCTTCTCTCTAGGGAAGAAGACGTGCTCACGTGTGGGTGTAACACATGCCACACTCCGTGGGTCGTGTTTCCCACTTTAAAATGGGAAATGCGAGTTACTTATCTGTAGCGCACACATGGGGAGACACTCATGAACCAGCACAGGGGACTTGCTCCAAGTAAACCAACCCACTTCCTGGAAGGGCGGTTGCTTTTTACAGCCAGAGAGATGAAGGCGAGTGGAGGGGGCTTACCATGCCGCTGGGTTCCTGGCACTCTGGCGAACCTTTCCTGGTGCCAGAAGGCATCTCCGTCATCCTCCCCCGTCCCTGACTGCATCGTGGGGGCTGCTGAGCTGAAAGCCGCCAATACTTGCCTTTTTGCGTCAGTTTGCACATAGCTGTTTTAAGTCTGAGATGGATGGGGTTGTCAGGGGCTGGGCAGGAGGAAAGGCCCCAGGGTTCTGCTTGATCTGATGAATGCTCAGGTTGATGTTTCAGGGCATTGGTTTAAACTCCCTCTCTGGGTGGCATTTACTGAATTTTCGAGCTTGAGGGTTCCCCATCCATCACGAGGGGACCAGTCAGAGTGAAAGCCAGTCTAGGCTCTGATCAGCAAGGCCCCATAATCCAAGTTAATATCTTCCCCTCATCTCCCTGGTTCACTCAGCCCACTGTCCAGCCTCTTTGTTCCCCAACAAACCAGCAAAGCCAAGGCCCTGCCTTGGGGCCTTTCAATGATTGCTCCCTCTCTCTGGGATGCTCCTTGCCAGATAGATGCATGGTTCATTCGCTTACCTTAAATTTCCCTTCTCAGTGAGGCTGGTTTGGCCACCCAGATTAAAACTACGTGGGCTTCTTTCCATGCTTTAAATTTCTTCCTTTAGGTATCTTTTACTTTATACATTTTACTACTTATTTACCATCTGTTCCCTTATGAGATTGCAAGCTCCATGAAGATATTTTGTCTATTCTGTTTCCAGCCCCCATAGGTTATGGCGGATACTAGGTGTGTGATAAAGGTAGGGAAACTTGGCAAAATTAGGGCATGGAGACACTTTGGGATCTCAAGCCCCTGGGTTTCCCCTATCTCTAGAGCTGTGAGAAGAAATGGCCTACCCTGAAGGTAGTTTATTTGAAGAAGTCCTCATGTGGTTCATGAGCATCTCACCTTGCATTATCTGGCTGGAAGTAAGTACCCGATGATTATTTGGTGAATGAATGGAAGTGAGGCCAGGGGTCCCATGGTGTATCAACTCTGTGAAGTGGGCCAGTACCTTCTCTGCCTGTAATTCTCTTTCCTGTAAAAAGGGGACAACTGTGTAACTACCTTGAGAGGTGCTTGTAGGAGTCCGTGCAAATCTGAAGAAGGCCTGTGCCGCAGTCTGGCTGGGCACGATTCAGGAGCCACTTGTCAAAAGAAACGAACTTTATTTTTAGAACCACACACGCCAAACAAAACAGCTCCTCAGGAAAAACCCTCAGAGCCCAACTGCTACCACCGGCTTCCCACAAGCCTCTCCACCTCCCACAATCCTCCTGCTCTTGAGGCCGATTGGCTGGGTCGCGTGGGCAGAGCCAAAAAAGTCCCCCAATGAGCAGCTCCGTGGTCTGAAAGGGCAGGGAAATAGCCCAATGAGCATCACCGAAGAGGAGCCAATCAGCTAGATGTTGCTGGGGCCGCTGTGAGCCAATCATCAGCCGGCAGTCTGAAAGTTTGCTGGGGCCCCTTCGGCTGTGGCTCTCAACAGGCCTGAATCTTGTAAGCTCTCATCAGGTTAGCTCTTCTTTTTAGAAATGCTTTCAGCTCCAGTTCCAGGCAGGGGGATACCTCCCATGGAACTTGGGTCAAGCCCTCAAGACATAACTCCCGTGGGCAATGGTATGGTTAGTGTATCCTTCCTCCTGAGGTTGCCCCGGTGGAGGATGGGGACTTTTGGACAAATTGCATGAGATGAACCTTTCATCGGCATTTTTATGTTACTGCAAATCTTTGGAAAATGGGTATCCAGGCAGAAAAATAAAATTTCAAAATGACACTTGAGTTAGGAAACTCGGATGACCTCTGTTTGGTACCAGAAGGGAGTTTGGGGTGGAGGGACCTGATTCTGGTCACAAGCCATTAGCTGCTTTTGAGGCAGACAGAGCAGCCCAGGGAGATTTCTGCTTTCTATTCCTGAGGCTAGCTTAGTCCTGGTCCAGGGTCTTATCTAATAATTCAGATCCTCCTTGGCATGGTTGCCAGTTTGGGGCTGTTGGCTTTCCACAAGCATTCTGGGGGCTCTGCCACAGTTCTCAGCCCAGTTCTCACAGAGCTGAGAGGAAGGCCTTAAATGTCCTAGGGGTAGGGACAGTTGCTTTATACCTAAGGCATCTCTGCTACTTCCTACAATAGATTGACTTTGAATTGGGGTCTTGAAGAGTCCAAGAAGTCAAGGAAGACTTGTAAAGAGAGAATCTTTTTATTTGAGACACTGTACTCAAATAGGAAGTCTGAGAATAAGTCTGTGTTTGCCTCTTGGCCTTAAAGACAGAATATACTTCTCAGAGCCAGAATGCCCAGGATTCTCAATGCTTCAAATTCAGAAAAAGCAGAGGTTTGGAAATGAGTCCTAGCTGCCTGGCCACTGCTGGTCCTCACCCTTGCTCTTTATGGGGACTATGGAGCTGAAGGGGCTGGACAAGAGCCATCCGGAGGGCCATGCAACTTCAGGATGATTTTTGCCCTCAGTGTGAAGATGGAGTAAGGGAGGAACGAGTAGAAGAGAAAAATATTTCCACCCTTTTGCCTTGATACTATCAGGAGGATGGCTCATTGTATTGATGCTGTGGGTAATATTTAGTGCCAGCTGCTGTTTGTCACCTGACTCTTTGTCTCAGCAGTTTGGAGGGTGATGGGGGAAGCTAGATATGGTACTTCTGGGCTGTGCTGGCCTCAGAATTCAGAAGCGACAGGCTAGGCAATGCCAGTGGCCAGCAAGGCCTGAGATGGCCCTTCTACCTTCTGGAGCAGTCTTAGTGTCCTGCTTGACAGTTGGCTTACCGCATGAGCATGTGTCCAGGGTACATCATCCCCTGCTGGGCTCAGGGCTCTGTGTGGGAAGGCATGATGGGAAGATGCTGGCTTTCTCGTTGGGATACAGTAGTCTGAAGGAGTGCCTTGGAAAGCCTGTGGAGTTTCTGATGGGGCCTCTTATTGAGGGTCCTGTGGGAGCAGAAGAGACACGGCCAGGCACTGGACGTTCACTGGAGTGGGGATGCAGGGATTGGGTCTGGAAGGCTGCAGGAGTCACAGTGGTTCTTTCACAGTGGTCCAGGACCTGCTATTGGGCCAGGGAGCCTGGTCCTGCCATTCTCCAGGGGGATGATCCTAGAAAAATGAAGAATTGTGAGCCTCATGCTCAGCTGTAGCCCATGAGTCATGGTGCCCACCTCACAGGGGGGCTGTGAGGATTAAAGATGGTGACATTGGTAAGGTGTTTCCTTTGAGAAACACTTCTTATTCCTGCATTTCTTTTTCCTGTCTTAGGGTGGTGACATGCCTGTCTTCTTTGGAACAGTGACACATGGCATCAGTGATGCTCACTGATTCATTTGTTCTATTTGAGCATCATTTATTGGGCACCCACTATGTGCCAGGCACAGGAGCCACCACAGGGACACAAAGCAAATCATGTTGGATCTTCACCTCGCACCCTGGTGTGGGCTGTGGAGGGGCACAGAAGTTCCTTTCTGGACTCAGGATGCCTGGGATCCTCCACCACTGGTCACCTGAGGGACAGCTCTATAGTTTTTCTTTTTTAACCTATTTTGTTCCTTAGGTGTCTGATCTGAAAAATGATGGTGATGATAATACAAATCATCTGAGGTAGTTGGGGGGTTGAATGAGCTCCCACATGTAAAGAGCAGCGTGCCAGGCATTTGTTTTGAAAACCCTCAATAGATGTTAACGATGACAAACAGGTGGAGTGATGTACTAGGGAATAGATAGTGGGCATGCTGTGCATGAAGCTCTGAAAGAGGACTGAAGCAAGCATCATGCCAGCAGGACCCATCTGCATGGTGGAGGGCAAAGACAGTGCTCTCAGCTGCCCAAGGATGAGCTCACAGTTCCTCCTGGGGCTGCTTCTATCACTCAGGCTGCCACCACCTGACCCCAAGGGAATCCTCGTAATGAACAGAGAGGAGTCTAGGGCCATCCAGCAGTGCTCTTCTGGAGTGAGATCATGGTGCTCTCAGCCTGGGGTTGTCTCTCTTTGCCCAGCCAGAGGCAGCAGCTGCAAGGGTCACCTGCTCAAGGCACAGTGGCACATCCTTACCCATATCATATCTGTCACCTCTGCTAAGTCCCTTGGCCCAGCAGTGCCTCCAAGTTCATTGGATTTCCTTAGTCTGCTGGCTCAAGCCCTGGCCACCATACCACCACTAAGTTTTTTTTTTTTTTTAAATGCATATATATGCCTTGAAATAAGCCTGGCTCTTGCCAGTGTTTTTCAGTCGGGGCATGATTAGCTCTTTGGGAAGCGAGGCCAATCTTTGTGGCAAAGGATTTTCTTCTCCATGGTTTACCAGTCGTGGGTGTTCCAGAGCTCACGACAATGTTATTTGTCATTTTATTTATCCAGGAGGCTGGTGCAGGAGTGAGTCAGGAGGCTGAAGTCACCGCAGTCGGAGTCTGCAGCAGTTGGTGGTTCCCTTCCGACCGACTGCTCACCACTGCTCCTGTCATCCCTCCTCATCCAGAAATACCCCTTCCCCAAACTGAGACACCAGAGTACTTCTACAGCGCCTCTGTCTGCCTCTGGGAAAATGTCCCCACAGGCAGTCTCAATGCTGGTGTAACTGCCCGGAATTCAGGGACCTGCACATGATGGAAAAGACCCAGGCACCTGCTAGGAGCTCCAGGTAGTCAGTGGTCTCTCTTGGCCTGCCTTGTAGCCTCTCTATTCACCCATCCATGCGTACCCCCATGGATACCCATCCATCCCATCCTGGCCTTGAGTCCTTCCACCAAGACAGCCTCTCCTTCCAAGCTCTATTGTAAGTTCCCAAGGCCATAAAAGTCCCTCAGCCCATCTGGCTTGTGGAGTGGGCTGCTTGCTGCCTGACATACTTGGTAACTCCTCTTGGGGTCCCTTACCTTGTTTTGATGCCTGTAGGCATCAGGGAGTGGGGTAATTGAAAAAGCTCTTTCTCAAAAGCAAATACCAGTGGCTGAGGTTCCTTTGATGATGACCAATACCTTTACTCTCTGTAATAATCCCACATTCAAATGCCCAAGAGAGGCCACCCCCCCAATGTAAATACACATTGAGTTGTGCAGGGTCTCTGTGAAGTTCTCCCCAGTGTGGCTGGACACTAAGGACAGGTGGGAGAGGCTTCCCTGCTAATAATTTGAGCATGTGCCCTATCTGGCTCACTGTTACCTTCACCCACCGCCTGTCTCAAGAGGGTATGGGGAGCTTGGGGCTGGAGGGCACAGGCTCTGGAGTCTGACTCTGTTCCCATCTCAGCCCCTCACTTCCTAGCTGTGTGTCCTCAGACAAGTTCTGAGGGTATAATCACAATGATGCCATGTGGCGTTGGCAGAACTTGATGACCTAAGGCAGGTACTTTGTTGCACAGGACCTGGTACCTATGTAACATCTCAAAAATATTGGTGATCATCCTCTTTCTTGTCTGCAGTTTCATGAGGGAGATTTAGAACCAAAGGCAGGGACCACCAGTCACAGCACTGCCAGATTCAGCAAAAATAGAAACATACAACAACAAAAAAAGGCAGTGGATTTGTTTGTCTGAAATTCGAACTTAACTGGGTGCCTTGTACTTTGCCTCTTAACCCTCATCAGTCTCTGGCCCCATCGCCTCCCCCATCTTGGTTCCAAGTAGGACAATCACAGAAGTGGTGGGGGACGTCACAGGGAAGCCGCCTGGCCCATCACCTGCCCAGCAGCCTGCAGGCTGGAAGCTGGAGGGGGTGGGGGTGGGGCAGGGAAGCGTCCAGGCAGAGGCTGTGTGTGGGGAGCTCCCTGGCACAGCAGCAGGGGTGTGGCGCAGGCAGAGGGGCTTGTGAATCAGCAGCCGACTCCAGCTCCTGACAGCTGGCCGTGGGCAGAGTGGCAAAGTGTGCGGACACCTGCCACACCGCGGTTCCTGGTGGCAGGGGAACAGCCGAAGGACAGCTCCTGTTTCCTTCCTGAAAGAAACCTCCCACGGAGCTCAGGGCTCTCCCATCCCCGGCTGCGTCTGGGCCTCAACTCCAGTTTTCCTTGTTCCTCTTCTTTTTTCCTGCTCTCTTCCCTTTTTTCTTCCTCTCCTCCTGTCTCTTTCTCTTTCCTCTTCCTCTCCCTCGAATCCCCTTCGTGCCAGCCTTTCCCAGGGCGCTGGTCCCGGTGGGATTCTGATGAGTCCTTGGTCACCTGCTGGTCATACCACAGGCTCCTGACCTCTCCCAGGAGCCTCCTCAGCATGGCCAGTCCTTGGCCACAAGGCCTCGAGTCCCCAGGGGTGAGGATGTGCCCAGAGTGTGCTGCGTGACCTGTGGGAGCAGGAGGGGCAGCGTCATTAGAAGTGCCATGGGCTTGAGGGCAGCTGGGAGTGGCCTCTGTCCAGGGAACACTCTGTGCTTCACCTCCTGAGGGGATGGAAACTCCAGCTGCCCATTTTTCCTGCCTTGGTACACAAGGTCCCTCTCAATTTTTCTCCTTATTCCCTTCATGCTCGAGCTTCATCAGTCTGCACCTCCCACCTGAAGTTCCAGGTAAATGGAGCTGCTCCTGATTCTAAAAAGCTCTGTGTCCCCGACGCCCTCAAACCTTTGTATGTTCTGCGTTTCTCCTGCCTTAACAAGATCCACTCATCTTAAAGGGACCCCCGCCCCCCATTGCCAATCTTGGCCAACTTGGCCTCTTTGTCCTGCGATCTGCCCACTCTGTCCATGTTGCCACCTGCCCCCACCACACCTTATGGACATATGGTTGTTTGTTTTCACATCTGTCTCTTTATACAGACCAGAAGTTCCTGGAATTTTATCTTTAATTTCTGCCCTAGGACCTTTGCACATGCTGCTGGCTCTTCATGGAACACCCTCATCCTCTCATTGCTCATGAGATCTCAGCTAAATATGCCCTCTCAGCTGGAACTTCTCAAACTCCCCTGACTCATGGACAATCATTTACTTATTGCAGGACCTTGCTGGATTTCTTGGTGCTTTGTTACAGTGTGCAGGCTTCCCCTCTGGACAGTAAAATCTATGAGACAAGGGCCCTCTCAGCTGCTCCACTGTTGTATCCCCCCCACCAAGCCGACCGTCATTGCTGATGGCTAGACAGTGAGGCATGGGGAGCATGCACACTGAGGCCTGGAGAAAGGGAATTCCAGCCTAGGATTCCCTAGGTGGGGTTGGTGGGGAAGTGGGGATGTATGGACTGATTTCTCTGAACCCAGCAGGATCCCATCAAGATGGTGGCATCATCAGAGAGCAGATACCTCTGCTCTGCGGCATCACCCGCCTCTCCTTTTGCACGTTTTAGTTTTAATGTGTATTTGTTTAGGTTTGCTTGCCGTCTAGCCAACAGGAAGTTCATTTTCTGAAAGCATGGAATGTTTGAGGAATGACAGCTACAGCAACCGAGTCAGGTCTGAGTTCTGTATCCTTGGGGGCTCCTGGGTGGCAGCACCCACAGGGGCCTAAATTTTTGGAGCTGAAGCATTTTCTGTGGACCTTGGAATGTCTCCAGTCAGGGGCACAGGACACCTCAGTCCTTAGTGGCCTGGTTCTGCTGCCCTGCTCCTCACAGAAAGGCTGGCTCAGAAGTCCCCTGGAGTACCCCTTAAAAGGTGAAGAATGTCAGTTTGGGAAAAGCCTGGTGAGATTATCTGCTCAGAGCACCATACTATTCAGAAGAGGAAGTCACGGCTCCTGCATAAGAAGTCCTTTGTCCAAAGTCACAGGGTTGAGGCAGAACTGGCACTCAGGTCCCCTGCTACCTTATCTGGGTACCGCGCCCTTAATTACAGTGGGACTCTGATGTAACAGAGTGTTAACTCAGAGATGTGGACTTTGGTGCCACAGCAAACTTAACGTTTATTTTCTGTGTACAAAGATACATCTTTCCTTCTTCACAGCCCCTCTTGTCTCTCTGTGTTCATCATCACGAGGACATTGAATTAATAAGGACAAGGTCTTGGGTTCCAGGGTAGAGGACAATAGGTTCTTCCCACTGATCCATGGTCTAAAAGGGCACTGCTGACCCCTGGCTGCACCTCCAGGGACCAGCCACGACTGCTGGGGGCTCCCCTCTGTAATAACAGCCAGTGATTCCTTTATGGAAGAGAGCACCCACGTGTGTTCAGAGCACTTTGTTTTTTTCCAGGTATGGATTTTAAAAGTCTGTTTCTATGTATTTAACCTTTGGAGAGGTCCACTGGAAAACTTCTGCAGACCTCCTTGGTCCAGGTGTGTGATTGCAGCTGGCTCGCACTGTTGCCTCCTCTAGGGCGGTGTCCAGGGAGATGAGCTTGGCCAGTATCCTGTGGGCAGCTTGCCCTGCAGAGTCATTGCCCTCCTGACTTGCAGTGAGGGACGGGGAAGGAAGAATTCCATGGTAACAAGGCTAGAGAGCCCTAGTGCCATGGTGTCATAGCAACCAAATGGAGGAATTCCATCCACATGGTGACAAGGGGACCCCTGGACCTATCAGATGCGGGCTGGCCCACTGCATTAGCAACCAGACTCTGCTCCTGGTGATGGGGGTGGCGATGGGAGGGGGCTGAAAAGACTGGAGTGGGAGGGTTGGAAGAAGTTATTTGTGTGGGTTTGGAAAACTAAAAAAAAAAAAAATCATTAAAAGAAACAAATGGAGAATTCTCCCCTGGATACATATCAATAAAAGAAAAATATCAAGCCTGGTCTCGCTGCCTCTGGGAGGTGTCTTCTGATTCATGCCCCCTGCCTGAGCCCTCTGGGGTTTCCATTCCTGGTTGGGCCTGGAGCATCTGACCCTGGCTTTGTGCACAACACTCACTCCTGGTTTTTGCTCCTTTGTTGTTTTCTGCTGCATTTGCTGACTGAAGAGATGGAATTGATGCTAAAATTATGATCACTGCTCTGTCCCTTACTACTTGTGTCCTCCATTGTGTGTGGCTTCTGATTGTGTCCATGTGGGTCCATTTTGGTGAAGTAAATGGACCATGGTGTGTATTTGCTTTCTTTTTTATGTTTTATTTCCATCCCAGACAAGTGTCTGTTTTTTTTTTTTTAATTTTCTGCCCTGCATTTTGATACATGCCGATATTCATGAGCTGATCAGTCGTTGATTTAGGGTCAGGTAACTGGGTATTATGCAGTGCGTGTGTGTGTGTGTGTGCGTTTTAATAACCTGGGAATCTTTATGAGATGGGAGCATCTCTTTTCATCTGGGGAAGGAGTTGAGCTTTTATTTTCCTTAGTTAGGGAAGGTCAGGAGGACGGAGGGTATGGGAAGCCTTAGGGAGAAATATGGAGGGGAGGTTGGCTGGGGAGGATCTGTACCTGAAGCAGCAGAGAAATAACACTGGATTTCAGCTTTCTAGTCATGTGCTTGAACCACAGGTGTCTCAGTGGTAAAGACAGCTTAAGATACAGAATGTTTCTGAGGCTATTAGGCACAAGATGGCTTGGGTTTCCTGTGTGTTTATACAGTAAGGTCCTGTAACATTGGGCTGTGACTTATACATCTCAATCCTCCACAGCACCTGCACAGGGATGGGCATACAGTAGGTGCTCTATATTGCTGAATGAGTCATTATTCTTGTCCTTGCTTAGTGTACAGTCTGACTGGGAAAATGGAACATTTCTCCATGGATCATCAAACTCCAGGAACATTAATAGGCTATGTATTTCCACGTATAAAACACAGAGTTAATGGCCACTGAATTGGGGCACATAGGGGCAGGAGTTGGGACCAAGGAAGTTAAAAAAAGTTGTGATTACCAAGGCTGGTGGTCTAGGCTATAAAGAAAGCCCCGCTCTATTCTCCAAGCAGGGCTGTCATTGTAGTCCAGTGAGACAACTGTGTATCCCTGGGACTCTCAGACTCTAGTTAAATCAGAATTATCTGGAAATCTTTTAAAACATGCAGCTTCTGAGGGCCACCCCTAAGATTCTGATGCATCAGTCCTGGGAATCAGCATTTTTAACAAGTTCCCCAGATTGTGGTGGAACTCGGCGGGGAGTGCACACCAGGGTCCGTCCTCATTCAGTGATGCTTCTCTGGGCCACATGAGCTTCAGGGCTTGGTATTCTTAGGGGAT
Source organism: Marmota monax (assembly GCF_021218885.2). Lineage (NCBI taxonomy): Eukaryota > Metazoa > Chordata > Mammalia > Rodentia > Sciuridae > Marmota > Marmota monax. Next base: position 20,389,712 of record NW_026692881.1, read on the forward strand.
TCACAAATAGTTTTAACAAACGGTAAGGTGGATCAGGACCCTCGCCTTCCCCAGCAGAGCAGAAAGCATCAGTGCAGTCCTTCTTTATCAGTCACTGGGGAGCAGGAGGTGAGGCAGGCTGCTGAGCTCCAGTGTGTGGAGTGGGAGGGGAGGCTTGCAGATAAAGAGGGTGAGCTGCGGCCATTTCCAGCAGACACAATGGAAGCTGCAGCATGCAAGAAAGGATAGAAAATATTGGGGGGAACTTGCTCTTTTAGAGGGTGTCTTTAAGATTAGGAGAGCAAGACCATTTATAAGGCAACCTACTTTGCAGAAAAACCCCTGTTTGGCACTTTTTCATTCTGACTTTTCCAACTGCAGGTGGCTGCTGGGGTGTGGGTGTTAATGATTGTGATGGCATCTCTGTTAGTAACAAAGAGAGCTGACGTTTATGAAGCCCCCACTCTGTACTTGCACAGTACTGAGCACTGAATGCTCATGATCCCATATCTTCCTTATGATCCTTCCCATTAACAGCTGAGGAAACAGGTGTGAAAGTGTCCAGTGGTTTTGTGCTGGTAATAGGTGGATCCCAGATTGGATGCCAGGCCCTAGGTTTGAAATGTCATGCGATGAGGAGATTCTTTGATTTACCCCTCCGCTCTCCTCTTTCTTGTTCTCTTTCCCTATGTGACAAAATGTGCATTTCTCTCTCATCCCATGTATCCTATATTGCTTCTATTTTTGGTAGTTTATTATAGGACATGGAGTGTGGAAATGGAATAGAATAAATAAGTTTTTCAAAGCATCCATTTGAAACTAAACCTCTCATCAGTAAGACCACAGGATGAGTGGAGGTTTCTGTGTGCAGGGCACTGGATAGTTGAAGTGATTACCAAACAGCAGAGCCCTGATTATCAGTGTGGTTGTTAGCAAAGTCCCTCTTCTGTGTTTGTGATGGATGCCTTCTGCTTGATAGATTCCTTTAAAATTAAATTAGATCCAGAAGTTCTTCACTCCCCTTTCTCTGGATGAACAAATAGAAATTTAAGAGTTAAGTTTTAAGAGTGAGATGTGGTACTCCAAGTGGGCTCCCTGAGTGGGCATTTGGATTGGGGCATTAGAGAAGGAACTTTGGAAGTATGTGTTCAAATTGTGTCTCTCCAGTGTACCTTGGGCTGTGTCCTCACTCTTATTTTGTGGGAAACAGAACTGTGGGTGTGGTAGACCCTGCATAGCACACCCAAGACCCCCCCCCCCCCTTTAGGATGAACTTTTATTTTTCTGGTTGCTGGGAGTGTTGGTACCTGAGTTGCTCTTGAAGATTTGCCCTTGCCTAAGAAAACTGCCTTTCTTATGGTCATGCCCGCCTCCTGGGGCAGCCCGAGTCCACGCCAGGGTGTAGTGGCCATCTTGCCTTAGGGCAGGGTAACCCAGACACCCCAAGGGTGGGTGGCGCTCTGATCCGGCTGCGTCCCAGTGCACCTCCTCTGTGCAGTCCTGCGACCTCGCTGCCCCACAGATGCTCATGCTTAGGTGCTCCACATCAGCCAGTGGCCTCCGTGCAGAGCTTATCCCAGTCCTGGGGACCCATCCTGAGACATCTCATCTACAGGGTTTTGTGATGAGTAAATGAGACCATTGATGTATGTATCTGGCATCCTGCTTGGAAAACTGACTGTCCTGTACTCTGTATACATGGCTTGTGTTTAATCTGCTTTAAAAATCTCATAGGAACTCTTGGAGCAAGCAGCTTTTTTCTGTATTTTTGAGAAAATATTGAGTATGCAGTCATAGTCAGAGCTCAATAAATTTCAGTGAAAATAGGAATTCTTTGGCTCTGTGAAGGAAGACCTATTGATTCATGTCAAACTTCTTTATCAGAAGTGGTTCGGGACATTCAGACAGGCTTTGTGTAATGGAATTTAATCATGGTGATTTTTTTTCTATTTTACAAGAAATCATACACCCTGGGAAGGAAAATCTTCCCAAAGACATTGTCACTTATAGGAAGAGATTAAACATGCTTGATATTTGGGTGAAGAATTAATGAGAGAAAAGTTGTGAATGCAGTGGCATGGCTCACACCTAGTCTGTGTGTGTGTGTGTGTGTGTGTGTGTGTCTAAGAATGTGTTTGTGGTTTCTTATTTGCTGGAGCATTAAGGAGCTTAGCTACTAGTTCCCAGTGGGACTGGTTAGGATACTGGAGGATATATTAAAGGAAGGGGGTCTTGTACAACATTTTAAAATCACATATTTTGTAGGTGCTTATAAGAAACAGGAAAGGAATAGGAAGAAATTCATATATCACTGAAATGTATAACAGCAAAAGCAAAAGGCCGTTCTCCATCCTTACTTCCCAACATAAATTCCATTCCTCAGAGGCGACTACATTCACAAATTTAGTGTCTATCTTCCTCAGTGTTTCTTTATACATGTATGATCACATACATCAAGTGTATGTGTGTGTGTATTTAAATTAATGGGATCCTATCACACCTTCTGTGTGACTTATTTCTTTCCACTTACTTTAATTGAACATCTTTCCATGTGTATATGCATATACAAATCTACTTCATTCTTCTTAATATTTGTTCATAATATTCTGTGAAAGGCTGTACTCGAGTTAAAATGACCACCATTGCTTTATTCACCATTGATAAGATACAGAAGCAGTTGAAGTGTTGGTTAACAGATGAGAATGGATAAAGAGAATGGGGTACATATATACAGTGGAATACTATCCAGCCATAACATAGAAGGAAATCCTGCCACCTGTGACAAGATGGATGAATCTGGAGGACATTGTTAAGTGAAATAAGCCAGGTGCAGAAAGATGATCTCACTTATAGAGAGAATATAAAAAAGTGGAACTCACAGAGCAGAGAGTCGAACACCAGTTGCCAGGGGCTGGAGAGTGGGAGGAAATGGACAGCTGTTGGTCCCAGGGTCCAAGCTTTCAGTGAACAAGATGAACAAGTTTTGAGGATCCAATGTACTGCATGAGTGGTGAGAGATGTATCTAATTTGATTTAGTTAATCATTATGCAAAGTCTACATATGTCAAATCATCACATTGTGCCTCTTGAGTATATTCAATCTTTTTCAATAAACTATTTTAAGATCAATAAACTACTCTGTGATGGGTATCCAGGTTGTTTCCAGCTTTTCTGTTTAGTAAATGTTGGTGCAGTGAATATCTCCGTTCACACACCCATTGTGTGTTTAAATACATGACCCTTGACTAGGGCCTGGATCAATAACTGTTGAACTGAATGGAAGGCCAAGTGCAGCTTGATGAGAGAGTCCAAGGGCATAGCTCTTTTTGCCCACAAACAGGCACTCATTTCTCAGGAAAGATTGACCAACATACATAGATTTGGACAAGGAAAGGCTCTGGTGTGCTGAAGTTCTCCTGGGGGAGAATGTCTCTTCTCCTGATTATCAAGTTACTGGTCCTCCTGGCCGTTCTTCATGACACAGAGGGAGCCTTTCCTGTATAGCAGGATTTGCCTGGACACCAATGCTTAGCACAACCAGTGTTTTCTTCCTGTAGTTTTAGGCTCTGGTTTTGATTTGAGTGCACTCATGGATTATCACAAGGTTATCACTCCAGCCAGTTAAAATGTTCACAGGTGATTCAGGCTTTACGTGACAAGGGGCCTATTCCAAGACAACAGGTGGCACTGCCGGGTGCTGAGCCTCCAACATGTAAATATGTATTGGATAAATAATTAATTTTAAAATGCATCCAGAACACACTATGTGACATCGTGGTTGATCTACAGCACCATTAATGCACCTAAGTGAAGGGTCTGCTTTAATGATGCTATTCGGGATATTCATGGTCCTGCCTATGATTTAGTTCCACCATCCAGGAATCCAGGCAGGATGAGCATGCTCAGTGCTGCTGGTTCACATTGTGCCTTATCCATGGGTGACTTTTTAAGTTTTTTCATACCTCGTTACTGCATGTTCAGAGGAAGAGGTTTTTCTGAGGGCCATTAATTGGAACAATTATTTTCTAGGAAGTTGTGGTCCATGCGAGGCCATTAGGCATTTCCTTATTTCTTTTGTACAACACTTATGAAGTAGGGCAGACCTTAGAAGCCCCGTTTTACAGATCTGAATCCTGAGGATCAGAGTTTAGCAGTTTGTGCAAAGTCACACTGGGCTGGTAACAGGTCTGGGACCTAAGAGCAGATTTCCCGTTTTGTAGTTGCGACTCTCTTTTCTGTGAATAGCAACCCATCGGACAAATTAAAGTAGTGTGCACACAAGACTGCATACAATTATACCCATCCCTCTGCACAAAACACGTTTAATATGTGCAAGTTTGTGGAGGAGAATTATTGAGATTTTGTTTTGCTTTTGATATTGAATAGTGTTTTAACGGCCGCACCTGCGTTTTAGCCCATTTCTAACCATTCTCTTTAGCAGAGATATGTATACACACAAATGTGTACCAGCTCTTGCAAATTAAAATGTCTTGGAATAAAGAAGAGAAATTTCATTATAAAGGAACACAATTTGACCCCTCATTAAATAAATGGATATTGAATGCTTATCCTGTGCAAGTCAGGGGTGGACACAGAAAAGGACAGAGCTATGCAAAGAATTATCCCTGCCCTGAGCAGTTTGCAGTCTTGTTGGGGAGTCGGGAAGACATGATTTAAAAACACAGGCAAAATGTGAAGCCAGCTGTTCGTCAGAAGCCATGGGAGCCTTTTCTTCTCTAGGATTTTGGAGAAAGTAGGGTCACTATGGGATGGAGGAGTCTGGGAAGCAGCACACATCCCTGCATTCACAGCAGGATGGTCTTAGGGAAAGGGAAAGGGAAGGCTATTCTCACATACAATGATCTCTACACGTCTGGGTTTCATCGTGGAAATGTCCAGGCAGCCATAAGCAGTTGCTTCATATCATGTCTATTGGCTTCCAGGGGAGCTAATGGGGTGCCTGAATCACTGTTTTCCTTTGCACAGAAAAGGCCAAAGTGTGTAGGTATAAAAGGTAAAAGCTTGGACCACTGAAATAACTTGCAGATTTAATTATTTGGGCTTTAGCTCAAAGAGTCCCTGATTACTTGGTCACCATCACTGTGTCAGCCCTTTTGTCATTATCACCATTGGACATGTGTGCAGACCACTTGATGGGGTTTGCCAGGGTGTTGGAAGACTTCTCTTCAGGGAGCCTCCTCAAGAATACAAAACTATCCTCCATATGGATCACTCTTCCACCGAGTATATATCAACTGGCAAACAGCTCACAGCTCACAGAGGAGAGTTAACTTTGGGTAAGAGATCTAGGATGGCTTCAAACAAGAGATGGGACCCACTGGCCTACAAAGAGTATCTAGGATTGAGATTGCTAGATGAGTGAAGAGGTCAAGAGAACTACCTGTGGAAATGTACGGAAGTGGCAATGTGATGACATGTTTAGGAAAGAGTTGCCAAGTTTTTTGGGGGAGGTGAGTAGTTGCATGCAATTGGGTAGAAGGAGGAGAAAAGGGTTCTAATACAGGGATCTTCAATGTCACTTTAAAGCCTCTGAAAATTTAGACAGAAAGTGTTAAAAAGCCATCATTAGGAAATTCTTGATTTTCAGAAAATAATAGGTGCTAATAGATTTTTTAAAAATACATATAATTATAAAAGGTGGATGATTTTCTGTTACCCATTAGGTTAGTTGCATCTGGATGCAATGTGAGCTTTTAGTAGCAGTGCATTCTGGGATAATCAAAAATTATTTTCTTACCCAGTCCTAAATAAAAATGTAATAAGAGTGGAGAAGATGGCAGTTCAGAGGAAAGAAGCATCTCATAGCAGTTCCTTAACATCAGACCCACGAAGCAAGAGGAAATCTCAGTAATGACAATTAATGTTGCAGACGTCAAAGTAGACTCTGGACATTTATCTTCATACATCAGTTATTGATGTTAGTTCTATTCCTAGATACCCTTCCCTCTAAGAAGGGCTGGAAAGTGACTGGGGTAATTCAAGCCTACAGAATAGAGTCTGATGCTAGAAATTATTATAATCTAGTCAAACAATAATGAGTCTCACCTCACACAAGATCTAACCTCAAACGAGCCTGAGCATAAATTCAACACATGGAAGTGGGGAGACAAAATTGCAAAAACCAAAAACAGGCTGTATGGAGAAACAACCAGAAGGGAACTTCAGTTCCTGCCCCCTTTGACACATACAACAAAGCACACATCCATCAAAAATAGAAATTCTGAAACAAACAAACAAACAAACAAACAGCTACATATGTAAGGACATGTGAATTAAAGAGGAAGGAGAATCCACTTCAATTGATGTGCAAGTCCAGGACCTCTGAAAATATGAGGAAACAGGCAAACAAATCTCTTCTCAAAACTCAGGATCCTACAGATAAAGATCTCAAACAAAGGATCCTACAGATACAGAAGTTGATGTGATTCCAGAGAAAGATTACAAAAAAAACTGATTATTAAAATTTTCAATGAACTAAAAGAAGATCTAAAGAATAAATTAAGAAAGCAATTCAGGAAATTAAAGACTATTTTCATAAAGAAATAGAAAAAGTGAAAAGAAACCAGTGAGAAAAATACTGGAAATGAAAGACACAAAGAATCAAATTAAAAATTCACTTGAAAGCATCACCCAAAGATTAGATTGTATAGAATACAGAATTTCAGTCCTCGAAGACAGAACCTCATACCTTGAAGAGAGAATGCATAAGTTTGAGTATATGGGATACAATAAAGGGGAAAAATAGAACATGATCAGAATATACATGAAATCTGGGAGAAATTCAAGAGCCCAAACCTGATAATCACTGGGATGGAAGAGAACATGGAGATATAAGCTAAGGCATTAAGAACATTTTCAATAAGTTTGTTGCAAAATTTTTTCCCAGCCTCAGAAATGAGAAAGACATCCACATATAAAAGCCATACAAGGACCCCAAATAGACTGGACCAAAAAAGAAGTTCTCCAAGATAAATCTTAATCAAAATGATTAATGTAGAAAATAAAGAATATTAAAAGCTGCAAGAGAGAAACATGAGGCCACATTTAGAGGCAAACCAGAAAGTCTCACTTCTGACTTTACAATACAGACACTAAAATCAAGGAAAACAACTGGCAACCAAGGTTGCTATACCCAGCAAAACTCTCTTTCATAATTGATGGAGAAATAAAGATTTCCATGACAAAGATAAATTAAAAGAATACATGACAACCAAGCCAGCACTGCGAAGAATGCTCAAAGATAAATTGCACACAGAGGAATCCAAAAATAAAATCCCAAACTCTCAAATAAGTGACATTCAATAGAAGACTAATCAGCTAAATGAGACTCAAGACAGAATTAAACATAATAAAAAACCCAGATGGCAGCAAACCACAAACACATATCTATAATCACAATGACTATAAATGATTTGAATTCTCCAATTAAAAGACATGGCTAGCAGAATGGATCAAAACTAAGATCCAACTACATGCTATTTGCAAGAGACTGATCTCATAGGCCAAGATGCTCACAGGCAGAAGGTGAAAGGATGGAAAAAAGGTATTCCATGCAAATGGACTCTGAAAACAAGCCGGAGTAGCTATTCTCCTATCTGACAAAGCTGACTTCAAAAAATAATCAAAAGAGACAAAGAAAGTCATTATATCCTGGTAGGGGGAACAGTCCATCAAGTAGATATAAAGATAGCAAATATATATGCCCCAAATATCAATGTACCCAGTTTCATTTTAAAAAAATATGCTTTGACATCCTATCCCAAATAGATCCAGAAACAATCATACTTGGTGATTTCAATACACCCTAATCACCTATATAAAGTGCATCAAAGCATACTATCAGTAAAGATATAGCCAACCTAAATAATACTATAAATCAAATGCACCTAATAGACATTTACAGAGTATTTCATCCGAAAATGAATTTATTCACTTTCTTCTCAGCAGCTCATGGAAACTTTTCCAAAATAGATCATATTCTAGGTCACAATACAAATCTTAGCATATAGAAATGATCAATATGATCCCATGCATTTATTGGATCAAACAGAATGAAACTAGAAATCAACAGTAAGAAAAAAAATAGAAACCATATAAACACTTGGCAATTAAACAATATTTTTAAAAATGAAGAATGGGTCAAAGAAGAAATGAGAAAATAAATCAAGAAATTCTTAGAGATAAATGACAACAAAGGTACAACATATTAAAATCTCTGGAACAGTGTGAAAGCAGTACAGAGGGAAAAGTCATTGCTTTGAGTGCCTGCATTAAAAATAGAGATTCCAAATAAATCAATGTATGCTCCATCTCAAAGCCTTAGAAAAAAGAACATAATAACTCCAAAGTCAGTTTAAGACAAGAAGTAATAAGCAGAGCCAAAATTAATGAAATTAAGAATAAAAAATACACAGGATGAACATTCTTTGGGAAGATAAATAATATTGAAAAACCCTTAGCCAAATTAACCAAAAGAAAAAGAGAGAAGACCCAAATCAACAATTAGAGGTGAAAAGAATTTATTATTTCAGACACTTCTGAAATCCAGAGGATTATTAGAAACTATTTTGAAAATTTATACTACAATAAACTGAAAAATCTGGAAGTTTTCAAGATACATTGGACTTGCCCAAACTGAACTAGGAAGATAGCCTAAAGAGACTAATATCAAGTAATGAAATTGAAACAACAATTAAAAGCCTAACAACGATGAAAAGCTTAGGACCAGATAGATTTTCAGCAGAGTTCTACCAGACTTTCAAAGATGATCTAAATCCAGTCTTCCTTAAATTAGTCCATGAAATTAAAAAGGAAGAAACACTGCCAAATGCATTCTATGAGTCCAGTATAATCCTGATATCAAAACCAGACAAAGACCATATATATAGGAAAAAATCTAAAGACCAATATCCCTGATGAACATAGATACAAAAATCCTCAATAAAATATTTAAAGACCACATCCAAGAACATATTAAGAGATAATACACCATGATCAAGTGGACTTCATCCCAGGGATGCAAGGCTGGTTCAACATTTACAAATCAATAATTTTAATTAACCATTGAAATATAATTAAGAACTGGAATCATACAATCATCTCAAAAATGCTGGTAAAATACAGCAACCCCTCATATTAAAAACACTGGAGAGGGGCTGGGGGTATAGCTCAGTAGTAGAGCACTTGCCTAGCATGTGTGAAGCACTGGGTTCGAGCCTTAGCATCAAATAAAAAGAAATAAATAAAATAATGGTATTAAAAAACATTAGAGAAATTAGGGATAGAAGGAGTTCATTTACCTCAACATAATAAAGACTATATATGACAAACCCATAGCCAACATCATACAGAGTGGAGAAAAACTGAAACTTTTTCTCTAAAATCAGGAACAACACAAGAATGTCCACTTTCACCACTTCTATTCAATATAGTTCTTGAAATGCTAGCTGGGGCAATTAGTCAAGAGAAAGAAGTTAAAGGGATACAAATTGGAAAAGAAGTCAAACTATTACCTTTTGCTTATTCATGATCCTATATCTAGAAGACCCAAAAAGTTCCACTAGAAGACTTCTAGAGCTGATAAATGAATTTAGCAAAGTAGCAGGATACAAAGTCAACACTCATAAATCAATTGCTTTTCTATACTCCAATAGGGATTCAGCTGTGAGAGAAATCAGGAAAACCATGTCTTCACGATAGTCTCAAAAACAAAACAAAACAACAACAACCTGGAAATTAATATAATCAAGGAGGTGAAAGATCTCTATTGTGAAAACTATAGAGCACTGAAGAAAGAGGTTGAAGAAGACCTCATCAGATGGAAAGACCTCCCATGCTCTTTGATAGGCAGGAAAAAAACATTGTCAAAATGGCTATACTTACCTAAAGCAATGTATATATTTAATGCAATCCTCATCAAAATACCAATGACAATCTTCTCAGAACTAGAAAAAACAATCCTAAGATTTATCTGAAGAATGAGAGACCCAGAATAGCCAAAGCAATTCCAAGCAAGTAATGTAGGAAGCATCACAGTACCCAATCTCAAATTATACTACAGAGCTATAGTAGCAAAAACTATAGTAGCAAAAACAGCATGATATTGGCATCAAAGTAGACATGAAGTCCAATAGAATAGAAGACACAGACACAAACCCATTTTTATACAGCTATCTGATACTGGGAAGAGGTGCAAAAAATATATACTGGAGAAAAGACAGCCTTTTTAACAAATGGTGCTGGAAAAACTGGATATCCATGTGTAGAACAATGAATTTAGATCCCTATATTTCACCCTGCACAAAAGTGAAATCAAAATTGTTCAAAGACTTGGAAAGTAGAGCAGAAACCTTGAAACTGTTAGAAGAAAACATAGGGTCAGAACTCTATTCTACAGATGCAGGCATCAGCTTCCTCAAAAAGACTCCTAAAGCTCAAGAAATAGAACCAAGAATAAATAATTGCCATCAAAATTAAAAAGCTGCTTCTGTGCATTAAAGGAAATGATTAAGACAGTGAAGAGAGAGCCTATGGAATGGGAGAAAATATTTGCCAGCTCCCTTCTGACAGGGGACTAATGTCCAGGATATATAAAGACCTCAAAAAACTTAATGCCAAAAGCCAAAACAAACACCCGCCCTCCAATATCCCAATCAATAAATTGCCCCCCCAAAAAACCAACAACCAAGCAGAAACATTTTCAAAGAAGAAGCATAAATGGCCAAGAAATATATGAAAAAATGTTCAGCATCTCTAGCAATTAGGGAAATACAAATAAAAACTACACTAAGATTCCATGTCACTCTAGTCAGAATTGCAATTATCAAGAACACAAATAATAATAAATGCTGGTGAGAATGTGGGGAAAAAGGTACACTCATACATTGTTGGTGAGACTGAAAGTTAGTACAACCACTCTGGAGAGCAATGTGGAGAGTCCTCCAAAAACTACGAATGGAACCACTGTATGACTCAGCTGACCCATTCCTCAGTGTTTATCCAAAAGATCTAAAATCAGCATACTATAGTGACCCAGTCACTACAACGTTTATAACAGCACAATTAATAGCCAAATTATGGAATCAACCCAGATGCCCATCAATAGGTTGATGAATTAAGAAAATGTGGTATATATACAACCAAGGGAATTTTACTCAGCCATAAAGAAGAGTGATAAACGGACAGAAATGGAGACAATCATTCTAAGTGAAATAAGCCGGATTCAGAAAACCAAAGGGTGAATGCTTTTTCTTACATGTGGAAGCTAGAGCAAAATAAGGGAAAGAAGGCAGTGGGGGAGGGGATCAGGTATCATAAAGATATAGGGAAAATCAGTGGAATAGATGAAGGAGAATGAGACAGAGGAAGAAAGGGAAAGGAGAAGATAAATGGAATGGATTTAACAAAATCATGTTATAGTCATATATAAAGATACCAAAGGTAATTTTGCTTTTATGTATATGTAGAAGAAAGGAAGTTCAATAGAGTAGAAGAGGGAGAATAGGATGGGGGAAGAGGGGAGGAAATGGGGAGATGGGACTTGAAATCAAATTCCTTGCACGTATGATTTTGTGAAAATGAACCTAATTACTATGTATAATTATGATGCTGTTATAAAAATATTTAAAAAACTATAATAAATACCCATCCAAGGGGGCTGATGACAAATTGCGAATGCCACCGAGAGCACGGATAAGTTGAAGCATTGCCTAAAGTTGTGCCTCACATTCTTGAGGGGTTGCATGTGCTGAACTGTGATTTTAGGGGTGGGGTGGTTTTCCCTGAGCCATCAATTTCTGTCCCTTGATCACTTTGTTAAAGTCAGTAAGATGGCTTGAGCTATCTGTTTCCTGTATTGGTTAAGAAGGCTTGGGTGGCAAGTGAACAAAAACTCAAACTGGCTCAAGCCAAAAGTTAACTAAACTAAAAACTAAGAAGTCCAGAATAGAAGTAGCTTCAATCATGGCTGGATCTGGAGGGTCAGTGTGGTTAGGAGTCTCTCTTGTCTCTTTCTAGTTCCAGCTTTGCTTTCCTTGTTAGCCTTGTTTTCCATTGAGCTCTGTGTGGTGGGAAGAGTGACTACTGGTGATTTGATCTTGTATGAATCAAAGGGGAATCAGATGTCCTTTTTCTCTCTCTCTCTCTCCATTTCCTTTACCTTTCCCTATTTCCAGGTTTGTCCCTGAAAACTTTGCCCCTCCTAGGTTCATGTGTCCATACCCCTGGACTAATTGGTCAACTTGAGGAGGCAGAATTCTCTGATTGACAGCCTCATCAGAATATAATGGAGTGGGAGGTGGCACACACCTATAATCCCAGTGGCTTGGGAGGCTGAGGCAGGAGGATTGTGAGTTCAAAGCCAGCCACTGTAAAAGCCAGGTGCTAAATAAATGACTGAGACCCTGTCTGTAAATAAAATACAAAATAAGGCTGGGGATGTGGCTCAGTGGCCGAATGCCCCTGAGTTCAATCCCTAGTAACCGCCCCCCCCCCAACACACAAAAAAACACAACAGAATATAATGGAGTGGGAGAAGGTAAGGGGTAAGGGCAGATCAAAGTGATACCAGGTCATACTGGCTGGCTTGGGTTGGACCCATATGGTACTGATGCCTAGAATAAAAGGCAAAGACTTAACTTCAGCTGGATGACAACAAAGGATGTGACTATTAGAGACAGGAACCAATTGCGTCTTGCATCCAGCTCCAACTCAAGATCGTTAAGACTGGAGAACATGACTTAATTCTTTGAAATTTCATCCTAAATTTGAGTTGTTCAGACCAGAAGAAGGCTACACTTTCTTAGCCTTCATAAGAAGATGATGCTGAATTTCTTCTCTTAAAACTTACCACTTTTAATCCATGGAGAATTTCCTATCCTGCACTGGAGTAAGGCTGTCATAGGAGTTAATAGATCCTTTGCCCTTGAATCTCTGACTTCTGCTCTACAGCAACATGTTCCTATTTACTGTGGTTTCTGCTTCCCTGGAAAGCAATCTGGACTTGGAGAAAATATATTTAAGTGGTATTTGGCATTTACCTATGAGGGTCTCTTAAAAATGTATGCTTTCCATATCACTAGTTTGGAGCAGAGGGAGAAGGGGTGAGAGATGGATATGATTTTCTGCATTTACTACATTTAGGAAGTAAGACTCAGGGATGGTTAAGAGACTTGTAAGGGAATATTAGTGGTAAAGCCCAAAGACAGAAAATGGCACCCTTAATTTCAAATCAGTTTTTGTAACACTGGTCTTCATCTTTTTCTTATTCCAGTATGCTATTTCCTTTCAAAAGAATAGCACCTTAAACATTCACTTTCACTGAAAAGTCCATTCAAATCCATTGGTGAGCCCAAAGGATAATAACCAAGAAATCATTTAATGAGATCTAGACCATTTTACAAGACATGCTGAGTTTTATTGTAGCACTACATTAAATGTGCATTTCTCTGATTTTTCTTTTAAAAGAGAGTAAAAAAAAGAGTTTGTTTTCTGTAGCTTTTCCACTGATTGCTAATTCTAAATGTAGCAGTAATGAAGGAAGTAGCAGACTAGTTCAAGAGTTCAGGCAAGAGTAGATATTATTGACAAGAGGCTGCTAAGCAGGTATCAAGTGCTGAGGTAATTGGTTTTGTGATTATTATTTTTTTTTGGTATGGGGTAGAGAAATTATCCTTCCTAGCTCTTTGAATACCAGTAGTATTTTGCTTCATTTATCTTGCTATTGTTGATGTGGTTATTACATGACACTACACCAGGAGCTGGCAGACTTCTTTTGTAAAGGGACAGGGACCCCTTTATTTTGTGAAATAGTAAATATTATAGGTTTTATGGGCCATAGAGTGAACTACTAGACTCTGCTGTTCTGCAAAGACAGCCATACCAGTATGGTCCTAGAATACTGGTCCTAGAATATGGATGAATATTGTCCATCTGAAAAGGTGTTAGTCTGTGTTCTGAACACAATGTTTTGTTTCTATCTCTTCTATTCCCTTAAGAATAGTTTGAATGTGCACTGTCAATCAGCAGTAAATAAAATATTATTTAGGGATTAAAAAGGTAATCCAAACCTATGTTCCAATAAAACTTTATTTGTAAAACAGGCAGAGCGCCAGATTTGGCCCATGGGCAGTATTTAGAGACCCTTGGTGTGTAGTTTTCTGGAGTCTGTCTACATTGGCCACAGCCGCAACTCATTGTTTCCCCAGTGTTTCCTAGCCTCCTTTCTGTTCTCTCCCCTTTCCTTGCATAACTTTTATAAGATTTAATTTTCAAGTGAAGTTTCTATATATTTCTCATTTCCAACGACTGCATTTCTATTCTAAGAAATATATGGACTTTGTTCTGGCTCAAGTGCCTGATTTTAGTTTTGCAGAAGCAAAGACTAGAAGAGCCTTCCTGCTCCAGTGGTGGGAGTTCAGGTACATGGTCTAGTGGAATGGTACTAGACAAATGATAATGGAGTACTCGACTGCATGGCTGAGCAAACTACTTAACCTTAGTGAGTAGGCCCTCAACTGTGAGAATGTCACCCGTTTCTGCCCACGGGGTTGTTGGGAGGGTCATTTGTTCATTCTGGCCTTAGTGAGAACTTACTCCATACCGTGTCCTTTGCTAGCCATTGGGGATAGAATGGTGAAAGAAAGGGAAAGACCTACCCTCATGAAGCTTATCTTCAGGGGATTATATTCATTAATGTAAGGGAGAGAAAGCTTCATATCAATCAATAATACAAGACATGAATTTTTCCTGACCTTTTAAGGCAAATATTATCCTAAAGTCCAAGGGATGCTTTGACCTCGTTATTAAGGAGTTAACCTCTCAAGAAAGCTAAGTGGATAGTAAAATGATAAGGCTTAGGGGTTGGGGCAGGGAGCAAATGAAAACAAAGCTTCAGGGTGGCTGGACAGGCATGGTGGTACATGCCTGTAATCCGAGCAACTCAGAGGTGTGAGGCATGAGGATCACAAGTTCAAGGCCAGCCTTGGCCATTTAGTGAGATTCTGTCTCAAAATAAAAAATAAAATAGTTCTGGGGATGTAGTTCAATGGTAGAGCTCCCACGGGTTCAATTTCCAGCACTGCAAAGAGAGTGGACTGATGGAACTGCTTTCCTTCAAAAATTTCCTTCTGAAAGAAATGAAAGATTTTTCAGTGCCATCTAGACTCCAAACCTAAGGAGATTACCATTAAAGTCAGCTAGTCAAGGGTAAAAATAAGAGTGTAGGAGGATTCATTTTGAAATGTTGTCAGCAACCAGCTGGAACAAATGGCAGCTCCTGTGATTACTAGGAAATTTCTTGGAAGGTGTAGAAGTGGATCAGGTAATCCAATCCATCACCTACTTCAGTGGCATTTAGGGGGCTGGAGAAGCATTGCATTGTGTAAGGAAATATCACCAAACAGGAAGGAAAATGATGTGGTAATTGGAAACTCTTGAGGTCTCTGGGCCAGTGGTGAATTTCTTTTCTGTCAGATCAGACAGCCCATCTCAGTTCACTTCTGTGATATTCACTAATCTGTAACTTTAGGTCCTATGAGGGACTAGAAACTTGGGGTAGGGTAGGAAGGAGGCAGGGGAGACTTGCTTACAGACTTCTGAGGGAGTCTTTCTGGAGAATAAACATGAAAAGGCTTTGCAGAGTGTCCTGGGCTAACTTTTTTAGTGCTCTAGGGAATGTGTACCCTATCAGTGCAGATCTTTCTGTGGTGCCTGACATCAGCAGATGCGTAGATGATCATGGAAAGGGTCACCTTTGCCATCATATGTTCAGGGTTCAGCCATACCAACTAGTGTGCTGGAACTGTTTTAGTGCCTGGCATTTCCTGCACCCCTACTTCGACTTGCTAGCTCTTACTGTGAGAATGTACACAGATATCCCCTCCTTCTGCAAGGTTTTTCCTCTCCTCCTCCTTCTCTTCCCTCACAAGAAGTCTGATTCCAGTGCTCCACCTTTCCCCTCTCCCCACCCCCACCCTACAAATGTATTTTTGGACACCTCATGACTTACTTATTTGGGTTGGTATCACAATGGAGACCAGTTGTCGGTAATCAAAAAGTTTTTCTGAAATTTGGGTGGATCATGAAGAAAATATGTAATAACCTGAACAGATTATTTTAACTTCAGACTTGGAGGTATATGTATTTATCCCTCTTTGGATACGGCATGATCTAGTTCTTTTCTGTGCATAATGGTCTGCTGATTGGAGTTCCAGATTACTTATTATGTTCTAGTCACACCTCAAATACATCATTTATAATTTTCAATTCCTGATTTTTTTCTTTTTGTGTGTGTGTAAAGTAGAAAGCACTGGAAATGCAATTCAAAGGTTCTGAATACTTCTCCTTTCCCAGGATTTTGTACTTTTCCCATTCATACCTAATTCAACTGCATTTTTAAAAGTGACTCTTTTTATCAAGTCTTTGTAAAACATATGACTAAGCTTTTATAGAAACATGGACCTTTTTGTATTATTGATTGATACACAACTGAATTAAATAATGTGATTATAATAACAAAGCTGATGACCATAAATTGCTTTGAGAACAAACACAGTTGGTTCTTATAAACACATAACTCACCTGTTGGGAGGACCAATGGTTGGATATAGATAGTAGAGTAACAGGTGACCCAGTTGGTAGGAGTAGCATGAGGTGGGCATCAGAAATGATGGAGAACACCAGGTAATCTAGCAGGTCAGCTGATCAAGGTTCTGTTAAGGGAACACATACTCAGTTTAACTATTGTCTGTTTAACTATATGTTAAAGAGATGCATGAACCATCCAGGAAGTGAAAGAGAGAAACTTTTGGTGCTATCACTTTCAGGATCACCAGTATTCCAACTCATAAATGACCACCTCTTCTATCTGTAGGGATGCTGGGTCCAAATCAAAAGGCTAGACTTTTTACTATCATCTGCCACATACCGTGAAGAGAAATCTCCCTCCCATGAACAGTGCACAGTTTTCTGGATGAGCCTGCCAGCTGTGGCTGATGAGTGAAGTTGTAAAATGCTCTTTTCTCCCTGGGTATCCTCCCTGCCACTGCTTCTTGTTTCAGTCCCTTCCCTTTTGGCTCTGAAACCAAGAATTCTCACGGACTAGAGTTTCTGGAGAGATACACCACTGAAGGAAGCCATTTGTATTAAAATTCAGTATGTATAAAGCCCTTTAATGAATCTAATTCCACAGCAGCATATGGAATGTCAGCTGGTGAGAGTGTTACACACATACCCAGGGCCTGTTTCGGATATTGTCTTACTTCCCTGTGGATATTTTTTATCTTACCTGTAAGGAGGCAGTGACAAGAAGCTTATATATATACATGCACAAATACATATATATGCCTACAAATATACACAAATATATACATAAACATACACATACATGCACATGTGTATATATGTATATAAGCTATATATCTATGATGGTATTTTCCTTCTAAACCAGAGATAAAGTGTGATCACAGGAAAGATTGTTGTGGATGGAGGGTTTAGATGTGGCGTCCCGCAAAACTCAGGTGTGAGACAATGCAAGAAGGTCTGGAGGAGAAATGATTGGATTATCACCTTAATCTAATCAGTGAATTAATCCCTGGTGGGATTAACTGAGTGGCAATTGGAAGCAGGTGGGGTGTGACTGGAGAAAGTGGTTAACTGGGAGCACGGCCATGGGGTATGTACTTTGTATCTGGAGAGTAGGGTCTCTTTGCTTCCTGATCATCATGTGAGCTGCTTCTCTCCACCCCAATCTTCTGCCATGAAGTTCTGCTTTACCTCAAGCCCTGAGGAAGGAGCTGGTCTTCTATGAGCTAAGACCTCTGAAACCATGAGCCCTCAAATAAACTTTTCTTCCCTAAAATTGTGTTCTGGTCAGATCTTTTTGTCACAGCAGCAAAAAAGGTGACTAAAACTCTCAGCTCTTATGAACTCTAGAGACTGTGGAGAGACAGAGACTAAAGCACATCATGCATACATGCAGGGTGGTTCAGGTAATGAGTTCACAGAGAGAAGCCAGATCTGTCTGAGCCATGGTGCAGAGACAAGACACTTGTGGACCAACCTGTCCACAAAACAGCAATATGGAATTGGGTCCAAGAGGCAGAAAAATGTGGTGATGTAGATGCTAAAATTTTATATTTATATTTAGGTAGTTCTGGGTTCTAGTTCTGGCCTTGCTACTCACTAGCTATGTGTCTGGGAAACTTACTCCTTCATGTTTTGGTTTATAAATAAAAGTGTGTGTGTGTGTGTGTGTGTGTGTGTGTGTGTGTGTGTGTGTGGAGGGGTAACAGGGTCTCCCTCACAGAGCTGGTGTGATGATTAAATTTTTATATGGAATGAAATTCACACGGTGCCTGCCACACAGTAAAATGCATAAGAATGTGATATCCCTATAAATATTAATTGTATCTTGAAATAACACAGGGAGCCTGCTTTGGGGGCACTCTTTGGGGGCTCATTGGTTCTATGAATCAGGCTATCTGATAGAGCGGAGGAAGTACAAAGTGTAGTGCTAAGTCATTTGGGGATGGGGAGATCAAAGTAGTAGATTTATGATTGTCAGGATATAGGTTTGCAATATGATAGGAGAGAGGGGCCTAAGATCTGTAGAGGGGGATGTGAGTCACATTCAAAGAAAATATCTAAATGAATATCATGGATGAAATCCCATGCCTTGCAGGGGTCCAGACACCTGGGGCAGTTTGTTTCATCTGCTTTTAATCACTGAGATTCCTAAAACTCAGGGGCTGAGACCTTGCTACTATGTAGCTGCTTCATACCTATTCTAGAAACCAGAATAGAATGCCTGTTGCTCCCTCTTCCCCCTGCCCAGCCCAATCCAAGCCTGTTCTTTTTATCCCTTATATTAGGAAGGATTCGCCCATGACAGTCTTGAGACCTCCTGTCAGATACACTCGGGATGTGGCTCTTTTATTGCAGAGAAGGTTGGGACTTGACATGTGAGAATGGTTGAGATGAATGAGTTTCCATTGTATTTATAGAAGCTTGGTGCAATATCTCCTAAGGTATAAATAGAACAATGGAGTGTTGACAAAAGGCCTGGTTTTCTGTAACTGTGAAAACCCTGCAATTATTCCTGGAACTATACTCATTGTTTATCTGCATCTGAATTTTTATAATCGGGGCTCTCGTTGTTTATTCATGAAATTTCAAATGGAAATATATCTTCCATTATTATACTCTTCTTGTGAGTCAGGTCCCATCTTGCAAATTTGCAGCTGAGTAAATATATGGAACATTAGCAGCAATTAGATAATTGGTGCCCTGGATCAACCCGCCTGCAGCTGTGAATGAATATGGACTGCACAAGTGTCACCTGGTGCAGCCTTCCTGATGATACTGCATGCTACTACAGCCTTGCAATTAAGCTCAGACTTTACCAGCCCATGTGCTGGCCCTTCTTCCTCCCAGGGTATACAGAGTAGCAAAGCAAATGAGGTTCCCTGTGGTCATTGTAAAGGGAGAGATATTGGGCCAGAGAATTTGGTAAAGGGAGAGTAAGTCCACTTACGCTGGCTTAGCCCATTGCTAAATTGCTCATGACAACTTGTTTGGTGCACATAGCCAGCAAAAATTCATGTTGGATTCTGGGATGGGGAAAAAAGGAGTTGAGTTATATATCCTGTTTTTCTATAAATCCTCTAAAACTTGCTGACTCTGCACTCACTTTTTTTTTTTTTTGTCCCTGTCATCAATTTATTTTTGCTCCTGGCATTGAGTTGGATTTCCCTACAGCAGCCACATATGAATCTCTTTTTCTTTAGAATTTTATTTCTTTTGGATACCTGGCTGAATAGGGTGTCTTTTCCAGCTCATTCTTGACTTCTGTCTCTCAGGCCATCACATCACCCTTTTGAGGTATCTGGGTTGTTTGTGTAATCGCTGATGACTCCAGGGAAACAGATGGAGAAACAGTACCAAAGAGAGAGTGTCAAGTGGGCTTGTGCATTCGTGCTATTGTTCCCCATAGAGACTCGTTAGTATGCAGTGGTGCTCACCGCAGCTACTTCCTCTGCTTGGCCTTCTGGTCTGTCCCCTCACTTTAGCTTTGGGTTTGATAGCAGTCTTGTCCACCTCTCCAGTCCCACTCTTATTCTGCAGGTTTGCACACTCTTCCTAGCTTTCCTTATTGTGTAACCTTCCCTTTCTCCTATTGTGTTGGAAGGAGAGTGAGTTTGAAAAGGCTGAGTAGAAGGGAGATTTGAGCTGGGCTTTTGGGTATATAAATGGGTCATATGGAATTCTTTCAGTTCTTGGGAGTCATTTCACTTTGTACCTACATAGAATAGGAATGTCATCTTGGATCTTGAACAGAAGCTCTTTGAGAAAAGACCCAGAGCAATAGAAGTCAGTTCTTCTATTTTTTTATTTATTTAATACCATTCCTTTATAAACATGGGATACATTATTTTTATGTTTATTATTAGCATAATTTTTACATTACTATTATTTAGCATTGGTAACAGAATAAAAATGTATTTCCTATATTGAACACTTACTTTGATGTTGCAATGACACATCCTTTTAACAATAAATGAGATTTAATCTTATGATTCCCATTTTACAGATGAGGAACTCAGATTCAGAGAAGTTGGCAAATATTTCAAGGTCATACAGCTAGAAAGTGACAGAGATGGAGTCCAAACTGAGATTTATTCAATTGCAAAGCCCACACTCTCACACCCTGTGCTAAGGTGCAGGACTCCAGTCCTTTGGGGATTAAACCCTGGATTTAAATCTTGCTCAAGTGTGAGATGTTATCTGTGTAGTCTGTATTTTAGTTCTTTAAATCACCTGCTCATTTTGGAGAAGGCATTAAAAACAGACTCAGACAGCAGTGTGTGTGTGTGTGTGTGTATAGTGTTTTGTTCTTACCTTTGCTGAATTTTCCCTTGCAGCTAGAAACTAGTTTTCCCAACACTCCCCTCTTGGTTCTCACTGCTGCCAACACATCAGATGTATCAACCACCTGAAATTGGGCTGCAGGGGTAGAATTTATTTGCAGACATTTTAATTTCCCTGGTGATAGCAAATTAATTTTGTTGTAACTCTTTAACATTCTAATTGAATGATGGAATGTCACTGAGTGTGTTTTACAGATAAAAGGCAGCTGAAGTCTTGCCATCCATCAGAAAGAACAGAGCTGGGATGTGGGTTTGTTGTTTCCCTTTTGCACTATAACCCAGCCCGGCCCATCCTCCTGGGCTTGAAAAAAGTCATTCGGCAGAGAAGTGTCAAACCTGCAAGACAGCTGAACTGCTGGCCGTCACCTTTGCCAGGAGAGACCTCTGTTGGTTTCGTTTATTCATTTGTCAAATATGTCTTGGGTGTCTGTCATGCAGGTCCAGGGCACTGTTCTGGTTCAGGAGGGAACAAAACAGACAAGTCTCTGTGCTGTTCTGCTAGGGGAGGCAGATGATCAACTAATGAACAAGTGCAGCATAAAATCTGATGAAGAAAGGCCAAGCAGGATAATGGATATAAAATGTTGGGGATGCTTTTGAGAGAGTTTCTCTGAGGATGTAATAGTTGAGAAAAGCCCAAAGGAAATAAGGAAAAGCATTGTAGCCAGAGGGAACAGCAGACCTGGGAGTTGATGCTTCAGACCAAATCACCCCATGCCCACTGTATTTGGCACAGTGAACTGACCTGAACTAAATGCTCTGGAGCTCTCTGTCCATGCTCACAAGTCGTGGGAGCTTCTTTGGAGAATGTGTATTCTATCTCCCCATCACTAAGAAGTCTATTGAGGAAATAGACATGAGTAGGGAATATGTGAAGTACATTTGAAGGGGTGACAGCAATTTGGGTTTGTACTTGCTACCTCTGTTGGCCAAGAAGCAGAATTTGAATGTTGAGAGATTAGATGGAGGTTTTCCAGATCATTCACTATAAATATTTGTTTTTTTCATGTTTTGTGCTAGAGGCTGTGGGGTAGGTGTGGGATTGCTTTGGTATTCTAGCCCCTGCAGCAGTACTTTATTATTACCATTTATTAATAAATAAATATTAGCTTTCATTATCACGGAGCATTTACAGTAGGCCAGGTATCGTTCTGAACACTTCACATGGAGTAATTGAATTCTCACACCGCGCCTAAGAAATGGGTCCTTTTCATTGTCCACATTTCATGATTGAGGAAACAGAAGCACAGTGAAGTTGGTCATTGGCCCAGTGTTGCACATTGACTTCCGGTCCAAGATGTAAATCCAAGTAGCCCCAGAGTGAATATCTACAGCTTTCTGCAGGCGGAATACTGTGGTAGGAGTTGTGGGCTAAGTGCTGTCATCCTCATATGAGAAAAGGAGGCTCAGAGATGTCAGGCATCTTCCTGGAGTCACATAGTCAACTAGCTGCAGAGCTCAGAATCTAACATGAAACATTCTTTCCACCAGAAAGTTGTGTTCTTAACAGTGTGGCTAAGCTGGCCCTCGCGTAACAGCTCTTCTTGGGTGCAGAGAGAACCAGCTCTAGCACCAGCCTTTGGTAATTCCGGAGTATCAAGCTGTGCCTGTTTAGCCCTTGAGTTTCTTCAGACACTGAGGTCCAAGCCTGTTGGGATGATGGTTGAGTTGTGCTGGCATGATTTGGGGGAGTGTCACAGGCTACTGTGACAGGGCAATTTGGCTCTGGGATACCATGAGTGCAGTTCAGAGATGAGGATATTGGAGGTAAGGGTAGTGAGATATTAATTCTGTGCTCAGAAGAATTGGGAAGGACACAGAAAGGAGCTAGTTAGTTTAGGCACATTAATCTCCACTGCTCGCCCTGTTTTTCTGTACTTCTTGATGTTTCTGTGGTTTGGTTCATATAATGAATGTAGACTTCTCCCCTTCTACTGTGTCTTCTATTCATGAGTTTCTCCCCTTTCCTACTCTTGTGATTCTTCCAAATACTACTCCTACTACTATTAAAAGCACAGTAATACTAATAGATTTGGATAATTCTTCCCACTTCACATTTATCATTTTCTTGGATCAACATAGTCTTATGAAAGATCATTATTTTGGGCAACTAATTGGCGGCTCAGAGAAATTCCTTGTCCTGCCTCAAGTCACACAGTTACTGAGTTATAGTGCCAGACCCCAATCCCAGTTACTTGACTCTGCCCCATTCTGCACTGCCTCTCCAAATCATCTCCTAATTAGTCTATTTAAGGACTCTCTGTCAAGCTGGCTTCAGTTGCCCTCGTAAAGATAAGCTTGAGTGAAATCAAATGATATTGCTGTTGAATGAAAACATTTGCACGATGCTATTTTCTGAGCCATCCTCACATATGGGTATCTTGGCTCAGAAAGCCACTCCAGGTTTGGGGAGGGCCGCGGAGGCGGAGGAGGGTTTTCTTTCTTGTCACAGGTGAGCCACTTAGAAATCCTGGAGCCTGGCTGCATGTCCCTTGCAGGGTGAGTGGGTCTGGGGAAGGAGACAGAGGGAGCCTCCGTCATGTAGTAGTAAGTGCTCCTCTTTTTTGGAAAATGCCCACAGTTAAAGGATAGTTGTTGACTTAACAGTTCCCAGCATTGTGACCCTCTATACCAGCAGTCTTGCCCTAAGCAGTTTGTCTCCATGAAGACAAACTGCATCATCCAGTCAAGGAGAATTTACAGGTGTTAATATCCCCCTATAGTGTGTCGGGATTCAGCAGGTAATAACCCCTGGCTTCAGGGAGTTTCCTTTCTATTGGGTGAGAATCAGTAAACAAAGTGAATTAAACATCATGTTAGAAAGTGCCAGGCAGGAAAAAAAAAAAAAACCCAGAAAGGGTATGGGAATGAGCTTTGGGTGGGTTTGCAGTTTATACTGGGTTCACAGTAACTTGGCAGGATTTTATTTATTTTTCAAGATGCACATTCAGTTAAAAAACAAAACAAAAACCTACCACTAAAACCTGCACAGGGGCAGACAGAGCTGTGCCTTCCTTGAGCTGTGCCTTCCAAGCCTTCCCTGGGAGTGTGAGTGCATGTGTGCTGTTAGGAAAGTGGCGTAGGACGAAATCACTCTCACACACCTAGGCTAAGCAGAAGCAAGTTTATTGTCAGGAAATCTGACAAGGATTCTTCTGTGCAGAGAGAACAGCAGCAGACTTCTCTGAAGTAAACTTTTATAAGTTAGAGCCAGGGTTATGCATTGAGGGTGGGCTTAGCCCTTGCTCTGGCAGGTGGAGAGCAAGCTTCAAAACCTCAAGAAACACAAAGGGCCGTGGGCAGGAGGAGCAGGCACATTGCCACGGGCTCCGGGAATTGGCAGGCCCCTGTCTGTACTCAGAAACTCTTAGCGCTGTGGTCGGGGTGCAGGTGGGTGGAGGTGTCAGCCTCTGGGTGAGTGGGCTCTTGCAGGAGAAGGGAAGGGGAGGGGGAGCAGGGTAAGGTGTCTGGGCAGAAAGGGGGTCAGCTTGACTTAGCTGTAGTCATGTTAACAGGCTAACATGTGTGAGCTTGTGTAAAATAAAAATGTCAAAGCCACAAGAGAGCTTTGACCCAGGCAAGTGTTCTGACACCTTTTTTTTTCTTTTCTGACTCTCAGCCCTATCCTAAACCAACAAGGGCATTATCTTCCTTGCAAGGATACCAAGGAAGGTACCTGCTCAGCCTCTGTAACCCTCTTCAAACCTGAGGGGAAAGCAGCTTTCACGTTTGTCCTTTCTCATGGGACAGCTTTCTGTCTCTTCACTGTAGCTCATAGCACCATGTTGGTTGTAGGCTTTTGGGGGGTAGATAGTCTTTATTAAATTGAGGAAGTTCCCCTCTATTTCCAGGTTCCAGGTTGCTGAGGGCTTTTTTTTTTTTTTCTTAATCAGGAATAGATGTTGGCCTTTGTCAAATGCTTTTTCCTCATCGATCGATTTGATCAGAGGATTTTTCTTCTTTCTATATTGCTGTAATAGCTTACGTTGATTGATGGTCTCATATCGAATGAGTCTTACATACATGAGACAGATCCCATTTGGTGCATTGTATAATTCTTTTTATACATTGTTGGATTCACTGAGAGCTTTTGCCTCTGTGCTCATGAGAGGAACAGTCTGTCATTTTCCTTTGTTGTAATGTCTGGTTTGGGACACTAGGGGAATTGTGGTCTCATAGATTGTTTTCAGGGAGAGATTGCAGAGAACTGGTTTCATTTCTTCCTTACATGACTGGTAGAATTCACTGGTGAAACCTCCAGGTTTGGTGATTTCTTTGTTAGAAGGTTATTAATTATTGATCTAATTTATTTAATAGAAACACTGCTAAGTGACTTATTTGTCCTTGCGTGATTTTCCTAGTCTTCATTTTTGACCCAGTGTTTTTTTTTTAATTTTTAAAAATTTGTTCTGTTTACTTATACATGACAGTAGAATATATTTTGAGATATATACATACATGGAGTATAACTTCCATTTTTGTGGTTGTACGTGATGTGGAGTTACACTGTCGTGTGTTCTTAGAGGAACACAGGAAAGTTATGTCTGTTTAATTTTACTGTTTATCCCGTTTCCATTCCTCCCTCCCTTCCCCGCACTCTGCCCTGTCCAATCTGGTGACACACCCCCCTCCCTGCCCCTGAGCTTATTGCGAATCAGTATCCATATATCAGAGAGAAAATTTGGCCTTTGTTTTTTGGGGGACTGGCTTATTTCACTTAGCATGATAGTCTTCAGTTCCATTCATTTACTGGCAAATGCCATAATTTCATTTTTCTTTAAGGTTGAGTAATATTCCATTGTGTGTATATATACCACATTTTCTTTATCCGTTCATTTGTTGGAGGATACCTATGCTGGTTTCATAGTTTAGCTATTGTGAATTGAGCTACTATAAACATTGATGTGGCTGCATTACTATAGTATGCTGATTTTAAGTCCTTTGGGTATAAGCCTAGAAGTGGGATAACTGGATCAAATGGTGGTTCTATTTCAAGTTTTCTGGGGAATCTCCATATTGCTTTCCAGAGTGGTTGCACCAACTTGCAGTCCCACCAGCAGGGTATGAGTGTACATTTCCCCCCCACATCCTTGCCAACCTTTATTGTTATGTCTGTGCTTGGTAATTGCCATTTGACAGGAATGAGATGAAATCTCTGTGTAGTTTTAATTTGTATTTCTCTAATTGCTAGAGATGTTGAACATTTTTTCATATATTTGTTGACCAATCATATTTGACCCAGTGTTATTCTTAAGTTTTTTGGGAAATTGCTAGTTTGTGTCTTTTCAGGGATGAGTCCATTTATATTAAATATAAAATTTGTGGACATAGAGTTATTTTTAATATTTGTGTATTATCTTCTTAATGTCAGTAGGATCAGTAGTGATCACTGACCACTGTTTTATTTTTCATATGGTCATTTGTGGTTTCTCTTTTACTATTTGGCTCTCCTCACTAAAAGTTTATAATTTTTATTGACTTTTTAAAGAATCAGGTTTAATTTTCTGTTTTTTTTTCCTGTTCATTGATTTCTGTTCTAATTTTTATTTCCTTTTTTCCTGCTTGTTTAAAACTCGCTCTTTCCCTAGTTTCATAAGCTATAAACTTAGATTATTGATTTTAGGTCTTTTCTGTTTTCAAACATAGACATTTAATGCTGTAAATTTCCCTTGAAGCACAACTTTGGTTTCATTGGATAAATTTTTAAAAGTTATATTGCCATTTTAATTTAGTTAGAAATATTTAAATATGTATTAATTCTTCATTTTGAATCCAGTGTTATTTAAAAGTATGTTGTTTAATTTACAGCTAGTTGGGAATTCTTTCAGTCATCTTTTTTGTTGTTGTTGTTGTTAGTGTTTTGTAGTCTGATTCCATGTGGTTTGAGAAGATACTTTGTATGATTTCTAATTTTAGCTTTTTGAAATTTGTTGAGGAGCATGAATTAAGGTACATTAAAATGGTTAAGGTCGATGAAATGTGTTCCATCTTGGCAAATGTGCACTGCCAGCTGGGAAAGAATGTGTCAGCTGTTATTGGGTGGAGTGTGATGTCAGTTTTAAAGTTAGGCCCAAACTGGCAATTTCTCCACTTTCCCTCCCAGCCCAGAAGTTGGTGCCTTCCCAGGAGAGAAGCTCCTAGAATGGCTGAGTCACATTAGGGTAACTTTTAATCAGATAAGCAACCATCTTACAGACAGCATTGGGAAGACCAGTTGGGAGGCCAGGAAGGAGTTGGGTGATGGGTCCTAGGCCTAGGTACATAAGGATTGTGGATGGGAGGAGCCCATGTCATTAAACTTATTCTGTGTTCTCACACTTGTACTTTGGGGTTTTCACACATAATTTTGTGTCATCTACACCAGCATGTTCCAAAGTAGGTATGATGGTTAATTTTATGTGTCATCTTGACTGGGCTAAAGGACGCCCAGATAGCTAGCAAAACATTATTTCTGTGTGTGTTTGTGAGGATATGCCTGGAAGAGATTAGCATTTCAATCAGTAGGCTGAGTAAGGAAGATCTGCTCTCATTAATACTGGTGGTCCTCATCCAGTTGCGCTGAGGATACTAATAAAGGAAAAGGCAGAGGAAGATTGGAAACATGCCCTCTCTTCTTGAAACGGGACTTCCTTTTATTCCTTTCCTTGGACATTGGAGCTTCTGAATCTTTAGCTTTGGGCTCCTGGAGTTATACTATTGGCTCCCCTGGTTCTCCCCTGGACTTGAACTGAATTGTACCTCAAGCTTTATTGGTTCTCTAGCTTGAAAGTGGCAGATCTCTGGACTTTGTGGTCTTCATGATTGAATGAGTTAATTCTCATAATAAATCTCCTCTTCCACATCTTGGTATATTCCACTGATTCTGTTTCTCAGAAAGTGGACACGGCATTCCACTGGATGGATAGAACAAAATGTTAGATCTTCTATCTTTGTTTTTGAAACTCATCCTTTCTCTGTTTCTATTTTGGCAGATATTTTTAGATAAATGGAACATACCAGTATAGAACGATAAAGCAGATAAAAGCTAGTTCTTATCACCTCTGCTGCTGAAACCTCAGTCGAGTCACCAGGATCTCTCACTAGGGTTATTGCAATAGTCTCAAATCCGTTCTCCCTACTTTCATCCTCTTCTCAGTGTGACCACACCAGGTGACCCTGCTGCACACAGTCAGGCCATGTCACCTCTTCCTCTGGCTTCCCTTCTCATACCACGCAAAACTAGAGCTCTTAGTGCCTATGTTCTCTCCCGAACTTAAATCATCAGGGTGAAGGAGAGCCAAGAGTGGACACACAGGCACTAGGTAGTCCTTTGGGGACAAGATGTCATCTTCATTCCTTTGGGGTCTTTGAAATCTATTCTCTGGGGGTGTTTGGGCATAAGTTTGGGGTTACTTATCTCACCCAAGTTCTCTAAAGTTAAGTCTCAGGTCAGTGGAGCGAGTTCCCCCAGCTACCCTCTGTACCGTGACCATCGTCATTTTTATTGGGCAGTTTCTTTTGATGAGTGATAAGTCAGTTGACACTACCGTCTGAGTACTGGAAAGGAGAAAGCACTTGAAACCCTCCCTGCCATTGGGAGAGGAGTCATTTTTTTTTTTAACCAGTTATACATTTATTTCTATACCTTTACTTTTTCAACTTCTTTTCTTTTTAAATAATTTTAATTTCTTTACACAAATGGAGCACAACTTTTCATTTCTCTGGTTGTACAGAATGTAGAGTTGCCTCATTCATGTATGCATACCCATACATAGGGGTGATAATGCCCATATCATTCTACCATCTTCCCCACCCCATCAATAAATGGGGTAAGGAAATGAGCGAATACTTCACAGAAGAAGACATACAATCAACCAAGAAATTTATGAAAAAATGTTCAACATCTCTAGCAATTATAGAAATGCAAATCAAAACTACTGTAAGATTTCATCTCACTCCAGTCAGATGGCAGTTATCAAAAAATCAAGCAACAGTAAGTTCTGGTGAGGATGTGGAGGAAAAGGTACACTGATTCATTCATTGATGGTGGGATTGTTGAGAGCCACAGCCGAAGGGGCCCCAGCAAACTTCCAGCTGCCGGCTGATGATTGGCTCACAGCGGCCCCAGCAACATCTAGCTGATTGGCTCCTCTGCGGTGATGCTCATTGGGCTGTTTCCCTGCCCTTTCAGACCACGGAGCTGCTCATTGGGGGACTTTTTTGGCTCCGCCCACATGACCCAGCCAATCGGCCTCAAGAGCAGGAGGATTGTGGGAGGTGGAGAGAAGCTTGTGTGGGAGAGAGAGACTTGTGGAAAGCCGGTGGTGGCAGTTGAGGCTCTGAGGGTTTTTCCTGAGAGGCTGTTTTGTTTGGCGTGTGTGGTTCTAAAAATAAAGTTAGTTTCTTTTGACAAGTGGCTCCTGATTGTGCCCAGCCAGACTGCGGCAGTGGGATTGCAAAATGGTACAACCACTTTGGGAAACAATATGGAGATACCTGAGAAAACTTGGAATGGAACCACCATTGGACCCAGCTATCTCACTCCTCAGTCTATACCCGAAGGACTTAAAATCAGCATGCTACAGAGATGCAGCCACCTCAATGTTTATAGCAGCTCAATTCACAATAGCTAAACTGTGGAAACAGCCTACATGCTTTTCAATAGATGAGTGGATAAGAAAATGTGTTATATATACACAATGGAATACTACTTGGCCTTAAAGATGAATGAAATTATGGCAATAATGGGTAAATGGGTGTAATTAGAGAATATCATGTTAAGTGAAGTAAGTCAATCCCCAAACATCAAACGCCAAATGTTTTCTCTGATAAGGAGTCAGAGAAGATCCCCTCCTCCACCAAAAAGTATGTGCTAGCCCTGACAATGCAGCACCCAGTAAAATGAAAGGGAAGAGAAGGTGTCTTGGCTTGCCCCCGTTTCCTCCTGCCCCAGGTCTTCTCCCTTACAGGGGCCTACCTTCTTCCTTTTCAGTCCTTTGCTGACCCAGCTTTGCTGCCTGCTGTCTGGGATCTGGTCCCCTCACTGGGCCCTTTAGATGTCCTTTTCTTCCTTTCAGTGCTTCCTTTGCTTAGGAGCATCTGCTACCTGATGGTCACATGCCAAACCCAGGGACAGGGACAGTGAGGAGGCCCTTGAGGGCACTGTCTGCATATTGGGCTTGTGGGATGGTCACACTGTTGACTGAAAGCTATTGCAGCAGAAAAAGGAGCTGGGCAGTCTCATGAAATTTAAGATACACAAGTCTTGGGACACTGAATGATGTCACTAAAGCATAAAACTTTGGGAGTTTGCCTCTAAAGTGTAATTAGAGTCTGAAAAGTCTGGCCCCGTGCTAGCTCTGCCCAGCACCTTCTGCCCTAGGAAGGAAATCTCGAGCCCATCAAGGGAGGCGCAGGCTTCACTAATGGACTTCCACTTGAAGAATTGGTGGGCTGGGTGTGGAATTTCAGTAAAGACCATAACGAAAGGAAACCCAGATTGTCTGGGAAGGTGGTAGACACGATAAACAAAGTAGGCCAAAGAGCCTTGGTGACATTCAGAGAAGTGGGGAAAATGTCAGTAATATCCCATGGTGGAAATATCTGTTTACATAACATTATTATGAGCATTGGCAAAGTAGGAAATCCTGGTTTTATTTCATAAAAATAAGTTAGAAAATTGTCTGGAACAGTACTGTCCAATGGAAATACAATGTGAAGCCCCATATGTAACTTAACAGTTTTCTAAACGCCAAGTTCAGAAATTATAGTTAAAAAAGAAACAGGGGCTGGGATTGTGGCTCAGCGGTAGAGCGCTCGCCTACCATGTGCGAGGCCCTGGGTTCGATCCTCAGCACCACATAAAAATAAATAAATAAAATATTATGTCCAACTACAACTAAAAAAATAATTTTTAAAAAGAAACAGGTAAAATTAGTTTTAATGATGTATTTTAAGTTACCCAGTACAGCCTAAATGTTACCATTTTAACATGCAATCCACATTCAAATATTAATTTATATATATTTTTTTCTCATACTGAACTCCGTTGTCTATGTGGTATCCATAGACCACCTCATTTCTGACTTGTGACATTTCAAGTGCTTGGTAGTTATGTGTAGCTAACGGTGACCATATTGGACAGCACAGGCCTAGAAGGTCTATTTCCTTCTGTACAATCCTTATTCTTTTATTCTTTCCTTGTTATAAGGATTCACTGGTTTTGCTTCCCCTTCTGGGCCTGCATGTCTAGCGTCTAGGTGCTCATGGACGGATTGGGGTAATGGTTTCAGGAATGCAGGCTGGCCACTGTAATTGAATGGAAGGAATCTGAGGATGAGCTACATTCCTTTACCTCGGTATTCCTTGACTCAGGCCCTTGGCAGGGTGTGGAGAATAGATGGTAGATGCAACAAAAAGACATTATTATGTGTCATTGTCTGACATTAGGCCAGATCACTTTACCTCTCCATTACTGTTTCCTTCTTCATTAAATGGGAGCATTGGGCTCATTTATACCAGCCTCCGGGATTTTAATGAGAATGAAGGAACACTGGATGTAAAGGACATTTGCAAAGGTGAAACAAGGGCCCATGGCAGGCAAGGTGTAGTTATGATTTTACGTTCCCTGAAATCAGCTGGTTCCTCTTCCCACTTTTGTACGATCCCTGGCATCAAGATGACCCTGTGGACAGCAGGAAGCCTTGGGAAATATACTCATGAGGATCATGCTGACAGTGAGTTTGGAGGGGGGGGTTAAGGTCTGTGTGGGGGTGAAGGAAACATGGAATTGGATCTTAAAGCTGTTTGAAAAAGATGCCCCCCTTAGTGTGTAAGGCCTTCAGAAAGCCAATTAGCCAGCAGAGCTTTCTGCTCAGAGAGGTCTTTAAAGTAAACAAGTCTGGCAGTTAGAACCATCAGAGGCGCATTTGCCTTATTCATGTGTTTGGTGGCTTCAAATTCTAAAAAAAAAAATAAAAAAGAAAAAGGCTCACTGCAGTGTGCTACCAATCTGTGCAGCCTGGGCCTCTCCCTGGGGAGACTCGGGAACATCTGGCCTCATCCTTGCCTGCGCTCCCTGTGCCTGTGTTTCCCCACTGCTATGAAGGCACTTGCTTGCGTGGGGTTGTTACTTGGCCAGGCCATCAGTTTTTGCTTGGACTTAAACCTGTGCCTTTTTATCTGGTGTGAGTCAGCTTTTTGCCACGGTGACTCAAAGATCTGACAAAACAACTTCGAGGAAGAAAGGTTTATTTTGGCTCATGGTTTCACAGGTCTCAGTCCACAGTTGCCGACTCCATTGCAGAAACATCACGTTGGAAGGGCCAGGCAGCGAGGAGGCAGAGAAAGAGAGACAGGGAGGGCTCTGGGACAGATTTAGTTCCCAAGGCCAGGCCCCCAGTGAACAACTTCCTCTGGCCATTCCCTATCTGCCTACAGTTACCACCAAGCAGTCCACTGAAATTATTAATCCATCAAGTGGATAAGTCCGTGGATGGGATTTAGCCCTTATAATCTAATCGCCTCACCTCTGAACATTTGCTGCCTTGCCTAACACACGAGTATTTGGGGAACGTTCCAGACCTACACCACGACATCATGCTTTAGGCAGTCGTGCTGAGGAGGTGAGATGGTGGGTGGACATGAGAACCTCTGTGCTCAGTAAGAGTGGGTCTATCTGACGTAACCTCAAGTGGGACATGGAGCTTCTCTCAGGGATTTTGCTCCAAGTGGCCTGAGTGCCATACTGCCTCTCCACTGTTCCTGGGGCTCTCCCCCTGGGCACCTCTTCTTCTATATCCCTCTAGTTTGCTAAGTAGGCTAAGGATGGATTGATGTTTTAAAGTTGCTTCTCCTTTTAAATTTCCAGTAGCTCTGTGCCACTGGAGTGAAGGTATCCCCCTGGCTGATTTTGGAGCCATCTGCCTCCCGTTTACATTTCCTCTAGGTCACCTGCCTTCCTCCTTCCATTGGACAAGTTTTGCCCAATCCCATCACCATGCCTTTGCCTTTTCTAATCTAGAGCTTCTCCCACAGAGAGTGACCAACAGTCTCAGTTTTCCTGGGACACAGGACTCTTGGTGCTCAAACTGGTAAGTCCTTGGCCAACCAGGAGAGTCACCCCTGTCTCATACCATATCCACCCATTGCTACTTTGTTCGTTTTTGCTGAATTCCCACTGGGCTTCTGAGCCATAGCTCTCATTGTGCATTCATATGGTGCAGACTATTTACATTGTCTTTTGTCATAGTGTTTGTGTTCACTTCCTGTTTGCTCATCTACAGTGTAACCAATGTGAGGACAAGGAACATGTGTTACCCTTTGGATTCTTTGGACCACTGGCACAGGGCCTTGCATGCGTTCAGATCTTTTTTAGATGCATGAGTGAGTGACGAGTGGGTCATATCCTTGTGGTGAGAGGATGTATCATAACTACACTGATGGATTTTAATTAGTTTTCTTTGATTACAAAAAATAATCAACTATGCTTTTGCCCCAAAATTGGAACAAAATGGAAAAGTACACACCATCCAAAAGTAACTAGTACTAATATATTGTGTCTGTTTATCCAATATCTTCCCACCCTCCTTTCCATCTGTCTATTCCAATTACCATATGTCTATAATCTTTTAAGAAATACTTGGGTCTTATAGTACATATAGCTGTATATAATTATAAAAAGGGATCTATATCTATGTATCTTTCATATACACATTTACATATATTCTTATGCATATTCTTTATATGAAAGTTCTTCCTATCCTTCTACCTGCCTACCTGCCTATGGACCTGTCTCATTCAATCTGTGGCTACACCACCAGTTTTGGTTCCTTTTGTAGCCATTCCCCTATTGTTGGGCATTAAGTTTGGTTCAGAGATCTGGCTGTCATGGTTCTGTGTTTGTTCCATCCCTGATTATTTCCCTAATTCTTTTTTTTTTGGTACCAGAGTTTGAACACAGGGGCTCTTAACTGAACCACCTCCTCAGCCCTTTTTATTTTTTATTTTGAGGCAGGCTCTCACTAAGTTGCTTAGAACCTTACTAAGTTGCTGAGGCTAGCTTTGAACTTGCCATCCTCCTGACTAAACCTTTGCTTAGACCTTGACTTTAGCCATGATTAAAGTCTAGTGCTGTGCTAAGACTTGGGAAGTGAAGGTTTGAGGAGGCTGGGTTCTGCTGAAGGGCTGAGAAAATCCAGACAAGGCTGAGGATGAACTTGGTTTATGGTTGCTCTGGATTCTGGGAGTCCGTGTGTTCTTGAGAGGATGCTAGGAGGATCATCTAAGCTAGGTGGTGTTTGGGTACTGGGTTAGGGTGGTGTGAAAGGCCAGGCTAGGTAATGTCAGGACAAAGACCCTTGCATTTGGGGATATATCATATTAAACATGAGGACCTTGGAAATGATGAATACTGCTTCAGGCATGAGGTTTCTTTACACTTGTGCTCCATAACTTGAAGTTTGTCTTCTGTGATGGGCTTCCCTGTGACCTACAGACTCAAAGAGCATCTCTGAAGAAGCCCTGGATATATTATAGTGTCTGGCTGGTCTTTCCCAGCTCTAGCTTGTTGGAGCTCAGCAAGTGATGGCAGAAACTCCCTGGAGGCTAGTTCTGCAGGTCACAACCCAAGGCGACTTAGGGCTAATGAGTACAAATGACCAGGTCTGGTGACCTGGTTTCAAGAGTATTCCATCTTCCTTTAGCCAGATTAAAAGTCTCTTGATCTTGACCGTTACATCCCAGGTCAGATGTCACATGTTGATATAATATAATATTGCTGGTAATATTTGAGAATATCGTTGCAGAGTGGGATTGTTTTAGAAGACTGGAGACAGACACTTGTTCCTATTTTCAAAATAGTTTTCTGAACTACAGGCTTGTGAGCCAGTTTAAAATCCTGAGCAAGATTCTAAAATAGATGATTTTAAAAGATGGTTTGTATAACCTTGGAAGAGCAAATAGTAATCATAAGCAATCATCATTGGTCAAATAAAGGAGCAAGTTTCAGTCAGCTAGTTCAGCTAGCTCCATCCCCCATCCCCCTCTTTTTGGGTGGTAGATGTGTGTATCCTAATTTCAACAAGGCGTTTGAAAAGTCTTTCAGGATAACCTCGGACTCAAGGTGGAGAGCTTTGGACTGGATGAGTTATTCATGGAATGATATGCCCAGAGTACTTTTTAATGAAGCATTCTTAAGCCAGAGTCAGGTTTCTAGAACTACAAGGTTCTACTCTTGATACCACGCTGTTAACATTTCCTTTAATCAATGACAAAGAAAGAAATATGTAGGTGACATGAAGATGGGAGAGATAATGGATATGTTGGATGAAAGAATTGAGATCCAAATTGATTAGCTCAGGCTTGAGAAAACGAATTTAATTTATCAAAATGATGGTTAATAGGGTCATATGCTAGGTTTTATCCTTGCATTAAAAGAATAAAACAACTGCTCAAGTGCACAATGGGAAGGTTCAGCTTACTCATATTTCAGAAGAAATTAAGTGTCAAGTGAAGTATGTGTCCGGTTTTATGAATGGAACTACAGGATCTAGGATGATAGAGAGAGTCCTTCTCCCTGTCACACCTGGAATGAGGTGACTTGTTCTCTGCACAGCACTCTGAAATAAAACAAAAGGCTGACAATGGTAGGGGAAAGAACATGGCAACTTTCACATCTGCCAGTACAGGCTGTGTGCACCTTGGGGAATGTACTCAATCTTTCCAAACCTCAGTTTACTCATCAGTAAAATGGAGCAATAATACTTTATCAAGCTCTATGAGGATAATAAAATTTATGGACATTGCTTTGAGCAACAGGCTCTTGTTTAAACTTGGTACTCAGTAGATCTTGAATTTGTTTATGTTATCTCTGCTAATGGGGAATGAATAAGATTCAGGGAAAGGTTAATCTGCAGGTCAAGTGAAGGTGTGCTGTCTGGAGAAAGGTAGATTTGGGAGCATGTGAACTACGTGCATACTATCTACCAGGCACTGTTCTGGGGAATTCACGTGGATTGTCTCATTTACCCCTCTGAATTGTCCTTTGAAGTTGGTATTATCTTTTTGTCAGCAATTTGTAGGTGAAGGAGCTGAGACTGAAGGGGGGTGTGCCTTGGCCAAGGCTCCACAGTTAATCAGCAGCCCACCTGGAACTAGAACCTTATCTTCTGCCTCTCTGTACTACCCTGTTGCAGCCTTTTCATTCTGGAAGGATCTTGCAAATTGGCAAGGGGTGAGCGGAAGGTGTTAGTGGTAAGTGGAGAGATCCACCTGCACTGGGCTCCAGATGTCAGTGTGAATGCAGTACTACCACTGACTGGCAGGGACATATCTACGTTCCCTTCTCCACCCTCACTACCAGTGATCCTCAGCTGGACCTTAGGGCATTTTGCTGGACAATTGCCAACATCCATTTCAGGTTGAGAGAAGTGACCATTGGCATCTAGTCTATGCTGAGGATGGCCTGGCCAAGGGACCAAGGGACCAAGGTGCCAAGGGTGAGCAGATGGTGGAGTGAATGAAAGCATTCCCAGTGACAGCTGAAGCTGCCTGGATATCTGGTGTCATCCCCCCTCCCTGTTTCCCTTGCCCTTGTTCCTGATGACGTGGCTGCCTGGTGAGATGGCCTGGAGGATTCTTCTGAGAAACACCCCCCACTACTGTACAGTCAGTTGCTTCTCTAGGATAGAGAGTAAGAAATGACCCCTGGAATATCATGGTGACCCTTTCAAATGGCTCCCAACCAGGGGCAGGGATGCAAATGAATGTTTTCTTTGTTGGAATCTTCATTTATTGAGTTATGTTCCATTTGGGAGAAAGATCAGGGTTCTAAATCATCTTAGTACAGGAGTCACTGCTGGAGAGTCTTCTTTTCTAGAAGAAAACATGACCTAACCAACTCTGATGGCCTCTTTAACTTGCTCAAGAGCCTCAATTTCCCTGTCACCTTTTGTCCACACTCTAGGATCCAGTCCCTGCTGCTTTGTCCACTGTCATGGGTCTCGTCTGTGTTCTGTACTTCTAGAATTTAAATGCTTTGTAGCCTGCTTGCTCCCTGGATCTGCCTAGATTATTAATTATACATCTTTAATGAACTATGAGCAATTGAAGGGCTGGCACACGGATACCTGTCTGTAGCATGTGCCTGGATATCTGGTGTCATCCCACCTCCCTCACTCAGTCAATACTGCTATATCAATGGATGAGATGAAATGGCACCATGGAGCCCTTCATCTATTCCTGCTTGTTTCATGTTGGTGACTTATTGATCTGCCTTCAGGCTGTGGGCTTAGCAATCAAAGACCTGGGTTCAAATTCCTGCCCTTCCATTAACTTGGACACATTAATTAAATTCTCTCAACCCAGTTTCTTCAGCTCTGGAAATGATCTCAGAGGGTTTTGGGGAAGGTTGGATGAGACTTTGGATGCAATGTCCTTACTAATAGCAAGCCCTCGGAAAATAGTAGTAGTTCTAGTATAGATATCAGGAGAACAGGACACTGCCTTGTATGACTACTACTGGTCTGCTGTTAAATTGACCCTTAATAAATCCGTTTTGAGTGCTTATGGCTATTATTAAGGATCTATGTGCCTATTCAAAGAAGACAAGTGAAGGCTCAGCAGAGAGGCCTGACACATCAATAAAACAAGGCTGTGCTAGCACAGAGGCTTGAGAGACATTTTGGGTACAAAGAGAGAAACAAACATGAGGTCAATTCCATTGTCACACCAGTGTCCTCTGTTGTCTCTGGACATGATGTTCTAAACTGTGGTGCTTGGGTTTGAAAGGAAAGTCACTTTAGGATGACACTGCTTTTAAAGATCATCACAAATGATGGTGAGAGAGAAGCACTCAGAACCAGGCTGTGCTGTAGGAAGAAAAATGCCAAATGGCAAGTGCCTTTGAGGTTCCCCAGAAGGGGTGGGGGCAGTAGCAAATTACAAGAAGGATGAATCCCATCTCAGCCTCCATAACTGGAGTCAGACTCTGCTTTTGCATGCAAGCACGCTCTTGCTGTTGTTTCAAAACCTGTATCTTTTGCTAAAATGTGCACATTATGGAGCTGAAGTATCTTTTCACTGCTCTTAAAAATAATCTAGAATACAAGCAGATTTGGAAAGGCAGGGGTTATAGCACTACTTTGACATCTGGAAAAGCAGTTTAGCTGGGGTGCTTTGTGTAGGTACACCGAGTACAGCCTGGTATACTTAAAATGGTAGAGGGGCTAGAGGTGGACCCAGGCCCTGTCCTCAGGTCCTATTCCTGGGCTCTGGGGTCTGAAGGTCAAGACATTAAGCAGACAGGGGAGAAGGGATCCCCGATCTAGCAAGGGCAAGTCAGGCTACAGGAAACAGGCTGGTGAATCAGGAATGGTTTCAGTTTCTCTACCAGAACTGTGGACTGTCATGGGCATCACCAAAAGAAGAATAACTGCCCTTGAACTTGCAGACTGCTTTATGCTTCTCAAAATGTTCTGTATCTATGAGTTCCTCTGATGCTCCCAGGAACTTAGAGGGGTGGTGTTGGGGGTGGCACTGTTCTTCCCTCAACAGAATTACAGAGGGCTCAGGGCATGCACAAGGTCACCCAGCTAGTCCCCAAAGAGTTGGACCTGATTCACCCTAATTTATACATTCATTCATTCATTCAATCATCGAATTTTGGGGCACTTTTTGGTGCCAAGCATTGAGTTATATTTAAGAAATATAGGGAACAGAGACTTGCCTTCAAAATAATATCCAAAGCTTACGTGTTTCGATAAAGTAGCTTTGGGATGTTTGTTTGTCATCTTTTCCTCTGAGAAACACCATGTTTTGTGCATTGCCGTAATGCCTAGAGATCTTATTTTATTTTTCCTCAATCCTAGTTTTGTGGTACAAGAGGAGGAGGGGACCCCTTTGTTGAGTAAGCCTGCAAACCTGCCCCCATTCACATGGGGCTGCTGTATTTTTTGGAACCTAGAGACTGGGCTATGGTATTCCCCAGTGATGCCATTAGAGGCCGGTCTGACTCAGAATGCCTTATGTTTCTTAAGGGTCATGGTGTCCTGCTTATTTTGGTCTCCTGCATTCACACAATAGTAGGCACTCAGCATGCAATAACTGGGTTGGGTTTGTTGAGATATTACTATTTTTAGGTTTTGTGTGTGTGTGTGTGTGTGTGTGAGAGAGAGAGAGAGAGAGAGAGAGAGAGAGAGAGAGAGAATACTTGCATATGTGTGTTGGGTTAGCTTCATCTAAAATGCAAAAAAAAAAATTTGTCTGCTTTTATGATTTGATTTCAGGGATGCTAGTCCTTAGAAATATGTCGTGTTTCCTAGTCCAGTGTGCTCTCATTTTTATCATTAGAAATGTACTTCATAGAAATGAGAGTATGGACATCTGTAGTTCCATACACTTTAGTATGATTTACCCAGTGTTCTGTTCTTTTAGCTCTGGGAGAAATTACAGTAGTGAGAGAGAGAGTGGGGGGCGGGGGGGGGGGGAGGGAGGCTGGAGCCCTTAGAGGAGACCTCAGAGGGGAAAGGGCAGAGAAAGCAACAGAAAACGCTCATGAACCAAAGACTAACTTACTATACAATTGGTTGAGAGAAGAGCTTGTTCCTATCTTCCAAGTAGACTCAAAGAGTTTCAGAGATGCATGATGCATATCTCCCTTGGAAGCAGTTGCTAAGCACCAAGAGCACAGAAGACACTGTGGCCATGCAGGGGAGCTCAGCAGGGCCTTGCATGCTGTCCTTACTTGTCTGTGGGTCACAGTCTCATGTGGACACGATGGCTTTAGCAACCATCACAGTCAGAAGGAGTCATGAGAGGTGCATAGGTGGGCAGGGGCTCATCTTTGCAACCCCTCTCCATAGCCTGCACCATTATCGCCCTCCCTTGGTGGAGAGGCTACATCTTGCAGTGTAAAGTACATCTGCAGGCTTTAGACAGAGCAAGCAATACTGGAGTTCCCCCTCAGCTTCGGCACTTTGTGGTCTTGACTGAATGATTTAACCCCCCTCTAATCACCTGTGCTAAAACCCAAACTGTTCTTCCATTAGTAATGGGACTATTAAATGAGATGACATGTATGCAGGATCTCTTATTCTTTTTTTAAAAAGTTCTAATTTGTTATACATGACAGCAGAATGCATTTCAATTCATATTACACATATAGAGCACAATTTTTTGTGTCTCTGATTGTACCCAAAGTAGAGTCACACCATTTGTGCATTCATACATGTACTTGGGGTAATGATGTCTATCTCATTCCACCATCTTTCCTACCTGCATACCCTCTCCCTTCCCCTCCATCCCCCTTGCCCTATTTGAAGTTCCTCCATTCCTCCCATGCTCCCCCGCCCCTGCAACCCCATTATGGATTAGCATCCTCATATCAGAGAAAACATTCTGCATTTGGTTTTTTGGGATTGGCTTACTTCACTTAGCATTATATTCTCCAACTCCATACATTTACCTGCAAATGCTATGATTTTGTTCTCTGTTATTGCTGAGTAATATTCCATTGTGTATATATGCCACAGTTTCTTTATCTATTCATCTACTGAAGGGCATCTATGTTGGTTCCACAGTTTTGCTATTGTGAATTGTGCTGCTATAAACATTGGTATGGCTGTGTCTCTATAGTATGCTGTTTTAAAATCCTTTTGGGTATAAACCAAGGAGTGGGATAGCTGTGTCAAATGGTGGTTCCATTCCAAGTTTTCCAAGGAATCTCCATACTGCTTTCCATTTTGGCTGCATCATTTCTCAGTCCCACCAGTAATGTAGAGTGTGCCCTTTCCCCCATATCCTTGAGGATCTCTTATTAACAATATATTGACTATACCTGGCAAGTTAGTTGTCTCTTCCTTAAAAAAATTTTTTTTGGCAATTAATTTTTAAAAATCTACTCTGTAAGGTATTTAGTTTAGAAATTCTTTCCCTAGGATGAGTGAAATGTAAATTGAAGAGTCGGGGAAGAACCTGAGGAAAGAGCTGGGCTCCCAGAGGGGATGTCCCCCGCGGATTCCCTTTCACTAGGTCCTCCTGCTGGTGAATGCTGGCGGGCAGGGGGCCGGGCTGCTCCCGAGGAAGCTGCTCCACTGCATTGTTCTTGGCACTTATGCCAACCGTTCAGGGCTCTCAAAAATTGGCTTAGGAAATAGTTTGAAAGTTATTACTTGGGATTCAGGAAACTCCAGGTGGCTTTTGAGAGCTGCCCCCAAATGCAGCCAGAGATGCGTCCTCAGCTGCTCACTTTCGGGACTTTCATTATTTTTCATGTTTATTTCTGGCTGGAGCCAGAGCCGGGTATTCATGAGCTCTCACTGTCTGATTTCTTTCTTTCTTTCTTTTTTTTTAAAACCAATCCCTTTGTTTCTTTGGGAGAGAAAGAAGCTTGCTCCCCAATCTCCTATGCCCCACGGTAGGGTTCAAGGAAACCTGGCCCTTGTAATTGTAAATTACCTATGAAAAAGACAAAGCCCTTGGCTCCCTTCCTGGCTGAAGCTCGGAGATCAGCAGTGATAGCAGAAATTAATGACGGCTGCTGCTGAGCTTCTGGCCTGTTGGTGGCTGCTGAGATGAAAAGACAGCAATTGAAGTCGGCTTTGGGGATGAGCATTCCGATAAGGATTTTTGTTTGGGATACAGTTATTACACATGCCATAGGGGTCTAGCCAGGCCTCAGGTTTCTTGGAACTGGTTCTGATTTGCTCACTAATAACCCACCTGCTTTTCTTTCAAAATGGGACCTCTTTCCCTTTAATCTGACCACCTCATCTCCCAAGAAAACAATCTAGCCCTCCCAACACAATACAGTAGAAGCCCAAGGTGAAGCCAAATGTCTGAATCTCTTTTCCTCCTCCTCCTCCTCTTCTTTTTAATAGCGAATAAGGCTCTTGTGAACTCACTTTCTTTCATCTTGGCTCTTTCCCTTGGGCTGATGTTAAACAGCTGTCATACTTGGGCTGCCCAGGAATCCACTTATGAAACAAACCAGCCAGGCTTCTTAATTGTGCTCCTGTGACTAGACTAAATTTGTCGTCCTAATTCTTGAGTGCTAATTCTGAGTTCCTCAGCCTCGGGCCTCTGAGTGTCATCCTTGAATTTGGCCAGTTGTTTGCTCTCTGGCAGGTCCTTGTGGGAATAGATTGGATGGCATTGGAAAGCCTTGGGAGGAAGTGAGGTGGTTAAAATCAAAGTGGTTTCAGCCAGGCACGGTGGCACACACCTGTAATCCCAGTGGCTTGGGAGGCTGAGGCAGGAGGATTGTGAGTTCAAAGCCAGCCTCAGCAATGGTGAGGTGCTAAACAACTCAGTGAGACCCTGTCTCTAAATAAAATACAAAATAGGGCTGGGAATGTGGCTCAGTGGTTGACTGACCCTGAATTCAATCTCTGGTACCCCCCCAAAAAAAGTGACTTCACCTTCTGGTGGTGGAAGGGGATCTTTTTTTCTTAATAATCCAGTGTCTACCTGAGAGAAAAATGCAAGTAGAAAGAATGTGTGTACCTGTGTTTTATTGCATGTGAGTACTCTTTTAGAGTGTAGTGACACATCATTCATCTGTCAAGATTCAGGAATATATTTTAATCGACGATGATGAATTTAACATTTGTGATTTTGGATATTATTATCCACATCTCCAAAGATCTATGATGTTATAGTAATTTCTTATTGCCTTGATGATTTTGTGGTTTACTCAGATAGCTGGTTTCTCATTGAGGAGTGAGTCCTTTTACAGTCTGTTTGCCTTATACTCTTGGCAAGTGAACTTTTCCTTTTCTTTTCAAAATGCTTCAGTCCCCAAGCCTTTGACTTTTTCAGTCATAAGCTTGATTGGGCTCTTTGTTGTCTTCCTTGC
The DNA here is from genome assembly GCF_021218885.2 of Marmota monax. Taxonomy (NCBI): domain Eukaryota; kingdom Metazoa; phylum Chordata; class Mammalia; order Rodentia; family Sciuridae; genus Marmota; species Marmota monax. The sequence continues at coordinate 20,432,468 of NW_026692881.1, forward strand.
TTGATAGTTGAGATTTTGAATGGAATGGCTTGTTCTTTGTTCACAACTTCCCTGGGCATCCTGACTTCTCACCTTGACCCCACCCAGGGGTCACTCTCCAGAAATAGGGTGTTGATTCCTCTTGAAGCAGCATTTCATGGACATAGCCTCTCAGAAGCACTTGTAATATCACAAGACCTCAGGAACAGATGAACCAGTAGTTTTCTCCTGTTTGCTCTTCCGTTTGGATAGAATTTGCAGGCCTTCTTGTGGGGACTGTGGCTGAATTTCAAGGTCCATTGCTTCCTTGTGACAGGTCTTCATGGGATCCAGGAAAGAAGAGTGGATGGAAAAGCTCCGTCCGAGGCGCACACATTTGTGAGTGTACGTAGAGGATGACCATCAGAGGCACAGACAAATGAAATGGCTTTCAGGTCACAGCCTGGGAAAATCCTTACTTTCTGCAAATTTGGATCCAGTTACTTAGAACTGGCAGTAACTTCACATTTTACCTGAGACTCACAGCCCAGAATCCAAGGTCTGAAGATACAGGTCAACTTTCTTGGCAATATGCAAATTCTCTGCAAACTCCCACAGACCACTGAACTGACTATCCCAGCTCATCCTCCCAGCCAGAAGGGAAACCAGGGTAACCCAGGACACAAGCTGCAGAGATGAATGTCTCAAGGTTCTCCGGTGGCCTCTCTTGGTCATTCACACCTGTGACATGACATGTCATTAGTGTTGTGGGGCAGGTCACTCAGAAAACATGCCAAGTCCCAGTTTTGTCCAAATTGAAGAGTCTTTATTTAGGTGGCCAGCTGGCAACTGCCCTCCGCAGGTCCCATAACTGTCTCTGCAAGAAACTGCCCCAAGCCTGAGCATTTTAGGATATTTAAAGGCAAAAACCACATCTGGGTTGATATAGCTATAAGCAAGCAGGTACAGAAGCTGAATTGGGCAGTTAGCGAGGCAATGCAATGGGTACATTGGTATTTCCCACAGGACTTTTCAGGTTGGCATAGCAGCAAGCAAGCAGAAGGGAAGTGGGTAAAAATGACCCTAGTTGAGTACAAGTTAGAGAATGGTTGCTAACCTCTAGACAATCAATCTCCGACAAGGTACATTGCCCAAGAAAAATGGAAAACCAAGAGAACAATTTTACATTGTATAAGAATTGCTATTTTGTGTTGCCAAGTATGTTATTCTAGGTTTGTTAACTATTAATGGGTACAGAGGAGGGGCTTTCCCATGGGAGAAGCACTTCTTACATGATATGGAGTCTCAGGGTAAGATGGGGTCTGTTTGGTCATTGCCCATAGAGGCTGACCCATAACACTAGGAAGGATGAGGAAGCCGTTGGCTGTGGTGGTATCCAGACTCACGTACACAAAACCTCAACCTCCAGCTGTGCGTGATTAGCACAGGCCTGGCCACTCAATCTCAGCTACCCGCTGCAGCCGGGTCACATTGATCTGAATCCTCTGTGTTTGTGCAATGTCAGGACACTGAGGACAAGTGAAAAGACTAACTTGGTAGTCTTTTGCCAAGTGCTGGAGACAAGGAGAAACAGAAGTTGTGTGGGTGCTTTCTGAGACCATTGTAGTCACACAGAGCAGAGGCCTCTGAGGTCCGGATCCAGCCTTATCCCCATTGGGCTCTACACTCCTGTTCCTGTCTGCATATCCACTAAGGCAGCAGATTCATGCCAAGAAAAGATGTTCGCTTGGAATTTAAACCCTGTGATTCCCACCTCTGACTCTTGTGCGGCCTGTAATGGAGTACAGATGCAGTGGAGGGGTGGGATCCCTGCATCCAGGGGAGATAGAGTTGCCTTACAATATTCAGGAATTTCTAGTGTTGGCTAGAAAACTGTCCTGTCCTCTGTCTGCAATGGAGGGCAAATGGAGCCAGTCACATTATAGATATTCCCTTTATATGTAAAATTTCAGCCTCTGGGATTCTCCCCGCCAAAAAAAGTTCTCAGCCATAGTGGGGGAGTGAAGGCTGAGTGGAAGGGAAATGAGTGGCCCTTGAACACATAGCATTTTTTTTCTTATATATTTTATGACTCCATGAAAGTGTATGGTTTTAGTGACGAAAGTGTCATTCTTCTCATAATCTGCCAAGAAACAGTGGTGACCACACAGGGTAGCCTGTGCCTCAGGGACTGACATTATGTTTGGAGGCACTCATCACAAGGGAAGGGAGAATTATTGGATTTAAGGAGAGGAAACAAAGGACCAGATGTGCCTATGATTTAACACCATTCCTGAAATCAAATGAGTGGTGCCAGAGCACTTGTAGCTCATGTCTTGAAAAGATGAGAATCTGGTGCATGGGGTGGGGGGAGCATCCTTTGTGGGGATAGTAGAAGGCGCTTTTATCGATCCTCATATCCTCTGAATTCATGCTGTATTTCTGATTTATTGGCTATGCAGCTTCAATTTAGTCTCCTTTTTCCTTCATTTGATAGTGCAGGTCTGCTTTCCTTCCTGATTTTGCGGGGTTCCTTCTTTTGTCATTTCCCTCAAGATCTGCCTTTTGTCTTTAGGATAGGAGAAACAGATAAATTTCCTTTCATTGGAAAATGTTTGGTATACTCTTTCATTCCTGAAGGATATCTTGGCTGGATATAAAATTCTGGGTTGATAGGTATTTCCTTTCAGTACTTGAAAAATGTTGTTCCTCTTCCTTCTGGCCTCTCAGATTTCCGATGAGAAATTCACTCTTACTCAAATTGTTTTTTCCCTTCTATGCAAAAACCGAGATTTTTGTCTTTGATTTTCAAAATTTTGGTTGGAAAACATCTTGGTGTAGATTTCTTTGGGTTTAATCCTGTATGGGATTTGCCAACCTTACATCTTGTTTGTATCTTTTGACAAATTTTGGAAAATGTCAGTTATCATTTGTCAGCTCCATCTTCTCCTTTTTCTCCTCCTAGGATCTCAAGAACATTTTTGTTGAATACTTGAATATTTCCATAGATCTCTGACCATATTCTGGTCAGTTTTTCATCAATCTATTTTTCCTCTCCGTTGTGAAGAATAATTTCATTTTTCTATTTTCAAATTCATTTTTCATTCCTCTTTCCTCTCCAATCTGTTGTGTAGCCCAGCTCTTGAGTTTTTAATTTTGGCTAATGTATTTGTGGATTCTAAAATTGCCATCTGGTTCTTTTTTATATCTCCCATTCTTTTCTTGAATCTTTTTCTATTTCTTCATGTGTTTCATGTGTATCTGTGATTGCTCATTGAAGTATTTTTTTTATGACGGTTATGTTAAACTCCTTGTTAGATAATTCCAACATCTGTGTCATCTCAGTGTTGGCATGTATTACCATTTTTCATTCAAGAATTTTCATTTAAATTTACTCCTTGTTTGTCATGTCCCCTGTCCCATGCTGGTGATTGAACCCAGAGCCTTAGGCAAGTGCCCTACCAAATTTGGCTAAGCTACATCCCTGTCCATTATTTGTTCTTGATGTGAATTTTTTTTTAAGCTGAGTGTGGACATTTGGGGTACTATCTTATATAATTTTGAATCTTCTATGGATCTTTTGTATTAGAAAGCTTTCTCTGATTTTATGCTGATGGAGGTTTTGGGGAGGGAAGGTTTCATCTCCTTACTGCCCTTACTGCCAGGTGCGGTTCTGTACAAGTCCAAATTGACACCCGAGAAGGGACGGCAGCAGTACATGCAAAAGGACTGAAACCATCTCTCGCAGATTTACTTGGAAAATTGTTTTCTCCCATCTCCTGATTGAAAAGGTGTGCACCTGTTTGCATTTGTAATCCACGTGGTGCTTGGTGACAAACAAGTCAGTGGTGTGCTGAGTGGAAGCCAGAGGGCAGCATAGAAGGTGAACCCGTGAGACGTGGGACTGGTTTCCTTGAATTAGAAAGTGGAAGGAGCCATGGAAAATTCAGGTTCCGTTTAGTCTGACATTGACCCTTAAGCAATTTGGTGAAAGGACATTGCCAGCAGGTCGTGACTAGAGTTGTTTTGCAATGAATACTGGTGATGTGATTCCATAAATCTGACACTCATTTTGATGCAGGCCCATGTCAGGGGATCATGTGTAAGACACAGAGATCTAGCCCTCAGGCAGCTGGATTTGGGCTCTCAGATATTAGCATCTTGGCCTGATCTGAGCCCCATCTAGCAGGCATCTGGACACTACATGTAGATGCAAAATTCTTTAGACTGTGGAACCAGGCAGACACAGGAAGCATAGCTTAGAGAGTGTAGGGAGACAGACATCCCATGGGCTCAGGAGTCAGTGACACTGAGTCTAATGGAAGGAAGAGAGCTATTATCCCATTGCCAGGATTTGGCTTAAGGCTTTGATTCCATAAGTCTATTCATGAAGAGACCAGGAGGACTCATTTTTTTTTTCTTACTTCATGTTCTAGGAATTCCATTTGTGTAAGAAGCTTAGATGTAAATAAATATTAACAACTCCTTAAGTCCCCTCAGTGATACATACACACACATGCAGAGAATTTATATATATTACCTTTTTAAGATTTCATGATAACACTGTGAGGTAGGTAGAACCTGCATTGTTGTTCCATTTATTGAGGATGAAACTGGAGCTCAGAGAGATTAAGTGATACATGCAGTGAAGTTAGGATTGGAATGGGATCTTCAGACTTTGAAATCTAATGCTTCCAAGGGTTGTGCTGTGTATCAGAGTCTTTGAAGCTTCTCATAAGCACCTGGTATCTAATTCTCAGTGTCTGTATCTGTATACCAGAGCCACCATGTGATGGCTGACTGTCTTGCCATAGGGGGATGGAATCATACTTTTGCATGTCTTAGAAAATATATTGCTGCCCTTGCAGGCTACTGTCCCTCATTCAGGAGATATGTATTAAGCATCCACTATAGTATATGCCAATAACTGATGCTGGGAATGCATTTCTTCTTTGTTCAAATCAGCTTTCCTCTACAGGTTCTCATGGTCCAGTGTGGCAGGCCAGATTCAATGCTTACATGTTACAGTTGAAGGCAAGGGGAAGATGTGCTGTTGGAAGCATGTGCCTTTTGCTAGGGGTTCCTGGATAAGATGAATAATTGTGGGGATGAGGGAGGTAAGTTTCTGGGTGCTCTTTAGTTATCTATCAGTGCTACTGACCCACTTTCAGGATTTTACATCCTTCCCTAAACCTCATTATGAAATTGAGCATGTTTCTGTGTAATTCTAGGCTGAGTCTAGAAACAGAGGAATCTGCTTGGTTTATTCAGGCACCGGTTTAGAGGCTAGGGCTGCAATAGCAAAGATGGGCTTCTTTAAACATTCATTCATGAATAATAACAATGATAATTATTCTGATAAAAAATAAACTCTGGTGTTGCTCTTGCATCTACCCAGATCCTCACCTCATTTGATTCCCTCAACACTGTGGGGAGGGGGTTATCACCTCCATATTGCAAGTGAGCCGATGGACTCATAAAAGCTTGGTGGACCTGCCCATGGTGGCTGTCAGCAAGATGATGCCTTCTCCTCCCAGAGCTCTCCTTTCCATTCATTGCTTTGCTCAATGCGCAAGCCTCTAAAATAGCCTTTTAATAAAACAACCACCATCATCAAAACTAAAAACCAAAAACTAATAGACTGTCAGAAGATCCCTTTGTTTGGCCTCTCCTCTTCTCCCCCTCTTGCCCCTTTGTTAGGCAGGGCCTGCTTGGGTGATATTTATAACAGTGCAACCTGTTGAGTGAGATTTCTAGCTTGTGATAGTAATTTTTCTATTGTAACAACAGTGATTGTTATTCAATACAATAATGCTATTTTTCACTAAAATATGAGCCGTTTGTAGGGAATAGCAAAGTATTTGCTTTCTCTTTTGTAATCCTCCTAACAATCCCATCAGAACATGTTATTATCTCGACTGCTACAGATGAAGGATTTGAAGGTTAGAGTCATTGAGTCACAGGCCTAAAATACTACAGCAAACCTAGGAAGAACTAGGATTTGAAACTAGGTCATTTCATAAGCCCCCGTTTTTTAACCCCCAAACCTCGTTTTCTCCCACACAAAGGCTGGGTTTGCAGAATCTGGACTCAGCATGCACACTCAGACTGCACCATGGACTCTGAGAGGTGATGGACAGGCTGAATCTTCTTGCAGTTTCTTTTGCCTCTGCAGGATGCTGGTTTGGTGTTGCATTCCTGGGACCCATTTTAGGCTGTGCTGCCCAAGATGTGAGTGGCGTATTAAAACTGAATACTCGTTGTTCACTTCCCGGGCGTTAATCAATGGCAAATTAGAACGGAATTGATATATGCATAAGACATGCACATTAATTCTGAATGTGTTTATCGTAATTAGTGCTATTACAATGAATACCAAAGGAATCAGGGAATGATTAGCTACACTTAGTATTTGTTACGGTTTGTTTAAAAAAGTTAAACATAAAATTAGTCGAGGTTTGAGGAGCAATGTTCCATTTGCATGGGGAATGTGGCTGCAAGCCTTGGGTCTTTGTGAATTGGAAGGTTTTGAGGGGGTTTTCCCACACAAGATTTTATAGAAAACTGAGTTAATGAGACTCTCATCCTCAATTAAAGATGTGGCTTTCCTTTCTTAATTATTTGTATCTCACAGCTGTTCTCTTTGATCACACCTACATTAAAAAGCATACCAATGCACAAGATAAAATGGAAGTAGAAAAGTAGACTCCAAAATATATAAAAGGATCAGTATATAGTTTAAAAGAAACTATTTAATCAGGTATAATTTATATGCAGCAAGCTGTACACATTTAATGTATGTTAAATTTGGAAATAAGTATACATTCATGAAATCATTACCATGATCTATGCTGTAGACCTATCTATCACCTCCCAAAGTCCTGCCCTCTTCATTTACTATTATTAGTATTTTATAATAACAATGTAAGATGTACCCTTTTACCAAATTTTAAGTATATAATACAGTATTGTGTAGACACATGATGAACAGTAGATCTCTATTGCTCATCTTGTCTAACTCACATTTGTGATACCTTTTACTGATACCTCACTGTTGCCTCCTCACCCGAGTCCTGGCAACCAGTATTCCACTCTCTGCTCCTTTTAATTTGGCTATTTTTGATTCATCATATAAATGAGATCATGTCCTTCTTTGTCTGTCTTATCTGTCCTTCTTTGTCTGTCTTATTTCATTCTATATAATGTCTTCCAGGTTCATCTATGTTATCACAAGGGGCAGGATTTCCTTCATTAAGACTGAAGAATATTCCATTATATACATACAAGAAATGTTCTTTATTCTTTCATCCATCAATGAATAGAATTTAGGTGCATCCATGCCAAAAGGACCTGTATATACTTTTAAAATACATATGTTGCATTAGCTAAGGTGTGGGGCATTTATTGAAATGTACTATGTTCTGACACCTGCATTCATGTAATCCTCATTTAATCTTCAGAATGACTCTGAAGCTAGTAGTAAAATAAGAAGACCCTGGTTTAGAAAAGTTTATGTGCTCAAGGTTACACAGCTACTGGGTGGAGAGCAGGAATTCATCTCCAAGTCTGTGTGAACTTGAATCCATGCTTTCCCACTAAGAGTGGCCACTTCCTCCTAAGAGGGCGCGATCTCCAGGGCACTTTGCTCCATTATCCTGTGGCTTGGTGTGAAATTCTCATCTGACTGGTTGCCTCCAAGATGGGTAGAGGCCAGAGGAAAGATTGGTTTAGGACAAACCCAATTCTGCCAGTGAACCAGATGCTCAAAGTCTTTGTCCTTTGTTACTTTTGTTTTCAAAGAATGGGCTTCTGAGAGCCAATGGGTTATACTCAAGCGTCCCTTCAGCAAATACTGTTCAAGCATCTGCCTGTGTTGGGAACACTTCCCAGCTCTAGTGAGATAGATTAATATAGCACAGTCACATGCACAAATAGCTGATACTTATAAAGGAGACATACAGAAACTTCCAGCATGCTGTAAGAGATCTATGAATGAAGCATGGGGTTCCTGGAGAGTCCCTGAGTGGTGCTAATCAAACCTATGCATTGCAGAGAGTTAAGAAATGCTTCCCTTATGTGGTGCTGAGGTTGAATCTTGAAGATCATTGACTGTCAGCATGGTTCAAGATACCATGCCACACTCTGTTCATAGGTCCTGTAACTCTAGGGGTCCAAACCCTGGGGGTTTGTGTTTAGTAGGGAGGTTCTGTTAGAACAGTTCTCAGCTCTTAGTTCCTCCTGTGGAAGATGCTTCAGTACATATCTGTTGAAGGAATGGACATGTGCACAGGGAAAATATGAAACAACGCTTGCACAGCAGTTTTCCCTCTGCCTTTGCATGACCACATTACCTGCAGATGGGGACACAGGGAGCTTGCAGGAGGCCCACCTGTGCATTGTGAAGACATTTGGTTGCAAGTGGGGATCTGCTTCTTGCTGGTCATGAAACTGCATCTCACAATCTCTGCATCCCCTCATCTTTAAAGGATGTCAGTCAGTCTTTCATTGCTTATTTTTCATATATTTAATATTTTTCATTTTATTTCTTTGCTTTCCTTATGGAAAGATTTTCACTTATTTTAAAAATATTTTTATTAGTTATTGATGGACCTTTATTTATTTATTTGATTATATGTGGTGCTGAGAATCGAATGCAGTGCCTCACACATGCTAGGCAAGTGCTCTACCACTGAGCCACAACCAATAATCTCTTGAGTCTGCACTGTTTAGTTATATATCCCTTTCCAAACAATGAAAATCAATACTGTTTTCTGGAAATCAATAAATGATAAAAATTAAACTATTAAATGACTAATTTTATTTTTTCTTGATCAGCATCAGACAAGGTGTATACAATATAAGCTAGTGGGAGGCACTTACCTTCAAGAATAGACTATGGAAGGGAACATTTAAGAATATTTTATAGTATTAAAAATAATCCCAAGAACAAAAATTTTTATACATATTTGGAATAAGGAAATCAAAGAAGCTCCTTTAGAGTGATGGATGACAGGGAGGCAGAGCCCCTGAGTTCTCACTCTTATTTATCTTCTGTGTCAAGGAAGATGATCTTCAGGCTCAACCTATGCAAATGAACATGGGTAAGTGAGAAAAACCACACAAAGCGTGTGGGCGACTCTGATAGAATATCATGTTGATCTAAGTTAATTCCACTATGCCAGCACTCTTACAGAATTGGCTAGGAGACGACATAAGGACTCAGAGGACCTCCAAGAATGAGGTAGACAGATGTCAGGTGATGGATGTCATGATGCTGGAACAGTGGGATTGAAAATAACTGGGAAAGAGTTTAGAAGGAGAAGTTAAAATAATGATGAGGAGGCGGTGATCACAGAGATGCAGTGAGGGTCTGAGACATGCCATTCCTGATGGCATAAATCTTACTGCTTTTGAAATGGTCACCCATCAATGAGGTGAGCAAAAAAAAAATGTAATAATAATAACACAAGCAGAAAGGATCTCAGCAACATACTTGAATAACTTTCTGGTAGTATCTTTGTGATCAATAGAAAATATACTTAAGGGAAACTGAATGGATTTGAAGGTGGTCAAACAATTGTACTCAAAGGACCCTGCCCAGTGGTTGAAAGTGAACCTGGAAATTGTCCTCTGGTAGCCTACTTGCAGGTGCTGTCCTTGGTCCTGTCCTCCAGTCTACCGAAAAGATGCAGGCATTGCTTGTCTCTTATTGGGAAGATATTGATGGCGAATTCATCCGATGTGCAAATAATACAAAGGCAGGAGGGACACTGAATACTAAGATAGAAGCAGGATATAAAATGATATTTATAGACTAGAGATCTGGGCCAAGTCTAACAGAACAAAATGTAGCAGGGATAAATGTAAAATTCTACAAATCCCAAAATTAAACTGCACAAAATAGGATGAGGGAGATGTTTCAGAGAATTAGTAGCATGAGTAAAATATTATTAAAAGGCTTGGGAGGCAGTAAGCTCAAGGTTCACTATGAGTCAACTCTGTGATACAAGCCAAGAAAGCTCATGAAGCATTATTCTGTGTTAATCGATGCAGGTTCTAGAATGAGGATGGGGATACTTTCTCTGTATTATGCACTTTTTAGTTTGAAATTTTGTGTTTGTGATATCTTAATTTGGAATAATTTTTTGGCTTTGGTGGGTTCATAGTGGGACATACACAAGTTGGAAGACATAGAACAGAGGGAGGATTGTGGCAAGGAAAGAAAGCAAAGAAGGGACATTGGTATAGGAGGGGGTGTCATGCACAAGAGTTATTAGGATTGCTTAACATGGTATCAAATTACAGAACTGGTGCTAGTATACAGCAGCCACAGGAAGACAGCTTTCAGGTAAAATAAAGGATAAACTCCTAATAGAAAGGTCAAATCATGAGATGAGTTTTTCTTGGAGATACTGGACTTTGTAGGCTGACACATAAGATGACCCTCAAATGACATTCCTGTCAATTCCTGATGTATCCTTCAGTGGGGAGACTCAACATTTTGAGCAGATGAAGGACAGAGGTTCTCACCATCCTATAAGAGACATGCTAGTTTGCAATCAGGGAGACTAGGTAAGAGGCAATTACTAGAGTCCAGGTGAACCAAAACTTGGAAACTGATTGGATGGAAGAGTTAAGTAGACACAGAAGAGCCTAGGATAGTTCCCTTGTTCCAAAGCCTTGCAAAGCACAGAGAATGAAATAGAGATGGCCGCTGCTTGCTGTGCTTCTGGGGCAGATTGTTAAATGGCTATGGTCTTTAACTTTCTCAACTGTGAAATCTGAGGATTTCTCTCATTCATAACATTTTGTGATGAAATGAGCTAAAATAATTTCTTCTCAGGAAAGATGCATTTATAGCTGTGTGCCTGCCCACCTGAATGGTGTGACATGAGGAGGGAAATGGAGGTGGCTCCTACCCAGAGATATTCTCTCATGGTGACATTAACAGTGACTAGAATTTCATCACTCGGATTTTATTCAATCTAGTTTAAGTTCTCATCTTCTTGCTTAAACAGTACAGATGCCAATGGAAGGCACACACACAAAACCATCGTTTAACTCTAGCAGGAATTAGGTTTTCTAATTAGTTTCCTCCAGAAGCTCTAGCTAAGCCTAAGGTGTTAAGAAATCTTTGGTGTTAAGAAAAAGAAAGATGTTTTTTGGCACGTAGGGCAGCGTTGGGTTGCAAAGCTGAGGAGGATTGCTGCCACTGACAAATTTGGCACAGGGGGGGCTTACTGTGGAAGGGGGAAGCCTTGCTAAAAAAAAGTGCAAGGACTTCAGGGGCACCTTGAAGTCATTTCTCAGTTTCACTGTGGTCTGATCACAGGCTCATTTCACCTCCTCTTCCACATCTTCGAGAATAGGATCTTAAACGTATCCCATTGTGATTGTTGGTGTTTCTGCACCATCATGGAAATATAACTTCCTCTCATCAGCACATGATTCCTTTAAATGGAATTAATTACTCTCAGTTGAATATTTCATTTTAAAAGTGAAGGATTATAATCGGAGGCAGGATATAATATGGAAGTTAATGTGAGGGTTCTGATAGTTCCTGTGGACTTAAAAATAGGGAGTTTTAAGTATTGCTGTGTATTCTGAATCCTTATAGATAGTCACTTGTCCAGGGCTGCTCAATAACCTTGGGAAGAATTTGCCAGTGGAATTTTGTGTGGATATTGAAAAAAACAAAGGAAATAAAAACTCAAAACAACAATGACAAAAATGCTTTATGTAGAGTGAAACTTTGGCTTCAAAAATGATTTATAAAACTCTTTCTAGCAATTAGCCACTCTGGTAAGAGTGTGTCCACCCTATTGACTGAACTTCTTTTAATTAAATGTCATACCTGGCTAGGTATCTTTTAAGAATCTGCCATTGACTTTTTGACAACCATGGGGAATCTATCCAAATAAGATTTGCTTGGGTCTTTCCCATAGAAAAAGGTTTAGAGCACCTTCTAATTTTTTAAATTAAGAGTGAGGAATCCATTTGATGGATAGAACCAGGGCCACCTTCACTGTTTGAGAAAGGTTAAATGATATTTACTAGCAATTTTTCTTGCCAAGAAATATAAAAGGGAAAGTGATCTACATTCATGTAGAGTGATTGGGCCAGGTTATATCAAGAGGAGAACTTATAGGCTGAAACCCTGCATGAAAGCTACCATTAAGGTTAGCTTCTGAAAGACATACTGAATATAAAATGTGTGAAGAAAGGAAGACTAGAAAGAACGAGAATGAAGGGTTTGCTGTTAGCAACACTTCGCCTTTAATCAAAAGCCCATTTTCTAATGCTACGAGAATGATCGTCCTTGACAAGAGGAGCATCCTGATATGCGAATTTCTGATGGATTTCCCCTCTATTCCCTCCAAACCTCATTTTAAAAGATAATCCTGTAACTTTCATTACTTTGGAGTAGACTTTTCAAAGGACTTACTCATCCACGATCTTATTTTCTAGCATGACATTGCCCTTGAGGTTTCTATTGTGGTGCCATGCTATGAATGAGGCAGTGTTATCATGACATTCTTCAGAGATCTATGCCCCAAATATCCAAGGCTCACTTATAGCTAAGGAATTCTGAGGCATCATTCTGGTGAAGCATGTTTTCAGAAACCTCAAATATACTTTTTTCCCCCCTAATTGAGAATTTACATGTACTGAACGATGAAATGATACTTAAATCCTAATAGAAGGTCTTAATTTAGTAGACCTAATGTGATTTAGTGGAATTCAGACTAAGTCAGGAAATAGGCCAGATATGAGTTCAGGGGCTCTAATTGTGGATCGTTTCTAATTGCTAAAATTCTACCAGGCGCTGTGCTACTAGTTTTGTGATAGGGCCCTACATGCTTAAATCCCTACAGCCTCTCATTGAAGAAGGCTTTCTTATCCAGAGGTTAACTCTTTCTGCAGTTCATAGCAGAACTTGGATTCAACTAAGCTTTCCTGTCTCAAAAGCACATGCTATTTCCATTTTGTTCACCAGTTTGTCATGTGAGTTTACTGCATTGAAATTACGGAGGCCCTTATTAAACATCAGATTATCAGACTCCACCCTAAACTGAAGCCCATCTCTCCTTCTGCTAGTCTGCTCTCCACAAGATTTGATTAGGTGACCAGGTTTGGGAATCATGGCCTCCTTTGTGCATTATTGCCTGCTTTAGACTCTAACCCAGAAAAGGGAAAGAATTTTGCCATCCACCCCTAGGTATGAGCAGATGTTAGAGGCAAAGCCTAAACTAGTGGTGGTGGGGGGGGAACTGCATACTTTGACACTCTTGATTTTGGGAAAAGTCAAGAGAAATAGATAAACTTCCCTGAGCTTTGCAGTCAAAAGCAATATTTGGATTTAAGGCCTTGTGTCTTGTTCTAGGACACAAGAATTTACTTAGGAAATTATTCCCATATAGCCTGTTTGTAACTTGGGATGTTCATAGAAAAATGAAGCTGATTGCAGAAATCAGTCCCTGCTGGGGCCCTATCAGGCTGGTCCTTGACCTGTGTACCCATATATTGGCATTTTGTTTATTAACATTGATCAAGATTTATTCTACTCATTAGAGGATGGCAATTTGAACCACAGAATTATGCCACATTCCTGCCAGCTCATTTATTCATTTTCTCCTTTCCCCCAAGCACTAAAATAATCCAGATGGAGCCAGGGTGGGTTGGAGTAGGATGCCAAAGAAAAAATTAAATTAGAAAAGGTGCTATTGAAATAACCTGGCTAATCTTAGAAGGGCTCTGTGGCTAGTGCATTCCAGGTGAACTCATTCTGATTGAATGAAAATTTATTGTGTGTGTGTGTGTGTGTGTGTGTGTGTTTGTGTATGGGGGAGGAGAGGAGATGGGCAGAGGATAGATTCATCTGGACTTATTGAATGATAATTGAAACCTGACCAATAATGGCATTCATTCATTCACTCATCCACCCATTCATCCATTCATTCACTCATTCCTACATTAATTCTGCAGGGAGATATATTGAGTATTGGCTGTGTATCCTCTGGAATTTGTTCATGTGTGAATTTTCTACAGGAGAAAACTTGGACTCACCATTCAAAAACTGAAGATTCAGCTCAATAATAAGATTAGGTGAGAGTTGAGATTACATAAGAAACATTGTAACAGATCAAGTACGTGTTTCAGAAAGTAATTGGCAAAGTAGTTAAAGAGAGACTACTTGTTAAGAATAATCCTGAAGACTGAGGATTTGATCTGAAGCTGGAGTCTCAAAGGTGGTTAGATTGACATAAGATTTGGAACATTCTAGGTAGGAAGAATGATGTGAGCCAAAACCTAGAAGCAGAGGAATGCTGGGGCTTTGTAAAATAACCAAGTGGACTGGATTGTGTTTCTGGGGAACATGTTGGTGAGTCATCAGACGCAGAGTTTCATATAAGGATCTATCATGGTGCCCTTTTGCCTCGTCTGTATTCATTCTTGTCATCCTCAGTCATATAATGATCTGTCCTCCTCATTATATTGAAACTCCTTAAGAGAAAGGACCATCTTTTTTTTTTTGTGACTTTTGAGCATCCTTATTTACACGAAACTGGTAAGTGATGTGTAACCAATTAGTGTGTAGACTGCATGGTGATACAGCTGGATTAAAGGGTGAGGAACCAACCCCTGCTTCCTTTCCTTTCTGGTTGCTACATGTTCAACATCAGCCAAAGTGGTTTGCTCTTCTGTAACATTAGGTTTTTATGTGACTCATCATCAGTGTGGCTAGAGGAAGTCGAGGTTACTTTGAGCCCCAAAGTACTGATATTAGAGTTAGGTCATCAGTGGATCACAGAAAAAAGGGACCAGTACTGGAGAACTAATATTTACTAAGGATCTACTCCTGTTTACTTCTGTGTCAAGTTATTCTGGGGATACACAAAACACTAGCAAAGAGGGTCATACAGTAGCCCTCTTTCAAATGGGTACAACACACTAGATACATGAGATTCCCTTCATGCAATAGAAATAATGTCCAAATAGTCCCTTCAGCCAGCCTAGGCATTGGTTTATTTTTATCCTTAAAGTTGGACCTGATGGTTGCTAAGGGTCCTTTGAACTTGAAATTGGTCCAGAACTTGGAGTTCAGCAGGGGTCACTAATTGTGAAGGACAGGGAATGCTTATTTAGCACCTTCCTCATGAACTCTACTTTTCTTGGTAGAGTAAAGGTGGGGATAAGGTTGAACTTGGAAGGTGCTAGGCAGGATTTGAATAGGAGAGGAGAGAGCATCTCAGGAGCAGACAGTCAGAGGTAAGGGAAAAGAAATGAGCCTGCAGAATGGAGGCTGCTGGTGGAATTGGGGTGGCCCTCATGTCGTACTGACCCTCAGACAGTGATGAGGGTGACAATTTCAGACAAATTGCTTTTGATCTTAGGTACCTTCCTTCTAAGCTCTGGGCAGCATGTTGGCTGGGATCCTGGATGTTCATGATCTGTACCGGCACCTGGGGAAACTGTCCTGATTTTCATATCAGTGATTTCTAGGACTGAATGTTAAGGGCTTGACTTTCTAACAGTTCCACCTGCTTTCAGGACCCCTTGAGATATCCCTTGGCTTCTTGTGGAACTGAAAGGTCTGTGTCCATGTACAAAATCAACTCTTACCCTTAGACTCATGACCCATTCCAGGTGCTACTATCCAAGTTAAGGGTTTTTTTTTTTTTTTCTTTTTCTGTCTTTTTTTTTTTTTTAGCCAATCACAACTCACAAAAGTTTATTCTTACTCTGTCCAGGTGGTCTGCCAGAGACCCCCCTGACCCAAATAGTCTGTTCCCATGTCATGTGGCAGCACAACCCAATTAGAAGTGACCAGGGCAGCAGCCCACTTAATTTTATGCAGTTAACACCTAACCCTTGGTTTTCTTGGCAAAGCAAAGACATTGACCTTTTGGCTTCTGCTGGTCTGGTCAGCAATTATCCAGTTATTAAAACTAAATAATTGCCCTTAGCTCTTGTCCTCAGTGCATCCTGAGTCTCACTGCGAGCTGATTTTTATCTTGTTTGCAAAGCTCTCCAGTGCAGAGCTGGGGATGTTGTCCTTCAGATACAGGCAGGTCCAGGGTCACAGCTGGCTCTTGCAAGGCCACATTCTCAGGCTGCTTTTGCTCTTTAAAGGTGCTGCGGCAATATGCACTCTCCCTTGCACTTCAACCACAGAGCTGCTGCCTGCTGTCCCTGTTCCTGTTTGTTTGGAGGACTGTGGCATTCTTGTCAGGGGAATAGGCTTTTTCTTGCTTTTTCTTAACTGGATATTGCTTGTGATAGAGGTTTGAAATTCAGTTCGGGGGGGGGGGAGGGGGGCAGGAACTTTCCCCATTTCTCTTTTCTTTCTTTTGAGTTCTTATTTCTGGAGAGATTTTTCCAACGCTGGCATTAAAAAGAGGTGTTTTCATTTTCTCTGAGAGAAGTCTCACTGCAAAGGTGTGTGCTTCATTCTCCACTTGCAGCTTCTCTCCCTCTGCCTTGATGCTGATGGCGGCTGTCTGAAGTACAAAGGGAAGTCAAGATTATAGGTTGTCCCTCTCTTTGATTGTATTCTTGGCTGTAGCATCTCAGCCTTTTGCAGGAGGAACTCACATCAGGCTGGCACGTGGAAACAGGAGAATTCTCAGCTCCAGAAATAATTGCTTCTTGGAGGAGATTGTTTGAGAGTCTCAATGCTGAGGAATGCTTTGAGAGTGAGCCCCGACAATGGATAGGACTTTGTTGGAGAGAAAAGGTCTGAGATCTGTGTTTTGAAGCAAGGAAAATTCTGGGAGCACCTGTGTGCATATGTATTCTGAGGTCTAATTAGGCCCTTGGTGTATTTGCACTGCTCTGTTGAAAAGGCTATGATATTATTCCATTTTAACTACTTCCTGAGGGCAGAGATCTTTAACCCAGATTCTTTCCTGGCCCCTCTTTTAAATAGTGGGGGGCAGGATTTGAATCTTATCCTCTATGGTTGGGGACTCATTCCTTTATTACTTCATTCATTTACTTGATACATGTTCCTTTAGTGGCTACTAGCTCTGAAGTGTGACCCAACTTGGAACCATTGATTCTGATGGCAGTAAGGATCCGCGGGGGGCCATGGTCTGACCTCTCATTTTGCAGATAAGGAAACTCAAACTCGGTTTCCTCATCTGTGCAGTGAGGCCCAGTTCTCTTAAACATTCTGGCTGGGATATCTCATTTCTGTGCCTCGCCACTTTGAAATGATAGCCAGAAACCTGTGGAACTGATGAGGCAATGCAGCCAGTGCTGGGGGTGTTGTGGTCCCCCTCTGAGGAGGAACCGGCTCCCATCTCTCCTCTGGTTCTCCTCCTAAGTTGCTTTTCCTGCTCAGGGACCCAGTATTTTGTGCCCTACTCCCCCCGGCCACCCCTACCGCCTGACAGGGCTAATCTGCCGCCACAGTACTCACAAACTGACCCCAGGCATGGCTTTACCCTGCTAGGAAAACAGATTTCAAATTTCAGGTTCTGAGATATGGCTTGAATTGTGTTCCCTAAAGTTCAAATGTTGAAATCCTAACCTCCAGAACCTCAGAATGTGACCTTATTTGGAAACAGGTTCATGGCAGATGTGATTAGATAAGCTGAGGTCATAGTGGAGTAGAGTGGACCCTGATACAATATGACTGGTGTCCTTATAAAAAGGAAGAATTTGGACATAGATAGACATATGCGGATGGATGCCATCTGAATGTGAAGGCAGAGGTCAGAGTGGAGCATCTACAGGCCGAGAAATAACCAAGATTGCCAGGAAACCCCTAGAAATTGGAAGAGGCCCAAAACAGATTCTCCATCACAGCCCTAAGCGGGGGCAACTCTGCTCACACCTTGATCTTGGACTTCTAGCTTCTAGAACAGAGATATAACAAATGTCTGTAGTTTAGGCCACCCAGTTTGTGGTACTGTTATAACAGTCTTAGCAAACTAGATACAGGCTGCAAAGAAAGTATTTTGAGTGTTCTCGAGGAGTTGCAGAGGGCAAAATAATCCCCTGGAGAGGGGAGATGACAGAACAGAAGAGCAGCTTCTTTCTCACTGCCATTCCAACAATGCAGTGTGCTTTGTCTAATGTGAAAGGTGTGTTTCAGCATAGTTAAATTAACATGAAACCTTGGGTCACTGGATGTGTTTAAACCACATGATTCAATATACAAGAAGAAATCTCTGTTTTCAAGGTAGTTTGCATCAAATATTCTCACAGAAAAAAAAAGAATAATGTTTAAATCATTAGTCTGAGGTTTTGTGAAGGAATATTTTAAGATTATATATTTTAATATTTTATATACATGCATTATATATAATATATAGTATGTATATATAATATATAATATATACATATAATGTGTATATATATATATATATATATATATATAAAACATTTATTAGATGCTGCCTTTTTTCTGGAACACTCTGGCTTTTTAAACTCATGTGCCTAAGGCATTGTTTGAGATCCAGCTCAGGCCTCATCTTCTTGGATATTTTCTCCTGTATCCAATCTTAAATAGGTGTTTTCTGTTCTCCTTTGCTATAATTTACCTGTGTGTTGGTTCAGCAGATGTTCCATGGAAGGTCTGCTGCTGCCTGACACTGTCCTTGGGGATCTGAGGTGGTGACTGACACATAGGCACTTGGGGAACTTGTGCAGTGGTTGGGTAAGAGGATATTAAGTGTGTTAGTGGACAGAATAATTTCAGATCATGGAATTCTAGAAAGAAACAAAATAAGATCAGGTACGAGATAGGAAGTAGGGGATCGCCGGTGATAAAGAGGTCAGGAAGCCTCTCGGAGGGGCAAGAGCTAATCTGAAATTGGAAAGAATAGGAGCCAGCCATGCAAAGATATGCAGGAAGTGAATCCCAGGGAGAGGCAAGAGCAAAGTACAAAGGACCAGAGAGGCCACAGAACGGGCAGTGGTTGGAAAACGGCAGCTCAGCAATGGAGAGATGAGAGTGAGGTCAGAGAAATGAGAAGGAATGAGTCACATGGGCATTGTCTTCTTGCCAGATGGTGAGATTTCTGGAGAAAGGATTTTGAAAGCTTTGTCACTATAATACCTAGCGTAGGGTCAGTGCTTAGTGTATACATGAATAACCATAAACGCTTGAATGT
The DNA here is from genome assembly GCF_021218885.2 of Marmota monax. NCBI lineage: Eukaryota > Metazoa > Chordata > Mammalia > Rodentia > Sciuridae > Marmota > Marmota monax. The sequence continues at coordinate 20,451,550 of NW_026692881.1, forward strand.
ACACATTTTAATTAGACATCATTGAACAATGGCACCAGTTTACCAACAATTGCTTCTTGGGCAAACTCTGCTATCAAGAAGCAACAAACAGACACCATTCAGAGAGTCGAAGACAAAATGCTGAGAGTTTTTATTCATTGAAAGTTGTACCTTTTTCTTAAGGAATACTGCCTTTAGTCCTTGTTCAGAGCCTATCAATTTTTTTTTTAAATATATACTATTGTAATGAATTTGGTTGTTAATTTTCTCAGATCACCGCAAATTCAGAGCAACAACTCAACACTGGGAAAGTGGAGAATCAATTCTATAGCATGACTCATGGGCAGACAGATTATATGACAATAAGAAAGTAAATATGAGAGGGTGAAAAACAGCTAAGAATTCAACAAGCTCATCCCTGTGAGGCTATTCATTCAGAGACAAGCAGTCTTATAAATGTCACAATAAGCCTGAGACCATGGTGCATGATAGCATGGTCAAAATACAGGCTCTTTATAATGGGGATGCTGAAATACTGTGAGCAAGGTTACATTGTGTACTATCGTTGTGTCTAAGAAACCAGGGAAGTGGGTACCATTCTATAATAATTTCCATTTGAAATGGTTAAAATTCAAAAACAAATCCAGTGCTTTAGGATAAGCTTCATTTATCTGGAAAATGTACTTCTATGGCATTATATCTCCCTGAATGATGCCAAATAAATGAAAATGTGATTGTTTAGCCCCGTGATCTTCAAGAGCCTTAGTACAAGTGGTGGATGATTTCCTGTGACCTCCCAATCAGAGCAAGGGATTATTATTTCTGTTTTTTTCTTTTCCCACCCTAAGAACCAGGTAGGAAATGACGAGAAAACAATGACATTATTACAGTGGCATTTTAATGGGTGTTCAGGGAACGAAGAAGTCAGCAGAGGCACCACATGAAATATTCATGGGTATTTTTCCTTTTCTTGCCTCCTTTCTCCCCAGATACAGGAGGGAGAGACATGCAGGCCTAAAGTTCTGATTCAGGATGTATGTAGAATGGCTCCTGCAGGACTCCCTTTGACCTTTGGGGAGGGATAAACAAAGCTCTTCTATCCACTCTCCAACTTTTAAGTTTTTTTTTTTTCCCTTTTCCTGGCATCTTGATTTTCCAGACAGCCGAGATACATCTGCTTCTTACAGAGGACCCAAGACCTTAATGGTTTTGACGCTTCCATTTTCCCTTGGGAATTAGGGGAGGATTTTGAAGATGCAGACTTTCTCCCTAAAGGCTTTTGAGAGAAGGTGGACAGGCTCAAGCAGATTGGCATCTTCAGAATGAGAAAATGGGGGCTAAGTGGACTGGTCCAGAGTGGCTCTTAGGTGCTACCTGCAAGCTGTTGTCTTGTTCAAAGTCAGGTCCCCCAGGAGCACAGATGGGGCTGGAATATATCAGCAAGCTGCAGTTGTTCAGAGGGCTGAGTTTCTCTGTTAATAATTGTTATATATAAGTTTGGTCAATATATGGGCCTGCCATCATGTGTACTTCTCTCTGGAGACCCATTCTATCATATTCTGTACTTCTGAAATGAAGTTTGCATAGAAAAATTCCTCTACAATGAGAACTCTTCTTTTATGGGAATTCACGCTCTTCACTGTGCCCAGAGGCATCTGGTCTTGTCCCATCTCCCACATGTAGTCATAGTTTCTCCCAGTAAGATGGCCTTCTTTGTACATAAATCCTGTTCATCCTTCCTGTCCATCACTGTCCCTGCTTCCTCTGAGAAGTCTTCCCTGTCGAGTTCAGTCCCAGGGGGTTTCTGTTTCTTTTAGTCTTTCCTGGCACTTTTTGCCTGACCTTTTTTGTTTGCTACTCGACACATCTGCTTTCTATTCAGTGATGTGTTGGTGTAATATTTAATAACCAGTTTTCTAGGTGGAGCAGGGAGAGCTCTGATTTGCAGCATTTGCCAATTTCTGTAGTGTAAATACTCCTACTGTGGTCAATTTCAAGCTAGAAACATGATGTCACTGAATGCAAAACTGGGAAGCAACATGCACAATTGACTTTCTCCAGCTGGTTCCTGTTGTCTGCTGTACACTGCTGTGGGTATTGCCCTGGAACTCTTCTTGCATATCCATCTTACCTCCCCAACTAAAATCTAAGTTGCAGTGGGGCTCAACTCTGGCTTTACATTGGAAAACCTCTGAGTGCCTGTGGAATATCTCAGTACTCATGTTCCACCCCCAGGGATTCTGATTCAGTGGGTCATGGCAGGGACCTGTGCATCAGTATTTTTAAGGAGCTTCCCAGGTGAGTGGAGGGGAGCAAGCCACTGTCTTAGACACAGGGAGGATATTTTATGTCAGTGCTTCTCAAAGTGTGTTCCCAGGATCATCCTGGGACTTAGTAGAAATGCTAATATTGGCCACACTCCAAATCTACTGGACAGAGAAACTTTGAGAAGTGGGTTAGACCAGCAGTATGTGGTTTAATAAGTCCTTCAGGTGATTCTAGTGCATACAAAATTTTAGTTCCATTATCTTATATCTTCTGAATCCTTATTAGAACTAAAGACAGTTATAGGCACACAGCTGTGCCCAATCAACACTTGTTGATTAAAAATCTTGCAGGGAGTACATTTTCATGAAGCAAGCTATTTTTACCTCTTTGTGAGAGAGTTTAGTGCAGAGTACCTTAAAATAGAGATTTCTTCTTGCATATTGAATCATGTGGTTACAAATATCCAAGGATCTAAGATTTAATGTTCATTCAGCTATGCAGAAACACACCTTTGACATTAAACAAAGTATGATGAAATTCCTTCATCCATTCAACAAATATGTATTGATGGCTGGGAATAATTTGTTATTAGTCCATTTGCCTTTATAATGGCCCCTCTGTATCCAGGTAGAGGAGGCATGGACTTTTGTCCTTGATCTGTGACTTACAAGCTGTATGATCTTCTGGTATATAATTAACTTCTTTAGACCTTAATATTTTCATAGTTATTAATATTTACATAGAGTTTTCTGGTTTAACCTGACACAGGAAATCTATCAAAAACTTATATTAAGCTCATAAATAATGATGAAAACAAGACATATTCTCATATCTGATGCCCTTTAAGACTTCTGTTTTTCAACAGGTAGTAGGGCAGCATGCATATATATCACTTGAGGATCCTGTTACAATGCAGATTCTGTTGAAAAGGTTTGAGGTGGGGCCTGAGATTCTGCATTTCTAGCTAGTTTCCAGGTGATGCCAGAATTGCTGGTTAATAGACCACAAACTGAGTAGCAAGGCTGTCAGGTTCCAATTGATGTGCAGAAGAAAGTAGGGGTACGACAATGACAAAGGAAATTATTTGCAAAAATTATTTCAGAACAAATTGCAAACCACTACAAGTAAAAAGAGTTTAATGCTTTGCATATTATAAGGCACCTAGCTACTTGATGAGGTAGTTCCGGGGGTCATGTCATGGTAATTTGTAAATCATAAGTATTCTAGACATTTAAGCTTAGAAAGTAATGAATTATTAGCTTCTCAGAGCATAGTTAATTGTTCTGCATTGCCTAGACCATTGTAGAAGGGTCATTTTTTCCCCCAGAACACTTAATTAAGATTCATCCAGTAGGTTCTAAGGATATATTTTTCACTTGTTTCCTGTGTCCCACGATGTGACTCATTTCCTTAAGTAGATTTCCCACCCTTTGAAGGCAGGGGTCTTCTTAAACTCCATGGCAGCATGGTGAAGAGAAGGGATGGAAAATCGAATTTATCTAGTAACCAACTCTAATTGGCTGGCCAGGCTTTCTGGATTCCAGATGTTGAGACTATATTCAGGATTTACATGGAAAAAATGATCAGTGAGTACTTATTGAGTTAGTGGGCAATGTTTGTACACTTAACCTGTGCTGGAGGGGTTGAGAAAATGAACTTCCCAAGAATGTTGCAAGATTTGCATTCTGAATCACTCAGTAAACGAATAGCACCAAAGAGCTTGGGGATTTCTCTTCTACATGTTCAGTGACATTCCAGCTAAAGATAGAGGTGAAACCCTACCTCACAGGCCCGAGGAGCAACACCTTTTGGTAATGCCCATTAGGGAGAACTTGACTGAGGCAAGATTAAAGACTCTATTCTGGAAGGTGAATGTCAACACTTCTTTTTGGAATTTCAGGTGTCCTCCTCCTTGTCCTCCTCCTTCTCTTCCTCCTAAAAATTTTGAAGTCTATTAGAGCTAGCCTTTAGTATAAAAGATGGCCAGTAGGTGCCGCTCTCTGAATCATTTTCATCTGAATCATTGTTCATCAGCTTTCAGGGTTGGACAGACCAAGGGACCTAGAACCCAGCTACTTAACTGGATAAGCAGAGTTAGCACTTAAGTCAAATGCTTTCTGAAAATGAGCCTCTCAGTGTCTTCTTACCTGGTCAACCCTGTGCCAGCTGAGCTTCCCAAGGTGTGGTTCCCAGAACAGCCTCAGAATCACCTCCATACCTCACTGAGGTTTGCTGACCTCCAAGGTCAGTGCATAGAATCCAAGTCTATCCAGAAGCTCCTGTGAAGCTGCACCAGGCTCCCTGGTGAATCTTGTGTGTGTTAAAGTTGGAGAACATCTGGAGAAGTCCTTCTTCCTTCTTCAGCAGGAGATAAGTAGGCATACTGCATCATGGTTCAGTTGTGAGGAGGTGGAGAATAGGCAGTCTTTGAGAAATCTGAGTGTGTTATATTAAAAAAAAATGCTACCTTACTTTTTCTGTCTGCAAATTATATTTTATAATGTAAGATATATTTAAAGGATTATTGTGCTTGAGATTGGACCAGGGAAAACTCAAGGAGGAGAGGGAATTCTTGATATAGAGAAAAAACAATTTTTTTTGCTTATGTAATAAATTTTATTTTCCTTGACAGTGTGGTACCCATTGGCATCAAGCAGAGCACCTCTCCCAAGTCCCTGGTTCTAGGAGGAGATACTGAAGTTTTGTGTTATTGTGGTGCCTGTTCACCGTGCTGTGTTTACTGAGCTCTGGTTGATGGAGCATTTGTTATTCAGGAGCTTCTCAATCAAGGGTCACTCCTTGCTCCTGCCAACCGATTTTCTATGCTGGAAGCATCTGCTTGCTCTGCTAATTGGAGGTGCTTCTCCTTCTATCTGGCACTGGACTGACCTGACACGGAGACATGGTGAGAGCACACAGAGAGTGTGGACAAGTGTGCAAAGGCTGGGCAACCAGGCAGGTGCGGGGGTCAGGACAGCATGTGGCGCTGGCTATGCAAACAGAATCTGGATGCCCTGAGAGAGTCACTCTGCCTTTTGGCATCCTGTCTGCAGAATATTGACACCAAGTTTTCCTGTGTTTCTGTCTGGCTTCAGTGTCTCCTCTTTCCAACCATTTGTTTTCCAAACCTCTTAGCTCTTCTGTTTTTATGAGTGGCAGAGAGGGTCAGAGAATCACCCATTTATTTCCTTTAAGGTAGTGGACCTGTAGTGGTGTGAGAAATGTTTCTCCTTGGATGAGGAAGTCACCCGACTATGGGTTCTTACAACTACACAGGGATGAGCTGAGAGAGGGAAGGTTGACCTTCTCAGGGGCTCTAGACTGCTGCATGTTGGGTCCCTGCCAGCCAACTGCCTCAGTGAGGCCAGTGCGTGGGGCTGGCTCTGGGGCCCCTCTCTGGTGCTGAGCCACAGCAGGGCTGCTGGCTGTTTCTGGAGACAGTTTCCGAACTGAGTATCTGGGGAGCTATCTGAGCACCCTAGTGGACCTTCCTATACCTTGCAGTGAGGCCAGTGTGGCCCTAGCACTGGGGAGTGTGTCCAGGTGTGGGGAGGTGCCTGCCAAGGAACTGGAGACCCAGGTGCAGGACAGCATTGAATGGAAGAGGCTGATAGGCATTAGCAGGGTCCCATTTTGATATCTACAGTCTTCAGGACAACTTGTTAGAATGGGGAGGCTGGACATCTGGACAGAGCCCAGAGGCATTTATCTCTGAGTCTGTGAAGGGACTGCCAGGGGCGAGCGCTGAATAGGGGGCTTAAGTCTCTTCTGTCTGCAGGTGTGGACGGCTCCTTATCTGTACCATGAAGGGTTTGGAATTGCTGAGCCCAAAGCTGCACCTTGATCTTACACATGGCTGCTCTTTTGGGGGCCATTTGGAATAATGATGATGATGAGAACAGTTACAATAGTCGTCCAATAGAGAAACAGGCTGCCTCAGGAAGGGATGAGCTCCTCATCAGTAGGGGTATCCAAGTAGCTATCAAAAATCATATAAATTGATTCCAAGATAATTTCTTCAAAATCATCTGATTATTGAAAAGTTACATCGGTGGGATTCCACCCTAGTCCCCAGGGACTATAATTTGTCGGGGTTGGGACAGCCCGAGAATTTGCCTCAATAAGTCTGGATCTTTGTGCTGCAATAGAGAAGTCAAAGAAGTTTAGGAGCCTTGTGTGCCCTCTTTTTTTCTGGAACTTCTCAAAGCACAGGGGAGGGATCAAGATGCTGAGAAATCTGATAGAGAAGGCGTCTACTTGATCCTGAGGAACCCAGTGTTTTCAAAGTTGAGCATGGAGTTTCCTGCGTCCGCCAGGGGGAGGGTGCTCCTGTTTTGAGGCACAGAGGGAGATCCAGGGAACTCTGTGGGGTCCTGCTCCTGTGGGACTTGTGGTCTGCCATGGGAGTCTCAGTGGCAGTGCTGCTCCGAATGATCACAATGTGAACCACAAGTGAAATTTGAACATTTCTGGTCACCATGTTAAACAAGTGAAAGGCAAGCAGCTAAAAGCATCTTTTAATAATTTATTTGACTTAACCAAGTATATCAAAATATTATCTAAACATGTAGTCAATATAAAGTTGTTCGTGCAATATTGTGCATTCTTTCTCTCTTCTATGAAGCCTTTGGAATCTGGTGCATAGTTGCCTTTGAAGACCATCTCAATTTGGACTGGCCACAATCCAAGTGCTCAGGAACCATATGTGGCTGGTAGGTTCCGTATTGGACAGTGCAGATCTGTGAGATATTTTTTTACTTAATGTGTGGTCCAAAACCCAGCATCGCCTGGGAGCTGGTAAGAAATGCAGAATCTCAGGCCCCACCCTGATTGACTGAATCAGAATTTGCAGTCACTGCCATCCCACGGAATTCTGCACATATATTCAAATTGAGAAATGTTATGTGAGGTGACCTCTTTTTCCAATTTCAAGATTTCCTATTCCTCAAATTCTTTGTGGATGCAGTTAACCAGTGAGGACTGCTGACGTGAGACCTAGGGGTCCCTGTGTGCAAAAGTAGAAGCAGTTTGGCTCATGGAATGAATGCATGGCCCCTGACCCTGTAAAGGGACCCTGGGATCCCTGGGCAGAGGATGGACACGTCACACTGTAATGAATGTTGTAATTTGAATCTTGGCCAGGGTTGATCCCTGGACCTAAATGTGCTGATGATTACAGGGCTGCAGGCTGCTGCTGAGACTGAGCCCAACCAGGCGGCAGAGAACCTTGAGCACACGTTTGGCCTCACCTTTCTCTCTACTCACTATGCCCTGCATGTAAAATGCCCTGATGCCTCCTAGAGGGAGGGGATGATGGTGGGTGCAGCAGTAACACCAGGGAAGCAAAGGACTAGGCCAGGACCCACTGAGGTTCTCACATCTGTAGCAGGCGCTCCTTTACTCCTTTTGGAGCACCCTGCATCCCGCCTGATGAGATGAGAAGTGTCTTGGAGGATGGGAGGCGAGCTGACTGACAGAGGCTGATTCCTCACTCCAGGACGCCCTGCTCTTCTCAGAGAGGCCCAGCTGCAGGGGCTTCCTCTGGGGTCACACATTTGATGGCTGCCTTTTTCTGTTGTCCTCTCAAAGGTTTTCTGGTATGCTCAGGTTCATTCCTTAGACTTGGGTAGGAGGAAGGAGCTAACCCCCAGGCTAAGATTTGTGTCCCCCAGGGGATTGGGGCAAGAGGCACTCCCAGAGTAGATGTCTTTGGTATTGCAGGAACCCTTCCTGCTGGTCACTTTCACTCACTTTCCAGAATCTTCTTTCCATCCTTTTAGAAACTGTGTCCTGTGGAGGAGGAGTGGGGGATGTTGCAATGTCGAGTCCTGCAACAGGATGGGGGACAAGGATCCAGAGCCTGTAAGGCTCTCCTTCCACCTCCCCGGCTGCCTTCCTTGCTCCTCCCACACTCCCAGATGTTCTTTCTCCCACAGGGGGCCCCTTTGGAGTCACGGTGGGTGGTGGCATCGATCCCTTCTTGCTTCTCTGGCATCTCTGATTTCCTGGAGTCTGATGCTCAGCCATTCTCTTGTCCCTCCCCACAATGTCTGATGGGCACTTGGGGGACTGTCGGCTTCCAGTAGCCCACATCAAGCTTTCCTTTTGCTCTCAATGCTTCTCTTCTTGCCCCACTCAACATTGTTCTCTCCCATTCCCTTGGACTCACCCTCTGATCCTTGGAGCCATCCTCTCCTGCTGTTCGCCCAGTGTCCTGCTCCTCATCTCTTTCTGCCTCTGCCCTCTGCCAGGAAGCTCAGCTCTGTTCTCACCCTTACTCGGAAGCCTTTCCCGATCATTCTAGGACCTGCCAGCCTTCTGATGCACTATGCAGTAAGTTGGTTGTTCAGAACCCACCTTTTGGCACATATTATGAGCCTGCAGAGATGCTGAGGATACAGAGGTGGACCAGATGGGAATGATCTCTGGCTTTCAGTCTAGGGAGGAAGATAATCCTCTGAGTAAATCATGACCACCATGACCAGTTAATTTCAAGTGTAAATGCACTGAAAGAAGGAGCTCAGGGTACCAGGGAGTGTCTCACAGGGAGGCCTCACTTCAGGGAAGGCTGGAGGTCAGTGAGGCTGGAGGAGTGACAGGAGTCAAATCCTGCAAGCATGTCATCCTCTTGGTTTATATATGTGCCTTCATCTGTCCTTGTCCTCCTGGTTAGGCTACAAGTTTTTGCAGAACCACATTCTGGCACATATTATGAGCCAGGCAGGGCCTCCACAGAGGGGCCTCCAGCCCCTCCCCAACAGCAGTGCTGTGCTGGTGCCTGGTGACTTTGAGAGCTGGTTGGTAAATTTGGGGGTGTATTGTGAGCAGGTTAATGCATTTCAGTTGGTAGAAAAGGGCCACAATGAGAATATTGACACCATGGAAATTGGCGAACGCTATATGTCTGGGATTTTTCATTTTTCCCTTCATTGAACTAGTGTATAAACATTTCCCAGCTCACCACAGCTGCTGGCACAGTGCTTGGAATGAGGAGCAGGAGGCAGAGAAGAAGGTAACTCAGAATTGAAAGATGGACACTAGCTGTGGGTTGCCAGTCAAGTTATTTAGCTTCTCTGAGCCTCAGTTCCTTCATTTATCAAATGGGATGTTGAGACAGATTTGAAAAGATGGATATGACAAGAGAAAGCCCAGCTTAGGTCAGACAAACCAGTCTACGCGGCTTTCCTCCATCTCTTAAATTGTTACCCAAGGGTCCTTGAGAGTTAGAAATACCTAGTCCCATTCCTTTTGAATTGTTTTTAGCCTTAAATTGAATTAATAGCCTTAAATGTCACCTTATAGAATATGATATTCTCTGTATTTAATTGCACAAGCCCTCTCCTATCCTTTCTGGAAGAAGATGGGACATGTGCCTCCCTGTAAATACACCCAGCCAGTAGTGGAGGGGTTCACTGCAGTCGCCTCTGCCCTTCCCCTGGCTCTCCTCATGGCCCTCAATGGGACTGGCCTGTACTTTGGACTGAACAGACTCCCAGCCCTTCCCTGGGACAGTAGGAGGAGGGTTCACCTCATTTAGGAGACTCCCTGGGATTTAGAATTGGACATGAGGCACTGCACTGTCACCCCCATGTCTCTGAGCACTCGAGGCCCAGCAGCTGCCCCTTCTTCTCCCTGTAGCCTGTGGAAGCATCGCTGTTTCCCTAGGAAAAGGGAAGCCTGTGTTGTCCCTTGCAGGGCGTCTGCTTTGTGTTGATTATTTAAGGATAATATTTCTGGCAGTGGAACAAACGAGGCGGGAAATGGCTTTTGCGGGTGATTAAATGCTGAGATGATGTGGCAGTTTCTGTCTGTGGCCGTGAGTCTCAATTACCTGACAAGAAAGAGATTGGACCAGGAGGTCTTGTGTGAGCCTTGATTCTGTGGGTTGTCCGCAGTGAGAAGTGACATGCAGGGCATTTAGAACTGGGATCTGAGAACCAGAAGGGGACACGGGGTGACCAACATGGATCCCTGTCCCATCATTGCTGAAACTTGATGTGTGACCTTGAGCAAGTCATTTTTCACCTAAGCCTTAGTTTGCCTCTCAGTGAAAGGAGGGACTTGGACTAGCTGATCCCTCTTACCATGAAGATTTTTATGAACTTCATCAACAAATAGGGACATTCCTATCTGTGCTTGTTTTATGTTCTAATTCCCAAGGACATATTTCTAATGGACTGTACTCCAGAGACTCTAATTATTTCTTGTTAGCCAAGAGTAATTTTAGCAGGCAGGATTAAGCCATGAGGAGTCTCATATGTGTATGTTCCATTTTATGGTGCTCTGGGAATTTGGTTTAACCCAACTGGCAATTTTTGAATGTCCACTCCTGGGATAAAGCATGGTGTGCTGGAAGCCATATGGGATTTGGAGATGGAAAGCCGAATCTCAGTTTGAGATTTGCTGTTAGCCATGACCTCAGGCATATAGTGACCTGAGCCCTTAAGTCTGAGTTTATTCATCAGTAAAATGGGGAGAGAGTGAGTCCCCTCCTCTTTGTGGAATAAAAGAGGAAATGTGTGTAGAAGCCATAGCACACAGTGCTTGAGGCATGTAAAGCCCAGGGTTCTATTCCAGGCACCAGGACTTGTTTAGCTGCTAGGAATACGAAGATGTGTGTAGGTCAGGCTCCTGCCTGAGAGATACCTGCTGACCAGCCCACAGAGCCCCCATCTGTGAGAAGGCATCGGTACTGCAGTAAGGAACTGATGAGCCAGGTGTCCCGGGAAAGTGCTCATCTCCCAACATCTTAAGCTAGAAAACCAGTGACCACTGGGTTCCTAGGGACTCTCAGGAAATGAAAATACACTGCAGCTGGAGCCAGTTCAGCTCAAACAGAAGACAGACTTGAGTGATGCTCGGGGCTTGGGAATGACGTTGGGACCATGCCCTGTTGGCAGCATCACCCCTGGAGCCTTCCAGACAGAACATCACATCATTTATGTCCCAGTGCTGGATTACACCATGGGGCTGGGAGTCCACACATGACAAGAAACAGCCCCCGGAGCCGAGGGGGGATTCTTGTTTTGCTGGGAGACTGTGCTCCCTTGAAGAGCAGGACGGGAAGGAGATGTGGAGATGCAGAAGTGCTTCTGACCCCTGGCAGGGGCTTGAGCATGTGGCGCTTTCACTCTTGTCCTTCTTTCCTTCCTTTTTCTTTCATTAAAGAGACAGATAACAAGGACTTGGTGTCAATGTTAAGGGTCTTGGAGTGAATGACCCTGTACTTGCCTCTGGAATGTTCTGGGGATGCAGACATGTAAACAAGTATTCTCATCAAAGTGTCAGTGTGCCAGGGACGTTGGAACAGAGTATGGGCACAGGGTAGAGGCACAGGGTAACAGTCTTCCTGAATGTGAGGGACCTGTGATCTCAAGAAGGCACAAAAGAGTGGGGTTTTGGGGAGTCCGTGGTGGTCTGGGCAGGCGACCTGGGGCAGGTGAGCTCTGCGCTGTTAGGGTCTTCTCCAGGCTATGGCGCTGCTCGCTAACCCTCCCCAAGGATGAGGGTTCTTAGGTCTATTTTGAGTTCTTTCTGCTAGGCTAGCTCCACTGTTGCCAGACATTGCGAGGGTAGTTGGGGTTGGCAGGAAGCCCTTATCTGAAAGTCAATTACATTTGCCTTTTGAAAATGGGACAGGACATTTATGCTTAATATTTGGGTATTTTTGTTGTTGGCTTTTTAAAAATATTTTTTTTTTCAGGTCACACTCTGCAAGTGAAATACGATTAATTTCCGATGGAATTAAATGTCTGTTCTGGGCAGGACACCCTTGCCAAATAATTACATCAAATGTAGTTTGCAGGGAAGGTTGTCTTTTTATCTTCTCTTAAAGGGCAACGCGGAATCCAAACATCCTTCATGCCTGCCTCTCAGGGCCACCTTACATACTGTTCTTGGGTCTTCACACAAGAGCTCTGTTTCAGCTCATCCTCCTCCAAGAACCCGGGTTAGGAAAAATTGTAATAATCTTATGTCTCAGGACTCAGAGAACCTCTCTGTACCATCTTCACTGAAGGTTTCAGCTTTAATAAAGATAAAAACACCTGAGCTTATTCAGCAGCAAGGAAAAAATAAATAAAACCTCCCGAAGCCTGCATAGCTCCTGTTCATTAGGCAGCAGCAGGGAGAGAGGAAGACGGATGGAAAAGGCATGAGAAGCAGGAAAGGGAAAAGCTCCTGGGGTTGAGGATGGAGGTGAGGATGCTGGGACCAGGCTCTTGGGGGCACGCCCATTTCCAAGTCCCTGGGAACTGCAGATGTCTTGACTGGTCCCCTCCCTCTGGGAGCCCAGAGACAAGTATCTCTCTGGCTGTACCTTCTCATGGTTAGAAAAGCTGGCTGGGAAGGGACTCACCTGTAATGAACATAGAAGGTCAAGGTGACTCCAGAGATACTTAATCATTTTGCAAATGAGGAAACTGAGGCCCAGACAAGGGGGAAGTTCAGCAGCTGCTCACTGTCCACGGACAAGGCCTGTGTGTGGGCTCTGTGGTGGTCCTCAGGAAGCAGGGCTGCCACTGAGTGGGACGAGGGCTCTGCACTCTTGGTCCCCAGCTGTCTACCTCCCACTGACTGCTCTTGAGGGGCTATAGCTCAGGGAAGGGTGGGATCTGAATGGGGACCCAGACTTCTGTACTCAATGACTTTGCTTTCAAGCCTCTTCTTTCTTACCCCGTCACAGGGTCAGGAGTATTTTTGCTTCTCAGGGGACATTCAGAAATATCTGGAGATATTTGTCACAACTGGGAAGGGAGTGCTGTGGTGTCAGTGGGTGGAGGCCAGGAACACTGCCCACGTCTTGCAATGCACAAGACAGCCCCTGCAGCAAAGAGTTGTTGGCCCCAAATGTCAATAGGGCTGAAGTCAGAAACTGCCTGTGGGACCTCATGTGAGCGTGCACGGTGGGGGGTGGGGGTTATTTGAAAGAGACCAGGGTTCAGTGTGACTGCGATTACAGTGAGAATATTGATGTCATTTTGAAGGTGGATTAAGTTCCTGTTTTCCAAACCAGCCCAAGCATCTGAATTGTATATTTAGCTTGCTAAAAAAGATATATTCCCAGGCCCCACTTCATTTATAGTGAATCAGATCTTCAGGAGTAGCCCTGGGAATCTGTATTGTAACTTGGCTTGAAGGTGATGCTGACACTAAGCCTGTTTTGGCAAATGATGGATTCAGTAGCAGCATTGGTTGTATACTTGTTATTTGATTTTTCAAATAAATCTGGATGTTAACTGCAGGTCTGCCATTTATCAACTCTGTGTGACCTTGGGCACTTCAGTTATTCTTCGAGTCTGTGCTGTCTCATACTAAAGAGAGGGATGATCCCATCACCGTCAGCCTGGCTCAGCTCCTGGTTAGCAGTGGGTGTTCGTACCAGTCTGATGAGCCTACTGTGTTTGGCAATAACGAGACCTAATAGCCATCAACCACTTAGATTACAGGCACCTTTAAAAAAGCTTTTATGGTGTCTTTAGCTTCATGGCAACCTTGTTCCAGAGCTGGAGCCCACTGTAGGTGCAGGTACTCTTTGGTAGGCAGATTAATGCACTCACCCCAGGGACGTCTGCATCCTCATGCCTGGAATCTGTGAAGGTTACCCACATGACATCAGGGACTTTGCAGCTGTGGTGGAGTTAAGGATCTTGAGATGGGGAGATTATTCTGGGTTATCTGTGTAGGCCGAGTATAATTGCAGGGGTCTTCATAAGGGGGAGGCAGTGGATCAGAAGAATTGGGAGATGTAGCGGTGGAAGCCAGTTACTGGAGAGGTTCAAGGAAGGGGTCTCATGAGCCAGAGAATGCTGCCAATTTCCAGAAGGGGGACAAACAAGGAGAGGGATTCTGCCCTGGAGCCTCTAAGAGGAGGCCCTGCTGACATCTTGGCTTCAGCTCCCTAAGACCCATTTCAGACTCCCAGTTTCTAGAACAGTAAGAAAATAACTCTGAGTTCTTTTAAAGCTCCGAGTTGTGGTCTTTTGTTATAGCAGCTATAGAAAACTAATACACTTCCTGTGGTCTCATATCTGGAGATTCTGAGCCCTGTGCCAGGCATTGCCACGTGGTAACTGGAAGCCAGACACCTGCTTTCTAACCGATTAGAGGAGACATACACAGAGCTGAAAGAAGCTGGGAGACTTCACATTAAGAAGCCAGATAAATAGACGAGAAGAAAGTTGAGAGTATCTTCCTCGACTGCTGCTGTTCACGGAGGGGAACTCCACAGAGCCAGTGGCAGGGCTGCGGGGCCTGAAGTTGATGTCTTGTAAATACACTCAGTCACCTGGAAACACAGGCTTCTCTCTTGCCCAGCGATTCGTTGCTCCTTTCCATGCCCATCTTACAGCCTGGTCTCTCGCCCTCTCCTTTCTGCACATGGGAAGCTCCTGCCACTGGTTGGCACATCCCAGGATCAGCTTTGCCTCCTCTGAGACTCTAAGCACAGAGGCTGGCCGGTGAGGCCCCTCTTTATTCCCATCTCTGCTGGCCCCACCCTGTGCTTCCTCCCATGGATTGATGAGGGCAGAGTAAGTGTTGAGTGACATGCTTATTAGAAGTGTGAATTATTTAAGGATATGTGCGCGTCATTAACCCGCCACTCACCCAAGGGAGGCTCAATGCTGTGCACGTGGCTGTTTTATTTATGGGGAAGAGGAAGGAAATGGAGGGTGGAGTAGGAGGTGGAAGCAGGGGTGGCTGAGGGTGGGACAGAGAATCGAACTGGCTGCATGGTGGAAGGCTGGAAAGAGTTACCCTGAGAAAGGCAGATAAAAAAAATAATAATAATAACTGAGGGTAATTTGATAGAATATTTTTGGATCCAAGATACTGCGAATTGGAAATGCAGGAGAAGTGGCACGTCACACATTCAGAGGCATCTGTGAGCATACATACCAATATGATCACTATAATTATAATAATAATAAATGTTCTCTCGCGGTGTGACTTGCGGAGGTCACCCTGAGAGGAGACAGTGAAGAGGAAGGAGGTGGAAAGGGAAGCTATTAATAAACCGGAGACACAACACTCAGGGTTCTCCTCCCTTTCCAGCACTGAGCCATTCATAGCAGCCCTGGGGGCCATATTCTGATGACCTTTGAGCCCACTGGTCTGGCACCACGGGCTCTGGGGTGACTGCTCTTATTTCCACATGGCCTGCTTTGTTAAGTGGGCAGGCCAGTTCTGGTTCCTGCCTCTATTTGGATCTGGAGGAGTCTCTGATCCAAAAGCATGCTTTCCTTTTGGGAGGCATTGAAATCAGAGTTCTGGGTGGGTGGGAGGAGAGCTAAGGACTGTTTCTTCTAGAATATGCTGAAGGAGGGCTCTTCAATGAATTACCTTTAGAAAGAGGCCAGGTGAGAGTTGTGCATCACGGAAGAGTTACCTGTGTCTTTTGTCAGCCATCAAACATTTGTTTAATGTCTGCTGAATGCTCCTTGTCTTTGGGGGGATGCGGCAGTGTCAAATAAGGTCTTTCTTTAGGACTTTACTGTCTTAGAGAAAAACTAATAACACACAGGTACTAGCTATAGGATGCTATTTTTACTATCAACAGCACTGCTAGGAACCATATTCTCAAACATCGGAGAGTGACACGGTTATGAGTTCATTATATTGCTTTACTGACTGATAATGGTAATGGATGGGAAGCACTGCAGACATATTTTGCACAGAAAATGGGTATCACTGGAGATTACAGGTGGTGGAAAACTCTGCAGGCAGGTGCAGTAGTAATGCTGATATCTGACATTTGCAGAATGCTTGATGGCTCAGATCTCACCTTTGTATCGCATTTGATCTTCGCAGCCTCCACTGTGAGTCATCAGAAGCCCAGAGAAGTTAAGTAGCTTGCTTGTGTCACACAGCTGGTAGGTGAAAGATCTGAGACTCGAACCCCTTGTGATGCTAAGGCCAGGACTTGTCCCACCCCATGGCAGCTGCCTAGCCCACAGAATGTTACGTATCTGTATGTGGTACGTGTGTCACCGGGCTTTTTTATGTTTTCAAAGCTCTTTTACATCATTCATCTCCTTTGATCCTTACAGAGGTGGAGTATAGAAGGTAGGTCAGATTTATTCTGGGCATTTCAGAGGCAATGGCCTCATGGAGGACGAGGACTGGAACCACCCACTAGCTGATGTTTGAGGAGGATGCATTGGCTACTGGGGAGAGAACACACAAAATGAATACACACACACACACACACACACAGAAACAAAGAGAAAAACCACACGGAGCAAACAAAAATATAATGACGGGAGTCTGCAGCTGAAAAGAACATTTAAACTTGTCACTGTACCTTACTAGTTGCCAAATGTCAGGTGTCCTTTCCTGTATTCCAGGGAGGTGACAGCAGATCTTACTGAGTGGCGTTCATCCAGGGCCCCCAGTTCCTACTGTTCCTCAGGCCCAAGTGGACATTTGCAGTTGTCCTGTTCTTTTGGTGTAAGGGGAACATCTTCCTCTTCCTCTGCCCTGGGTACTTCTCTATTCTCCTGCAGGCATTTGCCCCTGGGGGTCCTTCAGATGAAGAACGGAGACAGAAGGAAGGTGGGGTCATGGAGCTTGGCAGACACCCTGATGGTGTGGTGCTGTGTGAGGGTGTGTGTGTCGGTGTTCATGTGACTTACAGACAGGTTCCCAAGCATCCTTGGGCTGAATTTGCTCTCTGCACTCAATAACCTGGAGCAGGAGCTGCCATCTTGAGCATGGATCACTTGTATTGCCAGTTCTGAGGCAGCTTTAGTATTTTCAACCTCCCTTAGGATACTTTGGGTGACTGACAGTCACTGTCATATTTCTGCCTGATACACACTGAGCCTGGAGTTGTTGACTTGGCTTAGGGATATGTCACCTGGCCGCCTAGCATTGCTCACCCATGCTGAGCCGGCGTTCATTTCAGCTGAACTGCTCCCTTCAAGGGAAGGCAGGGAGCTTGGGAACTTGGTGGAATGGACAGGGGTTCACCCTTAGGGGCTATGTGGCTTTCCAAGGGCAGAAGTGCCTAAGCATCCCGTCACTGAAAACTGGAAGAAGGACTTAGTAGTTAGACTTTAAATAAGAAGAGATTGTAAAGACATCTAGTTCATCGTTCCCCTCAGTGCAGTCACCACACCCTACAACTGGTCGTCAGCCAGGTCTTGGATCCTGCAGAATGGGATCACCTTGTTCCAAGGCAGCTCATCTACTGTGGGGTTAGAACGCTTCTTATTAGGCTCCTTATTAGGCTGGTCACCACGTGGTGAGATGGGAAGTGCATCAGGCTAAGCACCTGGCTTCTGCTCCTGAATCTCTTACTGATAAACCACGGAACTTCAGGGAGCCACATCATCTCTCTGGGGTTCAGCTCCTCTCACAAGGAAATGGGAAGATTGGCTTCAAATGGTGCTCTGGGGAGATGTGAGTTTCTAGAAGGTTCCTTAGGTCAAGTGTTGTTGGGTAGGAATCCAGCCATAGTAAATGAGAATAGATACAACTATTTGTATCGAGAATAGACACAAAACAGTTGTTTTACATGTTAGGCTTTGCGTTCAATGATTTTTGTAGGTCCAACAATTCACAGAACAGGAGGATTGGGTCGTTCAAGGTTCTTTGCCATTCCAGTTATTTATGATCTTTGAAATCTGTGGCAATTACAGCAGTCTAGTTGGTAGAACAACACCATATTTCAAATCAGTTTTACATATAGTGATTATAATTGGAAGACAACCTTCCTGATGTCCTTAAAATTTCCTGAAGTCCAGAGCTTCAGATTGTGTATGTGGATATGACAACAGTCCCTGGCCAAAATAATGAAAAAAGAGAGGTTGGTTTTGTTGTCTTTTTCTGTTTCTCCATTTTCTCTCCAGGATTACCTTGTTGTATACTTCATGTGCTTCTGTCATTTTCTATTCTTAATAGACTCTTGGGCCTGGTGGTATTCGCAGTGAGGAAAAAATTTTTTAATATTTATTTTTTAGGTGTAGATGGAAACAATACATTGCCTGTATTTTTATGGGGTGCTGAGAATCGAACCCGGGTCCCGCTCTTGCTAGGTGAGCGCTCTACCGCTGAGCCACAATCCCAGGGCCCCTGGCGGTGAGGAAGTTATCTGATAACCCTACCCTGGCTGAAGTGTTGGTTGATACTGATATCGAGTTTTAGTGTCTTCCCAAGTATCTGTACTTCTAAAGCTTGAAAGACCAAACCCCAAATGAACCTCGAATGTTCTCAAAAAATGAATCTCTAATGACGAGGTCCCAGGTCCTGAGATCACTTGTGTCACAGGAGGTCGTGTATGTAGGGACCATGCCTCGGCATCTTTCATCTCTTTCTTCTCAGGTCGTGTTTGCCTTAGAGGTGTATTTGCAATTTTATTTTATAGAAGTTGTTCCAGAAGTAAATCCTCAGAATACTAATCCTAAATGCTCTGAGATAAAAGGATTCTGTGGCTACATGCCTTTGGGAAAATGCTGGGTATTATGTTTTCCTCTTAGAGATTCACGGTGCACCCTTATCTATTTTGGGTGCTGAGAAATCCATCAGGGAAGAGTCCTGTTTACCTTGTTTAATCCAGGGTTTCCCA
The DNA here is from genome assembly GCF_021218885.2 of Marmota monax. Lineage (NCBI taxonomy): Eukaryota > Metazoa > Chordata > Mammalia > Rodentia > Sciuridae > Marmota > Marmota monax. The sequence continues at coordinate 20,470,364 of NW_026692881.1, forward strand.
GATGCTTGGACCACCGTCTCCTATTTTCTTCTAAGTAATAACTGTTAAAATCCCCTAGAACCCATGTTCCCTGGAGCACAGTTAGGAGATTTCCAGAGCTGTGGTTCTCACCCAGGAGCAGTTTAGCTCCCCAGCTGGGGACATTTTGCCAAATCTTGAGGCCTTTTGGGTTGTCACAGCTTAGGGTGGGGATTGCTTCTGACATCTATTGAGTAGGGGCCAGGGAGGCTGCAGTCCATCCCCTACACAGGACAGAGGTGGAGAAACTATTCCAGAGACAGGGAGACACAGGATCTGTTTACATAGGGCACAAAGCCCTGCAAAATCAGGTGCTCAAGCTAGGCTTTTTATAATGAGAGAGATTTTCTGGACAATGTGGAGGAATTTACCCAGGTAATATCTCCCTGAGCACAGCCATGACAAATCATGGGCTGTTCTTCATGCTCAGAGGCAAGATTCCGTTTCCCTGGCTTCCACCATGTGGGCAGGAAAGAGAGGCTGCTCTCACTGCCCAGCGTCTGGGATCAGGGCCCACGGGTCCACCACCTCGATCTTGTGTTCTCTTTCCAGAATCAAGAGGTTTAGCACCATCTGAGGAGGAGTCTGTTTTCTGGCTTGCAGATGGAGCTTTATTTATTTCTTTAATCTTGCCCCAAGCCTCTTTTCTTTTTCTTGGACTGACAGGGCTTTGCTGCTCATTCTGTAGATGATGTTGACTGTGTGGAAAAAAATGTGCTTGCTGTCAAGCGCGAGAGCATTCCTGGGGTGGGGGTTCTTAAAGTCTCGGTGGTTTATCTATCTCCATAAAGCAGAGCAATGATGCTTGTTAGTCAGCAGAACTCACACCTGCAGCCTCCTCCATTCCATCCTGCTCCATTTCAGGGAGGGTAGTGGGGACCATTCCAGTTCTCAGATGTTCTGATTCTCCATGTCAGTGAACATAAAGTTCTTTGGGACCATGGATCCCTTTGAAAATGTGATGAAACTAATGGAACTTCTGCAGAAGAAATGCATGCCGTTGACCGATTGGCAGGACACCTCTCGAGGGCTGGGATTGTTTTGGTGACTCTTCAGGGAGACTCACATGGGGATGCACAAGGGAAGGAGTCGCCCCAGCCTCTGACCTCAAAGCACCACTGTTCTTGGCCATGACTGTGTGCCTCCTTGTGAATGAATTAGTATCTCCTTGTGTTTTAGTGCATTTGTGCATTCACTCAGCATATATTTATGCAGTTTCTGGGTGTCAAGTTCTGTTTTGACCAGCGGGGAGTCGAAGGGGGTAAAAAAACAGTCTTCATTTCTTTTAGTGACAAAGGGTCTAGGGATTGGAAGGTGCGTGCATGTACACACACACACACACACACACACACACACGAATGAAAGGGAGGAGAGAAGGAAGTGGAGTCCTGAAGGCAGAGGCCGCGGGGCATGCTTCAGGTTCAGGCACAGACCATGATTTGGGTGACAGCAAGCCCTTCAGGCCCAGGGCCTTGTTTCTGTGGGCCCTGGATCCCCCATCTGCAACCCACCTGCTGGGATTGAAAAAACTGTGCAGGACCAGGCAGGGTCTGCCTTGGTGTTTGACACTTGGTCATGACCTTGAGTTTGGCTTGGGAAGCACTTTAAGTGCATTTTAGGAAACCATCTAGAACCTTCCACCATTCCAAAGTAGCTCCACTCATTCCCGCTCTCCAGTGTTCTCTGCAAAGCATCACAGAAATCCCACATGCCCATCCTGCTTCAGCGACGTCAGGTGGTTAGGCTAAACTTATCGCTACATCCAAAGTACTCAGCAGCACAAACAGACCAGCGCAGTGGTGGGCCGCTTGAAGGACTTCTCATCTTTATTTTAGGAAACAAACAGGAGGACACAGTCCCCATGTCAGGATTTTAGGACTGACTCCTCAGTTGTCTTCATGTTTTTACTGAAGGTGGAGGATGGGAGGCAGCTGGCATGGGGAGTTCAGTCACACCCTTGTCTCATCAATGACACTGGTAGGGGACACAGCTGATTTTTCTGATCTCTGTGTCCTCACTGATGGAGTTCCCTGATGCTGGAGCCTCTGTTGAGGATAGTGGTGGTAATTTTGCCAAACGATGAACACGTTTGCAATGGATCGTGTGAATGCCACGGTTCCCTCTGTCTGTCTGCACTGTTTGGGCTCCAGGATGACTCCTACAGAGTCCAACAACTCCCTTCTGACGAGGACACGTGCTTCAGGAAGTCTGGGGAGAAGCTGAGCTGGTCTGTCAGTTTGCACTGGTGAGAACTCTGAACTTACCTGTGAGTCCAGCCGGTCTGTCTGATGCGCTTCATACAGCAGGGTGGGCAGGTAGGATTTCTTTTTCCAGAAACAATTTATGTCTGCACAAGATGGTGATAGTCTCCCCTGAAGAGGGACAGTGAAGTCCACAGCAGGTGGAATCAAAAGAAGAAATCGCTTTCCTATAATTGGTACCTTTTCATTTTCCTTTAAAAAAAATGCCCATCCCACTATCCCAGCTCTGAATCCCCAGAGAACTGCAGTGGAGGGAAAAGACCACACAGAAATTACAGTTGTAAGCAGATAATGAGAAGCAGCCACAAGCAGGCAGCGCTTTGCCTGCGAAAGCGGGGTTTACAATTACAGATTTATATGGCTCAATTTTCTGCTTTCAATATAGCCTGTCGACATCTCCAACTGAGAAGCCCATTGCTGTGTCCTGGGCAGCTTCCTCCAACTCCCGTGTCAAGAGAGATTTATTATTCTTATAGACTCTGCTCATAGCAACTCCCCCCAGATGGGCCTAGGGAGGGAGGCTTTTACTTTATTTCATTTTGCCGGGAACCACAGCTCTGTGGAGACATTTGTTCTGTCTCCCAGTGTAAGTCCCAGAATCTAGGTGAGGAAGGCAGAGAAACTGAAATAGGCAGTGGCTGAGTTGAAAGCAAAATAAAATGAAACCAAAGGCCATTTATTTTCACATTGTGGGAATGGAAGACTGAAAGAATAGCCATAATGTCTGTCAGTTAGGAACTGACTAAATCAATAATGGACCATCTATAAAATGGAATACTATATAGCTGTTAAAAGGAATGATTTATTCCTACTGATAAGGACTTATCTGAATGTGTAATATAAAATGAGGGAAAAATGTACAGTGCATAGTCCATAGTATGCCTTCATTTGCACAAAAATAAGAATGATGTGTAGATATGTACCTTGCGTCTACAGGGCTGGTGATCTCTAGGAGGGTGCATGAGAAACTTGTAATGGTATTTACTGCTAAGAAAGCTCTTGACTGAGGGACAGAGAAGGTAGGGTAGCTTTTTATAGAAAACCCTTTTGTGTTTCTAGGTTTGTGTTTTTCTTTTATCTTTCTTTTTTTTCTTTTACTATGTGATTACATTATTTTCTCAAAAATCACTTAAGGTTAAAAAATGAATTACAAATGGAGCCAGGCCCGGCAAGGTTTCCTTTTGGATGGATGAGCAAATTGTGGTTTGACTGTGACACTGAAGCTACCCAGAAATGAAAGGTTGACTCCAGGAGCTCTATTACTGTGTGGGATTTATCACTACTAATGATAAGTATGAACTAGAACTTGTCAGGTGAGGGACGGTTTTACCTTCATTTATGGGGATGGATGGAGTACATTATGGTCCACATAAATTGCATTTATACTACACCGATTCCTTCTGTGCCATCTATGAGGATTTAGAACCTCCCTCTAATGACATCATTGTCTCCTACCACCAGGGCTCCCAGCCTGCTCAGCTGACATCTTACTATCCTTCAGCAGCAGGTAGAGGGTGGGCAGTCTGGTTTTGGGGACACTCAGCATTTCTTGACTGGGAATCAGGGGTCATAGAGTTAATGCAAGTGCCTGCAACTCCAAACAGGAGAGAGAAAGAAGTGGGGAGGCTATGACATCAAGTGTGTGTGTGTCCCTCCTGAAAACAGTTTCAGCTTAGAAAACACCTGGGGTTCACAGCTTGGTCAAGGTGCAGTATTCTGCAACGCCTTTTTAGGAACTTTCTTTGATGTCCTGCCTTCCTCTTTTCATCTACAGGGCTCCTGTGTGTGCGACAGGTGCTTTTTGAGTCAGAAGCCATCATCCTGGGTTGGTCCTGGGGACCCATGGGGAGCATTGGCCAGACAGCCAGGAGGCCGCTCCAGCTCTCTGCATTCTCTGGGGATTCTGCCCCAAAGGGCTTAGAAACCATCTTGTCTCCTTCTTTGGAGCGCGCTGGGATGTTTTCATCTCCTTTCTCGGGGCAGAGGTTGACACATCTTGCTTTGGGTTTGTCTTTGAGAACTCAGGTCAGGCCCGCGTATCGCTGGGGTACCGCGTGGCCACCAGGAGGCTCTCTCCCCGGGGTATATTTCTCCGACAGGAAATGTAAAAACTGGAATTGCTGAGAAAATCAGATGAATGAATGGAACCATCCTTAGCACAATGTCTGTTCAGAGGATCGAACTTGATACACACTCAGAAAAAATGGTTGCCTTTTGAAACCCTAGCCGTGTGTGCGGGTGAGCACAGTCTGTCCCCCTGCAGCTCCCTGCCACCACCCCGTGTAATAAGAATCTGTATCTTGCTGTGTGTCTCTCGGGCACTGCCTTTCCCACCTGGCTTTCCTTGACTAGCAGGGATGTTGACGGTCCCAGTGCTCAACTTGGTCGGATAATAGTACTTTCCACCTCATCTTGTCTCTTCCTAATGATATGGAATGACTCAGGCGAGTCTGTGTGAACACGTCCCTAACTCTGCCCAGTAGCTCATGGGTATGGGGGGTTTCCTTTCCTGAACAGGAGAGCAAGAGCCCATCTAGGTTCCATGTGACATTGCTTCTCTCCCCTGCGGAGCACCTGGGTGCAGTCTTCAGCTAAAAGCCACCACCAAGCAAAATAACCTCGCAGCACACAGGGATTCCTATAAACTACCAGAAACGGTGCTGAAAATACCCTGTAGGGTGCATAAATTCAAGTATTTAGCCGAAATCCCGTTAACTTAGGGCACACAAAAAAGAAAGGAAGGACCATTTCCTGGTGGGAGTTTTTAGAAGATGGGAAAGTGAAAGATGGTGGGGGTGGGGGGAGGCAAAATATAAGCTGCATTGAAAAGACGGTGAGAGCAAAGGAAGAAGAAAGGTGGACATCTTTTCCTAGAAGGTGAAGAGGAAAATCTCCGGGCCTGGGTTAGAATTCCATGTGAACTGATGACCCCTGGAAGCGCCTACCTCTGCCGTCACATAGATCTCATCTCATGGCTCAAATACCCCCCTTCTCCCTGGAGCCTTCCCCAATGCCTCAGATCAAAACAAAGCTCCCCTCTAAGACTCACTCCATTACACAGCTTGTCTTTCTCTTAATGCTGACTTTCTACCCTAATAGGATTATTTGTGTCTATGGCCCCCCAAGTGTCTAAACTCCCCAAAGGCACAGATTATGCTGGTGATTGACAGTTCAGCAGCTGTCTTACTGTTTCAAATGTGCCAAGCTTAGTGCTCCCCAGGCATTCTGAGAGGAGCAGAACATGGTCTCTGTACTAATGGCATCTACCTTGCGGAATCAAGTACTGTTCTTTGCATAACAAAAGAGCAATCTCCACTGTATGAAACTGGCTCAACCCTCTCTTCCCTGTTTTAAACTATGAGGAAATTGAGGTCCAGTGGCTACTTGACCTTCAGAAGATGACATTCTTAGCTTGCACCAGGCCTGAAACTTAGGCTGCTCCTTTCTTGCTCTGTTTTATAGTCTCCAAAAAGCACCATTTCCTGATCAGTGTCTCAACTGGTGAAGTAGTGGAACTGGGAGAACCCCACAGTTGGGAATGCAACTTCCAGAGGATACTGGGAGCTAGGGAGAGAGCATGCAGGAGTTGTTCAAAGCAAGACCAGTCGAGTTGTGAGCTTGTCAGAAAGCAAGGAGAAAAGGGTTTCCTGAGCTAGGGAGGAAGCTCATGGTGGAATGAGAGAGGCTTGGCCTATCCTGGTCTGAGATGACTGATGAAGTCATAGTCATGGACAGCCTCCTCTTTATCTTGTTGTGGGCTCCTGGAGGGACTATGGACTCCAAGCCCTGTAAACAAATATATGTCTGTGCAAACTTAGCTTCCGTCAGTCCCTTGTCAAGCTTGGAAAGCAGCCTTTTCCCTTCCTGGTTGCCACACAGGGGGAGTTGAAGCTGAAAGGTAACTTAGGAAGCCATCTGGTCCATCCCCCTGCCTTTACACAGGTAAGCCATTATCTCCACTTAACAGGTGCCGCCAAGAGGCCCAGTGGGGTTGGAAGCTCTAAAACCATCCATGAGATGGTAACCCAGTGGCGACCCATTAGTGGATCTGTTTATGAACATTCCATCTAAGATTCTGGCAGAATCGGGCCCGTGTTTCAGGTGAGGTCTAGGTGTCCCCTCGGCTCTGCTCTCTTCATTCATAGGCAAATCAGGACTTCTAGTGGCACTGTTGTGTCATCTACCATTCTCTGCCCCTCTGGGAGTACGGACCGATTGATCATGAGTTAGCAATCTTTAGACGTGGTTAAAACAGACATTAACATTTGCCATCATTCTTCCCTTATAAAGTCAGTGATGGAAGTCTTCTGGTAGGAGCAGGGTTGTTGTATTTTGAAAGGAGGGGGATGGTCTGGAGGCATGAGGATGGAGGGAACTCTGGCTCAGTGTCTACAGTCTTTGAAACGTAGACAGTCCTGTTTCAGGGGGTGGTTCTGGCCTGGATTAAAAAAAGTCAGGGTTCAGAAAAGGCACAGTTATCTGAAAAACTCCACAACATTATGTTGGCCTCTGGTCAGAGGTATCTGAGCAGCAGGGCTGGGTGGGGAGGAGGTGCAGGACCTGAGGTAGGGTACGGCCTGCTTATCCAGTTCGGCTCCGGTGCCACTTAGTCTCATCCTCCTGTGGCACCCGGTCAGCTCCTCTCTTAGGCTGCTTTCCATTCCGCTTTGCTTCGCTAGTTAAGCATGTCAATGACTTGATAAGACCATTTGGCCCTTCACGGCCATGAGTGTCTCATTCCCCTGGATGGCTCACAGTGCTTGCTCGGTTCCTGGCGGTTGGAAGAAATGCAGGGAACATTTATCCTTATGGTCTTTGGAGCATTTCCTGCTTTGGGAAGTGTGATTTTAAGTATTCTTGGTATCAAGGTGGTTAGAAGTTTTTCTTTGTATCATTGTTGTCTTCAAAAGCAGCCTCCTTCCTGAAATGTCAAATGACTCTTGATTTACAAGGAATCACCTTCTCTAAATTCCTGCACCTTTGTGACTGCGTTCCATTCTTGTATTCCAGGTACATACGTGGACCCAAGGGGGTCTTCCATAATGGCTGTGTCCTTACTGGGACTGAGTGGTTTTGGGGTCATTGGTTTTCCAATTTTATCCCTTGATAAGGCGTTCTATTGCATTCGTACCAGGGCTGGGCAGAGGAGGAGAGGATCATTGGAACTTGAGTCAGACACGGTGTATATAACTGTATTTTTTCCCGCGTTTAAATCATTTTAAACAAAGCTGGGGTAAATTGTCATTATCTCCAATTTTGAGAAAAAGAGATTCTTGCCACTCTAGAAGTGAGTTATTTTGAATGTCAGAAAGTGCGACCCCATTTCACACGGGTGAATATTTTTTTACATAGAGTGGCTGGATAGGAACTTGAACTCTATGTACAATAATCACAGACTCTACAATTAGGGTAATTAAAATAATGAGCCTATACTCTTGTTCTTGTCCAAGGTCATGCAGCCAGTAATCTGTGAACCTATAATTTAATCTCAGGTCTGCCTGATTCAAATGCTTCCAGCCCTTTCTGATTGAAAGGTAATAATAATGGAGGGGGGCTACATTTAGGAATTTATATTCTGCATCACAAGTGACCACTGAAAGCTTGTTGGGGAGCTAAATGTTAGATTTGACATGATGGCATTGCTAGGAAGTTGGGGAATAGGTAGGAGGCTGTGAGAAGGAGGAGGGATTGGGTCAGGTCCAGGTATTATAATATTCCAGGTAGGAGAGGATGGAAATGTGGACTCAAGTTGTGGGTATACAGAGGGCAGGAGGACAAATTGTCATTGCAAAGATAGAATTGTTAAGACATAACAGTGATAGAATGATTGTGGGTGACCATGAGGTCAATAAGACCTTCAGGATTTTGGTATGGATTCTGGGATTCTGGGATGGGCAGGTTCACCATGAAGCAAAGACAGGAAAAAAGACAGAGGAACAACGACTTTATTTAGCAGGTGAGAAGGAAGAAGAAAGAGCATGATTTGACATGTTACTGAAGTATCCCTGTAGCTCAGGAGGTTGGTATCTTCCAAGAGGCAGTTAGCTTTATAGGACTGAAGATCAGGAAGAAGGTCTGTATTGGAGAGGGAGAGCTGGGGTCCATTGGCATTTAACTGGTATAAAGCTGTTAGAGTGGGTTATATTTGGAGGGTTGAAGATGGAACTTTGTTAATGACCAAAATTTAAGTAAGGAGCAGAGTGAGGCAGTCAGTAATGGCAAATCCCAAGACGATGCCAGCAAATGTCTGGGTTTTCCTTTCTTCTCGGTTTCCAAGGGAGAGAGAGGTCACATCCAACCACCTTGAGAGCTCCTTCCAAAGAGTTCTAAGTTGACCATTATGGAGTCATTTATCCCTGAATGTCTGGAGCAGTCATGACTCCAAATACTTTGTACTGTTGTCAGATTTTATGTCCATATTTTTGCCAGACTTTGTGTCTGCTTTTGGTTTGGAAAATCTAGCATGTGTGACAATCCTTGGCTCTATGGAGTAAAGCCCAAGGCATTACCCAGGGACCTGTTTTCCTTCAAGGGTTGGTGCTTGGGCCATTTCCTATCATGAAGCCATAAAGAGCCAAGTGGTTCTGTGGATGGGAAACCATGATGAAGGAAGTTTAGGTGCTCAAAGAAGATGCCTGTAGGATGGGATGGAGAGACTTTCAGGAACCCAGAGGAAGAATAAATGGACCAAAACGTGGACAGACAAGTAGAGATAGATTATTATACAGCATGGTTGAAGAGGAGGACATAGGGACAATTACTTCAATAAATAATACACAATACACCTCCACAGTTTCTTGCCAGTTTTTCTTTCAGGACAAGGGGACTTCTGTAGGAAGAATGAGATGCAGGAGGGATACATCAGAGATGAGCCCCTTGGAAAACACACCACTACTTAGTACTTCATGGCCAGGTACACTAAGGGGTTGGGGAGGATGAGCAGCCTGCCTTTCTCTACCCTGAGGAAGACCCTAGATGAACTCCATGAGGAAACAGAGTGAGACCCACCATAGTAGTCTCTTTAGAACAGTCTTCTTAGGAGTGTTAGAATGTTTCCTTTTTTTATTAAAAAAATTGAAATATTTACTTTCAAATACCGAAATGACATTCAGAGGTAATCTAACCTGCCTACACACATAATTAAATCAACATAATGCCCTAACTGTAATACAAAGAAGAAATAAAGGGAGTATAATTTATAACAAAATAGTATGCATTTCAATAAATGCTCAGGTATGACTGCAGTTGAAGGTATAATGAAGTCGCCAGATGCTCGCTCCTATACATAGAATCGCTATGAATAAGACAGCCATAAAGGCAGACTATCAGGTGTGTGGTATTGGAAATTCATATGCTAGGAATGGCACTGCAATTTATTGTGTGATTTCCTAAAATGGTGAATAACTTTTTGTAAAGTTCTTTATAAAACAAAAGACAATCTTCCCTCTCAGTCTACTTGGTAGCTGCGTTCTTAGAAAAGTCAGAATCTACAAAGATCATGAAAATGTATTTTATGCTTCTGTGTACAATGAATATAGATTCTAGGCATAGTTCACGACAGACAGGTTCTTTCCTATGGGAATGTCTGGTAGGATATCTTCAAGTTGTGTGGGACGTCAGGCAGTTTTTCGTGGTATAGCATAGTATGGAATTATCAGCATTCCTGCCCTAAATTCAGTATTGCCTTACCCCACCACATTTTCTCAAAATGCTCCCCAAGGGACTGAAACTTTCCCTCTGATGACACTGTTTTAGAGATGATGGGGGCCAGAAAAGACGAGAGATGTGAAGAACAGAAGAGGGTCAGTTATTCTCTATAGTCCGTTCTTGGTTCCTGTGGGGAGTTGTCCCTGGGGCTGGTTAGACTTTGGCACAGCCTAATTTGATTCCTACTGATTTGACCAATTCCACGTCCCATGTGCCACCATGATACTTCTTTGGTCCTGGCTCTCTGATCCAAGACTCTAGTTACCAGTTTTAGCCTTCTCCACACTGAATCGCGTGAGGTCACCTTGCCCTGCTGTGGACTGGAGACCTTCCTGAGCAGCCTTGTGCCTCTGAATTCAACCCTTTGAAGGGACCAAATGGTTTCTTCTATGAGTCTTCACGGAGGGATCTTGTGTGTGGTCTATCTTTCAGCTTGGTGGAGCACAGTGGTTTTCTTACATTTGGGTTTAGTAGGGCCAGGGAATTCCATAATTTTTTCTGTATTTGTGAAAAGACTGTCGATGCTCTATATATCCTCTGTAACCAAAGATCTTAATGGTATTTTCCCAAGTGTAAGAACTGCAGGAGTTCATAGATGTGACAATAAAATAACAATGGCTCATATGCTGATTGAATTCTTTTTTTTTTTTTAATCGATCCCTTTAGGACATTAAGGAGGAACCTCAGTTTGGGGCTAGTGTGTCTTTGACACCTTTCTAATACTTGAAAATCTTCTGTTTTCAGAGAAAGAGCAGGCCTCAGGCTGCCAGCCCCCAGCAGGGAACATAGTAGAGTATTGGCTGCACTTTAATAGCCTTGTTTTCCCTGCTTTGCAATTATTTTTATGATTACTCTGCATTTATGGCAGGTGATACTATTTTCCATTTTGGTAGTAATATCTAGTTTTCTTTCCAAATCAACTAATTTTAGGAAAAAAAAGATGAGCCAGTTGAAAGAAATACATCAAATTTAGGGGCTGGAGATGTGGCTCAAGTGGTAATGCGCTCGCCTGGCATGCGTGGGGCGCTGGGTTCGATCCTCAGCACCACATACAAATAAAATAAAGATGTTGTGTCCACCAAAAACTGAAAAATAAATATTAAAAAATTCTCTCTCTTCTCTCTCTCTCTCTCTGAAAAAAAAAGAAATACATCAAATTTAGTATAGGAGTTATAGGAAAGGAGATTGTGAGGGAAAGATTGAAGTTTGGGTGACGTTGCTGTTTTGTGTCATGCAAGGGGCAGGTGCCTGGTGTAAAACAACTAGTGGGGCAGGGGCAGGCCACCTACTCCGGGTATTGGCTGGTTGTCAGTTCATTAAATTATTGGTTTCTTGCATAGACCCACTCCAGACTATTTACTATTCTCGTTGCCTCTGTCCCTGGATGGGAAGGAGCATGTTAATGCCTCATATAATCGCTGATGGATAGCCTCAGCCTGTCAGTCTCTGACACTTTGAGTGTTCAGTAATTTCATTATCTACCCATTTCTCTACTCTTTGCAGCCTAGCACTTATGACAAAGTGGCATCCATCCCTAATGACATGGGGTGGGCCAGGATTCCCTAGAACCCTTCTGCCTTTAGGAGGGGTGACATTCCACGAAAGCAGGCATTTCCCACCCACACCCCTGCTTTAGAATAAATCAGGGAGCTGGGCTGAGAATATTTGCTGTTGCAAAAATAGAGAAGAAAGAGGTCTATAAAACGACACCTTTAGTGACTAATGATAGTGTTTGAGTTAAATGTTTTCTAAATCAGAATGGAGTTTCTTTTCCCCCCAAATATGATTTTCCCAGCAAGCATTGATATTGACTGGTTGTTCACCAAATAGATAAGATCAAAGGAACCACATTTGCCCTTGGTTTGATGGGGCTGAACCGTTTGCTAAACCAACCTTGGACAGTTTTGTAGCTCTGAAAAAAGTAACACATTTTTTTCCCTATTTTTACATAAATTTGATTGTGTATATTTAAAAATATACAACATGATGTTATGGGGTTCATATAGACAGTAAAAAAGTTACTATAGTGAGGCAAAGAAACGTACTCATCATCTCAGAGTTACCGTTTTTATTGTTGTTTCAGTGACAGGAACAGCTAAAATCCACTCATTTGGTATGAATCCCATAAGCAGAACAATTGATGACTTATAGTACTCAGGTTGTAAATCAGCTCTCCAGACCCATTCACCCTTGTAACACAAAGTTACAATCCTGAAACAGGGCTTTTTTTTTTTTTTCATTGAGGGATAGTGAATGCATGTACTATGTGCTTACAGTATTGTTTACAATTATTTGAGTAACTTATATATGCCTCATGCATGTGTTTAATCTAAGCAACCTGTATAGTAGCTCCAGAAGGAATAGGTAATGCCAGTTTCCTAAAGTCAGGTGACCCATAAAATGGGACTAGGATTTGCATTTCACATCTCTGAGTGATGTCTCTGTATCCACAGTCCCTGATTTTGGACATAAATGCATTTTTCTTAGAAGAATCGTTCTAACCTCAGCTGAAATGTCATTTCCCTCTCTGAATTGCAAGATGCTCCCAAAGAATAATCTTGGAAGATTGAAAACAAAACAAAAAAGAGAAAAGCATGTTAGGTGCTTTGAAAGTATGATGAACTAAACAGAGAACACACCCAGACAGCATTTCTGAGAGTGAGGCTCCATCACATCTGTTAAGCCCAGCAAGTGTTGGGGTCATCTGGGGGCTGGGAGATGTTGAATATTCCCATTAGGTAATTCCAGGGATGATGTTTAAAATATTTAACAAGCAATAAAGGGCCTGGGTGCTGCTCAGTCAGAAAGGATGCTGGCCATAGCTGAAGGCAGGGTCCTGAGACCCCTTTAGTGCCGAGACTTACCTCTGTAGGGACAGGACACTAGGAAATTTGGAGGTCTGAGCAGTGGATCTGTGGCTGCTTAGCAGGCCAGGACATGTGTGGGGCTTGTAGTAGAGGCTTGTTCTTAACAGGTATTGGGATATGTCAATATTTTAACTTCTGAGGCTGAAGCGGTGACGCCAGTTGTGTGCCAGTCTTGGCAACCCTCCTGTGAGAAACAGCAAGCTGGTGTTAGGGCTGGCTTCCCCTCTTCATGAGGCCCATATTCTGAAAGGCTCTAATTATGTGCATGAAAATCACAGGGATGCTGTTTTTCAAAAATGCGTCTTCAATAGCACGACATGTACATCAAAATGGCAAAAAATCCCAACCAAGGGACAACACCAAATACTGACAGGGTTGTAGTGTCAGGAACTCTTATTCATTGCCAGTAGAAATGCAAAATGTTACAGCTACTTTGGAAGACAGTTTGGCAATTTCCTACAAAGTTAAACACCTTCTTATCACATGATTCAGAAAATGTGCTCTTTTGGTATTTAACCAAATGAGTTGAAAATGTATGTGACACAAAATCCTGTACATGGCTATTTATAACAATTTTATTTGTAACTGGCAAAGTTTGGAAGCAGTCAAGGTATCTCTCATTAGGTGAAAGGGCAAACGGTGGAATAGCCACCCAGTGGAATATTATGCAGTGTTAAAAAATAAAACCATGAAAAAGTATGAAAAAACCTTAAATACATACTAGTGAAAGTATGTAGGGGAAGGGCTACATATCATATAATTTCATACAGACAACATTCTGGAAAAGGCAAAACTATGGAGATAATAAAGGGATCAGTGGTTTTCAGGGGTTTGGTGAGGGTAGGGGAAGAGAGCGATGAAAAAGTAGAACACAGATGATTTTCATGGCAGCAAAAATCTATTGTGTATGATACTATAATGGGGGCTGCACATCACACACTTGTCAAAACTCAATGTACAATTCCAAGAGTGAGTCCCAGTGTAAGCCATGGGCTTTGGGTGTAATGGTGTGTGGGCTCATCTATTGTAACCAATGTTCCACCTGGTGCTACAAGGAAGCCATTGTGAGGCAGGCTGTGTGTTGGGGTGGGGGAGTCTTTGGGATTGTTCACTCAATTTTTCTGTAAGCCTAAATTTGCTCTAAAAATAAGATCTATTGAGACATAATTTAAAAAAGCAAAAATTCAGCTTCAAGGGTTTAGCTCTAGTTCCAATGAATCTGGATGAACCTATATTTTCAACAAGCTCCTCAAAGGACTTTTTTCATTATTATTTTATTTCATCATCTTTAATTTTAATTTTTTTTGTGGCACTGGGAATTGAAGCCAGGGCCTTACGCTTACTTACAAAGGATTCTTAAACTCACTGATAGCTGGGAACTGGTGGATAGGATGAGTTGCTTGCTCACAAAATGTTGAGCAAATAAATTTCCTTCCCATCCCCACCTTCTCCTTTCCTGGTTCCCTTGATGGTACATTGACCTTCCCCTTAGGCTACCAGTTCCACAAATTGCTGCTTTATGAAGTGTCCCGTTATTCAGAAAGCCAGGACTGAGTCTTCCTGCTCCCAAATTTGTAGAAATTAGTCACTATTTTGTTGCTATCTTTCCATGCATATATTTTAACTTCTAGTAGAGAGAAAAAGCATCAATGTATTGATAAAGAGCTCATCCCTGTTCTGCCATTTCTTCTTTTGGTATCAGGGATTGAACCCAGGGGTGCTTAACCACGGAGCCACATCCCTAGCCCCCCTTTTTAATATTTTATTTAGAAACAAGGTCTTGTTGAGTTGCTTAGGGCCTCTCTAAGTTGCTGAAGCTGGCTTTGAACTTGCAATCCTCCTACCTCCGCTTCCTGAGCCCCAGGGATTACAGGTAGTATCACCTCACCCAGCCTGTTCTGCCATTTTTTTAGTTCAGATGCCATTTTGCCACTTGGTGTAATTTCGAGAATATAATTTAATCTCTCTGTGTCCAGATTTCCTTATCTGTAAAGATAGGGGAGTAAAGAGGGCTTATTTCATAGAGAAGTTTGAGCTGCCAGGTTAGGGTACAATTTCCTTTATTAGCTTTCTATTTCTTCAGCACCCGTAGAGGCAGATGGTCTGTGGGAATGGGCAGACTCTGTAGCTGAGCAGATCTTTGATTACCTCCTTGGAAGAATTATTCAAGCCCTAATTTCCTCATTTATAAAATAGAAGTAAGAAGGCCTACCTCTCGGTATAATTTGGAGGGTGAAGGATTTCATCTCTACAAGAGGGTCAGCTCTGTGCTAGGCGTGGCAATGCCCGATTGGTGAGAACATCCCTTTTTTAACTGTCACCTGCGTGCCGAGGTCACAGTGAGGACCCAATAAGTATGAGAATGAATAAATTATGTGCCATGATTCAGCTCCAGTGAGATCTTTGAAGGTAAGATATGAATCTGTTGCCAACATAAATTTTAGGTCTCTGGGCTTTCATCTAAGCACACATGTTTTGAAGCAGGTCCTAAAAGAAGGAACTAAAGCATTGAGGGATGCGTTTAATTCTAACACCAAAATCTTAACGTGAGTTTACAGATATGTAAAAGCTCACAGCTGTCATTGTAGTAGATAGCAAGGGCAGGCTTCAGATTTCATGAAAAGAGTGGAAAGTTCTACCACTTTTGAAGGTCTTAAGTTTAAACACTGATAAGAATAGAACTTACAATGATTTTGAAAGATCCTGGCATCTTTGATGTTAAAATGGGAATTGTATTCTCTGAGACCTACTTCCCATTGCCAGCTCACTAAGCAATTGCTCACATTTCCTCTTTTTTACTTTGTTATATTTTAAGACATTTAAAATATTTTGGTGAGTCATTCTTTTTTGGTAATTAGATGTAGTGATTAGAATAGCTTTTATGTTCCAAGGCCTTAAGTTTCTTTTCTACACCTCAACATCATCATTTTCAGTAATGGCCTAGTTCAGTATTTAACAATGGTTTTTGTAAAGATTCTGGATCCCTGAAGTCAAGAAAACCGGTGATGGGAATGGCGGTTCGAATAGCTACTTATTCTGGTTGTGTTAGACGATGAAAAAAAAAAATCCAACATTAAGAAGATAGCAGAGAAGAACTGATAAACAGCCACAGGAAAGGTGGAACTTCATGGCTTTAATGCAGTTTTTTTTTTTCCTCCAACATAACAGGTTTTGGAATTGAGATAGCACTTCTCAGCTTGAGCCAATAGATCTCAGTGGGATTTTAAAAAGGAGATACTAGCCCATAGTCTCCTCCAGAAGGCACTTCCTGGGAGTTGCTGGGAAAGGGGAGAGTTGGCGGGACTGTGAAATCCTGCGTCCTGGTTGGACAGAGAGAAAGAAAAGGAAGAAAAAAACCCATAATGTCACAGTTTGGTCCTTGGGTCCATTTGGGACCTGTTGAGCATCTATAGGATCCTTTCCGCCTGAAAATTGAAGCATAAACAGAATCTGTTACCACTCAAAGCTTCTGGAGGTCAAGAGAGCTCATTATTCTGTTATTGGGATTAGGAGTGATGTCAGGAAAGATCTTGGGGACTGATAGTGTAGCTTCATGTAGGGCATGTAATGAGCAGGCACAGCCCTGGGGACAGTCCCCAGCACCAAGGAGGAATGAAGGAAGAAGACCTTGGAGGGAGGGTGGGAGGCACCAAATTGAGTTTTTTCACTTGTTCCCTTTCCCTTTCCTAGCCCTGAATGGGACAGAGGCTAGATGTCTGTTGTCATTACACCAAGAGTATTGAAGCTTGAACAAGATGAAGATTCCTTTCTCATCTGCTTTGAGTTTGTCCTTTCTGTGTCCTTGAAGCTAGTCATTGTCCTGTGCAGGCTGGTGGTAAAAGAGAAAGATTCTTTTTTTCTTTTGATTCTGGGGATTGAACCCAGGGCTGCTTTACCACTAAGTCACATCCACAGTTCCCCCTTTTTTTAAAAAAAATATTTAAAAATTTGAGGCAGGGTCTCACTTAGTTTCTTAGAACCTGCTAGATTGCTGAGGCTGACCTTGAACTTGTGATCCTCCTGCCTCAGCCTCTGGAGCTGCTGGGGTTACAGATATGAGACACCAACCCTAAGAAAGATTCCTTTTAAGGAAGCAATTCAGAAATTACATCCACAATTTCTACTAACATTCCTTTGTAGGGAGGGGACCAAAACTTAGTCCCAAGGCCACTTCTAGTTTCACCAGAGGTTGGGATACAAGTCTGTAGCTGAGAGGAGACTGAAACTTGGTAGGAGTCATTCTATTTTTAAAAGGAAGAAAGGGGGACGGGTAGTGAAGGGGACCTGGGGTGTGTTGCAGATCCTGTGCCTTCGCAGGTCAGTGTCCTACTTCTGCTGTCTGGTCCCTCCCATTCCTCTCAGAAGCTGCCTCTGGGCAGTGGAGAGGCAGTGGGGCTGAGCAGGGCTGGGACCTGTCTTCTGCTAGCTCACCTTGAGTTTTTCTGCGTTTTTGCATTGGGTTTGCACAACTTTCCTTTAAAGAAACATTTCCTAGGCTGAAATACTCTTGAAAACCACCACTGTAAGCCCTTTGGACAAGCCCTTCACCTGCACTTCTTTACCTCTGCTTTATCCTTCTTCCCTCTCTGGGTGTCTCCCGGCTGTTTAGAGAGGAGGTGTTCAGTGTTTCTGTTGAGAGTCCCCAGGCTCATTTACTCACTCAAGTAAGTGACCCCGTTTTTGCCTCTGGATTCTCACATAAGGCAGTCTATTTTTCCTGGTCCTTTGCTCCTCCAGCCCTCCCTTGGTGGGGAGGGACCTCTGCCTTCTCCAGGGCTCAAGATCTCTCTCCTGGGTTACCTTTACCGCTGTCAGAATCTTCCCCAGCTCCTCCCTGAAGGCTGCGGCAGGCTTCAGAGAGCAGCCTGTCCTTGTCTACCACCTAAGGCTGAGACCCAGCTCAACCCCAGGGAACTGTTTTGGGGTTTCATTCCCCACATTGGTGGGTGTACATCACCCACTTATCTGCAATTATCTAATTACCTTGTAGGCACAAAGGCTTCTGTTATTTTTGTAATAATACCTTGACATCACCCGGGGCTTCACGGTTCCCACAGTGTTTTCACACAGAGCATCTCATTGGGATTCTGAGAAGCACCCAGGAGATGAGCACCATTAAATTTAAATTCTAAAGATGGGGAGACAGGGTCTCATTGAGGTTCAAGAAACCCCAGCCCAAGGCCACATAACCACCAACTAGCCGAACCAGGATTCGACCTCAGTTCTCCTGACTTCTTCTTTCATTAACTCTTGGTTTTTTGAATTGTACAGAGGATAAGAGGTGGATGAAAATGTATTTATATCATGGAAATGGGATCTTAATAATTTAATGTAATGATGTACAGTTCAGTTCTCAGAACTCAACAAAGCTCCTTGGCATAGACAGGAGAAGGCTTGCAGAATTAGTGCCATTGCAGAAAAACAGAGTAGGTGCCAAATCACCAGTTGAGCAAAGTTATTTTGTTTCTCCTGGAAAGACTGGAGATGGATTGCTGATGTGTCTGCACCTCCCGAGTGCCTTAGAAGGAGGCTCCCTGCCTTCCATGAGTTTCATTCACTCATCTGTGTGTGTATGTATTCATTCTTTCTAACAGGTGGGGTTTAGGTAATTCAATCAACAGGAGAAGATGGGCTACCAGTGATACCGCTGGTTATTGGTGACGAGTCCTGCATTCTCACATGTTGAAGTTTGAATGTTAGAGAAGCACACCGAGGCAAGCAAATGAAGCAGGGTTTATTTAAAAAGGGGTAACATAGACTTCTCCCGGGAGGGAGAAGGGGGTCATAGCTGGTGTCCTGGTATCCCCAGAAGTGAGGTGTTCTGCTCTTTTTGTATGTCCTGGGCTTCCATTGTTCTCCTGCCTTTCCCCCTTATCTTTCTCCTTCCTGCTTAGTGACTAGGCCCAGGAATGCTTGGTGGGACACAGGTGGGCTGAAGGGGGAAGGGCAGGATGGAGTAGCCAAGGACACACTAACAACCTTATAGCTCCCTGTAGGGAGGGGCGATTCCTGGGACATGTTACCTTGGAAACAGGTTGGAGCAGGGGCAGGTTCTGCATAACAGGGAGCAGTCTCCAACTTCCCAGACTCACTCAAAATTGGCCTCCTTGATCCGACCTGACTTGATTTACCTATCTGCACTGACTGCCTGTCTAATTCTGGCTTCACCAGTGTTGCCCTCGGTTGATTCTCAGGTATTGACCAGACTGATTCAGTCCTCTGCAGAGCTCACCCACTCTGATGAATGCCCACCCTGGGTGAATCTTTGAGGCCTGAAGGCTTGGCCCTGTGCTTCAGTTGCTAACTTTTGAGTAGAAAGAGACACAGGAACACAGATCTAATAGAATATGATCTGGGTTGCAGGGGAGAGGGAGACAAATTGCCTTGAGAACACAGGATGAGAGTAATTCCAGGAGGGGCACCTGGGGAAACTGTCCTGGAGGAAGAGCCACATCACGTAGCTTGGCTGACTCTGAGAGGGAGACCGAAGGAACATGAGCAGAGGCTCAGAGTGGAACATGCAAGGAATGGTCAGGATGTCTCAAAGTGTCACATGTTGTTTGCAAGCAGTTTTGGCCCAAAGGATGTGGAAGACATTTAAAATGAAGCTGGGCTGGGGTCCATTCATGACATTGGGAGTGGCTAAAGGTCCACGCTGAGGAATTAGGCCTCCCTGGGAGGGAACAGGGGGAAGGGGGGGATGTTGGACTTGGGAGGCTTCAGGACTCATAGGTTAGCACCACTTTTCTTCTAGAAGTAGACAGAACCCAGGGGACACCACCCATTCCTGATCCCCTTCCCTCTGCACTGGCCCACAATGCCTGTCATTTTACAAACTTCTCAGGTTCCGTATTTTCCATGCAATCCCAGGACCATCTCTTCCCACACCGTACTCCGTCCTCTCACAGAACTTTATCCTCCTGTTCCCACATTCCCCTCTCCACTTAACAACCCCCCTTTCTTGGGTAAATCTTTCTTTTTTTAAAATTTAACCTCTGTTTCAAATATCTTGCTTTTCTTCCTACAGATTACCCCAATCTATGTTGTAACACACACACAGACCTAAGACCATACAGCTAGTAATTAGTAGAGGCGGGAAACTAAACAGGATATTTATGACTAGATACCTGTACTAGGTCTTTCCAGCATTTTCCTCTGAGTTTATGTCCTGTGTCCGGAAAGTAAGTCTAGGCCAATAGACATGTGAATACTACTTACAGGTGACATCATAAGATTACGTACAAATAGTGACCTCAGATTACAGCATCATAACATCTCTGAATGCGACTAATGGTTCCATCAGCTCTAGACCCCTCTTCAGTTGGTGTGAAACTGGAATTAGCATGCTAGTGGCATTGTAAAGGAGAACAGCTGCTCTGAATGGCAGTATGGCAAGATGTACCCAAAGCCATGGCATTGTTCATGACCTTTCACTCAGTAATGTTGTGCCTTGGAATTTATCCTAAGGATTTGTTCAAAAAGAGGTTAATGGTAAAGATCATATTTTTAAAGAGGGAAACATAGTAAGTCTTGTTCTATGATGAGAATAGTGATCAAATATGATGACTTTGTATATTTATAATAGGTTAGGTATAAACAAGAGTTGGTTCAGAATGGTTTGTGCTCTGGATCATAGCCCTGCACACAGGCCGACATTTCATCCCATGGCCAAGAAGTCATAAAGAACAGTGTGCAAGAGGCTAGTGTGATCACGGTGACTCCCCGCCCCCAGTACATAGTCTTTGGTGTTCTATCATTTTCATAATGTAGGAATGTGGAGGAGAACCAAAGTATCTTTGCTGACTTAGGGTTTGTTCCTTTCCACTTTGTATGGCTATGAACCCTGGGAAGCTTTTTGGGCAAGGACAGGTGACATACAGCCTACTTTCCAGCATACCCCCAACTTTTGTTCTTCTTGCATCCTAAATGACCCTGGGAAAATCCTGAGTGTGCATTCCCATCAGCATTTGTCCACCGTCTGGGCTGCTCCTTCATCTCTCCACTGAATTTCCTGCACGTGTGTGTGTGTGTGTGTGTGTGTGTGTGTGTTCACGCATTTTGCTCTCTTCTCAGTCATATTCTTTGGAGACTTCCACCTACTACTATTTATTCTCAATCTCAGCTGAGGAACAATGTAGAACAAATTCTTTGGGAGGGTTCCTTGGTCCCTGGAGAGACTTTGGGGATCCAGGAACATCTTGATACCGAGTAGAAAGTTTTATGTGACATCTAGTGTTGTGTGCTTCTGTTGGGAGAGGCTTTCTCATTTAATGATTTTCTCTAAGAGCTCTTTGAGCCACTAAATTTAAGGTGGCCAGGTAAGGGAAGATAAGGGGTCACTACTTTGAAGGAGAGCTGAAGAAGTGGGGATGGGGGAGCTTTCTGTAGGTTCAAGGATCCTGTGTTTGGAGTATTTCCTGGTGATGACAGGGAAGCTGCAGCTGCTGGCCAAGTGATTTCTCTCCTTCTCTGTGTTTTTTTTTTTTTTTTTTGAAAGGTGATCCTGATTTTCACAGCTGAACTTTCTGACTATGAGGGTGATGGCTCAGAAGTTAAGATTCTACTGTGGCTCCCAACACTTATGCTCTCCCAGCTTGTAACAGATGGATTTATAGCTATTATTCCATAGAATATGATGCGTGATGGGGTCGTCCTCACACCAGAGAGAAAGGCTTCATAATTTACCTTTAGATCCGCGCTTCCATGGCCCGACTCTGCCATGGTGTGAAATGGATTCCTGGGAAAGGGCACATGGCTCTGCTGTCTGACCTTTCCAGCATATTTAAATGTATATTATGGTGTTCCAGCAGTAAACAATATAGCTAAGGTTATGCACAGGGAAGAGCTGAGGGAAACACTCCGAGTAAAGCCGTGGGCTGCCCTGGCGGGAAGACAGGCACTTGGCTTTGAACTCGAATTTGGAATCTGGGTGGGGGAGTGATAGCAAATATTTTCCCAATTGAGTGCCAGTTGCTTTGGCACCAAAAGAACGAGGGCTTTGGAAGCAGAGGAGGTTGGTCGTGTTGATATGTTCCTGTCTTTGTGAATTGGTGGAAGGCAGAAGACTGGATCTTGACTCATTTATCCATTTATCAACCATTTATTGAGCACGTACAAGGTCCTGGGAGGTACTGTAGGTGCTGGTGATATAAAGGCATGGCCTCTGCTCCAACAGTGAAATCAAGATGGATAAAAATAAGTGAGGGATGATAATGTGCAGCCCCTTATGTGTGTGCAGACAGCGCAGAGACAGCATGAAAGAGGGAGACGTTGACATTATATCCAGGCCACAGGGAGCAGTGACAGTGAAAATATGGAGGTAAAATACAACTTGGGTTTTGGAGGGTAGATAGGACTTCACCTGTAATGGAGGGTGGGTAGGACTTTCCCGATGGAGGGAGGGAAAAGTGTGTGTGAAGGCCTGGAATCAGGAGAGTGAGATGCTGGGTGAAGGCAGTGTCCTGTTGTTTCCAGGTGAGGAGAGGGTGGGAACCGTCAGGAGATGAGAAGCTGGGGTCCATCATAAATATTTTATGTATGTGCCATCATATTAAGAAAAATTAACTAACATTGACTAAGTATTTACTCTGTAGCTGATCTTCTATTGAGCATTTTTGATACACTGTCTTACTTGATGTATGTAACACTGGAAAGCAGACACCAACATTAACACCATTTAACACTCAAGGAAACCGAGGCTCAGAGAAGTCAAGAGACTTGTCAGAGGTCACAAGGCAGAAATGGATTCCTGTAACTTTGCAGTAGAAGTAAATGGATTTGAAAAATAATTAGATGACAAAATCAACAGAAACTAACAACATATTAGATATAGAAGAATGAGGAGGAAGGCAGATGAGGAGCTGAGGATAATTTCTAGATTTTTGTCTTCTTGGAGGATAGTCATGTCATTTACAGAACATTTTAGGTTTGGGGAGGGAGAACAGGAGTTCAGTTTTAAAGGTGCTAAGTTTTAGATACCTTGAAGATATCTAATAGAGATTTAAAAACTGAATAAAAGCCTGTTCACCATTTATCACCCAAGAGTTAGTGACTTAAAATGATATTTAATTGACTTGGGATTCTGTTAAATCTGCAACTTGGGCTGGGTTCAGGTGGCCAGTTGTCAAAGTCATGGCTGAGCTTCCTCATATCAGTCATGTACATGTCAGATAGGTGGCCCTCTAGCAGGCTAGCCAAGGCTTTTTCTCATGGTGGTTGAGTGGGGTTTCATAAAGCAAGTAGAAACGTGCAGGGTCTCTGGAGGCCTGGGCTGAGCACTGGACACCTTTGAACAGCATCGTCATATTCTACAGGGTGAAACAAGACTAAAGCCAGCGTCGATTCAGAGATGGGGGTGATAGACTGTGCCTCTTAACAAGAAAAGTCTCAAGTCACAACTGGAAATGAATGTGGGTACAGGGAAATGTGACATCTGGGGCCATGGGTGCAGTTGGCCTCACTTGTCATTTAGGCAGGGGGGCTATTTCACAGTTCCGGGCTTGTCCGCACACCCTCCATTCCTTCCAGTGCTTGCTCATTCGGCCCTTGCTCGTCTTACCCATCCTTGGCCAACAAGCATTCCTGGCTTGCCTGCTGTGGGCGCACACTCTGCTAGTTGTTGGGAACACAGAAATGAAAGTCAAGTGTCCCAGCCTCAGAAGTTAAGGAAGTCTTGGAGCCTCTTCTGGTGAAGTCATGGCCGCCCTTGGAGCCTGGGCCCTGCTCAGCGTCCTTTACCGGATATTCTCCTGATGTCACCATGTTGGAGCCTCTGCCCCTGGGATGGGGCTGCTTCCTGGAGGTTTGCATGAAATGTGTCATCCTCCAGGGATGGATTATTTCTGAACATGCTTCCGACAGCAAGCACGTTCTCGTGCAAGCAGAGCCATATGCCACATCTCGAACGTTAAAATTTAGCCACCACTGAATCATCTAGAGATGAAATAAAGGTTATGAGAT
Source organism: Marmota monax (assembly GCF_021218885.2). Taxonomy (NCBI): domain Eukaryota; kingdom Metazoa; phylum Chordata; class Mammalia; order Rodentia; family Sciuridae; genus Marmota; species Marmota monax. The sequence continues at coordinate 20,494,176 of NW_026692881.1, forward strand.
TTTTTTAAAGCAAAAAAAATTAAAAAAAAAAACCCTTTCAGTTCTATTTTTATAATTTTTTGTGGAGTATCTATTGTAAGAAATTAGAAAATCTGAAAACATATAATGAAGGAAAGAGAAATGACTTGTCATCATCTTAACATATAAGTACATTTATTTCATAATATTAGGTTTAAGAATTTATATAAAAAATTTCCAGTTAGCATTGTGTTCATAAAGTACATGCAGGTACATGTTTATTTTTCAAAATTTTGTTAATGTATATGCAGCTTTATAGGTTGTATCAAAAGTTGACATTGTTCAATTATTTGCTGTGTTCAATATTATCAAATCAGAATATGACAATGTTAATCTCACGATATTGAAGTACCAGAGTTTCCTGAGCCACCCATCTATCTGGCCACTGTTGGGCATTTAGGTTGTTCCTGATGGCTGGCTGTTACAGATAATGCTCTGTGACCTTCCAGGAACCTAAATCATTCTGAGTCCCTGATTGTTTCCTCTGAATATTACCTTAGAAGTAGAAATACTTGGCCAGAGGGTATAAGCGTTTCTTAACAATTTCTGATAGATATTGAGAAATTGCTCTGTGGAAAGGAAGTATAGCAGTTATAATCTCATTTTCTGTATTTTCTTTCACTTGGAATCATCTAGGCAGCTGTTCTGAAAACTTTTCCAGCAAGTATATGTCTATTCATTGTTTCCTTCATTCTGTTATACATTTGTTTATCCGGTAAATATTTACAGAATGATCAAGTACCTCGGGAAGAATAGAAATGTCTAAGACAAGTGGTTATGTAGCTTGTTGCATTTGTCCAAACTCATGGAATGATACACCAGAAAGAGAATGACTAAGACAGACCCATAGCTCCAAGGAACTTAAAATCCAGGGAAAGACATGAAACATGCAAAAATAATTACAATGCAGGACAACCTATTAAAATACATCTAGCAAGGGAAAAGTGTTTATTGAAACAGATTTTGTAGCAAGAAGTGGACCTGGTGTTTTACACATTCATTCATTTGTTCATTTCCTGGGAAAACAAAGATGAAAAGCCAGAGTGCCTGCTCTCAAAGAAATCCCAGCGTCAGGGGAGTCAGACCAGTGAACAGAAACCACTGACATGATAATTACTGTAAATTGCACATTCAAGAGACCAGACTCCGCCTGGGGGAGGTAAGGCCAGCTTCTGGGAAGAGAGGGCGTTTGACAGGAGACATGAAAGAAAGCAGTGCTTTCTCTCATTTATGTCTGATGATTGCCTGCAAAGGCAGGGGCCTCAGACTAGGAGGATAACTGAGGCTTATAGAGGTTTTTGGACTTGCCCAAGGGCACGCAGCTCAAAAGCACCGGAGCCACAGATTCTCCCAGATCTGTGCTCTGTGTCCTAGTCACTGGATCTCTAGAGAGGAACTGGGATTTAGGATGAGCCCCGAAGGATGGATAGAGTTGGGGGAACTAAAAGGAGGCATCTCATGGGAAAAGCTAGGGCTAGGGTAGGGGGGGCGGGGGGGAGCTGGATGGAGCAGAGGTTCATTTAGGGGAGGGGTTAGGAAAGATGAGGGGGGAAGGCAGCAGACCTGGGAGGGCCATGCATCCCAAACTAAGGATTAGAGGCTGTAGTAAGGAGGCAGGGAAATGATTGATGTTTTCAGAACAAAAGAGTGGCCTTTCAAGAGGTGTAGTCAGAAAAGATTAATCTGGTAGTGGCATCCTTAAAGAATTTGATAAGAGGTGGGTGGAGACTTCCATCTTCCTTGGAGACCTGTCCTGGTTCCAGCAGTAGCTGTCAGAATCAGGAAGCCATTGCATCTTAGCCCGATGATCACTTCTGGACTAGTTAGGCCCATCCTAGTTACGGCAAGATTTGGTTTGCTATACAAATTCTCTTATGAATTCATAAAATAGTGGAAGCACTCTGACCCAGATTTTGTTGTATTATTTCAGTTAAAAGCAAAGCAAATCAACACAACCTCTTCTAGTCAAATATCATTTTCTCTTCATTTTCCATCTCTACTCCCAGCTTGCATTTCCAAAAATAAAAGGCTTTGTTTTCTTAAATAACATCAATGCTACATTGTTGAAATATTCTGGCAAGTCAGGTGGTAGTCCTGGTGCATAAGAACGAGAAATGCTTTGGCCTAGAAGTCTCAGCTGTCAACAGAAGCTTTCCGTGTCTGAACCAGATCTTGCTCTTTGGATGGAATTCAGGCCCATGAGTGGCTTATGAGCAGGAACTGGGGCAGGAGATGTCCAGGCGGGGCTGCCGAGCTCCCAGGAATCTCATCTTGGGAAGGCAAAGGCAGAGGAGCTTGGAGCAGTACTCAGAGGATAACCACAATAGTATTTGAAAGAAGTATGGACCAGTTTCAGCCCCACTGGTGGTTTATGAAGAGTGTTCTGTGCGTGTGGATTTCTGGCACCAGAAAGTGAAGCTGCCTATTTCTTTCCTGCAGCACAGTGGTTGGCCCCAACCCTAACTCTACTTCTTAGGCCCTTGGTCTTCGGCTTCCCAATCATCTTAGCATGGTTTTCTTTCTCCAGTTCTTGCAAAGCCCCTGCATGCTTCATCTCCTTCCCATTTCGTCTTAACCTTTGTTAAGACCTCCAACCTCCCAACCTCCCTGACTTGCTTTTGCTTTTTAAAATGTGCCCCAATCTTTCCAGCCTCAGCGCCTTCACCTTTACTATTCCCTGTGAATGCAATGACATTCCCTATCTTCTTCAAGTGACCAGGCACCTCTCATGACCTGTCACCACTGAGAGAGGAGACTTTTGACTTCCCTATGTGAATGGCATCCCTACTTTATTGTCCTCCAATTCAGGAACTTCCTTCAAATTAGGAGTAACATATTCATTTCCTTGTTTAGTTTACAAGTCTCATGGCTATTACTGGATTTCATATCCCATGATGACAGGGACATCCTTTTTTATGTGCTAGAGCATACTACCCTACACACCTGGCTCAGTGATAGAGCCTAGAAGGGGCTTCAATGGTATTTGTGGAAAGACTGAGCCTCAGTCATTCCTTCTGTGCAGCATTCCTGGGTACAAGCACAGCATACATCTGGGGAGCAGAGAGGCCCCCCCATCTTCCAGGTTGTGTCCATCAGTCCTTCAGTACCTGTTGACCTCTGTCCATGGGCTGGGTGGGCTTCCAATGAGAAGATTCTACTGAAGATGCTCTTTTTAGGTCCCAGAGTCTTGCTCTATCCCTGCAATGAAACAAAAATAGCAACCAGGACAGCAACCTTTTCATGGGCTTGTTGAGAAAAGAAAAAGTGTTTTTCTTCAATCATTGTTGTGATCATCCTGTAAAATTCTAAAAGCTATTTCTTCAAGCAGGAAGGAAACATTCTCACTGAGAACATACTTGGGGAGTCTTATTTTTCCTCTTTCGGTTTCTACCAGTAGTTTATGGAATCAGGATTTTTTTTTCACCCTATTGCAGTCACTTTGTTGCTTACCCAGTGGGGTATTTCCTCTCCTCTTTTAATCATGCACAGATTCTAAGAGAATATTTCTCACTAGATCAGTTTCCAAGGAGCCAGTTGTGTTCCACTGTTTGGGGCGAGGGTTCTGGGTCTCAGGCACAGCCCATTGGTGAGGTCAGCTCTGCTCAGCCCTTGGAGATGGTGTTTGGAGATGGGCCTTCTGCTGCCTTGATCTCTCCCAGCCTTTGGTGAGGGGAGTGGCTGCACTTTTCTGTAATTCTTCCTGCCTTCCCAGACCGTCCTTGAAAGCCAGGCTTTTCTACGCCCCCAACCTCAGCTACCTGAACTCGAGCCTGAGATTCAGGTCTTTTCTGTTGGCCTTCCCCATGTGACTTTGTTGATATTGCCCCTTTGCCTGAATTCTGTCCCCTTCCCATCCCTCCACCAATGGCAGACCCTATGCATCCTCCTTGTCACTTCCTTCCCCCAAGCCGGCCTCGATTGCCACCCTGGGTTCCCTGACAGCAGCACCAGGTTCTCCCCTCTGTCAGCAACACTCTCGTGTTTCCATGGATCTAACTCACTGAACTTGAAATACTCTGGGGGCGGGGCAGGCCTGGGCCTCGTTTATCTTTGCACCAATAGGACAAGCTGAATACCACTTGCTAATTAATTGTGTTTGGAAAGCGTTTTATTTGCATCAAGATATACCAAAATGAAGCACTGCGAGTTCCTTCCTCTGGTCTGTGGCTCTGTTGATGTTGGAGTCTCCCAACATTATCATATCTTGCAGTAGTTGTGGGTCATGATCTTCTTTTTCTCTGTATCTTCACGGTCAAATCCTAGTTGAGCCCCATTGTGGAAATGAGGGCTTCAGATATTCTCTGTGTGGGTGGAAGGGGAAGAGGAAGAGGCAGCCCCTGTTCTCAGGGCGCCTGCAGTCTGAGGGAAGAGGGCCCCGTGTGTGTGACTATCCCAGATCCCCCAGCCCAGACCCTGTGCTAGTCGCTAGCCACAGCTGTGAAGAGCAGTTTCAAAGTCAGCTGTGGGGATCCTGGGAACTTAACATTCTTGCCACATTTAAATGTAAATAAGATGTGACATTGAGATACTGAGTAGATTCACCATAATCCTTTGTTTAAAAATATTATTCTGTCCTGATTGTCACCTAGGTATTTACATTTCCACAGTTACATATGAAACAGGCACCTTTTAAAAAAGACAGGTCTCTAGGTTAAGACACTGTATAAAACAAAAACGTTATAGGGTATAAACTCATTACTACCCAGTGTCAGTTTATGTGTATATATTTACATACAGCCTGAATAGGAGTGGGCACACTTTTTGCTCTAAGTTGTAAAGTAAGTATGTCTGTACATTTCCCCCTGTATTAATACAGATCATGTAGTCTCAGTGTTCAATTTTTTAGTAACAATATGAGATCCATCATAGAATATGCTATTAATTGCTTGAATATTTTCTGCCATTGAGTGTTATAGGATGTTTAATTGCTTTTTTTTCCCCCCAGAAGGGATAGTACTGTTATAAACATTTCCATAAAAATAGCTTTATTTCTTTTTTCCTTTTGAATGATTTCCATGGAATGGAAGAGTATATTACCCAACATGGAATTAGCCGGTTAATGGGCATAAGTAGTTTTGTCATTTTGCCAGAACATTCCCCGGCAAGCCTGAGCCCTGCATGTAGTATCCCCAGGAGGACAGGAGGATACCTGTTTCTTTAGAATATCCTCACATCTCACAACTTCAGAATTAATTTTCACTAATTCAAATGGTATCTGGCTTTTCAGAAGCGAGTTGATTTGCTTTTCTTTAATCTGCTGCAGGCGAGGTGCTGGGCACGTTTCCAGGGCTGGTTCCTGGGTACTCCACATGTCTGCGCTGCCCGTCCTCTTCCTCCTCCAGGCACCGCTGTCCGCTCAGGGCCTGTAGGCATGGCTTAGCGTCTTGCATGGACACATGGTCATCCTTTCCGACAGAAGGAAAAGCAGACTGTGCTTTATCCCTTCACCAGTTGTTTTCCTGTATTTGTCCTTTACCCCAAAACCTACTTTCACTTTCCACAAATGATTTCTCTCGCAGATTCACCCAAGCGTGGAAGTTTGTGGGTGTAGGGGATTGCTAGCTATTCCTGTGGGGCCAGTCAGGGACAGGCTTCTGTTCAGCCTGCCGGCTAGACCCATCAGAGAGCCAGGCTTCTATCCCCGTGCCTTGAGACCTGGGGAAGCGCCTCAGCCTCTCTGAGCTGGTAAAGGGAGAACAGACTCTAGCTTGGAGGGTCCTTTGGAACCTAACCCAGTCTGTTTGGAGTGATCTCTCCTACACTTCACCTCCTCCTACTTACCTGACCCTTCTTCTCTTCTCTACCTTTTAAGATAAATGGAAACTTTTGGAGCTTCTTCTAAACCCAGCTAATACTGGTTTAGGATGTTTTTCTTCCTTATTCCTCATTACAGCTCTGTGAGGTGGGTGTATCTATTTACATGGGCAGAAGGGAGGCTTAGGGAGGTTAAGTCACTTGCTTGAGGGCACACAGTAAGTGGTGGTGCTGGAATTCTGGCTAGTGTCTGGTAATGTCAGTGACTTGGGATTTTTTTTTTTAATTGACTACAATATATTTAACCTTTAGGGTATTTCTTCTCCTTTAATTAGTATATGTGCCAGGAGCTCATCAACCACTTGGTAGATTTCATTCAGCCAGCAGATATTATGGAGCACCTCCTTGGTACAGTGTGCTAGTTCCTAATGTAGGTGATGGGGTCACAGCAGAATGGCACTGAGTGCTTCCTGCTGACTCCCTCCTGATGATGGGAGAACCTGGGAGGTCAGGGCCCTGGCTGGCACCCCACAGTGCTCCTCACCTCCCAGGGCACTGTCTATGTGGCATTGGCTGTCTGGGGCAGTTGAGTGTAGGAGGGAAAGGAGGCTGGTCCTCTCTGCCTTGCAAGAATATGTCCTCAGCTGTGACAGCAGGCCCCCTTGGCTGTGCCATGCTGAGTGTCCAACCCACCCTGGTGGGGGTTGATTCCACCCCAAGTGGGGCTTTTTCTGTGCTGCACTCCATGCTGCTCAGGGCTGGGCTGATTAGAAGCAATTGGAGAGTTTTGGCTCTCATGCATATAGCCTGCCTGGCCCCAGCAGAGCCACAGATCTTGGATGCAAGTATTTGGGGGTCATAAGGAGACACAGTGTGGCTCCTGCTGCCCTAACCCTGCTCCCACATTTCTGTCAGCTTTGTTCTGAAAGTGTGCCTCCCCTTGCCCCCCGCCCCCAAACTTCTGGAGAGACTCCTGTAAGGTTCATTTTAAAAAAATTATTTAAAAAAATTTTGGGGGGTACTAGGGATTGAACCCAGGGGTGCTTAACCACTGAGCAACATCCCTACCCCTTTTTTGTATTTTATTTAGAAACAGGGTCTCACTGAGTTGCTTAGAGCCTCGCTAAGTTGCTGAGGCTGGCTTTGAACTCATAATCCTTCTGCCACAACGTCTAGAGCCACTGGGATTACAGGTGTGCGCCGCCATACACAGGCTTCTTGTGCAGTTCTTGATGGCCTTGAGTCACTGGATTTCTGGAAACAAATCCAGTTTTCCACAAGGCCAATGTGCCTGAGGATGACTCAGGTCTGTGTAGGGAGAGTGTCCCTTTGCAGTAATGGGGAAGCCACCTCCGACATAGGTCCACCCTGCAGCTGTGGACCTGTGTGGAGGGAGACTCAGCCTGCAGTCCAGGCCCCTAGGCTTTCACCTTGCCCAGGCACTCTAACCCCTTAGGGGGCAACTCCCTGTCTTCTGGGACAGCATCTGTCCAGGTCCACCCAAACCCCAAAGGAGCGTGCTGTTTCCAAGACCCTCGGGCAGTCTCAGTACTTTTCATCCACTGAAGGAAGCAGTGGTCCCTTTGCCACCTCCAAGGCGCCAGTATTGCTGCTGAGTGCACTTCATGCAAGATCTGGACCAGGAGGAGCCGTGTGACACTTGGCTCCTGGGCTTTTTCCAGGATGAAGTGAAATCCCAGGTGGCAATTGCAGCGGGCCTGTCCTCTCCTTCCTCTTTCTTGTGCCTTATCCTCCTTGCATTTTTTGCAGGGCGGGGGGGGCGGGTGGAGGGGAGGGATGGGGGCAGGAGTAAGGCGTGTTTGATAAAATGCAGTCAGTGAGGACAATTGTCTTGCCCCTGGTCACAGTAGAAAGCATGGGGCTAAGACTGGAACTGAGTCCATCTGAATCCAAAGTCCACATTTTCCCATCAAGCCACCATTGTCCACAGTGAGGTTGTCTTTTGTCACCTCTTAGCTTTCCCTGAACTTTCCAGCACATGTTACCCCACTTTGCCTCTGTCCCTCCTTCCTCCATCTAAACTTTTTGAGATTTGTTTTTTCATTGATTTACTATTTCTCACATTTAATATTTATATTTCTCATACCTTGGATAATGCAACATGTTGCACACGCAGGTCCCCCCGTCCACCTGGGTGTGTATGCATGCTCACCTGGGCACAGGTGGTTGGTTGGGACCTCTGCCATGATGTCTGCCTGTGGGCGACCTTCTTTGGCTTTTCTTTCCTCATCTCTTTTCTGTGATTACTGTGCTGAGTTTGTGGAAATTGCTTGTCCATGTGGCCCATCCTCTTGGCAAAGGTTTATGTCCCCAGAAGTGGTTGACTGATCTCAGTGAAGCTGATTAGAATCCCTTGCCAGGAACTGGGGATTGGGAGCAAGAGAGAGCACATGGTGTGGGGAGCTGGTCCTGGGGCATGTGAACCTAGAGAGGTAGGAGGGCCCAAGGGGCACCATGTGGTCTGGAGTGGGGAGGGGGACAGGACCTTCCCTCCAACAGCAGCAAGATGAAAGAGAGACATGCCTGCAGGCTCCAGCCCCTACTCCTGGCTTGTCCTGGGTCGCAGGTGCAGGCTCTAAAGTGTCCTCTGCTTCCCTGTACTCTGGGCTCGTTTATGTTGGTCCCACAGGGCCTTTGCATGTTTCCAGAAAGATTCTAACCCACGATGCCCTTGACATTAATCAATTTAATATGGAGTGTTCTAATTCTTCTCAGCTTGCCCAAATAACAATCATGTGTTTGAATTTGGAGTTTTGCTGATGTTCGAGATCTGACCACACCTCTGAGTACATCCACAGTGGGCTTGGCTCAGGGGGTCATCCACAGCCACGGGGGACTCTGGCTTGCTACTGGTGGCTGTTTATGTGGTAGCTTTTTGGGATGTGATTAAAATAGAAGGAAACAAAACAAAACTCAAACTTAGTATCTGTGTAGAAAATCCATCCAAGCTGGAGATACTGTGTACAAATTGGGAAGTTGATAGTGGTGAGCCAATTCTTGGTAGGAATGTGACTGGAAAGCCAGGAGGTGACAGGCTTTTTTTGTATTTAAAAGTTTGTGGATCTGCATCAATGTATAGCAGCTCAATTCACAATAACTAAACCATGGAACCGACCTAGGTGTCCCTCAGTAGATGAGTGGATAAAGAAACTGTGGTATATACACTCAATGGAATATTACCCAGCTTTAAAGAAGAGTAAAATTATGGCATTTTCCAGTAAATGGTTGGAAAATATTATGCTAAGTGAAATAAGCCAATCCCACAAAACCGAATGTTTTCTGTAATATGCGGATGCTAATTCACAGTAAGGTGTGGGGCACTAGAGAAGAATAGAGTTACATTAGATTAGGTAGAGGGAAGAGATGGGAAAGGAGGGGAAGGGATGTGGGGATAGGAAAGACTGTAGAATGAAACAGACATTATTACAGTCTGTATATACGTGACTGCATGACCGATATGATTCTGCAACATGTATGCTCAGAAAAATGAGAAATTATATCCCATCTATGTATGAGGTATCAAAGTGCATAAATGCATTCTACTGTCCTATATAACTAACTCAAACAAATAAAAAAAATTAATAAAAAAAAGAGTTTGTGGATCTGCAAGAGTTTCTAACATTGTCACTTGCGAATCCTGAGGCATGCACTCTAGTGTGTTTAAGAGTACGCTGGATGAACCAAATCCCACACTGTCCACTTGGACCCTTCTGTATACCGAGGAGTGGGTATACACTCCCTCCCCCAGGTCCACCCCCTGTTCACATGGAACCTAGTTTTTTTGAGTCAAAGTTCTAATGTTAGAGAACAACCCCTATCTGGGGCCTACCAGGTAGGTGGCCTGGAGGAAGAGAAACTGTGTGTGACTCAACACCTGGGACTCAGGTTTCAGGGGCATGGAAGGAAGGGGGAGAAACAGAAGGGAATGTCATGCTGTCACTCCCAAAGAGCCGAGATCACTCCTGCAGTCATCAATCAGACCTGTGGTTTCCTGTCCTCTTGATGTGCTGGGTTTAGAAAACAACATTGGCTGGAGGTTGTGATCCTGTCTTGAGGATCAGGTTGGGTTTTCTTTGAACTTAAGATTCCAGTGGATGCTCTGGCACACACCAAGCTGCCATGGTAACTCCAGCCGTGCTGAAATTGCTGAGTTAATTGACACTTTGGAATTGGGAAGGAGGTGGAATTTGAAACATTGGGAGAAAACAGCTTTTTAAAGTAAGAATATTTTAGATGCTTCCCTTTACACATTGTGGGATTTTGCTTACTTAATCTAAGACTCTGCTTCATCTCTGAAAGAAATGGGAATACCAGTAGTCACGTTTCATAGGCCTGTCGTGGGGGTTATGGGAGATAATGCAGACGCTGAGTTTTTTGTCTTATGTCATTGTTGCTTTTATCTGGAATGTGCCAATTGATTACTATTCATCTTATGCATAGTTTAGAGACACCTCTTATGGATTAGACAAGGTCAGGCTTGTTTTTTACTGGTAGAAAATATATGGAGGTTCAAAACTTGCTTTCTAGTATCTCAAAGTATTGTGAGAAGATAAAATATCAATATCATGGTGCAAGAGAGAGTTGCAATGTTAGGATGCCTCCAGGGTCACATAAGAGAAGGAGCAACAGAATCCATGGTATAATCAGGGTAGGCCTTGCAGAGGAAGGAATTTTGATCTAAGGCTTAAAGGCAAACAAAAGGGAGAATTTTTTGGCTGATTTGACAGGAAAGACTACAGAGACTTATGCCTTCAGTTCAGGCTTGATCCAGCAGCTCACATGATTTCATCAAGTTCTTAGATTCCTTTAGTATTTGCACTTTGGCTTGTGCAGTATGGGCTGTGTTGGGTTCCACATTGTGACCCTTCAGCCTTTCCCTAGACTCTTTTGGTTGAGATGGTCATGAGATCTGCTCAGTTTTGAAGGAATGAATGGAACCCCTGACCGGATGAAGAATGTGTCAAGGTTGGACTGTGAGATAAGCAGGTGGGATGGGGGACACTGGGACATAGAGTAGACTGGAGATGGAGAGAAGAGGGTGGACCTGAGTAGTGGGGGTGACTTCCTGCTGGGAGCAGGGCTTGAGCTGTGGTTGGAGAGAGGGTGGCTGGACACTAGCAGGCAGAGAGGGGTGAGAGGAAGGCAATGCCCACGTACTTCAGGTCAGAATGGAGGGCTTTTTTATGTTCCTTCTTGGGTCTTCTACATCAGTCTCCTTCTTAATGCCAAAGTTGGCTGAATAGGGAATAGAGGAGTTTGTTATTGCCACAATTTTGGGGAATACCAAGGCATTCAGCAGTTTTAAAGCAAATGACTCCTTTCCAGATGTCCTCTCTACAAACACACTCAACCCCGGGGTGAAGTCCCCTGAGTCCCCCAGGCTGATCAGGCCTGTTGCATTTTAGAGCCATTTCTCTTGACTTGTCCCTTTGTGTTCTGGAGTGGGAGGACCCACCAATGTCCTTGAGTTACCATAGGAAGTGCCCTTCTTGGTGTGAAAATCACATCGAATCAAAACTTATGCTCTTTTGCCTCCCCACCCACCTTTCAACTGAGAGTCTCTGGAGAGAAGAAACTAGGTCTATCCTATCCAGCTTCTAGAGCAGAACCAGGTGCTTAGTAGATGCTCAGTGCAAGGTTATGACCTGAATGGCCATGCTCATTGGAAGCTGAATGAGAGCAGTGCTGAAGCCTGGCATTTTTACGCCATTCCAGTCTAGAATGAGGCCCCAACTTATTTTTGCCCCCTATTTTTAATTCTTTTTCTTTGTCTCAAAATCTGACCAGCAACACTGTGCTCAAATTTTCATTTTCGTATCTGACAGTCCAGGTCTTAGATCTGAAGCATTAATTCCCAAGCACACCTTGTCTGCGTCACATCACCGAGGGAGATTGTTTAGACCAGAGTCAACATACAAGAAGGACTGCTGTGTCTCTTTCCTCCTTTTCTTGGCAAGTTTCCCTGGCCTGGACTCTCTCGCGGTAGCTAAGATATGTGAGGAACTCATTTTTACAGAGATATTTTGCAAAAGATGAATTTCTCAGGACTGTGGCCATGGATTCTTAGGAAAAGAAGGACAAGGAGATATGATCAAGTGTGTGCTGGTGAATCAATACACATAAATTATGTGTTCTTTGTTATTGTGTCCTGGGCTACACCAGAGAGGACTCTTAAATCATCCACCGTCAACTGCTGGAGATTCCCCTCCTTCCCAAGGAGTTATAAGCCCAGGCCTGTTATTATAGGCAATCCCGGGAGCTTTCTGGTGGGAATCTATGTCAGTCTACTAGAGGAGTGCTTTCTCCATGGAAGACTGGAGGAGACATGTTCCTCTCAGGGTATGGCATGGCTTTTAAGAGCTTGAGCAGATTAAAATCTATACCTGTCCCAAAACAAGTGGGTGTTCCTTCATCCATTTGACTTGGGATGTGGCCTTCATGGTCCATTTCTCTGCCATTCTGCATTAAGACCTAGACCAAAGCTGATGTGGGGAGACCATGGAATCTAGCTAGGTAAGGTGAGACCCAGGCCCGTTTGTGAAAGGAGTTGAAGATGTGACCACACATGTGGGCAAGGCCAAGAAATGTTAACCCAGAGAAGGAGGGTCCCAGGAGGTGGGGCCATTGCGCAGTAACAAACATGCCCATCATCCCCTGGGCCATGGGGCAGGGGAAGACCTGGGGCCATGAGCAGGTTTCCAGGGGAGGGAGCATAGGATCAGGTCAATAGGTGGATCTGGAAGATCTGGAAATTAAGGTTGTTAGGCTGTGGGGACATGTGGATGGGCATCCTCTGAGTGTTGGAGCTGAATTTCAAGCCCAGCCTTAGGATTACAAGGAAGCTTCTGGAGACTTCAGAGGCAGCTCTGTTTTTTTTTTTTTTTTTTTTCTATTATGCCATACTTTCAAGTTTTAGCAACCACTTTCATAGGCTTTTTATTTTTTCTTTTGCTTCCTTCCTTTCCCACTATAATTGCCTTAGTTCAGATCACACATCTCTTATTCTTGGACCATTGCAGTCTTCCTCTCACGAGATCCCGCTTTTGTTTTTAATGGTGCACTCTTCGCATTCCCCATAGTGACTTGCTCAAGCACACTAGACCTCTCCATGATATTTGTTGAGTGAAACTGAAGCCCTTTAACCTAATGTAGGTAGAATAGTGGTCTCCCAAAGATTCCCACACTCTGATCCCTGGGACCTGTGAATATGTTAGGTCACATGGCAGAGGAAAATGAAGATAGTCAATGGAAGTAAGGTTGTAATCACCTGAATTTAAGAAAAGTGATTCTCCTGAGTTAAATGGCTGGGCCCACTATAATCCTAGTTATCCTTTTATGGAGAAGAAGGAGGCCCGATAGACAGAAGTATGCAGGGTGAAAAAACTTCAACCAGCCAGTGCAGGCTTTGAAGATGGAGAGGAGGTCACGAACAAGGAGTGGGGGCAGCCTCTAGAAGCTATGAATTTGAGACAATGGATTCTCCCCTAGGACCTCCAGCAGGAATGTAGGAGCAAAGCCCTTCCACACCTTCTAGCCAGTGAAGCTCATTTTGGACTTTTGATCTCCAGAAATATAAGATGGGGCATTTGTGTTGTTTTTAATTTGTGGTCATCTGTTATAGCAGCAACGAGACACTGATACATCCAGTATTTAAAACCATTACCATTTGGCTGTAGTCCACCTCACTCTTCTCTGTGCATCTGAAGCTCTAGTCTCTGCAGACTGCTCCCTGCTCCTGGACCACATCAGGTTATTCTAGCCTCCTTGTTTATGCTCATGCTGCCTTCTGAGCCAGAAAAGCCTTTATCCTTTTTCATTTACTAAGAGGAGCAATTCAAATATCACTTCTCATAGAAATATTCAAGAAGAGAAATGCTTAGTCTCACCCTAATTAGGAAATCACTTCTACTGTCCTATGTGTACCTTGAGCCCTTCCCGTGAGGCTCACCTGAGACCATGGAACCATGGGTACAGTGTCTCCAACTGAGCATAAGCCATACCAATCCTGGTATGGCTTGTAGAAATTATTGAATTTTGGTTTCCACCCTTGCCCTCAGAGTACATTGGATCAGGACTTTGTGTCTCTCATCTACGTCTCCCACAGTGCCTGCCATGGTATGCTGCCCCTCAGAAAGACTCTAGTCATTTGAGGATTGAATAAGAGACAGGTTGTGATCAATGCCAGATCACAGAGTAGGCGATGGTCCTTCATTCCACCTTTGTTTACAAGGGATCCCCAAGCTGCTGGGCACTGACTCAGGTCAGGAGATATAATAGCAAATGGAACAGATGTGGTGTTGGCCCTGAGGCATTTTACAATCTAGCCAAGACCCTGCCCTTGATCTCATCTCAAACTAGCAGCCATTTCCAATCTGGGGAATTGCTGATACCCAGAAAATCCAATGGGATCAGTGGCCAACAGTGTTTGGCTGAGAGCTCTTTCAGGTTTGGGGACTCAAGAGGTAGTGCTGCTCCTGTCTGGAGTGGGAGAAGGAAGGGGAATGAGTGCCTGCAGAGAGAGCCCCGGAAATAAAAGAGACATGTGGAAGGATCACACACCAGGCAACGTGTGCTTGGATGGAACTGTGATCTTCCATTGCAGAGCCTGTCAGTGCGTGTCCCTGCAAAGCAAGCATCATCGCATGGGGAATTCTTGGCTTTCATCTCTACATCAGCCTGGCAAGGCTGCTCTCTGTTTTATGAGCTCTAAGTTGTCATCACTGAAGAAGTGACATGTCCCTTCTTGGGGACATGGCATTTCCCTCCTCAGGTGGCAGATCACCTGCTCTGCTCAGAGATACATATTATGTATATTTTGTACTCTGGGGCTTTCTGTGTGCCCTGCAGTGAGAGACCTTTCATCCTGTCCTCACTACAACCCAATGGAGGAAGACAGACTGCCTCCTTTTCTAGATGAGGCCACTGAGGCTTTGCAGGGTAAAGCTCCGGCCTAAGGTCACAGAGAGTAAGTGACAGAGCCTGGATTCCACACCAAGAATGTCTGGTTTAAAGCTTTTTACTCTTTTCCCAAAGAAGCAGGTGGCTTGTATTTTCTTCTGCATTGATGATTATCTTTGGAAGCTTCACTTAGTGCATCAGAATCACAGTTTCATCCATTCCTGTTTCTGCCCTTGGCCTCCCCACAGGGTGGTACAGGAGGTGGTCAGATGGAGGGAGTGATGGGCAGATAGGAGGATAGGAGCTCAGATTCCTGCTTAGCGGTCCACCTTTGTAGCTAATTAACCCATGTTCTGGTGAGCTATCATCATGGAATATAGAAAGTGGCAGGGAATTCTGGGGTCATTTGGTTTCACCTCTGTTTCTGGGCTGCATGCTACCTAAATCATTTCCAAGAGATGGCTGTCTTTCTCATTTTCTAAGTCCCTTGGGGAATGAGAGTGAATGGATTTTTAATTCATTTTTAATGGCTTGTTACACAAAACCGGAACAGCACCCCCGCCACTATTCAACATCCATTTTCCCACAAGCTCCTTGTTTCAAAGCCACCATTTCCTTAATCCGTCACTTGCATTTTATCAGTCACCAAATTCTGAAAAGTACTTTCTTAACAAAGGTTCAGCTTTTAAGGATGACTAATGCTTCTTAATTTCTATATTTCTTATCCCTTCCTTGAATCATGTAGAAAAAGATATACCTGTGTTTGGTACTGACTCCTAATTCTTCCTGTTATAAAATGTGCACCTTTTCTCATCTGGGCAGTATTTGATAATGCTAGCTACCTTTTATCATGGACGCACACATTTTCTATGAGCACCAAGCTCACATAGAGCACCAAGAATGGTGGTTGGCACTTTGGGTGCTTAGTAAATGTTAGTTCAGCCTTTCTGTATTTTTTCTGCTCTTGTCTAAATGACTCTTTTCTATCAAGTCATGCTTTTGTCTAGAGACCTAGTGTTTTCTTTAACATCCCATCAAATACTGGTATATACCTTTGTCTTTTCTAGAAGTCCCTAGACAATAACAACTCCTTGCAACTTAATACAGTCATGGGTCCTTATTTTCCCTTCTTCCCTGTATGATCTTTCTTTTTCCCTCTTGTGAACATTCTTGAAGTCCTTTCAATAGGCCACCTTGAACCCTCCCTTTTAGAGAGGGTAGGCAGACTAGCTTATCTAAGGAAAAGACATCCTCGAAAAACAGTATTCCCAGCAAAGAAAGGGCTGAGAATTTAAATTTTCCCATGTCTTCTGATCCTCATGAGGATGAAGATCTCATCCTCCATTGGGATGTCTTGGTCAGCCAGGCCCAAGTTTATCATCTCCTATGAGACCTGTTTCAATTCAATACGTGCGTCTCTCTTATTAGCAGGTGCCATGTCAATGAAGTGTATGATAATACTCTTAGCATTTCTGTCCTGAAGGGACATATTGTCTAATGGTGGGAATGTAGACGCAAGTAGAAAATTATAAGATGATGAATAGCATAATTGGAACTGATTCCAGATTAGGGGAACTTAGATCAAGGGGAGTTCAGTCCTGTCTCGGGAGACAACAGGGCATGGCTAATCTTTGAGCTGGAGCTCGAAGGGTGAGAAGGAGAGCCTCAGGTGGTTTCAGAGGAGTGTGTTCAAGGGAATGGGGGATGAAATGGGAGAAGAACGGGCATTCCAGTGTGACTGGAATTTAGAGGTCATTTTGGGACAGTGGCTCTAGAAGACGTTTAAAATGACAGTGGGGTCCAGGTTAAAAAATACTTTATGCTATGCTGAGGAATTTGGCTTTGATCCTGAAGGCAGCAAAGAGCCACTAGAGAATATTTGGACTGATCTTTACAGTAGACAGGTCATTCTGGTGTAAGAAAGGACAAAAGAGTGAGGATCAGAAATTAAGTGAGTTATTTTGAAGGCCTCCAGGTCATCTAGCGACTGAATCCAGTGGTCCATTCTCAGTCTCCCTTGCATGTGAGCTATCGCTGCTTCTCACATGGCTGGCCACTCCCTTCTCTTGAAATGCTTTCTTCACTTGGCTTCTAGAATCCACACTCAGCTGGGGCTTCCCCGGATTGCACAGACTCTGCTGGGTCCACCAGGGTCTCTGACTCTGGATATTTCTAAAATAAGAGACTGAACATAGGAATTAATTATGAGGGTACTCAAAAGGCCAGAGGAACAAGAAAAAGAAAGGCAAAGCTGCTCAGAGAGTAGTAACAGCAGGAGACATGGTACCCCACACAGGAGGAGAGCAAACAGGGCAGAGGGCCAAGGATCTCCCTTACCCAGGAACCCCAACCTAGATTCCTGCTGTGTGTGCTGAGGTGCATGCAAGGAACTCAGGAGCCCCCACTGCTGTTGCTTACACCATCTCTTGTGCACTGCTCTTTGCTGTCACCAGAAACCAGACCCAGGGAAGGTGTGCATCTCTCTACAGGCCACATGGATCCCTTTCCTTGGCAGAAAGAAACTGGAAACTGGCCTATGGGAGAGTCTCCGAAGGCAACCTGCAGGCCTGGCAACCTACCATGCACAGGAGGGACCATGGGCTGAGAGTCCACAGACAGCACAGGGTGCCCTTCGGCTGCTGTGAGCATCTTCTCCATCCCTCTGCTCATATTGACACTGTGGTTCTGCCTAATGTAAAGGACCAGCTTCCTATCCAATGAAGATGCTTTCACTCTCTTCTAAGAAAGTGACACACAGGGTCTCATTCGTCACTGCACCTTCTCTGGGTGATGGCAATTATTTTTGTAGTCCTGTCACAGTCCTGTGTAGATATTCTGCAACCTAAACTAGTGTGAAATTAACCAACATGAACATTTTTTTTTAAATAAAAGGCATGGAGAGTAGGAGGAAAGAGAATAATTAATGGGTACATTCTCTCTCTGTTTCCACCTATCATTTTTCTCTCTCTCCCTCTCCTTCTCTCTCTTTCTATCCATCTACCTACCTACCTACCTTCCTGCCTGCCTGCCTACCTACCTATCAAACATCTATCTTTATCATCTGTATATTACACATACACATAAAACAAACAAGGAAAAGATGTGTAGTTGCTGTATGCTCATTTCTGATACTAGTCATGAGGCCGTAGTTGACAGGCCAGCTTGACTTTCTTTTGAGCTACTCATCTCCTATCTCCTATACCCCTTGCAAGTGCCTCAGATGTTGAGGGTTTTCATCTGATAGTGTGATGGAACAATCCAGACCTTTATTCCTGAAGGGTCTGAGTCCCTAATAATTTTGCATTCCTTAGTCTTCCATTAACTTTTACTTTGGGACATGAAAATAATAAGATGACCTGAAATTGATGAGAGGTTCAGCAATGAGAGGTTTCAAACACCATTCTCCCTGTCCTCATTGTGTGTCCTCATTATATGTCCATCTGTGTCCTCTTGATAATAGGGACAAATCACCCCAGCCAGTATGAACGCTATTCTTTGTCCACTTGTAGCATGAGAAGCCAAAAGCAGATGAATGCCTTTAGTTCAGTGGGACAGAGGCCTTGTCTTCTGGTGACAGTTCCTATTTGGTAACCAAAACTGCTATATCAATAGAGGCCAGAGTTGGGGTCCTGACACCAGTATTCTGTGATGGCTTATTGGGCATGACATTGAGAGGAGCAACCCTACTTTTGACCCTGGATAATCAGACCTTCATGTTTTGATCATATTTTGATCACATCTCCATCCTGGAAGACAGCTCCTACAATCCCACAAAGGCGAGTACTGCTTTGGAGTCTTCAAAAATCCCTCTAACTATTGTATCGGGCCAGCTGCTCCTAGGAGATCAGGTTTGGGAAGGTCTGAATTCCTGGAACATGCCCATTACTGAACTTTGTCTGCTGTAAAAGGAGCTCCTTGTCAGAAGTGACGTTGGGTGGGACACTGTGGCACTGAATAAAGCTTTCTGAAATGGAGATATTTGGGCAGAGAAAGCAATTCCAGCGAGAAGTTCCTCCTTCTATGACATGGAAGGGTGCAGGATAACCACCTTGCCACCAGGTGCCATATTGAGGCCCCCCATTGGTTTCTCATGTTAGCAGCTTGGGGACACAGCAGTGATAATATCCATGTCAGCTTTGGTGAGGTGTGTCCTCACAGAGCCTAGGCAAAGCCTCCATCTCTGCCACCATGACCACTTCATCAGGAACCCACAGAGCAAGCAAGGGGTAGCTGGGGAAAGATGCTGTGGACCTCCAGAGAAGAAGCCATTTGAGCACCTGGTTGAGAGTTTTCTGTGCGATGAATACCACTGGGGAGCATCCACACAGGATGCAGACACCCACTGCACCATTTCAGTGTCCAAACACATTGTCTTCCTGCATTAATGCCCCTAGTTTCAGTCCTCACTCTCTACTGTGTCCTTACTCTGTCTCTAAGCCTAGTGACTGAGTCTAGTCTCATGTCCTTAAATTCCATCTAGTCACTGAAAACTCTCAAAGGATAGTTCTAGCCCAGGTTGTCTTCCCTGACCTGAGTTTAGCTCACTCTTTGACTTGTCTATTTGAATATCTCTTAGGCATCTCAGACATCATGTCCAAAGCTCGACTTCTGATCTTTCCTCAAAACCCTCTTCTCCTACCCTCTTTGTCTCATGGAGGGGAAGCTCCATGTTTCCACTTTCTTAGGCTGAAACACAGAGGAGCATCCTTGTCTGTTCTCTTCTGTTCACACCCTGAATCTAGTTTATCAGCGAATCTTCTTGGCCTTGTCCTCAAATATATTTAGATCCCCACCCTTTTTATTCACCCTGCCCCATTGGTGTTTCTGTGTTCCAACCCACAAGGTTCTTAAAGTGGTACATAAGGCCCAGCAAGATTGAAACCTCCCAATCTCTCCTTAACCTCACCTCCAAAGACTCTTCCCCTGCTCTGCTTCAGCTGGTATCTTTTCCACTATTTAATGTCTTGTCTGTAAAGTCTGGGTGGACAGGGAGCACTCTTTAGATTATTCTGGACACCAAGTGGGTACCTAAACGTCTTTGTACCATGAGTCAGTTGGGCTTGGGATTATAAATGTTCAATTACTACTCCATCAATGGGGAGGCTCCTAAGTGGGAGAGGATACCAGGATTCACAGACCTATGCTGAGATGTTATTTTAGCATCTTGTTTATGTTGCCATTGTTGACTTTTTTTTTTTTTTTTTTGGTCATACTGGGGATTGAATGCAGGGGCACTTAACTCCTGAGCTACATCCCTAGACTGTTTTTTAGTTATATTTTGAGAGAGGTTTTAACTAAGTTGCTTAGGACCTCACTACATTGTTGACTACTCTTGATAGAGAAAGCCAGTCAACTGGCAAGGGGCAAAGAACTGTGGAGTTGGGGCAGGATCAAGGAGGTAGTGTCCCTTCATTTCTGATTGCCTTGATCATGCCATGACCTGCTAGGATTTTAGCTCAAAGGCCTACCACAGAGAGAAGTGATAAAGAGAAGGATATTTACTACTCTGATTAGTATGTGCTGTACACATGTGTTGAAATACCATGCTGTATTCCATAAATATGTACAATTATTGTATGTTAATCGAGAGAGAGAGAGAGAGAGAGAGAGAGAGAGAGAGAGAGAGAGAGAAGGGGAACTGGAGGGGGATTGCAGAGAGCTCCATGGATTTAAAGGCACCTAGATTTCAGAAAGGTTTAATGAACTAAAGTAATTTTCCTTCAGAGTAAAATTTTACAGGCCTTAAAGGTCCTCACTTCACTGAATGTGCTCACGGGCAGGAGCATCCTAGTGATTTATGAATTTGCAGATTATGCATTATCCTTTCAGAGGACAGGAATCCCCCCGGGCTTCCTGCCTGCCTTCCTTCCCCAGCTGAGTGGAGCTGGTGAACACACCAGCTCTGATTTGCAGCCCCCTGTTTTGCAGCTGGGTCTAGAGCAGAGGGGCATTTTTTTTTCAAAGCTTCAACTCTGGAACAGATTCCCCTTCCCACCAAATAAAGTGTATCATTATTCCATTTTCAGGGAATCGGGCTGGGTCTTGCATGCAACCCTCTGGTTCAAGTTATTTCCATGTGGCTGGGCAGGCCCCAAACAGGAGTCAGAGGACTGGGACCAACAGGGTCAGTGAACTTAGATACTGGGAAATTTAGAAGGATTCTTGGGTGAAATAGAAACTGAAATTTCCTCATATAGGAAGCCCCTCCCTCTGAATATCACTCTTCCCCACCTCGATGATCCTGAAAGGCAGCAGGGAAAGATGACTGACTGTACATTTGATGGCAACAAGAACTTTTTCTCTTTTGAGTACAGAACGTATTGTGCATGGCACAGGGAGGGAATACATAGATGAATGAGAGAAGGGGAAGAAGAAACAAAGCATTAGTTGCTGGTATTGTCTCTGTAGCTGGCCTGAGCCTCTGGGGGCAGCAGAAGACACTAGATGTTTAGGGACAAGACAGTTGGAGGTGGATGGTCAACATAGATAGTGACAACTGATTTTGTAAGAGGCCAGCTGCGTCCTTTATTGTCACCTTACTTTATAATTATCCCTCCATTTCACATTCCTTTATTGTACACCTTCTTTACATTTTAAAACTTTTGTTAACCCATAATTCGCCACACCAAGTGGAGATTCCTCTGTTCTACCGGTTCCCTTCTGCTTCCCTTCTGCCTCCCTTCCCACCTTGGCACAGCCTGATTGACAGCACCCAACACACAATTGCTCTCCCTTCTCCAGTGCATGGACAGCTCTGTGCTGTTTCTCATTCCTGGAATGGAATTTCTTCCTCTGCTCTTTTCTGTTTACCTCTATCCAACTTTAAAAGAAAGAAAAATACATAAGGCTGGTGAACAAGCCAACTCTGTCTCAGCGGATCCAAATTCTGACCACGCTCAAAGGCCAGCCCACACACCCCTCCTTCATGAAGACTCTGCTGATCACATTTCTGGACTTAATTGCTTTCTCTTCTCAACTCATACGGCACATCATCTATACCTCGCTCATGCACTTATCATCTCATCCCCCCCCCTTTTTAAAAAACTGTCATCTATTTATAATTCATTTGAAGACCTTGTATAGTTCCTGCTGTGTATGAAGCACCGTGCGTGGCATGGGGAACACAGAGTTGAATGAGACCTGATTTCTGACCTCAAAGAGGTCTCAGTCTCACAGAGAAGACAGTCATACGGAGGCATCACACTGACTCAGAGTGATAAGAGCCAGAAGTGTTATTCTAGAGGAGATGTGAGATGCCAATTTAAAATAGGGTTGTATATGCCTACGTCTATATTTTTGTAAATATGTATGAGCTTTTCCAACTGCATTTAGACACACACATATCCACACACGTGGGCTTCTTTCCCATTCCGTGTGTATGTATGTGTGTGTAGAACTATGAGAACAGAGAAGTGCTATTTACTCATGAATTATTCCAATTTATTTTCATTTCTCTTACTGTCTAAAATCCCCCCAGGCCTGCAGCCAGTTAGGTCCAATAGGTACTTATTTGATAAAGCTTATTTGACAAACCTGGGTCTCCTAACAATTTGTCTGGTTCATTTCTCACCAGACACCTCTGTTTTCTGTTTCTTTACCCAAGAACAAAGAAAACCAAAGTTATCATCATCCCTGGGCCTTGAGCTCTGGATCTTTCCCTAAATCTCAGAGTTTAGCAGGGGCCTTTGCAATTCACATAAGTGGCACTCAGTAAATATTTGTGGAATTCATGAAAGAAGGACAAAGTCCTTGACGGCAAGGGTTTTTTCTCTTCGCCACGTCATGCTCGTTACCTTGCACACAGGCCTACCTGGCTGCACAGAGGAGCGCTAGTTTGGAGAAAAATCAGCAAGGCCGTGTCAGAGAAGCCCAGGTGGGATGCTGGCTCTGCCTCTTGCTGGTTGGGTGCAGTTTATTTAACCTCGTGCCTCTGTTTCCTCCTCTGCAAGATGGAGATAAAATATAGTGTCTATTCTGTTCCAAAGGCTTGTTGTGAGGACTGAGCACTACTCAATGTAGTATTTAGTGCATAGTAGGGGTTCATTTAATATTTGCTCTCTGCTTTTCCTTATTTGAATTTACTGTCTGCTTTCATCCTGGGGACATCAGCCTGGCTTTGCTCTGGATCCAGGACCAACCCTCCCGCTTTCTGCATGCTACACGCAGCTGCTGGTGTTCCTGGGCCACATTTCTTGTTTCTGATTTGAGTACTTGCTCAGTAGTCTGGGCCTTGTTAGGTGAGTTTGGGGACATCTGCATTTAGTTTTCTTCCCTGGTAATTCCCGGCTCACTGATGGCCTTTGGGGGGCTCGGAGTGGTGAGGGAAGCTGGGTGGGCAAGATTTCTTTTCTTCTCGATTTCGTTTGCTCAGTACAGAATGTCTTAAGCCTAAAGGTTACATTATCATCTCTTCATGACTCTATTACCGTCCTTCTGTACTGGACTCCGGGAAAGGAAGCATTGGTACTTAATTCTCAGCACTTTGACCTTTCTTCTGGGGAAGGCTGGTGTGATCTCACTGAAATATTTTTCTCAGGCCTCCCCAGCCGTTTGTCTTGTTCATAAAATTACATTAAAGTTAGAGGAAGGGGTGCTTGGCCAGATCAGGATCTCACCAGGGTGCCATTGCTCAGAGGAAGGAGAAGAATTGTGTGGTGGGATGGAATCTTTCTCAAAGCGTGGTCCCCTGCTCACCACAGGAAGATTTCTGGACTCTGCCCAGGCTCCACTGAGTCCAACTTGTGCAGGGAACTTGCACTTAACCAGCCTTACAGTGACTTTTTGGCTCCAACCTACTCAGGGAACTAGCAGAACATGACACTGGGGCACTTAATCAAGGCCAGATACTGCTGAGACTTAACCTTGAACCAGGACCCCGTTGTGCACCTCTGTTTCATTTCCTTATCTCCAAAGTGATGGCCGTCAACTAACTTGACACTGCCTCCTGCTGCAGTCTGTGAGTTCCCACCAAACATCATCAGTATCTTTTATTGACTCCAAAGTGATTCTTTTGTAAGAAACTTCAATATGCTGAGTCTGTCTGTGAAGAAGAGAGAGGAACAACACACAATCCACCCTCAAGTCGTTCACAGTCTGCTTGAGGCAGCAACTCGGGTCACATCAGAAACTTTAAAAATCGTGCTTAAGTGCTACATTATGTGACTCAGTTTTAGAAAAGTGGAACTTCAGAGGAAGAGATCACTGTGAAGGCTGGGGTAGTTCAGGGAGGCTACCTGAAAGAGGTGGCCTTTGAACAATAGGCTGGTCAGCACAGGCGGGTGACATAAAGTGATGATATGGCAATACCACATGGAAGAAAATGGAAATGAGTATGTTTGGAAAACCTGAAGGAAAGTTAGATTGCTTAAGGCAAAGGGACAGGATTTTGAATCCTAGTAAAATGACTGGGCCTGGATTTCTTCCTTAAGCAGAAGGCACAGGTAAAGGTTCTGACCGAGAACATTCATGAATTAACAGGCAAAACTGAAACAATCTGTCATGAAGGCAGAAATAATATTCACACAAGTATGAAAGAATGTGTTAGTCTGGATCCTCCAAGAAGCAGGCACCAAGATAAGATCCCATGTCCAAGAAAATTATTAGAAAAAATATGCCCGTGAATGAGAATGGAAAGGAGCCAGAAGAGATTGGAACAGCTACTAGACCGAGATGCAGGCCTGACCCCACGTGAAGGAGACAGGCAGGAAGGCAGGAAAGCAGGCTGGAAGTTCAGAAACACAGAAAGGGAATCTTCAAGTCATTGTCACCCATCCGAGGAGTCACCTGTCATCCAGAAATGGTCTGCTTTAGTATCCCTTCATTAGCTGGAAGCAGCTCTTGGGAGGTACAGACTTGACAAACAGGAAGCAATGAATTTTGGAGCACACAGCTGTGGTCTTCAGTCAGGAAATTGTCATGATGCAATCTCATGGCAGCCACTGAGAGGAAGGACGAACTAAGGAGACTCTAATAACATCCTTTCGGATGGATGGCCTCCAGCATGTCTGAGTGTTTGTGGTGGTGCTGCCTCTAAGTAGAGGTCTTCCCCAGCCCCCTGTGACTTGGTAGTTTCTGCTCTTAGGTATCAGTTTGGATTAGGAAACCTTGCCTGGGAGCACGGAATTGTCTGCTCATTTTTGGAGTCACCCTTAGGAGACTGTGAGCTCTACAAGGGCAAGACCCGGATCCTTTCTTTGTATATCTCCAGTGTGTAGACTCGTGGCCAGAATTTCAGTTACTCAATAAAGAAGAGAGAAGGAAAGGAGAGAGGGAAAGAAGATGGGTGCTTTAGGTTTTGGATAAGAAGAATTTTCTAGATCTAGTTGTTAGAAGCTTTGTTGGTTAATTGGAACCCTTATCCCCAACATCTTCTCTTTTGACCTGAATTTCATGCTTTTTAGAGACTGTTTGAGGTCCCTGAAGGCTTGATATATTTGGAGAAAAATGGAGTGATTTGACTTGTTCCTGCAAGGGCCTAGATGACTGTTCTGACTCATTCCTAATAGATTAGCATAGTTTGGAGCTTGTTCTTTTAAAACTTGGGCTGTCCTACACTCAGATACCTGAGCTTTTACAAGGTAACTCTGAGAATGACTTGGTAGATGAAAGGTCACCAAATGAAAGGCAGAAGAACTCTGTTAGATGTGTGTACAAGGGTCTGTTTGTTTGTCTGCGTGTATATACAGTTATCTGCTTGTTGTTACCTGTATGGTTGGGGAGATTATGGATAAGAATAATTCACTTCATGTATGGAGATTCCTTAGAAAATTTGGAATGGAACCACCATTTGACCCGGTTTTCCCACTTCTCAGTTTATACCTAAAGGACTTAAAATCAGCATACTATAATGATGCAACCACATCAATATTTATAGCAGCTCAGTTCACAATAGCTAAGTCATGGAACCAACCTAGGTTCCCTTCAATAGATGAATGGATAAAGAAAATGTGGTAAATATACACCATGAGCCATAAAATAGCATGAAATTATGGCATTTGCCAGTGAATGGATGGAGCTGGAGAATACCATGCAAGTGAAATAAGCCAATTCCCCCAAACCAAAAGCCAAATGTTCTCCCTGATATGTGGATGCTAACACATGATAGGGGAAGGGAGGGAAGAACAGAAATTCATTGGATTAGACAAAGGGGAATGAAGGGAATAGGAAAGACAGTAGAATGAACTGGACATAGCTTTCCTATGTTCATACATAAATACAAAACCAGTGAAACTCCACATTATATACAACCACAAGAATGGGATCCTAATTAGAATAAGCTATACTCCAAGTATGTTTAATATGTCAAAATACACCCTACTGTCATGTACATCTAAAAAGAACAAAACAAAACAAGAAAAAAAAAACTGTAAAAGAACCATCACCAACAACTAGGCCAACTAATTAAAACTGTATACCCAGTTTTTCACAATCTCATAATTTTTCATAGGAACATATGAAATGAATAGGAAGCTCTAATTCATCACTTTGAAATCTACATATTAACAGGGCATCTCAATGTATCATACATTTTTAATTTTTATGCATATACAAATTATTTATTCCTTACTTTAGAATATCCATATGACATCAAATATTTGGTATTATAAAAAACAAAAAAGGATAATTCACTGCATAGATTAAACCCTCCTTGCTGTGTGCTCTAGTAATAAGGCAGCTTGGTGGATTCTGCTACTTTGCAGATAGCCATGCCATTGATGATGTTTCTCGCCAGCCTGTTATTCCAGTCATAGGACACAATCTGGGGAGAAATCTGAGCCCTCTGGGAATGGCCTCCCACAAAAGTTAAATGTCCTAAGCCCAATTTGACATGGACTCCTTTTGATCTATAATGGATCCCATCCCAGGCTCGCATCTTTTTCTTAGTTTACATAGGAGAAATAAAAATGGGGCTGATTGACCCCATGGAGTGCGAGATGAGAATAAATCTCAAAAGTGAGCATTTTGTTGTTAGTTAAGTGCCATAAAAATGTTCGATATAATGGCTGATTATTTTTCTTTAATCTTAAATGGATACCTAGAATGGGAAAGTCCCATCTTGGTAGCAGAAATTCATTATCTTGGAAAGAGTTTAATGGCTTCTGTGCAAATGAACTGGAGGAAGTTAAATTGTGGAATGGGAAGGAGCTGAGAAGAGTGAAATGAGTTGTGCATTAAATTTAGATAAACACGATTATGTGTAACTGGATTATCATGCGTGCAGGCAGGCGCTGTGTATTACCCACCTGCGTTTTGATTAAAGCAGACTCAGGTTCGGGCACTTAGCATACTCGGAGGTAGAAGGTTGTACCTAAGCCACTGTCCAGGGCACTTGAGGGGTGGGCAGGGCAATCGCTGATATTCGAGTCCCAGCAGGAGGAGACTAAAGGGCCCAGGAACACACTCACCAGCCCAAGAGTAGTTCAGAACACCACTAAGTCGAACTCTCTGGCACATAGAGCTGCTTCTGGGTTTTTCACTTCAGCTGCAGTCAGGGGAGCGGTCCTGGAGTCCTGTGAAGTCCAATGACCTGCTTACTGCATGGTGGGGCAGATGCCACATGATCAATGGCAAATGGCATCAGAGGATGGTGGGGACTGAGCCTACTGCCATTCAAGTATTTATGCCTGCGAAGGCCCTACTGATGGAAACACAGAGTCTCTTTGAAGCCCTTCTGTAGACAGACAGAAGCAGACCCAGTTCCTTCTTCCCCCTTTAGATCCAGTTCTGTACATCAGAGTCATCTTGAGATCAAAAGCAAGTCTGTCCCTGATCTCTGGGTGACCTTGGTATTGAACAAAGCCAGCTGGCCTGGGCCTGACCTTGAGGGGGGACAGATGTGGAGAAACAACTGTCAATGCCCAATTAATTCCTGTTGGCATGTTTTATTTCAAATGCAGAGAACTTCCAGGATTAAAATATATGCCACCAGTTACAGAGATGCATTAAATTAATAATTTCCCCCCTTGCTTGATCCCCTCAACTTAACAGATAAATACTAAGCCCTCCTCTGGGTGATAGGAGATGCACTGTATACTGCTACACAAACTAAATTCAGCTTCCTTTGTCCCTCTTTGTCCCTCTCCTCTGCCCTCATCCCACCCCTTGCAGGTCATACTGATCCTGACGAAGCTGTACGACTTCAACCTGGGGAGCGTGACTGAGAGTTCTCTTTGGCGGTAAGTGGATTAGAGATTCTTAAGGAGGTGCATCGCTTTGGCTCTGGAGAAATGCAGGCTGAACAGCTGGGAAGCCAGTTTCAGAAGGAGCTGAAGATTGGCCTCCTCCTGGAAGCCCATTTTAATGCATGGGCGGACCCAAGCACCTCCTCCTCTGAATTAATTCCCTCTGTTTCTATCTTCTGAGTCCAGCATACATTCTCCGCACCTTGGCACTTCTATAGTGTCATTCTGCTGAAGAAGGAGAGGTCTGGCCAGAGAGGTCAGATGACCACAGCTTCAACAGGTAGAGACCCTCGACAAGGGGGCCCTCTGCTGCCCGAGGAAGTCTTGCCATGGGTGTCAGCCTTGGCTTAGGGACGGTGTCCAGGCCTTTGCATGTGGAAGGTGTTGTGGTTCTGGAGACCCAGATCTAAGTCCGTGTGGTCACTTTCATGGTTCCTAGGCACTTTTACCTTAAGGGGCCCTTTTCCCATAAAATAATATTAAAATAATATCATTTTATTAAAAATAAAATTTAATAATAATTGGTAGCAAGACAAATACCTTAATATCGTGGATTAAAATTTCAGCCTAAAATTCATTTTTTTTCTTTTTAATTCAAAAGAACTTAAAATATTTTGAGGCCCCTGAAAGTATTGTGATT
Source organism: Marmota monax (assembly GCF_021218885.2). NCBI lineage: Eukaryota > Metazoa > Chordata > Mammalia > Rodentia > Sciuridae > Marmota > Marmota monax. The sequence goes on from NW_026692881.1 coordinate 20,522,688, forward strand.
GCTAGACACTGTACCTTCTATGCCTAGTTGATAAGACCACCGTGGTAGCAGTGCTACCAGGGGACGAGGGAAGAGAGCAATATGGGTGAGTTAAGAAGGACTTTAATGAAGCTGTGACACTAGGAGATCCTCTGGCCAGGAAACTATGTGCCCATATATATACCTCTTTACACACCTGGTTACCTACATTCACACTCAGACATGCTGATGTCCAGTCACACTGGGCTGCAGCAAGTTCCACCAGCCAGGGTGACTTGGTGCTTTACACTCTGTGCTCATGGCTGTGGGACTCAAGGGGTTGACCATTTTCTCCTGTTTTCTCTCTCAGGTGTTAACACTGGAGAACACTGTCATAAAAGGCCATTTTTTTTTCTAGCTGCATCCTTATCTCTGTGCTACGTCCTAAGAATTTCCTTGGGTCTTAAATATGAGGGGTCTGGGATGCGAGATGCCTCTTCACCTGACCTGCTTGTTTGCAGAGAAATAGCCTCTCTCCGCAGGAAGGGGGACGGTCACGGCATCTATTATATATTTGGGGGCTAACTGCTCATATTGATCGAGGCCTGCCTCTCTGCACAGGATGTCTCGGATCTAATTTTGCTGCTCAGTGAAAATGGGCAGAGGTGTAAGTAACCAGCGTGCCTCTAGCAGAGGAAAGCTTGACTATTTCCACTCGCACAGTACTTCCCAGAGAATTAGAGCTCAGAAACCTTCCCTCATGCCCAGTGATGCTGTGTGATACTTTAAGCTTCACTTCTGTGTAGTCTGCTTGGCCAAATCATGAAATAAGCCAGAAAGTCCTATCCTTATATTGGAAAACAGCTGTCCTGGCATCCCATGCTTCAGAAGAAGTTCAACCAATTCTGGGAATAAACCAGGCAAACACAGGGATCTTGGACTAGTTGCTGTGTGCCTTAGTCTAGAAGCTGAGAAGGGGGTGCCCACAGTCACAGAGACCCGTGAATTCACTGACACGTGGTATGCAGTGTGGTGGCTCCAGGGCTCCAGGTGTCCACTAGCCAGGATTCAAGTGCCTGTTTGTCCCCCCAGGAGCTCTGTAACTCTGTCCACTTTACTTAACCTCTCTGTATTAGTTTCCTGGGGCTACTATAACAAAGTCCCACAAACCAGGGGGCTTAAAGCAGCAGATATTTATTCTCTCAGAGTTCTGGAGTCCCAAAGTCTGTGGACAAGGTGCTATGGAGGCCACAATCCCTGTGGAGGCTCTCAGGGAGAATCCTCTGTGGCCTCTTCCAGCCTCTGGTGGCTGCTGGCAGCCCTTGCAAATGCATCCCTCCCTTCCTGCCTTTGATTTTAAAACACCTGCTCTGTGTCTTCCCCTCTTCTGTCTCTTATGATGACACTTGACATTGGACTCAGCCCCCCCACCCTGATAATCTGGGATGATCTCATTACGAGATCCTTAACTTGATGGCATCTTCAAAGACTCATTTTTTTCAATAAGGTCCTGTTACAGGTTCTGGGGGTTGGGGTGTGGTCATACCTTTTAGGGGAGACCAAACTTTCATTTCACTCTCTACACCTTAGTTTCCCTGTCTGTAAATTGGGGATAGCACAGAACATACCTTTGCCTTTGCCATATTTTCCTTGCAGTTCTTCTGATGCACCCACCATACTGCTCCCTGGAGTCTTTATGCTCATCTCCGTCCACCTAGAGCCCCCAGGGTTCAGGCAGATACTTTGCTTCCTTCCCTTCTGCTCACAGGTCTCCTAATCAGTGAGACCTTTCCCCAGGACTTCACTGTTCATCACTTGACTATGTTTCCCTTCTTGGTACTTATCCCCATCTGGCATGCTAGGTCTTTACTTATTGATTTATTTATTGTCTACCTATAACCCACCAGTATTTAAGTCTTCTAGAAAGCAAATTTTTTTTTTTTGCATTTTAATTCAATGCTGTGCCCTCAGCACCTAGAAGAGAAGCTGGCACACAAGAGGTGCTTAATAAGTGTTTGCTTGATGAATGGCTTCTTGGAAGGATTAAATAATAAATGTGAAAAGACTTAGCACAGTAACTCACGTAGCAAGTGCTTACTTCATTGTAATTATTAATGCTTATTAGAAACTGGGTGTTTGTATAGGGTTTTTGTTCCATTATTGACTTTGTTTTTAAGGATCCATTGCTGCAGAGGTCTGTGTGAGGGGAAACTGGAGGATACTAAGGTACATTCTGTGTTCTGTGGGAGTTAGCAGAGACTTTGAGGATGAAGTAGGGCAGGAGGTGAATTAGAATGCTGTCCCCTGTGCCACCTGGGGGGAATTGGAATATCACTTTCTACTGGGTCAACACCTTATGTTGAAAAGGTGTTGAATAATGGGAGGGATTGGCAAATGGCAAAAGTGGAAAACTGTCCTGAGTACAGCAGGGCAAAGACCAGACTGTGCTGGCCTGCAAGCGAGAGGGGAGCCACGGAGGAGGTAGAGAGCAGATGAAGGCTGGACTGGGTAGGAGGGTGCAGGGACCCCACATTTTATAGGAGAGGCCCAGCCAAAGGTGGTCCTCAAAGTGCACTTTATCGAAAACAGGTTCCCCGTGGTATGCAAAGCTGGTGGGTATTATGGGCTTTGCCTCTGGATAAATGTCATCTATGAATGCAGTTTTGTGTTAGGTTTGAAGGTGTTCATGGGTCTGATAAAGCCCAGATTAAGGGCTCTGGGTGTAGGAATGAGGGAAGAGACTACTCCTACATCTTGTGGGTGTTCCCACCTTGCTAGGGCCTCACAGGGAGTCTTCTTTTCATTGTCTTCCCCATGCTTCCCCTAAAGTTCTCTATCTCCCATTCTCTTTTTCTGTACTGATAACGATGACATTTTACCACTGGAGCCTAGAGCAGTATGATTTTCCTTCCTAATACAGTGGGCTGAGAAAAGAAGCTGAATTAAACATGCACCCCTTTCGCTTTGTGATTTGGCCCAACATGCTTAACCAACTTGAAATTGAACTTGGTGATTCTTCTTCAATTTTCTGTACAACAGGAGAAGCCCTGGAGCAGCAGCTGTCATGACAAGATGACACCCCCTGCCAGGTTTCAGTGTGATATAATTATTTGCCTCACTGGATTAATAATTCAGAGGTCTTCTAAATAGACAAAAGACTGAGACATCAAATAGTGCAGCAGTCTCTGTGTCCTTGTGACATTCTTTCTGGAACTTTTTGGCGCTGTTACCCAGGATGGCTGTGCAAGTTTGTCATTTAGCACAACCACCTGGTGGCATCCCTTCGTCCAAGAATACTACACACATAGGCTTTCAGGTTTAGAGAATTAAGGGGGTAGGACTGGCTTTTCTAAAGGACCCAGGCCTTCCCTGTGTTACTTAGGTCATAAGGCAGAGATTAGGAGGTCTTCCAAGCTGTGATCTGAGACTCCTATATTCTGCACTCTCCTAAATGAAAACTCTGCAGCTAAATAGAGACAACCTTCCCATTCACGTCTCCTTCATTCTCACCAAACATAGGCCACTGTCATGTGGTGCACCAGGACTGTGGACTCCAAGGAAGGGCTGCATTCTGTGCAGACTCCATGCAGCCCCCTTGCTCCGGTGCCATTATTATGCCCCTCTGCACACATGGTGCTCTGTGGGTCTCCACCTCCTTTAGTGGCATTCACGGTCCTCCATTAGGGAAATGGAAACTAAAATAAAGCCAGTTAATCCACAGCTTGTGGCTGAAGTATTAGCCTTGAACATAAGTCATGGTCAAGATTTATGTTTCTGACTGGCAAATCATTTCTTGGACTCAGTTCTTTATGCCTTAGACATTAGCAGTTGGGATAATGAACACATTACCTTTCTCTCTCTCTCTCTCAAAAAAAAATATATATTGTTTTCTGGAGAGTGATGAGTTATCAAGCAATTGTTTTAGCTTCCACCTTCCCCATGACAAGAGCTTGTCTCTAGTAGAGGTTCCTGAATGGAACATCTTCAGATCAAAAGAGACTATGCGTGAGTGTGTGGTCTCCACAGGAGCTTTTCTTTGGCTACTAGATTAGGGTCCTCACAAAGGTAATGAATTTGCAACTATCTAGGCATAAGAGGAAGCAGGAATTCTTCACAATGAATGTTTCCCCTCATTTGGTATACCCTAACCCTAACCCTAGCCCAGCAGTATGGGAGGCATTCTGATTTAAGCAAAGCATCCAGTTTGCACAGATGTTCCTCTGGATTCCCAGCTTCAGAGCCCACAGAGCAAAGGGCCTTCTTGGTTAGGGTGTTTCTAGAGCAGACAGATTCCCAGGTACACGCTGTTGGAGGCCTGCTTTGATCCTCCTCCCCAGGTGGGATGTCCCTTCTCTGCTCAGCCATAGCTTCACATCCTTAAGCAGTGTTGAGATTTGTTCTCCGCCTGGGAGCTTTTCAAGCTAGGGACCACATGTCTGAGTTGTTTCTGGACCTACAATGCCTAGCCTTTAGGCTACATCTCATAAGGGTTTAGAGAATTGAATGGAAGTTTCCAATATCCCCAAACCAATCTCAGCACCAGCCCTGCCTCGCCCTGTCCCTTTCATTGTATTGAGTTGTCTTATTCTCCTGCCACTTGGGAATCCTTTGACTTTTCATCTGGTTCACAAGCTGTTGTCTGAACCATTTATTTTCTCCCTAATTGTTCTGTCAGTGACCTTTCTCAGGGATGCTGCCTTTTTTAATAGAAAATGGAGACCTTTTGGATTTATTAATTTTTTGTTTGCCAAGAAAACCCTGATAATAATTGCTAAGACTTCCCAGAAGTTATTAGTTTACAAATTTTAATGACACTCATGATTTATTTATGTGCTTCCCTCCCTCTACAGCTGCTCACCCCAATTCTTAGTGGAATTCCTACTGAATCTGAGTGAATTAATGGAAACAAAACTGCAGATTGGAATGACATTTTTTTGTTCGGCTGTTAATTAAAAGCTTTCCATCCCATCCGCTAGGCTCTTCACATGTGAGGTCCCGAAGGCTGGGCTGATACAGACTGTGCAATCCTCCCTCAAGGACTGGGACCTTCTATTTGCTTTCAGTGGTTATGAATCTAGTGAAAACGGAATGGGTAACAGAACAGCCAATTGAACAGATAATTAATTGAGCATCTCGCACTCGTGGCTGGGAGGTGCGGAATAAGTGTGTCATAAGCGATATCCTCAAGCAACACTTAGTTTGGCTGAAAGATGAGATTAATGTATGTGGGAAACATCAGCAAATGTATACAAGAATATGTATATATATGCAAAGTGCAGTGAATTCTGCCATGAGTAGCACTGGTCTAGAGATACTTCTATTTTTATTATTGTCACCCCACCTCATTCCATAAAGAATGCAAAACAGTTCTAGGAAACAGTAGGAGAAGCATTCAATCTGGCACATACATTTTGTTTAACACAACGCATCTTACTTCTCCACTAGAATGTGTGCCTCTTAAGAGGAATGACCCCAGTCATCCCTTGGTGTCTGTGGGGAATTTATTGGATGCTGGATCCCTCATAGATACCATATCTGTGGATGCTTAAATCCCTTATAGAAAAGGGTGTACTTTTTGTATAGACCATATACTCATCTTCTGTTATACTTTAAATTATCTCTAGATTACTCATAATTCTTAATACAAAGTAAAAGTGTGGTGTAAATAGTTGTTCTACTATATTATTTAGGGAATAATGACAAAAAAATCTGGACATGTTCAATTCATATGTGATCATTTTTTTCCAAATAGCTTTGATTTACTTTTGGCTGAGTTGTCAGATGTAGAATTACAGATGTGAAGGGCTGACTATACTTCCTATGATAATAGTTCCCATAGTTTTCAGAAATACCTGGTGACAAATGGGATTAAGTATGTACTGTATGTAGAAAGGGTGAGTCCTGTGTTCAATTTTCCTGGATATGAATCAGAACTAGGCTGCCTACTGGCTTCACTATATGAATAAGCTATCTTTTGATCTCTTGAAGCCTCAGTTTGCTTATTTATATACTGGGATGGTAACTAGACCTATTTTATAGAGGTTGTGAAGATTCAGTGAGATACTGAATAGAATGCAGAATGCTAGCAATCTAGCAAGTTACTTAATATAAGAATGCTTATTTTTTGTTTGTAGATCCATCTCCTCTTAGACCAGCAGTTTTGACAGGTTCCAGATGACAACTGCAATCATATCATCAGAAGGGTAGTATATAGAACAAATATGGACTCCTAGACACACAGTGCCTAGAAATTCTGTATTTTTTACTTGAGTATTTCCAAAGGCTTTTCCTTTGGAACAACATGCAGATTAATATAATTCTTTTTTTTTAGTATTTATTTTTTTGTAGTTGTACACAATAACTTTTATTTATTTTTATGTGGTGCTGAGGATCGAACCCAGGGCCTTGCACATGTGAGGTGAGCGCTCTACCACTGAGCCATAACCCCAGCCCCAATTCTTGGTTTTTAAAATCACAAAATGAGGATGACATTGACAACGATGATGGTTTTTGATGTAAGATGCAAAGCACTACCTTATTTTCGATTCCTCCAACCTAGGGTTGAGTTACTTTGTCTTTTATAGGTTTTTTCTTAATGCACTTTTTGGGGAACTAAACTCACTGAAAAGCTTGGCTACTTCTCAAGCGATTAACAAATCAGGGTGGGGCCGTTAATGTTTTTCAAATTTGGTGTATCCACCAAATTACTTGTGGAATATGTTTTAAAAAATCCAGATATCTGGGGACTTCCCAAGAGACTCTGACTTAGGAAGGCATTTATTACTTAGGCATTTATAATTTCCAATTTTTGTATAGAATTGGGAACCACTCAGATACTTGGGCTTTAGGTCCATTTCTGTTAGTAATTAATTGGATTACTGTGCATCCATCTCTTTCCTCATAAATAAAGATATTAGATGAAATGATCTCTCAAATCTCTTTTGACTCTGAATCTAAGACCCTCCCACATCAAATAGGAAGCAGAGACAGAATTTATGATGCTCAACAGATTATGATGCCCAACATTTTATGAGCTAGCAGCATTACCCTAATTGTTGCCATTCTCCTTAAAATATCTGGTGGTGAAGTTGCAATCTAAGTGTCAACAGCTTAGCATACTCTGTTAACTTGCTGTTCACTGAGGGGTGTGAGCCAGTTGGAAGGCATTAGCCAGAACACCTGTCCAGACTACTTAGTTTAAATTCATTAAACATAGGGACCATCAATCTATGAAAGTCTTTGTTCCTAAAAGATAGAATAAGAAAAGAGTTTGCTCTAAATATTAGGTCATCAGACATCTTACTTCGCTAGAGAACAGAGAAATGAGAACGTTGGAAAAGCCGATCTGGATTATAGATTTAATGTTCTCCTATTTATTATGGGAAAGAGGGTTTCTTTTTATGGTCTAGTCATTTTTTTTTCCTTTCCACTAGGCAGGACCCCGACATGCATAAATCTTGATTTTTGTCCAGTGGCTGAGAGAATGTAACACTTTTGTATGGATTGTGTCTGTTGATTGTTATTTTATGTTGTTTTCCCTTTCCTCCAAATGCAATGCCATTTTATCACGATCATAAATAACCCCGCCACTTGGAGAAGGGGTGTGAAATTCTCCCCATCCCTTTCTGCAGCCTGAGCTCCCTCTCATTTTCCCAGCAGTAGATTCATTAGCCTTCTAATGAAGTTAATAAGTGCATAGGACCAGACAGTCCCTTCTAAAATAACATTATAAATGGATGTATTCCCCTTCTCTCTAAGGTAGGCCTTAATTTCTTTCCCTGCCAGATGTCCACATGTGTAAAACTATGATAGGTGGGCCCTTTGGATGTGGTTGGAAGCCAATTTTTTTTTTTTTAAATTCGCAGAGAGCCTATTTATTTCCACATTTATAGGAAAGTGGATTTTATGTACCCCATTCCTACTTATATGGATAACGACTATAAAGATTAGGCAGTCAAGCTTTCATTGTTACTTTTTCATCATTTGGTGGCCAGTTACGTTGTCGTTAGGAGGCTTCTGGCAGCTTCCCCACAAACACCACTGTCATCGACATTATTTGGGGAGCAATAAACTGGTAAGAAGATCTCTCTTCTGTGTCCTGAGTCTGTGAGGTTTCTTCCAGGAATCACTGAACTTATGGAGGAAGCATTTTATATCTTGCTGTTTCTTCCAGAGGTGCCCAAGTTCAAGTTTGAGTCAAGTTTTCAAGTGCAATCCATAAGGTTTATCTTTAAAACATTGGCCTTTCAAAGATGCTAATGTCTTACCCTTGTATGTTTGTAGTCATTGCTCACATGAACGCTTGGCACTTGTCATTTCTGGGAGGAAGGTAAAGCCTGGGTAGTTGGCTAATCCATTTCACAGATGGGTAAACTCTGGTTCCATGTGGATTGGTGGTGATTGATTTCTGATCTGGGACCCAAATCTAGGTCTCTCGATTCCCAGCAGCTGTATTAGCAATCTCTTCTGGCCTCTCTTGCTTAGCAGCCATTCATATTTCATAAGAGATCTATGGCCAAGGGACTCCTATGGTGATTATGAATGGGTTTCCTTGGATATTTGTCTAAGTGGTTTTCACTTCAGGTGAATCATGAGAATCACCTGGGAAATTTAAGAAAAGTCAGTTTTCTGGGCTTTATTCCAAACCTTACTGGATCAATTTTGGGGGATCAAGAGCTAGGAACTTACAGTTTTAAAGAGCTCCCTTCTTGATTCTGACATAGACACTGACCTGAGACTTGATGGCCACCAGGGCTTCTAAAGATCCCTGAAAAGGGTACACGCTACCTTCCCCTCTACCCATTTTCCTTACAGCTGACTCAGAGTGACAAGTGCAGTCATTCGTGCAAAACTCCATAGCTGCACCTTCATCTTTACAAATGACAACCATAAAGGTTAATAATTAGAATGAGCTCTGGCACTTACTAATTAGCTCACATTATGTCAGCATCAGGCCTGTCTAATTGGGCAATTAGCATTGATCTTAGAGAGTGCTATGACAATAGTGGTTCTAAGGTCTTGCTTTCCATCTTGAAAGAAACCTTTTGAGGGTTGAATTGGGAGCTGGGATTCTAGGCTCCATGCAGTAGCAGAGCACAGAAATTAGGGAATTGGTTTGTAGGTGACATCAGAAAGCTTTTTTTTTTTTTCATCATAAAGCATTTTTGGTCACAAGTAACAGAAATCATCACTATCTTAAGCGAGGTATAGGATGCATTAGAAGAACACTGAGATAACTCGGCATTTGGAGGAAGAGATGAAAAATGAAATTCCAGAAAGAACATTCTGGGTCTCTCCAGGCACCATAGCAGCTCTACTGGATGTCATGTCTCTATTCTTATGAATTGACAGCAGGTGTCAGCTGTCTTCTCTGTGGTTTAAGTTGCTGCCAGAGATAATTGAAGGGACCAGTTGGGTCAAGTAGCCAAAGCTCCAGCTGTGTTCAGGGTTTGGGCATTTCTGACTACCTGAGCTCCCTTGGTCATTCCTATGCACAAAGAGGCTGAAACCACCAGAAGAAAGGTAAGAAATGAAACTGGAAATACCAGACCAAAAGTCTTTGCAGATTGCATGGCTCCTTTAGATTCTAACACAGAGGTGACTGAAAATATGCAAAATGTTAAAGAACATCCCTTCAATGATACTACTGATTTAAAAAGTTGTCTTATGTTTTGTGTCAAGGAATGTACTAGGAGCTGTCTACATAAACAACCTTGCAAGGATTTTGTCCCACATTGGTGGATGATGAACCTGAGATTCTGATAGCCAGTGGGTAATGGAGATTATTATGGTTTAGGAATTAGGTGTCCTCCAAAAGCTCATGTGTGAGACACTGCAAGAACATTCAGAGGTGAAATGATGACGTTATGAGATGGGGGTTACCTGAGTGGTAACTAAAGGCAGGTAGGGTGTGGCTGGAGGAGGTGGGCATTAGGGGGGGCATGCCTTTGGGGCTTATATTTTGTATCTGATAGTAGAGTCTCTCTCTGCTTCCTGATGTGATGTCCTGGGCCACTTCCCTCCACCTTACTTTTTTGCCACGATGTTCTTCCTCACCTTGAGCCCTGAGGAGTGGTGACAGCTGTCTGTGGACTGAGATCTTTGAAACAGTGAGACCCCACATAAAATTTTTCTTCTCTGAAATTATTCATTTTGGATCTTTTTGTCCTAGCCATGAAAAAGCTGACTAAAATAGAGATGAAGTTTGGCTTCAGGTCTGTAAAACTCCAAAGTTCATGCTTGTCTCACTTGGTCATTGCGGCTTTCTCAAATAGTTTTTAATTCAGGGTTTTGTTAGTGGTTATCTTTTTGATAAGTGGCCCCCAAAGGCCCATGAGTTAAATGCTTGGCCCCTACCCTCTGGCACTATTGGAAGGGGGTGAAATCCTCAAAAGGTAGAGCCCAGTAGCAGCTCCTTAGAGCATTGGGGGTGTGCCCACGAAGGGGGTGGGGGGACCATGGCACCTTCTTCTTCCTCTGTTTTTCTTCCTGGCTATGTGGTGAATGATTTTGCTCTGCCAAATGCTTCTGACATGATGTGCTGCCTTGCTACAAACCTACAAGCAACCAGGCCAACCAAAGTTTCCAATACTACAAGCTGAAATAAGCATTTTTCTCTTTATAAATTGAACATCTAAGGTAATTTGTTATAGTGAATGGATAACTGCCTAATGTAGTGAGCACTTTTCAGTTCTGGATGCTGAATTTCCACATCTGTTTTGCTTCACCTTAGACAATGTGCCATAGTTTTAATAAGACTTTCATAAATGAAGGTGATACATGAAACTGGAATTTATTTATATATAAAATTCTTGAAAATTTTTATTTCTTCTTGTGACACCCCTCCACTTGCTGCCCCATTTACCCAGAGATGCAGGAATGCTCTTAGGCATCCACGTTATCTTCATGCCTCTTTTGAAGAGTGGTTGTTGATCACTGAATATCGTTATGGCTTGGATATGAAGTGTACCCCAAAATATTAGGTATTAGGTAATGCAGAATGTTCAGAGGTGAAATGATTAGATTATGAGAGATAAAATCTCACTGGTGGATTGATTAATTTGATGGGTTAATAATGTCAATGGATTACTGGGTGGTAACTGTAGGCAGGTGGGGCATGGCTAGATGAATAGGTCAATGGAAGCATAACCCTTGGGGATTACAATATTTTGTCCCTGGATCAATCCTACACTCTCCTTTTCTTTGTTTCTTGGCTGCCTTGAGCCAAGCAGCTTTCTGCCACCACACCCTTCCACCACCATATTTCTCCTTCACCTCAAGCCCAGAGTAATGGAGTTGGCTCTCCATGGACTGAAGCCTTTGAAATCATGAGCCCGAATTAAACTTTTCTTCCCCTATGTTGTTTTTATCAGGTATTTTGGTCACAGGGATAAAAAGTTGACTAACACAACTATTATCTAGACTGTGCCATTTCATATACATTTTTAATATGAGTTTTCCATGACATAATTTAAGATTGGTAGGGAGTTTCAAAAGACAGCACAGAGAGATTCTATGTATACGTCACCCAGACTCCCCCAGTGGTCCCATCACCATGGGGCTGTCTCATATTCGAATGTTGTTTTTCTCTATTTACCTCTACCTCCCTTACCTCTAACCTTAGTTGCAATAAGCTGGAAACCACTCATCTGGTCTTCATTTCTAAAATGTTGTTATTTAAAAAATGTTATTGAGAAATGGAATCATACAGTGTGTAACATTTCAAATTGGCCTTTTCTAGTTCACATAATTCCCTGGAGATTCATACAGGTTTTTGCATATTAATAATTAGTTTGTTAATGTGACTGAAGAGTATTCTATGGCATGGAAGCACCATAGTTTGTGTACCTGCTTACTTCTTGGAAATGCTGTTTCTGTTGTTTCCAGTTTTCATCTATTGCAAGTAATGCTTTTGTGAATGCTTGAATACAAGTTTTTGTGCAAACATTTTTTTTAATCAAAATATAAGAATGTGATTCTTAGGTGGCGTGGTAGTTGTCAATTTTGTTTTATAAGAAGCTTACAAACTGTTTTCCAGAGTGGCTGTAGCGTTTTGCAGTCCTACCAGCAATGTACGGGAGATCCGGTTTCTTTGCAAGCTTCTCAGTCTTTGTTGTTCTCATAGTCTTGTCTTGTTCATGTCTTTTGCCCATTTTCAAATTGGATTGTTTTTTTTTTTTTTACCACCAAGTTTTAGGAACTCTTTGTGTACCCCAGATGCTAGTCTTTGTTGGATTGGTTGGTAATTATTTCCTTCCAAACTTTAGCTTGTACTTTTATCCTCTTCTTATGGGCTTTTGTAGAGCAAACTTTTAATTTTGATGAGGTCCACTTTGTAAAATGTCCTTTTATGTTTTATGTTTTTGGATCAAGTCTAAGAACTTCTTGTATTGTCCTAGATTTCAAAGATTTTTCTCTTATTTTTTTTTCTAAGTATTTTATAGTTTTATGGTTTACATTTAAGACTTTGATCCATTTTGAGTTCATTTTTGTCTAAGGCATAACGTGTATGTTGAGATTCATCTCTTTGCCTATGCATGTCCAGTAGCTCCAGCACCATTTTTTGAAAAGTCTGTTCTTCCTACATTGAATCATTTCTGACTCTTTATCAACAATTTGTTGAACATATTTATATGGAACTATTTCTGGGCTCTGTTCCACTGGACTTCATCCATCTCTCTGCTAATATCATACTCTTAATACTATAGTGATTTAGTCTTAGTATTAGGTAGAATATTTATTCCCCCTTTAATTCTTCTGTTAACATTTAAAAAAGTTATTCTATGGTCTATACTTTTGCATATGTATTTTAGATGAATAAGCTTACTTTGGTTTGCCAAAACAAAAACCAAATCAAAACAAAACAATACAAAAAAACCTTACTGATATTTTGAAAAGATTTATGTTAAAACTATAGATACATATGTGGAGAATTAACATCTTTAATATGTTAAGGCTTTGGATTCATGAACATGGGACATCTCTTTCATTTATTTAGGTCTTCATTTTCTTTCATCAGAATTTTGTAGTTTTCATCATATAAAATCTATGCATGTTTTGTTAAGTATACTTCAGTATTTCATTTTCTTTGAAGCAATTCTGAAATATTATTTTTAGTTTCAGTTTTCATATGTTCATTTTTATTGAATAGAAATATATGTGAGATTTCTGTTGTTGATGATCTTGTATGCTGTGATTTTTCTCAATTAACTTTGTATTTGCCTTTAAATGCTTATTGTGGACGCAGCACTAAGATAAGTACTTTTGTAATTTATCCTGGAACAGAGTGAGTTTCCTGAATGAAGTCTCTGAATATAGGAGATTTTACTCCACTAGGCCCATGTATTGACTCAATTCATTCAATGAGACCTACATTGTACAATACCTGTGCAAGGCACTGTGAGCCATTCAAGGACACAGAAAAGATTTTCTTGTCCAAGAACCTTTAATGAGGAGTGAGAAATGAAGATAGAGATAGGAAGACTGAGAGAGATAAAGGAAGAGAAGGGGGGCACTAAAGAAAGAAAAATAGAGAATAGGAATCTTTCATATGATATTCTGTAAGAATGATTATTATTATAAGTTTAAAATGAAGATATTGATTCTGACTTGGGAAATTGGAGGATGCTTAGGTAAGAAGTGGGCCTGGAAGGGAGGGAAGGAATTTGTTGGCCATTTTGAGGGGACAGACTTGCTAGTTAAATAGATTAAACCCAGGAGGTGAGAAGGACCAGAGCATATTCAGAAAATGGTATGAGACAATGGAGTTGAAGTGTGCGTGCAATTCAGTGAAGGTGACAAAGGAGGTAACTGGACAGAAAATGAAAGTCACATTGGGAAAGACTTTGATGCCGGGTGGAACAGTTTGGAACATTTTGGGTGGGGTAAAGAGGAAGGAACAATGGTTTGTGAACAGATTGTAGAATAAAACATATTTTTAAAAGATGTGTTTACCAAGGGTGATTTAATGTGGGGGAAATTATAGGCAGAAAGGGACAGTTGGAGACTATGACAGCCTTACTGCTTTTCTCTTCTTACTTATTCATTGATTCCTTTGATTTGTTTGTTTATCTGCAAATCCCTGCAGAATGTCCAGTGACCTGATCTCTAATTCATCCAGTATGAGGAAGGCAGAAAGCCTAAGTTTGAAGCCTTTGTGTTGAGGGAAACCAGATACTGACTTTTCTTCCCCTTGAATTTCAGCTGTGTAAACATGGGTTCTACCCCTCAGGACTAGGTGAGCTGACTGGCCTCAGTGAGTTCTACCTGGAAGCGTAGTTAGGGTCCAGGCTTTATGGGTTTGCTGAACTCAGAAAAATGTCAGACTTCAACATTCTGGAAGCATACGTGTGGGACCCTCTGGGGGACACAAGGCAGAGGATAAAGGAAGTGATGTGTCTGCTTTAATGTCCTCCATTGCATCCCTCAACATGTGCTTCCTGTGGAGATATAGGCAGTGGGGTGGTAGTTACCGTGCAAACTGGAGAATTTGGGATTGGACCTAACTCTGAGGTGTTTTGAGGTTTCATATTGTCATCTTATTGAAACACATCTAACCTGCATTTCCTAAGACTTGAGAATTAAGACGTATTAGAATGCTTTACAAGGTTTCATCTGGCTATCCTGAAAGAATCAATGAGTTTCCTAAGATTTAAATATTTTTTTTCATATTTAGTTTTTATATAATAACTTCACTAGTAGAAATAATTTCTCAAAGTTTGAAAAATGAAGAGTATTCTTAAGAATACCAATCATCTAAATCTTATTCAAAACCATTGTGAAGTTTTAGTATATGCATACCTACATATTTTTTTAACTTGTACATCTTTACATAATTGAGATCCACTTGTTTAACCAATTTTCTTTCCAATTTCATATAAAGTTCCACTAAGCATCCTTCTATGTTATTCAAAATGTTTTGCAAACATAATTGTAATGTTGGCATAATAGTGTATTACATTGCTGTTCCATAATTTACTCAACTATTTATTCCTCTGTTTTTGAAGTCTAGATCGCTTTACTTTTTTTTCACTATTTAAAAATGTTGTAATGCATATCTAGATACATAAATCCTTGTTTTTATCTGCATTTTGAGTCTTTTCTTAGGATAGGCTTCCAGAGGAGGAATTTAAGACTCTTAGCATGCATCATCAAGTTGATAATGAGAAAGGTATATTTCTGAAACTCTTATGCTTAAAAAGCCAAACTCTGAGATTTAAGGAGAAGTGTAGACATAGTTTGCTGTGTGTACATATGCATGGGACGTGTGTATGTAGTTCATATGCATTTACATGCTTTAGGGTAATTGATATATCTAAAAGTTTTGCAAAATTATTGGCCTGAGACTTAGATAATCAGATCCCTTAAAATGATGCATCCCCAGATTTAAAGAAGAGCATGCATATCTCCTGTCTACTGAGAATATCTGGGCTCATCTGATCTGTAAAATGAGATCCAAAACAATGATAATAGTTGCTAAAACTTATTGAACAATAACTATGTGACAGGTGCTATTTGAAGTGCCTTACATATGTTTAACTTATCTTTATGAGGCCAGTTGGGCAAACACTACTATCATCCCCATTTAACAGTTGGACCAGAGAGTTTAAATAACTTCCAGAGGATATGCACTTAGTAGGTGGTAAAGCTGGGATTTGATCTAAGCCCTCTGATTATGCACTTGACCTTATTCTAGATTCTCCTTGAGTAAGGCCTCACCTATGGTGGAAGTTGTCATTGGGATTCCTGAGAGTCCAAAATCTATAATCCCCTTAGTGTAAGGCCCTGGTACAATAACAGGTGAAGGACTAAGATGTCAGTGAAATCTTTCCTGTGTTAGAACTATGTCTCCTCCAATTCAAGGCACTGTGTGTTATGTTACTATCAAGGGGTGGCCCACGGAGGGTCTGGCCTCTTTTTTTTTCCCCTTAAAGATTTAGAGTTGATCTTAACTTCTTAATTCTTTAATAACTACAGAGGTATTTGTGGAACAAGTACCTGTCTTACCTGTTACCTGGACTGCTTACCTGTGCACTCTTGAGAGTCATGTTCAGAGAGGTTAAATGCAGGTGCTCTGGTGCACATTGCCTGGGTTCAAATCCTAACTGTGCCACTTTGGACAGAGCTTTGAGCAGTAACTCCTCTGGGCCCACTTTCTCATAGCTGAAGGGTGGATGAGGATGGTACCTACCTGGGAAGCTGAGAGGATACCCTGTGTTAATGGTGGTAATAGGGGTGGTGCAGGTTCACATAAATATGTGCTCTCTTAGGGTTTGCTTCAATGTCTGTCAGAATTACTCTGCCTTCTGTGCTCATCCCTTTAATCAGGTTGCATACCTGCGGGGGCTATCCCCATGTTTGCTTGACATTATGGACACTCACAGAGTGCCCCTCTTGTGCCTGCTTCTTCAGTGCTTCAATGCACAGCAGAGGCAGCCATTAATCAGGTGCCCTCTGAAGGGGCTGCGGGGAAGGCACAGGCTTCCTGAGAGTGACAAGGCGGGATCAGGGAGGACTTTCCTGGGACATAAGTGTATTAGGGCTTCTGTAGCATAGTCCTGTAAACTGGACTTCAACAACAGAAATGTGTGTTTCATAGTTCTGGAGGCTGGAAGTCCAAGGCTAAGATGTCAGCAGGGTTGCTTCCTTCTGAGGATAATCCCATGCCACCAGCCTCTCACGGCTTGCTGCAGTCCTTGGCCTTCCTTGGCTTATAGAAGCATTGCCCATCTTTGCCTTCTTTTTCCCACCATGTTCTCTTTGTGTGTATCTGTGTCCGAATTTCCCTCTTACAGCAATCTTATTGGATTGGGAGCTGCCCTGTTACAGTAAGCCCTCATCCTAACTAATGCATTTGCAGCAACTTTGTTTCCAAATAAGGTCAATTCTGAGGTTCTGGAATAAAAGGCTTCGACATATGAATGCTTTTCAGAGACATAACTCGTGCTGCAATATTGCATTGGTGAAGTTCCCAAAACTGTGATTGATGGATGAAGGAGAGTTAGCAGGAGCCAAGTGTTGGAGAAAAGAGAAGGAAAGGATTTTAGGCAGGGCTGTGCAAAGATCTTGTGGCACCTGGAAGCTTGCTGTTATAAGAGCTAGACTGAGTCACTGGGTGAAAAGAGAGGGGTCCATAGGGATGGGAGAAGGGCCAGATGGAAAGCCCTGCGGTTTCTTGCCAGCCATTACCAGCAATTATTTTTATGTGTTTCTTTGGTACTAGGGATTGAACCTAGGAGCACTTAACCAGCTCGAACACTGAGCCATATCCCCAGTCTTTTTTATATTTTACAGGGTCTTGCTGAGTTGGTTAGGACCTTGCTAAATTGCTGAGGCTGCCTTTGAACTCAAATTCTCCTGCTTTAGCCTCTAGAGCCACTGAGATTATAGGTGTGTACCACCACACACAGCCAATTTTGGTTTTAACTTGAGCATAAGGGGAAATAATTAAAGGACCTTAAGTAGAGAAGTGATATCATTTCATGAATGTTTCAGAGATTCATAATTGTTGAAATTTTATTTATTTTTATCATTGATCTTTATTATTGAGAATAGAACATTTCCCCCTCTGTGTTCTATTTCTTCGCATGCTTTTTCTTTATATGCATTTCTTACATTTATCTGTTGGTGATTTCCTTATCATTTTGTACACATTTTTAAATGTAATATGTAAACTGGAAACGTTGTTGAGTTGGATGCCAATATTTTCCCCATTCTGTTTTGTATCTGTTAACATAGTTTTGTTTTTCATAATGTAGGAATTTTACCTTATGCAAATAATCAAATATACAAATTTTATCTTGAAAAATACATTTTTTAGACTTATTTAAATTTGAAGAGTTGTCACCTTTTACGTACACTTATTATCAGAAAATATATTTTTGCTTTTATGGAAAATGTGTGCCAACAATTGTCAAGTGAGCAGTGACATTCGCTTGGGGGAAACATCTGCTTGTTCCTTGCTGAATTATCTCATCGAATAGTTCCCTGAAACTTAAGAAGTAGGTAGTATACTCTTCCACTTTGCAGATGGGCAGGCTGAGATTTTAATAAAACGGCTAATCTTCTGAAGGTCACATAGGTTAAATTTGAGCTATTAATGCAGATGGCAGACCCATGACTTAAAACCGAGGGATTTCTCAGCTGGAAACGTTTGTTGGTTTCTTGAGTGACTTCCACTCCATTCTGTCACTTTAGAGCTTGGTACCCACTTCTCAGATAGAGACTAGGAAATTCTTGGTAGAGCAGATGCTTACCCGGAGCAATTCTAGCCAGGCTACTGCCTCCCTTTCCATCATCTCTGCCTTTACTGATGCCACATTGCATTCTGGAATTTCTTCTCTTCTTCCACTCATTTTAGGGCCCAGAATGTATTCTTTCCTCCAGTGACAACCTTTCTTGAACACCCCAGCCCATCACTCTCTCTCTTTTTATTTCTTTTGGGTCCCTTAGAATCCGCTTTTATACCCACTCTTCTGCTTCTTGGTCTGAACATGGGGAGCTTCTTGGAGTCACCCAACCTGGCTCTGTGCTCTGTAAATGTCTTTTCAATAGACAGAGGAGCAGGATGAATTTGAATCTCCTTGTCTTGATGTTGGGGGTTGTTGAGAACATGGCTGGCAAGCCTTGCAGGTGCACTAAGTCTTGGACAGACTCCTATGGACACTTGGTTCTTGGTGCCCTTTCTGCTCCTGTCACTAGTTTTGCAGTGACAATGTTTCCTGCTTGGTAGCATGCATTCTGTCACAGCTGGATGGTGTACAATGGGCTAAATGGACATTTTGGAGTGATGGCATATGTCAGGAGCCAGCCAGCTGATAACTGAGAGTGGCACATACAGAATGCCACAGTTATCAAAACTCACTGGCTGTTTTGAGGCAGTTGCCAGATTGCTTATCATAGTTGACAAAAGGGACATTTCCAAGAGATCAGAGGATAAGTAGGGGCAATGTGTGTTTGAGGAGAGTTATCATAATTTCTAACATATATTGAACAGCTAGTATGTGCCAGAAATAGTTACTTTTCACTATTATCTCTAATCTAAACATCCTAATGGGAAAGATGCTTGGAAAAGTGGTATGGTATGAGCTGAGCATGATATTGTGACTGTATGGGACTATTGTATATCTTTCTGGCTTTACCTTGCCTAAAGTTGTCAGCAATTGTTATATGTCAATAAAAATGTTAATTAAAAAAATTTAAAAGATTTTTCTGTGCTAGAAACTCCTGGGGGTTGGGAAGAGATTAGTGTTAGTGTATCCATGGCCCCAGTTCTCCAATGAGCATGGCCTCCCTGGGATCACTGAATGAATGCAGTCACAGAAGGACCTATCTAGCCTTGGGCATGTTAGGAGGCCATATTGACTCTTTTTTAAAGATTTATTTTAATTAAGCATATATGACAGCAGAATGCATTTTGATTCATTGAACACAATTGCAGAACAACTTCACATTTCTATGGTTGTACATGATATAGCATCACACCATATGTGCAGTCATACATGTACCTAGGGTAATGATGTCCATCTCATTCCACCATCTTTCCTGCCTCCGCACACCTCCCCATTCTTCTCTCCCCTTTGCTCCATCAGAGTTTCTCAATTTTTCCCATGCCCCACTCCCCACCATTATGGATCAGCATCTGCTTATCAGAGAGAACATTTGACCTTTGGTTTTTCAGGATTGGCTTATTTCACTTAGCATGATATTCTCCAACTCTATCTACTTACCGGCAAATGGCATAATTTTATTCTCTTTTAAATCTGAATAATATTCCATTGTGTGTATATACCACAGTTTCTTTATCCATTCATCTACTGAAGGGCATCTAGTTTGCTTCCACAGTTTAGCTATATTGAATTGAGCTGCTATAAACATTGATGTGGCTGTGTCACAGTAGAATGCTGATTTTTAAGTACTTTGGGTATAAACTGAGGAGTGGGATCGCTAGGTCAAATGGTGGTTTCATTCCAGGTTTTCCAAGGAATCTCCATACTGCTTTCCAGATCGGGTGCACCAATTTGCAGTCCCACCAGCAATGTATGCATGTGCCTTTTCCCTCACATCCTTGCCAACATTTATTGTTATCTGTATTCTTGATAACTGCCATTCTAACTGGTGTGAGATGAAATCTTAGAGTAGTTTTGATTTCCATTTCTCTAATTACTAGAGATGTTGAACATTTTTTTATAGAGAGAGAGAGAAAGAGAATTTTTAATATTTATTATTATTATTATTTTAGTTTTCGGTGGACACAACATTTTTGTTTGTATGTGGTGCTGAGGATCGAACCCGGGCCACACGCATGCCAGGCGAGTGCGCTACCGCTTGAGCCACATCCCCAGCCCGAAACATTTTTTCCTATATTTGTTGATTGAATGGATATCTTTTCTGAGAACCTTTTGTACACTGGAACCAAAGCCACTCTCAGTCCCTCAGGATTCAGCTCACTCCTACTTCCAGTGCACACCTGGGGCAGTGCCTGGCACTTAATGTCAAAAAAGTGTTCATGAAGCTCTCAGTGGGATTCTACCTTCCTTTTATGGCTGTTTGGTGTGCTGTTACAGGCAGCATACACGAGTGAGTGCTGTGCCACGGTTCCCCACAGCCTTGTAGCTATTCCTCATTGTCCACTATTAAGGTATAAGTGATGAGGTGAACATGCCAAGTTTGCATAGACCAGAAGAGCAAGTAATAGGGTGAGAATGTGAGATACTGGGAGAATTCAGATCACCAAAGGCAAATAGGGGCTCTTTCAGTGTCTGTGGAACAAACCACACTTTCTTGCCTGCAGGTTTTACACCTGAGCAGAACATTCTAATTCTTCTCCTTACCGCTTACCTCCTTTCTCCCTCAACCTCCAATTATATTTTTTTCAGAAGCTTAGTGTTGTTTTTTTTTTAAATTTAATTTTATTTATTTTTTACCTTTTATCCCTTCTCCAGAGAGACATCACCTGGACATCTGGCATCCTGTCTAAGAGAGGTTTCTGTGATGGTCTCAGTCCCTTAGTGAGCACTTATAATTGTACAACTTGCAATCATTTTATTTTATGACTTATTCAGGATTTTTTTTCCCTACTGTTTTACCGTTCCCACTAAACATAAGATTCATTGAGAGTGGGGACTGTGTTTGCCCCACTCTGATTCCTCACCGCCATGTGCTGTGCTTGGCAATGGTAGGATCCGTGCAGTGGAAGGAAAGGAGGAAGGAAGACAGGAAAGCAGGAAGATCCAGCAGGAACTCCATAGGCAGGAGTCAGGGCGGGTGGAAAGACATGCTTCAGGTGAGACTCCCAATTTCCCAGATGGCAGATCTTCACCTGACACCTTGTAAATTTCTCCTTTTTAAAGTTCTCAGCTAGATGGCTGATATTGGATGCTAGAAGAAATGTAGATTACCAAGCCTTCCGTAAAGATTTTAGGGATGAAGAGAGTGAGACTTGGAGAATGGAAATGTCTTGCTCAATATTTCTTGGCTAGGAAAAGAGTTTGAACCAAAACAACAACAACAACAAAAAAAAACAGCACATTTTTCAGACAGGAAGATGGACAACCCAGGAAGATCTCAAGTCCAATCTTCAGGGATTTGCAACTAAACCTTTTGCTTTTTAGAAGAAGAATAGAGGAGGTAGGAGACTTAAGGTTTGAAGACAATCAAATGCTGGGCTTACACCAGGAGAAATTTGTGAATCTGCAAAGCCATTCTCCACGCAGGACCTGGAAAGGACTTTTTATTTTCAAGGTGAAGCTATAAGTTGAATGCAGTGCATCTGACAATGAAAACCGGGCTGTGCCTCCAAGGGTGGGGTGAGGGGAAGAGGCATGCTTTAGGTCCTATATGCGCAGGACAGTGCTCTACACCCACAGGCTGACTTTTCAGTGCTTCTGTCCTTGTTTATGAGTTGTCATGAGAGGGAGGTGTGTAGAGGACAGGGAACAGTTCTCTGTTGAATTCCAAGGTTCATTAGCTTGGGTTTGACATCTCCTCTGTATTATCCTTGGAATTTAGAAAGGGAGGGAAAGAGGAAGCACATTTAGAACAGAGCTAAACAAAGTGGACCAAAGAATTAGAAAAAAAGTCGAAGAGCAAATAGGGACAGGATCTGTGTGATTGTTGAGGAAATAAGCTGAAGGTGGACTTAGTTTTTGCATTCAGGGATTTATTCTGAACAAGAAGAAATAAATACAGATTCAGGCAAGAGAGAGGTTTATGTAACAGAAGTTAGGACTATTATGGTGGAAAATAGGATGAAAATATAAAAAGATATGTATTTCTGAAAAAGCCAATTTTCTAATTATGTTGACTATTCTGAGAAACAGACTTACTGGGATTTGTTGATATAGGACTTTTTTTTTTTTTTTTTTTAAGAATAACCAGAGTTGGGAGGATTAGTCAGAACCATCAGTAATTGTTATGTTTATACTCTGAGTCAAGTTAATAAATCTAGGTGCTTTGTTAGGCCATGTAATGGAATAATATTGCTGCCTGGAGAGACCTGGGTTTGAACATTAGTTGCCTCCATTATTCATGGTAAATTCATATGCAAATTATGTAACTTCTTTAATCCTCATGTTAATGTCTTCATTTGGAAAATGGGAACAAAGTTTACCTCAGAGGGTTAAAGCGGAAGTTAATTAAAATTTATCTGGAAATACTATTTTATGTGAATATACTTTGCTCATTTCTTTTTTCTCTCAGTGACTTAAGAAAAGGTGTCCTGGATACTTGTGAAGTTCATATTTCTGGTTTACTCTTTACCAACTCAGGTGCTTTCCTTTTGCCTGAAGTCTCTTTCAGGGTTTCTTAAATTCTGACTATTCAGCCACAACACTAGTTTTGTATACTTTAACATGAACATTCAAGAGGATTTTCTTGGATTGTCTAGAGCCATTGAATACCATTCTCAAGGGAGGCTTTCCCATCTTTGTTTCACTGTCATCCAACAGATAGATTTCTGGGAGCCTGATGTGGGCTAGACGCCATGTGAGTCACTAGGGGCATGAGG
Source organism: Marmota monax (assembly GCF_021218885.2). Taxonomy (NCBI): domain Eukaryota; kingdom Metazoa; phylum Chordata; class Mammalia; order Rodentia; family Sciuridae; genus Marmota; species Marmota monax. Next base: position 20,545,651 of record NW_026692881.1, read on the forward strand.
GCCAGGGAGATCATCTCTCTGTCTCAGGGAGTAGACAAATCAGTGGGGACAAGAGACCATTGATAAGCACACAACAAACCAAGTGAAACAATGTGTGCAGAGCCTCAGAGTGGTTCGACAGGAACTAGGTGGACATGGGAGAGGAGAGGTGAAGGGGGGTGCTTTTCTTTAAGTGGTTAGGGGATACCTGGCTGGAAGCAGGTCTGGGCCTCTAGTGAGGCAAGCGACACACCAGTGTAAGGAAGCGTTCATGCTTAGGGTCCTCTAGGTGCCCCTCAATTTTGCATCCTAGATGCCTTGCCTGCCTGCTTCATCTTAGCTTCAGCCCCTCCTGTCACCTGGAAGGTGACATCTAAGCTGGGGCCTTAAAGATAAAGAGGATCCAGAGCTTCAAAGAGCTGCTTGGGCATCAGCTAAAAAGTGAAGATTGTGTTTGCTGTGCCTCATTTCAATGTGGAGCAAAGATATCTGCATAAATCCTGTAATTGCCAAAATTGACCCATCAATGTTAAAGACCCTTTTAAGTGGATCATTTTCTTCCTTTTACACAGCTATCAAATGCAGCACTAATGAGGGGTGGTATTCATCTTGTTTTACAACCCTGAGCTTTTCTGTATTCATTAGCATGCAGGAATCTTACTCTGTTGTTCTTAGAAACACAACCCCCCATACTTGCTTCATATTTTCACATTCAGTTGTTTTTAGTGGCCAAGGAGCCTTGTGGTTCAGCTCAGGTGGTTCTATTTCCTCCTTTCCTCTAACATCAGAAAGCTTTTGGGCTTCTTGACTGCCTTCCTGGGGTGGGAGTGGGGGGGTGTCTTTTTTAAAAATAACACATAAAACTATAACCATTAATTAAAAACATATCAATGATATTAACGTGATTAAAAATATCACATTTTAAAAGTCTCAAAACTATGGGCAAAGTTCTGACTCCTGAGCAGTATATGATGGATATATTGCTCTTTCTAGTGTGGACTGCAGGAGAGGTTGCCTGGCAGAATCTTGTTCTATTGTAAAGCTGTGTTCTCATGACACCAACCACCTGCTATGCTTCATGTAGTTTTCCAGGGATACTCACATCTTTCATTTTAGATAGAGGATTCCTCAATCTAGCTAGCCAGCATTCATGGCTTTCAGGCTGGACTTTGTCTAACTAGTCCAATGATATTTATCCATGCTGTTTTCATAATAGCATCTCAGCCAGTTGCAGGATAAGATTCTGTGTGTGATTTTCAGCAGGCTCAGCCCTTATGACTATCAGAGATAAGTTCCTCTTTAAGGTCAAACACAGACACCTTGAAGGCAAACTGCACTTATCTGGGAATTCAGATTCTTGAACTCATTCTTTCTGTCACCCATTGTCTAGCAACATTAGGAACAACTAGTCAACCTCATTATATTCATTAGTTTTCCAAAAATCTTTGAAGTTATCACCAAGCTCTGTGCTTCTTATATATGGTTGGTTAAGAGGATATAATGAAGATATTTTGCATATCTCTATTACTAGTTCATGTCATGGAGTATCAGTGCTCTCTTTACTACTGGTGATAGATATAGTAACCCCTTTAAATCTAATCTGATTAGAGAGCAAATTTCAGGAACTTCAGAATCAATTCAGAAAATTAATCCTTAAGATTCAGTTCTTCTAGAATGACTGTATCTCTGGTACCAAAATATTAGTATGAGTCAGTGTTCTCTAGAGAATTAGAGCCAGTGGGCTGTACCTCATATATCCTCCTGATGTATCATAAAGTTTTCACCACCTCCCAATAGCATCACAGGGTGACAATCAAACCTTTAGCACATGGCCTTTGGGAGACATTTTAGATCCAGTCCATAGCATTCTACCCCTGTTTCCCAAAGGCTCATGTCCGTCTCCCAATGCAAAGTGTAGTCATTCCATTTCCAAAAGTTCCCAAAGTCTTAAATGTTCTAGCATTGCCAAAAAAGTGCAAGACCAAAGTCTCTTCTGAGATTCAAGGCAAACTCTTAGCTGTGAGCTCCTATAAAGAAAATATATACTTCCAACATAACAGTATAAACACATTATAAACACATTTCCTTCCAAAATGGAAGAATAGGAGACCAGAAAGAAGAAATTTGACCAAAGCAAGACAGAAACTCAACAGTGCAAATATTAAATCCTGCAGCTCCATGTCCAGAAATCCAGGGCATTTGGTGCTTTGATGTGAACTTCAAAGGTCTTGGGCAGCCCCATTCCATTATCCCTCCATTCGCCTTGATGGTTGCAGCCCATATGGCCCCTCCCTTAGGCTAGCTTTGCTCATTGCCTGTGACTTTTTTCAACAGACATTCCCAATTCCTGGCATCTCTAACTTTCTTGGATTTCCACTGTAGCTTTGGCTTCACTCCCACAGCTTCATATATGCCATCTCAGGGACTTCCCACAGGGATTTTGACCCTGTCACACATTACCTAGGCCTTCCTTTGAAGTTCTCAGTAGAAGTCTCCATGACCTCGTAACTCTTATATTTCTTCATGCCTGGAACAGCAGCACCATGTTTAGGATGTCCATATCTGCTACCAGCTTGAGCAGTATCTGGGGTCACTTGGACAGTCTCTGAGTGCCTGGATGGCTGAGTATAGTGAAGCAAATCTTGGAGGAAGCAAATTCCTAGAGGTCCTGTGGAAGCTGGGCACCCAGCACTTTCTTCTCAAAGCAAAGTCTTTCAAACAAGTTTTCACTTGTATACCATTAAGGCTGTTATTGGTGGAGTCTAGACAATTCCTGAGATTCCCTCAAGGTGTCTCTCCTATTGTCTATGTATTAGGTCCTTGGCTTCTTTTCTACTCTCTTCAGCAGTCACACCTTCCTTCCTTTAAGTAAGCTCCTTTTCTGACCAAATTTCAAGGTTTCCAGATCTTTCTGTTCTGTTATTTGTTCTCAATTCTCACGTTAAACCTGGATATAATCAGCCAGTGATACTCATGCCACCACCTGAATGCTGTGGATGCCATATTAATTAGTCCATCACTTTTATACTGAGACTCACACAAAGTCTCAGGGCATGGACAAAACTGTAGTCATGTTCTTTGCCAGAAGGTAACGTTTGCCACTCCAATTTCCAGTATAGTCCTCATTCCCATCTGAAAACTCAAGAGCACTGTCTTTACCGCCTGCATTCCTATTAGCCTTCCAATCTTTTGGGATCACACAAGATTCATTCCTTAAGTTCTACACAACATTTTAAGCCTTCTCCAGCCTGCATCTTTAAACCTTTCCAAGCTCCTCCTGAAAATCAGTTCCAAAGGCTTCTGAACCACTTAGTCAGAGATAAAGTCACACCATCCATCTCACTTAGTACCAAATTCAGTGTTAGCTTTCCACCACTGTGACAGAATACCCAAGAAAAACAAATTAAAGAAGAAAAGATTAATTTTGGCTCACAGTTTCAGAGGTTTTAGTCCTTGCTCACTTGGTTTCATTGTTTTGGGGCCTCTGGTGAGGTGGAACATCATGGGAGGGAGGGTGTGGCAGAACAAAGCTGCTGACTTCATGGTAGCCAGGAAACAAAGAGCAAGTGAGAGAGGCCAGTGGTAAGATATATTCTTCCAGGGCATTCTCACCTCCTCAAATTTTCACCACCTCCCAATAGCACAGCAGGCGGATGACTAAGCCTTTAGCACATGGTTTTTGTGGGACATTTTAGATCCAAATCATAACAACTTAAAATGCTAATGTTTTCTGGAAATACCCTTACATACACACCCAGAAAGACTATTTAATCCAATACTTAGGCATCCCATGGCCTAAATATTTTATCACAGGTAGACATAAAATTAAGCATTATAGAATCAATCATCTTCTAGTACAGCCACCAACCATGTCTTGTCAAACCAAAACAGTTCACTGTGCACTGTATTTAAATGTGCTAGATTAAATGTTGGAAGTCAGGAATCAGTGGCTGTGCTAGGATGTGATTGCAGCACCTGTTTTTTTCTCTTACTGCCTTCATCATTGTTACCTGTGTGACATGACTTGCCATCACTGGACCTTGGTTTTGTCATCTTCAAAATGAATGTAATGATGCTCTCTCTCACATAGAATTGCCAGGAGTAAATGAGCTCATACACAGAAAGTTCTCAGAATAACGTCTGTCATATCATGAGAGCTCTGGAAATGCTTTGTTGCTATCATCATGATCCTGGTCATCATCACCACCACCATGTTTCTGTTCTCACAAATTAATGCATATTATAAGTGTTCACAGCTATTATAAGAGGGTGCACATTTCACTGTATTTTTTTATTCTTCAGATGAAATGTATGTACACAAAAAAACACACGTTTAAATTAATATTTATTTATTTTTCATTATTACCCCTATACACTAGTACTGCCCCTCTGGGCCAGTCTAAATCCTTAGGAAGGAGAAACTGAGACACTTTAAGTAAGTGGCAGTAAGTGGAGAGTAGTCCATCCATTCCTGCATATGCTTATTCAATAGATATTTATTGATCCCACTTTGTGCAGGATCTTTGCCAGCCCTTCATGAAACTGACATATCTATATTCTGTTTAATCAATGTTTTTGTTCTTATTGAAAACTGTTGTATTACTTCCAAGAAAGGTAACACCTAAAATTGCCATTGACTCCTGACACCTCTGTGAGAGATTATTTTGAGGGGCTCTGTGGAAGGTATTAGGGCTCAGATTATCTCGGGCCTGAGGACAGCAAAGGGCAAAGGGCAGGTTGTCTGGGAGGGTAGGCTTCAGGGTGATCAGGGGAGTGCAGAAATGAGATACAAGCTCCCCTAGTAAGGGAGAGGCTGGCCATGGGTTGGAGATTCCCTTGAAGTGATAGTGAGCCCACAGGGCCTGTGCCCAGACAGATTTGAATGGCATAGTCCATCCAAATTTCCCCTCTCCTTTCATTTCCCCACTGTAATGTGTGATGGCATCTCTCACATAGAGTTGTGAGGAGTAAATGAGCTCATGCACAGAGAGTTCTTGGAATACTGTCTGCCATATCATAAGAAGTCTAGAAATGCTCTCTGTTTTTATCATTGTGATCATGGCCACCATTATTATCATATTTCTGTTCTCACAAATTAATGCACATTGTAAGTGTTAATAGCTCTTTAAAGATGGTGCACATTTTATTGTATTTTTATCATGTGGCTAATATGTATATAAACAAAATCATATTTTTATTTTTTCCATGATTGCTCCTATATGCTGTTACTGCACTTTGATGTCCTCCTTGGAAGGCCTCTTACAACGAGTCCATCTCTGAGACATCTTTATATTCTTAACCAGTCACTTGAACATCTTTTATAGTTGGAGACCAAATGATTTAAAGCTGTTAGCCCTCAAGGAGCCTAGGAGAGTGCAGAGCACAGGAAGCATGAAAAACAGTGGACAGAACAGCCCTGTGTACTCATGGGGAGCAGGGGTGACCCTGTACTTGAGGATAGGACCAACTGGAGAAGAAGCAAACCAGAGTTGGCCAGAGGAGCCAGAAGATAAAGTAATATTATATGTCTATCAAGAGATTACTATATCCCATGCGTTGTTTGAATTCCACATGAATTAACTTCATAAATTCTCATGGCAATCCAAACAGGTGGATAATTATCCCTGTTTTGCAGATGAAGGAGTTGAGACAAAAAAAGAAGTCTTCAAAAAGGGATTCGTTGTGAATCAGGCCTGGAAGGAAGCCCGGGGTTTAGTTATATCAAGAGCAAGAAGGAGAGGAAGAAAGGCACGTGGTCCCTTCTGAAGTAAACTCAGGGTGCAAACCAACTGTAAGAGTTGGGATCCATCAACGGTGCAGCATCTTTATTAGAATTCTATTACTTTAGAAATCTTGAGCCCTTGGCTTTCAGCCCCACTGTGTGTACCTTTGGTGCCGCAGTCTGGCTGGGCACAATCAGGAGCCACTTGTCAAAAGAAACTAACTTTATTTTTAGAACCACACACGCCAAACAAAACAGCCTCTCAGGAAAAACCCTCAGAGCCTCAACTGCCACCACCGGCTTTCCACAAGCCTCTCTCTCCCCCACAAGCTTCTCTCCACCTCCCACAATCCTCCTGCTCTTGAGGCCGATTGGCTGGGTCACGTGGGCGGAGCCAAAAAAGTCCCCCAATGAGCAGCTCCATGGTCTGAAAGGGCAGGGAAACAGTCCAATGAGCATCACCGCAGAGGAGCCAATCAGCTAGATGTTGCTGGGGCCGAGGAGCCAATCAGCTAGATGTTGCTGGGGCCGCTGTGAGCCAATCATCAGCTGGCAGCTGGAAGTTTGCTGGGGCCCCTTCGGCTGTGGCTCTCAACATCTCCCCCTCTCTGTTTAAACAACAAGCATGTGGCTTAGGGACCGTGTCTGTTAGGCAGTCCAATTCAACATATGGTCCTTACCCGTCATCGGATGAACTGACCTCTAGGCGTCAGCCTCCTGTCTTAGGTTGGTACCACTGCAATTGGATCATACCTGTCACTGACTACCGGTCCAGCATACAGCTATACTTGTGGATAGGCCTTTGCACCAGTGGGGGGGTGAGGTTCTTTGCCTCACCTCTGTTGGCCCCCAAATTTTAGACCATCACTAGTAGAGGAGGATGCAAAATGCCATGACATTAAGCCAATTGAGGGCTCCTTTGAAAAATTGTACCACCGGTGACATCATCAGCAAAAATACCCCAACACTACCACAAGTCGCTGCACCAACAGATAGTTCACAATGCATACAGGTGAGCTCACAATGTGTCCAGGCAAGTTCTGCAAGCAGTTCAGTGATGGCTATTGTAGAAGCTGTAGATTGGTTTTATCTTTGACTTCACCAGCACTGGGATGAAGATAGGAATTCTGGCAATAATGGCTAAAGAAAAAATTATGTAACATTCCCGAAGGCACTAAAAGAAAACAATTTTCTTAACAATTTACATTGTCTTCAAGAGAATTATTAAATATAATGAAAAGGAAAGGTGAAAGTAAACAAACAGATCTGTTAACCTTCTTTTTGTTTACATATTAAAACAATCCTCAACAGTTGTTTACCCAATTTAAATTAAACCATATAAATCACGTGAGAAAAAATATTTGGATCCATTTTATCATGAGCGCTCATCATATATGATATATGGACATACGTACATTCAAACATATAACACAAAACACAAGTGTGCACACATAATATAATACATACAACACATAACATTATAGTAAAGGCCTTATAACTTTTTACAGGTGAAATCTCCATTGCAATGTTTAAAAACTCTATAGTCAAAAAATAGAACTGATCAGCAAAACATTAACCTAGGTCTGTATGAGCTCAAAAAACAAAATAGAACTTCATGATATGGCAAAGGGCAATAATAAAATAGATATTGAAAAAAGCATCCTGGTTCTGTTGCAGATGTAAGAATAGCCAAACTGGATATCAGTTGTTATGGATTTGAGCCAAATCATCTTCTTTTTGGTCTGTAGAAATCGCTTTAGTTAATCTTTCTGGAATCCAAATTGGCTGCTGTTCTCCCTGTGGAAACACACAAACAGACCCCCGACTCCAGACAATTACTGGATCAGGACCTTTCCATTGTCCTGTTAGAATATCCTTCCAAAGTACCTTGGGCTTATGTACATTTTTTGGACACATATGCCTTTCCGCAACACTAAGTCCTGATGAATCCAAATTTAAAAAGTTTAGAGTAAAAAGGGTTATTTTAAGTTTATCTTTGGGGAATATATACCCCTTCCCAATTCCTTCTTTTTGCTTTAATAAGTACATTTTAATAGTTTGATGAGCTCTTTCAACTATGCCTTGTCCCTGTGGATTGTATGGGATTCCTGTTATATGAGTAATGCCAAATGTTGAGCAAAATTGTTTAAAAGAGGTAGAAGTATAACCAGGGGCATTATCTGTTTTTAACTGTTTTGGAACACCCACAGTGGCAAAATTTTGTAAGCAATGAGCTATAACATCTTTAGTTTTTTCTCCGGCATGAAGGGAGCCCATCAAAAATCCAGAAGAAGTATCAACTGTAACATGCAAATATTTTAATTTTCCAAATTCTGGCAAGTGTGTGATGTCCATCTGCCAAATATGGTTAGGTATCAATCCTCTAGGATTGACTCCAAGATTAACTTGTGGTAAAAAGGTCACACAATTTTGACATTGTTTTATTATTTGTCTAGCTTGTTCCTTAGTTATTTTAAAACGCTTTTGTAAAGTATTAGCATTGACATGGAACTTTTTATGAAAATTTATAGCTTCTTCTAGTGTAGAGAAAATATGTATGTCATGTGTAGTTTTATCTGCTAAATCATTGCCCAAACTAAGGGCTCCAGGCAATCCTGTATGTGCCCTGATATGTCCTATAAAGAATGGATCTTTTCTGTCCCAGATTAGACTTTGTATAGTGGAAAGCAAAGAGAAAACAGTAGAAGAAGGGGAAATCCTACCAGCATCTTCAAGAGATACTATAGCATTAACTACATACTGACTATCAGAAAATAAATTAAATACAGAATCTTTAAACATCACAAAAGCTTGTAAAACTGCATTAAGCTCTACCTTTTGAGCTGATTGTTTGGGTACTAAAAATGTAAAAGTTTGATCTGGGGTAACTACTGCTGCTGTACCATTATTTGACCCATCAGTGAATATATTTGGAGCATTCATGATAGGTGTTTTTCTTGTCATTTTTGGAAAAATTACAGGATGCAATGACCAAAAAGACAATAAAGGATTAGATGGTAAGTGGTTATCAAATGAAACATCAGATTTGCACATGATTATTGCCCAAATATTTAACTCATTAGCTAACTCATCAATTTGATTCAGAGTATATGGAGTAATAATTTTATTGGGAGAAATTCCAAACACTCCCTTTGCTGCTTTTATTCCTTTGAGTATTAACTGTCCTACAGCCTCAGGATACCTAGTCAGAATAGTGTTAGGAGAATAAGATAAATGTATCGATAATAATGGACCTTCTTGCCAAAATACTCCTGTAGGAATATTTTTTGTTGGTAGTACAATAAATAATAAAGGCAAACTTATATCAATTCTATCCAAATGCATATTTTCCATATATGTTTCAATGATTTTTAATGCCTTTCTTGCTTCAGGCGTTAACATTCGGGGTGAATTTGGATCTGATGGACCTTTTAGGATATCAAATAAAGGTCCCAACTCTCCTGTTGGTATACCTAAATAAGGCCTTATCCAATTTATGTCTCCTAATAACTTTTGAAAGTCATTAAGTGATTTGAGTTGATCTACTCGTATTTGAATTTTTGGTGGACGGACCATGGTTGAGGATAATAGAACTCCTAAATAATTAATTGGAAAATTTAATTGTACTTTATCTATTGCTATCTCTAGATTATAATTTTTTAATAAGTTTGTAAGTGTGGCATAACATTCTAGCAATGTGTTTTTATCTTTGTGTGCTAATAATACATCATCCATATAGTGAAATATTTGTAGTTCAGGATTTTGATTTCTAAGTGGCTGGATTACTTTGTTAACATAAATTTGACACATAGTTGGGCTGTTAGCCATCCCTTGAGGGAGTACTTTCCATTCATATCTCTGATCAGGACCTTCATGATTCAGTGCAGGGATAGTAAATGCAAAACGTGGACTATCCTCAGGATGAATTGGAATTGAAAAAAAACAATCTTTAATATCTATAACTAAAACATACCAGGTTTTTGGCAAAGCAGACAACTGAGGAATCCCTGATTGAGCAGGTCCCATAATAACCATCTCATTATTAATGGCTCTTAAATCTTGCAATAATCTCCATTTACCAGATTTCTTTTTGATGACAAAAATGGGAGTATTATGGGGAGATACAGAAGGTTGTATATGTCCTTCTGCTAATTGTTGTTTGACCAGGTCATGGGCTGCTTGTATCTTTTCTTTAGTCAGGGGCCACTGAGGAACCCATACTGGTCTTTCTGATTTCCAAGTAATTTTTATTGTCTCAGTGGCCCTTTCTGAAAATCCAACCCATGTCTTTCTGTTCCTTGATCTATTTGTATTGGTGCTGCTATACCTTGTTCTTGTTTTTCTAATCTTTTTCCTTTCCTAAAACCTTGTCTAGTCATAATAGTGGGTGCATTTTGGTTGATGTTATTTGTTAATGTCAAACCTAATTGATCTAGGACATCTCGTCCCCATAAATTTATAGGAAGATGATCCAATACATATGGCTGTATAGTTCCTTCACATCCTTCAGGATCCTTCCAATCTAATACCATTGCACTTCTATGGGGATTAGTTGCCACTCCTAGGCCTCGAAGCGTTTGAGTGGCTTGTTGTAATGGCCAATGTTTTGGCCATTCTTGACGAGAGATGATGCTAAGGTCTGCACCTGTATCCAGTAGCCCATTAAATTCATGTCCTTGAATATTTAGTTTTAGCATGGGGCGAGAATCTAAATTTAAAGAAAGCATAGCCCAATCTACACCTGTGGAGCCTAATCCCTTGGAACCTCTTTCTACAGTACGACTGGAAAATTTATCATTTAGGCTGGGTATTATTAGTAACTGTGCTATTCTATCTCCTGGTGAAATTACTGATATACCCTTTGGAGAACTGGCTATAATTTTTATTTCACCTTCATAATTGGAATCAATTACCCCAGGACTTATCATAAGTCCTTTTAGAGTAGAAGAGCTGCGTCCCAATAATAAGCCTACTGTTCCTTTGGGAAGAGGTCCTTTCACCCCTGTGGGAATGATTTGAACTCCCATCTCTGGAGTTAGTACTGCTCTGGCGGAGGCACAGATGTCCAACCCTGCGCTCCCTCTGGTTTGTCTGATGAAGGATCTGATGGACAATGTGTCCTGGGCACTACCCTGATGGGGTTGCTGGGTTCCTCCAGTGCTCCGTATATTTGTGGTTTTGGGCCCCGGAGCATTGGGCCCCCCTGTCCATTTTTTGGCAATGGAGCCCGATGCCTTTCTCCACGATATCGTGGATAAACACCTGGTCCTTGTTCATTTTTTGATAATGGAGTACCCTCTATGGTGGTTTGAGAACGGCATTCATTAGCCCAATGTCTCCCTCTACGGCATCGTGGGCAAATACCTGGTATTCTACTCCTTTGATACCTAGTTTTGTTAAACCCTCCTCCAATGGGGCAATTCCTTTTAAAATGTCCTGTTTGTTCACAATTGTAGCATGTTCTTGGCCTGGCATCTAAAGCCTGTTTTACTGCAGCTGCCACAATTTGCCCTTGTTCATTAATGTCTCTGGCATCTAAAGCCTGTTTTACTGCAGCTGCCACGACTTGCTCTTGTTCATTAATGTCTCTACATAATTTAATATATGTGTTTAAATCTTCATGTTTCCATGGTCTAATGATATCTCTGCACCAACGATTCGCTTGCTCATAAGCCAGGTGTTTTAGTAATGGCATTGCTTGTTCTGTATTCCCAAAAACTCTGGTAGCTGTTTGAATAAGCCTATCTACAAATTCAGCATAAGGTTCATTAGCTCCTTGTATTACCTTAGATAATTGACCTTGTAAACCTCCATGTCCTTGTAAAGTCTTCCATGCCTTAATTGCATCTGCAGCAATTTGTGCGTATACGCCAGGATCATATGCAATTTGTTGCTGCTGATCCTCATAAGGTCCCTTTCCTAACAACATATCTAGATTTCTCTGAGGATAACCAGCTGCTGCATTTCGCCTAGCCGTCTCCTTGCAAAATTCCTCATTGGCAACCTTCCATAACAGGTATTGTCCTCCATTTAGCACAGCTTTACACATGTTAGCCCAATCTGCTGGCGTCATGTTCAAGTTGTTAATGGATTCGACCATGCTTACAGTGAAGGGTGCTTGAGGACCATAGGTTGTTACAGCCTCTTTTAGCTGCTTCACTGTTTTGAAATTTAAAACTTGGTAAAATCGCTGCCCTCCTGCCTCAAATACAGGGCATGTTAATATTTGAGATCTTGTCTCAGGATCCCAACTATCAACTGCGGGGGTTGGGGGCCTCCCAGCATATGGAGGTGGCGCTGTTGGTTGGACACTTACGCCCTCTGGTGATAGAAAGGTGTTAGTAGCAGTCTCCTGTAGAGGTGGTGCTGTTGGTTGGACACTTACACCCTCTGGTGATAGAAAGGTGTTAGTAGCAGTCTCCTGTTGTACCTTTCCCCCTGATGGCTTTTTCTGTTTTACACTTTCTTTCTCTGTCTGACTAGCTTGAGAGGCCTTCTCTTTTACTTGAATCTTTTCCTCTGTCTGACTAACTTGAGAGACCTTCTCTTTTACTTGAATCATTATGTCTTCTCCTTCCTCTACCATTGTCTGAACTGAAGGCTTTGGACTAAGCAAACAAGATACGAATGTCCACAATGGCAATGTGCCAACTGGCAGAGTCCCTGGGCTTTTCTTTTCTATTCTTTTTAAATCTTCACCATGATGGTTCCATTGTGATATATTTAACAACTCCTCCTTAAAAAGCCATGGGCTACATTTTTGTATTGTATCAACGTATGCCCTGACTGCTCTTGATTTTACTGGGATGCCTCCTTCCTCTAACAATTTACTTAACACTCTTTCAGTTTGTTTTTTACTAATTTCTGATCCCATATTTCTACTATAATACAACCCAAGAAGATGACGCCAAGGTCGCGGGTTCGTTCCCCGTACGGGCCACCAAATGCCGCAGTCTGGCTGGGCACAATCAGGAGCCACTTGTCAAAAGAAACTAACTTTATTTTTAGAACCACACACGCCAAACAAAACAGCCTCTCAGGAAAAACCCTCAGAGCCTCAACTGCCACCACCGGCTTTCCACAAGCCTCTCTCTCCCCTTTGTGTGTACCTTTGGCAATCCAGGTGGACCCTCAAATGCAAATTGACAGAAAGATGAATGAGAATTGGCAGCTGTATTTAATTAAGCAGGCTTCTGCAACATGTCTACAACAGACATTTTTCTTATGGAGAGTAATTATTCTTAGCGTGCCCGTCTGAGTGAGATTATGTTTTTGTAATTGGTTTTGAATCCTCAATCCGTTTTTCTTGGAGTTGTCTTGTTGGATTTTTTTTTTTTTTTGGTGCTGGGGATTAGAACCCAGGGCCTTGTTGGGGTCCTTCCTGGAAACATGTTGAAGTGAGAACAAGGAGTTCCCTGGACAATGGCAGGCCCTGGACTGTGGGGTGTGCTTGCACTGAGAGGTCTTGATTTCACTCCTCTGCATCTTATTTCTGCTATTGAACTGATTGGAGCCCAGTTGTACTTTATGCAGAGGTGACTTCTACTCTGTCTCCTACCCAGTCTGCCCGGCTCACTACCATCAGCCAGTCACAAATGTAGCCTGATTCATATCGACGTGGCTGAATAAAGCACACAAAGCTTTCATCCTGTCAACCAAATCCTACTCCATTCCTCTATGCCCAAGACAGAAATGTAAGTGTAGCAATAGCTGTTGCATGAAGCTTGTGACACTGTTGTCCCTCAGTATCCATGGGGAATTGGTTCCAGGACCCCCACAGATATTTATATCTGTGGATGCTAAAGTCTCATATAAAATGGTATGGTATTTTCATATAACCTACCCATTCATATGCACCTAAGTAGGTTAAATGATCACTAGATTACTTATGATACCTAACACTTTATAAATGCTATGTAGATAGTTGCTCTTCAGCTTTTTTTTTTTTAGGTAGTAATGGCAAGGACAAAGTTTGTTCAGTACAGACTTCTTCTTCTTCTTTTTTTTTCTTTCTTTATTTTTTTGTGACTGCTTTGTATATGTGTTCAGTTGAATGGAAGGATGCAGAACCCACAGATACAGAGGACCCAACTGTATCCTGTGAGGAATGCACCAGATACTTATTGGGGATATGCTTTTGAATTTTAAATTTTAAATCATAAATGGCGGGCACTGCCATAAGCCTGGGTTGAATTGCAGCAGCAACTCCTTTGTGACCTTTGGCAGGTTGGTTTTGCTTCCTGGCTTTTAGCTTCATTGTCAGGAATCTGAGGGGGTTGTGTCTGACTAGTATTTTTGAGAACCCATTTGCATACTGGAGTCTTTGGCCAGGGGAAGGGAATAGAGGGCTCTGTCTCAATTTCAGTGTGCCTCAGAATAACATGTCTACAACAGACCGCAGTTCTGCTCAAATGCCAGGTTTTGGGTCCCATTCTCTAGGGAACTTGGTAAAGGAAGTTAGAGATTGGGCTTCAGGATACTCAGTTTTTATTTTCAGCCACCAAAGAGATTCTGAAGCAGTTAGTCCTTGAACTATAATTTAGAAACCCCTGAAATAGAGATGAATATCAAAGGAGAGTGAAGGAAAGAGCCCCTTGCAATGACCCTTCCTTTGGGGTTCTGGGTTTTTGATGAGCTCCCTTTCTTTAGCGCTCGTTCCTCCTGTGTGTCTGGAGAGCTTGCCCAAATGTGCATGCTCCTGCCCACTCCCACGCACCATTACAAACAATATGGGTTGAAAAGTTTGTTTTCTGAAAAGCACAATATGCTGGAGTCTTGGCAGAAGGGAAATTGTGTTATGTGCTGAAAGCATCATCATTTGCTATGCGTGAAAGCTTATGGCTGGAAGGACGGATATTCCATTTGCAGGGCATGATTTATAATCATGTACACAGACACACATATCCACACACACAAATGCACGCACATACACGCATGAGTTCTTACAATAATTGTGTTAAGAAAAGGGCAAAGAAAGATATGAAGAATCCCTGCCCTTTCTGCAACACAAAGCAGGGCAGCCAATGTGTCAGTCATTTTCACAAGAAGGGCTTTTGTTTCCTATCTGCAGAACCAGCAGAAAATAGAAACATAGCAAAGGCTTCCAAATCAGAGTGCAGTAAGGGGTACAGGATGCTGGATTTCCTCATCTAGGACCTACTTCCCTTTTCGTCAGCCAGTAGGATTTTCACTGGTTTTGCATTCTTCCTTAGTGGCTGATGAGATTCCTCCTTGCTGGGGAACATTTGTTCCTAAATAGGCACGGCAGCTTCCCCCTGCTCCAAAGTACTCCGCCTTCGAATGTGCACCATTCTTGAGCCATGGGTCCAGTTCTGAGCACTGAGCACAGAGAGTCAACAGCCCCATTCAGTTTTCAGCTGACTGTAGAAGAAGTACTGTTCTACCTGTTCAGAAGGAATGTGTAAATGTGACAGGTAATTTCCTCTTCTTCTTCTTCTTTTTTTTTTTTATGGTGGAAACAATTGCCTTTTGGGGCAGAGCACCAGAATTCTCTTTTGGATGCAGTAGTCATACAATCACTGTTTGGAGATGCGCAGTCTCTCATTTTTATTATAATTGTGGCAGATCTTTAATTTGCTTGGCATAATGCACTTAATCCATAATTATAAAATATGCAACTAGCCTTTGGCCTCATTCTGCTCTCCCACCATAGAGGCAGCTTGGTGTTTTTTATTAATTTAACTTTATACAAGCTAACAGATTGCCATAAAGGAAAACAGAATTTCTCAACCAGTCCAGCTAATAGCCGTGCTTCGGCAAAGGGCCCCGTGGTATGTGCTGAACAATAACTACCTTTCTCCAGCACTACTTGCAGGTTTTAATTGAATTTCTATCCCATGGATATCATGTTGAAACTATTCATCTGCTCCACTAAGTCTTCTGATATTAAACAAGTTCTCCCAGGTTATTATTGTAATACAAATACTGTTAGACAGTTGATTTCCATTAAAAATTCACTGCCATGGTGAGGCTAACACAGTTAAGGGAGCTTATCCTGAACATAGCCAAGCAACGAAATCCCATTAATAGGGGTGAAAATGCAGTGTACTTATCTTGTTTGCTTCCTTCACACTCCCCCTCCTTTGTTTGAGTGAGAGGATTTGGTCCTGCTGACACATTTTGATAAATGGCAAAATAGTGGGCATTTCCAGATAGTCTTTGGTTGGGTTTTAGATATCTGCCATTCATATCTGCCAGGAAGAGGCACAGTCAGCCAGCAGGGTTTCTCTTTTACCTCTGTTTTTTCTTTGCTATCTTGTTTCTAGCACACGTTGCCATTCTGGTTGACATTAGGAATATCCGCTGCCAAGAGCTAGTTTTTGAATGTTGTAGGAAATATTTTCCAGGCCTTATTGCCCTCGGAGTTGTATATGCTGCTGTTTTTCTGTGGTTTGTCTTTTGCACCTTCTGATTTGTGCTTACTGACTAGTGCACCAAGTTTCAGGATATCTGAATCATGGAGGCCCCTCTCAAAACTCCTAAGAGGATTTTTTTTTTAAAAGTAAATGGAGGTAAACTTTCTTTGTAATTTGGATGAATGAAATTGGCAGTGTATTCCAGCCCTGAGACGATCTCATGAAGGGGACAACTATTGTCCCAAGGACTGTTTGTTCCGTGAGTGCCTCAAGTTCTTCTGCTCTGTTCTTTACCATGTCTCCAGCTTCTAGCTTTCTTCTGCCTCGTGTCCTCTGTTATCCTTCTTGATAACCTCTCCATCAGTATTAGAAGATGCCTTTAATACTCTGATCTCATAGTCTTCGGTTCTATTCTGCAATCGCCTGCATTACTAAGTCTTTGACTTTCTCATCCTTTGGAACTACCTCACCTGTATAACTTAAACCCTGAGATTCCCCGATCTAATCACATTCTCTGATCTAATTTTCTCACGCTCTTATATTTGCTGAATTTGTATTTTTGAGTACATGATGTCTTGCAGTTTTCCACTTTACCCCTACTCACAAGTCCTCAAGACACATGTCTTATCTTCCTTAAAAAATGGTGTGTCCTTCAAAGTCAAGAAAGCAAACCTTTTACAGAAATAGAGATGCTTGGTGAATATTTGCCAGATGGTAGATGTTTCCAAGTCAAGAAAGAGTGTTTAGTCAATCAAGAAGAAAATTATACCCTGGTTTAGGTCTTGAGAGATGCATTGGATCAAGGATGCCGTCTTGGGATGTGTGCCATTATTTGTGCTTTGGTTTTACATGGGTGGTTTACATGAAAAGTTTATCTTGAATTCGAGTCCTGGCTGTGTCACTAAATAGCTGTGTGATCTCAGGCAAGTTACTTCTCTTGGTTTGAATTTTGTCATCTGCAAAGTGGAGCATAATGACAGGGTCCAACTTATTAAGTAATTGTGATAATATTTATAAAATGATTAGCATATATACCTGGAGCTTAATGAGGTCTTGAACAATAGTTGGTAATTAGTACTATCAGGAGTCATTGACTTGCTAAAGTTTCAGATCAGTATTTGTTTAAGATGAACTTTTGAATTGCTAAGTTCAGCTATGAAGCAATGAGACTTTGAGTCTATAAATTGTGGGTGAGACCCAGCTGCTTTAATGAAATTCCTGATTAGTTGTTGCCACTGGCCTGCCCCTGTCTATGAAAAAATGGGTGGTCTCACAGGCTCAATGATGCATATTGAAAATGTTTCTAAATTGTAAAATCTGCACACCTGTCTTGACTGAATAAGTGCCAAGCTGATAGTCAATGCAAAGCTTTACAATGGATATAATTATTCATGTTTTTGAATCTCTAGACCCCATCACACTGGTGGGCAGGCCTTAGAATGGCTGAATAGATTCACATGGCAAAAATAAAGTGACTCTTTTTCACACAACACTGCCAGACATGAACCCGCAGGCTCTTAAAGTTTATTTGGGAGTTTCTGAACCTTGTCTTTTCTCCCCAGTTACTATTACTCCATACATCAAGGTCAAATGCCAATAAGTAGCAAATCATATTTCTCACCTTGGTGCAGTTGTTGGACTTGACATTTCTCAAGGAAAACAGCAAAACCTGCTGACTAAGAGTGTGTGTGTGTGTGTGTGTGTGTGTATGACTTTAATGTTGTGAGTCACTAAGGGCAATAAACATTCCTGAAAGGAATTGCATTCAGAGGGCTGCAGACATTTCCTCTTGCAGCCAGTTTGTGTTGGATAAACCTGTCATCAGATGCTAATTACTTGCCTTGATTTTTCTGGCTTTTGGAGGATGCTGCTTATTTTAATATGATCATCCTCATCTTGGATTTCTCATTTTCTTTTAACCAATTAGCAATGCGAACCAGGTTCCAAAATATTTTGTGGATACACAGCTTCCATATTAATTGGTAGAAGCATAGAGATGGTACAGAATATATAGATCTGCTACATGAGCACAGTGCCAGAGACCTCCGTAGGCTTTCTGATCCTTCCTGCAACTATTACTACTTTAGTATGATATAAAAGAAGGAGTCTGTGTTGGATGTTAGAAGTTTGGGATAGGATTTTGCATGGCCCTGACCCTTGTTGACTGTGGGATGGTGGGACACCTCCTTTTCTTGCCTCCTCAACTTCTCACAGACGTCAAATGCCAGCACATCATGTGTACCACATACTGATCTGAATCTCATTTTATTCCCTCACCTACTGTTTCTCAGTACCTGTGACCCATATTGGTGAATCCACCCACTACCATCCCTCACACCCTCTAGTTTCCCACGGTATTATTGGCTCTTAAACGCCTCTCTTCTCATCCTTTTCTTTGCATTTTAACTTTCATCACCTTTCAGTACCCATTCCTTCCAGCCCCTGATGATTGGTGTGATCTTGGGCAATCTTATTTACCCCTTGGAACTGGTTTCCTTGTCTGAAAATTGAATACAATCACAATAATTTTCTTGAGAATTCAATTAGCCAGTACAAAGGTATCTTATCCACAAATAGAACTTCCCACCACTATTCATGTACCTCCTTGTCATTTACTCCTCTAAGTCCTGTGAATCTGGGTCCTGGCCACAGCCTCAAGAGGTTCAGAATCAAATAAGGAAGGGTGTACAAGATTAATTTCAGTTCAAGGCCATTTAAGCAAATGCCTTAGGAGAGTCAGAAAACAAGCCAAGATAGAAGAGGAAAGGTTAATGAACAGAGTGATAAAGGCAAAGGTCTCCAGAGAAGGAATCAAGATACTATATAGGGTGTTCCTCTCTACTCATATCTTCAGTTTTCTCTAGTTCAAACCATAGACAATTGTGTCTTTAACATTATGACTTTGAAAGTCTTCTCTAGTCTTTGCATTATAAAAGTAGTTTTATTATGGAGACTCTTTGGGAGCAGCATTTATATTTTGAGATATTTTTTTTAAAAACTTATTCACATGTAATACCATATCCATTTCCAGAAAGGATTTCAGGTGAGGCTTTTCTGAATAATTTGACTCTCATCCCACGGCGTATGTTGAGTCCAGTTTTCAGCAAACAATACACAGGTTGTTCAGCCACATTTGTTCATGAAGTTCTCTTGTCCTTTTATTGAGCAGTAGCTCAGGAATAAGGGAATAGCCTTGGAGATTTTCACAGGGAACTATATTCAATCGGCCCACAAATATTTGCCAAATCCATACTCCAGTCCAGAGGCTGTGCTATGTAAGCCCTTGATGACAGTCATGTCCCAGACCTTGCCAAGCTGACAAGCTGCTAGTGGGAAAGCAGGTAACAAACAGTCACATAAACTAATAAGCAACAGAATTGTAGCTGGTAATAAATGTTATGAAGGAAATAAAAAGATGTTGTGATAGGGAAAGGAGGAGGAGGAGCGGGGCTGTGGGAAACTCCATTAGTTGAACATTTCTGGGAAAGGGCTTGATGGGTTATGGAAGGGACTTGATGATCCAGAAGACTTACATAAAATGGCACAGAATTTGAGCCATTGATTTCTGAATTTTTCGTCTTTATAAGTGTGTATGCATGTGTATGTGCATGGGAACACAGGTGTGTGTATTATTTATGAAAACATGTTGACAGGAGTAAAAAGGAATTTTTCACCTGGGGTTAAGTAACTTATTTTTATGATGAAATACTTTGTGAGCATGTAAATGGTTTTACAAAGGCTTTTTAAATACCGTGATCTAATACTTGTGTGAAAAAGTAATAAAATTATGTGGCTTAAAATATGAATACAGCCAGCCACAGTGGGATACACCTGTAATCCCGGTAGCTTGGGAAGCTAAGGCAGGAGGATTGTGAGTTCAAAGCCAGCCTTAGCAAAAGTGAGGTGCTAAGCAATTCAGTGAAATACTGTCTCTAAATAAAATACAAAATAGGGCTGGGGATGTGGCTCTGTGGTAGAGTAACCCTGAAATTCAATCCCTGGTATCCCCCCAAAATAAAATAAAATTAAAATATTAATACATAGAACTAAACAATTATCAGTCATGTTTCAGTCTCTGGGGAACACAGTCTGTTTTCTAAGCGTAGAGGGTTTTAATGCAGAGGATTAGAAGAACTAGCACATCCTGTTGGATGTGCTGGGGAAGAGAGGTCTTGGATACTGCCATCCACGCCAGCCTGCAGTGTCCTAATGGATTTAGTTCAGGGGCTCTTTAGGATGGATAGACTATGATGGATCACATACATTTTAGTTTTCTATTAATATCCTGACAAATCACCACAATCTTAGTGGCTTAAAACAACACAAGTTTATTATATTGAAATTTTGTAGGTTTAAAGTCTGACGACGCAAGTTTGACTAGGCTAATGGCGACAGCATCACTAAGGGGTAATTTGTTTCCTCCTTTTTCTGGCTTCTGAAGGCTGCTTGCTTCTCTTGGCTTATGATGCCTTTCTCTGTATTGGAAGGCAGTGATGGCTGGTCATGTCCTTCTCATTTACTACCTCTCTGACCTGCAGCAGGGAAAACTTCTCTGATTTCTCATACGATTACATTAGGCCCAGCTGTGTAGCCCATAGTAATCTCCCCATCTCAGTGTCTATACTCTCAAACACTTCTGCAAATTCCCTCTGACATGTGACGTATTTGCAGGTTGTAGAGATTAGGGTGTGAACACCTTTTGGGATTATAATTCATAAAGGCAGTGGGTCTGGGCACCACTAGCCCACTGATTACCTTTGTGCAAGCTAGACAAAGGAGTTCTTCTGGTTGGACATAGTCCTTTGGTGAACAGATGGAGACTGCACTGAAAAGGGATGCTTTTAGTCAGCTTTTTCATTATTGTGACCAAAAGACCTGACAAGAACAATTTTAGAAGAAGAAAAGTTTATTTAGGGGATCACATTTTCAGAAGTTTCAGCCTATAAATGGCTGGCTCCATTGCTATGGGCCCAAGGTGAGGCAGAACATCATGGTGGAAGAGTGTGGTGGAGGAAAGCAGCTCAGACATGACCACTTAAGAAATAGAGAGACTTCTCTCACCAAGGACAAAATATATACCCCCAAGGCACGCTCCAGTGACTCACCTACTCTAGTCACACCCTACCTGTCTACAGTTGCCACCTTAATCCCTATCAAGGGATTATTGCACCAATTAAGTTAAAACTCTCATAACCCAATCATTTCACCTTTAAACCTTCTTGTATTGCCTCACACACGAGCTTTTGGGGAACGCCTCATATCTAAACCACAACAGCATCTCTTCCTCTGGGCAGATGCCACCATGAGTTGCCTGCTTACTAGTATAGAGGCTGGGTTTCAGATCCCCTCTTCCTTGGCTGGGTGCCATGACCTGCAGAATATTACATGGAGGGCTTGGGTGGAGTCGAATGGTGGAAACACGTAGAAGAGGAGTATAGAAGTCCAGTGAATGTCATCTCTTTCTCAGGATATGGCTGTGATGGTACATCTGAGTGACACCTTGGATAGGCGACTTTCATAGCTCTATTCCCATCCCCAGGATAAAGCTACCTGGACTCACTTACTCATACTTTAATTCATGCTTTTACATACATGCCTTCCCCTCTGACCAGGCTACCCTACAGGCCATCTTCCTACACTGTCTTCCTCTTATGTTCCTTATAGCTCATTATAAAATGCTTTATGACATGTTTGGCATTAATGAACCAAGGACTGAAATAAAGTGTGATGGGAGTTGTAAAAGCCTTTTGAGATTTAACAATGCAAGCCATCATTATCTTGCTACTATAGCAGTACAGAGGAAAAAGTAGCAGCAAAAAAAGCTTATTTTCCTTTCTGTCTCCCCATTCCTTAAACAATCCTTTCCTCCTTGGGACCTCTGTCCTTCCCATTTGGCTGCTCTGTACTCTGTGCCTTTCCATTCCTTTGTCAAAATCTTCTAGTCAAGGGCTGGGAACACAGCTCCATGATAGAGCACATGCCTCACATGTGTAAGAACCTGGGTTTGATCCCCAACACTGAAAAAAAAAGAGTCTGCTAGCTAGTCTCCATGGTCAAGAGTTTACCACTATACATGCCTTTGTTCCCTAGTTATAGGATTTAAAGTCTGTGTGTGGTGTTAAAGGAATTATCTGAGTTGGTAGAAGCATATTGGGGTCAGAGGCTTGCTTGGTACCTCTCACATCCTCTCTTGGCCTCTCCTCCATGGGTGCCTCCAGAGGACCCTCCTTCTGCCTCCTCTGGGAAGAGCCATTCTGCAGAACATTCCAAGCACATTCTCCAGCCCCAGATTAGAAATTCTGCTCCCCCTAAGCCTGGCCTCCCTTTTCTCTATAGTATTAAAATGCAGGGAAGCACATAGGTAGCGCATGTTGATGGGGTCATTACTGGGCTGATCCTGCTTCACAAGCCATTCATTTTACGGTGGGAATGTCATGATGTGAGTCACAATTGGATTTCAAAACCACATGTTTGTCACTCCACATCCAGGCGGGAGAGAGATTAATATTTCAAAATTCCTGAGATGGTTCTGTGTATCCGACTTGTTAAAATATATAATCTCTGAAGCCTGAGAGATAATGCCTTGAAGTTGAAACCATGGTTATTTATTTGCTACAACTTCAGCATCATTTATGCAGCAAGGTATGAAAAAAGAGTTATGCTACTCGATAACATCACTAAACCCAAATTTAATGCAGATTTTAAAAGACAGCTGCTAGTTTACTGGTCCCCCTGATTATTACAAACACACAGAGGTTTAGCAGCTGTGCGAGAGCTATGTGCACAGTACAATAAGAGATACAAATATGGGTGAGTGCATATAGATTGTAGTTTAATCTCCTGAAATATTTCTGCTGATCAATTACTGTAGCATTGTGGTATGCAATTGTCCTCTTTAAATCAAAATGGCCTGCCTATTTGTGAACTCCAGCTCAGAGCTTTGCTGGGGAAAGCGGTAGGAAGGAAATGTGTTAGTAATGCATAGAGCAATGCTTTGTAATCAGAATATTAACATTTTGATTGAATTGATGGAGCATTTAAATGGAAATATTCAATTGCCAAGACCTAGCTTGGGAGGAAACCTACAACATGCACATAGAGTCTGAGCCTTTTCCCCTTGATTAAAGAGAATTCTTTTGATACAGAAAAAAGTAACAGACTAAGGAACCTCATATTAAAAATGGAAGGGAGGGCACTGTTCATTTCTCAGTGTCTTATATTTAAATATAGATAAATGCACACATTGACAGTTATAAACACAGAGGCTTTGATCTACTGATGGGTGCAGAAGTGTAGTTGTTTGTATCAAAAATGAAGCAGAAAATAAATCTCTTTATTAAAAATAGGGTTGGTATGTATGTGTGCAAGTGAATATTTTAATAAACCTATATTATTACTTGGAAAAAAAGAAGCAGAATAGCAGAAGAGAAAGATCATGTGGTGTGACATATGATCTTATGGTGTGACAGATCATATGGAATATAGTGTGATATCAGCTGTAGATGTCAGCTCCATCCCTGACTAGCCATGGGACCTTGACAAGCCACTTTACTATCTTAGACTCAGTTTTTCCCACTAGTCAAACAGAGGCAGTGACTCTCATCTTAAGGAATCACATGATTTTCAAGTGGATTGAATGGGATGAAAGCTCTCTGTATCTTCAGCTGTTGATGGGCATCTCTACTCCTCACTGGAAAAGAGGAAATCCCCAAGTGGGATCAGAAGGCAAGGTGAAGAGCAAATCAGTGGATACAGACTACAATTTAGAGGGAAGATTTTTTTTTTTTTTTGAAGGATTTTGACCCTTGACTTGTCCACCTGAAATGAATGGCAGAGAGAATGACTCTCCAAAACAAAGATTGTCTTCAATAAGGACAGGGAGGGATTGCCATCTGGGATATGTGTACTGTGGTAGACTGTAGGCACATCCAGGAAGATGAAAGAAGACAAGGGTGTTTTAAAGATAAAATGAAGGGGAGGAGCCGGGCCATCGCCAGCGCCCGGAGCAGGCCCAGCGGCTCGCCGGCGTGGTGATCGCGTGACCCCAATTGGAGAGGGGGCGGAGCGGAGCCGCCACCCATGCCCGCAAGGTGGGCAGACCCGCGACCCAGTGGTACACGGGCGTGGTAGGAGGGGCAGGGCAGAGCCGCCGCCCGCGCCGGCAAGGTAAGCACACTTGTGACAGACTGGCGGGTCAGGCCCAGTGGCCTGCCAGCGTGGTACACACGTCAACCCAACTGGAGTAGGGGCAGAGCAGAGCCTTCGCCCGCGCCCGGATCAGGCCCTGCCGGTGTGGTGGTCACGTGACCCCAATTGGAGTGGGGGCGGAGCGGAACCGCCACCCGTGCCCGCAGGGTGAGCAGACCTGTGACCAACCTGCAGATCAGGCTCAGTGGTCCGCAGGCATGGTAGGAGGGGCAGGGCAGAGCCGCCGCCCCCGCCTGCAAGGTAGGCAGACCTGCGACAGACCGGCGGATCAGGCCCAGGAGCCTGCTGGCGTGGTACACACATCACCCTAATTGGAGTAGGGGCAGAGCAGAGTCGCCGCCCGTGCCAGGAACAGGCCCAGCGACCTGCCGGCGGGGTAGTCACGACACCCCAATTGGAGTAGGGGCAGAGCAGAGCCACCACCCGTGCCCGAAAGGTGGGCAGATCTGCGACCGACCAGCGGGACAGGCCCAGTGGCCTGCCGGTACAACAGACACGTCACCCCATTTGGAGTAGGGGCAGAGCAGAGCCGCCGCCCGCGCCTGCAGGGTAGGCAAACCTGCAACCGACCGGCGGATCAGGCCCGGTGGCCTGCCGGCGTGGTACACTCGTCACCCCAATTGGAGTAGGGGCAGAACAGAGCCACCGCCAGCGCCCAGAACAGGCCCAGTGACCCGCCGGCGTGGTAGTCACGACACCCCAATTGGAATAAGGAGAGAGCAGAGCCGCCGCCCGCGCCTGCAGGAAAGAAACGCAAGCAGTATGAAAAGACAAGGAAAGAAAGGACCACAAGCAATGCAGGTCAATGCAACTTTAGAAGAGGTAACAGCTGCAGCAGATGGAATGTCAGATAAAGAATTCAGGATATACATGCTTCAGATGATCTGGAGTATCAAGGAAGACATTAGACAGCAAAATCAGACAATGAAAGATCACTTCGACAATGAATTACGCAAACAAATCCAGGAAGCAAAGGATCAACTATACAGGGAGATAGAGGTTATAAAAAACAAACAAACAGAAATCCTAGAAATGCAGGAAGCAATAAACCAACTTAAAAACTCAATGGAGAATACTACCAGCAGAGTAGAACACTTAGAAGATAGAACATCAGACAATGAAGACAAAGTATTTCAACTGGAAAGAACATAGACAGCTCAGCAAGACTGTTAAGAAACCATGAGCAGAACATCCAAGAAATATGGGATAACATTAAGAGACCAAACTTAAGAGTCATTGGGATACAGGAAGGTACAGAACTCCAAACCAAAGGAATGAGCAGTCTATTCAATGAAATAATACGAGAAAACTTCCCAGACTTGAAGAATGAGACAGAATCCCAAATTCTAGAAGCCTACAGGACGCCGAATGTGCAAAATCATAAGAGATCCACACCCAGACACATTATAATGAAGATGCCCAACATACAGAATAAGGAGAGAATTTTAAAAGCTACAAGAGAAAGGAAGCAGATTACATTTAGGGGTAAGCCAATCAGGATAACAGCTGATCTTTCAACACAGACTCTGAAAGCTAGAAGATCCTGGAATAACATATTTCAAACACTGAAAGAAAATGGGTTCCAACCAAGAATTGTGTATCCAGCGAAATTAAGCTTCGGGATGGAAGATGAAATTAAAACCTTCCACGATAAACAAATGTTTAAAGAATTTGCAGCTAGAAAACCATCTCTTCAAAACATCCTCAGCAAAACATTACAGGAAGAGGAAATGGAAAATAAGAATGAAAACCAACAGTGGGAGGTAGGACAGTAAAGGGGGGGAAACAATCAAAGAGGAAAACAAACCATGTTTAGTAACAGAAATAAACAAATATGGCTGGAAGAACAACCCATATCTCAATAATAACCCTAAATGTTAATGGCTTAAACTCACCAATTAAGAGACACAGGCTAGTAGAATGGATCACAAAACAAGACCCAACAATATGCTGCCTACAGGAGACGCATTTGATAGGAAAAGACATACATAGGCTGAAGGTGAAAGGTTGGGAAAAATCATATCACTCATATGGACTTCGGAAACAAGCAGGAGTGTCCATACTCATATCAAATAAAATAGATTTCAAGCCAAAGTTAATCAAAAGGGATAAAGAGGGACACTACATACTGCTTAAGGGAACCATACACCAACAAGACATAATAATCATAAATATTTATGCCCCAAACAATGGTGCGGCTATGTTCGTCAAACAAACTCTTCTCAAGTTCAAGAGTCTAATAGACCACCATACCATTATCATGGGAGACTTCAACACACCTCTCTCGCCACTGGACAGATCTTCCAAACAAAAGTTGAATAAGGAAACTATAGAACTCAATAACACTATTAATAACCTAGACCTAATTGACATATATAGAGTATACCACCCAACATCAAGCAGTTACACTTTTTTCTCAGCAGCACATGGATCCTTCTCAAAAATAGATCATATATTATGTCACAGGGCAACTCTTAGACAATATAAAGGAGTAGAGATAATACCATGCATCTTATCTGATCATAATGGAATGAAACTGAAAATCAACGATAAAAGAAGGAAGGAAAAAGCATACATCACTTGGAGAATGAACAATAGGTTACTGAATGATCAATGGGTTATAGAAGACATCAAGGAGGAAATTAAAAAATTCTTAGAGATAAATGAAAACACAGACACAACATATCGGAATCTATGGGACACATTGAAAGCAGTTCTAAGAGGATAATTCATTGCGTGGAGTTCATTCCTTAAAAAAAGAAAAAAAAACCAACAAATAAATGATCTCATACTTCATCTCAAAATCCTAGAAAAAGAAGAGCAAAACAACAGCAAAAGAAGTAGAAGGCAAGAAATAATTAAAATCAGAGCTGAAATTAATGAAATCGAAACAAAAGAAACAATTGAAAAAATTGACAAAACTAAAAGTTGGTTCTTTGAAAAAATAAACAAAATTGACAGACCCTTAGCCATGCTAGCGAAGAGAAGAAGAGAGAGAACTCAAATTACTAGCATACAGGATGAAAAAGGCAATATCACAACAGACACTTCAGAAATACAGAAGATAATCAAAAACTATTTTGAATCCTTATACTCCAATAAATTAGAAGATAGTGAAGGCATCGATAAATTTCTGAAGTCATATGATCTGCCCAGATTGAGTCAGGAGGATATAGACAACCTAAACAGACCAATATCAATTGAGGAAATAGAAGAAACCATCAAAAGACTACCAACTAAGAAAAGCCCAGGACCGGATGGGTATACAGCAGAGTTTTACAAAACCTTTAAAGAAGAACTAATACCAATACTTTTCAAGCTACTTCAGGAAATAGAAAAAGAGGGAGAACTTCCAAATTCATTCTATGAGGCCAACATCACCCTGATACCTAAACCAGACAAAGACACTTCAAAGAAAGAAAACTACAGACCAATATCTCTAATGAACCTAGATGTAAAAATCCTCAATAAAATTCTGGCGAATCAGATACAAAAACATATCAAAAAAATTGTGCACCATGATCAAGTAGGAATCATCCCTGGGATGCAAGGCTGGTTCAATATACGGAAATCAATAAATGCTATTCACCACATCAATAGACTTAAAAATAAGAACCATATGATCATCTCGATAGATGCGGAAAAAGCATTCGACAAAGTACAGCATCCCTTTATGTTCAAAACTCTAGAAAAACTAGGGATAACAGGAACATACCTCAATATTGTAAAAGCAATCTATGCTAAGACTCAGGCTAGCATCATTCTGAATGGAGAAAAACTGAAGGCATTCCCTCTAAAATCTGGAACAAGACAGGGATGCCCTCTCTCTCCACTTCTGTTCAACATAGTTCTCGAAACACTGGCCAGAGCAATTAGACAGACGAAAGAAATTAAAGGCATAAAAATAGGAAAAGAAGAACTTAAATTATCACTATTTGCAGGTGACATGATTCTATACCTAGCAGACCCAAAAGGGTCTACAAAGAAACTATTAGAGCTAATAAATGAATTCAGCAAAGTGGCAGGATATAAAATCAACATGCATAAATCAAAGGCATTCCTGTATATCAGCGACAAATCCTCTGAAATGGAAATGATGACAACCACTCCATTCACAATATCTTCAAAAAAAATAAAATACTTGGGAATCAACCTAACAAAAGAGGTGAAAGACTTATACAATGAAAACTACAGAACCCTAAAGAGAGAAATAGAAGAAGATCTTAGAAGATGGAAAAATATACCCTGTTCATGGATAGGCAGAACTAACATCATCAAAATGGCGATATTACCAAAAGTTCTCTATAGGTTTAATGCAATGCCAATCAAAATCCCAACGGCATTTCTTGTAGAAATAGAGAAAGCAATCATGAAATTCATATGGAAAAATAAAAGACCCAGAATAGCAAAAACAATGCTAAGCAGGAAGTGTGAATCAGGCGGTATAGCGATACCAGACTTCAAACTATACTACAGAGCAATAGTAACAAAAACAGCATGGTGCTGGTACCAAAACAGGCGGGTGGACCAATGGTACAGAATAGAGGACACAGAAACCAGTCCACAAAACTACAACTATCTTATATTTGATAAAGGGGCTAAAAGCATGCAATGGAGGAAGGATAGCATCTTCAACAAATGGTGCTGGGAAAACTGGAAATCCATATGCAACAAAATGAAACTGAATCCCTTTCTCTCGCCATGCACAAAAGTGAATTCAAAATGGATCAAGGAGCTTGATATCAAATCAGAGACACGCCGTCTGATAGAAGAAAAAGTTGGCTACGATCTACATTCGGTGGGGTCGGGCTCCAAATTCCTCAATAGGACACCCATAGCACAAAAGTTAATAACTAGAATCAACAAATGGGACTTACTCAAACTAAAAAGTTTTTTCTCAGCAAAAGAAACAATAAGAGAGGTAAATAGGGAGCCTACACCCTGGGAACAAATCTTTACTCCTCACACTTCAGATAGAGCCCTAATATCCAGAGTATACAAAGAACTCAAAAAATTAGACAATAAGAGAACAAACAACCCAATCAACAAATGGGCCAAGGACCTGAACAGACACTTCTCAGAGGAGGACATACAGTCAATCAACAAGTACATGAAAAAATGCTCACCATCTCTAGCAGTCAGAGAAATGCAAATCAAAACCACCCTAAGATACCATCTCGCTCCAGTAAGATTGGCAGCCATTATGAAGTCAAACAACAACAAGTGCTGGCGAGGATGTGGGGAAAAGGGTACACTTGTACATTGCTGGTGGGACTGCAAATTGGTGCAGCCAATTTGGAAAGCAGTATGGAGATTTCTTGGAAAGCTGGGAATGGAGCCACCATTTGACCCAGCTATTCCCCTTCTCGGTCTATTCCCTAAAGACCTAAAAAGAGCATGCTACAGGGACACTGCTACATCGATGTTCATAGCAGCACAATTCACAATAGCAAGACTGTGGAACCAACCTAGATGCCCTTCAATAGACGAATGGATAAAAAAAATGTGGCATTTATACACAATGGAGTATTACTCTGCATTAAAAAATGATAAAATCATAGAATTTGCAGGGAAATGGATGCCATTAGAGCAGATTATGCTAAGTGAAGCTAGCCAATCCCTAAAAAACAAATGCCAAATGTCTTCTTTGATATAAGGAGTGTAACGAAGAACAGAGTAGGGACGAAGAGCATGAGAAGAAGATTAACATTTAACAGGGATGAGAGGTGGGAGGGAAAGGGAGAGAGAAGGGAAATTGCATGGAAATGGAAGGAGACCCTCAGGGTTATACAGTGGAGGGGGTAGAGAGAGAGGAGGGGAGGGGAGGGGAGAGGAGGGGAGGGGGGATGGTGGAGGATGGGAAAGGCAGTGGAGCACAACAGACACTAGTATGGCAATATGTAAATCAATGGATGTGTAACTGATGTGATTCTGCAGTCTGTGTATGGGGTGAAGGTGGGAGTTCATAACCCACTTGAATCAAAGTGTGGAATATGATATGTCAAGAAATTTGTAATGTTTTGAACAACCAACAATAAAAAATTAGAAAAAATAAAAAGTTATTAAAAAAATAAAGATAAAATGAAGAAAATTACACAGGTTGTTCCGAAGTGATTATCACTGGCTACAAGGTACAATAAAGTTGAATGGGCATCTGCCCGAATTGTGTGCACATAGAAGCATTGTTTTTGTGCAAGGTTGCAGTCGACTTTGTGTAAGGTTATGGTTTTGGCTGAGTCTTTGTGATGGTTCTTATTATTAGGAAAATATTTTTGAAACTCTACCCCATACCTTCATGGTCTCCTGCCTACCACTTGTTAGAATTTGACATAATCAACTCTGTTTTGATTCTGTCCATTTTCTCACCAACCACTGCTCCATACCTCAGTTCTTTGGAGGACAGATCTGAATTTTCTTTTGGCAAAAAATTGTGGGTAAAGATCCACCTGATTTACCTGATACCTTTTGTTCTTGACTCATCTGGCAGTGAACCATTTAGTTGCTTTTGAAATATCGATTTTTTAAAAAAAATATAGTTCCCAAGTTACATTTGGGGGTGGGGTGTGATTTGACTTTGATACATGATAAAACAAGTGAGTATTTTCTTGGTTGAAAGAAATCTCCTGGCTCCAGACATTTTTAAGGCAGACTCAGTATTTGGAAGAAGCAAGGAAAAATGACTATAAGTGCATGTGCTTAGGAAGCAGGTATCCTAGGATGGTTAAGGTGTTGAAGGGTAACCCCAAGAAGTTGCTTATCATGTGTGATGAGGAAAAAGGAAGGAGCATGGCTGCTTGGAATCACAGAATTTGAGAGGGGGGCGGGAAGGGAGGGGGAGAGAGAGAGAGAGAGAGAGAGAGAGAGAGAGAGAGAGAGAGAGAAAATATGAGAATGAATGAGAATGAGTTCACAAATTTGACCCAACACTCCTATTTGAGGAAGAACCATCCATATGGCCACTCATTGGCCCATAAGGGACCCTATGATTTCTTATTACCTTGGATGACATTCCAACTTGATGCCACCCAGACCCCTTGCCTATTCCAACCTCCCCATCCCAGCATCCCCTTCCAGCCACAGCTTGGGATGAGAATCCTTGCAGGTGTCCAAAAAGCTAGTGAACATTTAAACTGGAGAAAGGAATGCTAATCCACCATTTCATCACTATACTGTGTTTTCTCTCTTGACCTTGGACTTCAGGGAAATGGCTGCTGATTCACAGTGAGATGTAGGAGAAGGCATCCCTGTCTCAGGAGACCAGCATCAATTCTCCATAGAGAGTAGACCTTCATTTTTCTATTCCCGAGCACAGCAGTGGGTGTGGAAAAGGTTCTTGAATTTCATTCAAGCTGGTTGCTACAGGGTCGGAGGAGCCCAGGAGTCTCTGAGTTGGGGCGAGCGGGTTTGACAGCAGAGGCAGAGAGTCTACGGGAAAGGACTGCTCAATTAATCACCATCTCTCAGAGCCCTTCAGCAGCAACAGTCCCGGAGGTCTTAACGACACCCCTCAGTAATGTTAAAACCCAGCTTGGTATGACTTCATTTTCTTAGAGACACATGATTGATCTGGCTATTGGTGAATGGAGACACTGCGGCTTCTTTCCATAGATGGTGTCATTAGATGAGAAGATTAAGTGCCTTTGCTCAGTGGCTAAGAAAGGACTGTGAGTGATTCACTGAGAATGGAGGAAAGATAAAGCAAACTCCAAAATGTGTATTTTTAAAGGCAAAAACCTTAGACTTTGCCTCATTTATTAGCATGATAAAAAGCTTGGTGGAGAGTCTGAGCTAAGATAAATACCCCTGTGGGTCAAGTCTTTAGGATATTGCATGAAACAACTAACCAGGGCTAGTGTCTAGCAGGAATGTCTTGTTTCTTATCAATGGTCTTACTCTGTGCCCCTTCAAAGCTTTTCTGATCTCTGGAAGGAAGTGGGGGTCTTTTTATTTGGAGTGCCTTAAGTCTTAGTGACTTGGATTGGGCCAGTTCACCTTCTTGTCCTCCAAGGAGTCTGGGGATGGATTTGTTAGAGTATCCTGAGTCTGATACTCTACCTTTCTCAGGACTTTCATGGAGCTCTTACAGAGGTATGGATCTAACAACTTCACCTTTCATTCTTTCTGTATGCAAACCACAGGGGAAACAGGGCTCTCTACTTCTGTGGATCCTACTATCAGTTGCTGGTGATAATGGTTGACACCTTTAGACTAGGAACACCAGGCCCTTCCTTTTGAGCAGGAACATGTATAAGGGGATAGTACATGTAAAGTACCCGGAATGAATTCTGGCTCAAAGTTAACATTTAACAAAAGTCAATTACTATTAAGATTCAATTGTGTATAAATTTGAATTCAGGGAATGCAGGATCAGATAAACAGAGTCAAGTACAATACTGAATCAGGGAAGGGAGTAGAGAGGGGTTGGCTTATGGGTTAATAGAAACATTTGTATCCCTCTCAGAAGTAATTTGGATTCAAAATTTAAAATATCTTTTGGCAGGCCCCATCAAATGTTTTTTTGGAAGGACTTTCCCCATCACTTCCTAGTTTGCAGCCCTACAGGTGATACATGTCTTTGGAGAAGAGAGGAAATATTTAGCATATGCTTTTGTCACTTCACTCATTCTTCATTCATTCATTCCTCAAATAGGGAAGGACTGCCAGTTGCCAGGTTACCCAAGAGGAGGCAGAAAGAAAAATAGGAACTAACTAGTGCTATAAAGCAACCAAACACCGAGGGTATGCGATATAAAAATCAGTATGTTCTATTAGAGATCTTTAAATGTGATACTGTAAAGTTCAGGGAGAACATAGGATAGTGGGCTTTAGGCTTTGGTAGCGGAAGCAATTAGCCGACCATGGGGAGTTGCTGAAGGCTTTGAGCTGAGTGTCTGAGCATTCTGGAAGAACAATCAGGGTATGCTGCATGAGATGTGTGGGACAGTTTGGTCTAGAGAGGAGGGACCAGGTTCCACTAGGTAAAGACAGGAGTTGACCTTTTTTGAGAGAGATTATGGATACAAAGCCATTTCACTTAATACAACACTTGAGTTTAAGGGAAGAAAAGACATTTCCAAATGAAGTTTTCAGTTCCTACAGGTAGCTATCTGGGTGAAAAAGCACAGCTCTGGTCCTCTGAACTGTCCTAGCTTTTCCTCATTCCATGTCCCTCCAGGGTTGTGTACTACCAGTTCTAGTAACCTAGACTAGTTATTCTTCTGCCCAGATTGTTTTTTATATTCTTGCTTCCAGATTGTTTCCTAAGCCATTTCTTTTGCTGCATTGAAGCTGATAGGAAGTCAGGAAAGTGTGGGTAGACTAGCAGTAAATTCCCAATTCAGTGTTTAACAGAGTTCCTGAGAATCCACCAAGTGCCAGGCATCATGCCAAGGGCTAGAAATACAGCGGACAGGCTGATCTCTGCCCGGAAGCCAAGATGATGGAAGAGGGATTGTGCTGCTGCTCAGCTGTGCTGGAGACATCATCTCAGGGACCTCTTGACGATCCACATGGTCACAGCCAAGTGGAGCACTGCCTCCTATGTCAACAGTACCTCTCCTGAACTTTCTGGAATTGCAAGCTTTCCCTTTATTGAGGTCTTGTCAACAGAGATCTCAAGAACAGCAGATTTCAGTTTATGTTGTCAGGAAGAGTTAGTAGACTTTAGAGAACATACGAACCTGTGTTTCAAGTAGGTGAGAAGTACTTTAAGAATGCTTAAAATATTCCTTTCCATCCCAGGGACCCTGCTGTGTAGGGGCTCCTTGTGGCAATACGGTCTTAAGTACTTTTAAAGCATGTCTTTAAATTTGTTAGGATTAGAGTAATGTTAATGGTCATGATCTTTTTTTTTCATGTTTTTTATGGGTGCATTATAGTTGTAAATACCAGTGGAATTTGTTATAATCTTTTAAAATGCTTGCAGGGTATCACTGAGCCTTAGGAAAAAAAGATTCTCACTCAGAGAATCTGGTAAAATGTATAACCAAGAAAATCTTTTTTGTTTTGTTCAACTTTTCTACCTATACCATCCTGCTTGTGTGAAGCACTTACTCTAAAGCACATGACTGTGCCCCCAGTAGAACGTGCATATGATGAGTATATCATTTTCCTAGGAAAGGTGTGGGTGCACATAAATACTATCTGAATTTTTTAGGATTTCTACTTTCTACTTTTTTCTTATTAGTTTGGAGAATTTCTCTCCATTCACATGATCTGAAGCTGAACAATAAAGCCAGCAATGTCAACGGAATGGTGGAGGGAAAGAAATAAAGAGACAACATAGTTTAGTATGTTCTTTATTAGTGAGGATTTGGTGATACTCAGAGTACAGCAAGAATATCAGAGCCAGAAAAGACATTGTAGCTATTCCTTTTGACAGATTGGAAAACTGGGGTACCAGAAGTGTCAGGTGATAGATATATGGCTGGACAGTGTCTGAGTCAGGATTAGAATTTGTACCTCTTGGTTCCATGTTCCTTGATCTTTAAACTCACCTTTAATATTTTTTTCTAGTAAGACTAACTTGGTCAATGGCTTTTTTCAAGGTGATGAGGATGGAGGCTGTTATTTGGGAGAGTGTCAGACACAATAATTGGCCATCCATGAACAGAAACAGGAGAATCTATTTGATCTCTTAACTCTCAGCAGACATTCTGAAATTTTCTTATTTAAGGCATGTTTATCTCTTCAAATCTCCTAGAAATTGCATTTGAATATCTTTATCATAAGAATAACGGTAAACCCATGGACAGTTTTATATATGTTCATATGTGTTCAGAATAGGCAGATGCATGGAATTTCTCTTGATGTCACGTAAGCATTATAAATAAATCATAAAAATTTATATGTATACATATAACAAGCAGTTTATACAGTAGTATATACAGTAGGCACATAATATGTAATAATATTTAACTATATGCATATTCACATTGCTATGTATACATATACATCTGTATATTTAT
Source organism: Marmota monax (assembly GCF_021218885.2). Taxonomy (NCBI): domain Eukaryota; kingdom Metazoa; phylum Chordata; class Mammalia; order Rodentia; family Sciuridae; genus Marmota; species Marmota monax. The sequence goes on from NW_026692881.1 coordinate 20,580,903, forward strand.
ATACATATAAATATTCCCTCCTAAACACAGATGAGGAATTAGACTCTTTCTTTTTCAAAGTCACCAGCACATTAATGGGAAACGTCTTGCAAGGCAGAACCTGCTTGCCATCTTATTATTCATTTAAATTAATATGTAAAATTTATAAGAAAGCAGGGAAAATATTTGTCCATAGACTTCCTGAATAAAATGATTTTCTTTTATCCATGGTGACAGTTTTCAGGCTTTGATACATTTTTCTTTTTTCCCAGTTTCCTCACCAACTTCTTGGTTCCACTCTTTTGAGTAATCTCATTGGAACATATGCAGGTTATTCACTTTCCTGTCTGTGAGCTCAGTTGCAGTACTAGTTGCAAGAAAGTTTTCCAAAAGGAATATTTATGTGGGAGTATTTGGGTTTCTTAGGGATTCACATTTTATCATTCAGCAAGTAATTTAGTGAATACCTTGCTCGACATAGTAGGGAAAATAACTCATTTTTAGAGTGTCTCTTTTACATGAATTTATGATTTAGTTGGGGAGACAAAAGATTCGCATAAGTGGTGCTTATATGAAAATTTAAAACTCTTTGTGCACAAATGGCATAGCCACTTTTTAGTTCGTAACTGTGAAAAGACCTCAGTATAAAAAATGATAATTGTGAGCTGAAATGGCTAGGTGGATCCTTGGGTACAGGTAGTTTGAACTAAGCCTGAAAGGATGGATAGGAAAGAGCTGGACATAGAGCAGGCATGGAGGAAATTCTAGAAGGAGAAATGAAGAGCCAAGACTTGAGGTCAGAAATAAGCAGGAAGTACAGAGGAATAGTCAAAAGCGCAGTTACTGGCGTGGAGGTGGGAAAACGGAGATGTCAGAGGGCTTTAAAGATTCCCTTGAGGGTTTAGAGTTTCTTATTTGAGCATTTGCAGAGACTGCAGCCCCCAGACAAGAGTCCAGTGTAGGTAAGTGTGGAATTGCCATGCTGAATCAGGGTTGATGCTCACTCTGGGATCCTGTCTGCCTCAGATCCCAAGGGCTGGTGGTGGCAGTTCTCTCCAAAATTGCAACTGGATCTCACAGAGAGCTGGATTGCTCCCACCTTGTACCAAACTTTTGAGAATCATGCTCACTAATTTCTCATTATTGTTCCTTTATTCTTTTGCTCATGCTTCTGAGGATGTTTTAAGCTCTGCCACATCTGTCATGATTTGCAATGGCCACATCTGTACCAAGTGTCCAAGGGCAGATGCTGGTACATTTCACCTCAAGGCCAGCTACCTTCCTTATCCCCTGTGCCTTCCAGGGGGATGGGGAGCCCAAGACCATGGAGATAGTGTGAGATGAGTGAGAGTGCTTCTAAGAGAGCAGGTTGATGGTCTGCTGGTTTGAAGGCAGCTGGGAAACTGGGCTCTCCCCTGGGACCTCTTTTCCTCTTGCTTGCAGCATTGAGACATCATAGATTTCTTTTAGTGAGCATTGTAAAAACCAGTCCCCTTACTTTCACTTTTTAGAGTCTCATACAATTGTAACAGTTAACCTCTTTTAAACGCTTTTACTTTGACTTTTATTCCCCTGCTGCTGAGAATAAAACTGAAAATTAAACGTTGAAATCAAATCCATAAATCCCAACCTACCACTGGAACAAAGTGACTGGCCAAGTAGTTGGACTAAGAGACTCACATGCTGGCTGATCCCAAGAACTGAGCTTAATTCTGTTTCTCTGCCAAACATTAGAATTTGGTGTGCAATAAGAAATGCCACGAGTTCCATTGCAAGAGGCCCATGTTTTCTACATGTACTACCAATGGAAGGATGTTATTTGTTCTTATTTATTTTTAACCATCTCCACTTAGTACACAATTTTTTTTTTCCTGTGTTGAGCCAACTGGAATAAACGCTATGATAAAACCTTGGAAATGGAAGGAAACCTGGACATTACATTCATCTAAACCCAGAAGTTATATTTAAAAACTGAACCATATGTATGGTATCATACCAATCAATCAAAGCAGTGAATAGTTAAAGGATAAGAACAGTGTCAGAGGCTCAGTATGTATAGGTGCTAGATTTCAGCTTCTGAGTTTTGGGAAAATTTGGAGGGAGTTACTGAGATCATCTGGGAGACATTTGAGGGCCTTGAAACAATAGCCATTTGCCAAACTCAATTATTTAAAATGATTATGGCTGAATATTCACCTTGCCTCTGCCTGATTCTACTTCATGTTTTCTGAAGATCTGTCAGTAGATGATGCATTCATGTTAAGTTTATGTCTTCTGTACAAATTGAACATGTTATCATCATGAACTCTTTCTTGATATTGGTATAGCCACTATGGCTTTTTTTTTTTTTTTTGATAGGTACATCTTTTTCCATTCTTTTGCTTTTAACCTATTTGTGTTTTTTATATTTCAAGTGTGCTTCTTGTAAACACCATATAATTGGGTCATTCCTTTTTCTCCAAACTGACAGTCTTTGCCTTTTAATTGAAATGTTGAGACCATTTATATATAATTTGATTATTGATGGGTTTGGATTCAAGTATATTGCCTTTTTCTTTATTTTTATATTTCATTTTTTTTCTGCCTTCTTTTTGAATAGAATATTTTTGTTATTCCATTCTACTTTTTGGCTTATTGGAATATAACTTTATTATATTAGTTTAGGGGTTGCTTTCAGGTTTGTGAGACTTATTTTTAACTTGTCATAGATTAGATTCACATCACATTTACCACCTCTCATATGGTACAGGGACCTTGGAAAATATATTGACATTTTCCCTTTCCAGTCCTTGGGCCATTATAGGCATGCACTTTGTTTCCATGCATATCAAACCGCACAAACATTGTTATTACTTTTTATTTAAACCATTGTTTTTCTTTTAAAGAAAAACTTCTGTTTACCCATGCAGTTACCATTTCTGGTGCTTTTCTTCCCTTTGTTTAGATCCAGATTTTTATCTGCCACCATTCTACTTCTGTCTGAAGGACTTCTTTTAAACTTCTTGTAGTGTAGGTATGCACGTGGTAAATTCAGCTATTTTTGAGAAAGCCTTGATTTTGCCTTTGTTTATCAAAGAGATTTTTGCTAGGTATAGAATTTGATAGACAGTTTTTCTTTCCTTTCACTATTTAAAAAATGTTCTTTCTTTTCATTTGCATTATTTCTTGCTGTCGTCTTATCTTTGTTCCACTCTATGTAACATATCTTTTTTTCCCCTGCATCTTTATGTCTTTATCACGGGTGTTAAGAAATTTGATTATGATGTGCTTTGATGTTTTATTCATGATTCTTGTGCTTGGAATTTTTTTTTTGTACTTATTGGACTTCATCTTATTGTTTTCACTGTATTTTGAAAATGATCAACCATTATTTCCTTCGTATATTTTTTCTGTTTTCCCTCCTCCCTCTTTTGGAGACTCTGATTACTCTTGATGTTGTTCTACAGCACATTTAACTTTTGTTAATTCTTTCCCATTTTTTTCCTATGTTCCATTTTGGATAGTTTTTATTGCTTTGCTTTCATTTCTCTTAACTTTCTTCTGCAATGTCCAATTTGCCATTAATCCCATTTAGTGTATTTTTCATCTCATGCATTATAATTTTTACCTCTGGAAGTTGGGCTTGTGTCCTTTTTATATTTTTCATATCTCTACTTAACATGTATACTTTTTCTGTAGGTCCTCAAACATAAATATGTTCTATATCTTGAACATATGTATATTCTTCTGGAGCATATAAATTTATGATAACTTTTATTTTTTTAAACTAATGACCTGTATCATTTCTTAATTGGTTTAGAATAAGATTTTTCAGCAGTGGAAATACTGACATTTTGGAATGACTAATTATAGGATACTTAGTAAAATTTCTAACTTCCACCCACTAGATACAGTAGCATCTTCTGTCATGACAATTAAAAGTTTCTCCAGAATTTGACTAATGTTCCTAGGTTAGAGGTGGTGGAAAATTAGCCTCAGTTGAGAATTACTGGTTTAGATTGATTGATTTTTCTTCTCATTATGCTTGAATTTTTCTGTTTCTGTGCATGCCATATAATTTTTTTTATTAAATGTGATTAAATATCTTGGTAGATACTGGACATTTTTGAATTCTTATAAATATGATTAGCTTTGCTCTGTGATATAAAGTTAATTGACTTTGTTAAGTTACAAGTTAAACAACTTGGAAATAGTTGAGTTCTTTTAGGTGTTATGTTAAGCGATTTAAAAGTGGCATCAGGAAAGTATTTTTTGTTTAGGGTTAATTTTACCCCACAGACAGAACTTTCCTGAGGTTTTCTCTCTGATTCACCATGATTTATGAGGGTTACCATTCTGGTTGATGGAAACAGTAACTGTTATTGGCCCTGTGTGAGCTTCTTCAGTTGTTCTCTTTAATTTTTCAAGTGACCCTCTGCCCTGACCTTGGGTAATTTTCATATGCATGCATTGATTAATACTCAGCTGGAAACTTATGGGGGGGGGGAACTTCTCATGTGTGCAGAGTTCTCTGCACTTTTGCTGTTGTCTCTTCTCTGGTGCTATTTCTTGAAAACTTATTTGCCTTTGCAAACTCTAGTTACCTTTTCCTGCCCAGTCTTCTCTGTACCGTCTACTTCACTTGGAGAGATTATAGGGTTTTACTTAATTTTCTTTCCATGCTTGCAGCCTAAAAACCTGCTCCATGCAGTGGTCTGGGGCACTAAGGCCTACTTCTTTTATTTCCCATCCCTGGAAGTCCCTCTCTTTGATTGCCTGTTGCTTAAAGACCCAAAAATTATTGTTTCATATACTTTATCTGATGTTGTTTCATGTGGGAAGGTAAATTCAGTCTCCATCTTGTATAGAATCAGAAATAACTATGCCTTATTTCATACTGATAAAACCAAGGTCAAGAAGGGTGATTGTAATACCTAAAACTTACTTGAACATATTAATGACAGAACTGGCAATAGGCTCCATATCTCTTTCTTCCATCTTGGGGTATTTTCAGTCATATCACACTCGGAGATTCCTACCCCTAAAGGTACTATTCCATATATGATTAGATCAAAATGAACTCAACTTTTAGGTATAACTGTAAAGCACTAATAAAAGCATGTTTTAAAAAGCAAGACTGTCAAAATTATATTTGTTGCACATAAAGTCTGTAAGAATTCAGATGAAATTAAAATCCAAGAGACCAAGAAGGAAATGTTAGAAAATGTTCTAATTAGAAGGACTTTCAGAATTGTCATTTCAGAACACCTATCAGTGTGTGAACAAATGTTTTATGAAAGAAATTAGTAAAATTATAACAAACAAAACAAAGGTCATGATTAGACTCTTGGGTTGTCAAAGGCAGGATTTAAATCATACAAGGAAGAATCTCAGGGAATTCCTGCCTCTTCTCTTCATCCTTATTTGTTAAATACATTTTTTTGGTGGGGGGTACATGGGGTGGTAAACCCTGGAAAGAAGATGCAGAGTGTCTACATGAATATTTGTGAAGATTCTTATTTTCAGTTTTACAACTTTGTATTGTTTAAAGTTTTAAAAAGGTACTGAGTTATTGGTGTATCCCTTTAAGAGAAATCCAGTTTGGTTAAAAATATCCCTTCAAGGTCCTGCCCAACTGTACAGTCCTGAAACCTAGAGTTTAAGTATACCAGGAACTTGGTAACAGTGAGTCAGCTCAGTGCAGCTGTTCAGGGAGATGCACCAGGGTAGTGGGATTAGATATTATTTTGGCTGAGGTTGCAAAGTGAAATTGTACCTTATCCCCAAATTCTTACCAAACCAAGACCAAGAAAATTATCTCCATTTCTTCTGGATAAAGAGGATGTGGAGGAAAAAGCAACTCTTTTATACTGTTGGGTAGGATTGTAAATTAGACAACCCCTATGGAAATCTGTATGGCGACTCCTTAAAAGACTAGAGATGCAACCACCATATGACCCACTTATACCATTCCTTGGTATTTATCACAAAGAATTAAAGTCACAATACTATAATGATATATGCATATTGATGTTTATAGCAGCACAATTCACAGTAGCCAAATGGAACCAGCCTAGATATCCATCAACAGATTGATGGATTAAAAAAAATGTGGTATATGTACACAATGAAGTTTTATTTATCCATAAAGAAGAATGGAATTATGTCATTTGCAGGAAAATGAATGGAACTTGAGAGCATTGTGTTAAGTGAAATACTCCAAACTCAGATCAGGGGTCATATGTTTTCTCTCATGTGTGGAAGATAGAGAGGAAAAAATGAAAAGAAAGATGAGAGGGGGTAATCTAATGAAAATCAAAGGAGATCACTAGAGGAAAGGGACCCGGCAATGGGAGGTGGGAAGGAGGGGGGAAGTGCTGGGGAGTGATACTGGCCGAATTATATTGTGTATATTATGAACAGGTAACAACTTTACACACACACACACACACACATCCATATATATATATATATATATATATATATATATATATATATATATATAATACATCAATAAAAATGTAAAAAAAGTAAACAAAGAAAAATAAACTCAATCTCCACCATGACTGAATATTCTGTTTCATGCATGTTAGTTCTTTCTGTAATCTTCTGTAGGCCAAGACAGAGGCTGTGATTGAAAAGTATCTCTCCAAATGCTTGAGACAAAGAAGTCGCCTTGTACATGCCAGTTCCTTCCTCCTGATTTGTGTTCTCCTGTTTCAGAACTCCAGGCTGTGCCACATAGTGAGTTCTCATCACTTGCCTCCCTCCACCTTGATCCCTGTAACCAGCCTTCCTGCCTACCTTCTTACCTGCCTTCCATTCATGCATTTTTTGAGAGACTGGGAATTGAACCCAGGGCATTCTTCAACTGAGATACACCTCCAACCGCCCTCCCCTACCCCTGCACACACACACACATCTTTTGGAATCATGGCTTTTCTCAGTACTATTATATCAGTGGAATGTGCTGAGACTGGTTTTGAACTTGTGATCCTAATGCCTCAGCCTCATGAGTTATTGGGATTACAGGTGTCCGACACTACACCCAGCCTTTCTGCCTTCCTTTAATCCAGGAGACCTCTTTCCTGTTTCAGGACCCTTCCACACACCTTTCCCACTGCAGAGCTCTTTGATTCACTCTCTGCAGGATTCCGTTTCTCAGGTCCAGCCTGGAAGGCTTCTCTTCGTAGAAGAAGTGGCCCTCTCCTTGTCTCCATCATAATTCCTGGAAAGAAAGGAGCCCATCAGAATTCCTGCTTACTTCCTTCATTGTGCTTCTAGGATTTGAACTCACTTATTAGTGCACTAGTTCATTGTCTATCTCCCACTTTTCAATGTGAGTCTAATCAGAGCCTGGACTTTGTTTGCTTCATCACTCATGGACGAGTTGATTTGGGTCCCAAGAACAATGGGCAGGTATTCAGTTTACACTTGCTGGGATTCACATTGATAAGATAGTTTCATAACCCAAGACTGATGGAGATACTCATCAAGGGCAGTGAGTCAGCCTCTTGAGCATTGCTAAGTACAAAGGATAACCTCATTCTGGGCATGGCATGGTACATGACAATGTCTTCTTCCATCCAATCCTCATGCTGTCTGCCTTGTCACCTTTGATGATCAGAACAATCACCCCTGTTCACTGCAATTTGATACAACTTGTAGTATGATTTTCTGACTTCGGAACTATTATATCAATGGCACGTGCTGCTGTCTCCAACATCTTTTGTCCTACTTACTCTCTTTTGTGCCTTGACTGATTTTGGTTACCAGTCCTCTGATGTGGGACCTTTAACTGGTACTCTTGGAGAGTCTGTTTTTATGAATTAGGGCTCCTTTCTTTCTAGATGCCTAAGGCTCCTTGCTGTACCTGCTCTGCATTTTGAAAGGAAGTCTCAATGGCAGGATGAGCAGCTCCTTGCTTTTCCAATTATTTCCTTCTCAGGCAAGCCCTGCCACACTTAGTAGTCTGGTCAGCCTTCTGGTCTTCTGAGATTCTTCCTCATCCGTTCTGATAAGGACCTGGGTTTTCTCCTGTAGCAAATTTATGCCTGTCTCCAGCACCTGTTCCCTCCTCCCTTTCTGCAACACTCCTAACCGAGGAGTTCATTTCATTGTTTAGCTGTGTCTACTCCCTGTCCATAAATTACTTCTGCACAACTTGCCCATTCTGTCCATAGACTTTTTGGGGAAGTTGCTCTTAATTATTATGCTTGCTGACTTATAGGGCTTCTTCTCTTTTGTCAATGAACTCTGGTGTAATCTTTCTTCCCTCTACCTCTTGCTTTCTTATCATTGTTTTACACACTTGTAACTGTCAAATCAGGTCAGTTTTATAAGCCCACAGCTTCCTCTCGATTGCAGTGTTTCTCTCAAAAAGCCATAGAAGAAAAGAATAAAAGCATGGCTCTTCTCACTGCTCTCATCCACCATTCCTTTAGTCACTTAATGGTGGGTGAGATTCAGCTGTGTGCAGCATCCTGGGCTGGGAATGAGAGGTGGTGATGGAGAGGAAAGCCAGGGTATTGCATCACAGGGTTATATTTTACAGGAAATATGGAACCATGAAAATTCTTGAGCTGGAAAATGACTTTCTGCTCATAGCTGTGCTTTAGGAAGGCAGATTTGGCACCACGGCGAAGCCTGCACTGAGGAGGAGGATGTTCAAGGATGGGACAACAAGTGAGGGGAGCATCAGAGCATTCCAAGACAGCCTGTCCCACAGCCAGTCGTACTGAACTTGGGCTGTGCAGGGGACAGAGAAAGACCAATGCACAAGGTATTTTAGTTTGACAGCTAAGAGGATTTGGAAGATATCAGAGGTAAGGGAGAGGAGAATAGTCATGATAATTCTAATGCTTTGTACTAGAGGGAAATGTAGGGTTTGGCCCCATTATCAGAAGTAGGGAGTGGAAGAGGAAGAGGGAGGAATGGAGGGGGAAGAAGTTGCCAGAGAGCTGTGATGGGAGAAGTGATGAGCTCTGTTTGAGCATCCTGGAATTGAAACAGCAGCAGTTCATTGTATAGTATTTGGAAATGTAGGACTGTAGCTCATGGAAAGGCTAGGGCTGGATAAATTCTGGGAGTCATCCACATATTTTGGGAGGTGAAACAGAGGGGCAGCCACATGCATATTAAAAGGCAGCTTGATGTGGTGGCACAGGCCAGTGGTCCCAGCTACTTGGGAGACTGAGGCAAGATGATAACTTGATCCTAGAAGCTCCAGATCAGCCTGGGTAACATGAGATCCCATCTCAAAACAAATAAGCCCCAAACCCCAAAGGCAAAACCAAAAACAATCAAAAAGAAAAAAAAGAGAAAAAAACAAAAACAAAAAACAGCAATAAAAGGTAACTAACTCCATAGGCAGCAGTTGCAGGACCTGGATGTGGCATGGATAGTCCCCTGGGCTCTGGATACTTAGGGCATGGTGGAACTTCTTGCACAGGAGCTGTCAGGGAGGGCTTCCTCAAAGAGGTTTTACTTGGGCTGGGGCTTCCCTCTACTTTGACGAACCATGCCATTTCCCCCCAGTGCTGGAGATGTGACCCAGGGCCTCACAGGTGCTAAGCAAGGGTTCTACCACTGGGCTGCATCTCCAGCTCCATGGTGTCATTTTTATTGTTTGATTCTTCTCCATTTCCACATCGGGACACTGTTTTCATTTGATTTATAGTCTTTAATCCCAGCGTTTTCCTTCCTTCCCATTCATCATTAAACTGAAATTAACAGAAGAAAGTGACCACCCAGTATGTACTTGTATGTATTTGTCCCCTTAAGGGCAGTGAGTAGTAGCCTGTGTTTGCAAAGCTCCAAGACTGGGCAATGGAGACTGACTCAGAAACTCCTTTCTACTTCCCTTTGACACTGGGATGAGAAAATGAAGCAAAGGTATTTGCGAGACTGGTGTGAGCTTCCTTCCTGTGAGTTCTCAAACCTTGTGTGTCTTGCTTACTGGCCTGAACATTACTGTTTGGGCAGTTTTCAGCTCCACTCTCCATTCCATTCTGTTTCTCTGTGTCTGCATCTCCGTGCTGAGCAAAGACACAGACCCCTCCACTGGACTTATTGCTGTTCTCATTCCATTGCACTGAGCTGTGGCTTTGCTGCCCAGACAGGGGCTCCCTCTGCTCCTCTGTGAGCATGCCTCCAACTCTGGACAGGCTTACACATGTGTCGGGGGCAGAATTTGGGTGCTTTCCCTGCCTGCTAGCTTTACCAAGGCCATTGAATTAAGCAGGCAATTTCCTCTCACTTTGTCTCTCTGTAAATTTCCCAACCATATGGTATGAGGAGAGTTCCTGGATTATAAATAAACAACACTGCTCATCAATCGCAGTGGTTTTTGTTTTTTCCTCCAATGGGAATAAATAGAACCCATAGATGGGTAACTTCAAAATATGTGATAGAGAAGAAGATAATATCTCTCTATATAATATATAAGTATTTTTTCTTCCATTTCCCCTTAAATAGAATCCCTTTATGCTGGGAGTCATCTATCTAGTGAGATCTCATTTTTTCTTTCTTTCTTTCTTTTCTTTTTTTAAAATTGTTGCCATTTTCCAACCTGGAGGTAAACTGTTGCTTTAGGCAGCATGATTATAACCCCCTGGGCCTGGCCAGATTGCACTGACTGGATGGATTTGGTGCCTCTTCCCCTGCTGGGGGTGTTAGTCTCTTCTTTGTAGGACACATGGTACCTCACTGGTCTGTGGCAATGGAAATAAAGTGGTGGATCCTTCCCATCCTCTTCTGGAAGAAGCCCAGCTTGGGTATCATCCATGTGGGAGTTGGAGCGCTCAGCTATTGGGTAAGTGCAGCTTGGCCATCCTGCAGATCTTTTAAGGCATGAAGAGTCACAGCATTTGGCAGCTCTTTTGTTTGATGTACTGCCACTAAATCAAGGGAGCATGCCAGCCACCAAGGACAGATGCCAAGCAGGATAAAGGCCCTGGGCTGAGGGGAGAGGCAGCTCTAGGAAGACAGAAGTCTGTGAGCATGTGTGAGCACACATTTTGGTCTAAGAGGAAAGTGGAGTGTTGGTGCTGCCACTTCAGTGAGAGCAGTTGTGTGATCCAAGAGGTAATGGGAGCCCATCTCAGGGATGAAGCAAGTAGGCAGGGCCTGAAGGCAGGCTTCAGCAGACTGTGGCCCAGAGGCCAACTCTAGCCTAACTCTTGTTTATGTATCCCCCAGTGGGCTCAGAATAGTTTTCATGTTTTTAAATGGTTGGAATAATACGCGAATAGTACATTGTAACACTTTAAAATGAAGATGAGCTCAAACTTGGGTTGAAACTCAGCCATCCTCCTTTGTTTACATTTGTCTATGGCTGCTTTTGTGCTACAGTGGCAGAGCTGAATTCCTCTCACAGAGACCATAGACCCCACAGAGCCTAAAAGTGCGCTATCTGCCCTGTACAGAAAAGGTTTATTCTACCCTGGTCTGAGGTACCAGGGATTATGCCTGCAATTATGAAAAGCAAGTTTAGGGGAGGTGATGGTTTAGCACTGGGCTCTGTAGTATGCAGGGCTCTTTATTGGATGCTGCCCACACAGTGAGGCCAATTAAAGGCTGGCTGGTACATTTAATGTGCAAAGCTGAGCTGAACTCTCATTCCTGAGGACGTCAAAGCACTCACAGCTTTGTTGGTCCTTAGGAACAGGAATAAATTAACTCTTTCAGACAGTTTGTCCAAGATGGAAAAGTCTGAGTCTATCATATTGCATTCCATTCTAAGTTCCTGTCCTCATATAAAACAGTTCTCTAATAAAATAATTCACATGAAGGCGTTGAACATTTAACTTCCTTCTGGGGGTTTGCCACCAAAATGGTAACAATAATGAGTTCAAGGAATGCATATTGCTTAACTGGAAGGAATGAATATTTAGACAAGAAGTTTGGGGCCCTGACAGGCTATTGGGGAACATTTTTGAGATCAGAAACTTTAGCATATCTATCCATTAAGAACAGCTCTACTAAATGCTTCAAAAGGCTATTCACAAAGACCTGAAGTTATAAAGGTATTTTTTTTTCTAGAAGGGCAAGAGAGTTTGTCTATTCTTCCCATGCTTCCCCTCCTACCCCACTATGAGTCAGTCACCTTATATCAGAGAAAACATTTGTCTTTTGGGGATTGGCTAACTTCACTTAGCATTATCTTCTACAACTCCAACCATTTACCTGCAAATGCCATAATTTTATTCTCTTTTATTGCTGAGTAATATTCCATTGTGTATATATAATAGACAAACTCTAGATAGGGTAGAGGGGTGGGAGGGGAAGAGAGGGGGCAGGGATTTAGCAATGATGGGGGAATGTGATGGATATCATTATCTAAAGTACATGTATGAAGACATGAATTGATGTGAACATACTTTATATACAGAGATATGAAAAATTGTGCTCTATATGTATAATAAGAATTGCAATGCATTCTGCTGTCATGTATTTAAAAAATAAAATCAATTTAAAAAATAGAAGGGCAAGAGAATTTTCACATTGAATAGATGTATTTTCATCTAGGATTTTAATTGCTTTGGAACTAATCCTGTATATCCAACCAAATGACTTTCTCATCCATTTATGGTTTGGTGAATTATGGAACAACAGGGTAATTTTAGAGGTTGGTGACAGAGCTAGAGAGAGCACTCTGTTTTATCTTCCTCTGTGAGTGCAGAACATGATGTTCCTTGCAGGCGACAAGGTTGAGGTAATGGAGTGCTTTGAGCAAGGTTTGCTCTGGCCCCTGTGATTTGAATGGTTCCTCAGCCACTGAGAGCAGGGGTGCAGGGATCTGTAGCCCATGCTGACTTCTCATACTCCCTTAGTCCCATGTGAGGCTTCTGGCACAGGAAGGAATCAGAGGGTCCATCTCCTTAGTTGTACTTCTGCTTCTTAGCTCCATTAAGAGCCTGCCTTAGTGCTGGGTTGTTGTTCTTTCTTTCAGGCAGCCAGTCTTGCTGGCTCTGTAAAGAATTTCCTGAGAGTCAGTATGTCTGACTGAGTTCTGAAGGCAAGGAGACCTGGTTTCAGACACTCATTTTGGCCTTTATGAATAAGTAAACCTTAGCACATCACTTGGCCTCTCTGACCCAGTTCTTTACTTGAAATATTGAGATAAAAGTAAAAATACTTAATACAAAGTGCCCAAGACATTCTTTGTTTTCTTTTAGGGTGGCATTCTGAACATCAAGAATAGTGTCAGGGTGCTGGGGTTGTGGCTCAGTGGTAGAGTGCTTGCTTAGCACATGTGAAACACTGGGTTCGATCCTCAGTGCTACATAAAAATAAATAAATAAAATAAGAGTATTGCATCCATCTACAACTAAAAAAAAATTAAACAGAATAGTATAAGGCAATTTGCAGGCACTGCATAAATATTTAGTGAATGAATGAGTTGTAGATATTCCACAGATCATAGTTCCTTTTCTATTGGTGGGTGGGATGTATTTCCGGGTGTCTTGTATTATTTCAAAATCTCTTGGGGGACAGTAAATCATTAGCTGCTTTATTATGTGTAATACAAAATTCTAACTTCAAAATTCTGGAATCTTAACAATATGTTCCTGTGGTGGAGACCCATCAAGATAATCCCTAAACCTGTTTCCCCTTCACTCAGGGAAAACAACTAGACTTGTTTGTCAGCCTCCTTGACTTAGGTGTAGCCATGTGACTGAAATCTGGCTGATGGAAGGAGGCTCAACCTGATTGATGCCACTTTTATACCTGGCCCTAACACTTTATCATTCTTCATGTTCACTTATTTTCCCATCCACAATTCCAGCTGGGAATTCCTCAGATCTAGTGGAAGCAGACAAAACCCTGATAGGAAAGGAGCCTGGGTCTCTGAAGCGCTGCATGGCATCATGCCTCTCTCTGCTCGCCTTGCCCCACTGGCCCGTATTAAATGTGAAAAACACGCCAACATGGCGCTAGGCCACTGAAATGCTGGTGGTGTTGGCTACTGCAGTTAGCTACCCCAGTGAAACGCACCCAGTCTCTGAAATGCACTTGCAGTCCCCCTCCTGCCTTCACCTCGTTCTCAAGCCAGAATGTCTATTTACTATTCTCAAGATGTGCTGAATTTTTCTAGCATCTAGCATAGTGCCCTTCACACTGTAGACACTCACTAAACATCTGTTGATGGATTTTTGGGTCAAAGCATGTATAAAATATAAAATATAAGCATGTTTTATGTGGCACAGGCCTGATATTTCAGAGGAAATGCACGTTGGGATGTGATTCTTTATTATGGGTTTTAGTATTTAGCTCTTAAATAGATAGTGCAGCTTACCCTGCACATTAAAACTTGCAGATTTACATACGCATTTTGAGGGAGACTCCTGCCATATAATAAGGAAGCCTTGACTCATCTCATCCTAGATATGTTAGAATAGCATTTCAGGTAGGCCACATCCGGTAGAGAGGGGCCCAGTCCAGGGATACATGAGTTAGCAGTGAATGTTAGGAGCCGGAAGAAATGGAGCATCCGTTCCAGGTTTTCTCATCCATATTCAAGTGCTTAATATAGAAACTGCCTAACTTTTCCCATTTTTAGAAAGCCTCACCTAACTTTTCTTTTATGCTCTTGCACCTCTGATGAATTGCATGGCCCATGTTGATAACCCAGAAAATGACAACTACTTAGCTTTCGGCTGCTTCTACAAAGTAGGTCAGGAAATGGCGGGGCAGGGAATTACACTCCTGGACAGAGGTTGTACTGCAGCTGAGAACTGTAGTTGCCCACAGTTGATTTCTTCCATCCATCCAGTATCTTGGAACATCTCGCCATCATCCTAATGCTGACCGTCATAATAACTATAGAAGCATGTTGTGTTTTAGTTGCACCGCCTTAGGTTAATGTTCTCTTTACTCATCTGTCAGCTGCTGTGAGTGCTGTGACCTTCTCCAGAGGTCACCACTTTCCTCTATCTAGGATGACCAATCAGTAGTTGAAATGAGCCACAAAAGCCCTGGGCCCCTCTCCTTGCAGTGGGAGAAGCGTGTGGGGAGGTTATATGCCCTGAGTTCCCTGTGGGCATGACTTTACAGGAAGCCACATCCATGTGGCCTCCCTGTCTTGCCTCCCTCTCTCCTTTTTTTTTTAATTTTTTATTGTTGGCTGTTCAAAACATTACATAGTTCTTGATATATCATATTTCACAATTTGATTCAAGTGGGTTATGAGCTCCCATTTTTACCCCATATACAGATTGCAGAATCACATCAGTTACACATCCATTGATTTACATATTGCCATACTAGTGTCTGTTGTATTCTGCTGCCTTTCCTATCCTCTACTATCCCCCCTCCCCTCCCCTCCCCTCCCCTCTTCTCTCTCTGCCCCCTCTACTGACATTCATTTGTCCCCCTTGTATTATTTTTCCCCTTCCCCTCACTTCCTCTTGTATGTACTTTTGTATAACTCTGAGGGTCTCCTTCCATTTCCATGCATTTTCCCTTCTCTCTCCCTTTCCCTCCCACCTCTCATCCCTGTTTAATGTTAATCTTCTTCTCATGCTCTTCGACCCTACTCTGTTCTTAGTTACTCTCCTTATATCAAAGAAGACATTTGGCATTTGTTTTTTAGGGATTGGCTAGCTTCACTTAGCATAATCTGCTCTAATGCCATCCATTTCCCGGTAAATTCTATGATTTTGTCATTTTTTAATGCAGAGTAATACTCCATTCTGTATAAATGCCACATTTTTTTTATCCATTCATCCATTGAAGGGCATCTAGGTTGGTTCCACAGTCTAGCTATTGTGAATTGTGCTGCTATGAACATCGATGTAGCAGTGTCCCTGTAGCATGCTCTTTTTAGGTCTTTAGGGAATAGACCGAGAAGGGGAATAGCTGGGTCAAATGGTGGTTCCATTCCCAGCTTTCCAAGAAATCTCCATACTGCTTTCCAAATTGGCTGCACCAATTTGCAGTCCCACCAGCAATGTACAAGTGTACCCTTTTCCCCACATCCTCTCCAGCACTTGTTGTTGTTTGACTTCATAATGGCTGCCAATCTAACTGGAGTGAGATGGTATCTTAGGGTGGTTTTGATTTGCATTTCTCTGACTGCTAGAGATGGTGAGCATTTTTTCATGTACTTGTTGATTGATTGTATGTCCTCCTCTGAGAAGTGTCTGTTCAGGTCCTTGGCCCATTTGTTGATTGGGTTGTTTGTTCTCTTATTGTCTAATTTTTGGAGTTCTTTGTATACTCTGGATATTAGGGCTCTATCTGAAGTGTGAGGAGTAAAGATTTGTTCCCAGGATGTAGACTCTCTATTTACCTCTCTTATTGTATCTTTTGCTGAGAAAAAACTTTTTAGTTTGAGTAAGTCCCATTTGTTGATTCTAGTTATTAACTTTTGTGCTATGGGTGTCCTATTGAGGAATTTGGAGCCCGACCCCACAGTATGTAGATCGTAGCCAACTTTTTCTTCTATCAGACGGCGTGTCTCTGATTTGATATCAAGCTCCTTGATCCATTTTGAATTAACTTTTGTGCATGGCGAGAGAAAGGGATTCAGTTTCATTTTGTTGCATATGGATTTCCAGTTTTCCCAGCACCATTTGTTGAAGATGCTATCCTTCCTCCATTGCATGCTTTTAGCCCCTTTATCAAATATAAGGTAGTTGTAGTTTTGTGGATTGGTTTCTGTGTCCTCTATTCTGTACCATTGGTCCACCCGCCTGTTTTGGTACCAGCACCATGCTGTTTTTGTTACTATTGCTCTGTAGTATAGTTTGAAGTCTGGTATCGCTATACCGCCTGATTCACACTTCCTGCTTAGCATTGTTTTTGCTATTCTGGGTCTTTTGTTTTTCCATATGAATTTCATGATTGCTTTCTCTATTTCTACAAGAAATGCCGTTGGGATTTTGATTGGCATTGCATTAAACCTATAGAGAACTTTTGGTAATATCGCCATTTTGATGATGTTAGTTCTGCCTATCCATGAACAGGGTATATTTTTCCATCTTCTAAGATCTTCTTCTATTTCTCTCTTTAGGGTTCTGTAGTTTTCATTGTATAAGTCTTTCACCTCTTTTGTTAGGTTGATTCCCAAGTATTTTATTTTTTTTTGAAGATATTGTGAATGGAGTGGTTGTCCTCATTTCCATTTCAGAGGATTTGTCGCTGATATACAGGAATGCCTTTGATTTATGCGTGTTGATTTTATATCCTGCCACTTTGCTGAATTCATTTATTAGCTCTAATAGTTTCTTTGTAGACCCTTTTGGGTCTGCTAGGTATAGAATCATGTCATCTGCAAATAGTGATAATTTAAGTTCTTCTTTTCCTATTTTGATGCCTTTAATTTCTTTCGTCTGTCTAATTGCTCTGGCCAGTGTTTCGAGAACTATGTTGAACAGAAGTGGAGAGAGAGGGCATCCCTGTCTTGTTCCAGATTTTAGAGGGAATGCCTTCAGTTTTTCTCCATTCAGAATGATGCTAGCCTGAGGCTTAGCATAGATTGCTTTTACAATATTGAGGTATGTTCCTGTTATCCCTAGTTTTTCTAGAGTTTTGAACATAAAGGGATGCTGTACTTTGTCAAATGCTTTTTCCGCATCTATCGAGATGATCATATGATTCTTATTTTTAAGTCTATTGATGTGGTGAATAACATTTATTGATTTCCGTATATTGAACCAGCCTTGCATCCCAGGGATGAATCCTACTTGATCATGGTGCACAATTTTTTTGATAAGTTTTTGTATCCGAGTGGCCAGAATTTTATTGAGGATTTTTGCATCTAGGTTCATTAGAGATATTGGTCTGTAGTTTTCTTTCTTTGAAGTGTCTTTGTCTGGTTTAGGTATCAGGGTGATGTTGGCCTCGTAGAATGAATTTGGAAGTTCTCCCTCTTTTTCTATTTCCCGAAGTAGCTTGAAAAGTATTGGTATTAGTTCCTCTTTAAAGGTTTTGTAAAACTCTGCTGTATACCCATCTGGTCCTGGGCTTTTCTTAGTTGGTAGTCTTTTGATGGTTTCTTCTATTTCCTCAATTGATATTGGTCTGTTTAGGTTGTCTATATCCTCCTGACTCAATCTGGGCAGATCATATGACTTAAGAAATTTATCTATGCCTTCACTATCTTCTAATTTATTGGAGTATAAGGATTCAAAATAATTTTTGATTATCTTCTGTATTTCTGAAGTGTCTGTTGTGATATTGCCTCTTTCATCCCGTATGTTAGTAATTTGAGTTCTCTCTCTTCTTCTCTTCGCTAGCATGGCTAAGGGTCTGTCGATTTTGTTTATTTTTTCAAAGAACCAACTTTTAGTTTTGTCAATTTTTTCAATTGTTTCTTTTGTTTCGATTTCATTAATTTCAGCTCTGATTTTAATTATTTCTTGCCTTCTACTTCTTTTGCTGTTGTTTTGCTCTTCTTTTTCTAGGATTTTGAGATGAAGTATGAGATCATTTATTTCTTGGTTTTTTCTTTTTTTAAGGAATGAACTCCAAGCAATGAATTTTCCTCTTAGAACTGCTTTCAATGTGTCCCATAGATTCCGATATGTTGTGTCAGTGTTTTCATTAATCTCTAAGAATTTTTTAATTTCCTCCTTGATGTCTTCTATAACCCATTGATCATTCAGTAACCTATTGTTCATTCTCCAAGTGATGTATTCTTTTTCCTTCCTTCTTTTATCGTTGATTTTCAGTTCCATTCCATTATGATCAGATAGGATGCATGGTATTATCTCTACTCCTTTGTATTGTCTAAGAGTTTCCCTGTGACATAATATATGATCTATTTTTGAGAAGGATCCATGTGCTGCTGAGAAAAAAGTGTAACTGCTTGATGTTGGGTGGTATACTCTATATATGTCAATTAAGTCTAGGTTATTAATTGTGTTATTGAGTTCTATAGTTTCCTTATTCAACTTTTGTTTGGAAGATCTGTCCAGTGGTGATAGAGGTGTGTTGAAGTCTCCCATGATTATTGTATGGTGGTCTATTAGACTCTTGAACTTGAGAAGAGTTTGTTTGATGAACATAGCTGCACCATTGTTTGGGGCATATATATTTATGATTGTTATGTCTTGTTGGTGTATGGTTCCCTTGAGCAGTATGTAGTATCCCTCTTTATCCCTTTTGATTAACTTTGGCTTGAAATCTATTTTATTTGATATGAGTATGGATACTCCTGCTTGTTTCCGAAGTCCATATGAGTGATATGATTTTTCCCAACCTTTCACCTTCAGCCTATGTATGTCTTTTCCTATCAAATGCGTCTCCTGTAGGCAGCATATTGTTGGGTCTTGTTTTGTGACCCATTCTACTAGCCTGTGTCTCTTGATTGGTGAGTTTAAGCCATTAACATTTAGGGTTATTATTGAGATATGGGTTGTTCTTCCAGCCATATTTGTTTATTTATGTTACTAAACATGGTTTGTTTTCCTCTTTGATTATTTTCCCCCCTTTAGTGTCCTACCTCCCACTGTTGGTTTTCATTGTTATTTTCCATTTCCTCTTCCTGTAATGTTTTGCCAAGGATGTTTTGAAGAGATGGTTTTCTAGCTGCAAATTCTTTTAACTTTTGTTTATCGTGGAAGGTTTTAATTTCATCTTCCATCCTGAAGCTTAATTTCGCTGGATACACAATTCTTGGTTGGAACCCATTTTCTTTCAGTGTGTGAAATATGTTATTCCAGGATCTTCTAGCTTTCAGAGTCTGTGTTGAAAGATCAGCTGTTATCCTGATTGGCTTACCCCTAAATGTGATCTGCTTCCTTTCTCTTGTAGCTTTTAAAATTCTCTCCTTATTCTGTATGTTGGGCATCTTCATTATAATGTGTCTAGGTGTGGGTCTCTTATGATTTTGCACATTCGGCGTCCTGTAGGCTTCTAGGATTTGGGGTTCTGTCTCATTCTTCAAGTCTGGGAAGTTTTCTCGTATTATTTCATTGAATAGATTGCTCAATCCTTTGGTTTGAAACTCTGTCCCTTCCTGTATCCCAATGACTCTTAAATTTGGTCTCTTGATGTTATCCCATATTTCTTGGATGTTCTGCTCATGGTTTCTTAACAGTCTTGCTGAGCTGTCTATGTTCTTTTCCAGTTGAAATACTTTATCTTCATTGTCTGATGTTCTGTCTTCTAAGTGTTCTACTCTGCTGGTAGTATTCTCAATTGAGTTTTTAAGTTGGCTTATTGCTTCCTGCATTTCTAGGATTTCTGTTTGTTTGTTTTTTATAACCTCTATTTCCCTGTGTAGTTGATCTTTTGCTTCTTGGATTTGTTTATGTAATTCATTGTTGAAGTGATCTTTCATTGTCTGATTTTGCTGTCTGATGTCTTCCTTGAGACTCCAGATCATCTGAAGCATGTATATCCTGAATTCTTTATCTGACATTCCATCTGCTGCAGCTATTACCTCTTCTAACGTTGAGTTGACCTGCATTGCTTGTGGTCCTTTCTTTCCTTGTCTCTTCATACTGTTCGCGTTCCTTTCTACTTAGTGAAACTGTTGTGCTATTGAATTTTCCCCCTATATATTTATATTGGTCTTGTATAGTTGCCAAGTCTCCCTCGCAGGCGCGGGCGGCGGCTCTGTCCCTCTGCGGGCCGCTAGGCTTGTTCTGTGGGTGGTCACAGTTCTGTCTACTTTGCAGGTGCAGGCAGCGGCACTGCCCCTCTGCAGGCCTCTGGGGCTGTACTGCCAGTGGGTCGCAGGTCCGCCTACCTTGCAGGTGCGGGGGTGGGGGGCGGCTCTACCCTTCCTCAGGCCACTGGGCCTGTTCTGTCTCTCGGTTGCAGGTCTGGCCTGTTCTGATTGTGGTCACAGTTCCACCTACCTGGCAGGCGCGGGGGGTGGGGGGTGGCTCTGCCCCTCAGCAGGCTGCTGGGCCTGCTCTGTGCGTGGTCACAGTTCCCTCTACCTTGCCGGTGCAGGGGGAGGGGGCGGCTCTGCCTCTCAGCAGTCCGCTGCTCCTCTTCTGCAGGTGGGTCGCAGGCCCGCCTACCTTGCAGGAGTGATTGGAAGCTCTGTCCTGCCGCGGGCCACTCGGCCTTTTCTGTCGGTGGTCACAGTTCCACCTACCTGGCAGGCGCGGGGGGTGGGGGGTGGCTCTGCCCCTCAGCAGGCCGCTGGGCCTGCTCTGTGCGTGGTCACAGTTCCCTCTACCTTGCCGGTGCAGGGGGAGGGGGCGGCTCTGCCTCTCAGCAGTCCGCTGCTCCTCTTCTGCAGGTGGGTCGCAGGCCCGCCTACCTTGCAGGAGTGATTGGAAGCTCTGTCCCGCCGCGGGCCGCTGGGCCTTTTCTGTCCGTGGTCACAGTTCCCCTACCTGGCAGGCGCGGGGGGTGGGGGGCGGCTCTGCCCCTCAGCAGGCCGCTGGGCCTGCTCTGTGCGTGGTCACAGTTCCCTCTACTTTGCCGGTGCAGGGGGAGGGGGCGGCTCTGCCTCTCAGCAGGTCGCTGCTCCTCTTCTGCAGGTGGGTCGCAGGCCCGCCTACCTTGCAGGAGTGATTGGAAGCTCTGTCCCACCGCGGGCCACTGGGCCTTTTCTGTCGGTGGTCACCTGGCAGGGGCGGGGGATGGGGGTGGCTCTGCCCCTCAGCAGGCTGCTGGGCCTGCTCTGTGCGTGGTCACAGTTCCCTCTACCTTGCCGGTGCAGGGGGAGGGGGCGGCTCTGCCTCTCAGCAGGTCGCTGCTCCTCTTCTGCAGGTGGGTCGCAGGCCCGCCTACCTTGCAGGAGTGATTGGAAGCTCTGTCCCACCGCGGGCCACTGGGCCTTTTCTGTCGGTGGTCACCTGGCAGGGGCGGGGGATGGGGGTGGCTCTGCCCCTCAGCAGGCTGCTGGGCCTGCTCTGTGCGTGGTCACAGTTCCCTCTACCTTGCCGGTACAGGGGGAGGGGGCGGCTCTGCCTCTCAGCAGGTCGCTGCTCCTCTTCTGCAGGTGGGTCGCAGGCCCGCCTACCTTGCAGGAGTGATTGGAAGCTCTGTCCTGCCGCGGGCCACTCGGCCTTTTCTGTCGGTGGTCACAGTTCCACCTACCTGGCAGGCGCGGGGGGTGGGGGGTGGCTCTGCCCCTCAGCAGGCCGCTGGGCCTGCTCTGTGCGTGGTCACAGTTCCCTCTACCTTGCCGGTGCAGGGGGAGGGGGCGGCTCTGCCTCTCAGCAGTCCGCTGCTCCTCTTCTGCAGGTGGGTCGCAGGCCCGCCTACCTTGCAGGAGTGATTGGAAGCTCTGTCCCGCCGCGGGCCGCTGGGCCTTTTCTGTCCGTGGTCACAGTTCCCCTACCTGGCAGGCGCGGGGGGTGGGGGGCGGCTCTGCCCCTCAGCAGGCCGCTGGGCCTGCTCTGTGCGTGGTCACAGTTCCCTCTACTTTGCCGGCGCAGGGGGAGGGGGCGGCTCTGCCTCTCAGCAGGTCGCTGCTCCTCTTCTGCAGGTGGGTCGCAGGCCCGCCTACCTTGCAGGAGTGATTGGAAGCTCTGTCCCACCGCGGGCCACTGGGCCTTTTCTGTCGGTGGTCACCTGGCAGGGGCGGGGGATGGGGGGTGGCTCTGCCCCTCAGCAGGCCGCTGGGCCTGCTCTGTGCGTGGTCACAGTTCCCTCTACTTTGCCGGCGCAGGGGGAGGGGGCGACTCTGCCTCTCAGCAGGTCGCTGCTCCTCCTCCCTCCCTCTCTCCTTGTAGCTTCTGCCTGAGAGTAATCCATCAGTGATTCCTGAGCTTCCCAATCTCAGACTCAGCCTTTGATTTTAGGAATCCCAGCCCAGGACATTTTTCTCTGTCCTCAAAGTCAGTTTATCATCAGCCACCAAGATGTTGGCTCCACTCTTGTTTCTGTTAATGGTGACACTGTTCTCCCAGGCACTCGGGCTTGGCTTCTGGAAATTATTTTCCCCCTCCTCCTTCATCTCTGCCCAAGTCTAGTGAACAGATGGCATTTCTTCTCTCTCATGCATTTTCATTTCTTACAATCTATTGTTTCTTGGGCTAATGAGATGTATCCCTGACCAATCTTTCTACTTCCGGGAGGACATGCATCACCAAACCATCATACACACCTTCGACAGGTTAGTCTTTCCACACAGGTTCTGTGTTCCCTATTCAAGACATTTTGAGATCTTATTAAGGAAGTTGATGCCTAATTCCTAGGTCTTTGATCCACTTTGAGTTGATTTTTGTGCAGAGTGAGATAGGGATCTAGTATTGTTCTTCTATGTATGGATAGCACCATGTGTTTCAGAAGCTATCTTTTATCTAACATATGTTGTTGACACCTTTCTCAAGGATCAGATAATTGTAATTATGTGGATTTGTCTCTGTGTCATCTATTCTACTCTATTTGTCTTTTTGTCTGTTTTTATGCTAATATCATGCTGTTTTTATTACAGTAGCTCTGTAATATAATTTGAGAGCAGTTATTGAGATACCTCCAGCATCACTCTTACTGCTTAATAATCATTTTGTCTATTCTGAGTCTTTTATTCTCCCATATAAATTTTAAGACAGATTTTTTTTCTAGTTCTGTGGAGAATATCTTTGATATTTCAATGAGGATTGCATTGAATGTGTATATTGGTTTTTGGTAATATGGCCATGTTGATAATATTGATCCTGTGTATCCAAGAAAATGGAATGTCTTTCCATCTTCTAAGTTCTTTGTTTATGTACAAATATACCACAATGGATCTCACTTTACGCAGAATTATAATGCACTAAGTAAAATAATGATAATGATAATAATAAAAAAGATCAATAGAGCCAAGCAAGTGGATCAGGGGAGAGAGAGAGGAGGGGAGGCAAAAAGAATATAGAGGGGAATGAAGTTGATCAAATTGTGTTATTTGCATGTACAAATACTGTATAATAAATCTAGCCATTATGTATAATTATGATATACCAATACAAAATTTAGGAAAGAGCTTTGAGGTCTTCATTTTTTATAGCTCACACTCATTAGCAGGCATTTGAGAGCTTCCACCTAGTCTTTTCCGCTTATCTGAACTTATTTCCCCTATGTAAGAACATTTCATTCAGATCTGGCCATTTTCCTTAATTATCTCCTGAAAATATTTTCATTTTCCAGGTTCCAAGCCTTTGGACACACTCGTTGTCTTCCTTTGGCTTTCTAATAATCAGGCTTTTCTTCAAAGCCCACCTCTTCATTTTCTTTCCTTTAATCTTCTCTGTTGCTAATAATTGTTGTCATCACCTTTACCATTGGCTCTGTGGCCGTCATTGTCCTCATCTTCATAATGGCCACTACTTATGAAGTACCTGTGATATGCCTGACGTGGAGATAATTGCTTTGTATGCATGTCCTCACTGAATTCTCCAACAGCCTCATGTGGTGCTTAGTTTAGGCAGCTGTGCACATTTTACAGTTGAGAACACTGAAGTTTGAAGAGGTTAAGTGACCACAAGACTAGTAAAGGGTGGATCCAGGTCTTGAAATCCTGTCTTCGACTTTAAAACTTGTTAACTACTAGTCTACTGCAGTTGGTCTAATGGCTTCCTACTTATCTAGTGTTTATTTATTTTAAAATAGTGACTGAATTCCTGCCATGTGCCAGGGAGTAAGCAGTGGAGACTTCCTAGGGTTCTTGTCCTCACAGAGTTTTGTTTAATAGCATTCTTGAGCTCCCTTCCCCATCTTCCTCTCCACGCTGCTCCCTCACCTCCAGGCTCTCCAGGGAAAGGCTACATCAAAATGTCACTGATGTGCTATGTCATTTTGAGCACCATTTCCTGGTGCCCCAGTTTTGGGGTTTTGAATGATGTGTTTTAGCCCTTGGCCTTCAGGACTCGCTCGTGTCCTGCTTTCTAGCTATTTAATGAGAAATGGCCATGTCTCCCCCAAACCTTGCGATTCTTTCTGACAGTGTTCCTGTTGGTGTCTAGATTATATGGTCCCCAGGCTGGCCAACCTTTGGGCAGCTGTGTGCTTACTCCAGAAACATTACTCTAGCTTATACAGTTTTTGCAGTACCTTGGTAGCCTCTCAGTAATGAGGGGTCTGCATCGTGGGAGCATAACTCTGCATTTTGGAATTAGCCAGAAGCCATTTGGAGTTGAATCAGATGCACAGAGTGTTGGGATGGCAGGAACTTTTGAGGTCATTGATTCCAAACCTCTCATTGGAATGAGAAACCGTGAAGCATTGTTTCTAGTTGGAAACAAAAGAGGGTCTGTAACAAGACTCCCAAAACCTAATAGAACGGAACTTAATGGGGCTTCAGAATGCTCAAGTTAGAGTTTTGTTTCATAGCATTCTTGAGCTCCTTTGCCCATCTTCCTCTCCATGCTGCACCCTCACCACCAGGCTCTCTAGGGAATAGGATCACAATAGGGTCACATTCCTGCCATCCCTGCTGTGTTAACTATCTGAGAGGAACTCTGTTTTTGAGGCCTCTGATCCCTCTCAGCCCCTTGACTTGCCTGATTTAGTACGACCTTCCCTCAGGGGACCAGTCCGTACTATCATGATAGGTGCTGAGTTCCAGTGACTCTGTGAGTGTCCAGGAGAGTGGCTGTGAAGACCGGCTTTCAGTGTCAAGGCCCCTGCAGGCTTTTGTACAGCTTTGCAGTGAAGGTCTTTAGGTAAAAATATTCATCCTATTTTTCCAATTATACTTTTCGCTTGGACTTCCATAGTATCTATGTTCCAAAGGTACCAGATTCAGGTACCTGGGATAAAATATTTCTATTTAATGGTAAGATTGTTCAGACTCTAGGTAATGCCATTCTACATTTCATCAAACCATTCTTGTTTCCCTGGGGAGACAGGATAAATAGAGGATGAGGCAAGACAGGCATTGGAAGGAATGGAAATAGAGCCTGGAACTACGCCGGCTCTTGAACTTTACATTGTGTGGATTTTCCAATGTACTCCTCCTAATAACCCTGCTGGGTGGCAATTATCATCCCTATTACAGCTAGGGAAACTGAGGCTCAGAAAAGACAGTCAGTCGATGTTCCTGGTGTCATGTTGCTACTAAGTGTGAGAGTAGGAATTCTATCCTAATTTTGACTCTGGATGTTCTCTTTGTACTACCTGTGACATGCCACCTTATAGGAAATGCCCCATGTAGGTGCCCTAAACAGAGAGTCAATGAAACCCTATTTTGTGATATCTTGTGAAACAGATGCTCAATGGCTGCTGCTTATACCAATGACCAAATATTGAAGTAGAGCATGTGGGATTTAAAATCAGATGACCTGGATTCAGGTTCTAGCACTGCCACTTAGCCTCTTTGAGTCTCTATTTTTTTCACTTTTATGACAGAGATGAAATACCTATGTCAGAGGGTCATTCTGAGAATAAAGTGAAATATTTCCAGAGAAAGTGTTCTGTGTAAAACACTATGCAAATGTTAGTTACTTAAATGCCACCGTGATTTAGGGTGACCATCTTCTGGGCAATCATTTACTTAGTCTGAGTATGTGCCAGAATCTTGACCCTTGACTTCAAGAAGCTGACAATTTGGGTGGGGGCAAGAGACTGTGGAAATCAGAGGGTACAGGCCTAAGTGTTCTGCAGAGATAGAAGACACCAAGGGAATCAGAGAAAGCAAAGGTCCCTTGAGGGCAGGGTAGATTCAAAGCTTCATGCAGGATGCTGCAGATGGACTTTAAAGGGTCTGGAGAAGAATATTTGAAGTGAGGGGAGATTTGTGAGAATTCCATAGATTAAAGAAAAAAAGACTAAGTTCCATTTTTCTCGGGTCCTGGAGGTGGATGGGCATAGAGCATTAGTTCCCACATTGTGATCTACTCTGGGATACCTGGGAGTCTCCGTGACTCTTTTCAGGAGATTAATGAAGAAAAAAACTATTTTTCTAGTAATAAAATGTGATTTTTCACTTTAACTCTCATTTTCTCACAAGTAGCATACAGTTTAGTTTTTTGGAAGCTACATGACACATGTATTCTCATAACAGATTGAATGCTGAAACAGATAGGAGAATCTAGTTGTCTTTTATGAAGCCAGATGTTAAAGAGCTTTTGTATATACAAATAAAAAATGTAAGAGAATCCCAGTTTTCTTTTATTACCTTGATTTTCTTTGGGGAATGTTGGTGTTCTTCATAAAATGACATTATTTATGTTAACACTTAGTAGGGTTATTATTGTTATTTTAAAATAAATTTAGAAGTAACATGGAATTTTCTCAGAGGTAATTCCTAATATGACACATATTATTAGATATAACTCATGTGAATTAAACCTCTTGGGGTTTTCAGTAGCTTTTAAAAGTACAAAGGAGTCCTAAGTCATAAAAGTTCGTAATGTATATTCTATGTGAAGACATAGTAAAGGTCTCACAGATTTTTATTATGCTTTGGCATCAAAAGTGCATTTCCCTTTGGTGTCTTAAACTACCCATGTCTAGGAACTCCAAAATGATAAAACAGTATTGGCAAGTGTGCAGTGAAACTGGTACTTACATACATTATTAGTGGAAATTGTAGACTGACCAGAATATGTCTTTCTATAGGGCAGTTAATAACAAGAGCCTTAATGATAATTTTTACCCTTTGAACTAGTAATTGCACTTATGTGAATCTAGTCCAAGGAAACAAACAAAGATACCCACAAAGATTTATTTACAGCAATGCTCATTAAAGTTATTTAATGTAAAATTTTGGCCAGAAATTGACCAACTAGCCAAAGAGGATAGTTAGAGTAAATTATGATGCATTCATACCCTGGAGTGTTGTCATATTTTTGAAATGATATTTTTGAAAAATAAGAGAGCATCATGGGGGGAATGCTTATAATATTATGTTAAGTGGAAAAGCTGGACCCAAACTACATACAAAGAATGATCTCAAATTTTGTAAACACATACAGATTAAGAGAGAAAACATACCAAATGTTAACCAAGATTTTCTCTGGATGGTGCACTCATAGCTGACATCTGTGTTGCACATCATTATTATTTTTTTTCTGTATTTTAAGATGTTGCTGCTATAAATTTTCAGTACTTTAGTTTTTCAAAAAGACCCTAGGGTATGACATTCCTTTTAAACAAGGCCATGGGAATCCATCTACTGAACCAGCCAGGTCACCTGGGCTCGGGTGAGCGCTGCTTCTGATCCTGGAGGGGAACGTTCTCTATGGGCCACAGTGTTGGTTTAAGGAATCCTCTGTGACTTGAGAATAAATCCACTTTTTAGCTAATATCTTTTTCTTGCTTAGCCTTTCCAAGGAAAGCTTTTAAAAACTGAGATTGTTTTTTCATGCTTTACAGCTATAATCCATTGTCAAGAGCATCTGGAGTGAGGAACATAGGGTCCAACAGGGTAATTGTTTATTTAAATAATGTCGTGTAACTTACACAGTGCAGGGGACATGGCAGTCACTCCATAATTCTTTTAAAGGACGGGATGAATGAAACTTGGGGCTTCAGGTCCATAAAGAGATGGAACAACAGGGGTATTTCAGCCTCACAAAGGGGAGCAGCAACAGTTCACTCTTGTGCGGGGGGGCTTTCCACTGCTTCCCTCCTGGGTTAGGAGGAGTCAGGTATTGAAGCCCTCAGTCTTTGTTCTCCCCTTGTTGACCAGTAGGATTCTGATAGAATTGGCCCAGCAGAGAGGAACATCTGCTTTTCTCTTAGTCTCTGGAGCATTTTCGCAGTCAGAAGGGAATCTGTGTGACTCTCTCAGTTCCTGAAATGCATGTCTCAGCTTAGTATCAACCCTACATGGCATTACTTGGCACATTGGAGGACTTAAAATAGACATCCAACTTAGTCCCTTGGCCTCAGAAGACTCTAGAAAGAAGCCTGCATACACGAAGCTAAATAATGGCATAAGACAACGGCAGAAGAGATTATGTCTCCAGAGAACAGATACAGTGCTCTGTGAGAGTGACACACAGGGCCTGCTGGGAGCTGGGAAACCACAGGCTGGAGGGACAGAGGCCTCATGGAGGAGGGCGCAATGAACAGAGACACTCTTCTCCGCAGGGCTGGCTGCTTTGGGAAGGGAGGGGCTTGCATCAGTGCATCACGTAATTTATGAAAGCACCGAGTGTGTGTAAGACATTTTGCTTATCACCAAGGAGAAAAATACTGAAAAATGAATGGGACAGAGGGTTGGTAGGGAGGTGATGTGAAGACTGCCTCCATTCCTGTTCCTCTATGAGGGAGGAAGCTCTGCCTTTTGTCCTGGAGGCTTCTGGATGTGCACACAGACATAATTACACATGTGGTCTAGGGCCCCGGCTGGCTGCAGGGATTCTTAGAGGAAAATGGTAAACATCTACTCTCTAGACAGGGATGCCTTCCTGAAACTGTCTGGAACCTTCTAGTGTGAGCCTCATTATTTTTTTCCTCAGGAAAACTTGGTGAATAAAGTTGAGTCCATTTTCCCTAGACTTTAATTTGTAAGTGCCGACCACCTGCTGGAGGCTGTCTTTGATTATGTGTAGCTTGCAATCCTTCTCCCCCTCCTGTGCCTTTTGGAAGCTTGTTGCTGATGCCTTGGGGAATGAGATGGTGGATGCCTGTCCACTGGTGGTTATGTGTCTATAATGCAGCTGCTGTCTGCCCGGAAATGCATGGACATTGTCCTCTGGTGATGATATTGTTGGTCGATCAGGGGTCTCCCAACAACTGACAGTGAAATGAATTCCCTGATATTAGGGCTATTTAAGCATCACAGAAATCCTGTGGAACAATATTTATATTCCCTTTGAGCAGATATGAAACATGAGACTTATGTAATTAGCCTGAGGTTCCACAGGCTGGATTTGAAACCAAATCTGCTTGACTCTGAAATGAATCCTCTTATGATTATGTTGCTCTGCCTTTTTGAATCCAAATGCTTATCTATAATAGGATTCCCTTGCAGATGTGTTAATTTACTGATCTGCATTGTGACTACTCAGTAACAATCGCTTTATTGCTGTGATTTTTAACTACACCAGTGTTACATGGATACATTTTTGTTTTAAAACATTTCGATGTTACAAACAAACTCAAGTTCTTATAGCCACCCCAACCCAGTTCTCTATTATTTGTGTTTTTATCTAGATTTTTATATGCATTTTTATGTACACCTACATAATACTTAGTGGAAATATGTTGTTTTGTGACATCCAAATATACTGTGTATGTGCTCAATATATTATTCTTCTTCAGGAGGCTTTTTGAAAATTTTAAGAATATATCTTTGGGTTTTTTCCAGGTCAGTAACTTAGTAACTTTGATATTTACCGTATTCTTGAATGCTAAGATATATATATATATATATATATATATATATATATATATAGTGTGTGTGTGTGTGTGTATGTATGTCTGTGCACACACAATAGATTTTATCTGGTCTTTCCCCTAATGACTTTCATTCCATTTCACATGAACAAACCTGTAGTGATTTATAGGATGTCATGCCTTCTTAGAAGTCAGTTTCTTTCTTTCTTTTTCTCTCTACAGTAGGGATTCCTTCCTTCCCTATATGATATAGACAGGCCTCTTGGCTTCCAGGTTGGGTTCTTTTGACCTTCTTGAATCCTATGAAATATAACAACCCAGGAAGCCTGTTTTCTGAACTAAGCTGCTTTAGTGAGTTTGGATGGGTTCACACAGGGATCTACATGTTGGTCTCACCCCATAGACCTCTGTCTTCTGTCACAGATGAGGTACAATCTGTGATGGTGCTACTGTTGGGTCCACATTTTATCTGATCTAAACCAGGAATTCTGCAGGATTCTAGAGGGCTAACCTCCAATTTTCTTCATTTAGAACATGGTGATGGCTCTCATTCCACTAGCTGGGGCAGGAGGAAATACAGGTGAATTAATTATCTTATATCATTGTGCTGCTCTTTGTGAGACTAGATAATGCGGCCATGGAGTCCTACGTGAGAGGAGTTTCCTGGGAGCTGTGTGAGCTCTGTCCTGGCAACAGCCCGCCTGTGGTTTTTCTAAAGCAGAGTGGGACTAGTACACATTTGGGGAATGAAGCTGTTTCAATCGCTTGCTTTTGGCTTGAGGTCTGGAATTAGTTATCTGTGGTCAAGCTGGGCTTCTGCCATTGCAAAGATACAGTTGAATGTGGCTTTGGGCACTGGCCCTCAGATGGAGAGGGAGCAGGCCAGAGGGAAGTATCAGTGGTTTTCCATCACAAATAATCTCTGGGCAGTGTTTGTCTGGCACTATGCTGTGGATACTCTTGACCCTGACCTTGGAGTGGGCTGTGGCTTGCCACACACTGGAGCCCCTAATTGACTGTGGGCTTGGATTGTTGTATCTTAGTGCAGTGCATACAGCGGAGTGGCTGGGGGCTGCTTCTCAAGACCTGGTACTTTTAAGCATTATTCTGTCTTGATTCCCAGGAGCTGGACCATATTGTTCTTTCATGTTCACAATTGGAAACAGTGGCCAACAGTCCTCTAATGATTTATTGAGCATCCATGTGCCTAACCTCTGATTAAGTATAAGGAGTATAATAAATCAGAAAAAGAAAACAAGGTGATTGCCCTAAGAATAATATAATCTGAGGTATTCATAAAAATGACAGCCATAGGGATTTATGGAACGGGGCTTTTGACAGATTCAAGGTGAGGTGTCTGACTCCTCACTATTGAATACGAGCTGCAACTTTGATGTCTGAGTTGAGGTTCAGAGATGTGCACAGTTGTGAGTCCACTCCAGTCTTGCTTTCTCTTCTTAGAGCCCTGTAGTCCCAGACCCTAAAAGAATTTCATTTCTTATTTTGCTTTTAAAATTGCAGAAAAGAGCAGAAGCACTCAACACATTTTCAGAGAATAAATAGGGAACTCCTAGGTGCTGTTGATATAAATGCAAAAGAGGATGTGGGCTGGAGTTGTAGGAAGAGTCTTCACAATGCAATCAGTGCTGGTGTTGGGAGTCATAAAGGAGAAAGTCCTGACAATAGCCTCCATGAGAGAGGGAAATGGGAGGCAGAGAAGGCAGACAGACCATGGTAGTCTCGAACACTAGGCAGGACAGGCATTTTACCTGATGTGGCATCCAGGCAGGGATGGAAGAACTAGAGCCTCAGTGATCCTGGAAAGACTCTTGGGAATTTGTCTTAGAGTCAAAGCAGTGTTGGGGCCCTGCTGGGGCTGGATAGAGGTAGGGGCTGTCATTGCAGTCAGCTAGAGTGGTGGCTGTCAAATCATACCTCTCTATTCTTGCACATGCAGTCTCCCTGGAACACAGCCATACCTGTTCATTCATGAATTATGTTACGTTTGTTTTGGGTTACAAGATACAGTTGAGGATAAAAGCTTCTCAGTTTACCATGGGGTCACATCATGATAAATTCATTGTAAGTGGAAAATGTCATAAGCAAAAAGTTCATTGAATACACCAAATGCAGGAGGCACAGATAGGTATGTTGTATATAGGATGGCATGCAAAACACAAATGAAATCTCCAAAAAGTGGTGGGACACAATGCCATTTGTTTCCCCTTGTGAGGACTGGGTGCCATAGCTGGCTGCTAGTGCTCAGCCCCAGGAGAGAATATGTGAGCACATGGCTGGGAATAGGTCAGATTCCAACTCTAAGTAAGGGTTCTTTTTAATGTGAGTCTCTTTTGCTCCATTGTGAAGTAAAAAAATAGTAAATCAAATCATTGTAAGCCAGGGACCACTGTAGTTGTGGCAGAGGTTTACAAAACCTAAAATATTTACAATCTGGTTCTTTTACAGAAAAAAAAAAAAAATCTTTGCCAACCTGAGTTACATCTACTCATAAATACCAGAAAGGAGAAGCCTAGTATGTGGTAGTTGTTTTAACTGATAGATATGAGATAACAAATGCACAAAATGAACAAAAAAAATGCTAACAGGAAGGGGAACTATCAAGGCTGTGGTCACTTGCTAGTTTTAGAGTCCATCACACAGAAAGGAGTCCAATAGAAGAAGCAAAGAGACTAATAAGAGACTTAAGCGGTGAGGATGACTTAGTTTTCCAGAGTTCAGGGTCAAGAGGAGGAGAGAGAGAAGGGGGCTGAAGGGCTCAGATGTAAGCAAGGAGAGTGATAACGGGTTCTGAGGAACAGTGTGCTCGCTCCGATGCAGAACATCTGGCAGCCCCCTGAGAACTGGCAGAGAGCCTTCCAGAGCCCTCTCACCTCTGGCAGGAACGTGGCACTGGGAGCAGGGGTGCTGGGCTGCAGCTCAGCTCCGTCAACAGGCTGACTGGGGTACAAAGGCAGAAAGTTTTTCTTGTTTTAAATAGCAGCCATATGCTGGTTGCCAGCCCACCATCTTCATCAGAAGTTCATAAGGGGAGTGGGAGCTTGCTGGGTAGATAAAAAGCCCTGTTCATACCTCAATTTCTGCTAATGTCACTGGGAGCCTAGTAGAGGAACCAGGGGCTGGGCAGGGCCATTGTAGACTGACAAGTGCTGAGGCCTTCTGAATGCCTGTCAGGAGGAGACAAGGGCTTAGGTGGCTCAGACTAGGAGCCAGGATCCCAGAATAGCCCCATGCATCCCTGAAAAGTTGGAGAGGTGGGTGGACAGACATCCCATCCACGGGGCAATGTCAAGTCCCTGAATAGTGTGAGTGATCAGCCAGAAGATACACAGGCCCCTGAGCAGGGAAAGGAGCCAAGGAGGAGAATTGTCTCTTTGGAGTTGCCACCTCTTTGGAGAAAATGTTGTCGATAACCAGCAGGGGAGTAGTTTCACATTCAGTGTGACACCATGATTTCACATGAAGGTGTCTCCTCAGAAAAACTTATTTACACAAACGCATAGGAAGTCTTGTGTAGCCATGATGTTCATTGTAATATCATTTGTAATAGCAAATTTTTTCAGAAATTTTTATTTTTTAATTTTATTTATTTATTTTTTTCATTGGTTCTTCTTTCTTTTTAAAATACTTATTTTTCAGTTATAGTTGGACACAATACCTTTATTTATTTAGTTAGTTATTTTTATGTGGTGCTGAGGATCAAACCCAGGGCCTCGCACGTGCTAGGCAAGTGCTCTATCGCTGAGCCACTACCCCAGCGCCTTTTTTTAGGTATGGAAAAAGGAAAAACAGTGGAATGAATCTGACATAACTCTCCCATGTCCATATAACAGCAAATTTTAAAAAGGAAAAAAAAAAACCAAAACATTTCTAAGTGGTTGAATGGAGAAGTAGACAGTTTATTCACAAGCTGAAATGCTATACAGGAGTTTAAATGAATGAATTATTGTTAGGTGTATCAACATGGGTGAATTGCAAATATTGAATGTTGGGTTAAACGACTGCGCTGCAGCACATAGATCCTATGCAATATCACTTACGAAAATGTAAAAGTACTCAGAAAGGTTATTTTTCAGGTGAACACAATCAATTGTTAAATCTTGTCAATGCCGTGTAATTGCCAACTCATTGTGCTTTTCTGTGTGTTTGAAATAATTCATAAAAAATACAGAAAGAAAGAGAGAGAGGGGGACACACATGTACATGCACAGGCACGCAGGGCAGTGGAACGGAGCTGGAGGAATCAGAGCCAAAGCTCAGAAGCCAGAGCCCTGTGTCTGTGTGCATCTCACGCTGTCTTCCAGGTCACCTGTGTGCACTGAGCAATTCAAAATGGAACCTGGCATAGTGCCGGGCTCATGGGGTGGGGGGTGCCCTATGCATGTGTGTCACGGATTTAGCCATCTGAACATTTCAGGTTTATGAACCTACTGTCAAGGTTTGTGAGGCTGTAGTTTTACAATAGGCAGGATGAGCTATTTCTTCTCTAAGTGACCCCCCTTTCCTGGCAGATGCCTGGATCCCCAAGTAGAGGATAGTTTGCTTTTTTTTGTTAGGGTGAATTCTGCAGGTACAGTTGTCTCTGGCTATGAGGCCACACCTCTCTGCCATCTGCCCCTCACCTCAGGCCAAGTGGGTCCACAGGACGCTGTGGTCAAAGCGCTGTGTGGTGTCCGTGCTGGAAAGGACAGAGTCAAGGGCACCTTTGATTCCACAGGCTCACTGGCTCCTTGAGGTGGGTTCAATGAACAGCACTTGCTTCTGTCAGAATGAATGAGCAGAAACTGCCGGAGGCCTGGAGGAGGCTGAGACAGAGAGAGCTTCCTTTATTGGGAAGTCCCGACTCTCAGCAGCTACTTTTGGAAAATAGCAAAGTCAGTGTGAGTCTGTCGTGCAGCTTGCAGCAAGAGAGAGCATACACTTGGTGCTAAGCATACTTCCTTTGATGAGGGTTATTTAGATTCTAGAAGAAAGTTTGTTGTGACATCAGTCATGCAGGGAGCCCTGAGAATTTAGCTCTTACAAGATGTTTGGTATAGATAGTATGAGGAAAGTCTCTTCATTGGAAAACAGCTTAGCACTCTGTTGGTGAGATAATAAAGTTTAAGGTACCAAAGGGGCTGTATGATTATCTGAGTTAAACCTCCTGCAGTAATGATAGAATGGGACTTGACAAAGATTCTCTCCTCCAAATTCTGGTCAGGCTCTTCTGAGCTCTTTTTTTAATGAGGCCCCAACCTTGGGCATGTTCTCAAGAGCCCAATTTTAGCAAGAATCCTGCTAAGTCAGGTTTGTCTGAGAATCCCCTAGCCTTGATATCTGATCAAAGTCCTCATCCTCCACTGTCCCCCAGGTAACATCTGATCACCCTGGCTTGTGTTTAACAAGAATCCTATTAGGATTATTAGCAAAGAAGTACCCCACCCTGTCCGTAATTTTCTATCTACTGACCCTGCCCCCCATTCCTTGACTATAAATTTCACTTTTCCTTGTTGTATTTAGAGTTGAGTCCAATCTCTCTCCTCTACTGCAAAACCCCATTGCAGTGGGCCTTATACGTGTTGCAGTGGTCTTGAATGAAGCCTACCTTACCATTTTAACAATGTCAGAATAATTTTTTCTTCTACAGGTTTAGAGAAGGGGCTTGTCCAGGGAGACACTTTGAGTCATTTTAGAATCAGCCTAGAGTCGGATTTTCAGATTTAATGTTCCGTGTTCCTTCTCCATACATGCTGTCTTTATGCCTTAAGGAACATAAATCAAAAAATAATTCATTCTATAAAAGATTTTATTTGGATTAATAAAAGTATGCAACTGACAGCCTCTAAAGATTATGGTTTGTCTCCTGCACTGCCGCGGCGAACACTATTTGCCCCGGGGCGGTGGTTGATTGGTCATTTAACATTAATTCTAGTATGAGTGAATTACAGAGCCTTCCTTGGCAGTAGACACTGCTGGACTGTACCATTCTGCACCAGTTGTGCCAGCATCCAAAGTATCAAGTGTGTTTCCTAGGTGTGGCTATTTGTTGAGTTACCACTAACTTTAGTAGTTGGGTAAAAACTTGTGAGTATGTTTGGAAAACCTCATTCATTCATTCATTCGCTCTCATAAACAAAGACTAAGTAAACAATACAAAAGCCAACTTATTCTGTATTTTCTTTGCATGTAAGGGAGTCACAGTCAAGGGGGAGGTCTCAGAATAAAGATAGTGCCACTCAAATGACAGGATAAGTGCTAAAATAGAAATATGTGCCAAGGGCCATGAGAACACACAGGAAATTGTGTTTAAGCTCCTAGGAGGAAAGTGAGAAGGGCCACAGGGTTAGAGTTAGATGTTGAAAGCTGGAGAGAAATTTGCCAAGAAGAGGAAGTGGGGGGATGGCTGGTTCTGGCAAAGGGAATGAGAGGTGCAGAGGTGGAGGGCAGTGGAAACACAGGACATGTTTAGAAGAGTTTAGTGAGGCTTCTGAGAGAGATGTAGAGAAGCAGGTGGCTGGAAATGGGTCTAGTGAGAGAGGTCAAAGCCAAATTTTACACGACAGTGCTTGTAAGATGAAGCTGGACTGCACACAGGTAGAAGTTGATTACTCCCACGAAGCAAGGTGGACAGATCTGGGCCATTGAAATACAACCTGTTCACAGCATGAGGATGGAGAGGGAGAACACCTGAGTTGGGGGTTGTTGCAAGACCAATGGCGTGAAAATGGAAAGGACACTAGGGACTGAAGTTATTTAGAAGACAGAAGCTTTAAGAGTCAGAGTCTGAGCTGGTTTTGAGAGATAAAGGCAAAAAGAAAGATTGGGAGTGGTTCCCAGAGCCCTGTGCCTGATGTATGCAGGAGACAGAGCATGAGGATTCAGCTTTTGGGGGTCTGATTATTAAAGTTAGCAGAACTGATGCCCCTGTGGAACCAGTAGCTTAAGGAAGGAATTGGAGATCCTGAAATTTGTTTATTCAGTGAGTGAGCTGGCTGTGTATGATGCATAAGGCCTTCTGTACCTTTTGGGGAAAAAAAAGAAATGAACAAGTGCCTTTTAATTTTCATTTATTATTTTAACATTTCAGTCATTTCCATTTATCTGCATCCTGTTAGGAGCTTTGTCATGTGTGGTGTTTGTTTTATTTTTTATCCTTTCAAAATTTTTAAAGAATTATTTATTTATGTACGTATTTATTTATTTTTTTTTTGCATCCTTATGAGTGTCATGTGAGATTAAAGTATTCCCATCTTTCAGGTAACCTGAGGCGCCAGCAGGTTAAGTAACTTGCATCTGGTCATGAGAAGAGAGCTGCAGCTCTAGGAATGAAATAGATTTGCTGTAGCCGACATTCACATTCCTCCTTATCCTAGTCCTCAGTGATGCTCCTTATCCTTGAGGAGTCTACCTTGTGGTTGGGGAAACAGAAAGTAAAGGAAATGATCATGACCCTGTTGCAGAGTTAGCAAAGAGGCAGAAGGATGGGGGAAATGTGTGCTGGTACAGGAGAGAGGTGAATGGTATGGGAAGAGGGCTAGGGAAGCCTTCCTCAGCAGGGAAGGTGAAGGTGAGCACTTTAGCTTCATGCTTGAAGACAAGGAATCCGCCAGGTTGCATGGAGGTGGAGATAAGTCATCATGTAATTCTGCTAACTAGTCTTCTCCAGCTAACCGTGGCCTAAAGCGGGATCACAGTAGAGAGGTAAGGTGGATAAAGTCTCAAAGAAAGGGCAGGAGTGGGTGGTTCCAACATCAGGTGGAGCCAACATCAGGGGAGGCTCAGAGCCAGAGTCAGGAACTGAAAGAGAGGCACGATGCAGATGGTCACATGGTCATTTGATCCCAGAAAAACTAAGTGGATCGCTGAAGCCTGAGTTGGAGAAGTGTGTCAAGTTGAGTCAAAGGAGGTGGGAAACTGAAGACATGGGTGGTCTGGGAAGAGGGAGGCGTGTGGTGGGTGGGAGCAGGACTAGGTGGAAAGTGTGGCGGGATCGGTGGCCAGTCACATCCCACTGTTTGCCACCTTTTCTCCTTTCTCCACCATGGGAGAGAAAGAGCCAACAGAGGTTTGCCTGCCTTTACTCCTTGAGCCTTTACCTATGTTTTCAGCAGTGAGGCCAATCCACTAGAAATTAGGCTTAAAGGAGGAGCAGGTAGCCCAAAGGATAACTAGGCTAGGATGATGAATTGCTAGAAGCAATTCCATGCCATTGACTTTTCACTGTGGACCACCATGGACCATTGTTCCTAAAGGTCTCTAAAACATCGGACCTTCTGCCCAGCAGGGTCTTATTGGGCCATTGGACTGCACAGAGTCTTGAGCACTTCCTGTTTCTATGAGGGACCCCTTATTTCAGGATTGGTAGAGGAGGTGTAAAGTTGTTTGCACTCTGTGACCTCAGGAGACAGTCTGGCCTCTTTCCCTATGGTTTTCACTCCCCATCCTTGTATGGGGGCTGGTTGGAGGGAATTTATGCCCCTGCTCAGCACCCTATAGAGAGCCACAGAGTGAGCCTCATGGGAGGCAGGCAGTCTCCAGTGGCTCCTTTTATCGTACAACTTCACAAAGGGCAAAAAAGTAGGTCTCTGTGAAAGACTAGGAGTGAAGGGGAGCAGGCTCAGGTAGTAAGCAGGTGCATTAGTCTAATTGCTCTTCTCAAATTAATGGGGCTTTTTATCTCTGAAGAACACTTTTAAGCACTCATGTGATTTGGGAACAAAGATACAGGTCAGGGGACAGCCTGGCTCCCCTTTAAACACAAACCCCATTTGATAAAACAATCTCTCTCTCTCTCTTTTTCTCTCTTTTACTGCAGGTCAACAGATTACGGCACCACCTATGAAAAGCTGAATGACAAAGTGGGTTTAAAGACTGTCCTCAGTTACCTCTACGTCAATCCCACCAACAAAAGGAAGGTAAGAGGCAGGGTCAGGAGGCCCTGGACTCTCCTGCTGAGTCGCAGGGCTGCTTAGGGCCAGGAGTTAAGAAAAAGCCCAGTAATCATGGAGTCACTTACAGAGTGCCTGATTTATATGCCCAGAACTTCACGTACAGTGTAATTCTAGCAGCCTGGAGAGGAACAATAATAATAATATCAACAGCAGCAGAACAGCCACCTGTGAAATTATATAGCATGTAAAGGGTTCCCCTGTGCCAGGCTCACCGCTGAGTGCTTTGCCTGTCTTACCTCATTTGTGCTAACAAGGAATCTATGGAGAAGACGTGATTCTTATCCCACTTCACAGGTAAAGAAGCTGAAGCTCAGAGACACTAAGTAATACTCCAGCTTGAATCAGACACTACTAAGCAGCAGACCTAGAATTCAAGCATGGGTCTGCTGGATTCTGATTGAGTCTTTGCACAGCCTCCACCTTGGTCTAGTTTCTGAAAGAAACTTATTCATAGGGAGCCCCTTCTTGCCAGGGGAAGGAGAGGTGACTTTTGGATCTGCAACTTTATCCTGAGTTAGTTCTGAGCCAGAGGGCAATGCTGGTTCTCTGGATCCTTTGCTTCTTTCTTTCTTTGGGACTAGCAAGCAGGGTGACATCATCTAAGGTCAGGCCTTGGCCATGGGGACCTACTAGGAGGAGGAGGCCTGGATTCCATGGAGCAATGGTTGGTTATAGCAAATAAACACTGTACCATGTATTGAATTTGGGTAAATGTGATCTTTCCCAGCTAGGAAAGCTCTCCTGTTTAGAAATTTAGGCAAACCTGCACCAAAATGGCCATTTAAAGGTTATTTCAATTTTTCTAAAAAGCTAAAAAAAAAATTACACTTTCAGGCTTTCCTCTTGCAGTTCAATCTCATTTCTCAGTAGTTTTGCAAACCCTTCCTTCATCTAGGTCAGCTCAGGAGTGAACTTACTCACACAGTGCACATATATCTGACCCCTGATTCCAACATGGAAGAGTCCAGACTGTGGCTGAGAATGATTACTTATGCAGTTCAACACAGAGCAGCTCTGACTCCAACCCTTAGCATCTTAACATACATCCCATCTCTTCTCCCCTTAGTGCCCCCTACATCCCCACAGCAAGGAGAGGAAGCAGAATTGCTGGCTCCTGGTTCAACACCAATGATGGATTAGCCTAAAGGTCCAGCCAGCTTCAGGGCTTCCCAGACCCCCAGACTATGCCATTGGCCAAATACCAAAGCCTTGATTATTAGGATGGCTGTGGAGACCCCTGTTACTGGGTTTAGTTGAGCAGTTAGTTTTCCGGGTCTCAAAGGGTTGTCATGTTTACATTTTCAGTATTGTTATTTGAGTTATAGGATTTAGAGCTGGGAGGGATTATACATTTCATCTATTCGTTTGTGAACTGTGACCATGTTACAAATGTGAGTCAAGTTCTAGGTCTCCTCTTAGAAACTTGTCTCTGCCCCGAAAGTTTTCATATATAATGAGGAGTTTGTGAACACCCCAAATCCCAACCAAGAGTCCAAGATGTCAATGGAGTCTTGGTTAAGGATCACCTATCTAGGCTGGGCATGGTGGTGAACACTTGTAATCCCAGCAGCTTGAGAGGCTGAGGCAGGAGGATCACAAGTTCAAGACCGACCTCAGCAACTTACTGAGGCCCTACATGACTTAGGGAGACCCTGTCTCATAATGGAAAAAAAAGGGGGTGGGGTGGGTGGAGCCAGGGATATAGCTCAGTGGTAAAGCACCTCTAGGTTAAATCCCCAGTACCAAAATAAAAAAAAAAAGAATTATTTATCTATAATAACAGCCTCATTTTACAGATGAGAAAACTAAATCCAGAATGCCCATGTGTCTAGGTAGAAAAAAGAACCAGGATCTGAACTCAGGACTCTCGATTCTCAGCAAAGAGTTATTCACATAAGCCTATACTTTTCACCTTTTCTTTCTACCTAGTGGTAGCCCAAGGGGTCAAAATTGCTCTGTGATCTAGAACTAGCAGCTGGTACTAGTTTATGATGGACACATAATGAAAGTTGACTGAATAGAGTCAGTGATAATCTGTATTAATTCTCCCTCCACCCTCATCTCCTCAATGAGGAGGAAGCTGAGGTCCACCCAGGTTACTCAACTCATTAGTGGCAGCTCATCTCATGACTCCCACTCTGGTTTCCTTCCCATCTCTTCATGAGTGACTTGGGGTCAAATGGAGTCCCAGGGGGAGTGTATCTTTCTCGGGGAGCAGGAACTGGGTGTTTGGCACATGGTGATGCCCAATAGCCCTGATCTCTAACCTCTATCTGGACAACAGAAAGGCCAGTCATATTTTCATGGAGGTGACAGATGAGCTGTTTTTGGAGGATGTTTCTCTGTGACACAGGTAGGGTCACTCCTGCTCACATCTAGTTTAGTTTCCATCTGTCCTGTGTGTCGCCTCTTGGAAACAATCATACTGATGCCTCTTTTGGTCTTTTGCTCTTTTCTTCTGCTCCTGACTGTCAACTCTCCTTAGTGCAACTTAGAAGTTCTTAGAAGTGAGAGAGAGGAAGGACAAGTAAAGTCTGGTGCTGTGGTCTGGAAATGACCAGCACAGAAATGCAGTCCCCATTTGTCCTTCTTCAAAGTGACAACCAGGCAATGGGCTTTCTGAAGCAATTTCTCACAGGGATTATTGCCCAGTAAACAGAATTCAGGTCTATTTTACTCATCTAATCTGAGCAACATCACTAAAGTACAGCGAACTGCCACCTAGGAGACACTGCCACCCAGAAAGTTGAAAGTACACACACACACACACACACACACACTCTCAGATTGGGAAAAGACAAATGCTATGGAATATATATATATATATATATATATATATATATATATATATATATATATATATATATTCATAAGGACCCTGTGTGATACTAAAGTATTTTCTGAATCATCCAAGGAAAGATGAAATTAGATCTGTTTCATTAGATCTGTTTCATTGCACCAAGTAGCTTAGATCGTATTTGGAGACTCAGGATGAGAATGACACATACATTCT
This sequence comes from Marmota monax, assembly GCF_021218885.2. Taxonomy (NCBI): domain Eukaryota; kingdom Metazoa; phylum Chordata; class Mammalia; order Rodentia; family Sciuridae; genus Marmota; species Marmota monax. The sequence goes on from NW_026692881.1 coordinate 20,623,011, forward strand.
ACATGATAGCTTTGTCTTAGAGTGTTGGGTTTAGCAGAACTCCCCTTTCTCCACCCTCTTAGGCAAAATGACAGGTTGATAGAAATGAAAATGTTCTCATTTATTAATCGAGAGCTTTGCATCATTATGACTTTACAGTGCACTTTTAAAAAAATCCTTCTTATATTTATCTGGAAGGGTAAACTGTGGTCACCTGGATTCTTTTGATTCTTTCAGTACCCACATTATCTTTAGCTCCCCATGTTCACCAGCCGCTAATGGCAGTGGGCTCCAGCAGATTTTTCAGTTAATCTTGTGGAAGCAGTTGCTTTTCACCTAATGAGTTATTTATTTAACAGATGGCTGCTGCTTTCCTTGGAGGCTATGAATACATCAGATGAGATCTGTTGCCCCTGGCAAAACAGTAAATTGTGCTTGTATTTATATAGTTGCTCCCAAAGCTAACTGTTGACTTTCTTAACACTTTTTTTTTTGACAACATAAAATCTCCAAATACAGATAGCTAATAAGCCATTAGGTAGAAACAGAAGTGTTTACATGCATGTAGTTTCTTTCCACCAGTAATACTTTCAGTTAGCAATAAGAGCACCTACTTCACTAAACTCCTTTTTAGGAGGTTTAGCTACATTGTTCTCTAATCTCTCATCCACTTTAGAAAGCAGGCTCCATAAGGAAATGGACTCCAGTAAATTAGTCCTGGGCCCTATTACCATACACGATGGATTTGAAACAAGCTTTCCCAGTGGCGTTTTTTTTTGGGCGGGACAAATTAATCAAGATACATTCTGTAATGCTGGGCTTCCTTATGGGAATCGGGGTGTGGGCTAGTGGCTACTGTCTTTCTCACAGGCAATGAGCATGCTATATTATCATATTTCTAAATGAGGGTATTGATATGAAATGCTCAGAGCTGCTCCAGTTGGAGTTGTTCTAGACCATCTCATGGTGTGGTGGCATCAGCATTATTTTAATGACCTTGACCTGGCCTGACTGTATTTGACGTGAATTCTGCAACCCTGGCTTGTTGCCTTTCTCTGGTCATCAGCCTATTAGCTCATCACCTGGGTTTGAGCCCAACTTTGTTAAGAGAGCCCAGCATTGCTGGATGTTTCTGAGCTTGGCACTTTAAAGATGAAGAGCAGTGTATTAGTTCTGGAAGCAGGAGCGTGTAGGGTTTGCCTCCTGGAGGAAGGACCCTGTTATGATCGGGGCTGACCGGTTTCTTCTCTTTGAAGGAGATAAACATCCCTGGGTCCAAAGAATTCATTACTCCCGTTTGAGTCTTGTCCTTAAGCTCCTGCAGAATGGCAAGTGTCAATGTCAAGTCTGTGATGACCATAGTTGTGGTTTGTACAGTCAGGGTGAGGACTGTGGCCTCTACCATGGAGGGGCTTGATTCCCAGGAGTGAATCTTTTTGAGAAAGAATCCATGAGTGGGCAGGGAAATGAAGGCATGTTGTGGTCTATTTGCTCTGGCTCAAAGGTGACTGCCACCTGCAGCTTTGGAAACAATGCGTTGGAAATGGCAGAGAGAATGCACAGGTCTGACTGCCAAGGAATGTGAGTGGAGTGTGGCAGAGTAGAAGTGTGTTGCCTCTGGGTGTGTGTGGTGGGGACTGCCTGGTCTGCCATCAGATTAGAATGATGCCTTCTTTCGGCTGAGCTCTGATATGTTCCAGACATAGTGCTAAGTTCACTAATCTATACTCTTTTTTTTAAAAATTGTCACTACTATATACTATTTTTTAAAAAATAATATTTATTTTATTTCTTAGTTTTAGGTAGACACAGTATCTTTATTTTACGTTTATGTGGTGCTGAGGATTGAACCCAGTCCCTCATGCATGCTAGGCGAGCACTCTACCACTGAGCCACAACCCCAGCCCCACTATATACTCTTGAATTTCACTGTGAGTTCCTTGAGCCTGTAGCTTCATCTTCCTTTGACAGATGAGGAAACTGAGGCTCAACAGGTAGCCCACTTGCTTTTTGTAAAACTCTTAGTCAAATGGGGGTCCAGGATCCTCATTCATCACTGACTGTAGAAGCTAGCTGCCACAGCACAGGTACCAAGAGCAGGTGAGTTGTAGTCATCCTGCTATTAGGAGTCACCTATTGCCTGGCATCTTCTGCGCATTAGTGATAGAGGATTAGCAGCTTCTCAGAGGAGGAGGGAGTGTGAGATCCTCCATTCCTAATTGATTTGCCATGAGAAGGATAATTACTTCCAGGCTACCCTGCAGAAATACAGTGGGAATTACCAGTCAGATTTCTTCCATGAGCAAGCCTCCTCTGTCAAGCTGTTGACGGAGTGCTGCGTGTGGGGTCGGCGCTGGGTGTTGCCTGTGTGGTTCTCCAGGTACAGCAGTGAAAACCTGAGCTCTCTTTAACACCTCAGGGAAACCTCTGAACAAAACATAACGCAGAATTTTAAAGTGTTGGACTCCCGCTTTCTCTGACCTATGTTTCCCAGGATTGTTGGAGGGTCGGGGAGAGTAAACAGCAAGCTAGTACTCCTTCCACCCACAGATATTGAAGTCTCTTATGCAAGTCAATGCAGGGGAAAAAACTGTACATGGAAAGGTAATTTGAGGCTGTTAAGCAATCTGTTAAGTGTGTAACTCTGAGCAAAGTGTTTTGAGGGGGAGGTTCCAGCTTTCATAAATATGCAATCTACCTGGGCAGACAAAATGCACATGGTAAAATGATTACATACGTAGACCCACAGCTTCAAGTTCCGCACATGCAGGGGCCAGAGGGTACTACCAGGGAGGATGTGGGCCAGGCAGGGGCTCGGGAAGCCCTTCCATAAAGCCCCCCCACCATAAAGTTCCAGATAGCCATGATGTGAAAATGAGGCCCTGGGGTAGCCAGTTTTATTGGACATCCTTATTATATTCTAATTTTAATAAGAGATTTTTCTATGTAGATTTTGATTAAAAAATTCTGTATTTTGAAATATTTTCAATAGATTAGGATGTGGAGATCAGGGTTTGGGTCTGGAAGCCTATATCAGATCTACTTTGATCCCATATTCTGGGTAATAAGTCGGTCTATGGGTGAAAGTTTGGTATTTGCAAAGTGTTCTTTAGGGCCAAAGGATAACACTGCATAGACTTGCTTGCTGGGGACCAGTGCTGATTGGCCTACTTGCTGGCATCCTGATTATAGACTGGAATCCAGGCTCCCCATGAGCCTTACCTGACTCTGCCTCTGGTGCTGACCACAGGGGGCTTGGCCTCTGCTGCCCAGCTGCCTGCTTCCAGATGTTGGTGGGGAGGATGTGGCTCCAAAAGCCTTTGGACTTTCAGGAGTCTCTCATCCTGCCTCGCCCGGGAGGCACGCTGCCACCTCCTCTTTTTCCATCTTCTTCCCTGTCTCTTAAAACGAAACCTGCTGACTGCCTCAGAGATTGATTGTTCCACTGATGGAGAGAAATGGTCCCACTCTTGTTAATTCACAGCCATCTCGCTTTTCTTGCCTCATAAATTAACATAGTTATACAAGAGGCTAGAGCAACGTGTCAGGAGATGTGTTTAGAGGAAAATGTGTGAAAAGAAGAACGGAAGAAATAAACAAATGATACTTGGATCAAACCTCCTTTGTTTACCGATTCCTAGCCCCAATGTTTTTCTTCTTGGCATGTCCACCACCTCCCTTGTTCCCCCAAAAGGAAAGAATCAGACCTCATCAGGGGCTAAGAAGTCAGAAGAAAGGAGAATCAATGAGGGAAAGACACTTGGTTCAGAAGTTTCCATCTGCCTTTGCGAGTGCGACCCAGTGATGGAGAGGCCATGAAGCCTGGTTCGATTCAAACTAATCACTTAAAGGAAGAGGAATCTAGAGTAATTCTTGGAAATTCACTCTTTAGTCACAAAGTCCCTTTCTCAGCAAATATATGTATGTGGTTCCCTGTATAAATTACTGCAGCATGTGCTAGCCAAGAATTTATTTAAAGGCTCATTAAAATGATTACTAGTTTTTTCTTTTGCATTTTATTTGAAAATGGGAAGAATATAAACCTATAGCCTGGCTTTTCTCCAAAGTGCCCTTTAGGATTTGCATCGAGTATATAATATTTTTAAAAATAAAGATAGAATTTGCACTAAGATTATCCATGCGTTTAAGAGGAATAATACAAATTAACCACTTACTATACTTTTTAGAAGTTTGTTTGTCCAACATATTTTTTTAATTGGTTTTTTATTGATTTGAGGTTTTATGTGTGTCGGTATGCATGTGTATAGAAGATTTTTCCATAAAGAATATTATGGAAGCATCAGAGCTAAAAAGTAAGGAAAGAAAACACCTTCTAAACTCTGGTTTGAGCTGAAGCAAGAATGTAGAAAACATTTGCTGGCACCTGAGATGCTAGTCCCATTTCACTGATGGGGTCATTTAATGGACTTCATTGCTCAATGTCCTAGGAAAAGGGATTCCGTTCTGGGTTAGATGTCAGTCTGGGGCACAGGGACTAGGACAGAGCTGGTAGTAGGAGCAGGAAGATGAAGAAACTACCCAAAGGAGAGGACGTTGTACTGCAGTTGAGGGAGAAGATAGCAAAGCACACCTGATCACCAGTAGAGATCATGGGAATTCCATACTCCAAAGGCAGGAAGGTAGCACACCTCCATCTGAAAGAATGGATGTGGCACTGAGCAGAGTCAGAGCCTTTGAAAGGCCGAGGTAAAAATTGAGCAGACTTTGAAAGGAAGTCTGGGATTTGGAGAAGGAGGGAGAAGAAAGAATGATCCCATAGATAAATGAAGGCAGGGGAGTTTTAGTGCGCATGTTGGGGTTGACAATTACAAGTTGGAAGAGAGATGCAGCAGGGCTAGACAGTGTAGGTCACCTAAAGCTCAGAGCTGGAGTTGGTACTCAGGGAAGAAGGCATGGGAGCCGAAGTGGGCTTCAAAGGAGGGGCTTCATAGCACCAGAACCTTGTGTCAGGAAGGCCGCCGACAGCCTCCTGGGCTGGGAAGAACCCTAGTGAAGCATTCCACCCCAGCCTTGCTGGACCTTCCGGGCATGTTTTCTGAGCATCACAGACTGGAGCAATTTTAGCACAGAGCTTGAGAAGGCAGAGTGTTGTGTTCTTCCTAATGTTCCGGCGCTCACTTATATAGCAAATGGAACTCACTGCCCCTGAGGTAGATCTCGCTGTAACGATAACAACCACCACCACCAGAGAAAGAAATGACTCTATTTTTTTCTTCCTTGGTGAGCTCAACCAAGCAGAGAGATTGCTACTGGCAAGCACATCTTGCCCCTGGCCCGTCCCCCCATTACGGGTCCAAGGTCAGAATGATGGAAGTCAGCTCTCAGCACACATGCTGCTGGGGAGCATTTCTGGGTAATGAGGGGCAAGCATCCTGGGAGCCACAGGTCTGCCAAATGGCTCGGAGGCAGATTTGGAGCCAGTGAGGCTCTTTCCTCCACACTGGGGTCTGGGCTGGTTTTGCAGACTGTGACACTGGCCTCCGTGATGAATGGAGGCCTGAGTTGGTGCCAGCAGTCCCATGTGGAGGGCCTCCTGAGAGCAGATGCGGACAGTCAGCCCTGACATTCCACAGCACGAGTTTAACTCAGAGAAATGGCTCCGACTGTCTTGTGATGACCAAACAGAGGAAAGAAATGATCTAGAGAGGATGAAAGTATGAGAAATGCACATGATTATCTCCCCTGCTGGGCTGCCAAAGATGGGAAAGAGTGGTGGTCAGTTTAGAACTTGATAGCCATTTCTGGTTCCTCGCTAGTGCCCAGCGAGGTAGAAGGATGTGGAAGAAAGAGCTTCACAGGGCATCCCATACCTCACTGTGTGACCTTGAAACTATTATTTAACTTGTCTAAGCCTTAGTCTTTCCTGGCTGCAAATGGGATTATTACTACTATTATTTTAAAACAGTTTTAAGAATTAAATAATGCAATGCAGACAGAAGGCCTGACACAGAGGAGGTGCTCAGCAATCTGACTTCCTTTCTCCCAGTTAAATGCACCTCTCTGGCTTTTTCCTCTGCTGAACGATGTCTTCATTTCCAGGCACCTCATACCTGTCTATCTTCTCCCTCAAATCAGCATCAGGCAAAGTTTTTCCAAATGAAAATTGCCCCCTCTGCATCTTTTTATTTAGGTCTCTATCCACCCTTCTCAGGAATCTATTAATAGTTTATATCTCATTTAATTTAAAAAGATGGTTTCCAAGCCCTGTGCAGTATGTGTCTCAGTCTGCAAAACCAGCAAGTTTCCACCCATATTCTCCCAAGCTCCATGAGGCAGGTAGAGCTGGTAGGACAAGAACTCCCATCCAGGTCTGTCTGCTCCAGAAAGCAGACAGTCCCTCCACCATCGAATACCCATGACACCCCACCTCCACATGAGGAGTCACCTCAGGTTCATTGCTACTTCTTGGTGTAGATTAGCCTCCTTGACAGCACACATTCATGGATCTTCTTGTGGGGTGGAGGGCACCGTGCAGGCATTTAAGGCCGGACCCTGCACTGGAAGACATATTTAACTGGATGTTCATTTGGGAGTGAGAGCTAGGAGAGAGGTGGTGGCTGGAGACTCTGAGGGACCTGCAGTTATGGCAGCAACGACTGACCAGACATGGGGACCAGGACTCATACCTAGTCAGACATGAGAAAGATCAATAGTTGCTCGCATATATTGAACACTTTTCCCATACAAAAAGCATATAGGTAAATGCTGCTCTCCTTGTTATACAAGAGAGAAAGAGAAAGAGACAGAGATGGAAGAACCAGAGAGAGAAAGAGACCCATAGAAGCAAGAAGACTCAGCCCTCCCAGCTGGGCAGCAGCAGGCCAGGACACCCATGCTGATTGCCTATCTTTGGAGCAGTATGTTCTGAAGACTGTGTCTTCTTGGCCTCCCATGACATAGATGGGTACCCTGACCTTCCAGAGCCTCTTTATGTATCTATAAAAGGAGGTTAGATATGGGAAGGGATGCGCTTCCTTCTAGTCCAATAACGTTATGATCCTGTGCTGTGAAGTTATGAAAAATGTTCCTTGCTGAGAAAAGATGTCCAAAGTGCTGCTGAGTTTTCTGAATCATAGGACAAACAATTGAGTGTGGTGAACAGGAGTAGTAAATAGCCTGTGGGGAAAGCCTCAGCTTTCGGTAACTGGTAAGAGTGAATGCCATGCTCTGGCATTTCTATTTGTTAGCCCTACAGGGAGGGGGCTGGCTGGGTTCTGGAGGGTCCCTTTCCACTTGGTCAGGAGGCTACTGTGTAGAGATCCTCGCTCTGCCTTTCAGAAGGTAGGGCCTGGGCACATTATTAAGCATTCCCAAGCTTCTCTTCCTCATCTGTGCAATCAAGATGATACTAGTAGCCACCTCAGGCTGGTGGGAGGATTAAATGAGAAGTATTTGCAAGTGCTTAGCCATGATGACCGTGGTACCCAGCTAGTAAATACTCCTTAATATCACTTTTATCTACATCGTAAGTAATCTCAAAAGACAACAAGCCACTATGAAGAAGAATCATTTCACGTTGGATCTGCTCATTTGGGATAGACACTCAGCCTGGGCACTTGTGACCCTCTCTTGGCATCCAGTGGTCTGTCTGGAGGAATATGGAGCAAGCAGATGACTCCAAGCTTGTTGGGTTCAAATCTCCTATCTTTCACAGATGAAGAGATCATGTCCCAGTTGGGGGAGCCACTTATCAAGGTTTCAGAGCCACTTAAGGGTAGAACTGTGGTTTTGGAAATCAGATTTCTGCTTTCGAGCTTAGGCCTCTTCCTATGAAATCACACAGAAAGGCACCGCACAGCATAGGCAAACCTGGGCAGAAGGCAGTCACAGCTAGAAGCTTTGATGTGCTCCTTATGTTGTCCAGTAAACCTAGAGTTTCCAGGACAATGGAATTAGAAGAGGCCAGGTCAAGCTTTTGCATTGGGTTAGCCCTGTTGGGGAACCTACCCATGGACATGGAATCATGGATAAATAAGGTCCCCAAAGTCAAGGTGGACTCAGAGCAGCCATAGGCAGCAAGATATAAAGAAAGTCGGAGTCAAGGTTGAAGATGGAGAGAATATCCAAATTGGAGAGGGTCTGTTTACATGCAAAGGGTGAGATAAAAGGCCCCAAACAGGAAGACTAGCCTGAAGGTAAGAGACTGCTGGGATGGGAACCATGTCAGGGAGAGATCAAGGCAGGCCCAGGCCAGGGCTCAGGACTGAGACTGAGGTCACTGGCACCTTTTGCTTTTGGAGGATGGTAGCAGAGAGGCACTTGACTGATTAAAACAGCCAGGTGGGACCAGACAAGAAGGACAGTCACATAGGAAGAGTAGTGGAGAGATGGGATGCAATTATCCAAAGTGGTCTTTGGCCTGAATCTTAGCTCTTCAATCATCTCAGAGGAAGCAGCAGAACACACACACACACACACACACTCACACACACACACACACACACACACACAAGATTCCCTGACTCCACTCTGGACCTTTGGAGAGGAGGGAACTGATAATGGAGGAGAAACTTAGCACACAGATTAGTTCTGGAAACTGGACTTGGAAAAAATGGAACTGCTGGCTTCCTGATCTCAGTTGCCCCACCTTGATTGCAGATCATAGAGCATTAGCATTTCAGAGCTCAAGGGAGACCTGCCTTGTAGACATAAGGCTGTAAAAAGTTATTTCTCTGAGATTTCTTGGCATTAATGGCTTCTTGACATGGCTGTTTGGAAAACTCATCTGGCTTCAGCTGGACCCTAAGCCATATTGTAAATGGTTTGGGGCATCTGCGCCATGCTCTTCTCTTGAGTGGCTATCGGAATCGTTACAGTCTCCCAGCTGCTTGCACTTGGATCTATGCATGTTGAGTTTACCGTGGAGTCTCAGGGCGGGTATTTAGGGCCTGAACCCTCAACCCCTGGAAATGAGGAGAAAGGAAGGATGAGGAGGTGGGCTGCCACCCAGTTATTCTTTTAAAAATGATACAGTCAGAACATTTCATTTATCTTCAAGAATTGTCACTTTGATCATGTCAGTCCTTACTTAGGTACCTTGCATCACTCCCCAGTGTCTATGGGAGAAAATCTGCATGATTTGTCTGGTAGAGCATGTGGTCCTGAGCTTACCTGTCCAGGATTTTGTTTGACCTGCTCAATAGCATCACTTCGGGGCAATGGACAAGTTTTAATTGCTCCAAATCTTTGGCCATTTTTCTTTCAAAGGGGATGATACCTCCTAATACCAGCTGAGATGCTTTGATGCTAAGTCATACAGAAAACTCTGCTGTACCTGGCAGAAGCAGGGGAAATATGTTACTTTTCATGATAAAGTTGAAAGGCAAGTAGCTGCAGGTGGATAATTCTTTGGTTCAGTGTCATTGTCAAGGACATCGTTCTTGTTCTTTGACTCCTTTTACTCTTTGGTCCTTGTCCTCAGGCTGATTTCCATACAATGGATATGTTATGGGTGTATGGGATTGTTGCAGAGGATCTAGCATCCTACCCAGAAATGAAAACTTCTGGAATAATGAGACAGCTTAGTTTCAAATAAAGAAGGGCTTTCCAGAAGCCCACAGTTCCCAGCAGTGCCTCATGCCCAGGCTAGGACTTGCCATGCAGGCTGGGGAGTCAGTGTGGGCCACACACATGTCCACACGGAGTAGGATACTGCAACAAAGTAAGTATTGTTAGGAAGGAAAAAGGAGTGACACAAATAGAAATTGTGTTGGCAACTAATGAAGCCTGCCAGACGGCCTCCTGGGGTCTTTTGAGCATCAGTGAGATAAGCCATGCAAATCCTGTAAATGTTAGTATCTTTCCTATTTCCTGTCTTTGTGTCTTGCCTCTCATGGGTAAATGTGCACTCCATGTATTAAATCTTATTCTTCTTTCAACATTGGGCTTCAGTCTTCCTTTTTCCATGGAGCTTTCCACTCCAATATCTTAATGCCTCACTTTAAAAAATTCCTAAATGGAGCGTCTTCTCCCAGTTTGTGAAACTCTACAGCAGCCTATGGATTAATAGCATTAAATAACCTAAGGGAACTTGAAAAAAATACTGGATCCCAGACTTTACTTACCCCATGCTCCTCTTTCTTCCTAACAGAACTCTTATCTTGGTTCTATATGGCTAGAGAAGACTTGGTATATGTGCTAGACAGGAGGTCTCCTAAGCATTCCTGATGGACAGTTAGGTTTGGAATAATATCTAGAACTAACCTCTGGCCTTCATCACTTCCTTCAGATAGTGGATAGCTTTCCAAGTCCTTCAGTGTGGAACTGGGACTATTTTGGGGGGTCCCTGAGTGTTGCCTAACACACAGCCTGGACATATATATGGTATCAGTAGTTTGAAAATGATTGTGTTTTAATGAGTCTTTTGAATGAGAGAATATTTTAAAATTTTCCCACTTTTTGGGGGGTGGGGGCAGGGATCATGCAGGTAAACACACTCATTCTGTCTATACCTCTCTAAAACCTAAAAACCAAAAGAAGTTTGCTGGCTTACCCTTCTGTTAATTCCTGCCAAAGAGGTGGATATGCCTCTTTTCCAGGTTTGTGGACTGGCATTTGCATCCTGCTTTGATAGTTAGCATTTCTGAAGGCCTGAGTGTGGTTTCTTTTCAGCTTGTAGAAATGGAAGAGGTCAAAATCAACTTCATATAACCCTGAAAGCCGCCAAGACCTTGAAAGCACATTTTTTGTACCTTTATCTTTCTACTAGTATGATATTAGCAGTATGTCACAGCACTTCCAGTTAGAATTGCAGGGAGCCAATGGATATTCTGAGCAGCAGAACATTCAGCTGGTCTATGAGCAGAGCATTCTCTGTGCCTATGGAAAATGATCTGGGTACTGAAGGGCACTAACAAGAAATAATAAGTAACAGCCCATAACATGCTTACTATGTACCAGGGCAGGGCTAATTATATGATTAACTCTTAACATAGTCCTTTGATCTTTATTAGCTAATACTATGATTACCCCCATTTTGCAGTTGTGTGAATTGAGGCGGAGGGAAAGTTGGTGACCTAAGTTTGAAATGAAGTTTGACTCAGATTCTTTACCAGGACCCATAGTACTCTACTGAGTTCTGGAAAACATGTATCACTATTTTCAAAGGGCTTGGAATTGATTTTATTGATTCTCAACTCTGGCTGCCCTTCAGGATTATCTGGAGGAATTTTAAAACATACCCACTAGGCCTCGCCTAAGGAACTGTTTAAATAGACCTACGCTGGGGCCCTGGATTTACACAGGTTGAGTATCCCTTGTCCAAAATATTTGGATTTCAGGTTTCTTTCTGGTTTTGAGGTATTTGTTTATTTATTACATGATGAATTATTTTGGGAATGGGACCTAATTCTAAACAAAAAAAATTGTGTTGTATGTATATCTTATACATACTGCCTGAAGGAAGTCTATACAATAATTACCATGTGCCTGTGTGCTGACCATGACAGGAGGTTGGTGTGGAATTTTCCACTCGTGGTGTCACATCAACCCTCAAAAAATTTTGGATTTTGGAGCATTTCAGATTTTAGATGTTTGTGTCAGGGATACATAACCTGTAATTTTTTAAAGGTTTCAGAATGATTCTGTTGTTTTGCCAGTATCGAGAACACTAGACTAGTTGGGGTGAAGAAAAATTCACTCATCCATTTAATATTTTTTGATGTCTCTTGTGTCATGGGCCTTTGCTATCATGAGGCAGAAGAGTGACGGGTGCCCCAGGTCCTAGAAGGAAGGAAGGGGGTGTTGATTCTGCCTGGCAGGTCCTGGAAGCTCAGGGGGAAGCTGATATTCAAGCTGTGGTGGCACATTATTAGGGGGTTGCTGGGGACTAAGGGTGGAGTATGTGGGCGATATCTTCCCTGCATAGAGTTGAGAGACAGTGAGATGGGTTCAGCGAACCCTAACAAGTTTGGTGGGAGTAGAGCAAAATCATGTGTGAGGTGGTGGCTCAGGAGGAAAGAGGTGGTGAGGGGTCACATGAGTGAGGGTCTCCTGGGCTATGTACTGGGCTGGAAGTTGGAATTTTTTTTTCCTGATAAGAAAAAAAAATGTTAGAGTGGCTTCTAGGCTTTAAGCTGGCACGTGAGTGGGGAAGGGGGAACTGGGTGTGTCAATAAGGCATAGATGAACTGCAGAGAAAGTAGAGATTTTTGACAAAAGATAATCAGTCTGTTTGGGGCATCTCATTCAGGTGAGAAGACCGTCTGGCAGCTGGATTTATGGTCTAGATCTTAGGAGACTGGCTTGAGCTTAAGAGCACACATAAGTCTCCTTGGCAAACAAAGACAAATTTAACCATGAAAGCTGTTTGGGATTCTTGTTGTTGAACATGGGATCAAGTGCAAATAAGCCCACCTTGCTACCAATCCAGCAAACATTTATCGAAAACTTACTCTGTGGTCAGCATGGTCCCAGGCACTGGAATCCAAAGAGGAACAAGACTCCGACTGTGTCCAAGGAAACAAAATGTAGCAGAGGAGTGGTTCATTGTAGCATAAATGGTTGGAAACAAAATGTAGCAGAGGAGTGGTTCATTGTAGCATAAATGGTTAGAGGAGGACACACTCTTTTGAAGTGTGACCAGGCTTCAAAAGATGAACTGGAGTTTTTGCCAGGTGGACCAATGATTTTTATGCATCGCACTTGCAGTTGGATTTCGCCTTAGACATCAAACTTCCTTCGGAAAACATGGCATTAATTTCAATGCCAGGAAGCCAAACATTAAATTCCTTGGAAGAGTTCACTATAAAATCCAAACAGTTTTATGATAAGAGCTAACTAACACTGAAGAAGGGTTTTGTAAGTCAGTTCAAGTTCACTTCCAGCTTGACTGGAAGCTCAGATTACCTTCGCTCTCCAGAAGGCAAGGCAACATTGAAATCAGAGTCAAGAAGGACACAGTGTTTTCCTTTAAGCTACAGTGGACAAGTCAAGCTTGGGTCTTGGAAGGATGCCCTCCCCCAGACTCCAGGCAGATGTCCATCTCCAGGGCTTCTTAGACAATAGGAATGGGTGGGTGGGTGCTTACCCCAAGGGGGCTTGTTGAAGGTCACTCAGCAAAGTTGTGCCAGAATCCTATGGCTGTATGTCCCTCCCCACACTGATGGGCACTTCCCAGAGCCGCTTCCCCACGTTTGGCCTTTCTCCTTTGGCAGCACTGTAGTGTACTTTTACGTTTAATTACGAGGCACAGCAGTGTTTAGTGGTTTGGATTCAGGTGCCAGTGGGGATGGAAGTCAGCCAAGTGGTAGATGCTTGACCTGCTGGTGAAAGATGACTGATTGGCAGAGGTTAGACTCCAGGATCACCCTTTGATTCTGCGGCAGCTTAATGCGTTTTGTGCACTTCCAGGACTCCCTATGCATCAGGAACCCATTCAACCTCAGCTTGCCTTTTCCTCTGTTGTTGTTCGTGCCTGAAAGTTTTGACTGGGAAATAAATATAGCAGAGAGACCCAAAGCTTCTCAAGCTGATATGCCTCTCAGTAGTTGGCAAGTAAATTTATAACCTGGGACTAGGCTGTGCTTTGACATCTTCCAATTGAACGGCTTTCATCAGGAGAAGTGTTATGTGAGAGCATTTGCTTTTATTTAGTCCCTACCCTGCTTAAAGTCTGGCAGCAATACCCATCACCTGCAGGATTCAGGGCAAACTTCATTGTGTGGAACTGACTGTCCCCCATAGCCTGTGACAGCCAGTTTCTCCTGCCTTATCTCACTCACATTCTTCTATCCTTTTTGAATTTGGACTGTCTGAGCCATCTTCCCCCATTTTCCCTACAACTCTGACTTATGCCCCTGGTATCTTCCCCTATTGCACTTCTCCGTCCTCAGATTGTACCTCTCTGTCCTCTCTCCACTTTCTGAAATTCTAACCCTCTTCAAAGTCCTGTGCAGAAGTCACCTCTCCCATGAGGGTCTTCCTCATCACCCGGACTCAGTGTTCCTTCCCACATTTGCTGGCTTTTCTACTTTATGTATTATCTTGCAACATTTCCATTTATATAATTATTATGGCTGGAGCTCTTTTGTGGAAGGCACTGGGTTTCTTCCATTCTTGTACCCGTCATAGCACCTGGCATGAGGTCTTGCAGGGTCTAGAGCCCAGCATTCTTCTTGCTGTCCTGGGTAAGGAGGGGGTGATGCAGGTGTTCAAGGCAGTTCCAGGATGGCTGGATCATCGCCACCTGTGGATGGTTCTCAAGCTTTCCCCAGGCAAGGCCTGTGAAAGGCTAACGGACGCAGGAGGTTTTGCTTCAGGCTTTATCCCTGCTTGCCAGATCTGCTTTCCTGGTCCAGATGGCACCTGGGCTTGGCGGCTCTGTCCTGAACTCACCTTCTGTGTTCAGCATTCTGCTGGCCTCTCCTGTCACTGCAGCAGGACTAATGGCTTCCAGCTGTGACAGCTTATAGTCTTCCTATAGCATCCTCTGCCAGGATCCAGAGCCTAGTTCCTTTTGCTGGGGGAGGGACAGGCAGAGGGACATTTATGCTGGAATTGATTACTACCCCCGTGGAGCTTTCACAGTACTGCGTTTATCTCCTGCCCTAGCGTGTGTCTCCCTGCAGTTAAGCCATTTATTTCTCTGTCTCCCTTGCTAAACAGTGAGTGCCCTGGGGCAAGGACCATGCATCATCTGCCCTGACTCCCTGGTACCTAACACAGTGCTTGGCACTGGGTTGATATTCATTTCAACTAAGTTGAAATCGATAAGCAATTACAAAGTGGGAACAGCCCCAACGTGCCCAATCAAAGCGGGTAACCATCTCAACCCCATGTTGTGTGCCTTCAGATTATGTGCTCTTCTTAAAATCTTTGTGTGTCTGATTGGCCCTGAAGCTCCTATACATTTTCAATTCTTGCAATTGTGATATGGGGGACAAACATTGTCAAAACAGGCCAGATTGTCTCCAAGACTCTGTCAAGCACCAACTCTCTCCAAAGGCCTATGCAGAAAGTTAGTTTTCTGGTAGGTTTCAGAGTGATATTATTCTAAATAGCCCAAAGATAGACTATAAAAGATTTGGGCATGATTTTCTCTTGTGCTACAACTTTCAGGGTATAAAAGATAGGCCACATAGATGTATTTTTTAAATGAAAACTGAGACAAGAAATTGGGAGCTTGAGCCCTTAATCACCAACATATTGATTTATTTTATATCAGTTATTCTTTCTGCCTCACTTCCCTATGCTCCTGGGTCGTGTACAATTGCTGGATTTTTTATCCAATCTGGTGAAGAATGGGCTTTGACTTAATTTGGGGAAGGTCTTTGCTGAACTTGGCCTTTCCAAGTGACTATCTGGTCCTGTCAGAGGTGGGTGATGCTGAAGACATCTCTCTCTCTCTCTCTCTCTCTCTCTCTCTCTCTCTCTCTCTCTCTCTTTCCTAGGGATTGAACTAGGGCCCTTTACCACTGAGCTACATCCCAAACCCCTTTTATTTTTTATTTTGAGTTGGGGATCTCACTAAATTGCTTTAGATCCTCACTAATTTTCTGAGGCTGGCTTTGAACTTGTGATCCTCCTGCTCCAGCCTCCTGAGTGGCTAGAATTACAAGCACATTACCCCTCAGTGTTGAGCTGGGCTGTGCCCAGCTCCTCCAGGTTCCCAAGGCCACTACTCTATTTGCAGAGGCACCCCCTTTTGAGTTTCTGCCATCCAGATGCTGTTTTTCCTTCTTAGAGAACTGCAACTGAAAGTTTAAGGATTTGGACTCTTCTTTTCAACCACAGTACCAAATTTGGATTGTCTGGCTACATTCCCTGGATGGGTCTAGACTGTGGAGAAGCAATGATGATTTCAGCACTGGAAAGCCTATTTCTCTTCTTTTCTGGCCCTGACTCCAAGTAACAAAAAGGGTAAATCCCCATGGGGGAGAGAGCCCAGGCCTTGGAAACAAAGCTTGGCTGTGGGTTTGGAAGGATTATGTGGAGAATTGAGACTTCACTTTTATTTTGCCTTGATGAATCTGGCATACGAAGAAAAAAAAATGTGTAATGTCTTACTAGGTATCCTCTGTGTTAAATTCTCTGCAAATCACCCTGCTATATGGACCGGGGTTTTCTTTTCATTTTGTTTCTTTTCTCCAGAACCATCTTGTGTTCATTGGAGAGGCTACGTGTTGACAGGGAGGATCCAGGAGACCTGGCTGTGAAAGGCTAGGGCTTTGGGAGGAGGCACGTAGACGGAATCTGACCAGTGACGTGTTTTGCAGCATTTTCCATGGACTTTTCAAAGTCAAACACCACAGTTTCCTGGAGGAACTGCTTAAGTATTTTGGAATACTGATAATTTGTAGTCCAGTATTTATTAGCTGAAGTGAATCTGTGATTAAAACTCTTCCTACCAAGAAATCACCAGGCCCAGATGGCCTCACCAGTGAATTCTTCCAAATGTTAAAGAAAAGTAACATGGATCCTCCCAAAGTTCTTTCAGAATAGAAAAAGAGAGATTTTTCCAGCTTATCACGAGGACAGTTTAACCTTGACACCAAAACCTGAGAATGACATTAAAAGAAATAAAAATTAAATATTAATTCTTTCATAAATACAGATGCAAAATCCTTAACAAAGCATTAGCTAATTAAACCCACCAATATATTAAAAGAGGATAGGATATTATGACCAATTGGAGTTTATTCCAGGAAGACAAGATTACTTTAACATTTAAATATCGAATGTAATTGACAACAATTATGTAATAAAGGAGGAAATCATGATTATCTCAATTGATGCAGAACTAGTATTTGATAACGCTCAATTCGCATTTGTGATAATAAATCCTAGCCAGCTAGAAGACAGTTATTTTAATGAGATAAAATATTTTCTGAAACCTATAGCAAACATCTCAGTTTGTGGTGAAATTTAGAAAGTTTCCTCCTAGGATCAGGAACCGGATAAGGGTACCCACCTCTTTTATTCACCCTTGCAAAAGGCAAGTAATAAATAAAATGTATAAGGATTGGTAAGAAAGAAATGGTAACATACTGTTTTTACGGAAAAAATTAAAGAGCATATAAACAATTCACTGGAATTAATAAAAGAATATGAAGATACTGGATACCATGATAACATATGAGAAAAAAAATTCTATATGATGGTAACAAACAAATATAAAATGGTCCTGTTTATGGTGATATCAAATATTACATGATTAAATATGGAAATAATATGATAAAATAATGAATAGAGTAATGAATGGCAATCAAGACCTCACTGTAAAAGACTACAAAATGCTGTGGGGAGAAATTAAAGAAGGTCTAAATGGAGAGAAAGTCATGTTTACAGGTAGAAAGACTTAGCCTTGTAAACTTAATAATTTTTCTCCAAACTCATCTGTTGATTCAAAACAATCCCAATAGAAATTCCAGTGGACTTTATCTTTGGAATTTGAAAGCTGACTCTAAAATTTATAGAGAAATGTGAGGGGTCAAGGATAGATGACAATGTTTTGGTTTTGGTTTTTGTACTGGGGATAGAACCTAGGGCCACTTGAATGCTAAGTATGTGCTCTACCACTGAGCTACAAACCCTGGTAATAGACAATCTTGGAAAAAGAGTTGGAGGAATTGCATTCTAGATATCAAGACTTGGAAAGGTGCAGTAATTAAAACAGCATGGCATTAGCCCAAAGACAGAAGTGTAGACCAGTGGGACAGATTAGAGTTCTAGAAATAGAAACAGAAGTACATACAAGTATGATCTATAACAAACAGTAACATAGAAACACAGTGATAAAAGTGTACAAATGTAATTACCTACCCAATAAACTTGCATTATTGAATATACTAGGAAAAACCAAATCAACCTTGTTTACTGAATATACTAATATTAGAAAAAAAGAATCTTATCTTACTCTCACAAACCCATTGCTGATAGATTGCAGATATCAATATGAAAGTTGAAGGCATAAAGCATCTTAACAAGAGCATAAGCTATTATCCTTCTGACTTCTGTATCAGCAATGATTTCTCATGCAGGCCACTAAAAGTTTGAACTGTAAAGGAAAAAAAAATCGATACGTTGGACTTAAATGAAGAAACGTTCAGCAAAAGCATTGTAAAAGAGCAATAAGATAAGCCATTTAATAAGACAGGAGAGTTGTGTGTATATCTGGCAAAGGACACCTGCCTAGGGTTTATGAATAACTCCTCACAAATTACTGATTAAGAAAACAAAACAAAAACAAAGAGGCCTAGAACTGATCTTTCCCCAAAGAAGATATCTGAATTTTGGCCAATAAAATAATGAATAGAGTAATGAATGGTGATCAGTTTCACTGGTTATTAGGAAATGCAAAATGAAACTACTTTGAAATGGGTTTATGTAACTAAGATATTAGCCAAAATGGAAAGACTAAAATGAAATAAAATACTTTAAAAAATCCTACAGTAAACATCACACTTAATGGTGAAATGTTGTATTGTACCTGGTGTTGACAAGGATGTGAACCTGGAAGTTTCAAGCACTGCTGAGAAGAATGTAAATGATTATAACCTCTTTGGAAAACAGGAAGTATCTACTAATTCTGAATCTACACAACAACCTATGAACCAACTGATTCTACCCTTAGCTTTGAATCATACAGAAATGCAGGCAACATGTGCACCAAATGAATTGTGTAAAAATTTTTATAGCAATAGAAGTCACAAATTAGGAACCCCAGCATCCATCAACAGTAGAATAGACAAATCCTGGAATATTCGTACAATGGAATACCACAGGTTAATGAGAATGACTGTATTATCACTTTTAGCAAGAAACAAAGTGGATTAATTTCATGGAGTACTGAGCCATAAAAAGTTATAGCATTGAGACAGAAAAAGAAAACATATGATATGACCCTGTTTGTCTAACATTTAAAAGTAGTCAAAACTAATCAATGTTACTAGACAGAATACACAAAGAAATTCACCTGTGAAAATCTATTAAGCTATACCATTCTGATTAGTGCACTTTAGGTTTGTTGACTTTAATACAATGTTTACCTTAAGCTATTTTATATTTTTAATGCTAAGGATGTATGTCAATTCAAAAAGAAGCATATAACTTCTCTGTTTAGCAGCATAAACTTTTGGACAAAACCATGCACAAAGATACATACCAAAATGTTTTTTAGAATTGTGTCTGCCCCATGGTGGACTTGTCTCCACATTGGGGAGGTTGAGGTGTTGTAGTGGATACCTCAAGATGCTGTGGAGTTGGACTCTGATTCATGTGGTTGCTATTGATATAATTAAGAGCTCCCACCCTGATTTCATGAAGACCTGAGTTCTAGTCCTAGCTTAACCACATATTGACATTTGTTTTGGGTGAGTAGTTTGAGTTCAATGATCAGCTTATCTTTTTTTTTTTCTGGTAAAATGGGGAAAATACTAATTCTTACATGGCTGGATGTTGAGTGACATGTCTGTGAGAGTCCTTAGCTCAGTGTCAGCCATATCAAGTAGCACAATAGATGGAAGGTTTGGTAGTGGTGGTGGTGACAGCTATTACAATTAGTAATAATTATAGAGGGGGTGAAGGACAGTTTAAGAGCCCTATAGGTGTTGCCAATAGAGTCACAAGTGTAGGACTGCCAATCTGTTTCTTCTTTTGGCATCGTTCCTTGCCAATTCCTTGGGGACACTTCTTCACCCTCCTCCCCTGCTGTTTTATTTGCTCTGTGAGTCCCAGCAGTCTGTGCCTTGCTGCTCTCCAGTCTCTCACTCCTCTCCCTTGCATGCCATGTGTGGAAATGCTGGGGAACTGGACTGATTCTCTGTTGCCAGCAGAAGCCAATATTATTTGAACAGCCCTCTGTCATGGCCAGACTAGTACAGGAGCTTTGATATGGAGGTAGGCACTCAACCCACCGCAGGGTTTCAAGTGAAACCAGAAGCTGTTTCTAGCAGCAGAGAGTGTTCCCATACCCGGAGTCACTCATCTCTGCACCCCTGCCCTCCCTTGCCCTTGGGTGTGAAGTTAACTGATGTTCTTTCCCTCCTCTCCTTCTGCATAAAAGGCCATCACCTGTGGCCCAAGGGAGCGCAGGCATCAGAACATGCTTCTCTTTCCTTGGAGTCAATAGGTTTATATTTCCTTAGTGGGATTTCCAAGCCTAGAGAGCCCCTACTCTCTGAGTTCCCGGCCTGTGCCTTTGGTTTGTCAGTGTGGAAATGCAATGGAAATGAGGATGGCAGGGAAGATGAGTCTGTGCTCAGACTAAACCTGACTCTGAGGGGGGCAGCTCAGGGTTGTTGCAGTCCCCAGCTTGGGAGGTTGAGAGTGTAGGTGGCACCTCATATGATTAAGAGCTCCCACCCTGATTTCATGAAGACCTGAGGTCTAGGCCTATCTTAACCACATATTGACATCAGCACTCATACCTGATCTAATCTGCTATTCCACCCTCACTGCCCCCTCGATTTGATTTTTCTTTTGCTCACATATAATATAAAGAGCTCTTCCCTTTCTCCTTCTCGTGGGGAGAAGGGATGTGATCAGCCCAGGAAGGGCTCTATTGGAGAGAGGTTCACTTCAAACAAAGAAGTTTCCGTGTCAGTGAAAGGCAGCAGGGTCCCTGGATGCTGTGGTTTCTGTAGGCAGAGGGAGATTTCCCCTTCTTTCTGGTTATCAGAAAGAAGGATCTCTAGGAAAAACTATCCTTCACCTGGGGCAGAGGGAGGCTCAGGAAGGGCTTGGATTTAAAGAAAAGATCTTTACTCTTTTTCCTTTTGAGGGATCGCAGCATGTACAAAACCATAAAGGCTCTCTGAACACACAGGTGGGGTCCCTTCATGGACAGGGAGACTGCCCTGCCCTGCTGGAATACATCAGCTACAATAGCAGTGCTTAACAGACTGACCCCATAACTCAACACTGGTCTATGGTTTTGAAAGATCTTGGGCTTATGTATTCTGAAACAAGACTGCTTCTCTCTGGACACCAGCACTCTTTTTTGTCATGGTAAAAGCACAAGAGTGGACCTAGAATTGATTGCAACCTCATGCCTTTCCCCAATTCTACATTGTCCATCTCTCTGTCTGACCCAGACTTCATGGATACTGGTGCCTCCCTGGCCATGACTTGATTTCCCGGATCCTGCTGACCTCAGAGGAGTATCAGCCGTGCCCAATCACCTTTTCAGTTTATTCACTGTTAACACTGCACCTGACAGAAGCAACAAAAGGCAGCATGCAAAGTGTGCACGTGATGGCTGCATCTTCTTAGTGGGTCATTGGCAAGAGACTTCCATATGGCTACCTCAAGCCTGATGTAGAAGGAGCATCAAGGGGCCAGACTCAGACATCACATGGGCTTCCCATTAGACATGCAACTGAGAAAACTGGTTAGGCATGGAGGTGATTTTAGAAAAATAGGTAAGAAGAGTCAGCATGGAGGTTAATTGGAATGGGTTGAGGAATTTATCAAGAAGTGGTTCAGCTTTGAGAACTGAATTTGCAAATGGATTAACTCGCTTCATAGCATCTTCAGGGACGCTAGACCCTGAATATACAGTGCTAAAACCCAAATAGAGGTCTTCTCCATGGAGCGAGCATTCTAGTTAGATATCTGTCAATGTCTTTCTTTTTATTATTATTATTATTATTTTTTTTTGGCCCATACATCCATTGTGTGTCCAAAGAGGAGTCTTCAAGGGAAGAAACCTGAAAAAGTGAATGAACGAACATTGGATTTGCCTCTTGGGGGTTATCGAACACAGCATGCCCACCATCACCCCCCTGTTAATTATTCCCAGTAGGGTTTCTAGGGGAAGTATTTAATTATAGGCAACTGGATCTCTCAGTCTCTTTGCCACCACCCTTGTTCTTCCCCGATACCCACTAAATAATAGTTTGTCAAGGAATATAACAAATTCATGCTAATAGTAACCCAACCTAACTCAAGCTAATTGGTTGCCGAAAAGACACCCTCCAGAACATATAGAAAACAAAGGCTTTGTAATTCCCACCCCACTCCAGAGGCAGAAAATTGAAAGTTAGCTTTATTTAAAATTGCTATGTTTGTTTTGCTTTTAAATTGCAATGTTTCTCCCAGATACTTTGTTTGCATTTGGACATCAGTGGGGAGACATGGGTGATGGAAGGAACGTTTGCTTTTATGCCATGGGAAAAGAGAAATAGTGTTGAAAGTGGCTTGAGCCTGGGAATTCAGACTTTGGGTTTGAATTGGCAGTTCAAGAGAATGATAGATGAACTGAAGTGTTTTTTTCCCAGTAAAAGAGTAAAACACTTTAACAGAGAAGGCATTTTTTTTTAAGAGGCTCAAAGTCTGTAGTATTAAGAAAAGAAGTGAAATATGACTTCCATCTTCTACTTCTGACGAAATTTGATGCCATCTCTTGGAACTCCTTATAGCTTCTCATAAGGACATTCTCTTTTCCTTAAGCCAAGATAGATAATAAAAACAACCATAGAGCAGCCACTGTACTTAAACTAGGTTTGGGTCTTTGTTCAATGTGACTTTTTGAGTGGAACCAAGTGTATGATTTCCTGTAACAGAACCCCTACCTAAACATTTTGATTTGTAAAGTATGTAGGTTTCGAGTTTCTGTGTGGATAGAGGAGGGAGGAGTAGATAAAATAGCAAATTTATTGGTCAGTTCCTTGGTGTATTTCACATGCAGTTGCAGATCATTAGCCACTTGGCAGAGAACTGAGAGCAGAAACTTTAAATTGCACATTGAATATCAATTTAAAGGGAAACAGTAATGAGTTAATGGAGGACTAAGATTCGATTTACAGAAGTGCAGTTTCCGTTTAAGCCACATGAGCCCACCTATCCAGGTGTCAGGCGAGTCACAAGCAGCATCAATCCCAGACTTACAACTGAAGCCAGCATGACCAGCGTTAAGATGGAGTTGTGGAAAAAAAAAATGGAGCAAAGCAGCAAGCAGAGTCGAGATCAGGATTCTTCTGAGCTTCTCTATCTTGACATTTTGGTTCTTCTCTTTGCAACACCCTTCTGCTCTATTTTCTGTTAACCTTCTATCCCAATCAAGGTCCTTTTCAAAATGTCACCCTCTGAAATGAAGCCACATGTGATCAGTGCCCATAACCAATGAGTTATTGCCTTTTGACTTTTGACAAAATTTTTCTAATTTCAGGACAGTACATGATAGTAAATTTGGGGGTTAGGAAAATCCTGTAATGTTACTTACTATATGTATGATCATTGATATGCTAGTCAACCTCTCTGGAGTTTTTTTAGAAAACTGTGGTTAACCACATAGGGTCTTTGTGAGGGTTAAATGAAGTAATGCATCTAAAAATATTCTTAGCCTTCAGCTTAGCACATAGCAAATGTAGGGAATATTAGCTGTTATGATCGTGATTATTATTTTAGGGCTGTTTTTATGGATCTAGTTCAGTTACAAAAAAAATATACTGGTTTATAAATTGATGTTGGAGAAAAACCACTGGAAATTTGCATTTGAATAGATGTGTTAGCACAAGTGGCTTGGAGGGAAGCCACAAGCTCCTCCAACACAGACTGGGGAGGATTTCTCTTAAAAAGGGGGGAAGGGTACATTTTTAGTCTCTGGAGCACATGGCAATAATTCTGAGTGTTCTATCAAGTGTCTAGGTGATTCTTATGCATGCTAAAGTTGAAACCCACAAGCTTATATGTAACTGGCTGTTGCCTCTGTGTGTTCCAACTGATAGACTGAGTCCTAAATGCGAATTATTTCAGCAAAGTAATTTTATCAGCAGGAGCACTTTAAGTTGAATGTTGTTCTGAAGCAAGTCTACGATTGATTTTGAGTTGCATGTCTGCTAGAGGAATAATTATTCTTATACCTACTCTTTTAGGTATCTAAAGTGGACATTAGCAATATATTTAATTTTCTGTTTATCTTTACTTTACAGATTATTTACTTAATTTTCTCTAATGAAAAGTATTATGTGTATATTCTGTTTTATATGTTCCCTGTGAATTTTCTAGCACACAGAAGGCCCTTAAATGCATGCTAATTGGGACAGAATTTCCCCTCCCCTAACTAGATTGTAAGTTTCTTGAGGACAAGAAACTAGGGGTTGCTCAATTCCCAGTCCCAGGCCATGCTCACTGGAAGACTCAAGTGGTGGATGTACCAAACGCTAGACTTATTGTGATTATCTTAAATCCTGAACCAAACTGGCTTTTGATGTGAAGTCTATTATAATGAATTCTAATCCCAGAGCATTCTTACCATTCAGCCATTCTTCATTTGGGTAATATAACTATAGGAAGGAATCTCTATAAAGGCTACTTTTAAGGATTGTGCTAAATACTTCACATACCTCATCTTTTTTCACTTTTACCAAACTAGTGAACTAACTAACAGATATTATCATTCCCATTATTTAGATTCAGAGAGCTGAGTTGGCTTGCTCAATTCATTGAGCAAGTTAGCAACAAAGTGAGGTCACAAGTCCAGATTCCCCTGTTTCCAAGTCTAGTGTTGGCTATGCCAGTCATTCTGAGGTGTGGTTCCTGGACTGGGTGCATCAGCATCCTATGTACCTTGTTGGAAATGCACATTCTCAAATTGTCCTCAGAATTTCTAAACTAGACCCCTTGGGTGGAACATGGCAATGTGTGGTTAAGCAAACCCTTCAGATTCTGAAGCAGACTAAAATTTGTACTACACCTGCTGTTTCTAATATTTCTTACTTAAGCATGATCATGCTTTGTGTAGTGAAGACTTAAGTAAAAGATGGTATCTATTGGTTAGTTCACTGGTTTTGGTACAAGAGAAAGGAAATGATGCACATGAAGTATTTAGCACAACCAGAGGCATTGGCTTGACTTGGGAGGCTGTTGGAAATGCAGAATCTCATATCCTTCTCCATACACACTGAATCACATCTGTGTTTTCTAAGATCTTCATTGATTCAGGCACATATTTCAGGTAGAAAAGTACTGGTATTCACTGTCTTAAATTGACTTTTCCTAGTCTCACTGTCCAGGATACTTGGAGTTTTCATCTCTCAGGAACAAATTCTGGAGGTCCTTGCATCTGCTACCTTGTGCTCAAGTTGAGAGCTGTGCCTACTCTTTTTCGATTTGATTCCAGTTTCCTTCTCCACATGTTTGCTTTTCCAGCCCAAATAATTTTCTTTGTTCTCCTTTGAGGTCACCTTAAATCAGGCACAATAGCAAGGGAGTAGATGGAGTTGTATCAACATGTTGTAAACTAGCAGGAATGGTAACAATTCCCTATAAATGAGGGGAAAGAATGGCTAATTCCTGCTCATTTCGATTCTAGAAACTAATGTAGGACCTGAAAGAAGCAGCTCCTTGTTCCATAGCTGATACTAATTACTTCCCAACCGTGTTATACAGCCTAGGGGGTGTTCAGAAAACCTAAAATGTGGGTTCTTCAGAGGGAAAGACAGTCACCTTCTGGGAGGTTATTATGCAGTGAAGTTACAAAAAAGATCTAGGACCCCACCTCTGACAGAGCACTGGGGAATCAAAGGTCGCTCACAGAAGGACAGTTGACCAAATGGTGTCCTGATTCCTATGTAATTTTTTTTTTTGCCTTGATACCATAATCATGTTCTCCAGCAGCCCTTGACCTCTCATTGGGTGAAAGACAGTGGCTTATTCTGATGAAGGCTGAATCTGCATTCAACGCTTCATTTTAATTAGTACGAGTCCTCTGGACTCTTGGTAACCACATCCTTGACAGGGGGCTATTAGGCACTTGAAGTTTGCTTCTATTTTGCAAAAAGCTGGAAGCAAGAATCATTTCCTTGCTGCAGACACTCAAATTGGTGGTGCTTGCTCTTCTGGTTACATTAGAATAATCAGATTGCTTGTTAAAAGGCAGATGCTGGGCTCTGCTCCCTGAGTCAGAAATTCCAATTTAGGTTGTGGAAAGATCCAGGAAAAATGCAATGTTTAACAAGCATTTTGGACGATACTGATGGTCTCCTCCAAGGTGCTACCATTGGCTAACAATTATGGAGGTGATTGAATCTCTCATGTGCCCTCCACTGTATATTGAGATGTTGGAATATGACCTTGGAGTTCCCTTTAATTCTGTAGTAGTTTTCTCAGAACTAGTTAATTATTATTTCACTCAGATGTATGTGTGAACACCTACAATGTAGCAGACATTGTGCTGGATGCTGGGGATATAAAAGATAAATCAGACACAGTCACTGTTTTCACAGATATCACAGTCTGCTGAAGACACAAATATACAGAGCAATAAATGGCACTGAGCTTGCTGGCTGGTAAAACAGCAATAGGACACAGGATGCGATGGGACAAGTGGCAGGGAGTATATTCTCACTGAGTTCTGATAGCTTTTTATTTAGGTTCTATAGGGATCTCTAGAGGAAGGGGAACTAAGGATCTTAGGGTCTCTAGGTCAGAGGGGGAGGTCAAAGGTTATCATAAAAATATTTTCAGTCTGATGGAGATGTCAGATACAATTATTCTATCAACTAACTTTCCATGAACTGATATGAGGTTTGGTCACTAAGAAGCAAAAATTAAAAAAAAAAAAAAATCATGCTTCCAAGAGGGAATCTCAAAAGCGACTCTGGTGATCTGTGTCATTTCCAGGAAATATGGTGGTCCTGTTATTAAAAGCTTAGAAAAGATGTGGCTCACTCCATTGCCTGGGGTTTTGAAGGCTATCTGTCCCATTTTTCATGATCCAATAATAAATATCATAGTGAAAGTCACCTTTAACACTTAAATATTGCTGGGATTTTATGGGATTGAATTCAATGGACTGCCATGGTATTAAAGAGCCGTATGGGTGAGATACTTTTATAACACATGCTTCATAAAGCTGTATAAAGTAAGTGCTAGTACACCATTCTTTTAAAATGAAAGCATTCAAGCTCAGCATTTAGGTATGAGGGGCCCTGCTTGTTAATTAAACCTGTTGGTAATGGTAATTTTTAAGAAATAAGAAGAAGAGGCTTAAGGCAATTAGAGTAGGATTTGTTCCTAGAAAGAGCAACCCACCTGGAACTGTGGCTTACATCAGCAGGATACCTTAGCCTGAGTCAGAATTGGGCACCATGAGAAGAAAGCAGACCCTAACAAGAGTAGTTGACACAGGGTTAGTACCACAGCTCAGACTGTCCTGATGTTGGTCAGTACTTGCTATCTGCTTAGGTCAACTGTATTATTATTCTTATTTTCCAGTAAGCTGGGGGATGTATTAGAAAACTAGTCAGAAGGCAGTTTTGTGTTAACTGGTATCTTTAACTTAACATAATCATCCTGAGTTTTCTTGCAAAACAAGAGAGAGGCTGGAGTCAACTGGTGTTAGCCCCAGTTCTTTCGTTTTTTTTTTAAAAAATTATGTAACATAAAATTAACACTTTTTAAAGTGAACAATTCAGGGGCACTTAGTACATGTCCAGTGTTGTGCAACCACCACCTCTACCTATTTCCAAAATTTTTTGTCATCAACTCCCCCCTAAGAAATTCTGAAACCATTAAGCAGTCACTTCCCATTATTGATATCATCATTTTTCTGGCAAATACCAATCTGCATTATGTCTCTGTGCATTTATCTATTATTGATATTTCATATAAATGGGGCCATATAATATGTGACCTTTGGTGTTTGGCTTCTTTCCATTGAACATAATGTTTTTAAGCTTCCTCTGTATTGTAGCATGTGTCAGTACTTCATTTCTCTTTATGGTTGAATAATGTCCCGTTGTGGGTACCAAAATTTGTTTACCCACTCATCCATTGATGACACCTGTGCTGTTTCCACATGTTTGGGCTACATGTTGTGAGTAGTGTTGCTATGAACAAGTGAACATGTATTTGTTTATCTGGTTTTGATTGGGTTTGTATAGGAAAGAGTGGAATTCATGTGTATAAATTGTACAAAAATATTCCTTGCCACTGTGATTCTCCCTTTGAGAAGATTGACACCTCACCCTCAACAGGAACAGGGTTGGCTACATGAATGACTTTGGCCAGTGAATGTAGTGAGAGTGGAGATGAGTGGTGTCTCTTATGATCGGAAACCATAGAAGCCACCTCCAGGTTTTACTGTTACTCCTCTCCCTCATCCAAGAGTCCTGCAGGGAAGGCAGGACTTCTCCTTCAGGATGGCACCATGAATGCAGCCACCAGGGAGCAGAGCCATAGGTCTTTTGAGTCCCCATTTAAAAGCACTAAATTGGGCTTTATGTGGGGGTGGGGGACATAGGATGATGGGAAATCTCCTTGCCACAAAAGAGCTTAGAATTTTACTGTTAAATTAAGCAGGTTTTGTAAGCTCTACAAAGTACTGAGAATCCTGAGGGAGAGTCCACGGAGCTTTCTTGGAGATGGTTGCATTTAGGGATGGACTTGAGGGAGTGATATGAGTTTAAGGATATGGAGTATAAAGAGGAACATTTCCTATGTAAACATTTAACACCAAAAAAAAAGCAAATAACCCAATAGATAAATAAAATCCTAGAAATCAATAGGCAAATGAACTGAACAAACACTTCTTTAAAGAAGAAATGCAAGTGGCCAATAAATATTTGAAGACATTCAACATCTTTAATAATTAGGAAAATGCAAATCAAAACTACACTGAGATTTCATCTCACTCCAGTTAGAATGGCAGTCATCCAGAATGAAGATAACAATAGATGCTGGAGAGAATGTAGGGGAAAGGAACACTTTTACACTGTTGATGGGATTGTAAATTTAGTACAACCACTATGGAAATCAGTATGGGGGGGCTTCTCAGAAAGCTAGGCATGGAACCACCACAGGACCCAGCCACATCACTCCTCAGTATTTACTTTAGTTAAAGTTTAAACACTATAATGATAGTAGAAATAGTTGTTTGGGCTACATGTTGTGAGTAGTGTTCTAGTTGGTTCCAAAGCATTCTAATGCATACCCATGTTTATAGCAACATAATCCACAATAGTCAAACTATGGAACCGGCCTAGGTACCCACCAGTGGATGAATGGGATACAGAAAAATGTGGTACATCTACACAATGGACTTTATTCGGTCATAAAGAAGAATTAGATTATGTCGTTTGCAGGAAAATGGATGGAACTTGAGACCATTATGCTAAGCAAAATAAGCCAACCTCAGAAAGTCAAGGGTTGTATGTTTTTTTCTCAGACACGGAAGCTGGAGAGAAAATAGAAAAAGAAAGGTGTGTGGGGGCATCTCAAGAAACTTGAAGGGATATCAGTAGAGTAGAGGAAAGGAACCAGGGAGAGAGAGGAAGGAAAGGAAAGGGGAAATATTGGGGAGTGCTATTGGCCAAATCTTACTGTTACATTGTGTGCATAGATGAATATGTAAAAATGAATTCCACCATTATGTACAACTACAATGCACCAACAAGACAATATGGAAAGAAAAAAAATTAATAAAAAGTCATTCCAGGAAGAGAAATAACCTCAGCATTGACATTCAGGTGGAAAAGTGGGATATTTGGGTCATTGAACTGGGTGATTCTTTCTAGCAATATAGGCACTCCAGAGGCATGGGAATGGAAAGTTCTGTTGGAATCAGCGAGGAAAGGTTTGTGAGCTCCAGATGGAAGAGTTGGTTTTCTGTCATCTGAGGTGCTGAATGTAAAGCACAGTAGTGGGTTACCACCCACCACTCCTTTCTTGTGCTTTGGGGATCATGCATATCCTTCTACTATAGTTATCAGACTTTACACTTTTGTTCTTAATTGTGCAATCCCAGTGATAATGCTTCTTATACAAACTGGTTTCTACTTTTTGCCCACATCTCAATTGAGAAAACCTATTTGGAAACCCAGTAGGTTCAGAAGGGAAAGCAAAGCCTGGAGTTTGTGAATGCAGCATGTGTCAAGAGGTTGCCAAGTGCTATTTCTCTTTCTCCTCTCCTCCCAGCCCCACCACGGTGGTGGTGGTGGTGGTAGAAGCTGCTTTGGATTTTACAGTTGAGAAAAACCAAAGCTCTAAAGACAAGGAGCAATAAATGAGGGAGGAGGGTTTTGACTATTGCCTCATTATCTTTTTATCCCAGACTCCCATCGCAGTTAGACCTGTAATAACTGAGTGCAGGTGAAGGACCCACTTACTGCTGAACCACCAGCTGCCAAAACCAGGCCTGTGTGATTCCAGATCCAAAGGTGATGAGATTCTGTAAGACTTCCTTTTCTCCAGGGCTCTCTGCCATCACAAACTCCAAAATAAATACCCTGGAGCTGTGGGTGTTGTGTCAGGGTATGATAAAGCAGCTGTGTTTGGAAAGAGAAGGGCTGACTCCCAGGGGCTCCTGGATGGAGTTGGCTCAGCTGAGAGAATCGTCCACTTATCTCTCCCCGGCTTCTCGGGGCAGCCTGCTGGGTGCAAAGGAGTCCCTTGGGTGATTCTTCCCAAGCACGTTATCAAGGACATTCTCTGGCCTTTTGCTATGGGATTAGAGCTTTTCTTAAACCCTAGTTAGTAAAAGGGGGAAAGGGGAAGAAAGCCAGGTGAAATGCAATTTCCTCTTCAATATAGACTGTCATTTAATCTAATATTATAGAAAATGATTAGATCTTAAAAACCTATAAATTACGTTTGACAACTCTCTGGTGTGCCTCTGCTTTCCCTTTCGGCAGTTATGCATGGTGACAGTGGGTTGTGGCAGCAAGGAGCTCTCCGAATACAGTGTGTTTATTGGCTCTTAATGAGAAGCGATTAATCTAAATCACCATAGGGTGGATCCTTTGCAGAGCTCTGGAATCAGAAGTGGCAGTTGGACCTTTTTGACAAATGTGCTGCTCTCCCCTTAACAACAACAAAAAGTTAGCGGGGGTGTGCATGTGTCGTTTTCTTTCTTTGTGCAATGAGGAAAGGAAACACACACACACAAATAGGAACACACACTCAGAGCAGTCACAGTGGCAGAATATAGATTTGCAACCTTTGGGCACTTCCATCTCTACCCCTCTGGTCTCTGCTCTCCTGCCTCTTCCCACCCTCCCTGGCAGAAGCAGCTGGGGATCCTCATTATGTCGTTACCTGGAAGGTCCTTTTCTCCTTTTATTACTGTTATTGTGGTTTTCTCTTCCCTGCTGGTCTGGGGACCACCTAGCAAGGGATGGTGGATCATTACAGCGAGTACCTGCCTGGCAAAATTGCTACCTCTCTGTCCCCTCCCCTTCTGCTTCACGTTGAGAAAGACGAAGCAAAACCAAACAACACCAACACTGTAAAATCCCAGCATGAAAGAATCACACAGACCGTCACAGGCTGTTTGGTTTGGGGTTCAATTTGCTGCCGAAGGGATGATCCCACAGAGGTGGGATAGTAGCGGGTAGGGTAGGGCAGGACCAGAGCACACCCATGGAGAAAGGGCTTGGAGTTAAAAGCCATGCTCCTCTCCCCCCTGGCTGTCTCCTGCCTCTGTCTGCAGGAACTCCTCACGGACTTGCTGTGTCCTCTTTCTCCTTCACCGACTCACCAATACAGAGCTCGGCATGAGAGAAAAAACACCCAACTTGGGAGGTAAAGTTCAGAGCTGGGGTGCTAGTTTAACCCTTGGAAACCAGTTGTAACCTCCAGCAAGTCTCTGAGCCCTGGGTTTCCTTTGCTGCAGAGTGGGATGGTGGCTGGCAGAACAATGACGGTTCAAAGATGTTCCAATCCCCAGAATCTGCAAGTTTGTTAGGTTATGAGGCAAAGGAGAATTCTAGTTCTGGATGGAATTCCTATATAAGTCAGCTGACCTAAAAATAAAGAGGGTACCCTGGATGATTGAGCTGTGATCATAAGGGTCCTTAAAAATGGGAAAGAGAGAGGAAGAAGGGCAGTGTGATGATGTCCTATGACAGAGACTTGGATGGGGCTGTGCCTGTATTTGAAGATGGAAAAGAATCAGGAGCCAAACCAAACCAAACACCACCAACGTGGGCAACCTATGAATCTGAAAAAGACAAGAAAGAGCACAGATCCTCACTTGGATCCTTCAGAAAGGATCACAGCCCTGTGAACACCTTGAGTTTAGCCAAGTAAAACCCATTTGGGGGTCTCTGAAGTCCAAATATGTAAGATAATAAAATCACGTTATTTAAGCCATGACATTGATGGCAACTTATTATGGCAACAGCAGGAGTCTAATATAAGAGGCTCGTAAATGTTTGTGTGCCTCCCTTCCCCCAAAAGTTCATATTTGGAATCCTAACCCCCAATGCGATAGCACTAGGAGGCGAGGTCTTTGAGAGGTGATCAGATCATGTAGGTGGCACACTAACAAATAGGATGAGTGTCCTCATGTGAGGGACCCCAGAGAACCTGCACAGCTCCGTCTTGGACTTCCCGCCTCCAGAACTGTGAGAAATAAATGCTTGTTGGTGGCAAGCCGTCCAGCCTGGGGCATTTTGTGGTAGGATCTGAATGGGCTAAGACAGGAGTAATAATGCCTGTCCTGCCTCCCTTACAGAGTGGAGGGAGGACCCCAGGAGGAGAGAGCTGTGGAAGGACTTGGTAAACTGTCAAAGGCAGCACAGCTCAAAGGCTTTGGTAGTATTTCACGTGACCTGTGTGAGGGTGCGCAGAGCCGGTGTCTTGAGCTGGGGTTAGGAAGCACAGCCCCCCAGCGCTGCAAGCATCCACCCAGCTCCCTGTGTGGTCTGTGTCCTTTTTATTTCACTCTTTCTGGGATCTAAGTGTCTCTCCCCTGCAGCTTATTTGTCCCATTATCACGACAGTTCCTGCACTGGTGAAAGGACCCCAAGGTCCCATGGCTCTATCAGCCTCTTCTTTTATGTGGGCTGATGGGAGTCATGGCAGCAGCTGGAAGTTGCTGTGGCTCTGGGTTCATCAGATCTGGCACGTGGCTGTAGGGGGCCTGTCCTTGCCCTCAGTCTTGAGGGCACTTGCTGGCGATGTGTAGTTGAGCTCTAATGCACATTCGTGCGATGCTCACTCTTGCTGGGCAAGGTGGTGCCCCCAGGATTCAGTGACATTGTGACCAACACTAATGAAGCTCTTGGTGTCATAGACTTGCTCAACTAGCCCTGGACATAGGATAAGCCAAGCACATGTGTTCCCCTGATTGTTCTCCCTAAAACTTACCTTGCCTCTCCTCAATACAATAATCTTTCCTAAATATTTAGAGTTAAGTCCCTGAAAACAGCCTCAATTGGAGTCTTCTCCTACAGAGAACTTAAGATCCAATGAGAAAAATAGGGTTAGCAGGTGAACCTATGAAAGCTCTTTTCTTTTTTTCTTTTTATAATGTTCACTAGAGGAACCCCTAAAGATAGCACACTAAATAAATACTGTATCGGTGACAATCTGCAATTCTTAAATTAGTCATAATGGGTACTCTGCAATTAATTTCCGCTTACCATCCCTCGTGCACTCAAATCTTTTCAGGATCTTCCTCCCACACAGCTTCAACAAGATGCTTATAAATTAAATTTGTTTTGTGGTAGATAATAGCATTTTCTTTTTTCTTGATCTTTCCATATCATCATTGCCTTTTTGATTTTCAGCTCTGAAACAGTGTTCTCGACTCTGGGCTCCTGCTGGGGTCCCAGACGTGTGTGTGGCAGCTTGGATGCCTGAGAAAGCCAACACCTTGGATGATCTTGATTTCACTGATTAGATATTTCTCAACACCAAACACACCTGGTCACATACCTGTGCCTACCACAAGGTTGTGCCAAAAGCCACATGCTTTCAACCTGCCTAAGCTGTATCTCAGGTCCTGAATCTGCTCACAGAAACACCTGTCTGGGTTTGCATCTTCCTTCGGTCACCTAACCTGGAGAAAGTCACATCAAACAAACAAAAGCCTCAAATCAAACCATGACAAAACATCAAAAATAAGCAAGATTCCTTCCAACCCAGTCCTGTGTCTTGCAAGTTTTTTTTTTTTTTTTGAGAGAGAGAGAGAGAGAGAGAGAGAGAGAGAGAATTTTTAAATATTTATTTTTTAGTTTTCGGTGGACACAACATCTTCATTTTATTTTACGTGGTGCTGAGGATCTAACCCAGTGCCCCACGCATGCCAGGCAAGCATGCTACCACTTGAGCCACATCCCCAGTCCTTGCAAGTTTTTAAAACAATGAAGCTTCATTTCTCCTTCTCTCTTATGGATACGCTTGCCTTTTTTCTTTTTTAAATACTGGAAGTAAGCATCTTACTGAGAAATCATATGACCACCAAATTGGTTAAATTTGTCCTTTTACAAAAGAGGAACGGGAGGTGGCAGAGAAGTACTGCCAAGTGACAGTTAGTGCCAGTGAGCTGGTGACGGCTGGGCTGGCAGAGGAGCCATGCCTCTGGTCAGGGTTTTGCTGACTTCTCTTATGGAGAAGGAACTAGCTCTCTGTACAGAACACTGGTAAGCCACAAATAGAATGTCCTATTTGGTCAAGCAAACTGAGAAACCCTAAAGTGGCCTTCACTCTGTCAGGCGTCACGTGTTGATGGAGCGCGTGCTTCACTCCCTGCAGCAAAGAGGACCAGAGAGCGATAGAACCAAAGCTCCCTGCCTCTAGGGATCGCAGTGACAAAGAAGGCAAATGCAAGTGAAATGCGAGATAACTGATATCTTAAGATATATTGATCGATGTATCAATATTTTCAAATATATTTAAACAGAAAATTATAGCTCAATGTGATAGCAGATTTGCTGGTGTGGTTCATCAAAGCAGAGATCATTCTTCTGGAGAATTTGAGAGGTGTCACAGAGGGGAGGGAATTCAATTGGGCCTTGAAGGAAGGCTGGAAGAATGCTGGTTTTGGGAACTATCAAACCAGTTGACTCAAGGTCACATAAGGTGTTGGCTATTTCAGGCATTCAAGTTGCTAGCATCCAGTTGATTAAAAGCAAAAAATAGACATGTTAGAAGAATCATAGTCATAAAACACCCAGAGGTGCTGCTCAGCTCTAGCAGGTTGTTATGCTGAAAAAGTTGAGCCTGAGAACAACCTGGGGGACCCACTTGGGAAGTATCTGAGGTGCCAGGTATGATTCTTATCACACATAGAAGGAGATGCCATGGTCAGAGCTGGACTGGGGAACAGCCATTGGTGATGGGAAAGTTCAGAGAATTAGAGGTCAAGGCAGAAGACTCTGATTCCCAAGAGGAAATAGGGAATATGACTCCCCTGAGTTGGAAAGTGCTCTGGTGGCTGGACACATCACTACCCCAGCCTCACGCCACCCCTGTCCCACACTCTGACTACTGCCCTTGGTTGTGGATAGGTCTTAATCTCATCTGTGGAGTTTTCTAAGAGCAGGAAGTAGTAGCTCTGTCTTACTGACATTCTTGAAAAAGGGCCAGTGTTGGGAAAGGGTGTGTGTATGTGTGAGTGTGTGTGGAGAGAGAGAATGATTTGTGATGATCAAGGTAATATATGCTCATTTCAGAATATTTAGGAAAAACAGAAGTGGGAGAAGAAAATGAAAAACACTCATGATGTTGCTATTCAGGAATAACCATTGTTAACATGTGTGTCTCAAGATATTAATGCATAAATACTAGAATGAAATGTAAGCAATTTTTAACAAAATTAAGTTTATGCCTCAAGAGTGTCCAGCCTGCTTTTAATGCACTGTTCAGGCATATGATTATTTTTCATGTGTCAAGAAACTATTTGAATTTATGTTTAATAGCTGCGTAATATTCCATTAAATGTATTTAGTCTACTTAATCATTCTGCTATCAGATATTTGGGTTATTTCCAATTTTGTATTATTATAAATAACACAAGATGGACATACAGGTGCATAAACCTTTTATTGGGTCCCTGATGGCTTCCTTGGACCAATTCCTAGAAGAGAATTTACAAGGTCAAAAATATGAATATTTATGAGTCTTGTTCTGTATTACAATGTTGCTTTCCAAAGTGATCATGCCAATTTATACTTGCATCAACACTGAATGTCTGCCTGCTTCACTCCACAGCCTTTTCTGTGGTCACTATCATCCTCTATGTTTCTAATTTAAGTGGTCAGTTCTCCATAAGATTTCCCTCTTATATGAGGCGGTAAATTTCCAAGACCCCCCAGTGAAAATCTGAAGCTGCAGATGGTATCAAACTCTCTATATACATGTTTTTACTTATACCTATACTTATAATAAGGTTTAATTTATAAATGAGGCATAGTAAGAGGATAAAAATAATAATAATAATAAAATAGAACAATTGTAACAATATACTGCAATATTATTCTTGTGTTTTGGGTCATTATTAAGTAAAATCAGGGTTACTTAAACACAAGCCCCTAGTAGTCTGAATTCTGAGGCTGAATTCTGTGACTAATGAGTGGGTAGTGTATACAGCGTGGATACTTTGGACAAAGGGATGACTCACATTCTGGGTGGGATGAAGCCAGACAGTGTGAGATTTCATCATGCTACTCAGAATGGTATTTAAAACTTGCAAGTTGTTTATTTTTGGATTTTTCCATTTAATATTTTTGGACCTTTGTTGACTACAGCTGAAATTGTGGAAAGTGAAATTGAGGGCTAGGGGTGATGACTATAATCATCTTACTGACCATCGACTGCCTCTGATGTAGTAGGATACTCTCTTCCCTGCATTCTCCTTGGCTTCAAAGATACCTCATTCTTTGAGTTTTCTTGCTTCTCAGGCACCTGCTACTCAGTCTTCTTCTGTGCCTCCTTATCTCTTTGACCCTTAAATGGTGCTCTAGAACTCCATTTCTAGAGAAGAGTTCTCCGGACAGTTCTTACCTCTGTTTGTTTATGTGTATGTATTTGAGATTATGTTAGTTTGTATGTATGTATTTGAGATTCTGCTTCAGTTCTGTCATGGTGACCATGAACACACACTTTTTAGTGCTATTCAAACACTGGCCTCCCCTAAATTCTTACCTGTAGACCAGCCCCCTCAGCTGAAAATGTGCCTTGTACCCCCGTCCTCTCACATCTCCATTTGGATGTGTATCAGGCATGTTGGAATCAATTCCTTATATTCAAATCCCACAACCTGCTTCTCTCATTTTTTTTTCTATCTCATAAATGCTGATTCTATTTTTTTTTGGTCATTCAGTCCAGAAATCAGTCAATTTGGGTTATTTTAAATAATGAATTAGCATAAGCAATGCCAAGATGAACACACAGACACAAAACCATGTAATGAGTCACCTCACTTTCTCTGACACCCACCATATAGTCTATAAGCAGACCTTTTTTGTTTGTTTGTTTCAGAATATACCCAGAAACTGGCCACCTCTTAGCACACCAGTGCTCCCTTTGGTATAGACCATCAGTCTGTCCCTTCTGGCCTCCACCTGGTCTCCCTGATACTTTCCATGGCTCTCAGAGTGAAGTGATTAAAATATAAGCCCTAGCCTACCAGTGCCCAGTCATTGTGTGTACCAGATGCTTCCACATCACTTAGGATAAAGCCAGTGTCTTGTTTCCTCTTAGCACTTGTATTTCCTCTTCTGTTTACCTTCAGTCTAAAGGATTTATTAGACCACATACTTTTCTAATGCGTTGATTTATTGTTTAGTCTTTTCTCACAGAAGTGGAAGCTCTATGAGGAAAGGGATTTTCATTCTGCTTTGATTATTGCTCTTGTCCAAATCCTTTGAATTGAACCTGGAACGTCATCAAAACCCAGCTAATATTGCTTGGATGAATAAATGGTGTTTGGAAATTTCTTCAACACATTATTTTATCTCCAGTCTCATGTCTAGTTTTGTATATTGTTTTTGTGTTTTCTAATAGTTGTGGTGATATAGACATAAAATGGAACTTGCCATCTTAGCCATCTTTCTGTATATAGCTCAGCAGTAAGTATATTCACATTATTGCACAACCAATCTCTAGAAGTCCTTTTATTTTGTAAAACTAAACACTAAACCTAATAACATGTAACTCCTCATTCTTCCCTACCTGCACTCCTGGCAATGATCACTGTACTTTCTGTCTGTATCAGCTATAAATAGAATTATATAGTATTTCTCTTTTAGTGACTTGCATATTTCACTTTGTATAATATCTTCAAAGTTCATTCATGCTGTAGTATGTGTCAGAATTTTCTTCCATTTATAGCTGAATAATGTTCCACTGTATGTGCATACATGTGCTGCTGTTCATTCGTTCATCCATTGATGGGCACTTTGGTTGCTTTCTCCTTTTGAATATTGTAAAAAAAAATACTGCTGCAAATGTTAGCTTATATGTATGTATTTGAGATTCTGCTTCAGTTCTTTGGGATAAACCCCCACAAATGAAATTACTGGACCACATAGTAATTCTATTTTTAATAACTTGGTAAACCACCATATTGCTTTTCATAGTGGCTGCACATTTTACATTTCCAGCCACAGTGCAAAAGGGTTCATTTCTCCACATCCTTGCCAACACTTGTCATTTTTCTTTAACAGAATTTATGGGTGTGAGATAGTATCTCATTGTGGTTTTTTGTTTGTATATTTGTTTAACCATTAATGAGGATAGTAATGTTGAACATCTTATTCATGTGTTTATTGGCCATTGGTATTTATTGTTTAGAGAAATGTCTATACAATGTCCTTTGCCTATTTTTTTTAAAGAGGGATGTTTGTTTAAATGCTGAGTTGTTTGCACTTTTTATTTTTTTTATCCTGACTTGCCTCAGTGAATATTGCTTTCTTGTTGATGCTTATGTGAAATCCTGAAGGACAAGTAGGAAGGAGCTTAGTAGAGTGTGTTGGGATAGATAGAGAGGTGGGGAATTTCATCTGCACAAAGAGAGTGGCATGTATAAATAGCAGCAGTGATAGAGAACATGCGCATAATCATAAATGTTCATTGGTGTTCTATCTTTAAAATTTAGATGTGTTTTACATATTTTAGCCCTAAGTAAATATATATAGGTCATGTATCATATATATATATTATTTCTCAATACTTGACAGTGGCACTATTGATATTTTGTGTTGAATAATTCTTTTTTAGGGGGTTCTTTCCTGTACAATGCCACATGCTTAGCTGAATCCCTGGCCTCTACTTTCTGGATTCCAGGAACTCACTCCTCTGTCCAAATTGTGACACTTAAATTTTTTTTTAAATTTATTTATTTTATTTATTTTAATTTTTTATTGTTGGTTGTTCAAAACATTACATAGTTCTTGATATATCATATTTCACACTTTGATTCAAGTGGGTTATGAACTCCCATTTTTACCCCATATACAAATTGCAGAATCACATCAGTTACACATCCATTGATTTACATATTGCCATACTAGTGTCTGTTGTATTCTGCTGCCTTTCCTATCCTCTACTATCCCCCCTCCCCTCCCCTCCCCTCTTCTCTCTACCCCCTCTACTGTCATTCATTTCTCCCCCTTGTATTATTTTCCCCTTTCCCCTCACTTCCTCTTGTATGAAATTTTGTATAACCCTGAGGGTCTCCTTCCATTTCCATGCAATTTCCCTTCTCTCTCCCTTTCCCTCCCACCTCTCATCCCAGTTTAATGTTAATCTTGTTCTCATGCTCTTCGTCCCTACTCTGTTCTTAGTTACACTCCTTATATCAAAAAAGATATTTGGCATTTGTTTTTTAGGGATTGGCTAGCTTCACTTAGCATAATCTGCTCTAATGCCATCCATTTCCCTGCAAATTCTATGATTTTGTCATTTTTTAATGCAGAGTAATACTCCATTGTGTATAAATGCCACATTTTTTTTTTATCCATTCATCTATTGAAGGGCATCTAGGTTGGTTCCACAGTCTTGCTATTGTGAATTGTGCTGCTATGAACATTGATGTAGCAGTGTCCCTGTAGCATGCTCTTTTTAGGTCTTTAGGGAATAGACCGAGAAGGGGAATAGCTGGGTCAAATGGTGGTTCCATTCCCAGCTTTACAAGAAATCTCCATACTGCTTTCCAAATTGGCTGCACCAATTTGCAGTCCCACCAGCAATGTACAAGTGTACCCTTTTCCCCACATCCTCGCCAGCACTTGTTGTTTGACTTCATAATGGCTGCCAATCTTACTGGAGTGAGATGGTATCTTAGGGTGGTTTTGATTTGCATTTCTCTGACTGCTAGAGATGGTGAGCATTTTTTCATGTACTAGTTGATTGATTTTATGTCCTCCTCTGAGAAGTGTCTGTTCAGGTCCTTGGCCCATTTGTTGATTGGGTTACTTGTTCTCTTATTGTCTAATTTTTTGAGTTCTTTGTATACTCTGGATATTAGGGCTCTATCTGAAGTGTGAGGAGTAAAGATTTGTTCCCAGGATGTAGGCTCCCTATTTACCTCTCTTATTGTTTCTTTTGCTGAGAAAAAACTTTTTAGTTTGAGTAAGTCCCATTTGTTGATTCTAGTTATTAACTTTTGTGCTATGGGTGTCCTATTGAGGAATTTGGAGCCCGACCCCACAGTATGTAGATCGTAGCCAACTTTTTCTTCTATCAGACGGCGTGTCTCTGATTTGATATCAAGCTCCTTGATCCATTTTGAATTAACTTTTGTGCATGGCGAGAGAAAGGGATTCAGTTTCATTTTGTTGCATATGGATTTCCAGTTTTCCCAGCACCATTTGTTGAAGATGCTATCCTTCCTCCATTGCATGCTTTTAGCCCCTTTATCAAATATAAGATAGTTGTAGTTTTGTGGATTGGTTTCTGTGTCCTCTATTCTGTACCATTGGTCCACCCGTCTATTTTGGTACCAGTACCATGCTGTTTTTGTTACTATTGCTCTGTAGTATACTTTGAAGTCTGGTATCTCTATACCGCCTGATTCACACTTCCTGCTTAGCATTATTTTAGCTATTCTGGGTCTTTTATTTTTCCATATGAATTTCATGATTGCTTTCTCTATTTCTACAAGAAATGCCGTTGGGATTTTGATTGAGATTGCATTAAACCTATAGAGAACTTTTGGTAATATCGCCATTTTGATGATGTTAGTTCTGCCTATCCATGAACAGGGTATATTTTTCCATCTTCTAAGATCTTCTTCTATTTCTCTCTTTAGGGTTCTGTAGTTTTCATTGTATAAGTCTTTCACCTCTTTTGTTAGGTTGATTCCCAAGTATTTTATTTTTTTTTTGAAGATATTGTGAATGGAGTGGTTGTCCTCATTTCCATTTCAGAGGATTTGTTGCTGATATACAGGAATGCCTTTGATTTATGCGTGTTGATTTTATATCCTGCCACTTTGCTGAATTCATTTACTAGCTCTAATAGTTTCTTTGTAGACCCTTTTGGGTCTGCTAGGTATATAATCATGTCACCTGCAAATAATGATAATTTAAGTTCTTCTTTTCCTATTTTTATGCCTTTAATTTCTTTTGTCTGCCTATTTGCTCTGGGCAGTGTTTCGAGAACTATGTTGAACAGAAGTGGTGAGAGAGGGCATCCCTGTCTTGTTCCAGATTTTAGAGGGAATGCCTTGAATTTTTCTCCATTCAGAATGATGCTAGCCTGAGGCTTAGCATAGATTGCTTTTACAATATTGAGGTATGTTCCTGTTATCCCTAGTTTTTCTAGAGTTTTGAACATAAAGGGATGCTGTACTTTGTTGAATGCTTTTTCCGCATCTATAGAGATGATCATATGGTTCTTATTTTTAAGTCTATTGATGTGGTGAATAACATTTATTGATTTCCGTATATTGAACCAGCCTTGCATCCCAGGGATGAATCCTACTTGATCATGGTGCACAATTTTTTTGATAAGTTTTTGTATCCGAGTGGCCAGAATTTTATTGAGGATTTTTGCATCTAGGTTCATTAGAGATATTGG
This sequence comes from Marmota monax, assembly GCF_021218885.2. Classification (NCBI taxonomy): domain Eukaryota; kingdom Metazoa; phylum Chordata; class Mammalia; order Rodentia; family Sciuridae; genus Marmota; species Marmota monax. Next base: position 20,664,699 of record NW_026692881.1, read on the forward strand.
TCTGTAGTTTTCTTTCTTTGAAGTGTCTTTGTCTGGTTTAGGAATCAGGGTGATGTTGGCCTCGTAGAATGAATTTGGAAGTTCTCCCTCTTTTTCTATTTCCTGAAGCAGCTTGAAAATTATTGGTATTAGTTCCTCTTTAAAGGTTTTGTAAAACTCTGCTGTATACCCATCCGGTCCTGGGCTTTTCTTAGTTGGTAGTCTTTTGATGGTTTCTTCTATTTCCTCAATTGATATTGGTCTGTTTAGGTTGTCTATATCCTCCTGACTCAATCTGGGCAGATCATATGACTTCAGAAATTTATCAGTGCCTTCACTATCTTCTAATTTATTGGAGTATAAGGATTCAAAATAATTTCTAATTATCTTCTGTATTTCTGAAGTGTCTATTGTGATATTGCCTTTTTCATCCCGTATGCTAGTAATTTGAGTTCTCTCTCTTCTTTTTGTTAGCATGGCTAAGGGTCTGTCGATTTTATTTATTTTTTCAAAGAACCAACTTTTAGTTTTGTCAATTTTTTCAATTGTTTCTTTTGTTTTGATTTCATTAATTACAGCTCTGATTTTAATTATTTCTTGCCTTCTACTTCTTTTGCTGTTGTTTTGCTCTTCTTTTTCTAGGATTTTGAGATGAAGTATGAGATCATTTATTTGTTGGTTTTTCCTTTTTTAAGGAATGAACTCCAAGCAATGAATTTTCCTCTTAGAACTGCTTTCAATGTGTCCCATAGATTCCAATATGTTGTGTCTGTGTTTTCATTTATCTCTAAGAATTTTTTAATTTCCTCCTTGATGTCTTCTATAACCCATTGATCATTCAGTAATTTATTGTTCATTCTCCAAGTGATTCATGATTTTTCCTTCCTTCTTTTATCGTTGATTTTCAGTTTCATTCCATTATGATCAGATAAGATGCATGGTATTATCTCTACTGCTTTATATTGTCTAAGAGTTGCCCTGTGACATAATATATGATCTATTTTTGAGAAGGATCCATTTGCTGCTGAGAAAAAAGTGTAACTGCTTGATGTTGGGTAGTATATTCTATACTTGTCAATTAAGTCTAGGTTATTAATTGTGTTATTGAGTTCTATAGTTTCCTTATTCAACTTTTGTTTGGAAGATCTGTCCATTGGTGAGAGAGGTGTGTTGAAGTCTCCCATGATTATGGTATGGTGGTCTATTAGACTCTTGAACTTGAGAAGAGTTTGTTTGATGAACATAGCTGCACAATTGTTTGGGGCATTTATATTTATGATTGTTATGTCTTGTTGGTGTATGGTTCCCTTGAGCAGTATGTAATGTCCCTCTTTATCCCTTTTGATTAACTTTGGCTTGAAATCTATTTTATTTGATATGAGTATGGATACTCCTGCTTGTTTCCGAAGTCCATATGAGTGATATGATTTTTCCCAACCTTTCACCTTCAGCCTATGTATGTCTTTTCCTATGAAATGCGTCTCCTGTAGGCAGCATATTGTTGGGTCTTGTTTTGTGATCCATTCTACTAGCCTGTGTCTCTTAATTGGTGAGTTTAAGCCATTAACATTTTGGGTTATTATTGAGATATGGGTTGTTCTTCCAGCCATATTTGTTTATTCATGTTACTAAACATGGTTTGTTTTCCTCTTTGATTATTTTCCCCCCTTTACTGTCCTACCTCCCACTGTAGGTTTTCATTCTTATTTTCCATTTCCTCTTCCTGTAATGTTTTGCCGAGGATGTTTTGAAGAGATGGTTTTCTAGCTGCAAATTCTTTAAACTTTTGTTTATCATGGAAGGTTTTAATTTCATCTTCCATCCTGAAGCTTAATTTCGCTGGATACACAATTCTTGGTTGGAACCCATTTTCTTTCAGTGTTTGAAATATGTTATTCCAGGATCTTCTAGCTTTCAGAGTCTGTGTTGAAAGATCAGCTGTTATCCTGATTGGCTTACCCCTAAATGTAATCTGCTTCCTTTCTCTTGTAGCTTTTAAAATTCTCTCCTTATTCTGTATGTTGGGCATCTTCATTATAATGTGTCTAGGTGTGGATCTCTTATGATTTTGCACATTCGGCGTCCTATAGACTTCTAGGATTTGGGATTCTGTCTCATTCTTCAAGTCTGGGAAGTTTTCTCGTATTATTTCATTGAATAGATTGCTCATTCCTTTGGTTTGAAATTCTATCCCTTCCTGTATCCCAATGACTCTTAAATTTGGTCTCTTGATGTTATCCCATATTTCTTGGATGTTCTGCTCATGGTTTCTTAACAGTCTTGCTGAGCTGTCTATGTTCTTTTCAAGTTGAAATACTTTGTCTTCATTGTCTGATGTTCTATCTTCTAAGTGTTCTACTCTGCTGGTCATATTCTCAATTGAGTTTTTAAGTTGGTTTATTGCTTCCTGCATTTCTAGGATTTCTGTTTGTTTGTTTTTTATAACCTCTGTCTCCCTGTATAGTTAATCTTTTGCTTGTTGGATTTGTTTATGTAATTCATTCTTGAAGTGATCTTTCATTGTCTGATTTTGCTGTCTGATGTCTTCCTTGAGACTCCAGATCATCTGGAGCATGTATATCCTGAGTTCTTTATCTGACATTCCATCTGCTGCAGATATTACCTCTTTTAACGTTGAGTTTACCTGCATTGCTTGTGGTCCTTTCTTTCCTTGTCTCTTCATACTGTTCGTGTTTCTTTCTGCTTGGTGAAACTGTTGTGCTATTGAATTTTCCCCCTATATATTTATATTGCTCTTGTATAGTTGCAAAGTCTCCCTCGCAGGCGCGGGGGGTGGCTCTGCCCCTCCTCCAATTGGGGCAATGTGCCTACCACGCCTGCAGGCCGCTGGGGCTGTTCTGCCAGTCGGTAGCAGGTCCGCCTACCTTGCAGGCGCGGGCGGCGGCTCTGCCCCTCTGTGGGCCGCTAGGCTTGTTCTGTCTGTGGTAGCAGTTCTGCCTAATTTGAAGGCGTGGGCAGCGGCACTGCCCCTCTGCAGGCCGCTGGGCCTGTACTGCCGGTGGGTTGCAGGTCCGCCTACCTTGCAGGTGCGGGGGGGCGGCTTTACCCTTCCACAGGCCGCTGGGCCTGTTCTGTCTGTTGGTTGCAGGTCTGGCCTGTTCTGTTGGTGGTCGCAGGTCCGCCTACCTTGCAGGCGCGTGGGGCAGCTCTGCCCCTCCGCGGAATTCTGGGCCTCTTCTGCCGGTGGGTCACAGGTCCGCCTACCTTGCAGGGGGGGGGGCGGCTCTGCCCCTCAGCAGGCCGCTGGGCCTGTTCTGTGGGTGGTCACAGTTCTGTCTACCTTGCAGGCGCGGGGGGAGGGGGCGGCTCTGCCTCTCAGCAGGCCGCTGCGCCTGTTCTGCTGGTGGGTCGCAGGCCCGCCTACCTTGCAGGCGCGGGGGGTGGGGGGCGGCTCTGCCCCTCAGCAGGCCGCTGGGCCTGTTCTGTGGGTGGTCACAGTTCCGTCTACCTTGTAGGCGCGGGGGGGAGGGGACAAACTTTATTTTTTGAAACTGCCGCCAATGTTCTGTACGCCCCCGGGAAGATCGCCGATCCACACACGCGGCCTTCTCCCGGCCCCGCCCAGAGGAAGTTCCTCCCCCGACACTTAAAATGTTTACATGCATTGTAAATTATCCCTTTGCCCTTGAGACAACTTCTTCTTGCCCACTGTTAGAAGAGGTGATGGTAGATGGATAGAAAGATAGAAGAAGAAAGAGATGATAAAGAGAGAGGGAAGGAGGAAAGGAGAGAGGGAGGGAAGGATGGATGAGAGAGAGAGAGAGAGAGAGAGAGAGAGAGAGAGAGAGAATGTACTAGTATATTGAGATTAAAAGCCTTACCTATAGCAGGCCCCATTTGCGTGGAAGTCAATATTCAACAACATATCAATTATATCCATTGGTTTAGGGGCCGGCCATGCTGGCATCTGTTATACTCTTTGAAAATCTATATTGATATTATCGCTTTTTCTTATTGAACACTAACTGTGCTAAGGGTGTACCATTAGGACTCAATTACATGGTGAATTATAGCATTTCTCCTTTTCTATTCATTGGGCTAGAGTTTATTTCCTTGCCTTTCTGGGATCTCTGACAGAGCTAGAGACTGAGAAACCTTTAACTTTTCCCTCATGTTGATAGATTGCAAGGAGAAACAGAGAGAATAAGTAATGAAACAAAGTAACTTATTCATCAATGATATCATTAGGTTCATCCAACACCAGGAGAGGGGGTACTCTGGAAAGATTTCTGGGTAGGATATTGACACTTCCAATGCTAATTCTGACTGGCTTAGATGTAGAGAAGCTGAAAGGATTTTGAAAGCAAGCTGACCAAGCAGAATCCCTGCCTGGTTCCTAACTTGCATTGTGCTTTACACCCTAAAATTAGGACTGCTGTTATTATTTATTTTTACCAGGGATTCACCAAAGAAGGCATTGCAAACAAGCAAACAATAAATAAATAAAAATGAAAAAAAAGAAAAGAGAGTATGCCATTCATTTGTTGGTAAACTCTAAAGCTTATCCATTTCTAATCTGAGATAATTCATTGACTGTGACTGGCCACATTCTTAGAGACTGGTTGTGTGAGAGTCTCACTCCTAAGGCAGCAGCATGCTCCTTCTATCCTGGTCTGGAATTTCCCATTGAACAGATGACTGCAACTAAGCAGCAAACTATATTTAGCAAATTGACAATTGCCTACTGACTGGTGTTCACAGTGGCAATGCTGATATTTGCTAATAGGGTATGTTTGTCTTACAATACTACCAGAAATGCAAAATGCATGTAAATGAATATGAAATGTAGTATTTTTCTCCCTGACCCTTTTACTTTTTATTTTATTTTATTTTTTTAAATATGGTGAACACACACATACACATACTCCATGAGATCTTAAAATTCCAATTATACAAACCAGTATTGTTAAGTGTGTGCTCACTGCTGTTCACCATATCTCTGGAGCATTCTTACCATGTAGGACAGTAACTTTACTTATTGGAAAGAAATTCCCTGGTTTCTCTACCTCTACCCTTTGGTTTTTATCCACTCAGGTCAGGAGCAAAGGGAATCAAATCACCTCCGTTTATCTCCACCCTGCCTGGCCCCACTTCTGGCTTTGCTTGGCTTTTCTGGGTGATTTAGAGATGAAGGTCAACCTGTACTTAGCAGGTGTGCAGCTGGCACTATCACAAGCCCCCTAATCATTATCTCATTTACCCCTTTGAACAAAACTGAGGGAGGAGGTGCAGTTGCTTGTCTTCTTCTACAGCTTAGATAACAGACTTGGGATTGCTGACTCACTTCCTTTTGCTTACACATAAAGAAGCTGCCTGAAGATTTGAACCCAGGACACCTGCATCCAGCATCTTCACTGTTGGTAACCCACTAATCTATATTTGAAATACTCCCCTTCCCGGACACATCTGTGCCTATTGCACATCTTATATAAGGACAAGCTGGATAAAAAAAAAAAAATCAAAGTAGAATGAAGTAAAGAGAAAACAAAAATCTCCAGTACGATCTCTGCCCTATTGATTGTCAGATCATGTAAATGCAGAACTCACAAACATCTGAATAGCCATTGCCATAAATTATGCACCTGTATGCTGACAATTAAAACTGAAAGATAAAGCTTGTAAATTTCCTTGTTTTTTAGAAACAACCTATTGTATTTTTTACCAAGAGTCACATGCCTAGTCCATAATGCCTAATCCACAGATATATTTAATTGAGGCCTAATGTTTCTACAATACAATTTTAAATATTTTAAACAATATGTATTCTCCAGTTTGGTGCAGTCTTTCCCACTTCTTACTTTGTCTTTTCTGCTTCACTCATTTGATTTTACCTGCTTTGTCCCTGTAAGCATTCAAATGAAAATCCTGGCTTAATAAATATTTGGGCAGGCATAAGATGATTTTCTTTATATGTTTGGTATGTTAATATACAGGACATAGTTTGCTTTGAGGCTTAACTTGTGACAAAGCATTTTCTTATAATGTTTACATTGATATTATGGTACCCTCCTTTTTTAACATTAGCAGTTAAATTGTAGTTCCCTCTTTGATTCCTATTCATTTAATTCTTGATATTCTTTTGGTCAGAAGTAGATTCTTGGTCAGAGGTAGTCAGAGGAAGAAAAGAGCTTTCTTAAAGCTATTATTTTTTCTTGGATGGATTTCTTAGAGGTACTTTAAAAAGGCATCTGACTGTGTGTTTGTGTGTGTGTGTGTGTGTGTGTGTAGCCAGTGGGAATTTAGGTAGGTTTTGAATCAATCAGAGGAGTATTAGGCAAATTGCTTTCCTCCGGAGCCTTAGTTTCCTTATCTATAAAATGCAAATAATGATACTTTACATGATTTGTATGAGGTTTGTATAAAATATCAGGGAAAGTACCTTGCATAGGTTAGAAACCCAGAATATGTAGGTGTGTGTTTCTCTTCTTTTCCTTCTGCTTAGAAAGTAGGATTGAGTAGAGACATTGCCAGGGATATCAAAGTATATAAAAGGATTTCCAATGAGAATGTCAGAGAAAGGTTGCAATAAAAAATCTACTCTCACAAACAATAGCTCCATGAAACGGCCACACAATGTCAACATGCCTTACTATATATTAATTCATTTCTGTATGTGTGCCTACACATACATGAGGCATCTGTGTTCATGTTAATGCATGTGTGCACACATATACATGTGGTGTTTGTGTGTGGATTAGTGGGTTGGTATATGCAAGTGGTGTATGCAAGTCTGAAAGAAACGGCTAGAGGAAGAGAACACATTGTATACATATTTGATGGTAACCCTTCTTCAGTATATTGTAACTCATGGTATATAAAATAAAGTCCATTTATGATGTTGGTCTTATCTTCTAATTAAAATCATAGCCATGAAGCTTCTTTATACATGCATAAAATAAGCAGTTTAATTTCTCTGCACCAGGGGAAAAACAATTTCATTGCCTGTTATGTAGCCTGTCGGTGTATAGTGTGGAGCAGGCGAGGCTGGTTATGAGAGCTTCATTCTTACCCAGTATATTTGTGCTTTCAATGTCTGCAAGCCCCACGGATACCTCCCCTGAGGTCTTCTCAAGGGCAGCTGGGTGCTTCCTCTGGTTCCCTCATCCCTTCACTGTGCCAGGGGAGGAGGAGGTTATTCTTTGTCTACAAATAACTCACATAAGAGCTTTTCCCTGGGTTATTCACACATGAATGAATAAAATTATTATACTGCATCCATTTCTTAAAAATATTCTGATAACTAATGATGACTTATTTCAATGAAGCCAAAGCAAATATTTGAAGGAAGAAAGTAAGCTTGCCTGGGAAGCTGTGAGGGAATAAAAGAGAAAGAACTATGAATCTTGGCAGTTAACAGGCCTAAATTTGTTTTAAAGCTGACTTTATAGTACTAATATATGCTCTGGGTAGCATTTTTAAAATCTTGCTTGATAATAGTTTTATTTTATAAAGGTGTGGAGTTGTTTGTTTATTTATTTCATTTTTTTTGCTTCAGGCCCTGTGGTTCAGAACATGTGATAGAAGTTATCCTTATAATTTGACATCAGTATCTCTAAAGACAGGAAGAACTACAATAGGAAATAAACTCACTTGTTCCTTCAGTCACTTTGATAACATTCAGAACTCAAAAGTTGTTGAATCAGGCTGCATATGGGCTGCAGATGAAGCTAAAAATTAAAAAGGGGGCAGGATTTTAAGGGTTTTGGAGTATGGAGATGTCATGGTGATGTTATGATGATAAGTGGTAACATGGTTTTAGGTGGGAGAATGTCTGAATCAGGTTTGTGTTAGAGGATGATTGTTCTGGGCAAGTGTGCAAAGTGGATTGGAGGGACAAGGCCCACATGGCTACAAGGGATTAGGTGTATTACAGTAGTAACCCAGTAGAGAGAGGACTGTGTTTGGACTAAGGCAATCACAACAGATAGAAGGGACTTGATTTTGGAGTGAATTAGGAGGTAAATACACAGGTTTCAGAGTTGAAGGGATTTGCAGAGGTGAGGGAGAAAGCAAATTCAAAAATGAATCATGGGCATTTTGTTTCATATTATTAGTAAATGGAAACACTCACTGAGTTGGGGAACAATTGGGGACTAACAGGGCCGTGATAAGGCAGCACTATGGGGCATCTTGTGTTTTAGGTGGAACATCCAAGTGGAAGAATCCCAATAGTTGAAATTTCAAGTCTGAATCTTTGGAGGCAAATGGGTTCATTTGGAGATTTAAATTTTGAGTTGTTTCAGGAAGATGGTGATTAAAAAACATAAATCAGAATCGAAAGGAGTCACTGAGTAACAATTTGGTGAGTGAAAACAGAAGGTCCAAATGGAGGGTTCAGGAATGGTCATATTTAAAGAAAATCAAAGAAAGTGTGAGTATCCAAAAGAGATGAAAAGGAAAACCATATGAGTATGATATTATGAAAAAAAATCAGAAGAGAAGGCTTCAAGAAGGATGGAGTAGCTCATTGTATGCAAGGCTGTGTTTGTTGTGTTAAATACTGGAAAGCTGATCATCCATTGGTGGCACCATTGTTATTGAGGTACTATGAGTGGATGCCTGGTTGCATCAGGTGAAGGGTGAAATTTCAACAGTATTCTAGAACATGTTATGCCATAGGCTCAAATCCAGCTTGGGTAGATTCAGACCCTAGTGGTGGTTTAAGTAACTTTCCAAATAGAGAACAGAGAAGAGAGAACTATTGAGATGTGAACCTGCTCTGATTCCAAAGCCTTTTCAACACACCACTTCTGTCCTCGTGGTTTGGGGATAGAAAACCTTAGGTGGAAATGGTTTTTGCCTAGAAACCTTTGGGAATATGTGCTTTAGAAAATAAAAAAGGGGTCATACAACCAGTTAAATCAATTCAGAAAGAACAGAATACGTAACTGTATCCTAGGAGTGGGGTTCTTTCCATGACTAAAGAATAATACTATAATAAGAAGTAACAGCAAGATGAAGACAGAGACAGAAAGACTGAGAGTTTTGGTAGAGTATCCCTAGATCAGGGGACAGAGGACCATAATATTCGCTCAGAGATTTGGTGGTAGACTTCAAAAACCAAAACTTCCCAGCCAGGAGTAATGGTGCTACCTATAATCCCAGCAATGGAGGAGGCTAAGGCAGGAGGATCATAAATTTGAGGCCAACTTCAGCAATTTAGCAATACCCTGTTTCAAAATTAAAAATAAAAACTACTGGTAATGCAACTCGGTGGTAAACCACCCCTAGGTTCTATCTATCCCCAGCACCCAAAAAAAGAAAAAGAAAAAGAAAAAAGCAAGCATAAGGCCTATCTTCGTAAACAGATTTAGCCTTGTACCCTATTTCAGCCCAATTCATCACTAAAGAAAAACTAAAACTGGAAATAAAAAAGGACCCATATTTCCTATAGAGGCTCAGGTGCCCCTTTATGTGCTTTGATATTCCAATACAGATGTATTTTATATTTATTTAATCTTGTACTTATTCCATCCTATGAATTCTATCTGTATTTTGTCCTCTGTCCTTTCATCAGATCATGCTTCTTAGTGATCCTGAAATGGAAAGCAGCATATTGATCAGCTCAGACGAAGGGGCCACGTATCAAAAGTACCGCCTCACCTTCTACATCCAGAGCCTGCTCTTTCATCCCAAGCAAGAGGACTGGGTGCTGGCCTACAGTTTGGATCAAAAGGTGAACAAATACTGTTTTCATTCTCATCTTGTCACCCGGGTCTCACCCTGTGAAAAGCACTTGTTGGCTCAATTCAGATTTTGGAGAGGAGTCAATGACATTTCTCCATTCCAATCAAGTTGATTTTGTCTGCAGCAAACAACCTTCCTTTCTAGTCTTAAATATCAAAATATGCAGACTGTTATATTTTGTATATTGGCAATGCTTTTTTTTAATAATTTCACAGTTGTAAAATGATTTTCTCTAAAATATACTAATTTGACCTTATTTCAACTAGCTCTGTGTAGGAGATATGTTATTATAACAGTTTGATTTTGACTATGGTCAACAGAGGTGCAGTAAGGCAAAGGAGTTCGTTCCAAAATCTCAGTTGTGTAGCTGGAGAAGCTAGCATGTAAGAAGCACAAGAACAGGGACTTTAGATTATTCTTCATTGTATTTCCTGCTGTCTCCAGAACCTTCGTACAGATGCCAAGCTTTTATGTAATAATGTTGCAGAATCAATTAGTGAAAGGGAAGAGATAAATACAAGCACTGTCTTGCTTAGAGATATCCACAGAATCACCTTGGTTGAAATAGCTTCTTTCTGCACTCTCAAATCCTAAAATAGTTATTCTTCAGTATGTATTTGAATATGTGATTGTGATTGTGAATTTGTGTGTGTGTGTGTGTGTGTTTGTGTGGGTGTGATATGTCAGGACCTTTAAACAATAATTTCAACATAACCTTTATATCTCTCATTAATAGAGCCTCATGGTGGGCATCAGGTGCTTAAGGCAATCCCCTAAGGACACCCACATGACATTTGCAGAGCAAAAGCCATTGCAAATACACTTCTTTCATGGCATCAAGTGGATATTGTATGAAAGACTTAGCCAAATGTCAGATAGTCTGTGGGTTTAGATGCTTAGTAGAGCCAGAAATTTTGAAGCTATATTGAAAAAAAAAGTAAATTATTTGGATGCTATTAAATGGTTGGATGATAATGTATTTAGATGAAGCTCAGAACTCTTATCTCAGAACCATATTTTTTTTCTAAGGACAAGCTAGATTAGGGGCAATAGAACTCTCATACCAAGTGATTGATAATCCAAATGCAGTGCCTCATGTATATCCAGGCATATCCTTTTCCTCCATTTCCACAGCACCAAGAACTTCTGGACCATCGCTCATGAAGTACCCTTGTGGATATAATGCCTTCAAAATCCTTTCAGACTTGATGGCTACTTTTTCACTTAGTAAAAATATTTGGAAATGTGGCCGTGGGTGTTGATGGATTTTCCTAATCACACTGCACATTTCCAAATATATTATTCCTTCGGTACTCTTTCTTGTTGACATCTTTTGCTAAAAGTGGCTGAATGTTCTTCAGATCCATAAAGTTTCTAGCCAGTGCCTGCCCATTCTTCTTTTAAATAAATTGTGTGAGGAGGGAGACGAAGTCCCTGGCAATGTTTGCAGAGATGGCATAAAACACCTAGCCCCAACTATCCAGGTTGCAGAGGAGTTTTTCTTTATTCTGGGAGTAATTTAGTGGTTTAGAGTCAAGGAGAGTGATGTTATGCAGCAGCAAATGAAGATGCAAGTGTAGTTGAGATTGATATACAAATGTGTTATTTCAGACTAGAGCCTTCTCTGATGTGCATGTATCTAGGCAGCTGTTTTCTTCTTGAGAAAATGAAAAGTGCTAGTATTAAGGTAACTGCAGCATCAAAGGAAGATGTTTGTGGTGAGGAGTGAATCGATGTTTCCATTATTGTGCCTTTGATGAAATGCACTAGCAATTTCTTTAGAATCGGCAAGGCTATCTCGTTATGTTGTATGTATTACAAAAGACCTAATTGAATGATATTTTTAAAGGGATAATATCCAATTGCTTTACTTTTCAAACTGCTACCCCAAAGCTGCAGGAGACTTGCCAGTAGATCTCGCTCAGAAAAGACACTGCTGGAAATTAAGGGACTATCTTCTGGATAAGGCAGAATTGCAGCTAGAAACTGAGAGATGCCCATAATGGTCTGTTAATTGAAGTGCTGGGTGGTAGGCTGTGAGTTAAGCGGGTCTTAGGATGCCAGTTGAGGGGTATGGGGGTATGAGATTGGAGTGGGGGGCAAAGATGCTTTGCATCTGACCCCACAGGAGGGGCTTGCCTCTAACTCTTGATGCATCCCAACCTTCCAAAGTCCTGTCTTTCCTGACCAGTTTGACTTGGGCCTTTGATTAGTTCCTTCCTTTCTGGCCATCTTCATGAGCTTTCCATTTCCTGTTAATTTCTGTGCCAGCTCCTGCTCTGCCCATCAAATTCTTTACTTAGCGAAGACAAGACATTTATTCTTGGCTTCTTGGCTACAGGAATCTTTGGAGATGTTTTATAAGAATCTTTGCGCTCTAAAAGGAAAAAGCAGTGGAAGGCTATGGTTGACCGAATTGGAAATGATATAAGAAAAGCGACCCTTCTCCCCTAATTTTGGAATCAAAGCTAACTTTTTTTTTTCCTAAAGACTGTTGTGCATCTATCAGTTATTTAAGAGGTGGGTTGCTCCATTGTTTCCATCAGCCTCTGTCCTCATTGATAACTAAAACAGCTTACATTGTGATGTTTTGGATTATCTGGAGGACCCAATGATCTTATTAAAAACAGATTGTTTTGAAAGATTTTGAGATGAGTTTTGAAGACAAAGAAATCCTAGAAAAGATAGTTTCTATTTTCATTGCTATAGAAGGCTGATTGTTTAAATACTCCTCCTTTTAATAAGGGATGTGGTGCAGTTTTTTTTTTCAAAGGGTACACGCTCCTGTATTCACAGATGTATACATTCTAGTACAAGGGGCCTTCCAAGGATAAAGAGTTGAAAATAGCTATTTTTCTGCATGAAAGGTGGGATTTCAAAGCAATTGTTATCAGTTATCTTCTTGACAAAATGATATTTTTACTAATACAGCAGATTTTGGAGGTCAGAGGTGAGGAACTCAATGGGATTCCAGGTTCCATTGTTTGCAGGCCCTTCTGGTCTAGACTGCTCTAGAACAGCCCATTATTTCAATGGCCAAACACACTTTCTGAAACACCAGCATGTATAATGAAGGGTTGCTTTTATAGGAGTTGTGGGAGGTGGTGCATGCAGCTCAGGGTATTTTAAAATACAAATTTATTTTTGATTGACCTTTCATAATCGCGCATGTTTATTTGGTACAGTGTAATGTCTCTATTCGTGTATACATTGTGTCATGATCAAATCAAGGCAATTAGCATAGCCATCACTTTGATAATTTATCATTTCTTTGTGAACTCTGGGATTTTTTGCTGATCACTAGCCAAATTCAATAGTAGCTGGTGGATTGACAAGCTGGCTAAGAAGCTGATGTATGGTTTTTAGGATGGTGACTGGCAGTGCTGGGCCCAGCAGAGAGAGGTGGATGGTCCAGCGCAGGCTTTGCTGATTGGACCATACCTGAGCAAGGCACTGGTGAACAAGAGTGTATGTGTCTTGTGAAGGGCCTCAGAATTCAAAATTGTCCTTCTGGAATGCTGGACACAGGTGAAGCTGTGCCTTTCATTTATATTCTCATTCTCAACAGTCAGACTAATAATTGTAGTCAGATGCTCCTGGATTGGTATGTGATGATAACTTTCTTGGTAGCTACTCGCGGAAATAGGCTTTGTCTCTCCCTACCTGTTGGAGACAAAGCTGTTGGGGATTAACTAGGGATGATCATAGGTTTGGAACTTGTCATTCTTGGGGTAGGGATAGAATGGAAGGGCACGTTTAATTGGAAACAAAAACAAAAACAAAAACAAAACAAAACATTGCATTTTCCTGAGGTCCTCTTCCATTCTTTGAAAACCCAAGGACCCAACAATAACAACTTAACAGAGGAAAAGTTTATTTAGGGCCTCTTGGTTTCAGAGATTTAGTCCATGGTCAGTTGACTCTAGCTCTGGGGCCAAGGTGAGGCAGAACATCATGGCCCAAGGGCACCACAGAGGAAGAAGGCTCAGGACATGGTAACAAGGAAGCAGAGAGCGAACAAAGTGTCATCCCCAAAGACCTTCTGCCTCCTAATGCTCTCAGGATAGAAATTCAACCATGGCAGAGTTTTGGGACAGGGAGCTACAGCCACAGGTAGGTCCAGAAGTAGAGCAGTGTGGTGTCATGGTTTCTCCTTGTCACCCACCTGCTTCCACCCTGACTTTGTTTAATTGTGTGTGCAGCCTCTTTGTGCTCATTCCACCACCCTAACTCCCACCTCTTTGGCCAAATCCTGACTCCAGATTTCTGGTTTTCTAGTTGGACTCAGGAATTGTTTTGCTAGCCCCTTCCTTTGCAAATGTTTCTGGCCTTAGGCTCTATTCTATCTACAGGACATGTCTTTTTATTTTTATTCTTTCTTTTTTTTTTGGCCTCCATTCTCTGAAGCATTTTTACCTCTCACTCTGGTGGGGTAGCAGCTGGTTGGAGTCTGGGTTATGTTTTAAGCTTTTTATAGCAAGTTGTAGTATAAGTGCAGAAAAGTGAATGTATTACCATGAGCCTGAGGAAACTAGCTACCTGAGCAAGAAACTTTCTGAACTCCCTATTGCTTCTCACATCGTCAAAATCTCGACCTTACTGGAGCCACCATCAATTAGGGTCATGTTTAATTTCATGCATATGACTTATGACTGGCTAATCTGGCAAGGGAACAGATAAGATCAATTCCTCAGAATAAAGGTTAGAAAGTAGCAAGTAAGGCAAATTGAAAAGAAGAAATGTTTCAACTGAAAAGCATTAAACATTAGAGAATTTGTTTAAGCCAAATGCAGATTAGCTTAGCTAATTAGAAAATTCATAAGAAAACTTTCAAAATTATCCATTTGAAATTAATTTAACAGATTTAATTTTTAAAAATGTGTTCTTTTTTTTATACCAGTTTTGGCAAAATTTTGGTGAAACTCATGTTCTGAAATAGTATTGATGGGCATGCAAATTAGTTTTCCTTCCTGGAAAATATCTTGGCAAGGTGTATCAGAAGATGTACATATTCATAACTTGATCCATTGGTTCAGTTACTCACTTCTGAGACTATACCTGTGGAATAATACCCTGAAGCTCTAGGAATAATGATGCTTATCACAGTCATTTATAATGGGAACAACTAAGGGACTTTTAACTGAATGCTCACTATTGAAGGAATTTAAATCATGGAACATGACATTTGTTGCATCCATTAAAACAGTGGTCACGACGACCATGTATCAACATGGACGTGTATTAATACCTATTAAATATATACATGTTTCATATTACATCCATGATATGTACAAATGCATGAATAATAAATAGTAAGTAAGAAGTACTCTTTGAATACAAGTGTACAAATAAAAAAAATAAGACAAAAGAAGGAAGGAAAGAATTTTTTAAAAGTAAGGAAATATTCAAGTATTAATTGGATTTATTAGGGTGATGGAATTAAATTCGTGAATTTTTTCATACTATTTGTTTTCAAATTTTCTTTGATTTCATTAGATTGCATTTATAATTTTAAAAAATCTACAATCTAATCTACCATGAATAGTTTATATTCGTTCTAATTATAAAGCTGTGCTCTTCAGAAGATTTTAGGTGTGAATAGGATTGATTTGGGTAAAATCATTTGAACTCATTATTGAAATCCCATCTCAAGAGGCAGCATGTTGTAGAGGAAGATTTCCCTGAAGTGGGAATATACCAAGTCTGGGGTATATCTTTTCCTCCTCTTTGTTTTTTACTATGGTCCCTTTAGAACTATGAAACTATAGGAGTTTTTTTCCCTTCCTAACAAAGAGTATGCTTTTGTTGGTTATAACCTCCATCTATATTATTTACAACTCAGCAATATATATACGTTTTATTATTTACAAGGCACCCAGTATAGACAGATGTTAAGGAAGTGATTTATTTTGGAGGTTTTTCAGATGAATTTTCCAGCTGTATCCCAAAATTGAATTAGCATTTGCTTATTGGATGTGACAGGTGTAACGGGAATATACTGTGGCAGCCAAGGGGTGTAGACACAGCCAGTGAGTTGAGGCTTGTACCTTATAGCTGCACCTGCCCTGTGTTGCATTATGCAGAGTTGGGCATATAGGTTTTTCTTGGAAATGAGATATATGTCCTTAAGTACCTTCTGTTTTGTGAGTGCTGAAGTGCTTTCATATACATTATTACATTGAATTCTCCTAGGTGTCAGCCAGGTGGATATTATTTCCAAGTTACAGATGAACAGATGACTCTAAAAGGTGATGCTAACTTGCTCAAGGACACACAGCCAGGTGAGAGGCCTGGCCTGCTCTCTGCTCTCTCTCCTGGGTGTGGCTGTGTTGTGACCACCACACCGCTCTCCCTGGTAGATAGACAGCCTTGCAGTTGCCTTGGAACCGACCTCTATGGGCCCCTTTATACTGAATCACAGACCTGGGAAGCATTGCTATAGCCACACAATAAAATCAGCCAGGCCCCCGATCAAACCTTCCAATGAACGCAGTGTTCATTTGGCTCACTTCTCAACTGATGTCACTGTCTGGATGGAACCTTGAGGAGAGAACCTATCAGATGGCTGGCCGATGACAAGGCATAGGACTAGTCAAAAACAAAACAAAAAAAATCCACATCACGGCAGTTGTGTTTCTTCCCATTAATTTGCTCCAGTCTTTGGGTTATTATATAGATTAAACCAAAGCATTTGTCACTTAAAAAGGTAATACTATGATCTGAAGTTTTTTAAGGAAGCTTATGGAGACAACATCTTTAATATGGTAATGAAGATAGAAGTTGAAATCATTTAACTTCATTTACAAATCATGAATATGTATTATGCTTTAAATGAAAAGAAGGACTAAAACAGATATAGTGTTTGTTCAATTTGCTAAAGAGAAGACAATTTGTCAAGATTTTTTTTCCCTCAAAACTCAAGCAATATGCAAATGTAAGAAAATCAGACCCCCATGTTAATTCCATGGCATGATGAATATTTTTATAATCCTAATTAGTACCAGTCATTTAGTCTAGCAATTTCCCCCAATCTAGCCAATTTGAAATTAAAATAGATGCCTTGATTACAAAACTCATTAGCAAAGAAGCACCCTTCTCACTAACCAGTTCATTTAAAATGCACAAACTGAATGAAGTATGGAACACTAGTGTTGTCAATTGGCATAAGTGAAGTGAGTCTTAATTGGAAGCATTGTGAAGTATTTGTATTGCTGCATGTTTCATTGCAGTATAATATATCATTCATTAAATGTAACAAAAGCAACTTTTAAATGGTTTAATTAAGCAGAGTTTGTGCTCTTGGTAATTTTTATAAAGTCGAAAGTCACAATTGTTTGCATGTGAAGTACTGATGGGTATTAATGTCAGGAAGACGAAGTCTGACTCTGCATTTATCACTCTGATTATGCAAAGAATGGCAGGTTTAATGTGAGAGGAGAAAATTAAATTATAGAACATTGACTCCTTATTTAACAGTACCCGCATGCACATTGTTCTCGTGAATTTTGACGTGGGATGTCCAGAATTGTTTGATTTGTGGCTGGGAAGGGAGGGGGAGGACCTCGCAAAGGAATAGGAGTGGAATAAAAGGAGAAAATAACAGTTGGGGATTTCTCTTTTTGTGATTCTTTTTTAATCAAGGGAGGAGGTAGTAGGTGGAGAGAAACTCCATCCAATATATTTTCATCTACTCAAAAGAGCAATAGAGATGTGTAGAAGTGCAGATTGTTGTTCTGTCTAAGGAAAATGTGGTAAAAGTGGGAGAGAGGGAGGAAACTGGCTCCCGCCTAGGGAAATGCTGCAGGAGGAATCACAGAAATCCTACACTGGGACCAGATAGCAGGGAGTTCAAGGCCAGTGTTTCCATCGAAGAGGCTATGGGATGGGTAGTAATAGTGGCAGTTCTGTGGGCATAAGATATGGGGTGGTGTTCCATTGATGTTTATCCAGATGTCAGCTGTTGCCTCATATTTATGGCTTTTTTTGGCCCTACATCAACAAAGATGTAAAACTCAGCCATATCACTGACTTCCATCAGAAATCCAATTTTAGCAGACAATATTAATGCTCTGCTTATATCCATTTGGTATTTTCACTCTTGTGTGCTCCCAGGGACTTCTGATTGCCAATATTTGCACTTCTTTCCCCAAAGCCTCTTGAAGGTTCTCCACCCCTCTGTACAGCAAGCTTTAGATGTGCCAGGGAATTAACATCTGGGAACAGCCCTTAACAAATATCTAACAGAATTTGGTGTGTAAATACCCCAGCTCCCTTGCTCTTGTGTGGGATAACTGAAATCAGGGGACAGGGTGGCACAAGAGAAAAGATGCCACCCAAACCACGGAGGCCACTGGAAAGGACTTTGAGGGAATAGAAAGAACCTAAAAGAAGACTCAGATGGCAACTTATTTTTGCCTGACTATTTGATTTTAGAAACTAGATTTGTTTTGATTTTTTGTGTTTTATTTTTGTCGTTCCTTTGCATTTGAAAATGTCAGTAAGATCTCAGATGTGCCAGAAGTTACAGGAAAAAGTTCGATTGACTTGATCGTGTTCCAGGTCTTCTTAATCATTGGCTCAGTCTTTGGCATCATTGGCTTCCCCTTAACTTGCAGGATGAAGTGAAAACCTACAGCTCAGCACATAGATGGTTGTAGCTTGGATCCTAACTTTCTACCTCCTCTTCTCAAGTACTCATTTCACTCATAGGAGAAGGACTGTGTCTTCCTGTTTGGCACTGAAACGCCCTGGCGTAAATGCTTCCCTTAGGCAGTCCTTTCCCCCTCTTCATCTGGCTAGCCCTATTTGCCTTTCATAACTCAAAGCAAATAAGACGTTCTAGAGAAAAATTTACCTAGGCAAACTCTATGGAACCTTAACTACACTTCTTATATTTAAAAAAGAAAATCTAGAAAGAAGCTATTTTCCTTTTTAGCATACTCAGAAAATTTTTGTTTTGTAGTTTTACCTTTTATTATTATTATTTTTTAAGTACATTAGAGGCAACGAGATTTTTCTCTGTTTAGGGCATCTAAAGATCTTAAATTGTCCCTGGGCAAGAGATAAAGGTAATAATTGTCGGATTGAAAAGCAAAGGGAGAAACCTTAGAGTGATTTGAAAATAGAATCAGATTTCTCGATTGCCCAGAAGTCCCAGAGGAGGGGAGGCAACTACTAACCCTGACTGTGACAAAACCCAGAAGGATACCATTGATCGCACAGTCTGATTGCCTATGACCCGGGGCTCTGCCCATGGCCCATTTCTTTACCGACAGAAGAGTTGCTTATTTCCCACATGCACTGAGTGGTTGAGGGCAAGCCCTGGTAGGCCTGTTGCCAGGGTGTACTAGAGAGGGGATAATCCTTTTTTGTGGCTGCTTTTCCGTTAGCTGCTTTCCTGACATTTTGCCCCACGCCACCCTTGGCTGCTCCAAGTGCCGGAGGCAGCAGCCAGCAGTGGCTGTCTAAGTAAGTTATTGAAACAAGGCGTTTTAAAATGAAGACTTTTTAATTTGAAGTAGTTGCTAGAGATACCAGGGTTGTAATCTAGAAGCTTTGTAATAGGTGGCTGGGGAGTGAGTGAGGGGAAAAAAAAAGATATATTAACTTTTCTTTCTTCAACACTGTTGTGCTAATATTGGGCTTGAATGTTTTCATAATTAAGATGCTGAAAGGTGGCTGAGAAGTCCACTCTTTCTCTCATCGATCTTAGCCTGGATGGTCTCCTGGGCATTATGGCTCCAAGAATCCAGTCCCTGAAGGAAGCATCCAGGTTTTACCAGTAGATCATTACTCTGATCTACATGCCCTAAGGTTCAGACAGTTACTTTCCCTTTCATGATGCTGAAAATGTGAGGTTAATCAGCAGGTAAAAAGCTGATATCATTCATTTAATTCTTTTTACAGATGT
This sequence comes from Marmota monax, assembly GCF_021218885.2. Lineage (NCBI taxonomy): Eukaryota > Metazoa > Chordata > Mammalia > Rodentia > Sciuridae > Marmota > Marmota monax. The sequence goes on from NW_026692881.1 coordinate 20,684,296, forward strand.
TCCAGTGTAATCACTCAAAATAACTGAAAATCATGCCACATTTCCCCCCAAGTAACTCACTTATCATTATCAGAGTCTAACAAATCCTAACAAATATTTACATTAAATACTCAAAAGATTTTTTTTCTCTGAGTGAATATTAGTAAAATACACGGAATAAAGAAGAAAGAAAAATAGAAAGCAAAACCCATCTCCTACTTTTTGGTACATAGCATTGAGAGTGTCAAAAACTTGCCCTTGGCTAGAGGTGAGGCTCAGTGACAGAGTGTGTGCTTAGCATGCAGAGGCATTGGGTTTGATACCCAGCACCAAAACAAAACAAAAAGAGCCCTTATCCTTTGTTACCTACATACCAAGTGAATATTGTATTCAACAAAAACGTATCAAGCACTAACCATATACCAGGAGATAATGTGCAGTAATGGATACTGATACTCATCAGTGCATTAGTGCAAAGAGAAAGCCCCATCATGTGAGCCAATGATGGCAATTGGGATAAGTGCCACCAAATAGAAGGATAGATTATCTGTGTGCATTGGGGAGTAGGTCTGACCTAGCTTAAAAAATGTTTGCTCTAATTACTGTATCAAAGAATAAAGGTATTCTCTTGGAGCTACACAGTTTGAGTCTTATAAATATTGATTAAAATAAAACAAGGGTCACTTTACGAGTTGACTTCAGATTCTTATAAACAATTTTATTGAAATCTAATTAGCATCCCGAGACTGCACAAGTTATAGTATACAAATTTGATAAAGTCTTGACACGAATGCTTACGTGAGGTCATCATTGCGTTAAAGAATGTGAACAAATCTGTCACCCTAAAGTTTCCTTGTGCTCCTTCCTGGTTCTTTCCTCCCCCTTCTCTATCCCCTCACCATATTCACAGTTGGGGATTTAATTTCAGGCATTAGAAGCCAGTTTGCATTCTCTAGAATTTTACATACAGGCACTGTATTCCTGCGTGTTTTCTTTTTCTTATAATTATTTTGAGATTCGTCTATGTCATGCATATGCATATCAATAGTTTCTTTTATTTTTATTTTTTTTTGGTAGTATCAAATTGCACAGATATACTACAATTGGTTTATGTAGTCACGTGTGAGAGAATATTTGAGTTGAATCTAAGTTTTGGCTATTAAAAATAAAGTTGCTATGAAAAATTCATGAACAGGTTCTTGTATGGGCTTATGTTTTTATTTGTCTAAAGCAAGTTGGTGTAGTGGAATGACTGGACTGTATGCTAGATGTAGTTACGAATTTTTAACAAAAGTTTAAACTGTATTCTAAAGAGGTTGTACACTTTTCATTTCTACCAGGAGTGTGTGAGAGATGCAGTTTTTGTATATCCTCACCAATGCTTGGAATGCTAATCTTTATAATTTGAACCTTTCTAATATAGTAGTGATATCTCATTGTGGTTTTAATTTTCATTCTCCCACTGACTGAAGACCTTGAAAATCATGTGTTTATTTGAGAATCATGTGTTTATTTGCTATTTATATACTTCCTTTAGTGAAGATTTTGCCCAATTTAAAATTGGGTTGCTGGTATTCTTATTGAGTATTGAGAGTCTTTCTTTATTCTAGATAAAAGTCTTTTACCAAATATGTAGTATATAATATTTTCTCCAGTATCACAGCTTGTCTTCTGATTCTCTTAAGAGAGTATTTCAATGTCATAAAGTACAAATTGTCAATTTTTTGGTTCATATTTTTGGTGTTAGATTTGAAAAATACTTTACTAATTTACTGTCATAGAGATTTTCTTTTTTGCTTTTTACTAGATACTGCTATAGTTTCATGTTTATATTTATATCTATTATCCATTTTATATATGATGTGAAGAATGGATCGAGGTTTATTATTATTATTGCATATGGATAGCAAATTGTTCCAACATCATTTCTTGAAAAGACTATTCTTTCATCATTGAATAACTTCTATACTTTTGTCAAAAAATCAATTGGCCATATATTTGAAGAACTATTTCTGGACTCTATTCTCTTCCATTGATCTATTTGCTTAGCTTGACACCAGTGTCACATTATCTTGATTTCTTGGCCATTGTGGTAATTTGCATTTTCAAATGAATTTGGGAATCAATTTTTCAATTTCTGTTACCACCAAAAGCATCCTGAAATTTTTATTTGGATTGCATTAAGTATATAGACCAATTTGAGAGGAACTGACATTTTAAAGTTATGAAGTCATCTGATCTATGAACACAGTTTATCTTCCTCTTTGTTTAGGTTTCCTTCAGTTTATTACTAAGAAATATTACACAGTAATATTTTATTCTTTTCACTTTATAGATCTTGTACCTCTTTTGCCAGATTTATCCCTAAGCATTTCACAAATTTGATTTTTTGAGTGATAATTTTAAAAGGTCCTGATTTTTTTGGTTGCTAGTACATATAACAAATAGAAAGAAAAGTCAATAATGATATAAGAGAATTGTACAATGTAGCGAACTAGCTTGACTTAAACGTTTTCTCTAGAACACCTCCAGCAACAGAGCACACTTACTTCCTAAAGCTTTGGGAACATTTACCAAGATAGGCCATATTCTGAACACTTGTGACTCAGTACAAATATTATATCTCTTAAGTTGTAAAAGAGAATGATTTTACTAATTTCAGAGATGTGTGAAAATTATCTGATATGTGAGAAACTATTTTGAAGCTGATAGAGGTATTTTGACAGATAAGAATTAAGCACAGAAAAGAATATTTACTACCAAAATGTGACTTCAGGTCTAAAGACCTATGATTTCCCATTCCATTGAAGAGAAAAAGTTTACTTCAAAATAATTTCTAACGATCCTCTGGATTTCAGAGGTGACTATGGTGTTATTTCCTTTTTCATCTCAAATTTTGTTGATCTGGGATTTTGTTAACTTTCTTTTGATTGATTTGGCTAGGAGTTTATCAATCATTTTTATCTGTCCAAAGAACCAACTCTTTGTTGCATTGATTATATATATATATATATATATATATATATATATATATAATTATATATTTATATTTATATACATATATATGTGTGTGGTTTTAATTTTAATGTGGTTTTAATTTTAATATGGTTTTAATTTTCATTCACACACATACACACACACATATATACATATATGTATATATATAATATTTTTAGTTGTAGATGGACACAATACCTTTATACCTTTATTGTGTTTATTTAGTTTTTTTATGTGATGCTGGGAATTAAACCCAGTGCCTCACACATGCTAGGCAAGCACTCTACCACTGAGCCATAACTCCATCCCCCTGTATATATATTTTTTATTCTGAATTTCATTAAGTTAAGCTCTCATCTTAATTATTTCCCGCCTTCTACTGATTTTGCCATTAGTTTGCTCTTCCTTTACTAAGGTTTTGAGGTTTGGCATTAGATTTTTTGAGATCTATTTTTTTTTAATGTAGGCACTCAACACTATAAATTTTCCTCTTAAAACTGCCTTCATGCTGTCTCAGAGATTTTGATATGTTGTATCTCTGTTCTCATTTGTTTCTAAGTACTTCTTAATTTCTCCTCTCATTTCTTCTTTGACCAATTTCTCATTTAAGGGTATTATTCAGTCTTCACATGTTTATGTAATTTCTATATTTTTTCTTGCTAATGAATTCTAGTTTTATTTCATTATTATCTTATATAATTCATGGGATTATATCAATTCTTGGTATTTGCTAAGACTTGCATTTACTCTGATAAACTGGAAAACCTAGAAGATATTGACAAATCTGTAGACATGCATGACCTGCCCAAATTGAACCAGGAATACATAGAGAACCTAAACAGACCAATATCAAAGAATATCAAACAAAATGAAATTAAAACAGCAATTAAAAACCTTCTAAAAAAGAAAAGACTAGGACTGGATGGATTCTCAGATGAATTCTACCAAACCTTTAAAGAAGAAATATCACCAGTCTTACTAAAATTATTCCATAAAATTAAAAGGAAGATAACACTCCACAATAAATTCTATGAAGCCACTATAACCTTGATACAAAAACCAGATTAAAAAAATAAAAGGAATTAAGGAATAAAACCTACAGGATTCTTTATGAACCTAAATAAAAACATTCTTTTTTTCCCCTGCTCTCTAGCATTTTTTTTAAAAAAATATTTGTTTTAATTAGTTACACATGACAGTACAATGATCTTGACGTATCATACATTTGAATCAGATGGGGTATAATTTCTCATTTTTCTGAGTGTACAGGTTGCAGAATCACATTGGTCATGCAGTCACGTATATACATACAGCAATAATAATGTCTATTTTATTCTGCTCTCCTTCCTTAATAAAATATTAGCAAACTACATTCAAAAACAGCTCAAGAAGATAATACACCATGATCAAGTGAGGTTCTTCCCTGGGATGCAAGGTTGGTTCAAAATATTCACATCAATAAATATCATTCTCTAAGTAATTAGAATTAAGGACAAGATTCATATGATTATCTCATTAGATGAAGAAAGACCTCTGATAAAATCCAGCATTCATTTATGTTAAAAACAATGGAGAAACCAGGCATAGGAAGAGCTAACCTCAACATAATGAAGGTTATATATGGAAGCCCACAGCCAATGTTATACTGGAGAAAAACTGAAAGCAAATTTTTTTCTAAAATCAGGAAGAAGATAAGGATGTCCACTCTCACAACTCCTATTCAATATAGTCCTTGAGACTAGCCAGAGCAATCAGGCAAGAGAAGGAAATAAAGGATACAAAAAGGAAAGGAAGAAGTTTACTTATCCATTTGCTAATGACATGATCCTATATCTAGAAGACCCAAAAACTCCACTAGAAGACTTCTAAAGCTGATAGGCAAGTTCACCGAAATAGCAGGATAGAAGACAGATATTCACAAATCAAGCTTTCCTATACTCCAATAGTGATTCTGCTGAGAAAGAAATCAGGAAAACCATTCCATTCACAAAAGCCTGATAGAATGAAATAAAATACTTGGAAATTAGTCTAACTAAGTAGATAAAATATCTTTACAATAAAAACTACAGAACACTGAAGAAATTAAAGAAAACCTTAGAAGATGGAAAGACCTCCCATGTTCTTGGCTAGGCAGAATCAATATTGTTAAAATGGACATACTTCCAAAAGCATTACACAGATTCAATACAATCTCCACTAAAATGCCAATAACATTCTTCAGAGAACTAGAAAAAAGGATCCTAAAATTCATTCAGAGGAATAAAAGATCCCAAATAGCAAAGCCATCTTGAACAAGAAGAGTGATATTGGATGCATCACAATACACAATCTCAAAATACACTCTAGAACTAAAGTAACAAAATCAGCATGGTAATGGCATCAAAACTGTGGAAGCAACCACATCCTTTTAATAAATGAATGGATAAAGAAACTGGTATATATACACAATGGGATAGTACTCAACCTTAAAAGAGAATAAAATTATGGCATTTGCAGGTAAATGGATGGAGTTGGAGAATAGTATGTTAAGTGAAGTAAGCCAATCCCAAAAAACCAAAGGCTGAATGTTCTTTCTGACAGGTGGATGCTGATCCATGATAGGAGCAGGGGGTGGGGCATGGGAAAAATGGAGGAACTTTGATTAGACAAAGGTGAGGAGGTATAGGGGCAGGATTGTATATGATGTAGCGTCACATTATATGTGCAGTCATACATGTACCTAGGGTAATAATGTCCATCTCATTTTTGCAAGTCTCATGAGATGGACATTATTACCCTAGGTACATGTATGACTGCACATATAGTGTGACGCTACATCATATATAATCAGAGAAATGAGAAGTTGTGCTGCAATTGTGTACAATGAATCAAAATGCATTATTCTGTCATAAATAACTAATTAGGATAAATAAATTAATTAATTAATAAAAAATAGACATGAAGACCAGTGCAGCATAATAGAGGACATAGAAACAAACCCATCTGATATTTGACAAAGATGCCAAATATATATATATATATGTGTGTGTATATATATATGTATATATATATATGTATATATATATATATATATATGTATATGTGTATATATATATATGTATGTATATGTATATATATTCTATGAAGCCAGTATAAATATGTATACACACATATACATTTTATATATATATATACACACACACACACACATACATATATATACACACACATACATATATATACACATACACACACACATATATATATATATACACATACACATATGTTGGGGAAAAGACAGTCTTTTTAACAAATAGTACTGGGAAAACTGATAATCATATGTAGAAGAATGGAATTCCTGTCTCTCACCCTGTACAAAAGTCAAATCAAAATTAATCAAAGATGTAGGAATGGCAGCAGAAACTATGTGACTACTAGAAAAAAACTTTGCAACACTATGTAACATTGTGCAGGCACCAACTTCTTCCACAAGACCCTGAAAACTCAAGAAATAAAACTAAGAATCAATAAGTAAGAGGGCATTTAATAAAAAAAATTCTGCACAGAAAAGGAAATGATGAAGAGCATGAAGAAAGATTCTTCAGAATGGGAGAAAATATTTAGCAGCTAGTACTCTGAAGGGGGATTAATATGCAGAACATATGAAGCACTCAAGAAGCTTAACACCAAAAAACCCAAGTAACCCAATCAATAAATGTGCAAAAGAGTTAAATTGACATTATCAAAAGAAGAAACACAAATGGCCAACAAATATATGAAAAAGTGTTCAACGTCCCTAGCAATCAGGGAACTGCAAATCAAAATTACACGGAGGTTTCATTCATTCCAGCTAGAAACAATTATCAAGAATACGAATAATAAATATTGGCAAGGATGTGTAGAAAAAGTCATACTCATACATTGTTAATGAGTCTGTAAATTAGTATAACCACGTTAGAAAGCAATATGGAAATTCCTCAAAAAACTAGGAATGGAACCACCATATGACCCAGCTATCCTACTCCTAGGTATGTATCCAAAAAAAACCTCAACTTTTTAAAACTTTTAGCTTATCCCTGGACAAAGTCAAATTAGCACATAACAAAGATATCTGGCAGTGCACACAGCCCAAGCCAAGTGAGAAAAACTGGTATCCTTAGATTAGCAAGTAGTTTACTTTGGCACAAAGTACATGATGGTAAAAACAAAATGTGGTCAGAGAGTCTGAGATATCTGACAGTCTGACGATGGGTATTTGGGCACTATTCTGGGGAATATGTGCTTTGTTTTACAGAGATGACAAATAGTTCTTTTTTGATTTTTAAAATTAGTTATTATTGCAATTGTACAAATGTATGGGGCAAAGTATGATAATTCGATACATGTGCACAGTGTGTAAAGGTCAAATTAGGGTTTTAAATGTTTCCATTTCCTTAAACATTTCTCTTAAAATGGTCCACCTGGAAGTTAGGAACTCTACATTAAAATACCAAGGGCTGTTTGAGTAAATAATTTATTTCCCATGAACTCATCCTTCAATACCTAAAGGGCATCTTCACTTTTACTTTTCATTTCTTTCATGTGAATTCTTCACTTGTTTTGGAACGTTGGGTGTGAAAGTTTCTCTCTGACAGAGTTTCTGTTGTGCTGGACTTGACTTTTCCATTGATACCGTTTTCCATTGATACCACAATTAGGAAATCAAAAGTACTGCAAGCAATACTGACTCCAACACCTCTGCTGTTGCAGTTAGTCATAGAGAACATCTCTTTGTAGATGTTTCCAGTCCTTGGGAAAAAGAGAGGGCACATCAAGGACTGAGGGCGAGAAAGACGGATAGGTGTATATTTTGTTGTCTTGCCTTCTGTCCCTTCAGATTATCTCTATAGTCTTTAAATTATGCAACATCCAGTATAGTCTTCACTAGTCTTCTGTTCTTCACTGTTTGTTTCTGTGTATTTCATAGCTCTGTAATAAGACAAATTTCCTCATGCCAAAGCCTCCTTTTTCATTCAGCAAAATTTTACTAAATGTTTGATGAGGTTTAAATAATTGTACACAGTGCTTGGGTGAATGTTATGGTAAATTACATTCACCCCAATCTGGGAGGAGGGAAAAATAATGAACTGTTAATCACATATGATGCCTTAGGAGCCTTAGGGATATGGTGACTCTGAGGTCATCAGCAAGTCAGGGTCTTTGTAGATAGGACAGAATGGGGAGAGGATGAGCTGGATGTGGGAGGCTAAGAGGGATTTCAATAGGGAAAGTGACCTACCCAGTATTCATTAGGTGCTCAACACATACTTGATGATACTCACAGAAGAAGAGGCTCAGTTAAGGATATGTAACTTAAGGAAAACCTATGGTAATAACAAGCTGAAAGTGAACTTCTGTGAAAGAGGCAGTGCCAAGCTCTGAAGAGAAAATCAGCCTCACATTGAGAAGCTTTGAATAATCCCTGAATCTGTTTTTTTTCCAGTTGTATTACATGGGGTGGATGGCTTAACCTCTCTGAACCTTTTCATTCTGTACTATGACAGCAATGATGGGAAGCTGACAGGTGTGTTGAGAATCCTGTGGGAGAAGGTGCAGAGGTGTACTGAGATCTTTTTGTTACGAGATCTTTACTTGGCCAGAAACCAGCTTTGCAAACTTTTGCTATGAGGCCTCACAGCTAAGCAGACAACCCAGATTTTCGTATGATTTGACCTCTGAATTGGCTGAGGTAACACAGATTTTCTTCTCCTTTAGAGCAATTATTTACTTGTGCATCTCTTCTTCTCTTGCTACTTTGAACTATTACTTTGTTAAGACGTCAGGGTGTGCATCTTCTTAAGCCATCTGCTAAGATTTTTTGGACCGTCAGTTGCCTTAATACCTAGTTGTTCAGATTAGCAACTAGAAAGGCCAGGGGTCTCAGGCAAAGGAGGTCGACTAGGTAATAGTTGGTTAATGGGACCATACATCACCGAGGACATTTTCCCATGGGAGAATCATCAGCCCTTGATTAATATGGAGTGTGGACGTCTGTGACTGGCTCATCTTTACCCATTAAATCACAAACTGGGGGTCTAACTCCATTTGCAATTCATTAGGACCCATGTTCTTTAATTACAGAGAGGAAGACAGGAAAACTCAGATTATCCAGCTCTTTGTGCAATGGAAATGCACAGGGTGAAGTTATGACCATGTGCAAACTACATTTTTAGCATTTTAATGGTGCCAATGACACTTAGTGATGTTCCTTTGGATTGCTTGTGTGTTTGCACATACCCATGTTCTATAATAAAACTGGAAATGGGAAGAGAAAAATATGTATAATTATTTATTCACGAAATTCCTTTTCATTTTTATAAATGTTTCTAGGTGTGGAACTCATTTCATATATTCTCACTGTTTTGCTATTGTTTTTAATCTGCTCCCTACTTTTCCTTTTCTTAATTAACCCTTACAAAAGGAGCTGGACAGCTCTGTGATCCAATCCCATATCCTTCATATATCAGCTCTAAGTAGCTAACACATTGCTGTGATTTACATACTTCCAGTTCCAGAGAGCTCAGTTCCTCAGAAAGCAGACAATTCCAGTTTTAGAGAACTCTAGCTATTATATAAGGCCTTATCACAATAAAATAAGATGTATTCCTTACTCTTCTGCCTACTGCAAATAATTTTTCTTTATTCACTACCTTGTTCAAATATTAATTTGTTCTTCTGAATCTATAAACAGCAGCCCCCACACCCCCATATGGAGGCCATTCATAGGGGTGACATGGCTTCCACATCTGTTCTGCTCTACTTGTCCTCTCCAGGATGAACATCTCAGCTCCACAGGGTCACTTCTGAAAGCCCTGGACCACAGCTGTACTGCATAAGGGGAAGGAGAGGGCTCCTGTCTCAGTGCTCCACCTATGGGCCTTGCAGGCACACACAGAGAATTTGGAACAAAGCCCCATGTTTTTTCTCTGGGTTTAAGTCATGGTCCAGCCTACTAGAGCTCATCAGTGACTAGAGATTCCAAAGTGGTTTCTCTGTTCTATTCTACTAGTTCCTTATCCCACATGTTGCCACTTGGCCTCCTCTTGAAGTGGGCAGATGACTTCTCTTGCTGGAACTTCTGCCTCTTGCTGATCTTTCATCTTTGCCTCTTGTTCTCTTAGTTCCTCTTTGTCTTTTTTAATGGTGAGCAATTCAGTACAGTGTTAGCATAAAATACTCTCTTTCTAATGCTCAGCTGTGGTTATGCACTCTCCCTTGCTATGATTAAAATACAAAAAACAAAAGCGAAAGTCCCAAACCACCAAAGAGAGAACAGAATCTTGGAACTATTACGTAGGGTATAGAAAAAAAAGATAGGAAGAGAAACTTTTAAATTCTTCCTAATATATGCTAAGCACTGTACTAAGGGTTGCATTTTGCTGTAAAATATAATTTTCTAGTTGTCTCTGTTCATTAATTCCAAAACTTGCAGTGGTTTATTTGTGTGTGTTAGTGTGTGAGAGCATCTATGCGTGTGTTTGTGTATGTGTGTTGCGGTTATGTACGTGTTTTAAGTATTAGCTTATCTTTATAGGGACACCTGTCCTGTTTTGTCAGAAGGTACCTTGGATTATAAAATATCCCTCAAAGGTGGTTTTCATTTGCTTCAACTGGAGGCCTGAAAGCATCAATGGACAGGGACCGTTTTATGTGTATTTACCTACTGGGGATTCCTACATCCATTGTGCAGGTTATGTGAATTCAAATTTCATATCCACGGCTGAAGCTACACTGGGGTTTTGTTTTGTTTTAGGTGACTGAGCCCATTTTCCCTGAGAGAAAGGGAGAGAGAGAGGGGGAGAGAGACACCAGGGTCAAGATAAACCCTTCCCAGTGATCTATTTCCACCAACTAGGTCCTACCTCCTACAGTTTCTTGCAACTCCCTGTCATCCATTCAGCCACGATGGATTAATCCTTTGATGAGCTCAGTGTCCTCATGATTCAATCACTTCCTAACAGCCCCATCTTTATACATGGCTGCTTTGGGGACCAAGCTCTTAACACGTAAGTCTTTAAGGGACTTTCTATATCCAAACTGTAACACTTCCCAAATCCCAACCCAAGGCTTATCAGAAGACAGCTTATCACTGCTTGCCCACATAGTGGCCAACTCAATTCAAAAGAATCACATATCACATGATACTTCCACTTTTAAATATTAGACTATTTACAGCTATTGACTGCATAAAGCACAAAGGCAAGTATATTTTTCTTGTGTAGTGTTGTAACCCACCTCTAAGTTTCCAGAGCCTATATTTGCTTCCCCAAACACGAGGGATCATTACTGAGTCAGCTCCCACAAACCATGGAGGTTTTGGGTTCTGAGTTTGACTTTGAAAGATTTAATTCCACCGTTAGAAATTATGAAAGATTTTAAAATTGTGTTTTGTCTGTAATATTAAATTGTTGGGAGGTGCAATCCCAGCCAGTTGGAAATGTGGCTCTCCTCTTTCTCCTACATAACCTTCAAACTAACCATATAAAGTAGGTTAGCATCAGCCTGACTTTAGGGTTAATGATACCAAGGTTCAGGATGGTTGAGCTTTCGGAGGTCACACAGCCAGTAAGTGGTAGAGCAGAGATACACTGGAACCAACAATAGGGACAGAGGAAGAATGTTCCTGGAAGCAGGAAGAAAACCAGGAATAAACAATGCCATGAAATTTAGGGGAAGAAAGTTGTTTGAAATTTGGACAAGAATTAACTGCTTTAGAGGGGCAAACTGACAAAATCATGGGGTTTGGCAATTTTCTAAAGAGAACAGATTGTATCTAAGTGATTCTTTGAAGAGTGCCTGGAGGATGGGGATTGTGTTGTCCTGTCTGCTGCTTTTAGAAGCACTTGCAAATATATACTTAAGTGGTTTTTGATGGTGATGGTGGTTATCCAAAAATTCTTCATGTAGCACTTCCCACTTGGAAAATTTATGCAAAAATGTGGGATCACATCCAGCTTAGTGCTTACACTTATCCTCTGGGAAGATGTCTGTAGGACCTCCTTAGGAAAAAAACACAGAAAGGGATTATCTGTTAGTGACAGGCCAATTAGAAGTTCAGCTCTTGAAGGAAGAGGTGGGACATTCTTTTAGAATGTACAATTCTCATAATGTACAATTTATTGTGAAAGGTACTAAGCTCTTCAGACACAGCATCTCTGTTATGTTTTAGATATTAGCTCATGCATGAGACAACACAACATTCAGAGATGAAATAATTGGGTTATGAGAGCCTTAATCTAATCAGTGAATTAATCCCCTGGTAGGGGTTAACTGAATGGTGACTGTAGGCTGGTAGGGTGTGGCTGGAGGAGGTGGGTCCCTGGAGGCATGCCTTTAGGATATATATGTATTTGGTGAGCTGAGTTTAGTCTCTCTCTTTCTCTGCTCTGATCATCATGTGTGTGAGCTGCTTCTGTGCACCACACACTTCTGCCATGATGTTCAGACTCATCTCAGGCCCTGAGGAATGGAGCTGGCTATTGATGGACTAAGACCTCTGAAACCATCAGCCTCAAATAAACATTTACCCTATAAAATTCTTGTCAGATCTTTGGTCACAGCAGCAAAAAAAACTGACTACTACACTCCCTTTCCATCCTTTGGAAAAGTGTACTGTTATTTCCATTATAGAGACAAGAAGCCAAGAGTTTTAGAGCATCTAAGTGGCCCAGGTTACCAGAGCTAGAAATGACACCATTGAGATCCACAGGCTTATCTGTCTCTATAGCAAAGCATCTTAATTCTTTAATCCCAGAGTGGGATCAGTTGTAAGAGGTACTTGAAATTTCTCTGGACACAGAGGAATGTGACTGCCAGAATCAAAATGACATTTTGGGGCAGTGTGTTCCAAATTCTCTTCCAGACGTTGTGTGTCCAGGGGAACCCAGGCAATGGAACATTAAGGATCTTGATAGCCTCTGATTTGGGCTCATCATCTCTCTTTAAGGACATATACAGGCTGGAGAAGGGACATCTGCATGAGGATACAGGAGTGCCGCCTGGGTACCCACCTTGTTGCATAGGAGGCCACTTCTCAACCTAGGTGAAGGTGACAGGTTCAGTCCTTTATTTATTCATTCTTCTTATAAACACTTAAGGGTTCATTTTAGAAGAAATACTCTTTATTGAGGATAGACTTATGATGGGAATAACTTCAGAGAGAAGAAGGATTAATATCTCAGAGAATGACACAAAGTGTCTACACCTCCATCCCACACTGAGCTGGGTATAAGGATCACAGAAGGAATGAGGTGGTGAAGAACTGAGCTGACCAAGTCAGTAACTATTACCCATACGTGGCTATAAATCAAATTTAATCAATTAAAAGTAAACAAAATTTAAGAATTCCATTCCTCCATGCCACCTAGCCACATTTCACGGGCTTCACAGCCACATGGGGCTGGTTTCTACTCTACTGGGTTGCACAGATGGAGACCCTTTCCATCACTGAAGAAAGTCCTAGTAGATAATGACAGTGACAGGGAGTGTTGGCCAAAAGGCCCAGGTTGGAGCCTGGCTCAGTCCCTTAGCATCTGTGTATTTGTGCACACTTGAGCAAGTCCTTTGACATCTCTCTGCATTCCTTCTCTTATGAACAAAATAGGGAGCATAATTGGGACAGCACAAGGCAACATCTTACAGGGCACTTACTATGTCCCTGGCACCAGTGTAATGACTTTATTTGCATTAATTAATGTAGTATTTACAACCTTCCTCCATGGTAAGTGCTATTATTATCCCCTCTGCATACATGTAGATATAGGAACAGAGAAGTTCCTGTAGCTAGTTAATGTTGCTTCTGGGCTGTAAACCCAGGCAGGTGGAATCAAGAATTAGGACTCTCCATCTATATAATTCCTAATAATGGCATAAATATTAGAGTGATGTGGGGGAAATTAAATCACTTACTATACTAGGATCTTTGTTGGCATGGAGTTCAAGAAAGGTTAGTTATTATTATTCTAGTCTTTAAGGAAGCTAGAGATGCCCTTATTTTTATTCTCTTCTTAAATCCAGGAGAAGTACACACTTCCTCTTAGTTGATGGAAAATATCAAAGTATGGCAGAAAAGAATTGCAGCGACAGACAGCCCCCTTTTCCCTTGCTCTTTTTTTCTTTTTTTAACCTTGGATATGCTACTTCCTTTCTCTGACTTAGTTTCCTGGTCTTTAATGTGGGGATTGAGGTAGAAAGTCCCTGGGCTGTTTACTTTTCCAGAGTCTCTGATTCCATGATAAATGGGGCCTAATTTGCATTGCACAATTATAAGTCATGTATAAATATTAGCTTATGCAATTGGTTAATCACTTAATGTCAGATAAATGTGCAGAGCAAGGTGTTTAATATGTTTACACAAACTGTACAAACCATTTTGTCATTAATTGTGCTTATCCAGCCCGCTGGCATGAGTGTGTTGAGGCAGAGAACTTGATGTGGGCACCTGTCTCCCTAACTTTGCCTTCCCACCTGGTTTTGATTTATGCTGTGGGCTGTCTTCCATTCACTTGGGAACTAGGATTTTGAAAATGTTTATGCAAACAGTCCTAAGAATTGGAGGCTTACGAGGTGTTATCTCAGACAGGGTGAGCTCCTTGTGGGCGCTTCATGTTTTATGAAGTCAGGGAAAAAGATAGAAATTACCACTAGTTAACACCTGGATGTCAAACCTCCTTCTCCCCCCAACCCCCATTTTACTTTTTTCTCAAGTCATACCTCAGAAAATTCAGGACAACTTGAGGGCAGTTAATGGGAATTTCTCAGGTGTGATAAAGATTATCTGGGTTTTTGTTCCATTGATTTTTATGGGAGGGTGGAGGGCTGTAAAATCACAGTGGGCACAGTACAGTCATCTACTTGACAGCATGGACTGTGCAGGGAGCCAGGAGGGGCTGAGGCCAGAGCAGGATGGTGCAGAGAGGGGTTGCCTTTGATGCTGTGTAAGCTGGGCTTCGTCGAGGAGAAGAGGGTTGGCCTGAGCTGGAATTCCATGATAACTGAGTGAAGGAACTCTTTACAGAGAGGAGTTAATCCAGTGTGTCAAGGCTCCAGAGATAGCAGCAGTAGGAAGCTATCTGAATCTGGAGACTGGCTGGGTAGTCGAGGATACCATTCTCCTGAGATCTGGAGAGAGCTGGAGTCGTGGGATTGAGGGGCACTGATAGCTGAAGTATGGTGGGAAGTGGGGGAGTGGGGAAGGCAAACCTTGACCCTTCCCTCTTCTCAGCCACCAAACTCCTGCTACTGCCTTCTTTTGGCTGACTGTAGTTAGAAGGCAAGAGACAAGGAAGCCACATGGATCCTGCAGGTCTTATGGACAAGCCCTGCAAGGGCATAGAGTAGGGAAGAGAAGGGGAGAAAATGGGCTAATGGGTAAGGACAGATGGGCACTATGCTGCACAGACAGATGTGGATGTGAGGTTAGGAACTAAGGGGTAAGAAAGTGGGAGAGGCGGGGCGTGCACCAAGAGAGGAGGTTCAGTCTGATCAAGCGCTACCACCCCTCCCATCATGGGAGAAGGATTCAGTGGCAGTCCTCTAAACAGACCAGCTTCAAATATTTACTGAACCATCACTGTGTAGGGGTGACAGGGAATATGGGAAGGGCGTCTGCTTTGAATTAGACAGATTTGGGTTTTCTATTCAGTCCTGGTGTCATTGCTTATTAGCTAGATGGCCTTCGACCAGTTACTCAAACTTTCTCATCCTCAGTTTTCGTATGTAAAGTGGGACTGATTCTACAAACATCAAAGAATTGCATTTACGTTGAAATTAGATAATGGATGTAATTTGCCTAGGCCTGGACCTGGTGTTTGTTTGCTATGATTTAGATGTGAGGTGTCCCACTGAGCTCATGTGCAAGACCATGCAGGATTAGGAGGTATGACCAGGGTCACTGGATTAACCCACTGATATGTATTAACTGGGTGGTAACTGTAGGTAGATAGGGTGTGGCTAGAGGAGATAGGCCCCTTGGGATATACCTTTGGGGTTTATATTTTGTCCCTGATGAGCAGAGCTCTTTCTGCTTCCTGCTGCCATGTCCTCAGCTGCTCTCCTCTGCCCTGCCCTTCTGCCATCATGTTCTGTCTCACCTCAGCGGACCGTGGAATACACCTTTGAAATGGTGCACCAAAATAAACTTTTCCTCCTCTTACATTGGTCTTGTCAGGTCTTTTGATCACAGTGATTGAAAAGCTAACTAAAACATCATTCTTGCACTTAAGGATCAAAGGGACCCTGAGGTGAATGGACTTAGACAGGACCCTTACCTTGAAGTTTATATTGGGGATCAGGGAAGTTCTCCCTGAAGAAGAACAAAGGCTGAGGCTTGGAGAAGGAGGAGAATCTAGTCAAAAAAGCCAGAGAGAGGGAAATCAGTGGCAGTAGAGAGAAGAGGAGGAGGAAGAAGAAGCAAGGGAAATGAGGAGGAAGAGAAGTCTGGGGACGGAATGGGGAGAGGAGAAGTAGAACTGTGTGGACCATGGAACCCCATGGTTTGGGTCTTTTCCCTCATTGGCTGCTCTTTCTCAGAAGCCTTTCATGGCTCTACTTCATCTTTCTGATCCCTCCAAATATTACAGAGCCCTTGGGAATAGTTCTTCCACCTATCCTCACTCCCTTCCTGATCTCATCAAGGCTCCTGCTTTTCAATACCACGTATTTGTCCTAATCATTAGCCCAGATCGCTCCCTTGTATGCTGCACTTATCCATCAAATTGCTACTCGATATCTTAACATGAATATTTCATAAATATGCCAAATATTCCATTCTAAAATGAAGCATCTGGTTTCTATTCATTCTGTTCGTAAATTTGTTCCTCTTACAATTCTTTGAATATTTCAGGGCAAATGCTTTGGAGTCTTGGCTCTTCTCTTATTTCATACTCTATGATCAGTTCCTAAGAAAGTCATTTTTGCTGTATTCTTAAAACACGTCCTAGACTCCCAGAATCACACACACACACACACACACACACACACACAGGTTATTGTAACATCCTCTTCCTCCTTCATCCACCTATCATGCAGCCAGAGTAGTTCACTAACATGTAAGTCACATTGTGTCATCTCTGCTTAAAAACATCTAGTCGTCCCATCTCACTCAGAACAAAACCGTAAGTCTTCCATGGCTCATGTATCATGCACAATCTTTCTAGCTCTCTCTACCCTTGTCACTTCTTTTAAGTCATTTCCCACTATTCTTCCACTCACTGGTGGTGCTCCCACAACACAGTTTTTGCTATGCTTCCAATTTCCAAACATAGTCCTGGCTCAGTCCTTCTTTATCTTACACTCCATTGGGCATGCAGGTTATACACCAGGCTCTGATTCTAGCTGACTGTACTCTGCTCAAATTCCATCATTTTAGAAATGCCTTCCCTAACCACTCTGAAAAATTCAGCTTCCTCCCTACCACTCCTGGTAACCATTTATCCTGCTTTATTTTTCTTCACAAAAATTTACAACCATCCAGCGTATCAATTTTTATCTATTTCCTGTCTTTTCCACTAGAATTAAAGATCTATGAAGATGAGAACTTTGTCTCTGTCATCTTTGGCTATGTAGGACAGGTGCTGTATGTAGACTCACCTGTGGATCAATAGGTGAGTGAGCGTGAAATAATGTTAGCCTTAGATCCTTCCTCAGATTATGACTTATCCTTGAAAGCTCCTTCCCCAAAGAAGGAAGGGACTCAATCCAGTGGAGGATCTGTGGCTTCCTTTCCTCCTGAAATCCCAGATAGAGGTTGGGTATTCTAACCAGTTGGTCAGTTAGCATTTGTTAGGAATCTGCCTTCTGTGCAGTTCTGTGTTGGTTGTTATGAGACATAAAAAGGATCTTTATAGTCTAATTGAGGTGAAACACACACATGCACACACACACACGCACACACACACACGCACGCACGCATGCACGCACGCATGCACGCACACAGTAATTAACAATACACGGCACTGGCAGTAATATCAATATTTAAGTTCCAGGCACTTCATCAAATTTTTGCATTCAGAGTGTCATTGAATCCTTTTAATACTATGAGAAATAACCATTGTTATCCCCAACTCTGGTGGTCCTCACCTCAAAGAAACAAAGGAGTAAAGTAGGTCTAGAGAAGATAGCTAACTTTTCCAAGGTGAGTGTGAGTTAGTGAGGGTAGGGAAAGTGAATGAAGTGGCAGAAGCTGGACACTATGACATTCAGGGCAATAGTTATAGACCATGGCTTCTGAATCATCATAACACAAATAATGGTTGAGATGATTGTTCATTGGTGGTGTATTTATTAGGAGTGTTGTTACTAGGTACCAGGATTGGTGCTTTGTGCTGGGTATAAAATGATGAACAGTTCCAAGCATTCCCTGACTTTTAGGAGCTCAGAAAGTTGAAGTTTAAAAATTAGAAATCAGGACATTAGCTGGAGAATGGGAAGTATGGGAATCTCCATCCAAGGAAGAAGTCCCTCTGGGCTGGAATTTTTTGATATATCACAAAGAAGGAGGAAGTCTTACCTTTGACCCAAAAGATGGGAAATGTTTTCATGTAGTTCAAGAGGAATGAGAAATAAATAACAGAGAAATTACTTGGCAAAGCATAACTCTGTTTGCATAGTTTTATTTCTGTTTAGCACTTTTCACTTGGTTTATATATCTTGGGAAGTCTTTTGGTCTCTACCAGGCAGTCATTTTTTTTTTTTTTTTACACAAGATTGTGATCAACAGTGGAGAAGACATCTTGTCTCTTCTGTGAATCCCTAGTACCCATCACATAGTGAATATCCAGTAATCAGCTCTTGGATGGAGTTCTGCATTTCACTGATATCTGTAGAAATTCCCCATGAAGGGATCTCTTTCATTTTAACAGTCTCTAACCAAGAAAATGCATTCCAACCTGGAAGAACTTGAAGGCTATAGCACCATTCTGTATGCATCTGTCATCCTGAAGTGGCTTTAAGCTATCATTTGGTGCCTGGGCTATGGTTTTCATTATACTGACTCATGAGAAGAGGTCTGTGGTGAGGTACTTCCTAGCCACAGTGTATTTAAAGGGTGCCATCCATCCAACTGAACGTTACTAAAAGAAAAATGAAGGTAGTTTTGAGAGGGTAAGATGGAGTTGAATTTTGCCTGCATGTTATCTTCCTTTCTTCCCCTTTAACTGGAAGGAGAACTATGCATATAGATATAGTTTTCAGATTCTCAGGTCTAATGCGTTGTATTGAACAGGGTGAATGCCAGACTTTGTGCTAAGTGTTTTAAACATGTGCATTGTCCCTTTTTATATCACAACACCCCTAGTGAGTTTGGTTCTTTTTTTAATGTTTAAGTGGAAGAATTTAAAACGTGGCATTGAGAAGTCAGTGATTTATGCCATTATAAGGAGCCAGTATGTGCTAGAGCCAAATGAGACGTTAATTTTTTTTAGAAGAATCTGGAAAAGACTGAAGAGCTTAAATTGTTGAGGGAAGAATCCAAGAGGCAGAGGCATATGCTTTCAACGTGATTAACAGTGAAAACACTTTCAGTGATATTATATCCTAGCAGTAAACACTAAATGCTGAGCCACATCCAAAGGGGTGTTATTTTGGGTCCTTGCCTTCAATAATCTAGTTGGAGAGAAAGGGTATCCCAGAGATTTAGGGACATTTATTTGGAGAGAAGAACAACAAAAGGTGGGACCTTTTTCCTTGTGAGAAACTGCAGAGGGATAATACATCACATGTAAAAAATGCATGATTGTATTAGCCCTGCCTGGCAGAGGTCACAGGGAAATGAAGACAGTTTATTTATCAGAATTATTGATTAATGATTGACTATATTTTACATCTTATGTTTTATGATGATTTTTTTTTTCAGAAACTTGGAGGAAAAAGACAGGAGTAATAAACAAAGGAAAGGCTAGCTTCTCATTGCAGCGCTTCAGGGCCTTGGCTAGAAAGAAAATTAACCATTTTCCTGAATGGCCATGGAGTGAAGCTCCCTTTCCCTGACTTCTCACTTCTCAGCTTATAGAAATATCTAGACTCTCAGAATTTGGCAATTGAAGGAATGTTAAAATATCTCCTCGTTTTACAGATGAGGAGACTAAAACCTTTGGTTCTAGGATTTGTCCCTAAGTCATTGTAACTTGTGGAACACTCAGAAGACTCCTTCTCCCCTGCACTGAGTCAGTGGAAGGAGTACAGGCTGAGACTCAGAGATGTCCCCCAAGCGCAGCTCTACTGCTTCTGTGCACCTCGGTTACCTCACTTACTGAGTATCAGTTCCTGGATCAGGATAGGGGGTGTAATATTTTATAGGTCGCTTAAGAGGAGCCTATGAAGAAACATAAAAGTGCTTTGTAAGACATAAAGTAGCGTGAATGGCAGGGCCCTGTTCACACCACCTTGAAGGCATTGGTCATTGTAGGATGTGATGTTCCTCTGTCCACCTCTACGTTTTGGCTGGAAGTAAAAGCTGCACTCTGAGTTAGACAGCATCGCCATATGAGCTCATTTGGAAATAAGAATCTGGTTTTGAGACCAGACCTACTCAAATTGACAGAGGGCATCTCATCACTTTTGGCCATTAACCAAAATCACCCTGAATATTATCTGCTCCTTAGAAGCTCCAAAGATCAGGAAACTATAGCTTTAAGTCGTGCTCTGGCTATTATGTGAGTTTCCACTGCCTGGCCCCAGCTACTCTTGCATTCAATAAACATGAGGAATTGCACTGTAATAGCAACCAATGCACCCAGACACACGCTTTAATTAAAGGAATACATCACACAATAAAGTGCATTTAAATGAAAAATCTTTCCATTGGAAGTACAGTTTCTTCTTTTTTTTTTTTCTCTTCCGTGGTACTTTTCTGATGGTTAAACACTTCTCATGGAAATGCAGGGCAGGCTAGGGTCAGGGTGAGATTCTCCAGGGACATAATGGAGGTTATGGCCGCATAGGCTGAGATGGAGTATTAGTTAAACCTCATATAGTGACTGGTGATACAAACAGCATCTAATGCGACCACAAAGTGAGGCTGATGAATGCAGCTGGTGTGTGCATCAGATGCTGTCAGAGGATTTCTTAGTCTCAGGAGGAGGAGGAATGGCTGGAGGAAGGAGAAAGGCAGAGAAAATCAACTTACATCCAGGTTGACACTGTACTTTGTCAGCCAGCAGCCGAAGGGCTTTATGAAAAGCCTGACTGTGGTTGTCCCTTCGGTTGGTAAGAAACCAGGCAGATGAGTCTATCTGTCCCTCTTTGTGCCTTGGATTGTATTTTTTTCTTATAACTTTATTTAAAGTAACTTACATATAATAAACTGCATTTATTTAAAATGTAGAGCTCAGTGAGTTTTGATAGTCATAAACACCTGTCAGACCACCAAGATGCAGATCATTTCTGTCACTTTTACCAAAGGCTTCTCAGACCCCACTGTGTTCACCCCTCTGTCCACCTCTGGCCTCAGACTCTCACCAGTCTGCCTTTTGTCCCTGTAGAATGCTTCGCATTTTCTACAAACTATACAATATGCATTTCTTTTGTGTGTCAGTCTTTTTCCACCAAGCAGTGATTCTCAGACTCCTCCCTATTTGGTGCATGCCAGCAGTTTGTTCTTTTTCATTACCAAGTAGGTTGGGATGTTTTAAGGTAAAGCACAATACTTGATGGCATGGCTCTTATTGCTGGTTTCTGTACCTGGTTTCTGTGCATATCTGAGCTGAGGTAATTTGTCACCATATTTGGGGGGTACAGGGGCTGCTGTAGTAACCAGCAGTGATCAGCATTTCCCAGTGGGTTGCACAGTCAGAGACTGAGGGTGGCCTCTGTTTGCCTCATTCCTCTTCTCATCAATATTTATTGAACATGGAAAATGTGCTAGATACTGCTCTCAGCACTTGGGGGACATCAGCAAATAACAAAAATCCCTCCTATGGTGAAATTTGCTATGGCTGTCAAATAAATAAATTATAACATTTCTTATTATGGTTGGTCGTATGTAATTGTCCAAGTATCGTTATAGTTGGTCTAACAACAACACACGTTGTTAGTCTGTCATAAATACTGAAACGAAAATAAATGAAGAAAGCAAAATAGGAAAAGCAAAGATAAGAAAACTGTACCTTAGCTGGATGCTCAGGAAAAGCCTCATCAAGACAGTGACATTCCAGAGGAGCAGAGTTCCAAAGCAGAGTCTTGGCAAGTTCTCTGGGTCTCCATCATAACATTAATATTTGCATCATGATTTCTTGAATATGGCCAGCTTTTACCAGTACAGAATGAGTGCACCTCCTGAAAGGCATCCTTGAGTTTCCCAGGGCTTATGTCTCCCTAGTACTGTGTATTCTCCCTGGTTCATTAAAGTTCTCTTAAGTATTTGGTTTTGGTGACTGCACTTACAAAAGCATGCAGAGAAACTGGAGCAGGCTGAGAAAACATGTTGAAAGTGAAGGGAAGTCGTGCTGAGGGGGGAAATCCAAATGGACTTCTTGACTTGGATGATTAGGTGAGGGGTTGGCAATTTTTTTTTCAGGTGAATAGTCTCTGCCCTGATGTTTCCTGTTGCATGATTGACAAAACAAGAGTCCTGACAGGGAAATATGAAATTATGTGGAGGTGGGCTTGTGCAAGCAGATCTGACAGCAAATGACCTTAAGCCTAGATGAAAAGGGAGTAAGAAGCACCCTCTGTCTCTGCTCCTGGTCATATCACCACTCAATGACAATCTGTACAGAGACTGTGAAGCACCTGCTTCATAATGTGAATACTAAGGGCGATAAACTGACCTCAGCAATGTCCACAAAAGGGAAGGCATTTTGATTGAGTAGATTTATTTCTAGAATGCATGATAGTTTGATATAAGAACAATCTAAAAGTGAAATTCTACATGAACATTTCAATTGACTCATAAAATTATTGTATGAAACTCAATACCCCCTAATGACTTACAAAATAAAAATAGGAAAACAAAACAAATTAAAATTTTTTAAATCTTAGAAAATTAGGAGATAAGTGCTTCTTAAACTAAGATTATCCACTAAAAATACAATGAACATAGTTTTCATATAAAATATCAGTGGCATTTTATTTAAAATCAGGAATAAGACAAGGACACTCACTACTATACTAATAGCTTCCAGTCAACATTACACTGGGATTCTTACTCATGACAATGAATAAAGAAAAAAAAGATCATTCTCCATAGATAATATGATTTTCTACATATAAACTCAAAGTAAAGTACAGATAAGTTATTAAACTTAATAATTTTAAGTTTTTATAAACAAAATAAAATTGTAATTTATTCTCCAGCAATAATGAGTTACAAAGCCAATTACAATATAATTTATTCCGTGTATCTTGTTCCAATGTCCAACAAGAATAGATACAATGAAAATTGTATAAGACATGTAGGGAGAAAATTTGAAACTTTATGAAAGAACACCAAAGAAAACCAAATTCAATGGAGAAATTCACCATGTGTGTTTGCTGGAGTCCTCAAGAGCATGAAAACATCAATTCTCTACAGATTTCTCTGTTTCAATACAATTCAATCAAAATGGCAAAAGGTGCATCTAGGAACTTATCCATCTGATTTTCTAATGTATGACATACAGCAAAATGTCCCAAACCAAGCCAGACTCACCTCAAGGGTAATGATGTATTTGTTTTTGGGCTGGGATGAGTCAAATATCAGAAGTGATAGTTTTATTTTATACTCTCATTCAATTGAAAACACACACACACACACACACACACACACATGCCGCAGTCTGGCTGGGCACAATCAGGAGCCACTTGTCAAAAGAAACTAACTTTATTTTTAGAACCACACACGCCAAGCAAAACAGCCTCTCAGGAAAAACCCTCAGAGCCTCAACTGCCACCACCGGCTTTCCACAAGCCTCTCTCTCCCACACAAGCTTCTCTCCACCTCCCACAATCCTCCTGCTCTTGAGGCCAATTGGCTGGGTCACGTGGGCGGAGCCAAAAAAGTCCCCCAATGAGCAGCTCCGTGGTCTGAAAGGGCAGGGAAACAGCCCAATGAGCATCACCGCAGAGGAGCCAATCAGCTAGATGTTGCTGGGGCCGAGGAGCCAATCAGCTAGATGTTGCTGGGGCCGCTGTGAGCCAATCATCAGCCGGCAGCTGGAAGTTTGCTGGCAGCTGGAAGTTTGCTGGGGCCCCTTCGGCTGTGGCTCTCAACATCTCCCCCTCTCTGTTTAAACAACAAGCATGTGGCTTAGGGACCGTGCCTGCCTTAGGTTGTCCAATAGTACATATGGTCCTTAGGTTGGTACCATTGCAATTGGATCTTACCCGTCACTGACTACCGGTCCAGTATACAGCCACACCTGTGGAGAGGTCTTTGTACCAGTGGGGGGGTGAGGTTCTTTGCCTCACCTCTGTTGGCCCCCAAATTTTAGCTGGACGATCATGACAAGCAGAAGGGAGGAAGATACACCAAGCCAATTGACGGCTCCTTTTGGAAAAATTGTACCACCAATGACATCATCAGCAAAAATACCCCAACACTACCACAAGTCGCTGCACCAACAGATAGTTCACAATGCATACAGGTGAGCTCACAATGTGTCCAGGCAAGTTCTGCAAGCAGTTCAGTGATGGCTATTGTAGAAGCTGTAGATTGGTTTTATCTTTGACTTCACCAGCACTGGGATGAAGATAGGAATTCTGGCAATAATGGCTAAAGAAAAAATTATGTAACATTACAGAAGGCACTAAAAGAAAACAATTTTCTTAACAATTTACATTGTCTTCACCGGCACTGGGATGAAGATAGGAATTCTGGCAATAATGGCTAAAGAAAAAATTATGTAACATTACAGAAGGCACTAAAAGAAAACAATTTTCTTAACAATTTACATTGTCTTTAAGAGAATTATTAAATATAATGAAAAGGAAAGGTGAAAGTAAACAAACAGATCTGTTAACCTTCTTTTTTGTTTACATATTAAAACAATCCTCAACAGTTGTTTACCCAATTTAAATTAAACCATATAAATCACGTGAAAAAACAAAATATTTGGATCCATTTTATCATGAGCACTCATCATATATGATATATGGACATACATACATTCAAACATATAACACAAAACACAAGTGTGCACACATAATATAATACATACAACACATAACATTATAGTAAAGGCCTTATAACTTTTTACAGGTGAAATCTCCATTGCAATGTTTAAAAACTCTATAGTCAAAAAATAGAACTGATCAGCAAAACATTAACCTAGGTCTGTATGAGCTCAAAAAACAAAATAGAACTTCATGATATGGCAAAGGGCAATAATAAAATAGATATTGAAAGAAGCATCCTGGTTCTGTTGCAGATGTAAGAATAGCCAAACTGGAGTTTTGGATATCAGTTGTTATGGATTTGAGCCAAATCATCTTCTTTTTGGTCTGTAGAAATCGCTTTAGTTAATCTTTCTGGAATCCAAATCGGCTGCTGTTCTCCCTGTGGAAACACATAAACAGACCCCCGACTCCAGACAATCACTGGGTCAGGACCTTGGTTAATCTCTCTGGAATCCAAATTGGCTGCTGTTCTCCCTGTGGAAACACACAAACAGACCCCCGACTCCAGACAATTACTGGGTCAGGACCTTTCCATTGTCCTGTTAGAATATCCTTCCAAAGTACCTTGGGCTTATGTACATTTTTTGGACACATATGCCTTTCCGCAGCACTAAGTCCTGATGAATCCAAATTTAAAAAGTTTAGAGTAAAAAGGGTTATTTTAAGTTTATCTTTGGGGGATATATACCCTTTCCCAATTCCTTCTTTTTGCTTTAATAAGTACATTTTAATAGTTTGATGAGCTCTTTCAACTATGCCTTGTCCCTGTGGATTGTATGGGATTCCTGTTATATGAGTAATGCCAAATGTTGAGCAAAATTGTTTAAAAGAGGTAGAAGTATAACCAGGGGCATTATCTGTTTTTAACTGTTTTGGAACACCCACAGTGGCAAAATTTTGTAAGCAATGAGCTATAACATCTTTAGTTTTTTCTCCGGCATGAAGGGAGCCCATCAAAAATCCAGAAGAAGTATCAACTGTAACATGCAAATATTTTAATTTTCCAAATTCTGGCAAGTGTGTGACGTCCATCTGCCAAATATGGTTAGGTATCAATCCTCTAGGATTGACTCCAAGATTAACTTGTGGTAAAAAGGTCACACAATTTTGACATTGTTTTATTATTTGTCTAGCTTGTTCCTTAGTTATTTTAAAACGCTTTTGTAAAGTATTAGCATTGACATGGAACTTTTTATGAAAATTTATAGCTTCTTCTAGTGTAGAGAAAATATGTATGTCATGTGTAGTTTTATCTGCTAAATCATTGCCCAAACTAAGGGCTCCAGGCAATCCTGTATGTGCCCTGATATGTCCTATAAACAATGGATCTTTTCTGTCCCAGATTAGACTTTGTATAGTGGAAAGCAAAGAGAAAACAGTAGAAGAAGGGGAAATCCTACCAGCATCTTCAAGAGATACTATAGCATTAACTACATACTGACTATCAGAAAATAAATTAAATACAGAATCTTTAAACATCACAAAAGCTTGTAAAACTGCATTAAGCTCTACCTTTTGAGCTGATTGTTTGGGTACTAAAAATGAAAAAGTTTGATCAGGGGTAACTACTGCTGCTGTACCATTATTTGACCCATCAGTGAATATATTTGGAGCATTCATGATAGGTGTTTTTCTTGTCATTTTTGGAAAAATTACAGGATGCAATGACCAAAAAGACAATAAAGGATTAGATGGTAAGTGGTTATCAAATGAAACATCAGATTTGCACATGATTATTGCCCAAGTATTTAACTCATTAGCTAACTCATCAATTTGATTCATAGTATATGGAGTAATAATTTTATTGGGAGAAATTCCAAACACTCCCTTTGCTGCTTTTATTCCTTTGAGTATTAATTGTCCTACAGCCTCAGGATACCTAGTCAGAATAGTGTTAGGAGAATAAGATAAATGTATCCATAATAATGGACCTTCTTGCCAAAATACTCCTGTAGGAATATTTTTTGTTGGTAGTACAATAAATAATAAAGGCAAACTTATATCAATTCTATCCAAAAGCATATTTTCCATATATGTTTCAATGATTTTTAATGCCTTTCTTGCTTCAGGCGTTAACATTCGGGGTGAATTTGGATCTGATGGACCTTTTAGGATATCAAATAAAGGTCCCAACTCTCCTGTTGGTATGCCTAAATAAGGCCTTATCCAATTTATGTCTCCTAATAACTTTTGAAAGTCATTAAGTGATTTGAGTTGATCTACTCGTATTTGAATTTTTGGTGGACGGACCATGGTTGAGGATAATAGAACTCCTAAATAATTAATTGGAAAATTTAATTGTACTTTATCTATTGCTATCTCTAGATTATAATTTTTTAATAAGTTTGTAAGTGTGGCATAACATTCTAGCAATGTGTTTTTATCTTTGTGTGCTAATAATACATCATCCATATAGTGAAATATTTGTAGTTCAGGATTTTGATTTCTAAGTGGCTGGATTACTTTGTTAACATAAATTTGACACATAGTTGGGCTGTTAGGCATCCCTTGAGGGAGTACTTTCCATTCATATCTCTGATCAGGACCTTCATGATTCAGTGCAGGGATAGTAAATGCAAAACGTGGACTATCCTCAGGATGAATTGGAATTGAAAAAAAACAATCTTTAATATCTATAATTAAAACATACCAGGTTTTTGGCAAAGCAGACAACTGAGGAATCCCTGATTGAGCAGGTCCCATAATAACCATCTCATTATTAATGGCTCTTAAATCTTGCAATAATCTCCATTTACCAGATTTCTTTTTGATGACAAAAATGGGAGTATTATGGGGAGATACAGAAGGTTGTATA
This sequence comes from Marmota monax, assembly GCF_021218885.2. Taxonomy (NCBI): domain Eukaryota; kingdom Metazoa; phylum Chordata; class Mammalia; order Rodentia; family Sciuridae; genus Marmota; species Marmota monax. Next base: position 20,712,197 of record NW_026692881.1, read on the forward strand.
TGTCCTTCCGCTAATTGTTGTTTGACCAGGTCATGGGCTGCTTGTATCTTTTCTTTAGTCAGGGGCCACTGAGGAACCCATACTGGTCTTTCTGATTTCCAAGTAATTTTTATTGTCTCAGTGGCCCTTTCTGAAAATCCAACCCATGTCTTTCTGTTCCTTGATCTATTTGTATTGGTGCTGCTATACCTTGTTCTTGTTTTTCTAATCTTTTTCCTTTCCTAAAACCTTGTCTAGTCATAATAGTGGGTGCATTTTGGTTGATGTTATTTGTTAATGTCAAACCTAATTGATCTAGGACATCTCGTCCCCATAAATTTACGGGAAGATGATCCAATACATATGGCTGTATAGTTCCTTCACATCCTTCAGGATCCTTCCAATCTAATACTATTGCACTTCTATGGGGATTAGTCGCCACTCCTAGGTCTCGAAGCGATTGAGTGGCTTGTTGTAATGGCCAATGTTTTGGCCATTCTTGACGAGAGATGATGCTAAGGTCTGCACCTGTATCCAGTAGCCCATTAAATTCATGTCCTTGAATATTTAGTTTTAGCATGGGGCGAGAATCTAAATTTAAAGAAAGCATAGCCCAATCTACACCTGTGGAGCCTAATCCCTTGGAACCTCTTTCTACAGTACGACTGGAAAATTTATCATGTAGGCTGGGTATTATTAGTAACTGTGCTATTCTATCTCCTGGTGAAATTACTGATATACCCTTTGGAGAACTGGCTATAATTTTTATTTCACCTTCATAATCGGGATCAATTACCCCAGGACTTATCATAAGTCCTTTTAGAGTAGAAGAGCTGCGTCCCAATAATAAGCCTACTGTTCCTTTGGGAAGAGGTCCTTTCACCCCTGTGGGAATGATTTGAACTCCCATCTCTGGAGTTAGTACTGCTCTGGCGGAGGCACAGATGTCCAACCCTGTGCTCCCTCTGGTTTGTCTGATGAGGGATCTGATGGACAATGTGTCCTGGGCACTACCCTGATGGGGTTGCTGGGTTCCTCCAGTGCTCCGTATATTTGTGGTTTTGGGCCCCGGAGCATTGGGCCCCCCTGTCCATTTTTTGGCAATGGAGCCCGATGCCTTTCTCCACGATATCGTGGATAAACACCTGGTCCTTGTTCGTTTTTTGATAATGGAGTACCCTCTATGGTGGTTTGAGAACGGCATTCATTAGCCCAATGTCTCCCTCTACGGCATCGTGGGCAAATACCTGGTATTCTACTCCTTTGATACCTAGTTTTGTTAAACCCTCCTCCAATGGGGCAATTCCTTTTAAAATGTCCTGTTTATTCACAATTGTAGCATGTTCTTGGCCTGGCATCTAAAGCCTGTTTTACTGCAGCTGCCACAATTTGCCCTTGTTCATTAATGTCTCTGGCATCTAAAGCCTGTTTTACTGCAGCTGCCACGACTTGCTCTTGTTCATTAATGTCTCTACATAATTTAATATATGTGTTTAAATCTTCATGTTTCCATGGTCTAATGATATCTCTGCACCAACGATTCGCTTGCTCATAAGCCAGGTGTTTTAGTAATGGCATTGCTTGTTCTGTATTCCCAAAAACTCTGGTAGCTGTTTGAATAAGCCTATCTACAAATTCAGCATAAGGTTCATTAGCTCCTTGTATTACCTTAGATAATTGACCTTGTAAACCTCCATGTCCTTGTAAAGTCTTCCATGCCTTAATTGCATCTGCAGCAATTTGTGCGTATACGCCAGGATCATATGCAATTTGTTGCTGCTGATCCTCATAAGGTCCCTTTCCTAACAACATATCTAGATTTCTCTGAGGAGAACCAGCTGCTGCATTTCGCCTAGCCGTCTCCTTGCAAAATTCCTCATTGGCAACCTTCCATAACAGGTATTGTCCTCCATTTAGCACAGCTTTACACATATTAGCCCAATCTGCTGGCGTCATGTTCAAGTTGTTAATGGATTCGACCATGCTTACAGTGAAGGGTGCTTGAGGACCATAGGTTGTTACAGCCTCTTTTAGCTGCTTCACTGTTTTGAAATTTAAAACTTGGTAAAATCGCTGCCCTCCTGCCTCAAATACAGGGCATGTTAATATTTGAGATCTTGTCTCAGGATCCCAACTATCAACTGCGGGGGTTGGGGACCTCCCAGCATATGGAGGTGGCCTTGTTAGTTGGACACTTACGTCCTCTGGTGATAGAAAGGTGTTAGTAGCAGTCTCCTGTAGAGGTGGTGCTGTTGGTTGGACACTTACACCCTCTGGTGATAGAAAGGTGTTAGTAGCAGTCTCCTGTTGTAACTTTCCCCCTGATGGGTTTTTCTGTTTTACACTTTCTTTCTCTGTCTGACTATCTTGAGAGGCCTTCTCTTTTACTTGAATCTTCTCCTCTGTCTGACTAACTTGAGAGACCTTCTCTTTTACTTGAATCATTATGTCTTCTTCTTCCTCTACCATTGTCTGAACTGAAGGCTTTGGACTAAGCAAACAAGATATGAACGTCCACAATGGCAATGTGCCAACTGGCAGAGTCCCTGGGCTTTTCTTTTCTATTCTTTTTAAATCTTCACCATGATGGTTCCATTGTGATATATTTAACAACTCCTCCTTAAAAAGCCATGGGCTACATTTTTGTATTGTATCAATGTATGCCCTGATTGTTCTTGATTTTACTGAGATGCCTCCTTCCTCTAACAATTTACTTAACACTCTTTCAGTTTGTTTTTTACTAATTTCTGATCCCGTATTTCTACTATAATACAACCCAACAAGATAACGCCTAACAAAACTGAAACTGAGTGAAACAAAGTTGGAACAACACAAAATCATTATAATAGCCTCCTGAAATGTCCATCCGTCCTTTCTCCCTATCTGTTCCTCAGATGTGAGCGGTTTTTCTTCCATCTTACACATCTCCAGGGACAGGCAACTTAAAACAAAAGTGAAACAAAATAAAAGAGGAATCTTAAAATGGCTACCCATCCTCTCGCCCTGCCCTCAGGGGCGAGCAGTTCACTTACCCTCAGTCGCTCCCCGTGCGAGCCACCAAATGCCGCAGTCTGGCTGGGCACAATCAGGAGCCACTTGTCAAAAGAAACTAACTTTATTTTTAGAACCACACACGCCAAACAAAACAGCCTCTCAGGAAAAACCCTCAGAGCCTCAACTGCCACCACCGGCTTTCCACAAGCCTCTCTCTCCCACACAAGCTTCTCTCCACCTCCCACAATCCTCCTGCTCTTGAGGCCGATTGGCTGGGTCACGTGGGCGGAGCCAAAAAAGTCCCCCAATGAGCAGCTCCGTGGTCTGAAAGGGCAGGGAAACAGCCCAATGAGCATCACCGCAGAGGAGCCAATCAGCTAGATGTTGCTGGGGCCGAGGAGCCAATCAGCTAGATGTTGCTGGGGCCGCTGTGAGCCAATCATCAGCCGGCAGCTGGAAGTTTGCTGGCAGCTGGAAGTTTGCTGGGGCCCCTTCGGCTGTGGCTCTCAACACACACACACACACAGGAATGGACAAATTGAAGAGTGGTGCAGAATGGAGAGTCCAGAACAGATCCACATAAAACGTGTCTGACAACTTGATATAACAAAATTTGACATAGCGAAACATTGGATATGGGATAGATTAATTATTTTGTTGGGATAATTAGTTATGCACAGGGAAGACATAAATGTGAATCTGAACTTCTTATTACACATAAAAATAAAATTCTATGTGGATTTAATACTTAATATTTAATAGTTAACACAAATATTAACCTTTAAGAAGAAAATGTTGGCAGACTATACCTTATGACAAGAGTGTCTGCATTAAGATGTGAAAAAATCCTAACTACAAGGTGGATAAATAGGTCGTATTAATTAATGTTCATAATAATAAAGAATAGTTGTTCACAAAAACATGCCCCAAATGGTATGTAAAATATAAGCCACAAACTTGAAGATGATATTTGCAACACTTGTCCCTATGAAAGGATAAGATCTATTTAATATAAAAATATGAAAAAATTATAAGCGAAAAGTTAAGTAAACTGTCAAAATAATTTTCAAAGTGGAAAGATATTCCATTGGAAACAGTAATTGGAAAGTGCTGTGGTCTGAATTTTTGTGTTCCCCAGATTCATATTTTTAACCCAAATTTCTAATGTGCTGGTGCTAGGGAGGTGGGGACATTGAGAGATGATTTGCTCAGGGTTGGCGCCTCATCAATGTCATTAATGCCTAAAGGACTGAACTTGGCTGAAGTGCTTTTCTTCCACTTTGAGGACACAGCTCAAAGGTGCCATCTGTTAACCAGAGTGTGGATCCTCACCAAACCCCAAATCTGTCGGTGACTTGCAGTTGGACTTCCCAGTCTCCAGAACTGTGGGAAATAAATGTCTATTATTTATAAACTACAGCATTCTTATATTTTATGGTAACAACTAAAAAAAAGAGTAAGAAAATAAACATTTTATATAAATGCTGTACCTCATTTGTAACCAATGCAATGCCAATTAAGATTATAGGGAGGTACCATATTATGCCCTAGTCTGGAAAAATTAGGAACTTGGTCATTTCAGTGTGGACGTTGAAGTTCAGTGGGAACTTCAGAGAGTAGCGATGTAAATTCAAACAACCATTGAGAAACAAGCTAGCAGTACCTTTAATGCCAAATAAGGGCCATTCTTAAAACTGGACAACCTTCTCCTGAATATAGATTCAGGAAAACACTTGCCAGAAGACGTATGTATGGATGAATGTTCATATATTCACCAAACAAGGTGGAAGAACTCAGATCTCCATTGATAAGAGAATAGGTACATTGTGCTACATTGACACAGTGGAATGCTATGCAGCCATGAAAATTAATGAAGTGAAACTGCATTGAATACCAAGACTAGATCTTAGAAAAATAATCTTGGATGGGGAAAAGATCATATTAAAATAGACTTTGTAGAGTCTGATGACATTTTTATCAATGCCTGACATTATTTGGAGCTCAAATTCTTTTTAAAAGCAGGTTGATTGTAAATACACCAAATTCTGGTGAATCCTTACCTTTTGGCTTTGGAAAGAGTGGCCGAGATACCTGTGATGAAAGAGGCGGGTTTCTATTTCTTAAAGGTTGGTGGTGGCGTCACAACTGATTCTTTTGCTGTGCTTTGCACTTAAAAGTCATGCTGTCTACTGAATATGACAAATATTACACATATGTTTCCTAAACATAAAATACTACAGGGATCTTGATAAAAGCTGAAGCATGGCACTGCAGTAATTGTAGAGGTAGCAGGGGTCAGCAACCACATCTATAGTCTTATAGCCCAACAACACAATACCAGCTATCACTTTAATAACCGTAACTACTTTTTCAAATGGTGATCACGGTTTTGTGCTCCTTCTTATATAAAAGTTTCTCATAGAAGATGAAGGCTGTGGAGGATGCCCATGTTGGCTAGAAGGGGGAGCTTGTCTGCAGACAGGGGGCTCTGCATGCTGTTTCCAGTCTCTTCTTGTTCCTGGCAAAGTTTGCTTTCTCTCTCCACTCACCGTGTCTATGGGGAATGGATGGCTGGTGTGCTGGAAACTCACAAAATAAATGTTATTTCGAGTTGCAGAGAGACAGAGATGGGGGGAAAAAAAGAACACCGCTATCCTAAAACAACGTATGCTATATTATTAATCTTGAAAACCGCCTTGGGGGAAAGATGTGTTTAAACTGATTTGCCTCTTGGAATCTGGAGAGCAGTGTTCTCCTTTGGAGGACAGCATTTTTAACTGTGACTGTGATGCAGTGCAAGATCTCTGTTACGTCTCATTTAAAGATTAAGTTTTGCTTATTCTCCCGTGCTAGTAATATTTTCTTCTGCGACTTCGGGTAATTATCAAGGCTATTTGTTGTTGTAATGAAGGGGATATTTGGAGGGAGCCATCTGCTTCTCTGCTGCTCTCTGTGTGGCTGTGTTGTGAGGGTGTGTGTGGCTCGGGTGGGTCTACCACAGTTATGGTGGCAGCAGTGACAATATTCTTCCTTACAGGGGTAGTTTTGTTTAATTGATTCACAGAACTCCAAGAGGCAAACAATGTACGGGACATTAGCTCCCACTTTCAACTGGTATCAAGCAAATAAAGAGTCTTCTCCGCAGGTTCAGGGATACAAAAGAGGATCAAGTATCTGCAACATTGAGTTGGGTCAGCCAGTGGGCAAGGGTTTGCTAGCAGTAGAGCATATGGTTGAAGCATGAACTTTTAGATTACACAGAACAGTCTTAAAAAAACCTGGGCAGTCATGGGCTTTATGTCTGTTATTAATATTATTACGATTGAGAACAGAATACAGAGATAGTAAATGCAAGAAGTTCTATACATAGAATGTTGTTTTATAAATGCTGCATTTTAAAGGGCTATAGTTCTCACTTTTCATTTGCTCTGCAAGGAAGACTCCTTCTCTTTTCACATCCCCTTTTGTCCCCTTGAACATTGTTTGCATTTTTGTTGGTTCTAGGCTTACTCTTGTTTGCTACTTGAAATCATGAGATCCCTGATTAGCAGGACCGGTGTTGAGGTCATCTTACATATTACTTGCAGTGACCAATAAACGCTTCATTAGCTAAAGCTCTCCTTGCCTCTTCCTTACACTTCCCATATGCTGATACCAGATTAAGGATCCTACAGAATGATATATCTGCTCATTCTTTGGAAATCATCTCTACTAATTTTTCATTTTACAGATGATGAAACTGAAGAGAGATTAAGGTCATTAAATCGGTGTGTAGATTTCTATACAATGTAGTGTGCTGTTCCCTTAAAGAAGAAAGCCCAGCTGTTCTCCATTGCTCATATTTCAAGATTGCCATCCGGTCTTCCAGGCTAGATGCCACCTGCCATTGCTACTTCTCTTCATATGCTTTATGTTGTAGACATGTTTGAATATGTCCCTTTTGGAACATGTATTTCCTCCTTCCATTTCTTATCTCCCCGGCCCTCATGCTAATATCATTTCATAATCAAATGATGCTTTTCCATGATGCTTCCTTTAGTCATCCAACAAATTTGATTACATCCCTCAACATTTCTTCCTTTCAACTCAGGAATGTCGAGAGTAAAATTTATCAAGTGTGTACTATTAATCTACCTCTGGTATACAAATCATCTGCTTTGTTCTGTGACGCACACTCTCTTTTTGCACCTACAACCACGTTGTAAAGAAGATGTCTTAAATTTGGTGACCATTTCCTCACCCAGTACAATGCCCTGCTCACATAAGACCCATGAATAGGCATTTGTTGAGATGGTGAATAAATAGGGAAAAGAAGAAATGGATGTATTATTGAATTAAAGATCAACTGGATACAGGGGCTCACATTTCCTAAAGTTAAAGTTATAGATGATTTTTTTCTATTGCATATCACAAGTGTACCCATTACCATAGAAATGCATTCCTTGATCTTTTCTTCCCTTTCCTGAAGTTTATAGAAGTTTCAGCCACTAACATTTGAATTTTGACATCTTGGAGTTCCAATGCTTTATAGCTTACTTAATCCAGGTGACTAAACCAGCACCCAAGTTTGCTCTCTCTAGGAATACAGTGTCTTGTTTCTAAATCCCAGTGGGCTTTGGTCTTGTTGCTACACTGAGAAACTTCCTGGCTCTGCTATTGGCTATCAATATTTATTTGTCACTGAACATTCAAGACCTGGGATTTGTTATTTATGGGAAGAGAGTCTTTATGTCAAGGGCTTCATAAATACTGGCCTTATAAAATAGTTTCTTGCAAATGAAGTTACTACATCTTCATTGGCTCTCCCTTGCTGTCAGGATAAACTGCAAGCTTATAAACATACAATTCAACATCTTCCACAGTTTGTACCATAAATGTATCACCACCTGATTCTCTATGCAAACTATGTCCTCTGGGTTTACCTTAGATTAACTTTGAGCATAGGCAGATCATATAAATAGGAATATTTTGTACTATGGTAAATTGGAGAGCACATGTCCTGCCTCAAGACATTGAAACTCATTACAAATGTGTTAACAAGCAAAACAAAGCAAAACAAAAATCTCTCTTTTCTCCTCCCCCCAAATACCAGAGACAAATAATAAATTCTGGACTTGGCCATGCATCACAAAGTTGAAAACCCTGCACCAAACAGAGGGTGTGGCAGGGCACTTGGCTTTCATTGTCACATCCCTTGACTGTAGGCTGTCCTGCCACTGTTTGTGGGGGACTTTCTTCTATCTATGATGAGCCACCACATTACATATCACCCAGGCACAAGGGTTTCCCTTCCTTTTCGAAGTTCCCATGACACCTATCTGTACCTCATTGGTCTAACCCATAATGTCTAACATTGTAGTTATTAAGCACCACGCTCCTCCTGGAGATCACATACTTAATATTCAGGATGTGTGTCTCATGTATCCACATGGCCAAGGTACATTGCACAAAACTTTGCCATTCCTAGATTCTCAGATGACACCCATTGGCTGGCACTTGATCCATATCATCTGTGTATAAGACAGGCATCTGTTTTTTTTTTTTTTTTAGAGAGAGAGAGAGAATTTTAATATTTATTTTTTAGTTATCGGCGGACACAACATCTTTGTTTGTATGTGGTGCTGAGGATCGAACCCGGGCCACACGCATGCAAGGTGAGCGCGCTACCACTTGAGCCACACTGTGTTTTGTGCTGCTATAACAATATCTGAGACTGGGTGATTTATTATGAACAAAAGTTTATTGGCTTGTGGTTCTAGAGGCCAGGAAGTCTTAAGACTGAGGAGCCAGCATTTGGTGAGCGCCTTCTTGCTTTGTCATCCCATAGCAGAAGGGCAAAGTGAGGGGAGAGAGAGCACAAGGGACCGGAAATTGAAACTTGAAGTTCTTCTGTGATGAGCATTACTCCATTCATGAGGGTGGAGGCCTCTTAACCTAAATACCTTTCATTAGGCCCCCAGCTCTCAACTCTGTTGCATGGGAGATCATCAACACACGATTTTGGGGGACATTTTCAAACCCAAAACACATGCTAAAATGGAATTAACCAGTCAATTGAATGAATACCTCTTCTGGTCTGTTTTAGGATTCAGTACTCTTTTTTTTTAACCCTTTTGAACTCTGACTCATTCCAATTTTAATAATGAATAATTTTAATAGCTAGTAATTCCCCAAGATGGGATAATTTTGGTTCACTCACTGGGCCCATCTATAAACACATGCTGGGTAATATAAAATTCATCTTCGTAGTTTTACCCTTACAAGTGTTAGGAAGCTCCAAACGTTTGTCTGTCTGAGTGATTTTTCATGGTGTCCCTGTTCTGCTTCAGAGAATGCAGTCAAGAGAGGGGAAAGTTGGGGGAGACATTTTCCAATTTTACAAGCTGTTACTTCCAGCCTTGTGTTTACAAGAATCTAGTTCTAACCACCAAGCAAAGAAACAGAAAGTAATTCTTCCATGAAGAGACCCAGAAGAAACTTCCAATGCTGATTTCTTAGTGAAAGAAGTCATTCTGAGAAAGCTACATAATTTATAATTCCAAATATATGACATTTTGGAAAAGGCAAAATGGTGGAGACAGTAAAAAGATCAATGATAATCAGGGGTTTGGGAAATGAGGAAGAAACAGAGCACAGATTTTTAGGTCAGTGAAATTGCTTCGTTTCATAGTACAATGGTGGAAGCATGTCTTTGTACAAGGAGTGGACTAACGCAAACTGTAGGCTGTAGTCACAATTATCAATATTGGTTCATCAATTATATCAAATGTACTCATTGTTGCAAGATGTTGATAATGCTGTGGGAGGTGAAAGGGTACATGGGAACTCTTTCTTTATATACTACTTTTTTTTTGTCAATTGAAAACCTTGCTACAAAAGACTATTTTTAAAAATAGAAATTCTTAATTTTGGTAATTAAGGTAATATAAACACAGAAAATTCCAATGGTCAAAAGATGACATCTCAGAGATTTTACCCAGACTCTTATTTTGGGACAGTGAGAGATTAGAGAAAGGTCACTGAAAATACAACAGTGGCTAAACTGATCAGAAGTAGATGGATAGGCCAAACATGATGGTTACTCCCTCTGAGCACCTGTTCCAAACTTGGGCCTTTTGAAACAACACCTTCTAAGGTGCCATGATAATCATTAAGCTAGTGATAAACAAGACATTAGAAGAAAAGGGATTTGACAGTAAGATCAGGAGATCTGTGGTGAGGTAGTCCAAGGGTGGCCTGGTTTTTCATGTGCTCCCTCTTCTTCCACCAGTGACATGTTTAGGTCCCTGTCCTCTGCCTGTCTCCTCCCCAGTCTCACTCCTGATAGGAGAACTTGGCTATGCCTTGGGGCAAAGCGACTTCTACGAACTCCTCTGTTGGGTGGAACATGGCTTTGAAATTCTCACCAGTCTCAAATCCACAGTAGAAAACTGAAACCTAAGCCAGCAGATAAATAGGTCTATTTATTTTTATTTCAGTTACTGGTTTCATTTTTTTTATTACTGTGCGTAAACAAGGACTGCAAATAGAAGCACATATGCAGATTTAGTTTTTAATCCCCCAATTCCTGTCTGCTGGCTGCTCTTCCTGCAATTGCTTGGCCCATAACACTGACTGCCTGAGCTCCCAGGCAGAAGAAAGAGCGGGGTTCCCAGTACAGAGGGGAGAGAAGGGCGCTGTGGTGGGGGCCCACTTAGGAAAGCAGACCCTGGTCTTCCCATCTCTGGCACTGATGGATTGAGTCATTGTTTTTGGCAGTTCAGTTCTTTTTGTGCCCGGGGCTGTCTGCACAAAAGCTGTTTGAGTTGGAGGCTGTGTACCATGCCATCTTGGAAATTCTGTATTTTCAGCATTTTAGTCAATGCAAGGAGTAAGAGAAATCATAATTGAGGCTGCCTTTCTATAAATCATGCCACAGAGAGTGAGCACGTCCAAATGTTGGGTCCAATAGAAACTTGTGTCTCTTGCCTGGGGACAGCAGTAGGGGGTATTAGAAAATCAGTCGAGGCATCTCTCTGTGGTTGCTGAGCAATGCACTGAGGAAGAAATAGAAAATAAAGTCTTCAGTTTTCTGGCAAAATTATAAGCTCTAGGTGGGGAGAAGATGGTGAGGAGACAAAGAATAAGAAATTATCGAGATGTGTTTATGATCCAGTTGGAAACAGGAGGGCAAGCTCACATGCAGAGGAGTTCCAATCTCCTACCTGTGCAGGTCAGGAGAAAGGAAGGCACTGACTTAAAGAGAAGCCAGCCTCCCCTTGTTTGGTCTTTGTATTTGGTTCTGTCATGAAAACATTGTCAGGATTTCGTGTTCTTTGTACAATAACGTTAAAGTCCCCCAAACCAAAATGGTGGCAGGAAGCACCTGTATCTACATGTGATACCCACTCCATGTATGATATGCAGTCAAACAGAGCAAAGCTCTAGGTGAGAGTAAATTCTGTTGCAAGATGTTGATAAATTCTGTGAGAGGTGAGAGGGTACATGGGAACCCTTTCTTTATATACTATTTTATTTTATTGTATTATTATTCTTTTTTTGTAAACTGAAAACCTCTCTATAAAAGCCTATTTTAAAAAATAGAAATCCTTAATTTTGGTAATTAAGGCAATATAAATATAGAAAATTCCAGTAGTCAAAAGATGACATCTTACAGATTTTACCCAGACTATCATTTTGGGACATCGAGAGGTTAGAGAAGGGACATTGAAAATACAACAGTGGTTAAACTGTGGGTGAGCTTATTGGTTTTCCTCAAAGGGTTGTGCATACGTTCCTGTTCTTGTATTGACTAAATCAGTAGGAAATGCATTTGACTTTCATCTCTCACTGTTCTTTGGGTATACGCTGTCACACTGGAGGGGCATGGGAACACTTTACAGTCCATCTGTCAAGGTATTGTGTTCAGAGGGAAATACAGCATTGATTTCCTGGGACTCTCCCAGCCCCAGAAATGCAAAGATTTCATGAACTTTGGATGGAATAGAGGCAGGAGAGTAAAGGAGAGAAAGTCAGGTCTTTGCTTGACCCCGTCTTTGCTTTGAAGGAATCTGAGTCATGCTCTGTTTGCCAAGAGGGACTTAAAAAACCCAGACACCTACTCATTTTTCTCCAAAGCAGCCATTGTATTGGGCTTTTCAATCCAGACAACATCCAGAAAAGAGGCAGCCATGCCATGCTTATGCATGTCACCTGACTGCCTCAGAGTTTCTGAATGTGGGACTTTCAGAGAAAATGTGCAATGAAACAGGGCCTGTGTGCCTAGTAAGCAACATTCTTAGCTATTGTAGGATCAGGAACCCTTGCTTTGTGAGCACAATGACTTCACAGTTTTTATATCTTGTTTGTTTATTCCCCTGTTGGATTTCTAGAATAAGTTCTTTTTGAAAATGCTAGCCTCTAACAGCCACACTGAGGGGACTAATGGAGGGGATTGGGTCTCATTTCTCACTTTTGTCTGTCAGTGCTGGGACCAGAGAGAAAGGTAGAGGAAAAAGTACCGTGCCTTCAACAGAGATATTCCTCCAGAGAGCTGTTTTTTTCCTTGCTAATCCTTGGCAGGAGTTGTGATTTTTTTGTGTGTGTGGAGACGATCCTCCTTGCAGAATGGCTTGGAGTTTTGTTGGCATCTCTCCCCCAGAGTGACTCTTGATTATTCTTAAAAACAACAGGTACATCTGGAGGCAAGATCTGCAGGTTGGGTGAATCTGGAACTCTGGCAGTAATAGCTGTGGGCTGTCCTTTGAGCAAGGAGAGATTCATGTGGCACTTAATTTTATGGTGGCTATTGGCCTGCCAGGTTGGCTTTTTCCTAAGCCTGTTTTCCCATGGAGATCCTACAAGCCATTTCATTATCCTCCAGACCATCTGAGCTGGACACATTTGGCTGTGCATTTCTGAGGCCAGCAAAATTACACTTTCTCAGGTTTTCCTTTAGAGAAGCGGAGAGTAGACAACTGGAACTTTGGGGTGTCACTCCAGTGTTCTTTCCATACAGGCTTGAGCACTGCCTGCAATTTTCTGGCTTTAGAACTTGTTTTGACATTTTTTTTTCTTTGAAAAGCCACCTGTTTCCATGTCTGTTTCCCCCAGTAGACCCCACACGCCTGCAGGGAGGCTGGGTTTTGTTTCTGCCTTTCTTTAGCACTTGGCAGAGCACGCAAGATAGAAAATTTACACATAGTGGTTGACTACCCGATACTTCTTTATGTTTTTCTCTACACACACACACACACACAAACACAAACACACATATCTGAAAAATAAGTTAATTCAAGCAACTGGCGATACCCAGAGACTTATTCCTTTCCCTGATTGGTAGGGGAGCAGCAGCACTTCTCATAGGCTCAGAATCCTGGAGTCCTAACCCTGAGTGGTCACTTTCTCTCCAACCCCACAGTGGGGCAGTGCAGCAGGAAATCTCACTACTTTTACTTTCAAAATACATTGCCAATGTGGTCAGTTCCCTCATCCCCTCCACAACTCCATGGATGGGGCCCAAATCTCAGAGCTGTCTGTGGCTCACAGCTGTCCTTTCCTCTTACCAAGTCTTGGGGGTGTTCCTTCCAGAGTGTTCTGCAGTCCCTCCCTAACTTCCCACTAATACACTAGTGCAGGTCATCTCCTCTGTCTTCCCTGGGTGAATGTGGTCACTGCTTCTCCAATCTGGCTGCAAACCCCATGGGTCCCCATGTTTTGCCCTCGAAGAGGAAGCACTGATTGTTACACCTGCAACCACAGCCTTGTCCTCCAAAGCCCTAGGAAGATTCCCACAGTGCAAGGACGGAATACAAGGGAAAATACGCCTTCTGCATGATCTTGTCCCTAGTTTTCTCTGTAATGTCACTGTCACCTCCTGGATCTTGGATCTTCAGTGTTCCTTAAGAGCACCATAGAAACACCCGCTTCAGGGCCTCCCTCTTGCTGTTCTTACCTCCTGAATGGCTGTTTTTTTCAGATGCTCACGTCTCTTGCTCTTTCATTTCAATCAGATTTCTGTTCAGATGTTAGCTCCTCAGAAAGGTCTTCCCTGGCCACCTTAACAAAAAGAGTACCATGTAAGCCCCGTCCCCGGGTCCTGCTTTCATATTCTTCTCAGCAGTGCTCTCTGCATGGTGTTGTGCAGTTGATCTTCATTATCCACAGATTCATATTTACCAGTTTGCTGACTTGCTAAAATATATTTGTAATCCCCAAAGCAATACTCACAGTGTTTTTGTGGTCATGCAAAGAGTGACAAACGTGTCACCTGATGTGCTTAATTCCAGCTGAGGTGCAAAGAGGCCAAGCTCTGTGTTTTGGTCTCAGCTCTTGGGCTATAAACAAGGGTTCTTTCTATGGTCTATTTCATGCCACATTTTCCATTTTTTTTTACTTTTCCTTGGTAATTTCTGTGTTTAACATGACCCCCAGGCGTAGTGCTGAAGGGCCATCTAAGCACAAGAAGACCTTGATGTGCTTTATGGAAAAACCATGTTTGGGAGGCCTTCCTGAAGCATGTGTTACAGAGCTGTTGGCCTTGACTCCAGTATTAATGCATCAGCAATGTATCTTAAACAGGTGTCTTTTAATAGGAACACACCTGGAAAAAAAAGGTGCTATGCTTATTGTTAGATGAAAATTATGTGACCAGAGACTCCCAGAACCTAACCCTGTATTTCCTCTAAAACCAGTGTATCATTATTACCTACATCCGTTATTTATGGTGATTTTATAGAACCCTACTGTCATGAGAAACAAAGGTCAACTCTGTTTGCGTGTTTGCTTACTCATGTCTATATAAAAATATATTTGACTGTTACTCATTCCCCCACTGCCACATTAGCTCCAAAGAGCCAGGGATCATGATCTGTGTGATCTGGAACCAGGCCTTGCTGATGGAAGGTGCTCACTAAATAACTAAATGATTAAATAGATAAATAAGTGAAATTGAGTCCAGATGTCTCATGGGAAAAATCCCAACAAAATAAGTTTCCATCTTCCAGGGAATTTCATGTCACTAGGCATCATGGCAGTCCCTCCTCTTGCTGTGGCCCTGTGAGGTTGGGATCATCAGCAGCTCCCTACCCCCTTGACATGATCCAGTCAAGCTCACACTAATTCTGGCTCAGAAGCTCCATATATCCACGATATGAACCTTGGTCAGTGTGGCTTTGAGCACTTGAGCTGGGAAGTCAGACAGCCTGATTTGAGTCCCAGCCACACTTACTCTTTGTAGTGTAAGACCCTTTGTTTTAGGACAGGTGACTTGCTCTTCTCCAAACCTTTATTTTTTTTTTGTTCCATAAAATGAATTTAACTAGATGTCCTCTGCAGGGTGGTTTTGAGGGTTAAAGGACATGATGGAACCATGTAACCAAGAGTTGAATACAAATGTGCTTTTAGGATGGCAGATCTTATTGTTATTGTGCTTTGGGTTCCTAATGCAGAGAAACAGGTGAAAGGGATGTCAAACCCAGGAGACATTTAAGATTAAAATCCCTTCATCAGAAGCCCTTATCCAAGGCTCAAGATCAGCACCTAAGAGCAGTGCTCAGCCAGCTTTTTTCTGGAAAGGACCAGGCACCAAATATTTTATATTTTCCTGGCTATGTGATTCCTCTTCCAACAATTTAACTTTAAACAAATGAGTGTGGTTGTTTCCATCCAACCTTTATTTACAGAAACAGCTGGGTCATAGTTTGTCAACCACTGCTCTAGACCAATGCTGCTCAATACTGCCTCTGCATTAGGATTAACTGGGAACATTAGAGACACCTGTGCCCAGGTGCTCTCTTCCCAGAGCTTCTGACTTTATTTTTGGGGGGTATGGGGTTCAAGCATCAGGATTGTTTAAACTTCTAGTACCTAAACACAGAGTTGAGAGCCACTGATTTGGATCATCATAGCCATGAACAGGAAAACCTGTAAGCATATGCTGTCTTCCTGCCTCGACCTCAGCTCCTTCCTCAGCCCATTTTCGAATTCAGGGATCAGCACCATTTGAGGCTTTCAGGCAGGGATTGCCAGACTGCAGTGAGTTCCCTTTGTTTAATGCACAGACCATATCACTTTTGTATCTGGAGGGAAGCTGATTATCTGTGTAATGAATAGGTTGTGCTTCCCGGGCATACCGTCCAGCTGTTGCTCTGTATTTAGCCAAGGCTGTGCTTTTGCTGTCTCACTATGTTCCAGCATTGGTGGGTGGACAGAATGGTTCTGAGCAGAAGCCGTCTGTCCCTCTCCTTGCTCAAGGTCCTGGCTTCTCTGATAGAGCTAGGAGTGGGTCCCCAGGATCAGAAGATCCTTGGCTTAAGGTCAAGTCTCTGACTCTCAAAAGGTACTAGAAAAAGCATGAGACACTCCCATCTGTAAGGAGCTCCGAATATTCAACTGGCCATCATCCACCTGAGATGTGGGTATAGGTGGCTAGAGATAGTGGAAGTGCTTGGTTTTGTCTGTCAAGTTTACTCAAGAATGATCAGAGTTTCTTACTGTGTGGTTCCTCTGCATTCACATTAGTCTCATATGGGAGCTAATTAAATTATAGACTTCTGAGTTATGGGCCTTGCTTGCTAAATTAGAATATCTGGAGTGGGGACTGGAATTTACATATTTAACCAGGTATCTGGAAAAAATCTAAAATCTGAGAGCCACTATTCGAGAGCTAGCCCTTCATTCTTTCTTATATAAGAAAACTGAGGAATTTAAAGTATTCCTTTATGTATTACAGATGGGCTACTGATGGAACTAGCACTTGAATCTAGGTCTGTGTATCAGCTAGTTAATGCTGTGTAACCAATTTCCCCAAACTTAGGGGCCTTAGAAAACTGTACATTCATTAGCATTCAGAGCTGTGTGGTTCAACTGGATGATTTTCCAGATCTCAGCTGGATTTGCTCCTGTGCTTAGGTTCTCTTTAGATGGTCTTTTCCCTGTGGCAGGTGACCACTGGTATGCTGTACTGGTGGTGACAGTATTTTGAAGGATTGGGAGTGTCCAAGGCTTCTCAGGGACTACAAAGAGTGGGGACACTGTCTCTTACACCGCATTCTGGTGCGAGAACAAGGAACAAAGACTCCTAGATTCAGAGATGAGGAAATGAATTCTCTCTCTACTCACCCGACAGGTGCTGAAAAATCTCCTCACAGCAGTCGTAGAAACAGGGAGGCTGACTCTGAGAAGACTGCCCTGTCCAGGACACTTGAATGCCTTTACAAAAGTCTTTTACAGATGGTTAGGGGGCACCTGTAGTGAATATTCCCTCGGATTCTATTCCTAGGATCATTGCTCTTGGATGAAAAAATAAAAAAATCCTGTATCTGAAGGGACCAAAGAACTCATCAAGTTTAAACCTCATCTGACACTTTAATTTCCTGATAATATCACCTTAATCAAAGTGTGCATCCATCTTCTGCTCAAACACATCACATAACTCCCTGGAGAGCTTGCCGTGATCTGAAGCAGCTCCTTCCAGCCTCAGAGAGTTGTTATCATTAGAATGTTATTTCTAATATAAAGCCAGAATTGGCTTCTGCCTTGATTTCAGCTTTTGGTCCTGCTTCTGCCCTCTGATGCTGTACAGAAGATAGTCTCATTGCCACCCTCTGCCGCCCCAAGCAACCTTTTCTCACATTTGAAAACAGGTATAAACCTCTTTTTTCATGGGTCAATTTTCCATCCCAAGTTTCTGCACTGTTTTCCTCCAGGATACAGTTTTGAGCTCCCTCACAATTCCTCTTCTTCCTTGAAAACACGTCTGCGTGGCAGCCCAGTTTTGGACTCAGGTGCTCTGAGATTTGCTCAGGTATCTTGAGCTTTGATGTTCTGCTTCAGGAAGCCTGGACAGAAATCGTCATTAAAGTTTATTTTGTGTTAATTAAACCAGACAACATATCCACGAAGGTCTGTCAGGGGCCAACCCTCCATACATGTTAATTTTGTTCCTTTCTTTTTCTTATGAAAGAATGACTTTGAGGTACACATTATTTTTTTCTTTGACTTTAGGAGTTTGAAAGAACTCTTAGATTTTTTCTGGCCTACTCTTAATACTAAGATCATGAGCACATACAAATTTTTGTATTTTTATGTGGAAATATGTTTCAAAGGATGTTTCCTATGGCAGGAATAGCAAAGTCTTCATTTCTTCCCAATTAAAGGTTGCTATTATTGTTTTAATATGCAGAGAGAGTAAATTTAGATTGAATAAACCACCCAACACTAAGGGAGATAAGCTCTTCTCACCTCTTTTAGATGCAGACCTTTGTAAGGGGAAAAAACCAAACCTGAACTTGGAAAAGAGTTAGGGACAAATTGGACATAGCGAAAGGCCAAGAAGGTGGGGGATGCTCACAATAGGATGTGATGTGAAGCCAGAGCCATCACGGGTGAAGGGTGGGGTCACATGGATCAGAACACATGAAGTCAGCTCCCATGGGAACCTGGGTTTTGTTCAAAGGGAAGAGCTCAATATGAGACTTTTCTGAAGCATCGTGTACGGAAATGAATAGACTCTGATTGCAGAGGAAAACGGTCAAGGAAATAGGACTGTGGAGACAAAGGAATGGATTTTAGTAAATACTATGCAAATTGTTTGTCAGATTGTCTTATGTTACTATTAGCTCAGAAAATACTTTCAGGTATAAAAGAGGATAAAATGAATCATGAAAATGATTTGTAAATAAAAGGTGCTAGACAAACTCAAAGTAGAGTGTCATTCATGCACAGCATATCCAAATGAGCCATTATTCCTGTGAGGTTATATTAACTTGTTTTTCTTTTAAAATCAAGCAGCTAACAAAAACTGCAGCAGAGTTTAGTGAAAATAGCATTGAATTGGAGTTGAGGCCCCTGGGCTTGACTTCCAGCTTCATGACCAACTACCTGTGTGCTACTAGCAATTCTCCTAGGTTCTGTGAGCCTCAGAGAACTGCCCAGATGATCCCTGAGGATACTTTCAGTGATGAAAACATGATTCTGTGATCCTATGTGGTCGGGAAGCCCAGTGGTAGTTTGTGCCAACAACTAAGGATTTTGGATGGGGTTCCTCTCTTCCAGGACTTTCTATATGTTTGATAAGACAACTTGAAGTTTGGGGGCATAACTAAATGAACCAATGTTTGGATGGATTAAACAAATACATTTAAAGAGATATAAGTGAAACCTATTAGGAGTTGACTGTATGCTGGTGTTAAATATGCAAAAAGAGAGATCTCATGCAGAATACTCTTTTTCTCATCAGTTTCTTATAGTAGGGCATTTTATGAGTTTCCTTTTAAAAGTAATTCCAAATTTTTAGTTTTGTAAGCTTGCCTCATTGAGCCGAGTGCGGCCAAGGATGGCTTCAAGGAAAGAGAATTAGAGCTGATGTTGAAATAAGAGTAGAATTTAGGCAAACTTGGGAAGGTAAGAGAGGATTGTACTTCAAAAGACCTGAAAAGAGCTAGTCATGAGTTCATTCACAAATATTCATTGAGCATTTACTTTCTTACACCTGACACTTGATAAGCACTATTAAAGAAAGGAAGCTAGATGTTGTTAATGTAACTGTACAAGTATTTTCATACTTTGATGACTGTTATGAAATAAAAGAACAGAGAGCCCCAAAAGGAAGTGACATTGGATTTGGTGCTTCCCTTAGGATGTACTATTTCTGCTGATGCCTGAAGTGTGAGTAGAATCTAAGTACATGAAGGGAAAGAAGGAGACATGTGGAGCGGAAGAAGAGTGTTCTGGGTAGAGAGGGGCATCATGTGGAATGACCCTGAGACCAGAGAGGTCCATGGCATGTTTGAGAAACCAAAAGGGAGCTAATGTGAATGGGATTTGGAAAATAAGGGGAAAGGGGAGACTCCTAAGGGCAAAGGCAGATGGAAAATGAACTTGATGTTACTAATTTGCCAAAATGTAGACATCAGTGTCAGTATGAGCCAGTTTCCGCCTGCTCCATTGGAGAAGGGCACTCTATACCATAGGGTGGACATTGGGTTATGGGGCTAGCCTCATCTAAGCTTTGTGTCCTCAAATGGGCCTTTAGAGGCACAAGCATCTCTCCCAGGGAGTAGGACACTGTGTCGGGAAATAGAGCTTTGATCATCCAAAGGTAAACATGAAGTGTATGGAATCGGAGGCATAGTTATAAGGCTAAGTCTGAAGGTCATACAGAACTATGACAAAAATATGTCAGCTGTCACAGTCTGCTTGAATTGCTTTCTTGCAAGTGTAACACATCCAAGACTACATGTTTCCCTTTCCTTTGTTCATTATATTTAAGGAACACTAAATGAAAACCCTGACCTTGGATGTCTCCTTATACGAAGTCTAGGATTCCAATCTTCATAGACATCAGTATCAAGGAATGATCCCCAGTCCCCCCTTGCAGTCACCCAGCACAAAAAACACTTGAGACAATTAAATGTTGACCCCAGCAATTGCATCCAGCCCTGAATTATATGTCAGGCATTCTTGCTCCCTCTTCCTCAAATTAGGACTCCCACTGCACTGTATGGGGTTGAAAATGAAGCAGGATAGATACAGAGTATTTTTATGGAGAGTCCACTTCACTTAAAGAATTTGGAAGAAGGGCATCATTTATTTTAAGCAGATTTATTTTAGAGAAGACTACAATATATCTATGGAATTTTAAGATGAGAATTAAACAGGTGAAACATACCTGCCCTCATATCACACTGCTTAAGGTCAAATCTCCAGATTTCTAGAGGGGTGTTTGATTCCCTTTGGCAATTGCACATGCTTTGATGGAAATCATTGAGAAGCAGTAGGTCTTAAATTGTTTTTTTTTAAATTTTTTTTGTCATCTTCTTTTTTTTTGATACTGTTTATAGGACACCTGTTTTTTTTTTTTTTTTGTATAAACTTCATAATGAATTTCATGAATTTGCTGTAAAAGGAGAATTTGGGGAAAGGTTTTTTTTTTTTTGTGTGTGTGTGTGTGTGTGTGTGTGTGTTGGAACTTTCCTCTTTTAGGTTTCAAGGGGAAGTGTTTTGAACACTTCATAAACAATATATATCTATGTACATTATTCTGCTTTTGTAGCCTCCACTTTGCCAATCTTCAAGTTTTTGTTTTATCTACCTTCTTTTGGGAGTGTCTCTTCCTTCCTCTTGAATCCTTGAGATTTCCTTGTTTGGAACCCTTTCCGACTCTGCCTTATCCTCTTTTCCATTGTGCCCAGTTACACCAAAGAGCAGTAATCTGGGGCCAAGTGAAAAGCACTCTTGAAGGAAGATGAAATAATGTTTTCTGTTTATCTCCAACATCTTTTGTAATGACCATAATTTTTCATCTTGGATATCTACAATTTGGGGGTGGAACTTATTCTTCAGGCCAGCTTCTACTCATCCATTTTGACTTAGCCAATGGACCCTACCCAAGACAACAGAACTGGTGACTCCTTCCTGTGGACGCTCAGCATTCCAGCTCTGCCTCCATTGGCATGGACCTCGTGTGTTGTGCTTATCTCTCCATATATATCTATTCCTAGGGAGGCCTTGAGTTTCTGCCAATCAGGGAAGATTGTGTTATTCTTCTTTGTTATCATTCATAACACTGAGGCTAGCATATGCTAGGTGCTCACTTAATACTGAATGAATGAATGAATGAAATTATTTCAGTTCATTGACTACAGGGAGTAATTTATAGTTCCAAGATTCTTTTATTCATTTGGCCAAAGAACAAGTCTAATGCCAGAGATCAAAAACTCAGAATATAAGTTGTTGCATTTCATAATGCAGAGTTTTAGAAATGGAATGGAATTGACTTCAAGGTAGGGTTTCCAGATAAAATACAGGATTCCTAGTTAAATTTGATTTTTAAATTAAAAAATAGAATCTGTGTGTCCTTAATATTGCATGAGACATACAAAACGTTATTAATTTTTTTTTTGTGAAATACAAATTAGTTTGGAATTATGTATTTTTATTTGCTAAATCTAGCAATGCTATTTCAATGTCAAATAGCCCTCCTCTCTTCTTGAGGCAGGTGTACATCTACACTGAGAGATAGGACATTAAGTCTTGGTCCTTATAGATCATCTGGTGATCTGGATCAAGACATACCTTGTATATCTCATCTGAAGTGTATTTTGAATTTGTTACCAAAATGAAAAATGTACAGATTTCACAGAAAAATCTGAATTTTCAAGTTCCCTTGAAAAATGATAAAATCTGATGACACTGGATCAGCTCTGCTCTCTATCTGTGGAATAGCTTAGGCCCCTTTTAGCTGGAGCATGAACTCCCTGAGTCTCTTCTTTCTCCCCCTCACTATGGTGAAATGCCACCTGTTAAGCATCCTCACATTTGTACTCTGGTTTCTTAGAGCTGAGAGGAAAGTGAAACATTTTTTGAAGTTTTGTCTCTGTCAAAAACAGGAAAACAAAAGATATCCCTAGAGGATCAAGTGTTTCAATAAAAATGGGGAGAAAATCTCGCTAATCTTTCTACCTGTGTTAAGTGCTTGCAAAATGAACCTTCATCTAAAGAATACAAATAATGTTTACTATTCTTACACTTCCCTCAAGTTTTCCTACCATGGTCTTGGAGGATTTGAGTTCTTGATCTTCACTAGAATGTGAGATCCTTGAAGGCAGACACTTTCTGTCTGTGTCTGTCCACTGATGGATCCTAAGCCCATAGAACAGCACTTGGTTCTTAATGAGCATGTGATCAATATTTGTTAAATTGAACATGAATGATATAAGCTGAGAGAGAGAGAGAGAAATGAATGAACTCAATGGATAGATATCTTCAAAAAAGAAGGAAACATGCTGCTGTCTGAAAAAGAATGGCAGAACTAGGTGAATAGTGTGTCTTTTAAAAATAAATGTCTTTATGGTGTAGCTCTCTTCTATCTATTTCCCAAGGTCAAGGAAGATGGCAGCTGAGGGACAAAGCTCTTGTCTGAGTCCTCAGAACACAGGGTAATAGTAGGTGGGTGTGTCCTCCCCAGTAATGAAGAAAGGGAATCTTTAGAGAATGCCAGAGGAAGGAACCCACACAGACTTTGCTGCTGTGTGGCCCTGGTTTCTCTTTTCTCTCTTGTGAGCACTGCTACAATCCGTGGGCTTTTCCCTGCTTTCTTTGTTTTGTTTTGTTTGCTTCCTTGATTTGCAGCACTGGAAATGAAACTCAGGGCCTTGCACATACCAGGGAAGTGCTCTACCCGTGAGCTACACCCGCAGTCGGCATCATTTTATTTGACGTCAACAACCATCATGAGCATAATTCAGCAAAATGCTACCTGGAAACCTATAGATTTTTTTAGAAAAACTCAGGGAGTTATACATCAAGTTGGAGCTTTCCTACAGGGAAGAGCTTTTATATAAATGTATTCCCACTCCTCCTTCCTTTCTAAGATGGAGATGGGATGACTCAAGGGTATCTGACCTGAGTACTAAAAGATCCCCTAAATGAAGACACCAGCAAAGTGTGTATTTTGCTGTCTTTTCTGACTCTGTCTTATTATCTCTGTAAGATTATTATGCATTTCTATTTCTTAGACAGTATCTTTGGGGGGTGGGGTATATAGGACAGAGAAATATAAGCAGATGAAGGTTTGACTTTGAACCACAGATTCAACAATCTGGCCCTGAGCTGGACTTCTGGCCTTACAATGAAATACCTAGGTAAAGACAGGGAAGCAACAGAGAAACGCAGCAAGATCTGTCACCATCAGCTGGCTCCAGCTGCCTGCTCCCTGTGGTGGCTATGGGATGCCTGTGGTTTCCTGGGGCTGGGATAACAAAGTGCCCTATACCAGCTGACTTAACAACAGAAAGTTATTGTTTCACAGTCCTGGAGGCTGGAATGATAAAACCAAGATGTTGGGAGAGCCAGACTTCCTCTGAGACTCCTGGAGGATTCCTTCCTGGCCTCTCCCTGGCGTCTGGTGGGTTGCATCAATCTGAGACATCCTGTTTGTGTGTAGGTGAATCTCCAATCCTCTGTTTTCACATGACCTTCTCCCTGTGTGTCTTCACCTTGTCTTTCCTCGGTGGCTGCCTGTCTCCTTATAAGGACGGCAATCATATGAACTAAGGTCCACCCTAATGACCTCATCTTAGCCTGATTATATTTGCAACGACACTATTTCTCAAATATCTCTGTAAGATCACATTGAGGAATGTGGGGAGTTTGGACTTCAGCATGGCTTGTCGGCAAGATGTATATTGACCTCATAGCAGTGCCCAATGCTCCTAATGACCTCATATTATTTTTTTTGTACTTAAACTTTCCAGGTACAATCCGTTGTTCTTTCTGTAGAATATGCCATTGATTAAATTGCCTTTTTAGTTCGCCAGCTATCAGATGCTTTCCCCCTGGCAGGCTGATGTAATTAGGGAACTAATAACTGAATCAATAAGGAAAAGATCAGGTTCTTTCATATTTTCCACTTGTTCTGATGATTCATTTAGGATTCTCCGTGTGTGTTGCTGCTGCATATGAGCTTGTTAAGGATATGGGGGCTGTGATCTGGTTTGTTCTCTGGTAATGTTCAGGGATGATGTCTTTGCAGGGATGGGCATCATGAGGCAGGATGTGGAGCAGAATGTGGCCTCATATAGGAAGCTTTGTATAAAAAAGGGGTGTTTTTAAAGATGTTTATTGTTTGGAAGGCACAATAAATGCATTGGGTTGAAGGTGTGAAGGGATATATTATAAGCATCATGGGCACCCACACAGTACCTGTCCAAGGAAGGATTCACCAGTGTCCATGACAGTTTCTGTGATATACTACTGTTCCATGGAAAATCTCATTTTCTTTGTCTAATTCTAGTCACCTCATCAAAATTTTGAAGTTTTAGTTCTTGGCCTTTAAATTTTTAAAAATTTTAGTTAGTGCATTAAAATTATACATAAAATAAAATTTATTGTGATACAGTTAAGTATGAACATAGCATAATTTTGTCAATTTTATTCCTCAGTTTCTTCCATTTCCAACCTTTTAAGAAGTGACTTGAGAGAAAATATAGTAACATATACATTATAATCAGAAACTTACAATAAAATAATAAGCATATAAATACAATAAAATGTTAGTTTATATTACCATCAAATTATAATACATATTCACTATAAAATCTGGAAATGATGAAACTCTTTTAAAAACCTGTAAATTACTCATAATCTTATAATTCAGAGATAACCACTGCTAATATTTGGACATAGTCCCTTCTAATATGTTTCAAGAAATTTTTATAATATCTAAGTAAAATTGATGACAATAGATATATTTGTAATTTAAATGAACAATAAATATATCATGAGCATTTTCATACCATTAAATCATCTTCTAAATCTTACTACTGAATGTTCAGTATGTGTTTCATTTTCATCTGAATGTTCAAACTTTAATATTTTAGTTACAAAAGTAATTCATGTACATAATAATTTTTAAAAATCTTGATGAACAAAAGAAGGAAATACTGATTGCCCACAGTTTTTCCATTATAGTCATAAATCATATTAATATCATGGCACAAATGCATTGCTGGGTAAATATAGGCATTGCTATGTTCCACTGACCTGGGCTTATTTATTTATTTATTTTTATAGCCCTAGCATTTAGTTTCATGCCAAGAGTCTGGTGACTGTTTAACTTTTAGTGAATGACTGAACGCATGAATGACTGAATGAACATTTAAATGAAGGGGAAGAACAAATGTTGTAAGTTAAGAGACTGCAAAATCTAGCTTGTGGGAGAATAAAAATACATTTTAGACTCAGCAACTTGCTATAGATTGAGAGACAAGGTAGCTAACCCAAGGCCCTTAATGAATTGCAGCTTGCTCTTTCTGTTCGTCTGAATCAGCCTCTAGGCAGAGAATTCAATTTAATTTTTTCCCCATCAGTCAAACCGAAGAGCTGAAAAAGCAAAACCAAAGACAAGGGAGGCAGCAGGTGGAACAGGCTTGTATGAGATCAGCACCATCCTTTCTGTGTTGGGAAGAGCCTAGGATGAGAGGATCTACGCTTCCCCCAGGGGTGGGCCCAGGAAGCACTCTCCCTGGTGGAAGGACTGATCGCTTTCCTAGAGGACAGGGACCCCAACAGTGTTTTGTGACCCTCATGGTTTTGGCCTGTTTGAAGCAGAAGAAGATGCAATCCTGTTGGGTTTTATTTGAAGGAATTTGGGGGCCTCGACTTGCTATGTTTGAAATCAGGGTTGACAGAGAGATCTTTTGAGTTATAGGAGGTTCCAAAGTTTCTTCTACATGAATTGGAAAACATGTGCCTTAAGTCTGAGCATCTGTCTCTCAGACACCTGCCATGGGAAGGAGAGGGAACCATTTCTTTAAACTCTACATGGATAACTCAGTCCTTGCAATTAAATGTATGGCTGTATCATTCCAAGTGGGATGATATGGTCCTTGCAAAGTCTCTCTTTCCTCTCCCCGCCAGTGTAAATATACATGTAAGTATATATAGACAGACATTCACAAATAGATACATAGATAGATGGACAGGTGGTCAATCTCTTCCTCCTTTGACCAGCAATAGTCGTCATATCCCAGCTTCCTCCTAGGCGCTCTCCCAGCATCCAAGCTCAAGACATTGGCCATATTGTCACCTTTGCTCTTACTGCGTTTTCCACCCAGTAAGTCTCCACACACCTTCTCTCCTATCCACACCACCTAGCTCTAAGGGCTTTGCTCAAGACATATTTCTCAGGAAACCTTATTGTTCTATTTCTACCCATCAGTCTTTCCAGAATATCAACTTTTACTCTGTTGCCCCCTTGATGTGGCTTCTCTGTATGTGTATCTGAAGGTCAGGGAAAAGTTACACTGGTCTCTTTCTAAAAAACTAGATGTGAAGCACAGAAAGACAAATCGAACATGACTCACATGTATGTGAGATCTAGAAAAAGTGAACCTCATAGAAGTTAAGAGTAGATGATTGGGTTTGGGGTCTGAAGAATATAGTTTAGGGTTGAAAGAATTGGAAAAAGGGAGATGTTAATCATACAATACAATGTTTCAGTTATACAGGAAGAATAAGCCCTGTGTTCCATTTCACAGAATGGTTAACTATAATAAATTCATCATATATTTCAAAATTTCTAAAAGAATAGACAAGTATTTTACCACATACAAAAGATAAGTTATGTGAGGTGATGGATTTGTTAATAAACATGATTTAGTCATTCCAAAATATATTCCGAAGCATATGTCAAGACATCACATTATACTTCATAAATATAATATCTAGTTATTATTTTTCATTTCAAAATAATTAGAAGTGGTCTTGTACGTACATAACTTATTGGGTTTAGAGCCAGTATTGCCTTATTCACTAAGTTGGTAAATAAAGAAAGGGACTTGGAGACAATTGGGGGATAGTTTTGTCTGTTTTCCTCATGTTCAGAGTTGGACACACATAGAAGTTAGTCTTTTTTATGAAAGTGAGACCCCAGTTTGCATAGATAGTTTGAGACTTTATGTGTTTATGTGTGATGGTAGAGTTTATGTGTGATGGTAGAAACTTGTGACTGGCATCCTGATTTTGCAGATAGTTCCTATTGACACTTTTCAGCACCAATAGTTGATGCCTTCAAATGCAAATACTAATTTATGTGTACACTTCACTATCTTATAGGCTATATTGAAGACTGAAAGAAATGGTTCAAATTGATTCTCTCTCTCTCTCCCTTTCTCTCTCTCCCCACATGTACATGCATGTAAATGCATAACTTACTAACTTTCTGTATATGATTGTGTATCTATATACCTATCTATATAAATGTCACTTACTATACAAAGAGATGATTTTTCATGCTGCCAGAATTTTAAAAATTGCTGGATTGAATTGAAATGCATCAAAGTTTCTGCAAGCTCTGTAAAACTTGGAGATTTTCAGAAGGTCATACAGAAAAGGATTTTTCTCTGAATTGTAAGGTTGGAACTTTTATGACTTAGAACTTCACAAATGGTGATGTTCGGGAGAGCACAGCCCTACAGTTAAGAGATATTGGGAAGGTTATTTCAGGACTATACTTTACCTGCCCTCTTTCTATAAACTTAAGCACCCTTTATTTCTGGCTTCGTTTATTTCACAACCTGTAAACATTTGTGGAAAAGAAACGTAAACATGGGGGGATTATCATGATATGCTAGCACCAGTTCCATGGAAGGAGACTTGAACCAAGCATCAGAAAACCGAAATCCTAGTTCCTTTGGTCAAAACTTAACTTCTCCAAAACTGAGTTTCATGAAATAGGAGGTGGGTGTGCTCACCTGTTATATGCCAACCACTGATACACAAAGGTGAATCAGGCATGGATCAACTCTGCCTACAAAGATCAGAGGTTGCTTAAGGGCATGTGTTTAAGTTAGTAATGGCCACCCTACTTTCCTTTCTGGATTATTGTAAGTTTCAAATGTATGTGAATAAGCCACAAGTCAGAATAATAATAATAATTATTATTTTTATAGTAATAAATTATTATTATATATTATAAAATAATATTAACTATTATTATTATTATTATTATTATTATTATTATTTAAGTGTAGTTTGATTCAGATATTATACTTCAGTTCACTTATGTAAATGAAAGAAATCCCTTCTTAGTCTCTTACAAGTTGTTGTCCTGTCCTGGATATAAAGGGGTTACAATCTACCTCCTTAAAATAAGTGAACATGGATTCAGACTCCATCAGTTATCCAGAAGGTTCTCTTTAATTTTCCCAGAGTCCGAGGTATTCTCTGGAATTTTTTCTCATCCCATGAGTTGCGATCCATCCTGACCTGTTTATTTTTAATTACAGATATTTATGAGACAGATATTTCATGAACGCGTTGTATGTATTCAAGGAATGTAGACACAACTAAACAACAGACAAATTTGAAAGACATCCCCATATATCACACCATGTTCAGTGCTCGGTAGAATCAAAAGATGAGAAAGATGAGAGATGAGTGGGCTGGAGTGCTTAGAAAATGCTTTTTGTGAAGGCCAGATTTGCGCTCGCTTTCATGGGTGGGTAAATTTTATTTAAACATAAGGGTGGCCTATCCTTGCTGTCTTGCAAAGATGTGGGAGTATAAATGAGCTGATGTCTCTGGTGGCATTGAGGCATTCCATTTTGCATCATCCATATCAAAGCAGTAATAGAAAACAGTGAAAGAGCACAACATTTTGCATTTAATATTGGCTCAGATACTAGCTAGTGAACACTTTTACACATATGTTCTGCTTTTCCTGGGAGTAAGGAATCTGACTTTTCTTTATCTTCATGTCCCTCAGAGTATCTTGTGTGTAGGAGTTGTTCAGTAAATTGCTTCTTAGTAAATGTTGCTGGATTGTTTGAAGTGTAACTAGAGACTACATGGAGTTTGAAGAAAAAAGACATAATTTTATGAAGGGATTTATCCCTAAAACAGGCAGTGATGGCCATTGGAAGTGGATTTATACCCAGCTCAGAAACACTCGTTGATCTGGCATCTTCTTTGCTAAGATAGCCAAACATGGCTGCATTTTTAGTTGGTCATATTCTGGGGTTTTAGTTGGGTACAGTGGATGCTAGCTTGGGTGTTAGCACTTTGGTGTTGGGATGGTCCGGGGAGGACACCTGTGTTCCTGTTTAACAGTGGTGCTTACCTTCTCCTCATTTCATTGTTTTGCAGCTCTACAGCTCCATGGACTTTGGAAGACGGTGGCAGCTCATGCATGAGCGCATCACACCCAACAGGTTTTACTGGTAAGCCACTTCCCCACACGCGTCACACTCTTGGTAAAGAACTATGAGAGAGCAGAGTACTGTGGGTAGCCCTGGACACCTTTAGCACTTGAAA
The DNA here is from genome assembly GCF_021218885.2 of Marmota monax. Lineage (NCBI taxonomy): Eukaryota > Metazoa > Chordata > Mammalia > Rodentia > Sciuridae > Marmota > Marmota monax. The sequence continues at coordinate 20,741,966 of NW_026692881.1, forward strand.
TCAAATGTGTTCTAGCCCTTTGGTACTCAAAGAGGAATTCATGGATCAGCAGCAACAGCATCACTGGGGAACTTGTTAGAAGTGCAGAATCACAGGCTGCATTGAGATTTGTGGAACTGAAATCAGCATTTAATATGATCCCTTGAGGATTCTTGTGCCCATGAAAATTTGAGAAGTTCTAGATTAGAAAAGGGTCAAGATCAGGTGCTCTTAGGGACATTCTAAGCTCCCTTCTTTTTCAAAAAGCATATATTTTATGTACCTATTCTTAAAATAACCAGTATTTCCCCAAATGTACATTGAAGAATAGTAATCATACTAAAGTCTTCTCCTTTCATAGGAGATTTTGTGGTCAAATAAATTTAGGTCATGATTACCCAGGTCTACATTCCTGGAGACTCACAATTCATATTAGGACATTAAAGACCCTGGAGGAGCATGAGGAAAGAAGCCTGCCAACCTGGCATCACCGATTCTTGAATTCATTGCATACAATCCTGCCCTCCCGTCACACCTGATAATTCCTCAGAACTACCTCCATGGTGCAGCATTTGAAAACACATTTTTATAAGTGTGACTCCATGTTTCAAATGAAAAATTAGCCCTTCCTCTTAATCAGAAAGTGTTTTCATTAATAGGTGCATCAATTCTTAGGTGCCTACGATTGATTTTTACCTTGGTTATAACAAGTTCACTATAAATTTGTCTTGTGCAAATCCTTGCTCTACTGTGAAAATGCTTCTCACCTGTATCTTGCTTTCATTTCAGCAGAAAAAGGAACAGACAAAGGGATAGGATAAATCACAGACCAAAGTATCTACTATACTTAATTATACATTTAATTCAAACCCAAAATTTACCATGTCTGAAAGTAACACCTATTAATGCATTTTTCAAACAGCTTATTTCTATTCCCTTAAAAAAATCACACAATAGCTATTTATGCCTTGCACAACATAGGGCTGTTATGTGTGTATGCTGGGGGACAATGGTGACAAGTATCTTGTGTACATATACATTCACCCTCACATCTTTGGAAGCAGTGGTTTCACCTGGTCCCCTCTGCATCCACAGAACTATGTCCATAATTATAAATGGTGATTGCCTATGCCTACTGTAAAAATCAACTGTTTTATAGTACACAGTTCAGAGTGCCTGGAAGAGAAAGAGAATCTGGGAGTATTGCTCTCCACTCAACACCTGGTCTATTCTCAGTACTTTTGTTCCTATGGGCCAACTATTATTTTATCTATAACTCTTATTATAGCTATTATTTGGTCCATGTTTGGTACTCCAGATTTTTCAATAGACTAAGGCAGAATAAGGTAATATTTGTTTTTCTGATATACCAGACAACTAACTATAGCCTTTGCTCAGCTGAGATGGACCAATTTCTCATTGTGCCATTCTCAGTGTGCTCAAAATTCCCTCCAAATAGAGGAAAAGGGCTTCTGCTGTTTCTGGAACAAACTCTTCTGATGATAAGGCAGTCGGCCAACTCGGGAGTCAAGTTGATGGAGAAGGAAAGCACAGTAGACTGCATGAGCCTTGTCATCATTTCTAAAGGAAATTAGATTAAGTGGATGAAGGGCGCATTTTCCTATCTTTTGCAAAGAACAAGATGAGAATGCTGCAGCTGTTGCCCCCTGCCCCACCCCCTTTCTTTGTGTAGCAGGAAGAATAAATCCCCAGGCCCTGATAATTGTATTTCATCTCTCCTCCACTCTGTGATTCTTTCATATATGCCCCATGGGGAAATATAAAAGTTAGTGCCCGTGCTGGCTAGCCAAGGGGTAGCTGAACATCCCATTTTTGTAATTATCACTTCTCTCTTTCTGATGTATAATTGCTGAGATTATTCTTTTAGGTGTCATAGGAGTCACAGAGGAAGAACTTATTTTATGTAATCTGTTTGTTTTTTTTTCCCCAAAGACAGAATCCAGGGTTGTCTAAAGTTCTAAACCATTTATGCAGTGAAGACATGGTGCTGTACATTAGGGATATGTTTTATATCACCTTAAGAAAAGACAAAATGTCCATCTATCTGAGGGTAGAGCAAAGTTCAGCTTCAGTGGAACTTATTTAACCTATGTTTTCCTCATTCTGTAATGGGAATAATGCTTTTCCATCAATTGCATAAGGTTTTGGACAGAATCAGATGTGATCAATTGGAGACTTGGCAATTTCACTTCTCTACTTTAGACTTACAATCTGTAAATTATAGGTCTTTAAGTATGCTGTACTGAAGTACTTGAAGTACTTTAAGTACTATGTTGATTAGCAATCCTTAAGAACATAACTTATAAATGAATCTTTTTCTGGGCCACGAATGTGAATGGCATTCACATGGTTGGGCAATGTGCCTGTGGACCCCTGATAACTTCTGAATGGGTCTAATTTATTGTCAAGAATTTACACCTCACCCTAACGTTGTTCTCTAATCTCTTGTCTGTTGTGGTAATTGCTGTAATATACAATGTAATGGAAATACATCGGGAATTGAGAGGTACTATCATCATTATCATTATCATTATCATTATCATTATTTTTTTTCACTTTTTGTTTGTGCCCCAGAGTGCTTATGGGGTAGGCAGGGTGTGGGGTATGGTATCCATCAACATCAGTAATAAAAGCTTCATCTGTAGAAAATATTTTGTTTTTATGAATTCTAACCGTTCTAACACCATCCAGAGGTCACCTAGGACTCTTTCACCCTGAAATGACTCAGCCATCAATCTCATGTCTCAGGAAAAGGGACAGCTGACCTAAAAGTTTCTAGTTTATATGTGATCCTTCCACACACCTGGTACTGGGTTAGCACGTACTCCCATTCATTACCCCAATTGCTTCAGAAGTAAGAATTTGTAGGGAGAGCATGTGAGTAGAATAAATATCCTAACATTTCCCCTTCACTCTTGCTATACTTTGCTTGGGTAGAGTGGTAGTCATGGGGAGGGGTATTCTGTTCTCCCCCCCTCTTTATAATCCTACTGAGCTGCAAATGAATAATATTCCCACCTTTCCCTTGGAAGATCTTTACCAGGCAGGCACACTCTGCAAGTGGAAAGGTGTTTTCTCTGCACATCCAATCTGAACAATTGTGGCTCACAGCTTTACCCCTATTGTCCTGCACTCTTCCCAGGTGTTTGCCCTCTTTGGGAATTCTTTTCAATTACATCACAGAGAGATCAGGTCTTCTTGAAGTCCCTATAAAACTGGAATTTCCTCCTAGTGCCTCTGATTTCTAATGGCATTCATTACTATAGAATTGTGAAATGGGAAAAAGAATATCTCAAGTGTTCTCTTTTGCAAAGATAGTCATTTGCAATCTCTTCTTAATTATTCTCTCTACTGAAAGGGAGGGGAGGAGATCCTTCTTATCATTATTACAAGAAAGTGTTTTGATAAAGTAATATCCCCTCTAATGTCAGGAACTTCAATTTTTACCCCCCTTACCTAGTTTCTGGGGCACTTGGATTGCAACATGGATAGTCTTGAAAGTTAGAAACCCTCTAAAATGTCAAGGGGTGTAGAAGTTCCAGATCTGACATGTTAGAAGATGCAGGACAAGGGTGTCTTGAAGACTGCTCTTTGATCTGCTCTGAGGCTATATCACTACTATAGAGTGGCTGATGTGTAGTGACATTCAGAATGGGCTCTCGGTCTCTGTTGTACTTTTCTCAAGGCCAGCCTGCAGAATTGTAGATTTCTAGTGGTGGTTGGATCAACAGCTTCTAATCTGCTCTTTAAGAAAGGCTACAGAGTCAGTGGTAAGAACAGAAAGGCAAAGTGTGTCCATCTTGGTGTGTGTAGACAGGAGGTCCTGGAAAAAGTCCTTTAACAGAGAAAGGGGTGGCCTGGAATAAAAGTATATAGCAGAAGTCCTATCTTACATTGTTTTTATTTTCCAAGTCTCCTTTTTATGTGCATAATACTATTACATGTGAACTTGTACAATCTGCCTTTCCCCTCTTAATCTTCTATTACAGTGATTTTATGTCCTTATAAAATCTTTATAATCATCACTTTTAATTATCCATGCAACATTTCATGATGCAAAGATACATCCTTTATTACTCTTGCTTATTTTTATTGGACACTGAAAATTCTCAGTTTTCATTATCATAAGTAATGGTTTCATGGATATTTTTATGCATAGTTCTTTCTTATCTAGAATTGCTTTCTTGGGCCACTGTCCTAGGTAGCCCAAATAAAAACTTGATTGTGTTTTTCCTAGCATCAGCAGAGTATTAGATTCCATTGGTGCGGTCTCTACATTCAACACTGAAAGAATTTCTGAGTAATGTAGTTTTTACTGAATATTTTCTTCAGGGAGTTGCAAAAAAACATGATATCTCACAATTCATGACTCTTCCTGAAACTCCTCCATCCACATATGTCTCTTCTATGTCCTATTGTCATTAAGAGTTACCTTCTCACCATTTTTCATGGGCTCTAAGACAATTTTGCTATAGGGTTTTATTGTCTACTGTCTATTCCCTTCCAGAGTTCCCACTACACCTATGTCCTTTCCCTCAAGTATCATAGCTTTTTAAATATAGAACCACCTTCCATCTCTCCTTTACTCCCCATTTATCACACTCACCCATCCCCAGAAAATCAATATAATATTCCTTATATGCATATTCCTTGGGATATAGGGGGTGAGATATTGGTAATAGAGTTTAATATTTCTGGTTTAATTATGACTAGAAGAGAAGTTGTTACATCAAAAATTGTACATTTGGGCTGGGGATGTGGCTCAAGCGGTAGCGCGCTCGCCTGCCATGCGTGCGGCCTGGGTTCGATCCTCAGCACCACATACAAATAAAGATGTTGTGTCTGCCAAAAAAAATTAAAAAAATAAATTAAAAAAAAAAAAAAAAAAATTGTACATTTGAAGTGTCTTAAAATCTGTAACAGAAATCACCTGTTATTGTCTCTTCCAATCTATAGTATATGACAGTACCAGCCCTTTTATAGTTAATATACAGTTTCTTCTTGTGGTAGAAAGTCTTCAAGATGGCCTCCAATGATGTCTACCTTCTGGAAATGATGACATTCTATAGTCCCCTTTTCCATGAGAGCAGGCTGGATTTAGTGGCTTGCTATTCTTGAAGAGAATGAGAAAGAGGTAATGAGATTTCACTTGGGCGGTTTAGTTATAAGAAGACAATGATTTTTGTCATGGGTGTACCATCTTGTTTACTTGTGAAGAGTAGGCTGTCATGTTATCAGCTGTGCTATGGAGAGGCCCCTGTGCCAGGGATATCTCTAGTCAAAAGGAGCAGAGGCCTCAGTTTAGCAGTTTAGCTTCAGTGAGGAACTGACTCCTACCATCAGTCGTGTGAGTGAGCTGGGTCTGGAAACAGATCCTTCCCCAGCCAAGCCTTTGTATGTGGCCGCAGCCCTGAGAACACTTTGAGAGAAGCCTTATGAGAGGCTCTGGTCACAGAGGCACCCTTTGTTTGGGCCCAAATCCTTACTCCCAGAGATAGAGAGGTAAATATTTATTGGTTTTTAGCTCCTACATTTTGTGGCAACTTGTTACACAGAAATAGAAAACCAATACACTTCCTTCTGATCTCTTATTTTTTGATGATGGGTTTTAGAATTTAAAGCTCTTCTTCTGTCTACACACAACCTCCTATCTATACATACTTCTTCTGTTTTCTCATCATTGCCATCAAGCCCCTGTGTTGTGTTTTACCTCTTGTTTGGGTCTACCCTTGTTGTACAGAAATATCATTGTGCTTTGGAATTTCTGGCCACAAAATCCTCAGACTCTATAGGATTTAGTGATTGATTACAGACCTAAGAGCCATATCCTTAGCTTGAGTGAGGCTCGTTCAATGCAGTAAGGTTTTCTTGCCTTGTTCTGTGTTATTTTATTTTATATTTTGATAGCATTTGGATAGGACTGCATTTTCTAAGAATATTGTAGATTGTGAGTGGGTGTGTGTATGTGAATGTGTATGTGTGCACACATACACATGAACCATGGGTACACACATGTATTTTCAGAGAAGTGCCAATTTCACTTAAAGTATAAGAAGAATCTCATATATCTCTGTCCTGGACACCCATCTTGGCCAGGTAGCATCTGTGGGTGTGGAAGATATAGGGTAGAAGTGAAAATAGGGAGTAATTACCTTGTAGTAATGTAGCTGGAGTGAATTCTCTGGTACCTCTCACCTGAACTTGAACTTTGTGGGACTCAATTTTTCTGGAATTTTTCCTGTGTTTTGCTTAAGTGGGGAGGGGGAAGGTTGGTCTCTTTTGACTGAGCCAAGAACTCACTTTGATTCTAGATGACAGTTCCTGAAGAACCAATTGCCAACTCATCCTTTGACTATTAATGCATTATCTACAACAGAGACAGAAGTTAAGGAACAGGCAGAATGGCTTGAGATTGCTTCCTGGAAAAATCAAGATCTTTTCAAACAAAGTTAACATTATGCGCTGAATTTTTGATGCTGTCTCCAAATGTGCATCCACAATTTTGCAAACATAGTCATTTGCAATCTCAAGTAATGGGATTTAGGCATCGACCTGATATAAGGGATCAGATTTAGAGGCCCTTTGCAAACCAGGGTATGCCACAAATAATATTTAATTCCGCTTTCCCTTACATATTTAAAGTGGTGCAGCAATTTAAAAATACATTACATTCAAAATAATACATGCAAGGTCAGGAGGGGAGAAGTGAAAGCTCAGCTTGCAAACAAACTGAGTTTTACTTTGCTGATTGGGGACACCCAAGCTGTATGGCTGGTAAATCTTGGCTATGGAAGAGGTAGACAAAATGTGGTGTTCAGAGGATGTTCATGGTAATCACCAGTGCACCAAGCAAGAGAGCATGCTCAACTCTTAGGATGAAATTAAGATGTGTTGGGTTCCTAATACCATGATCAGTGCATCTGAGTTCATGTTTCACCCTTCCTTGGAAAGAGTGACATGGTTAAATATGGATCTCAAAAGACAGTCACATCCACTCACTTAATCTTTATCGGTGGCCAGTGTCTCCAGAGTTATAGATGCATGGCTTCCAAATTCTTATTACACTCAGACATTTCTGCAGAGGACAGGAGAAATACTCTTTTTGCTCAGAGATACTGGAATCCCACTGATAATGTTCATAGGGAAGAAAATTTGATTATTCTCACAGTTGGGAATACTTGAACCTGTTATTGTCCTATAAGGGCAGTGGTGAAGAAAGCCACTGCAAAGAGTAGAGTGCTTTTGACCCCTGATGGCTTCCTGGAAAACTCATATTGCTTATTTAGTGATTGCATGGTACACAAAGAAGTGAGGAGGGCTGAATATACTGATAGTAATGAGTTGATCTCTAGTCTCATGAGTAGGGACTATGTGAATTTTAGAAGAGGAAAGAAAAGGAAGATGTTAAGATGAGAAGCTCAAGAAGCAAGTACAAAGTGATGACTTGGAGAGTGTTTAAAATGCAGGTTGGAAACCAGGGTACAGGCAGGAGGGATCACACTTCTTGCCACTAAGAAAATCTGAGTGTCCTGCTCTTGTGTGGTCTAGGGCTATGCAGTGTCTGCTTAGGCTGTTCTTATAAAACACTATAGACTATGTGGTTTAAACAGCAGAAACTTACTTTCTCACAGTTCTAGAAGCTGGAAATCTCAAATCAGGTATCCAACATGGTGGGTTTCTGATTAAGATGGTGTAGAGGGAGCATAAGCTCTCTGATATCCCTTCTGGTAAGGGCACTAATCCCATTTTGAAAAATTCAACATCTATTCATACTTAAAAGACTAAAAAACTAGGGTTAGTAGAAACATAGCTCAACATTTTAAAAACTATATATGTTAAACCCAAGGTCAATATCATTCTAAACGGAGAAAAATTGAAAGCATTCCTTCTAAAAACTGGAACAAGACAGGGATGCCTTCTTTTACCATTCCTATTCAACATAGTCCTTGAAACCTTAGCCAGAGAAATTAGAAAAAAGAAAGAAATTAAAGGGATACAAAAAGGAAAAGAAGAGTTCAAACTGTGTCTATTTGCCAAAGACATGATTCTAAATTTAGAAGACCTGAAAAACTCCACCAGAAAGCTTCTAGAACTTATAAATGAATTCAGCAAAGTAGCAGGATATAAAATCAACGCCCCAAATCAAATGCATTCTTATACATTAGCGGTGAATCCACTGAAAGACAAATTAGGAAAACTACTTCATTCAAAATAGCCTCAAAAACCCCAAAACAACAACAATAACAACAAAACCCTGGGAATCAATCTAACAAAACAAGTGAAAGACCTCTACAATGAAAACTACAGAACACTAAAGAAAGAAATTCAAGAAAACCTCAGAAGATGGAAAGATCTCCCATGCTCCTGGATTGGCAAAATTAATATTGTCAAAATGGCCATACTACCAAAAGCATTATACAGATTTAATGAAATTCCTATTAAAATCACAATGATAGTCTTCATAGAAATAGAAAAAGTAATCATGAGGTTCATTTGGAAAAATAAGAGGCTCAGAATAGCCAAAACAATCCTGTGATAACAGTGATGAGGCGGCATCACAATATCAGACTTTAAACTATACTACAGAGCCATAGTAACAAAAACAACACAGTATTGGCAAAAAACAGACATGAAGACCAATGGAATGGAACAGAAGACACAGAGACATAGCTACATAAATACAGTTGTCTCATACTTGACAAAGACATCAGAAAGATATCCTCTTCAACAAATTGTGCTGAGAAAATTGGAAATTTGTATTTAACAAAATTAAGTTAGACCCCTATCTCTCACTCTACACAAAATTCAACTCAAAATCCATCAAGGACCTAAACATTAGACCAGAGACCCTGTACCTACTAGAAGAAAAAGTAGGCCCAACTTTCCATCATGTCAGCTTGAGAACCAACTTCCTCAGTAAGACTCCTAAAGTGCAAGAAAGACAATCAAGAATCAATAAATGGGATTGTGTCAAACTAAAAAGCTTCTTCACAGCAAAGGGAACAATCAAGAATGTGAACAGAGAGCATACAGGAAGGGAGAAAAGTTTTTGCCACCTGAATGTTATATAGAGCATTAATAATCCAGGATATACAAAGAACTCAAAACCTTAACACACACAAAAATCAAATAACTCAATTACTGAATGGGCAAAGAAACTGAACAGTTGCTTCACAGAAGAAGAAATATGAATTATCAAAAAGTATATGAAAAAATGTTCAACATCTCTAGCAATTAGAGAAATGCAAATTAAAACTACACTGAGATTCCATCTCACTCCAATTAAAATGACAATTATCAAGAATACGAGCAACAGTAAATGTTGGTGAGGATATGGGCAAAAGATTCACTCATATGCTGAAATTTGGTGCAACCACTATGGAAAGCTGGGAATAAAACCATCATTTGACCCAGTTATCCAACTTCTTGGTTTATATCCAAAGAACTTAAAATCAGCATACTAAAGTGATGCAGCCACATCAATGTTTATAGCAGCTTAATTCACAATAGCTACAATATGGAACCAACCTAGGTGCCCTTAACAGATGAATGGATGAAGAAGATGTGATATATATATATATATATATATATATATATACACACACACACACACAATGGGCTGTTACTCAGACATAAAGAAGAATGAAATTACAGCATTTGCTGGTAAATGGATGAAATTAGAGACTATCATGCTAAGTTCAATAAGTCAGTCCCCCCAAACCAAATGTTCTCTCTGATATATAGACGCTAACACACAATAGGATGTGGGGGAGAGAAGAATAGAATTTTATTGTATTAGACAAAGGGGAATGAAGGGAAGGGAGTGGGGATGAGAATAGGAAATACAATACAATGAATCAGACGTAACTTTCCTATGTTTGTATATGGATACATAACCAGTGCAATTCCATATTATGTACATCCAAAAGAACAGGATCCTATTTGGAATGGGTTATACTCCATGTATGTATAGATTGTTAAAATATATTCTACTGTTATGTATATCTAAAAACAACAAATTAAAAAAAAAGAGAAAAATCCCAGGGCAGAAACTGCAAAATCATATAGGAAAAGACAGAGGAACAATGCCAGAACTACAAATATAATTTTTAAAAGACACAAATGCATTTTAACCATTTTAAACCTGGTTGTAGGCATGGTACAGTTTGTTGATGACACTCAAGGAAAGGCAGAAAAATAAAAGGAAAATTATTGCCTATAATTTTACTGTTCAGAAAATACCTCTTGGGGAAAAGTCAAGTATTTTTAAATAGACATTTTTTCCTATAATAATATAATATAGTTTAAAGCATTTAAAATTTTTAATCAGAATTGAGGTCATGCTATTTACAAAATTTTACATCTTATAAAAATGAAATTGAACATTGTGCTGTGCCAACCTTTATTCTTCCTAAACATGATTTAAAATTCACATTACTCACATTGTATTCTAACTGATGACAATATAATAATTTAACCATCTTTTGTTATTTGACATTGATTTTTCTTTTAAAGTTTTACTACTAAAGAAGGCATTGTCATATTCTTTTGAAAATTTTACTTATTTGTCCAAAATGATATTGCAATATTTTAAGGAATATATATATATATATATATATATATATATATATATATATATATATATATATATATACACACACACACACACACACACACACCAAATTGTTCTCCAGGAAATTCATATCTGTTTCTATTCTAAAATGCTTTTTTCTTACTCTTACATCTTATACAAATTTAAGAAAGTCATCTTATTTAATATGAAAAGATGGATTTTTTTCTTTGTTTTAATTTGCATTTCTTATTATACCATGAATTTAGACATTTCATATATTTATTAGCCACTGTATTTCTTTTATGTGAGCATTTGTTTTTGTTCTCTTTTTACTGGGTTCTTTTTACAGTCTCTCACTTTGTTTCAATATTATCCCAAGTTTATTCTTTGGTTTTTAATTACATCATGATTTTAACATACTTTTTTAAATTGAAAAAGTCATGTTCTCAAATCTTTATTTTTTTCAAGTATAATTTTTTTCCATTACTTTATTTTTAGATAATGCCTTTAAATTGTGGTCATATAATTATTAACTAAAGTGTTTTCATTTGTAATGCTGCTTTATTAAATGGTATATATATATATATATATATATATATATAAAATATATATTTGATAATACATAAGACATGCTTTCGATAACGATCTGAATAGTTATCTGTTTCATCCTTTGTCTATATACTCATTTAATCATTTTAATAATTTAATAATTTTCCCTATTGAGGGATATTTTTAAGATTTATAACATTTCTATTTTGTTAAGTAAAATGAAGTATGATGAATGCCTTCCCATTTAATTTGACTGATGTTTTCTTGTAGAGGAAACTAGCCATAGGGACTCTTGAGGTTGGTGGCATTTGTCATCTTTTATTCTACTAGGTTGGTCAGTCCTATGTGCCCTGTGGTCAGACCACACTGAATTTAATTATTGCTCATAATGAATGTAGTGTCTAGCTTGGCAGAACTCTCCTACAAAACATAACAAACAAAACAAAAATAGAGCCTTTTTTCCTTTTCAAAATATTCACTGCTTATCTTACTCATTTATTCATCTAAATGAATTTGGAAGCACCTTGTCATGTTCCAAATTCCCTCAATAAAGCAATTGATTAGACTATTGATTAGAATTGCAATGAATCATTTGGAAAGAATTGAAGCTATTTTCAATATCCAGCCTTCATTTTTGATCACCCAATTTGTCTCTTTTATTTCATTTCTGTGGGTTCTTCAATAAAGTTGTATAGGTTCCTTTATATTAGCCCTATGCATTTTTAGTTAACGTTATTCTTAGCTATATTCACCTTTGTTTATTATAAATAAAGATATTTTGCACATAGCCTCTTTATTCTGATTGGCATGACCAAACTAGGTAACCATGAGGCATATCTGTAATTTGCTTATGTTCATATGTAGTTGATGCCCTAAGTTTCTTCCCATGGTAAAGAAATATATTGCTAGGACATTAAGTGACTCAGAGAGTGTGATGTGGGAAGACATTCACCTGTGGGGATACTTGGGCTCTAAATAGGAAGAGAGTGCTGTCTTTAGTAGCTGTGTGTCATTGGACAGTTGCACTTGACCTGTGTGACCAGTACACCACTAGTCAGAAAGGACACCAGCTGGTACATCCAGCTGTGGCCTCCTGCCTGAATGTCAGTCTTCTCAGCTTGGCACACAAATGCTCCATAAGTATGAGCTATAAAATTAATAATAAAACAAATTAAAACATGAGAGGGTAATTGGAAGAAACTGTCACCCTCGTTAATTTGCTGACAAATTGTACTCAGCATCTCCTTGAAGCTAAGTAAGTTAGGGTACTTCCAGTATTTTTCCCCCCAACATTCAAAATCCTTCAAAACTTATTGCCAAATAGAGTTTGTATTTGTGACCTGTTTTTCCAGTGATCAGCATATGGCTTATTATGATACTTTTAAAGCTACTGTTTTTAGAGGAAATTATTTTTGGCTTGATGTTAATAAAGTAATAAAGCCCAGAAAATCATATTGAAGCTTGTGTGATATCAGATGGCATGAACTTTTAGCAGTTATGATACAAATGTTGAGACAAAAGCTTACAGAGTGCCCAAGGACCAGGGCCAGACAGGGGAGCACCAAGAGAATATCTGAGGAACTGTTATGATTGTTCAAGGGTTGAAGGGCTCAATTTAGCCTGGTGTACCCAGGGAAGGCTCCATAGAGGGGTTAGAATTGAAAAATCCTGGAATAGGTTTGTCAAGTAAGATAAAGAGGAAGATTTCCCTGGGAAGAGAGAATAATTGGAACAAGGGGCAATCATGGTGTGTTGGAGAGCTGCCAGTAGGTCCACTAGGCTACAGTTTCTTAGCCTCCACACATTGACCTTTTGGGGTGCTTACTTGCCCTGTGCATTATAAGTCGTTTGCTCAGATCCATGGTTGCTACCTAAGTGCAGGCTGCACCCCTCCAGTCGTGACAATCCAATAATATATCCAGTCATTGCTAAATTTTCTCTTGAGAGGCAAAATATTTTCCCTCCCTGCTCCCAGTCTGTTATTGTGTTATAGTTAATGTGTTAGAAAAAAAGTGTTTATGTTGATGGGCAGTGAGAAATCAAACTAGAGACATAGACCAGATCTGAATTGTGAAGTATCCCAAACACCAGATAATAGTATGGATGTGTCTCCCTCGTTAATTGGGAACATTCATCTTTTGTGCTATGGAATGGCATGATATTCATGTTTTATGAAGATTTATTAGCACTTGGCACTTTCTTTGAGATGCTTAAGTACAGCTTTGTCCAAGTCTCTGTCAATAAAACCTCCCAGTTTTCCTCAGGACATGTGTAAATCATCAGAAGCATCCTGATCCCAGTTCCATTCTTCATCAAAAAATTGCACAGTTGTAGACTTTCTGTATTTCAAATATACTTTTTTAAAAATAACACATTTTTGATTACAGTTTATTTGATAAAGCATCAAAGGTTTTTATTAAACCAGTCATTTTAACACAACACTTTTTTATTCTCTTTCAATTATTTTGTATACATGAAAATAATTTTTCACCAAATTATAAATGATTGTGCCTATTCATATCTTTTTAAAATCTTACTCTAAACAATTTTCTATACCTGTACACAGTATTCTAAAGATGGTTTTGATGGTGGCAGAATAGTCCACCGAGTTGATATATTCTTGTTTACACTAAAGAATGATGGCAGGGTGAAAGTGGGAAGGACCCAGGGAGATTTTCTGCTCTAATGATTTCTCCAGCAGTGTTCTTGGAAGCTCTCTGTGGGGTCTGATAAATGATAAATGCCTTTAGGGGCTACATGAGGTGCACAGATGCCTGTGGGTTGCTTAGTGATTAGGTCCTTGTTCCCCCGCCCCTTTTTTTTGCTCCAGCCAGATCAACTCAAGTTTGTATTTTATTCATCTTGTATTTTAGGTTTCTGCATGAGCTTTCTTTCAAACACAGAGGTCCATTCATTAAAAAACAATGAAAATATTTAAAACATCCATTGATTTAAGCAAGTCATTTAGTTTTTCTAGAAGCTGCATACAGGTACAGCGGTCTCTAGGCTGTCTTCCTTAGCCCTTTCATACATGCATTGTCTGATTTTGCAGCATAGACACTGCTTGAATGGTTGAAGTCTTTGCTAAACTACCTACCCCATTGTGTAGGAAGGACACTACCTAGTGATCCACACTTCTACCAATGGACTCCCATGATTTGTTGAGAAGATAACTGCCCACACTTACATGGACATGGTTTGGGCAAGGTTAGCACTAATCTGTAGATCCAAGGCTGACACAGGATGAAAGGCTATGTATGGTGGTTGGATTAGAGGAAATGGGCCTTTTCATTTACTTGCTGGCAAATGGCCCCGGCATCTTTGAGTCATTCTAGCTTGTGCTGTTCTTATAGGGACACCTCAAACAGGAGATTCCTTCAGGTTTTTCAGCTGCCAGCACATTGCTTTTCAAACACAACAGTTTTCCTTCTCTTTGCATGTTTGTGTATGTACATGTCTAGCAACTGGCAGGTTCTATCAGTTTGACCACCTCTGCCTACAATCAGGGGAAAAAAAAATTCAATTTGGGAATCCATGGTGCTTCTCTGCAAATCAGGACACAGTCTCCTCCTTTAGGTATCTCATCCACATCGGCTGCTTGAAAAGACAGCCCAGATGATGGATTAAGGACTTGCCCAGCCCCCTCTTCTGTGCCTGATGGCCAGTCCTGTCATAGTTAGACATGCTCCAACCTTTTTTCCTAACAGTGTTCCGGAGAGCTGTCAAGTAATTTGGGCAGCACTGGGTACAATGGATGCAGAGAGGAGAGAGAGAGGGGGCCTCTGGGGGATTCCAGCCCTGCCTACTCAGCAATTTGGGTAGATGTAAGGAGATGAAAGAATTGAAAAGGTCATACCCTGGAACCAGTCTGATCTATAAAAGGCTCCAAAGTGTGCAGTAGTTGTCAGAGTGGACCCAAAGCACCGGGGATTTTAAAGTGGGATGTTCATGCTTTTTTTCAAGTGATGCTGGGAATGAGAGCTCTAAGGTTCTGTTTTATACATGTCTTAGCAAGTGTCATTAAAAGAAGTAACAGTGAAAGACAGTTGTTCCTCAGTATCTGCAATGACTACTGAGGATGCTCATATCTGAGGATGCTCAAGACCTGTATTTAAAATGCACATAATGACACCCTCCTGTATACTTCAAATCACCTCTAGATTACTTACACCTAAGACAATATAAATAGTTATTGTATTGTTTAGGGAATAATGACAAGGAAAAATGTTTGCACATATTCAGAACAGACACAGTTATTTCCCCTCAAATATTTTCAACCTGAAGTTGATTGAATCTGTAAATGCAGAGCCTGTGGATATGGAGCGCCAACTATGGAATGAACAGAGATGGGTTTCATGACTTTTTCTCACTTTGGTGGAAGAGGAGATTTGGTACAAAGATTACATGACTGGGGGAGACATGCCTTCCTCCTTGTTTTTTGTTTGTTTGTTTGTTTCTTTTCTATTTTCTATGTAATGTGAGATTTATTAGGATTTTTCCAGAACTGAAACCGAAGAAGAAAAAAACCCATGTCCTCGGAAGTGTAGCGGGAGCAACATTTGAATGGGAGTCAAGGCTCCTTGCTGCTAATTTTAATTCTGCTAGTGACATATCAGCAGGGCCTTTGGGTGCTCATAGGATTTCCCTGGCTTTCTGCGTCCTCATCTGTACAATTCAAAGGACTGACTAGAAGGTATCGGAGCTCTGCTCTTATGATTACATCCTAGAAGTCTCTGGTTCTGTGTAGACTGGGTGTTGATCTCCAATGTCTGATGATGATGGTACAGGAATTCTTGTCCAGGCCTTCAACAGTCAGAGGGGACCTTGTTCTCAGATGATGGCCAAGGCAGAGGTGCAGTGCATTTGACCTGAGGTGCTCGTAAAAATCAGATTTCTGTTTGCAGAATCTTGGGCTCCACCAGGAAATGCCCAAGGTGGATCTCTGGACCTTGGCTTCAGGAATCTGCATTTTTAATATGCTGTCACAGCAATTCTGTAGCAGGTTAGATTTCTGAGTCAAGGGAGGTGATGAGGAGGTAGTTTTGAAAATCAGGAACAAGATAATATGCTACCAGGCACTAACCAGACTAACCAAACTCTCTAACCAAATCCCTCTCCTTCCCAACAGTACTTGAGATCATACTAAAATGAGTTCTTCCAACCAATGAAGACATTGCCACCTCCAGACATCTTTTTAAAATGCATACATTATTGCTAAATGAGATAGTATATTTTAGTGTGCTTCAAAAGTTGCAAAGGGTTATTAAAATGCTTTGTAACTATAAAATGTTGTAAAGATATAAGCCACTTACATCTATTAAAATAATGTCTGTAGTTTTTATGAACTCATAGCATGAACAAACTTATTGATTTTATCCATGTCTGTTTTGATGTACTTACTAAGGATTTCCATTCCAGAAGCAGTTTTGAGCCCCCCTTCAGTGAATAGTGCATATATGCAAAGCAGTCTAAATGGCAGTAGACCTTTAGGTGGGCTGTTGTTGTAGCTCCTGTCTCTGTCTGAAGCATTAGAATCATCCATCCAAACACATTGCCACATGGCTTCGTGATTTATGCCTTTCCACTCTACTCATTGGGCACTTAACTCAACCCCTTGACTGATGATTCCTGTGGCTTGTTTTGACCAAGTTTAGCAACTTGACACAAGCAACTGCTTCTAATATGTATGCACAGTTGGGCCCACCTCTCTTGCCTCTATCATTGCATTGAAGCTGCAGCCCTCACACCCCAAGCCCCATAAGGAACTATAGAGCCCACCTGAGCTGCACCTCTGTGAACAGCCTTGCTCTGCTGGAATCAGAGTAAAGTGGAGCCTCCCCTCAAGCCCAGGCCACACGAACTTGTCCTCAGCTGGCTCTTAGATGTGACAGCAAAACAAACAACTGCTGTTTTAAACCACTGAGTCGTGGCATGGTTTCTTATGCAGCAAACGCTATATGGATATACAGTAGGATAAAGAGAATTTGAGGCAAAGGGTGACGGTGACATTCAGGATACAGGTACAGCCTGGGAGGGAAGATGTGGGGAGTCAGCATCAGGAAAGTCTTCCAAGTCGGCATTTTAGTGTCGATTTCTCTGAAAGATGGTTTCAGTTGCAATAGGCAGGGCCTGTGTGTGTGTATGTGTGCCAGGGCGGGGGGTGGGGGCGGTCCACTAGTGTGGCCAGCAGTGGCAACATCTCAGACAGAGGGAGAAGGAAAAGAGCTCAAAGATTGGAGAGCCATGAGGTGTGTTAGATCAGTTTATCATGAAACCTAGGGTCTGTGCCTGGGGGGAGAGAAGCTGGTAAGCCTAAAAAGAAGACAAAAATGATAATTCTGCAGTGTCAAATTATAGGTTGACTATTTTGACAATAATCCAGTGTGTACCCTTGAAGGGTTCTACTCAGGGGTGAAGCATGCTGGGGACTGGCCTTTAGAAAGGCATTCTTGCAGCTGGGTGAAGGACAAACCATAGAAAGAAGAGTTTGAAGTGGCTGATTCAAAGGCCATTACTGGCGGGCAGTGAGTCCTGGAAAGAGGGGCTGGAACTCTGGGAAATTCTAGAAAATGCGCTTTGCAATTAGAAAAGTGAAAGGACATCTTAAGGAATAGAAAATAAATCTAAGTCCTTCTCCAATCTCAAACTGTTATTGCCTAGAGTGTATGATGTCCACGAGGAAAGAAATCAACAAGTTGTAGTGACCACAGATTTATAGTCTTTACAGATGAATTTTTAAAATAAGGGTTCAAATTCAGCATGTTATTTACACACCTCTTGGAAAGTGTGCTCTGGATGCAAGTGTAATTCCCCCCCAGGGTAGAAAGGACTGAAGAAAGTTCTCTGAGTGGTTTTTATCTGTTTGCTTTTTGGGGTGGAGTGGGTGATGTAGGCATTTTTCCCTTGGTCAATAAACTTTGAAATAGAGTGTGGTATGCAGGAGGTTTACTAGGGGGCTCTAAGGAACACCAGCACCTTTGAGGGGTGGGGGAGGCAGTTTGGGACCCAGGGAGAAATTGGGCTACTATGAAGTTGTAGCAGCTGGTTTACTGGAAGCTTGTAGCTAGGATGGCCCTTCAGAGGGTTTAGGTCTTTATACCTCCACATTGACCAGCCACAAATGTGGTCACCACAGGAAAGGGTGTGACCTTAGTGGGATGGATGTCATCAGCTGATAAACCCGAGGGTGTCATCAGCCTTCCACCCCTCAACATCGAGGAGTGAATACCTAGAGTGGGGGTGCAGATGGCATGGAGGTGCTTGTTGAGGGCTGCTCTCTCTCAGACCATGTGCCAAGTCAAAGGTATGTGTCACTGCAATTGTCTTTTTCACACACATGAGGCAGAATAATGTTGTGGCATCACGAATGGGTTTGGCCAACAAGGTGGTACTGCTTATTAGCTGTGTGATCTTGGGCCCTCTTCTATGATGGGACTCATAAAGGTTGTGTGAATGTCGTGCAGATCAGAAGAGAGTGCAGCTGGCTTTTGGACTAGGAGATTGAAGGCTGGTGTTTTGTTGTTTTCTTTGATTTCAAAGTTCATGTTGTCAAGTCTAATTGCTGGTACTGGTGGGAGGTTAGGCAAGAGCAAGACACCACATAAGGGACCCTGCTCTGTGAGAGGGTGTCAGTCATTTCAGAGACTCGGAGGCAAGAGAAATCAAGGCTGAAAATTCAATGAAGGACAGAAGGGAACAGGCAGGAGGGGGTGGAGACCGTCAGGCCCGCACACGGGGTTTATATGCCTTTGCCAGCGAGGGCTAACCCTCTCATAAAAAGGACAAAGCCCAGCCAGTCAGCACTTCATCCCCTTTGTACTGACACCACCATCCGTGTTTTGTCCAAGAAGCTCCCTGCCATGGAGTTATGGACTTTCCTCTGTGCCATGGATTGCACTTACTTAAGTACTTTCATATAGTTCCATCTCAGTACCAGGCTCCATCAGACACTGTTTGATGGAAGTGATGGTCTTTCAGGCTCAGATATCTACCCTGGTTCTATAGAGAGCCTCGTCACCTGCAGGTGTGATTGCTGAACTGGGAAGTGAATGAAACCAGAGAGAGAGCGAGCAGCTGGGGAAGGTGGCCATGGAGAAACTTACTGTTGTATGTCATTAATCACTAATTGCTGAATGATTTTATTATATGGCAGCCATAAAATATCACTTGAGGTTTTACAGCCAGTTCTAGCTTTAAGAAAACAATTCCTTATGTCAAAATGACTATTAAATTAAGTGATTCCGTATTAAACATCCTATGGACTCCAGATGATTTATGAGGCGATGTAATGAATAAGAACCTTTCCTTCCAGCTGCTCACAGGAAACCTGCAGCCATTTCTGGAACAGCCATTGACCCTGGGAACCCAAGAAATACGCTGGTTTCTAAGAGACACCTGGACAATTAGAGTCAAAAGGGAATCTTGAGAAAACAAACCCTGAACTCTCATTTTAGAGATAAGGAAACAGGCCCAGAGAGGGAACATGACTTCACCAGGATCACCGTGTAGACAGAGTGGCAGTACTGTATCTGTCATGCTGCTGTTATTATTAATTGTATATTTTTCCTGTTATTCTCAGCCATTCTTACTGTCCCCTTTCAAGAAAAGGCAAATCAAATCTTAGAAAACTCTTTTATACATAACCCCAAACATGACCACTTCTGAGATAAGATGTGGTGTTTTTCAGCGACACCTGTTTGTGGTTGTTGTCCTGCGTTTGCTTCTACACATTCTGCACGGGGTTTGAAGTAGTAGATGGCCTAATGAATGGTTTGGGCCTTGCAGTGTGTTTCCCCCAGAACGTTCGCAACTGCACACCAGGAGCACTTTGGGCACACTGTGTGGGCCCCAGCCACAGTCCCTCCTTCAAGGAGCTTGTAATCCAGTGGGGAGTGCTCATCAGGTGTCACATGCCCCAGTGTCCCCCTCTGTGATACAGATCACTTTTGTCCTAGAAGAATACTGATGGTTTGTGTCATGGGTGTCCCAACAGTGGTGGCACTTGAGCTAGGTGTAGCAAAGTGAGATTTCACTTAGCCAAAAGGAGGGAGGGAATGTTTCTATCAGAGAAGCAGCAGGAGCTGAAGTCTCAGAGGCAGAAAAGAGCGTGATGATCTGGAGGTACGGAGGAGGGTGGGCTTTCTTATGCATGCTGGGTAAGCCGTAGCCAGGTAGGAGGCTATCTGGTTGGGAGCTGCTGAAAATCCAGGCAGGGGAGTGAGTCAAACCTCCCGGAGCTCGCGCTGGTCTTCAAGGTTAGTTTTGCTGACTTCCCTCATTAACTGCTCAGTGTACTTATCTCTCTCCCTAACTAGATTATAAGCTCTTTCTAGGCAGAAATCCTGCCAGATTATCTCTGTATATATTACCTCACACAGTATTAAGTAGATAAATACTTGGTGGAAGAAAGGGAGGTAGGGAAGGAAGACAGGAGAGAAGAACTCTTGTGCCTATTGTACTGATAAAGGGCTACATGATATAAGTCTGGAGGAGTTGCTAGGCTTGTGTGGCAGAGCTGCCCGAAAGAGAATTTAGCAAGTCTGCCTGTGGCCTGTGGACCCAGGCGTGGCTCTGTAGCATGGCCTCTGAACCTGCTGCTGGCTCCCCAAAGGACCTGCAGATGGCCCCAGAGTGACACTTCTCCATTCATTAATTCTTTCTCAGAATATTTATTGAAGCTCTACTAGGAGCCAGGCACTGTACTAGGCACGAGGATGCAATGATGGACAAAACAGAACTAAGAGGCCTCTGCCCTCTTGGCACCTACTGTGCAACAGGGAAAACAGTCATTAAATCATTTTCAAACAAAAAAGTAAGTACTACCTATGGATAGAGCCATTTAAGATCATTGAACTTTGCCACGTTGAGTATAAAATCAAGGAATCTGGCATATTCTGGAAACCTGAATTGCCTGAATTGATAGTGTATATGTCACAACAGTCCTGTCCCAGACAAATACACCAGGGTCTTTAATAAAGTGCAAACTGTAGGGAGCAGGGAATGAGGCATCTTCACGTCTGTCTTAGTCCATGCTTATGTGAGTATGGCAGTAGTGGTGGCTGGCATCAGTCGTCCTAACTGATCTACCACACTGCTTGTGGTTGACTGGCTCCTCCCTGCACTCCTGCTTCCTCCCCTGGAGAATGGGAAGTTTGCTACTCACAGAGCAGTCGGAGAACTGGGGCTGACCCACAAACCGCCGGTGATCTGCAATAAATACATAGACCAGCATCCATGGAGTGTTCAGAAATTTGTATAGCAGTTTGACATTCTCTGCTGTTTTATTGCATTTAGCAGATTTTTAAACAAGGAATATTTTAACAAAATGTAAGTCTGTGATGTTTTGGGAAAATTAATTCATCTCAGCTTGAAAACCAGCTGTACAGTATCACCTCTGAGAAATTTTGCAGAGGTCTGACTGTGATTCCAACTGGATAAAGGAAAAAACTTCTAGAGCGGTGTTAAGAAATACCCAATGTGAGCTCTCGAGCTTGGAGCTGAATGGCTATAAATTAGATGTTATTCTAGAGAGAAATCTAGATGTTAACTTAGAACCCTTTTGTCAGCCCGGTTCTAGGACAGAACTCATTGTACTAACAGAGTCAGGAGTTGATGATTCTGAGAACACAAACACCCTGTGTCCTTCCTTAGCAAAAAATCTGATCTCCAGGCAAAAACTGTAGAGACCAGACCTAACTCAGGATATCTTTCTTAAAAAGGTAAAAGAAAACAGAAAGAAAAATCCAATAAACTCCAATGATCCAATGTATAATCCAGTTCACTCCCATCAAATTGCTCAAACACTATTTTGATTTATGAATTAAATTTACGAAGTGACGAGTCTGAAATATAAATGATTTGAATTTTGAAAGATAGTTCCACGAAGCACAGAAAAAGTCCTTAAAGGCTTTCTCTTTCCCAAGACCCCAGAAACACAATGATTTGGAGTGTGCCTGTTTGACTCCTGTTATCGATGACCCCCCTGGATCAACATGTGCTTTACAAGCAGCTCATACTCGGAAAGAGTCATTAAAAATTAATTTTAATTCATGAGCCATTCTGTGGAACACTCCATAGCTGACATTTTGTGACCCTGTTGCACAAAAGAGCTGCATTAACATTAAGAAGGGACCCTCCCATGTTCCATAGCAATGAAATCATTCCCTGAGATGTGGCTCTTCCTCTTATGACTTTCAAGGTGCACATATATCTTGCTAGCAAACAGTAGATTTGAGGCGGTGCAGAATGGATGGGTGGAGAGGGATCTCAGCTTAGAGGTGGGAGGGCTGGTTTTGGACAAGCTGAATATGGATTAGAGACAGGCTGGGCTACCACCTACTGGCCGCAAAGGGCTCCTTATACCTTGCAAGTAGCAGAGCTGGCATGGAGTGGCGGGATTGCTGCACAGCATTTGGATGATTACATCCACAGGCCTGATTGTATTTTTCATCACTGCTGGCCATGAACTTGTTAGACACCCACTGCATACCATGCCATAACAGGTCAGCAGCAGCCACACCTGCTCACTTCCCCCCTTGATTAGCCAAGCAACATTTGCTTTTGTTATCTAGAGTTATCCTAGTGGGCCTCCCCTCCTGTCCCTTACAGGGGCCCCTCCACACCATTACCCCATGTTTACCACTCACCTTAGCCCCTGTCCCTTCCTGCCTTTGACTTTAGGCAGTCACAGAGGCTCTCATGTTCCCTCTCAAATAGACTTCAGTGTATACGTGCGTCTGACTTTTCTTTCCCCTTCACCTCTCCAAGTTCTTTCTCTTTCCCCACATTTCTTTGCCATGTTGGAAGAATAGTGGTACTTTCTTAAATTTCCAGTTGTGCTTTTGATCCTGTCCCTATCCGACTTTAGGGATTTAGCTTCATTATTTATTCTTCCTTGGCTTGGTATCAGCAAACTCTGTATTCCCTTTCACTAAAAACAGCACCAGTTCTTACTTATCTTGAAAAGGAAAGGGAAAAGGCCATTCCACAGTTTGTACATATGTACTTCAAAACATCATGATGTACACAGGAAATATATACAGTTTTATCCTTCATCTTTCCCTTTGTTTGCAAAAGGAGACACACTTTCCCAATAAAACATAACTTCTCTTGAACGGGGAAACTTACTGAGTGGTAGAGTGCTTGCCTAGCATACCTGAGGTCCCAAGTAACCCATGCATCAGGCCTTAGGTGCCCAATGCATGAAGCCCCATCACCCCAACAAAGTTATTTACACAAGCACACATACACTCCCCCCACACAGCATATCTAATTCCTCTAAAAATAAGGAAGCCCTATGTCTTACCTCTTTCCAGAATTTCAGACACTCATGTCCCAAGCCCCACTCACCACCTCTATTCTAATATTCTGATACTGTTCAGCAACTGCCAAATAGCTCCCCTGTGATGTTTTTTTTTTTTTTTTCATACTCAAAACCTATTCCCCCAATGGTAACATCTTAGAAAACTAGTGCAGGATCAGAGCTAGGATCTTGACATTGATAATATTGAGACACAAGGACTTGCAGTTGCTCTGATACCAAGCCCCTCCTGCCTCCCCTTGTCCTGGCCAGACTCCCCACAGGCAGCCATGAAGCTGTTCTCTATTCTGTAATGTTGTTATCAAAAGAATAAAAATTTAAATGGAAAAAAAAAACCCTAAACTATTCTTAACTGAATATATTGCTATTTCCCAAATGTATGGAAACAGTATGATCTTTCCCCAAACTGGTAAATTTATTTCTCTGATGACCTTAGTTAACCTTCCCACCATCCATCTACTTCCCTGACCTACAAGAGTCAAATTGCTCTGAACTGCTCACCATCTACTCCAACAGGCCTAGCTCCCCTGCCTGCTTATCTCCTGCAAAAGCACTGCTCCAGATGCACCTTTGTTGTCCCCCTAGGCTCCTCCTTCAACCAGGTCCTCCTCATCCTCTCTTGGACCAGTTCCCTCTCTTGTCTTTCAGCCTCTAGGTTGTCCCCATTGAAGCACCTCTGTATTGCCTTGTTGATTTTCTGAAACTCGGGTTAAATGAGGTTAGCCTTTTGTCAAAATGGCTGCAGCTGAAATCAAGAGAGAACTATCAACTATTTTAAATAAAAGAATAATGACACGCTGGTGAGTCATGATTACTTGTGAAGATGTCACAGAAATTTTGTGGCCAGTAATAAAGAATGGCTCTTGATGAGTTATCTCCCTTCTTTTGTAATTTTTTTTTATTTTTTGGTAATTTTGAGGCAATTCAAGGTTGTCAGTAAAATTATGTCACTCTTACATATCTGTATTTCTAAATGAACAGAAATCAATGGAACGGCCATGAATGTGTCCCCAGCCTCTTATCTCCATCTCTTACTGACCACATTAAGCTGCCTTTTCAGAGAGACCATAAAGAGAGGTGGTGAATGTAAACCATTGATCTGCAGAATTTTTGTTAAAGATCATTTGGAATTGGCTCAAATTTGGGGTTTGCCCACCAATTGAGTCTTACATGTGAATAGCACCTACCATGGATTTTTTCAGGGGATCCAAGATTGATTAAAAAAAAAAAAAAACATACTTAAGATGAAAGTCCTACCCCCTGAGCATGGCAGGAAGTGCTTTCTTACACCAGAGTGCTGGGAAATCACAGACATCTTCTGATCCTTTTTTCTCCACCCGCACCCTATCCTGATCATCTCTTGGCTAAGGGAATAAATAGGCACAGGCGCTGTGTATCTCCAGGTCTTCCATCACACCATCTGTTGCCAGGTGAGAGAGGCAGGGCATGCAATTCTGAGCAATTCCAGGCAATCAATTTATTATCTTTTGAAGTTCTGCTCAGAAATTACCCACTTTTGAAGCTCCCTGAACCCTCTCTCGTACTCTTTCCTAGTGGCTAAGGGCACGTTTCTGGAGACAGACCTCTTGGCTCTTTTATTAAAAGTGCTAACATTCTGGGCAGATTTTCTAAGCCTCCGTGTCCTCATCAGCCTAATGGTGATAATAATGCTGTCCACCTCATGCGGTTGCTAAGAAGATTCCATCAGAAAATGAGCCATGCCTGGGTGGGAGGTCTTCCGCAGCCCTTCCACCAGTTCAGATAAGTCTGCAGCTCCTTCAGACGGTGTCATGCTCAGCTGGGGTCAGCTTCTCTTTGCACCCCTTCCAAGCATCTAAATCGTGGAGTAAATTAATTTTCAGTGAGTTAGATATTGTCCCAAGGTAATTCTCTGTGATGCTTTCCAGCAGGGAGGCTTTGAGATGCATTCCCTCATATAATTAATACATTGTACTGTTGCACCCATCAGCAGATGGATTTATCACCGCACATTCAGACTTGACAGAGGTCAGCCATCCTCTCTCTCCATGTGTCCTTATGTGCTCCCGGCAAGCTGGCCTCCTTCCTTTCTTTCCAGCCCTCCCCACCCCACCCCACCTCGCAGTCTAGCCAGATCTTTAGCCCGCTGGCTAAAAGTAATTATGATATCAGGCTGAAGTTGTGAGGCTTGGAAGGGCTCCACTGTCTGTTCAGGTTCATTTCCGACCGGAGTCGCCGAGCCATCACATTATCAAACATGTCACATTCACTTCTTCCGAATAATGGAGGACATAGGAATGGGGCTCTTTCCAAGACCCTCTCTCTCTGCTCCTGAGACTCATTCCTAGGTTCAGCTCCATTTAAAATACCCTGAAATATAATTAGGATGAAGAGTATGAGCATATATTGCTACCATCAGCTTCTTTGCCCTTCATGTCATTAGTAGACCTGTAACTTAGCTGAGGAAACTTAAGTTGTGAGCGTTTAAGTAACCAGTTCAAGTTCACAGAGGTAGCGAATGGCAGAGCTAGGATCTGACCCAGGCTTACCCTGAAATTGATTTTAATCACACCTTCACACCACCTCTGTGTCTCAGATAGTGTCTCCTTCGATGCTCAGTTCAGATTTAGCATCAAGGAGATTTCTGGATAAAGTAGACCTGAATCAGACAAAGGAATGATTCCAGGTCCTTTATCTAAGAGCTGCCTCCCAGTCTGGGACTTAGGAGCTTCACACCATTTCTTTCAATGGAATCACCATCCCCAGGCCTTTTGGGGGAACCTACAAGGGAGGGAGGCTGCTCATATTTTCTCATGAAACCACAGGACCTTCCCTTGATAGTTAAACAGGATGATCTCGGCAAAGCTGACAAGATGTTTCCATGTTTGTTAAACAAGAAGCATTTGTTTAGTTCAGGAGCATCTGTTGAATAAACAAGATATCTGATGTGCCATTTGCTCATTGGAAATTAACAAACCCTTTAAAAATGGCAATTTGTCAGGAGTTATATGAGGCAGAATTCATTCTCAGCAAGTGAATAAATTGAAACTTCTTTTCTAGGCTTTCCAGAATCCCCTAGAGCCAGTTGTGCAGGAGTTCAGTTTAATTCTTCCATCATTAAGGAAAACATGCAGATAATGATGGGGACGAGAACAAGCCAATGTCCTGCTATGGTCATTGAGGCATCCTGGGGGATGCATTGTCCAGGGCAATTGGAGTGCGCTATTCCCTTTCTGGGTTTTGTTTCCATTTGGAGAATGTAAGTCTCCTGCATGGGAGGTAACTTTTTCATGCTGTTTACTGAAGCTATTTGGTAAAACTGTGATCAGCCATCATTGTTCCTGTGGCTTCCTGTGTAGCAAGGGGCGGGGAATGAGGGTGGGGATTTAACATCCTACAGGAACCAAGGAGACAGGGAGAAGAATAGCAAAAGGAAGAGGCTGTGCCTTCTCTCAAAGGATGCAAAAGCGACTAGGACAGTATAAAGATGAAGTGTGGGTGTGCCCCTGTTTTTCACATGATACCCAAGAGCTTCATAGTGTTGGTCCATCTTAAATTAATCCTTGGTCCCTAATCCTTCACTATCCATAAAATTTGATCCAGAGACCCAAGCATAATGAGCAGCGAATGACAGGTAGTATTTTCTGAATGCAAATGACATGCTAAGCATATTACTGACATTCTTTAATTACATGCTCAGGAAGCTTTATATTGCCCCATCTATTGATAAAGAAACCCATGCTTAGGTTTATGTAACTTGCCCAAAGTCATATAGCTAGAAAGAGGTAGAATTTCAATCCACATATTCTGAGAACCCTCTAATTTGATCATGAGGTTGCATCACTTCAAATAGTCTTTGAAGATGCAAGGTCCCTGGGTTCCTTGGTGTGAAGACTGAGCAGAAAAGACTCTGAACTCATGAGTCCTGCCCTGGGTGAAAGTATAAAAGTATTAAGCAAGATATGACAGATTCCTGGCATGTGCTGGCTGGCTTGAGGTTGATGTGCTATTCTTGCTGGGTTGCAATTCAAATCCTTTATTTAGAGGGTGTTGGGGATGGGAGGGGTGATGGAGCGAGGCGATGAGCTCTCAGGCTTTATATAAGTGGGTCCCTGTGGGCTCTAGTTAGAAGCTAAGGAATTAGCTGACTCTGGGCCCTGAGCAACTTGCTGCCTCATCTCCTCACATTAGCCCTCTTAGCAATTGATCTTGTAAACTTTCTGAATCAGAGAAATTAAAGATGAAAAAGGGCCTATTAAGTGATCTTGCCCCAGCCCCGGACTAGGCAGAATGGCTCCCAAGAGACAATTCCAGAGCGTCTGGTTCAGTTTAATTTTAATTGTCCCAGAGGGTCTGACTTCTTGCTCTTCCCCTGGGCAGCCCTTCCCAGGCTGATGCATGCAGGTGTGAGCAGTCTCTCACGGGAGACAGCTGCTCTGTGCCAGGGCTGTGCATGTTCATCCTACACTAGATTTCTCAGGGCCTGGGATGTTTTACAAATTGCCTCTGGATATGCTGGGGCTTTGGTGGAAAGCTCTTATGGGGGGTAAGGGACAGGTCACAGGCTTTACCTGTAGAATGGATCTGGTGAATTTGCCTATTTATTCCCTTAGCTGAGAGATGTATCAACAGCAGTGTATGTGCAGGTAAACTGGGGTGAAGGGTATGTAACAGCAATGGGGGTCAAGGACTGATGTTCCCTCACGAAGACTGTACATGGCTAACATATATGGATGCTCCTTAGCCTGTATTATGAATGTCACACCATTATCTGGGTTAATTCTCATGACAACTGTGTGAAAAAGTATTACCTTTATTCTCTTTTCAGAGATGAAGATTCTAAGTTTCAGAGTTGTCAGAGCATGTGAGGGCCATGTCACTGTTGGTGGTGGGGCTGGGGTTTGAACTCAGGTCTCTGAGTGTAAAATCCATGCTTTACTCCACGGTAGGCTGCCACCACCTCATAAACCAATGTACTGAACAAGGTGGGAGGGAGGAAGAGAAAGGAGGGGAACTGTGCTGGCTTTGAACTGAAGCACGGTTGGCTTTCTACACTGGGGAACTTGGACTTGGGCATGAGCTATCTGCAGATCCTAAGTGTGGAGATCCCGAGAGCATTTTTCACACCTGTGTTCACTTGGACTGTGATCCTTTCCAGACTTTGGCAAAGCGGGTATTTCTCCCACATGTCCCCTGTTAGTGAGGCTAGGCACAAAAAATTGAGTGACTGGTCCATGTATAGGAGTTATGGCTGGTTGACATTCGTCTGCATTGCACATCCCCAAAATGTCCTTGCTTGCCACTGAAGGAGATCTTCTCATTCATTCCAGTACTTTTCTTTGGCTCCTGTTGGTTAAAGGCCTTGGCATTCCCTCAGGCTGCTGCTGGTTGCTTCTAGAGCCTAGAATATCAGCTGGCAAGGGCCAGACTATGTGGGGGGCTGTCTTGGGTGCTGAGGCAGGAGGTGGAGTCATAAGGGTGAGAAGCATGAGACCCACGGGATGTAGCAACCAGAGAGGTAAGTACTAGGAGAGACGGGGCCCGGGCTTGGGGTGGAGGGAGCATCAGAGAAGGATAACTATGTCACAATTTGTCCCCAAGTTGTCCCTAAAGGATTTGATTGAGGGAACAGAGAACTAGCACTTTTATTTTCTTCTCCTCAAAGCCTTGTGTTTCCATGTTGTAGTTTTGATCTATGTATCGTTCTCCAAGAAGCCATGAAGTCAAGGTGAGCTCTGTCAAAGCTGGGTTACCGAGTCATAGTCGTCTGAATTCCATCACTTCTCTTTGCTACACGAGGAACATTAAGTGAGTCACTTCAGCTCTCCTTTAGTCAGGACCTCTTTTTCTACATTTTCAGTCTGTGGCCAAAACCTACCTCATAGATTCCCTCTCAGGATTAAATGATATAAAGGAACAGGTGCCTGCCACAGTCTGTGATGGACACAGGTTGGCCAGTCCTTCCCTCTCTTCCTTTTCTACTGTACAAGGGTGGCCTAGACTGTGTCTTTCAGGGTCTACTCTGAAGCCAAGTCCATCTGACCAGAGTTTGAATGGGTAGCTGCTGTTTATTAGCTGTGGTGACTTACACAAGTTCCCTAGTTTGTCAGAACCTCCAGTTCCTTGTTGGCAAAATGCACACAAAACTGTACCTTCCTTGTAGGAGTTTTCATCATTTTTCTGATGGTATCATTAAGTGCCAGGCTTGTGCTAGGAAGTGGAGTTACCAGGTTGGGCCCAGCAAGCATGACCCCTCCTTTCAAGAAACTTACAATGTAGAGGTGAGGCATCATTGTTCAAATACATGAGTTGTTATGAGTGTCAAATAAGGAGACATGCCCAGAGATTATATTATTATAGGGGACAACTCACCCTGAAATAGTTCACAGATAACAGGTATCATTAGATTACCAAAGGGGGTGCAGTGGTTGCTGTCTTCTTCATGGGTCCCATGTGGCTACAGTCTGTTCCTAGACATGGGCCTGTTGTTTTCCAGGCTCATTTCTACACCTGAACTCATAAGATGCCCTTTTTGCAACCACTTATTCCAACCCCAATTAGGGTCTGAGATAGCTGTGAGTAGTCCGTCAGTGTAGACTCCGGATGGGTTATATCTACTCTGGAATAATGCAGCAGAATGTGTGTCCCTAATAGTCCTGAGGCAAAGACTAGGAAATTCTGGTTTTATTCTCTTCAGAGCAGAGATACAATTAAAAATGTTAGCACGGTAATTGGCAACATCCATTAACTTGATGAGAATTGCCCGAGGCAGCACATTTTCCCCCTTTTGCACATTATTAGTCTATAAATACACCTGGTTCCTCTCTCTCTTTCTTCTCTAGAACTTCCACAAATTTCCTCCCCATCCTCCCAAGCTGTCTCCTTAATGCCCTTTGCCTTTTTAATTAACTCTCTGAATTCTTCTAGCACTTCCAAATGGTACCACATAATCTTGCATCTAATTACATGTGGCCTCGTGGCTGATCTGAGAGGGAGCAGTGGAAGTCTGCAGTACTGAGAGCACCAGGCTCAGTGTCAGCAGAACCCAGCATGAGTTCTAGCTCTGCCTTAACTACTGGAGGATCTTTAGTGACCTCAGCTTTCTGAGTGTGTCCTTCTGTGGAATGGCAACAATGATATCTACCCCCAAGTCTGAGGCTGAGGCCCTTAAAATTAGACAACGATGTGTGCAAACCACTAAGTGCTGAGGTCTCCTGCCTGTTTCCTGCCAGCAGCTCTTTCATCTGCCTGTGACCTATTCTGTCTCTGGTCCTTGCTGAGGTGCAGCTGTAGGCAGGTTCTGGCAACTCTAAGAGAAGCCCTCTCCTGCAGGAAGCAGGCCATGCAGGTGGTAACAGACGCCTTGGGGCCCTCACTACTGGGAAGTTCCTCTTCTTTCTCATGCAATCACTTGATTAAGGTCAAGGTGGAGCAGCATAGGAGGATCCTTGACAATCAGAATTGAAGGGATTGTCAGAGCAGATGGGAGCTCATGAGGCCTTCTTCTTCCACAGCTGTGAAGTTAACAAACATCAGAGTCCAGAAATGGAAAGGGTCCCTGTCTCCCCCAGATCACCAGCCCTGGCACACTCTTCAATTTGCAAACGAAGATACTGTGCCCAGAAAGGTCAAGTGGCCTAGTTAAGGCCACCACAGCTAGTCACTGTGATTAGAATCAAGGTCTTCATCTCAATCCAGTGCTCTTTCTACTACATTCCAACACAAGTTTGTATTGGACACGTTCTACATAATCTATATATTGAAATAAATGTGTGTGTGCATGCAGATGTGTTTCTGTATGCCCCATAAAGTTCTGGAAGCCTAGGTGCATGTTCATTAAGTGTTGCCTGTATCTTTTCACTCCATCTTGCTTGCTGTGGTTTGGACCTTACGTGTCTCCCAAAGGCACTTGTGTTCCAGGCTGGGATCTCAGGGTGGTGCTGCTGAGAGGTGGTGGAAACATGAAGAGGCTGGCCCTATTGGGAGGTCTTCAAGTCATTGGGCATGTTCTGAACAGGGATTGTGGAACTCCAGCCAGTTTCTCTTGCTCTCTCTGTTTCCAACCACGTAGCGAGTGGTTTTGCTTTGCCACCTGCTTCAGCCAAGATGTGCTCTCCTGCCATATCTCAAAAAGCAATGGGGCTGACCATAGACTGAAACCTTCAAAACAGAATAAGCTTTACCTCCTTATGGTTGATAATCTCAGATGTTTGTTATACTAACAGAACACACTCCCCAAGATCAAGAGAGGAAGTTCTGAACGTTATGAAAATTTGGAGGTTTAGAGAACTAATTTGCCCAAGGTCACACATTAAGTATAGAATCAAAGTTAGGATCTAGGACCCAGGACTCCTGGCTTCTCTCTTAACCAACTCTGTAAGAGACAAAAATATTGTCTAAAAAATTCATTCTGAGCCAAAAACAGTCCCCAGTGTGATAAGTGAGATCTCAAAAAGACTAAGTGCATCACCCCAAGCCCAAGCTCAAAAGATGATGGGCAGTGAGAGTTCTGTTCATCCCCAGTTGTTTTCCTGAACAACTGAGTATGAACATAACTCTCACTACATTTATGGAGATATTCTCACACTGTTGAGAATATCTCTCCATTTATGAACCTGCTTCTTTCTCAGATTGCATCCTACCTAACTTTAGTAATCCCTCCACCACCTCTGGCATCCTGATATTTATCTTATTGCTAGTCTTTATGTGGAGGCACAGGCAACTCTTGGGAAATACTTGTTTTAGGAGCCACAGGGCCACACCACTGTGCCCACAGGATTCACTGTGCCTCATCCACGTGTTCCTCTTTTCTACTCACCATTGAAGACACACCCACTTTTGAGGACTCCACTGCACTCTGAGCAGTATGTCCACTGTTGGAGTGCATGCCACATTTTCTTACCAGTATCTTCCCTGCAGAGCTGGTTACCATACCAGTCTGAGCACTTCTAGAGACCTGGAACATGCTCTTACCCATCCTGTTTTTTTCTCTCCTGGTTTCCCTTTTGGTACTGGACAAATATTAGATGCTAAGTACCTGCATATGAGTAAGTGAGATGAATTGTTTAGTTGGTGGGCAGTTAGTGCTGATCTGTCCAGGAGAGATACAGCATTGTGATGAGGGGGATGATTGGGAGACCTCCTTCTCCATTCAAGCTCTTGCAGAACGTCTTGCCAATCTAAATGTCTCCCTCGGTTCCTCTTATGTGTAAGACTTTAGGACATTTTAGTGGGTACTGCTTTGTCCTGAGTCATATTCTTGTCCTTTGGCTTCATCCTACATGAGTGGCCATGAAGAGACACTAGGTGAACAACAGTGTGAGAGTACCTCCATAAAGCAGTGCTGTTTAGGAGTCACATGAGCTCCAGACTGTGACTTTTAAGCAATATGTACACACACACACACACACACACACATATATAATTTTAAAAATCATAGACTTTCTAAATGACTTTACGATAAAGGTTATCTTTACATAAATTTGTTTCTAAAGAAACAGGATGAATACATATTCAGAAACAGATAAATTTGTCTAATGGTACAAGCAGAATGGAAGGGACAATGTAAAATTTTCAGCAACCAATAGTGGCTTTTCATTATCTCTTTATTCTTGCTTCCTCTGTCTCTAGAGTGATCCTTATGGCTTTTGCCCAAATATCCTGCCCTGCAGCCTGCCCATCATACCACATCCCTTAGATCCTATCACCCTCTGCCATCCTGACTCTCTGATCCCATGCATTCTTCAAGCCTAGCCCCGGTCTTCCCATCTCTGTGAAGCCCTTTCTGATCCAACAAGACTACAGGCTTTTTGAAAGCCTCTCTACCTGTGGCCTCAAAAATGTCTATTAAAGGGACAGTGCATGCTCAGGAGGGAGATAATGGGAACTGAAATACTCCCAAATCAAATGGCTCCTAACAAGGACTGTGCCAGTTCTGTGCTACCATTCTTCAAATGCTGCAATGTGCTTGGTCTGTTTAATAGGATTAATGCATCTTCTATGTGCCAACTGTCTTTTGTAGGGTGTGTTATGTAACAAGGTCTTGTTTAGAAATATGGAAGCGTTCACAGGAGCGATGCCAGGCTGTAACCCACATGTATGTAGTAAACAAATTTGCCACATGGTGGCTGTCTAGCAACTCACACATAGTAGGTATTCAGTAGTTAGTTGCCAAGGGATTGCTGGTCTGATTCCTAGTTGAGCAGTCATTCCATTGTCTTTAGGTAAGTTTTCATGGATTCTCTGCGTTAACACAGTCATGAAATCCCAGTGACCAAAGCTCAGCTTAACATTAAAACTGTCTTGGCTCCTATTCACTGAAGTTCTTCAGCTGAAGAACTTCCTTATCATTGGGAGGGACCTCCCGATGTATATGTATGGTTTGTCCTGGAAATATTTCATGTGGCTGCTCGGTTTGATTCCAACCATCCAGAGCTTGAAAACGTGCTATATTAAATTAGAACATACAGTTTCTTTCTTTTTCTAACTGCTTCCCTGGTAGCATTACATCACACTTGTGAACCAGTATAAACCTACATGTTTTATATATATAACTTAAGCAAAAGTTACGTGAGAAATACTTTAGTCTGCCATGCAAAATGTAGTCTGATGCTTTCTTTTCCAGTGTCTTCCATTTTATGAGAAGAATTTTTGCTCTGATCCACTAAATATATAGTTTGAACTATATAGCTTGCAAAACGTTGTTCGTATTAGTAGCCCTTTGCAGGGAGAACCAGAGGTTGAAGGGACAATAGTTATCCAGGTCCCATGAGAAGGCCCAGTTCATGCAGAGCAACTGCACTGTAGGTGTATTAGTAATGACTCTTTGGCTACCCAAATGTCACTTAGTTAAAGAGCAAGACAAACAAGAGAAGAAATGCAGTTAGACCTCAGGAAGAACCCTATCCCAGAATCTCCTCTGTCCTCTATTTGCCTCTCCTCTCTTGTCTCTGGCAGACCAGCTCAAAGTATCCAAGACAGGTTCCTCCAAGTCTCATGTTACAGTCTCTCAGACCAATCCCAAAGTCTGCAAAACGAATCCCCTTGACCCAGTTTGGGGGGATGCTAGCCCTGATCTGTTCAGCTGTGGACAGGGAGGGGCAGGTACACACAGTACAGACAGGACGTGGAAGTCTGCACCTAAAATCTGTAATCTGGAACTAGTGGGCATTTGATAGAGGTGGCCGGCATGTGTGCGATTTGGAAGAGACACTCTCGAAGTGGCCACCAGAGGAGCCCTGCTCACTTGAGCTGGTTGACATCCCCGAGGTTTTGCTGCCCCAGCATTTTCACAGGAGGATCACATTTGTCAGGCAAATCACAAATGACTGTGTTTGACAGGCCCAATATTGCTTTGAGGATAAATGGGGGAAATCGCTGCATAATAATATAAAATGAAGACTTTATTCACTTAATTGCCTAGAGATTAATTAAATGAATAAAATCTGTTTCATTATATTCTAGAAATATTTTCAACATTTATCCTACACGTACTGCCGGGGTTATTATTATTATTATTTGCATTCATGTATTTATTCATCTACTCAACAGATATTTAATAGATGCAGTGTAAGACATGTTGCTTGGCACTAGCCGAAGGAAGAGTTTAATTGGATCTAGAGTCTGTCTTTAAGGAGAACATAATCAAGAAGGAGGAAAAACTTAGATGTACAAAATCCAGATTCCCTCTCTGTGTCCTCATTTCTCACTCAACGATTGGACAATCTGATAACTGAACACCTCCTTTTTTCTCTTTTGAAAAGAGAAAACAAAAAAGATTATGCTTTGTTGATCTCAAAGTTTGCTTAGGATTAAGTGCGTTAATATGTTTAAACTGATATTTAAAACCTTGGTACAGCAGAGGTGTTCAATGAATATTAATTGCATTTAAGATAACATGAACACATAACATCATATAAAGTGTTAACACATGCCTCTCCTGTCTAAATATTTTAAATATATTTAATTCACTTATTTCTCATAAAAAATAATGACAAGAGTGCTATTATTATCTCCTTGTTGTGCAGATGAAAGAGTTTGAGGCATGGAATGGTGAAGTAAATTGCTCATGATCCCACAGTTAGTGAGGGATGGAGCCAAGCCCCTGACCTAGCTTCTAGCTGCAGAATTTATGCTCTTCCTTGTATCTCTGGTGCCTGGGAGGAGATGCCATTGTGGTCTGAGGTTATGTTTTGGGCTTTGAGAAGTGATTCTCCATTCTGACTGTCTACAAGGTGCTGATTCCTGTGCGGGCTTCACTCCCAGCTGGCAGTTCTACAAGCGTGACTCGTAACCATCATCATTATGTCATCTGAATATTTCCTAAGATCCATGCATGTTTTTGGCCCCCACCCAGACCTATCAAATGAATGGTGCTGGAGATACATCCCAGCAGCTATCCCTGTCTTAACAAGCATGCCAGGAGATTCTGTTGTACTAAAATCACTATGGGAATGAAAGGACTGTTACTCCAGATCAGTTAAACCAGAATTCTTGGAAGGAGGGCCTACACATTGGTATTTAATATTTTAGAGACTTTCTTTCCTAAAGAAATTCTAATGTTCAGCCAGGGTAAGAAGCTTTCTTGGGAAGTGGGTCCTAAGCTGAGCGGAACCATTGCAAGGCCAATGCAGAGGGAATTGGAATGGATATCCCCAGTGGAAGGACAGCTTGTAGGATGAATTGGAGAGATGTGTTGAGTACAACAGGGTGACACCAGTCAATAGCAGTGTGTTATATATTCCAAAATAACAAAGAGAAAATGACCACCACAACACAGAAATGATGAGTGGGTGATATGGTAATTAACTTGATTTAAATCATCCCACATTGTGTACATATATCAAAACATTACATTATACCCCATTAATGTATACATGTTTGACTCATCAATTAAAAATTATATTCATTTAAAAAGATTATTTTGTGGTTACCATGCCTAGCTGACTAGTTGGTTGAGTACTTTGACTTTATTGTAGCTTACTCACAGTATCTTCCTCCCCTTACCCAGTTTTTACCCTGGAATCCACATCCACACAGAGGAAATGCACTGGATTTGGCCCTTCCACTCCCTCCTGACAGCTGAGTGTGTTCTGAAGAGGCCAGGACTGAAGTTCCAAGTTAGATTCTAGGGCCACTTGACACAAACAAGCCATGTCTCTGGGCAGTTGCAGAGGCTCAGTTTTCTGATTTTGGAAGTGAAGGGCTTGGATGAAATGATAATGCTTCAAAAGTTTCTGTATCTGGCTGCCTTGGGGACTGTCGGGTCTGAGCGAGCTGTCTTGGTTCCTGAGAAGTCCCTGTCTGACCTATTTTACGTGATAGGACTTGAAGACTGTTTGTACAGAGGGCATGGTTGCCAAAAATAAGCTGGAAACCACTCCACCTTTTTCATGTTCTCCTTTCAGTAACATCTGTGAGTGTGTGGTTCTAGGAGGGGATTCTAGTTTCTTCCCTGGAGGTTTGATGATGGTTTTCTATTTCCCTTTGTTCCCTACACCCTTGGTCTCAGAACTCAGAGGTGCTCCCTATTTTGAAGAATAACCAATGTCCTTTCCCTCTTCAAGGTTTCAGATGATCCTTGTGCTATTATTGGGCTCATTAATTGTTATCAAATTAGCAACAATAAATTCCCCCAAGTGAAGACTATCCCACACATCATTCAGCTCTGGGTAGTTCTTTTCCCTCTCCTTTCTCCACACCAGGTGAGAAGTCCACAATATAAACATCATCTGGAGCATAAGAAGGCCTGTTAAATCTCTTTAGGACCCCAGAATGCTGTAGGCATTCTGAAATGCTGTAGGCATGTGAAATTTGTCCAACTGAATGAAAGTGTTTTCATCATTTGCCAAACACTGTGATTGAATAAACTGATATATTATCCTATAAAAGCCCCCTGAGGTCAAGGATCACATCTAATAGGGGAAAGAAGATGATTTCAACACAGGCATGATTTCTGCACTGCAGAGGAGAACAGGGTGTCACTGGAGACCTTATCAAGAGCTCCTTCCTGGGATTTGTGGTGTACAATCAGTCTAGAGAGGGAGAAGGCATCTGAACTGAACCCTATCGGGGCATGGAGTTCAGTACCCAGCATCTAGAGTCACACGGTCGTCAGTAGGCCTCACCCAGTGTGGGACTGAGATGTGGGAGAGAGGAAGGCAGGCAGGAGGATGGATCAGCCTATCCTGCCCTTCAAATTAAAGCTAATGATAGCTAAAATGTACAGAACTCTTCCTTTGTGCCAAGAACTGTTCAAAGTGTCTACCGCTCAGCTCATTCAACTCTCGTTACTCTGTGAAGTAGGTATTATGCTCCTCCTGTTTGACAGATGTAGAAACTAAGAACTTTTGTTGGCACATATGTGTAAAATGTGATTGGGAGTTTTATTTATTTATTTATATTTTTAATTTATACAATAGCTAAACTGTGATTGGGAGTTTTTAATAAAGGCCCTGACTATTTCTTTCTTGAAGAAGCCTGGTAAAATCTACTAGGAAACATTAGTTTTTCCACAATTAGTGTTCAGGAAATCCCTGTGGTAGAAGAATTCGTGATGGAGGAATTTAAAAATGTTCATAAGGGTTTTCATAGACTGATGTCTGATTGTAATATCTTAACTCTATTTCTTCCCACAAAACTTTGTTTTAAAATCGCTTAATTAAAACCAGAAATATAGCACATCCAAAACAGGCACCATGGAGGACAGCTTACATTTTGTATCAGCAGTAGCATGTGGACACAATTTCTCTGCACCGTCTGATACTTTCTAGAAATGGGATGCATATAAATACACCTTTTCTTTGTTGCACACACTACCACAGGGAGCCTTACCTGTCCTATGTTTGGTTATACATTGGATACTGCTACTGGCCATCTGCTCCATCCTGGTCTAATGTTAGCCCTAAAAAAGGTGAATGCTTGAGATGGAAGAGGTGCCAAGGCATTCATGAAGGTGCTTCTTGGCACACCTAAGCCAGCCTCTCATCTCCTTCCCACCAGCCTTGGCAATTCTCCATCCCCTCTTACACATCTCAGCTCCTTCCACCCTCACAGATCTCAAGAGTCAAGCTCAAGCCCCAAAATTCCTTTTTCCTGAATGGTTTTTATCTTTCTTTGCAAAAATCTCTACTCACTACTCTTTTACCATTGACCCAATCTCTTTTTCTATTCCCAACTTTCCCTTTTCACCAATTATCACCAATATGAGTGACTCTCAATTGCTGTAGTCAGAACCAAGATGTTCCGTGATTTTGAAAACATGTACAAAATGCCCTCGTATTCCTTATGGTGCTGCTATGAGGGACTCTGGTTTGAGGGAAGCGGACAAGAGGCATGTTGATGGGATCCTCAACTCTGGGAAGGATGTATGGACCCAAATCCAATTCTTCATCATGGGTGGGACAGTTTACAGGGAAAGTTAAGCACCTGGCTCCAAGCCACCCACTCTGTTCAAATCCTAATTTTACTGCTTCTTAGCTACGTGACTTTGAGCAAGTAGCTTAAGCTCTCTATGGCTGATTATGCCCTTTTAAAATAGGGGGAAAGATTGATTTCTAACTCATAGTTGATGTAAGGATTAAAAGAGATCAGCATCTGTATGTAAAATAGTGCCTTGGAACATGGTGTACTCTCAGTATCTGAGAACTGTTATTATCATGTGGCTTTAGGCACATTACTTAATCTCTCTTATTATCCTCATTTTACCAAGGAGGAAAATTAGATAAATGGTACCTTCCTTAAAAACTCATTTTGAGGATTAATTAAGATAATGCTTATAAATACTAAACACAATGCCTGACACAGAAATGGTCTCAATACCCATTAGCATTTGTCATCATTATTATATGCACTTTCCCAAACATTTCTACAAGTGTATCCCTTCTAACTTCTCCCCTTCCCCACCCCACAAAAACCCACCAAATATTTCTATCGTGTGTTTCTTTGATTGGTCTGTGTGTGTGTGCACATTTCTTACAGTAAGTTTCCAGAATTAAGGGCTTTAAGGTTTTGGACCTGATTGTTTCTGCTTGATGAGTGTCAGGTAGTTTCTTGATGCCATAGTGTGGTCCAGAAAATCAGTAGTTGATGGGCTTCTCTGCAGCGTTGGTGTTTATACTGGGAGAGGAAGTGCAGTTTCTGAATGCTTATTTGCTACCTTGTTAGCAGGGACTGC
The DNA here is from genome assembly GCF_021218885.2 of Marmota monax. Classification (NCBI taxonomy): domain Eukaryota; kingdom Metazoa; phylum Chordata; class Mammalia; order Rodentia; family Sciuridae; genus Marmota; species Marmota monax. The sequence continues at coordinate 20,781,560 of NW_026692881.1, forward strand.
ATAGAGTCCAGGCAGTGATTAAATGTATCCAGGTAAAGCTGTGATTTTTCCCCCAATAGGAGATACTTAGCAATGTCTAGAGGCACTTCAGGTTGTCATGACTGCAAGAATGCTACTATATCTAGTAGAGACCTGGGTTACTGCTAAATATTTTGTGATGCACAGAACAGCCCCAACAAGGAAGAATTATCTGGGCAAAAATGTCAACAGTGATAACATTGAGTACTCAAGGCTACTGCTGCCAGTACTTCCAAGTGGGCAGTGCCATCTCTGTGCTGGATGAGGGTCTGTGGGCCACAGCTCTGAGTATGGGGAAGAATGTTCTCCTTCCCTAGATATCTAAGTTATTTTGTTACCTCTCTGATTGGCATATTTCTTCCCCTGTGGACCCAGGGACAGAATTGCTTTGAGATTTCTTACTCCTATCATTTAATCCAAAGAAATGCCTAATCTTGAGCTGTGTGATGTAGCAACCGTTGGAGAAATATACTCCCTGCCTTCAGGAAGCTTACTGTCTAATGGACTGCATATCAATGAGCTATTATATTTGCAACTGATGGTGTAAACAAATAAATGCACTAACACCCTCATCCATAAAGCAGCCTGTTGACTCTTGTGTCCAAGCAAGCTGCTCCATCTGGGTGGGCTGGACATGAATGGATTCAGATCTGAAGGCTCGATGGTACCTACCTGTATATCCATCTATTTCTCAGCATGCTTCCATTTGTGTGATCTCTAAGGTGTGTGTGTATGTACCTATGTACTGTTCTGTTTCTTTCTGTATCTTGGTTTGTGTTTTTGTTTCTCTACTTCTTGTCTTGACCACAGTCCTCATTTCATCTCCTCTCCCTGTCTGTTACCCACTGTCCATTCTCTTTGTCCCTGTATGTCCACATCATTCTTTTAGACTTGGTCTTCCTATTGGACTGGAAACATTTGTCGGGGTAACCAGAGAAGAAATAGAATTCTTTCCTCTTTCCTGCAATTGGAGGAATCCCATGGAGATCTCAGTTTTCCTGACATGTCCTGATTTCTCAAGCCCACCTACCTCATGATCATGAGGAATCACAGGACATCCTAGGGGTGCAGAGGGTTGGGCCACTGAGCTAGGCCAAACTAGCCAAAGCACAAATTGAGTGGGTAGAACATGGGAGGGAAAGGGCATTGAGCCAACAAAACCACAGGTGTTCATTCTAGTGAGCCAAGCTCAGCTCAAGGGGAGACCAGTTTCATCACCATGTAACTGTGGGAGGGTGCACCATCAGGACTCTGAGTTCTCTGAGTTCTCTGCATGTGTGAAGGAGAGAGGTGAACGTGAGCTGTTGTCATCTAGGAGAGCTTCCAGGAGAACTTGATTCTTGGTACAGACTTGAGGTTGAGTAGGATTTAGTTAGATGGGAGGGAGTGAGAAGACCTGAATAAGAGAACCACTTCTCTGGTTTATTTGCCTTTTTTCAAGCTCTGCAGAGGCAAGGACTTTCTTCCTTTATTAGCAGAGCACAGCATTTGATGACCACAGTCAGGCTGAGCCATTATGGTTCCAACTGTGTCCATGCCACCCTGCCTGTGATCCTGGGGAAAGGGTAGAAGAATGACAACCGAGAAGCCTGTAATCCTGAGAATACCAACTCTATCATAAAGAAACAGGAGACTGCTGAGCAGAGGAGGTGTCAGTATAGTCCTTTCTGGTGCCCTCTGTCCCTGTGTGTCTGACCTCAAGTGAGTTTCACATAGGAATTTTGGCCTCGACACAGGGAGACTGAGTTGTTACATTAGTCAACACAGGGAGCACATAATAGGTACAAGGCATGTTAGTGTCAATGTTTCCAAGATAAATAAGCCAGGGTCCTACCTCTTTAAGGTTTATATCTAAGTAGGAAAGACAGAAATGGTAATAACATAAGGGATATGATTGACTTATGCAAACAAAGATCCTCAAACTTGGCTGCACATGGAAATTCCCATGGAGATTTAAAAGAACACTGATGGCCTGGCTCTGTCCTCACAGGTTCTAGCTTTCTTGGTCTAGGGAGGCGGACCAGGCATCAGTATATTTCAAAGCCCACCTACTAGTGGTTCTCATGGGCAGCCAAATGGGAGGACCACTGAGGTAAGGATGCCATGGTTTCGCAGAGAAAGGCTCATGAGTGAGATGAGGGAAGGCAGGACTGCTGCAGGGGTGAGGCCGGGATTGCTCAGAAGGAGATCTGAGACTTGGCTGGAGAAAAGCAGGAAGGAGATGGTAAGATAAGGCACACATCAGAGCTGCTCTGGGACAGGAAGTCAAGACATCTGTCTATTTCTGAACTAATCTCCGTGTGACATTAGACAAACATAAACTTCTCCACGCCTCAGTTTCTCCTCCAATCAAATATGTCTAATGATACCTGCTCTCCTTACCTTAGGGGTTTGCTGTTAGGATCCAATGAGGTAAAGAAAAACAAAAAGATAGTGTGTCAATGACCATTGGGAAAAATAACCCATTAGAGTAACGCCTCATTTATTCAGCTTCTTTAGGGGAAAAAAGTAATTTGTATAAGTAAACTTTTTAGATGACCGAAGTATGATCTTTCAAGACATCGTCATTTTAACAGAAAATGATTTTTTTCCCTTTAAAAGATATCATTCGCCAACCTGGTTTCTTAAACAGAAAGCATGGGTGGATATCGCTAGCCCCCACTCCTTTTTTCTCTGTGCCTTCAATTCCTTGCCATAGATGTCAGACCCTGAACCATGCTCTAATATAGTAATGCCCAGGGCTATTGAGAAGTGTAGGTGTTTATGGTGTGGAAGATTGGGCTTGGAGTTCTTAGGTCTGTTTCTCATCTATTTTCTATTTGTCTTGCCACCTAGGTATCAGTTGTTGATTCTCACCATTAATCTACTTGATTTCTAACTTGCTGTTTTCTACCTACTGAGTTCTGGCAATCCAGGAAACCAATCTTAAGATGGTGTTTAAAATAGGAATAAATAGACTATGAGCTGAGCTTGCTGGAGAGAATGTGCTCTTTAGCACACGATGGGGTAATGCCTGTGGGCACTTTTAGTTGACTTTCTGGGCCTCACTGTGGCTGCATACCTAAGGTGGGAGACAGCTACTTGGGCTTTTAATGGGGAAGTTTAGAGATCCACAAGGTTATTTGTAGGGATTCTCAGCCTTCCTTCTTCTAGGTATTGGCCAGAGATCACTAAGTTTTCTCAATCCAGTTACTGGGAGAATTCTGTCTCTGCCAGACCAGGTTTAAATGTTGTTGTTTGCAAGAAAGGAGAGAGGAAGGGTAAATGGGATCAAATCAGGAGGGCACACATTGAAACCCACAGAACTGGGCAGGAAACTGTGTGGAGGTAATCAGGAGTGTCAAGACCAAGGAGAAAAGAGGACCTCGCAGAAGGGGGTGGGTGGTGGAGAAGGGCCAAGGACAGAGGTTTAGACCACCATCAGTGGAGTCTGTCGTCTCCTCCTCCTCCTCCTCCTCCTCCTCCATCATCATCATCATCACCACCTCCTCCTTCTTCTTTTTTTGTTTCCTTGAGTTTTTAACTCACTAACACTACCTAGGACTCAGGCATTATGACCATTACAGGTGACAAGTTTCTAAGGCCAGCCACACTGCTGTGTTGCCTGAGCTCCCATGGTGCAGGACAGTCCTGTTTGAGAGAGCCAAATGCCAAGTAAGGACCCCAGGTACTTCCACTTTGTCGGCTGCTGTCCCCATCCTTACTGAGCCTCTATCTCTCCCTTCCTTCCCCAGGTCTGTGGCCGGACTGGATAAGGAGGCGGACCTGGTGCACATGGAGGTGCGGACTGCTGACGGATGTGAGTGCCCTGCAGCTCAGGCTAGGCCCCCACCCCCACCCCCAGATCTGCCTGCAGGTCTCTCTCCTCCCCCAATTTGCATTTTAATGGTTTGGGAAGATGAAAAGCCCCTAGCTCCATTAATGCCACATCCATCCTTATTTCCCAGAGTGGGGGAAGAGACTTCCAGTCCCAAGGGAGACATTTCATTGAAATAAACCCTCAGGAATGAATTTTCTGGGGATGTGAGTTAATGTGATGAATTTTGAGACTCCTGTTAGTAATTTCCTTGGCATCTTTTAGTGTAATTTGAACAGAGATGTCTGTAGCTCATTACAGGTATTTTACATCCACATGGTGAATTGCAGGGGCTGCTTGATTTAAATAAACAATTCCTTTTAGGGGGTCAGGCTTACCAGAAAAAGTAACCAAGCAATTATTTGCAAAAGGGCTCTTTCATCCATGCAGCAGATTTTTAGGGATGACCTACTATGTGTCAGGCATTGCTCTAGGCCCTGGAGACACAGAGGTAAGCAAGGCTTGTATTGTCCCTACAGATAAGGATCTCTTTTCTAGCCATGGAACACTGAGATTTCAAACAAATGACCTCCTTGCTGTCTTGTGTGGCTGTAGACTTCTTACACAAAATTTAGCTGAAAAGCATTATTTTGTACCAACATTTCACTCCTCCTGGAAATGATCATAATTGTAGGACTCTTCATTATCAAAGGAAAAATAAAACCAACTTAAAAAATATATGAAAATATAATTAGCATCTCCAAGGATAAAAATAGAATCAAATAATCTAATAAGTGGGCTTTGCCACTTTGTAGCTGTTGAGACCAGGAGAAAATTCCCTAACCTCTCTGGGCTGTAACTTCCTCTGTGATCTGAGAACATTCCTTTAGCCCAATTCAGCTCACAAGGTTCTGGGTTGACTAAATAGAAAAGGACTTTTAAGAGAAACTAGGAAACGTACAAATCTTGTAAGAAGATTTCTGCTTTGACCTGGCTGTGGGTGTTGCTGTATCATTCAGAATACATTAAGTAAAACCATGTGTGCTCCCTCCAGGAGAATTCCATTCCAGGCCAACCATAGATGCATGCCCAAAACAGACATTTGGCAAATATGTTGCATATGCTTTTTTTTTTCTTTTCTTTTCAGAGTCTGAAGGAAATCAGTACCTGTTACTATGTATCTGACACTCTGCCTATCTCCCATTCTCCCTCCTTTCCACTTTCCTTTCTGTCTTTTAATCCTTAAATAAGTATAGTCTTTAAGGTAGGCAGCTATGACCCAAACTCTTTTTAACTTGTTTTTTTTCAACAGCAGAGCTCTTTAGATATAAAAAGATAATGTCACATACTTAAAGCCAATTATTGTGAGAGTAGAAAAGCCTGGATTCAAAAATTGTATAATTTGACTCCTGATCCTGAGAAAGTAATGGAGGAGTATGATTGAGCTGTGGGGTTGGAGGAGTCCATCAGGACAGCAGAGAGCAGAGTGTTGGTCTCAGGAGAAGACCCACAGGCCATTTTTGGGTGCACTCTTATCTTGGCTTTGCTTTCTATGTCAACCTTTAAGCCACATATGTCACATATATGTGATGTACAGTAGTCATCATATTTTCAGAGTTGGGGGAAACTTCTCCCAAAACTTCCCATGTGTTTTCAGGTTCCTTGAGACTTAAGAACCATCCTTTTCTACTGCTGGGCAGCTCATTTATTTATTGTTTATTTGAAAAAGTAATTTCTTACATGACGCTCAAATTTATTTTCTGAAATTCAAGAATTCTGGTTCAAATGGGCACAAGGCCTATGGTGTAGAATCTCTGTAAAATTTTGTGAGACAAAAAATTCAGAACACTTAGAAAATTGCCTGGCCTATTGTTAGAAGTCATGAATTGAAAAAAAATCAGTCAGAAATATAATGGGAATAAATATCAGGTATTACACTTTGTTCTGTTCCATTTTTTTTTTTTTAGATTTTAAAAGTAAGGTTTTCAATAGATAAAAGAATTTCTCTCATCCTACTGAGTTGTCTCTCTCCCAGCTTTATTTAGAAAATACACATAGAAAAATTACAGTTTTTAGATATTTTCCAAAAAAAAATATTTTATTTTACCTCCCCTAAGGAAATGCATTATCTCATTCCTTTGTGGCATGTACTGAATGCTTTCTCACACTCATGAAGTCACACATATACAATACCTCATCATAACAGAAAGGATGTGACAAAGGAGTTTAAATTCAAAGTTTCTGAAATTCACACAGCTAGTTTTTGATGGGGGGACATGTCTGGAGCAAAAACTTCTTAAATAAAACTTGGAATAGAAGGAAACTTCGGATCAAGGTCCTCTACAAAAGATCTATAATAGCTTCATACTTAATGATAAGATACCAAAGAGCAGGAAAAAGCTGGGGATAGTCACTCTTACCACTCCTGTTCGACCATATGATGAAAGTTCTAGCCACTGCAATAAAGCAAGAAAAATGAAATGCAAATCATCTCGATTGCAAAGGGAAAAATAAAGCTTGTTATTCTCAAAGAGATGATAGTTTTTATTAAAAAAAAAACCATGGAATCTACACAAAACCCTCTTAGAACTAATAATTGAGTTAAGCAAGGTTGCATTATATAGTTACTTAAGTGGAGAAAGGCTATCATTTCCAGCAAATGGTATTGGAACAATTATGGCACCATCCAGGGAAAAAAAATAACTTCAACAATGATTACAATTTATACAAAATTTAACTCAGAATGGAAAATAGATCTAAGTATAAAACATAAAATTACAAAAATTTTAGAAGAAAACAGGAGGAAAAAAAAATCTTCATTTCCTTGGATTAGGCAAAGAGTCCAGTATAGATAAGATGCTAAGAACAAAATAGATAAAATACATCATAAAAAAATGGCTTCATCAAAATTAGAAATGTTTGCTCTTAAAAATTAACCATTAAAACACTGGGATAAAAATATTTGCAAATATATATCCAACAAAGAACTTATAGCCAGACATACCAAGAATTCTCGAAACATAAGAATAAAAAGTAAACAAAACGCCACTTTTTAAACAATTGGCTAACATTTGAGCATATCATTTAGTAGAGAAGATAAGGGATGACAGATAAGCACATGAAACAATGTTCAACATCATTAGACCTTAGGGAAATGTAAATTACCACATGAGCAGGGCATGGTGGCACACACCTGTAATCACAGCAGCACCAGAGGTTGAGGCAGGAGGATCTTGAGTTCAAAGGTAGCCTCAACAACTTAGTAAGACCCTCGGCAACTTAGCTAGTCTCTTTCTATAAATAAAATATAAAGAAGGGCTGGGGATGTGGCTCAGTGGTTAAGCACCGCTGGATTTAATCTCTGGTACAAAACAACAACAATAGCAAAAAACCCCACAACAACCAAAACATATGTCACCACATACCCATAAGAATCACTAACATTAGGAAAATTGACAACACCAATTGCTGGCAAGCATGTAAGCAAATAACACTCTCATACCATTGTTTCCAGGAATGTAAAATGGTACAATCATTCTGGAAAAAAATATTTTGGCATATAGTTTCTTATAAGTTGCACACACTTTATTATTCAGCAGTTCCACTCCTACATACTTAACCTAGAGAAATGAGAAATTATATTCACACAATGCCTGTACACAAATGTCAGTAGCAGATTTATTAATGATCTCCAGAAACTGGAAACAAACCTAATTATGCTTCAGTGATTAATGGATTAACAAGCTGTGTTCCATCCATAATATAGAATATTACTCAGTACTATTGATATTTGCAACAACACAGATGAATTTCAAAGACATTATGCTGAGTGAAATAAGCTGGTTTCAAAGAGTTACATATTGTATAATTCCATGTGTATGATCTTATGGGATAGACAAGCTAAAGATATGGAGAATATATGTGGTTTCCAGGGTAGAGAAAGTGTTTGACCAGAAAGGCCTTCATGGGAGTATTGTACAATATGATGTAACTGTTCTGTGACCTGATTGTGGTGGTAGTCACATAAATATACACATTTGCTCATACTTATAGAACTGTATACCAAAAGACTCATTATGTATACATTGGAAAATTAAGACTGCACTAAAAAATAATACTGAAATTAAAAATCCGTGGTGAAAAAGGAATAGAAGGCAGAGTTCTTAGCTTCCTACCTTTCTCATTCATTCATCCATCCATCTGATTCCTCTTTTATCTAATCAATATTATCACTACTTATTTAAAATTGACATATGAGAGGTACTGAGGGGACATTCACGTGTATATGATAGCATCCCTCTCATCAAGAAACTTAGATTTATTGGGGAGATGGACAAGTATTTAAATGATTCTAGCATGCTTTGCTTCAAAGTCTTTAATAGAGTTGGGCATATATTACATTGAATCATAAATGAGATCATGACTGTTAACCTAAGTAAATTGGGGGAACACTTCTCAGAAAGAATGCATGTTTGATTTGATGCTGAAGAGATTAGTAGGAATTTATCAGAGCATTTGGATGGAGAGAAGAACCTCACAAGTTTCCAGAATTAGGAGAGGTAGTGTGTGCAAGGCTGTAAGTTATGACTTGGGGCAGAATGAAGGGAGACAGAGCCAGTAGAGAGGGTTGGGAGGACTCAGTGAGAACTTGTAGGCCACACTGGACTTGCTGAGTGCACCTGTGTTATCTGCCAAGACACACAGCAGAAGGGCTGTAATAAGCAGATTCTCCAGGGCCTGGTGGAGGGTTAGATTGCTTTGGACCCAGGGTAGGCACCTGCTGCTGTTCTGCACACCTCTCCTGCTTCATCAAAATGAGAGCCACATTTGAAGTTTGTGTTTTTTTTTTTTTTTTTTTTTTTTTTGAGGAGTGGGGAGAAGTGATCTTTTAGGTGTGTATAAGCAGGAAGACTGGAAGCGTGGAAACCTATAATTTTAGTTTTCCCATTGAAAGGCCATGTGGTCCAGAGAAGCAACTAAACCTGTCTAGATTCCTTTTCCCTTACTGTAAAATGAAACAGAATTAATGATTTATTTATTTGTTCGGGGAACAGAAAACAAGATATGCTCTCAAAAGGACAATTAAATGTTGCTCTTTATAGTTCCCAGAGCAAGGCAGGGATACTGGAGTCCATGTGAATATCAATATAGAAATTGGTGTTTCCCCTGTATTTATTCCTCCCCTCTCAATTCTCTCCACTGTGCTGAAACACTTTCCAGGTAAGGAAGACAAATGATTCTCAGATTAAGCCTTATACTGACTGGAGGAACTTATTCTCTATTTCTCTCTCTCTCTCACGCACGCACACACACACACACACACACACACAGCCCCTCCACAAATCAATGAGTGAGAAATTCCTAGGGAAAGTTTCTGGAAATTGGCCCTCTACAATTGTCCTGGTGATTCTAAAGTACAGGAGTGAGAATGACTGCACTAGATCTGAACTTCTCAAACTTTAACAAGCTCCTGCTCATGCTCCATCAGAACTTGTGAAAAAATACATTCCATATTTCTGACAAGCTCTCAGGTGCTTCTTAGGGTCCAGGGACCACAATTTGACCAGCAGTATGCTGGGCTGTGTTAAGGGGGATATATAGATAAACAGGACATGATGAGCATCAAGGAGCTCCAAGCTGATGGGAGACCCAGATGCATGCATAGATCACTGCTGTGACCTAATGTGCTGAGTTCCACAGAGACTCTGATGTGAGTCTCATGGACAGAGTGCTATGGGAATTAGAAGGAAAGCTTGTTCGTCTGCCGGTGATGGAAGGCTTTAGAGAAGAAGACTTCTTAGGAAGTCTTCTTATGGCTTGAATGAGATTCTCAGGGAGAAAGTGAGAGTGGGAGAACTACACTAGACCTGCTCTGTCCAACAGGAGAGCCCTTTAGTCATACGTGGTTATGGAGTCTTGAAATGTGTTGTCCAAATGGAGGTATGCTCTAAGCAAAAAATAGACACCTGGTTTCAAAGACTTACTATGAATCAAAGAATGAAAAATAGCTTCTTAATAATTTTTATATTGAGGACATCATGCAATGATTATATCTGGGGGTATATTAAGTTAAGCAAAATATTGAAGTTCACTTTAGTGTTTACTCTTTTTTGCCATTTTCAGAGTTGGTTTCTTTTCTGTTTTTTTTTAATTTTTTTATTTGTTTTAATTAGTTATACATGAGAGTAGAATGCATTTACGCACTTTGATATCTCATACAAAGATGGAATATAATTTCTCACTTTTCTAGCGTACATGTTGCAGAATCATATTGGTCATGTAGTCACATATTTACATACAGCAATAATGTCTGTTTCATTCTACTATCTTTCCTATCCCCACATCCTCTCCCCTCCCCTCCCATCACTTCTCTCTACCTAATCTAAGGTAATGCTATTTTTCCCTAATGCGCCCCCCCCACCTTATTGTGAATTAGCATTCGCATATTTGAGAAAACATTCGGCCTTTGGTTTTGTAGGATTGGCTTATTTTGCTTAGCATGGTATTCTCCAACCATTTATGGCAAATGCCATAATTTTACTCTTCTTTAAAGCTGAGTAATATTCCATTGAATGTATATACCATATTTTCTTTATCCATTCATCTATTGAGGGACACCTAGGTTGGTTCCATAGTCTAGCTATTGTGAATTGAGCTACTATAAATATTGATGTGGCTGCATCACTGTAGCATGCTGATTTTAAGTCCTTTGGGTATAAACCAAGGGTAGGATAGTTGGGTCAAATGGTGGTTCCATTCCCAATTTTCTGAGGAATCTCCATACTGTTTTCCATAGTGGTTACACCAATTTGCAGTCCCACCAGCAAATGTATGAGTGTACCTCTTTTACCACATCCTTTCCAACATTATTGTTGCCTGTATTCTTGATGATTGCCATTCGGACAGGAGTGAGATGAAATCTTAGAGTGGTTTTGACTTGCATTTCTCTAATTGCTAGAGATGTTGAACACTTTTTCATATATTTGTTGATCAATCGTATTTCTTCAGTGAAGTGTCTGTTCAGTTCCTTTATTGTTCATTTTTTAATTAGGTTATTTGGGTTTTTTGGTGTTAAGTTTTTTGAGTTCTTTATATATTCTAGAGATTAATGCTTTATTGGAGGTGCATGTGGCAAAGATTTTCTCCCAATCTGTAGGCTCTCTCCTTGATGTGTTTTCATGTTATTAATTGTTTCATTTGCTGAGAAATAGCTTTTAATTTGAATCCATCCAATTTATTGATTCTTGATTTTACTTCTTGCGCTTTAAGAGTCTTATTAAGGAAATCAGATCCTAGGCCGACGTGGTGAAGATTTGGGTTTATTTTCTCTTCTGTTAGGCTCCAGGTCTCTGTTCTAGTGCCTAAGTCTTGGATCCACCATTAGTTGATTTTTGTGTAGGGTGAGAGATACAGGTTTAATTTTATTTTGCTACATATGGATTTCCAGTTTTGCCAGCACCATTTGTTAAATAGGCTATCTTTTCTCCAGTGAACGTTTTTGGCACCCTTGTCTAGTATGAGATAACCATAATTACGTGGGTTGGTCTCGGTGTCCTCTATTCTGTTCCATTGGCCTACAGTTTATTTTGGTGACAATACCATGCCATTTTTGTTACTATAGCTCTGTAGTATACTATAGCTCTGTAGTATAGTTTAAGGTCTGGTATTGTGATGCTTCCTGCTTCACTTTTCTTACTAAGGATTTAGCTATTCTGGGTCTCTTATTTTTCCAAATAAATTTCATGATTGCTTTTGCTATTTCTATTAAGAATGTCATTGGCATTTTAATAGGAATTGTTTAAATATGTATAACACTTTTGGTAGTATGGCCATCTTGACAATATTAATTCTGCCTATCCAGGAGCATGGGACATCTTTCCATCTTCTGAAGTTTTCTTCAATTTCTTTCTTTAGTATTCTGTTGTTATCACTGTAGAGGTCTTTCACCTCTTTTGTTAGATTGATTCCTATATATATATATATTTTTGAAGCTATTGTGAATGAGTAGTTTTCCTAATTTCTCTTTCAGTGGATTCATTGCTGATTTAAAGAAATGTGTTTGATTTATGGGTCTTAGATTTTATATCCTGCTACTTTGCTGAATTCATGTAGGAGTTCTAGAAGCTTTCTGGTGGAATTTTTTTTGGATCTTCCAGATATAGAATCATGTAATCCACAAATAGTGATAGTTTGAGTTTTTCTTTACCTATTTGTATCCCTTTAATTTTGTTCTTTTGTCTAACTTCTCTGGCTAGAGTTTCAAGGATGATGTTGAATAGAAGTGGTGAAAGAGGATATCCTTGTCTTGTTCCAGTTTTTAGCAAGAATGCTTTCCATTTTTCTCCATTTAGAATGATGTTGGCCTTGGGTTTACCATATATACCTTTTACAATTTTAGTTATGTTCCTACTATCCCTAGTTTTTCTGGTCTTTTGAAATGAAGGTGTGATATATTTTGTTAAATGTTTTTTCTGCATCTATTGAGATGATAATAGAATTTTTGTTTTTAAGTTTATTAATAAAATGCATTACATTTATTGATTTCTGTATGTTGAACCAACCCTGAATCCCTAGAATGAATCCCACTTGATTGTAGTGTACTATCTTTTTAATATGTTTTTGTATGGGATTTGCTAGAATTTTATTGAAAATTTTTGCATTTAGGTTCATCAGAGATATTGGTCTGAAGTTTTCTTTCCTTGATATGTCTTTGTCTGGCTTTGCTATCAGGGTGATATTAGCCCCATAGAATGGGTTTGGAAGGGTTTCCTTCTTTTCTAATTCATGGAATACTTTGAGGAGCATTGGTGTTAATTCTTCTTTGCAAGTCTTGTGGAACTTGGCTGAGAATCCATCTGGTCCTGGGCTTTTCTTGGTTGGTAGGCTTTTGATATCCTTTTTAATTTCATTACTTGAAATTGATTTGTTGAAAGCATACATGACCTCCTCTTTCAGTTGGGGTAGGTCATATGACTCTAGGAATTTGTCAATGTTTTGATATTTTCTATTTTATTAAAGCATAAATTTTCAAAATAGTTTCTAATTACCTTCTGTATTTCAGACATGTCCATTGTGATATTTCCTTCTTCATCTTGTATTTTAGTAATTTGAGTTTTCTCTCTTTTTCACTTCATTAGCATGGCCAGGGGTTTATCTATTTTATTTATTTGTTCAAATAAATAACTTTTTGTTTTATCAATATTTTCAATTGTTTTTTTTTGTTTTGATTTCATTAATTTCAGCTTTGTTTTTATTTATTTCCTGTTTTCTACTGTTTTTGGTGTTGATTTGTTTTTCTTTTTCTAGGGCTTTGAGATGTAGTGTTAGGTTATTTATTTGTTGACTTTTTATTCTTTCAATGAATGCACTCAATACAATAAACTTTCCTCTTAGTACAGCTTTCATAGTGTCCCAGAGATTTTGATATGTTGTATCAGTGTTCTCATTTACCTCTAAGAATTTTTTATTTCATCTTTAATTTCTTCTAGTATCCATTCATCATTCAATTGTGTATTATTTAATCTCCATTTGTTGCAGTATCTTCTATTTTTTATTTTATTGTTGATTTCTAATTTCATTCCATTGTGGTCTCATAGTGCGTAGAGTATTATCTCTGTTTTTTTTTTTTTTTTTTTTTTTTTTTTTTTTTTTTTTGTATTTACTAAGAGTTGCTTTGTGGGACAAGATATGGTCTATTTTAGAGAAGGAGCCATGTGCTACTGAGAAGAAATAATATTTGCTTGTTGATGGATGAAATATTCGATATATATCTGTTAAGTCTAAATTATTGATTGTATTATTTAGTTCTATAGTTTCCTTGTTTAGGTTTTGTTTGGAAGACTTGTCCATTATGAGAGGTGTGTTAAAGTCACCCAGTATTATTGTATTGTGGTCTGTTTGATGAGAAGGGTTTGTTTAATGTACATAGATGCTTCATTGTTTGGAGCATAAATATTTATAATTGTTATGTCCTGCTTACATATGCTTCCCTTAAGGAGTATGAAATGTCCTTATTTGTCTCTTCTGATTAACTTTGGCTTGAAATCTACTTTATCTGAAATGAGAATGGAAACCCCTGCTTGTTTCACAATCCGTATGAGTGATAAGTTTTTTCCTATCCTTTCACCTTCAGCCTGTGGATGTCTTTGCCCATGAGGTGAGTCTCTTGAAGACAGCATATTATTGGGTCTTGTTTTTAATCCAATCTGCCAGTCTGTCTCTTTGGATTGATGAGTTTAGGCTGTTAACATTCAAGGTTACTATTGAGTTATGATTTGTATTCTCTGTCATTTTGATTTATTTCTGGGTTTGGGTTTATCTTAGTTTCTCATTTGGTTGAATTTCCCTTTAGTGCAGATATTTCTTTTGCCGGTTTTCACTTTTTTCCCATTTAATCCTCATGGAATATTTCGTTGAGAATGCTCTGTAGTGTAGGCTTACTAGTAGTGACTTATTTTACTTTTGCTTATCATGGAATGTTTTAATTTCATCTTCAAATCTGATACTTAATTTTGCTGGACATAAAATTCTTGGTTGGCATCCATTTTTTTTTTCAGAGCTTGAAATATAGTATTCTAGGACCTCTTAGCTTTTGAGGGTCTGGGCTGAGAAAACAATTGAAATCTGAATTGGTTTCCCCCTATGTGTAATTTGATTTTTTTCCTCTCACAGCCTTTAAAATTTTATCTTTATTCTGTGTATTAGTCATACTCATTAAAATGTGTCTTGGTGTGGGTCTGCTGTAATTTTGTACATTAGGGGTCCTGTAAGCCTCTTGTATTTGATTTTCTATTCCATACTTTAGGTTTGGGAAATTTATTCCTTTGGTTTGTATCTCTGCTCCTTCATCTATTCTGATGACTCTTAAACTTGGTCTTTTCATGTTATCCCATAATTCTTGGATGTTCTGTTCATGGTTTCTTACCATCTTCTCCACAAGTTAAATTCTACTTACAATATTATATATTTTGTCCTCATTGTCTGAGGTTCTGTCTTCCAAGTGGTCTAGTCTGTTGGTGATGCTTTCTATTGGTTTTATAATTTGGTGTACTGATTCCTTCATTTCAAGGATTTCTGCTTGTTTTTTATTTTTTTATTCTTAACTATCTTTAACTCTTCATAGAAGTGATCTTTCACTTCCTGCATTTTTTTCTTTGATTTCACTCCTTATACTATCCTTTACTTCACATATCAGTGTAACTATATACAATCTGAACTCCTTCTTGGACATTTCTTGTACTGTGTAATCGGTGGCTTCTGTTGTTGAAGCATCTTGGTTTGTTTGGGGTGTTTTATTCCCCCTTTTTTTTTCATTTTGTTAGTGTGTTTTTCCATCTAAAAGTATGGATTCAAGACAGGATAAATTTTATCCTGTAGACCTATAGTGTCCCTGAAGGTTTCCAGAGCTTCGCCTTTACTGGTGGGACCAATATCAACAGCATACAGTGTACACAATATATAGCCTTAAACCTATAGCTCCCACTAGGGCATCTGCTGCTTTCTCACATTAAATCAAAATAATGAGTTCAATAACTATCCATAGTACAAACAGAATATTTGTTAAAACAATTTACAATTTCAAATGGTGGATGAGAGAACAGAGGTAGTGTAATATGCAATATTTGCGAGGGAGGAAGAGAGAGCTAGAAGTAAAAATTCACAGGAAGAGTGGAAGAGGAGCCAACAGAGATTGCTATGGGTTGGAGAAAAGTTGGAAAGAATATCCAAGAAAGTAGACAAGAGAGGAAGAATAAGAAAAAGAGAAAAAAATTAAAGACATAAGAATACAACAAAAATACAAAACACCATTCATGAATATCATTGTCTGACACTGATGCATAGAAAACACCCTGTTCCAAATATGGTACAGAGATTAGTGAACCAAAAAATAAAATAAAATAAGTCTTGATGGAAAGTTGAACTGTCTCTGTCAGTGTTCAACAGTTTCTCAGATGTCTCTGACATCTTTTGGGATCACCAAACCCAGATCAGCCCTCGCGAACCCAGTCTCTATCCACCGATCTGGGCTTCAGATATCTAAGGCTTGGCCACGCTGCAGTCCCAAGATCTCAATGCTGCTCCTACTTGTAGAGAGACCACCTGGGATACACTCATGCAAAGGAGCAACCTCAAAATGCAGCAGCAAGACAAGGGCCACCAGCACTCTCAGCAGGAAGACCCCAGGCTCCTCCAAACCTAAAGGCACACCCACACCAGACCTGTAGGTTCCAGCTGGAGTCCCCATACAGAGGCTCTTGTGGTGGTAAACCTGCTGACACCCAGGCCCCAGGCCCTGGCTGGTGTCCCCAAATGAGTGCAGCCATGTGCAACCAAACCTGGAGTCCCCTCTGAAGCAGTCCTCTGGGCTGTGGTAGCAGCGGTAGTGGTGGTAGTTGTTGGCAGCAGGCAGCAGGTTAGCAGCAGTAAAGGTGGCTGCAACTGCAGCTGTTGGGGCAGCGTCACCAGGCGATCTCCAGTGATCACTAGCAGTGTTGGCTTCAGTTGCATCCAGGACAATGGTTTCTTCAGTGGCAGCAGCATCCAGAAAGAAGACCTCCAGGAGATCTCAGGCTGGCAGCAGAGGAATCAGAGGCAGCAGCCATGGCGATAGCGGTGCAGGCAGCGGTTGATTGACAGGAGACTTCCAGTTCAGTTGCAGTGACCACAGAGGTAGCCTTGGAATTTGCATCTGAGGTAACCAGGCCTTGCCCAGAGAAGAGACGTCCAGGCATGGCAGCGGTGTCTGGGGCAGTGGCTTCCTGCAGCATCCTATATTTACTTTTAAACATGGCTACAGGCAAGTTTAAAAGGTCCCTTGTGACTCATCATATGTCTGTTGGACAGTGCTGCTCTAGACCCACGAATCCTGGAGCAGCAACTGCAGCCAGCAGAGCAGCACTGACAACCCTGTCCTAATGCCTGACTCCCACAGTCTGGAGCAAACCTGGCATGAGCTGTGCCTGTCCTTGTTTAGATACACCAATCTCCACTCTGTCCCAGTCCTGGCCCGCCTCAATGGGAGTCAGACTTCCAGATGAAGCTAAAACCATTGAATTATCCCTTGCCCTGGCAGAGTTTAAACAGGGCAAAGCCAACTAGTTTGGTTAACAACAGTATAAATCTGTTTCTGCCATGAGATTCAGTATTGAAATGGCCTTTCCCTTCATTCTCTTCTGAAAACCATCTTTCTCTGAATGTCTCTTGTGCATTCTTCTTTTTCTGACACTCATTTATTCAGTCACAGACACACACACACACACACACACACACACACACACGAGCACACACACACACTCCATCCAAGAGGCAATTGAGTGTAAGTAGAAAGAGCAATCACTTGGTGACATGAGTAGAGTTGGAGAATGAACTCTTCCTTAGAAGTTATTTGACCTTGGACACATCTCTTAGCTTTTCCACAATCCCTCATTTAGTGTTTTTCTATTTGAAAAATACTATCAAATGTAAGAATTATTTTTATAATATATATTTTTCATCACTTTCATAACAAAAGTCTTATTATAGAAAAAAATTTACAGCAAGGGAGATTTCAGTTCATAAACAAAAGATTCATAATTAAGAAAAACTAAAACTGACACAGGCTGCTTTGGAATACTGTGAGCTCTTCTTCACTGGAAATTCCCCAAGCGCAAGTCAGATGGAGGTCTTCTAGGGACACTGTGGTAAGTGAACCTGGATGTGGGCAAGTTTTAAAACATCCGGATATTCCTGAATTTTCTAGAATCAAAACCCCTAATACATGTGCCACCATTCCTTGTCCTTGTGCCCTCCTCAACCCTCATTAGTCAATCACTCTACTTTCTTGCTAAGTCAAGACGACACCTGATTCTTCTTAACAGAATGTCCAGGCAGGTGTAAGTAAGCAAATGGGCCTGCCATGCAGGTGAAATGATTAGCCCTGCAAAACCGAACTCCAGGCTCCAGAAATGTAGATTATTGACTTGTAAAGGCCCTTGGATTATTGATTAGTTCAACAAATTTCAGACTGTGTAACTCAGAGTTCTAGCAGCTCAGAACTCAGAGGCCAAGATCAAGAGGGCGCTGAGCAGTGGAACTAAGGACTGTTGCCTTCCCTTCAAGTACAGCATGTGCAGGAAACTCTGTGTATTAAGGGGATAAGATCATCTTTGATAAAAAGATTCCAGATTTTTTTTTCTTTTGGAACAGATAAAAGTTTTTCAAATTGCATTTTCTTCAAAAAAAGGTCAACATGTGTGAGAACATGCCTGAGGTGACATAGTCAGCCAGTGACAGGAACCGAACCTGAATGTGGGTTCTTATCTAATTTACAGCCTGATTTCCTTCTGTATTTCAAATGCATAGTGATTAGGATCACAGGTTCTTGTACCAAATTTCCTGAGTTCAAATCTCGGCTCTGCTACTTCCTTAAGCTCAGGATCTTAGGCAAATTTGTGTCTCGGCTTCCTCAATTTCATCATTTATAACATGGGGTTGAGAATGATTGTAATTTCTCACTGGATTGCTTCAGGGACTAAACAACTGGATGCTTGTAGTTCTTAGAACACTAGGGAACAGAGTGGCCTCTCAAAACTGTCACTGTTGTCATCTTTGTCACCATCCGCATTATCATATGGTCATCACAGTCAGGGGCAGATAATACATTTGGCAGGTGGAATGGAAGGAGTCCTGAATGTCCCTAATTTTGAATTCTGAATGTCCCTAATTTTGCCAGACTGTCTCTTGTGCTTTAAGAAGATGGAGAATGTGGGGATTTTCCTATGAGATATTAGAAGTGTCACCAACACTTTGAGTCCATAAGGGGAAGGAGTGAAAACTGCCTTTTTTTTCCTTTTTCTTTCCTTTTATTTGTGCTTGTTGATTTTGTTTATTTTTAGGATCCACTACAATTTAAGTGCTGCATTAGGCATCGGCAGCACTGTCATCTTTTTTTGCCCTGTGTCTGCAGATAGGTCACCTCATTCCCCATTCAAGAAGGGGCTTAGGGAGGCTAAGTAACTTTTCAGAGTTCCTTTGTATCTTTTGCTTTTACCTATTCGCATTTGGAAGTTAATGTTGTTATTTAAAATAAACAGCTCCTGAGTATTTCTCTAAGAACAGACCCAAAGAGCTGAATTCGCTTTTTGTTCACAGTTTTAATTCTCTTTTTCAATTTCTGACGATGTGCATATTACCCAGAGGGATGGCAGTTGAGCGAATCATGGAAAATTCTTTCCTCTGAGGTGGCAAAAAACATGATGCCTAGGAGGTTTGAATATTTAGTGATCTCAGAGGTAAAACATGATCGCAAGTCACCATATAATTCAACATAACCAAAATGTCTAGGCTTTTAATGGAATTCAATTCAGGTTAACTAGCATTTACTGGGGCTTGATAAAACCAGCTTTTGAGGAGAGAAAATGATGGTTAAGACTTTATTCCTGCTAGCAAGTAGGTAATTCTTTTGGAAAGGTTTGGTGAGGCCCAAACGGGACTTTAGGGTGAAAATTGTTGATACAGATGAAAATATTTCCTTGTGGAATGATTAGGATTAGAAGCTGAAGAATTAAAAGCTGCTTCCCTGAGTCCTGCAAAACTCTTGGCAGGAGTGAAACCCCTTTAGAAGAAATGAAGGTGAAGGGCATTCGACTGTCTGGGTCTCTCTGTCCCCATTCCCTGATGCTTTGAGTGTGCTGTACCCAGCATGGATCTCAAGGAAATTCATTTGTGAGTGTGCTGTCATGGGTCCAAAATCTTCTGAGAAAAGAATTCATTTTATGTTCTCTGTTTCCTAGAATGGCAGGGAGTGTCGGACACCTGCAGCCTCTCTAGGGCCCTTGATCTAATACAAAAGAAGTGAATCGGTATATTTGAAGCAGCCCTGCTCACCTTACCAGAGCCTTGGTCTATCATCTCTAGGGTAAGAAGGCATGGAGGCTGGCCCCAAGTGGGACATACTACTGCCTTCCCTAAATATCCTGCTACTGTAGAGCTGCTTTTGAAACAGGGCCTGCTATTTCCAAGTGACCGAGCAGATCCATCCATTCCTGTTGCAGGGACAAAGCTTTTCACTCCCAGTTTTTGTAAGTGGAGTAGTCACCACACCAGCTCCTAGAAATGTATGAGGAAGACTTTTTACAATTATAAATGTGTGAGTCATAAGGATTAACCATTTAGGAAATCACTGTGGCTTTCCCATGGGAACATCTAAATGAGATCTTCTATAGTTTGGTCTACCTAGTTTTTTGAGGATGTTTCAGAGGATTGAATGGAAAATAAAAGTTCAAAAATAATGATTACACAAAGTCAGTCCTTTAATATATAGTTATGTAGTATGTTCTATGAGCTCTGCCTCATAAAAATTCATGTTTAGTTTTTTTTGTTTTTTTTTTTCACTCTCTAGTTCAAGAATTCCCTTCTTAGCTAGGAGCGGATTGTGCAAGCCTACAATCCCAGAACTGATATTGAGGCAGGAGAATTGCAAGTTTGAGGCTGGCCTCAGCAATTTAGCAAGACTCTGTCTTAAAATAAAAATAAATAATTAAAAAAGGGCTGGGGATGTAGCTCAGTGGTAAAGCATATCTGGGTTCAATCCCTGGTACCATTAAGGAAAAAAAAAAAGCTTTAATTGTTTTCTCACCAGACACAATTGTCCATCCAGGCTAAATTCTCAAGGGCTGCCTCTTCCCTGAAGACTTCTTGATTTTTCCAGCTCAGACCATTGTGTTTTTTTTTTCTTTTCTGAATACCCATAGCACTTAAGGAAAGTAAGCAGTGATATGAACTCAGAATATGACTTTATAATAGGACCTGTAATAGCATAAACTTTTGATTCCTAATAACAAAACTATTTAACTTAATATAAAGGGATGCTGAGAGTTAAGTCTCTTTTCCTTCTCTATTTATAAGTAAAAAAAAGAGCTAACATTCATTGATCCTTTAAATGTATTCAACAATTTGCTAAGCATTTTTCATGCATAAATTTATTTAATCCTGACAACAGCTCTCAGAGGCACATACTAAATTGTCTACACCTCACAGATGAAAAGTTGTGCTGCTACTCAGCCAAGGGCAGTCAACACAGAGTCAGGCCAGGATTTGAACTCAGCACATTCCAGCTTCAGAGGTTTTTCTCTCAAGTACAATATACTCAAGATATCTAGGTCACTTCTATTTTATCTGGTATTATTTTATTGGTATTATTAAAACCAAACCCAAAGGCCATACTTGGTAGAAATCTGTTTGGGGATTTCAAGATAATTATGTAATAAATATCTGTCTGGAGTTTCATCATGGAATCCTTACAAATGTATCCAGCCTCATTTGGAGATAAGGTCTATAGCTCAGATTTGAGATCTTTTATGAAATGTAGAGCTTGAGCCAAGTGGTGTCCCCTGCTCACCTTTGACTCCCACATCCCCCATCACCCTCAGCCACTTTAACTTGCTAGAAAAGTCTGCCTGGTAACTCACTCTGCCCCGACTCTGGGTTCTCATCAGGCAGTGGGCACCATGATACTTATTATCATATCTCTGTGTTTTGAAAAATAAAAACATTGAGACTTTGAATATTTGAGTCCAGCTAAAGACTGCATGGCCCCTGAATTTTAAGTAGATTTCAGAAACCATTTTAGTGCTGCTTTCCTGTTAAATTGGACTTTTAATTCCATGCTGGGCAGTGGCAAACTGAGAGAATGCCAAGAAATAGGATGAGTTGGGCACAAGATCCCACTTGCCATGAGCCAAAGTTTAGGTAGGATTTGATTTTGTTTGGGGTGGTCTTGAATACCCCTCATTCTTTTTTCAAAGTGTGCAAATGAGAGACACAATAGGAAATAGCCATGTGGAGAATGAGCCCGTGTGTGGGGAATAAGCAGGTGTCCCCTTGTGTCCTTGTGTGCACCTTTGATTACCAGTTTAAGAAGCTTTCTGAGACAATGACAACAAGGACACAGGTTGTCATGTCAACATCTGTGGTTTCTTTACACGTATTTACTGCAGTGTTTTGTTGTGCTTTGGTGCTTTATTCTAGGAGCAAATTAGTAGGGCTGTGCAGGTCCAAGAATATCCCTGGTGGGCAGGCAGTGTGCTCCAAAGCAGAGCCTGGGCTCCCTGCCTTCTCTCTCCTCTCAGCCAGGGTGGAAAGCCAGGCCACTCTTGGCTTTCTCTGTGCACAAAAACAAAGAAAGAGACACCTGCCTGCCATACTTAGAGAATGTTGGGCATGCTGTTCTTGCTGCAGGGTTGGAGAATGCTTAAGAAGGTCTTCTCTTCCCTGGAGAGATAGATTGGGATCAAATTACAGAGAGGTTGGAAATAAGTGGATCCCTGAGTCTCATTTGGACTATAGACTTGTTTGTTTGGCCTTATGGTGTTGTCTTGCGCCATACTGAAAATGCAAATTAGCTGTCAATTTCCTACAATTTTTTTTAATTTTCTGCCTCTAATTTTAACATACTTTGTGCATTTCTAAACATCTAAAAGATTAAGATGTTACAAATAAGGACTTAAGTTTGTACATAGGAGTGCTGAATACACTACACATGTGTAATGAGTGTTATATATGAAAGTGTCTTATAAGTAAGATCATTCTAGCCTAGAATCTTCTTCCATTTCCTTCCCGCCTATTTCACATGTGATACAGGAACATGTGTCACTCAGATATGTTATTACAATATCGCTTCCAAAAATCCTTTTCAGAAGATTGCCTTTCCATGAATTTTAACACAAAATATTCAAAATGTGTTAGTTTACTAACTCTATTTTTGTCCTACATGGGCAACCTCTTTAATATCTACAGAATAGATATTATAAAATTAGAGCTCCTTTGACCAGTATATATACAATATGTGTTACAGCAAAGTTAAATGAAATGCATGTAGCATAAAGGGTAATGAGTAAACTGAAATTTTCTAACACACTTTTTTGTTTTTTTTTTGCTTTTCATACTTGGATTGAACTCGAGGCACTCGACCACTGAGCCACATCCCCAGCCATATTTTGTATTTTATGTAGAAACTGGGTCTCACTGAATTGCTTAGTGCCCCACTTTTGCTGAGACTGGCTTTGAACTCTCAATCCTTCTGCCTCAGCCTCTGGAGCAAGCAGGGATTACAGGCGTACACCACCAGGCCTGGCTAACTTTTTGAAATCAGTAAATTTTGCATTAAAAACAGAGATACTTATCTTCACTTGTAAAACTCAGAAGGTTTTATACCTGCATGTCAATGATGAACTGGAGCTGTCCCTTAATGAGCAAGTATTTATCCTTTGATGGTGATCCTTTCTGTGCCTTAGTGTTCCTCAAGCCAAACCATGAACCAGCCACCATGGTTTAGCTTACTGTGGCTCATCTCTTACACATAATTTGCTTGGCACCTTGGGCATTTGCATTTATTAGAGTAGTTATCAAAGGCCTTCAATTTTCATAGAAAGATATCTAGGTCTTGTCCTGTGGTTCTCAGAACTTTTGGTGATTTTGGCAATGGGAAACATTAACTGAGGCTTAGGTTTTAAAGGTGACTTTAGCTGGTCCTCCCTGGCCCTTCTGGCTTCCAAGCACACATCCACATGAACCCTTGTCATGAGGACACTAGGCAACACAGGTGAGAAGAGTGTGTTCTCAGCAAGAGGCACAGATAATAAACTGAAGGGGAGATAATCTGGACATGCTTCAGAGGCCTGACTGCCCAGGCTTCAGAACCAATTGTATTATAGGGAATGTGAAAGAAAGAAAAGTTAAGGGGCTAAGGTTACTGGCAGATGGTAGGTCTGCTGATGGAGAGAATGAAATAAATGTTAGTAAGACATATTTGGATTGTGACTACCAAAGCAAATAGACTTTGCTCAAATAAGAACCCTCAAGAAGCAGGAATGCATAGCATATTATGTAGCATTTCCCACCAAAATGTTTATTTGTTAAATTAGTATCACGTTTATAAATTAATATGTGTAATAGCTAGCAACAAAAATAGAAGTAAGCCCCTTACTAGATACCAGGCTTTCTTAGAATAGAAAAATCTGTCTCATTAATTAATATATTCCTAGTATGTCAGTGATGCCTAGTACATAGTATGTGCACAATAAATAATTATTCATTTAATTAATTAATTATAGTTAAACAGGAATAATTTAATCTACCCTTATTTTAACTCAATCACTGCAATTTTTTTTCTTATTCAAGCCTTTGCTCTTTGTCTCTACTGCCTACCAGCCCCTGAATTGTAGCCTCTGACACCTACACAATCAAACACATACATCCAAGGAACCAGTTGCATTAGATAGATGCATACAATAATGCATGTGCATTTTTATCTTTAGATGATAAAGATTTCCCCACTTTCAATCTTCAAATGATCTCTATGTTTCATTTGGACCATCTGCTTCTAAATTCCAGGAAATGAGCAATAATCACTTTTAAAGCAAATTTACACAGTATTTTTTCACAGAGAATCATCTGTAGTGTTTCTTAGGGAGCAAATAACCCAATGGATTGTCTTTCGGGGCAACCCTTTTGTCATAACAGAACACCTTTGAGGTCAAGGCTTTCCTATTCAGCTACCACTGCCACCATGAGGGGATTGAAAGTGATCAGCTGTGAGATCTATAGAAGATTTTGTGGGTAATTACATAAGATTTAAGGATTTTACATAAGAAATAAGGATTGCATTCTTTCTATAAAAATAATAAAGGTGTGCACAAGGTGAAAATCAAGTCCCCACTCTAGTTCTATTTCCTTAAGTCCATTCTTTTCCTCAAAGTAACCATAGTTAATTTTTATATGTACCATTTAAATTTTTTTCTATGCATTTATAGCATAGAAGTATATATCTATGAAGACAAGAGTTTTTTTTAAAACCATAAGTGGGATCATGCTAAATATAATGCTAAATAGTTTCTCAAAAGATTGCAGACAGGTGCATCTTGGAGAAGTGCATGTGGGTGCATGTGTATCAGCCTAATCTTTCAATTTCCCCCTGGCACTCTGTCATATGTATGCAACTTAGTTTATTTAAATGTTTTTTAATTCATAGATATTTAGCCTGTTTTCAATTTTCCCTTCTCTGAATAATGCCACAATGAACATCTTTGCCCTTCCTCTCTGTGAAAATATATGAATATTTCTGTAGAAAAAGAAAATCCCTTGAATTAGAATTGCTGGCATAAAATATGGACATGTAAAATTCTAATAGGTACTTCAAATTCATTCTTCCAAAAACTATACCAATTTACTCTTTTGCCAGTAGACTATGTGATTAACTCTTTCCCCACTCTAGGTATTGACATTTTTAAAAAATAATTTCAAATTTTATGCACTCACGGTTATTTTAACTTACATCATGGATTCCCATGAAGTAGAGCTTGGAGTGCTGATGGGAGCTCAGCTCACCATTTCTCCCTGTGTCTAAGCATTGCTCTGTCCTCCTGTTTCAGATGCTCACTACCTCACCTGCAGGATCCAGGAATGTGCAGAGACAACTAGGAGTGGTCCCTTTGCCCGTTCCATTGACATCAGCTCTCTGGTTGTCCAGGACGAATATATCTTCATTCAGGTGAGTACAGATAGTGCAGCCACATAGGAAGAGACTATGTGAGAGAAGCTGGCTGCTGGCTGGGAAATGAGGTTGTGAGGATGTGGGAGTTAGGCCATTATCCCTCCTTCACTGAGGGGCCCAAGCCCCCTTGAACTATTCCAGGCCTCTGATGCAAGACAAAGATATTACATAGCCCAAGGTATTTAAGGGGCCCACTAAAACCCTTGGTTGGATTGACATTTCATGCTAACAGAATTTTCTTGAAATGATTAGGTCTTGGGCTGGGGTTTGAGGTTATTTAAAGTCAAATGTCTAATGGGTTTTGACTTTAAGTAATTTATCAGTGTTGCATTCTATTTCTGTCCAAAGTGACTTGTCAAACTTGGGAATGAAAATCCACAGTACATTTAGCCTCTCTAGGATTTTCTTTCTGGAAAAATCAAGAACTCACTAAATTTCCCCCTCTCTTCCCACTGTTTACTACCCTTGCAAACATCCAAGTCCCAGATCCCATAGAGAAAACCAGGTGGAACTCACAATATCAGACATGCAAAGGAATCTTTGTTTTGTGCTTTGAGTTTTACTATGTACTGAAGGAAGTACAAAGTAGAACAAGAATGAGGGAGAATTACACGTGATGCTCCACCTGATGACTGACACTGTGCATGTGACAGATCAAACCTGGGCCTTGATAACCACCTTGCATTTCTCCATCATTCTCCTCTCAGTTGTTCTGTAAACTATTTCCCACAGGAAACCTGAACTTTGGCAGCTCCCTGTGTTTGCTCAGACGTAAGCATCTGAATGGCTTTCTTTTTCTGTCTCCTGACCTGAAAGTGCAGCCCACACTTTCTCCCCTGAGACTTTCTATGAACTTTCCTCCCTCCTGCCCACTCTTGCAGTGCTGTGGTCTCTCTAGCACACATGCCATTTGGAGCCATTGCTTCCTAAATCGGAATGTATTTGTTTCCTTCTTTCCAAATTGCTTTTTACACTTAGGGCAGGGAGTATTTTACACGACATTTTATTCTTCGCTCTTGGCCCTACCAAGATGTCTTTGCAAATCAGGGTACTCATTGCTCATCGAACACTTGTCATGTAGATAGATTTTTGGTGCAGCAGTTACTCCATCCTACAAATTAGTTGCGTGGATTTTTTTTTTTTTTAAGGTCTAGTAAAATACACAAAAAGTATCCAAACACTCAGAAACCAATTTGAAGGAAGGAATGAAAGCGGAAGTCTGTGTGACTTCAAGGGGAAAAAAAAAATCCCTGTGTCTCAGCTTGATTTAAAAACCAGAATCTCAGGATCATTTCTCTAAATCCTGGCAGATCATTATCACTCTCATTATCTTAATCACAGTTGTTTATTGAACATGTACACTGCAAAATACACAATGCTCTTCACTGCTCCCCAGACTTCTACCTCTGGCCTGTTTCCCTTTGCACCCAGGATTCTCTGCCTGAGCAGTCTCATGGTTTGGATGACTTTCAACTCAGTGAGTCTCATGCACTGTAGACATCAATATCTAATAGCCACCTCAATATCCAAATCTGTATATTCCACAGGAATGTAAAACCAACTTGACCCCCTGACATGATCTTCTACTAGGTCACTCAAAGTAGAAACCCACGAATATGTTGTAAAATTGAGTGAATCCACTGCCTCTGCTGGTTCCACTCAGTTATTTCTCAGATGTTTCTTTTCATTCCATTCCCATTGTTACGGTCCCCATGTGTTATAGTTAGATATGAGGTGTCCCCCGCAAAGCTCATGTGTGAGACAATGCAAGAATGCTCAGAGGTGAAATGATTATGAGAGCTGTAACCTCATCAGTGGATTAATCCACTGATATGGATTAACTAGGTGGTAACTCTAGGCAGGAAGGGTGAGGCAAGAGGAAGTATGTCTGTGCCTTTAGGGTTTCTATTTCATCCCTGGTGAGCAGGAGCTCTCTACTTCCTGATTGCCATATTCTGAGCTGCTTTCCTTGATTGCATACTTCCACCATGATGTTCTGCCTCATCTCAGACCCAGAGACGTGGTTTTGGCCAACCCAGGACTAAACCTCTGAAACTTTGAACCAAAATAACCTTTTCCTCAGGTCTATTGGTTATGGCAATGCAAAGCTGACTAAAATACCACATAAGGCTATTTTCTTATCCTCTTTAGAGAAGTTTTTTTTTTTTAATAGAAGCGCAGGAATGATTTATGAATTTACCAATTTGATTGCCCCTTCCTCAATGCTAAAGCTGTATATAATGATGAACATGGCAGAATTATTTCTGGGAAACATGACTTAAAATTTTAAATCTCCAATATTTGTTTTCCTTGTGTGGTGTGAAGTTTTCAATAACTCTACGGGCAGATAACTAATATTTTAAAAAATAATTCCCCTGAAAAATTTTTATTTCATTTATTATACTGGAAGCAAGTAGAGGTGTTATTTTTTTCAATCAGCATCATTTTCATTTTGTTTAAAAGGGATATGGGGTTCCTTACCTGGTATCTGTGAAGCCCCTGTTCTATGAGCAGTGGTTAGGATAGTGAACGTGAGAAAGTTCTTGCCTTAGTAAAACTAAGTCTAGTGGGGATCAGGGGAAAAAAATACACACACACACACACACACACATACACACAGAGATATGAAAAGCTGTGAAGTGTAATGCTAATCGGGGCATGTTGGGCAGAGCCTGATGACCAGCAGCTCTTGAGCCTGTGGCTTGCCACACTCAGCTGTGTGACCTTGAGCTGCACTTCACTTATCTATAAAAAGAAGATACTTGCAGCACCTCCTTCATAGATTGCCGGGAGGATTTCTTTTGTCACTTACTTTCGAGTGTCCAGCACTCCAAAGATTCTATCATATGAACATTTGCTCTCTATCTCTCTCCTTTACTATTATCTATTTATCTACCCACAGAATATATCCGGTGATGACAAGTGTTGTGGATAAAAATAAATCAGATAGTACAAATGTTGGGGCCCCAAAAGGTCTTGCCATTTTATTAGGAGGACTAAGGAGGCCTTGTCAATTGGGGAACCAGGAATGGGGTAGCAGACGACAGTACAGTCAGCAGGGAGCCAAGTGTGTTGGGCCGGAGCTCCCTTGAGCCCTCATGGGCATGTGGATTGAGCAGTTAGAGATGAGAGGCTGCATTCAAGAGCAAGGGTGGTCCGGGAGGTCATGGCTGACTGTATAAACTGGAAGGTTGGAAGTCATCAAGGGACTTTCGTATAGATAGAAAAGAGAAACAATACCAGCTCTGGGCCCCTGGGGCATCCTGTATGAAGGGTTTGGGGAGATGAGTAGGAGCCAGCAAATGAGACCCTAACTGAGCATTGAGAGATAAGGTCAGAAAGGTGGTGGGGTGCTGGATCCCACAGGCCCTTGAAGCCTGTCTTAAGGACTTCAGGTTTTACTATCAGTAAAATAGGAAAGCAAGGATTAATTATGCCTAAAATAGTGCAAAAAATACACTCCAGGTTTTATTAATTACCAAATAAACACAAATTAAATACTATTATTTGCAACGATCAAATACCCAAGATTGGCATTGAATGAAACAATAGCAGAGGATTGCAGATAAATAGGCACAAATAAGACTAGTTAGCCACTGGTGTTGAATCAGCCCTTCCCTCCTCACAGGTGAGTTTGGCATTTGCGTTGGTAGCTAGGACACCTGTACCTTGGTTCTGTCAGTGTGTGTTTAATGTTCAATTACAAAAACTTTTTCTTTAACTATTATTATACAGTCTGTTCTCTTTGCTTTTCCTGTGTTCCTTTGGTGATGTCGAATATCTGCGTGTTTCTTCTAACTGCTTCACTTTAAGAACCAAATGTATAACATACTGAATCTTCTATTTTTGTACATCTATTGATTTCCTCCTGTGAGCAATCAGACAATTAGTGTGTTTCCTTCCCTCTGTTTAATTCTTCTACTACCCAGTTTTGACTGACGGTATTATTTCCTGGTGCTTGCCTTACTATCTTAAAATATAATTCTTTTAGACCTAAATATTTTATGAAGCATTGCTGAAGAAAGGTGAAAAAACATCATGAACCTTTGTGACCTCCGCCCTGCTCCCTTCTCCATCAGCTAAGACATTTAGAGCACGTGCATTCTGCTCTGCCCGTTAGCCCTGCATTTATCTTATATTTTGATCTTAGTTTTACAGATGTGTGTGGGCAACTGTCCCCACCATTTAGCTCTTGGTTGTCTGAAGTTTGTTTGTCCTTTAGTAATGTCTTCAGGGCTAGCTAACCCTTGAATATTGGGAAGGTGTTTAGCCCTCTATGCCTGCATATAATTTCTCAGGGGCTAAAATTGACGTGCTATTTTTTACTGTGAGAACGTGGCTCCATTAACTTCCTGAAAGTTACAGTGTCAGGCCAGTCTGAGATTTTCTTCTTTAGATGTCTTGTTCTGTCTTTTCTTTTTGAGGGGGTGTTGGTGTGTGGGGGGAGGTGTTGCTATTTTCGTTACTTTTGATAACAAAAAGTCCTTTCCCCTCTATATTTGAATGCCAGTTTCTTATTAGTGTGTACCTTGTGCTTGGCATCCTGTGTTATTACTTCTGCTAGGAACATGAGTCTGTCATTCAGTAGATTATTTCTCCTTCTTTTTTAATTTCTCAAAATTTCCTGTGACATCTCTTGAAACATGTTTTATTTCAGTTTCATTGTGTTGGTGCTCTTCATTCAGAACCCAGAATGTATAAGAGACAAGAAAGACAAAAAGAGAGACATTATTTCATTCCATCCCCAATTTGAGAAAACTGACCGAAACGAGATAAAAATAGTCCTTGAATGAGTGTTCGGACATGTTCAGGCTGCTTGCTTTTGACTTCTTTTTCTGTTTTAACTTCCTTCCTGACATTTGCCAGCTTTTATTTTATCTTGTATCCCTTCCTGTTGTCTCAATATATCTTCCCTGGGTTCATGTATTTCTGTTTTAAACTCTTATAGGCAGTCCCCCGATACAGGTGATTTTTAACTGTAGCAATGTGGAACAGTTTTCATTTGCTCTGAAGAATTGCATTTTGTTCTATGTCTGCTATTGTTTTTGTTTTTGTTTTTTTATGATCCTTCTCTTTTTTTAATTTTTTTTTCCCGAATTTGTTTTTGAGCCTTCTACAATTTATTTATTTATTTATTTGTTTGTTTTTGTTCTCTTTAGATATACATGAAAGTAGACTGTATTTTGACATATTAGGCATACATGGAGTATAACTTATTCTAATTAGGATCCCATTCTTAAGGATGTACATGATGTGGAGTTACACTGGTTGTGTATTCATAGATGAACTTAGGAAAGTTAGGTGCAGTTCATTCTACTGTCTTTACTATGTCCATCCCCTCACCCTTTCCTTTATTCCCTTTTATCTAATTCAGTGAACTTCTATTCTTCCCTCCCCCTCCCTTTATTCTGTATTAGCATCTGCATATCAGAGAGGACATTTGGTGTTTGGGGATTGGCTTATTTCACTTAGCATGAAGGTCTCTAATTACATTCATTTACCAGCAAAGTCTTAATTTCATTCTTCTTTATGGCTGAGTAATGTTCCATTGTGTACACATATCACATTTTCTTTATCCATTCATCAGTGGAAGGGCTCCTAGCTAGGTTGGTTCCAAAGCTTGGCTACTGACCATGGCTAATTTTTTAATGATCTGATCTCTGCCTTCATATACTGTTTGAGGAGGTCTTTTTGGTGATAGATCATGGCTCTGTCTCTGCTTATCAGTGCCACTCCTTGGTTCTCAGTGCAGTTCCCTGTAACACTGGTATATTTTTCTGAGTTCTTCTCGTAAGTGGGAACCACTTGGAATGTGATCAATATGACTTCTTTTCCACAAATACTGTATTTCTGGATTAAATATTCATTAAGTATAGAGAGTGTATTTCTCCTTTTTGTTTTCCTTATTGCTTTGGAGTGACTTATGAGTGGAAAAAGAGGAAGCACTTGCCTTACTTAGCTTTTATATGTTTATATATTTATATCATGCATGTTCTGAAATATTGCAATAGTTTGCTAACTGATTTCACACCGATCCCCTGCCCAATCACACTGCTGTCTCCAAGGTCATTTAGTTAAAATTCAAATCAATGTTCCTATCTTGAGTGATGGCTCATCCTCTACAGGATGAAATCTAACTCCTTAGCATTGCTTACAAGAACCTCTGCAGTCCAGATCCTGCCAAACCCATCAGCCTCCTGTGGATTCCAAACCCATTGCCGCTTCCCACCTACCTTCCTTGTTTCAATTTACTCTTCAATAAACCTAGTCTTCTCTAGTCTCCTTGCATATAGCATGCCATTTCTTGCCTCCGAGGCCTTTCTTATGTTTCTTTCTGCTTGGGGTGTCCCTTTATCATTTGAGTTTAGGCTGCACCCCTAGCCAGTCTTCTCTGACATCCTCCGTGGGGACTGGATCAAGTTCCAGCACTGACTGACGACTTATCCATTTGTATGAGGTCTCCCCAGCCAGGTGTGTAAAATCTAAGAGGAACAGGACTATGTCTTATTTATCATTGTTTCCCCTGCACTTAGTGTAATGACTGGTACTCAATAAATGTTTGTTGAGCTGAACTGAACTGAGAAGATAAGACACCACCCTTATTTTCAGGGAGCGTAGCTAGTTATCTTTTTCAAGCAAGGAAATCTTGTTTTTGCAGCTAACAATATAAGACAACTTAGGGTAATTGGCAATTGCTCACTGCATAAGAAATGCCCGTGTGTAGAATGTCTCTGTGTTTTTCTATATCTGCCATCCAGGAATTACCCAGTGTATTATTCAGTGCCCTTTTTATATTCATTCATTTAAATATATTAAAATACATTCATCCCAGTGGGGCACACAGACGACTAAACAATTATAATGCATCGTGATGAGAGCTGTATTAGTGGAAGCATGTGTCGCCCTTAGCTGCAGGAAGAAGAGCTCTTCACCCTGCCCTGGTAGGAGGGTCAGCCCGGGAGTCCTAAGGGGTGGCAGTGAGGACAATGGAAACAGGGAAACAAGGGTGTTCTGCACAGAGGGGACGGCATGGATGAGGTGAAGGCAGCAAGAGGGCACCAGGACCTCTCTACCCAAGGAAATCTCTAGTGGTGGGATGACGTGCAGTGGCATAAGCTAGGAATTTTTTCCTGGAGAGGTAAACACTTTCATTAAGTCTGGATAGTTTTTTGTTCCTCTCTTTATGATTGTGAGAAGCTCAGAACTAATTTTGGGGTCAATTTTAGCAACTCTCTGCTTTAAGCTTCCTGGCGTGGGTATTCTTTCTACCTCTTTCTCCTGTACCATTGGTCCATAGTAATCTCTCAGCTAGTATTTTTTTTTTTTATTTTCATTATTGCTCCTTATTTTGTATGTGTCTATTTAAAAAAAATATTTGGGAGCCATCCCAAAGCATTTACTGAAACATTTGTGGGGTTTTATCTTTTGGGAAAGTATGAGTTTTGAAATTTGAAATGATGATCGGGATAGGATTTATGGAGAAGTCAGATTTGTACTTTGGTGATCAGTTTCTGCCTCTACAGAAAGGAAAGGGCAAGATTCTTCATTCTGTTCATTGAAATAAAGCTGATTCAGAAGGTTTGGTCAAAGCTGAAAACTCACAAACCAGCAGAGCACCTTCTCTTCCAGAGTTTAAACACATATACCTCTAACATCAGGGCATCAGGGTGGGTAGCAATCCACTGACCCTGACTTTCAGTCTACAAAGAAAATCATGGGAGAAGCTACATAGGGCACTAAAGCTTGAGATCAGTGTCTCCAGGGAGTGTCTGGAAGGCAGAGCTGGACCCTGGGGATTAAGCATTCCCCTGGAGGGTGCCTTCTGTTCCTCAGGAGTTCAGTTTTGAAAGGGGAACCTTGTAGATGGGGGCTGTCTTCTTTTGTGCCTATGATTGGAGTAGAGTACTATTCAGTCATAAAAAATAATGGAATTCATCATTTGCACTAATGTGGATGTAGCTGGAGATCATTATGTTAAGTGAAAGTACCCAGGCACAGAAAAGCAAGCACTACATGATCTCATTCATAAGTAGAACCTAAAAAAATGATCTTTATGAGAATGTGTGACTATGTCACCGTTAATCCCACTACTACCTATAATTGTAATGCACCCATAAAATCTTTTTTAGAAATGAGAAAGACGTCAGCCACGACTGGTAAATATACTACAATAAATACATCTGACCAAAATATATAAATATATTTGATGACTCTTTTCAAAATATATGAATAATTTTTAAAAAAAAAGATTATTGAACTAAAAATAAAATGGACAAAAGATTTGAAGACTAAATAAATATATAATAGAACATTGATCTCATACACAATGGTGACCAGAGGCTGGAGAGAATAGGGAAGAGGAAACTGTGGAGAGATGGAGTGACGGGAACTAAGTTATAGGTAGATAGGAATAAGAAGTTCTTGTTGCTCTTGCACTGTAAGGTGATATAGTAATAATGTAGTATATGTTCCAAAATGTGGAGGGAAGACTTTGAATATTCTACCATAGAGAAATGACAAATGCTTGAGGAGGCAGATATGGTACTCTGATTTGAACAGCCTACTATACATGCAAACACACACACACACACACACAAACACACACATACACATACATGTATATGTAGTGAAACATCACTTGCTATACCATAAATATGTGTAATTTTTATGTTTTTATGTATGACTTTTAAAACATTTACTTAGTTGTAGATGAACTTAATTTTTATGTTTTTATGTATAACTTTTAAAACATTTACTTAGCTGTAGATGAACACCCAGTATCTTTATTTATTTTTATGTGGTGCTGAGGATCAAACCCAGTGCCTCACACATGTGAGGCAAGCGCTTTACCACTGAGTTACAGCCCCAGCCCCTTTATATATAATTTTTTTAAAATTAGTAAGTTTTGAAAAAATGGATGAGGATGCCTAGGAGGGTGGGTCTGCCATCTTCTTAGGACTTCCTTTAACAGAGCAACTCTGGTTTTATTTGCTCTATCTATTGGGTTTCTTAATACTCTTTCATTTGACAAGAGGATTCTAATGCTAATAAATGTTTGAAAATCGCTGACCTTTTGTAGAACTGCTGGATCCGTGGGTCAGAGGTCAGACTTCTTCATGTGTGGTCACTAAAACCACAAGGAATGCAGGTGATATTCAGGCCTGTGTCTTTTCTCTGAATAATGAATAAGCACAATGTATGTATTTATTATTAATTATTTGCTCATGATGTACCTATGAACATGTCATCATTTATAAGTGTATATGCATTTGACCATATAGTTTAACCAGAAACCTCTAAATAACAATATTCATTAATTCAAATTAATTAAGCTTCTCCTGATGAATATTAATTTTGCATGAAAATCTCATCCCTTCTCATTTGCCCTCTAAAGTTGCCCTCTATGGTTCCCATTTACTGGATATATTAATTTTAATCCTATATGCTGTGTGTGGTAGGAGGGTCTATGAAGTACCCACACAGATCCTGCAATTTAGAGAAGCCCCAAGGATTCTACCTAACCTTTGGTTTTCCTTTTGACAAAGAGGTGCAGGTCCCCATCTTGATGGTTTTGCTTGCAGGGACCTCAAGTTTGATAGCCTGCTGTTGAGCAGGTGAGACTGGAGATGTACAGAAAGCTGTGAAATTTGTTAATCTGTCAGTGCCTCTTCTGTGCAGGGGGTCTGGGGTTTCATGGTGAAATCAAAAGGAGCTAATCCTTCCCAGAAGAGCCTTGTCTTAATGGGAAAGTGTCTGCCTGAAATGCTTCCGTTCCACATGGATAAAAGAGAAATAGGCTTTCCTTTGTAGGGCAGGAGAGCGCACTAAGTGGATTTCTACCTTTTGAACCAAGATGGTTGAAAATCCTACCTTTTCTCCTTTATGGAGTAGCTTTCCTAATGATCCTCCTAGGGAGTAGGTGGTGTCGCAGGAGTTGGGGTGAAACTCCTTCAGCAGTACAATGCCTATCTTGGCTCCTGGGGAGTGTGATGAAGAAACAAGAGCAGGACCTGAGGAAGCCATTACCATAGGTGTGTGTGTCCGAGTTAGATTACAGGGCGCCCAGTTCCCTCCTCTCATGGTGGCACGTGAGATAGCCTCCGTGCAGAAAGCGTTCATTCACTCCTTGAATCAAGTTTCCTTGTGAGTGCAACTCTGCACTACACAAGGGTGTGATGCCAACTTATCCTCATACATTATAAATACAACAGAAAAAAAAAAAGCAGATCCTAATTAAGAAACCCATAAAGTACTCAAGAGGCAGAGAGAATGGCAGTTTGAAGCAAGGAAGGTCATCCTGACTCTGCCAAATCCTTGTCCAATTCCCCCTTTTGTCCTTGTAGCCTCAGCACAGGGAAAGTTTGCTCTCACTTTTTTTGTGTATGTGTGAGCCTTATATTGCCCTGGGAGGAGACACACAGCAGCTTGAATACTCAGGAAAAGAAGTGGTTTTTGTTGTTGTTGTTGTTTGTTTGTTTGTTCTGAACACAGGGTCAGGGCAGGAATTCTAAAAATATACCTGGCCCTTGAGCTTGGAAGACTGCACAGATTCAGGCCCCAGAACCTGTAGTATTGTTTAATCACTCACACTAAATCCGGAACAGGTAGTCTCTCCCTGACCCTTTGCAAACTTTTGCAAAATTGCCAATGGGACGGGTAACCCTGTGCAGATCCATCCAGTACCCAGTGCTGCTTCCAACTCCTAGGAACATTCCATGGATGTAATCAGGAGGGAAGCCCCTTCTCTAATCAGGACTTCTGAGGATGGGGCAATAGCATCCACAAAATGGTTCTAGGATGATTTCAGTGCCACAATGAAGCCAGTTGGCAGCTTGCATACAAATCGCTATTAGTTTTTAAGAGTTCTGTATATAAACATAGAAAACTAGTACTGTTACAGAAAATGTTACTAGCAATTAATGAGTATGCACAGTGGATTAACAGGTATTTGTTTAGCCGTAGAAGTTTGGCAGGTGCAGTAGGAGATGACGGAAGACATTGTCCCTGTTCTCAAAACAGTCTGCACTGCAAGTAGCTCATGTTCTGATGTTGGGGAAAGAGTCCTTAGTTTAAGACGTGGGCTGTAATCTGGGATCTACCACCCACCAACCAGGGAACACTGGACAAATCATGTAGACTCTCAGAGCACTAATTTCTTCATCTCTGTAGAATAGAATCACGCTACTTGCCCTGTGCAAATTGGAAGGTTGTGGCGAGGATCAAGGGAGATAATAATGGCTTTGAAATGCTTTGAAAACTCCAAAGCCCTACAAAATGCAAGAACTAATCCACAAGCAAAAATCAGCCTCAATATTTTGTGCATTCACATCCTCTTTTAAGCATTTTTATAAGCCTGTCACATAAAAGATTACTAAATCTCTGTTCCAAAGTCATTTTTTAATTATTCAAGGCTTCAATTCATAGATTAACGTATGTGCATGATAAAGCCTTCCTACATTGTGCTAGTTATCAAAGAAATCAGCTTCTCATGATCTTTATGGGACTGTAGATATAGAGGAGTTTAATTATCCTTCCAGACTTGTAGCCTTTTGGTCCCCACCTCACCTGGATATTGGTACTTCATTTAAGATTCTGATTTATGCACCATCCTGGGAGGTCTATAGAGAAGTCTCTGTGGTGTGGCTACTGTATCCCTAATAAATTGTTATCTTTCTGAAAGAAAAAAGCCCTGAGGCAGAAATTAATCAAGTGTAATTATTCAAAGAAAAACTATTGGGGAATATTTTTAAATGATGTTAATTTGTTCTTAATGGGAGAGATTTCGAATGTTAAATAAATATCAATTTCATCATTAGGGACACAATTACAACACAGAAGTTGAAAGGAAAATGAAAGCATTATAGAGACAATCTTTAAAAGAAATCCAATAAAGACATCTTCAGGTGTGCATTCTTCCAACACTTTCAGAATCTTAAAACCTTTTCAACAGCCATACAAATAGAGATTGTTCACATACCATGCTGCTGGGTTGAGTCTCCTATACCTGTGGTGATTTTAGTGGCTTGGTGTTGCTATTAGTATCTGGAATACTTCCATGAATAAATTAGTGAGTTGGTTGTGAAATGATGATGTTTTGTTGACCTTTGTGCACAACATCTCAGGAGTTCCAACTCACATCTTTCCAGCTCACGTTTGCCTCAGAAACTGGCCGTGCTAAGAGGCAGCTGGTGATCATTTGGCCTCAGCTGCACCGCGGATCTCTTGCTCTTTGTTCTGGCCATGATTTATCCCCAATTGGGATTCTCACAGGAGACCCCCCTGGCCATTCTGATGCAGATACAAATTTTGAGGACATCCAGGGCCTCCAGGACATCCTGACCAGTAAGATTAGTGCTCTTCGCTTCCTGTGTCAGGAGGAAAGTTCCAGGCCCCATTCTGTATGTTCTCATGGGCACCTCAGTGTGATGAGCCCCAGGTACTTATAGTAGTAGTTGGTTCAGCAACGCATCCTGGGGATGGCTTCTTCTGCCTCCCCATTTCCTACTTCCTAATTGTGCCACTCTATTCGCGGATATTTTCTTGCAAACAAATAACAAAAATCACCTGTATAAAAGTCCTTGTTTGGGCTCTGTTTGGGGGCAGCTCATCTCAAAGCAAACTTGAAAGACTCAAAAATGCACATCAGTACTAGGGCCACAGTGAACTGTGCAAAAAAAGCAGAGGCATCTGCTTCTCAATCTAAGCAATTGGTTCCCATTCCTCCCATCCTTTCAGAGAGGAGGCTTATTGATCACCCTCTTTTCCCCTGTACCTTTTTACTCATGACTTTCCATCCACCTTTACACATTTAAGACTTATACCCTCCTTAACTAACAGAACAAAACAAAGCAAAACAGAACTCTCTTTGGAGCTCCCCACCACTCTTATCTCTAAATGCCCCATCTTTCATTCACAACCAATTTCTCGAGTGCCATCGGTATCCTTCCCCATCTTCTCATTTCCCTCTCTCTCTAACCCACTTGAGACTGACTTCTGCCTCTGCCACTCCACTGAAATTGCTTTTGCTGAGTTCATCACTGATGTCTTTGAATTATATCCAGACTACGCCTCTCAATAATTAGCTTAGTTGACCTGTCTGCAGCACTCGGATCTCTTGACTGCCCCTCTGTCCCGGAGCACTCTCATCCTGTCATTTCTCTGGCCACGCTACCTCTCCAGGGCTGTCCTGCTGGCCCACGGAGTTGCCTCTTCCTCTGCCCTTCATTTACGCCTGGGTGTTCTCAGTGGTCTTCTTGTTCCTTTTCTCTGTTCGCTTCCCACCCTAAGCAATCCCATTCCATCTCCTCTGGCAATGTCAATTACCATCCACATGCCCGTGACTCTCCTGTGTCTCTTGCTCCTCTCAGCATAATGCAGAGACAGAGAGGCTCCAGGGAGGCTGTTTATTCTCAGGGAGCCCATCAATCCTGTAGACATGGCGATCTCCTCACTCCATTCAGAACTTCACTGTTGCAAGTCCCTAGTAAATTATTAAGACTTGTTTCTTGCTGACAGGTCTAATGAGGCTCCATGCAAGTTACAATACCTGTTGTTTACCAAGCCAGCATAGCAAGGGGTGTTTTCCTTTAATCTCAGAGAATGATTCTGCATTTCATTACAGGATATAAAATTTGTCTTTCTAGTAGTATGTGGACTTTATATTGTTTTCATTTTGTGTTTTACCTCTAATTGGTAATAGCTACATAGAACCTGCATTATTGCGGTTTGGTAGGAAAGCTGCTACTGCTAGTTAGTAGTGTCTCCATGCACCCGAGAGGGAGTCTTGGGTTTAGATATGCTGTGCCATGCATCTTGCAGGAAAAGTAAGTACTGATGGTGTTTAATTATCCAGGAGCCTCATATTGTTAGAAGCAGCCTCTGAGCCCTCATCAGGAAGGAAGATGTATTGTCCAGAGGACCACAAATATTTCTCTTGTCAGCTCAGAGGCTACACAACTCTCAATCTCTTCTACTGTTTGGAAATCTACAATTTTGTCTTTCTAAAATGATGATCCTTCAGAATGTTTTTTCCACCTGGCCACACCACCAATTCTACCCAACCATCAGCAGATTAAAAGAATTTTTATCCCCATAGGGAAAGGTCTGAATTTTTATTTAGTGCTACTAAATAAAATGTCTTAGCACCTGTGCATTTTATTTTATTTAATAAAATTGTGATCTCCATGTGGTAGATATTATCTTCTTTATTTTTCCGTGGAGGAAACCACTTCAGTACTGTTTAGAGTTACCCTTTGTTCTATATCTCAGGAAATGGCAGGGTCGAGGATGTGACTTCAAGGCTGTCTGGGTTCCTAAACAATGACAAAAACGGGCAATGGTCTGCTGCTTATTGTATCTTTTTTCACATGAGTACTGAATTGCGGACACTTTCCAGGATGAGCGTAAGAGCAAAATAGAGGGACATTGCCCAATTTTGGTAGATGGTGAGGCAGGGGAACCTCTTCCACCCCCTGACAAGTGGACTTTTTATCAAGCTCTCTTTCAATTTTGTTTCATATCAGAAACTTTCTGCATCATTAACCCAAGAAAGGTTTAATGGGATTCAATGTAGTGCAGTCATGCCCGTACCTCTGAGAGCTGCCCCTCAGATGCACTGTGAAGATTGACTCAAACACACATCATTGGGGTGCCAGGTGGGGACAGAGGGGCAGCGTGGGTCACTGTCACTATCATCCACATCTCTGCTCTTCTCCAGCTCTTCATCCCTTTTCTTGTATCTCTTTTTACACTTTATCCAATTTCTGTGATACATTTGGGGCAGGAGAGGGGCTCATTTAGAGCCCTATTCCAGGACACAGAGGAGCTCTTGTGACTTGGCTGTGTGTGTTCCCACTCCACTTCCTTGCCATGTCCCTGCTAGTCTGTGACACCCACTCTGCTATACCCAGCTCCCCAGAGAACCTCTTTTCTGGAGCCTCCTCCTATTATAGATAATTATATTGCCATAAAAGCAGCAGCACTGATAATGAAGGCAGTTGGTTGTTGACTGAGAAGTAGACTATTAAGTCCAGTTCTCTTCTCATTGCCATTCTAACTAGGGTATATCTGTCTATTAATTTCGGAGTTTCAGCTTTTAAAATTTTAATCACTCTGCCTGTTAACTCCCTACATAGTTAACGGGGTAAACAAACATATTGGATTTCCGCAAGCTGCTTTTAAGGATTTGACTTTGAAACCCCTCATGGTCAACCCAAATAAGAACTTCTTGACACTCTATAGTAGCAGAGACATTGATTTATCAATCAACTGCCTTTAATTGAGGACCTTCTATATACCCAGAGCTGTGAGAGTTTCAGTGTGAGACAGAAGTACTCTTTGATTGATTGATTGATTGATTGATTGATTTCCTCACTCATTTATCCATTCATTTAATGGTCATTTATTGAGCACTTAATGCTTATGCTCTGTGTGAAGAAAAGGTCCCATGATGGTAAACAGGACTGACAAAGTGGTTCTTCTCATTTTGTGTTCAGTCTTGATGAGGAGATGGAACTCTTTGGTCTGATACCGTCCTTCAGTGGTACTCAGAAACATTGAGTAGTACTCAAAAACAGAAGCTCTAGTCTCTGAGGGACAGACTGCTTTCCGGACTGGGGGAGATCCACAAGGATTTACATGAGGGGTCCATTTGAGGACCAGCCAGAGCTCCAGGCCAAGAGCCGCCTAGGTGGCAGTAGACAGTGTGCCACAGGTAGAAGGGGCAGGTAAGGGGACAGCACTCCCGGGTTTAAGTCTTGGCTCATTCTGCAGTCTTGGGCCATGATCCTTTCCTCCCCAATGCTCAGTTACTTTATTACAGAAGGAAAGGGCTGCATTCAAGAAGGGCTCACAAATCTCCCGTTGTGGACTGAGAACTGCCTTTCAGACACAGTGGCTGAAGGAATTCCAGCAGACACATCCAATCCAGGTGGATGGGAGCCTATTTAGAAGTGAGGGGCTGACTACCTCAGCACCCAGCCAGCCTCTTCATTTCCCTATGGACACTGCTGACCACACCTCTGTAGAACTTAGAGCCCCAGGGAATCCAGCCTGAAAAGAAGTAGGATATATAACTGCAGGAATTTCCTTCTAGAAGTTTCTAACTCTGCAGTTCCACAAGTCAGATCACTCTTCAGGCCACTCCATTTAGTCAGAGAAGAAAAGGGGGCTGTTATTCAGAGGTATTGCTACAACTCACTTCTTCCATGGCAGAACGATGTTTTTGAAAAAGGTAACTTGGGATGTAGTTATATCCTCTGCAACATTGCGGAGGGAACTTCCTTCCTAGTTCTACCTGCATCTTCTGGGGACATAATGGGGAGAGCATGCAGTAAATAAGAAATAAAAAGCCAAAAAAAGCAAATAAGAAGGTTATGATCCCTGGAGATGAAACATATCTAAGAAATAAATATGCAAATAAGAAAAATGGAGTT
This sequence comes from Marmota monax, assembly GCF_021218885.2. NCBI lineage: Eukaryota > Metazoa > Chordata > Mammalia > Rodentia > Sciuridae > Marmota > Marmota monax. The sequence goes on from NW_026692881.1 coordinate 20,823,336, forward strand.
CCTGCCATAGGAGGGTTTATAGTCTGGGGAGAGAGAGAGAATTCACTAGCAAAGCAATAAATAAGAACAGTAATTGCATGTTGTGATAAATCTAGGAGCAAACATACATAATGGTGAGAGACAATAATAGGATTTTATTCATTTATTCAGTAAGTCCCTCCACAAATATTTCTGGAGTTCCTACTACTACAAAGCATGGGGCTACCCATTGGAGATTTTTGTTAGCGGAATCAGGTAAACCTCACTTCTCCTCTAATGGGAACTTGTGCTTTAGATGAATCCTCATTTCTGATAGTTATTGGAATGTAAAGATAAATAATATAAAAAGCCTACATTAAAAGAAAAGCAGGTGTGTGCATGTGTGTATACACTATCTCCAGATTGTGCTTTTGAGACTTGGACACATGAAGCATTCCTTGACTGCTGGATGCACATACTCTTTCCCCCACCCCCTTCCTAAACTGGGAGTCAGAAGGTCTGTACAGAAATCAATCCCTGCAATTTATTTTTAACTTCTTTCTCCTTAGCCAGGATTGATTTTTGTCTTTGTGATCAATGGCACAGAGAATAGCTCCTGGTCCCAGGCAGCTGTTCAAGCACTTGGTCCTGTCTGTCCCACGTCTATTGAGCAGGACATTAGAAGCTGATTATGAAAGTAATAGAATGAAGATGTTTAAAGGATGGGCCTGATTACCCCTGCTTTTCTGGGGAGGAGTGTTTGCAGACAGGAGGCTGCTGTAAGCAAGAACCAGAACCCAGGAGCGCAGGGTCCTAGGGCACACCATCGATCCCAGCAATGGATGTAACACAATGAACAGTGCAGGAGCCAGCATGGGGATTAGTATTTGGACAACCTGACTCCTTCCCTCCCCTCTTAGCTATCTCTTTTTCTTCTTCTTAGTATTTAATCTTTACAGTATCAACTGCTGTTAGATTTGGGAACTGCAAGCGAAACATCTGTTACCAAAAAAAAAAAAAAAAAAGATTGACTGTTCCCTCTCTGAGCTTCTTGGGCTTCAAAATGGTCTGATTCTTTCATCTCCGTTCTCGTCTCCTCCTTCCTTATTTTCTTCTAATTCAGCTTGTGGTTTAATAGGAACATGAAATTAGACATTTCTACCTCTCCAGGAGCCCCATTACCCTCAAGGCCAGGCATGATTGCTTCCGGTTTCTTCTGTGAAAAATGTTTACAGAAGGGATGCACACCTTGGAATGATGGGCAGTGCTAATTCCATAGACCACAATTAGAACAGTCTGCCCTACCCAAGGCCTTCTGTCCACTTCTCTGGGATAAACACTCGCAGTCTTGCCGCCTACACCAGGTGGCAGTTGTGTCTAGATTGCAGTGTGGAGAAATAACCACAGTGTTCTTAATATGATTGTATTTATTATTTCATTGTGTAGTGTAATTGCTTCTGAGGTGTTCTTGGGATGTGTGGGAGGGAAGAGATGGAAGGAATGACTCCTTCATTCACTGATACGAGTCCTTGTCCAGTTGATCAGACATCACTCTTCCACAGAAAACAAAATATACTTATCAGCATTTTATTTCCAAAAGATTTCTCCTTAGCTTCCTTCCATAGTTTTTACAGCCTGGCTAATTTTCTTTATTACTGAATACTCTGTGCTTCTTGGAGAATCTATTGCCTATAATAGTAACAACTAATGCTCATGGGAAGGGGAGCATGAACTAGGCTTATATGTGAATAAATTTAATTGCAATGACACCCTATGAATTAAGTATGGCTCTTCCATTTTGAAGAAGAGGCTCAAAAAGGTCAACCATTTCCCAAGGTCACACAGCCTACTACTAACTGTGGTGTGAAAAGTTTGACCCAAGAGTTTAGATGCACCAATCCTTCTTTTCAACCGCTACAAGGTTCAGCTCCTTAAATGAGAGTCACCACAACCTAAATTTTATTTGCTTGAGTTAAATTGGGTCAAGAACTGTGTAAGAGACAGTGAATAAGAACACAAAGCTTTTACACAGAATGGGTGCTTAAAACATGTTTGTTGAGCCATTGAATGGCCACAAAAGAAAATAGAAGCACAGAATTTAAGATATTGTGGTTGAAGAAGAACTTCACGCTGAGCAAGTGAAGGAGTGTGTCACACAGGGGGTGGGATATCTTTAGTACCTCCTTTGCATGAGCCATGTGTTAGGCCTCACATAGTGAGGGTGGCTGTCTATTTTAAGATGAAACTGAAGCCTAAGTGCTTTTCCCAAGGACAAAATAGCCAATAGGGGCAGAGGAGATTTGGAATCCATTGTAAGCTTAGTTCCAAGTTTCTGCTAATTTTCACCACAAAGAACTATATAAGTAGCCTAAAGGGTGCACAAAGAGAAATCCTGGGATCCCTACTGGAATTTCTGGAGCATTTTCTTAAAGCAGAACTTCATTTGTGATATGGACCACCTCTGAAAAAGTAAATAACCAATAAATAAAATTACAATAAGATTATTGAGCAGTGTAGTATAGACTTTTTATTAAAGATGCCAAATAGCAATGAAGTAGTGTCTTTGCCATGCTTTTCACAGAAAAAAAAAATCTGAGTCTTTCACACATATCCGCTATTTCTTTCCACCACCCAAAACTATGTCTTCTCAAACCAGCAACTAGTGACTCACTTTGTGGTTCTCCCCAGCTTTGTTGGGGAGCTTTTCTTCCTCCAAGCTCCATGCCCCCCCACCCCCGCTTTCCTGGCCAGCTCTCTCTTTACCATGTTGGGCATCAGCCTGTTGCAGTTTCCATAGTCTTCCATCCTCAAGTCCATCCTGACATTCAGCAAGCAAAATGACCTTTGGCATTGAGGACATCTTCTCCTCTCAAGATAGTGGAAATACAGGTTGCACCTGTTGGTATAGTTCATGTGACACCGTGTGTCCCCACATGCCTGTGCCTGTGTGTGTGTGTCACTGCAGAGAATAATGGAAGAGAGGGGTTCTGCCCATGGTCACTGGACTGACAAACATGAGTGTCAATTCCAGCTCAGCCCTTTGCCAGATATGCCTTCATTATCTCATCTGCAAAATGCAGACAGGATGGGTGTGGACTGCACTGTGCCCAGCACTGATTTTATTATAATCGTAGAATGAACATGACAACAGGTTGAGTGAACTTTGGTGGCTCTGAGGAGGGGATCTGATGGCACCCGGCCTCCTCTCTGCTCAGGGGACCATGGCATTATTGCTGGTCTTACATTGTCATTCATATATTTTATATCTTAGGTTTGTTTTCCCATAGAGATGATGAACTCCTTAGGGTCACAGCCCTGTGACTCCACAGTGCCTGACACAGCCTGGGCACAGAAGTGCTGAATAAGTTCTTGTCAGATGATGAATATACCAGAGAGTGGAATCGGGGCCGTGACCATATGAGATGTTTAAGCATGATGAATGTGCAGGGGATGATGTGAATTCGACTCTACCTTTAATTAACATGTGAATTCAACAGTGGGTGGGGGCAGAACATCTTGTAATCTTCTTCTCTGTTTCCCACCAGGAGGTGAGCAGCTCTCTCAGAGCCCCATGTTTTCAGTGTTGCAGTCCTGTCAACCACTTATTTGATGTAATGTGACTACTCACTTATAAACATCTATGAAATTATCTCCCCTTTATGTTTTTCTGATTCTGAGAAAGCACCAATTTTATTTTTTATTTTTTTTAAAGAGAGAGAGAGAGAGAGAATTTTTTAATATTTTTTAGTTATCGGCAGACACAACATCTTTGTTTGTATGTGGTGCTGAGGATCGAACCCAGGCTGCACGCATGCCAGGCGAGCGCGCTACCACTTGAGCCACATCCCCAGCCCCGAAAGCACCAATTTTAGAAGCCTCACAAAGTGAAAAGACCCTGGGAGTACGAGTTCTAAATTCTGAGGTCAACTGTGCATCTCACCTCTAAGTAACAGAGTGACCTCAAGTGGCCTATCTGGGCCTCAGGCCCTTTGATGCCAAAATGAGGTTGTAATTAGATCTAACTTGCAAGATTGTGCTCAGATCAAATGAGATTAAGTGCAACAGTAAAACTAATAGAATAGAGTAGTGCACAGATACTAGTTGCTAAAACATGGGTGCTGGCCACTAAGAGAGGATTAAAAACAAGACACATTATCAACCCTCAAAATCATTACAATGTAGCAAGAAACGCAAGATATATCCATTTCGTGTAATTTAAGACATCAACTAGCACACGAAACAGGAGGCTCTGAGATTCAGAGGAAAAAAAAAAAAAAAGATGAATTCCATAGGAAATTCATTGGGAGGTGGAGTGTAATTTTCTTGTTGTTGTTGTTTTTGTTTTTAATTATAGCGATGAGGATCAAACCTAGGTCCCTTTACCTGCTGGGCAATACTCCACCAGTGAGTGTTATCCTCAGCCCAAGGAGGTAGCTTTTTATGCAAGCCACTGTGAATTTGATGCTGGATCTGGGTTTAGAAAACTTGTCCAAAACTAATCATTCTTTGAAAAGGCTCTGGAGTGGACACTTTAGACTCATTCAGGCTGCACAGTGTAATGGACTTGGTTGAGATTTAGAAAACCAAGTTTAAACCTGGGCTCTGCCACTTTGGAGCTGAAAGCCTTCTGCACATCAGTTAACTTGTCAGTAAAGCAGAGCTGCCTAGCAGTCCCTCTTCCACAGGGCCATTGTGGGTCACAGACAGCACATGTAAAGCACATCCAGTGTTGATGCTTGTGCTGGTGGAGGATGGGGATTGAGCGGGGGGTGGGGTGCTAACTCAGGGAGTATAGTGGGGGAGCTCCAAGAAGCAGCAGTTGGCATTTCACTAATATCCAGGACCCCCCTGGGGAGGTGACAGTACTGCTGGAGAAAGAGCTCGACAGATGGTTTAAATCCATGTATGCTGTCCTGAAATTCACTCACGAGGCAGGCAAACCCCATGTTGGCGAAGCTCTGCTGTCCTATCTAGCAAGCCACATGGATCTCCAAGCCATCTGGAAAGCCCACATCTCGTGGAAGCATCTCTACTTCTCCAGAAAATTAATGATTTTGTTTGCCTTGCCCTTTCAGGATATTTAGAATATCTTGAAAATACCCATAAGTTCTTCTGTAGGCAGCTGTAGGCATCTGCTCGTCATCCCTGTGGTGAAAGACCCTTGTGTTAGGTACTTGTGCCCATCCACTTCTGGCTCCCCTCCCTGTGGTCTCTGGCCCTTCATTCTGTGCCTCTGGGTAGCCTCCCTGGCAGACGGCAGTGCCTCTCAACTCAGCATGGACACACCTGGATCAAACGCTGGACTTGTCAGTGAAGACACTTCCCAAAGCTGCGGGTTCCTGGGTGTGCACCACAGGACTATCATAACATCCTAATCATTCCATTTTTAGAGCATTTTATAGTTTCATGAAAGCATTTTATTATCTAATTTCGTTTATCACAAGAACCTGTGACAGAGGATAAATATTATATGTTAAGCTCTAAGAGAATAGTGACCAGGCCTAAAATGGCATGACAATTAAATGGCTGAGCTTAAAATCAAGCCACAGATGTGACAGAAGCAGGCTCCTTCCCTCTTTCTTCTCTCCCAACATTTCACTTTTTATTTTCTGAAGTTCTGAGATTTTGTAGAAATGAGAGTGACTAGCATCTAGCTTAGGAAGATTTCACTCAAATAATTGACCTAATAATGCCCACTGGTAAAAAAGAAGATAATCTAAATATGTAAATATATTAAGTTGTATAGAAAATATGTAAGAAACACTGTATAAGCTAGACCCCTTGTAATATAATATCTAACCCCCCTCAGTCCCATCTTTTACAAAACCATTTAAACCCTCAGTTCACAAGGAATAGAACAGTTTTTGAGAGCAGAATGGAAGTATTGTGATAGCAATTTTGCTCCTAGAGGTTTCAAAGGTGGTATATGTGGTGATGGTGGTGGTGGTGGTATGTGTTTGAAGCTCTGTAATCCTTCTATGACACTAAAATAGAGTTGTTTTAGGTATTATTATTTGAGAGTATTCAGGTGCTAATAAATAATGGATTCTAGGAAGTTATTCAAATCTGTGACTGGTGTGTTCTATTTTTATTTTTGCACTTATCTCTCTCTCTCTCTCTCTCTCTCTCTCTCTCTCTCTCTCTCTTTCACACACACACACACACACACACAAAAGACAAAACCTAAGAGAGGATTGGCAGCAAGGACCTTCCATTTCGAGAAGTCAGGCAGCATCCCTAGTACTTCCCTTTCATCTGTGTCATGGAAGCCAGCACCCAAAGGTCAGGCTTGCTGGCATTAGTGGTAAATCTCTCCCACAAATCACTTGGGCTTTTGGTCTCTGTACGTGGTTTGCTCCAGGAAGTCATCCTGGCTGAGGGCAAGAAGAGTTTCAAACCTCTGTCCCCAGTCTGTTATTTTCCAGTGGACACGGTGGCAGGCATCTTGGCCTCTTGCTCTGCAGCCATGGGTGATACACAGTGAGCAACTTACTGAGCATCAGCTGCTCCTTAACGCTGTATCACTTAATCCTCATGATCAGCTTGTCCACAGGTAGTAGTACTATCTCTGTTTTCTAGAAGAGGAAAGTAAGAAGGTTAAATTACCTGTCCAAAGTCACCAAGCCAGCAAGAGGTAGAAGCCAGAGTCAAATACAGTTCTGAGATCCCAACTAATGTATTTAAGTGCTTAAAAATCAGATAAGGAGTCTTCTTTGAAAAAAAATGTATATTCATAGTATATTTATATATTGATATATATTATATTTATATATATAATATATAGTATATGTAGCATATATGATACATATTCATTATATATATGTATCTATAGAAATATATAATTGGAAATTGATAAAATGCCTTTTTGTATTTGAAGAAATGCAGTCAGGAGTTAGGTATACTAATTCTTGGTTTAGCCATGTGTGGTCTAGCCATAAACTCATTGCCCCGTGGTTTTCTAACTTGTCACCTTATCTCTGCCTCACTGACATTTCCAAAAGGCAATGAAGGACACAATGAGTTGCTTGGCAGAGCTATGATGGTGCCAGCTGCTTCATTAGTATTTTTTTTGGCCAGTGAGTGCACCAGCAATCTCAGTATGTGTCTTCCCTACAACATCTCCCCTGCACATGCGGGAGAACACACACACACAAAGAGAAAGAGAAAGTATGTGCAATATTGGCTTCAATATCAACTCATTTATCCCAGATCTATTCTTGGTGATGCTATTTGTTGGCTATTATGTTTGGGTACCAATAAAACATTTTATGTGCAAATCTGTTTCAAAGGAGGTCCAGCCTTAGTGCAATGCTCTGTGTAAGGTAATAGACCCACTGTTTCTAGACACAGGAAGATAAAACTGCATATTACATTAATATCACAGAGCCTCCAGGACATAAAATGAGCAAATATCAGTTAGATAGACACTAAATTCAAAGTCAAACAGCCTAGCACAGGAGACAGCTTGGTGATAGCATACCATATTTTTTCCAAATGCTTCACCACAGTTTTGGTTCAGATGCATGGTGTGGTACCTCAGCAAAGCAGTTTTGGATGATGAGCTCAAGTTGGCAAAGGCAATCTAACTTTCCATGACAATGTCACCAGGGCCTCTTGACCTTCCAGAAATTATAGTAACTTCCTCATGAGACCTATGGCTGGTGTTTGTCTATCTAGGGTGTCCCTATGTTGCACAGGCTGTCCTTGAACTTCTGGGATCAAGTGGTCTCCAGGCTTTACCCTGAAAAGTAGCTGGGACTACAGGTGCACAAGTGTATTTACTCTTGTGGCACAGTAGTCATTAGCCTGTTTCTTTGTTCTTAAAAGAAAAACGTGATCTTTGAAGGAATTATGTAGGTGGAGAGGGTGAGAAAAGCCTAACAGCATCAAGATTTATTTTAAATAATCTGAATAGAATTAATGAGCAAGGAAATTGGAAAGTTAATTGTGCATCATAACAGCTTGGCTGTTGTTTTCACCTCTTTAAGAGTCTGGGTGGGGGAAACAGAGCGAAGGCTATGTGAGAGGTAACTCAGGTATGCTTCAAAGGTGGCCATTTTTTCTTGGCTTAGAGAGATTATCCACATTGTGTTGGACCCAGCTTGGGTCTCTAAATGGAAATGCTTCTAAATGTCATTCCCTATGAAGGCAACAGCTCTTGGACAAGCTGAATTTATTTCCATTATAGTCCTTCTTATTCACGAACTCCAACAGCAGCACTATTCACTCCCGTGCAACAATAGGGCATTGATTTCTCAGGACTGAGAAATTGACAGGAGCCCTCCTGTAGAAAGATCTGCCTTGTTGGTAGGCATCTTATCTAGGAAATTGGGAGCTGAGTGACATGGAATCCATACCTCTCTCACACAGCCTGAGGACCCTACATAAGCTGTGAAAACAAATAAATTCGGGTTCAAATTCTGGCTCTACCGTTTTCTCGCTGTGTGTCTCTGAGTATGTTGTGTGACTTCCCTATGTGTCAATTTCCTAATATGAACTCTGAACATAAAATAGAAGGCTAGTGGGTGCACAGGAATGGTGCTTGGTGTATGAAGTACTCAAAAATTTTATCTGCTGTTAACATTTTTACTTACCAGGATGCTAGGAATATTATTAGCAATAACAATAATAATACCACAATTATTATTGTGGATATGAAATAATTCCATGGAAGCACAGCACTCAACATAAAATAGATACTCAAAAATGTTGGTTTCTGTCCCTCTTCTTGGGTTCCTTATGTCTACTTATAAATTCTAGAGACACTGCTGCTTTTCTTTTATCTATGGCAAAAAAAGACTCAACTTCTGAATCTCCAACAGGGCTAGGAAGTGACCTAAGGCCTTTGGTTTCAGTTTTCAGGCATATTTTTCTTTATTTTCCATGGTGAGCCATCATTCAGAAATAGGATGAATGAAAAAAAAATAAAGGCTATGTCAGGTTAGACTTGGTCACGGTGAAAGTGAGAACAAGTCAGAAGAGACAGATGTGTTTAATGGTCAATGCATTTGTCCAAAGGAATCATTTTCACTGGCCAGGAGCCCAATTAAACCTGTAAAATGGAAATACAGAAAATCAGATTAACGAGCCAGTCATTAGTAAGGAAAAGACCCAGCTAATTCTGTGTTTAGCATGACGGATGGGCCCAGAGCAAATAATTGGATGACATTCATCAAACGTAAAATAAAAGGTGTCACTGAAAGGGAAAGTGGTAATAATCTCTGGGATTTACAATGCCAGTGAATTTGCTTGTAAGGAAGAGAAAAGTTCATCAAAATAGATTAATAGTCACTAAACTGTATTCCTTACTTGTGTGGTTGCCAGAGAGCCACACAAATGATTGTGGAGAAGCAGCAAATGCATTGGCCTGGTACCGCCCACCACCAGGGGAAGCTTCTGGCTGGAAGGATGCTCATCCAGCCATCCAGGGACTGGGCAGAAATGGAGAGCTCGGCATCCCATCCATTATTTAATCAGGAAACAATGGAGAGTCCCAAACTCAAAATCTCTTCAGTTCAGCAGATTGATCCCAATGACCCATTATTCAGTTAGTCACTAGGTATTGACTCCTTGCTCTATGGGGATGTGCTTATTGCTAGTTAAGGGTTCAGGCATGAGCAGGATTAACAAGGTCCAACTTCATTTTAGAGCAGTAACAGTGAAAGGCTGTGTAATGTTGGGCAAGTTTGGTCAATCTCTCTCAGCCTCATTTTTTCTCAGCCTCATTTTTCTGACCTGTAAACCTGTAGACTTGGAAGTATATATGTGAGATATATATATATATATATATATATATATATATATATATATATATATATATATATTCTTCCTATCTATCTATCTATCTATGTCTCCCTCACACAGAGATATATGTAAAATCAAATAAGGTGTGCTATATAAACTATGTATCATACTACATTTTATGTAATAGACACTCACTGCATGGGAGTAGTTATTACTCTTGTTTGTATTACTTTGCCTCTTCTAAGAAGACATTGTTTTTGAAATGCAATATCAACATCATAATAGATTTTTCTGGGAATGCAAATAAACATATGTACACATGCCCAATTACAAGGCTTCATAAATGCTTTTTCAAAAGGTGTCAAAATCAAGGAAATGTGTAGTCAAGGTGAGAGGAGTAAGATGGATAGAGGACTCTTCTAAGTCTACCACAGGAGTAGGAATACAGGTTTAGAGTCAAAATTTCTGAATTCAGTTTTGTCTTGGGCAAGTCACTTCGTACCCTGTAGCCTCTGTAGGGTTGCCATGAGGATCAACTAGATAGTTCACATGTGGGCTATTGGGTAGTTCTGCATCATGGAACGTGAACTCTACAAATGTTAGTTGTGTTATTATTTTTGTGTACCCACTAACCATCTTCCAGGAGATGAGCTGTCTCAATCTATTTCTCCTTCAGTAACAAAATACCTTAGGTTAAATAGTTTATAAATAGCAGAAATTTATTTTTCCCAATTGTATAGATGAGGAAGTCCAAGATCAAGGCAGGGCCTGGGCAGGACTGATGTCTGGTGAGGGCCCTGGTCTCTTAATTCCAAGATGGTGCCTTGAACACTGTATCCTCACAAGGCAGGAAGGAAAGAAGGGGTCTAGGTAGCTCCTTCCAGCTCTTCCACTGATCCTTTCATGAGGGAGTAGCCCTCCTGTTCCAATCATTTCCTAAAAGCCCCTACCTTTTAATACTGTTGCATTGGGGATTTAGTTTCAACATGAATTTGGAGAAAATACAAACATTTTCACCACAGGGTTCCACCACTGGCTCTCCAAAGTTTCTATCATCCTCACATACAAAATATATGCATTCTATCCTCAAAGCACCCAAAGTCCTGTGCCAACATCAACTGTAAAGTCTTAAGCCTGAAGTTTTATATAATATCATTTAGTCAGATATGGTGAGACCCAAGTTATGATTCATCCTCAGAGAAATCGCTCTCCAGCTGTGAGCTTGTGAAATCAAACAAGGTATGTGGTTTGAAATACAATGCTGGTATACTTTCGAAGAGTGTGTTTGGTGATGTTCAGAGTGTCCTGTAAAGAGCTAGATTTAAAAAAAAAATTTTTGTAGTTGTAGATGGACATAATATCTTTATTTTATTTCTCCTTTTGGGAAAATTAAAATATTTTAGAACAAAATAGAGAAGATGATCGGACAACATTGTAAATGTACTAAGTGCTATTGAATAATACAATTTTAAATGGTTATAATTTAGTTATGTGAATTTCACCTTAATTTTTTAAAAAAAGGTCTCTGTCACCATTGTAAACACAGACTCTGGGAAGGAGGCAGGGGCCAGGACATGTGAGGAGCAGAAGGTGGGTGTAAATTGTTGTTAAAAGGTATAAATCCATTGTGTTCAAAGTGTAGTCCCTGGACTAGCAGCATCAGCCTCACCTGGAAACTACTAGAAAGAAAATTCTTAAACCCCAACCTGGCTCTGTTGAATCAGAGATAAGTGACCAACAGTTTGAGCTCTAATAAGCTTTCCAGGTGATCCTGATGGCTGCTAAAATTTAAAACTATTGATCCAGTTCTTGGATTGGTAGAGACATTTGTATGTGTTGATTTTATAATTAAAAATAAAACCAAATTAAACAAATACATAAGTAGGATCATGCAAGAACTAAGAGTGACTCTGTATCCAGGTTCAGGGATTATATTTTAATCTGATTCTATGCATTTGAGTTTCCTTTTTAAAAGAAAAAAAAAAAGACTTTAAGCAACCCATTGATCTAAGTATGCCGATACCCACCCCTTGGCCAACACAGAACAATATGGATTCATAACAGGTGTCTTACCAGAATAGAAATAGAAGTTTTAAAACACAAGAGTGCTTCTAATTGGAAAATAGAGACCCAGGATAGTGCTGAATGTCAGGCAGAAAGATTCACAGCCTGAGCCTCTGACCCCAATTTTTTTTTGCAAGGTTCTGCCTTCATGCTGATTCTGACATCTGCTTCACCTGGCAGCTTGGGTACATGGTATGTGGGCTTCTGATCTATGTGGAGCAAGGGGGAGCCATGGGAGAGGCTATCTCTTGGAGTGAGGAGTGATGGGTGGCTTTCAATAGAGATGGTCCGCCCCTTCTGCTCCCAGCAGTTGCTATGGATGGGCGCCAGGTTTGAGCGAAAGTGGGAGGACTGGCAGGCCTCCAGCATGTGCTTGGACCTTAGCGGAGAATGGAGCATGTGCCTCGAATAATTGCCTCCTCAGCACAGCAGTCTGGTTGCTATTGTTGTCCTGCTATTTTCTCTGAACAGGCCATGTTATCTTCTCCTGTGAATATTAATTTCCCCTGAGCTACGATAATTGGGCTGAGAGCAGCCATCAGCAGGGCTGTGCCATGTTGGCAGGACTTTTCAACAAACCCAGGCCAGAGGACCATTTTCTTGAAGTGGTGTCCAAGTCATCCAGCGAAGAGTCCGTTCTTTCCCAAGCGAGGTGACAGGGCTTCTCCCTGACCCTGACTCCCCGCCAGCTATGAGATAGCAGAAATGGGACTTAAACCTAGGATTTCTGAATTTTGGATTTGGAGTTTTCCCTCTAACTTTGGATACCTTTAATCAACTGGTAATGTAAAGAATCAATACAGATCTGCTGAACACCTAGATTTGTAAATGTGAAGGTAAAAAATGAAATGTGCTCAGATCAGAAGTAAAATTAAATTTTAAAGTAATGAGTTTTGAGCAAGAGTAATTATTCCAATCCATAAAGAACATATACTTTTGACAATTGTGTCGTGGTTTCAGAGGAGTAATAAACTGCTGGAAATAAAAAAAAAGGCAGAACAAGTATGTTATGAGTGAAGTCTATGTTGATAGATGGTGTCTCTGTTTTCAGTTAAAAGTACTTATTAGATATGTACCTGGTGCAGAACACAGTAACCAAATACAGAATCAGTCCCTGCTCTCACAGCAGCTGTCAGGTAATGGGAACAATGGCTTTAATTGCCCATTTATTGTCTAAGTACCACGACATGGGAGCAGCTCAGGGTGTGGTGGGGTTGGACACTCAGAGCCAGCAAGGTAGTCTTTAAAAGGTAATTATAAACCTATTGTGGTTGTCGATGGAGAGGCTAGTACTTTCCAATTGTGCCATGATCTGTGATCCCATCTGATCTCTTTTATGTTTTCCCCAATCCAGGTAACAACGGGTGGAAGAGCCAGCTACTATGTATCCTATCGAAGAGAGGCCTTTGCTCAGATCAAGCTGCCCAAGTACTCCTTGCCGAAGGTACAGCACATACCATCTGCTGTCCTGAGACCCACCAGACAAAGTGAGGGCTGGAGAGGCTGCCTTGCCAGGCTGCTCAGAGGTCTGAACTCGACTGGGAGGCCCACGGGTCATTGGCCTCACTTAGCCCTGGGTGGTTTGGCCACTGCTGATGTTCCCAAACCTGGGTTCTATATTCCCATTCTGAGCAGGTTGCCAGGCCTGAACTTTGATTTCCTGTGACTCAAACATCTGGTGTAACCTTGGGTCATTTCCCAGGGGTGATAATGAAAGGAGCACTGGCTTTGAAATCTCTTCTGAGGCCCTTCCCTTTTGCAAAGTCCTTATTGCCAAGTAGAAGGTCAAGTTCAGGCAGGAGCACAGATGCTACGTGTGTGTGTGCATTAAAGTGCACAGATAAGTCTGGTGGTTTTCTTGCTTCTCTTTACATTTTAAGGCTAAATATAAAGGGACTTCCATATTTCCACTCTTCTCAGCCACTCTGAGTAATTAAAATGGGGTCACCTGCTGGAATGTTAGCATCAAATGGTGACATTTTAACTCATCTTTTGAAAATCATAAAACTTACTCTGTGAACCCCATTTCTTGTGAACACTGGCTTCTGGGGGGAAATGGGTCTTACAACCTTAGTTTGAACAAGGACAGGGTATAATTGCATCACTTAAAGAGGCTGCAGAGAGGCAAGTCTCCAGCTGGACACATATCAAGTGTAATGTGGCAAAGACATGGGCCTCTAAGCTAGCAGTAGAAATGCTGAAAGACTAAATGATTGCAGAGATGGAGAATTATGGGATAAAAAGGTGGATAATCTCCTATCCACTTGTGTTTCTATTCATTCTGGTTTTCTTGCATTCATCCATCCATCCATTTGGTTCTTCTTTTGATATATCCCTTTAGCTGTTTTTTCTTCCACATAAATGGTTATTCCACACCAAACACTGAACTAAACTCTAGGGGTAGAGTAGTGATTAAAACACAAATGATCCTACTTTCCTGAATCATAGGGTCTGGTAGAGAATAGAGGCATTAAGCAACCAATTGTAGGTGTAGTGTAGGGGATTCAGAGTTCAGGGAGGTGAAGATAGATGAATATGAGTGGAAAGAGCAGTTTCCTAGAGGAAGTGAAGTATAAACTAACACACGGGTAAAGAAAAGCTGATAGAAAATATAGTTGTTCCTTGTGATCTGTAGGGGATTGGTTTCAGGATCCTCACAGATCCCAAACTTCATGGAGACTCAAGTTCCTTATGTAAAATGGCATGGTGTTTGCATGTGCACTTTCTCCCATAAACTTTAAATCATCTGTAAACTACTTATAATACCTAATGCAATGTAAATGCTGTATAAGTTGTTGTTGTACTGTATTGTTCAGAGAGTAATGACAAGAGCAAAAAAATTGTATTTGTGTGGTACAGATGCAGGCCTAACTACAGTTTGTAGCTAGTCGAATCCATGGAACCCATGGATCTGGAAGGCTAACTGATGTGCATGGTCCTTATTTTAAGAGAAAGCATGGTTCATTTTACTAACTAAAAAGCCATCTTAAAAGACAAGACTGCAGAGAGCGATTGGGACTGAGGAGATGGGTAGGGCCTATACTAAATACCCTACAGGGCAGTGAGAACTGATTTTTCATCTCCCCTACCTTAACGATGACTGGCCTTCATAGGGCCATTGTCTAGGATTGTGACTGCAAGACATGCCCATCAGATATTCTAAACCCAAGCAGAGTAGAGTTATCCTGGCCTAGAGAAGATTGGAAAGGGAAAATTCATAATCATGCTCTTCCTAAAGGAGAATGCTTTCCTCATAGTAGCCAGAAGGTCCTCATCTATTGGCCTAAGAAATGAGTTCCAGAAACTTTCCAAACCATTGCTTCAATATAGGCTCCTTCCATCTTGGTAGATGTGTGAATTTTATGTATTTTTAACCTTCTTAGGAAAACAAATAGTTTACTACCCTGAGCAATGTGGCTGCAGGTGGGAAAAAATGAGGCCTCGAATTGATTACCACCTAAGAGCTCCATTAATGATTTGTAAGCCAGTGACAGAGTATTGTGGGGGCATATCAGTTGATCCATGCAGCCCCCTTATAGAACTTCACCTGGAGTTGCTTCTCATTGATATGCAGGCTGCTGTGAAAGTAACTGGATGGTTATCGACCCCCTTTATTAGCTGGTGTTGGCCCAGATTTTCAGAGTCAGGGATAAGGAGGTAGGGACAGAGGGGGAAAGGGAGACTGGTTCTTTCCATTGTTTGAAAATGGAAATGGATTTTAAGAAAGTCTTTCTGTTCCATATGGCTGCACTGTGGTTCCCCTTAGGAGTCTTACTTAAGAATAAAAGCATGGGAAAGCTCCCTGTCACCAATGCCCTTGTATTTCTGATCCCAGCTTGTCTGCTCAGAATATGCACTCCATGTTTTGGAGTGTTTTGCAGTGCAAAATTAGTGTCATTAGGATATGTAGCATTATAAGGAGAAGTAGCTTGTGCTGGACCCAACATAACTCAGTCCCTGGGCATTGGATTGGCACTTTCAGTCCCTAGGTATGAAGAGCATGTGCCAGTGGAAAGCATGGTGGCAGATGATGGGGAGCATGGTGTCCTAGAGAAAAGCCAGTTGAGCTTATGAGTAGAGACCCTGAACTTTCATTCTGGCTCTGCCACTTACCTAATCTTCTTGTCTGTGAAATGGACAAGGTTGTGATGATTCAATGAATGCTTTTCTGCTGGTCCAGTGGAAAATGCTTGATATATCTCAAGAATGATTCTGATTTCAAAGGAAATAATACTGATGTCTTAATTTTCCTGGCATGGAGATTCTGAGGGGAACACATCTCAGTTGACTTTGGGCTCCATATTGCCTAAGGCTCCCACTTTACCACTCTGAGTCTGATATACCCTGGTTTGTCTCTTAGATTCTACATTATTTTTTTTTAAATTTCATTGTGCATTATAGTTGTACATAATGGTAAGATTTATTGTTACATATTCACACCAGTATATGCTATAACAATACATTTGGCCAATATCATTTCCCAGCACTTAGATTCTGCATTCATTTTTAACTTGCTATTCTACTAATCATTTCTACAACAGAAAAATTTTGGGTTTTTTCTTTTTCAGTAGGGGATTCAGGTTGGTAGTGTGTTGAGCTTTGCCTGAGCCCCATGTTCCTGGAAAAATGGCCAAGGTTAAGAAATTACCCACTGTTTTGTGTTTGGGAAGTGGTTTGCTGCTATCTACCCCCATGACTTGATAAGACTTAGATGTCTGCCTTGTTTACCTACAACAAGAGCAGTCTCTTTTTTTGTCTTATAAATGAATAGCTGAACTTTTGTTCTATTGGCTAATCTGGACAAAATACCCGAAAATTTGAGTTGACCAAAATTAAATGTGACTTTTCCCCTCCCCTCAGTCCTTGAACTTTGCCCTACTCTTGAGTTTGTGCAAGCACTGGATGCTTCAGCAAACAGTGCAAGGGAGAAACAGTCCTCCTTCACAGGCCTTCTAAGGATCACTTGACCTCAAATCATTTGATTTGTTCCATCAAGCCACCTGCTTACGAGACTCCCCATGCCCAGTTATTCCTAGGATTATTTTACTTTGCTTATAAAAATAATTATTTTTCTGCTTTCTTTCTGAGATGCTTGCAAATATCATAGTCAGGATATTCTCCCTTCAACAGTCTCCTTCTGCCAGGTCTGGGTTTGTTGCTCTTTGACAATAGAATATAGTGAATCCTATTTTGAATAATAGAAGAAAGTGATACGTCTTATAAAATGTTTTATAATAATAGTGAAAATGATATTAACCTTTGGTCTCCTTAGTTTGTACATTTCTGAAATTCCTGATTTATCCTTCTCCGCTGTATCAACTGTAATTGTAATCTGTTCTTACTTCCTGTTTGTTCTTCATCTCAGTGCTAGTTGCCCTCTGCCTTCATGTCCAGCTATCCATGGTTTCACTAAAAATCCTGCAGGTCTTGTTACCAGTGTCTACCTACATACCAAACCTCATACCACCCCTACACTTAGAACTCTAAACCATGTAGTTTGAAGTACATGCTCTTAAAGACCCATGTATTTAGTCCATACCGGAGCTCCTGTCTACACCTTGTATTTCTTGTGTCTCACCCTTCTCTGATATATATTTGCATACTCCATTTATTTATGCAGTAAACTTTGGTTGGATGTGTACCATGTGCTAGACAATCTGATAAGTACTGGAGACAGAGTGATAAGAAAGACATTTTCTGCTCTCTAGAATTTCAAAGACATCAAATGTGAGTGAAAGACATCACACACAAAAAAATCAAAAGTATGACTGTAATGAATGATGGAAAGGAAAAGCAGAGAGTTTGTAAGTCAGATATCTGAAGCTTTGTAGATGGGTACTTTTCCCTGTCCCCTGTAAATTTTGCCTCCTTAACATCTTACCAGTCTATTTCATAGTAGCCTTCAGAAAGACCTACTTCCTTAGTTGAGGCTCTCCGACATTCTTTCTAGATGACTGAAGTGACCTTTTAAGCCTTACTCCCTTGCCTCTAGCATTACCCCACTTAAATCCATCCACCCTTCACACTGATTCCACGGTGCATTTGATCACACAGGGACCTGATTCTCTCCAACCAAATAACTGCCTTTCTCCCACTTGAAACCTTGTGGGAGCTCTGTGCTACCTAACTGAAGGTTAGGTATGCCACATAGATCCCATTGTGATGTGGCCCCTATACACTCACCTCCTGCAGAGGAAGCTGCACTTCAAACTGTACTGTTACACACATTTATTTCCTTGAATGTACCCCCTGTCTGTAAGCCTTGTATTCCAGTCACTACATTCTGTGCCTCTATTATAGCATTTAGTCAAAAAAGACCACAAGATATGTACTATCTCCATCATCAGGAGGCATCTCCTTGGGGCAAGGTTCTCTCTCTCTCTCTCAATCTCTCTCTCTCTCTCTCTCTCTCTCTCTCTCTCTCTCTCTCTCTCTCACACACACACACACACACACACACACACACACACACAGTATCTTGTACATGGCAAATTTTTGATGATATAGGTGATTATATAATTATGGCAGGCCCATATTATAATAAAACATTTCAAGAGCAAGAAAGTATTACAACATTGTTCACATAGAAGTCATAGGTTTTGTTTTTTCAAAAACCAATTTTGAATCTCCTAAATCATTGTTGGGAGGGCAGAGGAGGAGTGTTATTTATCACTTCTATTTGTTTTACAAATAGAAGCATCTATGTAGTTATGTCTGATGCTCTTTGAATTCCAACTGTGGTAGAGTATCAATCTGGATATAGTTTTACTTAATATTTTCTTCCTTCATCTTCTCTCTTCATCACCGAATTTCTTTCTGCACATTCTCGAGACCAGCATATAAGGAAGGGGCACATGCTCTGGAGTTTGATTGAAATAATTGGATTTAAGAAAAAGCTGTTATTGTCTAGAACTCTATTGGACCAATTTAAATTCATAATAGTTCTATTTTTTTTCTTGAAGATTTGATATTCTGGTTATTATTGGTTGACCCCAATTTAATCATAAGATTTATTTGGAGAGAGGTCACAAAGTTCACAATTTTTGAAGAATGATTCTTCAGACTTAGAAGCACAAGAATCATTTGGAGGGTTTTATCTGCTGGTAAAATATAAGGCTGTATACCAGACACACTGAATCATGAGCTCAGTTGGTGGTTCCCATGATCTGCATGTTATTGAGACCTCCAGATTTAGTTGATCCCTGTGGTGCCTGCCTGTAACCCTGGCTACTTGAGGCAGTAAGATTGCTTGAGCCCAGAAATTTGAAGCCAATCTGAACAATTAGTAAAACCCATCTCTTAAAAAGAAAAGAATAAAAAGAAACTGACCAAGATCTCCAGGTCATTTGGATGCACACTGAAATTATATCCTCACTGATAAAATTGTTTAAAATGTTATCTTCTTGGTTAAGAAAATCTTGAGTTTAAATATTAGTGATGCCATTTGTTAGCTGTGTAACTTTAGATAAAGGATATTTTCAGGCAGACATCCCTGAATCCTAGATACTAGAGAGAAGTCTCTCACCCCAGCGACTGGCTACCTATTCCCAGAATAGTATTTACCTAACATGTACTTGCAGTAAAGTCGGCTGCCTCTAATCCTGACCATGCCCTGGTGTTTTACGTTGTTTTGTTCCCACTTATTTTACATTAACTTTCTCTAAAATAGGTTAGCTCATTCATTTTTATGACCAAAACATCTGGGAAAAACCTGGAATTTCTATTGCATTTTTAACAGGATAAGTGAATTTAATCTGTGTTTCCTACAGCTGCTCTTTCCCCCCCTACTGGGTTCTTGGGTATTCATTCCATACCAACACAAAACAATTCCATCACATGGTGTTTAAGAGGAAGATTCTTTCTATTTTCAAGCAGCTCAGCAAGAACCTATAATTCTACAAAATACGTAAGCACAAATGAGAAAGTGAGGTTTTAGTCAAGGTGACCCAGAGGGTTCAAGGCCAGGAAGTTTGGGACAAAAGATCTCCAAAAAAGATCCAGAATTTCTTTTCCTACTCCTCCCATCTCCCAGTAGTCCAAATCAAATGGACTTGTTTATCTTGAAGGACCTGTCCGTGGTGCTAATGTTGAAGATACTGCTGCCACTTTTTACTTGAACAGTTTTGGGGATAGGTTGGTCACATAAGGAAAAATTAGACCCACTCTGATTATTATTGTCATCTCCAATTGTTCAAGATCCTATTGTGAGCACATTCCACCACAGGTACAAGGATGATTCTCCCTCTGCTATTACATTTTGACAACATAATTGTAGATTGATTGATAAATTTTGGGGGATTTTGTTTTGTTTTTGTTTTCCAGTACTGGAAATTTAACCTAGGAGCACTCTACAACTGGATCCTTAGTACTTTGTTAATTTTTTTTAAATTTTGAGAACAGGATCTTGCTTAAGTTGCCAAGTCTGGCCTTGAAATCCTCCTACTTCAACCACCCAAATACCTGGGATTGCAGACATGTAACACTGTACCCAGCTATGTGTACATGCATAAAGAACAGCTATTTTAACAGATTTTTCCATGCCATCATGTCTTCCTGACAATATGAGTTCCCTTGATAAGGTCTTGAACTTGTGGTAATCTTGGTATCGTGTCTAAACATATATGCACACTGAATTTTGTAAATTATTTTGAATTGTGATTTTAGAAATTATCCATACTAAAGAATTATAAACTAAAGTGACTTCAGGGACCAGGAAATTAATGACAGTATGTCAGTGGTAGCTCTTAAGAATGTGGAGGTGTGCAGGACTGAGGTTCAAAGATGCCAACTTCATCTAATGGCCAGAAATTCAGATATTTAATACAGCATATGGCCAAAATGAGCATTTATGGTCATTGTTCACTTCACCAATCATCAGTTTGAAAACCCTGATTTGAGGCTACCTATGCAGTGTTTAGAATCCAATCCCCAGCTTAGAATCAAACCTCAGGATTTAAGAACCTAGTTGTGTACTTTAGTAGCTATGTAAACTAAAGCAAATTGTTGAACCCCATTGTGCCTTAGTTTACTCTTCAGTAAAATGGAAATAGTCCTACTACCTCCATCACAGAATAACTTTGATTTTCAATTTTAAAAATATATTTAGACAACTTAAAATAGTGACCAAGTACTGAGTGTTTTTCTTGGTATTCTACATTTTTTCAATATTTAGTACAGAAAATGAAATACAGGGAGACTGACACATTCAACAATAATATAACTGACATAACAGAGCTTCTATTAGGATCCAGAGCACTAAATTCTAGGTTGAGCATTCTTTTTTATCTACTGGTGATTTTCAAATATAATTCTGCTTTATTAGAAGGAGATCTTCTCTTATACTTTACTTTTTAAAAACTGCACAAAACTCCTGTATGTGTAACGGATTCTAGTGATGGTTTCTATGGTTAAAGCAGAATTGAAGGCCTAGAGCCTGCATTGGCTATGCCCTCCAAGTCACTCTTCTGGATGCTGTAGATTCTAGAGAAAAGTATGTGAGCCACTATACTACAAAATTTAAAAACATATGTGAAGGACAATTGATAGGATAGGTCCTGCTTCTTTGCATGTGTGAGCTTCTTCTTGTAAGCTGCACAACTCCCTGTTAGCATTAACACTAACTTTCAGATTAAAAATAAAAAAAAAAATGAAAGTAGGTGAATTCCTCAAAGCCATGGAGAATGATACCAACCAAAGCCCCTTACACCTATCTTGCTGTCTCTAAGTAAGGAACAGAAATCATGAAGTACATAATTTATTGCCTTGGTCCAACATAGAATTGGTTAACATTGCCTATAACTCAAGCTTTTTCTCAACCATTTCATAAGTCATGGTAATTACTGGAGTTCCCACTGGGCAGAGAGAGATGGAGATCTACTGCTTTACAGGCTTTCCATCTTCTTACAGGACATGCACATCATCAGTACAGATGAGAACCAAGTGTTTGCAGCCGTCCAAGAGTGGAACCAGAATGACACCTACAACCTCTACATCTCAGACACACGTGGGATCTACTTTACCCTGGCTATGGAGAACATTAAAAGCAGCCGAGGTCTAATGGGAAACATCATTATTGAATTGTATGAGGTATGTAGCCAAAATTGCCCCTCCCCTGGCCTGACTTCTCTTTTCATGAATCTCAGTGGTATAAAAGCAAGTATTAGGGTCCTGGGTTGAGATCTCAGTGTGTCAATTAGCAGTTGTGACTTGGGGAAAGGGATATATCTTGACTCCAGGAAAATAGAGATAAATTTACCCAATGAAATTATAGGGAGATGAGAGATAGTGTATGTAATGCATTTAGTGTGGTGGCTGCCTCAGTAGAATTCACATTCTTGTATGTATTAGCCTGATTACAAGCCAGAAATGAAGGTACATGGCTCAAGTAATCTCTTAAGTAGCTTTTTAAACTCTAGTTTTTCTTATTATTCCTAGGTAGAAAGAGTAGTACTGGTTAGTTATTGCTTAAGGTATCTGGAAAAATCATGTTTATAAAATGTTTTATATGAAATGAAAAAGCAATTATCACTCATAACAGTGAGGTTTTTATTAAGATGCCACCAGATGCTTACATCTATGCAGGGTGAAGAATTGGCCTTGACATGAGTATGGCACTCATGATGCAGGTTTTCTTTTTAAATGTGGTCACCAGATAAGAAATAATTTCCAAAGGAAACCAAGTGACTCCATATAGGAACCAGAGAATAAACTAATTTCAGTGACTCTAAAGATGTGATGCTTTTTTATACCTCTAGTGACAGTGTGTAACCATGGACAGTCCTGGTGACAGTGAAGAGATGACTGAGCACATGGATATGTGATGGATTGATTTAAGCAAGGAAAGTGTGTCTTACTATCCAACATTAACCAGTGGCTGGTAGTGAAGCCCATACAGGTTGTGATGATCAAGATTATTTATTCATGGAAAGATAAATTATTTATTCTGGATGGTGACCCCTGATGCCCCGGGTGAGATGTTCCCTTGTGTATTTTCCTCTTTGTGGAGTGGTAGTGGCTTTTAGAACAGAGAAGCCATACATGGGCTTCTGATTTAGAGTGGTCTCCTCTGAGGCATCCTTACAGTGATATCAAAGTAGACTACTCAATTACTGAGAGGGGTAGAAACAACAAAGACATGGGGAACATAGAAGTACCTGCCTTTTACAAAGAAGAATAGATGTCATTAGGTAGAAAGCAAAATCAGTAGAAATACCCCATGTCTCTATAGTATAACTGACAAGTGCTGAAATGATTCTCTTAACAAAGTCTCAGTTGGGGAAATGTTCCAGATTTCTTCCCAGAGTTGAGAAGTCTGGCATAGATAATTAAGGGGTGTGAATAACTCTGGTGACTTGCATTCCCATGCTCATAATCAAACAGGAGACAGAAATACACCTTTGTTAGTGGCAGTAAGTCATGTTTGGATGCCTGTTGCCAAAATGAGGCCATTCAAGTACTATTTGCATATGTAGACCTATAGAGATAAGGTGATTGATTATTCATGCCTCTGTGGTCAGACCCAAAGAGGAGAGAGTAAGTGCTGTAGGTGAACTTCCAGTACAGAAATCAAGGAGTCCTTGTATCTCTGGCCTCCTTGACACATCGGGTGAGTTTGCCGTTGTGTTGTTTCTTTCATAAGAAAGAGAGCTGGCAACTCCAGGTCATTTAGAACCTTGAGACACTGCGACCTGAATTGCAACATGAATCAATATAAAGAATGTGCCAGATACATGTAATTTTTTTTCTTCCTGCTGAAGTCAGTCTTGTGTTTTCAGTCTTGCTTGGGAGGAAAAAAAAAATGTAAGGTATGTATGGTATCATTGCATTATAGAGAAGCAAGGGCAACTTCTTTAAAGCCTGCTCTGTGAGCCTATCTCCATTCTAATTTACCAGAGTTGTTTGTGCACAAACATTGTGTTTAAGCCCACAAGTAGTCTGTAGAGATCTCTGGTTCTTGTTGTCTGGGAGCTTATAACCTAGCTTGTTGAGTTTAAGAGGTCAATATCACTGTTGCTTTTTTTACCCACCCAAAGCTGTAACCAATTGAGACAGAGAGAAAGAGTGAGACAAATGGATATCAAACACAACTTTATCACTTTAATAATTACATAAGAGAAAGTAGGGTGCTAATCCTATGATTTGGAGATGGATTCATCCATTTAGTCATAGGCAGACATGATTAATCAAACATTCTCCTTTAGAAGCTTTTTCCTCTAAAAACACAATATTGAGGTATAAGAACATGTGATTTATTCAGGAGGAACACAAAACAGGGGAGATGGGAATAAGCTGTACATGCCCAGCTCTTTTTCTCAAAGTTCCTGATCTTATTATCAGTCCTTTTGCACTGGGATGGAAGAAGTGAAAAATGAGAGTCATCCCAAATATTAAGAATGGCATGAACCAAGGACTAAGCAGATGGTGTAGATTTTGGAGGAAGTAAGCTAGGCAGTCTAATGATATAACATGGATGCTTTTCAGGGACAAGAATGAGGACTGGATAAGTAGCTAGGTTTCAGATTCTAGAAGGCATTTAATAAAGTAACTAAATTGCAAGCTGACATCATCTAGACCATGACATATTGAAGATGTTTAGTGAGTGATACTGTTTTGCACCTGGACACATATACATTCTGTGGTTTGGAGAGAGAGCTCAGTTTAATTGGTCTCTAGGGGTCATTAGAATTTATCCTTCTTAACTGGAGATTCTCATACAAATTGAGATTATGTGCCAGATGGCCAGTTAGCAAAGAGACTCCAATTATTCTGGACTCCAAGTGCTTTTGAGTAACATAACTGGGAAAATTCATTAAGTTTTCACATGCCACTCAGCTGAGTTCACACACTTTCACAGGACATTTTGTTTGGTGATGGGAGGACTGTTGTGTGAGACACAAAATCTACTGGAAACAGATACGTGATCCTGTGAGGGTAGTGATCACACTCCAACTGGCATTAGAAGTTCAATTCTACCATGTTGTGTGATCACAAAAGAGAAAAATTAACTCTAACTTAAGGAATGGGGGAACCTTATAGATGAGCTGCTTAGATAACTCACTGCTGGAGGTGGGGAAAAGAGAACAGAGTTTTCTCTGCCTGTGCTCACAGAATGCTGAGTGGCAGAGACGAAGATTGTGAAGGTACTGCAGAAGAACTTGACGGGAGAGTCGGGCATTCATTCTGTGGGTTAGTGTTTCTCTCTCCTCACCCACCTTTGCATACCCAGGAAATAATTTTTGCATGTGTAATGTCATCCACAGTCCTGGGATAATTTATAACTTCATAATGTAATATGACATTATACCAATTTCCCTTGTCTGAAAGGTCAGGGACCCCTAGGTAATAGTCAGCTGTCTGTGGCTTGGGTTGATTTTGACCACTTCAGGCTGCTGGTGTATCTGTCCATTTCCACATCTTCTCAAGCCTCTTACTGACAATGGAAAGGAGACAAAGAAAGCTAGAACTTACTCAGGAATTCAACTTGCAAGCCTCAGCTCTGACAGTCCTTGGAGAGTGAAGTAGATCAACCCTACTGAATTCCCCCAAATCTTATAAGGCCGAGACAATTTCTGTCTCTAATCTATTGGAGAATTCTCCTGCTGTAGAGAGATTCTCTGGCTTGTTCATTGTCTAATCCCTACTTCAAAGTACAATATTGTCATGGCTGTAATTACATAATTAGGAGAGAAAATAGCACTAGAAGGCCAAATAATAATTGATCTCTTCTTAAGGTGTCAGAAGCCTGCTCCTTCAAAACAAGGCTGGTGTTGACAGTGAAAATAGTCTATTGTGTGTGCTTACCATTATTCTTATGACAGTTTTTTTTCATACAGAACTCTTGTGGGTTTTCTTTCCACATCTCTGACAATAAACTACATTTCTTTTTCATTACCTTGCACTAATAAATCAAGAAACAGATATTCTTTTCAACACCCACAGTTATTCTATAGAAACATGCTCTGAGGTGCAGGTCTGATGAATTTTCTTCAGTGCTCTCCTGGATATTAAGCATTCCAGTTGTAACTTCTTACAGGAACAACAGCTTAGCAACAATGCATTCTACCAGCACTGTCAAATATCAAAAATATGTAACGTGAGCTACATGTATACTGATACATTTTTGCTACACTCATTTTAAAAAGTAAAGAACAGACAAAATTAATTATGACAATATTTTTATTTAAATGATATATGTAAAATATTATCATTTTAGTATGTGCTCAATATGAAAAGTAACTAATAAGATATTTTGTATTTTTCCTATATGAAGTCTGCAGAATCCTGGATATATATTACATTTCCCACACATTTGCACTCATATGCTAAATTTTCAACTGAAATACTTGATCAGTAGTTACATTTCATAAAATCTCCAGTGTGAAAAAAGGAAATTCACATGTCATGTACTTCCAACAAAATTGAATTTCAGTTCTTAAATTTAAGTTTGTATTGGTTAAAATTAAATAAAATTAAAAATCAGTTTCTTCATCTCACTAGTCATATTTCATGTAGCTATATGTTGCCATCCAAGTGGTTACCATCTTGGATTGGATAGAACAAAATAACTTAAGTACTATTTCTTATTATCTCTCACATTATTTCTGTATGAAAAGCATAATTTCCCTTTGTGCCTATAAAGTCATAGGAGTCAGTAACATGACTCAGATGACATGGTTAATGAACTGTGCTTTTATATTTGAAATAACCCATGTGCAGTAAGACTTACCCTTTTGGGCATATGGTTCTAATTTTGATAGGTACATACAGTTGTGTGTTACCACCACAATTGAGACAGAAGAGCTCAGTTCCTCAGAATATTCCCTCTTACAGCCCTTTTGTAGTCACCCCCTATCCCACTCATTATCATGACAGCATCCACCTGACTTCTCCTTGCCTTTTCACTGGTTTACATAAATAGAATTATTTAATAGGTAATCTTTGAGGTCTGACTTTCATCCACTTAGAAGACCTGTTCACCTTGTTGAACATATCAATAGATACTCTTTTTTTGTGGCTGAGTACTCTTCTATTGCATGAATATTTATTATTCACCAGTTGGAAGAAACATTTACAGTTTTGTGTGATTATGAAAAAAATGTCAGCAAACATTCACATGAACATAAATTTTTATTTCGCATGGATGAATATCTAGGAGTAGGATTTCTGGGTTGAACATCAGGATATGTTTTTCAGAAGCCATCAAAATGTTTCCATGGTGGAAATTCTATTTTGCACCCTCACAGCAAGGTGTGTGTGGCAATTGCTTCACATCTTCAATAAAGTGCCTTGCTATCCACTTTGGAGAGTATGTTTGTGCATGTGTGTGTTGAACCATTCTGATGAGGACCTAGTGATACTTCATTATGGGCTTAGTGTGGATCTCTCTAGTGACTGTGTTGACCCCACTATACTTGGATGGATAAAATGAAACTCTCTGGCCTCAGTGTTCTGGTCTCTGCTCATCTTATTGACGTTTCCTTGCTTTCTCTGTCCTTAGTGTCCTTAGTGTCTGCCCTCCACCCTCTGCTTTATCATGACCTTCAGTGATCCTTCTTGGGCCAGATGGACAGCTGCTTTATAAGCTCCACAGGGACTTTTTTCCTGAACTGACCTTCATCAGACCCTCACCACAGGTCCGACTCTAGGGACAGCCTAAGGCAGATTATGGTAATTGCTTTTCTCAGCAGAACCTTGGCTTCTTTGTCCTGAGGTCTCAAGAATGTGACCAACAGATGACCATGCCACCTGGACACAGTGCTCTGCCAAGCGGCCTGCTGTCAGTTTCCCTCTGCACCTCAAATTGCTTCCCAAGGGAAAAATGGGCCACTCAGACCTGATACCTTGTACCTTCTTTTTGAGTATCATTGAAAGCTAGTACCCCTTTCCCTAGACTGCTTGGAACTATCAGCAGCAGTCACTGTTCAAGGTCAGGCAAGGACAAAAGTGTGTTTAAAGTTTATTAAATGTTAATTACTTCCTTGGATGAAGAGGACTAAAAATGTGTGTTTCTCTCTCTTTTCCTTACATCTTTGGTAGTGAGGCTAAGCCATACTCCATGGTACCCTTATGTCAGAAACACGTGTCCATACATGTGCACATATATGGACACTCATGACCATGAGTCTACTAGGTTGCAACCCAAGCATATTTCTAAATTGCATTACAATGAAAAAGTGAAAGCCCTTGGCCTGGAATACACAAAATCAAAGTGCCCTCTCAACTTACAGTCCATTTGTATAAGACATGGAGCCAAGAAGCGATTTAGTAATAATGCAAGGGCTCTGAACTGTCCAAATACAAATGGGAAGTGTTCTGATTCTTTCAGAGAGGAGGGAGGTGGCTGTGGCATTATGTACAAGTGCAGAAGAAATGCCTTCAGAGCTACCATGAATTCCATGGAATCTCTTCTATTCATCTTTTCAGAATCCCCTTTTCCTGATTTTTCCATCACAAAGTTTCTGTGGGATGCACAGAAAATGTTCTTCTGAGTAGCAGAACTCTCAGTGGGAAAATCGGTTAATGACCATTCCATTTGCTGAACCTGCTCATCTGAAAGTACATATTCCTGCTCTAATGTACACAGCAAGGAAGCAGGGGTCAGGTGACAGGAGCCTCTCAGGAATACTGGTCATGGGCCCAGAAATCGGAGGCTGACCTGCATATTTTTCTCCTAGGAAGTAAATTGGAAGACCCTAGGTATATGTTGGGGGTGTTCCAATTGATTTAGGAGAGAGGGTTCACTGGTGGTCCCTCAACAAAGGCACCAGCTCTGTGGCCAAAGAGAACACAAGAAAAAGGGACTCCATCTGGCAGAAGAGAAACCCACATTCCATTCTCTGTGAGAAATAATTGGCAATCATGCTGAACCAATACCCATGTCCAATACCACTGTACTTGATCTTAAAAACTGAGACTAATGGGGGTCTTTAAAGGGGTCTCTAGGTGAGCAGCTTTCCTAAAATGGCACTGACTCTGGGCAGGGTGAATCTGGTCAATGGCCCCTCCCTGGCTCGGGCTTCTCTCCTTGCCCACCCCTCTGTTCAAGGTAGGAATCTAATCAATTTTATTGCTGGCCATTTCTCAAATTCCCCAAGCAATGTCCTTCCCTGATAATTCTATTCTATGACATTCTCTGTCCATTTGTTTTATTATTTTGTGTGTCTTATTTTGTTTATTTTATTTGGGCTGACATTCTCCTTCAAGGCCGGTCAGGTTACTACAAAAACAAATGAACAACAGCAACACAAATATTTCTTGTTTCGTCAACTAAAGTTTGTCATGTAGTATAGGGAGGAAACCTCCTGTGAAGCTTTTCCCATTGATATTCTTCCAGAGAGACAAAGAACCCCAATTAGCCATCCTCAAAGTATAAGGGATAAATGGAACTGAAATTTTGATGGACCTCAGTATTTTCCAGCAAACTTGCCGTTCGACCTCTTGTTTACATGTATTTATACTATTGGAATTACCTTTTGACCTTTGAAAATGCTGAGACTTACACATAAGGTAACAGGAATTTTTCTTGGGTTCAGAACATTATTATTCTAAATATTTGCTCTTATCTAGCACATCAAATAGAAGGAGTAGAGTTTTGGTTAGCCTAGAACCCTTCTGGTGTGACACATCTCCTTTATTACTTCAGCCACTTGCCTTGCACTGATGCTCTTTTCCCTTCAAAATATCAAGGTCAGGCTAATTCCAACACATCAGGAACTCTGGCAAGAGTGCTCTCCATTATCTATCTCGTGGAGCCTTTGCCAGCCAACTAGGGAAAGGAAGAGGAAACCAGGGTTATTCCACCAATTTAAAAATGACCATTGCTTGAGACCCAAAGATGGTATGTGAGTTGTCCAAAGTCACAGGGGGAGCTAGTGGCATGGACAGAAATCAATACCAATACCAAAAGCGTCTACCTTACTACTAATTGGGATTCCTGGACTTCTGCATTAAGAATTGTCCTTTGTTGCCTTAAAAATTCATCTGTAAGTCTCACTTGAGCTGAAGCATGTGTTCTCTGGAAGATGCAACTCTTCACTTGTTACCAGGGACTGTTAAAAGTTAATGAAAGGTAAGGTCCTATGGAACAAAGTATGGAGCAACATAAAATGGGGAAAGCAACTGAGTAAGTAGGGGATAGAGCATCTGAGGAAGGAGTGTAGATGCAAAGATGAACTTCAACTTCTTTCAGAGACCACAGGGCCTATAACATTTCTCACCAGGTTCTTCCTCCTCTCTTCTGTATCCCTAACACTCCATAAAGAGTGCTGGGGCCTCATGCAGGGCTTCTTCAAGAGTACAGGCATTTTAGCCCAACACAGTTCTCCATCTGTCACCTTTTTTCCTAGGTAGCAGGTATCAAAGGGATATTCCTGGCAAACAAGAAGGTGGATGACCAGGTGAAGACTTACATCACTTACAACAAAGGCAGAGATTGGCGCCTACTGCAAGCTCCAGATGTGGACCTGAGAGGAAGCCCAGTGCACTGCTTGCTGGTCAGTCATCCCTGGGCAGGCCAGTTTCCTGTGGAACCTGTGTCGAGGGCTTTCTTCCATGAAGGTGTCTTGGGAGCTTGGCTGGTATTGAGCATCAGTGTCCTACAACTCTCAGGAATTGTTCCCTTAGGCTCAGACGGCCACACCACTTGGGTGGAAGCCTCAGTTGAATTGTACATTCTATTACTGAGAATCCACGTGTGCTCCAGCTCATAGTAAAATAAAGAAACAAGTTCCAGGCAGTAGAACTAACACACCTGTTAATCAGTACAATATAAGATGCAGGTTAGTAAGTGCTCATAGATGTCAAGATAAGCAAAAGTTGCCTTTGAAGCAAGGAAAAGTGAGATTGGTATGTCTTCGTGGGATAGCAGTTAACCCATCGGCTTTCCCAGCTACCTTCTGTAAGGAACACTGAGTAGGCACCATGGGGGACATCTCTGCTTCTAGGTGCTGCCATCCCGGGTGGCAAGGAAGACAGTTAACTTTCAATAACACTTGTGACCTTCAATGCCCTCTTAATGGGGACCTGTACCAGAAATTATTCCAAGTTCTGAGAAGTGATTTTTTTTGTTCCGAGCAGAGAGTTGACTTTCACCACATACTAAGAAAGGTTTATTAACCATTTGTCATAGTCTATATTGTGTTAAAAACTGAGTCTAGAATGGAAGATAGGACAGATAGGGTCCTGATCCTTTTATAGTTTCCAGTCTAATGTTTTTGGCTTTTTTTGCTCTGCTTTGCTTTGAGTAGCAGGAAGGTCAGAGACAAATGGCTGCCCAACTCTGAGAACAGATCACAGCATGTTTTTTCCCCTCACATCTTACCTATAGCTTCACTTTATTTTTTTTTAATTTCATTTTCTTTAACTTCATTGTCTTATTTGTAGTTATTTGTATAGGATATATCTCTATAAATTTCCATGTCCTTTTAAAAATGCCCCCATGGGGATACATAAGTAAATAAATGGAGAATATAAATATATATGAGTTTCATATAATAGCACCAAATATTTTAAGTGAAATTCAAGTAAAATTATGACAGGAACAAAAATAAATAAGACAGAAACAAAGACAGTCCAGTTGAAGGACAAGGATAGAGGGCCTGGATTCACTTAGGTTCTCCACTTCACTGCTCCTGGTGGCCCCTTAGAGCTCCAAGAATCAGAGTTCCATGGTCAAAATCAGACACGGGAGGTCACTGTCATCCTGTGGGAAGGGAAGGGATGGGGAGGTAGGCTTCCTAAAGTGACCCATGAGCTGGACCTTGATGGATGGGTGACGTATCAGTGAGGAAGAAAGGAGAATGTGTGGGACTGTGGGTGGGCACAGAGGTGGGAAGGGACTGTGAAAGGGCTCAAGGCAGCTCTAATGTGAAATGCTGACCTTGGCAGTGAGACATGACTCCTGCCCAAAACTAAGCATGGGGCTCATCATTCACTACCTTTCCATTTCTGGAGGCCACATCTCTGCAGGGGAGTGTGTAGGTCAGGAGTCCCTGGATGAAGCTCTCTTCTTCTTCTTCTTCTTCTTCTTCTTCATTTCAGCCCTTCTGTTCCTTACACCTGCACTTGCAGCTCTCAGAGAATCCATATTCCTCAGGCAGAATCTCAAGTAAGGAGACAGCCCCAGGACTGGTGGTGGCCACAGGTAAGGAAACCATTCCCTGTGCTTTTTCCTCACCACAGGCTTTTGGAATAAGTTTGCTGTCTATTGTTGGATCATGGACACATTTGGGCATTAGATGAAAGCTATTGGAACCCTTCCCAGAAAATATGCAGGATTCTTGGATCCTCAAAGCTCATCTTAAGAGTCTAGGGTGCAAAGACCGGGCTCTATTGCTTTGGGCCTGAAGGGAAGCAGAACATTAGGAAGAAAAATGTGGTGGGGAAAAGCTGCTCAGCTCAATGGATTAATCCACTGATGTGGGCAGAATCCTCATGATACAATTCCTTCCCCAAATCCTCTCCTCTGAACATTGCTGTATTGGGAATGAAACCTCAATACACGAAGCTTTGGTAGATATTTCAGATCCAAACCATAACACCTGAGATGTTGGGAGGGATATAACACTGCTGACAAGATTCTGTTGGAAAGCCAGAGCTGAATCATTGTATTTTGTGACTTCTAGGTTAATGCATCCTCTCCCAGTAACAGAGCGGTCCCCTGTGTTTAGCAAGAGGCCAAAATTCCTGTTAAAGAGACTGGTCAGAAAGGTTGTTTATAAAAGGGAATTCTCACTTTAAGAAAACATGATGTATGAACTTCCGAGCTCTCCAAATAAAAGTTGGGGCAGTTTTCTCTTTACACGGAGGATACTTTACAAAGGGTTTCACCCCAGAGCTGTTTTTAATCAGGAGGTCTCTGGTGCATGTAAAGGTTTATTTACACATGATTAAACACTTGGCTGAGAGCCTGGGGGAAAGGGCAGAAAAACTTGAGGTTGTGTTGTTGGAACTACTGTCCACTGAGCATCAATCAGAAATGAAGATAAAGCAACTCTGAAATGAAAACGAAAGTCTCCAGGGAGTGTGCTGATTAGTATGCATTTGATTTGCATACACCTTTTCAGGAATACATTGATGGCTTAATGCAAGTTAGGTTTCTAATCTTGGAAGGTAGAGCTCTGGTGTCAAGCAGCTTTTTTCCTAATGAAAGCAGGTGAATTCACAGTGACTTTCTGAGGAGGTAGGTACATTCTGTTTTCTCTCATCAGCCCAAAGTTCTGGCCTCTGGATTTCCTGCAATACTAGATCTGGCTGCTTTCTCTAAGCCTCCACCTGAGTCAACTTTGAATACCACCACTTTAATCACATTGACAGCTTAGGGTAGCCTGCTGGCTTCTCAATCAGGTCCTTTCAACTAGATATAGACAGGATTCACTGCTGGCCTTAGGAGCCCGGGACAGTGAGAGATGAAGGCAGGCTCTGTTGTTGTGTTCCTGACTTGAGGAATGATCCCTGCACTCCATAACCCATGTGAATTGGTCCTTCTAACTCAGGAGCTGCTACTCCTGCCTCTCCTCAAGGGCTGCAGGAGTCCCAGAGCTGAAGTAGAAGCATCACTGGAAAACAGCAATCAGTAACAAAAGTTAATATTATTTGAATGCTTATGAGGTAGCCAGGCATTGTTCAATGTGTTGTAACCACTCTGAACTTCAGTGTTTTCATTGGCAAAGTGAGAATAATAGTACTGACATGATATAAATGCAGGATTAAATGAAGCGACGAGTTTCAAATGCTGAGGACTGTGCTCAGCACATACGGAATGCTCGGTACATGCTACCTGTCATCGGCATTAGTATTATAGAAGCTAAGGCTGTTCTTCTCACATTCAGAGAATACAATTTGTTCATCCCCTTCAATAGAATCCATAAATAATATGCACACATTATGCATAAAATGAAACTCAGGAACCCTGTTGCCCTTCTTTCTAAGCTTAGCTCTGACACTTACTGGGCTTGTGAAGTTGGCATAGGTTTTAACATCTGAGCTTCGTTTCCCTCATCTGTAAAACAGGGATATTTTCTACCTTGCAAGGGCGTTGTGAGGATTAGAGATGGGATAGCGTGTCAACAGGACTGGACAGAGTGCTTAGAGCTTATTGAGGTGGGGTTAGTTCTAGCTGTTATTATCTGCGAACTGTATAGCTTCTAAATTGGTCTGTTAATTCTTGTGAATTAACTAACATGCAGACATTAAAGATTTGTTCTTGAACATTTTTTTTGTCCTTATATGTCAAAATTGATGAATTCCTTTTCCCTCTCCCGTGTAACTTCTGAGGCTTTCTGCCAGCCCTGGTGTAGTAGTCACCATTTCATCTGTGACAAATACCTAAGAAAAAGAATTTAAAGGAGGAAGGGTTTATTGAGGCTCATGGTTTCAGAGGTTTCAGTTCATGGTTGGCTGGCTCCAACCATTGCTTTGGGCCTGAGGTGAGCGGAACATCATGACAGAGGGGTGTGGCCAAGGAAAACTACTCAGCTCAATGGATTAATCCAATGATGAGGTCAGACCCTAGTGATGCAATCACTTTCCCAAATCCCCACCTTCCAACACTGCTATACTGGGAACCAAGCCTTCAATACAAGAGCCTTTGGGGGACATTCCAGATGCAAACCACACACTTGGGGTATTGGAAGGGTTATAGCACTGCTGACAAGATCCTGCTGGAAAGCTAGAGCTGAATCACTGGCACATGGCTCTTCGTGCTCAGCCTTTCCTCACCCTGCACACCTGGTCTCTCTGCAAGGTTTTGTGCCATCAGGAAAATAATTAGGACATCACTCAAGTACGCCTTCAGTGACCTGTAGGACCTTTCCTACATTCATTCCCCTACCTCCTTTCAGGGGCCCTTGGACCTCTCTCTTTCATTCTCCCTTCTCACTCCCATTTCCCACGTTGCCTTGAGAAATGGTCTCAGGGAGGCTGTGTATATGAATGTGTGTCCTGGGCTTCATTTCTGGCTCTCAATGAGGACATCTCAGAAGGCAGATTGAATTCCAGGTTGGAGTTTGGCAACTAGGGTGGCCACTGTCCTGAGCACTACTTTTCAGCTAGTAGTAAAGACTTCACGTCCTCATGGTGCCCTACTGTGTACAAAGCACCTCCATGCCCTTAGGTGCACAGGGACCCTGTGATATAGAAAAGGCAGCCACAATTCTCGTCAATTTATAGATGAAGAGACATAGGGCAGGTGGGGACAAGTTTTATGCCCAAGCCTACTCTCCCCCTGACTGCAGGATAGTGCTTGATCCTGTAGCCATCTAGCCACACGTGCCTCTTCCACAGCTAACTTGTCTCTGCCCTGCTTCCTATAAACTCAGAGTGTCCTCACCTCATGTTACTCCCTTCCCTGGAGAATCTTCACCTACTGCATCTCACTGTCCACCATATGTCCATTCTCCAGTGGGCCCCAAGCTCCCTGTATGGGCAGGTTCTCCTTCTGATATCAGTAGTGATA
The DNA here is from genome assembly GCF_021218885.2 of Marmota monax. NCBI lineage: Eukaryota > Metazoa > Chordata > Mammalia > Rodentia > Sciuridae > Marmota > Marmota monax. The sequence continues at coordinate 20,858,554 of NW_026692881.1, forward strand.
ACAAAGAAACCTCTCTAACCCCAGAAGTCTCCAGAGTATTCCCTCTCTCCCTCTCTCTAAGAAGCATAGAGGGGTATCATAGGGATGAGATAGGTGTAAAAGCAAGTTGTTTAATGATTCCAGAAAGGGCCATGGAACCCTTCTCATTTATCACCTGGGCTGTTGGTGAGAAAAGCTCGGTGACCTACACCCAATCCTTCTCCCTATCTCCTGCCACACAACCCAAGTGGCTATAGCTCCCTCCTTCCAACCTTCCCCTTGGCTACTTTTGTTGGGCCTCCCCAGTTCCATGTTATCCCATGAGGCTCATTATTCAAATCTTCCTTCTCGGACACCATCACCTAAGCTCTTCCTATCAGAGATTGCCCACAGGGCCACAGAGCCACTGAACAAGTTCAAAGATCAAACTATCCAGGATACATCTTTTCTGTTCCTTCATCTGGGAACCAACTTTCTGGTCCCTGGGCTCACCAGCATATCTTTGAGGGTGCCCGTAGATTGACAGAACATATTTCCAAAAAGAGACCTCACTAGGAACCTGGGGTTCTTGCCACCAGGAAGCCTCCAAATTAGTCTAGTCAGACTTTGAAAGAGAAGCTGAAAATGTTAGCAGAACCAACTTCTGGGGGATCAGATCCTAAGAAGCCACTCCAGGGATGGCAGATATGTGGCTCTAGTGCAACTCTGCTGTTGCTGCACCCCACCGGCCTCTCTGAGGTCCTTGCTCAGTATTTCTAACGGATCACCACACTGTATTCTGTGGGAATCACATAGAGTTCCCAATCCTTTTTTGTTGTTGTTTCTCTCCCAACAATTCCAGGAAGCCACCACCAAACTCTAGCTGACATGCTCTGTCCCAGCCCTCTTTACTTTTGCCATCTATATCTTCTTTACCTGTATTTGGAGAGTTGAATTCCAAATTCTAGACAGATCTCCCAAGAGCCTCTCCCCACTCTTCTCACACCTACCGCCTGAGCCCTGAGCCCTGGGGTTATTTTTGGAACCCTGAGTGTCAAAACAAGTTGCCTAGCGGTGTGCTCCCTAAAGCTGACGGGAGCTTGACAAGCTGTAGCCTGGCTTTAATTTCTCATTTTGAAGCATTAAATGTCAGGAGCTCAATTAACATTTTCATTATTGCATTTTTATTGTGCTCTTATTTAGGCTACAGATGTGTGGGAGCTAACATTCCCTTCCTGCTATTTTTAAAGGAAAAAAATACCAGCCAATGTGATAAATTCTTACATGTTTAGGGTACCTTTCTGGTTTTCAATATGTCCCCAAGTGCACATCAACATGAGAACACCATTCAATCATTTATTTAAATCATGCTTTTTTTTTCCCCACAGTTTTTAAATGAGCACTAGCTACTAAGTTTGGAGTCTTGTTCTAGGCTTTGAGATGAGGACTATCCACTGGGGAGACCAGGGCAAGACAGGCAGAGTAGAAAATATTGATTATTGTTTTTTCAATTAATATACAAGGTGATGGAACACAAGGGGAAGATAAAATTGGGCAGAGAGAAGAGAATATGGTGGATAAAAGTAAATGTGGTTCGTCCAGACATCTATAAAGGTGGATGCTAACTGATCCAGGGTCAAAGGCCATGCATGCTGAGTGTGGTCATCTTATTGTGGGAAATTTCTGATTTAGCTCATGTAGTCTACACCATTGGGTCACTCAACTGCCTGGCACCTAAGAGACATGCTGGAAATATACATACAAACACACATGTCCATAACACACACACACTCAAACATACCAGTTTTTCTTAGGATAAAATTATATCTGAGGGACCACTATGCCAGCCTCTCCATGCATATTTACTCTTGTTGCCATCTTCAGAGGACACCTGTCAAGAGCAATTTACAACAGCATTGGTGTGTGGAATAAATAATTCAAGAGACCCACCCTGATCAATTTTCAGTCTTGAGTCTCACCATTTAAAGATGAACTCCTGTCATACTATTTACTTTATCCCCCATATTGGGTTTTTCTTCCTGCTGGGTTTTTGATATGACATCAGGGAAGCCTGCACAAATCAACTGCAAGCGTCACTTAGGACAGCTTTACCCTCTGATACTCCCTCCTCCACTCCTGAGCACACTTCATCTGTAAACTGCCTGGCAATTTCAAATGATCTGCGATCTGCTTGTATTTCAGGCAACATTGGCCCAGAGCTCTCCTATACTGATATCGGTGTGTTCATCTCCTCTGACGGGGGCAACACATGGAGACAGGTAACTGGGATGATTCAGGAAGAGGGAAGAGGCCTGTAGGGTGAGTTCTACCAATATCACCCCTTCCTACTGATCCTCAGGTTTGTTTGACTTTGAGGTTGAAAAAAAAAAATGAAGTCGCTCTTTAGTTTGGTCAATCTAGCTGGAAGTTTAGGGGGCAGTTGGAAGAGCATTGGGCAGGGATTGGGAAGAACTAGCACTTTCCAGGCTGGTTCATTCTTTTCTTCTGCAGTATGTATGTAGTTGCCAGTGGATGCTAACCACTATGCTGGTTGTGGGGATACAACCAACAAAACTATTCCTCTCATTAATGTGCCAAGGGATCTTGGCAAGCAGGTCTCTTCACCTTTCTGCATCCATTTATTGTTGTTGTTGTTTTTTATCTACAAAGTGAAAGATTAGCAATTTAAAACTGACACAGTAGTAGAAGTCAGTGGTTGTTTAAGTATTGTGTAGACCCATCTCTCAATAAATATAAGACAGAATAATAAATACACGACTACATGAAAAATTAATTCAGTTTTACAAACAGCAATATTGCCTAATAGAACTTTCAGCAGTGGAGGAAGTGTGCTGAATCTATGCTGTCTCGCATAGGTCCTGGGCACTTAGTCGTGGCTAGTGTGACAGAGGAGGTGACTTCTTTATTATTTTAAATAGTTCAAATGTGAGTAGTCTCATGGGGCTACAACACAGATTTATCCAATATCAAGTAGGCAGAAGCCTCAGTATTTGCAATTTCTTTCCTCAAAAAGCTGAAAATTAAATACAGGTAACAGGTTCACAACAAACTGATTATAGTCCAGGGTGATTGTATTATTTTAGTGGCATTTATTGGCATGCAAAGGAAAGGGGAAGGTTGATTCCATTGGGGAACTAGGACAGACTTCAGAAGAGGAGATGATGTTTCACTCAGTCTTGGAGGTGAGAATGTTTCTACCTGGAGAAGTAGAGGGAAGAACACTGAATATCTTGTGTTTTTTTTTTAATTTTTATAAAATATCTTTATTTTATTTGTTTATTTTTTATGTGGTGCTGAGGATAAAACCCAGGGCCTCGTATGTGCTAGGCAAGTGCTCTAACGCTGAGCCATAACCACAGCCCCATGGATATATTGTTAATAAAGGTGAAGGCCCCACCTTTGGTCTAGTTGAACAAGTTCCTATTTGGATGACCTAGCCAAGAATTTCATCACCATCACAAGTATCATCATCACCCCCATTGCCACCTCTGTCACTATAACCATCATTCACATCACCACACACCTAACAGGTGGAACAGCAGTCTTAAATAGCATAAGGCATACAGTGAAGGATAAATCAAGCTTCCCACTCAGAAGACCATGATCGGGTGAATGGGGAGCAGACCCACAAATAAGATCATGCCTTCAAAATATAAAATAATCTGTTGCAAGTACCAAAAGATGGTGGAAACTGGAATACAAACTCATTTGGAACTAAATTTCTAATAGAATTCTGTCTACCTCAAGAAATAGCTCACCTGGCCAGGTGACCACTGCAACATTCTTTCCCCGTGTTATCACTACTTTGGTTTCCTTTTCCCAAAGAGCCAATACTTCCACTTCACACTCTAGTGCTGGACAGAACAACAGTTATCAGTGGCCGGAATGAGAGTGTAGAGAGGAAAGTGTGAGGATAGCTTCTCCAAACTCTCCAGCACCTGGTCTCTTCCTACCTTCCTCATTCTCACGCTTCAATCCTGCATCGCTAGTATGTGGCTTATCACAGAGCCATCCTTTACGGTCTGGAGAGAAAAGCCTAGCATTGCTATGTCCGTATCAGAAATATCAGTGGATTTCCCTTGGCCCCTTCTGTGTTAGGAGTCACTGTTAGTAGGGATAGCTTTCTTTTTATTTAAATGTGAAACAGGAAATTATTAGGAAGCCAGGTGCTGAGATGCTGTTTACTTTCTCTCAATAGTGTTCAGTGAGGCATATGTACAGGAAGCTCTGCTCCTCCTGCTCATTCCCCTGTTAAGTCTGCCTCTCCCTCCTTACCTGCTCCCAGCCCTCTTTACTTAACCACCCTCCTAGTCTCTCCATCCAGGCGGCAACAGGAACCATCAGGGGTAAAGTGCTCAAGGAAGTTCCTAAGCCAAATTCCTCTGGAAGTTCTAAAGTTGAGGCTGGAGAACTGTTTTTCCTTTCTGAGGCTGGAGTCATACATGGCATAGGCATTGATTTATGTGGTGTTGGTTCTGAAGCACTCTTAGTTCAGAGCCTTGTATTGGAGATGGTGTTTAGAAAATCTCTGTGAGTAGATGGATGGATGGATCACTGAATGGGTGAATGAGTGAGTGGGTGGATGAACAGGTTATAGATAAATGAATCAAAGAATGATTTGTTTTAAGTCCCACAAAGTACTGAGTTCTAACGGATATGTAGCGTGGGGGGTTCACAGGACCCAAAGTTAGGTCTTCATCCAGCTTGTGGGACAGTCTAGGATGCAATGGCTATATCTAAGTACTCAGTTATCCTAGTGTCTAGGGAAATTGCCTTTGAAGTTTCTAGGTAAATTATGAATCACAGTGTGCAACACAGAACATGGACAAACTAGCAAACATCTGAATGAATGAGGAGAAAGAAAGAGCTGTGTAGTAACTGACTAAGATGAAAAGATGGGGGAGTTCCTTTGAAGTCCTACTTTTCTCTGGGTTGTCTAGTTGAGCATGCCTCTTACTGTCTCACCTCCCTGCGGCCCCCTGGTTCATGCTACTGGAAGGGCCATTCAAGTGGCCCAGAGGTGAGTTTTTTGTTCTCTATGAGCCCAATTCCTCATCTATCCAATGGGAATAACACTTTCCAAGCTATGAGACAGGGAAGATGGAAGGCTCAGAATGGAGATGAAACAATGTATGTGAAAGAGTGTAAACTGTTCAGCACAATGCAAATGTAAGGTGTTGCTATGATTGTTGTTGTTGTTGTTGTTGTTCCAGATCTTTGATGAAGAGTACAATGTCTGGTTCCTAGACTGGGGTGGCGCCCTCGTAGCCATGAAACACACACCTCTGCCAGTCAGGCATTTGTGGTAAGGACAGCTCCCTACCCTATTAATGAGCAGATTATTAGTAAGAGGTTGGGACAAGTTATTCTGCATGGTTTTGTACTCATTTATCCATTTCTTCATCCATATATTCATCAGTCCATCCATTGACCCTTTACTTCATCTAGCTTATAGGAGGAATAATAGGCCCAATAGTTGAGATGAGGAAGTGTGATGAATGGGATGGTTAGTAGGCATGGGTGGTTTCTTAAGGTGGAAGAGAACAGGAAGGACCTGCAAGTTTACCCTGCAAAAATTAGGAATCCAAAAATAAGAGATGGAAATTACTACCAAAGGATGGTTAGATTCATATAACAGATCCTGAGTTCAGTTTTAGGTAAGTTGATTTGTGGTATTCTATCAGAAATAACCATTAGTTGTCAGATGTATTCATCTGAAGATCAGGGGAGAGGTCTGGGATGACACACTAGATTTGTAGCCATTAAGAATTAGGAACTAGTTGAAGCCAGGGCTGTGGGATCAATGCTTCAGAGTGGGTATTGTGAGGAGGAACAAAGGATCCCTGTGGAGAATTGGTAAAAACCAATATTCAGAATGGAAGAAGAAACTATGCGATGGAGGAAAGAAAATAGCCAGAAAGATGGAAACCCGGGGACCATGTTTTCTTGGATGCCAAAGGAAAGGGTGGTCATTAGCATCTGGTTCTAATCAGATCAGGTCAGTTATGCAGTGAAAACCAGGGTGGTAATACTAGCTTATCTGATATTAGAAGTCAGGATCTTCATCAGAGTAGATTTAAAACAAAGGTGGAATTGGAAGTGAGATTGCTGTAGCTTTATAAGTGAATGAATGACTGAGTGATAGACAATGAAATGAAGAATAGACAGTATGTTCTTTTCAACAAAGTAAATTATGGAATGGAGCTGAGTAAGAATATATTATGATGGTGTTTGTAAGGATGATGAAGATTTGTTGATATTGTTTTGTTAATGTTTTTGGCAGAGATGAGCCTCTTGTGTGCTTATATCCTGAAGGAAAATAATTTCAGTCTTCAGATTCATTGAAGTGATCACTTTCAAGAGCAAATATTTGGAGGTGGAGGGTGTGTTGTCTAGAGTATAGTTTGTGGGATTTGGCATGGGCAGGAAAATGAATCCTGGCTTAAACAGCAGACCCTTGTTATGGGGAGACACATGCTTTCATAGTGAGAGTCTTACCAGGAAGCATCAGATTGTCATCAGCAAAAGGCTTAGGGTTTTCTGTGCCAAATCCAAATGTCTGCCATATCAGTGAAGAGTTTCTCTCAGTTTGATTGTTTTAGATTAATTCACAGGAAATTGACATTTTTAAGCTATAAAATGGTCAAATGTCAGCTTCTTTGAGATCAGTCTAGTAAAAAGTATAATAGTTATACTTATCACTATATCATTTTGTAGACAGATTATGAAAATAAAATTTGCAAAGGCACATGAAGCCATTTGTAAGGCAATTACTTTACTAGTCCAAGGATGAGCTGGTAAAATTTTTCAATATAATTCCTTATTATTCTTTTACAAACAGTTTGTAATTTTAGGTAGTATCAGAAGACTGGAATTACTTAATAGTAATGATAGCATTACTATCATTATAGTAATGCTATAGTTATTTTATTGCAGGTTCTGATTTAAACCACTTAAATGAATTATCTAATTTAATTATTTTTAAGGAGGATACCAGGGATTGAACTTAGGGGCACTCTACCACTGAGCTATATCCCCAGCCCTATTTTGTATTTTATTTAGAGACAGAGTCTTATTGAGTTGCTTATGCCTTGCTTTTTGCTGAGACTGGCTTTGAACTCATGAACCTCCTGTGTCAGCCTAATGAACTGCTGGGATTACAGGCATCTGCCACTGCGTCTGGCTAATTTAATTCTTAAACCAACCCTGTGTACGTGGATACGTTTTCTTATCACCCATTTCATAACAACATTGAAATGCAACCATATTAAATACTTTGTTCAAGGATACACTGCTCATATTTGAAAGTGCTAAGCTGGGTCCCTGTCAAGGGTGATCCTGTTTTTACCTGCCAATGTACAGGTAAAAGCACACAGAGGCTTTTGTCATGGTCCTTGCAGAGTTAGAGCAGAGTCAAGATAAAGAGTTTAGACAGTGCATTTATCACCAAAAATCAAAGCAATGCATGCTACAGTATGTTGGTTTTATGTGTTATTAAAAAGGGATCCTCCTGTAGCAGGTTGCATGAGGGTTGATCTTTGAAGAAAGGATGATGTTGAATGTTGCAGGAGGACAAGCCAACAAAAAAGAAAACTGACCAAAGCCTAAAATTCAGGAAATGTAGGCAGTGTCATCAACCTATATTTGATTAGAGCCAAGAATATGTGTATGTGAAGGCAGGTAGGACCAAGAAGAAGTTGAATGCCAGATTTTGAGGTTAAGCTTGAGCTGGTTACCAAGATTCATTCCCTGTGGAGGACTGAGTAGGACTTTTGCTGAGGACGAGTCTTGAAACAAGCTTGTTTTCTAAGAAAATCAACCTTTCTTAGCCCTTGTCATTATTGTCTAGGGGCCTCCATCTAAATCTCAATAAGATGATTGATGTATGCCTTGTAAAGAGACATAGCTGGACAGGTCTTTTTCCTTCCTCTGAGAGAAGAGAGTAGCAACCCCACCTTGCGCTTGGCCACCATCCTCCTGCTCTTTCTCCTTTGGTATGGTCAGAATCTAATACTTACTTACTGGCTGCTTTTAGAACTTTCTGCAGAAAAGTTTCCTTGTGTCGAGTAAAGGAAGAGTTTGTTGTGTTTCCTGTTGGTGGTAGAAAAGAGTATGTTTGGTGTAGAAGGAGTTCATGGACAGAAAGACATCTGGCCATTCAGTCTGATCTACAGTGGTTTCTCTCCAGAGTCTTCTTTGTACCTTTTCATAAAGAACACGTGTCTGGTAAGCCTGGGAGACTATCCAGGTAGGCAAAATTATTCAATAGCCACACAAGGATATCTAGGTAGGACCAAATCATTCTGCTAAAGTAATCAACACAAAATTTGAGTTTTTCCTTGTTCCATAAAATATTTTTTTTCCTGGTGAAAAATATGATTACCAACAATGAATCTTATATATATATCTATATATATGGTTTGAAGAGAGGAATTTTAATGTACTCACTGTTAAGAATTGATGATGTATATGATAATTGCCCTGAATAGATCACCTCCCAGTGTATACATGAAACAAAACATCACATTGTGCCTCATAAATCATACAAATTTTGTGTGTCAATCAAATAGAAATGTGGTTTATGTTTACCTGCTAGTGTATCAATGCTAGTTTCAGAATCAATCCCTGTGAATGGTTAAATGGCAGAAATTTAGTATGTTTGTTAGCAGCACCACCAACGAGCAACCTTCAGGAATTCTTAGTGCTTCTCTGTCAAAGGCTAAGTGAACGCTTTGTAAGGGCTTGACCATGTAATTATCATCAGTGTTTTCTTATGAAATGGCTGATTGGTTTTGTCTCCTGCTTATGTGCAAGCTTCTTGAACTCAAACACAGTTTCTTTATTCCTAGTAGCTTCTAATTAAGTCACAACATTCAAGGTAAACAGATTGGTAATTTTAAGAGGAAAAAGTTAAATAATCAGTTCACTGTTATTTTCTGTTGTAGATCTCATATGACATTATTTTGTATATATAATTGTATATGTATTTCTGTGTATATGTATATCTGTATATATATATGTTTATATATATATATATATATATATATATTTGTGTGGGGGTGTTTAGGTGTATATATGCTCAAAAAAATAAAAAGACACCAACTTATTCACTCTCACACAAGGGTATAGTGGCTCTCATATTTAAATAATAGTTACATTACTTTTCAGAGAAATAGGAGTCATAATTGAAAAGTTGGGGAGACTTTAGCTAGGCTAACAAGGTGTGCTGTTTCCTACAAATTGAAATGCTAGATAGGCCTGAGGATAAAAAAGGATACAAATGAACCCATCCATTTGTGACTGTGTACATTTGAATGCGTAGAGATTAGCACCTAAGTGCTCTTGCAGGTAAGCCCTCCCTCGACTATTACCTTTGTACCTAGGAAGCTTTAGAGGGAAAAGAACAATGGAGCCCCATGGAATATAGACCTTTAATGAAAATTCACAGTAGACGGAGTGCCTCATCTGCAGGTAGAGTGGGCTACAACTGCTTCTCCCTGACAAGCTGTCAGCATCTCCTTTCAATGGGATGTTCTTGGAAACAAAAAGGAAAACATCCCCTGGTCTTTGTTTTCCTTTGTTCAACCATAAATAGTTGTGGGTACTCGCGTTTGTTTTGTTCAGAGAAACATTCCTATGAAAACAATAGTTCCACCCAATGCAAACCTCCAAGAAGGGAAAGTGCTACTCTGAATAACTTCCACGGTTTAGCCACCACCACCTGCCATTTGGATTAAAGTAAATGGTGGGGGGGGGGGCAGGGGGAAGTGATGGAGATTGAATTAGAACAAATTAGATTCCATATTTTTGTGATTGTGTCAAAATGTATCCTAACATTTTATATAACTAAAAAGAATCCAGAGAGCAAGAGAAAGAGAGAGAGAGAGAGAGAGAGAGAGAGAGAGAGAGAGAGAGAGAGAAGAGAGAAGAGAGAAGAGAGGGACACAGGGGTTCCACCTCACCAGGGGAAGGTATACTGATTCTCAACGTACATTATAACTTTCTATTTTTGTGCCAGATACTTTTGGGAAGGGCTCTGTTTGTTCTTGAAATATTCTATTCATTTTATTTCTCTCATCTCAGTATCATAAAGTCGTAGATAAGTGGAATAGGAAGGGTCCTAGAGGTCATGTAATTTGGTGTCACGCTTGGTATAGTAGGTACTTTTGTGATACCTCCAAGGGTCACCCTGCTTCACTGAAGCTTGCAAATTCCCACAACAGAGTCTCATCTTGTATAATAGCTTTAGTTGTTGTAAAAATTGTTGTTCGTGCTGAGCAATAATGAATCTACTTATAATTTCTGCCTACTGACTCCTGTGTGCAGAATACGTCTACCAGAATTGTATGTGAGTTTTAGAATTGTGTAACTGGAAAGAACCTCAAGATATTTCTTTATCTAGCCTTCCTAAGTTCTGGGAAATGATCAGATATGCAATTCAAAACAGCTTTTATCTATTTGATCACTATTTCCGCACATATTTAGCCTGTACTATTTTTCCAGTATTAGCATAGGGGCTGGGATATGTTGAGCAGGACAATGAATTTGAAAGCTTACATTCTTATGCACAAGTATTTGATTATTCTCTTTAGAAGAATCACAAAAAAATGGAAATATTTTCTCCTTTATTCTGCCTGCATTTTAAAGAAATTGATAGTTCTGTGTATCTAACTACATTTCCCCCCAATTTCATTCACAAGCTTTTTTTACCCCATTTTGGTTGTTTAAAAAAATGGTTTTTCTTGTTGTTATTATTGTTTTAGTATTTGGAAACCCCCTCACTAAAAGCAATGTTCAAAGTAATTAATTCAGTTCTTAGTCTTCTTTTCCCCAAGTAAGCTGTTTAAAATTTATAAAACCTGTTTCTATGACAATTTGTTTTTTACTTTAAATCACAATGATGGAAATTGAACATAGTATTTAGGATCTGGCTAAAAGATGATTTCTTTTCTTATACATGTAACCTATCTGTAACCATGTACCAGACTCAGACTGGTTTAATTAGCACTCACAGGAATACCATTGTCAGAAAATATTTATCTTGTGATTCACAATGACACCAGTTCCTTTTGGGCTTGAACTTCTCATTTCATTAGTTAATCTTCTCCTTTCCTCATCTGAAGTGCTTTATTTTCCTATTAAGCATTCTGCTTTAAATTGACCCTAGCTTGTTAAGTGACTTCCAAATCTATATCTGCAATTATGATCAGGAATCCAGATCCATCCATCAAATGTCTTCTTGACATGTCACATATGGAAACCCCAAAAAGAATCTAAATTTTGACATGGAACAAAACAGAAACAAATAGATAAATAAAAAGTGTTGCTTCTTCTGCATTTCCATCAATTGCTTAACACCTTAATCAATGTTTTCTACAATATTATTTCTATTGCTTATGTATCCAAGATACATTCCATCACCAAATCATATTGACATCACTTCTAAAACTATCCTAAGTCTTTCATCTAACCCCCATCTTTTACTTGGTCTTTTATAATTTCCAAAGCTTACTCCCAGCCCCAAATCATCTCTTTGGGTCTGATTCTTATTTCTCTTAAACTTGTATCAATTCATTTGCATGTTTTTGCCTTTTCAAACTAGAATGTAAGTTTCATTGCAGCAAGGGATTCTCCTTTCTTGTTCCTTCTACCCCTAGAACTAATGCCACTCTTAGGTCAAGAACATAGTAGGCATATAAATGCTTGAGAATTCAAGTTCATTTTATTTGGATTCTTTAGTCTTGTACATGCTACTTGGAGGTCAACTGAAATTTTATTCCTGTCTCCTGGAGTATTGGCAATCGTACTGATTTCAATTTCACCTATAGACCTAGTGAGGAATTCCCGATTTCTTTAGCTTGGTCATTAATGAGCTATTGACCTGAGGAGGAGAATATGGATCCCTTGGGAATACCATTCAATATAGTTACCTCAGATCATTTTTAAAGCCCTAGTAATGAAAAAGAATAGCACTCACGAATGGCAGACCAACCAGACCCAAATAGCAATAACCAAGAGATTGTTCTAGAACATGTATTAATACATTTATTAAACACGTATTTTGGGAAGTTTCTTTAAGGCTCTTTGTTTCTTAGTAACTGCCTTAGCTTGAGAGAGTCAAGTTTTAGAAACTGATTATCTCAGAGGGTCACCCTTGATAGTACCATCCTGAGCTTTCATGTAGACCATTGACCACAAAGACAACAGGATACATTCCTCATCCTGGCTCTGGAGATCTGTCCACTTGCTTGTGCTTATTGTCATCCTTGAACTTCGGTGACATAGCTACCTTTCCTATCTTGACTTTGGCCTGTCTCAACATCTCTTAGGCATCTGCTGGTCCCATTCTTCCCTCTGGCCTAGGATTCTGTAACTTCCATATGGACCCCTTTCCAATAGAGGCTCTGGTCCTACAATTTCTCTCCCTTGGAACTCCTAGCTTGATACTAGATGGCTCTGATGGGCCCTCATTGTCTACTTTGTGGTGTCTTCTCCTCATTGTATAGTACGAAGATGTCTGTCACATGCCCTCTACTAAGGACAGTGGGTTAAAGGACTCTCCTTCCCTGGGATACTGCAGCTTCCTCTGCTAATGCTAATAAATGACCTTTATCACTAAGAAGACTATGAGAATGAGACTAGGGGAAAGGCCTTGTAGCTTCTGCAACAAAACCCTAAACTAATACTTCCATATCTCCTGGACTTAGCAGATACATTTAACTAGTTAGTGGCCATGGTGTATGCTGAAACAACTACGGTTATTTTAGGGACCAATGGGGTATAGAGCAAGATGGGCAAAATTCTGTTTCCAATCATGCTTTTGTTTTCACTTTTAAAACAAGGAGAAACCCATTTCTATGAAAAGCAATTCAGATCTTCCCAACTTTCGTTATACAATCTTAAATGATTACTTAGCCTTCAGCTTATTTTTAAAAAGGATGAAATGACCAAACCCTTAAAATTCAAGACAGATGCTGACAATTTAGGAACTCATAAAGGCTTTTATGGTAGTCTGCTTTTCATTTATGGTCAGGGATCCAGGTATAGCATAAATGCAAAAATTGTTTTCTGAGAGATTTGTTGCTCTGTGTTACCCTAGCTGGGTAAAGAGATTGACTTTTTAAAATCTATATATTAGGAAAGAGAAGGCAGAGTCAAACAGAGAGATAGTTGAGACTGGACTGAGCAATTGGCTCCTACAGTTTCTGGATGCTTGCCCAAGTCATACGTGAAAAAGTGATTGAATGAATGAATTACAAGAGGGCCCTTCATCATTCTTTACTTTTTTCATTCATTTATTCATTTACCACTGATATAGTAACAACTATGGTCAGGTATTCTGCTAAGTATTAAGAATATAAAAATCAACCATATGGTCCTTGACCTCAAACATTTTCTATTTTAGCAGGAGTCATATTTTCTAAAAAATAATATCTATATCTATATCTATATCTATATCTATCTATCTATCTATATATATATATAAAGGCTTGTAATAAAGAGCCACATGTGATGTTACAGGGCCATTTAATGAATAAAACATGCATACTCCTGAGGTCTTTAATCCTGAACTGAGAGGGTCAAGATGAGGTAGGAAGTCACTGCTCAGGACTGCAACAGGAGAAGCCCTATTTGTGATAGGAACATCGAGGATGGATTCCAAACCCTGAAGTGTGGAGTTGGAGAAGGATTAAGAATCAGACAGGAAAAGAAGGATCACAGAAGTTGAAGAAAGCAAAGCTTCACTGGCAAAGAAGAGGTGCCTGGAAAAGCTTCTCAGAGGAGGCAGTCTTTGGGGCTGTGTCCCCTTGTTAAATCAAGGGGCAGAGAGGTACTGGGTGCCCTCAAGAAAGGGAAGGAAGCAAGCATCAGCATTGCTCTGGTTTCCTGCACTGGTTCATCCTTTAAAGAGGGGCAGTTCCACGTCCACCAGGAATCAGACCTTCCCTCCTGCCACTAGGTGCAAGATGGAGCAGTCTTGCTCAGAACACCTCAGATACTCAGTAGCTGTTCCTAAAAGGCCCCTAGAGTAACATTGGGGAGGGGAAATCATCCCAACATCCATTCTGAACAAGTAGGAAATTGCTTTTTTAAAAAGTTTGATCTGAAAGACACACACCCCCCTTCTCATAGGGTGCACCCCGCACTACTCAATTTATCTGTGTCAGAAACTCTGAGGGCGAATTGATTGTGCTGTGAATTGAACCTCAGGTTTCATTCTGAGCACTTGAAACGTGACATTCCTCCACCAAGCCCTCCTGCTTGGGTTGCTTTTTCAATTCTAATGTGTTGAAATATTTCTGCAGCTCTGGTGCTGTCTCTCCCTGGGCCGGGAAATGCAGTTTTGATCAAATCTCCTAATAATATGGGGAGATGTTGAAGATTAATACCTATTGATAATCCAAACTGCCAGACAGCGAGATAGAGAAGAAAATTTAATAACTTGAAAAATGGTTGGCAAAGAGCATGGCTTTATTTCCAGCTGACTCTTCCCTGCATTTGTTTCCACCCCAGGGTGAGTTTTGACGAGGGCCACTCCTGGGACAAGTATAGCTTCACTTTGCTTCCTCTCTTCGTGGATGGGGCTCTGGTGGAGGCAGGAGTAGAGACCCACATCATGACGTGAGTATCTCTTTTGCTGATGGAATAGAGGCCCGAGACCTTGGTTCTACTTCTACTGGTGCCTCTGAGTTTTTCTGGGAACCCTTCACCAAAGTACTTCATCTGTGGGTCAAAGTTTCCTCATCTATAAAATGGAAGTATTTACATTTACACCACCCCAACTCAAAAAGCAACCAACAGGATTCAACAGTCAAGGTTTCTATGGAATTTAAAATATCAGAACACATACTCATTTATTCCAACCCAAGAAAGCAGAAATTTAAATCATTGGATATGCCTTTTCTCTTTCCAAAGTGGTCTAGAAAGAGGCAGGGTGTAGGAATTGGAGGAATAGAGCAGTCAACAAACCGTAATCAGGGACTGCTTCAAGAGAAACTTCCAGAGTCTCATCTCTCCCACAAACACACACACATACACACCCCACACACATTTCTTGTTGCTGTACTTCATATTAATTTGCTGAAAAAAGATTTTGCACACTGTTTTAAAATGAGAGTAGAGGATTGGGATATAAGCCTTAAAGCTATAAGAATCCCTAGAGTACTTTCTGAATATTAAAGAAAATAATAATAATTTTCTACTGTTTTTTAAAAATGTATATAAAATATTAACAATGCTTCAAAAATTGATCAAAAAATTGATGTTTATGTGTGTAGGGGTGGGTGATTTTGATAATTCTTCTCCAGCCAGTACTGCTCATATCTGCCCATGTCCCAGTTAACTGAAATACCTTACATCTTCAAAGGTAGCCTGTTAAGCAGGATTGGGGAGCATTTACTCTTTTGTGGGGTTGGAATGTATATTAGTTAGTTTTCCATTACTATAAAAAATGCTTGAGATAATTAACTTAAGAAGATAAAGGGTTTGTTTTGGCTCATGGTTTCAGAAGTTTCAGTCCATGGTCAGTTGGCGCTATTACTTTGGGCCTATGGCAGCCAGAAAACAAAGACAGTATGAAGACAGGATGTAGTTCCACAATTTCCTCTGAGAGTACACCCCAGAAACCCAACTTCCCATCATGAGGCTCCACTTCTTTAAGGTTTTACCACCTTCTTTAGGCCTTTGAGGGACACTTTGCATCCAATCAGTAGCAACACAGAAGAAATAAGAGCATGTGTCTGTGCTGGGGAAAGTATGGTCTTCTAATTCTAAGGTACACTGCTTTTCAAACTTTTATACTTGTGGATTTCTCTGTAGTTGGAGTGAGTCTTTTCCCAACACTGATAGACTTCAATGGGGACAAATAGCTGGTTGCTGTGCTCTGTCTTTCTCAGGGTGATCAGATGTGGAAAATCCTCTCTAACTGCAGCTACAATCTGATCAGGTCTTGAAGTCTGGCCCCAGACTAGACAACTTTGCCATGCTCCACCCATCTTTATTCATCCTTACCTCCAGAAGGTAGACTGGCTGCTCCTCTGCACTTTCTGAGAAAGGACCCAGACATGATAAAAAATGGAGATGGTGCAGGAACTAGGGAAAAACAAAAGAGACAGATTAAAAATTGCAGGATCTCAGTATTGGGACTAGGGGAGCTGAGTTAGGCTACTGTATAGTCCTATGGCTGTGGAATGCCTGTCTAGTAGCTCACTTAGCGGGACCTCCACTTCTTCATTTGTAAACCCAAATCTCCTCCTTCTTAATAAAATGTTGTTATTCTAAAAATCTCTCCCTTATTTGGAAATTCAGCAGAAGCACTGAAAAGGAGTCTGGTGGCTATAGAATTTATATAGGGTCTTTCAAAAGAGTCTGCGGATTCCCAGTATATTGCTATTGAAAAATATTCATAACAGAAAAATTGGGAGAGTCCAAAGAACAACTTTAGAGTTTCTTGGGACAGGCATCATAAGGAGTGATTTTAAATTCTCTTAATTCTTTCTGAATTTTCCAATTGCTAGTGAAGTCTTTTCTCCATCTCCAAGGGCAATGAACTATGTCTTTAAAGGACTTAACACTTATGTATCAGCATCTACTTTGTGTTAGGCACTGGGCTGGACCCCAGTACTCTAGTCAGAGATTGAAAGACAAGATGTCAAACCTTATGAAGAGCTGCTACAGTCTACACTAGCAGTATGCCATATCCATACCTGATGACTTTAGATGTGAACTGATGGTATATGATAGGACTTTTCTATCCACATCTGCTGTCAAACATCAATGAGGATATCCCCTATAATGTGTTGCTCAGGAGGTAAGTCTCTGAGTTCAGTTTTGTCCAGTAATTTCTTTTACTCTCTTAAACCCTCAAACAGAATTAGCTCACAATCCAAATTTCCAATTAATGTTCCCATGTTAACAAAATAGTTTGTCTTGTTAAGCTGTTAAATTATTTTGCTAATTTAGGGTCAACAACATGGTAGGAAAGTTTTGCTTTAAGTTTTGTTTTAAACACTATTTAAAATGGAGAATGTTATGAATGTGTAGGGTCTAAGGCTTCACCATTTGTTGGCTATACACCAACCATATGTAGCATTGATAAAAGTCCTTGATGTTCAAAGATGGTATTACAGTATAAATTTTATTTCTGAATTACGAATAAGTTGGTAAATTTGTAGATACGTATAGTGTGTGTGTGAACAGTACATGTATATATAGACATATATACACATATTTGCTTATCTATATATACACATGCACATGCACACACATGAAATTATATACACACATGTACGTGCACACACATGAAATTAGATACAATAGAGTTAGAAACTTCTAGATTCTAGGTTCCTTGCAATATCTTTGCATAGTTACATGATAACAGGAGGGTTTTTAGTGGTGTCTGTTGTATGCCAGGTACTGTTCCAGATGGATAAACCAGAAAGGAACCCCTTCCCTTGGGAATCTGTATGCTACTACATGAGATAAACATAGGAAGCAAATTATTTTGCCTTGGGACCCAGAATACTCTGCCAAGAGATTCAAATTTTTCTTATGAATTCCAGGAAGTGAGTAGAATACTAGGAACCATACCATCTTTTCCATGAGATTCTCTGTCCATGAGCTGACTTTTTCAAATTATTTCCCATCCTTCACTTATTTACTATACACAAGAGGAAAAGCTTCTACCTTTCTAGGATTTTCTCTGATATGGCCACTAAAGAGTTTTAATTATTGAGTTCTGAATTCTAAAAGGTAGATGCGAAGTTTTTATAAATTCAAGAGGTACATATATTCAAGCCAGATGTAGGTGCCTATACCATCCAAACCTGACATGGCCCTAGAATCGTGGGCAATGGTCCCAACATCAGCCATGCCCAATTTACCAAAGAGACTTCCTAGACTGCCTCCTTCTTCGCCTCATCTCAGAGCCTGATTTACTCTGCATTCTCTTGTGTGAGGCCAATTTGAACTCATTGCATGCTTCTGTTGGGCATTACTCTGAACAATACTACATGCACACTAATCTCTGCATGACCTGGCATTCCCTGGAAAGTTTAAGGCCATGGTTTAAAATCTGTTTTCATCTAATCTTAAATGGTAATAATTTTTTTCTCAGCTTCGTATGGAGTTTAGCTGGCCACATGAGTATGAGGGAGATTGACCTCAGGGCCAACCCATTTATTGAAGAGATGATATAGCACTTCAGTTTCCCTTTCCTTCCCACTAGAACTCACAAGAGCTTGGCAGAACTTCTGTACCTCCTCTATCTTGCTTATAGAGATACTCTAAAGAATACATTATAATTATTTTAGGTAAGGGTTCAGGGGTCAGGGGAAGAGAGATTTGCCTTTTTATGAAATTAAGATGAGTCTTGGAAGCATTCATCAAAATAAATATAAACAATTTATTTTTCTTGTGTTTCATTTTTATTAAATCAGACTAAACAATAGTTTTGTGGGGACTCCAGACAACCAGAAAGATGACCCCTGGAAAGGTTGCCAAGAGACAATTTCTATCTGCATTCTAGACTTGAAAGGATTTTAAGCCTAAGTAGTCAACTAGAGTTGATCAGTGTTTTTCTTTTGAAGCAGGGATTCAAGAAAGCATACGTATTTCTTAGGTGCTATGAGAAGAGGGTGTCTATGTGGGGACATGGAGGCTTAGCATTGCCATTGAACTGAGAACTCATTAATAAAGTGGGATATTTGAATTAAGTGAATTTATTGTTACTCATAATTTTCTCTTGGGCTTAGCTGTGGCCAGGGGAAAAATGGGACCACAGTAAAGTCCTATTATCTTATCTTGTCACCTTGATTTGAAGAATTAATATTTATTAGTTCATTCATTTAAAACTATGTCATGAGCTTCTTAAATGCATCAGACCCTGCTAGATCTTCACAGGTACTGAAGAGGCGAATACAATTATTTCCCTTTAAGGAGCCCTCAGACCTAAGTGGAGGGTTGCTACATAAGGAAACAGTACCCGTCAAGAAGCCCTCCTTCCACAGTCAGGAGATGACAGAAGGAAGTGAGGACTTCATACATGCAGCGGGTGACAATTGAGTTTGGGAATTTCAAGAGGAGAAAACCAAATAATAGACAATAAAATATAGCTTCCCAGAAAACAGAGATTTTTGACAGTTTATTTACTAATAGAAACTCTTCCCCTAAAAGGTGACTGGCACATAGTAAGTCAGTAGGAGGGATGGAAGGATTTCAAAATAAAGGAAAGAACACGAAGGCAAGAACCAGGAAAGAACATGGCTTAGTGTTAAGGGGTGAGACTATAAAGGGCTGCAGATCATGTTTAGGAATTTGAACTATAACCAGAGGGATGTTTTTGTTTTGGTACTGGGAATTGAACCCAGGGGCACTTAATCACTGAGCCACATCTCCAACTCTTTTTTTTAATTTATTTTTTATTCATTTTAATCCATTATAGATGACAGCAGAAAGCTTTTTGATTAATTGTACACAAATGGGGCACAATTTTTTACTTCTTTGGTTGTACACAAAGTAGAGTCATACCATTTGTGCAACCATACATGTTGCAACTCTTTTTCTTTTTTATTTTGAGACAGGGTCTCACTAAGTTGCTGAGGCTAGCTTTGAACTTTCAGTCCTCATGCCATTAATAGCCCCCCACACACACTTTTATTCACCCTTATGACAGACAGAGGCATACATGTGTACATTATGTCCAGCTATACTCACATATAGGTTTAAGTTCCCCAAAGGGAAGATCTTTTTGTTTCTTATCTGTTGAATGCCACATATTTACCAAGCTTGTGTTAACACAGAATTTGACAGCATACATGTATTGGATGAAGGAATAATTAAATGAATAAGTAATGATCTTGTGAATTCTAAGAATAATATCTGTTTCATGATTTTCATTTATGCTCTGGCTTATAGCTCCAGAATTTTAGGAAATTGATTCTAGATCCACAGAGATTCTAAAGTTCCATGATCAGAATCCAATAGTTGCAAGTTATGAGGAGAGGAGAAAGGATGCAGGATTGCAGTTCACAGTCAGAGTATCAGAGAAAAGGGTTATCTCTGTGCAGAGGTGTGAACACAGAGGTTATAAAGCATGGGAGCAGAATGCTATGTGGGCACAGAAGGATAGCTATAGAATGAGGGTCCTTCTGGGAATGACTTCTGATTTCCTCATCCTGCCACACAAAACAAATCTGCCCAGCGTCTCACTGTAGCTATGCAGAGGGATATACATGATAGAGACAGTGCCCAGCTTGGAGGTCTGATATTTGCTTGCTTTTATTGCTCTTTTTTTTTTAAACAGTCTTTTCAAATGTTATTATTTCAACGTCTCCTTGGTAACCTTGAGAGGAACCATCTAGTGTAGCCTAATTCACAATGAAATGTGACCGTTCTTATTACTTAAAGCTAAGGACAGTGCTGGATGATTGACAAGCCAGAGGGCCTATTGTGAGTCTCAGACTGTGGCTCTTCGACTGATGAACTGCCTGTGGCTGCAGAGCATTTGGACCCCTTTGGTCCACTATTTCTTGAAATATTGTTTGTCCCTAAAGTAGCTATTTAAGTAGAGGGGTTTTTTGTTGTTGGTGGTGATGGTGGTTTTGCTTAACTCATACGTAGAATCCAATGTAAACCGCTTTCCTACATCCTCAAAACTGTGTTAACAATACTTTTCTAATATGCAATTTTCAAATCAATTGCTTGAGATTTATCTGATCCTTTACAAGAGTCAGAGAGAACCAGGTAGCTTCTTAGAGGAAAAAAAATCCAGAAGGAAGGACAGCTTTCCTTAAAACAGCAGGTAACTTTGAAGAATGAGCAACAAAATCTCTTAGGAGAGCTCAATCTGATCTGCAGAAAACCAGGGAAGATTTTACAGTCAGTTTGTGTCCTTTCATCCTCTTCTAAAGCCAAGAAGATTCTCAAACTTTATTTCCTTGGAATCTCCCAACAACCCTGCAAGCTACATAGGATTATCACCATTGGGTGGGTGAAGATGCCGAGACTCAGAGAAATTAAATGTTCAGCCTACATGTTTAGAAGGAGGCAAGATAAGAGTAAGAAATGTGAGCTAAAATTTAAGGAAAGGTTCTAGAACCCTCCAAAGTTTGTTCAATAAAGAACCATGAAGGAATGTAGGGAAAGAACAGCAGGATATTTGTTAATCCCCTGTGTTTTGATGAGTGCCCACTGGGTACATGACCACAGAGTCACATAGTCACAACAGACCCATCCCAGGATTGCAGTTCACAATCTGAAAAAATATGATAAAGACATGAAAGAAATAAGGAAGAATTAAATGGTAAGATATGGAACAAATTATAGCTGCCATTGGATATGAAAGAAGTGATTAAGGACAGAGTAGCTAAAAGGGGTATAATGGTTATACAGAGAAGAGGGAAAGAGGTCATTCCAGGTGGATGGCACAATGTGAGAGAATGGATGGTAGGAATGTGCCTGGCCTGGAGAGAAGAGAGTGAGAGTGGGCAAGGATGGGGATGCCTTCAGCAAATTGGACAGAGCAATTGTCTTACTGGCTCCCTTTATAAATCCCATTCTAATTGGCGTAAATCTCTGATCCATTGTTCCACAAGCAGAACTAGTAGTCAAAGTGAAGAGGCGAGATAACATTTTGTCTAGAAAATTATGCAAACCCCAAAGCTGCAGAGGTTTCTAAAAACAAAAAGAAAAAAAAGTGAAGACCTTCTTTCCACTTAAGAGACTGTGACCATGTGCTTAGCAGGGAGCATCCTTTTAAGTTCAGCCTCAGCACAACTCAGAGTCCCAGCCTAAGCTCAAATGTATTGTTTAGCTTCTAGTAACTGCATCCGATAAAGTCGTTGGAAATGAACCAGAGCTGCTTCCATTGATCTGTTTTTCAATTTTCTGTTGTTTGCTGGAAGAGCCTGATTTTACTTTGCCCAAAGTAAGTCATTTGAGTAATCGGCAAATCCAGTGGAACTCTAAAGTCATCGCCTCCCGGGCTGACTGCCTGATTCATAACTTTCTGCTTGTCATCAAGTTTGCTCTGCACTCAAGACACACTCTCATTTGCACCAAGGAACCTGAAAGTAAAACACATGCGCTCAGAGGGCCTTTTGGATGATGCTGAGATATACTGAGGCAGGGGCGGGTGGGGGGTGCTGGTCACAACCTGGAAGGAAAGGCTTATTTTGACCAACAGATCATGCTGTAGGCTCAGGAGTCGGGCCATGCCATGGCTGAGATGATGAGTTTTGGAAGTCCCTTCTCCATGTCAGCATTCAGCTGACCACTCACCATCTATGTGACTTTAGCTACCTTGCTTAAGCTCCCTCTAAGCTCCAGATTACTCACCTGGATGAAAAGATAAAGTGAAGCATTGATGGGCATTAGAGATGTTTTTATTCTCCAGGGTCCAGTCATCAAGAAATTGGCCACCTGCAGGGAAGAATTTTGGCCAACTAGAGCAGGAGCCAAAAAAACTCACTGTAAAGGTCCATACAGTGATTTTAGGCTTTGCTGGCCACAGGGTTTCCACTGCAACCGCTCGGCCATCCCAATCAAGGGTGTGAAAGCCAAAGACAATATACAGACCAATGAATGCCTGTGCATTCCAATAAAATTTTATTATGGGTGCAAATTCAAATTTTATGCAGTTTTCACATGTCAGAAAATCCAGGTCTTCATTTGCTTTTTCTCTCCATTTATAATTTAAAGACAATTATTATCTTGTGGGCCATCTGAAACAGGTAGAGCTTCAGACTTGGTCCCTGGCTTGGAATTTGACCCTGAACAAAAGTGTGCACAGGACTTAATCCTTCACAGCTATGTTACGAATATCACCTGGGTTTTGGATGCAGTTTCTGCACTGCCTCAACCTATGAATTACCTCTCCAATTGCACGCCCTTGTGAAATATTTTCCATGATATGGCTTAGATGTTTCCTCATTTTTAAAAAGTTTTACTGGGGCATAAATAACATACAAATATCACTGACTAGAATGTCCCCTGAGTTCATCAGTGTGGTCATAAGTGGTACATTTAATTCTTTTTCAAGTCTCTTCATTTTTTATCCAAATTCCACATCCAAAAAATCTCACCTCTTTTAGGAAGCCCTACTCAGTGACTTCTTATTCATTTCCTTTTATTGAGTTTCTTCTGTGAGCTATATTGTTTGACTCACAAATCTATTTAATTTGGTCTGCACTTTTTCTCATGAATCAAAATTGCACAATCAGAAATGCTTGGTAGCATAAAACCCAAATGCCTATACACTCCAACAATTTTCTGGAGCCACATGGAACCCATTATAAACAGAGCATGTTAATTTTCTGCTCCACTCTTCACCTGATATACACATGTTCATTCCAGATGTTGCAGTTCACCTTTGTTCATCAGAGGGACACTCCTGCCTCTGGTAAGAATTTTGAAAATTTCAATTCCCCAATTTAGATTTCATATCCATAGTTTTATAACCATTTTATTTTCTTACAGTTTGGCATTTAAAAATACAGAAAAGTACAGAGAATGTCATCAATATCTGGGTACCCACTACCTGAAATTAATAAAAATTTACATACTTTCATTTTGGATTCAGATTTTTAAATGAAATATATAGGGCATCTAAGACAGAGCTGATCTTCTCATTATTTTCCATCTCAAACCCATTCCCCTAACTCTTTTCACAGAGCCTTTTGAAATAGATATTGACTCTATTAGTATTTAGTCATTCATACAAACACATGTGATATTGCTTTCTGTTTTGTTTTTGTTTTGGTATTGGAAATTGAACCCAGAGGTGCTTTACCACTGCCCTACATCCCTGATCTTTTTATTTTTTATTTTGAGACAGGGTCTTGCTTTGTTGTTTAGGACTTCACTAAATTGCTGAGGCTAGCCTTAAACTTGTAATACTCTTGCCTCAGCCTCCCGAGTCACTGGGATTACAGATGTGCTCCACCACATCTTGTGTTACATTGTGTTTTTGAAATGTATAATTTATTTAAATTGTGTCCTTCTTTTACATGCTTCTTTAACTCAGTATCTAACTTGGGACATATTCATTTGGTCCAGGCACTTTTAGTGCTACATGGCCTTCTGTCATGAAATGAACAAGCACAATTTATTTATCCATTCTCTAGAATTTCAATAGGTATTTAGGTTATTTCTAGTTTTACACTATTACCACAGTTTTATCTTATCTTTGCATGTGCCTCTAGCTAAATACATGGAAGTTCTATGAACTTCATACCTGAAAATGGAATTTTGGAGTCATGATGAATTAGCCCTATCACCAATAATACATTGTTTTTTAAAAAAAAAAAACAGCAATAATGCAATAATAATTCTTGCACTATTTTCTAATTCTTTATTCATCAGCCATCTTTGCAGTTAAGGTATGAGGTCCTCTTATGGTTTCTATGAGCCAGAATGTTCACAGCTATGCCTTCTCCTCCTCCACAGCACTGAACATGATTGTGCTTGTGAGTAACTGGTGCTCAGCAGATGCGTGGTATGAGTAATGCTATTGGATTGGACTGAAGGCTATTTAAGAACAGGTGCTGATTTTTACACTTTTTCTTTTTCTTTCTTGACTCAGGATTTGTCACGAGAAGAGGGAAAATGTGATGGCATTATAAGGACATAGGGAAAGCATGGGGCCCCTTCCCCTCCATCTCTTATACTATCTTTTTAGTATTTTTTGCCTTTGTTCTTCTCTTAAATCTCACCTCAAAATCCATCTTCTCCCTCAATTCCATCTTGGAGGTTTCTCCTTCCTCACTCAATCCCCAGCTTGTCTTCTAGAGGTTTAGAGATCACATTTTCTGATTCACCACAATAAACTTTAAACTTTCAAACCCATTAACGGGACTTTGTCATTTTTGAGAAAAGAATTGACATTGTTTGGCATGAAAATGACTTCTGTAAATTCATTAAAAAAAAGTCAGCTTTCTTTTGTCTCTTCACTTCCACTAATTTTAATCTCTTTCTCTATCTTTCTTTTGCTCTCCTACTTTCCCTATGTTTATTTTCAAACCTTTTGTAACCCCTACTTCTTTCCACCTCTTACCATTCACCGTGTCTTGCGACTAACACCAGCTCCACTTGCAGGATTCTTGCTGTTGATCCCCTGCCTATTTCTATTAACATCTAGCTCATGTCTTGCCTTTGCTCGATGCAATTTCTGTTGTGGCCACTGACCTCTTTTACTGCTAATCCCATTACTCCCTAATGGGAAAACAATCAGGTGGTATGGATGCCCACCAGTAGCCAGGGATGTGGCCTGAATTTCTAGAGACCAACCACTGCTGTCTGCCGATGGCTGGACTTGCCAGAACACTGGTCTTTCTGCTTTGATTTAAAATCTATTCTTAGCAGATTCCTCCATGGAAACAGGGATCAGGGTGCAAGGTTGCAGGGGGCTTCTTGAGGCAGAGGCAAGAGGAGGCCTGGGGTGCCCAGGCCTTTCAGAGGGAATCGAACTCTTGCAGGAACATTAAATAGAGGACTTGGGAGTTGCTATTACAAGAACTTTTATTATTTCTTTATTTGACAATGTGTACTGATAGCTAGCTACAGAATAGGCAGTGTTCTAAGAGTTCTAGAAGCTGGCTGGGGCATGAACAAATAGCCAAGATCTCTATTGAGAGGAGGTTTGTATTCTAAAAGCCTTTTCCGTCCATTGTGGAGGGAAAAATCAGTTTTTTAAGAGGCTTATTTCAGCTCTAGTGTTTTTGGTTATCTGTTCTTTAATTCGATTCTGAACATTCATAGTGGTGGTGGGTGTGTATGTATATGTGCATAGGAGAGAGAGAGAAAGTTTTGGAGATAGATCTTTAGATATTGCCTAGAGTTCAGGGTACCTCTAACCCCCAAGGTTCTAATCCTGGCGAAGTTTCTGATTATTGCTTATCATCTCGTATGAGAAAGAATAACACTGTAATGAAATGGAAAGGAATATCACAGACTATTAAAAACAATACTTCATTTATAGATTTTTTTTGTTGTTTTCAAATTATTTATAATGAGAATTCATTCCTTTTATAATGAGCAAAATGAAAATCATTTATCAAAATGTACACATAAAAATATCATCTTCCTGATTAAAAAAAAAAAACAAGGGAGGGTCTGCGTGTAAATTTGTGCTGGGGGTTGTGTGGGTCACAGTTACTCCACCTTTGAGCTTGTGACCTAGCAGAAGAGAGTCTTGCTATCCACCATCACTTCCCAGCGGTAACCAATGCCCTGAGTATCTTAATACTACATCATTTCAGATAAACATACTACTGGAAGCTATGAAAGATAAGAATGGGAAATGGGCAAATCCTACTCACAAAGTAAAAATTGAAGAAAATTGCTAGATAGTGACTTCGGATGAAGCAGCACTCTCAATAATTTCTTCAAGGTCATGTGGTTAATTTATGCTGCATTTGTAAGTTATTGTGTATTTTAAAAATTAATGAAAGATTTAATTATGGCAGGGTTGCCTGTGACCTTTTGTGAAATGATTTCATCATAAATCTGCAGGCATTTCAGAACTGTTTTCCAGGATTCTAATAATTTGCTCTCAAATTAATGTTATCCAGCCAGTGAAGGAGTTGAGGTTGGGTAAAAGGATTGCGTTGGAATTGTGGTTTCCTAGCAATGGCTCATTCGGAGTCCTGGAAGGAGGTATCAGAGAAGATGGTGTGTGACTTTCCTGAATGCACAGCAGGTTTAAGTATTTACTTAGAGGAATGAGAAATATATCCAGTGTGTCAATAGGGAGAAATTGCATGTAGCCAGACTAGGTCATTGCAGAGCAGTTGATTTAGGGCACATTTAACTATATGTGAATGTGATGTGACACCTGGATCAATGACAGAACTCCCCTTCCTTCCTGGACACCACAGAGGTTCTCCTTTATTTGTAAATCAAGTCTATGCCTACCCCCAAGCTTGCTGGCAACCTGCAACGCCTAAGTTCAATTCCATCACTCTTGTATCTCTGACTTTCCCTGACCTCAGAAGCTCATGGAGAACAGCTAAGCTATCTCTGTGGGAGCAGATTCTTTCCACAGAAAGCTAACTATTATCATGGTCTGTGCATTCTGATGATTAACTCGCTCCAATAAAGTGAGGAGGAAGACCGGGCAGTGCAGAGGAATGCCCCATTTACAGCACACCAAAGGAGATCCTCTGTCTCAGAAGAGACTGATAGCCTACAGCTGTACTTCCAGGGTGGCAGGCTAGAATTTAGAAAACTCAGGGGACCCTGTGGACACTGGAGTTTGGAAGGAAAGCAAGTAAAATCTGGAAAGGAGGTCTTGGCTGAAGCCCTCCCTAGTTTACAGCAGCACTGGATGAGATCATTACTGTGTGTCTCAAGCAAGCAAGTATTCATGGGGCATGTGGCACTCTGTGACTCAACCTGCAAGATGAACAAGTTTCCCCTGAAAAGCTGTCAGCACGGATGAAAACTGGGTGTCAGGAAACTCGGGTTCCAGTGCTTTGTGTTCTTGAGCACTCACTATTTATCTGGACCTTGGTTTATAGCTAGCATATGAAGGAATTAGGCCAAATCTCATCCCTAAAGACCCTTCCAGCACTAAGTCTTTATAATCCTGTTTGTTCTCTTTCATGCCATAGGAATTCCTGACTGTAGACCAAGCCACAAAGACTGTTCAGGGTCAAATGCATAACTCTCCACATAGTAGATGCTGTAGATCTTGAGACAAATAGGACATAATTGAAACATTCTGGTTATAACTTCTCCCCAGATTTCTCCTTTCTTCCTCTAGTTTCATATATTTCATGTTGTTTTTGCTAATTTTGTCCAAACAGGCTATATAGAGCTGGAGGTAAGAGAACTGCTTATGTCTGAGCCTCAGTAACAAACTGTGTGTTCAATGATTGCAAATAAATCTTGAAACACTTAGAAAGGACTATGAGGCTTGCTAAAAGCACAGTGCTGCCAATTTTGTTAGAACAGTGGCCACAGCTGCCTCTATTTGACTCCTGACTTCCTCATTTCCTTGCTGTGTCACCTTGTTGGATGCATCATGTAACTTC
Source organism: Marmota monax (assembly GCF_021218885.2). Lineage (NCBI taxonomy): Eukaryota > Metazoa > Chordata > Mammalia > Rodentia > Sciuridae > Marmota > Marmota monax. Next base: position 20,886,564 of record NW_026692881.1, read on the forward strand.
TTTAGCTTCAGTTTCCTCTCCTGTTAAATGGGAACAATAAAAGAAATAATGATAATAAGTGAAATCTGTGTGAAATGGTTAGCATGCTCTCAGAGTTCAATGAGTTCTCCCTGATATGGGTATTATTAATTAATATTGTCTTACTTGATTAGCTTCTACCAAGTGCCCATCTTTGGCAAAGTCTTGTAGCAGAAATCATGGGAGTACAAAAACATTCTCACTGTCCTAAAATTCTCAGGCATCTGACAAAATATACAAAGTAAATAATTATAATTAAATACCGTTAGGTACCAATATAATAGTTTAAAAGTACAGACTTTTTGATTTATGCTAAATATACAGTACATTTTGACCTCAGAACTGTGTTAAACACTGCCATTATCCTCATTTTGAATGTGAGGAAACTGATGTCTTAATACCTGTGAGGAATTCTCCAGGGGTCCACGAGACTGGGCTCACATCCTGGCCTGATGTGAACACCCTTGCGCTTCCCTACTCCATTCCATACCTTTGAGACGATGACTATATGCTGTTTATGTGCTGCTTCCATGAGTTGCCAACTCCCATGATTGTTTACTCTAGCAAAGCGGGTAGGACACCGGAACATCCCGTGAGTTTTGATATGCACTTGCTACCAGTCCTACCCCAAATACGGATAAAGTGCTGTGGAAATTCAGAGGAGTGAGTGTTTTCTTCCCAAGAAGGAAATAAAGCAAGGAAGATGGAAGATAGTGGAGGACAAAACAGAAGAAGTTACCATTTGAATTACAATTAGAAGGAAAATTACTTAAGAAGGACCGAATAATTTCAAAACCTGTTTTGTAATTATGTCATATGCAAACTTTCAAAAACACAAGGAGAAATGGAAATTTGCAATCAGGAAAATATGTTAATAAACCTCAATTAGAAACCAATAGATTAAGTAGTCACAAAGTTAGTATGATTTTGAATATGAATAACATTATTAGAAAGCTTCATTTAAAGGTCCTACATAGAACCCTCCACATAACAACCGAGAATGAACGTTCTTTCCAAGCAAACACTTAATATTTTTAAGATTAATCATTCATTACGCCACATATAAAGTCTAAACTACTTTTGGAAGACTGATATCACTAAGGCTATGTTCTCTCTATGCATTGCAATTAAATAAAATATTTTAAATTAAAGAATCATAAGGAAAGTAAATATAAATACATATGTTTGGAAACAAAACCATGAGTTATTTAGGAGTAGTTTAGTTTCTTAAAGAGGCAATCATAATGGTCACTGTGAAATATTTCAGTTGGAAAGATTTCCTTCTGCCCCATTCTTCCCCAGCCAAGTACAGTCTATTATTTGAGGCTTGTGGAATGAGTAGGAGTTGGATAAGACAAGGTGTGTGGAAAGCCATGCCAAACAGAGGAAAGGCAGAAACTGGAAATCATGCTTCTGTTATTGGAAATCAATGGAATTTTGTTTTAACTTAAAGTTGTGAGAGATGATACAACACACAGAGGGAAATGAAAAGCTAATTCAGGGAGCTCACGTTCCAAGTTCTTTACATGATATTCTTGTCTAGGTCTTGTGACAGTTCAGGAACAAGAGAAGACACCTTGGATATCTTCAACACAGCGGCTGAAGTTGCAGAAGTGAATAAGACTGGTGGCCATTTTCATTATCAGGGCATGGAAGGGGGTCCTAATGCAGTTGGGCAATTCAGTGGAGGCATTTGAGAAAGAAGAAAGTCTGGAAGGAGCTAACAGAGTCAGCTTTGGCCTTGCTTTGCTTCTGAAGATGTCATTTGGGCAGATTACAATGGGAGTTGGTGGCTGGAAAAGTTCAAGATGCAGGTGAAGTCACTGAGGAAGGGAAAGGGAATGTCCTGGTGTTAAGTTGTGACAACCTGATCTTGTCTTAGTTGAGTTCATTCAAAAGTTCCTTCCAAAGTCATTCTGTAGCAAAGTCCACCTAATTTGTCTCCCAAGAATTGTTTATTCTTCCTTTTTGATATTTATAGTAGCTTCCTGGAAATGACTCTTTGTCCTTTCCCTTCTTAAAGGATCATGGTCAACCATATTTCTTTGAAGCTTCTTTCAGCTTTCATAGCTATCTGTAAAGCTGGTATAACTTGGGGTAGGAAAAAGAATCAAGTGACCGGGGTGGCGGGGGAGTTAGGTGACCCAGAGCTTTGCTCCTAGAAAGAGGTAAACATCTTTACAGAGCCTACTTCTCTAATTACATTTAGGGTGGCATTGTTTCCACCTAAATTATAGCAATTATATACCGAGATCCCATTTGAAATCATTTAATTAATGAGTAGCTAACCCTTTCTGTAGATGGAATTCTAATGAAGTCTTTTATTTTTGTGAGCCACCTCCCTCCCTCAAATTAATCACTCTCTTTCCAGAAAGACTTACTCAGGTCTGAATAGTGGATTAGAGGTGTGTTCTTTAGCATCCCAGGAAATCACATTTGTCTATGGAAATCCTAACACAGTCCAGGATGACAAGGGACAGAGCTGCTGCTTTTCCTCACCCACCGTCCCTCGAGATTGCTTTTAGCTTTCTAAACACCCTTCTTGCCACGTTCTTGAAGCCCCCCACCCCCCGCAAAAAAAAAGGCACATAAAGCCATTACCCCAATTTTGGAAGAAGTGAATTCTTTTGTTAGATCAAGTCTCTGTATTAATCAACTCAGACCTATATTGACTGAGCATCTGTTATATGAAAGAAGTGCCCATGGTGAAAAAGATGAGTGACTGAGATACATAAATCCTTCGTGTGGAAGGTCGCCAGAAAATAGTTAACTTGTACCCCTGAAGGTAGACATGGGGAATAAAAGAAAATAAACCTAGAAGCTGTCTTTCTAAAAGGGCCATTTTCTGCATCTCATTTTTTTAGCATATTTCACTGATTATAAAGTACCTTTTATCAGAAAACTAAAGGCTTGAGGGAAGTAATTTGTTCAAGGTCACCTAACTAATTTTGTGGCAGAGGAGAAATAGGAAAAGCCAAACCTTCTACTTCCCTGCATAGTTCTTGCCACTATGTCCAGACCACCTGCACATTAAACAACAACACAGACCACAAGAGGACTATCTGTGACCAGAGTCACATTAGCAGTGTGGACACTTAGCACTGGAGGAGGTTTAAAAAACAAAAGAAAGAGAGAGATGGCTCTGTAGGTATATAGAATCCAAGAAGATGAATCTGAAGTGGAGACAAAGACTCTCATGAAAAAAATCCATGTGGCAAAGTAAAAGGAAAAAGAAAAACAGAAGTAATAAATTCTAATTGATTTTTTTTCCTGAAAATCCATATAGTGAGAAATGAATTAGAGAATTCATTTATTTTGTTCCTGTGGTTAGGAGTTACTTCCTCTGAGAAACCAAAGGGTAGGCTACCCATTTCCAGACAGCAGTCATCTATGTTGATGAACGAGGTGTTAACTTTCTCCAAGGCTCAAGAGGGAGATAATCTCTCTCTGTGTCTGTCTCTGTCTCTGTCTCTCTTCACACACACACACACACACACACACACACACAGAGAGAGAGAGAGAGAGAGACTCACTAGAGCACTGGGGGTTATTAAGTACTTTGAAAAGGGATTTCAGCCAAATCTATTGAAAGTCCTTGATGAGAAAAGGATTGGATGGGCCTGCAGGGATTCCAACAATGACAATGATGATGGTGGCAATGATGGCAATGAACATTGGTTGTCTGTAGGGATTTAAAAAGATTTTTCACATGCTACATTATCTCACTTGGTGGAGTTCTGATTACATTAGTGATTATATTTCTTTGCATTAAGAAAGAGGGATAGGGTTACATTTTTCAAGGAGGAGAGCAAAACAGTTCAACTTGGCAATTGTAAGCAAATGGGACTGTTGGTAACAGAGGACTTGCCCTGCAAGAACTAGCTCCTCTTTGCCACAGACGGAGAATAAAACTCCACCTTCTCAAATTCTTTTGTTCCTTCCATTGGCCCACAGTGATCAATTAGCCATTCTCTGTTACACAACTACCATGGCTAGGAATTACTCTTCTTTATAGGACACAAAGAAGTACAAGAATTGTACTTAAGGAGCTTTCTAATTGAATAATGAAAAAAATTAATCAAAGATACAAGAAAATTAAGAAGTTCTGGATCAGTGGTCTGGAGCAATGGTGCTCAATGTGTGGTCCTGGGGCCAGTGACATCAGATTCACCTGGAACTTATGAGAAATGCAAATAATTAGGCACCCCACATGTACAAATGAGAAGCTTTCTGTGTGGGAAAAAATCTATGTGTAATAAGCCCTCTAAAAGCACCTCTGGTAACAGGCATGCTTGAACTTCTTAAGTAAGAGAGCTCAGTGTTGCCAGAAATATCACAGATTTTCTGGAAGAAATAGCACATGGTTTAGGAATCACATTATCCTTTGAAAGATTTCCCACGCCTTTGGCTCCTTCACCTTACCCATCTCTTGGTAGTCTGTCTTTAACTGATATACTAATTGGAATTGATATACACTTTATTCTTCTAAAAAATGATACCAGTATGAAGAAGTCGCATCCACTTTGTTGGCAGTGGGCTCCTTGACTTTAGAAGAATATTTACAGCTATTAAGAAACCCTGCCCTTGATGTTTGTTTCTCATTATTATTTATTAGAAGCAGTCTGGGATTTCTTTTTTTTTTCCAGTTCATGACCAAGTGGACCTTTTCCATGTTTGTCACCCCCAATGAAGCACCTATTTTCTGTTGATGGTCATCCTGATTTCTCTGTTGGAGTCTCATTTCCACAGATCATATTATGAATTTCAACATCTCTCCCATTTGTGTTTATGAAATGGGAAGAGAAATATTTGAATATGAATTAGTCCTTATTTTATCTCCTGTTTATTTTGTTATGCTTGCTGTTTGTCATTTCTTCAGCGTCTGCAGCTCTAATCAGATGAGCAGAAAAAGAATGTGATGTTGAACAGAATTAGGAAAGCCACATCCATGCAGAAACAAAAGCAAATGTCTGAGCCACTAATACATCACAGGAGGGGACTCACAGTGAACTGTGATCTTCCCAGAATGAGACTGATTGGAAGCATGGGGAATGTGTTAATGTCTGAAAGTGGTTAAGGGGTTTACCCCACTGATCTGAGTTGGGGCCCATCGAGAGCAGAACAAAGCTTATAATCCTACCAGCAATTTAAGTGATTATAATTTTCTGTCTGGCATATGAAAATAACCTCATGGGAAATCAGACTAGCATACTCCCAAGTGAAAATATTAGTATTTATCAATTTACAGTTTGGGGAAAAACTTAGGAATCATAGTATAAAGAAATCTGGGATAGAAGCCAAAGAAATGAGATAAAAGGAATATACCTGCCAAGATTGCAGAAGAGAAGAATCTACACCGGTCCACAAGTTCTAACTGAGCATATAATCTTGTGTTCAATCCTGAAATGAGCACTCTGAGTTAAAGAAACAGACATCCCAAAGAGTTGGGAAGACCAACATGGACATCTGTAGTGGCTCAATTGTAGTGGACATCTGTAATCAGCTAGACTGTGAACCTAGATCATCCTTGCATCCAGTTCACTGTAGCCCCCTGGGGAACAATCAAGCCTGAGGGTGGAGTTCTGTTCTTCCTAACCCTAGAGCATCCCTTGCCTTCTGGACAACTTTGACTGTGAGAAAGTTATCTCACAGCTTTTAGAGATTCACACGTCAGAGACCCCTAGAATGTCTGCCAGTTACTCTTCTCTCCCTATCCCTTCCTGATACATGTTCAGGTTTACTATTTGTGGAACCACTTCTTGGACAGGGAGGTGAAGAATGCTTTTGAGTCATATGGTCATCTGTGTTAGTTTCCTGTTGCTTCTGTAACAAATTACCATAAATTGGATGACTTACAAGAACGGAAATGAATTCTTTTATAGTTTTGGAGGACAGAATTTGAAATCAAAGGGTCAGCAGGACTGAGCTCCCTTTGGGTCTTTAGAGGAGAATTTATCCCTTTCTTCTTCCTTCTTCCAATGGCTCCAGGCATTTCTTGGCTTGTGGCTACATAACTCCAATTTCTGTTTGTCTTCACAGCCTTCTTCTCACTGCATGTCTCTCTTCTTTGTGTCAGTTACAAGGATACTTGTCATTGGATTTAGGGCTCACCTTGATAATCCAGGGGGATCTCTTTTGTTAGTCACCTTGTAATTGCTGTGACCAAAATATCTGACAAGAGCAACTCAGAGAAGGAAAGGTTTATTTGGGGCTCAAGGTTTCAGTTTCAGAGGTCCAGTCCATGGCTGACTGACACCATTGCTCTGAGCCAGAGGTGAGGCAGAGCATCATGGCAGAAGAATGCAGTGGAGGAAAGCTGCTTAGTTACTATCCAATAGTCCAAATTTTTAGTTCATTAAATGAACTAGTCCACTGATTAGGCTACAGCTCTCCTAACGTAAGCACTTTACCTATGAACATTCCTGCATTGTCTATTACATGAGCTCTGGGAGTGGGGGACACCTCATAACCAATCCAGAACCATCTCATCTTTGGAATCATAACTTATCTATATCTGCAAATACCTATTTCCCAAATGAGGTAATTTTTGTAGTTCCAGAGAATGGGGCATGATCATATCGTATTGGAAGCCACCTTTCAACCCAGTGTACCATCAGCCATTCTATTTCCATGTCTTAAACTTCGAGGACTGTGAATCACCCTAAATAACTTGATAAAATATATGAAATTTATTTATAGATAAATATACATGTTCCAATGAATATTAATTTCTGTTTAAAATTTCAAGGAATTCAAAATCCACCACCAACACCAAAGCCCAAATGTGTACTATAGGTTGAAATACAATTTCTGAATGGTAACATCCAACATTAACCACAGGTTTTCTTTGTTATCTGGCTAATGTAAATAGCCCCTGATATTGCCCCTTTTTTGTTCTAGATAATGTGTACAATTTTGTTAACTCATTTTAAGATCATCTTGAGTCTTGTACTTCTCTCCCTGAAGTGTTTGTTGGTATTGATCACATTGTATATAGAAACTCTTGAGCTGCTGTTATTGCTATTCAATCTCAGCTGTACCAAGCCTGTTTCTTTTATCCGATACTTATGTCATTACCAGGAGGAGAAACTGACATTTCTCATGGTTGCGTCACATCTTATTAAATTCAGCCTATCTCCTTAGACTGTCAGGACCTTATTGGGTCCAATTCTTCCAGCAAGTGTATCGACTGTTTCTTCCAGCATTATATCATCAGAAAGTTCAGTTTTCATTGATGACCATTATTTCCATGTCTTCAAATCATTAATAAAAAATGATGAACAAGACAATAGACAATAGAAACTTACAGCTAACTATTTATACCTCCCTCCTGGTTATTTTTAATACTCTAATTAGGTGTTGTTCAGCCTCATAATTTTACTAGCACTTGACTCTTTTTTTGCTTTTCATTTTTTTTAATTGCTATGGCAGCCCTGCCAGTTACCCTGCTGACATCCAGGTAAATCCTGTGCCTCATATTTCCCTCTTCTGTCTGCCTAGCCAACCTTTCATAGAAAGGCATGAGATTAATCCATGGTGATGTATTTTGTGATCCATGAAATTACTAAACTCTTTGGAGTAGGCAGAAGTGTTCAGTTTAGCATCACAAACATCCTGCAACTCAGAGAGCTCCAATCAGGGAGGACTCACAAGAGGAGGTGTCTTTTGAATGTGGGAGAATTTTGATAGGCTGGATAGAGAAGGAAGGAGACATTTGTCAAGGTCCTCTCACATCTTTCATTTTTTTTTCTTGATGAGCTTATCAGTTGAATTCATCTCTCTTCAAACAAGTAGACATTTATGATAGGAGAAAGCTGTTTTGTTAAAGATTTGAAATGTAGAGATTTGTAACCTCTGAATGAATTCAGAATGAAAAGATAGAAATACCTTGGTGGATGGCCTGGCATTGATGTGTGGGATCTGGAAACCACTGGATCTAGCAAGAATGCAACAAAACCAAGAACCAGGAGAGACAGTCAAGTTCACTCCCCACAGGGTGTACCATATATGCAGAGTGTTCTCTCAGGGCTTCTACCCAAAGCTGAGCAGATGCTGATACTCGTACAAAGACTCTACAGTTTTACTAAAGGAGAGACCCCTCAGTTGCTCCCTCGAAGTCTGTTTAATCTTACTTGACATAAAGTTTTTATTTTAGTTTTATCTGATAACACATTCAAAGTTGTTTCTTGAGATATATTTTCAGTTTATGATCTACAAAGATAATCCTGTTTCTTTCCCCATTTCACAATTGTTTTTAAATCCCATTTCTCCTTGTCTTTCAAACCACTGAAGGAACTATCCTATGAGAGAGTTATTCTCTTAGTTTTCATCATGACAGTATGTGAGCCTGGGCAGAGGACATTCCAGGGCTGTAGTGTGTCTTAGTTTCAAGAAATGGAAACCATCCAGTGTCTGAAGGACTCCAGTTCCTTCAGACTTGTTCTAAGCTCCTGGCATGATTAGTCACCCTTTACATCAAGGTGATAGATGTCTTGCTTTGTAATTGCAAGACGTGCCACCCGAGTAGAGTATGGATGATCCGTCTTTTTTTTTCCCTATTTTTCTAGAGATGATTGATCATTCATAGGGCTCTCAACTGCTGGGCTTTGAAAAGGTCAGTATTGATTATCTAAGTCATGCTGATGGTGTGCTTCTTTACTATACATAAATATGATTTCCTTTTATGAGACTGCTATGATTTTCAGAGGAGGAGAGGGGAGAGGGCATTCATGTGAGTTAGGCAATGGAAATTTCACCTACAACACATTTAGATACAGTCACAGAATTTGAGGAATGGCAGAGTCATACTTTAGATTAGCTAATCCACTCCTCTTTCAATACACACACACACACACACACACACATACCAATTTACAGATGAGGAAACTGAGTCCCTGTCAATGCACATGGATAGGTGAAATCCCAGTGTTTGCATTAAGGAGAAATGGGAAGGCTATAGTTCCAAATGTGAACAATGGTTTTACCTGGGGTTTGGATTGTTGTACAACTTTTCTACATTTTAAATCTTCCTGGAAAGCACATATATGACTTTTGCAATTAGGAAAAAATGTTTAATGTTAAACTCACTGGGAATGCCATGCTGATTAGCTGGAACTGTGAGGACAGTGGACTCCTTCAGTGGCCTTCCAAGAGTTCATTTTGGAAGGACAGGAAAAGTCCAGGCTGCGGTCCAGTCCTCTATCCTTAGTTCTGGTACATTACTGACTGACAATGGGCCTTCTCTGCTTGTCTTTCCTGCCCTTCCCCAAACACTTAGAGTCTTTGGCCACTTCAGCCTCCGCTCTGAATGGCAGTTAGTGAAAGTGGACTACAAGTCTATCTTCAGCCGGCGCTGCACCAAGGAGGACTATCAGACCTGGCACCTGCTCAATCAGGTACAGCCGAGGGTGGGGCATGCTGGCCTCTAGGGAGAGGAGCTCCTGCAAGCTTGGGTCAGTATTTAGCCTGGGGCCTTCCTATCAGAGGAGGAAGGTAGCAGGATATCTGAGCAGTGGGTGTGGGTTCAGGGGACATACCAGGCCTAGCACGGGTACAAGATATTTAGGGACCATTTGGCCCCTGGGATCCTATGTATGTGATCATTGAGATGTCTCAGCTACCTGGGGAGAGGAGGTGATGATAACCTGGAGATTTAGCTGTATGTGCAGAGAAGTGAGCATCAGGCATATTCACTAGGAGGCCCTGCCACTGTGGAGAGTGAGAATATATCTTAGGCCAGACTGAAGTAAGGGCCCTGGGGTGTCAGGAAGAGGCTCACAGAGTGCAAGGTGGATGGGTCTGCCGATGACTGATACCCGTTACTGTGTAATAGGGGCAGGTGTCTGCACTCTTTAGAACCCTGTGGCTATGTAACTTGTAGCAACTTCTCTTTTAATCTCTAGCTTAAGAATTAGGAGTTGGGTACTGTCATTTGGCAGATGGAGGGAACTTGGGGGTCAACTTCAATTTTACTGTGAAGATGACAGGATATTGCGTGCCACATGTGGGCTTTGTTCCACCTGATATTCTGCTGAAGCCACATGGCTTGTGCCCTGGTGGTTCACGGGGATGGTTCAGGAGTCTTTGCAGTCTCTATAGACAAGGAGAAGAAACAGGGTGATGTGGATATCAGGGGATGGGGTGGATGGAGGGATGGGGTGGGTGGAGGGATGGCGTGGGCCAGCCTCCCACAGTGATCCTTTTGTGGGGTAGCAATTTATTCTTGAAATTGCTGGATGGTTCCTGAGGATAGATTTGCTATACTGAGTAGCACAGAAGGTAGAGCAGAGAAGGACAAGGCCAGTGTCTCTTGCTGAGAAGCTGGCTTATTTCAGCTCCTTTATATTTTTCTGCCTCTCTCACTATGGACTTTCTCTCTAAGGGAGAGCCTTGCGTCATGGGAGAAAGAAAAATATTCAAGAAACGCAAGCCAGGAGCTCAGTGTGCCCTGGGCCGAGACTACTCGGGGTCAGTGGTCTCAGAACCCTGTGTCTGTGCCGATTGGGACTTCGAGTGGTGAGTCCTATGGCATTTTATCACCGATTACAACCTGATTTTTACCTGTCTGTGGAGTGGGGTTGAAGAAGGAGGTAGGAGAAAAAGGCATGTTCCAGAGACAGGATGTATGTCCCCTGGTCAGGTTACGAAGCCATGTGGGAGCTCTGCACTGCTGGGAAGAAGGCAGGCCAAGGCATTTTAACAGGGATGGTCACTGCTGTATCGGAGCAGCATCTCCAAGGCTTCCCTCATCTTCAGTGAGCAGATGTATTGGACAGTCATAGAGGGGTTGGGCTGGGCACAGAGGGAGCTTAGAGAGCCTTGGATGTTGGCCTGCAGGCCTGTTTCCTCAAACTGTGCTTCACGTGAACTGTCTGCCATGATTTCCTTTGCTTTCCATTTTCATTGATATATAATATTTGTATACATTTATAGGGTGCAGTGTGATAATGTGCATGTGTATGCAATAGATGATGATCAACTCAGGATAATTAGCACTTCCTTCTGCTCAAACATTGATCATAGTTTGGGTTGGGAGTCTTTGGACTCTTCTAGTTATTTTGAAATATTGAATAAAATGTTGTAGACTATAATTCTCTAATGACAATGACAAAGAATAACTTTTAATCTCACCTGTTCAGATTGCATCCTCACCCTACAGCCCATGACTCCCAAATATTTAAACACTTACCTCCAGACCTGGCCTCCCTCTCCTTTTGGACAGATATGTCTCTAGCTATCTCCTCAGCATACATCTCTTTAGTTTTTAAGAGGAAAGTCAAGCTGGAAACGGTGGCACATGCCTGTAATCCCAGTGGTTCAGGAGATTGAGGCAGGAGGATTGTGAGTTCAGAGCCAGCCTCAGCAAAAGCGAGGCGCTAAGCAACTCAGTGAAACCCTGTCTCTAATAGAATACAAAATGGAGCTGGGGATGTGGCTCAGTGGCAGAGTGAGTTACATTCCTGGTAATACCCCATCCCCCCCCCCCAAAAAAAAAAAGTGAGGGAAGTCAAACTTGATGTGGCCCAAGGAAAACTGTTCTTAAATCCTCTTAGTGGAAGAAGGTGCTGTTCAGTGTTTCCAGTCTTGATAGAGCACACAGCTATCCACTCAGAAGCTGAAGTAAAAATCTCCTTCTCCTCATCCTCAGACCCAGGACACTGAGTCCTTGAAGTTCTACGTCCACAATGCACTATGTCCCAAAGTTCTTCCACCATCTCCAAAAATATGGATGCTTCCAAGAGTTACTCTCTTTCTCCCTCCAGCATTGCCACACTAAAATCCATTTATCAAATTATACTTGAATAAATCCAATTCAGATCTCATAACTCCTATGACTAAAGTGCTCCAATGGCTTCCCTCCCTCCTTAAATTATAGTCCAGTCTTCTTCTGGCCTGTTCTGTTGTAGGTCATTTGGCTTTGGCTTACCTGGATTGAAATTTCTTACTATACTTCCCTCTTTCCCTGCATTGCAGTCATACCATTTCCTTGAACTTAATTAATCCAGACTCATTCATAGAAGAAGGAACAAGAAGTATAAGAATTTTTCCCAAATCTCATGATGGCTGGCACCTTTGAATATGTCATGTCTCAGCAAAATTATCAGCTTCTCAGAAATGTCTTCTGAGACCACCTAATCTCATCTGTGCCCTAGCACTCTCCAACACATTGTTGTATTTCGATGTCTCCTTATTATTAAACACCATTTGAAATGATCATGTTTTTGAATGTTTTATTATCACCCATCTTTCCCCAGTAGAATGCAAGTGCTCTGAATGCAGGAACTTTTGACTTTCCTCATTGTGGAATTCAGTGTCTAGCACACAGTAAACTGTCGGTGAAGAGTTGTAACATGTTTCTGAATGTTCTTTTCAGAAGGGTCAAAAACCTCTCCAGAGCTGGGAATGTGTGGATATCCCTCTGATCCCAGTTGGATGAATTCTTCCTTTGTGTCCAAGTCAAAAGCTAGTGTTTTATTTGATTATAGCTCATCCCAGGTTAAAAGACAAAGCTAAGGGCTCAAGCGTGAGCCTATGAACATGGAAGGGGCTGAACAATGATACAGTTGCATTGGGGCTTTTCTGAGCTGAATAACAAAGGTCAGTCCAGAGAAATGGATGATGTAGAGAACAAGGGATTTAACTGTCAATCCATGGGTGCAGAACAGCTGCCCCTGACCAATAGCCTTCCTCTTTCTGTCCTCACGGATTTGAAACAAGAAGCTTGCTCTGTTTCCCACTTTCTACTAGGAAAATAACTGACAACTGCAAGCCAAGTGGGTGACTGACTTCTCCCTACCTGCTTTCGTTCTTTAGAAAGCTTGACTTTAGTGAGATTTTATCAAATGGAAGGTACTAAACAGAATTTAAACTTCAGTAGCTGGGTCCCTTCTGTGGCAATTTTGATCCTTTGGGAAGAAAGACTATTTTCACAGTTAGAATAAATAATTTTAATTATTAACCACAATCAATTAAAACAGTCAAAGCAGTGTGTACTGTAGTTCACTCAGAATTATGGCTTGTGACAGATTGATGTCAACTTGAATAATCAGCAACCGAATGTTTCGGGCAACTTTTGTCTTTCTGCAAACTAGTTCCATTGAAGCACCCTATCTCTGCCTCAACCTATAGAGATATATTCCATATTTATATCCTGTATCTCTCCAGACACAATAGATGCTCACCCATTGTTGGGAGGCCACAGAAGTGAGAAGGAACAAGAACTCTAACATATATTTCCATTAGTAATTCCATTAACATTTATTGGTGTGGATAAAAATTCCAGTGCTGATCTTGGGATTTTTTTTTTCTTAATCTCTGTGTCTTTGTCTCCTAGCACAAAATAGAAATAGATTATATGTAGGACCCATTGGGTCCTAGGGAGAACTGAATGAATGAATGGATGGATGGATAAATATGCATCATGAATATAGATAAGGCATTCATCCAAGTGATGACCATACAACACATAGTTGCTATTGGTGGTGCTGCTGCTGTTGTGAATCTTGGACCGACCCCAGGGTTAAGTGGTCCCTGTTGTATCCTTAGCAACTGAGCTAGAGCTTACACATCCACTTAAACACAGTCTTCAGAGTAGTACTTTTGGGTATTACCTATTTATTTTAATGCTGGTGGCATTGTTTCTAAATCATTATTTAGAGATTACTGTCATAATCCATCTCTAAATGAAGTCTGGTGGGTGGGGAGGGCAGCTCTTGCAAGGCATCCTGTGGTTCTCACCTTTGCATAGAAATTCCACCTGGATCCAAGGCCCTGTATCATCAGGACCTTCACTGCTGGCTTTTAATGAGGAGAGATTAAGCATCTTGACCATAAGTTACTTGACCAAGCTTACATAGCTGGGTTTTAAATAATGCAGGACTAGCTAAATCTCTTGTTCTTGCCTCTATTTCATCCATTTCTCAAGAAATCAAACAAGTCTTATTCTTTCATATTTACTTTAGGTTTCAGAAGAAACAGGGTATCCATGTTCAGCTACTCTAAAATCAAAATTCATCTCCAAGCAACCTAGGTTTACCACTGTTGATGAAAGTTCTTATGGAATGTTTCATTAATTGTAAAACAATTTCAAATACAGTAGTTTTGACCTTTAGTGATAGAATTTTAAGAGGTATATGGTCTCCAAGACGCCTCTATCACTTATTTCTTTTTCTTTTTTGTTTATTTCATTTTTATGTTTTTATTATTGTGTTATAGTCATATATAATATTGGGGTTCATTCTGACACAATCATAAAAGCGTGGAATATAATTTGTTCCTCTTTAGCCCCCCAATTTCCCCTTTCTCTTCCCACTTCCCTACCCCTATGCCCCTTCCTCTACCTTACTGTCTGTCTTCAATTTATTTAGAGTTTTATTTTAATTAGTACTTTGTAGATATACATAAATGTGAAGTTCACTCTGGTATATCGATATCATATATGTACATAGCATAATTTGGTCAATTTCATTCTACCTCTTTTTCCTTTCCCTGGTCTCTCCCCCTCAATCACCTTCCTGTGATCCACTGATCTACCTTTTATTTTCACAGGATTCCACCTTTTGTATTCCCTTGTTTTGCTCTAGCTTCTGCATATGAGAAAACAGTCAACCCTTGACTTCCTGAGTCTGGCTTATTTCACTTAGCATGATGTTCTCTAGTTCTATCCTTTTAGCAACAAATGCCATAATTTAATTCTTCTTTATTACTGAGTAAAACTCCATTTGTGTTTGTGTGTGCATGTGTATAATCTTCTTTATTCATTCATCCATTGATGGGCATGAGGGCTGGTTCCATAACTTGGCCATTGTAAATTGCACTGCTATAAACATTGATGTGCTTGTATCACATTGATTTTAGTTCTTTAGAATAAATACCAAGGAGTAGGAAAGCTGGGTAATATGGTGATTCCATTCCTAGTCTTTTTAGGAATCTCCAGGCTGCTTTCCAAAGTGGTTGTACTAATTTTCAGTACCACCAATGATGCATGGGAGTGCCTTTTGACACACATCCTCATCAGCATTTTTTATTATTTGTGTTCTTGATGATTGCCATTCTGACTGGAATGAGATGAAAATGCAAATAAAAACTACATTGAGATTTCATCTCACTACAGTTTTTTTATATGAGATATGATTGATGATTATTATCATTAAGAGCATCAAGTCTTGGATGCTTGTTTACATTGCTTGAGATTGACACCATTCTTCTACTTTTTTAATATGAAGTATGATTGACCACAGACATGTAAATATATATATATATATATATATATATATATATATATATATATATATTCCATAACAATTCTGGGCCTCTTACTCTTTCAAACAATTTTAGTACTATTTTTTTCTAGGTCTGTGAAGAATGTCATTGGTATTTTGATGGTGATTGCATTGAATCTGTGAAACACTTTTGGTACGTGGCTATTTTGATGTATTAATTCTGCCTATCCAAGAACATGGGATGTCTTCTCGTCTTCTAAGATATTTGATGTCTTTCTTCAGTGTTTTAGTTTTCGTTATGAAAGTTTTCACCTTTTTGATTACATTTATTCTTAGATATTTTTTTTCTTTTTTGAAGTTACTATGAATGGGACAGTCTACCTGATTTCTTTCTCAGCACATTCATTATTGGATTATAGCAAAGTGATTGATTTATGTATGTTGATCTTGTATCCTGCTCCTTTTGCTAAATTTGTTTATTAGCTCTAGAAGTATTCTGGTGAAGTTTTGGGAGTCTTCTATATAAGAGATAATGTCATCAGTAAATAGCAATAATTTAAATAGACACTTCGCAAAAAAAATGGCCAACAAACATTGAAAAAATGTTCGACATCCTTCATAATCAGAGAATAGTAACAATATGCAATATGACTAAAAAGTATGCTTCCCACCATTTCTGTGTGTGGGAGAAGTAGTTTTTTGATTTCTGAAAGTTCTGGGTTATTTACAGTGGTTTGGGGAAACACTGGGTCTGAATATTTGAAATTATCTTCTGTGTCTTTAAGTCATTTTCAATTAACATAGGTCAGGTTTTGAAATTTAGTTTTTTCAACAAATATAGTTTGACTCTTTGTGTTTAAGGTGATGCTAGAGATCAGTGCAAGGCAACCATTTCATAGCTTTGTCTCCTTCTCAATGGTACCCCCTACCAGGAAGTATGATTAGCTAAGGAATGTGAAGTGCCCAGCTTGGTTAGCAGAAGCAATTATGCACATTCCATTTAGTTGTTTCCCCAAACCAAATCAGGACATCGTCATTTCGTTGGTCCAGGCACAGTGTAAGTCTCAGAGACAGCAGGAAGAGGATGTAACCTAGTTTAGTTGGGTTGGAGGCTGGGGAGAGCAGGTTGATTATCTTCACTGTGTGGAAGAGTTGAGGAACACAACCTGGATTCACAAAGGGAAGGTAGTTTCTACCTGTGCGCCCCCTCTTCTTGAAGAGAGGAGCTTTATTTGTAGGGCATCATTGACTTTCACAACTTGCAGCCAAGCAGGTGTCAATAATAAGCATGAACATGGCACCAATATGGATGTTTCAAAATAAGAGCCTCATAACTCCCCCTGCCTTGAACTTACTCTAGAGAGCAGTTCTGCAGCAACCTCCATCATGATGCAGGTGATGAGCCAGGACCAAATTCTCACTGAGAATTAGGGGTGTTAGAGACTAGCAGGTAGTTAGAAAGGGGAGCATAAGGGGCTTGCTCTGAAATGAGGGCTCCCTTGTAAGCAGCCCTCTGGGAGACCCAAATGTATTTTTTCAGTGAGAAACCAGGTTAGACCCATAAACCAGGTTATGGTATGTAGTCCTCTTCTTTCCTATTTACCCATCTGCTTACTTGACAAGAACTTTTGCTGAGCACCTACTATGTACCAGGTGTTGCACCAAGTCTTATGCATCCATTTTCTTTCTTAATCATCTCAACCAACTCCTGGGAAGAGAGTTTGCTATTATGGGCATTTTATAATAGACATGAACAGAGAGGTTAATTCACTCAAGATAATAATATGACTTCAGATCCTGAGTCTTAGTATGTTGTGGTGGCTACTTTTCTTATCTAGTATGGGGCCAAATCCTCGGAGCAAGGTTGCCCAGTGTTGATGTAGAAGACAGAGGGAAAGAGATTTTGGTGGGCCACATAAATTCAGGTGGGTCTAAAATTATTCAACCTTCAGTATTATGCATATGAAGCACAAGCAAGAATGATTTTTCTATAGTGGACAAGCCAAAGTATAAACAAGACAATAAACAATGCATAAACAAGAGTTATTATACTAAAAGAAGGCATAACAGAGAATAATAAAGCATATCATTGAGAGCTAAATTTTGTGGGCCAAAACGACAGTGCCCATTATAGTAATCACTAGTCACGTGATGATTCACATTAAAATGAAATCAAATTTAAAAATAAATTCCATTGTTATACTGGTTAGTGTCTACCATATTGAACAGCATAGCTATAAAACATTTCCATTTTTGTAGCAAGATCTATTGTAGAGCAATGGTTCTTTATTTATTTATTTTTATTTTTAATTTTAATTTGTTACATATGACAATAGGATTTATTACAATTCATATTACACATATAGAGCACAAGTTTTCAAATCTCTGGTTGTACACAAAGTAGAGTCACATCCTTCGTGTCTTCATACATGTGCTTAGGGTAAGGATGAGCATCGCATTCCACCATCTTTCCCACCCCTGTGTCCACTCCCTTCCCCTCCCTCCCCTTTTCCCCTTTGCGCTAGCTAGAGTTCATTTAATCCTCCCATCCCCCCCACTACTCACAGCATATTATGGATCAGCATCCTTAAATCAGAGAAATCATTTAGCATTTGTTTTTGGGGGATTGGCTAATTTCACCTAGCATTTTATTCTCCAGCTCCATCCATTTACCTGCAAATGCCATGATTTTCTTTTCTTTTAATGCTGAGTAATATTCCATTGTGTATATATACCACAGTTTCTTTTCCATTCATCTACTGAAAGGCATCTAGATTGGTTCCACAGTTTAGCTATTGTGAATCGTACTGCTATAAAGCACAATTTTTTTCATCTATACTGATGTGGTTGTGTCCCTGTAATATGCTGTTTTTAAGTCCTTTGGGTATAGACCAAGGAGAGGGAAAGCTAGGTCAAATGGTGGTTCCATTCCCATATTTCCAAGGAATCTCCAGATTGCTTTTCATATTGGCTGCACCAATTTGCAGTCCCACTAGCAAATTATGAGTGTGCCTTTTCCCCCACAACCTCGCCCATACTTATTGCCCTTTGTATTCTTAATAGCTCTCATTCTGACTGGAGTGAGATAAAATCTTAGAGTAGTTTTGATTTGCATTTCTCTAATTGATAGAGATGTTGAACATTTTTTCATATATTTGTTGATTGATTGCATATCCTCTTCTGAGAAGTGTATATTCAGTTCCTTGGCCATTTGTTGTTTGGGTTATTTTTATTTTTTTTTTTTTTTGGTGTTAAGATTTTTGAGTTCTTTATATTTTCTAGAGATTAGTATTGTATCTGACATGCATGTGGTAAGAATTTGTTACCGATTAGTATGCTCTCTATTCACCTCACTGATTGTTTCTTGTACTGAGAAGAAGCTTTTTAGTTTGAATCCATCCTATTTATTGATTCTTGATATTAATTCTTACACTATAGGAGTCTTATTAAGGAAGTTGGGGCCTAATCCGACATGATGGAGATTTGAGCCTACTTTTTCTTTTAATAGATGGGCAGTGTCTCTGGTTTAATTCCTAGGTCCTTGATCCACTTTGAGGATAACAGGAACATATCTCAACATGGTAAAAGCTAGGCCCAAGGCCAACATCATTCTAAATGGAGAAAAAATTGAAAGCATTCCCTCTAAAAACTGGAACAAGACAGGGATGCCCTCTTTCACCACTTCTATTTAACATAGTTCTTGAAACACTGGCCAGAGCAATTAGAGAGATGAAAGAAATTATAGGGATACAGTTAGGTAAAGAAGAACTCAAATTAGCACTATTTGCTGATGATATGATTCTATACCTAAAAGACCCAAAAAAATTCCACCAGAAAACTTTTAGCACTAGTAAATGAATTCAGCAAAATAGCAGGTTACAAAATCAACACCCATAAAGCAAAGGCATTTCTGTATATCAGTGACAAATCCTCTGAAAGGGAAATGAAGAAAACTACCCCATTTAAAATAGAATAAAAAATATACTTGAGAATCAACTTAATGAAAGAATTGAAAGACCTCTACAATGAAAACTACAGAATGCTAAAGAAAGAAGTGAAAGAAGACCTTAGAAGATGGAAAGATCTTCCTTGTTCTTGGATAGGCAGAATTAATATTGTCAAAATGACCATACTACCAAAAGCACTATACAGATTTAATGCAATTCCAATCAAAATCCCAATGGAATTTCTCATAGAAATAGAAAAAGCAGTCATGAAATTCATCTGAAAAAATAAGAGACCCAGAATAGCCAAAGCAATACTTAGCAAGAAGAGTGAAGCAGGTGGCATCAGTATACAACCTTAAACTATACTACAGAGCAATAGTAACAAAAACAGCATGGTATTGGCAGCAAAATAGACTGGTAGACCAATGGCACAGAACAGAAGACACAGAGACTAACCCACATAATTACAGTCATCTTATATTTGACAAAGGTGCCAAAAGCGTACATTGGAGAAAAGTCAGCACTGGTTCTGACTACACCTGCTAGGGATGTTGGAAGAGACCATGGAAGGCTGACACAAGCCAGGAAAGCTCTCTGCAAGAGGCAGAGGTGGAGCCATAAGCACTTGCTGTTGAAGAGCTAAATAAAAATAACCAGACTTTCAAAGATGGGAATAAGGAACTGACAGAGCAGAGAGAGGATAAGGTTGTTGGTAAGCAGGGGGATAAGGCAGATGGATAGAGTGAGATTTGATCAGGAGAGATGTTTGAGGAATGATTTGTTGAGTCTTGCACATAATTTCTGCATTGGCTTGGATATAATTGTCTATCTTTCTCTATGGCCATACTTAAGCATCTGCCTCAGCTAAACGATCGCAACATTAATTAATACTTTGTTTTGATGGTGATGGTTTTCTGTGTCTGTTTTGTGGGTGCTTGCTCTGTGCCTGGTAAGAATTGCCAGATCCCAAATCCTCATTATTACACTAATAACTAGAATGGGATAGATGTGCCGGTAGGACATTAGCCCTTGAATCTCAACTGCTAGATGAGGGTACAGAGGACGGAAGGGAGGGTCCAGGAGGAAACGACAGCACTTCATCGTCTGAGGCTTGGACGATGCTTGGAGCTTGTGTAGAAGAGACCATGCCTATTTGACTGGTTCCAAGAGTTTCACAACATCATTCTTGGGGACCAGGGACCCTGCCTGATGATTAAAGGGGTGTCACCTAGGATCATTCTAATGTTCAACAGGGATCAAGAGTCTTGATTGTCAGCTCTATCTGCCATGCCCAGTTATGTACAATCTTTGGCATTTTTTGGTTACTTTTAAGTTTTCCCTTCCAATCCACCAACTGAGGGGATGGGGCCTGCCTGGGCATCCCTTCCTGTTCTGATAGGCAGAGGGTTTGGGATTTCTGGACCATCCCGGCTGGTCCTCTTTCAGAATCAAAGGAAGATATATAGGTTCCTGGAAATGAGGAAATTTTTTCCTAAACTCAGAGATGTTCAAACCCTTTTATAATCAAGAAGGACACATACGTGACTTATTTCTTGAAGGAAACTGCTTGTGTGTTTGCAGAATCTGCGGCAGCACACTTCCCTGAGGCAAATCCAACTTTCTGGTGCATTCTGTCCAAACCTCACAATTTAACAGAACACCTTTCCCCAGGAAGCTGGAGTAGCTGCTGGAGCTGCTTGTTTGTCTAAATCATGCAGACTCCTGCGCGGGGAGGGAGGTTGGACAGTATGGGAGATTTTAATATACATTTAGCAGAAATTAATGAAGAAGTCCACAGCTTGGGGGCAGCCAGTTTCTGCTAAAGTTGTTAAATATTAATGAGGTGCTCTTGCTCTTTGGGGCAAAGCAGCAAGCCTGATGCACCTTTCTTTAATTACTGCATCACTAACAGGTATCAGAGCTGAACAGAACTGCCAGAGATGGTTACATTTAGCAAAGAGTATTAAAACATCTCTCTCCTTCCCAGAGCTGCTTAAGAGAGCATCCTTCCTTTACAGATTACTAATATTTCCTAGGGTTAGCTGGACATGCCAATAGCTTCACCTTAAAAAGCAGTTGCAGAATTTTCTAGACGTAGTACAGCCATACTACAGCCCAGTGTAGTCACACATAAATAATGCTTAGCATCAGATATTCGGTGGTGTGCTGTTAAATATTTAACTCCCAGCTCTCTGGGAACTAACAAATACTGATTGTTGTATATATTGCCACCACGGCAGGTTGAAAGCCACCAACATGACATCAGTGAATGTAGAATAGGAAGAGAGAGGTAGTGGATCTCTATTGTAGATAATTACTACCATACTTACAAATAGATACAAATGACTTTAAGGACATTGACAAACCAGGCACAGTGTTTCAGGCCTACAATTCCAGCCATTCAGGAGGCTGATGCAGAAGGATTGCAAGTTTGAGGCCAGCCTGAGCAACTCAGCAAGACCCTAAGTAACTTAGTGAAACCCTGTATCAAATAAAATAAAAAAAACTGGGGCCAGATAGCTCAGTGGTATAGCAACCTGGGTCCAGCCCCTACTGCCCAAATAAAAAATCACATCAAATATGTTACTATAGAGTTTCCTAGCAGTATATATCATAGATAGTGATATCAGAGATAGTAGCAATAGAATGAAGTGAAGCAATTAATAAATTGTGTGTTGGGTTATGTATAATAGTCGGTGAGGATGCTTAGCAAAGGATTTACTTGTCAGAGATGTTCCTTTATCCTTCCTTCCAGTTTCAGCCAAAGCTGATGTTGAGTTCTACCTTTCCATGCAGAGATCTTCTACTCACATTCACTCCACAGTTACCTCCTGAGCACTCAGGGTACTCTCTGTGGTTAATACCAGAATATCCATGTGGACTCACAATCTTCCTGCAGAAATAGATGCAACTCAATGGTGTAATTTATGAGGTGGTTGGCATATTCATTCACATAATGTGCATTTATTCAATACCTGAAGTTTCTAGGTACTGCTGGTTGTTGACTCTCAAATTGGTGGAAAACAATGACAAAGATCCTTGCTCTTTTGTAGTTTCCATTTCAGTTTCCAAAGATTTTTGTCTAGGGAAGTAGAGACAGACTCATACAGCCTAGATATTAAAGAAGAAGTAGGAAACCACAAAACACAGGCAAAGGATAGAGTGCTTCAAACAAAGCATAAACACAAAGATAAAGAGGACCAGAAGTGTCCAGTTATGGGTTTGGGGGAAGAAGATGGGTAAGAACATGGGATGAGGTGGGCAGATAGTGTACGAGATCTCATTGGTCAGTTATCACTTCTGAACTGTATGAGTTTGTGCTTGGTCTCTTGCTGTTAATTTACTCTTAAACTGGATTTGGGGTATGTTGTGTCTCTCTCCCCAGAGGACTGAAAATCAATTGAGGACAGACTTGTTATATTTATTCTAAAGGTCAGGGCATACATTGGGTGATAAGTGTGGAATTACGTTGGTGTTCCTCTCTCCTCTCCATAGATACACACAGATCATTTGCCTGTGTTTTCATTAAAATTTGACAAAGTTTTGGCTCAAAGAATATAAGAGCAGCAGAAAGCAGGGGCAGTGCAGAGACAGTGTCTTTCCTTGCTCTTCTATGTTTTCTTAACACTCAGTGGATCAATATTCAAATGCCCAGATTGTGCTGCCCAGTCTGTGGGCTTCAGGACACCCTTGGATGCTGCACTTGGAAGCATAAATTCTGCTGCCAAGAGGAGCCACCCTCAGTGACCTCTGGCTCGTTACGAGAGCAATGATCACATTTACCTACTTCATTGCTCTCCTTTTACTTTAACATTTACACACCTGGGAACCTTATGAAACACCAAGAAGCAGGGAGATAGCCTTTGGCCTTCCCCTCCTGCAATGGTCTTTTACTTCCTCATTTTGCACATGGGAGAAAGGAAGGAAATCATACCTGACTTTCTTCACTTTATTCTTACTGAAATTTTATAGTAACATGGAAAGAACTACACTTATACTTTTAGGGAAATGTGAAAGCCTTTAAATATTGAATCAGGAAAATTTAAATGGCTATGTGTATATATGTGAATGCACATGTAGTATTTGAGAAAGACTGAATTTTCAGGAAAAAATGAAAATCAATGAAACTTATTTTGGAACAGCATATATTAAATCACAGCATAAAACTTGATCTTTAATGTCATCTTGGTTGTCATCTACCTATCTGATTCATTCTACTGTGACCCAAATATACTTTTAAATTTAAATAGCCTCAGCATCTTAGCAAGGCCCTAATCAACTTAGTGAGACCCTGTCTCAAAATTTAAAAGAAAAAAAAAAGGCGGGGGTATAAGCATGTGGCTCAGTGGTTAAGTGTCCCTGGATTCAATCTCTGGATCCAAATATGTATGTATGTATGTGTGTGTGTGTATATATATATATATCATCCTCCATCCACCTCCAAATCAGTGTACCTGTCACATCATTTAAATCCATACCTTTCTAACCTAGAATTTCCATTGGATTATCCACATTTTTCTCCCTCTTGACCAACTCCAAATGACTCAGAACTATTTCTAAATCTAAAACTCCATTTGAAAGTATGAGTATCTGCCTTCACTGGAAATGCTTAAAACCACATGTTGTGACTTTTTAGATAGCATTAGGACATGTGTATGTTTTTATGGGTCTGTGGTGTTGTCGCATTTATACATGCGCATCATTCTGTAATATTCATTCTCCCCACAGCGACTATGGCTATGAGAGACATGGGGAAAGCCAGTGTGTCCCAGCTTTCTGGTACAATCCAGCATCCCCATCAAAGGACTGCAGTCTTGGCCAGAGCTACCTGAACAGCACTGGGTAAGTCAAACACCTGAAGACTGGATTCATTGTTTTCCCCTTACTTTGATGGTGGCATCAAAGGGAATGCCTGGCTGTTGGGGAAGAGAGAATATAGAGTTGTTTTTTTGTTGTTGTTGTTTGTTTGTTTGTTTTGTTTTTAGCCAAGTAGGTAAGGGAAACAAAAGAGTGATTTAGCTAAGAGTGCTTCTTTTTGAAAGCCTCAGAAGAGATTTGTGATCACCCACACTTCAGTACTGGCTACCATTTCCCTCTGGCAGACCCTCCTTGTTATTTGGTCAAAATATCTCTTCTGGAAAGGGATGCTGCCTTGTACCTTGGGCCTCCAGTAAAGTAAATTGATACAGGCGATGTGCAGCTATTACAGTGCTCTCAGGGGAGAGGGGAAATGGATGTTCTCATACATCAATGCTGAAAACTTCAAATGAGAATTCCTAAGTCTCATCCTAGGAGCTCCTGGGATAAGAAGGTCATGTTCCACTCTTGGGAATTCTCCAATTAGATGTGTGTTTCTCTCTTTGCTCACTTATTAGTTATCTCTCAGATGCTTGAAAACAATTTCCTTGGAGATTTGTTGTCTGGCCTTTTTTTGCTGCCTCTATGATGCAGAAGAGATTTTGTCAAGTACATGGATACACTGATAGCACTTCTCACATTCCAATGTGGCTACATAGCATCTGATAATCTTGATTAAATGCAACTTGATTTGAGAGATCTGGGGTAAGGTAGAGACCCTTCATTTTTAAGTGTATCCTGCCTGATGTGAATGATGTTGGTCTCCAGAAGACGCTACGAGTGTCAAAAGTCTAAGGTGTCCTCTCAATTATCACCTCTTCTAAAGATTTGAGAGGGCTATTTCTGGATTCCAGTCTGGGATTTTAGAGTCTTTGATGTTAGGCTATTATAAGAGCCTGGATTAGGGATTTAAGCCACTGAAACTGCAAATCCAACAGCTTGCATTTAAGGAGATGTGGTGTCAGAGAACAAAACTCTAGGAAGTTTAAGGAAGGGGACTATATAGTTACAAAGAATCAGGTGGACCATCCAACTGACAACCACACCATTCTTTACACATCACTAGAAAATAATCGCATTAGGACATCTTGTATGTCTTAATATACATGTGTTGGGTATAAGTAGGTCCAATTTAAGTAATTCTGGTGAACAAAACAACAAATAGCTAACCAAATAAATCACACAAATGAAAGGGAAAGTCTATTTGCACCCTCCCCTCAGGGATTCACTCTTCGAGTTTCTTTAGTGTTGGCTGATATTACAAATCACCAACCAGCTTGAGCTGATGGCTAGTTGAGGTTAAAGAGGGAGGATAGATGATAGCAAGTTTGAGTTAAGACTTGAGTTAAGACTACTGAAATATGTATTAAGAGTAAAAATTAAATATCTTGTGACTAAAGATCAGAAAGAAAGTCTAATATGATTAGAATATTTGATTATCTTGATCAGTAATGACCAAAAGAACAATAGTGTGAACCACCTATGTAGTTAAAAATTTTCTAATAGTCACACATCAAAGTTTTTTAAAAAGTAAAATTAATTTTGATAATATGTATAATTTAACCTGATATATAAAAATTATCATTGCAATATGCCACATTAACCACACTTCAAGTGCACAGTAGTCACCTGTAGAAAGCGACTGCCGTGCTGGGAAGCAGAACTCCTGGCATGAGCTCAATTGACAGTGAACAATAATGATGCACATTTGCAAGAGGGTGCATTGTCTTCTCATCTGAGAAAACAACTATGGAAAACATTTGCTTAACGTCTCCTTGAGATCTCTGGATGGGCTATGCAGTAGGTAGTGCAGTAGTGGAGAACCTATGGGGAAAGTCAGGTCTAATGGAGGACCAATATCACTCCAAAAGAATTTGTATTCCCCTGTATTTGAGACTGCCAGAAGATGGCAACATGGATGGAGTGGTTAATTATTCCTGACAGAGAGGGTGAAAGAAGCTAAGATGTGGTGGTAATGATAATGGTGATGGTGGTGGTTGGTGATGGAGGTGGTGGTACATTTATGTTATGTGGTTTTATCAGAACACTGATTGTTTTTGTAGGGAAGTTTTCTCTTCCTTGAGGTAAGTTTACCAGGATTCAACCAGTGTCTTAAACCTGTGCTTCTAATCTGACATTTGTGTTGAGTAGGAAATGAAATATTAGCAAAGAGAGAAAATATGCTATGAAATAGCTCAGTTGGCTCCAGAGTAAGAGCCATAGGTATTAGGAGAAGAAATGTCATCTGGGACATGAAAGGAAGGCAGGAAGAGGCCTCCTGATTAATGAGAGTTTGAAGTCTGATGTTCTAGCTGCTCTCTGGTATGGGGAAAGCTGGAGGTGGCTTGGGTAAATACAGCTGGCTCTTCCCTGACAGACAGATGCACTGACTTTTCCTGCTTCTCTTGTCCAATGGTCTGCCTCCTCTACTGCTGTATGTGAGTCAGACATTGATTTTTCTTGGCTGGTTCAGACACTGATCCGATCCGCAGCTCACCAGGTAGGATCAATAGTAATGTTTAAGGAGCTACTCTCCCGGAGATGGAAGGATAGCAGTTCCTCCACGTTTGTTTATCTTCATAAATGGCTGTCTTTTTTGGAGACTTGGTTTTAGGGGCAGCTGCAGGGAGCATCTCTCTTGCTTTAGCTCTCTTTCTAATGTGCACACTTGCTCACATGCTTGACACAAAGCTCAGTACTGTCAATTGTCAACTCCTCTTAGGTACCGGAGGATTGTGTCCAATAACTGCACTGATGGAGTAAGGGACAAATACTCTGCCAAGGCCCAGTTGTGTCCTGGAAAAGCCCCTCGGGGCCTCCATGTGGTGACGACTGATGGGCGCCTGGTGGCAGAGCAGGGACACAATGCAACCTTCATCATCCTCATGGAAGAGGTAGGAGCCCACCGGGGTCTCTGAGGTCTAAACTCGGAAAGGGAAGAAACCAAAGACCTGCCATTTCCAGAGGCTGCTGTACCACAGTCTAGAGTGTGAATCAGAGACTTCTGCAGAAGAGAGTGGCGGGAAAGAAAGCTTGGGGTGTTTCGAGATCCATTTCCTTTCATTCCACAATGAAGACCTGTCTGCAGTGGGACCCCACTTGCCTCTGAAGCCTGCAGCTCTGGAAATATTTTCAGGGTCCTCCTTAGGGTCTGCTTAGGAAATGTTTATCACCAGAAGGTCATAAACTGTAAACTGCCAGGAAAAGGAAATTCAAATGCATCCATTGCTTTTAGGAGTCTCTTTTTACATAATAGAGGAAATATTATCTGGAAAAAGCAGAAACTAAAGAAACAGATAATAGCCTTTTTTTTTTCAAAGAATGCTATCATATCACCCTGACAAATTTATGAGAAACAACCAAACTAGAATGTGCCTTGCAATATAACTTTGTTAATAAACAACATATTGTTATACAAATCACTATGGTAATTCTTCCTGCCACTGGATCTATAATAAATGACCAAGCACCAAGCATAGATTGATGTAGCATTAACTAACACTACTCACATCTAAGTTTCCGTGGAGGAAGATGGAAAGTGAACCTGTGGTCAGTGCACCCTTAGCTGATTAGAAAAGCCCACAACGCTTTGAGAGTCTTAGAAGTATGTGAGTGGAAAGATGATTGAAATGCCTTAGACTTACCTTTGTAAAGAATATTTTATTAGTTGCTTTCACATCAGCTACCTGCACCATTAGATTTTTAGTGTCTTTTGCAACCCGAGCAGTAAAATCAGATGCGTGTATTCATTCTAGGGTAGAAGAAGCACTGCTGTCTGCTTCTTGTTCTCTGTGGGGGCTGTTTAGCTTCTTCCCAAACCAGGGCCTTCTCAGGCACTCTGCTGAGGTGGTGGAGCAGGAAGGTTCCCTGATTGACAAAGCCCTCTAAATTTACATGCAAATTGCTCTGTGCTCTTGATAGCTTGGAAAGAGAGCAAAGCCAGCCAGGAGGGTTTTTTTTTTTTTTTTTTTTTTTCACATGTATGAGCATTTTAGAGTCTTTAAAGTCAGGACCACACTAGACTTTATGGTGAAGGTTTCTTATCCTAGGTTGACAGATTCCTTGGCCTCTTCCACACCAGTTGCTTGAATTAAAGGACTTTAAGATTCAGAGGAGGTCATTATTACATTTTCATTAGGGAGTTTTCAGGAATAGAGCTATAAAAACCTTGTCTTGAATGGACTTGAAGAGCCATGATCTTATCCATTTGAATTACCTTGGATTCATTTCCACTTTAATTTATATTTATAAACTCAAGGGTAGTTGACATTGTGTAGGGGTCAAGAGAGCAACTATCAATATTTCACTCACATCTAAGTTGCCATGGAGGAAGATGGAAAGTGAACCTGTGGCCAGTACACAAATACTGGGCAGAATATTGGCTCATTATTCCAAAATGATGTATTTCTCTTTTTATTCCATCATCCATCTTTGAATATGAACAGAAGTACCCTGTTCTTCTTTATCCAGCATCTCTGCTCGGGACTCAGGTTGACTACATTTATCCAAAGGGTAAGACAGGAAGGGTGGGGTTCAGCATCATTCCTCAAGAAGATAAGTGCTGGCTTAAGAGGGTACCAGGTACACACCTGAACCATCAACATCACATCACCAGCCAGCACCCAAGATGCTCTTAGCCTTCCAAGAGGCAGAGATACCTGTGAGCCACGTTATTCAGTAGAGGCTTCAGAGAACAGGGGGCTTAGGTAGTTTTCAAGAATTCCAAGGACAAGGGAACACATATGTAATTTAGAATAGTATAGAGTATTCATCTGGATGGGAATGATCATCTTACCTTATATTGTAATTTTGAAGATGGCATTATAGGAGATGTGTAAGTGATTAACCTAGCTTTTAGAATGCAACAATAAATGCTCAGAAATAGAAACAATGATAGCTATAGAATTGTGGTTGGGAGTATTAGCATTAAAGTTAGACTGCTTTCAAAACTTGAGTCTTCCACTATTGCCTATGTGACATTAGTCTGATGATTTTGTCCTCATTTACAAATGGGGACAATGATACTTTCTACAATACAGGGTTATGAGGAGATTAATTGCTTGGCACTGATACAAACCTTGGTGCTAGCTGTTACTATTATTGCTATTATTTTTATGAAGAATTAAACCATGTGTGAGGGATTAGGAAAGCCCTTGGCTTCCCTACTTCAGAGTTCAGAAAGGCTGTACCTTGCCCACTGTGGCCAGTATCACAGCAATTCCGGCTGTCCCAAGGTTGCACATACAGGGACAATAGGTCCACAGTGCCTGCCCACAGTGCCTAGTGGCTTCCAGAGAGGAGTCTGATGGTTGTAGTAAGGTGATTCTGCCTCCTGGGAAAGACTATAGGTCTTAAGAAGGTGATGCTGAAGGATCAACAGGAGGAAGCATCGCATTGGAAGTCAGGCAGGACTATGTGAATAGACCCAGGCCGATGGCTCTTCCCTTGCAGGGTGATCTCCAAAGGACAAACATCCAGCTTGACTTTGGGGATGGCATTGCCGTGTCCTATGCTAACTTCAGCCCAATTGAAGATGGCATCAAGCACGTGTACAAGAGTGCGGGGATCTTCCAGGTGACGGCCTATGCAGAGAACAGCCTTGGCTCGGACACAGCCGTCCTCTTCCTGCATGTGGTTTGTAAGTGGCATGAGCCAGCCCCTTTCTCTCTTTCCTCCCGGTGGCAACTCCTTCTTCCTGGAATTCAGAGCTGAGACTGGGTTCCCTATGTCTAATAGTGATTCAAACCAGAAGATTGAGGCGTCTACCCATGTGGAATTTAGAGACTTGTAATGCTACTTGTAATGCTACTCAGAATGACATGCAATTTAAAATTTATGAGTTGCTTATTTATGGAATTTTCCCTTTAAGAGTTTCAGAGTACCATTGCCTGTGGGTCATAAAATAGCAGAAAGCAAACTGTGGATAAGCAGGGACCACTTTATACCCCATGATAGTTTTCACATTACATGTTATTTAGGTGGAAATTACGAGTTTTCAAAGTGTTGAAGTGAATACAAGGAACTCCCTGTATTCATTGTGTATTAACAACACAATGATGGTATGATTTCCACTGTATAAGCAATCCACATCTAAGAGGTCCCTGATTAACAGGAAGCGACCTAGTCCCCTAGTACAAGGAGCAACAGTGAGAAATGTGGAGCATGTAGGTGGAGACCTGGACTGTAGAGCAATTATGTCCCTAAAAACATGTGACATTGAGATAAATGATTTCTTTTGGGGGCTTTCTACACTTTTTAAAATGGTATAATTTAATTTAAAATTCCCATTTTACAATGGTTTAATTCTGCTACTTTACCTCATAGGGTTCTTACAATAGTACAAATGAAAAAAATAAATAAAGCACCTAGTCATTTATTGGTTCACTCAACAAGTATTTGCTGAGTTCTTAATACATACAAGACATTCTGCCAGGCACTGGGCAGACCACAATATGGTCTTGCTCTGCAGGATTTACATCTGTTGAGGAAGGGGAGGTGCAGCAAGAAATGGGCCTTTTTTGGTAAAACAGATATGGACTATAATCACTCTGGACTGGAAACACCAAGGCAGGAGCCTGAATAGGTGGGTTAGTGTGCACAGTATTTATGAGTGCAGTTTTTAGAGCAAGGGAGACCTGCACTTGAATCCATCCTATTTCTTTGTGAAATGTCTAACTTAGGTCAACTTTTTCACCTTTTAAACCTCTGATTCCTCATCTTTAAAACAAAGTTCATAAGGAATCTGAGAGAGTCATTGGATAGTGTGTGTGTGTGTGTGTGTGTCGGGGCCCCAAGACCACCCCAAGGCTTGATGATAAACTGGGGAAACTCTTAGGACTCAGCATGTAGCTTCATCCTCATCCATGGCTATGATTTATTCCAGCAAAAAGATACAAAGCAAAATCAAGAAAAGGTTGCAGGGGACAAAGCCCAGAGAAAACCAGGCATCAACTCCCACAGGCCCTTTCCCTGTGGAATCACACAGGATGTGCCAATTCCTCTTGGGGTGGGAGGTAACAACATAAAGGCTGTCTGCCAGAGAAACTCATTAGGGGCTCAGTGCCCATAGTTTTTATTGGAAGCTGATCACATGAGTACGTCAGCCTGGCATATTCCAAACCTCCCAACTCCCTGTGGAAAGTGGGTGTTCACAAAAATCCACACTGTTTGCAAAGCCAATTTAGGCAAAGTGAACCACTCCTCCTAGTTAGTTAACTGTTGATTGGGAACACTCCCAGAGCCAAGTTCCCAGACACTGGCCAAGGGCCAGCCTTGCACCATAGACCTTTCTAAATGATAGCAGTTTCAGTTCTGTCTTCTGCAGTGGGCAGAATGCTGCTTTGCACCCAGCTTGGCACATGATGAATGTTACCTGTTATTATAGCAATTACTAGGATTTCCTGTTAGCTTCCTCCCTGACACTTCTGCTGTCTTCCAAAATGAAGACAAAGAAAGAAAAATAACTTTACATTCCTCTGTTCCAAGAACTTGCCCCACCCAGGTTGTTCCTGATTCTGCCAAGGGTGAGCCTTGACTGCAGGTGTGAAGACCACCGTATCTTAGTGCCAAAAACATGATAGTGAGGACCAGGTTTGTGCTGTGGGTTATGTGCATGAAAACGGAAATATTTCTTGAAACTTTTATCAGCTCCTAATTCCCTCCAAATCAATCATGGCCATATTTACCAGTGGAACCTGCTCTTGGCCCCACCCTGGGCCTTTAACTAACAAAAGTATTGCTACTCACCCATAATAGTCAACTTCACACAGATTATTAGATTTTTATCAGAAAGGTCACTATTTGACAGTGAGGATATTGGAACTTTTCTGTGTTCCTCCTCAATCCCTCCCTTCTCTTCTCTCCTCACTGACCCATGTTTTGTCTCCTACATGGTATTGTTTCTTAAGATTGTTTTTAACTAAATATTCTTGATCCAAAACTGTAATAAATGTAACCATGTTGGGTGGCATTCCAATTATGTAAGCTCCACCCCCTTTTGTTTCTGGAGTGAGTTCAAGGTGAAGGAGATCTTCCTTTATGATTTTGGGCATCACAGTAACCTTCAGCATCTACCCTGACTAAACCAAGTTTCTCAAGTGACAGAAAGCTGAGAATTTCCAGGTTCTTAAGGCATTGTGCACAATGCTGAGCTGTGGGAAAGCCCAGGGTTCCCATGAGGCATCTTGGGGAAGGGTTTCACTCTATTTGGTGAAGTAGGTGTAGGAGCAAACTCAGTGATGAAAAAGAATTTTTCCCCCCATTGATGGAAGAATAAGTCATTGGAACCCAGGTTGGGAAAGACCTCAGTGTCAATGCAGGAAGAGGGAAGCCAGTCTTCATCTTCTGCCTGGGAGGGGGATAGCAGGGGCCCCTGGCCCCAGCTTCTGTATCCTTGTTGACCAGTAAAGCTCAAGATCTAAAGACATTAGTCAGGTAAGCTCCTAGGAAAATGAGTAAATAAACAGAAGTAGCCAATATTTTTTCCCCACTCTTGTGTTCTTTGACTGACATTGAGCAAACCATACAGAAATAATACAGATTTGCTTATTTAAAATAATTAAATGTTCAGCCAAATGTGCACATGAAGTGACAAGGTTGAAATTATTTGCTAGAAAAAATCTTGCAGTGCCATATGCCTGGAGTCAGGGCATAGAACTGTAGGCAGAAAACATTTTCAGACTGCACATACACAGATTCCTCTATTTTTTTCTCTTCATTAATTTTTTAACCTGACAAAAATTATACAAGTTTATCATGTACAACATGATGTTTTGAAATAAACATTCACTGTGGAATGGCTCAATCAGACCAATTATCATAGGCATCACCTCACCAACTTAGTTTTTGTGGTAAGAACACTTATATCTATTGTTCTAGTGATTTTCAAAATCCAATGCAATCTTATTAACCATAGTCACCATGGTACAATAGACCTCTTGACTTTCTTCCTCCTATCTTCTGCACACTTGGTTTTCTTTGATCAGCATCCACCCCACCCCACTTCTGCCATCCCTTGTCAACCACGAAGGTACCCTCTGCTTCTGTAATTTCTAACAGTTTAAGATTTCACATATAAATGGGATCATCTGATAGAAATTGTTCTGTGCTTGGATTTCTTTCACTTAATGCAATGCTCTCTGGGTGGTCCATGTTGTCAGAAATGAAAGGAGGAGAAAATGCCACAGAGTTGAAAAATAATGAATCTACCCGCCCCCGTACAATACATCACTAATGTATTAATAATTTTTCATCAGTGTTTTTTCTCTTCTTCTTCTTTTTTTTTTTTTTTGGAAATGAATGCATTAACTTCCTCACATCTCCTGCCTAGGGCGTGTCTGCGTATATTTTTTTATTTACTAATATAGAGCTCAATGCTGGTTATACCAGTTTTCTGGAAAAAAAAGGAGAAATACAGCATTTTTATTATTTGAGAACCTGGCATTTGTTTCTCCTTCAAATTAGGGAGATGTACTTTTCTCTCTTTGTAAAAGGCCTTGCCAGCTTCTGAACGACACTCACTGTGTCCTACAGATGATGAGACACAATGGCCCATTGTTGAAGAAGATGGAAACCAATTAACAATTGAGGATAATGGGAGAGCCCTCCATATAATGCATTGACCCCAAATCACAAAACATGCTAATCCTTAGAAATGAAACAGACTGCTGTTTATCTTCCTTTTCAATGGCCAAATGTGTAGTAAACTAGCTTTGTCCTTGGATTGGAAATTCATAAGCATTTGTTTCATAAGTTGTGTTTATCAGATGTAAATTCAATTTGGTTATCACTCAAGAAATCTGAAACCTGAGTTAAGTTCCCTGTTTTACCAGGTACTTCAGTTCAAGTGTAGAGACCCTTCCCAACATTTGTGGGTTGTGATTATTGCTTTATCATAGGGAATGCTTGATAGGGATTAAGGTTAAGAATCTAAGGGCTGGGGTTGTAGCTGAGAGGTAGAGTGTTTGCCTAGCATGTATGAGGCACTGGGTTCCATCCTCGGCACCATATAAAAATAATTTAAAAATTATTTTGTCTACCTATTATGTCTACCTATAACTAAAAAATAAATATAAAAAAATGCCTTAAAAAAGAATCTAGGAGTGTGATAAAGTTTGATGGTTTCTTCTATGAATATAAAAACTAACTCTTTTCCTCCTGTTCCTTTAGGTCCTGTGGAGCATGTTCACCTCCGAGTTCCATTTGTTGCCATAAGAAATAAAGAGGTCAACATCAGTGCCGTTGTGTGGCCCAGTCAACTGGGGACACTTACCTATTTCTGGTGGTTCGGCAACAGCACAAAGGTTTGGCTCTTCCTGATCAGTATCAAATGAGACATGTGCCAAGTGCTTCTGGGCTCCAGCTTCTGCAGAGGAACTGGGGTCACTGGGGGTGCAGTAATGAGAAGTACTTCATGGACTGAGAACCCAGATTTGAATAAAACATACCTCCCACACCAAGTTCATTATTTTCACAAGGAAAGTTTAATTCTAAGAAAGAGTGCTCCATTCTGCTTTAATTCTGGCCTTTCCACTCACCAACTATATAATACCGAGGAAGTTACTCAGCCTCTCTGAGATATGTGGTCTCAACTGTTGGATGTGAACTATAACCCAAGTACATATATGGAAATTAAGTGGGATGACACATGTAAAAGAATCCTCTTCAACTCCTACTAGATGTTTGTTCTGCACTCCTAACCTTCTTAGGCAAGGTACTGAGATCACCATGTCTCAAAGTAAGAAATTAATGGGCAAATCTGAACTTTACAGATAACTTTTTACTCCCAGCAACTGGTGAGGAAGAATTACCACAACTGTATGATAGAAGCTGGAAGTAATCAGGCTGAAGACTCCTTGATTGAACTAATCTTCTTGATGTTCTTCTCTATTCCTAGTTTTCTCTTCCCTTAACTTTTTTTTAGAGCACTTTTAGGTTCTCAGCAGAATAGAGAGGACGCTACAGAGATTTCCCATATATCCCTGTCCCCAAGAAATGCATAGCCTCCCTCATCATCAATATCCCTACCATTCTGGTGCATTTGTTACAACTGATAAACCTATACTGATCCATCACCACCCAGAATACCTAGTTTTCATTGGGATTCACTCTTGATGAACACATTCTGGGGGTTTGGAAAAATATATGATGATATGTATCTACCATTGTAATGTAAGACAAAACAGTTTAACTGCTACCTAGTCCTCCTCCTCTTCCTTCCTTCCCTTGTAATTTCTAGTCACTGATCTTTTTACTGTCTCTATATTTCACCTCTTCCAGAATGTCATGTGGTTGGAATTCCATAGCACATAGCTGTACATAGCTTTACAGATGGACTTTTGTCACTCAAGTTTCCTTCCTGTCTTTTCATGGCTTCATAGCTCATTGCTTTTTAGTGCACAATAATATTTCACTATCTGGAAGTACCACAGTTTACTTATCTATTCACTCACTGAAGGACATCTGGGTCACTTCCAAGTCTTGACAATATAAGTAGAAGTGTTATAGACATCCATGTTCAGGTTTTTATATAGACATAAGTTGATAAATACCAAGAGCATGATTGCCAGTTCATATGATAATAGCATATTTTTTTTTTAAGAAATTACCAAGCCAGGAGCTGGGGTTGTGGCTCAGCAGTACAGAGCTCGCCCGACACGTGCGAGACCCTGGGTTCAATCCTCAGCACCGCATAAAAATAAATAAGTGAAATAAAGGTATTGTGTCCAACTACAACTAAAAAACATGTTTTAAAAAAGAAAGAAACTACCAAACTGTTTTCCAGGTTTGGAACATTTTGCATTCCCACTAGGAATGCACATGAGAGATGCTCCTCAGTGTTCTGTGGCGTCACCTTCTGTATTTTGGCCATTTTTATAGGCATTTGGTGGAAACTCATTGTTTGACGTTCCATTTCCCTGATGACATAGCATATGGAGAATATGTCATATTCTCATTTGTCAGTTATACATCATCTTTGATGAAGGGTCTTTAAAAGCTAGATTCATTCTCTTGCATGTGGATGTCTAGATATCCAGCACCATTTTATGAAAGAAGTATCTTTGTTCTGTAGTGTTGCCTTTGCTCCATTGTTGAAGATCAGATGGGTACATTCTTTTCTTTCTTTTTTTTTCAATAGTTCATTCTTTTTAAATTTTAATTTGTTATAGATGACAACAAACAGAATGCATTACAAATCATATTACATATATAGAGCACAATTTTTCATATCTCTGGTAGTACACAAAGTAGAGTCACATCCTTCATGTCTTCATACATGTACTTAGGGTAATGATGACCATCGCATTCCACTGTCTTTTCTACCCCATGCCCCCTACCTAACCTTCTCTCCCCTTTTCCGCTTTGCCTTATCTAGAGTTCATTTCATCCTCCCATTCCCCCCAGCATATTGTGAATCAGCATCCTTAAATCTGAGAAATCATTCAGCATTTGTTTTTTGAGGATTGGCTAATTTCACTTAGCATTTTATTCTCCAGCTCCATCCATTTGCCTGGAAATGCCATTATTTTATTCTCTTTTAATGCTGAGTAATATTCCATTGTGTATATATACCACATTTTCTTTATCCATTCATCTACTAAAGGGCATCTAGGTTGGTTCCACAGTTTAACTGTTATGAATTGTGCTGCTATAAACATTGATGTGGCTGTGTCACAGTAGAATGCTGTTTTTAAGTCCTTTGGGTAAAGACCAAGGAGTGGGAGCTGGGTCAAATGATGGTTGCATTCCCATTTTTCCAAGGATTCTCCATACTGCTTTCCATATTGGCTGCACCAATTTGCAGCCCCACCAGCAATGTAAGAGTGTACCTTTTTCCCTACATCCTCACCCACACTTATTGTTGTTTGTATTCTTAATAGCTGCCATTCTGGAGTGAGATGAAATCTTAGAGTAGTTTTGATTTGCATTTCTCTAATTGCTAGAGATGTTGAACATTTTTTCATATATTTGTTGATTGTGTATCCTCTTCTGAGAAGTGTCTGTTCAGGTCCTTGGCACCGGTGTCACACTGCCTTGATTACTGTAGTTTAATAATATATCTTGAAGTCAGTTATATTTAGTCATTCAACATTGTTCTTTTTTAACACTGTATTGAGTATTCTGAGTCTTTTGTCTCTCCATATAAACTGAGAATAATTTGACAAGTTATTGGGAATGAATCAGATTTATAGATCAAGTTGGTAAGATCTGACATGTTGACAATATTAAGGCTTTCTCTCAATGAATATAGAATATCTATCAATTTATTTATATATTCCTTACTTTCTTTCAACAAAGTTTTTTTTTTTTTTTTTTTTTTTTAATATTTATTTATTTTTAAGTTTTCGGCAGGCACAACATCTTTGTTTGTATGTGGTGCTGAGGATCGAACCCGGGCCGCACGCATGCCAGGCAAGCGCGCTACCGCTTGAGCCACATCCCCAGCCCTCAACAAAGTTTTATAATGTTCCTTATATAGATCTTGCACATACTTTTTAGAGCTATACATAAGATTTTTATTTTTGGTAATGGTAACATAAATGATTTGGGGTTTTTAATTCAAATCCCACTTGTTCATTACTGATATAAAGAAAAATGATTAAATTTGTATGTTAACTTTGTATACTGAAACCTTACTGTAACCAATTATTCGTCACAGGAGTTTATTTCCTCTTAATACTTTGGATTTTGTGGCATTTCGTTTCTTTTTTTGGATGTTGAGAGTTAGCACAATTTCTTCCTTAAATGTTTGGTAGAATCTATCTGTAAAACCATCTGAACCTTTGCTTTCTCTGTTACAAGGTAATTAATTACTGATTCTCTATATCTTTAGAGATATAGACTCATTTGGATTTTAGGTTACATTTTGTGTGAGTTTTTGCAGATTACGTCTTTCAAGGGATTGATTCATTGTATTTAGGTTATTAAATTTATATGCTTAGAATTGTTCATTGAACTCCTTTATTGACCTTTTGATATTCAGGGGATCTGTAGTGAAGTCTTGTCCTTCTTTAGGGAGATTGATTTGTTTGTGTATCCTCTCTCCTTTCTTAGCCTAACTAAAAGCATATCAACTTTATTGATTTTTTTAAAGTACTAGCTTTTAGTTTTATTGATTTTGTTTATTGATTTCCTATTTTCAATTTCATTGACTCCTGTTCAAATTTTATTTTATTTTTCTTCTGGTTGCCTTGAACTTAATTTGTTCTTTGTCTAGTTTCCTAAGGCAGAAGCCTATATGATCAATTTTAATTCTTTCTTGTTTTCTAATATATGTCCTCAATGCTATAAATTTTCCTCCAAGCATGCTTTTACTGCATCCTGTACATTTTTATAAGTTGTGTTTTCATTTTTATTTTTTTCAAAATATTTTTTAATATCACCCGAGATTTATTTTTGATTCGTGCTATTTAGAAAGAAGTGTGTTGTTTAAAATTCACATATTTTGGCATTTTCCAGATATCTTTCTGCTATTGATTTATAATTTAATTTCATTGTAGTTTGAAAGAAGATATTAGATGATTTTATCCTTTTAGTTTGTTAGAGTGTGTTTTATGGCTCAGAATGTGGTCTACCTTGGTGAATGTTCTGTATGGATTTGAGAATAATGTGTATTCTGCTGTTTTTTGATTAAGTAATCTGTAGATGTCAGCTACATACAGTTGATTGATGAGAGTCTTGAGTTCAACTATGTCCTTATTGATTTCCTCCATTCTTAGCCCTATTTCTTATTTGTTTATTTAAGCTTTATTTAGTGGTAACCCTAGAATTGAAATACACTTTTACAATTAATCCAAACTTATAATAAGTAACATTGTATGTTTCCATGGTTAGTCTGAGTACTTAATAATAAAAAAAAAATCATAATTCCTCCCTTCTGCTTCTTGTGTCACCAGTGTCAGTCATTTCTCTTAGGTGTGTGTAAGTATATAAGTTATTTGAGTAAGCATGTTTAATCAAATACATTGTTGCTACTATTGTTTTGAATAAATTGTTATCTGTTTAATAATTAAAATAATATTTAATAATTAAAACAAGAAACATCATCATTATTTTACCTTCATGCACTCTTTCTTTGGTGTTGTTGAATTCTTTCTGTGGTTCAGTTTCTGACCTACATCATTTTCCTTCTCTCTGAAGAACTTCTTTTAACAAATCTTGCAGGATAGATGTTCTGACAACAAATTCCACCTATGTTTATTTGAGAAAGTTTTTTTTTTTCCTGCAGTTTTGAAGGATAATTTTTTAAGGTACAGAGTTAGAAGCTTAGTGGGTTTTTTTTCCCTCTT
Source organism: Marmota monax (assembly GCF_021218885.2). Lineage (NCBI taxonomy): Eukaryota > Metazoa > Chordata > Mammalia > Rodentia > Sciuridae > Marmota > Marmota monax. Next base: position 20,925,894 of record NW_026692881.1, read on the forward strand.
AAAAAAAAAAAAAAAACAAACAGATTTGTGGGAGTTTTCTCTCAGCACTGTCCATTCTTCTTAACCACATAGTTCCTGAGGAGAAACTGGATGGATGTTTCTTTTCTTCTCTCATTGATAAAGTGTTTGGTTCATCGTTCTTCTTTCAGGATTAAAAAAAAAAAAAAAATCTGATCTCCTGTAGTTTGAAAGTGATGTGCCCCGATGTAGAATTTTCAGCATTTCTCTGAGCTTCCTGTGTCTGTGGCTCATCTGACTTTACCTTGGAGGGATTCTCATTACTGTTTCAGATATTTCTCCAGTTCTTTTCTCTCTTTTCTTTCTGGTATTCACATTACACATATCTGTACTTTTTGTAATTGTCCCACATTCTTGTGCTCGAGCAGGAAAAGAGAAAAAGAATCATTTTGCAATACATCCATGCATCTGACTTTTTTTTTTTTAAGCCTCTCCTCACAAGAAATTGGGCACAGTGAATATGGATAATGTCCTCTGTTGTTATTGTTTTCTTTTCTCATTTTTTTGTTCTTTCCTTTTCATCTTGGAGGTTTCTATTGAGATATCCTTGATATTAGGGTCTTTCCTGAGCTGTGTCCAGTCTACTAACAAGCCCATCAAAGGCCTTCTTCATTTCTTTTACTGTGTTTCTGACATTCTTTTTGGTTATTTCTTAGGATTTTTATCTCTCCATTTATAGCAGCCAGCTTTTCCAGCGTGTTGTCTACTTTATCAGTTGGAGCCCTTAGTTTATTAATCGTGGTTGTTTTAAATTCCCAGTCTGATAATTTTAACATATCTGCCATATCTGTCTCTGATACTTGTTCTGTTTCTTCAAACTGTTTGTTTGCCTTTTAGTATGCTTTGTAACTTTCTTGATAGCTGGACATGGTGTACTGGGTGAAAAGATCTGCCATTAATAGGACTTTAGTAATGTGGTCGTAAGGTGTAGTGGAAAGAAATATTTTCTATAGACCTATAATTAGGTCTCAATATTTTAATAAGCCTGTGACTCTGAATTATGCATTTCACAGGTGTTTTATGGTTCCCTACCCAAGGAAGGATAGGATGGGTAGAGGGAGCTAGATTTGGATATCTCCCTTCCCCAGGGCAATTAGATTATGATAAAACCCAAGAAGATTAGACTTTGATTTACTAGTTTCTTTTGAGGGCAGGCCTTGTTTTTTAAAAAAAGTCAGAGTATGTTGATGTATTGAATAATTATTCTTTTTATCTTTCCCTGACACAAGGAAACCAAGTTATAGTGGTTATGAAATTTGAAAAGTTATAATGGCCTCCTGTGACTGACTGATCCCCCTAGAGTTTGTAATTCTGATACTTGTGTTTTCCTTGAAAGCTCATGATGTGGTTGGTAGTGCTTATTTGGGAGAAAAAAAATAAGTAAAAAATAATCTGAGCCAGCACATCATATTTTGAGATGCAGGATATAAAAAGAGGGGAAACAAATATCTAATTATTGGTTAGTAATGAGCAGAGAGAACTTTGTCCCTAGCCTCACCCCTGAGTATTAAAAGTGGGGCCAATTCATCCTTGATCTTTCCTAGGGAGGCAGCATTGTGTTTGAAGGAAACATGGATCTTAAGAACCAATCAAAGATTCATATAACTCAATCAAGTTATTTTTTCCAATAGGTCATTCACTTATTGTAAACTTGAGAGAATAATGCCAATCTCACCTTGATTTTTGTGAAAATTCTGATTATATATTTACTTGTACGTGCTAGGTTCTTAGCAAATGCATGATTTTAATTATGTTCTTGAAAGTTATTTTTAGGATGGGTTGATAAAAGAAGAGTATTCATGGACCTGGGGCCTCTTTCAGTTTGCATTAATTATGTCTTTTGCCTTTAAATTATTTTTTTAGTGTAAATTAAGTTCTTAGTGTGTATGACCAATGCCTTTGCATTTCTGGGATTATTATTTCCCAGTATCATATATAGGCAGGGCATTTAGTAAGACCCCTGTTTAGTATAACAGAGAAGTAAAGTTCTCTGTGCATGATATGCAACCCAAGTCCAAACACCTGATTAGTTGCAGAGCCATAGCTCAAGTCCAGGGCTCATAGTTCCCATCCACCAGGCACTATCTTTGAGTTCCAGGACCCATTCCTGCAACACTAGGTCTTGCTTAAAAAGCAAGAGATATAAATAATAAATAGGAACTTGAAAGTCATTTGTGGAAAAGAGTTTGGAAATAGGAGGATTTAAACTTATTTCTCTTCTGAGGTTGTAAGGGTTTGGCTTCTAAATCAAGGAATTCTTTTCCATCCTTTTCTGGTCACTTACCTTGTGATCTTTACTGAGATTCTTCTGTGTGCAGGGGCCCCAGTTCTTGGCTATTACCAACACAGTGATGTACTCAGCAACTGGCAAGGAAGACACAAGGTTCCTCCACAGTACCATTTTTTCATTTGAGTGCTGATTTTAAGAACTGAAGTGCCATAAAGGGTTTAACAAGTATCTGATTAAAAAACATACAAATGGACAAAGTGATTGAGGATTCTACTTTTTATTTCCCTAATAATTATCTGTGCCAACTTGAATAGATCACTTGATCTCTGTTTCCTTTTGTCTAAAGTAATGATACTAACACCTAATACATAGACCTAATTGAGTTATTAATTGAACTCTCTCATACACACAAACACCCATACACTTACACCTTATTATGAGAGGGTGACTTTTAAATTATGTGTTGGCATTATAGTTTTGTTTTTGTAATTGATGACCAGAGTTATCCTTTGGTTAGGAAGTTCCAATCTACAAGTTGGAGTATGAAGTACCACACAGATACCCAGTCCCTGAATGTCTTTATAGTCAGTTTTGTTCTCAAAGAACCAAGATACATGATAGGCAGTAGAATAAAATAGCTTCAGAATAAGACAAATTTAGGTTGGAGTCCAAATAGATTATTTTTTTGCTGTATGCCTTTAGTCAAACCATTTAATTTCCTTGAATCTGGTTTTATTAATTGTAATGTTTGAATAATAACAGTAGCAAGTGTAATTGATTATTGCAGTGAGGATTAAGTAAATACTGTTATGTGAATCATTTTGAACACATCTAAGCAGTTAGAAATATCAGACACGGTTGTGCTCATCATTGGCACTAATAGCATCTATATCTAGGTGACAAATCTGAGTTGGTTATATGGATTATATTCCTGTCTACAAAATGGTTATTTGCTCCATTTGAAAGGAGTATATTTTCAGTGCTTTTATGTAACACCGTGCCAGAATTACATCAAGGTATCGGTGTATTGTGCTCAATTATTGATCTAACGAGCACCATATTTGACTGGCAAAGAAATGAATGCCCTTGGGTGTCCTGGTGAGTGCTGTGACTTTGGAGCTATTTGATTCCCTTTGACTAGTAAACTGGCTTGTGAAAGGAAAGGGTCCAATACTAATTTTAAATGTTTATTCCTAGTACTGGCTTTGTATTAGCTTCTCAATACGTATTATTTAAGCATCAGAATTTCACTGATGAAAGAGAAATTATCACCTTTTACAGAGAATACACAAATACACTTAGGCTAATAACCTTGCAAGGAAGTGTTTATGGATGGATATTTGTATATGTGTGAGAGAGGGCATGGGGAGAGACTGTCTTGGTGAAATGGAAAGGTTTAACCAAGTGGTTGGAATTTTAAAAATCTATTGCTAAGAATGAATTGGCCCCTACTTTGTAACTATGCCTTGTCAGGTAGAAGGGCACATATAACATTATTCCTACCTTGAAAGCAATCACATTCCAGAAGAGAAGGTGAGATAAATATGCATTCAGTAATTGGTGAGCAGGCATGAGGTATAAGCAAATAGGAAAGAGCAAGCATTCCTGAAATCCAGCTGTTGGATTTCATACCTAAAGGCCTATCAGTGGGGGAGGTGAACTGGCGTCAGTACCTACATGGATTTTTTTTCAGGAACTGTATTTTGCACTAGATGTTGTGAGGAATACAAAACAGTGTAAATTCTATTTGTTGCCTTCAAGAAACATATTTGGGAATATGAGGTTAACATCCAAGAAAAGACACTAGAAGGCGAGGCAGTAGGAATGTACTATTATTGACCAAGTCAAGCAGCCTGGGAAGTGATGAATGTGGGCTTTGTGGGTCACGGAGTGAGTCATGTATGAAATTGGTCCTAAGCTGGCATTGAAGGAGCAGTATATTTGAAGCATAGAGGAGAGGGATCTATTTGTAAAGGTAAGGCTTTGGGAATGGTTGTGTTCTGTGTGGGCTAATCCAGCCAAAGCGGAAGATTCAATTGGGCGGAAGATGGAGGAAAAAGCTGAAAGATGAGAGGAGAGGATAGATGGCTTTGAATGTCACCAGTGTATGCATTTTGCCATAGAAACCCAGATTTAGTATAGTATGATAAGGGCTAGAACCAGATACATTGCCAGTGATACTTTATGCAAAGATTTTTCTGGATATATTTGTGCATGTGCATTTGAAGGGGGGACAGGACAGTTATTTTTTTACCTGAGAGTTTTCACATTTATCCTATAGTATTAACAGTTTTAAGGGCTATTTTGCTGTATTTCTTCATTATCTTTGCATATATTAAAGTATTTTTACATAGTTCTAAGCATGTGTTATATATTTTGCCTTTTTGCTTCATAAGATAATCCCCCTTCATACATTGCCATATAAACTGCTGAGGGTTTTAAGTAAGGCAAGCATTGTGACTTCATAGTCTTTCCGATTTGGGAAAGGCAGCTTTTATCAAGGTGTACATTCTGAACTGTGGGAATTTGGCAATATGCAATAATTTTTGTTTGTTTGTTTTTGATACTGGGGATTAAACTCAGGGACACTTGACCACCATCCCTAGCCTTCTTTTGCATTTTATTTAGAGATAGGGTCTCACTGAGTTGCTTAGTGCCTCACTTTTCCTGAGGCTACCTTTGAACTCATTATACTCCTGCCTCAGCCTCCCGAGTCACTGGGATTACAGGCATGCACCACTGCGCCCAGATGGCAATATACAATATTAATATGACTTACTGTTTCTGGGAAATTGGTGTAGTCTGCATCGAAAGATTTCCCTGTGACTCCCTCTTCCATTAGTTAAGTGGAAATCTCATAACTAAATAGTTTCTCAGAGCCTTGTTGATTTCTTGCTGGACTCAGAGGATAACAGGTTACCTGTTGCACCTGAGAGATTCTTCACAGGGAGGATATGACCCACAGCTGAGGCTGGGCATGAGACTTTATTCTAAGGGGTTTCACTGTGAGTTGGCCCTGCAGCCTGGACTAAGCAGAGAAAGAGAAGTCATTCAGCTGCCTGCTGGATTTGTGGGACTCTGAATGGCCAATTTGCTAGGATTAGCAGAGGTCTGGCTTAATAAATGTGTCTGCTTGCCTAATAGATTTGAGTAAATGAACCTTAAAATACTTGATTTAATTTAGCATTGGGCACCCGATATCAGTGACCAATGAAGAACTCAAGAATCCTGCGGAGGGTTCCTACTTTGTAAGGAAGGTGAATTCAGCCATGATGCCATAACCACTGATGAAAAACAAAAGCAATTTGGAAAACAAAATTAGCTTCTGCCATTTCCCCAGCACAGACGTCTGCGGCCTGCCACCCGGAGACCAAGCGTTTGCATTGAGCACAGTTTGTTTGCTGTGGCTCTGAGCCCTGACTGGCTGGCAGGATGGCCTGCGCTCCCCACCTCAGCTGGCATTCCCTCTGTCCCGCAGCCCTTCCTACTCACTTGGCCAACCATCTCCTAGGGAAACAGCCAGATGGAGACAAGATCAAATCTGCTGGGACAGGAGGAGTTCCACTCCTCTCAGAGTAGGTACCATGGCCTAGCAGAGCACCACCACCTGAGTCTTGAGATAAGAAGAGTGTGCAGGAAAAGGGGAAGAGGGCCATGTACGCCACTCAGAGCTGAGGAGGATGACATGGAAGGATGAATGTTTCCTAAAATCTCTTAAGAGAGACAAACGCCTGGTGGTGAGAGGTGGGGTGGGATGAAGGACAGCTTAGCAAACCAATATGGAAGGGCAATGTAGTACAGTCAGGGTCAGAGGGTCATTCAAAGGAGTCAGGGAAAATAAAATCACATGGATATTCCTTGGATAATTTTTTTTCCTAGTATTTTATTATGAACAATTTCAGACATACAGTGGAGTTAAGAGAATTTTTCAGTGAGCATCCACATATCCACCACCTACTGTAGTCTGCCATTAACAGTCTGCTTGTTTTGTCACATGTCAATCTGTCCGTCCATCTCTGTTTCTAGATTTTTTGATTCATTTCAATGTAAATGTAAGAAACCTATATACTTTATCCTAAGTGATTCAACTTGCAAATTGTTAAATATAGTTCAAGATTTCTTGACATACTTTCTCCCAGGTGAGCATAAAATGAGTAATAAAACTTTCCTTCTCTTGTAGATATAAATACACTTATACACATGTATACATAAAATACCTCGTTATTTGTTCTTTTCATTATGTGAATGTACTCTGATTCATTTAATTTCCTATGGAGGAATTCCTTGCCTATTCCCAGTTTTCAGCTGTCATGAATGAGCTGCTGTGAACTTTTTCAAATTATTATTTTGGATATCTGTTTTCTCTTCACGAAATTTCCAGAATGGCAATTGCCAAATCAAAACATGTTAAATGATACAACCTCTTTGAAAAAAAGTTCTTGCAAATTCTTATAAAAATCTAACTTTGTTCCACATGGTTGTAGTGTTTTGCATTCCTCTGTATGAGCATTCTAGCTTACTCTTTGTATGTTATAGGAGAGTTCTAGTTTACTCTTCCCTCTTCAGCCTTATTCCTTATTATCATTTCAAAATATTAGCCATTCTGCTAAATGTTTGGAGCCATCTTGTTTTTAAAGGTTGGTAACTAAGGTAATTAAGCAACTTCTGATAGATAAGCTACGACCAGTAGAAACTACATATTTTGCCTAAACCCCAGATTCTGCATGCTGAATAAAAATCATCACCAATCTTTAAACCAATCCATTTATTTAACAGATAAAGAAGGCTGAGAATGGGGACCATTTTAACCAAGGTCATTTCATTAAACATTAAACAGAGCCAGAGTTTGAAGTCACTGTTCTTGTCAACTAGAGATGGCAACCATCTGGTACCCATGTTATTCTCTTGTTCCATGAGATAGCTCAACTAGACTTCACAGGACTTAAACAGTCATGGTGTCACAGTGGTGCACATGACAGACCTACTTGCACCTCATCCCTTATTTAATCCAGCAGGACATACCCTGTGTGCATCATCAGGGAGCCATAAATATGGATGAGTACCTGAACCCTGTGGCTTACCCTTAATTGAGGAAAAGAATATGCCTCTTTATGTGCTTCTTTTCTTCTTATTATTTAGCAAGCGGAGAAGAAAGGGTGTCAGAAATTTAGGGCAATATCTCTAATTCTGCTCAGCTCTAACCATAAGCCTGGTCATAAAATAGAGCTATAGAATTTTAAAGCAGAGAAAAAAATCAAATTATTGTTTCTGGGGCTCAGTCAAAAATTGTGATCTGGAATGAAATTTAAGCCTTGCAGAGGAAACACTACCTGAAAGTTGCACCTTAAAGCTTCTGTGGGGCTCTGTGCTGCATCCAGCCATGCACGGGTATGCTGGGTGAGTGCTGGTCCATGTCCACTCCTTAAAGTGCAGCTCTGTGCACTCTCCAACCATCTACATTATTATTCTCTATCCAGTTGTCCTGGCACACAGAGAAGAAAAGCAAGTCCTCTCCTCTCTGCTTGTGGAGTCTCTTTATTTATCAGCTGCCTTAGCTCAGTCTCCTACTGTTATGTCTTACTTTCCAAACAAGAGAGGCCTGTGCTTTCAGATGACCACTGGATAATGACTCTTCAATCTCAGGATCTGCCTTTTCTCTCCAAAAAGCACCTGCTCTTATCAAGATCCTAATTCTCAGAGGAAAAAAGCACAATTATGGTACTTTTCTTTTTATCTTTGAGATGTCCCTATCTATGATGATCATCAGGAAAGACAAAAGGAAAAAATAAAAGATTAAAAACATGATCACAGATATGCATGTTTATATATTTTCTTACCTACTGCCTTAGGATAGAAGATACATAGAATAAAATGAATAGTCAATAGCATGTCTATGCATCCAACTTACCTGTTATATGAAGGACAGGTGCTGAGGGCAGGTGATACCAAATAAGTAAAATGTGATCACTCTCCCGAAAGGTCACATAGTCCAATGGAAATCAGAATGAAAACATAAGTGACAGCAGATACTCTTCCTTTTGAAACACATTGCAAACACTGCTTCTGCCTTCCCCTAGGAGAAAGAATAGAGTGACGTAAGAACTCATGAGTGTCCAGTCTTACCCCCATTTCTCTGGATTAACATTTTATAATGTGTTTCGTGTCTCTTAATATTCATCCAGGATCCTGAAAGAATTATTACAGTTTTAGGAAGTTGTATAAAACTGCCTCCCACCCCACCATTTCCAAGTTAGGATCACCTGGGATCTAGTCTGCTGTGCAGATCTGTGTCATTCCGAGATTTACAGAAAAGGAAGGAAACCTTCTATCCCACAGAGATTAAATGGGTGCTGTTACTTCTCTTTTCCGCAGCCCCTCATCACCTTGGACAGCAGCACTTCCTTCACATTCCTGGCAGAGGGAACCAACACCATCACTGTCCAGGTGGCTGCCGGGAATGCCCTCATCCAGGACACTAAAGATATTGCAGTTCATGGTAAGCCCTAAGAATTGTCTTCGGATGCCCCCTCCTGCCCAGCCAACTCCCTGTACCCACCCTTGTAGCAGTCACTGACTGTTAGAACCTCCCCAGGCCTAAGGAAAATGAAGGAGGTTCACAGAGGCATTCGGATCTACCTCCTAACTTGTTCCCAGATAGAGGATTCAGGCTATCAGGGAAGGAGATCACAGGCACGTATGTGTTTTCCACAGCAGTGTGTGTCTGCACGGCAATCTGTTTGAGGTTCTCATTAGACAGATTCATGTATCATAAGTTGAGAGAATGCTCAGCTGGAAGACTGTCATAGAAGGAGCTAGTGCTGATGTCCTGCTGAGGTATCCATAATGCACATGCAACACCCATTGCCTGTGAGAGGGGACCAGTGATTTCCAAAGCTGGGGGAGTCACGATCCCTCCCCTTGCAGAACTCATAGCCCCAGTAATGAGATGGCCTACCCAGAACTGATGTGTTTTCTTGGTTGTTGGAGGTTCTAACAATATTGCCTGGAAAGGCTTGATTATACGGCTAAGAATATAAGCTTGAAGAAAGTGATAAACAGGATCCCCCTTTTCTTCTCATTCTTGTAGAACCACTCCTAATCACTAAATTTATTTTAAATTAAATTGATTATGCTACCACTACCACATCACACAACCCGCCCCCAGTCCCCTGGATATAGCCACTATCATTGTATTTTTATGGAAAGTTGTTCTAAGGTATGTGAGCCTCTGACTCAGACTATATTTCTTCAGGCTCATCTAGGTGAGTTGCTTTTCCTACCTCTCTGCAAATCTGCTGCTCAGTCTCTTTTTTGGGTACATAGAAGTTTTATTTTTAAGTAAACATTTTTATTGGAGTATAAATTGTATACAGAAAAAATATATGGACCACAAATGTTTAGCTTCATGAATTACCCCAAAGTGAATAAAGCAGTTGTACTCCCCAACCAGGTCAAGACACTGAAGGTTACACACACCCTAGAGACAAGATTTCAACCTACTCTCTCATCCTCTGAGGCAGTTTCTAGCCTCCATCCCAACCCAGCCCAAAGGGTTAGTGCCTTTGGTTGGCCCTGTGTGACAGATACCACCTACAGGAGCAGAAGCCTCTTTCTGGAGTCCCATGCTTGTGATTCATTTCATTACTACTCTTTACGAGAAGAAAGGCTTAAGATCCTAGGAACTGAAAATACCAGCAGAAGCCGAAATCTACTTCCAACTCTCAAATTCCATTTTATTTCAGAAGCCAAGACATAGACTAAAAATAAGGATTTACAGTTGAATCCTCAGGGAAGAGCCAAGCCTTGCAGAGCCCCTTACCCCCCAGACCCCCTCTCATCTCACTCTGCCAGCTTCACTTGTGTGTTTCTTCTCCTCTCAGAATACTTCCAGTCCCAGCTCTTGTCCTTCTCTCCTAATCTGGATTTTCACAACCCTGACATTCCCGAGTGGAGGCAAGACATTGGCAATGTCATCAAGAAAGCCCTGGTTAAAGTAAGTTGGGTTTATCTTTGTTTAAGTTTGTGAACAAGAGAACTTGATGGAATCGATAAGAACTGAAAACACTATTCTGCAGATAGATAAGTTTTGTTTCTCTATGAAAAGAGAGAAAGAGGGAAAGAATGGGTGGAGTAGCAGGGAGGAAGGAGGAAAGAGGGGAGAAAAAGAGGAGAGAGAAGGAGAGAGTTAAGTCTAGTGTTTGAAGATGGAAATTGACCCACTGCTTATCCAAACATTTCTGAGACAGGGGCTTGACCTTTTTAGAGGACTAGTGGATGGACCATTCAGTGAGTCCATACTAATAGCATGCACTTAGGTATATCTTTGACCATGAATAGATATTCACAGATATATAGAATCCCCAGACCACCCTTGGCCATTCATGGCTCTCAGGAGACTACGGGCCAGGAAACAGCGTTCTACCAGAGATACAGAGCTGAAGATTTATCCCAGGGTCACAATTGCCTTAGAGAAAGTAAGAATTCTGTTAGCCTCTGTCAAAACTAGGTACTAGAATCTGACAAACAAAACACAGTTAGTTCAAATGTAAAAACATGTCTGATGTGTAGTTTGTAACCAGAGTCTCCATGGAGTATAGAGAAACGTGTGATTTGTACCAGCCAGTAAAGTGCAAGCCTGACATGGATGGATTTGTGATTCAACAAAAAGCTCACTGAACTATTGGGATCATTTTGGATGGGATATTTGAGCTATTATACATATAAGGATATATGTCAGTTAACAGGGAGGGGAAAGCGTCTTTCAGGTAGCATGAAATCCATGGACTTCTGAGGAGTATGCCCTGTTGGGAAATGGCATTGGGTTTGTGTCCTCAGTCTATTACTTAGAGAACAAGCCTGGCTAAAGTTGAGCTAAATGGTTAGGATGGACTGTGAAGTGTCTGAAGCTAACTGGTAGTTGCCGTCTGTTCTTCAGGCAGTGGAGAGTGTGAAAAGTATTATTTTTTTCTTTAGGTAACAAGATGCTGCCAATAGGTTTATATGTCAGGCTCCCCTTCTGATGGCAATGCAGAGGAAAGCCTGCTGGGAAATCAGGGAGGGTACAGAGTAGGGGAGATATTTCACCAAAGATGACCAGTTGAAAGGCCACTGCAGTATTCAGTTACCTCAACCAGGAATAATAAGATCCCGAAAAGGAGTCCAAGCCTACTTAGGAAGTTGAACAGTTGGGTTACTGATTAATAAATGCAATGAGACAGAGGGAGAAGCCTTTTGGTTACTAGAGTAAGTAGGAGATGGCCTTGCATTAACCAAGATAGGGACTGTTTAGGAGAAATATACTCAGGGAACAATGATGTTTTTATGAGTTTGGAGCACATGAAAAATGTTTAGGTAAAGCGCACAAGAGAGTTGAAAATGGGGGTCTGAAAGCCAAGCAGAGGGTCATACCAGAGGCAGAGATTTTGGAGCTGAGGCCTAGGAGGTCACTGGGCTCCCCTAAGGGGAGTGGGGGTCAAGGAAGTCATGACTGCTCATGCTCCCAAGGGAGAAGTGAAAGACCCCAGGAAAAACATGGAAAAGGAGCAGCCAACACCAATGAGAAGGATATAAAAGCATTCCTGTAGGAACTGACTACAAGAGGAACATTAAACCTTTTATTAAAATATTGTTCATAAGGAGAAGTGAAAAAGAGACTGCTATGTGTGCTGTCTTCTCTTCATCTGTTCAGGCTGCTGTAACGAGGCACCATAGATTAGATGATTCATAAGCAACAGAAATTACTTCTCACAGTTCTGGAGACCAGAAAGTCCAAGATGGAGGCACCAGCCTATTTGATGTCTAGTAAGAGCCTGTTCCCTGATTCAAAGATGACACTTTCTTACTAGGTTCATGTGGTAGAAAAAAGGCAAAGCAGCTCTCTGTGACCTCAGTGCACTAATTCTATTCACAAGGGCACCACCCCCATGATTTAATCACCTTCCAAAGGCCCCACCTCCTACTCCAACACAGGAGTGGCCAGGTTTTAAGCATATGAATTATAGGAAGAGAAACAATCACATTGTAGCATATGTTTTTGATTGTGAGGCACCCAAATTGGGCAGCATTTTATAGGGTTGCATTTATTAAAAACTTACACATTTTTTAGAAATAACTTGGTAATTACAACAGTGCTACTACTAAATAATAATAATTATCCATGTCATTGATGCCTAGCCCTTAAGTTTCATGAGGACAAATCACTTGCATGTCCCTCTACACAGGATTCAGTGAATCTAGATGCATAGTTTTGACCCTTGAGACAAAGGGTCAAAAGCATCATACTAACCAAGACATGGAGAGGCTCCTCCCACTTGACTCCATTGTGTGGTTCTCAACATTTTGCTTCTTCTTCTGGTCTCCTGAGACTTGCTACCCCTGGCTGTTTAGGATAAAGTCTTCTACCCAACGTACTAGGTCACTGAGACTTCCAGCTACTCCAGGGCGTGCCTCAGAGCAGGACAGTGAGGCATCTGGCATTTCAAGTGGATGCTTCTCTGATGGATGGGAGTTTTAGGCTTCTGTGCTGCTTCTTACTCTCCTGTAGGCTGGCTCTCTTGCTTTTGTTTATCACAACCCTGAACGTTAACTCCAATCTGGAAGCCACGTTCCAAATAGGAATCAGAGCTGAGCAAATGGGAAACGACCTATCCTCTGCTTCTGTTCAATTCAGCAGCTATTAATTGATTTTCTCCTCTGTCAGGGATCTTTCAGAGCAGCTAGGTAGCCTCAAAGAACTCCAGGAATGTTTGGGCAACAGCACACTAGGAACCAATCGGGGGCAACACTGTACCATATAGATGTAATCACATGCCACAGTGGACATGGTCTCTGTTCTTGAAATGTGATGGGCATGATGATGGGCAATATGGCTTCAGCACCATAGTGAAAATACAAATAACCTGGACAGAAGCAGATCTCAAATGGATCAGCCAGCTTTTCTTCATTCTGCAGCAAAGTCAATCCATCAGGCATGGAAGGGCTCATTTTCTGGATACAGAAACGGCCCCCAGGTTACAGAAGGAGTCTGGGTTTTATACTTTACAATGAGGGTGAATTAATCATTGGAGACTGCAGATGTGCTGTTTGGCCAGTCGGGGACCTACTTGTGCAGGTTAAAATTTTAACTCAGGAAGGCAGTTGTAAAAAGTTTGAAACTCATTGTCACTGGGAACAGCTCAGAACTTGGTGTTCACTGCTTATCTTCCTTCCTCTGGGACCCATTGATACCTGGAGCTTCACTATTTGCTTTTCTCCTTCCAGGACTCATCTGCAATGGGAAAGGGTAAGAGTCGAAGGCCCAGCATTTCAGTATCACCTCTTCCCGTTTAGGACCCATTGTGGTTGGGAAGGGGTAAATGTTTGCTTTTGGTGGAGATGCTGGGGATGAACCCTGGAAGGAATGAAAGTTTGCTAATTTCCCCCTCCTTCCTCCTGAGCTACACTGTCCCTCCATTTTTTTTCCTGGGGGGTGGGTGGGAATTGTCTTTGAAGGACCTTGGTTGGGAGGCTGAAGTGGAAATCATCATAGGCAGATACAGTCAAGGGAAACTGTCAAGGCGGTAATTCAGCTGCATCTAATTATCACTCATATTGTATGATTAGAAGAAGCAGTCAGTGTTGTTCTGGACAAAAGAACTTCAAGAGCCAGGCGCAGGCTCCCTATTTACCTCTTTTATTGTTTCTCTTGCTGAGAGAAAACTTTTCAGTTTAAGTAAGTCCCATTTGTTGATTTTTGTTATCAACTTTTGTGCTATGGGTGTCCTATTAAGGAATTTGGAGCCCGACCCTACAATATGTAGATCGGAGCCAACTTTTTCTTCTATCAGACGCAGAGTCTCTGATTTGATATCTAGCTCCTTGATCCACTTTGAGTTAACTTTTGTGCATGGCGAGAGGAGGGGATTCAGTTTCATTTTGTTGCATATGGATTTCCAGTTTTCCCAGCACCATTTGTTGATGATGCTATCCTCCCTCCATTGCATGCTTTTAGCTCCTTTATCAAATATAAGATAGTTGTAGCTTTGTGGATTAGTCTCTGTGTCCTCTATTCTGTACCGTTGGTCCACCCTCCTGTTTTGGTACCAGTACCATGCTGTTTTTGTTACTATTGCTCTGTAATATAGTTTTAAGTCTGGTATCGCTATACCGCCTGATTCGCACTTCCTGCTTAGAATTGCTTTTGCTATTCTGGGTCTTTTATTTTTCCATACACCATGGAGTATTACGCAGCACTAAAAAATGACAAAATCATAGAATTTGCAGGGAAATGGATGGCACTAGAGCAGATTATGCTTAGTGAAGCTAGCCAATCCCTAAAAAACAAATACCAAATGTCTTCTTTGATATAATGAGAGCAACTAAGAACAGAGCAGGGAGGAAGAGCAGGAAGAAAAGATTAACATTAAACAGATACATGAGGTGGGATGGAAAGGGAGAGAAAAGGGAAATTGCATGGTAATGGAGGGAGACCCTCATTGTTATACAAAATTACATATAAGAGGTTGTGAGGGGAATGGGAAAATAAACAAGGAGAGATATGAATTACAGTGGATGGGGTAGAGAGAGAAGATGGGAGGGGAGGGAGGGGGGATGGTAGAGGATAGGAAAGGTAGCAGAATACAACAGTTACTAATAGGGCATTATGTAAAAATGTGGATGTGTAACCTATGTGATTCTGCAATCTGTATTTGGGGTAAAATTGGGAGTTCATAACCAACTTGAATCTAATGTATGAAATATGATATGTCAAGAGCTTTATAATGTTTTGAACAACCAATTAAAAACAATTAAAAAAAAAAAAAAGAGCCAGGCGCAGTGGCACATGCCTGTAATCTCAATGGCTTGGGAGGCTGAGGCAGGAGGATTAAGAATTCAAAGCCAGCCTCAGCAAAAGTGAGGTGCTAAGCAACTCAGTGAGACCCTTTTTCTAAATTAACACAAAATAGGACTGGGGATGTGACTCAGTGGTTGAATGTCACTGAGTTCAATCTCTGGTACCCGCTCCATGCACCCCCCCCCCCCCCAAAAAAAATGACCCTCAAGAGACACAAAAGAAAGGATAGCAGTGGGCACACTATTTGTTTGTTCTCACTTTTTTTTTCTTTTTTCTTCTCTCTTTGGTCTCCAGGAATTGGCCTTAAGATAGAAGCTAATGTTTAGTTTTTTATCCCAAAAATAATATAATCCTTTTATTAAACACTCAGGAATAGAACAATTCACTCATCATCTCAGCCTCTTAACTTTTAGTATTCGGGATCTTTTTTTTCAGTACATTTGTATTTTTATAGACTTGTAACCAAAGGAAATAGACCAGAATGCAGCCATCTGAAGTGTTTTTCCATGTTGCCTCCTGGTGTTGATTATCATCTTAAAGCTAGAATAATATTGTATCAGGTGATTGTACTGGAATTTACTTCATGTTTTTTGAATATTTGAGTTTTTCCTCTTTATTTACTATTCGATGTAATGTCCTACTTTTTCCTGCCTATGGCCTTTCCCTACATTCTGGATCACGTCTTCAGGACTCACCCACAAAGTGTTAAAGCTACCAGATGAAGGTTATGCATGTTTTCATGGACTTAATGTGAGTCTTTTGGGAAACAAATTGGTGATATGCATCAATTTTTAGTGCTGCCAGCAAGAAATGAGGCAGCCTCCTCCGCTGCAGCCACGCCAACATTAGCCATTAAACTTTTTTAAAATCCTGCTTTAAGAAGTGAAAACAAGTAGTGCTCGGCTATTTTTTAAATTTGCATTTTCCCGTGTCTGTGTATAACTGCTTATTCCTCATTTGCAGCCAGTCTGTTCGTGTTTTAGCCAGAAGCCCTAGTCCTTAGTGCAGAAAAAAATGGAAAATATGGGATTGCAAATGCTCCCAGCAATGTTTTGAAGATCATTTATAATACTATTTTAGTTTCAGTTAGAAAAGAAAAAGAGCATAGCAAGAGGGGAAACTAATAACTCTTTACCTAGCAGTTTTAGAGAAAAAGAGAAAGCAAGCCTAAGATGGTGAATTTAAAACATCCGTACAAGCCCCAAAGCTGTGTGTCCTCTGCTTCTGGCTGCTATTTGTGCACGTCTCTCCCCAGGACCTCACTCTTTGGTCTGTATACTTTGCAGGTGACCAGTGTCCCAGAAGACCAGGTCCTTGTTGCTGTGTTCCCTGGCCTCCCCACCTCAGCAGAGCTTTTCATCCTCCCACCCAAGAACTTGACAGAGAGGAGGAAAGGCCACGAAGGAGACCTAGAACAAGTAAGCGAAAACTTGGCCGGGACACTTGCCTGCAGCCCAAGCTCTGAGGGGCGTAAGTTGTTTCCAGCCAAAAAGGGAGAGAAGCTATCACCCATTGACCCACCAGGGTATAGCTCTTTGCCCAACACCCAGGGTTTGGAAGAACCAGCCATCAGTCTTGCCCAGAATGAGCAAAATGCAAGTAGCATGGAGCACTCTGCCACACCAGAAGGAACAGCACCTCTGAAACAGGGACACTGACCTTGGCACCAAGGTGAATGAGTCAGGTGGAACTGAGTCTTCCAATATGGTGCCCCTGCACTTTGCTCATATCTCCCTACAGTGACTCATCCTGGTATGGCAGAGCAGTGGCAGAGAAAGTCAGACAGAAAGATACACAGAGAAAGGCTTACAGAGGCAAAGGGCTTTGAGTTCCCCTATGTGCTCATGGAAAAATATGTTTCTTGTCTTTAAACTGTGCTGGCTCTGGAGGTCCTAGTTAATTTAAATTTCCCTTCTGGAGAGAGAATGAACTGCTTTTAAATATGTCTCTTGGAGAGAGATGGATGGCCTCATCTTGCTTTGACTAAAGAAGCAGTATTTCCAAGAGGGAATGTGATTCACTGTCTTTATCAAATGGGCTCTTGGTCCTGTGATCTGCGCATCATCCTGGGAGCAAAGGAGGGGCAGGTCTCGAGTTTCTCCCTGCCACTCACTGTTCCTATTGGGGTCTCATTGGCTGTACTCTGTGTCACCCTTCCCTGCCTTCCCATGGTGCTAAATCAGGGGACGTGAAAGAGAGCAAGGACCAGGCTGCTGAAGGTCAGTGTGAATCAAACACGTTTGCTCCTGTGTGCAGTAACCATTGTACAGACCCTTCTGTGTCCCTCAGGTACTCACCTGGCCCAGCTGTCACCCATCACTACACCCATCCACAGCCTTGAGCAGTATAAATGGCATCACAGTCCACTTCTCTGGAAGAAGAAACAGTTCCCTTATGTTGCAGGGTTGCATGTTGAAGTTGGCCAGAAATACATTCAGCTTCTCAACGCACACATCACTTTTATAAGACCTCTTTATTCTGAAATAGCAAGTGGCATGTGTGAACTATATTTGGAAGCTACAATATCCATCCATTTAGATAAATAGGTAATTACGGTGATGAATAGCAGCTGTGATATTAAGGCGCATACAGCGAGATAAGAGTTAGGGACAACAGCCTAAGTCCGCCTCAGCTTTCATGTGGGAATTACAGAGTGATTAAATCGATGTTATGTGTTCTGAGACTTGCTGGAGAAAAGTAAAGAGGAAAAATTATCCCATAAAAACGAGGCAGCTTCTGCTTTGATGTTTGCCTCCCATTGTCTCTGAGATGGAAACGAGGGAGGAGTGGGCTGGGGATGTACGTGCCTGCTTTAATCCCAGCAGGGTCCTGGGTACCCTGTGCGTGTTACTTGATCAGATTAAAGAGCTAATGATGAGTTGACTTTCTTTCATTGGAACCCTCAACAGGTCTGGTTCTGAAGGCAGGGATGAAAGAGCGCTGAGCAAGGAGTGGAGTGGCAAACCCCCATCTGTCCGGGCTCTAATACATGGGGTGACCGTGGGCACACCGCCTTCTGCCTCTCCCCTCTCCCCTCTCCAGCATAAGCAAATGATACCACTCACTTCATTGGCTGCACAGGGCTCTGATGGCTGGAGAAAAAAGTTGATAAAGATGTTCCAATATCCAGTTCCCAGAATGAATGTGGTCATTTTTGGTCAGTTCACCCATGAAGGAGCATTGTTGCATTTCACAGCTTTCTCTACAGCCTCTCTCTCCTTTCTTTCAGATTGTAGAGATACTGTTTAATGCTCTAAACCAGAACTTGGTCCAGTTTGAGCTGAAACCAGGGGTCCAGGTCATTGTGTATGTCACACAGCTGACATTAGGTGAGTGAGTGTCTGTTGGGAGTCAGGGGGACATGGGTACCATGCAGAGAAAAGGAAAGAGATAATCACCCAAAAGTTTTGCCATAAATGCCTGAAAGTTTGGTGTTGTAATGAAGCACTTATTTGACAGTTCAGAAAGATTAATCATGTGTCTCTGGAGGAGTTCCGAGTGGGTAGCAGGAAGACCTTCTTAGGAGTGCCTTTGCCATCAATCTTGTTTGTTACTGGAGAAAGCATACGATTTCCTTGGATCTTGACTTGATGTATTTACTTAATTATTTTTCTTTGCAACAATTAGGATTGCAATGGATATTCATTGGGCTCCCTTAATTTCTTAGATTCTATGATCCCATGAATTTTAGTGGGAATGTAAGATTAGAAAACTTTAGAATCATCAAACATCCAATTTAAAATGTATGAGTCTGGTAGAAATGGAGACTAGCTCTACTTGGTTGATTTATGAAAGGAATAAAAAGCATGTCACAGTGGGCATTTGCTGCTAGCTCTCTTGTTAATCTAAGACTTCTCAATGTACAGGCTCCATGTGTGTTCATCCAGGGGTGCTTCACCAGAACCTTGCAGAGGAAGAGAGTGAAACATGGCTTTAGTGTTTAGCCAAAGTTCCCAGTGGACTGCCGCATTGGCACACAGGCTGTTGCAAAGAAAAAGCACACAGTCCTTCTTCTCTCTCATCTGGACACACTTTACTCAATTTATATCAAGAATGGCAAGGTGCCCCAGGCACAGCCAAGGAGTTCACTTTCCCTTGAAATCTGTGATCAAGGGTACCATTCTCATTTTTGAAGCCAGGCTTCCTGTACTCAGATTGCATGCAGGGTGATTGGGGACTGGACGTAAGGGTGGAGAGCAGATAGTTGGCTGCTTGGCATCTGCCCAGTTACTAACTTCCAACTGAGCATTCTTCTTCCCTCCTAGCTCCACTAGTGGATTCCAGTGCTGGTCACAGCAGCTCCGCCATGTTGATGCTCTTGTCAGTGGTGTTTGTTGGCCTGGC
Organism: Marmota monax; assembly: GCF_021218885.2. NCBI lineage: Eukaryota > Metazoa > Chordata > Mammalia > Rodentia > Sciuridae > Marmota > Marmota monax. The sequence goes on from NW_026692881.1 coordinate 20,945,318, forward strand.
TGTGTTTTTGATCTACAAGTTTAAAAGGTATGTTGGATTTTCACTCACTTTATCTCAGGACCAGGTTTAATGCAGATGATTTTTCTGTTAACCAACTTTCCTAAACTCATCTCAAGAGTCTGTCCTTAATTCTCCTTGAAGTAGTGTCTGACATTGGGGGAAAACAGGAATGGTTGGGGGTGAGGGATTATATGGTTTTAAGAATCTGACTTCTCTCCACTTTAGAGGTATATGGAGTTAGGCAAATAAAGGCTAGCCTTGACATCCATTTACTCTGCTTAATAGAAAAAGTGTAAGAAGTTTTCAGACCTCACACAGATTTTTCAAGTGAGGTCCCAAGTACTCAACAGATCCTTTTATGCAGATCAACACCCATTCAGAGTGGTTAAGAAGAGACATTGCAGCTGAAATCTGATATGCATATGGACAGACACACACTCATTTTCTTTTCTCAGGTTGTAGCCATCCAATATCTCTACTTAAATTTGCCTTCAACCTTTTCTCACTTCTTCCTTTTTCTAAGGAAATTGATCAGGGAAACTAAACTCAGCATGTGTTCAGAAATCCTTTTTAAAGCCCACAGGAGGGGAGATATAACAGGCTACTTACTGAAAATATGAAATTGAAATTAACAAACCTATACTAATATTCAAGTTATGCAATACTCCTCCTAGGACGGGTATAGGTTAAGAGTGTGAACTCTAAACTGAGAATCAACTTTTACCATTTATAACCTTGGGCAATTGTGTTTGTCTCTCTAAGCCTTAGTTTTCTTATCTGTAAAATATGGTTTTGCTATATGGTTGACATGTAATAATAGCTATAACTGATGCATATTTTACTATAAAAGAAGGCTAAGGACTTGTAAATAACAAAGAGCATGTCTTCCAAAGATGCTTCTTGTGTCATCAACTGGCACACAGTAGGCTCTCAAAAAACATATCTGTGGCATGGATATGTGCTTCTCATGAAGCCTAGATAAAATGAAAATGTCATTTATTATCACATGACTTCTGAATGCCTGGCTTTGCTCTAGGATTGTACCTGGGAGGTAGACTTTCAGATTTTGGAAGAGATTAGTGGAAAAGGTGCTTTCCTCTTCTGACATCTTTTCTCACGCCATACCCTCCCCTAGTGGTTATCTCAAAAAAAAAAAAAAAATCAATATACCTCTCAATATTAGCCACACTGGCAAGAAGCCTTCAATACCCACTCATACCCACCAGAAGTGCAAAGTATAATTTACCTTGGTAGTCAGTTTATAGACCTGTGTGTGAGTTCATGTCCTTCTGGATGGAGAAGGGTCAACCCATGTACCCTGTTCCCTTTGAAGAGAGGTAAAGCCTGCACTTCATAAGTCAAGAGAAAAGGTTCAATATGGAAATGGTCTGGTGAAGGCAGCTACCCATTTATGCATTACTTCCATTCTATGCAAACAAGACTTTGACTCATCCAAGGATTTGATTGTGGGGAAGCCTGGTGATTGCTGGGATTTGAAGAGCAGCTAAACCAAATTTATTGCCTCTGCCTCCTAGACCTCAGTGGTTGCTGAGGACAAGTGCCAATAGGAGTCCTGATAAGAGGCATTTGTGTCTGGCATGCATCTCCAAATTAAAGCCAGACTTACCCTATGATTTAGAAAGCCTCTGTTCTTTTATAAATGCGGCTGTACTCCCTAGACAGTCAACTTATTACTGTAGGCATCTCTAAATTTGCACACTTTAATACATGAGCCCATGCCAGGTAATGACATCTCTGAACTCTTTCCCTTTGTAGTTCCCAATTATTGGCCAGTCCTTTCTAAGTCACTGACAGTGGATCATGCAGCTAAGTCTACAGGAAACGAATACCAGTCCAGATGGATAAACAGCAGAGTCAGCTACAAGTAACCAGTCACTGGTTAACCTTGACTTTTCTATCCTCTTTTTACTGGATGTTTTCCTCCTAGGGCTCAAGCCATTTGGTTGAGAGTTGGTTGGATTTTTTTTTTTATCTTTTTCCCCTTCTTCATCATATAGAACCCCATTGATGGCTATGTGGAGGATGCCCAGCTTGCAGGCAAATAAGGTCAGGTTCTTACTCCTGGGTTCCCTGTCTAATAGAATGTTCTGCAACAATGAAAATGTTCTGTAATCTGTGCTCTACTCTAATGGCCACTAGTGTGATTGTGAACTGAATTTTAAATTTTAAGTCTAATTAATTGAAATGTGAGTAGCTTTACCTGGTTAGTAAACATTCTGTTGAACAGCCTAGTCTAGGTAAAGGGCAATTCTATTTCTGTTTCCAGAATATTTGCTATGCTGAGTTTTCAGAACCAAAACTTCCCGTCTGTAATGAATTTAAACATGTAATATTCAACAAACATTTATTGAGTTCCTACTATGTGCCAAGCACTGAAAAACCATCTCCTTGTCCCAACTAGTCACTTAGGAGGACAATCACCCCAATCCCCAGACCTCCTTCAAGTAAATATCACCCTGCCTCTTACACTGCATCTTGTTCTCAGTGAACGCCATATGTCTTACCAATATAATTAAAAATCACTGTGAGATGGCTTTTGCTTTCTGAAAACTGCGTAACAAGACCCCTTTTTTTTTAAAAAAAAAAAACTCTAGATACACTTTTTCTGGTTATCCAAGAAAATGTTTGAGCCTTTATATTTGCTCCTATCTTTTTTTTTCGGTGGGGCTTTCATTATAGTTCAAAGTCTACTTTGCTCTCAGAGGCTTCCAGCGTGCTTCATAGCTGGAGCAAATGAATATAAACCACAGTTGTTTTTTTTATTTGTTTGCTTGCTTTTGTAGAAGACTTGGGCTTATCCATCTTACTCTCCTTTTTAAACCTGTCTGAATGTGTGGCCCAGGACCTATCCCTTGATCTCTTTATGCAAAAGCGGGGTTCCGATTCAACTTATATCCTTGAAAGTCCTACAAGCAGATATGTTAAGAAATGAAAAGCAACTTGACAGCTTTTTAGAATTCTTCAAATTGTGTTAGAAAAAAGTCAGTCCCTTACAACCATCTAGTTGGAATGGTGAAAATATTCCTATTTTTTTGATGTCTTTTCTAGGGATTGAAATAAAGTGAACAATCATCATAAGGGCTAATTCATCCAAATCCTCTTAGGGGGTCTTTTGTCAAGCAAGAGGGGAGGCAATGAACTGTGTTAACAACTCCAAAGCGCAGGAAGGGTATGACTGCCCCCAGCACCTAGTTCAATATAATAGTTGATGCCAACATTCATGAATAACATGTAGTTTTATGATCAGAAGAAATCTAAGTCATTAGGCTGCATGTCTATTTAGCTAAGAAGTAAGAGCCAGCATGAATTTTTGATTCTACACCTTTGCAGAGGCTGTGGTTCTCACAGAGCTGCTGTACATTTAGGGCCTTGTAAATTATATTAAACTGGTTTAGGAGTCATGGGGGCACCTCTCCTAATGTATGGAAAACAAACACTAAAGACATGGAAACTGAGCTTAAAGAAAAGATAGAAAACGCTGCAAGTTTTAAACCTATTTTCAGAGTTTTCTTTCAGTGTTAGCTACAGAAGGACCTTACTAAGTGCCACCACATTGTGCCTCATTTGAGGGTAAAGAGGGGAGGGAATGTAGAAACTTGAAAATAGTACTGCTTGGTACTTAGACAAAAGAGAGATTCTTTTTAGAAATGCATGAATATTCTGTGTAAGGTGGGAATTAGATGTCCTAAGTCTAATGGTGTATTTCACAGTAATTGGCTTCATAAAGCATCTAGACTTTAGTCTAATTTCCTCGCCAACTGGTCAGGTGAGAAGAGTATCTTCTGGATATGATAATCCAAGAAAAAACTGTTACTTTTTTTTTGAAGACTGTTACTTAAAAAAATAGATGGAGAACAGGCTTTGAACCATTTAGTCATTGACTCAGTAAAGGCTTAGTGAATGTAAACCATGTGTCAAGCACTTACTAAGTCAGATATAGAGCAGTGAATATAGAAAACATAGACTTTGTCCACATGGGGCTTTTAGTCTAGTGGGAGACAAAGACCAAAAACAAGTCAATACATGCTGCCTATTATATCATCCTAAGCCAGAGTCTTATTTATTGCTTTTATAGAAATCATCCATAATCATGGGATTTTAACAGGGGAGGTTTCTCAGGGATGGTGCATAAGCCAAGTTCTGAAGAACAAGGAAGAAACCACCATGAGAGGAGCAGAGGGAGGCCTGCTACAGACAGAGGGAACAGTTGGTTCAATGCCAAGTCCCCCAGATGGGGAAGAGCTTTCTCTATTAGTTTCTTGGAGTTCAGAGTTTGGGTGTGTAGCTTTCCAAAGACATGAGCATCACCTGAGAGCTTGGCAGAAATGTGGAATCTCAACCCATCCACACCTATAAAGACACAGTGGACATTTTACAGGGCTTTGGGTGGAACCTGAGCACTATGAGCTGAGAAGCTCTGGATTAGAGGAACGTGAAGGAGGCTCCAGAGCACAATGGGTCAAGACATAACAGAGAAGGGTCAGGATGTGAATGTCCCCTAAAGATTCAGATCTGGACCTGCCCACTCTTCTATCCCCAAACTGGTCTTGTTTGTATTTCTGTTTTTAAAGGAAGTTATTTAGCTTCTCTTAATTCTTCCTTTAATATTCGCCCTACTCATAAAAGGAAGCTATCGTTAACCTTGTTGAATTGATGAGGAGACTAACTATCCAAATGTTGAAGATTGGTCAATGAGTGTTGCTCTGAAAATTGTAATGTTGGATTAAGAGTCTATTATTTCTCAGTTATTCATAAAACAAGCAAATTGGTTAAATTAATGCAATTTTAGAAAAAAAAAGTCTTTTTCTATACAAACTTAAGAGTCTCCAAGTCCAACTCTTTTGAAAACTTAGTAACAAGAAAACATTTTAAGGGTCTAAATGAATAACTGGTTTATCTCTGCTTGCTTTTCGCCCCAGAAGAGGATGCATTCCTCAAAGCACAGTGGTTTACATCTTCCCTGGGCACCTGTGTCTCTGACTGGCTTTGTATCCTTAGCCTCATGGCCACAGTGTCTTTAGGTGACTAGTACTTTTCCCTGACATTGGCTCTTCCTGTTCACATTTCCTTCATCACCCAACATTTACAATAGCCCAAGTTTGGCATGCCTATGATCTTACTCTGATTTTGTTCCTAACCCTTATAGGAAAATTCCTTGGATTAACATCTATGCCCAAGTCCAACATGACAAGGAGCAGGAGATGATCGGGTCAGTGAGCCAAAGTGAAAATGCCCCCAAAATCACACTCAGTGACTTCACTGAGCCCGAGGAACTGCTGGAAAAAGAGTTGGACACTCGGGTCCTAGGTATGTATGTGTCCCTGTGCCATCAAGGGCCTGAGTCCTCTGTCCTCCAAACACTTGGTCAGCCAGTGCATATTACCTGTCCCCTAGACACTATGGACTGGAAGGCTAGAGAAGAATTTGTCTGGCACTTTTGGCCACATAAAATTGACAGACTTTTTCCCCTTAGAATTCAATCAAGATTAGAAGTTCTGGGGTTGCTGCAGGGCAGGGATAAAGCCAATTATCCATGACTGTTGGATTTTTTTGTTTGTTTCCTATAAAGCAAAAGCATTATATGTCCTTGTTAATAGTCACATGAATGCAGAATCTGACATCGGATAGCTCTTGCTTTGCCACTGCACTATCTCTGGGGCCTCTCTGTGCCACGTATTCCTCAACTGTGAAATGGGAATAACAGGACCTAAGATTCTATGGAATTTCTATCTAGTGTCTGAGAATCTATTTTGAGATTGCTGTGATCATCAAATGCTGCTGTCAAATGCTCACTGCCCCACAGTGAGTGTTGGTACATGCTACCTATTGCTATTGTTCTCCATAGAGCGTAAACATGGCAGCCCATGTGTGGGTTCTCCCTGTGATTGTGTGAGAGGTGGTGGGTACTACACATGGATGAGATGAATTGGTGAGCTGAGGGGAATATCTAGGAGCCCTGTTTATTAAGTACCTAATAAGTACCTATTCCACGTGGCTTAATATTTAGTAATGAATAAAACGAAGGTCCCCACCCTTGTTGAACTTACATCCTTTCTGTCTGTCTTCTCTCCCCTGCAGGAGGCATCGCAACCATTGCGAACAGCGAAAGCACAAAGGAGATCCCCAACTGTACTAGTGTTTAACACCAACAAGCCACGTGGTCAACCACCTTTCTGACTTTTTATTTTTGATGACTATTATTACTATTATTATAGAAAAATGAAAAATGTCTTTTTTACCTTTTGTTTACCAAGGGCCCCCTCATAAATCCCAGGCAGATGCTTAGCTTTGGAGAAAAAGGCATTCTTAGCTGATTAAAACGAGACAAAAAGAATCAATGGCTGTATTTGTGCTAAAGGCAAAGGATGCATCTTCCCACAGCCTCCTCGCTTTATTCTGCCATTTGTAACGCAAAGACTCTCTTTTTCCTTGTGGTGTCTCTCTCGCGCTCTCTTTTTAAAATTCAAGTTGGGTTTTGGCTTTTCATTAATCTGCTATTACCCCCCCCCCCAAGGTCACCAACACTCCCATGCCCTGGCACACACTCATAAAACACAAATCATTTCCCAGTTCGATCTGCAGGAGGTAGGTTGGTGGGGAGTGGACTTAGCTGCAGGAAGCGTGCACACCTTTCTAAAGAGGCCCTGCCTCGTGCATGTCCATAGCGAGGCTGCAGATGGCTTATTGTACATAACATACAGTGTAAATAGCTTTTTATTTCCTGAGAAATAATTTAATGTTTAGTAAAAAAGAAAACAGAAAAAAGAAAGATGCGCGTGTTGGCTTACGCACTCACCCTTGGAGCTGCCCCACCCCAGGCCTGCTGGATGTGTTGGGTTCTGGATGCTCTTCAGCTGTCTGTCACACTTAACTCTTGCACCTCCGTGTCCGCACCATAGCTGGTTTCTACTTATGTATATAAAGGGGGGCGGGGGGAGGGCTTCTTTGGGGTAATTGATAAAGGAAGGACTCTAGTGACACCATAAAAGAATGACATGGAAGAAGTTGCAAGATGAGGTCCACGAGAGACTGCAAACGAGATCCAGATGGTGAGGCTTCCTTTCTAAAAAGAAAAAGGTTGAGCATATTGATCAGCCTGAGAAAACGGTCCTCTTGAAAGAAGCCACGCAGTGGATCTTGCTTTCTCATTAGATTCCATGGAATGTATGATGCTTATGGCAAATCCTCAGGCTACTCTTGGCTGCGAAAAGTCCCCTGGGCACTAATTGAACCCAGTGAGTGCCTCTTGGCATGAGGAGAGTAGAGAGATTGGAAGGGAGGAAGCGTTTGTGGAATCCCGAGTCCATGCGAACCCTGCAGGCCAAATAGAGGTCTAGCCTTTAATGATATTAGTCAAAGACGATTTTAGCAAAGCTGTGCTATTTGCTTGTCAGATGTACACAACTTCCTTAAAATGTCTGCCTTCAGTTCCCTTAAGGTAGTTCTTGCCTCTGGGGTGAGCGGCTTTCCAAGCCCCTATTTGCTTTTCCAGCTCCTCAGCCCCTTCACACATTCGACATACCAGTTCTTTTCAGTAGGTCACTGTAAGCCATGCTGTTAGACTGTTTTTAGTTTCAGGCTCAGCCTGAGCACATTTGTTTAAAGAAGGATATACTGTATATATATATGGAAGGAAAGGCCACGTTTTATACCTGTTCATTTTTGTGGGATGTCTTTTGCATTTCTCTTTGTGAGATACAGGGAGAATGCAACATAGAGAATCTCAGCTGGCGACGGCACAGATCAGTATTGGGAGTGCTTCTGAAGATCCCACTTCTTTGTTTCAGGGGTTAAATGGGCAGACAATTGCAATACTTGTACTAAACACTGGAATACGAATGCATGAGTCATATCTATATATACAGTATATGTACATATACTGTTCTTGGTTTTATTGTTCCATTTGAATATTTCTACTGTAAAAAAAAAGACAGTGGTTTTGAAATTGTTGAAAATAAATGTATTTTTGTACATCAAAGCTACACACTTGACTGAGCTGTCTCTCTTTGGGCAGTTTACCTATTCTGTCCACAAACATTGCTGCAATACTGTTATATGCAAAAAAAAATGGCTTGTAAAAACAGATATTTATCTTTCACTCATGATTCCGTCCTCAGGTTGGCTGTGGCTGGGGTGAACTCAGTAAGGCTCGCTGGGCCAGCCTGAATTCAGGATTTGGGTAGTTTGAGTTCAGTCCATGAGTCATCATCACTCTGGGACCAGGATCTATCTGAGGATGGATGGTAGAGTTCCAAATGGGGCCAGCAAAACCCCTGAGGCCTCAAGAGACTTGCTCAACCCAGTCATTCCATTTCCCTTTACTCGCATTACATTGACAAAAGAAAATCACATGGCCAAGTCCAACATCAGTAGCTAGGGAAATAGGTTTTCCTCCTCTGGTGCATGGCACAATTCTTCTAAAAAATTTCATAGCAAAAGGTACAGATGAGTAGTCCTAATATATGGAGTGCATGAAAAATTGAGAACCGTAATTCAACTTATTATACCTGTTCATGTTCTACAGCTCTAGGAAGAGTTTTTATTAAATGACCCACTTGAACCAGCGTCCAAGTTTCCCAACCAAATGTGTGTATCCTGGCTTTCTGAGCAGAACTCTTGGCAACTGCAGGGCCTTGGAGTCAGGTACCAGTTACCAGTAAGTGGTAGAGACCGAACTCCAGTTCAGGCAGTGAAGATGTAAGTGGGGGAAATGAAAACAGGAGAGGAAACCAACAAATTTGACCCTCTTCTTCCTGCTGTTTGATGAATAAAACCAACAGCAAATCTCCGCCTTTAGGCCTTTGCTGAATGGGCAGCTCCTCTCCACACTAGGTAGTAAGGGGATGTGGACAAAGCGTTCAGAACAAGGTCTGTAAGTTGGATGATTTTTATTCATTTCATGTTTAAAATACATGATAAATGTCCTTAGATCCCAGAAACCCAATAAGCCAGAAAGTTTTGTTCAATAATTTGATATTATGTTTTGGAAACTAGTAAACTATTCTGGAATAATGTTTCTTTCTTTTTTTGGGGGGGGATTACTGGAGATTGAACTGAGAAGGACTAAACCACTGAGCCACATCCCTAGCCCTATTTTATTTTTTATTTAGAGAGAGGATCTCACTGAGTTGCTTAGTGCCTCACTTTTACTGAGGCTGGCTTTGAACTCAGGATCCACCTGCCTCAGCTTCCCGAGCTGCTGGGATTACAGGCTAGAATCCTGTTTTCTAAACTCAAACTGAAGATAAAAGATAAAACAGGTATTTTTATTTCCATTTAGGACATTATATAGAAATTATGGATGATTCTTGGCCTAACTTTATTTGTGCTATTGTCACCTTTTCAAATTTTTACAGTCTACAAGTTTCTTTCTCAGATATTGAAAAGGTTACTTAGATATCTCAAGAAAGATGTAGTAGACTTTTTTGGTCTAATGATTCATAACTCAAAGTACCTATACTACTTTAATGAATTTTTAATTTGGAATTTCCTAAGTAATAATGTAAAATATCTAATATTCCTATCTCAAGGTAAAGATGAATTTTTTAAGTACATAAGATTTAGCTTCCCAGTGGGATCTCAGTTCTCCTGCTAATTTAATGTCTGGGTTGGCAAAGGTGCTGCACCAGATTAAAGATAATGAAAGGGAAATAAAGCAGTAAGTAGAATAGTCTGAGTCAGCTGGATCATTTGAGCCAAGTCATGGCTAAGAATATAGACTCTGTGTCCACCACCAGCAGGAGTCTGTCATATTTACTGGTAGTGGACAGAGGCAAAGGCAGAGGGTAAATTGGCTTTGTTTCTATTTCTTTTCTTTTTTATTAAATTTTTTATTCTAATTTGTTATATATGACAGCAGAATACAATACAATTCATATTACACATATAGAGCACAATTTTTCATATCTCTGGTTGTATACAAAGTATATTCACTATGCAGGGTTCTCACCAGTGAGGACCCTTCTCTAAGGCAATTCTAGACCTGATAACTAAGCCTGCAGACACACGCTGTGGCTGGAGCCACCTTGTCAGCACCATAAATAGATTCTCCCACGATTCTCACATGCATGGAAATTTGAGGATAACTGCTTTATCCACCACTAAAATAGCTCAGGAAGAGAGGTTGGGCAGAAGTCACCTTCCCCAACTCTATTACCATGAGACAGGCACTTTCATGTGGAGAAGTGAGAACAGCTTCCAGATGTGCTCATTTCCTCCTGGGCAATAGCTACAGAATTTTGAGAGTCACCCAACTGTGTTATCTGGGACAAAAGCACACTACTAGTCAAGGAGGTGATGGATCATGCCTTGGAAAGAAAATCGAGCCCAGAATTAGGAGTTCTCTGAGTTTCAGCAAGTTGTTCTGGACCCTATTTACTCTATGGCCTGACTTACTGGCCTGTTTTGATTTCCAGAGATGTGAGAATCACATTGCCAATTTCAAAAGCATTGAGAGCTACTAGGTGTCCTAAGGGGAACATCCTCCCTCTGCAGAGGGGTAAATGAGACGTAGAGAGGAATGTGACTTCCCTGATATTATACAGCAAATCACTGCAGAGCTAAAGATAGAATCCATGTATTCTTTATGATAAAGCAAGGCTCTTTCTACCACATAACTCTTTAGAAATGCAAAACTGACTGCAGGTCATTGAGAGTCACTAGAGAGCCCAACGGTTGTGCCAATATGTCTCCCACACTTATAATGTCCAGAAGGGATAAGAACGTAACATCCAATGTATGCTCATCATTCAGTGGCTCAAAGCCCTCTTCCTGCTTTGCAGCCCATGACCTGATTGCCCTCTTCCCCCTTTGCACTGAAATAGGCTGTTCAAAAGACAGCTGCTGGGCCCCAGCTCATGGACAGGGCTGCTTGCCTTTGAAAGCTATTGACATTGTTCAGAGGGAAGATGGCCAGAGAGCAAATGCACACAATGGAATTTCCTCATCCTGACATGTATCAGGTTTTTCCAAATCCTCTTGTCTGTCCCACAGTATAGCCAAAGGGGACCAGAGGTGGCCCAACAATTACCTCCCAAAGCTCTACCACATCTTGGTGACTTCTAAACAAACTTCAAATACCTTTTTTGTTTTGGGAGAGTTAACACTGTGTTTTCAGAACATATATCATGATGAGATACAAGTTTATTCAGAGAGGAAACAATGGAACATTGTATTTTTTTTTTAAAGGTGCAAACTGTCTGCAGGAATTCAATTCATTTGGAAACTAAAGTCTCAATAATAGTTGGATTCACTCCTTTTTCAATTATCTGAGTCCCAGAGGGGTACAATGACATAATCAGGGTCCATATCTCTATTTATAAATTGATTATAATGACATCTAATTCACAGGGTTGGAACCTGGATTAAACGAAACCATTTGGGAAACACATACAAATAATGAATGGGTTCTGAAAAGCTCTCGGTCGGTTGCACTGTCTCCTTGTTCATACAACACAGTATCTGACCTCGAGTTTAAAAATGATGCAATCAGCCTCTCTCTTAGGGCTGTATCTCCATGGAGGAAAATAAATCAGAATGACTGGAGAGAGATTCCAGCTCCCTTTCAAGGAAGAGCATTTTGGTTAAAATGTACTACTTACATGTGGATCCCAAACATCAGTGCTGCTTTTATTGATTTCTTTCCTAATGTAACTGGTCTAATTTTGCTTGGGCTATAAGGAAGGGACAAGAGATGGGCTCCTATCTTCTGGGCTGCCAGGAATGCCTCATTAAACCGAAGACTGGAGGCTCTCAGTCTCTGAAACCTGCTCACTCTTACCACGTGGGGCTGCCCTGGATACAGTTTTGCTAATGGGTTTGGCTTTGCCTGACCAGGCAACTTGTCTCAGGTGTTTTCAAGTCTAACTTGCATCCCATTTACTCCCCTTTCTCAAACAATGCTTTTGGGATGACATGCATTTCCAGGTTCTGAGGACCCACAGAGTTTCTCTGAGAGTCACTGACTTAGGTTCCTTTGTGCACACTCAATGAAAAACAATCTGATAAAAACATTATTTGTGGACATACACCTGCTAGGCACTCAGGGGATCTGAATTCCTGGTTCCAGAGTGCCTTCAGCTTGGTCACAGTCAAGGAGATCTGCTCTAGAGAGTGCATGGAAAAATGCAGATTCTTTTCAAAATGTCAGTGAGGACAGGAAAATTGATCATGACAGGCACACATGCTATCAGTCATTACAGCCTAGTCTCTGGGGAACAACATTGTTTGCAGCTCTACTGGAAATGAACCAAATAAAGTGGGGCCTTCAGTGATTTGCTCCTGAGAAGATCAGATGTCTGTCTGGTCCCCCAAAGAATAGAGATTTCATTCACTGAAATGCTTGTGTCCCAATTGTCCTATGTGCAGAAAGCCGTAGGGCTCCAGAGATTTCGTACCACCAAGAAGCTCCTACTTCTCCTCCCTAGGGCCCATCCCAGAAGACTCTTCCTAAGGTGTAGCATCTTTTGTTGTCCACTTCCTCTCATCTGCAAAGGGTTGTTGCTGTCAGTGTCCCAGGAGCTGGGTGCAATTAACACTCTGTCTAACCATGCTGGATTAGCAGAGAAAGGAGGCCACTAGGGCAGCAAACTAGAGAAAACAGGATTGTTCTTGTCACCAATGTGTCCTGTTTGGTTTCTATGTATCATCACCTGGGAAGCATATCATTGCCTCCATAAACAACACACCTGGTCCTTGGGGTGCCAAAATGGTTTCCTCACAGTCCTTTCAAAATCTTATGGTTCAATTAGAGAATTTCTGGGTTCCTTCCATCAGCAGCTGGAACTTTGCAAGGGAGGAGCAGCAAGCAAAGACCATGGGAGAGGGGGGATCTAGAGAAATAAAGTTAATCTTTGTCAATTACAAAGCTCCATTGGACACATTCTCATTTCAACATGTCAATTTTAGAGTCTCCTCTGTGAGGGGAAAATACAGATGCTCCCCAGATTTCTAATCTATTTATAATGGTAACAAGGCAACTCGAGGCAGCGTGTGCTCATCATGAGCTAATCATCCTCAGCTATGCCTTGTGACTCCTAATTAGTGGTATGTTGGTTGCTTACTGATCAAGTTGGAGCCTCATCTATGCAAGAGGCATGGGAAGGGCAGGTAGGGAGAGAAAGAACTGAGCCCAGTGGAGCTCGGATCTTGGCAGACTTTCTAACAACAAGTGGGCTTCACGCCCTACCTTGATATTCATCCTCTTTTAACAGGTAGCCACCATTTACATGGGTACTACAGGAGCATGGTGGGCCTCCAAACACTTATCTCCACTCTCTACAGGAGCTGTCGAGAGTGAGATGCGTCCTTTCCCAAACCTCTTAGCTCACATTAAAGAAAAAGCAATAATTAAATATGTATCTGTAGCTAATAATGGGTCAAGGTTGCTTTCTTTCCTCCTACATTTATTTTTTTTTTAAGCAAATGTTTATTAAATACCTACTCTTTGTTAGGTTGTATTCTGGACCTTAGGAATACATCAATCAACAAGATACACTTAAACTAGGGCAACCGTATAAATTATTTTCTAAAGGGGACACCCATGGGCTGCAGAATGCCCTAGTAACAATTGATTTGGGAAAACTAGCATGATAAAAGGAGCGTTTCAAGCGTTCCAAACAGGTTATATGGTCAGTAATTCAAAACCCAGAGGAAGCATTTGTCCACGTCAGAGATTGTGCTCCATATACTCAAGAATTGTTTTTCCCTTTTGAAATCCTGGCCCATGAATGGATGGTCAATTCCCTGAGGCCAACAGCTATGTTTGTGGGGCTCCTTCATCAGCTTAAATGTCATCCGAATGGCTCTTATGGGAGTGGTGAACTCCTATCATCAGAACCAGTGAGGATAGCTTCACATAGGTTTTTAAAGGATATTTAAAAATATCATATCCGTTAAGGTTCTTACTAGCAGAAAACAGACACTGACCTTGACTAATTCAAGCAAAAAGAAATTTATGAGAAGGCTATCAGGAGCTTGTGGGGTAAAGCCAAGTGTGGAGAACCGGGCTATGAAAGAGGCAAGCGTTAAGTCAGTTTTGAAAAGATGGGACTCGGGAAGATTGGGAATATTTTCCTGGTATTTTTCTTTTCAGAATACTGTTATGGTTTGGATGGGAGGTGTCCCCCCAAAGCCCATGTGTGAGACAATGCCAGAAGGCTTGGAGGAAAAATGATTGGGTAATAGCCTTGACATAATCAATGAATTAATCCCTGCTGGGATTAACTGGAGGCAGGTGGGGTGTGGCTGAAGGAAATGGTTCATTGGGGGGTGGCTATGGGGTATATATTTTGTATCTGGAGAGGGGAGTCTCTCTGCTTCCTGATCATTATGTGAGCTGCTTCCCTCCACCACACTCTTCCACCCTGATGTTCTGCCTCACCTTGAGCCCCCCGAGGATTGGAGCCGACCTTCTATGGACTAAAGCCTCTGAAACAGTGAGCCCTCAAACTCTTCCTCCTCTATAATTCTGCTGGTTGGGTCCTTTAGTTGCAGCAGCAAAACAACTGACTAAAACAACTACTAACTAGGGGGAAATTTACTCCCCCCAAAGAAAACAAGTCAGTGGTTATAAAGATGAAATGGACATAGAACCTTGGATGTCTGCTAAAGAAACTATTCAAGGGATTTTTTTTTAAATTATTGTCCTTTGAACATTTATTGAGCCTAAACCAAGAAATGAACTAAAGGTCTGGTTCTGTGCTGGTGTTGGAATTTCAGATATGAATATAGGATGCCATTCCTACCTCGGGGAATTTATAATTTAAGAAACATTCTTATAACTAAGTATTCAATCCTTATCACATTTCTACTCTTTCAAGGGACAATGTGTTTTGATAATTTAGAAAAAGGTAACAGAATATGGGAAAAAGGTAATTATTTTTTTCTTTAGAGAAAGGGTTATAATGAGAGTTAAGGAGAAATTTGCAAAGGAAAGTATATATTTACACATGGCATTAAAATGTTGGCATCTTTCCTAGTTTTTTTCATCTAGAATGAACCTTTCCCTTTTCAGAGGCAAATGATGGAATTCTGAAAGGGGAGAAAGAGGCAGAACTGGAGGTTGGATGAGGCTGGGGAAACGGTCAAAAATGAGCTGGAAAGATGATGAATGATATAAAAAAAATTAAAATCAGGTTTTGGATTTAGTGACCTCTAGTCTGCAATAACATTTGTATTTTCTATATTGTTTCAAGTTTTTAGAATGAGCACATATTGGTTTCATAATTATGGGGGGAAAAAAAAGTAAAATTCACATCAAATGTCCATAATGGTTCTCAGGCTTAGTAGATTTCCGGGTATTGCCATAGAGTCCTTTTTAATAAACTTTTAAAAAAACATAATGAGATTGTTCTGCAATACTGATTAT
The DNA here is from genome assembly GCF_021218885.2 of Marmota monax. Taxonomy (NCBI): domain Eukaryota; kingdom Metazoa; phylum Chordata; class Mammalia; order Rodentia; family Sciuridae; genus Marmota; species Marmota monax. The sequence goes on from NW_026692881.1 coordinate 20,960,706, forward strand.
TAACTATAGTTGAAATAGGAACATCCATAGGTCAAAGATGGACAGTAATTTCAAATGAGACTTGTGGTAGCATGATATCTGCTAGAGAATAGTTTATTGGACTCTATAAATGGAAAACGAAACTGTAATTACTTAAGTCCTTCACAATGAGTATTAAGGATACAGGAAATCATTACTCAAGATTCTTGGCAAAGGATATGGCTCCTATGTTGCTCTCTGCTACTCTTTTGTATTATTCTTTTCACAAAAGTAGGAAAACTTTCTGTTTAGCAATTTTGTTGGCAACATCACATCCATAAGTAATTTGCTATTAACAAATGTTGGAACAGAACAACACCAATTAAGGCTTTAAATGGTTATCAGACATGGCAGGAGATTCTGCATGAACTGAGGTGCAGGACCTAGATTGGAGGAAGGCATTCCTGGTGATGAGGAAACATTGCAGACAGAAGGAAAACTTCCCATTAAACTTCTCCCCTGAGCTTTAGCACCTACCTGATGCCCCGATATAAGGTAAGGCTGGAGACTGTGATTTAGAACTGTGGACCCTTGGACCTGGGTTATCATCCAGGGAAGACACCAAATGGGAGGTCAGCAGACTCAAACTAGCCCTACTTGCTTTACAAAAGGATTATACTCTCTAAACAAGTTTCCATTTACAGAATACGCGTTTAATGAGCATTTATTAATGTGTTGGCAATTTTCTTTCCTTCAAATGACATCTCTCTCTGAGTTCTTGGAATTAATATTGGTACTCCCCACCCCAGACTCATTTAGGGGCAGGAGCATGATGTTGTAACAAGTATTGGAGCTTCAAAGGGCTGCAGACCTGGATCCATTCCAGTTTATGCATCTATTAGCTGGATGAGTTTTGGAAAATCTCTTCCTCCTGCCGAGACTCAATTTTCTCTTTTTTTTTCATGGAGAAAATAAAATAATAACCGTATGGCGTCTAGAGTAGGATGGGTTCACCATGACTGCTTCCGCCCCACCTTGCGTCTGTTCTTCTGGAATGTCTGTATGGAAGAGCACAGCAAGTCCTTGCTAGGGCAGAATCACAGGAAGGCTCAGATCTCAAGGCTGCCTCTTGGCCTCCTCAGCCACATGGACCCTGCTTGAACCCCTCCAACAATCTAGTTGTGCCTCCCCTCCATTTGGGAGGAAACAGACAAATATAGAAAAGACAGCCCCTAAGTCAACCCCACAACCCCACTAATGTCTACACCTGTTCTTTTGTCAAGCCTCAGAGAAGAGCTGCAATACCAATAATTTTGTAGAAGCAAAATTAGGGCTGGGACCGTGTAGGAGACAAGAGGCCAGGCCTGTGACGTGGCTGGTGGGCTTTTGGAGGATGAATGCTGAATTACTAAATGCAGCCAACCCTGCCAGCTGAGCGGCTCCTTTTCTTTACAACAAATATAAGACCAGGCAGGGTCCACCCTCTGCAAGAGCCTATCATTAGCTTTGTTATTATGGTTATTATCAACTATGTGCCAATTTCCTGGCATCTTTTAGGATCCTTCCATTATTACATGCTGGGGTCTTTTCTCCTCCCTCCTTTCCTCCTGGCCTCTTTCCCCACCCCTTCCACTCCTCCCTCTTCCTACTGCAAGCCTCACTGTTTTTTCTTTCCTCCTTCCAATTTATTTTCTGTATGAAAGAATGGCAGGGCTTGGAATCTCTCTGACAGAGGGGAAAGAAATATTTGTATATTATTCAATGTTCTCCAAGTTATTCAACAGAAGTTTCATTTTTTACTAAAGTCTTTTCCTTATCTTAAAGCCACCGACACAAATATATATCACGAAGTTAAAAAGATTGAATTACATTTTGTTGCCTAACTGCTAAGATTCATGGAGACTCAAAGCCTCAGTTAGTCCCTGGGTGCACCAAGCCACAGAGTTCTACATTGGCTTCTTTCTTTCTTTTCTTTTCTTTTCTTTTTTTTTTTTTCATTTCTCAATGAGCACACACTAACAGGTTTGTCTCTTTGTTGTGATAGGGGGATGATTGAAAATACACCCTGTAATGCTAGATAAAAGGCCTTTGCCAAAAAGAAGAGTAGTTCCGTCATTTAAGCTTGTTCCCCAGGGGTTCTGAGTTGGGCTTGAGTTGGGCTTAATAGGATGTCTTTGAGCTATGATACCCCCTGATGGGCCCAGGGCAGAAGCTCCTAAGTGGGGTCACTGGTCTCAGGGGACTATGGGAGCTCCCTAGTTCCAGCACAGACTAGCATGCAGTTTGGTGGCCTTGTTTCCTTATAGCTGAGGTACCTGGGCTGGGGCCAGCCTGGTGGTTCATACTTCCACACTGTTACTCTCAGATCTTGTTTCCAAGGAACTAACAGACTGTATTAGTTTCTTAAGGCTGATATAACAAATCACCTAACATGTATAGCTTATAATAGTAGAGTGCTTGCCTTGCACATGAGAGGCACTGGGTTTGATCCTCAGCACTGCATTAAAAAAAATAAAAACAAAAAAGCAATAGACATTTATTTCTCACAGGGCTAAAGGAAAGAGTCCCACACTAAGGAGTTGCTAGGCTTGGCTCCTTCTGCAGACTCCGAGGGGAAATCCATTCTGTGTTTCTCTCCTAGATTCTGCCTGATGCTGGTCATTCTTGGCATTCCTTGGTTGTCGATGCATCATCTTCTCAGTGGGTTCTCCCCCTCCTAAGGACATGTATCTTGGATTGAGGGTCTACCCGGTTAATCCACAATAATCTCAGCTCAAGTCCTTAATTATATCTGCAAAGATTCTTTTCCAAATAAGAAATCGGCCATTTTCACCATCTCTGAGTGGCATATCTATCTTTAACTCTCTATGCAAGCCGATACTTGATAAATAAAAGACAAAACAAATAGGAAAACAAGAGGCTAGAAATTGAGTTAAGCAGTGCCTGTATGAGAGCCCACGACATTTATCGCCCCCCACCCCCACCCCATTCCTAACTAGCAGCATCCACAGCCAGGAACCTGATCCATTGTTTTCTTTGACAATTTTTTTCCCCTATAAAACACACCAGGTCTATTTCCCAGTCCTCTCACTAGAGTGAATCTGGGCTATCTGTTTTTCATTTTATAAATTATTATTTTGGGGTGCCTTAATTGTACAAACTCTTTAATCCCACAAACCTAGTGGCCTATTATAGGAAATCTTCCACCAATGCTCCCACCCCCACTTCTAAATGAAAAAGAGAGTGATCTGATTTCTTGGATTCTAGGACATGGACTGGGATTCATTTGCTAGTTATTGGGGCCCCTGTACTGTTAGTGATGGGGCCATCCTCAGAAAAGAAGGCAGTTCTCTTTCAGATGCACTCTTGCAGCTTTCTGTTCTGTTATGAAATAGACGGAGTCATTCTGTCCTGTGATTTTTATCAGATTTTTACAGGAGAGGGGAGATTGGCAAAGAAGCCTCACAGTTATGTAGGTGGGGCTGCATGAATCATGTAGTTTTCTTAAAACATCCTGCTTTAGCTTTTGTGACCCGGGTCTTAGGAACAAGAGATTGGCCATTTGTGGGTTTTTTTTTTTTTTTTTCTTTCTAACTATCTCAAGGGAACCCTGTGGATAAGGGCATTTAAGATAAGACTGGGAAATTTTTTATACCTTGATCTCTCCCAAACCATCTTCATTCAATGAAAACCTACTGTTGCTTCATAGAAAATGCATCTTCACTTTAAAGGACTTCACTGATCTTCATCTAATAGAGGAAAGAAGAGTTAACACAACCAGAAACTGATGTCTGACTTAGAAACTATAGGAGGCCTTGAGTGGAGAGATGGAGAGAAACCCATGTAGAAATGAGTGAGAAAAGAGGCTGAAACAGTCCAGAACCTTCTTCCCTGCACAGACATACAGCTTACCTTTGTTTATGCTGAACCAGCCCCTTTCTGCCTGCCGTGCTCAGATGTCTCTAATCTACCTGAGCCTGGAAAGTTCTCACCTCCTATCGACCTACATTCAAACCACCACAGAGTAGACCCAGGACACGTATGGTTCCCCCCAGATCCTTACTGGAGAAGCCCTGCTCACCTCTCACCTTCCCTCCCTTCTATGGTGTTTGCAGGTTCTTCCACTTCTAGGCTTGCTATCACCATTTGATTTTTTTTTCCTCATCTTTTACCAGATGAGAGACAAGAGTGTGATAGGAGAGAGGATAGGGAACTTCAAGTCAAGGTGTCTTCAGTTCTAGTTCCAAATTTCTAAGCCAGATCTGGCTTCCTTAGGCTAGGAAACAAACAAACCAAAAAAAAACAAACAAAAATCACTCTGAGCACATTAACTCCTCTATAAAACAGGAGTCTGCACAGAGAAACATAGTGTCTGTCCTGTCTATCTTATCAGGTCATTATATGGATCAAATGAGATCACATACTCTGCAGTAAATTTAATATGCCAGCTCACAGCTGTCACAAGGAGCAGAGAAGAAGGCAATTTCCTGGCTTCTCTGTCCACCTATGTTCACACTTCTTTGACTGCAGCCAATACCAGAGTCTCTGAGAGTGGGCTGATGATCTCACAGAGCTCCTGCCCCAGAGGAGACCCCATCTCTCCCAGAAGCAATGCCCTAAACCCTGGATAGGGCAAGTTGTTAGAGTGCCACCCCCAGCCTCCACCAAACCAAATCGGAACTCTGTGACTACATTCTGGCTTCTCCCTGCCTTCCCTCTTTCCCTTCGAGAGATCCTTTAATGAATGCAACACATGCCCCAGAACCCTGTATCAGGCCCTTGCTTCTAGGAAACCTGATCTATGACATCATCCAATGGTGGTCAGTTTACATTTTCATCCCTGTGATTAAAAGTGTTCCTGCAGATAGCCTTCCTACTTCCTACCTACCTTCTATCTATTTCTTCCTCCATATAAAGACTCCAAGACCAAGCAAGTCAGTTCCCCTGACCACTCACAAATGTGTATACCTGGGTTCCCTAGTCCCGGGGTCCGTCCAGGAGTGGGCAAGAACAAAGCTCTTCCGCATAGAGGAGGGCAGTGGGGGTTCTTGTCACCCTTGAGACCACAACCCAGGGGAGCTCCACTAGGACTAGAACCCGGCAGCCTGTCACAGCAATAGCCAACTCTCCTTCACCCAGGAATTTTCTCCTGCGGCTGTTAAACTCCCAAACTCAACAACAATTATCATCCACACAGCCAAGCCTTCTTGAAAGTGATTGTTTAATGGGAGCATCTGGTGTGTGAATGGAAGACCTATATATTTTTTTTTCTCCTTCCTCCCTCTAGTCAACACTAAGTGAATACTTTAAAAGCTGCCCTGTTTTCCTCCCCAAAGCTGGAGAACTGCTTCATTATTTAGCTCTGTATTTCCATTACTGTGCAAATTGTTTTATGGAGGCCTTGCCTGGTGGGAGGAGGGATGAGCCACAACTGGCAAGAATTTCTTGCTAATTAAAAGTTTTCGACATCTCTGTTTGCCAAATATTAACACTGTAACTTATTCAATTATTACTAATTAATAGGATCAGCTCACCATTCCTAACTGTTGCTGTAAGTCCTTAGATTTATTCCTTTCTTACTGTTTTTTAATAAATCTGATATATTTTCACACACCACATTTGTGTGTGTGTGTGTGTGTGTGTGTGTACAGACTTAGTTATCTGGTATATTAATGTTAAATAGATGAAGACATTGAATATTCATTTTTGTTACTTTTTATTTTATTATTTGCCCTGTTCTTCCTATAGACCATAACAACTCTTGAGGCTGATAAGTAAAAGTGAAATTTAACCTGTTCATTATCTTGCTGCTGTTGATTATATGGGTTAATTTGGATAAGACATCTTCTGTTTGATGCCTTCCACACCATGTAATAACAAAGATCATGGAAAGAGAATTGGGTATCATCTGGTACCAGGTAACATCACTAACCCTTAGCTTCCTCTCATCTCAAATTGTAAATAAGAATAGTTAATTATTCATGGTATTAATTGAGGATTATGTGAGGTAATTCCTGCATTCGGCCCAGCTCCCATTTATCAAATGCTAATCTGGGTGCTTTGTGCTTGTTACTTGCTTTGGGGTTCTCAGTAAAGAAAAATAGGTTTGCATTTTTTATGAATTAGACAAGCCAACTCGAGACATTCCTCGTGGCAAAATCAAGAAATAATGCTTAGAGTGTGGCTTTGTAGAAGAGAGAAACCGACTAGACTGTCAAACAGGCTAAAACACCTAGGCTTTCTGACAAGATGCATCAATGGTGCTAAACACAGATGAGCTACGAGTATTCTGTGGTCAGCTATTTGAGTCTGAGCTTCTCTCAATGTGCTCACAGAAAGTAAAGCTGCCCTACAATGACTGCAGAAATGCTCCCTGACAAACTGTGACTTTTGCTGTGTTTCTAACTTTCCTTTTTTCCCAATGAACCTTTACTTATCTTTTCTTCTATTTTTGACTCAGAGAACTATTTAAGGACAAGAAAGCCCTTTATTCTCATCCATCTGGTATAGAATAGGTATTTGTTAAATATTTGTAGTAGGAATGAAGTTATAATAATGAAAAGATAGTTTCTTGAATAAAATCCATGTCCATGTTAATTAGAGCTAATTAGGGCTTTGTTGTTGTTGTAAGGAACTGTGACTTTGAGACCTAGAACTTTCCTGTTTCAAAGTTCCAGTTTTTGCTGGGCTTAGTGGGGCACACTTGTAATCGCACTAGCTCTGGAGGTTGAGGCAGGAGAATTGCCAATTGAAAGCCAGCCTCAGCAACTTAGCAAGGCAGGCCCTGTCTCAAAATATTTTAAAAAGGGCTGGGAATGTGGCCCAATGATAAAGCACCCCTGGGCTCAATCCCTGGTACCAAAAGAAAGAAAAAGAAGTTCCAGTTTTTGTGAGGCTGTTATATCCTCAAACACTATTGACATCTCTCAGGAACCATGTGGTCATCTCTCCTATGCCTTTCTGTCCACTCTCCTATCTATTTTTACTTGCCTTCGGCCCACAGTCCTATAAATGGATTCAAGCTAAGAGTTCTTGAGGGAGCTTTAAGGGATTGGGAATCTGATTATTCTAGCTTTATTTGAGCTGGCAAATCAATCTCTGTAAAACAGGGACTATTCCAATGGAATGACCATCTATTGAGTATTTGCCCATCTCTGGCCCAGTTGGCTGATACCTTGAGGATGGAGAACCATGGTAGAGGGCTTAACCAACCCTCTCAGAGTGCCTGTGGACGAGGCAGCTTCTCTGAGATGGGATGGGACAGTTACTACAGACAGGGAGTGTGAGTTGTGTACTCTTTTCTTCTTCCTCCTCTCCTACAAGACTGCTGTAACTTTTATGAATTAAAGAGGAGCAGAGAATATTCCCAAATGGAGCCTATGATCATGGGGTAAGAGCAAGGCAGTCCCTAAGCATGAAATTTAGATTGCTTTCAGAGAAGAAAGCTAGGAAAAATTCAACATGTGGGAAATTAAATTAGCCATCTGTAGAAAAACCCATCCTAAACAATAAGCAGTTGAACTTGCAGGTTCAATGATTTGGGTGCCATCAATCTCGGGAGAGTATGGCTGCTCAGCAGAGCTAAATCTGTTGCCTTCTTCATCTCCTATGTGAAAAAGGAATGTGCTAACAGAAGTGTGTATCCTTTACAAAGAAAACAGCAATCTAAGGGTGAAGCTTGGGAAAAGAAGACCTCTCTCTCCTCTCTTCTGAAGGGAAATTGCCGATCGGCAGACGTGAGCTCTCTGGTCCTTGATTCCTCAACCTTGGTTCCCACCCACCCTTCATCTTTCTGTTCTGGCTTCATTCCCCCTCACTCTTAGGAAATGCTTTGTCCAAGTGAGATCAGTGATCTTGCCCAGACAGTTTCAAAATATCAGGTAAGTTTTTGAGGTTTCGTAGAGCAAAGTAGAATACTTCTTTCTGGAAATTTCTTATTACCCTTCTCTTGTGAAATTCCTTCCTGATACTTCAGACTAGATTCATTCCAATGTTTTTAAGCTCTTTTCTTCCTTCTCTGCTTTAATCACTCTCCCCAAGGCTGCCACATCCATCCCAAGGCATTAACTACCATCTGTATTCTAATAACCTCAACCTTAAAAACAGGATTTAGAATGGAAGGAAAACAGAATCTTCTATCTGGTCTGCATACCCATTCCCCTTCTTTACCTAGTGATATTCTGGTAAATCTCTAACAACCAGTTCTGATGGGGAGAAGGAGCAGCAGCCCTGACATGAAGGGTCCTGATTCAACTGGTCTAAGTGTATCAACTGTGGCTAATTTTTACCTATCAACCGGACATCAAGGAACTCAAGAAAATCCTGAAAATCGAAATGATTGACTTGTCAAAGATAATGTGAGCCAGCTCCATATACCCTTGCTTCTCCTGGAAACGTCCACTTCATTAGCCCATTGATACCTCAAACTCTGTGTTGCCAAAGCTGACCGCCTCATGGCTTGTGTGCTCCTTTTCCTTCCAGCTAGCAATCTGAACCATCGCACTGAGAGTGTCACCACCATTGTAGCTGGAGTTCTGCTGATCTTCACCGTAGTCTTATCTTTGGTGCTTAGAATCACCCTGGCACCTAGTGAGCAATGAATATTGGGAAGTAAATGAAACATCATGCTCAATATTCAACTCTTTTTTTTGTGGGCCTCTTTTGGTTTTTAGATGACGAAGTAGAATTCCTCTTCATAGACCAAGTTCCTGTGCATTTAGCAAATTGTTTTCTGATAACAAACTAAAATTGATTTCTGAACTTGAAGGTTAGGAACCCAAAACTATAGGCCGAGAATCCACCAAGGCCCTGTGTAGTCGCACATCACCTACTATTGTAATTCTTCTATAAAACGTGCCAGAGAGGTAAGCAGGTTTGCTGAAGTGCTAAAATAGAGAAGAATCACCATATTAAAATCACTGAAACAGCCTGGGGTGTCTATGAGCTGCCTCCTAGAATAGAAAGTGACTGAGTCTGAGGTATTACTGTGTTCTAATTCCAACTTGGACAGTTAGGAAGCTAGGGCCTCTGGCAAATGGTTTATCCTTTGTTTTTGCAACTGTGCAATGCTTATTATAATATCTAATTTGCCTTTTGAGGAAAGGAATGATGTATATGAGGGAGTTCATGCTTTATAGTGGTTCAAAACAAGATAGTTTATATTACTAATGATAGAAAGAAAAGGGAATCGTCCTGATCTCTGATAGTTTATATTATAAATTATATAATGTAAGAAGGAAGTCCTGGTCTCTAGCAAACCTAGATTTAATCTTATTCCTACTGAGAGTGCGAGTGACTTGCACATAGTAGGTAAAAATTGACTGTTTATTGAAGGAGTAAATGAATGAATCACTGGAAAATGGGGCACTGAGAAGTTAAATGGCCTGTTCTAAGTAACAATAAAATGCTTTTTCTGGAGAATAACAGTTCTTAAGAAGATGTCTTGAAGCTAATGCAAATGATGTCACATGAGGACCTTTATTGGAGGTACCTGCTAATCTGGCTGCCAGTGACAGAGGAGATTAAATCCTCTTTTGTTCCACAAACTGGCATGGATTCTGTCCGTAGAGAAAGGGTCAAAGCCTCTGCAGCTGGCTATTCTCTGTGCCAGGGCTGAGGCACATTGCCTGAGGGATAGAGGCCAGTCTGCATTGCTGTGCTGTGCTCCTCTATCAGGAGGAGCAGATTCTCTGCTTCTTTGGCACCTCCTAGATTTCTGCCCGCTATCAGATATGGCTTCATGAAAGCCCTGGGCTGGGAAACCAGCTCCACAAGGCAGGAAGCCAAGACAGAAAAGGTCTCTAAGTGGACCCTGGAATTACAAATTTTTTTAAAAATGCTATTAGAACCATTTTCCTTCTATCCCAGATATGATAGTTATCTCACTATTCTGGAGCTAGCTAAAATATTCCTCAGGAGATTTACTTTACCTTAAACCAGGGGAATCCTGAGATTTGTTTGTTTATTGACACCCCTAACAAACTCCCATGCAGTGACTAATAATGGCAGGGGCCCAAATAGAAAGTCTTCTGAATCCGAAGGAACTGAGTCCTGAGTCTGAGAGGGCCCTTGGCTTTGCAGGACTCAGATCTGGGAAATTAGATCTGGATGACCTATGGCAATATGGATTAATACCATCAGCCACAGCAGAGCAGTTCTGCAGAGGTGAACTCCTCAGTCCCAAAAGACCAAGAAGGAAAAGTCCCCCTTTCCTCTCAGTCTCTCTCGGGTACCTCAGCTTGGTTCATTCAGTGACCAAATCCTAATTATTTCATGGTGTCCTTCTGGTGTTTATGGTAATCATGACATCTGAGAATCAAACTGTTGGAACATAGCCAGGCCTTGGCTGGAAGGCATTCTTTGTAGGGCATATAATTGTTTAAACTACTTTATGGAGGCATAATTGAAGTTCAATAAACTGTACATATACAGATCTACAATTTCAAAAGTGAAAAAATGTGAAGCTATCTTCACATTTATATAATGTCTATTGTGTCTATTTAGATAAATTATTAAGACATATTTATTATCTTTAATAAATAACAATGCCTATTAATATTATCTTTAATAATAACAATGCCTATTAATTTATCTTTCCCTCCAACCCCATTGTAAGGCAACCATTGACCCACTTCCATCAATATAGATGTATTTGCATTTTATACAAATTTACACAAATTTACATATCTATAATCTTTTATGTGCTGGTTTTTGTATGGCTTATTTCACTTAGTTTAATCCCAAAAGTATGATGCTATGTTTTAGTAGACCATTCTTTTGTTTTTGACTAGTATCCCATTGTATTAATAGACCATATATATTAGTTATATAGGGATTATGTGCCATAATTTATTATGTATAATTTTTAAACCATTCAATTGTCAATGAGCACTTGATTTTCATTGGTTTTTGCTATCATGAATCTGCCATAAACATTTGTATACTAATATTGTGTAGACATGGATTTTTAATTGCCTATTTCATTCCTAGGAATGAAATATCAGGGTAAGAGGGCACTTGTATGTTTATCTTTATAATACACTGCCAAACCATTTTACATCTTTTGGGGGGTGAGGGATATTACAATTCTGTTTCCTACAGAGTTTTCCCAGGAGAAAAGTATATTCTATACGAGGTCCAAACTACCACTTTTCTTTTTTGAGCTCTTGGAAATATTTATCTGGGGCTGGGATGTGGCTCAAGCGGTAGCGCACTCGCCTGGCATGCGTGCGGCCCGGGTTTGATCCTCAGCACCACATACAAAAACAAAGATGTTGTGTCCTCTGAAAACTAAAAAATAAATATTAAAAAATTCTCTCATTCTCTCTCTCTCTCTAAAAAAAAAGAAATATTTATCTTCTTCAAGGTTGCAAAGATGTTTTTGCCTATGCTTTGTTCTAGAAGTTCTATAGTTTTATATATTACGTATGAGGCCCATGCATCTTTCAAGTTAAGTTTTGCTCCCTTCTGTATCAATATGCAGTTGACCCAGGACTATTAGTTGAAAATACTTCCATTTTCCTCTTGAATAGAATTAGGATCTTTGCTTATTATTGTGTTGTGACTGTTCCTTATATATATACTGTGTGCCAGATACTTACCAGATGTTTTTCACATATTGTTTTTGTTAGTCTCTGACTTCTTTTCATTTTTTTCACATTTTTCAAAGTTTTGATGAAATATCATTTTTTTTCTATTAAGGTTGATGCTTTTTGTTTCTCATCTAAGAAATCTTTGCCTAACCCAAGGTTTCTTCTGTTATGGAAAGTTGTATGGTTTAAGCATTATATTTAGGCCTATAATTTACTCTAAATTAAATTTTATAATAATGTAAATTATAGGCTCAGTTTAATTTTATCTTCTTTATTTCTTTACACATGGACATCAATTTGCTTTATCATCATTTTTGAAAAATAATCATAATGTCTTAATCAGATAATATTAGCCTCTTTATCAAAAGTTAACTGATCATATATGTATATCCATATATCATCTCTATATATGATACACATGTATCATATCTACATGTGATATATATGTACATACACACATAGAGAGATATGTATCGTGTTTTGTTCCCTTAATTCACATTTTGATGGCTTTAGCTTTATATTAATCTTAAACCCAGATAGTGTGAGGCTTCCAACTTTGTTCTTTATCAAAATTGTTTTGGTTATTTTCCTTTGCTTTTACATACAAATTTTAGTATGCTCACATACTAACATGACTGAAATGACACTGGATGTATTGCTCAAATATGGAAGAATGGCATCTTAACAAAATTAATCTTTGATATATTAATGTGATATATCTTTTTTGTTTTCTAAGTATTCTTAGATTTGTGTCTATAACATTCAATATTTGGAGTATTTTACCTAAATGTTTCAAGATTTCTGTGCTTTTATACATGATAGTGATTTTAATTTCAGCTCCCAATTATTCCTTGAATGTGTAGGTGGATATGCAGCTTTTTTATAGATTCTCAAGGACTCCCTCTTTTTGTATTTCCTCCTTCCTTTATGATACCATATCCTGTAGTTTCTATCCACTTTAACAGCTGAAAATTCTGACCTCTGCCTCCCCAACTTGGCAGGACTGCTGTGGCCTGCTTTGACTCCAGCTCTTTGTTCCATGGCCAGATAATTATTCCCAGGTAGAAGGCAAAGCAATCATGGGTCTCACCTTTTCAGTTTCCTTTCTCTCAGAGATCATCATTTTGTGATATCTGTTGTCCAATGTGGAAAAATGTTGCCTAAAGTATTTTTCCCACTTCCATAGTTATTTAGGGTTGGAGAAGTGGTTCATTTTAGTTGCTCCATCGTGGCTAGAAGCAGATCTCTTCCATGGTTTATTTAGCCAGGTATCTTGTTTATTTTTTTTTTAAGAGAGAGAATTTTAATTTTTTTTTTTTTTTTTTTTTTTTTTTTTAGTTTTCGGCGGACCCAACATCTTTGTTTGTATGTGGTGCTGAGGATTGAACCCAGGCCGCACGCATGCCAGGCGAGCACACTACCGCTTGAGCCACATCCCCAGCCCTAGCCAGATATCTTTTTAATAGTGATTTTGCTGTCTCTTATTTTTGACCTAAAGTATTGCAATGAAGATCTTATAAGTGTGCTGTACTGCACATATGACAGTGTTATCTATAAGATAACTACATAGGGGTGTAATAGTTGTTATTCATCACTTTAAAATTTTACTAGAGACTGACACATCACTGTAGAATTTATAATTCCACAATCATCATGCATGGACACATTTCCTAGTTTGCCATAGGAGTTTGTAGATCTTTACTTAATAGAATGAACAGATAATTCATGGAAAAGGAAATAGAAATGGCTCTTCAATGTTTGAAAAGGTGATCCATCTGACTCATAGCATTCACATACTCTGAAGATACCATTTCTCACTTTTATATCACATTAGTAATATCATGAGTTTTCTTATAAATGTGCGACTTCATACAGATATAGAAAGAATAAACAAAAAAAAAAGGGGGAAATATGCAATCACACTGTGCAGCTGGGGGGGAATAGCTGTTACATTCTCCCCTGTCACTTTCTGCTAACAGTTATCTGAGAAGAACACTAACCATAGCCAAAGGGCCCTTAAAGCCTCCATAGGTTCTTGCCAGACCCTGGCTCCTCACTTGGTACCATTGTCCTCTACTGCATTCCAGGAACTGACTTTGTCACTGGCATTGCCAAGCACAAATGATGGATTGCCTGAGCTGCTTCCACCAACACGAAATCCACAGAGCAAAAACAAAACCAAGTCCTGGGCCAAATTCTCAGCACACTTCTTAATTACCCCATTAAATCTTGTGCAGGACTATGGTGAAGGCGCTCCGTTACTGGCAGCCAGCTGCTAAGAGGAAGGGAACCTGTGGGGATTTAGAAAGCCAGTCTCATTTTGGATTAGAGAGTTTGGATTCTTCCCACCTACTAGTTTTCACCTTCCCATTTTTGCTATTCAACTTGCTAAACTCGGGAGAACTCGGTCAGATTTAAACTCATAATTTACAATGCAGAGGGTCCTTAAATTAGATCCTCAATGTAAGTCCCAAATATCCTTATTTAAATTAGGGCATCCAAAAATATTAAAATTTATCTTTGTGTTCCATGTCTTTTCTTTCTGAGTCTGTTAATGAAAAGATATCTTGCTTCATAGAATCTCGGGAATCAAGACTAGAGATTCTATACTGGGAGACAGTTGATTAAATATACTCAGGTTTAAGAATAATCATCCTGAATGGGAGCACCAGACCCCTGCCTCATGGATACTTAAGCTGGAACAACTTTTTAACCTTCTCTGCCTGTCTCTTTATGCATCAACTGGGAATACTAATTTACATAAATTGTACTTAAATCATTTTATTCATGTTGAGAATTAAAATAACTTATCGAAAATGTTGATATATTGTGATCATTATTGGTGCTTTGATAACTGAGTAAAGACACCTCAGAGGATGGTTCTGAGACTAGAAGAAGAATGGCAGGGAATGGATTCATTAGTAAATTAAGCAAATATTTTGAAAGGCAACTATATATCCAGTACATTTTTACCTTATGTTTCTCAGTTTTATGGAGTCTGTGGCCTATTTAAAATTCAACAGGTAATTAATACAAATGTCTAATGAAATAATGTTGGTTACTATTATTATTTATAATTGAAAGTTCAGTAAGCGGACTCTTAAAACCATCCACAAACAAGCGAAAATTATTTATATAATAGAATCAAACTGCCAATTCCTTGCTTTACTTGATAATATTATGAGTAATAGGCTTATAATTCCTTTGGAAAGAGTTTAAAAGGCAGGTCTCAACTTACAGTCCTACTCCATATTGTCCATCCATCTGTTTCTAGAATTTCAGCCCTGGGCACCTTATTTGTGCCTTTCTTACATTATACGTGAGATCTGAAGCATAAATATCACTGCATCTCCCTGAATGACTATAGCCAAACACATAATCATGCACAGAAGTATATAAATATAATACAATTGTCCAGACACAATATGGGCTAATGGACAAGCACTTTGCCTTTGTAGTTAGACAAATCTGGACTTAAGTTCTGTTTCTGTCACTAGTGATATGACCTTGAGCAAGGGACTTCATCTTGCAGAATTCACTTTTGCTATCTATAAGGTCCTCTGGGATTGCTGTGAAGTATCAATGAGATCATGTGTGTGAGGTCCTAGTATGAATCCTACAGTGCATGGTTTAGTGATTTCTCAGTGAATTTCCTTTAAAATGCTGTCAATTCTTTAGAGCATAATTCCTATTTGCTTTGTTTTATATCAGCAGAGTGAGTTCTAACCTAGACTTATATGACAGGGTTGGTGATTAAACCTTTCTGATGAGTGAAAGTATAAATATGATGGCTATCTGATAATGCATGTTCCAGACCATAAAATTCTGAGTTCATGGTAAGAGGCAAATGTGGGCTAGAATTGTGGGAAGAATCTTTCAAAGGAATTGAGAAAACTCTGGTTCCCTTTAAGGTTGAGAAAGACCCAAAGTATAAAGAAAGGGAGAAAAAATAATGCAAATAATGCAATTTTCTTTGTTTCCTTTTAAATAATAAAATATATTCATTTTCATTGTGCAGTTCAGTGAATTTCAACAAATGTATACATTCATAAGATGACCACCACAATCATGATAAAGAATATTCTCACAACTCTAATTTTCTTCTCTGATGTTTTTTTTAAAAAAGCACATCAATGAAAAACTATGGCAATGTGTTTTTCTTTAGATGAGAAAAAAGAGTCCTGGCTTGGTCTTGCACCTTTGCCAGTAACGGTGGCTAAGCAGAGTAAACCATATATTATCAAACCACTCGAGACTCTCACAGGTATTTGGAATACTTAACAATATTTTCAGTTTTATTTGCGATTGTTTGGGGGCATTGGTACTTTTCCTTGAGATAGCAGAAGTAGAAATTATTGTGGTTAGCACCTTTTAGCATGTGCCAATGATGAAGAAATAATTAATTTGCTGTGTTTCCAAAGGTATGTTAGGCCAATGTTAAGGCAAAAAGGATGGTATTGAGTCTGTCTCCAAGCATGGAAGCCCTTGTGGAAAACAGATCTCTTTGAAACTTTCATGGATAAGAGCATTAGTAATGTGGCTATTATGGTGGGTGAAAGAGACTTGTAATTCTGGAACATTCTTCTCAAGAAGTAGGCCTGTTGTTCCCCTTGAATCTGGACTGGCTTGTGACTGCTTTCTCCTAGGAAATAGAATGAAATGGATGCAGTAGCTTTTCCAGATGCAGCATTTAAGAGAACAGGCAGCTCCTGCTTTTGGCTCTTAGAGTCCTGAATCTCTATGTAATAGTCTGCCTGCCGAGAAGCTCATGTTATCAGGCCTGGACACTAAGTGAAGAGGGACTCCACTGTGTCCAGTTTTCACATAACTCTGCCAAGGCACTGCACATGTAAATAAACGAGTCTTAGATCCTCTAGACCAGTGTAGTCACCAGCTGAACATTACCAATGAACCCCCATCAATAACAGGGAGAGCAAGAGAACTTCCCAGCAATTCCCACATTCCTGGCCTACAAAAAAAATCACAAGATGTAATAAAATGGCAAGTGGGTTAAGCAGTTAGATTTCAGGGTAGGTTTTTATCTAACACATTTCCATGAGCAAGGTGAATACATAGAAAGTTATATGGCAGAATTGGGGAAATGATACACAAAAGGTCAACACCTTTCTAGTATCTATAATTAGTAAGGTGAAACCATCAGTGGAAAGTTTATTCATGCAGTTCTAAGTACAAGCTCGATTCATTAGTACTGAATTTCATTTAGAGTGATAAAATGAGGCAAAATATTATATACTCCTAAATTTAACCATTTTCAGGTTCTAATGACTTCCTATTAAATTTAAATGGGCTATACCATGGTTTAAGGGCTCTCTCATTTCTATAATCTAATTTTATGCCTAGACTCCACTTCCAGATGAAATCGGATGCATCTCTCTTTTAAAATGCTTAACAGTGAATGTCTGCTATCTATACCATTATCTTGCTCCTTGGAAGCTGTATACATTTTAATTAAGCCTCACAATGCCTCTGTGATGGCAAAAAAAAAAGAATAACAAGGAATCATTTTACCTACTACTGAAAGGTAGTCACCTCTTGGGTTGAACACAACAGCTGTTTAGCAGCTGTAAGGGAATCCTGAACTATCATTCTGGGCAGCTACGCTAAGCAGGATAACATATCTGATTGAAATTGCAAAGGAAATTTGAGCAGACAGGATGCAATTACCTGAGCTGGAGCCCAGCCAGCTCACCAGGGCTAAGTGGCAAGCAGCTCAAGCTGGAGAGCTTGGCTTCTGCATATTTCACAGATTACTAGGGACGTTCAGTGCCCTGTGTGGACAATAATCAGAGGCTGTGTAAGTCTGCGATACTGCTCCTACATTACACCTCCCCTGAACACATCTCTTTCTAGGCTGCTACAGCCATTTGGTTAAAGCTGTTTGGAAATAAAGGCTCCTGTCCCAAATCATGAACAAGGACAACCAAGAGCAAATGACCTTTGAGCTGCTCATCCTAACACAGTTCAAGGCATGTATTTTTTAGCATCTGGGAAACAGTTAAGGGAAATGTCACAAACAGGCATATGAAACTCAAGTATTCTACATTGATAATATATTTATAAATATGCTGATTTTAATTAGTCAGAAGTCCACAAGATAAACACTCTCTGGGTTTATGATCAAGGAAGTAGGGCTCACATTTTACTTACAATTTCAAAGAAGGATTGAAGACAGCAGTGCTAATCCTGGCTCTGTCAGAACCTTCTCTTGTGATAATAGGCATAAGGTATAACTAGGATCTCTGTCTCTTTGACTGGAAAGCAAGAGTTTTGGATGACACACACCCTAATGACTGGCATAGCTAAAATTCTATGAGTTTGTGAACTGAAAGCAATTACTGGCTTTAATCTTTTTGTTTGCTTGCTTGTTTTTTAAATGTCATGCTATTTATAGGAATTTCGCATAGATACAGGTATTTATGATGATCAAAAGGGAATGTGTGCTCAGAAAAGTTGAGAAACTCTATACTTGCCTATTTTGTGTACACCAAAGCTCTAATTTTGTGAAAGCATTTTTTTGGTTAAAACCACTAATTAAAGGACTTTAGTGAACTGAAATAATCTTACATAGAGAACTTTTCTTTTTTAATGTAAAAAGAGCCGATTGCAAGGTCCCTATCCCAGCACTAGAGTATCTGGGTTATGGAATTCTGTAGTTGATTTCTCCATGTAATTGACTTAATATCCTATAATGAGAGACCTACTAAGTCCTTAGGGGAAATGTGGATGAAAAAACAGACAAGGAGCTGAAATTAAGGGATCCTTCTACTTAGTAAGGGTACATTATATCCCACAATTTTGCAATAAAATAATTTTTAAAATTTTCCTTTCTCTTCTCGTAAAAGATATACAATATGAAAAACACCATACTACATCCATTCACCTTTCTGTGTAAAGCTTGGTTACACTTTAGCCCCTTTCCATTCATTGTGTGGTCCCTGCACCTGCAGCACTGATGTCACATAGAAAATTCAGAATCACAGGTCCCACCCTATTCCTACACATCAGAATCTGCATTTTTACAAAGTCCTCGGGTGATTCATAGTCACATTAACATTTGATATGCTCTTTTTAAAATCAGACTTTTAAGGAGCCTCGAACCCATATAAATTATTTGCTTTTATTTAACTTGGCATCTGCCAATTCTGCTTTAATGCACTTAACATATCATGGAGGACATAAACCTAAATATACAATTGTCTTTCCTTACCTCCAGTCCTATTCACTTGAGACTCTCAATAATTTTGTTTTCCAAGTAAACATTTCAGTAATTTCTTTACCTTTTGATTCTTCAGGGTCTTCCATCTAAGGCAGATTTTAAACTACAAATAGAAGCTCAATAAATTAAAGACCCTTTAATTTCTTCCCTCAGTTTCTCAAGCACAGCAATTATTTCCCTTACGCTTCAGGATTTACATGGTTGCGATACATCACAATATTATGTAGGTCTATTGTGAGTTGTAATTTTAAACAAACTTATTCCATTTAGCTTAATAATATCCATTTATATCTCAGTGTATAATATATTCTCTACTTGAGACTAATAAAATCGCATTTTGCTAACAAAACGTCTATAATTTGGTCTTGTTACTGAATCATATTAGCCTCATTATTCAAAATTAGTGAGGCTTTACCACAAGTGTCATGGCTGCAGACGCTAGCCAGAATGGCCTAGATGATATCAACACTGAATGGGAGGTTTGGAGTTTAAGGAGCAAACTGTCTAGGGGTGTGTGAACCCTGCCTTTGGATTCCCCAAAGGATCTGAGGAATTCTCTCTGGAGTCCTGGAGGTATGTGTGTGTGTGTGTATGTGCGTGCATGCAGTGTCCCAGGGTGTCTGCTTTGTTCTCTTCTTTGTGCTGGGCCTTTGCATCAACTTCCATTTGGAGAAAGCATTCCATAGCTGAATACCTGAAGCCCACTCATTTATTTCCAGTGTTTTTCTGCCATGAGCACGTCTTAGTAGGGAGAGATCACTAGAGCAACGTGCGCTGCCACAACTCCAGGACTTCAGAGTTACCGCACCCGCAGCACCAGCCCCACAGCATCTCTGTGCTCCCTGCCTTATCACAGCTAACAGACACCCTGAATGGCTCTGGCTTACCCTGTGCTGGCCATTTCCCCTGCACATCCATAACCAGTAGATATCCCACCTGCCCTTGTTCCTATGTTTCCACAACAGAGTCCACAGTTCATACCTCACATCCCTGTTGTCTTTGGTCCAAACCATTCACTCCAGTGATCCCTGTATTCATACTACTTTCTAGGGCCACCAAGGTATTTCTGATTTCCTGCAGAACTTACCCTTGTGCCCTCTGAATCTATGATCCATTAACTGTGAACTACCAAATATCTGGGTCCCTTTCTCTAAACTTGCCTTAACAGTAATCTGGGTATCACACATTGTCTCCACTAGAGATGGCTGAATATGTGCCATTACTTCTGTTTTACCCTAAGAACCTCAGAATGTGAAGATGGCCACATACAAACCACCTTTTACCTCCTTCAGAAACTCTGCTTGAGTGGCATTCATGCCCTTGGACCTTGCCTCACATCCTGCTGAAACCCCCTTACTCCTTCATTTGCTGGTAACTTGTCCATTCCTGGATCACTGTCACGTTTACCATCTCTACTTCTGAGACTATTACTAGTGATCTCAATGCACCTCTAGTGGATTTCCTCTTTTTCTCTTGATCCTTCCAGCCCATGGTGGCCACCTATTTCTAATTTTTTTTTTTTGTCTTGTTCTCACCAAAAGCTGCAATGTAACGGGCATTTCCCCTTCTTCCTCCTGCATCTTGAATGTCTCTCTCTACTCAAGCATTCTTAACATACTCTCCACACTTATTCTAGCATCTTCCATCCTAGAATTCAGGAAGAATCTTGATGCTACCTTTCATTTTGCTTAAAGGTCCATCTGTGCTCCCATTCAGAGTGATGTTCTACAATGATGTACCTATTTACGCTGTTTCAGTCTTTTCCCTTCATGTCCCCTCTCTCCTTCTGTGCACTCAGATTTTAGTTCCTACTACAGTGGGATGGCCGTTGTCAGAGTAGCCTGGATGTCCACACGGCCACTGCTCGGGAACCTTCTATGCTTTGTTATTGTTTGATCTCTGCCTCATTCAACTTAATTTCTCCCTCATTCTTGAGATATTTTCAACTCTCCTTAACTTCTAAATGTTAGAGGCTCTGCCAGATATTGCCTGAGCGTGCTTCTTGTTCCTAGTTTTTTCATGCTTCAGTGGCATATCTTTAGTCACCCTTGTTCATATATCTCACAAATCTGAAAATCCACCCTTTTATTCTCCCGAGAAAACTCACCATGCACATCTCATGGTATACTTGGCATCTGCACATGGATATCTCATAGGCTTCTCAAATTTACCATGTCCAAAGGGGAACTGCCATTCTGCCCAGGTGTCCCCATCTCAGGAAGTGGTGCCATCATCTACTTAGACTGGCATTTCTAAACTTGCCTTTCCATCATCACATCTACCCACAAGGGGAATTTTAGAGTTATTTTTCCTAATTGGCTTCCCCTATAAAATCTTAATACCAGAGATATATTGCACCCCTCTTAATTTAATGTATGTGTATCTATCTATGATTTACACTTATAAGAGTGTGAGAGATGATTGCCACACTCAAAAAGAAGTCATTTTCACCTCCCTGTGGGGGAAGATCAACCCCACCGAGAATGCATGAGCTCACTATTCCAGCCACCTCCATCTCCCATACCTTGATTCCTCAGGCTCCTGACCTTTCAGGGAGAACACACTTGCAGCTGCTGCAGGGTCTTCCTGCAGTCCTTTCCCATATCTGGCCAAGCCCCACCTCCTGGATGGCCAGCTCAGACCAAGGCCCTGAGTGCAGAATCTGCTTCACTCTCTCTTTCACACTTGTCACCCACAGAGATTTTAAAATAAGTCATGTCATGTTGTTCCCAGGCAGAAACCCTCAGTGACATTTCATTGCATTTAGAATAAAGGCAAATTATTACAACTCTAGAATGGAAGCCTTTTAGACCTATAAACCCATATACAAATGGGCTTCTTTCTATCTCTCCCCCTTACTCTCCTTTCTTCCCACAAATCTTGCTATGCGGGCTACCTTCTGTTCCCTAACATGTCAAATTTACTTCTACCTTTGTCATCTGAAAGGTTCCAGGCTCATGTCTTCGCAGGTCTGGCCTCTCTTGTTGTCATTATCTCACTTTAAATACTGTCTTCTGTGTCTACCCCACATAGGCAAGATCTGAGTCATGTGATCACTATTGGATCATCCTGTTTTAATTTTGCGTAACTAATGTTACTTTCACTTGTAGATTTGTCATTTGTCTGTCTTTACTCATTAGAATATCGACTCCATGTCATAATCTTCTTGTCTTGCTCACCACTTATCTCTCTCACCAGAACAGGGGTCAACACATGGAAAACTCAAGAAACTCATTGACAAATTAATGAATGGCATCCTTCTACACTTTTATTACACCACAGCTAAGATGTGCCAATCCTTGACTTGTTTTCTCTCTTACCTATTCACTCAATTGAGCCTGTTTCTCTCAGTTATAGTTCAGGAAATTTCTGCTATGGATAGTTAACTTCAGAGCCAAACTAATTTTATTTTGTTGATTATTTCTACTTCTTCTTGGTATGACTTTTCTCTTTTATTGACTATTGTTTGGTCAGTGCCTCTGGCGGGGACTGTATCTCCCTGCTCTTGCTGGCCTGTGTTGTAAAGGTCTGCTACACTTTCCATTTTCACTGGATAGCTTCAGCCCCAGAAAAGGGCAATAACCAGCTCCCTATGTTCCCTTGTACTCTGGTCAAGGCTTTTTTCTCTACTAAAGACCAGGTGGTCCCACTGTTCCATGTGACTCTAATTTCGATGTCACCTTTGCCATTAACTGCCCCTATTAAAATTCTAAATACCTAGAGTGATTTCCTTTTTCATGGAAGGACCCTATCTGATACATAGAGATAATAGTAAAACATTACAAACTCATTACATTTCTAGAAATGTCTTTCATTTTTAGATTACTGACAGCTTTCACATTAGATTATTCAATCGTTGTAGGTGAAACTTTAGTGCAATTATAACAGCAATGGATTATTGAGCTCCTGAAGGGTGTCATGGATGCAAAGATCATTTGATACTGATCAGAACATTTAATAAACCCTATTATGGTCAAATTATGGAGAAAGGAAAGATGCTAGACACCAAGACAAGGCAAAGAGTTTAACTCTCGAAAATAAAAAAGAGGATCTGGGGGAAGGGGAAAGATGTCCTCGGGGGCAAATCACGGCAGCAGTTTTTAAAACGTGGTCTGCAGACCCATGGAGTAGTCTGAGAGTCAAGTTCCACACTGTCCAGGTGGTGGTGATGTGCCAGCACATTGACTGCCCCTGAGGGCTCTCAGGTATTAGAGGAACTTGAACTAGAACAAGGTTTTTCCACTTTGGTTCTAAGACTCATCTGGTATCCTTATGAATACAATTCTCTGGGTGTGTCCCCTGAAGTCTGTGATTCAGTTGATCTTGGGAGGAAGTCTAGAAATTGTGTGTTTAGCAAAAATATTCTTAAAATAAGGTATAATCTGGGAAAGACGAACTAGATGATCTTTATGATAGAGAAAAACAGAATCATAGAACTATCTCCTATAAAACAAAAACTTTTAATTACTTTTTTCCCCAAAAAATGATGTTTTTGGCTGATATTTGTTCTTTTAATTTTTTCTTTCTTTGTATTTTCACTGATCCCAGAGACAGTAAGATTATTATAAGAGGTAAATGTTTCCCTCTTATTTTTAAAAATAAGCACTCAATGTATGAATCTGCTATCATCATTTTATTATCTGGGGGTAAGTGATTCAGTGAACTGATAATTTATTTACACAACTCTATGAGGTTTATATTTGCTCCCTCTTTGTGGGGACTAGAAAGCAGATGTTGACGGTGGACAAAAGATTTGGTCAAGGTCTCAGAGGTGGAGTCCATTGTGGAACTGGTATTTGGCTTTTGTCTCAGTCCAAAGCATGGTCTGGGAGACATGGGATGCCTGCAGGTACCGCCTCAAGTGTGTGTGTGGGGGCGTGGCTCAGGGCTGGCAGAGTGTGGGAAGTGTCTGCTTTTCTCTCCTTCATGTCTTCATTTATGTCTTCTGTGCAGAATTTTGTGCTGTCAGTTTAGTACCTGCACCCTCCAGGCCTTCTAGCACTGAAGATCAGCTCTGCTTTGACCAGGGTCGGATTCAGAGTTGCTCAACCCACTGTCTCTGGCCTTCACAAATATCTACATTCCCCTCGATCTGGAGAAAAATCCAAAGTGTGATATAGTAAGGTTCCCAATCTTGTGCCCTTTAGGACTGCAGTAAAATTTATTCCCTTGACTATTCTCCAATCAGAACCAGCTGTTCTTTATAGATTCACATGGTGGGGTTTGGGAAGTGGGGAAATTAGTCTTCTTTATTAGTTTAATAATAGTTTTTCAATGGTTTTTCTTGTGTCTGAGTAATTATTAGTACAAGTCCATGGAGAGCATTTGTTTGTTTATTTCAGAAATATGTTATGAGGAGCTTCTTGGCATTATGCAGGGTATTGGAGAGGCAGTGATGAGCTAAAGTTGACACAGATGTTGTCCCCATGGAGCTTATGATTCAGTGAAGGAGATAATTTTAATTAAATAGTCACAACAATGAATATGTGATTACAATTAGAGATAAAAACCATGAAGTGAAGGAACAAAGATATTAGAAAAAAATAGCAAAAGAGCCATAGAAGTCAGCAACAATGTGTCCATGTGACCTTGGTTTTTCTTTCTCTTGCATGCACTAATAATGTTTTTGCACATAAAGAGTTAATATCTATTGAGGCCTTATCATGTGCAAGTAGTTTCTTGTAAGTCTGTGATATGCTTCACCACATTACATCTACACATAAACCTTAGTAGCCCTACAAAGGGGCTCCTATTATTAAATGTCTGTTTCTTCCTTGGATGGAGCATTCAGCATCCTCTGAGTTGAAGACAAGTCTGTCTATTCAAGTACTCAGTTTTATAAAATTGTGGATTACCACCTTAGGGAAACATGTAGGCATGATGTACAAAGAACCAGAGTTATAACAAGTTGTCTAATATCCTAATGGGGCTATGATGGAAAAATGTTAGCAAAATGTAAAGGCGAACAGGTAGATTGATAACTGTCTAAACAAACAGACCCTAACAGGATTGTTTGAGAGCTGACCAATAGGAAGTTTCCTAATAGCATGACTCAGTGCTCTGTCCTTGGTTCTATCTACAATATTTAGTCAGTAGACCTAAATGGATGTAGACAAGGAAGCTTCGTTATACTTATGGTTTAAAAAGTATGGAGAGGGGAGCTAATTCATTGGTTGAAAAAAAATCAGTATTCACAAAATCCCCACCAACTGAAATGAAGGTCTGAATCCAGCAATATAAAATTTAATGAGGTTAAATTGAAATCTTCGACTGCACAAATCCAGAACTGGGAAGATAAAACTTAACATTTTCCTTTAAGAATATTTGTGAGTAGAAACTTAAAATGAAGCAACGATGGCACCTAAAAACCTTAATGGCATCAATGCTTCATGAGATGTGTAGAACTGGGTGCAAGGGGAACATTTAGGAACAGCTGCTAGGAGACCGTGTTGCTTTACCTAGGCTGGTCATTTATGGGAAAGATGTATTTGCTATGGTCTGAGAGTTTGCATCAGCTCATTATATGTTGGAACTTTTCTTTAATGCAGTAGTGTTAAGAGGTGAGACTTTAGGAGGTGAATAGGTCCTGAGGGCTCTGCCCTTGTGAATGGGATTAACACCCTTATGAAACAGGTTTTTGAGTGAGCCTATTTGCTCCTTCGGCCATGTAAATATACATAGGAAGCACCCATCCATGAGCAACAGGCCCTCACTACTCACTGTATCTGCTGATGTTTTGATTTTGGACTTTCCACTCTCCAGAACTAGGAGCAACATATTTCTGCCATTTATGAATTCTGCAGTCTATGGCGTTTTTCTTACAGGAGAGTGAAACAGGCTAAGACACAATTATATGTGCCTTTGGTACCTTATAGAAATGCTACACACAGACCAACCAAGTCATCTAAGGATGGGAAAAAATTAGGAATAATTCCATGTGAAGAGCAGTCAAAAATTAAATGGATAAAAACAACAAAGTTGTTTACAGAATGCAAGATTCAGGGTAGCTGACGATCTGTTTTGCGTTTGGACTCTCTTAGGAGAGGTGACATGGCACTGGTGCGGCATGGAGGTGTTGGATGACCCCACTGAGCATAGCAAGAGGAAGCTTTGGAGAAATAATTGCTATTGTTTCCCATTGTATAGATGAGAAAAGAGAGGTCTTCCACATCAAATAACTTCAGAGTGAAGAACTTGTTGGAAAAATCAAGAAAAGAGGAGTAAAAATGTCAAGTCTTTAGGGAATATTTTAGAAAGCAAATAAGAAAAAAGTCCAAATAGTTATCTTAAAAAAAAGAATCATAGATAAGAGTTTTGATCTTATTGTACGCCAGCCACTCTATTATATGCTTGAAATACTTGGTCTTATTTAATATTTCTAGTAATCCTGTTCCCAACATAAAGATGAAAAGACTAAGGGTGGGGAAAATCAAATTACTCGCTTGTACATAGTAGATCTAAGACTCAGCAGCAGGGGGCTTATCTGCAGAGTCTATGCTGAGAGCCCACTCTCTGTTGGCTCTTAAAGCATAGAGAAAGTAAAATTCAAGGGGTTGGAGCTGCAGGAAAAAGGACGCTGGGGCTGGGAAAAAAAGGGCCATTTGCTCAGGGAGAGGAGTATCCAGTAATGCAGAGTGTGCAGACCCAGGTCTGGTTTGACTAGATGAAGTCAGTGGAATAATCAAGAGTGTGACAGTCCCTACAGAGCAAGGGCCACACAATCTGCCAATGTCCGTGTTCCCTGGTAGTGAATCTTTACCCACAATATATCAAAAAATTCTTGGACAAATGCATCCAGGATGTCCTTGTCCTTTCAGGGAGATACCACTCTGCTTGAGTGCTGTTTTCACCTTCTTTTAACTAGACAGGTTGTCTGCTCTCAGTTTTTAATGGAAAAAAAAATCATTAAGGACGAATAGGACACATACAAAGTGCTTCCAACAGCAGAGCTATCACACCGACATTGCAGCGCGTACTGATGTAGTGCTTCCCTGACAAAGGTGTATGCATTTTCCCTCATGTACACTTCACACACATAGCATGGCAGGCATTATCTTTCTCTCCAGGAGCTGGGAGGAAAATCACCATGCCCTTTAATGTTAGACCCTTCTGGGGAAACCGAGGCTGGTGGTATGTGATCTGAGACCTCAACATCAATGGGCAAGCCACCGAGAATAACCCTAGGCTAGACTCGGCTTCTGAGTCTTTATTCTGCCTACCTTGCTGCCTCTTCTGCTTAAGGCAGAGAAATAATTCTTATCTAAATTCTTCACCCAGAATGTATTATGCCCACTTCTGGAACAGGCCAGGGGACTATTGGTAAAAGAAGTATCTCAAGCCTGCCCTGATTGGTTCTTGCAGCTGGAGATCTCTCTCCCCTGCTAAGCAACAACTGCTTCATGAGTTAATTTCTTGTTCCTCGGCATCTTGCTGTGCATTGCTTTATTAAGAGGAATTTACTCTTCAATTTCCTGTAGTGATTTCAAATTCCCAAGGTTATAGCAGTGCCTTGCTTTATAGCAACAATTACCCACCACTCCCTTAGGTTGTAAGAGATTTGGAAATACATCCTCAGTGGAACCTTTGGATGTGAGATGACACCACCTTGTAATGACATTAATTTTGTCATTGGAAACTCCAGTGTGAGAAGTATAGAGGTGAGGGAGGAGAAGGAGCCAGAGGAGAACAAGAGGGTCCTTTAAATGTACTGGCCGGGTCTCAACACTCGGGGAGCGTCTTAAGAGTGGGACCGTGGAGATGATTTCAGCTTAACACCTGTGAGTTTTCTCTTGCAGAGAACAGTTTGCAGGGGGTCTAGAGTCTTTCCTCCAGCCTCTGATCACAATCCACATAACTTTCCTCACAAGAGTAGTGATTTTAAATGTGTAACATTTTTGAAAGTTACTGCTGAAGTTCTTTTAATCTTCAGAGCAAGCTGGTGGGAGGGCCTGTATTGTGCCTATTTTATGGTATTCTAACAATTCATCAGGCTGCATCTGCAAGAATCATGTACTCCCAAATGGGAGTCAGGGAAGATGCTATAGAATATCAAACACAACTCTTCTATTTTTTTTTTTTTGAGAGAGAGAGAGAGAATTTCTTTTTAATATTTATTTTTCAGTTATCGGCGGACATATCTTTGTTTGTATGTGGTGCTGAGGATCGAACCTAGGCTGCACGCGTGCTAGGCGAGCGCGCTACCGCTTGAGACACATCCCCAGCCCAACTCTTGCATTTTTATAAAGAGGGAAACTGAGGTTCAGAGAAGGTAATTTACCTATCATGCTGTCACACTGAACGTAAATCAGGAAATATTTATCGTATTGCTTTCAGTTGCCTCACTATCCCATATTCACCATAGAAAAGTGTTATAGTTGTCCACTTTATTATTTTTTTCTTTTCACTTTTATATCATCTTTGTCAGTTCAGTTGCCTTTATAGCAACACAGACTTGGTGGACTTACACAGTGTCAAGTGAGAAACCTCTGAAGTAATCTAACTATTTAATAGGAAAATAAGATGTGCAATTCCCATTTAAGATAATAGTTGGGAAAAGACCAGGGCTTTTGAAGGGCCCATCAGTGTCATCCCCAACAGATATGAGATGAGAAAGCTACATTCATGAAATTGTGATCTTCTTTGTGCCTTTTCCAGGCAAGAGGATGGACAGGAGGTTGATGGTCACCCCAGATGATGTGACTCAAAGTTCCATATCTATCTAACTCGGCTTTTATTATCGATCTCTAGAATCATTTTGTTTATAAAAAGGTAGAAATGCCTATTGGGAGCTGAGGAAGTTAGGGTTTCATGTCAATATTTTGTTAAGAGAATATTTTCTGTCTATGGTGGCAGTGGCAATACCCAGAGGGAGATAAAAGTTGAGAAGTATTTATCAGTGACCATTGTTTGAAAACGATTCCTTGTGGAATAGCAGAAGACCTAGGAAGCATTTGAAATCTAGATCCTGATCTAAAACCGTGCCACGATTTCATTATTCACTGAGCAAGTTGTGTTTGAGAACTACTAGGTGTATGGTATGTGTCTTCATATTGGTTGACAAATGGCTTGTACAAAATCTTAAATTTGGTGAGGGTAGATAAAATGTAAACAGGTCACAATCATGCCACCATGACCTATGAAGAAATTCTAGAATTAAAGTTTAGGCAGGAAGTGATTAAAATCAGATGAGCCCCAACTCCCCTCGGTCACTGTGGTGAATGCTTTATTAACAGCATAATATTTCCATTTATGAAACTAACTTCACATGGTTTTTAATGTGGAAAAGCTTAATCACATTAACTAACTTTCTCATGGTCTCACTGCTAGAGAATGAGTCTAGGGTTGGGATTCAGGTTTATCTGATTCCGAAGCCCAAAACTTCCCATCGCCTGCATACATTGTTCATTGGTAGGACTTAATCAATTCCCAGAAGTATCAAAATGTGAGAGCAGAGTGTAGTGTATAAGACGTGAGTCAAGCTTAATTCTAAATCAAGTTCTTACTGACTTTGTAGGGCAGCACAATATAGGGGTTATCAACCCAAGCTCTGAAATCCATCCTTGTGATATTGAATCCTAGTTCAGCCACTTGCTGGCTCTGTGCTATAAGCATGATATTTCATCAGAGTCTGTTTCCCCATTGTATTGTTTGGTTTTTGTTAGGAAAAAAATGATACACAATTTGAGGAATGTTTAGTAAGTTGATGGACAGATTCCTCAAGACAAGGAAATTCTTGGTACTCCCTAACAAGAATACCAAGTGCAAGGAGCTGTTACTTCCTACAGGCTAAAAAGGCCAGTGGAGGATGTTAGACCTCATAGAAAAAGGGAGAGCTGTGTGGCCAGGGCTGCCTTGCAGATGCTACAGGCTTCCATCAAGTGATACATACATCCATGCAAAGGAACCTCACGGGATGGGAGCTGGAGAATAAGCTCCAACTCATTCCTGACCTTTTTTTTTTTCCAGTTTTCTGCTCCTCATTGGAATAACTGAAGAGAACCAGACAGAAGGAACATTTTCTAAGTGTTACAGCAGGATGGGGCTAATAGACAGTGGATCTAGAACTACAAGCACACATCTGCAGATGGGGATGATGCTAATAACTCCTGTGGAGAGCTGTGCAAAGCATCACATGAATGAAAATCTGAAAAATGATGAAATTGATACTGGTCACATGGTCAGCTCTTGTATAACTCTAGAGTTGAGGTGAACTCAGCATGGCCTGCTCTGATATCTTCATTTGACAAGTGCAGCTATAGATGCCCAGAAAGAATTTAGTTATTCTAAATCATCCAAATAGACACAAAGTTAAGACTAAGTCTCAGATCTTTTGTCTAGCTTCTTAAGACCTGAATCTATAACCTGCCTACCTATGAGAGGGCACAGAACCCATCTCAAGTTCAAAAAGGTAAACCAATGGGCTCTATGATCTGCTGAGTTCATATTTCCCTGAGTTCATACCTCACCTCTGGCAAAGCCATGGGACTGCCCTGTAACCCTCTATTCAACAATGTGGACCGTGTTTCTGATGTAGTTGGCACTCTAGCTCCCTGGTGTTTTCCTCTCTTATGAATTTCTCTGTGTAAATGAGAATCTAGCTTGTGTATCTCAAGGACCTATAAACAAAAAGCAAGGTCCCTCTATTACAGGCCCAGCAGGTTTTGAGAACAGATCCCTTCTGATCCACAGTAGCCATTCAAGAATAGAAATCACGACCAAGACGTTCGAGAACACAACCTCCCCTTCCCAAGAACATGAATGATGGGCAGGGCAGCAAAATGCCAGGGCTCTTTGGGATGAGTGATTGCAGCCAATTACATGCAACTCTTATAGACTGGATCTGGAGGGTCCCCCCAGATCTCATGTGTTAAAGACTTGGTACCTTGCTTGTGGAACTATTGGAAGGTAGTAGAAATGTTAGGAGATGGTGCCTAATTGGAAGAGGTAGGTACTGGGCAAGTCCTTGAAGGATCTGTCTTCTCAGCACCTCTGCCACACCCAACCTTCCCCTGTCTCTGCTACTTGGCTTCCAGGGAGTGAGCAGCTTTTCTTTGCCATGCTCTTCTGTCATGATGCTCTGCCTCACCTCATGCCTAAAGCAATGGAGTCAATCCACCACTGACAGAAACCTCTGAAAACCTGAGCCAAAATAAATATTTCCTCCTCTAAGTTGTTTTCATCAGTTGTTTTATCATAGTGATGGAAATCCAACTGACATGGTGGCCAACCATACCCCTTTAACTAGGATTGTCCTGGATTTATCCCAGAAGGTCCCTCATGCCACAATCCTCCTTCTTGCACACACACATACCTTGTCCAAGGAAAACCAGAATGGCTGGTGACCCCAGCAACATACAGAATCCCTCCCAGGGATGAGCCCTGTGCTCAGACTTTTGCATGAGGCTTAATTGGGCCCTTTTAGAATTTAAACAGTTGTAATTCCAAGCAATAATCAGCATTTGCCTCTGGGAATACTGATAAGCATATGTTAATAAATCAAAAAGTGGTCGCAAGGATAGAAACAAAAATTAAGTAGCAGCTTAAAAACAAAACAGAGAAGATGATATAATTACTTGTCATTCACAAGGCTCTTAATTCTTGCAAGGGACTATTCAAAGAATCAGGCTAAGTAGTGAAGGAGGACTAGTAATGTGGCTGCTAGAAGACTGGGTGGGAAACAAAGGACCTCAGACCCATTATTGACAAGAGCCGGTGACATCAAGGACTAAGCATGTTACTTAACTTCCTCGATAGTGAACACAACATTCCAAGTGAATTAATGAGTGGAAGATAAAGGGAAGGGAAAGACAGCTCAAAACCTACAAGTTTTAAAAAGGGGTTTTAATGTCATTCTTTCTAGATGTTTCTGAACTCAAAATTAAATAAGCTTTGTGGGCTAGCTTGCCCCCATTCAATTCCATCGAGGGCCTTTCCCGGTGTCCCCTTTCACTGGCAATATGACAGGTAGAGCCCTGAGCACCATCAGTCTTGAATACTCAATGCAGACTCGGCAAGACTTGTGATGGGAAAAGTGAACTATAATCTATGATAATCCCAGGCTTTCTCTTTTCTTGAAATAGGTGGCCTAGTGTGCCAAGTCCCAAGTCTTTTTTTTTTTTTTTAATTTAACCATCTGAAGAACTTTATGGTGCCAGATCAATTTTTAGGATTTTTGAGGTAGAAGATTAGGCAAAAAGCCAAAATGGTTAGTTTGTTTTGAATAGTAATATTATTGAAGAGGGAATGAAAGGGGGGATTTTTCAAACATTAACCATACTATAATTCACCTTCATAATCTATGAATTTTAAAAAATTAAATTAGTTTATGATTTTTTGTATGAAGGGCTTTTAAACATGGTTTCTTATGAATAGAATCACATGGGCCCTGAATGTATAAATTTAGAATAATATTCTATATGAACTCTTTTATAAAACTGACATAATATACTCTTCTGATATTTCAAAATCCATGTGTAACAGTTTTTTTTTTCTATCAGTGAATAGGACATGCCTTTTCATATATATGTGTGTGCACGCACATCAGAATCATGGAAAATCAACTTTGAAAACTGTCTTGCAGATCATTCACTTAGTGTTTCCCAAAATGGGGTGATTGTTATAATTATCAGGTTAAAAATACAGATCCCTTGGCAATTATTAAGAATACAAGGGACAATAAATGTTGGTGAGGATGTGAGGGAAAAGTGCACTCATATATTGCTGGTGGGACTAAAAATTGGTGCAACCATTCTGGAAAGAAGTATGGATATTATACACACACACACACACACACACACACACAAATAACTTGGAATGGAACCATAATTTGATCCAGTTATCCCACTCCTTGGCATTAACCCAAAAGATTTAAAATCAGCATATTATAGTGATGTGGCCATATCAATGTTTATAGCAACTCAAGGCACAAAAGCTAAGCTATGGAACCAACCTAGATGACCTTCAACAGATGAATGGATAAATAAAGAAAATGTGGTATATGTACACATGGAATATTACTCGGCCATAAAGAAGACTCAGCCTTTGCTGGTAAATGGATGGAACTAGAGACTATCATGCTAAATGAAATAAGACAATCCCCCAAAACCAACAGCTGACTGTTCTCTGATATGCAAATACTAACACAAAATAAGGGAGGAGGAATAGAAGTTCACTGGATTAGACAAAGGGGAATGAAGGAAAAGGAGATGAGATGGGATTAAAAAAACAGGAAAGTTATGTCCAATCATTCTACTGTGTTCATATATGAACATATGACTAGTGAAACTTCTCATGCACAACCACAAGAATGAAAAATTATACTCCATTTATGTATACTATGTCAGAGTACACTCTAGTGTCATGTATATCTAAAAGGAAGCAAAAAACAAAAAAGATTCTAGACTTGCCTTGAAGAACAATTAAGCATACTATCCAGGGAAGGGCCCTGGATATTATTATGAAAAAGAGTGCCAGGTGAATCTCTTGACAGATGAAACTGCTAAATGCTGCATAGCTAGCTTTTGCTGGATATTTGAATCTCTTGAAGTTCTTGCTACGCAAAGTGTGGTCTTTGAATCAATAGCATCCACATCACCCAGGAGTGTTAAAACTGTGGAACCTCAGTTCCCATCCCATATTTCCTGTATTCAAATCAGCAGTTTAACAAGACCCCATGTGAATTTACACATATTAAATGTTGTAAAGTGCCAGCCTAAGTCATTTCTACCCGTTCTTGGACATGGTCAGCGGTAAGGAAAGCTCTTTCACAGGAGAGATTTTCTACTTCTCAGCAATTGTGATTATTTAAAATATAGAAACCATCTTCTTCCCTGAATGGTCAGCATCTTTGAATGTATTTTAGAACTGAGCCACCAGTTGCAACATAGACTGCCAAGAGCTGATGTTTCTAGGACTGGTATTAATTGATTTCTATAATGCCAATCCCACAAACCAAAAGGTGTTTTGTGTTTCCTCCCTTTATGATTTTTAAAAAATTGTGATAAAAAAACAAGTAATGCAAAATTTACCATCATGACCATTACTTTTTCTTTTTTTTTTTTTTTGGGGGGGGGGGGGTACTGGGAACTGAACCCAGAGGTGCTTAGCCACAGAATCACAGCCTCATCCCTTTCTATTTTTTTTTTTTTTTTTTGGAAACAGGTTCTTGCTAAGTTGCTTGGGGCCATGCAAAGTTGCTGAGGCTGGCTTTGAACCTGTGAACCTCTTTCCTCAGGCTCCTGAGTTACTGGGATTACAGACATGCTCCATGGCGCCTGGCCATCATAACCATTTTAAGAATAGAGTTGTGTTAGGTTGTACAACCATGTGAATACACCTATCCCCAGAACTTTTCCATCTTGCAAAATTGAAACTCTATATCTATTGGGCAGCAACTCTTCACTTCTCCCTTCCCCTAGCTCCTTGCTGTATTTGCAAATAAACCACCATTTTGTGAGCAGGTTTTAATGGCTTGCAGGTGGCTTCTGGCAGTTTGGAACCTAGCAGACATCTAGACTGCACTCTTGTGAGGCTCTGTGTTATATGTCGTAAGCCATTATAAGCCACCAAATTTGTGCTAATTAGTTTTATAGCCTTAGAAAATGAATACATCTTTGGAATGAGACATCTAAACTTCAAATATACTGTTCTGTATCAACTTTTATGTAATGATTTTTATTATTATTCCCTTTACATGGTTGTTGAACGGATTATTCTTCATTGGTATAATCATAGCCTCCAAAGGTAGTGAGTTTTTCTCTATTATTATTATTATTATTGACTCATGGGTTTTTATTTATTAAATATGCTAAATATACAGTATTCTTAAAATTTCACCTGGCTTTTGAAACACCATACCCTTCACTTGAATAATGTGTTTATTTTGAGAAATGGAATTTTTTCACTTAAACTGTAAATGAAATCACATGCCTTTTATTAATTGTCCCTCTGGAAGAAATAAGGTACATTTTCTGTAGCAGCACTAAGATTTTGGGCTCTGTTCAACTTTGCTTTCCTTCTACAAATGCATGAAGACTTAAAGAAAATTCGGACAGGAATCTGTTTTTTTTTTTTCTTTTTTTCTTTTATTGCATTTTTTAGTTCCACACTTAGTTTTTGAGAACCTTTTAGTAATTGCTGTCTGAAGATCTAGAGCAAATTGATCAGGATTTCTTAAAGTGTTTCTTACACTGTCATCCTGTTTCACAAAGCATCATTACAATATGAAACTGAGGATGGGCTCTTGTTGCACTAAACTTTCAGTGTTTTCTTCTCTCGGGGAGCCTCATTCTGAGCTGTCTCTCTCTCTCTCTCTCTCTCTCTCTCTCTCACACACACACACACACACACACACACACACACAGAAAACGAACACTTTCTAGAACGTTCCCTTGAGTTCTTCAAATACCATTCTTCTAAAATGTACACTCTTCTGTTCATTCATGACACTGGTGAACTATGAGTCGCTGTGTGTACTACCTAAGTAATTTCTCCAAACTGGAAAAGGGGAAGCTCTTGACTTTCCTGGAAAGTCTAAAATTTGACATTAGGCAGAGGAATTATTAAAAAAAAATCATGAAATGCTAAGGTCACAATGCAGTAGGCAATTTTGCACCAAATGCTATTACTATGTGTCTTGGAAACCAAGCCCACCCTATTGGTACAGTAAGAACGTATTCATTTCTAGTTTTGGTGATAGTAGAAATTAAATACTGTAAGGGCTCAGGAGAAAGAAGGTTGTTCCAAAAGAATTTGATAAATGTTTGTTGAGGAGAGGAAAAAATAAATGTGCTCATTACAAAATGCAAAGTCATGAAATAAAATGAAAGAGATTTCTGTGAAGTTCATGAGATTAGTACTTTTTTTTTTTTTTTTTTTAAGTTAAGAGACTTGGAGACTCACAGATCTCAGTAATACAATTGGTTGCTAAGTCTAAGAGCTATTATGCAAAAAAGAGTCCTGGGCTGTGATCCAGGTTATCTGAGTTCCAGCCTTGGGTTCCAATCTCTAGTTTTCTCTTCTTTTCATACAGTCCTATTATCTTTTTCCCTACTATTCATTTTCATATGTCATATGGAAATTATTTTGCTACATCTGTCTAAATGGTGTCTTAAATATTTAGAATGGTAAAATAGCATATTAGAACAAAAACAGACTTAGTAAGTCTATAAATTAAATACCTTACCCTATGGGTGTTTAATAAAAAGTGAATGAACCAGTTTTCCTCTATTTTATCAGGGGGAATTTAAATTATCTTATGTTCTTGCCTTATGTCCTTGTATACATATGTAAGAGTGTCCTTTATTTCCACAAAGACCTCTGCACTCTTACACCTTCATTGAAATGTGTAGTGTCTTAGTCCTTCCTTTGAAGGACTACTTTCTTTGAATAGAGTGCTGTAACATGATCAAAACCACCTTTATCTTAATAGCACCATAATAAAAACAAAAAGAATGTGACATCCATCGAATGATCCCTGGCATGCAATCTCAATGTTCCCAAGACCACAGAGATCTGGAACTCTGACGATAGAATGTAGGAAAACTAAAGAGAATAAATTCTTCTTAATTCAATGAATTGTTGCATAGGATCTCTTGTATTTTTAATAAAAAGCAAGAAATCAAAAAATTAATAATGCATGATTTTTAAATATTGACAATTCCAATTTTTAAATTTTTACAAGGTTCCATTTCCTTCACATAAAATATTAACCTAATGATATTCATTAAACAAACTTAGAAAATTCAAAAAATTTTGAATAAAAACATCATCAGTACTTTCACCACTCAGGAATAATCATGGTGAGCAGAAAAATTTTAAAGGAAAAATTTCAGTTTTTAAAGATGCAGAATAAGCCAACACTATGCACATTTGACTTCAT
Organism: Marmota monax; assembly: GCF_021218885.2. Classification (NCBI taxonomy): domain Eukaryota; kingdom Metazoa; phylum Chordata; class Mammalia; order Rodentia; family Sciuridae; genus Marmota; species Marmota monax. Next base: position 20,997,370 of record NW_026692881.1, read on the forward strand.
CCAAGAGCTAGTAGATAGCAATCTGATTTCATTTGCAGGTGGTTTCCCATTCCTGGAACTTAAATATCTCAAAGGGAGCTAACTATAAAACCTAGAACAGAACTTGCTTCTAGTGTAGAGAAACAGAAATACAAATACTCTCTTAAAAGAAGTAATGTAAAGTGTGTCCCCCATGAGCTCTAAGTCTTGCTACATGATTTGTTCTTACATTGCTTTGTTCTGAGAGAAAATCTGGTCAATCATAGAGCAAAGCTTTTATTTAGTTTTTAAACTTTAATGTTAGTTAAAAAATAATAATGCTTCTTTAAGACATGGGTTATGATGCTAAATATTTAAAGTCTTATAAATGCATCACGACAGATTCCCAAGTCAATTAAAATGAAGAGCAAAACTGAAGTATTTACAATTTCCCTTTGGAGTGATATGTTTTTCTTTGGAAAATTGATTTAAAAAAAAAGAAATCACATCCTCTCTCCAAATCTTTGTCTCCCTTTGCCTTAGTTCAGGATTCCTCATTTTCCTAGGTAGAAGCAGTGCTTTGATCTTAAATTCTTCCCAATCTAAGGACTTATCATGATGAAACACACTATATAAGGAGTTTCACATGTGGTCCATTGAAAGTCATCCACTATGTTTCCCTGACCCTTTTCATCAGGACCCTCACATGAATCTTCCTACCTCTTTTCAAAAATACTAATAAGTAAATAATTCATGGTTTACTTCCATTTATGTCTTGGCTTAACTTTAAAATATTGTATATATGTTATATATACAATATTATGTGTGTATACACACTACTATGTATTAATATAACTATATAAAAATGTTAATATATATCTAGTTTCATATATAAATACGTATACACACACAAACGTGCATACTAGTCCTGTCTTTTTAACATGCAGAGTTTTCATTAAATAAGGAAATATTTCTCCACTACTTGTGTGTGTGTTGTGGTGGGTGTAGAGTTCACATAAGCCAGAGATACAGGTTTATTGACTAGTTACACGTGGTGCTGTACAAACTCACAATATCTCTGGGAACTAAAAGTAACTCTAAAATATTATAGAAGAGAATGTAACTGTGCAAGACAACTTTTGAAGTATTTATCTAACATACAGAAACCATCTTCTGGAAAGAATGGTACACCACATCTACCCTACCCACCAGCAAGGATCATCAGGGGAAGCCACATATAAGGGATATCTGGCCCAAGCTCAGTCAGAATAAATCCCCGTGGAATTTTGAAATGTACTTGTTTCCATGGTGGTTATATGTAGTTTGGAATTATGAAGCATTATCTTCCAGCATAGGCTTGAAGAAGAGGGGAGAAAAAAGCAGTAGCCACACACAGAGAAGCAGAAACCAGAGATCCAAGAGCAAAGCTAAGAGGCCTCAGGCTTGTTTCTGAAATCTTTTCATTCCTGGCTTCTGTCCTTTGCTAAGTCCTGCAACCCTCTCTGCCCTTGGGCTTTGTGAGATAGTCACTTTATCTTAAAAACCTAGGCACACAAACACATACCTCATTATTTGCTTAAACTTCTTTGAACACATCTTTTTTGCTTGCAACCAAAAATAAGTTAGACAGAAATTACAGTTTGCACTTTTTTTCAGACCATGAAGACTAAAGAATGTGGTTGTGGCATTCATTAAAAAAACAAACAACAACAACAAAAAAAAAAACAACAAAAAACCCAGATTTGAAAAGTCTTCAGGTCTGGGCCTTTAAAAGGTGAATAAGTAAAGAATAAGATGAGAAAGAAAATGTCAACATTGATGAATTTACATAATTTGTGGATTTACAAAAATCTATAAGTCCTCATTCTAACACAGAGGGTTCCAAATAATTGTCCCCACTGCACAGAAGAATACATTATTGCTCAAGGATTTAAAGTGTATCACCTGGCCTCATATCTCCTCTGACTGTACAGGTTCCCACACAGAAAGTCAACAGACACTAAGAAAATATTTTACTCACTCTGTATCATCATAGCCTGATTGTTCCTTTAGGGTTGCAGCTGATGAAGGGGTAACTGGTTGGTAATGAGGTTAATATAACATACAAAAAGACAATATTTTTTAAAATTCTATACTGCATATCTATTTATGAAGCAATCAGTTAACCAATTAGTAAATAGGAAGCAAAATTTAAAAAAATGTAGAAAATTGTGTTTCAAATTGTTCGGTCCAAGGTTTTATGTGCAAAAATCAAATTTGTATTCACACACACAACAAAAAACAAACCATGCATAGGTTAAGTGTTAAATAAATTCTGGCATTGGGGGAAAAAGTGAAAACAATTACCCTGATTCATTTTTTTTTCGAGGCACATAATTATAAATTCTGATCTGCACTGCAAAACTTTTCAAAATGGCAAAAGTCTGTTCATGGGACATGCTTAGATTTCTCCCTAGGACCCATCTGCAATGCAGAGTTGGCCATCAAGTGTTTGCATCTGTGCCAGGAAACCAAATGTTCACTCACTTACCTTGTTTTTATAAGGAACAAATAAACATCTGTGTGCATGAAAGAATGCAGGTGGGCCTTTTCTAGTAGTGTAACTTTGGCTCTGAGCATCCCTGTAAGCTTTGGAATCTTTCTTGTTGACGTCTGCACCAACCTCCACTTCAACCAGCCATTTGTTCATTGATCTGAAACACAAGAGAAGAATGCAGATATTCAGGGAGAGAGTTTAATCAAAAAGGAAAAGAAAAAGCAGAAGTAAGGGGGGGAAAGACAAAAATACAAGTTAGACAGGAATTATAGTTTGTAATGCACAAAAGCATAAGGAAGAATGTGTGTGAGGTTAATACAAGACTTATGCTATTTTCCAAATATTAACCAACTGAGAACTCGGGACTTAGGGATTACTGCTCCCAAAGTAAGACAAATAACAAATCTTCTTAGAAATTGTGTGTGTGTGTGTGTGTGTGTGTGTGTGTGTAAAGTCCTTTCTTTGAAATGAAGCTAGTCTATAAAGCTTCAGAGGCTTTAATTGTGGCAGATACATGATAGCATTTAGGAATTCCCAGAGAGCCCATCATTCTAGCTACCTATGGCTGAGAAATGGAATAATTGAGAGAAAAAGAGATAATGCTGATTGGGAAAAACTCCATTTCCCGAGCCAATGTGAGATTCTCTGACCTGTTATTCTGAATTAGAACTTCCTTTTTTCTTTTGAAGATAATTTTCAAAAACTAAACTCTATGCATTTGAAATTAAAAGCTTAATAGAGACCAGAAAATAAAGTGAGTTTTAAAAAGCATAATGTAATACAAACCCCAGGAGACATATGATACAACCTGACGATAAAAAATCTTTCAGCCAGAATTAATCTGTCCCCCATAGGCTCGTGGTACTTTGCACTTATGTCATGAAACTTACCACAGTCTACATTATATCATAGACAGAGAAAGAACCGGTATTTGCTGAGAGATCATGTCATGCCAGGTACCTTCTTAGATTGCTTCTTAAGATACTCAAAAAAACAGAATATCTGGGATATTTTACTTTTTCCTGTTTTAAAAGAAGCTTTGAGGTGTAAGTTGTTAAGTGTGCTCTTAATTAGGGAATTTCAATGCCAGAATCTGAACTTTGTCTATACCAATTTCTCTGTAAGGCACTCCATATATGTATTTAGGGGGAGGTAACTAATATCTTTGTCAAGTGAAATGACCTACTGTATTGAGTAGATGTTCAATGAGGCCTTATTAACTCGACTCTAGGGAACCAATAGCAATTTGGTGTGTCATGTTGCAAGGTGAAGACAAAAACACTAAACTAGAAACTTTATCCAAATCGAAATACAACAATGAACTTTGGATTGTAATCAGTTCATTGGGTAGACAATCCCTGAAAATTTGTAAGAGATATAATTATTCAGGATGCAATCTTTACATGAAGAATAGATTTTCCTTAGAGACAAGTAGAATACATGTCATCTGTTTCTTAGCCATTTTGACGAGTTCTGAAATGTCTACATGTCTAAAACTCTTAAAGTTTCTCATATAACCTTAACACCAATAGCTTGCCTAAAATTTATACTAGTAAACGTTTTATTTTTTTTAAATCTGGTTTCCTTTTTCTTTTTCTTCTTTTCTAATACTTGGGGTTGAACCCAGGGAAGCTCTGCCACTGCCCTACATCCCCAGTCCTTTTTATTTTGAGACAAGGTTTTGTTAAGTTGCCCAGGCTGGCCTCAAATTTGTGAGCCTCCTTTTGCCTCAGCCTCCTGAATTACTGGGATTAAAGGCATGCTCCATCACACCCCACTAAATTCTCTTATGGAAGATTATTGTCATTCAAAGATCTCTGTTAAATCAATCATCCTCATTAGGGATAAATAAAACATAAACCTACATTTTATAGTAATACACACACATCAAAAGACTAATTCATGGTAAAGAAGATCAAGAGAATTCTACATGTGGATTTGGAGAGGGAAGAATGAAATTTAGACACTAAAGGGTCCGGCAATCTCATCATGTTGTCCATGGCTGGTTCTGAATTAGAAGCACATTTGCCATGTCTGAATGATGTCAGTAAATAGAATCTAAATCAATGTGACTTTAATGTAAATGATGTTCTTTGCCTCCTATGTAATGCTGTCAGAATACAAGACTTGGCAATACCCCAGGATCAAAAGACCTGTTGGGTTCCTAAGTCATCTTTGGTGCTGGGAGTCTACTTGAAAATAAGACTTTGGTAGTTAACAAGGACAAGAAGTGTGGCTATTTCAGTATTCAGCAAATATGGTTACCAAGTGATGTGCAAGCAAAATTCCTAAGCAAATAGATCTTGAAAGTTGTGGTAGATAAAAAGGAAAAGATTCCCTGACTTTGAGAATGATACAAACTATTTATGGAAAATGTGTGGGCACCTGTGTGTGCATGTATGTGTGTGTATATGACACACACACACACAGAGAATATTAATGAATACAAAAATAAAAAAAAATGCCAAATGTTTTCTCTGATATAAGGAAGCTGAGTCATAATGGGGTAGGGAGGGGAAGCATGGGAGAAATAGAGGAATTCTAGATAAGGAAGAGGGGTGGGAGGTCAGGGAAGGGGCAGGGGATTAGAAAGGATGGTGAAATGTGATTGACATCATTACCCAAAGTACATGTATGAAGACACAAATTGGTGTCAACATACTTTATGTACAACCAGAGATATGAAAAATCGTGCTATAGATGTGTAATAAGAATTGTAATGCATTCTGTCATTAAAAAAAAAAAAAACTCAATAAAAAACATGAATACCTGAATGAGAGGAGTGAAAAATATTAGGACTAGGTCTAAAAACTGGGTCAAGACCACTTTTCCAAAGTATACACACACACACACACACACACACACACACACACACAAATATTCTGTTAAAAGAAAGAAAAATATTAGGATGGTGCCTTACACTTCCAAAGTCCTTTTATATATTTTTAATTGAATCTTCATAAGAACTTCAAGGAAAAATATTGTTAGGGCTGGAAACTATACCAAGGGAAGTTAAGTTGCCCCAAGATAAATGGCTAGAAAGAGAGAGAGCCTGAAATAACGTTTCTCTCCTGGGTCCCCATTACAAGGGTTCAGGTGGCTGGTGCTCACTGCTACATATGAATACAGAGTAGAGAAACTTCCATGATTTAGGTGCCACATTATGTCATAGGGGACACAGAAAAGGATTGGTGTTGTTAAGGATGGTTTCTTGAAAAAAGTGAGATTTGAGGTGACCTGTGCAAGAAAAGGAGGTGGGAGGAGTGGATGAGTGTGGTTTTGAGGCCAGACAGCTTGAATTTAAACTTTATCACTGCCACTTTTCAGTGATGTGACCTTGGCAAGTTAATTAACTTTTAACTTTTTCTGTAGCTCAGATATCTCATCTGTAAAATGTAGATCACTACTCTGAGAATAAATGGGTTAAGATTAATAAAGCATTGAGAACAGACCCTGGCAATTGTCCACTCTCAGTAAATGATGGCATCATTGTGACTATCTAAGGAGATGGCCAGCTGCAGGAGAGAGGTATTTGTTTATTCAGCTACCCAGGTTTTTGAAAAGCCACATGAAGGCTAGGCAGGGCCCTGTCCATGGTACCTATATAAATGGCTTAATCGAAGCTCTGTGGGCAAAAATCACAGAACAAGGCAGAGATCTGGCTGCCACCATCTGAACCCATTGATCCATCTCCGTGTCCCTAAGTGAGATAGACATCACGCATACCCGCTGTGATGTAATCCCAACTACACAGCCCCACTTGCCAAAATTCTTGCTAAAATCATTTAACCTGAATCTGATGAAGCCTTTGGGATAAATTTACAGTCTATAATCCATGTAGTAAACAAAGGAGATAGAGGGACATATAAATGACACTATAAGGAAATAATTAACTACATGAAGGATGTAAAACTTACTCTAAGACAGCTAATCCAATTTATCCAACACACAGTGAATGTGAAAACAGAATAGCAAAGAGGGATTGTTTTAGATTCAAAGTGGCTAAAAGAGATTTTAGAGACACAACAACCGCTTGCGATGATGAAACTCTTCTTACCAATTGAACTGATCACTTGAAAAAAAGAAAAAGACATTGTGTAAGCAGCCATGGATAACCATGGATAGTAAATGATACTTTAAAAATGCTACTGTTTTGTTTGGATCTAGGCTCGCCCCTCAAAAACTCACATGTTGAAATCATGGTCCCCAGTAGAGCAAGGTTTAGAGGTGGGGCTTTTAGAAAATGATTGGATCAGGAGGGCTATATCCTCATCAGTGGATTAATCCATTTGATGGATTAATAATATGAATAGACAACTGGATGGTAATGGTAGGTAGGTTGGGTGTGGCTGGAGGATGTAGGTCTTTGAGGCTGTGGCACTGGGGACTACCTGTCCCTGGCTGTTTCCTGACTTTCTGCTTCCTGTCTGTCATGAGCTGAGCAGTTTTCCTGACACACCCTTCTGCCATGATGCTCAGCCTTGCCTGAGGCCCAGAGCAATGGAGTTGAACAATCATGGACTGAGAACTCTCCAAAATAAACTTTTCCTCCTCTAAGTTGCTCATGTCGGGCATTTTGGTCACAGTGACAAAAAGTCAACTAACACAACTGCTAATGCTATTGGGTTTAAAAATGGCCTTGTAGTTACATAATAAAATCTTTCTTTTGGGAAAAAGGGAAGCCTTGAATAAAGCACACTTTTTAAATTATTTTTTTAAAAACTCAAGAGACTAAATTGATAAAAGTAAAATTGAGTGATACAGGATTTGAGAAGCGGTTGGAGCTATTTTAGAATTAAGCTTCTCCTGCCCTTTCCTCAAGACCCCAAAGAAATCCCACTGAGTATCCTGGGCCTTTATAGGAGCCAGCATCTTATCTGTAACCACATTTTATTTGAGAATCTTAAATGCTTTACCTGTAGAGAAGAGCTTATCTCACTGTTGGAGCCAGAAGAAAGATAAAGAAAATGGGAGAAAGACCAGAAGGTGACAGGAGGGGTGGGAAGAAGGAGTGGAGAAGTGAGGAGACAAAACTACCTAAAAAAAAAATAACATGAATGTTGAAAAACATGAGAGGAGTGAGGGGGAAATATTAGGGAGCAAGAGGACAAGAAATTGAGGTTAAAATAAAGGCAAAAGCAAAGAATCTGAGTGTTCCAGAATACAATTTCCTAGCTTTTATTATTTGCAAGAAAAGAAGGGTTAAGATAAGAAGTGAGAAGCATGAACAAGGCCAAAAAGAAGAACATAATCAAGAGGCAGGCATTTCATTTTCTAGGTGCTTTCTTTTATTTAACACTGAAAATAATACCTTGGATTATTGTTCTTTGTATTGGGAAACTGAGACATAGGGTGATTAAATGACTTGGCTCTGGTCATATAGGCAGTCAGTGGAAGTCTAGAATTCAGACCCAGTGACCTAGTTCCAGAAGCTGTACTTTGAACCAAGGTCAATGTTCCAGGGTCTGCAGGGTCCAGAACCCATAACCTGATTACATAATATATGGCAACACAATGTATGGCATGTTAAAATATTTGTGTTTCTAAATAGACTGTTCATGATACTTGCCTTCCTGAACCATCGGACTCTGTGCTATTCCACCTTACCAAGGATGAAGTGGAGGGTGAGTGTGCAATGTAATCATAATAGGTAAACTGGGTTCAGTTTGTTTAGCGGCTTAAGGGGAGACACAGATACCACATGCACCCCACCATGGAGGGCTGGGGATATGACTCAGTGGTTCAGGGCTTACCTAGCATGTGTAAAGATTTGGGTTTGATCAGCAGCATTGCAAAACAAAACCAATCAACCAAACAGAGAAACACAATACCAACAACCTAGAACTATGGAATGTGAGTGCTAAAATGGATTCAGACAATATTAACCTAACTTACTCTTTTATCAAATAAGGAAGCTAAGTCTAAAGAGGTAGAGTGACTTGAGTTTATGTGGGATGTTGACACAAATTGGATAAGAATTTATGTTTCCTGAGTTGGATATTAAGATTTTTCTCCATTTAGCTATCTTAGATGTACACTAAGGTCTACTGTTACACAGAACCATATAATCCAGCAAATTCAATTCTGAGTATATACCCCCAAAGAATCAATGGCAGAGTCTTGAAGAGAAATTCTAACACCTAAGTTCATAGTGGTATTGTTCACAGTAGTCAAAATGTAGAAGTGACCTGTGTGTCCATCAATGGATAAGTGACCAACCAAACTGTAGAGTATCTGTACAATGCAGTACTACTCATCCTTAAAAGAAAGGATAATATGATACATACTACCACATTAATAAGCCTAGAGGACATTGTGCTAAATTTTAAAAAGATAGTTATAAAAGGGAAATATTATAAAATTCCACATATCTAGGGCACCTGGAATAGTCAAATTCATAGAGAAAGAAGGTAGAATGGTGGCTTCCAGCAACCTGGAAGAAAGTTATTGAGGAGTTGTTGTTTTTCTGGGTACAAAATTTCAATTTTGCAAGATGAGAAGGGTTGTGTGGTTGATGGTGGTGTCGGTAGCACAGCAATGTGAATATACTTAAAGGCACCGAAATGTATACTTAAAGTTGTTTCAGATGGGCCATATTTGGCTACAGTTTAAAAAGTAAAGATAATCTGGGAACAAAAAAGAAGTTAAGGCACTTTAAGAATTCAATACACTTCGAGAATCAAATCCACATCAACCACAAAAATTCCAGCTTCATCCCCAAGAACTTACCTCAATTGTATTCAGTTGCATTGCAGAAACAAAGACCCTGTGTTGACAGAAAGATGGACCAAAAATTCAACATTTATATGCTGTGTCTGTCATTGGTCACTCCTTCCATGAAAAGTATATGTTAGATTATAAAATACTTTCAGACCCTTTCAGTTATTGTTCTAACTGGAAGTCACCTATTTTTCTTTGAAACTGTACCCTTGGGCATTTGAATGGACCCCCAGAAACACAGAAATAATGCAATACCACCTGTTTTCCATGCACAGATTTATCTGTCAAAACTGTGTTCAGAATATTTCACATATTTACTGGTAAGTCAGAAATCCTCACAGTTACTTCCCCTGGATTAAGACAATGGCAACCGGCCCTGAACCTCGGCTAATATATTGCTCTTATCTTAGTACTTATTAATTTAGGTGTTGGCATTCTTACTTCAACAGTTACACTGTGATTTCTTTCAGAATAGGTATTATCATGTCTACATTTTACCACTTTGGATATATACCTCAGAAAATTTCTTAGCAAATTTATTGAGTGAATAAATGAAAGGAAAAATGTTCTGAGACTGGACATGGCTCTTTTGTATCTGACTCTCCGGGTCCTTATAAGGCTCATGTTCCTTGAATCAACTTATCAGTGTCAGTAGAAATTGTCTGTGACATCTAATAAAACAAACATTGTGCCCTGTGTTCACACAGTGCTGCCTTCAAATATGTAAAAATGTCAGGAAAGACAGCTTGCCCTTCTGGAAGACGATGATTAAGTGCATAATTAAAAATTGATGCAATTTTCTTTGATGCAACAGTATTTCCCTGTTTCTTTCTCTGAGTATATAAATGGAGGTGAACACAGAATGTGGGCTGCCTTTCTAGTTGTCGGCACCCTCTGCCTTCTTCATCAACTTTGAAGGGAACAGAGGTGTTAGTTTCCCTCTTTCCACATTTGGAAAGAACCAGGAAGCTACTGGTTTGCAAAATCTCTGCTCAAATGCAGCCTTTATTTTATGGATGTGTAAAAAAATAATATAAAATATGGGTCTGCAACTCTTAGACTGCATTATTTTATTTTCACTTCATACAAAAATGTGTAAGCTCATGATGGATGAGGTAGAAAGAACAGACAGAGTTTTCTTTTTTTTTTTTTTTGTTTCCTTCCTTCCTGTCCAGACAATCTGATTGTTTTACAAAATAGGTGTTTGTATAATTGAAATTGACAAATCAAATGTTGGGAATTTCAATACTATAAATAGAGAACAAAAGAGGAAATATTTAGACATAAATTTTGTTTTGTGCTGCTGGGTGATACTCCTGTTGCTGCTCACAGTTTCTTCTTTAATTGCAGGTTTTTATCTACTAGAGGGTTATAAAGAAGAAAATGTTCATATATTGTTTCTGGAATGATATAAGCTGGGTACAAAGTAGCAGACATGGGAAAACAAGGGATGGGGTAAAATAAATGATTACAAATAAAAAGTAATATTGTAATGAATTAGAAAAGTTTCATCCTCATCCATAGGATTTTGCCAATGATTGATTGATTCATTGTTATGGAGAGATTTCCTCCTTCCTCCCTCCTTTCCTTTCTTCCTCCCTCCTTTTCATTCCTTCCTCCCTCCCTCCCTCCCTCCCTCCCGTTTAAAAAAACATTTTTTTTGGGGGGGACAGGGGGGGATTAAAGCAATGTAATGTCTACTGAGTAATTCATTTGAAGCTGTTTGTGTAATAAACTAAATGAAGAACTTAAAGCATTAGAAAAATGAAGTAGGATTTAGATCTTAAGACTAACATCTAATTCCAAATCTTGTGACATTTTATATAACCACAGGAAATGCTTGTAATTCCTTTCAATCTCAGTTCCCTCGCCTCTCAATGGTTTAATAATATCTCCCTTGCATATATTATGAGTTTGGGTGAGAATTTTGGCTTGAGAGAGACAGATGTCAAAGAGGCTCCTATAGGCTGGCTGGAATTAGAGGAAAGGGTAGCCCTTGCAAATCAGGGCCTCCATGAATGCTTCATAGGGAAGGCTGCAGGGGTTGGTGTTGCTCAGCTGGAGACTCTAACAGAAGAGGAGATGAGAGATGGGGAGACCACAGAAAACAATACCGTATCTATTCACATGTGTTTCTTCCCATCTAGTTAAAAGACAAAGAAAAGAAAAGAAAAGAAAAAAAAAACCACCATAGCTGAAATGAAAGACTCTGGGCAGTGCTGTTATTCATTCAACATATAGGCGAAGAGGGATAAATGCAATTAAACTGTCAATAGAGCTCTGCTTACATTTGGCCTTTCAATGTGTCCCCCTCCTGTGCCTCCTCTCTCTGCAGCATTGATTGGGTATTGTTAACCTTTATCTATCTCTTGTTTACGTTTCTCTATTAGGGCCAAACATCAATATGAAGCTTTTAGAAAGGACAGAGGCAACCAACAAAGAGACATTGGGAAAAGGTCAAAAATTTCTGAGATGAGGGGTGCTGTTCTCAGCCAGTCTTGAGAAAACGCAGGCTGCCGGAGCAAGGTCAGAGCTTGGAAGCAGGCATCCCTGGTGCCTGCTTCGGGAAGAAGTAAGACAGGCAGCAATTAGCAGCACCTCCTCTGTCTGGGCAGCCAGAACACCAGTGGTAGGAGGCAAGCAGGCTGGGCGGGGGTAGGGGGCAGGGGCGAATGTGGGGGCAGGGGCGAATGTGAAGGCAGCCAGGGGTGCTGAGCCCTCAGGCTGGGAGGGGGACCATGAGCAGCACCTTTCCCACCTGGTACTTCGCCTCCCATATCTTCCTCCCCTCCCCTCCCTGTTCTGCAAGGCCAGAGTACAAGTGCTCATTTCGCATGGGAGGTAACAGGCCACAGAGGTGAAGCAGCTTGTGAAAGGCCCCATAGTGGCAAAGCCACCCTTGGTAGCTCAGTTTTGAAACTTGATGCTAATATCCGAAAAACACAGCAAACTCCTTCCCTTTTGCAAAATCTGATTGGTGCCCTTATCCGAAGAAAATACAAACATTTGGCAGAGTTTTTCCTTCTATTATATATTTATAAAAATGTATATTTTCTAATAATAAATTATAATCTAGCTATAATTATAACATTGAATATGCTCCTTTCTATCTCTCTCCCTATTGCCCTTATATTTAATATTCTATACTCTTATTGTACCAAAGTACTGAGCTTTGGCCTGATCTTAGCTGTGAAGGGAAGTTAAATGCTCCAGGTCTCAGTTTCTGATTACTAGTACTAGTGCTATTCTAATACTGCAACTTAGAGGCCACTCACTCAGATTTTAGTAAGCCTAGGACTCAATTCCAGGCCTGTGCCACTCTGGATCCATATTTTTAATCAGTTTACTAAAGCACCTGCAATTTTGGGAAATGATTTTGTGGCGACTTCTTGATAGGATCATTTTGGGCATCCGAAGCAAAAATAAAGAACACTTCATTGGGAAGTTGGAGCTGTGATGGTGAGTCCTTTGCCTTCTGTCTGCTGGGACCAGAAAGGAAGGCACAGACCTCAGAGCCCTGGGAGGGCTGTGGGCAGATCCCTGCATAATTTCACTGCCTGAGCATTGCCTAGCAACAAGTCTGAACCAAGAGTTGAGACAGCTCTTTAAAGGATGCTGGGGAGTTTCTTGGAGACCATGTACTGCGTGGCCTGACTTCTCCATCCCTGCTCTGTGATCCCCATGTTGAGATGGAGAGTCTGAGCCCAGAGCCACCAATGGAGATGTTGGTAACACTGGCAGAGGGAGCAGCTCTGATGTGTCAGCTCATGACTCACTGATGCCCCACGCTTCTTTCAAAAAGAGGAGAGAATGTGGTGTGTGAAATGATAGAAACAAATAAGCAATTAAACAAACCAGAAAACCCACAAAACCCCCAGCGAATTGGCAGCCAGGGTAACATTTCTGCATTGGATTCATCAGTGCCTTCTATGTGATAGTCACCCTGATCCTCATTTTATATATAATGTACATATAAACTGGAAGGTATGCCTTTGCCCTGCCTTGTGTTTTAAATGTGTTCATGATCCAATGTAATAAGTATTTTTAAAGGCAAAGCCATGTACACACTTTAAAAGCGTTAACAGAGGACTTTAGATGAGTGTCCTTGGACAAATCACTTACTGATGGACTATGAAGATAAAACCACTCTTGAATATTTGAAAATTCTCTTTCCCTCCTTCAGCATGGTTGGGGGAAGAACATGCCTTTGTTAAGTGACCTTTGCTGAGATATTTACTGATATCTGTGAGTAAGAAGATGCGTTTGCATACTAAGCCTCTCTGTGGGCTGATTGCACACAGAGAGATGTCTTTCCAGGAGCTGAACAGGTAGGGGTAAGGCAGTCTCTTTATACACACACACACACACACACACACACACACACACACAGGCAAGAATTGCACATTCAACATCTACCAGGGAAGTCTGGATGTTAACTACCCCATTTCTATGTCCTGTAAGTCTGCTTCTACTTGTCAAACCATGTGGCCTGACTTGGGTCCTGCCATGCTCACAGTTATAGTGAATGCACCATTGCAGCTAGGCTGATCCTGGTCAGGGTAGGGCTGAAAGTTTGACTGCAGGAATGGAGAACCAGGAGGGAGGGCTCCCCCCCGCCTTCCCTTATATGGGCAAAATTCAAATCCATCTCAGTGTGGCACATTTCAAGTTAGCAGGGGTGTGCTACAGCTTGGTGACAGGTTTCTTTTTGATCGAGGGAGGAATAAAGGAGACTTTTTATGGGTGTTTTTGTTCATAGCTAACTTTATATTTGAATGTCTCACATATAGGTGGGTGGATAGTTGTGACTGCTGGATACTACAGAAAGTTCTAACTTCTAAATGCTCCCAGTTCTGAAAAGCCACTTTTGTGTACCCTTTTTCAGCTATGGCACTGTAGCTCATTAAAATGCAAATATCTCCAAATGGGGAAATAGATTAAACTGTGCTGGTCATTAGTGATTTAGTGCTAATGTGATTATGTGATTGCTATTATTTCTCCACCTAGACAGCTAGATAAATGCCATTAGCTTTCTATTAGTAATAAGGTACATATCAGGTCTGATGACTGTGAGAAAGAGAAAGACAGGAACAAAAATGGAGCCCTGTGCAAGAAAATAGTGTGAGCTCATTTATGGAGTTCCTGGGAAAACGTTAAAAGGGAAGACTGGAACATGATTTATTCCAATTGTGTTAAGTGTCAGTTTACTGGTTCCTCATCTGTCAGTCCATCCATACATCTATTCCTTCTTGATCCACCTATTCATCTATCCACCCATGCATTCACCCATCTATCCACCCACCCATTCACCCACCAACGCATCCATTTACCCACCCAGCCATTCATCCATCCACCCACCCGCTCATCCACCCATCCATCCACCCACTCATTCCTCAAATATTTTTGAATGTCTGAGAGTCCAGTTGAAAAACACCCAAATCCCCTGCCCTTGGGGAGCCTAGTCTCATGGTTGAGATCAAAAGTTTGTGGATAACAATAAGAAAAAAATGGAAATAACTATCACTGGGAGAGGGGTTTATGAGGATGCATGAAGTGGGTGCCTTGCCATGTAGTTCTGAGGAAATCAGGAAAGTCACGTAGTTTATTTTATTTAACCTTCATACGTCTCCTACATGCTAATTTTTAAACCTATTTTTTACAGATGAGGAACCCAAGGTGCAGAGAATGTCGTATCCATAATAAGAACAGCAAGAGCTATCTATCACCATTCTTTATTCATCAGACCCCTTACATGCCTCAAAGAAATGTTGAGAAGCACAGAGCCAGAGAGGTAGGAAGTCTAGACTTGAATTAATGGGGTACCTGGCTCTAAACATATACTTGATCCCATCATCCTCAACTTTAAAGAGGAGAATGATAAGAGACAGAGTGTGTGTGGCTGGTGAGGCTGGGAAGCTAAATCAGGAAGAGGGGGTGTCCGTGGCCACTCTTCAGCCCTAATGACAATCATGATGGAAAACACATACAGAGGGGGCTTATGGTAAGCCAGCTTTTGTGTAGTGTTCTTTAAACAAAGAGCAGAGCAAAAGCACATTCTGAAAATGTCATGGATTCCCTAACCACCCTTCCTCTGGCAACAACCTTGCTATTTTCCTTCATTCACGAAGCTGATTGCCTGATTGGGGCTGGTTCCCCTGCTCCTGCATCTTTACAGCAAAAGAGGCCAGGGGAACTGCCCTTTTCACGTCCTTGACACAAGGTTTAGAAGGAGATGTCATTTCTATTCTTTACTCAGAAGATGCTGATTCAATAAGAATTAAAAATGCACCTCTGCCCCATTCCCCACACTGGGCTAGGCACAGGAGACTCTTTATTAACAAGGTTGTGCAGAGTTTAAGAGATTTTTCCCAGACATTTTAGGAAGAGCATTTCCTCTCTTGGCTGTCAAGAATTAAGTCTCAGGAGGACAAAGAACACAGAATTGCTGTAAGAGGATTTGTGAGCCTTAAGAGAAGCAAGCCTGACCTCCCTCCTTTCA
This sequence comes from Marmota monax, assembly GCF_021218885.2. Classification (NCBI taxonomy): domain Eukaryota; kingdom Metazoa; phylum Chordata; class Mammalia; order Rodentia; family Sciuridae; genus Marmota; species Marmota monax. Next base: position 21,013,083 of record NW_026692881.1, read on the forward strand.
GGGTTTAGAGGAGGCCCCATCTTGGTGAGTGGTCCAGTCCTGATTGGTGCGGAGGAAGTGGGGTCATTAAGTTAGTTCCTGCTGACAGCGGCAGTTGATTGCTGTACAGGTCTTTATGTGACTTACTGTCTGGTTCCAGCAGTGTGTCTGCTTGCTCCCCAAAGCCAGCAGTTTGCCAAAAGTGCAATTTTATAAATCACAAATAAATAAACACACAAGAGTTTCATGCAGGAGGATGAACAAGTAGAGTTCAAGCTGCGGTGCAGGTCACAGGAGGTGACACAAGTGGCTGCAGGTTTGCAGAACTCTGGCCGGCCTCATCATTACAGGTATAAATGCTACTCAAGGCAGGGATATTGGAGAAGCTCAGTTTCATCCCCCCCCCCCCACCTGCTCCTGGTTTCTCCATGGTCTTATGTTGGGCAGCATTGAAAATCTTGCCAACAGTTTAGAGAGAAGCGCATGAGGCGTGTTTGGATCCTCTTTGAGTCTGACAAAATCCCTGGGTCTTGGGCATTTTAATAATTGTCATAAATTATAGGTATTTGTTCTGAGGACTGAAGAACCAATTAAAGATCAGAGTTGAGGTGTCTTTGTGAAATTATAGGAAACAACCTCATGCTGTACCTACCTGCCTGGTGTAGGTGGGCTGAATGTCACCCTCAGCCGGGAACTTCCATCAAAAGTAACATAACAGACCATATCAGACACAGTACAGGAGTATGTGATAAGGGGTCAGTGTACAAATGCATGGGGCAAGTGGTGGAAATAAAACCCTTCCCTTTGGTTTTCATTGCATCTGCTTCTCTTAATACACAAGCTCGTATGTAATTGAGAGAGTCAAAGCTAACTATAGGGTGTGGATCAAGGGAGGGCATAAAGGGATGGCTAAGAGTTACACAATTACTTTGTGAAGCCACTAAGAGGCTGAGCTGTGTCTGCCTGAGACGAGAGCAAGACATGGAGATTGACATTTTGGTAAAAGAGAAAGGAATTGGCTGTTGAAAAGATAAATCATGAATGAAGGCTTCCTGCCTCCTGTTACTTCTAGTCTAACAAAAACATCTTGCCAGGGGGGTTGATACTAGATTATTATCCTAATGCAGAATTAGAAAACAAGAAGCTTTTGAGGCTAAGTCAATGCTTGCAAAAAAATCATGAATACAAATATAATCAGATTCATAATGCATTGAATTTATATATATCCCTGCTATTTTGAGGAGCTACATAAAGTTACCCAGGGAGTTTCCTTAATCCTTAGTTCTCTCTCATGTGAGATGAGGTAACTGGCAGAAATGGGCCATCGTATTGAAGATCAAGGCACTGGAAGTGTCTGAGGACCTATCACTGTCCCTAACATCAGAGCAAAAAACAAGTGGATGGGTTTTCTCTCTTCCATCCCCACCTACAGGAACTCCCGTGTTCCTACCTCAAAAGAAATGTATTTATAGGCATCTTTCTCCTCTCCCTTAAGAGTTTATTTTATTTTATTTTTTTCAAATTGTGGCAAATAGAATTTCAAATACTCCTTCCAATACTGTGTTATAAACAATAACACACTACTATTTCATGCATAGATTATTAAGTAGATGCAACATTTCTACAATAACCAAGGAAAGTACCTTTAGTCTAATAGGGAAATGCAAATACACATTTGCCTCTTAAAGCTTTGGGGTTTTCCTTTTCCCATTCCCCCAAAATAATTTTTAGCAGCCATTTAAATAATTTCTACTAGAGGGCTGGGGAGATAGCTCAGAGGTAGAGCACTTGCCCACCCTGCACAAAGCCATAGATGCAATCCCCAGCACTGGGGAAAACACTTGAATTGGTGTACCTTGAGATTTAAGATAAAAATATAATTATTTAGCCAGAGGAGGAAAAAAAAAACAAGAGCAGAAAATTTATATGGTCTAATGTGGAGAAAGATCTTACAGAATTAATGGCAACCAGCAATCTTTTATCCTCACTGAGCAAGAGACAAGAAAGATTTCTTCAGCAAGTAAGTGTCTAAGGAATTCAAATGACCACAAGCTTTGCCACTATAGTTATTAAGATTAACATTCCCACTTCTCCATCATCATTTCCACTTCCTGGAATCCAAGGTGACACTGTCTCTCTCTTGGACTTCCATAACCTGCTAACTGGCCTCTAGTTTTCTGCCTTTTCTCTTTTCCGGTTCTCTATGCAGGGAGAATTGTCTTTCAACAATGAAATGTAGTCATTTCATTTCATTTCTTAAAACCCTAAACTCTGATTATTTTCAGAGTTTAGGTGGCAGATTGAGTTATCAACAGCTCACAAAATCTGACTATGCCAATATCCTTTCTGTTCACCCCAGCCCTTTCCTCTGCCTGGGTCTAACCACATGGGTGTTCTTTCAGTTCCCCAAGTGTGTCATGGGCCTTTCTTTCCCAAGTTCTCTGCATAGGCTGTTCCCTCTTCATGGAATAGGCTCCTCTGCCTCCTTTTCCAGTATCTCACTATCACTCATCCTTCATATCTCAGATAGATTTGATGGCCCCATTTAAAGTTCTGGGCGCATACTGTCTTTAACTTGCCTGACATTTACCATACTTAGTATTACTTGTTCAGTACCTTTGGTTTCAGTACCCAGAAGCTTTTCCATGTTAAGTTAGAATCTCGTTGACAGCATGATGCCTATAATTATTTACTGAATCAGCAGGTGCTTCTAGTAGGTGCTCATTAAATATTTATGGAATAAGTGAATGGATTAATGTGTGGTATTAGCAAAGAACCAATAAAAATCAGGTGGTTTGGATAGCCTCCAGACAGGAGAACGTGGAGGTATTTCAGTCTGATTCTCATAGTCATTTATTTCTAACCTCAAGTCTGTGCCTGGGATTAGAATTAAACTGGGCAATGTGCATAATATGTAACCAGACAACAAATATATAACACAATTAATTTGCAATTTGCTAGTCCAAAATGCATGATGATCCTGACCTTTTCAACGTTTATAAAAAGAAGGTTTCCTGAAGGGTAGGACTGACTGAGCCCTTTAATAGACTGCTGGTGGACTGGCTATTGGTGCTGCCTTCTTAGGAAATAGCCTGGGAATATCCGTGCCCTTAAAGAAGTGGGACCTGATCATCCCATTTAGACGAATCTTTTCTAGGTAAATACTATAATCAGAAATGCAGATAAAAGTAAAGACCCATATATTATTACACACAATGCAACCATTTTTACAATGAGTGAAAATTCAAAATCATTGAAATGTCAAATAATAGCAGGTTGTTTTGAGTAAATTATAGCACATCTATATGGTGAATGTCAATAAAGTGATGTGTTGGAATAACATGGGGGAAAGTTTATGATACGAATATCAAGTGAAATATGAGGAACAAAGCATTAGGCATCACAAAAAGCTGTCACAGAAAATATTCGAAAGAAAATACATCAATATGCTTGATCTGTGGGTGCTGCTTTATGGATGTGTTTGACTTCCTTTGTTTAGATTTTCCATAATCCCATTTATCAACTTCCACACCAGGCATGCCCTAACAACAAACCAAGTGAAAACAACAACAAAACTAATGAACACTTAGGAATTCTTTTGCACAAATAAAGAGCATAATCATTTTGAAAAGCAAATAAGGGGGAAAAAATGGGACATTTGACTTCTTGCTTTTAAAACGTGGAGCACATTATTTACTGCGCAACTCTCCTTGGAGACTGTGACTGTGCCTCTCTGCATGCCGTCTACACTGATGGCCCTCTGTGATCTAAGATAAGTAAATTGGGTGGAAGTTGAATCTGAACCTTCCAGCAATCCACGCCCGTGTTGGTACACGTCAGTAAGCAGGCGCTCAGGTGTGAGAGATGCCTGTTGTTTACATTCTAACCAGAAATTGCACCTTCCCTCCCAATAATACATTCAGCCTACTGGGTTCTGAAGCCATTAGAGCAGGCCTTGCATCAGAAGGGCACAGACGTCCTACATAGGGGAGTCTGCTCTGGTGATTCTGAGTCAGCAGCCCTCCATGTGCAACACATGACCAGCATCAGAGGGGTACTTCCACGTCTGTTGTCTCTCCACAGAGCCCATGTGAGGTACTGAGAATCCATTTTACTACTGAGTTAAAAAGAGCTATTGTGACATTACAATCGCAGGATAGAAAGGGGCAGAGTAAGATTCTAACTTGAGGCTTTCAACTTGAAATCCTACTCAATGATCAAGGTAGAAGGCATTGATGGTGCCCACTTTTGAAACTATGGTTAAGGATTAGAAATACAAAGGCATGTGTTTAGGCCCACACCCTGCTCTACCCTTGGATCCCCAGAGTCTGGTGTATTGACAGCAAAGACTTGTCATATGCCTGATGCTGTGTCGTTTCCTTCTTCCTGACCACATCCAGCCTGGCACATAAAATATGCTCATACATTGAGCAGTGGATAACATTTTGAAGTGGGGTTTAGTATTATTCTTCCTTAGCAAATGAGGAAACTGAGATACAGCACAGATTCAGTAAACGCCAATGCTACTTAAGAAATAAGTGATGGATGTAGGTCCATTCATGGGTGGTGCAGGTTCAAAATTCACATTCATAAAATGTGGTGGCTGAGCAGTGACACTGGTTTCCATCCTGGGCTACCCATCAGTGTCATTTGGGGACTTTGTTCCTACCATCATTTTGGGGTCTGACCCAGGGTCTAGATTGGACTGCGATCATCTCTATGGTAATGAAACTGTGCCTCCAAGTGTTTGGGGATTGTCCAATCTTAAGACTAATATTTGAAACCATGGGTTAAAAGTGCTATCTTGGGATTCAGATAAAGGTTTTATTCTTGAGCATTTACTAAAGAAAGGGAGAACTTACATATAGTTACAAACTTTAGATTTTGCATCTGTAAAATGGTGATATTAACAGAAACTCTTATTGGGAAAGGGTGAGGATTCAATTTAAAAAATTGCTTTGTAGGGTGCCTTGAAAAACTTAATAAATTAGTTATAATAGCAAATTATCATTTTTATTTATCAAAATTGTTTTTCTTTGACATCAGCATCAATTTTTTAATTAATTTTAACAATCATAAGTATTTTTAATTTAATATAATTACTTATCATCATTATTATTATTATAATTTTTACCAGCATGAAAGTCAGTCAATGTCTCCAAGCCTGCTGCCAAACAGGATTTCTACAGTAGTGACCTGAGCCCCCTTAGCTTCTAGATAGCATCCTTGAAGACACAGCCTGCAGCTGAAATAACAGAGGCTACCACATGTTTACTTACAGCCCATGCAGCAGGCGGCCAGCACAGCCTTGGCCTTATCAATATGGATTTTGAAATCACCCATGGCTAATAGCCCAAATTAATAGCCTCAGGGTGACTCCAGAGCAATTGAGAAAGAAAATCCATAACTTCACTAAAGATGCCAGTGGCTGTTCAGGGATTGAGGTCTATATTAATTAACACTGGTGAACACTGCAAAAACTGGTGCATTCAGGAAAGAGAGAGACGAGCAGTTAAAAATAACCAAATGCAAAAAAATCTCATAAGGCTTTCCTGGTTAGGAGGCACAGGGAGCCACCCCTGGAGACTTTTGGTTGGATGCTGTCCTGCCTCAAATGGGCACTGATTGTCCTACAAGCTCCTACTAGCCTCATTCCTGTTCTCACAGCAGCCTCTAAGGCGAGCCAGTCCTAGCATCTGCTACAAACTTTGGAAACGTTGATGTTTGGAGTACGCATATAACTCCTTAGTCCTGCACCAAACTCACTTGAGTCCTGTGGCCTCCTTTCTCTAAGTCACTCTGGGATACTTTGCAAGGCAGGAGACTTGAGCTGAAGGGAACTAACTCTGCCCATAAAGAGGACTGAGGATGTTGAAACAGAAGTCATTATCCTTCCCAGCCTCTCCTGGAGGCTCTACACACCAGAGGTGCCTACAAACACTTCCATCTCTGAGACAGAAAAGAACATACACTTTGGAAAAATCGTGTGGCCAGAGCACGCAGAATCAAAGCAGTAGCTCTAAGTGTGGTTTGAAACCAGGTGTGTTGACTTGGGGACCTGCTCTGTCATTTCCTCCTTGAATTGAGTTAGGTAAAGCCAAGTAATCTTCCTGTATTTCCTACCTGTGAAATAAGACTAGTGCCATCCATCATGCTGAGATAACAAAAAATTCCTTAAACTAATGTATATTATTCATATTGTGTGCTATTCCTATTTTAATTATATTTTCTTTCTCTGTATACTTTCCCTAGGACATTTCATCCCAGAGGTGTGACTTTAAGTAACTACCAATATGCTAAAGTCTACAAATTTTTAGCTATCGTAAGGACCCCCCCCCACTTCAACCCAAACTATATATAAACCTGTCTCCTCCATATCTCCCGCTCAATGCCTAGCAGGCATCTCAAATTTAACATGTGTACAAATGAGCTCCTGGCATTCTGTTCCCAAATCTGCTCGTTCACTCATCTTTTTTGTCACCGTGGATGGCTCAGGCCCCAAGTCCTGAAGTGAGAGTCATTCTCATACTTCTCACAACCAGTCTGTGAGCAAATCCTTGTGGCTCCATCTTCAAAATGTACTCCAACCTGTCCCCTTGTTACCACCCCCAACACCACCTCTCTGGGCCAAGCTGCCACCGTTTCATCCTGGCTTGTTCTTAGCTGGCTTCCCTTCCTCTCCCTCTATGACCTTGCAGCTCAGTTCAATCCATTTGCTGCACAGAGGCCAGAGTGAGCCCGTAAAGATGCAAGTTCAACCATGACTCTCTGCTTGAAACCTTTGGATGATTTTCTCTCAGAGTACAAGGCAAAGTCCTTGCTTTGACCTTGTGTGATTTCCTTGTGCCCCTGCCACGCCTTGTCTGGCTCCAGTCCTCCTCCTCTTCCACCTGCTCACTTGCCTCCAGCCACCCTGGCATCCTTGCTGTTCCTTGCATATGACAAATAAGCTTCTGCCTCAGGACCTTTGCTCTTGCTGCATTGCATCCTGAAACTGTCTGCCTCAGGAAAGGGTGAGGCTCAGTCCTTTGATTGCTTACAGAGCTTCATTCTTGCATATATCAAGGAAAAAGCCACATATAGAATTATAAATCTAAATTTAATATTGAGAAAAAAAATTAAAATGTGTGTGCATATATATGCACACACATTCTTCTGTACACATGGCATATTTATATTTATATGTCATTTCCACTTAGATGCTTCCATAGCACCTTAAATAAACATAGCTAAAACTATCCTTTCTAGAAAGGGAGTTGTGCATGGTAGCTAAAAGCCTGAGATTTTAAATGACTGGTGTCACTCAGCCATACAGAATAGTTTTCATAGCCATAAAATAAAGTGACAATAACATGCAGGGCAGGCTATATAATTCGTGGAGTCTAGTAAAAGGTGGACTTCAAGGCCCCTTGGTCAAAATGCAGAATAAAGGCATCATTTATGGCCCTAAAACATAAACTTTTCCAGTGTCTCTGTCATTGCTTGGTTTTCAATGGCATACTGCCTTAGTGTGGAAGTGCTCTCTCAGGTGCCCAGAGGTGTCACCCTGCAGTATCAGGTGCAGATGGTCATCCATCTTCCACAGCAGGACTCCACAACCTGCCCAAGTCAGAGAAGTTGTTCCCCTTGTCTGGGGTTCTGCTACCCCACCCCACACCAAATGGGTGACCCCCCAAGGGTTTTCAACCTTAGTGCCAAGGTATGCATGACATCTAGATCAAGGTAGGAGAGAGACTAGTCCAGAAAAGTCACCCACCAACACATTATGGTGCTGCTGACTCCAGGCAGGGGCTGCCCCATAAGCCTGGCCTCTATTTTACACTTACTGATGTAGAGGCTGTTCTTGGGGCACAGGGTGACCGTGGAATGCAAGCCTTTCCCAGCAAGTGACTCCTTCATTACCCAGGGCAGAGAAGCAGTGGTCATGGGGCAGGGGTGCAGCAGAGGAGGATGGGTGGGCTGAGGATGCCACGTGCCTGGGGTGCGTGGGGTGCCTGGGAATGGTCAGCTGAGAACCATCCCAGGGAGGTGGGCAGGCCAGGGGAGGTAGAACCCAGAGCGCACTTTGCTTTCCATCTAGCACAGTTTATAAAGCATAGCCAACAATCAAATTATTACGAGTTTCAAGACAGAGATCGCCGGGCCTTAGGCCCCAGGTTTGAGGCCCTCAGAGTACATGCACCTAGCAGCTGAGCTGGTAGCAAGCCAGCCCTTGAAACCTGCCTTGAGTATGCTGCACAGAGCGGAGGCAGAGGTGAAGTGAGCTCATGTCCATGAAGTGCCTCACCCGTTGCACAATAGGCTCTCCAGACAAGCTGGTGACTGAGGTTATCTTCAAACTGCCCCCCAACCTGCTCTTCTACCAGTGTCTGGTTCTCAGAAGAAGACGTCTTTTAAAATGCAAACCCAGCCATGCTGTTTCTCTGCTTAAATTGTTTCAGTGGCTTCTCTTTGTTCCAAAAAACTAAAGTTCCAAGTCTTCATGTGGTCCGTGAATCCCTGCCCCGGTCTTCCCCTGGCCCCCTGGACCTGGGCCCTGAGCCCCTTGTCTCTTCGCTCATGTCTTCCACGTGGCTGCTCCTCATTCTGACCCCAAGTTTCTTTCCACTGTAGATCCTTGGCCAGGTGAAGGGAACGGAGGAGTTCCAGGCAAGGGGATCAGCCTGTCCGAAGCCTGACTCATAGTCTGACTTGAAATTGTCACTTCTGGGGAGTTTTCCCTGAGCTAGAACAGCCTCCATTCTGTGATGTGCTTTCCTGACTGTCCATAGTTCTCCTTTTCTAGAACTTGGTTCTAAAAACCGGGAGCTATTTAAACATGAGTCAGGCAGGCTGCAGCTCTCTCATTCTTAGCCATACTCTGGGCCCTAGTTAAGGGCCTGATAGAGGATCACTTTTCGAAAATATTTATTGAATTAATTACATACAGTGCCCAGTGTGCTTTAGGCAAGGTTTGCACCAACTACTTGCAGCAGAGTTTTTGGTAAAAACAGCCTTTGGTACAGGCAAATCCAGGATGGGTTTCAGAAGCTTTAGTCTTCATTTCTCCTCTTGCTTGTTTTTCTGGAGCTTATGAATCTCACCTTTTTGGGTTGAAAACCTGTTTTTTGGCCATCATTTCCCAGCATCCTTTGGCTTCTAGTGCTCTCTCCTTGATGGTGACTCCTCAGTCATCCATATGGACGTATTCACCCCTAGCTTCTGCGTCTTGATTTCTTCCCCTGTCTTCCTCCTTATTTATTCAGCCCTCTTATTTATTCAGCTCATGTTGTCTTTGCATCATCATTTTCTGTGATTCTCCTAAAACTGGTTCAAATTATTTAAAGGTGTAAGGGAGACAATGATACCACTTGCAGCAGAAAATAATCTTTTAATCAAAGACAAGATACTGGTTTGTTTAAATAACGCCATCACACAAACAGCGTGGCGGTTACCTGTGAGTCTGGGCTGTTTGTATTGCACAGCTTGACCACGAGAACACGGGTGGAGAAAACAGCCCAGTGCACTGAGCCACACTGGGTTCCAGGAGCATTTTGAGATGCTCCGTAATTTATTTGTCATTGTCTACAGCCTAATAAGATTACACTTTCTTTTCACCTTTCATTTTATCACTGTCTATCATAAAGGGATGCATTAATTTAATCCATAAATACAGATAGATCGTTTTATCCCGTGGCTATGAATGGTACTCTACAATGAAAAAGCAAAATGATAAACCAGTGTAGTAATTTACCATAATTACAGTAATGAAATATTACTTCGAATTAGTCATGGCAGTAGCACACGGATTGGAAACTTACAGTGAGAGCTCTGAGGTGGAAGAGATCAAAGGGGCAGAGGAAATGCGCCTTTGGGAACGTGCAAGGTGTCCGGCCACTGATTCAGATAGTTGGGATAAATAAATAAATGCAAGCTGGAGGTCTCGGGAAAAATCTGCCCCGGGAGGAGATGTCCTTGTTTTCTCTGGAAAGCCCGCCAAGTGTAGGAGACTTGCCACAGTTTAATTAAAGTCTGCAGCTGGTGTGAAAGCAAAGGAGAAAAAGAAATTAGGGCAGCACAAAAACTAATGAAAGTCTCGGATCTCATTTTAAACTTTTCTCTCCATTATGAAAGAAATATGGCTTGTCAGATGTGGCCCTGCTCACCGGGACAGAGTCCTCGGGGAAGGAACATTCTGGACGAGGAAGAGGAAAGACCTGCAGTAGGGGCTCTTTCCATCTGGACTCCATTGCCTTGTTCAGTGAAACGTTTGTTTGTTTTTTAAACCAATTGGTGAAAGAGGGTCACAGGAATTGGACACACTTGACCTTTGAGGGAATACACCATCCGGGAAAGAGCTGACCTTGGCCATCAGAGTTGGAGTCACATTCAGGATTTGCCTCCTGCATTAATCAGGGTCACCAGGGAAACAGAACCAGTGGGCTCCAGCTTATCATGAGGGCTGCAGAGTCCAAAATCCACAGGGCAGGACGAGAGTACTGGCAGTGCAGGTTCGGGTCATGGTTGTAATCTTGAGGCTGAATGCTTCCTTCCTCAGGAACTCTCAGCCTTTGTTCTTAGACCTTGAACTCATTGTGTGAAGCCCACTTGGTTTATGTAGGATAATCTGTTCTACTCAAAATCTACTGATTTAAATGTTAATCATGGCAAAAAGATTAAAAAAAAATTGATCCTTCACAGGAGGGGTACCTTGCCTGGTGTTTGCCCCAACAACTGGGCACCAGTATCTAGTCAAGTTGACACATAAAATTAGCCATCACATCACCTTCTATTACAAATAGCGAAAGAGTTAGAATAAATGTTGTATAACTGAGTTTTGTTCCATATAGAAAAACCTCATAGATTTTGTTTGGTTTCACTAAAATGTGAAACTTTTTTTCAGAATTACTGTCCGTCTTTTGATTATATCTACAGGAATAAGTGTGAGGTGATATCTCATTGTGGTTTGGATTTGCAGTATCATAATGGCAGATCAACATTGGCCCCTGGTATGTAGTAAGGTATTCAGTTTATTCAATGAATCATTGAATATATTTAGAAATTAATGTCTTTATTCTCAGTTGATAGGTGAGAAACTGAGGCACAGTGTGATTAAATGACAAGCTCTAGATATAAACAATTTATGGGCAAGTATAGACTAATGTATTCAGGTCTCCTTATATTCCACCTTTTTTTTTCTTCCAGAAAAAATAATATTGGATGTCAGCAGAGACATATGAAATCTTAAGATGCTCTCTGTCTCTCCACCCAGTTGGAGACTAAGAAACTTCAAAGAAAATTCTGGGGGAGAATGACATGGCCCTTGATGCCTGGCTTCTGTACCTGAGGCCTGATAGTGCCTGGGAGCTTTGGAAACTAGTAATTAACAGGTCATTGATTCTTGCAAAGAGATTCCACACTAAGACACACCCAACCTCACTGCAAAAAGCAAAGCAAAAAAAAAAAAAAAAAAAGCCACACTTTTCTCCAAGTCACATTCCTCCCAATTTCTTCACTTTCATGGAAACTAATAAGTGCCTCAGGAAATTTAGTAATTTAGGACTAATAACAATTAAACTGCAAAGTCATTCCCCCATTGTACTGAATTGCCTTGTATGTAATGGACTGATTGAAGGAATGACACATTGTTAAAGAAATTGGTGTGCTCATCCCTAGGCAGCACTGCCCCTCCTGTCTCCTCCTGCCTCTCCCTGCCTCCAGTGTCTGGCTCTAGGAGACCAGACTTGAACTTCGGAATTGATGCATGGGACTAACTCTGATTTGACTGCTTTTCCACTGAGTGACCTTGGGTAAAGAGCTACACCTCTCTCTGTCTCATCTTCCTCATGAGCAAACTATACTACCCTGACTCCTTCCTAGGTAAGTGAGATTTCAATGAGGCGATTTATGTTAGAATCATCTGAATTACACAATGAAACATATACATAGAAAGCTAGAATGTGTCCAAACACATTATTACTATTGTTACATTGAATTATTTATATATATATAAAGGAAAATATGTCCTGGGTGGTAGAGTGTCCTTTGTATTTAAATTCAAAGTCTAGATTTTAAGTACAAGTAAATAACGAATCAAACCCATTCTCCCAGGGATACCTTCTTTTGCGCCTTCTCTGTGACTGCCAAAAGTCCAGTCGGTCACCTCTTAACTTCACTTCTAGGTTCCTCTGACTCATATTCCCATTTTCATTGCTTGTCACATTTCAAGATCTAGCTTTTCCCCTCAGCACTCTTGTTTCTTCACTTTTTTAGACTGATCTTCATAATGGCTTTCTGTTTCCTGGAGAAAGTTCCAAATCCCATAGCTCTCCTCAGTTTGGATCTATCAAAACTTACAGCTTTACATTTCTAGTTTCTATAAAGAAACGCTCTGCCCCAGAAAATTTTTAGTTTCACTGTTCTCAAAAACTTCGTCAGTTTCCAACGGTATACCTTGTTTATGTTAGGCCTACTTAATGCCGCGCTTTGCCCTTCTCCACTTAAAAATCTTTGGACTTTGGGCCAGGCACAGTGGCACATGCCAGTAATCCCAGCAGCTCAGGAGGCTGAGGTTGGAGAATCACAAGTTCAAATTCAATCTCAGCAACTTAGTGAGGCCCCAAACAACTTAGCAAGACCCTAAATAAAATATTAAAAAATGGCCTGGGGAAATGGATATGGCTCAGTGGTTAAGCCCCTCTGGGTCCAATCCCCAGTACCAAAAGAAAAAAACAAAAACAAACTTCCACTTTGGGGCTAGGATTGTAACTCAGGGATAGAGTGTGTGCTTAGCATATTTGAGGTACTGAATTTCATCCCTAGCAACTCCCTCACCCCACAAATCTTTCCACTTTTACTTGGAACCTTTGTCCATCACTTGACAGCAGAGTGACTGACCCTCTTGTTGAGTAAATTGCACTAACTAGATGCCACCATGTTTGTGAATGTGTTTTGGGAATCTGAACTTATCTGTCACACACCATGGCATCCACAAATCCAGCAAGGTGACTGGCATGTTGTAGGTGGTTGATTAATAGATGCCTATAACATCCGTTTTCTTTATCTGATCTGCAATTTCTACACTTCAGAAAACAGAGGCAGGAAAATAATTTGCCTTAAAACATAAAATGCCATTCAGCCAATGTATGTTTATTATTTTATAATTGTGGTATAAATCACACATAATAAAATTCACTCTTTTCCAGAGTAGAGCTCCATCTGTTTTGACAAATGTGTACAACTATATAACAATCACTGCATTTCACACGTGCAATGTTTCCATTTTCCTCCAACCAGAATCCTCTGGAAATAACCAATTTTTTTTCTGATTAGTATTCCACGGTATGGATATTCTACCAATTGATAGACAATTGGAGTTTTTATTTCTTGGCCATTACAAATACAGCTGCTCTGAATATTTATGTAAATATCTTTTTGTAGAAACATGTTTTCATTAGTCTCAGATAAATACCTAGGAGTGTAATTGCTGAATCATGTTTGTTTTATAAGGAATTATGTGTATGAATACAAAATTAAACAGATTTTTTAAAGTTTTCACATTTTTATATGTTTTTCTTAGCTATACATGACAGTAGAATGTATTTTAACATATTGTACATACATAGAGTATAATTTCCCATTCTTGTGGTTGTATATGATGTGGAGTTAGAGCAGTTGTGTATTCATGTATGTATAATTGTGGTATAAGTAACACATAATAAAATTCACTCTTTTCCAGAGTAGGACATAGGACAGTTATGTCTGATTTATTCTACTGTCTTTCCCATTCCCATGTCTACTCTTTTCCCCCATCCCTCTTGTTCAATATAGTGAACCTCTACTCCTCCCTACCCCCTGCCTATTGTGAGTCAGAATCCGCATATGAGAGAAAACATTTGGCCTTTGGTTTTTGGGGATTGGCTTATTTTACTTAGCATGATAGCTTCCAGTTCCTTCCATGTATTGGCAAATGCCATAATTTCATTCTTCTTTATGGCTGAGTAATATTCCATTGTGTATAGATACCTCATTTTCTTTATCCATTCATCTGTTGAGGGGCACCTAGGCTGGTTCCATCACTTAGCTACTGTGCCTTGAGCTGCTATAACATTGATACGCTCTTTTCACTATAGTATGCTGACGTTAAGTCCTTCGGGTATGTGCCAAGGAGTGAGATAACTGGGTCAAATGATGGTTCCATTTCATGTTTTCTGAGGAATCTCCATATTGCTTTCCAGAGTGGTTGCACCAATTTGCAATCCTACCAGAAATGTATGGGTGTACATTTTTCCCCCGTATCCTCACCAACATTTGTTGTTACTAGCATTTTTGATAATTGCCATTCTGACTGGAGTGAGATGAAATATCAGTCTAGTTTTAATTTGCATTTCTCTAATTGCTGGAGATGTTGAACATTTTTTTCATATATTTGTTGATCAATTTTATTTCTTCTGAATAGTGCCTATTTCTTAGCCCACTTACTGATTGGGTTATTTATTTTGGGGGAGTGTTAAATTTTTTGAGTTCTTTGTATATTTCTGTGTCTTCTTTTCAGAAGAGAGTTTTTTGTTTTTTTTTTTTTTTTTAAGTCAGTGTATCAGAGTTATAGTTGGTCCACAGCCTTGCCAACCCTTTGTGTTTTCAATCTCTTTCATCTTAGCCATGTTGTAGGCCTGAACCAGAATCTCATTGTACTTTAAATTTGACTTTTCCTGGTTAGTCGGATGATTAGCCTCTTTCATGTGCTAATTTGCCCTCTGTTTATTTGACACATTTTCTGTTCAGTTTGCACATACAGAGAAAGACATGTTTGATTTTAAATGAGGAAGCAATCTCATATTATTATAAGGAAGTCCACTTGATCATGATGAATGCTTCTTTTTATGTATTATTACATTCAACTTGCTAAAAGCTTTATAGAGATTTTTAAATCTTCATTTATAGAGAATATTGTTCTGTAATTTTATTTTTTCAAGTGATATTTACATTTTATATCAAGGCAATAGTGGCCCAGTAAAATGAATTGGATGCCTTTCTTCCTTTTCAGTTTTGTAGAATGCTTGAGTGAAGCCTGGGTTGTTTCTTAACCAAATGCTTGTCTTTTCACCAATGAAGCCATTTGGGCTTACAGTTTTCTTTATGGGAAGATTTTTCACAATAAATTCCATTTCTTAAATAGACATAGGACTATTTATGTTATCAAATTCTTCTGGAGTTAGCTTTGTTCGTTTATGTCTTTAAAGAAACGTTTTTTAAAATATTTTCTAAATTGTTATACTCATTGTCATAAAGATAATAATTTTCATTTCCAAGAATTTAAATTTAACCATTTAACTCTTTTAAAAAATATATACTTTTTATTTATCTGGTAAATTTCCCCTTGCCTACTTCTCCCACTACATCCTTTAATCATATTTATTATAATATTAATCATAAAAATAAAAAAAAATCTCTTTCCAATAATTGGAACAACTATACCATCTCTGAGTCTGAGAGATGTCAACTGCTTTATTTCTTTGCAATGGGAATTTTTGAGTTGGTGTATGTCATGTGTCAACATTTTATTGAAGGCCAAAAATTGTTTCTAAAACAGACATTGTTTTCTAAAACAATAGAAAAAAAAACTGAGTTAAATTTTACTTACATTCAGAAGTGATAAAATGATCATGCTTTTTCTTTGATTATTAGTACAGTGTTTGAAGCAATCCAATTGGTAGTTGGATCATGTTTGGGTTTTGTGGTTGCTTCAGTTGTCTTCAGTGCTTCTCAGGTTTCCAGTTCCTCTAGTTGGAGAGTAATACAAGCTAACATCTTCATTTGGGATCTAAAGTGCTAAAATTTTTTCTTTGTGTTCCTTCTCTATGCTCAGCTTCCAGTAGACTCTGTCTCTTTGGAAGCTTTTGCTAACCCTCCAGTGGTAATCTGCAGTTAATTATCTCTCAGTGAAAACCTCCTAACAGGAAGCAAAGTTTTCTTGATTGTCTCTGTAGTTGGCCTCTTTCCTAGGTAGGCTCTATGTGCCTAACTCTTAGGAGTGGGACTTTCTCAATATTACAGCCTCTTTCCCAAATGATTTCAGGCTGTACAGCACAGAAAAGGTTCTTTATGTTCTTTGTGACAGTGAAACTCTGCCTCCTGTTGTTGGAAGGATGAGGGGGATAATAAGATTCTTGGCCTTCCTCAACAGTAGCAGACCTCATTTTCTCAGAGAAGGATCCTGGGCATGTGTCACTTTCCTATCTCTCTCTCTCTCTACTGACTGAGATTTTTTTTTCCTAGTGTTGATGTAGGGTGTTGGGTGGTATTTTTTGTCTTGCCCCTAGTAGCAGCCAACTCTACCTGGATTGAGGACAGGAGGATTTTTCTACCCTGTCCCCACCAATGAATACTTTTTCTTTGTGTCAAAGTGGACTTAAATCCATAGTACTATCAGGACTTTCTCTATTCCCACGACACACAGGCATTTGTGATGGCCAGGGATAGTTCATGTTTTGTATCTATCCTCAGCAATAGCCCATCACTACTTTGAACCCATACAAGTCCTGGGTACAATGGAGTTTCTCCATTTCTACTATGCCACAAACCTGGTGAAAACCTACACAAGGAGGTTTTTGCAGCCCTCCTACATGTCTCTAATATTTCATAGGAAAATGCAGTGGAGGTCTATGGAAATAACTGGTAAGTGGGTATGGACTCTCCTTAGGTGTGAGATTCTAAGAGTCTGTCCTGTCATACCAACCTGTAGTGGGCCTATTAGTTTACTATTGTTATTGTTGCTGCAAAAAAATACCCAAACATAGTACTTTTAAACAATGCAAATTTAATATCTTACAGTTCTGAGGATCAGACGTCTGAAATGTGTCTCACTTCCTTAAAATCAAGAGGTTATCAGGGCTACATCCTTTTGGAGTTCTTAAGTAAGAATTCATTTATTGTCTTTGCCCATCAATCTTCTTGTCCAGGTCAGTAACATCTTCTAATCCCTCTCTCTGACCTTGACTCTTCTGCCTTACTCTTCCAATTACGACACTTGGGACTACCACATAATGCAGGATAATCTCATGTCAAAGTCAACTGATTAGTAATCTTGATTTCATCTGCAACCGTAATTCTCATTTGACATGTAAACTAATCTGGGTATTAGAGTGCAAACATATTCAGGTAGGGAGTGAGCTTATCAGGTCTATCAGATACCAATACTATTTTTGTTTTTAGTCTTTTTGGTGGCTGTTGCATTTTCTGCTAAAACTAAAAGAGTTTGTGTGTCCCATATCTCCTCAGTGGGTCTTGACGTCTTTGGACTCAACTTTCTGATGGGCTAAAAAATTATGTCTGCAAATATCTACGTCCCCCTCCCTTAGTTTTAGGATGGGACCAATGTTCTCTGCAGCAATGATACCTTCCATAGATGCAGAATACCTCTGCAAACCATCTTATTCAAGTTTGATGCCACTAAATTCTGAAATTTCCCTATTTCATGGACTCACACAGAAACATGTAAATTGAGAGTAATTAATCAAAATGAATATTCGAATACATGTAAGATTAAGTCACAACTAATTCTTTTGATACAAGGTGTCAGGGATATTTTTCTGTCTCTACATACCTCAGCCTAATTGAGTCAATTCAACTTTGGAGGCAGTTATGGGGAATGCAAATTTCCAAAAGTTTCTAGTACTGAAATAAAAGCTCATTCCAAACATTCTGCAAACATACTTTTAAGTTCTTACTGCATCAAATCCTTTCAACAAAATTTTCTCTCTTTTGTTGGTTTCAGATGTCCTCCTCCTTATTATGCCCTTTGAATTTATGATACACCATTTTAATATATATTTCATATCATCTTTGCTTCTTTGGTCAAAAATCTTTTTAGTAAAACTTCCAGGTTTCTGTAACATGACATATCTTAATGCAGTCAAATGGAGCTTGAATTTCTCCAGTCATCTATTTTCTTTTTTTTTTTTTACTGATTCCATTTGTTCTTTTTTTCATCCACTAATTTTAAACACTCAGATCCCAGAACTCCTGTTCTGCATCCTCAAGAGCCCTTTCCATATTTGCCTTCAATATTGCTGCCCTTGCTCCAAACCCAGCTTCCTGAGTCTTAATGATCTATCCCACTTCAAGCTTTCTAGTAAACTGTGAATTCCTACTCATCTGTTATTGACTTCAATGTGTTCCCCAAAATTCATACATTGAAATACTAACCCCCAGATCCTCAGAATGTGAACTAGGAGTGTTGTAAGTGGCAACTAAGTTAATATGAGGTTATCAGGACAGGCCCTAATCCCTGGTGTCCTTAGAAGAAGAAGATGAGGATATAGACTCTCACAAAGAGAAGACCATGGGAAGCCCTGAAGAGAAGATGGACATCTAGAAGACCAGGAGAGGGGCCTCAGAAGATACCAATGAGGTGCTGATATTTTGATCTCAGACTTATAGCCTCAAGAATTGTGAGAAAACAGATATATTTTTTTTTTGTTTAATCATTAGTCTGTGATACTTTGTTATGGCAGCCCTAGGAAACAAATGTGTTCTTTTAAAAACTGGGTTCAAGAGTAACTGTTCTTGGAAGGCTTTTTCAGGTGACTCTCTTCTGTGACATCATGAGTGAGTGATAAATGAATATTATCGTTTTTCACATTTTATCATGACTCTGTGCTTCTTTATCCTGTCATTGAATATCCAGAATCCTGCAGAGATTTTTTTTTGGCAAAATAGGAAGCAGTTAATTATGTCTATTGAATGGATGAGCATTTCTTTTTCTACTGCAGACTATGAATGCTTTAAACATGTGATCAAAATCTTACCCATTGGGGAGTAGAGATTGGACTCTAGTGGGACCAAGGGATAAATTAATCATGCTCTTTGGTTCATGGTGTATCATTAGTTGTCTGTGTAAGGCCTTTCTCTATTAATTCCCTTGGATGCCCATCCCCCACTCCATTTATGTTTTCCTTCCACCTTCCATACACAGCAACTCTAACTCATATATTGGATATTTTTACCTTTGTTTTGTGTGATTTTGAAAAATTGACATGCATTCTTAGTTTACATAAATAGAGTATTATATTACAAATTATTATTGTATTTTAATTTTCCCCACTTTAGAATCCTTTAAAGGTTCATTTACACTGTTTTGTGTACATCTGGCCCATTATTTTAACTGTTATGTTCTATATTGTGTATGTGTGTGCATGTACCTGCACATGTGTGTTTGGAACCTATCACAGTCCCTGGTGCAGTGGAAGGTAAACTCATGTGTTGAACAGGAGAGTATGAAACATATCAGATTCACCCAATATCATTGGTGACATTTTCCTCACAATTTCTATATTTGAGGTCTCCCTTATGCCTGCCTCTTTATTTCCTGCCCTGTTGCCACTGTCTCAGACTAGGACCTCAGAGCTTCAAGGAGAATACTTCACAAACTCCATCCTGTTCCATTCTACAAACTACTCATGACCTTGGAGTTTTAAACATTTTTTAAAAAAACCCTAGTTATTATTTCTCTCCCTCTCCAGAAATCTCTGTGAAACCACATCGTCCTTAGACCAATATCCCTGAGATTGATTTTTAAGGTCTTTAACAACTGACTTTCCACCCCTCACTTCTCCCCTAAATAAGTTATGGCCATCAACCTTGAACACCCCATGCTTCCAGATGCTACGCCCTGCTCATTTTCTCTCCTGATTTTATTTTTCTCCCTGTCCCTTCTCCACTTACCTAAATCCCAGCAGTCTTTATGCAAATAGCTCTTGTAAAATCTCCCCATGAAGGCTTCTCCATCACTGAGTGTTTTCCTTCATTGACCTCTAAGAATACAGAGGAGCTGGCAATGCAGAAAAGACAGTGAGGTGATAGGGAAGGAGCACCACATCTGGAATCACACAACCTGGGCTCAGAACACCGAATTAGTATTTAATACCAACGAGTCCTTGGGAAGTCACTTAGCTTCTTAAGCTTCTCTTTCTTTGATCCATAAAATAGGAATATTAATTATAACCTACATAGACTGTTACAATCGAATGAGGCACTTTATATAAAGCATCTGCTGCATAATAGGCATTCAATAAGTGGGAGCTACTATCATTATGAGCACTGCCTGTGTTGCTCATTTGGCATCCAGCATATGCCACCTTGTGTTACTGTTTAACTAATTCATGGTTTTATATCTGTCTCCTCAAAAAGTAGCTTTCATGGATGAGCTGTATATTTTATTTATTTTTTTATATCCCAGAGTGGTAGCACCGTGATGGTGTCTTACTATTTATTAAAAACTTAAAAATCTCATCCTTTTAAAAAATGTATTTTGGTAGTTTGTCTTGTTACTTTCAGTGCACAGTAATAATGATATAATAACCAAATAATAGATGTTTCTAGGTAGGAATCTTCTGAGTGAATCTGGCACATTCATTGAATTAAACCGTTGCTTTGATTTCACTATCTGAAATGTAAGAAGGGAATCGAATCATCTCTTGGGGTGATAATATTCATCTCAACCACATGCAATCACAATGTCTCCTAATTCTGCATGGAATGGGCACATCCACTGATTTACAATCACCATGAAGTCTCAGATCCTTTAATATATCAGAGAAAACATCAAAGTTCCAGAACTGGGGTCTCAGCTCTGAGATGTACCACTCTCTTCTCTGAACATCAATTTATTTTTTAAAATGGTTTATTACAGTGTTTCCTCATAGAAGTTGTAGGGAAAGCTCTTAGCCTATTGTCATGCAGCAGTTGGTGTAAGAGTAGTATTTGTTATTATTCTTGTTAAACAGGAGAATATGATGATTGTCCTTGGATCAGAACATTCCTGTCACTCTGCTCCAAGGAGAATTACTCCTCCTACAGTAGCTAGATTCTCATCACTAGAGTCTTTGGGCCAGTTGCTTAGGTAATCCTCAAACAACTCATTAGAGATTGGGTGTCAGGCCCCGCAGCCAAACAGCTTAATTCAAATGTACATTTTGTAAGAAACTTTAGGTCTTTAGAAGACACATTAAATTTTGGAAATTATTGGTCTACAGCAGTTTATGAATTAGTAGGTCAAGCCAAGGACCTGAGACTTTGCCTATTTGACAAACTCTCTGGTGTCCCTGTATTGTTAACCGAAGAACCCTTCTGTGAGTAGCCCGTTTAGGCCACCAATCCCAAACTTGGCTGCACATTGGAATCAACTTGGGAGGGGCCTTCCAAAAATAGGATGATTGGTTTCCATTGCAAGGGATTAATTGGAACAGAGTACAGCCTCAGCATGAGAACTTTAAAACTCTGTAGCTTATTTTACTACATGGAAAAGTATTAGATTCACTTTGGAAGATTAATTTGGTTGGAATTTTTCTCATCCATAAATCAAAAGTAGAATTTTAACCAAGACACTGTACAAATCATAATTTTAAAATATTAAATCATTGAGATTTTATTAGAGATATTTTGACAGAAAAAAAAAGCAAACATAGATATGTACACACATACAGACATATAGATCAATTTAAATCCTTTTAACTCCTGGCTTGGTTGGGTACCACAATAACAAAGTTGAAAACCTGTGAAAAATATTATTCCAAAATGGAGTTAGGGTGCAGATTGACACTGAAATAGTTTGGAAAGAAGCTTCACTGAGCATTTGAAACATTAGGGAATCTGCTCACCGTGTTTCCGCATCACCAGATTTTTACTTGTCAGTATATCAGAATTAAGGTTGAGCCAGATAGATTGTTAACAATGTCAAATCTGATTGTTCCAATATGTTCTAAATCATGGCTGCCAGGGGTGGATCTTGCTGACTTTTGCATCTTTCTCCCCAAATCTCAAAAGAATGATAGATGGACACATTCTTTTCAAAATGTAAACATGGAATTTATTTAGAAACAAGTGACACTTTTGTGGGTGGACATGTGTGAAAATATTCCACCTACTGGTAAGATCCATGAAGAATCTTTTTGGGAGTTTCATCATTAAAAACGATTGTGGCATATCATCAGGGTGAATATTTTTATTCCTGTTTTAAGCAAAAAATATATTTTTTTCAATAAAAGTCATTTGTTGATGCTTCATTCTCTAAAAAAATTCAGTGGTTGACAATACTATAGATACACTCCTTGTGAAGAAAACATCAAGTTTAAAAATAAATAAAAAATGTTACTTATTCATAGTGACTAGCAATAGGCCACAAGATGGTTTTGAATATGCCTGGTATGTTTTCATCTTTTAAAAACTGAATTGATACCAAACTCAATAAGTAAAATGATGAAAAAAAACAGTGTTACTCATACATGCATTCAAAATATTTATTGAATGCCTACTATGTGCTAGGTACTCTTAAGAGTCCTAAACTTATCCTCTACACAATCTTTTTTTTTCAAATTTATTTATTCTATTTTGTTATACATAACAACACAATTAATTTCAATTCGTACTACACATATAGAGCACAAATTTTCATTTCTCTGGTTGTACACAAAGTAGAGTCACACCATTCATGAGTTCATACATGTACTTAGGATAATGATGTCCATCTAATTCTACCATCTTTCCTACCCCCAGACCCCTTCCCTTCCTCTCTCTCCCCTTTAAACTGCCTTCATGCAAGATAATTCTATTGAATGCAAAGGGTGATGTTAATAATTATAAATATTTGTTGAAAACTGAAATGTGGCTGACAATGTGCTGGGTCCTTTAATGACCATCATCTCTTTGGTTGTCATGGCAACTCTGCACAGATGAAGGATGAGACAACTACAGGGAGATGAAGTAATTAGAAAAAAATAGATAAATTTAAATCCTTTAAACTTCTGGCTTGGTCTTACACAACAATAATAGAACAAAGTTGAAAGCCTGTGAAAGGTATTCGTCCAAGATGGAATTAGGGCACATAGTGCCTACCACATAGTAGGTGTGGGGGCGAATGAGGTATTAAATCCTGACAATCTGAATCCAGAAACCAAGTTCCTACGTATTATGGAAGAAACAAGTATATCTTCATGTTGTTGGACATGTTTTGGGGGCTGAAACACTCCTCACCCAAGTCATACTATGTAATAGGAGAAAAGTGATTCTTGTTCACATGGAAACTTGTTCTTCTCTACCAAGTCTAAGAAATGCACAAACACCACAGCATCAATGCCCGCCAGCCAAAGCCCACTCAGAGCACACTGGTAGTTGATATTACATGTCTTAGTGATAGACAGCAGATACCATGGGGAAATGTAGGTTGTCTCAGTAAAATGGTATTAAAAATAATCTGTTAAGAGATTTGACCTTTGGTTGAGCAATTTTATAAAGAATTTCAAGAAGCAAGAATTTACTCTAAATTGAATGCTTTAAGGAAGTGGGGGGAAACACTATGAAAATTTAATCTTTGGGGAAAGCAAACTAAAGCAAAGACAAATATGTAACTGAATTAAGAAGTGTCTGCTGCTCAGATAAGCTGGAATGGGGGATGTGTGCCATGTTTTGGGTTGTTTAATGATCTGATCTTTGTGATTTGATCTTTGCTTAGACAAAATTATGAAATGGCTAAAGTTATGAAGTGGTCTTGCTTTGCCTTGGTCTGAGTGATTTTGTCTGATGTGAATGCTGTGTGAGATTGTTTGTTTTATAGGAGAATAACATGGTCCATCTGTATCAAGCCAGCTTCTAGAAACAATGAGCTTAAGTATTAACCAGCCCTGGCAGCCAGGGCTATTTTATTTTTTGTTATTTCAATACTCTATGGAGAAAGATAAAACTTCCAGTTACTATCATTTGAAGCTTCAGAGTACAAGTCTAATGTGTCTAAATCTGCACCTGGAACATCAGCAGGCATGTATGTGGGTTCCTGTGTGTATACCCTATTCATGTGAATAATCAAGAAAAATCAAATTGTTCAATTCTGAAGGGAGGCATAGACAAGAAAGGTCCTATTTTTTTTAAGAAGAATGGAAAGTTGTGTTGAGTTGTGCACCATCTTTGTTAAGGTATGTTTCTTAGGCCAAGTGGAAAAGACTTGAAAACTTAAAATTAAAAAGAAACTTTCAAAAAGGGCCTGACAAATGCATCACTTGAATTTTTTCATACATTTAATTCTTTCTACACATTATTTCTGCCTTCATAATGAGGAACTTGTTTATTTCCTTTTCTCTAAACAATTCATCCAAATTGTCAATGAGTTCTCGCAGAACTCCCCCGTAACTCTTAAAGTTTTAATAAACTTCAAACAATCAGAATTGCACAGGAATAGTGTAACCAGCACAAATGTCTGTTTTACTAGTCTTTTATCTAAATGTATCAGCCCCATTTTTAAAAAAAAAAAGTTTTGTTTTTTTCCAAAAATTATTCATGAAAGAACGTGCAGATTAAGAATTAAATAGTAAATATTACAAAGCTTCCAAGAAACACAGTTTTCCCTTTTACTTACACTTATCCCTGAATCTTGCTCATCAGAATCATTTATCTATCTATCCACCTATCATGTATTTCCATTTTTCTAAATAATAGGCTCCAATTAGTATTTGCTGAGCTGGGCTCCCCATCATATCATACCGGGATGAACAAGGAATCAGTACCCTTACTTATGGCCTCATCCTTCTCTGCACACCTACTTTCTTCCTTCCATTTATAAACCATAATTGTAAACCATTTTAGCTCAATTTATATTTATTTGTCACATTACATGACTACATAGGCATTGTTCAACAGGGGAGTGCTATGATAATATATTCCTCCTGGTATCCCTTTTTATATTAAAGTTCTACACTTCTAGCATACAAAAATTTGCTTAGTTTTCAATATATCACTTAGCCCCCAAATTATACTAAAGAAGGGTAGAATCTTTTATCTACAGCAGCTGAGCTACTTTCTTTTTTCTCTTCGAAACAGTCCTCCACTCAGGCCCATCCATCCTCCACCATTCCTCTAAACTGGTTGCATCTGAGCCACACCACTAACCTATGGGTCCCATGTTTCCTGAGGAAGTGCTTTTTTTGTCTTTGTGGGTGGATGGCCTAGTTTTAGAGGAGCACACATTCAAGAGATTTCTGAGAATGATGCGTGAGGTGAGAGGGAATCTTGAGGTCTTGCATTTCTTATGTGCTGTCCTCATACTTGATTGACAGTCTCACCAGGTATAGCCACATGTCAGAAACAATTCTCCCCTGGAATTCTGAAAATATTGCTTCATTTCCATTCAGCCTTTAGCATTGCCATTGAAAAATCGTACGTCAGTCTTATACCTGTTCTTTTGTGTTTGGCCTTGTTTGCTTTTTTTTTTTTGTTTGCTCTTGGAGATATTTTAGGAACTTATTTTTATCCTTGGTGTTCAAAAATTTATATTAGGAACTGAGCACTTAATAATAGATGGGAAGCTCTGGTATGTGCGTGGGACTTAGTGATTGATACGAGCTCTGGAAACTGCACTGTGGATATCCTCAGTGGCTGTGTCTGATAGACTTTCTTTTTTCTCATGTATTCTTTTTTTTTCTTTTTTTGTGAAAGAAAAGTTTTATCTTTAGCCAAGGCCAGGCCCCAAGTTTTGGGTGGGTAGTGATTGTTAGGTATGGGAGTCACTCCAAGAATTTTTAGAAATAATTTGTAGATGATGGCTGGGATAACCTCCTTGGTTTTACCATACCATCTTGGGATCACTGTCTACGGTGGCAAGTGTCCCCTGGAATGGAACCTCAATGACTTAAATTCTTTACAGATAAACCTCATGTTATGGTAGACAAGGTGAGGTTGACTGACTGACTAGGTGGAATAGAGAGTGGTGCTATCAATGTCCCCTACTATTTTTAATTCTAGAGATTCACAGTTACCTACCTTCAGTGGTACTGATGCCCCATAATTCCAGAGTTTTAATTGATGTGGTCCTTTCTGGATGCCTTCCTTTAGGTTTTAGACTTAGAAAAGTGAATCTCCTCATCCACTTAAATAAACTATTAAATTCCAAGTTTTCAATTCTGAAAATATTTCAATGAAATTGAAATAGGTGCATTAAAACAGGTTGAAAATCACAATCTAGAAGTTATCACATATCTTATTATCATTAGTAATATTGGTGATAGCATTAATAGTACAAATATTGTCACTAATCATTCACTTGTTAATTTTATAAAAAGAATAGAACTCTATAAGTGTAGATACTTATTGTGTAAGTGTTATATTTATTGTTCTACTTAAGTGTTTTAGGTGTTCCATAAATGGGATAATGGGACATGGTGGGTTAAAATATTCCAAAATTTTCTGAAATATTTTGCATTTTGGGCTAAGTTTTTAATTTATTTTCTCATGTTTGGTGGGGTTTCATGATAGTAGAAATATTACTTCATAGATGTAATTGCCAATGTGCAATTACAAGTCTTTAAACTTCTCTTATTTCTTAATTGGTAACTGTTTCATAAATAGCCAGTAACATCACGTTGATCTGATAGAAGAATTTACTTTTATGATATATATAATAGGATCTATTTTAACCTGGTAGAAGAAACACAGTGATCACTATCAATAAAATGCATCTGATCACAGTGAGTACAATTTCAATATGGTCTTGTTATGTTTTTACTCTGTTGAGAAAAACTCAGTTTACTGAGTTTTCTAATAGTAGTATAATAACTGCCTCAAATCCTTTGTGGAATTTGTAGTAGAGTATATGTAAATGAATGAATCAATGAACAATAAATGAATGCCTGTTGTTTATTATCATTCATCAGCAATTGAAATAAAGTTTTCCAATGTGCAAGGTGGTTTATGCTTGTAATCCCAGTGACACCACTTGGGAGGCTGAAGAGTAAAGATTGCAATTTTGAGGACAGGGTGAGACTCTGTTTCAAGACAAGAAATTTAAAAGGGCCGAGGATGTAGCTTAGTGGTAAAGCACCTCTGCATTCAATCCCAAGTACCAAAAGCAAAAAGAAAGGAACAACAAAACAAAACAAAATGAAAAGGTTTTTCATCAAATTCAGTGTGGTCTTTGAACATCTGAGCAGTAAATGTCTTGGCTCTCCGGGCTTTCTGGAGCCTGTGTCACAAGAATGTCAAGTTAGCTTTAGGATCTGAGCAGAATGTATGATCCCTGGTGTTTTTCATGTTTGGTATAAGGAAATTATCATACAGTTATTAAAAGCATGAGGTTGGATTACTCAGAGTTCTAAGCTTTGCCGACTTTTGATGGTGGTATCCTGGAAAATGAGGAACAGTATGAAAAATCCCCTTCCCCTTGGCAAACATTCATCCTGCTCTAATCTGCCACAGTACCTCTGGACTTCTTCAATATTGATAGCCCTCTTTGTACAAGTGAATTCTGAAAGCTGTCTCATTAATGCACTGAATGGATAGTGGTGTTTAACTGATGCCATTTCTAGGTCTCCCTTATCAACGTGTAATAATCCATCTTGGAAGTCAATTTCATTCCTAGGCATTTCTCATTGCAGAATGTTTCTTCTAGAAACCAAAGCTGCCCTTCCGCTTCTCTTTATCATCACTCTTTCCCTCTCTCGCTGAGGAGGTGCACCTGCCCTCTTTCTGCCCCTCCTCTCTCTCTGAATGAAGGCCCTGTGGGCTCATCTTTACATGGCTTATGATGTGTTTGACAATCATTGATGCCTTCCTAGGCTTCGGCTCATGGAATAAGCAATGTAAGGTTTGAGCTTTCCTGACAGATTAGAAGGTGCTTTGTAACAAGGGGAAAATCAAATCAAATGCTTGTCACAGGGAATTCCAAGCTCTGTTGGAAGGCAGAAAGGGCATGCGAGAAGAGGAATAGCTGGGAGAAGGTGAAAATGCTGTCTAGTAAATAAGTTGCCAACACTTGAAACACAGCATCAACAGGGGAGACAATAGAAAGCCTGATATAAGAGTCTGTAAAGATGTTCTCTGCTTCTTGCAAATTTCCATGCAAATTTAGAAAAGGTGATATGGAATTGGTTAACAGAACTGCAATATCACCAATCAGTGGAAGTTTATGTAGCCATTAAAAACACTGGTTATGAAAAAATTGTAATAGTATAAAAAGTACCTATTAGGTCATGGTGTACATGGGAATGTGATATAAAATTCAAAAGGTAATATGATTACAGCTAGGAGAAATTCATGCATAGAAAAGGGTGACTCTACACTAACAAATTAAATCCAGGTTTAGTTAGGGAGTGGCACTCCATATTTATTACCTTTTTAAAATTTCCCAGATGTTCCAAATTCTCTTTAAAGGGCAATCTACCCTAATTATGCTTTTAAAAAATAGAGAAATAAAATAAAAAGAAACAGCAACCATGCTTATTTTTCAAAAGGAAAAAGTCTAAGCAAAATTCAGGCCCTAGAGGAACAGAATCAAACTACAAAGGCATGAGGAAATACAATCAAGTGTATGAGCTGTCCTGGGCTTTCAGTGTCATGAAAATGGAACCAAAGAAAGAGTCAAGATTAATGAGAGGGGCAAAGACACAGTAGGGGTTTTAGCAATAAGCTAGAAAAGCTAATGGAGTAAGTTAGATGAAGTTGCAGTTAGTAAAAATAAAAACTTTTTCTAAATTAGGGAGTTAGGGAGGAAAACTACTTTGAATGTCAGGAATATATAAAAACAGCTTAGAAGATAATTTGTCCTTAAATTTCATTTTTATTTAAAGAGGTTACAAGTGGCTCAGAACCATGAAATACACTGAGAAGGGTTCTGGAACCAATTTGTAGTAGGAAAATGTATGGGTCATGTGTGTGTGTGTGTGTGTGTGTGTGTGTGTGTATGTATGTATTATTTTTAGCTAAGAATTAAATGATGATAATATATCTACTAGTAGTTTATAGCCATAAAAATGAAAAACATAAAAACTATAAAAGCATGAAAAACACTTATAAAAGACATTAATAAAAAATGTCACAAAATTATGTAAACCCTGATTCCAACCATGTGATGTCACATGTACATACAGAGAGATGTGAATAGTTATGCTAAGTAGGACACATCTTTATAAATATTTTTCTGTTCAACTCTTTAATATTTAATATAGTTTTGTTTATCAGAAAGACTGCTCACACTTAGGCCAAATGCATACAAACAGTGTGCTTCAATTATTTTGCAGACTAGAATTGCAAAGGGATCTAAAGATGGCTTTCTGGCTCTTTGGATTTTTTTTGAGGACTCCCAATTGAAGGACTGAAAGGGCTGAGCTAGGACCTGACCACCCAGAGTAGATTTTTACTGCTTTATTTTAAGGTAGTGTGGTGGCATGGGCTAGATCATGCTGTGATCACAACTCCCAAACCCCAGTGTTTTATTTTGTTTTTCTTTTGGGGGGATGTACCAGTGATTGAACTCAGGTGCACTCGACCACTGAGCAACATCCCCAGCCCTTTTTTGTATTTTATTTAGAGACAGGGTCCCATGGAGTTGCTTAGTGCCTGGCTAAGTTGCTGATACTGGCTTTGAACCCTTGATCCTCCTGTCTTAGCCTCTTGAGTGCCTGGGATTACAGGCATGCACTACCTCACCCATTATCAGTGATTTTAAAGAATATATTTCTTTCTTTCTCACTATATAAGTCCACAAAAGGTCAGCTGGGTGTTCTGAAACTGTGTCATCTTTGTCATCATTTTGACCTCTAGGATGACAGAGCAATTGTTGTGGAAAAGGAAAAAAAAGAATGTGGTGAGTCATGAATAGGCTCTTCTCATCTCCATTTGGGAGTGTCTCCCAACAGTTTCCTCATATGAATAAATAGTCATAGCATGCCAGGTATGTAAGTGGAAGTTTAGAATCCTGACTGCTTGGCCTGATTTTTAAAACCACCAACATATGTGTGTGTGTGTGTGTGTGTATATATATATATATATATATATACACACACACACACACACACACACACACACACACACACATATACAAATCCAGAAATAATTTGCTCATATTACCATGGTCCAAAGGATCATTTTGATGCTATGATTTTCTTTTTTAAATATTTTTTAGTTGTAAATGGGCACACTATTTATTCATTTTTATGTGGTGCTGAGGATTAAAACCAGGACCTCACACACATGAGGCAAGTGCTCTACCAATGAACTACAACCCCAGCCTGAATTTTCTTTTTGAACATCTGTATTTTAAGTGTTTTCTGTAATGAAACTTTTCATATTGCTTTGTCTTTGGGGTGAGAAGGGACTGGGGATTGAAAAAGAAGGGGTACTTTACCACTGAGCCACATCCCCAACTCTTTATATTTTGAGACAGGATCTTGCTAAGTTGCTGAGGTTGGTTTGAACTTGGGATCCTCCTGCCTCAGCCTCCCAAGCCTCTGGGGTACAGATGTGTGCCACCACGCCAGGCTTGTTTCAAGTCTTTAAAAATTTTTTACATTGTTTTAAAACTAACAGCGTGAATATCTGAACCTTAACTCTGATCTTTGCCTTGGTTATCACAATAACTAAAACAGATGAGCCATGTGGTCATCAGGTATGTTGCTACCCTGGGTGAATAAATCCAGCTTCTGACATGATCAGCCAACTTTGAAATGGGGGCCTGTCCTTACATGGGGGCAAGCGAGCTCTGTATGAGCCTGGTTTGAGTTGTCTCTCAGCACAGTCTAAGCTACGTGCTCTGGGGAGCTGTAGCTAAGGTTGCTCTGGTTTCCGTGCTCTTGTCTGTGACACATCAGAGCAACCAAACAAGTGTGACGAGGAGGAGGAAATAGGACAACTGCAAAGTGCTCTCTGGAGAAAGATGCTCACATAAATGCAAAGTGCTGCCACGTCCCTCTCCTTGCAATCTTCACAGTACAGTCTCAAGGTCCTTCCTGAACTGTTGTGCTTAGGGCAATGAGTTCTGGAAATACAATTTACATTAACCACCTTTTACTTATCTGTAGATGACAAACTGAGCTCTTGACAATTTTTTTTTTCTCCAGTGCGACAAACTGTATGCTAAATGAATGTCTTGTGTTAAAGCTCTCCAGTAAAGAAAGTGGTGTTTTTTACTGGAACTCAATTCCAGCTCATTTTCATAATGATATTTTATGAAGATGCAGCCAGAGAAAAGAGGCTTGTGACCATGAGGGGATGCAGAGGAAATGCAAAAGACGCAGTATTTTTCTACCTTGCCAACTTGTACTTGTACATCCTCTGCATAATGTAACGATGATAGCAAAAGAATTAAAGATGATGAGACACCAAATTAAGCAAAATTTCATTGAGGGAGATGATAAATAAGAATGGAAATTTCAGAGGGAGCCAATGTAAGGATGGTCTATCACACACCTGCCTTGAACTCCTGAAAGTCTGGAAGGGCACACTTTGGTCTGTAGGTATTTGGAAACTAACGGGAATAGGGAAATAGATCCATTTCACAGCACATAAGTGAACAAACCGTTACCATAAAAAATCGAAACGCAGTGTTTGGCATTCAAATGATTTGTGGTAGAGAAAACACTAGGAACTATTCTCCATGGATTGTCTTGCACATAGACCTTATTATGGTGGCTACGTATGTGAGCCCAGGAGCTCAGGTCTGAATCCAAGCTTGGTGATTTGTTCACGGTGTTATTTTGACCAAGGCTCTCTGGCCTCCTTGGGGTCCTTTTCCTTATCAATAATTGGGAACAACAGTGTTCGGTTTATAGGATTGGGGGGATTACTGTTGATGATCCATGAATGATACTCAGCATTGTGCCTATTCACAGACCTAGCTAAATACTAGTGGCTCTTTATTTTTAGTGCAAGTAAAAATTGTCCCCAGTAATCAAAATAATGAGTTGCAAACTCCATAAAGAGGTAGAGAGCATCAAGCAGAGGTCAGTCCAGTGATTTCCATTCCCTCAGAGTTGCAGGGAGTACGGAAGTAGCAATGAGGACTGAGTTTGATATTTTGGGGGTGTAAACTAGGAGTACCTTTGAAACTGACTAGAACAGTTTTCTGACTACGTTTCTTAGGATCTTGAAAAAAGATAGTTCTTTACCAAAGAGGCTCGGGAAATTTTAAGTTAACAAAATCTCAAGGAATTCTTCTTCATCAGACTTCCTGTAGAATTTATGTCCCAAAAGACACACTTAGGAACCACTGGTTGAAGCAGATGGTAGAACTGCCATTCCTTCAGGCAATTTATCATAAATATCTTTGCTATCAACAGCTTTTGAATTTGAATTTAAGAGTTGGAGCACTGCTGGTCTGACTTCATATAAATACACCCTTGCTTAGCCTGGTTGGAATAAAGGATGGACATTCTCCTGTAGATATTTAAGGGGCAGGGGGGCCATGCCATTGAATAGACTCTCTTAAAACCAACACACTGCTTTGGATTGGAAATGCAAATAATTTTTTTTTCCCTAGGCACTGGATCTCTGGGACTTTTCTGGGGGCTTATGGACCTTACACTGGCAACACCTGACACTCTCTTCTTCCCTGTGTCCCATTTTGCTCAGTTTTGTGTCTCATTGGCTTTGGTTCATTTAGCTAGAACAATGAACAGGCAAAATGCAGAGTTCCTTATGAACCTTGGAGACACATTATTGCTCCTGAGTTCTTCCTCTTTCTGAAATACACCATCCAAGTTAAGATCCTCAGTGAATCTATATACAAGCTAATTGTTCAAAGTCCAAATTTGGAAAATTTTTGTTTATACCATGAACAGAATATGTATTAAAAATAAAAACAGGATATCACATTGCTGTTCTACACCTGGACCGCCCCCCACCCACACACACACACCTTTTTGTTTTAAACTTTAAAGTGTCTCCTTGGGATCTTTCAGTGTCTTTCATACACATACACACACACACACACACACACACACACACACACAGATATTCCATTTAAAACTATATAAAATTTCATAAGAGATGTTATTTTATAGACAAAAAAGAAGAACAGTATAACTTTAAGGGGTGATTTCATAAAGAAAAGTTTGCATAGGGAGGCGAGAAGTGAAAAGAATTCTGGAATGAGGAATTTGGGGATTTTATAGTAATTGGGAACAAGCAATAGTTTCTAGGCCAGTAAAAAATAAGAAGCAGCAGAGTTTTCAACCAACTCTAGCAGTGAGGAAAAACAATGAGATAATGTTTCTAATACATAGTCAGGCCTTTCTGCACTATGGGTCATGTTTTACACAAATACCTTTATAAATTATAAAGTAATGGCCAAAGTCATTCTTTGATTTCTGTATTTTTGTTGTTGTTGGTCATGGTTGTTTGGAGAATGCTGTCCATTTTTAAAAGTATTTGAAGTTTGCAAGTTTGCTGTTCCTAGGAAGTCAGCTCACATGTCAGTGTTCTCTGTGTGAAAGTTCAGTCTGGGAAATCTGCTGGGAAGCATCTTTTCTCTTCCTGGACTGAAGAGTCCCCTGAGAGGTTCAGGATGTTTGCAGACACTGTACAAATTCATGCTTTGGGGCAATGATAAACTTAAATTCTGCTTGGTTATTTTATCTGGTCCAGACATCAGGAGGTTTCATCCTTCCTGATTTTCTTTGTGGCCAATCACATTTTCCGCTTCTGTCTACCGTATCTCCCAGTAACTCACTGCCTGTCAACCCTGATGTGCATTAATGAAGGCAATGGCTTGTATGCTGCTTGTCATGTTTGAAGAGGTGCATGACACTTTACAGTTACTGCTAACTGGAGAAAGGGACAACTTTTGTGCATGCCAGCTAATTGGTGTCAAATCATATCACCTTGCACTGCCGTGACAGGTGTGAATCGGAGCCGCAAAGGACCAGTGTCCATCTAGTATTTTATCTAGGACCACCACCCCTCTATCCCAGAACCAAAACAGTGTATGCTTAAAATTGTCTTAATCTTCAGGTAAAATAAATCTCAAGAGTTCCAAATAATTGCAGCAGATGTTAGGATGGCCTTCCTCTTTCTGGTAGTCAATCCTAGGAGGAATTGTGCAGAATGCAGAACTTAGAATAAAGGGGCTCTGTGGAAATGGAGCAGCTCTGCTTTTCCCAAGTTTTCTTCCAT
This sequence comes from Marmota monax, assembly GCF_021218885.2. NCBI lineage: Eukaryota > Metazoa > Chordata > Mammalia > Rodentia > Sciuridae > Marmota > Marmota monax. The sequence goes on from NW_026692881.1 coordinate 21,046,968, forward strand.
TGGTATTTTTATTGTTGTTATTTTTTTTAGGGTGGGTCCTTTATCCTCATGCATTGAAGTTAGTCGTGTCTTAAACTTGGAAGCAGAGGATGGACTAGGATAGCAACTTCTTCATTGTAGAGATTCCCTTGCATATCCTTGCAAAATTTCCACTTAGAATTAAAAGCTGTGATTTCCTGAGAATTAAAACCAATGGAGGAGGGAGGTCTTTTTGGGACAACTAAGTTCCACCCAAATCCTCAGAGCATGTGCCAGAACCCTTTTCCTCCAGTATTCTTGGCTCCTTCTCATGCTTTCTGACTCAGTTCAAAAGTATCCTCTCCATCTCAAAGGTCCTCAACAACATCCCTTTTGTTACTTTATAATATGTATTCCAATCTGTGGTTCTGCTCATTAATTGTTCTAAAAATTACATATGATTTGTTTTCTTAAATAAAATGCAAACTCTGCTGGGAGGCAGAGATTTTGCCTACATTGAAAGAAGGAAAGGAGGGAGAAAGGGAAGACCGGAAAAGGGAAAATAGATCAATTTTAGCACATGCATTTTGACTTAGCGCCTGGTATTGGTAGAATCCCAGAACCACCTGCTATTCTGCAGTGGCCAGGCTGTCCGCTGTCAGTGCTGTCAGTGGCCTGAATGTTCTCCCTTGATCTAGCATTTGACTACAGGATCACTGGTGATTGTTGTTCGGTTAAGCTTATGCATGGAAAATGGCAGAGCTTCCTTTTTTATTGTCTATGCATTTGTCATAGTTTATCTATAATGGAAAAGAAAGTGAGTCAGCTGTGGGACTCAGGGAAGAAGCATTTCACAAGGGAGGTGGTGGCAGCCAGTTATGTGCATGTTGAGCAGGGGGTAAGGCAGCGGGTGAGCAGGGGAAAAGAGGAAAGCTCTTTGCAAGCTGCAGATTCCAACTTTTGTTCTAATTTCACTGTCAAAACTGACTTGCTGCATGACCTCCCGTGTCAGGATGGCTGCCAGTTTTAAATACCCACTTAATTAATTTAGTCAGAGATTTACAAGAAGAAAAATGAAAGAGAACTAAGCCAAGTGCTTAACTTTAATTCAAAACGAATTACCTGGTTTCTTTTTAGTGAAAAGCTCCTTAAGCTTCACAGAAGCTTTGGCAGCTTTTTTTCAAAGACACATCTTAATATGTGGTTATTTCCAGCTAACTTTTAGAAACTGTTGTTCTTTTACCCTGATCCTAGGAAGTTTGCAGGATGGCTTTTTTGTTGTGTTGAGAGAGAGACTAATGCACTGACAGAATATCATGGTGCAGGGATTTTTCAGGATGATGCAGCAGCATTGAATTGCATCTTTCAGCTGTAAGAGAGTGTTCAGTTTGGAGCCCGCCAGGGTCAGTTACAGGGTTGGTCTGAAATGCACCAGCCCTCTTACTGTACTCTGGAGATACTTGTTGCACATGACACTCATTTCAGAAACTTGATAAAATGCAGATCACTGGGTCTCACCTAGGCATTTCTGATATGGAAGGAATGAGGCCCAGGAATTTCTATTTTTGAATATCCCAGGTCTTTGTAATATAATAATTTAGAAATATTCCTCTGGGGGATTGAAAGAAAAACCAACCGAACAAAAAGATATACTCTCTAGTGTGCATAGATGTTATTAAAAGGAACACTGAAATTGCCTTTGGAACAGTCTCCAATCTTATTCCCCTCTGGGTCAACTTCTTAATGGCCGAATCTTGTCCTTCTACTTAGAAGCCTTCCATGGGTTCTTGGTCTACTTTGTGGTAATCAGTAAAATGTAAAGCAGTCTAGCTTAAGTTGTAGATTTACTTATTCAGCATCCATTTCAGAAATCTTTGTTCTCTATTCAAGACTTTTCAAGATCCAGAACAATGACTCATAAAGAGAGTTTATTACACATGTAGATTACTGAACCCCATTAAATTGTGTTTCCTGGACCTGGTCAGGGATGTATTTCATAGTAATTCTCTAGATGATGCACTTCAAAATTTCAAGTCACATGCATATATGACTATGTCACGCTGAACCCCACTATCAGGTATAACTATAATGCCTAATAAAACCACTCAAATTTGGGCTGGGGATGTGGCTCAAGCGGTAGGGCGCTCGCCTGGCATGTGTGTGGCCCGGGTTCGATCCTCAGCACCACATACAAACAAAGATGTTGTGTCCGCCGAAAACTAAAAAAATAAATAAATAAATTTAATATTAAAATTCTTTCTCTCTCTCTCAAAAAAATAAAAAATAAACCACTAAAGTTTTTTGAGACTTTCTATGTGAGATTTTTTCCTGGCCTCTTTCTCCCTATTGATTGTATGTATTGTCTGCTGCAGGCATGTCAAACTCTTTACAATTCCCTCAATATCTTTGGCTGTTTCAAATATTCTGGAATGTTCCACCCTTTTCTCCCATGTAGCTAGCACTTCATATTCCTCATAAACTTGGCTAAGGCACCATATCTTCCGGGAAGCCTCTCTTTACTCTCCAGTCTGTAATCCATTCCTCTCTTCTATGCACTCATAGCATCTTGTACAAATCCTCAGCTAGAATTAATCTTGTTATATAGATACTGTTGATTTGCTCAGTGTCTCCCTCACTAGGCTGTGAATCCCTTGAGTTTTGAAATACTTGTGAGTCACAGAGGTCTGCTGTACATATACCAATGCTTTATTTAATGGCTGTTGAATGAAGAGCTACAAAAATAATGCAGAATACTAGACAAACATTTATATATAGAAAGTTGTGGTTTCGTACATAAGAACGCAAGGTATTAACTTGGAAAAATTCTGTAGGGGTTAAGTTGATCAGGGAATATTGCCTGCACATTGAGCTTGGCCTGATCAAAGCATATGGCAGGAAAAAGGAACTCTGTTGGAATAATCAAAGGGAAGAAGACTGAGTATGTGAACACCCCAAGAGAAGCTGAGGATGAATGAAGTACATCAGACAGAATATGGAAAAGAAAGTCTAGGATCTGGAGGAAGGGAGACTATTCTGGACCACTGGGGCTGAGGATGCTGTTTTCCCCCTAGTGTTATTAGTTTTCACTCTGAGAATGTCAGCTGAAGATTAGGTTAATCTTATCCTGGCTACCTTTGCAATGATATCCCACATGAGTGGTAGGGTCCTCTGTCCCCACAGACAGGGATAAATGACAATGATCTAACATCTTAAAAATATTTCCTTTTTCTCTTGCTCACCTTTGAGAAGCAGCTCGGATAACTCTACTTCATGATTTATAGACTACTTTTTCAACAGAATGTCAAGGATGGATGTCAGACTATGAGGATTTCAGTTGTTTACTCTGTAAAGAAAGCAAATATCTTGATGGATTTTATGGCTTGGATATGGTTTGTCCCCAAAGTTTCATGTGCTAAAAGTTTGTTTCCCAGTGTAATGGTATCAATGTGTGTGTGTGTGTGTGGGGGGGGGGTGGCTTTAGGAGATGATTAGCTCCTAGGGATACCACCCTTAGAAGCAATTAGTGTAGTTTTCTCAGGACCAGTTTAGTTCGCACAAAAGTGATTTTTCTTAAAAGAGAGAGCCTGACCTCTTCTCTTGCTTCTTCATTTACACATATGTGCCTTCTGCACGCAGCCGGTTCCTTTTCTTTGCCATGGTGTCCTACAGTCAGGTGCTAGGGACATGCTGTTTGAACTTTCCAGCTCTACAAACCATGAGCCAAATAAGCATCTTTTTTGTTATGGTGCCACAAAGTAGACTAAGAACCAAGAAGAGAGAGAGGAAAATTGAGAAAAGGACAAGAGAAGCAGGAATAAAAACAATGAGAAAAAATGAAAAAAAGTAAAGTTAAAGAGACTCTTGGCGTCATTTATTGAAACTTTTTTTTTTTTTTTTAAATAACGGTAACTGAATCAGAAGTGGATGTCTCGTGTTCAGTTTTCCTCAGAAACCTGACATTTTGGAATAGGACATTTTGAAATGGAAGGAAGAGTTTGGAAAGAAGAAAGAGTGAAATGCATATAAAAGAAAAATGAATTAATGAGAAAATCTACAATTTAAGCTGGACTGCTTTACATTTTTCTGATTGCTTTTGTAAACCATCAGCCACCATTCTGCATCTTTGGCTATAAGCCAACCGAAAGTGCACAGTCTCTTCTGCTGACCACTTGCATTCTTTGATGTCCTTGTTTGTGTGTGGAAATCTCTGTTAGAGGACTACATCAGACCCAGGATTAAATCCACCTACAAATCATACCACTTTGGGTGGCACTGACTGTCGGATCCAACCATGGCTTCAGGTTTAGATTAAATCAGGTGAAATTGATTTTCTCCTAGACTCAAAAATATTGAATTTCAGTAAATTTCTAGAAGAGGAAGAAAAAAATGGGATATTAACTACCTAAAGTAGAGGACCTTTGAACAGCAGTGTTTGAGGTGAGTGGGTTGTAGAGTACACTTACAGTAAAGAATTGGTCAAGATTGGTTCTTTTCCAGACTTTCATATCTTGATTTCATCCTATTGTCCCTGTATACTGGGTCAGAAAGATGGAAACAAATCTAGCCATTCTTCTGACCTGTCCAATTTGTTACACAGCATTGTCCCCTTGCACTCTTCTGTGGCCCTTCCATTCCCATTCCCTCCCTTTACCTCTCAACCCTCATGAGATCAGAGAAGATGCTCTTTGACAGTTTTCTCTGCCTCTCTTTTGTGCCAGCTCCAGGATCATTCTTCCCACTGTTCCTAGACTTATTTTTAAGTAATACACAAATACAATTACATTATAAATTGTTTTTGGCAGTACTGGAGAATAAATCTAGGGGCACTTTAGCACTGAGCTATATGCCCAGGTCTCCCCACCCCCGATTTTTTTTTTTTTTTGAGGCAGGGTCTTGCTACATTGTCCAGGCTGGCCTTGCACTTGTTATCCTCCTGCCTCAGCCTCTGAGTAGTAGCTGGGATTACTGCTGTTCACCACCATGCCCCGTGCATTACGTTGTAAATTTTAGTGGTTTCCTCTAACATATCAGGTTTTGATCCTTAAGTTTTAGTCTCAGGGATCTAACTTTAGTTGGACTCTTCAGTCTCATCTCTCTATTTTCTCTTTATGTTCTTCTTCTTACTCCCTAAAAACTACATATATATCCTAAACTACATAAGTCTCTCTTGTGTGCAGTATTTTCCTCATGTCCTTACAATTATTTGCAACTTTCTTATCAATCTTCATAATTTGCAAGCCCATAAGCACTCTGCAAGGCTTAGCTCCTCCAGGAAACCCTTTTGTAACCCCTCTCTGGCTTGTATCATCTGTGTTTCCAGAACACCCTGGGTGTAAGGATATTAAATATTTGTCACACTGAATTAGAATTATCTTTGGTCTGCCTCCTAATAGGCATGTCTTTCACCTCTGTATTCCCAGTGTCTAATCTGATGACTGTCCCACTTGTAGTGTGTTGAAGAGAATAATTTATTTCAGGAGCCACGTGGGACTTCTATATGATTCTGGTGTGTCTGATGTTGAACCCTCTTAATTTAGTGATGAGCATAACATGAAGCTGGTTAAACAGAATCCTCCCTAAGACCTTTTTGAGAGAGCTGTGGGAGAAATGTTATCTTATTCTAAGAATACAAAGCTTTATAGAAGAACATTGAAAATTATGGATATTTCCCCCTCTTGCACATAGAAAGCCATCTTTAATAAGTCCTTGAGGCCATTACTCAAAACAAACAAAATCTATAATCTCAATGAGGGATTAGAAGGGACAGAGTTAAAGTGAGACAAACACACGAGAAATGGTCATTATAATCCTCTCACCCAAACTGCAGGTATATCCACATATGAAGCTATTCTATGACCTCTTGTGAGTCATGAGAACAACAAAAGTAATTTTTTAAAAAAAAAATTTGAAGTACTTTCACTTGAAAAAAAAGACATGATCAGTTTATACTTATTGAATGGAAGAATTTTTTTAAAAAGACATTTTTTCAAAAGATAAAGCAGAAGAAAAGATAGAGGCTTAAGATGAGTACCAGAGGGCTGGGGTTGTGGCTCAGCCATAGAGCCCTCACCTAGCACGTGCGAGGCGCTGGATTCAATCCTCAGCACCACATAAAAATAAATAAATAAAATAAAGAATAAAGGTAGGTGTGTGTGTGTGTGTGTGTGTGTGTGTGTGTGTATATATATATATATATACGTATATATATATATATATATATAGTTGTTTAAAGATGAGTGCCAGAAAGCATAGGGCTGTCAATTAAGATGGAATTCTGGAGTAGAATAGCTTCTAATACAGGAAGACAGATGTAAAATATACAAAAGGAAAAAAAAAGGCCTATATTAATGAAGTGTGGATTGAGGAAATCATTGAAGAAACCCAGAACAATCTGAGAAGCATGATATAACACTTATAGACCAACAAGCCAAAATTTCATTTGAAAGGGAAAAAAGTTAGACGATAACCCTATAAAATGGGTTTTATTATTAGTTCATATTATTAGTTCATTTCTTGTAGGTATCTAACTTAGGGTGAGATTTTCTGTGCCTTTGTAGGAATGTGTACTGACAGATATATACTTAGAGTTGCCCGTTTGGTCCAAGAACACAATGATGAAACCTACCAGGAATGGTTCAGCACACAGACAGGCTAAGAGGCTCCATTTGTCACGGTAAGTGAAATGTTATAAACTGAGCACAGGCATCATACTTAGGAGCTAACTTTAGCTTCTGACCCTCTATGATGGCAAACAGCCAAGACAAGGTCACTGCCAGGATGAAGGGGATAGAGTTGGACCAGGGATCTGAGTCCTTTATCTGCCCTCCACATGGCAATTCTGGGAAGTCAGGTCTATTTCCTGACTCTGTCAGCTGACACTTTGTACACAGGCAGGATAGCTTAGCCCATTTAAGAGCGGTGATGACAGATAAGGAAAAATGAATTGGTTCTGGGCAGTTACCTATTCTGTGTGTGGAAGTGAGTTTCTAAAGACTAGGCTGTCCTTACACATCATCTCTCTAACCATGATTCTTTAGGTTAAAGAGCTAGTTATAAGAAAAGGAAAAATAAATATCTTTTCTACTATGAACTAAGGAGGAGGTGTCTGTTGGGAGCAAAACAAATGGGTATTCCCAGAGGTAGGTAGCCCATGAATTCACTTACCAATATTATAAAATATTAGTTTATAAAAATAGAAAAGGATATCAGCATCCATTTATTTAAAAGGGGAAACAATAAATATTTATTTTAACATAAAATCAGTTGAGGAAGATAGAAAATGGGGATTCGTTGAGGAAGGAGAGTTAACAAACAGCAAAACAATCTTGAAATGTGTCCAAGATTCAGAAGACAAAAGTAAGATACAACCTAGTGCCCAAAGCTGCCTGTTTTCTTGGGAGAATAGTAAGCAAAGAGCAATGACCATTATTGTAACTAAGTAACAGTAAATGCAAGTTGTCTTCCTATTTCTGGTTCCATATTTTAAAAGCTTGGCAGTCACCACACCATCCTAACAACAAATAAGAAGATGAACAGACTGAAAAATCAACACCTATTCTTGGTGAGTGAGGGTTGAGAGTTCAGGGTAAACCACATTCCCCATGTAGGAGTAACAGGTAAATACGAGAAGCAGAGACTAAGGAGAGGAAATTGCCAAGGGATTCAGTGCTGGGGTAGGAAATGTCCGCTGTGATTGAGGACCTGGCTCAGTGTGGACAACTCTATGTTAACACCCCAGGGGGTCCAGTCATAGGGGCCCCACACTTCTGTAAGAGTTACCTCTAGGAGTTCAACCAGGTTTTCATAGTAAATACCAGAGGAAGAAACCCCCAGCTTCCATCAGTGGGAAAAGAGAGAGAATTCTTATGAAATATATCAGAGAATTCTGTTGATCTTAATTAGACTCAATTTCAGGAAAGATCAGGTAACCATATTCCAATATATTGTGTATTAACAGTTCCTAGCTGACCTGGGGAAGGAAAATACGCAGCTCCAGTCTACTCTAGCCATCCTGTCACACTTGACCTGAAGTCGTGGGTGGAAACTGAAAAGCACTTGTGAACTTCAAGTCCATAGGCACAGACACATGAGAAGACTGAGACCTAATAATAGGACTATAGAATATTTCTCCTCTTTCTAAAACTCATCACTAAAGACCTATTTCCAGCAGTTCCCTTTGCCTGGTATCACAGGCCTGACTAACAAGAAAATAAAATTACAAAAAGAAAAAAAAATATTGAAGGGACAGAACAAGCATCAGAACCAGACCTGGCATGGTCTGTCATTATCAAGTGTGAAATTTTAAACATATAAGATTAATATGCTAAGGGAGCTAATGGATAAAGAAGATGCCATATAAGAACAGATGGACAATGTAATCAGAGAGACAGAAATCCTATGGAAAAATAAATTTTTGTGATCAAAAACACTGCAATAGAAATGAATGATGCCTTTGATGGGCTTATTAGTAGACTGGAAATAGCCAACCAAATACACAATGAACTTGAGGATATTCCAGCAAAACTGAAAAGTCATGCTTGAAGGAAAACAAAAACAACCAGATCACATCTCCAAGGACAGTGGAACAAGCACAAAAGGTAAATATACCTGTGATGGGAATACCAGAAGAGAAGAAAGATAAAATATTTGAAATACGAACAACTGAGAATTTCTCCAAATCAGTGTGAGACACCAAGATTGAGGATGTTCAGAAAACACCATAAAGAATAAATGTCAGGAAAAAGAAAAGTGTGTGTAGGTATATCATTTTTTAAGCCACAGAAAATCAAAGACAAAGAGAAGAATCGTGAAAGAACCCAAGAGAAGGGTGAAGAAAACAGTGGCTTCCACTTTCCTCTCAGAAAACATGCACTCAAGTAGAAAGCAGAATGACATATATAAAGTATTAAGAGAGTAAAACTGCTAATATAGAATTCTGCACCCTAAGTGAAATTCCTTCAGAAATAAAGGAGAAATGAGGTCTTTCTCAGACAAACAAAGATTGGGGAAATGTGTTGTTAATATACCTTGCAAGAATGGCTAATAAAAGTTCTTCAGATAGAAGAAAGTTGACTTAGGCCTCGAGTCTTAGATCTACTTAAAGGAAGAAAGAGCACTGAAAAGATAAGTAAGGGTTAAATAAAAATGTTCATTTTCCAGATTTCATTGATTCAATAGATAGCAGTTTGTTCAAAATAAGAGTAGCAAAAATGTGTTAAATTATGAATACACTTTATATTCGTATGCATTACACACACACACACATATATATATATATATATATATATATATATATATATATATACACTTAAATATTAGGGAAATGAGCCACATAAATGTGACAATGATTGAGGGAGAGGTATTATGAATGTTTTGTTATTTTAAGGTAGGTACTCTATCCATGAAGTGGTGGGTGTTATTTTAAATTAGATTTGAATTAGTTGTACATATTGCAAATTTTAGGACAATTTTAATACATATGTACTTATATGCCAGGAAAGGAGAGAAAATGGAATCCAAAAAATGTTCCGTTAAAAACCATAAAGGGGGAGCTGGGGATGTGGCTCAAGCGGTAGCATGCTCGCCTGGCATGCGTGCAGCCCGGGTTCGATCCTCAGCACCACAAACAAACAAAGATGTTGTATCCGCCGAAAACTAAAAAATAAATATTAAAAAATTCTCTCTCTCTCTCTTAAAAAAAACCATAAAGGGTAGGAAAAAATGTAAGACAAAAATAGGAAAAGAACAGGCCAACAAGTACAGCAGATATTAATACAACTATGTTCGTAATAACTTTGAATGTTGGTGGTTTAAGTGCACCAGTTAAAACACAGAGTTGTTAGAGTGCATGAAAGAGCAAGAACAACCATGCAGTGTCTATGAAACTCATTTTGAATATAAATACATATATAGAGTGAAAGTAAATGGATGGAGAAAATATACCATAATAACCCTAATCAAAAGAAAGCAAAAGTTGTTCTGTCAATTTTGGACAAGGCACACATCAGAGCAAGGAACGTCAGCAGGGAAAAGAAGGACATTACACAGTGATAAAGGGGTAAACTCTACAATAAGACATAATGATCCTTAATGTACATGCACCTAAGAACAGAGCATCAAAGTATGTCAAGCAAAACTGATAGAACTGCAAAGAGTAAAAGATAAATCCACTACCATAGTTGAAGTCATCAAACCTTCTATCAGAAATGGGCAGAACCAACAGGCAGAAAATCATTAAGGACATAGATGAACTCAATAGAGCCATCAATCTCCTGGATATAATTGGTGTCTATAGCTAAGTTCATCTAATAATGGCAGAGTACACATGCTTCTCCAGCTCACATGGAGCAGTCACCAAGACAGTCTACATTCTGGGCCATAAAAGACACCTTCACAAATCAAAAAGATAGAAATCATGAAAGGTTTTTTCTTAGAACACAATGGAATTAAGCTGGAAATCAATAAAAAATAACCGAACAATCTCAAAATATGTACACATTAAGCAACATCCTTCTAAATAACCTATAGCTCAAAGAAAAAATCTCAAAAAATTTAAGGTTTTTTAGGTTGTGCTTTCATTTTTAGTTAAAACTATCTAAATTTTGGGAATATGGAGGAGGAACTAATGCAAAATGATATAGCTAGTTTGGAAATCACGAAGCTAAACACATTCTTAACCATATTATGATCCATAAATTGCATTCTTCAACATTTACCACAAGGAGTAAAAATAACTTGTATTCACATAAAAACCTGCATACAAATGTTTATAGAAGCTTTATTCATACTTACCCAAACTTGGAGGCAACTAAAGTGTTCTTCAGTAGGCGAATGGCTAAATAAAATTAGGTCCATCCAGAAAATGATTTGCTCAGCACAAAAAACAAATGAGGTATCAAGCTAAGCAAAGATGTGGAAGAACTTAAATGCATATCAGTAACCAAAAGAAGTCAATTTGAAAAGGCAATATAATGAATGATTTCAACTAAACGACATCCCAGAAAAGACAAAGCTATGGAGAGAATAGAAAGATCTGTAGAGTTGGAGTTGAGATGAAAAATAGGAAACACACAAAGGACATTAGGACAGTGAAATAATGATAAATATATGTCATTCTACATTTTTCCTTATGCAGAGACTGTAAAGCAGGAAGATTGAGCCCAGGGATTTGGGATGATCATGATGTGTCAGTGTAGGGTCATCAATTGCAACAAATGTAACATCCTGTTATAGGACATGGATGATGAGAATGTATGCATGTGTTGGGTACAGTGGCATGTAAAAAATCTCTGTACCTTTCTTTTTATTTTGCTGTGAATCTGCAGCTGCTCCAAAAATAAAATCTCAAAAAATAAGTATTTAGCATATGAAGTTAATGAGTCATCAAAATTTACTTTGATATGTATGTACTTAACTTTTCCTCATATTTGAAGTGTCCAGAAATATTTACATACTTTTATAATGTCAAAGTGGAAAAAATAAAATGTTTTTCCATTCATTAAATTGTTCTAAAGTATATGCAGATGTAGAAGTAAAACTCTTTTCATAGGGCAGCCATCTAATTTTTTAGCATCATTTGGATCTTTGTATTCAAAACTTATTTCATTATTAGTATCCATAGATGTAAATATTTTCATAAAAGTGGTCATTGTCCAAGTGACAGACTTTTAAGAAGGCCAGTGCTTAGACTTGGTTTGTAAAGAGATTGTTGTGGTATTGTTTGATTATGGAAATGCCCTATTGTACAAACAACATAAGCTCTTTATTATTCAAGAAACACAATCTTAGATCTTTTCAAATTCTTTCCACACAGAGATTCAAACCATATTGGTTCAAATTACTGAAAGCCATTGGATCTTTTCAACAAATTATTTATAAAAATCTCTCTTTATTTTGCAGAAACTTAAAGTATTATATAACATGATTCTTCAGGGAAATCAGGCTTGGAAATTCATTCCTAAGCTTTGGAAGAAAATTCATGGAAACTTTAAACAGATCCCAGAGCTTGGATAGTACAAGTCATTCTTCTCAGTGACTTATGTTTAATAAAGCTTTCTTTCTGTGTATATCTGAGAAGGGATTAACATCCAGAATATATAAGGAACTTCACAAAACATAATAGCAAACAAGCAAAACAAATAAAATGAAAACCTAGTAAGTAAACAAATAATCTAATTTAAAAAATTAGCAGTAGTCCTAAAGACCCCATAGATATTTCTAAAAAGATGACAAGAAAAATGGCAAACAGGTATATGGGAAAATAATGTTCAATGTCACTGATCATCAGAGAAATGCAAGTCAAAATCACAATAAAATAATACTTCACTCCAGTAAGAATGAATAATATCAGAAAAGAAAGAAGATTGAAAGTGTTGGTGAGAATGTGGAGAAAAGGGGAGGAACCCTTGCACACTTGATGGGAATGTTAATTATAACATGTGACCATTGTGGAAAACAGCATGGAGGTCCTTCAAAAAATTAAAAAAAATAGATCTACTGTGTAACCCATCAGTCCCAATACTGGTTTAAAGGAAAATGAAATCAGTTTGTCAAAGAGACATCTGCTCTTCCATGTTTATAGCCAAGAAATGGAAACAATTCAAGTGTCATCAGCTGATGAATGGATAAAGAAAATGTGATACATAAGGAATACTATTTAGTCATAAAATGAAAGGAATTCTACTATTTGCAATAACATGCATGGAATTCGAGAGACACATGCTGCATGAGCTCACTTATATGTGAATTCTAAAGAGCTTGTTTGCAGAGAAGTTGAGGGTAGAATGTCGGTTACCAGAGGCTGGGGAAGGTAGCAGAGATGGAAGAATGAGGCAGGTTGATCAATGGAGACTAAGTTATAGTTGGATGGGAGTAAGAAATTCTGTTGAACTGTATAAAGACTATAGATAATTATAATATAGTATATATTAAAAGGTAGAAGAAAAATATTGAATGTTTTCACCATAAAAAAATGATTTGAGGAGATTGGGTATGTTTGACCTGATTTAAACTTTACACAATGTACTCAGGCATTGCAATATCACATGGTATCCTATAAGCTTGTATAATTTTTACATCTTTATGTGTCACTTAAAAATAACTTAAAAGCTTTACTTTTAGAAAATGATTATGACTATGAATTACATGCAGTCTTTTAAGAATATTACAGTGTGACTATTTTTCCATATATGTCAATTCCATTCTATCTGCCACCAAAGTGGCCCAATGTCTGCACTCCACCAATCTGATATTATTTTCCACTATTCTACCATGTGAAGATTTATGTCTACTCACTGTCTCATAAACATGTCAGAGTCAATTCCATTCCTCCTCCTATTTCTCATCCTGGAATATTCTTCCATTCTCTGACCATCCAATGTCCAATATACCTATTATTTATTTCTTTATTGGTAACTTCTTGAACTTCCCAATTCATCTCACACTTGTCATTTCATATCACGTAAATGTTAGCATGTAATTATGTCCTGATAAAATGTGTTTAAGTGTTCCCAAATTCGTCTTTAGAAAGTCATGGAGTTCTGCCACTTTATTGAACAGTTAGACATGTGTCAGGCAAATACTAAAACCATCAGCACATATTGAAAGACTTTGTGTACATAATGGAAGATGGGTGGAGCACAAAATCTGTCATTAAAGCCACTGCAACCTTTGAATGACAGCTAGAAGTATCATACAGAACATTTGACAGGAGTAAAGACTGAATTACAGTACACTGTTGAGTAGTTATGAGGCATAGGATAAGCACTAGAAATCAACGTGTAATTTTTTAATGTGCCAAACACGTAAGTACACATTTTTCAGCACTGCAGGTAGTTTTCACTAAGCCTCTGTTCCATGGATATGTATATTTTTCTTCCCAGGGACCCCAAAGAACAAACTTTACCATGAATTTGCTAACATGATTATGACTTATGTTGCATTATTGAGAGCAAGTACAACCTTCAGATTACTGAGAAACTTCTTCACTATCGACAAGTGTTTGAATAATAGATGCTCAATTTTAAATGCCTATAGATGTAAAAAACCTGAAGGCAGTGTCTTACCAGTGGCATCTCTCAGATACAGACCACCTTTCCACTATCCCATAAATGGGATTACCTGTCCATGTCTTCTTAGAGCACTATGATTTCCACCCAACAAGGATCTGAGTGGTTGGGTTACCCTTCATTAGTCCCTAATTTGTCATTTTAAGATGTTGTTGCCTGTATGAATGATAACAATAACTATGCTTTAATAATTCATTTACATACATTTAACATAAAATTATGCCATTAAAACCAAATTAAATGTCTAGCTCCGGATTTTAATGGAGATTATTACCCTCTGAATGCAAAAATCCCCTTTCAATTAAAATTCTTTCCAGCCCTAATTGTAATAATGATTGCACCAACCCTCATACATTTGTCTCTCATCATCCTTAACATGTCTCTCATCTTGGCACTGTAGGAAATTTTTGTGTTGGCAGGATATTAGTGAAGCATGTTGTAGTTAACACTAATTAATTCATGTTGGTTTCTTTACAATTTAATGAAACAAAATTAAACCTGTACTTTGTTCATTTGGTTCCTATTTTCCAAACGAGATGCCTAATGGAGACTTTGTAAAGGGCATGTCTTTACGCTTTCTAAAGGGAAATCCCTGAATATGATGCCAATAATAATGATGATGATTATACATATAAAAGAGGAATTGATTTGCCACGATATGGCAGAAGATTTTTCAAAGCTTACTTGTAGTCTTGAATTTGTAACCAGATAGCAGTTTCTCCTTAGAAATGTCATTGAAGGAATAAAATTATTAAAACAAAAAATTTCAAAGCCTTATTGCTTATATAAGATAGGGGGCTCGGATCTGTACTACCAAATGTTTTAGAAAATGAAAGAGTTAACCAGGAAATTTTATACATATTTTCTTTTCTTTTGAAAATCTAAAAAAAAAAATATCCATTTGGAAATTATAAGGGCTAGATTTTTAAAATTTGTATTTTCATCTGCTTGATTTATATTCATTTAAGGGATAATTTTCTTAAAAAGTAATACTTAGATAATTTTTTAATTTCAGAGATTAATACTTTAGGTCTTGTAAAATAGTCAGCAGAAAAGTTAAAAAAAAAGTTAATTTTTTCTCTTCATTTATTTATGTTCAGTAAGCATAAATGTGTGTGTGTGTTTATGTGTGTGCTCTTTGATAGTGGACAAGTTATTTTCTGTGTATTTGTTTGGTTTTACTTACACAATGAGAATGCTGATCTTTATACACAAGACAAAAATGTTAAAATAACATGATTCAAAGTGCAATGTAAGCAGCCAAAAATTTTTAAGAGGAAAATTCATAGTCATAATTTTAGTACTTATTACTAAAAACAATTATACCTAATACTTATCACTTACTCTAAGCCAGGCACTGATATAGGTATTGTACAGAGAGACACTACTTTAGAAAAAGAAATACAGCTGTCTTCTTGCCTAAACCAGAAGCCCAAGTACACTCTCAAGAAAATCAGTTATGAAAAAAGAAGGGTAAAGAGGAGTGATCACCTGAGATTACAAAATGTCCAGACCCAACTAGACCTTGTATATTTCAATGCCTTGCTCTTAGAAAAATTAGAAAAAAAACAAAAACTGTTACATAAGATATCAATCCCTGCCATCAAAAACCCTTACAGTGTATCAGGAATCATCAATATTTAAACACTATGTTCTAGGAGTGAAGATGTGTAAGAATCATATTGTGTGCAGCATTTACAAAATTGCTTGGATAATTCCACCACCTCCATCTCAACCCAATTTTTTTGTTTTGTTGATGTTTGCTTTGGGTTTTGTTATTAAGGATTGAACCCAGGGTGTTTTACCACTGAGATACGTCCCCAGCTCTTTTTTAATTTTTATTTTGAGACAGGCCCTCACAAAATTGTCCAGGCTGACCTCAAATTTATGAACCTGCTGCCTCCGCCTCCTGAGTAACTGGGATTACAGGCGTGTACCACCACACCACACCCAGCCCAACATAATTTTCTGAATTCTCTGTTATGTGTCCCCTCTCTTATTTATTGTAATGATATTATTCCTCACTTGATTCAAGGAGAAAAACTACTAAGTTAGCTTCACTTCCCACTCTCTACAGTTCCCATATCCCATCTCTCACCAACAGTTTTTATTTGTACATGAACTTTACAGATTATTTTCCAAAAACTTCCACACTGTTTTGAACTAAAAATTTTCCATAGTGTAGGAGGAGGCTAGGGCTACTATTGTCACTCAACTGCTGATAAACAGAAAATAGGGCTTTAAAAGATAAAAAAAAAAGTCTTTAAAAAAGAGATTTGTGTAATATGGTATGTATTAATATTAGATAAGGAATTTTGATCCAGGCTGCAAAACTGCTCAAGCATGGCCTAAACAGATTTTCATACCTCTCTTGCATCTGCAAATTTAAAACTCCAATTTTCCCAGGACAATATTGAAAACATCAGGGACCCTAAGTACAGGAGAGACTATGAGAACATATGTAATTCTTAAAAAATTAGATAAAACTAAAACATCAGATGAGATGAAGGCCAATGTAGACTTGAGTTTCCCCAAGATAATTTTGATGCTTAAAATTATTAAATATCATGTTATTTTCATCATTCCCTCCTAATTTATTTGGTATTTCTACTTTACTGTAATCTAAATGCAGGCTTAATCATCATATTTATTAACCTATTAATCATACCACCACACTTACATGCTTTGTTTTGGAGTAGGATAATATGTTACCTAGATTTTTGTTGTTATGATAAAATACCCGAGATGAATGGCTTAAAAGGAGGAAAGATTTATCATTGTTCATGGCTTAAGAAGTTATAGGTTCATGGATGTTTGGCTGGCTCCATTGCCCTTTGGGCTGTGGCAAGGCAGAGAGCGTGTGTAGAGCAAAGCTGCCCATCTCCTGGGAGCTGCAAGGAATGCGGGGTGAGGGTGGTAGTGAGAAACATGCCTCAGTGACCTAATTTCCTTCCATTAGGCCCCTCTGCCAAAAAGTTCCACCAACTCTAAATAGTGTCACCATCGGGGAATAAAGCCTTGAACACATGAGCCTTTGGGAGACATTTACAATCCAAACCATAAGAGTAGGTGATAAAGTTGAAATTTGAACTGAAGATTATTGTGTTCCAGAGCCACACACTTAATTCACTTTACTGATAATGTTTTGAGGTACTCGGGATCAAACCCAGGGGTGTCGTACCACTGAGTTACATTCCCACCCCTTTTTATTTTGTTTCATGACAGGGTTTTGCTAAGTTTCCCGGCTGGCCTCACATTACCATCCTCTTCTCTCAACCTCCCAAGTAACTGGGATCCCAAGCATATACCCCTGCACTAGGCTTCTACTAGTAAATGTCATGAATAGGAAATTAAGTCTTCATAGGAGAACATTGAAGAAACAAGTAACTCAGTCTTTCCAGAAAAGAGATGATTAAGCTGAGAGGCAAGAGTGAGGGAGGTTGGGACAACTCAGTAGTGTCCGTTAGGCAGGAGTCAGACCTTCACTTTGTCCTACTGACCCAGCTTGACCTCTTCTGTAGCATGTCCTTAGCTCCTTTCTGCATATTTTATGCTTGTAAACAGAACTGCCTTTTGGGGTCTTCCTCTCATGTTTTCTTCTATTGGTCTCCTCCAGGATTGCCCTTTTATCACAATTAGGATAATGATTTAGTATTTCCTAAACATGTTTGATCCTTGCCTGTGAGATTTTGATTATTATCTCTGAAATATTTCATGCCTTTGACTAGAACACTCTCTCAACCTCAATGATTGTCCAATGACCTGCATGTTTTCTCCATTCTCTCAGTTGACATGCTTTCCTTCTGAAACCTGTCCTTTTTGAGTAATCCAGCATGTTAAAAAGGAATAAACATGTTTTGTGATAGCAGTCCCTGAACAGGGCGTTGAAGGGGAAGCAAGAGAAAAAAGCAAACTGTTTTCATGGTTTAAGGTCTAGACCAGACTGACTCAGAGCCTCAGCCTTTAAAACTGGCTTTCCTTTGACAAGCTTGATTCATGTGGTTATAGCAAGTACTTTAAAATGAATGATTTGTGCAGGCATTCGAGAATTAACCTTGAGATAATCCAGTTAAAAAAGGAAAGGCCTTGTCTATATAGTATACCTCATAGCCTAGATTAAAGGAACCCTAAACATTCTTTGTTGACCAGTTCTTTCTTCTGACCAGTTAAATAGGGTTTAAAGTCCTTCAGATCTGAGGAAGACTAGTATGCTATTCACTCTCCCTTAGTCCAACAAGAAACTCTTGGTTATTGGTGCCATCCTCTGAAAGAAAAGACCACCTCCAAGTGAATTATCTTTGAGATTGAACTGCAATATTGGATTAGTACATTTCCTGGCCACCTTTGCTATTGGTTCACATTCTGGCTCCTCATCCTAATGAGAGTAGGTATGTGACCTATCCATAAAGGTTGGAAATTTACTTCATGTCAGTGGGGGAGAGATTAGCCAACAAGTGTTGATAAGACAATTGATTATCAAATTATAAATATATATAATAATAGGGAGATCTCTAACTCACAATATATTCCAGATTACTTTTAAAAAAGCTAAGTATAAAAGTAAAGTCATAAAATAATAAAGAAATATATATAATGTTAGTGTTTTTCTGATTTCTGTGGAGGGCACATTTTTGCAATAATGTCTGTGATAAAGAAAAATGACATAAAGTCTAAAAAAAAAAGAAAAATGACATAAAGAGAAATCGTGGGGAAGTGGGTTCTGGCTTCATATGAACCTTGTTAAGAAAGCCAGATCTGCTTCTGAGATTAGTTTTTTAATCCTACTAAACTACTTCTTTGTAAGAAAATGGGTACAGGATAAATATTTACTTGGTATAGTTGTTCTTCAGATAAGAAGAAATAATGCATGTAAACTGCTACAATTGTTCAACATACAAAAATATTAATACACCATTTAACTATCTCTATCTCACTCCATCAAATGGTAAATGTCTTTACATTCAAAAGCAAATGTCAAAAAAGGAGAAATAACAATTGTACCATAGACAAAGGGTTAATATTCTTAATTTCTAATATACCTTATAAATAAGCAAGAGAACCATAAACTAATTCAATATGAGCAAAGAACATTACAAACAATAAGTGAATAGAAATCTAAAACCCACAGAAAATGGCCAATGATTATATGTAAATCTAGTCAGGTCAATAGGTAATAAGAAAAATACAAATTATAAAATAAGATTTTTACCCATAGTTTCACAAAATTGCTATATAAGGTGTGAAGAAAGAAGCAGTTTCACAAAGTATGGGAGGGTCTATAAGGT
This sequence comes from Marmota monax, assembly GCF_021218885.2. NCBI lineage: Eukaryota > Metazoa > Chordata > Mammalia > Rodentia > Sciuridae > Marmota > Marmota monax. The sequence continues at coordinate 21,066,277 of NW_026692881.1, forward strand.
AAGCTGTTTTCAAGAATAATTTTCCAAAGTGTGTCAAAATTCTTAAAAATATTCTCACACTTTGAAACCTTGCAATCCTTCATTCAAAAATTAATCACAAAGCAATCATCAAGGATGTGTCCAGTATTTAGGTAGAAAGATGTTTAAGCAATATTTTCAATTATGAAAATTTTGAGACAACTTAAGTATTCAGTAGTAGGGTATTGAGACATTAAATTATATGATAATAATTTTATAAGTAACTTTATTAGCATGAAAAAATATTTAGCTACACTTCCAAGAAGTTATAAAACGGTACATAAAACACAGCATTATTACTTACAAATAAAGAAAACATGCACACCAGGCATGGTGGCACATGCCTGTAATCCCTGTGGATTGGAAGGGTGAGGCATGAGGATCACAAGTTCAAAGCCAGCCTCAGCAACTTAGTGAGGCCCTAAGCAACTTAGAGGGATCGTGTCTCAAAACAAAGCAAAAGAAAATAAAAGGAAGAAAGAAAACATATGCAATGAATATTGCCAATTTTTTTTTTTTTGGTGCTGGGGATCCAACCCAGGGTTTTGTGCATGCAAAGCAAGCACTCTACCAACTGAGCTATATTCCCAGTCAGCCAATATATTTTTTAATGAATAAAATATACAAAAATATTGACAGTGAGGCAGAAAAATTATAAGTTGCTTTTTTAATATTCAATATATATTTTTATACATTTGTCTTCTGTATGATTTATGTTTTTTATACTTTCTAAATTTCACCCAATAAATATTCCTTTTAATCAAAATATAAGATTTAAGGTTATAAAGCAAATATTTGTGCCCCATAGAAGCTTTGTGCAGATAAGAAAGACATGATTGTGTACAATCTCACAGTGAGAGAACATTTATCTTAAATGAAATTTAGTGGGATTAGCATTGTCTCACAGCAATATTCTGTTCCAAACGTTGTTCAGGTATAGATCCTAGGATTTTAAGGGAAAAGGGGCTGTGGAATTTCCAGTTATTGCAAGTTTGCAATGTTTTATTCACTTGGTGGGAAGCTTTTATGCAGAGGAAGGATTAGAGATTCACGTAATCTTAGATGTGGAAGGTGTCTCAGATCTCCTTTCTCGTCATCAGTTTTATTGTCAGAAACTCATTTTCAGAACTTCTCATCCTTCATCTGAAACTGCCCTAGCCCAGTGGGACATGAAAAGTACTAAATTCTGCTGAATGACTCAAGAGGTTCTTTTCTTTAGTGCCAACTGTTCATAGCATTAAGGAAAAAAAAAAAAAAAAAACAATTTTCTCTGAATATGTTAAGATCTGCTTTTCCAAATGTAGAACATAGGTCTGTCTCCTTTCATTTATTTCCTGTTTTTTTTTGTTTTTTTTTTTCTGGTGATTTCTTAAAATAGTCGCTTTTGAGTGACCAGATGATTCTCCTTTGGTCCAAATTATGAAGGAAATAGTAGTAACCAGTTTATCTATTTCATCAAGTAATTTCTTCTTCAAATGTCCCACTGTGGCCTGGCATGTTGTAAGTGGATAATAGGTGACTGTAGGTATTAAAACTGAGAAATTAAGGAAGATCATATTTATTAATCTTTAGCATATAGGTGATAATTGAACATAACTTAAAATTTATTATTTTTTTGGTTTTTTGTAGTAGGGACACTTGTGAGATCTGCCTCCAATCAATTTTTAAGTGTACAGTATGTTGTTGTTAACCATAGGGACAGGGATGTGTAGCACATCTCTAGAACTTTTTCCTCTTGCATTATCAAAACATGAAACCTGTTTGGCGTCCCCATTTCTCCCTCTTCCCTGCTCCTGGCAATCCATGGTACTGCTCTCTGCTTCTGTGAGTTTGATTATTTTAGAAACTTCATATAAGTGTAATCACACAGTGATTTTGTACAATTACAGATGGATGCCCAAAGAAACACAATATTAAAAAAAATGAAAGATTTAGAAATATTCATTTTCAATGCCACTCTCCTGATTTTAATTAAGGTAAGAATTGGAAGGGACATGTCTTCTTTTTCAGTTTTCTACTTTAAAATAATGAACATGACCTTGCGACTCTTGAGTTTTTTATTCTGTTGTTTTTAATTTTTAAAATATTTATACTTATTTCTTTTTTGTAAAGACAAGGTCTTGTGATTTATTGTAAATTCTTCAGTTTTCAATGCAGTAGTGTACCAATAGGCACCTAACAAATAGTTGTGGTTTGATTAAATGGCTGAATCCACATTATATAAAAATTTCTACCTCATCTGGAACACTATTTCTATTTGATTTGGGTTTACTGGTGTCTTATGTCTACGAAAGTTGCAAGGGTGAACACATTTTTTTTCTTGTATTTTCTTAATTGGAAGTATTAAGAGCTCTCTCTTTAAATGTCTACCAATGTCTCTACCCCTAAGATAATACCATGGGAGTTGTTGAATATTATTACTAAAGGTAAATAAATATATTAGGAGGATATTATGTGATAGAAAAACCTAGGTTATAACTTTAGTCATTATTAGTTGAGTAGGTAACCTAAAGATAAGAACATCTGGGTGGAGTTATAACTTAGTTGGTAGAGTGCATGCACAAGGTTCTGGGTTCAGTTCCCAGCATAACCCAAAAAATGAGAATGCTATTGTGGTAATGACCTAAATATCCAATAAATAGGAGACATTTAGAACAAAGGTAGATGTGAGGATTCAAAGTGAAAAACAGAGAATTGGAACAAATGGATGGATCTTTAACAAATAAATGAATTAGAAAGTTTAAGATGTTCTTTTTATCTTAGACATAATTTTTTTCCTGTAGTTTTGGAAATGATAAATCTCTGAGGTGATGTATTAATTGCACTGATCTAATTATTACACATTTTTACATGTATCAGTATGTCAATACATGTGAATACTCTATCCCATCAGTATATATAATAATCCCATATCCATATTTTAAAGAACAAACATAACTTGTTTGGGAATACTTTGGATCATGGTACACTGAAGCCTTTAATTTTGCTTATAGTCAGTAGCCCCCATTAGTGCCTATTGGTGTCCTCAGATGTAGTGGAATCGTTTCCCTATTTCACTTTTGTATAATAAAGTAGTACTCCATGTCACTGAATGGTATACACGAAGAGCTAAAAATATAATTAAATGAATAAGTTGAACTAACCCTCTCAAAGGAGCTCTGCTTTTAGAAAAGTTTTATCTCTCTTCACTTTATCATTAATATTTTCTGCACATATCATTTTAAAAACAGTTTAAATATTTGCAAACTATTAAATTTCTATCTCCCAAAGCCATTGAGGTGAAGGACTCACCATTATATTTATTTTTCTTCAGCTATCCTAAAGTTATTAAAAATGAAAATGATAAGAGAATTAATGTGACCACATTTCTCAGGGGTAAGGAAAAGAACAAGATGCCAGAGTCTGAAGGTCCCTACCACTGGGGTAGGATATGACACCACCTGTTCAGGCACATTTTCAAATGACAAACAAGTCTCAGACAAAGGTGACATCTGAAAGCAGTCATGGAAGTGTAGCTGGGTGGAGAGATTCATGTTTAAAACCAACCTTGTAATCGTCCAATGCAATCAATAGCTAGTGAATATTGCACTTATTCATGAGTTGCTACCATTCTTCTTGTTTGCTGCAGCAACAGAGAGTATGTGAGAAAAACAGATCTAACCTGTTCTATGAATTTAAACAAATATTTTAAAAATATATGACAGAGATTAATCACATAGGAAAAAATATATATACTTTCTTGTTTTATATACACATATTCAAAAAGTGGTGTTGCACATCTCTAAGGAAGGGCAATGTAGAAACTTAGAACCTGCCCTGGTGCAGGCTGTTGAGTAAAAAATACCTCTGGGTGTTCCCTGGCACCTTTGCCTATACAAGTATGGAGAAGTTGTCAGACAGTTAATAAAGAGGTATAAGTGGAGTCAACATTTTTCTTCCAGGGGATAAATAAACAGCACCATAAAGAGGAATAACATTAACCAAATTTTACTATCAAGTTTCTTTCTCTGACTCTTCCTCCCTAGCCATGGTTTATTTCATTCAAATTCCATCAAGGTTCACCACCCCCTGTGAATTACCAGCATTTCTGAAGTATGCTTGAGGACCCTGAAGTTCTCTTTCTAAGGCCTTCTTATCCTCAATGACTTGTCTGTGCGAGGACACATTTTCTTTCAATGCTTCAGATAAAGCAATGTATCACTACAGATTGAATGCCTAAGCAAATATGAGAATCCAGCTGTCTCTATTAAGACTGGCAAAAAAGAAATTCACACAAGGTAAAATAGTGCCACTTTCTTTCCAAAATTGTTTTTGTTGTGGAATATTGCTACATTATATTAAAAAATAGATTATCACTGAAAAAAATTAATGAGTGATAAGACTGATATGCATTTCAGATTCCGCCATGCAATTATACAGAATTTTAGAGGCACTCTGTTTTCTTCAACAGATACCTCTGGGTGAGATTTTGTCTTAAATCCACATGTTATTAATGTTCAGTATGGAAATATTGAAGTCCAAATTGGGCAACAAATATCATGTGGATACAAGTGGCTTAAAGCTTATTCTAGAGAAAAGCTGTATGGGAATTCAGTGTTAATACCAGCAGAGCAGAGAACCCAACACAGATGTATAAGTATACTCTGAGCAAATTTGGGAAAATAATTCCTGACATAATACCATAATTCTTGTGTCTACAAGGAAGGTCTTCAGAGATATCAGAAGGGCCTGAGGCAGGCAAAAGTTGGGGTTTGCCGGATCATTTTATCAAACAGAGCTAAAAGTAGCTATGAGCATCTGAGAATAAGAATGTATAGTTTCATAAAACACTAATGTTGTCATCTGAGGTCAATAGGATTAGAAACTGTCTTGAAATAGTTTGTTTCCTGATTCATGTGTTTGAAGCAGACAAACTCAGGGCAACAAAGGACGGTTGGTGGTCTAGACATTTATATGTGCTTCCATTAGTGATATCTCTTGAAAGTCCTTTGGCTGGTGCTTAGAAGAATCAAGAAGCTCAATGACACAGAATATCTAAAATAAGTACCTCCCTATCTCTGGGCTGGAATTTAATGTACTTTAACTCATTTGTTCCATAATTCTCCTGTAGAACTCATGGAATCGACCAAACTTTGTCTGAAATTTTAACTTCTCAGTTGTCAAATAGTAATAGTCCATCACTTCTAGGGTTTTTGCTTGCTTCCCGTATAGAGTGATATTGTCAGTATTCATGTTCCAAATGAAATTTTGACTACATGATAATCATGAAGAAGAGGAAAGTAAAATAGCCTTCCTTCTGCCTGCTGCAGCCATATTTCCATTTAGTGAGGGTCTGAAGATGACCTCAGGTCTGTTTAGCTATACTAAGTAAGTTTTCATCCTCAAACTTATGCCCATTTTCTTGATACCATCAGCTGATGTTCTCTCAATCATAACCATCCTTCTACTGTTTCTTAGGTTGGAAAATTCATACTTGTTTTTAAATTATCAGACCTAATCATCTATAGGAACACATTTTTTATCATCTATAGAGTAAGTGACACAATCCTGCTCTTTCTTCCATATGTACCCACTAACATAGCTTTTACCACATTTTATTCTTACTGATAATTTTATTTACTCCTTTCCTTTCTAGACTTTAAGTTCCTGAAAGCAGATAAATATCTACATTATTAACCCCTATGTCTCTTAGTGTCCAGTTCTTAACCCTTAGTAGCTATTCAGTAAATGAATGGATGACTGAATGGATGGATAAATACTAGTTGACCCAAGCAACTTTGAGCAGAGTGTGTGGACAAAGCTAGAAAATAATGCCTTATTTTGTGATCCAAATTTTAAAATGTACATTCATGAGCTTGCTAACATTCTGACCTACTGAACACTGGAACTTCCTGGATATTTGGCCTTCTTTACCTTGGTTATATATCTTGGACTTCTCTTTATGTATTTACCGGATCCAGTTGGTCAATGAAATTCTCATTTATGACCCTCTCAGATTTCCCTGATCCTTTTGCTCATGTATCTTAATGGCCTAAGGTGTGTACTCAACATCCAAACTCTTCACTCTTCTTTCATAAATGAAAACATCCAAGAATTTAACTCTTTTTGTAGCTTTCTCAGCATATCATTATCGATAATATATAATACACAAGTTATAATATTAAGAATATATGATTCTTTGTGGTATATCCATATACCATGTACCATATGGTTATAGCATAATTTGATAGATTGTGTTCCCCAGTATTTCCTCATATTTTCACCTCCTCCCTCCCTCTTAATTCCTTCTCTCTCTCTCTCTCTCTCTCTCTCTCTCTCTCTCTCCATATATATAATACCATATATATATATATATATGGAGAATAGCAGAATTCATTATATATATAATGAATTCTGCTATTATGTATAACTATAAGGCACCAATACAAAAGTATATATGGTCCCAATTCAAATGAGACTTCTGTAATGCCCAATATATAGCAAATGTAGACAATATAACAATAGCTTACTAGTTGTTTCTAGATTGTTCTCTTTTGGGGAAAAAACATAGTTTGAAAATATCATATAATTCTGAAACTACCTGACTTACAGACAAATCCAGGCAGTAACACAAACCATTTATTTCCATAAAGGTAGGAAATAAATAAATGCCTTTAGTGCAATGTGGTATAGAAGTCTCAATTCTATATAATAAAAATAACCTAGGTAAAACTAGAGACAATATCAATATTATTCAAACTATGCCTGGAGTTACATATTGTTTTGTACTCTCTCTTTTATGGTCTTTTAAGCATTTTGAACTTTCTAGTATAGATTTGGGTTGAGGATATGCTTCTTCCAAAGTATAAGCATTAACTTAATCTAGCCATCTACCTCCATCTCCTTTGTCACCAAAATATTCCACAAAAGTTTGTTGGGAGAAAATACATTTTAGACACTAAAAACAAATCTATTAATTCATGTATATTTTATGGACCTTCCACTTCTGCCTCTGCACTAAACAGGAGGAATGTTGCAAGGGCTCAGTCAGATCCATATTCTTACACATGAAGCACTCAGTTTGCTGAAAATAAAAATCCATAGTTGAACCTGAGAATATGTTTTATTTATTGCTATCTGAACAGAGTTAATGAGATTATGAAACTAGGTTTTGTAAACTTTTCTGGGAGTACAGGGGAATGAAGATGGCTAAAGATGAAGCTATAAAAAAGTTTGGAGATCAGATTTAGGAGACATTTTAAAAATTTTTTTAAAAATTGTTTTAATTAGTTATACATGACAGTAGAATGCACTTATGCACTTTGATATGTCAAACATAGATGGGATTTAATTTTTCATTTTTCTGAGTGTACATGTTGCCGAATCATATTGGTCATGTAGTCACATATATACCTACAGTAATAATATCTATTTCATTCTACTATCTTTCCCATCCCCACATCCCTTCCCCTCTCAGTGGTATATATACTCAATGGAATATTACTCAGCTTTAAAGAAGAGTGAAATTACGGCATTTGCTAGTAAATGGTTGGAGCTGGAGAATGTCATGCTAAGTGAAATAAGCCAATCCTACAAAACCAAAGGCCAAATATTTTCTCTAATATACGGGTGCTAATTCACAATAAGGTGGGGTGCACTAGAGAAGAACAGCATTACTTTATATTAGGTAGGAGACATTTTTAACTGGTGAACTTCCTAGAAGATAAAAGTAAAATTCTTTATTAACACAAAGAGAGCCCTTCAGAACTCTCCCCAATGTCTAATTCCAGTATTTTTTTTTTCATATTTTACTTTTATGATTGTACCTAAGAAATTTGACAAATTAGTTCAAATTATGATGATTGGTATTTTAATAATACAAAATCAAGTATTTAATCAGAATTCTCCATGGTCTAGAAGATGTGATGAGCTTTGGCTTGTAATGACTTAGTACATTCATTCTAGGATGGGAATTAAACTTAACTAATTTCCATTTTACATATATAAAAATTGAATAGTAGACAAGGTATGCTGGATGTTCAGGGTCAAATAATTAGTGAGTATTGAATTCAGGAGTTGAGAGTGAAAATTTGCTTTTAAAGCTGGTGCCAGCAAGTTTACTCTTGTGTAATCCCTTCTCTGCATTGGTGTTTCAAATCACAGAGGGCTTCATTTTCAATCAAGAGATAGGTCACATGTAATTCACTACTCAGAGTAAAATCTGAAATTTTAAAATTGTTTTTATTAGTTAGAGTTAATTTGATATTGTCTGTTTAAATATTATGTGTATCTTGATAAAGTTGTGTTGAACAATGTTCAGGCTTGGAGTTTAGCAAATGCTACTAGAACACACAATACTTGTGAATAACATTGGTCCTGGGTATCTCAATAGAACTATGGTTATGTGTTAATGCTTAAAGCTATGGAAAGTCAATGGGAATTATTGAATTCAAAAGTGAAATTTTGGACAAATAAACATTGAAAAGTACTATAGTAATTTGGTGATTACACTGAGTTTTAAAACTACAGGGGAAATCAAATGTTGTATTGTTTCATGATTAAATGCTGTGTACATCAACAGACAGATAAATATATTTCACATATCTCTCTATATATTTCGCTTACATATATTTCACATACCTATAGATTTTAGCAATTTCCCTTCTATTGCATATTGTTTATTGGAGATTTACTACAAGAGTTTGCATTTAGTCTATACTATCAAATCCACTGAAGATAATCAGATTCATGAACATGGAAAGTAGACACCTATAATGTATCATAACAGATTAAGTTAGATGATGTATACACGTGTGCACCTGGGTACATAGATGTTCATAAACTTTAGTTCTAGATGGGTCTTAGGAAGTCAAAGCTAGGATACTCTCTTTGGTGCTATGGAAACCAATGTTTTGAGAGGTCACTTTTCTTGCTACCAATTACACTGCTAATGTTCTCTGTTGCTTTGCTTTTGTAAATAATACCAATGACTATAATATTAAGTAATATATTTGGAGTATATTTGGGCACTATACATTATAAAAGTGATTTCACATACATTATCTCAAAGTTTTTCTGAATATTATACTCTGTAATATAAAATTTTTGTACATGAAGAAGTAGAGGTGGGGAAAGTTTAAGTTAACAGTCTCAGTTAGGATTTGTACTCAGAGGAAAGAAAGTCTAGAAAGTCTGTGTTGACACCCTTTGTACCATTCTGTTATCTACCTGATTTTAGAGAGAGAAGTACTAGAAGAATAATCACTTATCAAAGGCATAGAAGAAACCTCAAAGCTCTTTGCAACTAATTGTATTGGTGTTGCTCACTTTCCTGCTTAGACTTTAAATGTCGGATGCAGATTGAACTCCAAAATGCATAATGTACATAAAGACCTTGCCTAGTGTCATATATTTTGTAGACCTTCTAAAATGCAACTCTGTTTCTCCACTTCCCTTATAAAAGCCTACAAATTTAAACCTTGTCCTATTTCAATATTTGATGTTCTGTTCAAGTTTTTAGTAAATAGTTTTGTGTGTCAAAAAGTGTACTTGGCAATAGAAATAAATGATTGAAGGTTGATAAAGATGAATATGCTTGTCTTTAGTTCCACTGTGTCTGTCAGTATATTAAGAGGCATAAAGCATCATAAAACTTCTTAGATGCCTAAGCAAAATATGACCAAAAAAACCATACAATCTCAAGGAAACATTGGGGGAAAGAGAGATGACATCTAGTTTAAGAGGCATGGGGTGGTGGATGATGAAAGGAAATGGCTTTGTGAAGAAGGTGGCCCTTGAGATGAAGCAGAGGGAGGAGTGGGCATTAGGAGAGACAGTAATAGGACACGGAGGTGGAACATGCTCTAGGAATGTATCTGGAGAAGCTGCAATTTGACCCCAATGTTGAGTCCCTGTGCGCATGTTTGAAAAGAGTAGGCCAGAAAGTTAGTCTGAGGCAAGGCTGTTGAAACTTAATTTATCATGTCAAGAGGAGACTAGCAAAGTTTAATAGCCTTTAGAATTCAAGCTGTCTGCTTTTATTTTCAGAAACCTTTTGAAGTTGAAATGTAGCATACACACAGACAATAGCACCACAAAGTCCACACTGCCACTAACATTCAGGTCAAAAAGCAATGTTACAGGCTCTATGGAAGACCCACTCATGCTTTTATAATCCAATCTCTCCTCTTCCTTCTCTTCCAGCTTCTCATATCTTAAAATATTATTGATTTGTTTGCTTAAATTTTTCAACCCTATATGAATGAAATCAGACAGTGCATCTTATTTTATCTCTTCTTTCATTCAACATTGTGTTTGTCAGATTTAACCATTTTGTTGTCATGTTTCACCATTTTTATGAATTGAAAGTTAATCCATCTCTTCCTAAGAATGGATACCCAATTATAAGCATTTGCAATATTGATGTGCATTTTGTTGTGTTCATCTGAGACGACTGCAACTATGTTTCCACTATTTTCTCAGTCTCCTGGCACAAGACACCAGTACTACACTATCTATTTCAGAACTTTAAATACTAAGTTATGGTTGGTTGTTTTCAGAATTGTCTTGGCTCATCTTGATCCTTGGCATATTGATATGCAAGTTAAAATTAGGTCATAAATTTCAACAAAGAAATCCTCCCGGAATTTTTATTGGTGTTTTCATTGAATTTATAGATCAATTTGGTATTTAAAAACAATTTACAAGAAGGAAAACTCTGCCTCCTGAAGTAGTAACCAGTATTTTAGGCCTTTAATTGTGATGAATCAAACTTCGTAGGGTTCTGTCCTGAGTCAGCCACGGGCTGTGTGTGTGTGAGCTATGAGCATTTGAGCCTATGGGAGGGCTGACCTGGTATTGCACGCTCTTTGGACCAAGCAACACACTTGGGCATTTTCTTCATGCTCTGCTTTTGATCTCACACAGCACCTGAGATGGAAGTGGCCTTCTAAGATGTCAGTCAATCCACTGACCATAAGACATCAGGAAGTTTGACTCAACCCCCTGAAACCTGACCCCTTGCCTTATTTGGAAAGAACATTCCATGGAACTTCCCTTTGTGTGCCCCCCTATAAAAATAAAGAATTCAGGTGGCTAGCTCTCTTTTTCCAATGGATCCCTAAGGTCAAGAGCCATCACTGGACCCCAAGAAAAAGGTATTTTCTCTGTCTCTGTGTGATTATTTAGCACCAGCCCAATTCACCTGGAGTGACCCTGACTGATTACTTGTATGTCATGGCAGTTTTCTGTAAAAGATGGTCTTTTACATATGTTAGACTCCTTCCTAATTATTATATGTTTTATGCCATAATAAATGGTACTGTTTCCTAAAAGGAGATTTCATTTTCTAATACCTTATTGTCATTATCTACAAAAAAATTGATATGTAAAAAATAATCTGTTTCAACCACAAATTTCCATATTCTTTTATTATTCCTAATAGTTTACCTCTATATTTATTTGGGTTTTGACCACATAAAATTATAGCCATGAATAATGAGAGATTTCTATCTTCATTTTCAAACTATATTTATTTATTCTTACCTTAATGCACAGTCTGAGACCTTTGATATAATTTTACATTAAATTGGTCAGTGCATATTTTTATTGATATCAGAATAAACACATTTAATATTTGAACATATATTTTATTTGTACACATGTAATCTTTCATATATATATTTGTATATGCATTGTATCACCAACTCTATATTCCTAAAGTTTTAAAGTTGTGCTTTTTCAGATTTAGGAAATTCCATTCTTAGTTGGCTGAGAGTTTTCATTGTGAGTGTCGCTTGAATTCTTCAAATATTTTATTCTGCTCACACTGAAATGCTCATGATTTTTCTCTTTTAATCCTTTATTATGGTGAATTATAATAGTTCATTCCTGGATGTTCAAGTGAATTTGTACTCTTGCAGTAAGCCTCACCTTTTCATATTTTATGGAAATTTGCTAAGGGTTTTCTTTCTTGTTACATGCTTGCTTTATTAAACAAATTGGAAAGTATTGCCTCCTTCACCAGCACACTTTGTCTGTAAGAGAACTACTTGGCTGGGAGAATTATTTTTACATCTGGCAATCCTTCAAATTCATATGCTATGGGTTAATACACAAGTTCATCCCAAGTTCACTTGGCTATAGGCTTATCTTCTTTTTGCTTTTCCCCAACTTCAGCAATTGATCACACAAATGTCCTTTCTCAGAAGGGTACAACACTCAAAAATGAGGTATTTTAGGTTGCTTTGGTACTTGGATCTTCTCTTTTTTTTTTCCTGGTGGTGCCGGGGAATACTTGGATCTTCTTTGGCTTTAAAGAAGATTGTCATCTTCTCCTGTGTGTGTTCCTGACTTCTTGACAGTTGGGTGGAAATGAAGACCTTTAACTCCTCCTACCTCCCAATCAGGACTTGTACTTTCATTGTTCTTAATTTCAGTTATTATCCTCTGGGACTCCTTTTTGATTGGGTTTTTAGTTGCCGATTCTTTATCGAAGTTCTTTCCACCTTGTCATTTAATTTCTTGAGCCTATTAATTCTAGTTGTTTTAAAATAAATTGTTTGATGACTCCAATATCCGGATCCCTTTTGATTCTATTCCGCTGCTTTTTTACTTGCTTTTGGTCAGTCATGCTCTTTTACATGCTTGCTATGGTAATTAGAGATGTAATTTTTCAACATCAAACTCACACTTCCGCACTCTGTTCTGTGGATGGGAATCTGCAAATTTATTTGATTTGCCCACCGGCTGTCTGTTAGGCTCTGCCAATCAAAAATACTAGAGGGACATGAGGAGGCTGGAGAAGAAAGAAATGACTATCTTCTTCCTGTTTCTTCCAGTATTGTCTTAGCAACTTTTTCTTCACTCCAGAGCAGGTGTTTGCTGAAGTGGCAGCAGTTTCCAGAGTCTGCCTTAATGTGACTGCTCAGAAGTTCCAGCACTAAGCATGAAGTACTTTCTCCTGAGAAGTCTGAGAGTTCTTAATCCCTCCAGAATCTGCTTCCAAATTCAGCAACAAAACTAGCAGAACTGCAAACCCTTCTTCATGTCTGTTTTTCTCCCTGAAAGGATATCTCTTTGAGTCATTGCTTAAGTACTTCTCACTATGTTCCTTGTTCCCCAGTTGGAAGTGAGGTAGCTTCTACATTTGCTACATGTGTGAAACTTCAGTGTTCTCTCTTTTGTTTTCCTTTTCAGTTCTTCATTTTCCATTGAAAACATTCTTGGTATTAATTATTTCATCTGAAATGCATTGTTGGTTTCTGGTTCCCCACTGAACTCTGAATGATACATTTTGTTACATTTTCAATGAAGGCTTGACATACTGCATTATGTTAGTTTAGATATTTAAAAATAATCAAGTTCACAGAGGAGTTTCTAGGGGAAGTTCTTTAATTTTATTATAACTTGAGCTGCTTCAGTGCTAAACTTGAGCCCTTGTAGGACCTCATCTAGGTCTGGTTAATACTTTTCTTTACGATGTCACCTTTCAGGATCCCAGTTAAATCTCATTTGTGAGCAATAGCTCTTCCTTTTTGATGGCTCCTGACCTCCATTTTTACCTCCGGATCTGTGAGATTGCCAATATGCTCAAGTGCTTAGCCCCTCAGCTGCCATTGAAATCCAGTAAATACCTCAAAAAGAAAAGCAATGCCAAATGCTGGGCTCTTCATTTTGAGCCTCTTTGCTTTCTGAAATGTTCGCCTTAAAAAGTATTCTTCTTTCCTTAGATGTCTTTATGACATAAATTTTTTTTTTGAAATTTTTGTTCAATTCTTTCACTTTTTCTCATTGGTTATTTTTAACCCAAACAAACTGATGGCCCTTCCCCATTTGTAATGCCAAGGTGAAATTCTGCCAGTCCTGTTTTCTTTAGATTATCCTTCCATCCTGTTTCATGACATTTTTTCCTAATGATGTTGAAGATGAAATAGAGACTCATCTCCAAACTCTGTCGTGATCTCCTAATCTTTCATTTCCACTAAATTCTCTTTAAAGAAAGTGAATGAAAAAAATTCCATGAGGGGTCAATTATCATTCAAGTGAGGCTGCTAGAATTCAGATGGATGAGATATTCAAGTTGTCTCTATCCTGGATCAAGGGTGATGCCAGGCAGGGATAAAAGAGATAAAAGTCTCCTTTGTTTGTTTATATTTATATTTAATATGATAAATTAGAAATTTTCAGGGATTTATCATCATCATCATAATCATCAGTTTCAAATTATAAATTTAAAAGTGACATTGAGATTAAGAAGTTGCATGATCCATAAAATGTAACAAACTGGCTTTGAAAAATCATGTCGAAGGAAAAAAATTAAATTATACAGTATTACCTTTAAAATATATTTGAGTTAAATTATAGAAGATGTAATGTATGATCAGATCATTCACTTGTTTTAAAATTAGGGAAAAGATTAATTTTCAAAAATAAGAATTATAGGGGCTGGGGCTGTGGCTCAAGTGGTAGCGCACTCTCCTGGCATGCATGCGGCCCAGGTTCAATCCTCAGCACCACATACAAACAAAGATGTTGTGTCCGCCGAAAAACTAAAAAAAAAAAAAAAAAATTTAAAAAAAGAATTATATAAACATGTTTCATCTATATTAAGTATGTATAACTGGTAATAAGAACATGATTTTAAAAGAGCAAGAGATCTGAATGTGTCCCATATGTAACATGTTGTATTCCTTAAATTAAAAAAAAAGAATAAAGATTTTTGGAAATTAAAAAAAAATCAGCAAGAGTAAGGTTCTCTACATAGCATTAACTTACCATCTATTTAGCCTATTTAGTTGGCATTAACCTTGTTAACAATGCTAATATCCTCTCTGTACCATTCATATACCTTATAGCTGTCTCCATCCAGCTTCTTTTCACTGATCTCTGAGAATCTGTGTCTATTTGCATTAATTAGATGCAGTTTTCTGAGTGTCCCCTTGAGACAGTCTCGGCAAGCTAATTATAAGGATGATGTTTGTTGGCAAAATTAGAGAGTGCATAATTCACTGGGGTGTGAGTGCAGAACATTATGACCATTCTGGAGAGCAGCATGAAAGTACTTAGTCAAATTAAGTGTGTGGATACCCTGTGACACAGCAATCCAAGTTTTGCCCAGGTTCACGCAGGGACATGGATCAGTAGTGCTTCAGTTGGAAGCAATGAATGATTGAAAGAAAGAATAACCATGTCATGGTGACTGCAATGGAATATTTTGATGAAATAATGGAATGCATGGTGAGACGATGGAATGTTTTGTTGCAGATAGAAATAAAAACCATGTACACAAAGGTACAGTCATGTACATGAAATAAAATAAATTGTCTAAAAAGTATTACTGAGAAGAAGAAAATCATAATCAGAAAAAACTATCATGTAATTATTAAAACATAATATGAAAATTAATAATTATATTTATAAATACAACATTAAATATTTTAAAATAACCAAAATTTAAAAATCTTGAATATTCCTCAAGTACATGTGTTTTAGAAGGACATATAGAAATATACACATATATTTTAAACCCATTAAAATAGTGGCCTGTAGCTGGAGAAGAATATAAAAATGGAATAGGACACAGGAGAGGAACAAATAAATAAATAATAGAGAAATCAATGATGATTTGACACTGAACTAAAGAATATTAATAATTTTTCATATGAACTGTTTGGAAAAAAAATGAAAACATAAAACTCTTTCAAATGAATAAACTGAAAAAAGGAAGGGAGAAATAAATGAAGGGGATTTGACTGTGTCACAATTCTTAATAGGCTGAAGGAAAGCTAATTTTTTCCATGATTTTCTCAATGCATTTCATATTTGGTTCCAGAGTTTGGTTCTCTTAATTAAAATATATTCCTGTTAGTTTGAGTATGTTAGGTAAAGATAATTTGACTTAACCTCAAAATACAGTTTATTTTTGAAGCGCTTAGTTCCCTTCAATTATTATAAGCAATAGTTTCTCTTTAAAATTGCCCTTGGATACTATTTTAAAACAATCTTTTTTTCCAAGCAGCCACACTAGTCACTGAGCACAATGTCTAATAGTATGTAATTATATTTATTCAGAAGAAAGTCGGGTGAAATTTTTCCTTTGGCTTCTCACTTTTATGACACAGCCAGATCACAGCACCTGCCAGTTGAGGCCTGACTCCCCTCTTTAATAATTATCAAGCAGTAGCCAAACCAGCCCTAGTGTCACTGATTATCACTGCAGTGTCAGGACCACAGCCCACAGTTGTTTCAGGCAGGCTGCACGTTGTCCAAATGTGCACAGCCAAAGGGGGAAAGAGGACCAGACCAGCCTGCACTCCTCTAACCTAGCTACCTGCACATGAGCTATCGCCTTCCACACTGAAAATGCCTTTCTCTAATTCCTTAAAAGAGGCCATATGGGCTAGCAGCATCTTTATTATTGCCTCACTTTACCCCATCCCATTGCACTCTTCCCATGCATGTTCCTTCCCATCTCTTCCTAGTCGATACCTGCAGAGAGAGGGGAGAGAGAATTCATAGCATTTTTTTGTCCTCATGGAGGATATGGGTACTTCCCTTTATCAAAGGCCAGGCCACTGGGGCTCCAAATCTACAAATGAGTAGAGCTTCAGGCATCTGCTAGGTATGCTACCTCTTCACTCCCCTTGTGCTGGATCATGCACAAGTGGAATCTGTAGGCCTGGAAAGGAGTGGAAATGAGCTCTTGGCAGAGCATGGCCTTTGTTTTTGAGAGAGTTGCCAAGGACCCTGAAGAAGGCCTCTTACCCGGAGGCGTTTAAAGACAGAGTTGCTTGGATCAACAGAGAAATTTTAAATCGTTAGTTTCTACACTTAGAAAGAAGAGGACAGGGATTCATACCAAACCTAAGTCTCATGGCTAAGCATTAAATTAGTTTGGATAGTCTTTGAACAATCAGCCTAGCTATGGAGGTGAGCAGCAGTAAATCTGAACCAAGTCACATAAGTAGTAGGCAATAATGTGGGGAGAATCTATGTGATGTAAGCAAATGGATGTGGGTAGGAGCAGACACCAGAGGACGACAGGGTTACACACTTGAAAGGTGTAGAACAAAAAGCATCTCAGTAGTCCCTGTGTGTTCCAAGTGAAATGAAAGATCTCAATTAAGGACCAGGGCCATGAGATGACTCACCTGGCTTCCAAGAGAGATGGGAGCCCTACATAGAGAGAAGTCAGTGTGTGGAAACCTCAGGGGCCAGAGCAGAGAGACAGCGAAAGAAGGAGCAAAAGTGAAACTTAATTTCTACCTCAAAGAAACTACCCACACATTTACAGATCTCACCACATCGGTGGATGATATGTGCAAAAAATGAAATTAGCCCAAGTCAGACTGAGACAGAGGTACGTCCCTGGCTATTTGCTGCCGCCGCCCACCCCCTGTCCTTAACGCAGAGGAGTTAGACTAGAAGTGGGAGGAGAGAGGAGGCACCCCAGAACCAGAGTATAAACTCTGCCTCTGTAAGGTGTTGGAGTGTGAGGATCCCAGTTCAGACCATATGCTTCAATGACCTCTGGAGACCTCCAAGTGAGGCCTGTTGGGTAGGGATGGGGTCTTAAAGCAGTCTGGGCTGAGTGAATTTTCTAATTACCTAAAGTGATTGCAAGGCTATGAAATGACAGAGGTCTGGCAGAATATGGTAGAATACCAGGATTGGAAAGAGAATGAGTAGACCACTTTATTTTTATACTTAAATCCAAAATGTTCAGTAAAATGGGAAATACCCAGCTATCAGGTAAACTATGAATACTTCCCCTTGAGCCTAAAGAAAAGGCATAGAAAAACTAAGATGCCCTGAGTTCACATGGGATCATTTTTCTAGTTTTTCACAGCTTTCCATGGGGTGCTTCTCTTGAGAAGGCCCTTTATAGGAGTGATGTGAGAGAAGCAAGAGTCACTGTTTGGTTCTTTCAGTTATTCTGCCATTTGTTTATCCACAAAGGATTTTTTTTTTTTGGTCACTCCTTCTTTGTGCAGGCCCTGGCAATAGATGCCATGCATTTTGAAGTGGGGAGTGAGAGAGTCAGTATAACAGACACTGTTCTCATATAGAGAGGTTTGAGTGCAAATATTCAAAATGAAACCCCAAACCAACACTCGTTGACAGATAAGCATGCTCCAAAAGGCATGACTGGATCATGCCACTTTGCATTAAAGGCTGTCAATAATATCCAAAAGTTTTTAGGATAAATGCAAGTACTCCCACTGCATGCCTAGTGTGCTGATCTTGCAGGATCTGGCCCTTCCACCTAATGATCTAACTAATTAGACTTCTTCCCTCCCATTTTACACTGCTTCTGCAGTGGTCTTATGACACTTTTTGGAAAAGTTTGAACCTTTTTTTGCTTTAAGAGTTTGTCCTTGAGTTTGTCACTGTGCCTCAAATATACTTAACCCCACCCCGCAAGATGGTCCTATTCAAATTCATATACAGTGACTAAATCATTCTAGTGTGTCTGGAACTTCCTTGGCTTTTGCAGTCAAAGTCCCACTCCTGGGAAAAAAAAAAAAAAAAAAAAAAAAAAACCCTCAGTGCTGGAAAACCCGAACAATTAGTCACTCTTTGTGTCTCAAGTTTAATGTCACCTCCCTTTAGAGATATTCTCTCAGTACCATACTCAAAATAGACTCCAAAGAAATATAAATTGTAGCACGTGATAGTGAAAAACAAAATCTCTGAGAAAAATACATTATGATCAAAGCCAAAAGACAACTGACGTGCTATAAAAATACATTTGCACATTTTGTCAAAGAAAAAAAGAGTTAATATTTAAAGACCTTCTAAAAATACACAAGAAAAGAACTCAATTACTTTGTAGGATTTGGGGATAAAGAAGTCAACAGGATTCAAAAAAAGAGCTGCAAATGACTCTCAATGACATGAATCCATGCTCAACCTTATTTTATAGGAAAACACAAATTAAAACTTCAGTACAATGCAGTCTGTCACTTATTGGCCAGAAGTCCAAAGTTTTCTAGCATCCTCTAATTGTGATTCTGTGGGGAAATACTATTCTCAGACTTTTGTTGTGGCAATGCAGAATGATACAACACTTATGGTTGGGGATTTGGTAATATCTAGCTTAATAACATCTATATCTCCTTTGATCTGGTGATTCAACTTTTTGAAATCTATTCTAAAACTGTACAGATTAATAAGTAAATGATATTTATTTAAAGATTGTTAGTAACGGTAAAAGTTTAGAACAGAGGTTGGAGGTAGTGATTAAACTATTTAAGAGGTTTTGAAAGTGAACATCAGATATCATTTCTAGAGCAGTGTTTAGTTAAAACAGTAGCCTCTGTTTAGGGTAGTATACCAAATGTTATTGTAAAAACTGTGTTCTAAGTAAGGACATGGAAACTTATTTGTATGTGGTTTTTTGTCTGCCACAATATGGAAGAAGTACTGGGGTCCATTTGAATGTTCAAGGAGACTAAATTTTCCCCAGCCAAGTAACTAAGTTGAGTGTATCATACAATGAAATGGAATACAGAGGTTTCTTGCCTAAGTCTCCCTGCGTTTCTCCTTTACACCTGCAGAATCAAAAATAATGTTCGTTTTCAAGATAAACAAAGCCATCTCTAGGGTTCAGAAATTATTAGAATATTAAAACTGGAAAGAATCTTAGAGATTATGAAATACTTTGTAACCAATTTTATGAAATAACTCATTTTACAAAAGAGGTAAGTGAGGCTCGGGAAGTCAAATAATTTTTAT
This sequence comes from Marmota monax, assembly GCF_021218885.2. Classification (NCBI taxonomy): domain Eukaryota; kingdom Metazoa; phylum Chordata; class Mammalia; order Rodentia; family Sciuridae; genus Marmota; species Marmota monax. The sequence continues at coordinate 21,086,011 of NW_026692881.1, forward strand.
AAGATCACAGAGTTGAAGTTTCAGCCAGATGGATCTGGAGAGGGCCACAGTCAGTAAGTGTTGTAGCTACTCTATGACCTCATATTAGGAGAAAACATGAGACACAAAAACAGAGCAAAGTAACTGGAAGCAGGTGTAAGTATTATACTTAAATCCAAAATGTTCAGTAAAATGGGAAATACCCAGTTATCAGGTAAACTATGAATACTTCCCCTTGAGCCTAAAGAAAAGGCATAGAAAAACTAAGATGCTCTGAGTTCACATGGGATCATTTTTCTAGTTTTTCACATACCACTGACCTTGAAAATTTATCTCAAACTTCTCGCCTGGACTCCCATTCTGCATTCCATTTCAAATCCTTAATTTGTGTGACAACTACTTGCATCCACTCCCAGTTCTAGAGCCACATACAGAAGCCTCTGGGCTCTGTTCATTTTTGTGACAAATGGCACATTTGCTAGTAGAACATTCATTGGGGACCTCTTTACCATACATTCCCACTCACATTTTTTTTAACCTTTATCAAGGCACAATTGACAAATAAAAACATTGTATGTATTTACGGTGTGGTATATGACCTAATGTTACCTTATGCCTGTGCATTCTGAAATGCTCACTGCAATCAAGCTGTGTAACATATCCATAAACTAACACACTTAACGAGTTTATCTTCTTTTTATTTCCTTTGGTTTTTCTTCCTGCCTTTCTCTCCTCTCCCTTCTTTCCTGTCTTCCTTCTTTCTCTATTTTCTCCTCCCTTTCCTACTGAGAACACTTAAGGTCTACTCTTAGTACATTTCAACTACACAATTCAATATAGTGAGCTATAGTAACATTGCTGTCCCTTAAATCTCTAGAACTTATTCATCTTGCAACCTAGACTCTGTACCTTTGATCAATCTCTCTCTCCCTCCAGGCTCTGGTAACCACTATCCTACTCAACCCTCTTATCAGTTTGATTATTTTAAAATTACACATGTAAGGCCAAACAGTAGTTATCTTTCTGTGTCTGGATGGTTTCACTTCATATAATGTCCTGCTGGTCCATATATGTTGTTATAAATGACAGGATTTGTTATTCCTTAGGGGGATGATCATCTCATAGTATTGTATAATACCAATTTAGTTTAAGGTTTGGTAGGATTTACTCAGTCCTTTCTCCAGAACTAGGCTCTAATTGTTATAATCAACCTTCTGTTAGCTCATGGCCATAGTGATTGGAGGACAAATTGTCATCGATACTGGCTGAAGACAGTCCATTTGTGGTGTCTCCTTCATGTCAGTGATTAGATAAGGAAATTGCATTGAAACTTGTGGCCCATGACGCTAAAGTCCAGGGATTATATTTGGAATCATCTGTCTCTCCTCTTTCTTGTTTTCAATCATTTTTCTTTCCTCCCTTCTTGACACTCTGTTTTAAAAAAAAAAGTTTTTTTTCTTGTGTATATTTAAAGCATACAACACAATGCTATTGGATACATATAGATAATAAAAAGTTCACTATAATGAAGCAAACTAGCATATATATCTTCTCACATACTTAACCCAGTTTGATTTCTTTCTTCTTTTTTGTGGTAAGTAAGAGAAGCTAAAATCTCCTCATTTAGCATGAATTCCACACACAGTACAATTTCTTACCTTTAGTCTTCGTGTTGCAAATCAGGTCTCTAGGATTGTTTATCCTACAGATCTGCTGCTCTGTATCCTCTGACCTACGTATTCCCCCTTTCCCTACCCCTGTCCCTAGGAACCACTGTTTTGTTTTCTATCACTGTATTTTGTATATATTTTTGAAAGATTTCACATATAAGTGGTATTGTGCAATGTTTTTTCTCTATGTACGTGGCTTATTTGGCTTATAATAAGGTTTATGATGGCTTCCAGGCTCATCTGTGTTATAAATGGAAGTGTCTCATTCTTCTTTAAGGCTGAAATAAATAAATAAATGTGTGTGTGTGTGTGTGTAACACAAGCGCATGTTAGTGTCTAAGTTTCATTGATCTTGACCCATAATATTCCATCATATACATATGTGAATATTCTGTTTCATGTATCACAGTCTCATAGATGCTTATTTTATGTCACAGTTTCATTGTTTTTGATTCATGAACACAGGATAACTATTTGTGTCATTTTTAAGTTACTTTCATGAATGTATTATAGATTTCAGTGTACAAATATTTCAGGGTTAAATTCATTTCTAAGATATTTTCATGCTATTGTTAATGGAATTGATTCTTGATTTCTTTTTCAGTTAGGTTTTTGAATATAAAAATGCTAATGACTTTTTTAATCAATAGAGAATGTTGGAAATTGTTTGACATTTTTCCCGTATCAACTAAGATGACCATGTGATTTTTAATCTCTCTCTCTCTGAAGTGTCACACTGATTGATTTGAATATATTAAACCATCCTTGCATGCCAGAGGCATATTTTATGTAGTCATGATATATGATGTTTTTGTTGGCCATTGGTTTGATCATATTTTATTGAGAACTTTTGCTTCAGTGTTCATCAGAGAAATTGTCCTATTGTTTTCTTTTCTCATGATGTCGTTGGCTTAGGAATCAAGGTGATACTGGCCTCAGAAATGTGTTTGGGAATATTCCCTATAGCTCTAGTTATTGGAAGAATTTAAAAAGCATTGGTTTAATTCTTTGAATGCTTGGTAGAGTCAGCTGTGAGGCCATCTGGTCCTGGGCTTTTCCTGCCTGGGAGGTTTTTTTTTTTTTTTTTTTTTTTTTATTCCTTCTTTGATCTCTTTATTTGCTATTGGTCTGCTCAAGCTTTATGCTTGTTTCTGACTAAATTTTAGTTGGTTATATTTTTAAGGAATTTATCCATTCCTTCTAATTTATGCAATGTGTTGCCATCTAATTGTTTATATTAGTCTCTCAAGATCATTCTTATTTCTAAGTCATTTGTTGCAACAACTTCGCTTTCATTTTTTATTTTATTTATTTGAGTCTCCTCTTTTTTCTTAGAGTACCTAGGGATTTGTCAATTTTGATTACTTTTTAATGTTAAAGTATTTGAGAGCCTTCTTTTTTTACTGTAGGTATTTATTGGTTTTAAACATCCCTTTTACAATGTTTTCACATTTCTAAGGTTTTGTGTTTTCTATAGGTTTGTGTTTTCTATAGGTTGTGGTATGTTGTGTTTCCACTTTAATTTGTCTGAAGATGTTTTTAAATTTCCCTTCAGTTTCTTCTTTAACACATTGGTTGTTCAGTAGCATATTTGTGAATTTTCTGAGATGCCTCCTGAATTGATTTCTTGTTTGATACCATGTAGTTTGAAACAACACCACATATGATTTCATACTTAACTTTGTTACAACATGTTTGTAGCCTATCATATGATCTATTCTGGAGAATGTAACAAGTTCACTGGAGAAGATGCATATTCTTCTGCTGAAGAATGGAATATTAGGCCTGTTTGGGCAAAAGTGAAATTTGAATCTAGTATTTATTAATTTTCTGTCTGCTTGATCTGCCCATTGTTGAAAGTGAAGTATTAATGTCCTCTACTATTATAGCATCACTATCTACTTCTCCCTTCATATCTATTAATATTTCCTTATGTATTTAGGTGTTCCAATGTTAGGAACATATATATTTTCAATAGTTATATTCTCTTGATGAATAGAGCCTTTGATCATTAAATAATGTCTTTGTTTCAAGCAAGTGTTTTGACTTGAAGTTTATTATCAGATGTAAGTATAGCTACCCTTGCTTTCTTAGGATCAACTTTGCTTGGAAATCTCCAGTCCTTTCACTGTCAGCTTATGTGTGTCTTTAAAGATTAAGTGGTGGATCTTTTGTAGACAGTAAGTATATGGGACCTATTTTTTTTCTCTCCCTCCCTCCCTCCCTCCCTCCCTCCCTTCCTTCCTTCCTTCCTTCTTTCCTTCCTTCCCTGAATGGAGTATGACATGGCTCAAAAAGAACAAAAGCAGCACTGGAATCCAGAACTTATGTGCTTGGGATGACTGTGGATATGAGCTATTGGCCTCAGGGTCTTACAAAATTTCTGTAGCACCTGGGAATTAAGGCAAAGGTTCACTCTTCCAGGCCCAAGTGGATATAGTTCTCTGACTGAGCTGAGACAAAGCTCAGCAACTCAGGCTCTGGTTGTAACTTTGGCTTTAACCCTTTGGACTGTTATTATCTTTCTTTCCCTGAAGCTGTTGACAGTCTTGCTGTGACATAGAGCAAACAGTTAATAAGACAAAATGGGAAGGCACGGAAGAAAATGAGGAGATACAATTGGTTGTTCATATGTCTGAACTACTAGATCAAACCAGCCATCATTCTTACCTACTTACATTTTTTCTCACCATTTAATAAACCAATAAATTCTGTTATCCTTTAAGTCAATTCAAGATCAATTTTTAGTTATGTGAGACTAAGGAAGAACATTTAAATGGACAATGGATGCAGTGTGGTTTAAGGGGATAATACTGCATCATTGGAAATAAAAAGTCCTAGATTTTACTTTAACTACTGACTGTATACCTTAGGGTTGTCATTGTACCTTTCTATACTACACTTATCTCTAAATTATGTTTTGCTTTATATTATGTGGTGCTGTATCACCTGACATAATGATTTTCAAGTGAAAGAAAAAAAAAACCCTGATAACTTTGCTACTGAATTATTACTATCAGAAGATCTTGAAGTTATTGACATGCTTATTATAATATAGTCTTTTGCCTGCATTGCAAGTGGCAGGAATAATTCATCAAGATATACACTTCTACAAAACACTTGATGAAAACAAGAGTGGAAGTTTCTAAAGCAAAGTGGATTTCATTAGGCTGCTTAATATGAGTATTTATAGCCAAATTGTTTCCCAATTGACTTTGCAATCCTCATTTGTGATTCATAATTCTTGGTGAATAATTGCAATTATCATCTGCTTAATGAGACAATAATTCCCCCTCTCTCTCTTATTATCTTTATTTTCTTTTCAGTAAAACCTTTCATTCAACAGAAAGTTGGTCCATCAGGAAGACGAATCCCTACCAAATACCCAGAATAACAGGTCACAGGACAAAAAAAGAAGTTCCAAGTACAAAGCAGGAAAATACATACAAACTAATCTGTAAGTGATCCTTCTTATCTCAAATAAAGGCACAGAGCAAATTTTCATGGCTGAACTGAGTTTTGTGGTATATGAAAGTGTTTATATGTTATACACACATAAACATATACACATATAGCTTATAAGAAAACCCTAAATAATGCACGTAAATGGACTCCACCCATTTTATTATTAAAGAAATTGAACTTACTTTGACTTCCCAGACCCAGATTCTTATAGTTATTCAATAGGAACCATATAGTCATTCTACAAATAAGAACCACATATATGTTTTCCATATGTCATAACTGAGTTAACTCTGCATATGACAAGCTCATTCAATAAAACTTGTTCAGTGTGGTGAATGAAGCCTGAGATTTGGTATCAAATTTCAATTTGGATCATAGTCCCTCTCGATATTAAAGAGTCAACAGGTATTATAGCACTTCATCTCTCTGAAGCACAATTTTTTAAAATTTAATTGGCCGTGGTTCAACTATCTTCTTCACAGGTTGTTTGGAGATGAATGAGATGAATGCTGTAAAACATTGTTCCTACCACCTGGTATAAATACATTATTTGCATTGCCTATTAATTTCACTTGTCTCCTCACACTGTATCCTTTCAGCTCCTCATATCTCCAGAGGAGAGGACATGTCTGTTTCTTGGTCTTTCCCACTACCATGGGTAGGGGAAGTTTTGCATCCATCACTTCTGGTCGCTCTTTTCACACTTTCTTCTCCTTCCCTGGGAATATGAGTGGCTCACCTAATAAAACCATGCTACCAGTGGATGCTTCACAGGTAAAACAGCTCTACCTTGTTTCTTGCCTCTTTCTTGCAGTCTCTTAGTCATGTACCTGAGGTCTGATGAAGGTTGATAATAGGAAGTTTCAGATTTTTCCTTCCAGCATTGCTAACTATAACTGATGCTGAGTCATGTTGGCTACATACCGCAGATCTGGCTGTGAATCTAGGAGATGGAACTGAGAATCATCTTTTAGGCTCAGCACAGAGCCTTTTTTTTTTTTTCACAAATTCAACATTTCTTTTATTAAAACTGGTACTTTAGGGGTTAGGGTTATGGCTTAGCTATAGAGTGCTCACCTAGCACATGGGAGGCACTGGGTTTGATCCTCAGCACCACATAAAAACAAACAAATAAAATGAAAGTATTGTGTCTGACTACAACTAAAAAATAACTACAAAACAAACAAAAATAAAACTGGTACTTCAACCCCTGTTTCATACAATATCATGTGTACATACTCGTTCAACTTGAACCCTGGAAAAAAAAATTAGAAATGAGCACCTTTAAACTTCATTGAACCTCACTCTCAACTTCCATAAAAACTTTAAGAGATGTGGGGAAAATTAGACATCATGTACATAAGCACCTGATATATAAATAATTTTATTCTTCAACCACAAGCGAATGTTTGGCAATCTGTGCATGGCAAGTTTGCCTACCTCAGTACTATCTCTAAATTGCCCCTGCTGTCAAAATGCTTATAGACTATTTAATAAAATAAGTAAACAACAAAGAACTTGGTAAATTAACCACAAAAAGTACAACAAGGAAAATCTGGTCATGAGATGGTTCCTGTACTGAATTATTCAGGGGTTTCTTTTGTTATTGTACCTGGGATTAAACCCAGGTTTAATCCACTTTTCCACTGAGCCACCTCCCCAGCCCCACCTTTTTTATTTTTTATTTTTTTGGTACTGGGGATTGAACTCAGGGGCACTCAACCACTGAGTCGCATCCCCAGCCCTATTTTGTATTTTATTTAGATATAGGGTCTCACTGAGTTGCTTAGTGCCTTGCATTTGCTGAGGCTGGCTTTGAACTCTTGATTCTCCTGTCTCAGCATCTCAAATTGCTGGGATTACAGGTGTGTGTCACTGCATCTAGAGCTTCCCCAGCCCTTTTTTAATTTTTATTTTTATTATCATTTTTTGAGACAGGGTCTTGCTAATTTGCTTAGGGCCTCACATTGTTGCTGAGGCTGGCTTTGAATTCACAATCTGACTGCCTCAAGCCTCCTGAGCAGCTGGGCTTAAAGGTGTGTGCCACAGTGCCTAACTATTCAATGTTTTCTAGAACAAAATCAACAGGATAGGCATATGTATGATTACAAAAAGGTATTAGAGTGGCTTATAGGAGCAGATGTTGGATATTTCCACAATGGCCATATGCAGATTGGAAGACCTGAGGCATCAGTATCTGCTCAGGCCAACAAGCTGGAACCTCAGCTCAAGAGGAACTGATGATGCAGCCCTAGTCTGAGACTAAAGACCTGAAAGCTCCCAATAGAATCACTGGTGAGCGCTCATGTTGGAAGAGAAAAGGAGCTAGAGTCCATTGTCCTTGGGCTGTGGAAGTAGCAGTGATGCACCTTCTCAAGAAGAATTAAGCTTGCATCTGCATAGTTTCTTCTTCCACCTTTTGTTCCATCCGGGTCCCCAGTCCCTTGTAATGTTCTGCCCACCTTCAGGCAGGCCTTCCCAGTTAGTTGCTGCCCTACATGCCAATCATCTCTGGAAACGTCCCCATAGACGCACATAGAAGTCTCTTAATCGTAGCTATCTCTCAATCCAATCAAGTCAACAATCCAGATTAACCATCACATGCATTTAGAGCTGGGGTGATCCGCAAAGGTCTGAATTAGGCAAGACTGGGGATTCCATTGGATTTCTTGAAACTTGGTTTACGTAAGAGTTTAATAGAACATAAGTTTTAAAATATACAGTCAGATAAAAGGAGTGGTAGAGCTGAATTCAGGCCTCATTTCAAGGACAACCACATAAGTCATTCAATTAAAATGCACTTAAGGTCGTTATCATACATATGCCTCAAACAAAGTGATTATTATCATTATTTTTTTCACTGAGCAAAGAATGACCATGTTCAGATAAATTATCTATCTAAGAAACTGGCAGAAATTTCATTTTACTTAGTAAAATTTTCATTTTACTAAGAAGCTGGTGAAATATCATTTTACTTTGCTGACTGAATGCAGAATCATGGAAAACAGCGGGAGGAGCTCTTTGGGGATTCCCTTTTCAGTCTCCTCAGTATCTTTCACAGGCTGATTCTTTAGCACCATGTAATTGTTGAATGATCTCACTCCCTTTACTTTATTTGAGCCTTACAGCATCCATAGGCTTTAGGAAGAGCAGATACTTCAAACTCCAACTCACAGATAAGAAAACTGAGACTTACACAGATAAATGATTAGCTCAAACTCCTAGAACTAGAATTCTCACTTCTTTTCTTTTTAATACATCCTGCTTACCATCTTAGAGAAAATGAATTCGTCTGGCTCTGCTTGAAACAGAAATTATTCTGGTTAGTAAAATTAAATTATTCTAGCTTCATATAGAATGAAATGGCAAAAGGACATTTCTTTTATAAGAGAAAAGAGAATGATCGATTGTAGGTTCTCAGAGTGTGAGAACTCATTTAAAAAATAGCTAGCATTTATAGGGAGCCTGGTATATGGCAAGAAATGTTCAAAAAATGTTATATACTGCTCTGTCACTTGATCTATATTATTATTCTCCTTTTTACACGGGATCACATAGAAGCTAAATGAGTTGTCCTAAGTCAGTGCTGGTTATTGGCAGAGTTCAGGTTGGCTGAGCTGCTGGACTCCAGAACCTCCACTCTTACGTGTCACAAAGCTCCTCTATTTTTAAAAACACCATTTAAGATGTTAAGAATAATGGAAAGCCAAATTTAAACTCACACAAATATAGTCAATTTATCTTCTACTAAGGTCCTAAGATATTTAAATAAATGGAACTTGGAAAATTGGATATCAGCATTCTAAACACACACACACACACACACACACACACACACACCAGACTCTTCTCTACACCATGCACAAAGATAAATTTAAATTGGATTAAACTTAAACATAAGACCATAAATAGTAAAACTCCTAGAAGAATACATATATGAAAGTTTTCTTGACATAGATCTTGGCAATGTTTTTTGTTTTTCTTCTTTTTAAAATATCACACCAAAAGCATAAGAAACAAAAGCAAAAGTAGAAATGTGGGATTATCTCAAACTAAAAAGCTTTGCAGCAAGATAAATGGTCAATATAAAATGTTTTTGTTGAATGGGAGAAAATATTTGCAAACCATGTATCTAGTAAGGGGTTAATCTCTAAAATGTATAAAGAAGTTCTGTAATTCAAGCAGTAAAATCCAAGGGACCCAAATTAAAATGGATAAGATCTTGAATCAATGTTCTCTAAAGAAAGCATTCAAATAATCAACAGATATTGCTAAGATACTCAACATCATTAGTCATCAAGAAATCAAATTAAAACCACAATGTAATATCACCTCACACCTGTTAGTTTGGCTATTACAGAAAAAGAACAATTTGTGTCAAGGATGTGGAGGAATTGAAATTCTTCTCTAGTGTTTGTGGGTGGACATGTGAGCTAGGCCAACCACTGTAAGAAACAGTCTGTAGACTTCTCAAAAAATTAAATACTGGTTGCTTTTTCCCCCGCAAGAAAAGGTCCATGCATAATCATTGGTTTTTATTTTGTCATCATCGTCACCTACATTTTCTATAACCATACTATCCAGAAAGGGAATAGTGACTCTTAATTTGGGCAGTAGAAGATACTAGCACATTGCTCTACACCCCCACTTATGAAATGAGAAGAAATGGATCTTAATTAAGCAGCATAGACTTTTATCCATAATAACAATAATTGATCAAATTTGGAATATGAGATCACCAATAACACACTGAAATATATACCAATTCAACTGTGTATTTATGAATACATGCAGCAGGGACAAGCATTAAAATATAATTCAAACAGTGTATGCAACATTGCCTACTGTTTTGCTCATTACTCCTATAACTCGTATGCCACAGATGGAGCAAGAGTGTGTAGGTGGCTGACTTTTCTCAGGGTCTGTTCCCACTGGCCTGTGGTAATGTGAGGATACTTCTATCTATTCTACTACTTAAATATAAACATTTTATTTTACACAGACTGGCTTCAAAGAAAACTAACTACCATTTGTTCTCAAACAATTTTTGATCCAATATGGCAGGAAAAATTCTAGCACCTGTTTGATTTTTTGAGACTTTTTTTTTAAATTTGAAATAATTGTAGGTTAATGGGAAGTTGTAAAGGTAGTACAAAGAGGCCTCATGTGTCTTTCTCCCAGTTTCTTCTGGTGTTTACCTATCACATAATTATAGTGTGGTAGCCAAACCATGAATTTGTCAGTGGTAATGTGTGAGCTGTTTCATCATATTTGTCTACTTGTGTAACTACTACTACAATCAAGATACGGAGCTATTCTGTGGTCACAAAGATCTTTCTCATGCCACGTCTCTAAAGTCTGATTTTATAGATAGATTGTTCCACCCCTTAGCAACTGTCGATCTGCTTTACATCTCCACAATTGTGTCATTTACAGAATCTTATGTAAATGAATCAAACAGTAGATGACCATTTAAAAAAATTAACTCAATCCTGCCATAAGATAAGCTTAGGTTGTTATGCATGTGATATGTTCATTCCTTTTCTTTGCTGAGTGATGCTGCACGTTAACACTGGCCATGTAGTGAAACAAACTAAATGAGTCATGGTTAATGCACCTTGTAAAGGACATTTTGGTTATTTTAAAGTTTTTGGCTTCTATAAGTAAAACTGCTATGAACAATGCAATTCTGTTTCATATGTTAAGAATATGTTTAGGTGGTTTTGTTTGTTTGTTTTCCAAAGTGTCACATTCCACACAACAAAAACACTCAGGGTCACTCCAGGTGAACTTGGATGAATGAAATAACCACACAGAGACAGACAAATACCTTTTTCTTCGGGGTCCTGTGACGGCTCCTCTGACCTTAAGGGTCTGCAGAAAAAGAGAGCAAGAGCATGTGCTGAACCCTTGTATTGAAGAGAAGCCATTCAAATAAGGCAAGGGGTCAAGTTTCAGGGAGTTGAGTCTAGCTTCCTGATGTCTGCTGTCAGCAGGTTGACTGACATCTAGGAAGGCCACACCCAAGGGCAGAGCAAGAGAAGGGGACATACAAAGGGCATTTCCATGGAACATTCTATACCAAACAGGGCAAAGGGGTAATATTACAAAGGAATAGATGAGTGTAGCTTAATTCATGGGTGACATGCCTATGTCTGAAGACATGCCCTCAAATTTCCTGGACTGGGGCAATGTCCAGGTCACTACAAGATGTAGTGACCAGTCAAAGCCTCTCTGCTTCAGGATGGAAGATGAGAATCATTCAGAGTGGCTCCCAACACTAGAGTAGCTGTATCATTTTGAATCCCCACTAGCAATGTGTCAAAAATTCAGTTTCTCCAAAGCATTTTCAATATTTGGCACAGTGACCTTTTTATGAATTGTTTTAATAGATATGTAGTGATATTTCCTCAAAGGGTTATTTGAGTTTACCTATTGGCCAGCAATATTGAACATTTTTTTCCCATTCAAGACATGAGTTTGCCATATGAGCACCCTCTTCAGTGAAATATCTTTTTATATTTTTTCCTCCAAATTTCTAACTGAATTGTTGGTATTTTTTATGTGGAACTTGAGAGTTCTTTATACATTTTAGGTAGAAAAACATTGTTATCTATGTGGTTTGTAAATATTTTCTCCCAGTCTGTAATTTTTCTTTTCATCTTATTAGCAGGGTTTTTTTGGCAGAAAAAAATGTTTACTGTTTGATGTAGTCTAATGTATTAATATTTTATTTTATAGATTGTGCCTTTGGTGTCAGATTAAAAACTTCACCAAAGCATATTTCCTAAAGATTTCCTCTGATTTGATGCTCTTAACATTTTAAAAACTTTAAATTTAAATCTATGTGCATTTTGAGTTGCACAGTGTGAAGTTTGGGTTGAAATTAATTATTTTTACAGTTCTAGCCTATGGATATGTAATTTTCCCAGAAAGCTGTATTTAAAAGACTGTCCTTCTTCCAATGAATTGCTTTAACCTTTGTCAAATACCAGATGGTCATCATTTTGTAGCAATATTTCTTAGTTCTCTATTTCTTCATTGATCTATGTGTTTTATCTTTCCACCAATTCCACACAGTTTTGATTCCCATAGCTTTATAGTAAGCACTAAAATGAAGAATTACTGCAGTTACTCTGGTTCCTTTTTCTTTCCATATGTATGTTGGAATAATTGTGTGTTATCTACAAAAGCTAACATTCTTATATTGATAGGAGATGCTTTAAAAAAGCTTTTCAATTTGGGGAGAATTATTTATTTTTGTGGCATTTTAACCCATATAATTGGTATTCTCTCTATTAATTTAGATTTTTTTTTCTTTCTTTCATCAATATATTTAATTTGCAACATACAAATTTTTCACGTTACAATTCATTTACACTAAAGTGTTTTGTTCTTGGTATGCATTTAATTTTTGAGTGGTTGTAAATGATAATATTTTAAATTTTAGTTTTCATGTATTCTACAAGTACAAAAATCAAACATATTTTGATCTGTTGATACCATCCTTTGATGGTATCAGTTCTTGGAGTTTTTTGTTTATTTTGTAATATCCTAGGAATTTTCTGTGTAGATAACCATTCTACAATTGTCAGTTTTGTTTCTTCATTTCTGATTTGTATATTTTTTGTATCCTTTTCTTGCTTTATTATAATACGTAAAAATTCTATTGCTATTTTGAATAGTAGGCATCTTTGCTTAATTGAGGGAAAGTCTCATATTAGGTGTTAACTTTTTATAGATATTCTTTTTCATGTTGAGGAAGCTTCTCCTCTATTCCTAGTTTTCTGAGAGTCTTTATTGTGAATGAATGCTGAATTTTGTCAAATGCCTTTTTTTTCCTAAATTGATGCAATAATCTGGCTTTTCTTTCTTATCCTATTAGTATAATAAGTTACATTGGTGATTTTCAAGTTTTAAGCCAAAGTTGAGTTACTGGAATAAACTCAAGTTAATCATAGGGTACAATTATTTCTATATACTGATTTAATTTTCTAATAATTTGTTAAGATATTCTGCTGTGTACTATCTTTATCTGGTTTTGTTATGGTAATACTGGCCTCACAAAATGAATTGGGAATTATTCTTTCCTCTTCTGTATATTGGAAGCTACTTTGTAGACCTGGTATTTATTTTCCTTTAAATGTTTGATGGAATTATCTAGTGAAACCATCTGGTCCTGGAGATTTCCATCTCAAGAAGTTTGAATTAAGTTTCCTTAGTGGTTACAGGACCTTTCAATTTACCTATTTTATAATAGGTAAATTCTATCATTTTGTTCTTTCTGAGGAATGGGTTCATTGAGTCTAAAATGTTGAATTTGTAGAGTTTTTTGTCATTTCATTATTATCCCCTAGATGTTTGCAAGTATGAAGTAATATCCTTTGTTTTATTACCAATATTGCTAATTTATATATTTATGTCTTAGATGATAAATTGTTTTCACAGGACACACAAAGAATAAACTACAAGGGAAAGACTGATATTGTTTATGCATTAAAATGTTATCCTGTGTCAAAAACTGATAAAATGAGTTTAAAAACCCCTCTGATTAGGCAAAAATTTTTATATACATATAACTAGCAAATATTAATATGCATTTCACAAGAATGTTTACATAAATTGTTAGCATATACATAAAAATATGTTCCTTAGTTATCCAGAAAAATGGAAATCATATCCTCAGGGACAAGTATATTTTTACCCAGCAGACGGGCAAAAATGCTAAAATCTGACAAAATCATGTTAATAATGATGGAGCCAATATAGCCTATTATACACAGTCTCTGAGAATATCAAATACTAAAACTACTTTGGGAGCATTTTTGGCAACATCTCATAAAGTTAAAGATATGCATAGCCAAAGATTTATCAATTCTAATTTTGAGTATATTCTCTAGTGAAAAAAATCTCATACTAGAGAAGACCTTTGTTGAGATATTTAGAGCATGACTATTTATAATTATTTTTAAAATTGGAAATATCCACAGGGGAGTGCATGTACACATTTGCAAATGTGCATACCCTGGGATATTATAGAACATCTGAGATAAATGAGCTAGTTGCAAGTATAAAAATAGATGCCTTATAAACCCAATGAGCAGTGACAGAACTATGTTACTGAAGAACATGTTTTCAAACTTGACTTGATAGTATATGATATTGACAGATATGTACATGTACAGTAAAATAAACAAAATTTCTGAAAGTCATTCAGCATAGGTTATGGGGTTATCAGTATGAGATACACATGAGGAAGGATGTGTTCAGGAGGAGAATTATATCAAGACAAAATACACAGGGACAACTGCAAACTCTCCATCAGTTGATTTCTAGATCAAACCTGGTTGTGATCATTTCCTCTCTTCCACTATTCATTCTATGTCTTTTTTATTCTCTGCTTGCACCTTTGTCCAGAGGTGAAGAGGATCCTCATCTGGAGGGTTTTTTTGTTGTTGTTTCTAGTTCTCAATCTTTGGATGCTACAATTGCATATTTTTCTTTTCAAATATGCAATGGAACCTCCAGAGAAGCATTGGTGCCTAACGTATTCTTCTCTTTCCCTATCATGTGGCTGCGGTCACTATTTCTTACTGATAATTGTGGTCAGTTACCATTGTCAGTATGTTGCTGTTGTTGTTGTTGTTGTTTTTCCTTTGATGATTTTATGGCATGAAAAACATAAGTGAATGGTGGGAGTCAAAACTTAAAATGTAATGTATACTGTGAGAACTCTCTGGGGCCCAGGACTTGTAGACTCACAGATCCCAGAGTTATAAGGAAAGGAAACACAAATTCACAAAACAGATCATTGATAACAATGAAAGTAGAGCTACTCTGATTTCTAACTCTTTGTGGGGTTTTTTTTCTACTTATCAGAGAATAGACATAAAATGAATCTTGGTTTGGAGTACGTGTGTATCCATATAATCTTCAAATTTTTACCACAATCATTTCTTCAAAATGCCATTTTTGTGTGTTTCAAATGGTGTGTAATGTTATGCTAGGAATAGTGTAGGCTGATCCAGAGCCTCAGCAGCCTATGCATCTGTGTTATGATTTTTCTACTTGAACTTGTCTTAAATTCGACTTGGTATCTTGGCCCCCAATACATTAGGGTCTGCTTGGTAATACAGCCAACTGATAAGATTGCCTGTGTAGCAACCTTGACCATTGGAGAGCCATTTATTTCTGTCAGCTTTACTTAAGCTGAGCATGACCATATTGCCTGGTAAATGAATCAGAATATGCTGCCTCAAAACCTAAAGTGATGTATCAAACAGTTTGCTTATTTATTTTTGGTGGGAGGAGTAAGACAATAATTTTGCCCTTACTGCGAAGGGAATGACCTTACATTTCCCAAACTACTAGATCTGTAAAAATCCTCACTGATGATACCCTTTTGGAGTATGTAAGTCTAACCATAGTCTCTAATTTACCACTTCATGCTGCTTGTCCAGTATTTTAAAAATAATATTTTCCTATGGTGCATCCATGGGGTATTCTGAAGAGCCTGCAAATGATCCAAGTATCTTCAGACAATGTTATGATAAAGAGTAAGACTGTCAACACAATCCCAGGAAAGACAATAAGTGTATCATGTTGCTCTTCCTACAATAGGTGAATTGCTTCTGATTCTCTTTTCTGGTAGGTATGGAGCATAGGCATTCACCAGGTAGTGCCCGTATTCCACATGCTGGAGCTGTGCCAACCTGTAGATGGGGAAGGGGATACTACCTGGTTAGTTTTACAGTAACCTACCTTCACATACTGTGTATTTTAGGAGCCAGAGTGGTAAATTGAATAAAAACTCGACAAAGAGTAAATCCATTAATTTTTAAAATTTACTTTGAATTCACAAATAACAGTGTATATTTATGGGTCAATATGTGATATTATTTGATAAATACAAAGTTTCACTTGGACTGGAAGTACAAGTTTTAGTGATCCATTGTACAATGTGGTGACCACAATTAATAAACAATGTATTTCATATTACAATATTACTAAATGAATAGATTTTTAAGCATTTTTATATGTAACTCTTTGTCTTTGAGGGTAGCTGTCCATGTGTCATGTCATCTAAAATGCACTATTGTGTTTTAGAATAGGTCACTTAGATTTCCTGGGCACAGGGCAGAAAATGGGAAATGGAAAAATGTGTTTTTAAAACCTTGTCTAAATATCCGAAGTTTAACATCCATTCATCTTTATAGTTAACTTAAAGCCAACAAAAATTGCTATTGTTTCTGTTTTAGATACCAAAGGATTTTTTAAAGAAAAAAAAAAAAACATGGTATACTTACCATTTCTGGTGTTCTCTATTTTTAAATCTAGATCCATGTTTCTATCTGGATTTTTTTTTTGTGTGTGTGTTAGAATTTTCTTTAATTTTTCTTGTACTACAGATCTATTGATAAATGTGATAAGTTTTTGCATGCCTGAAAATGTCTTTATTCACCATTGGTTTTGATATTTTTAGCATGTGTATAATTTTGAGTTTAGAGTGTTTTTGTTTTGTTTTGTAGTTTGCCTTCCTTTCAAAACCTTAAAATGACTTATTTTCTCCTTTATGTCTTACATGGTTTCTAATCAGAGTTTTGTTTTATTCTGTAATGCATGTTTCTTTTCCAACTCTCATGACCCTTTTCTCTTTGTTAATAAATTTATGCAAATTGATTATAATGTTTTTTGGTGTAGTTTTCTTTTGCTTACAATTCTTTAAGCTTCTTGATTCTGTAGCTTTGTACTTCACATCAATTTAAAGACACATTGCTATTTTTTTCTTTTAATTCCTTTTTCTTGTCAACCTTGGGCACATCAATTACATACATGGGATGTTTGAAATTGTCCCACAGTACATTGTTGCTCTATTAATTTTTAAAGTCTTTCTTTGTGTGTTTCACTCTCAATAATTTCTATTGCTATATGTTTAAGTTAGTCAATCTTTCTTTTGCCGTGTGAAAGCTACTTGTAATTTATTCCATTATATTTTTCATGGCCATTGTATTTTTCATCTCTAGAAGTTCAAGTTGGTCTTTTGTTACATCTTTTATTTCTGAACTTCACATTTGTATTTCTTTACTTTCTTGTATGTGTGGAATATAGTTATATAACTGTTGTAATGTGGTTGTCTACTAATTCTATCATCTGTGTTGTATCTGGGTCAGTTTTAATTGATTATGTTTTTCCTCATTATGGT
The DNA here is from genome assembly GCF_021218885.2 of Marmota monax. Taxonomy (NCBI): domain Eukaryota; kingdom Metazoa; phylum Chordata; class Mammalia; order Rodentia; family Sciuridae; genus Marmota; species Marmota monax. The sequence continues at coordinate 21,103,327 of NW_026692881.1, forward strand.
TCTCCTTTTCTTAGCTTTTAATTTGTTATGGGAAGTATTGTAAACTTTACTTTGTAGGGTGTTGGATATTGAGTTTATTAAAAATAAAAAACAAAAAAAACTTTTGAGGTTTGTTTGGGAACATAGTTGAGTAATTGGCAAAAGATTTGACCCTTTCAGGGATTGCTTTTTAACTTTGATACGACCTAAATGGGGCTAATTTTACCTTCTTAGGCAGTATGTCCCCGAGTATTCTGACGAATGCTCTGTGTATCATGAGAGGGTTCTTCAACAGACAGTTCCAACACCAATATTCCTTGTCCACTGTGAGTTCTTAGATTTTTTTGGCCTGCTTTTTACTGGTTCACTCCCCTACATGAAGCAGCTGCCTCGCCTGCATGCTCTGGTCAGTACTTGCTTGAACCTGGCTAGTGAGAGATGTAGTGTCTGCACATCTCCAGGGCACACTTTTTAATCATTCTCTGGAACCCAACCTCATACTGCAATCAAGGAGACCAACAGCCTCCCTCCAATTCCCTTTTCTTGCACTTCAGTCTGGCAACTCTCTTTAGGTAAAAGTGTAGGGGGGACCATTATCAGCCTTATCTCCTTTGTTGTTGTTCTCTTAGGGACTTCAGTTCTGCACTGTGTATTTTTCCAGTAGTTGAAAATCTTTGGTTTATGTTATAATTTTTCAGTTACTTTAATTACTTTGCTAAGGCAGTTGGGTAAATCCTGTCTTGATTTCTTTTTGTTGGCTAGCAACCAGAATTGCATTTTATTGTTTATTTAAATATCCTTGTCAACTTACTTCTTAGCATTTGTTTTACTACGAACAAGAGTTTGTTTTTCCCATTATTCTCCTTGCTTTGTTGTTACTTGCAAAAAGAAAGACTATTAATTTTAATGGGGTAACTTTATATCTGAAAACTTACTAAATTATTTTTTTCTTTATTGCACAGAATATTCAGATAGTGTTTTGGGATTTCCTAGGGTGATAGTTAACATCACTTACAGGACTCAAGTATTGTTTCACTTAATTTCCAAAAATCTTATCACACATTCACTTTTTTTTTTTTCAACATGATAGTTATTGTTGAATAACTGCAATTTGAGACAAATTAAAATAGGCCTCAAATTTAAATTCCAATCATTCTAATTGTCTATGATGAAATATAGCAATTGACATGATTAGATAAAAGTTAATATCTTATCAAAGTTACGTATATACACAAAGTCCTTAACACTTGCTGTATATCCTGGCTTTACCTTAAATCAAATTGATCAGAATCATAAAGATGAGACTTGGATGGCAATATTAAAAAAAAAAAAAACAACTTTGTGAATAATTCTAATATTCAGCCAAGAATGGGATATACATATGTAGATTTCACTGCTGTATATAGTAATTTGTACAAATAAGTATAGCTATAAATACACCTTGAAGATTTTTCTGCCCTATTCTAGTAATGAAAGGGAAAATATCCATTTAATACATGCTTTCATCTTTTCACAATGCTAATTTATTTTTAAGTGAACTTGGTATATCTACAGAATTATGTGGTACTTGATTAAAATTGGTGTTTGAAGAGTTCAAGATTGTTCATTAGCAAAGGTTTTGGAAAACTATGAGTTCTGATGATCAGAAAAACAAATCTCAAAATTGTTAGTAATGCTTTAAAAATATATTTATATGAACTGGTATACTTCTTATCAGTTTTATTAAACTTAAAAACAGAAAAAAATTCTCTACTCAGCACCACACAGCTTACCTACTTTAATGTTATAGTTGAAATTGTGTGGCAAAGAATATTCTTTTCTATGTGGCTATAAGTTTACATTTGTCAGCATTCATTTGTAATAAGGAGCTTGAATCTACTTTTTGTTTTTATATGTGGAAGTGATACATTAAGGATGTAAATATGAATGAGGGTCAGCAAGATTTATTTTTCTTAGAATTTATATGTTAATAGAAACTGAGAAATTTTGTTCTATGCATGTGTGCGTGTGCATGTGTGTGTATGCATGCTATCTTTGTGTAATAGTGTTTTGGGGCTTCTCTTTCACTGAGAAGCTTTCTGAAGTTTACTCAGTGGTTATAATTTAATCATAACAGGTATTAGCTCACCTTTAATGGTACATTTCGAGTCTAGGTCTGGTATTTTGGTGGGCTGGCATTAAACTTACAGAACCACTATCTCCATGTTACCTGAGTAGATCTTTAGGTGTCTTGCTCATTTTGAATATCTACTGTAGATTTTCTAGTTTATTATTGAAACATATCACTCAGATTTGCTTAAATTTTCCAAATAATATATACCTCTACTTTGTCATTCTTGATGTTATCATGTTGTGTTCTCATTCTTTTTTTTTTTTCATTTTGTAACCATTTCTGGGGGCATGATCAGATTTATTTGTTTTATTTTGAAAGATACAATCAACATCACAATTTTGGCTTTAATTTTTAAGCTTTTTATGTTTTTTAGATATATTTCTTATTTTGATATACTCAAAAATGCACCTGACAAATGTATCCAAATAATTTAAATACTATTTATTTTTATTTGTTCTATGGTAAATTATTTTCAACATTACAAAGGTAGCATTCCTGAATTAAAGTTTATAGGATTTATAATATCTTGAAATCTATGCTTAAAGGTGAGAGTAAGAAAGAAGGGGACAGAAACAAGTGGAAATACATTATAGCTAATCAGGAATGCTTGCTTCAGAGATGTGAAAAAGAGCCCGTAAACATAGAGCAATGTATAAATGGAAAAATAATATGTGTATTCATTAATTTATTTTGTACAGAAGATTTTTCTTAAATGCCTGCTAAGTACCTACCTCTTAATAGAGGGTTATATAAAAATTCTTTTAGGCCAATGTTCTTGATACCAAGGAATTTATAAAGCAGCAACTGTTGATAGTTATTGGCCAAAATATATCCCAATTAGAAGAGTAGAAATGATAGCTTTGTAGACAAAAATAAAGTAAGTTTGAAAAAAATTCCCTGTGATTTTCATAATTATAAAACCAATTTGGTCACACATACACACATTTAAAGGTAATACCAGGGCACAATATAATTTGAATACTAAAATATATATCTGTGTTTTTCTTCAATAAATTAATTATTGTAAAGTGATTTAAAGTCCGATGTGTCCCATGAATACTGAATGATGAAACTGAAATAAATATACACACACACACCACAGACACACACACAGGAAATTAGTATTTAGGGGCTATTTAACTAAGAATACATATTTATATAGAGTTGGAGAAGAAGTCGTCTAAAGTCTAAAGTGTCCAATAAGAATTAGCAGAAAGTTTCTAAGTAGTCTCCTGATAAGAAAATAAGAAAAATTTGGGAGTTGCATTTAAAAAGAAAAAATTGTGTTGATTTCAAATATCCTGGGAACTTAGGTAACATTTTTGTGTCCCAGATGGTCCCAAAAGAGAAACTTAAAAATACATTGGTGTGATTGTTCCTGACCAGGCAAAAAACTCAGCCAGCTTATAATTATCTTCAAAATACCTATACCTGTAAGTAATTCTACTGTAGCTGCTAAATTAGCCTTGTTAATTGGACTGTTAATCACAGAGGGAGTAGAGTTCGTACTACCAGAGGGGTCATCTCTGTTTCTAATTGTTTCCCTACAGAGAGTAGCCTGCAAGAATTCCTAGGAGTCTCTCAGTTTAGAGTGAGTAAATTGGTGAAATTGTGTCCCTCTATGCTAGGAAAGTCAACACCTAAAGCTATGCTTTGCATGAAATAGGCACACTTGTGTTTGCAAACTGATCAGTTTATTGATGTGGATAGTAGCAGAGGTCTGAGTCCTGTTAGTAGAGCTGGAGGAAATGCAATGACCAAAATTTCCCTTTCTCCCTGTGTGCTACAGATGAAGTTTGCTTAGATAATCACTTGAAGTTTGACTTTAGAATTATCTTGCACAAAAGTCATCCAAATAACCCTGAGAGCCTGTGTCCAAGTTTCTGCTGGACTTCTGGGAGCTTGAACTTGTCTCATTCAAAATGAATGCTCTCACCATGAAAAAATAGTAAGTGTATGAAGTGATCAATATGCTCCATACCCTGATTTGATCATTACCCAATGTATACATGCACCAAAATATCACATTGCATCCCATAATATGTGCAATTATTTTGTATCAAAAAAAATCCAAATTGTTTAAAAAATGATAGTAGCTTACAGATTCATGGACTCTATTTTGGTTACTCTTCTTACAGATACAGAAACTGTGACCCAGAACATGTGACTTGGCCACATAGGTGCCAGACCTAGCTATGGTGTTGTTTCTGGTTATCGAAAACACACTAGATTGAAACTTTTCCTTCCTTCCTTCCCTTCCTTCCCTCCCTCCCCTCCCCCCGTCTTTCTTTCTTTCTTTCTTAACATAAAAGCAACAGCCTAGTGGTTTTATCCCAGCGTAAGGTTTTATATCATTTTCAACACAATAAAAACATAGATACTAAAGTAAAAAATGACCTTAGAAGTGTTTCAGTAAACTTTCTCCTCCTTATTTCACAAATAGAGAAACTAAGAACCAGAAAAGAGTAACAATTTTCCCCAAGATGATATTCCAATTCATGTTTCTAATAATGTTACTATGAAAAGTGAATTATGACCCATTTACATTCTTTACTAAGGTAATACTAAAATAATGCATTTTAAATTATTTCCCATTGGTCAGCTATATGTTTGAAGGCTTTTATTTTACTGTTATGTAAAAATTTAACTATTCTCGTTGGTGTATCCTAAGACATACTATATCTGATAGATTGCTGACTTAATTGTTGTGTGAATACATTTTGATTTGTTTATTGCAAAGGTTCTGAAGCTCTGTGTTTTAAAAGATAGTCTTAAACAGCTGAATTTCTCATTTATATCAAAATCATTAAGTACTATAAACTTCAGACACATTTCTTTCTCTCCAGATATAAATATGTATTCCCTGAAACCTTTCAAATAACAATAGCAAAATTAGCTTATCATGCAATTCTGTGCTTTCCCTGCCCCCAGCTATATATCAATCTCCAGAAGATGTTAAATAAAAGAGACTTCAATATTTTTGTGAGTACCTCCCTTAGGGAAGGGTTCTGCCATACTATTTGTAGGCTCATGAGATAAAGTCTCCTTTCTATCTAGGAATTCTTACTCTGTTGTCATCTTTCTTTGCCATCGTGGAGGGGTCTGGTGAAACCTGGTGATGCAGTGGGGAAGGGGTTAAAGGTAAAGACTTAATTTGCTGACAAAGCAGGAGAAACAATAAAAAAAAGAGAAAGTAAAAAACGCCCCACCATGTATAGACAAATCCTTGTTTAATTTTTAAGCATTGGTGCTTCTGCTTTTTTGTAATCAGAAGGAAAAGAGAGAAAGATAAAAAGAAGCCCTAAAACTCCTAAGATAAAAGGCAGGAGAAGAAACACACACACACACACACACACATGCTTTATGATCTTGTACAATTTGATTCCTCTTTAATAACATCAAATGGAGCAGAGAGGTGTATCCTTTTCATAGGAAGTTTATAATTGAATTTTGTGATTCCCCTTTTAGACTGATCCAAAAGTATGAGCCTTAACCTTTAGCAAGATGATGGAGGGAGAGACAGGTCCAGGAAGGTGGCTGTCAGCTGCTTACCATTGGCCAGTGGTGAACAGACTCAGTATAGTTGACTGATGTCTCTGGAGCTGCCAATCATGCCTAGGGTTACTGAGAGCTCAACAAGACCTCCTTTTGTGGGGCAGGGTAACTCTGCTGAGGCTGAGATGTTCAGAGAAAAAGGGGCAAATTGAAGGAGGCACCCATCTGCTCCTGGTATAGTAGGATGGTCATGGCTTCTGCTCCCCTCCAAAGCCCCCTCTGCAATTTCCTTAGGCATCAATTAATGTCAGAAAGACAGAATTCAGAATCTATTGTTGTGATGTTTTCCATGGAGTGTGGGACATCATCAATTGCCAGGTAGGTCATTTAAAAAAATGTACAACTAAGGCAGAGAGGATGCTGCCAGTAAACTATGAAACAATGTCTCCTTTTATTTAGATGGTATATTTTATATTTATTGAAATGGATCTTATTTAGGCATTGATTGCTTTCTGGTATTAGCCTTGTGTATATGTAATAAAATAAAATAAAAGGTAAAATAAAGAGGTTCCAGATCTCCTAAACTGTCTTCATGTTCCAACTCTGATTCTTTTGACTCAGAGTCTTCACTAGGATATTTTTTGATACACTTTCTTTGTGCTATTAAATGTGGCAGGAACGTCAATGACGTTCATTTCTTAACAGGTTCCACTGTTATCCCCCAGATTTTTCTCTACTGCTAAAACTACTAGCAAATTCTGAGGCTGGTGCATTACTCGAAGGCAACAAGGGAAGGATTTTTCAGACAATAATTGGAAGGAAAACAATATATATTCCTTCTTTGATCTTTAAATGGCTTCTGACTTAAGTGTCAGGGGGTTGCAGTTGTGCAGCCATGCCACCAGGAGTTACAAACTTGTGCATGCCAAGTCAATGACAACCACCTCCTTGAGACTTCTCCGATGTATACAAATTGCAAGTTTTCATCCTGATTTCTGAGACTGAAATGTGAACAAACGACCCTCTCCATTTGGATAACACACATTGCATGACCTCACATGGGAAGCCACCCTTCTATTCTTTAGTAAGGAAAACAGACAGGAATAAAACACTCTCCCCCCTGTATGGCTGGCTGTTGCTAAGCCTAACATGTTTTCCTGCCTTTTCCTTTGAATTCAGGGAAAAGCTCTTTGTGTTATGTTCAAGTGGCCCCACATTAGACTTTTCATTTGAATCCAATTTTATGAACCATATCAAGGCTTTTACTCCAAATTTTCTGTCCTCTCAGGGTCAGCGCAGTTTCGAAGGAGGCCCCCGATAATGTAAACAGTGTAAAGCACTGTCATCTGCAGTTCACCAGAGTTGAGGTACCGAGCAATTCTAGTGAAATTGGCATGATTATTTTTCTTCTCATGCTCGCCGGGCAATAACTTCCTATACACTGCCACCTCTCCGCCAAAATATCACAGAAAGCTTCACAAAACCTGATATTTTACTCTGCTATCATTCAAATACATTGTCAGTTTGCACTGAGAATGGAAGTTACCTGGAACTCTCTGACTCTTTTTGATAAACCATTAAGTATCTGATAGCAGGTTGCATGAACAGAGATTTAGAAGAGACTGAGTCAGAGGGCAGAAAGAACTGGCTGGGCATGTGCACACTATGTGTGTATTGCATGTGTTTATTGGTCAGACAAAGGACTTGTGTCTTAGTGACTCATGCATTCCAAAATGTGTCTTTCCTCTGTCTTCCTGCTTCTTTCACTTGATGGCATTCTGAGAATTAAATTTTAGTTTTCAATTTGCAAATAAATAAATAAAAACAAAGTTGATACTATTCTATGTAAACAGCAGGTATTTAATATTTTGTTTATTGAATCATTGAGCGATATACTGATATACTATCCTATCACTCCTTGATCATTGGTAAATCACTATTAGATCGTCATTGGTTATGGGTTTTTCAGGAAATGTGTTATAAGGACAACAACAACTCATGAATATTAGAATGAAAAATGAAAGATCACTGGAGAAGGCTCCTGGGATGTGAAAAAAGGCATGCTTTAGGGTGGATAAATTCCCTTCGTCTTCATGGACGTTTTTGTTCTTTTTCCTATTGAACTGCTTACGGCTTTGAAAAACTGTCCACATTTCCTCCATGTGTGGCTGCCACGCCATCTCAAAGGTCATTTGACAACTTTCATTGACCACTTGATTCATCCACATGGCTTACTGTTTTCCAAAAAGCCAGGCTCCTCTCTGACTACTTCTGTAACACCACTGCCCACAGCCCCGTTGTGTGTGTTTTGAGCCTCTCCTTTAACTCTTGACCCTTTTCATATAGAGTCTGTTCTCTACCATTGCCAAGACTCTGGCTAAGGATAAAATGCAGATAGAAAAGGATACAGAAGACACCCTTCCCGCTGTGCCTGCTCTCAGTGGCACAGAGTATAGTTATAGTTAGGTTGAATGTAAAGTACATAAACAAAACAAAACCAGTGAGTTTGTGCCAAGTCTCCATCCTGAATCAGCACCACTGAGCTCTGTGTAATATCAAGAGACACTCAATTAAAAAATAAATTAAAAATCCATGGTTAAATGCATTTTGAAAATGTTACTTAATTGTATTTCACTTTTTCAGATCAACTGTGTACGTTAGTATATTGAAAGACCTGAGAAACTGTGTCTTACAAACACAGATTTACCTTAATAAATGCCAGTGTTGCCCCAGATAATCTATGAAGTCCTTTTAATGTGTAGCATCTGGTAATAGTCCACAGAGTAGCCATCCAAGTGAGCAGTGGAGAACTATTATGTGGAATCCATCATGTGTATTTTTTCCAGAGTCATAAAATATAGGATGCTGCTTCTTCAAAGTCTTTAGGTGGCCCCCTTCCTTAAGCACAAGCTACCTTTCCAGCCTCATCTTCCAGTCTATCCCACTTCCATCTGTTTGCCCCTGCACGTTGCCATCCTGTCTGCACTGCTCCATAACTCAGGGCTGATCTCCACAGATATCTACCAACGAGCTGGGGTTAGTCAAGGAGAGACAGAAGAAAATTTTTAGAAGATAAAAGGACTGGAGTCTGAGGAATCATTCCTTCAGTTCTTTCCCAGCCAGCCAATGCAATGGGATCTGTCAGATGGCCTTTTCTCCTTGTGTGTTGCTCCAGGTTTTGGTGGTTGCCCTTCCTCCTTAGTCTTTATGTCTTAACTACTTCCTGCTATTGCTTTCCATGGACTTTGTTGAACTTTTTCCCAACATCTATCAAAGTCCCATTGGACTCTCCAGATGTCCTTCCAGCCTATTATTTATTTCCTGCCAGGACCAGTCGTGCACACTCTCATACTGTGCACTCATCATCCTAGCAAACACGTAGATTCCCTCTTCTTTCTTCACTCTGGTCTCTGAGGTTGATATACCACGTCATGCATTTTCTCAGGATAGACATCATTTCAACCATTTCAGGCCCCTCCCTATGGCTGCATTTTTCTTTTTTTTTCAATTTTCCTGCCTTTAATCATCAGAATTACACCTTGTTTCAGGTACTTGCTCGTATCATTCCTGGACTTTGTTCCCCTGGCCTGTGTCTTCCACACCATTCAGCACATTGTCGTTTAGTTATCGACTTCTCTGTGTACATTTGTTGAATTAAATTGAAGGCCAGGCATTACATAGAGCTGATAGAAGTGTATAAAAGATTAGGTCTCTCTCTCTCTCTCTCTCTCTCTCTCTCTCTCTCTCTCTCTCCCCCCCCCCCCTCTCTCTCTCAGAATTTAAGAACATTTTAAATGCCTACGTGTCTGGGTTTACTTTTTTAGTAAAGTGTTTGATGACCACAAAGCTATAAAGCCAAACTGTCTGTCACTTATACACTTTAGGAACAGGAAATGTATCACTTCTTTCAACAATATTGTTTTTAAGGCAAGATTATTACATGCCAGCAAAATATAGGTGTCGGCAAACTATCAGTGCTTCACAGTGTACCTAAACAAAGAATGCTTTGGCAAACTGCTTGTTGATCATTCACGTAAACCTTTTCAGTCCAGCAGATGATTTGTGGTACATTTTGTCCCTTTTTCCCATCTAGGATGTGGACAATGACATAGGATTAGACAATCAGATCATTCAACCATAGCAGTTACAGTGATAATTCAAGTAGCAGCCAGCAAAGTCAAGTGGCAATGAAAATTTCTGAGGATTTTAGGATTGTTTTTCTAGTTCTACTATTTTGATGGAGGTTATATTGAATCTGTAGATTATTTTGAGTACTATGGATGGTTCAAGAATGTTAATTCTATAGCAAAAGTTTGGGCATTTTAATAAAGTAGATTCCATAGTAAAAGGATGGAGGCTGCTCTTCTTTATCTAGGCTTTGTGCTAAATGCTTTGCCTCAGTTATATCTGTTAATTTTGACAATCACCCACTGTGCTTGATAGGATTATTATTGTATTTTAACGTATCGGAATATGAAAGCATATAAAGATTTTATAATCTGGACAAGACTGATGAGGAAAATATGAATTGACTGATACAAATGAAGAATTTGTATGTCAAACTAGATTTTTGCAAACTATTTTTTTTTTGCTTCAAGTCAGTCATGTGTTAACAAACGTATCTGATAAAGTACTTTTGAACACACATTACTCTGTTTGGATTTTAAAATGAAGAGTTCCATTTTAGAAATAGGAAATGCCATGAGAGGAAACTGCTAATGTCTTCCTCAAAGCCCCTTAGAAGTGAAGTCCCATAAGGTAACCTAATAGCGAGAAAAATACCCAAAATGAAATGGGCAGTTGAATTCTGCTTGCACAACTTGGCAGACCTAAATAGTAGATGATAGGAACTCAGGAGGATGAAGCTCACTTTGATAGAATTTCCTTGGTACGAGGAGGGCAAAAGGCCTTGTTATTGAATGGCTGGAATTTGAGTTCTTGCCTCCAACTCCACTAGTTTCAGGAACTTTACCAAATTAGGTAACAAATGGAAGTAATAATGATGCTAATACTGTCTATCCTTTGTGTTTATTATAGTTATTAAATAAGATCTCAATGAGAAAGCTTACCAACCTGCCTAGCATATTTATGGTAACTTACACAGTGTTGACTCTCATCATCAGCAGCAGCAGCATTGTTATGATTGTCATCAGAATTGTCATTATTAGTCATAAATCATTTTCACTCAAGCCCACCAAAGCAATGAATTCGGATCACTGATCATCTTTTGAAGACTTAGTTTCTGGAGGATGGCTGAAGTCTGATTATTTTGTTGTTAGCTTTTTGTTAGGTCTCTTCCCTCTCAATTTTGTAATTAGGAACTAAAAAAACAGTGATTCAAATTTAGATACTTATGCTAATAGGATATAATTGCAACTTAACAGGTAGGAGTTAGTGCTTTTTGAGACATAAACACAGGATAATTGGCACATTTAGAACCAAGATTGGACAGGGCTATTGTGTTGAGTAAGACATCAAAGAATGTAAAAAAAAAAAAAAATGTGAGGGAGAAAGCCTCATGCTACTTTCCATAAACAAAATGACATTTAATGGTATTTACAGGTATACTTGAAATTTCAACTTTATTTAACTACAAATCTACTTATTTTCTTGGAGTAGAGAAGTCAGGCAATTAAACACAAGCAGGAAAAAATTCAAAACATAGCAGTGATAAGATAAACTAAGCAGCCCTGTATTTTCCAAGCATAAAATACATAGCCACAAATAAGTTATTTCTTTGGAGGCAATCTATGCTGGGATATTATCCCACTATGTTTCCCTTCTTTCTACTTATGAGGTTAAGTTAGGTTTCTTTCAATGATTTTCCTTCTTTCCCTCTTCTTTATCCAAGTAGGAACAATCACAAAGCTGCAAAATTCTACTTTCCTGTTTTTCATGAATAATTAGATAGTAAAAAACATAAGAAGTAAATTGGCAATTAAGTCAAACATGAATGTTCTCATGGGGCATGTCACTGAACACACAGGAGGGTGGCCAGTTCCTGACTTGGGTGCCGGGAGATTTCTGAAGGAAGCACCTTCTTCACTGAAATTTAGAGGATGAGGATTTGGTTATGTTGTGTGGGCAAGGGGAGTTATTATTTTAGTTGTTGTTGTTTGTTTTTTAAGGAAAGCAAATATGGATGGGAGAAAATGTCATGCTGAAATCTGTACTGCCATCCATTATGGCTGGAGCATAGAGTTTGGGTGTGATGATAGATAAAGCTTAAAGGTAAGGGAAACATTGACAGATCCGAAATGGTGCTGTGATGCGGTCACACATTATAGAAAAAATATTTTATCCATATTGTAGAGGATGAATTTTAAAGGCGGTGGAACAAGATTAACAATAGGAAAACAAATTAACAAGCCATTGAGAGATACAGTGCTCTGTATCAGGTTCGTGAAAGTAAAGGACCAAAGAAATGATAGAGCCATAAAATGCATAGGATTTATTCATTTCATGTGGGATAGGGCTTCATTTTTGATGTTGACGAATAAAAGTTCAAGGACTCTGTCCAGATTACTGGCTTGAGATAATGGGTGGACCTAATCGTGTAGACAAGGAGCCCAGAAGAGTTGTGACACTTATAAGGAAAGCAGGTAGAACTTGGAAGAAATCTCTCATAGAATGTGAATTGAACTTGCAAAAGTGACTGAGAAAGAAAAACCAGACAGACAGGAGGAGGAGAAGAATGCATTGTCATAGTATCTAGGGAAGAGGGTACTGAGAAGAAAGTCTCATCATTTGTGTGTGTGAACACTTGGAAATGAGGATTATAAAGCCAGCATTCCTTGGTTTAGGAGGGAGCAGGACATGAGGGAGTAGAGGGCGTGCATACCAGAGTCTCTTTCCTCTTAAACTCTATTGTGGCATGGAACAAAAGAGATGCCTACCACAACATGGAGTCAGAGCAGGTGCCTGTCCTCCCCAATAAAACTCCAATAGGAGAGAAAGTAGGAAACTATAAAAACTTTTGAAGAGAGAGAGAAACTTAGACTCACTGAGATCAGGTAAACCTAGGATGAAAGTGCTTATTATTCATTAACAGTGATATCTGTATATATGATCAGTGAGAACAAAAGGGGTAAAGGGAGAACAATACCCAGGACTGAGAAGCATGGTTGTGAATTTCCATGGACACATTCTTAGCCAAATGGCTGATCACTTTGCTGACTCACTAGCATCATTTCCTTAGAGACAAAATAATGCCACATGCCCTGCTGATTTGGGAATTCAGCATCTGGGGTGACTGAAGCACTAGGGCAGTTCAGGAAAGGTGGCAATAATTGATCTAGAGATGGCTGCTCTTTTCCCAAAGAGCATACAATTGACTGATAGCAATGATAATAATGGTAATAATGATACTCATATCCTACTAATCAATTTTAATAATATGCATTAAGTTCATTACTATAGTCAGGCTGTGTAAAGGATTTTACACGCATTAGTAGCCAATGCTCACAACCACTCAAAGAAGTAATTACTATTATTAGCCTAATTTTACAGATGAGAAGATAAGACTGAGGTTCTGAGATATTTGTGAACTTGCCTGAACCCACGTATCAGACATGGGGTGAAACAAGGAGTTGAATCCAGCCCGTTCTTCCTTTCACTTTAATATGGCAATGGGAAGAGATTGATTCTTATAACCAAAACACAATGAGACAACTCAAGTTGATAGAATATGTACTGTGCTAAGTAATTCACAGTCACCATTCCATTTGATCCTTATAACCACATGAGGCAGGTCCTCCAGTGTATGCATTTTATAAACCCAGACTCAGTGAGATCAGATAAGCCTTATGGTACAGAGTTAATGCACTTCCCAGCTAGGATTTTATCCAAGTCATCTGACTCCAGACCCTGAACACTAAGCCACCTCCCTGTTTATTGCTTATTAGCCTGTGATGTGCACGGCTCCTGAACTTAACAGAGGCAGACTGTAGTACTAAAAACAAAAACAAATACAAAATAAGTGATCTGTGCTGGCCCTTTCTGTCTCTTGAATGCAACACACTTTGGTGATCCGTTTGTCTGCTTCGTAGAAGTAAAGTGTAGCTACATCTGTTTTGAGCACCCACAAAGTGCTAGAGCTATCTTTTTAAGGGATAGAGAGCACCCCTGGGGGAAGTGGGGAGATTATTCCTAGTAACAGATTCAAACAACTTTTCCAGCTGAGGGAAGTAAACCTCAGCTGGTTTTGAAGTAAACCTGGCACCCCCCAAAAGAGGTTACTAAATAATGTCTAACGCTGGGTTCGATTCTGGAAAATGATTCCTTGGATGCACAATTTGGGCCAAAGAGAGGCCTGCGACATCCTTTCTAAGGTATTTTTCTTCACTGAGTCTGCTACTCTTGATTCTTCATCAGGAAGTGTTTTGGTCATAAAAAATGTACCTTCCTAGTGCTTCTTGCTAGATAAAGAGAAAAGGAAGATACAATTTGTCTATAATCCCTGCCCCTTACTGACAGCCATGGCAGGTTGAGCTGAAATGCTTTTTATCTAAAAGCTGAAGACATGGGGAGGGGACTAGAAAAACCATTATCATACAATTTACACTAAATGATAGATGCACAGAGTATTCTGTCAGAAATGCACGTTAGAAATGGTGTTAACTTTGTTCTCTGGGAGTTACATGGATACAACCCAAAGATATTTCAAGAGTTTTCTTTCTCTGTAAAATGTTAATAGTGGCTCCTTATGCCCATTTCTACTGTTTTCTTCTTCTGCAGCATTCACAAGAAGCAAAATCATAGGCATGCAACATGAACATAGGCTGGCACATTCTCCTTGAACTTTACATGAATGCACACATGCGTGTGTGTGTGTGCGCGTGCGTGCGCACACGCACACAGGTGAAAATGGGGGGGAAATACTTCAGGGCCCTTTTGTCATTCTTTTTCCTGCTTCGTTTTCTGTAATTGAAATTAAATTTATTGAGCACATTATTCTTATCAGCTACTCACTAGGTGCTATGGGTGATAAAATGATAAATAAGATATGGTCCTTAAGCTCAAGGAGTTTATAATTTATTGAGGCAGACTGTGGAGTAGATGCTTTGCCATAGTACAAAGCAGACTGTGGTAGTTGTTGTTATAATACAGGCACAAGTTAAAATGCTTAAGGGGCTCAGAGCAAGAAGAGATAAAATTTTAATGGATTAGTTGGAGTTTTGACCCCACATCTCTACACACTTTCTAGATCTTTAACCTTGAACAAATTCTTAACTGCTTTAATCCTTGGCTTTGTACATTGAAGACAATAAAAATAAACCTTTATGTGGAAGATGATATGAAGAACAAGTAGTTAATTAGTTATTAGGTGTTGGAGAAGGCTTCTCAGGGGTGCTGATATTTTTATTGATCTTTGAAAGAGAGTGGTGTGTTTGGTTGGGAGACATCTATGGTCTAGCTTTCCAAGGTGAGATTACAGAATGAGTAAGGCCCCCATCAGCCCAAGGGGAGGTGGAGCTGAAAGACAGAAGGCCCCTTTCTTTCCTTGCCCTGCTTGGATTAGGGCCACCCCTTTGGCTTTGTGCTAAAGAACTACCAGTAGTGACTATAGTCAGATCTGACACCTACTGTCTACAGAGAGAGGGAACTCTAACCCTCGTGAATTCTTTATTCACCACTGGGACAATCATTTTACCTACTTAGCCAACTGGTATCTTAGGAAGCAGAGTGGGGTACAAGAGGAAGCTTGAGGACAAACAAGTTTGGCTGGAATTCAACAGGTAAGAAAGTACTGAGAGATGGGTCAAGGACAGGAGGGGACCTCCAAGATGCCTCCAAGCAGTAAAGGCTAATACAAACCTGGCAGCCCAGCAAAAGGACTGACAGCCAATTGGCCTACATTTAAATTCTCTGAAAAGCAAGTTTTGGCCATGTATATGGTCTTATGTAGGTGGAAATGGAGATCAAAGAGGAGGCCACTGTAGGCTATGGGTCTGGCTGCCTCACACTGGGCTCATCCACTTTCTCCATAGCTATAGATAACTCTCTACTGACTTTGACTGGATTTCCTTTTAACTTAATGTTGAAAATCATCCCTGAGGTGGCAAATGCATACACTTTATCTCATCACTTCTTAACAAAAACTTTTCATGCAGCATAGTGGTGTATTTGTGCCTCATGGCTTAGGTTATTTTCTCTGGGAATATACAATACTTCTTCTCATGTACTGACAAGTTGAACCACATTTGCTTTCCTCCAAGGCCTGAGTTGGCTCAGACTCTTTCCCTTTTCACGTCATATCTCATACCTCTGAATTGAATGCTCAGGCCACTTGTGAGGTTTAAAAATATGTTGCTTATATGCCTGCTGCTATGTACAGTAACTCACCTATTAAAAAAAATCCTTATAATAAAGAAAAATATATGAGAATTTTGCATTTTAAAAAAGGCCTCATGCTATATTAAAAAAAGAAAAAAAGAAAAAAAGAAGAATATGCTGCCTCATGGAAACCAAGGTTAACAGGAACTTGGTTGTCACAGGTCTAATTAATGAAAGGAGGCTGCATAGGTGGGGAGATCAATAGAAATGGGAGATTATGCACAATAATTTATAACTCCTCCATTTGGGAAGGGAGAAGATGAAGCCCAGAGATGCTAATTAAATTATTCAAATCATACAGCCTGAGCCCAGAACCCTCATCTCTTCAAATTTCAGGGTTCAGCCCATTGTACCTTCAAACTTGTTGCTTCTTTAGTTAGAAACAACAGAGTTGGGGATGCTGGTCATGCCTCAGTTGGCAGCATGGCTTACTTCTCCTATGAAATGTAACTCTCCTTTCATCTGGCTGATCAGGAACTGTGAAACATGCCCCAAACCCAGACTCTCAGGGAAACTTATCTATGCTCCCGGGGTATGAGCAGCCAGTGGCCACGTTTAGCTGTTCACTCTCTTCTCAATGGCCTTACACACATCGATTGCCAATTAAGGCTTTTGTTGCCAAGAGAGTAGTCAAGACCTAAGATTACCCCCTCACTTCTTATGGCTCCAAGGCACGAAGCCAAAGTGATATTTATGACTGTTACAGATCAGAGAACTAAAGACAGTCATGACATAAAAATGAGTCAAAACTGTTCTTTGTCCCAGAAGCACAAAAGTGAAATGAATGCTTCTGATATAGAAGACAAAACTTTCCTCCAGGTTGTAACTTCACACATTCAGAAATGACTATAAAAGACTTTTTCGCTTTTTCTCCCCTTTTTTTTTTGGAAGGACAGTAGTAATTATTGAGTGTATACTATACAGCAGAACTTCCATAGATGGAAAGTCCTGTAATTCTCAAATATGGTACTTGGTAGATATTTAAAAGTCATAATTTTTCCAAGTACTTACCAAAGTGAAAAATGGAAAGTTGTGCTTATTTTTCCATTTTTACGATGAAGTAACAAAGTTCAAAGTTTGATCAGTTGGTGAAGTTCATACAAACTACTGGTGAAGGAACTGAAAGTCAACCCCTCTTTCATTTCCAAATGTCATTCTTCTCCTGCCCGTATCTACTGCTACAATATTATATGAGCTCCCACAAAACCTTGTCCAATCCTGTATTAGCAAACTTACTGCATTATGTTTTAATATTCTCTTTATATAACTGCTTCCCTTGTGGTCTTAGAGTTCCAAGTACCAGCTATATCCCTTATGAGATTTACAATTATTGAAAAACTTTATACTCCACTTTCTTCATCTATAGAAGAGAGATTATAGTTTCCACATTATTACATTTTGTGAATAATGAGATGAATGCAAAGCTTGCTACTCAGTACTGAAACAGTTATTATTATTATCTAAGGGTCTCCGGATAAGTCAGCAAATGTGCTAATCAGGTATGTTCACTGTAGATAGAGACCACACCCATCTTGGGCATGCTGAGCATGGTGCTCAGCAAAGAATAAGTTTATGAAAATATATTGGCTCTGGGGAGAAGTGAACCAATTGAAGGTGCACATTTACTGGGTATATTTGTGACACTTCCAAATCCTTAGGCAGGAATCTTGGGGACTAGCAGATCTCTTGTAAGAGATTTGAGAAACAAAGCCTGCTAACAGAAGAAAAAAAAAGTCACATATAGATGTACTATTATTTTTTAAACCATGTATAGATATTCTCATGATTTCTGAAATTTTATAAAGAGTTGATTCTTTTCCCTATGTTTTATTAGCTTCTTGACATTTATTTTCCCATTCAGTGGCTAATATAAGCATTACTAGATCATGGGGGTTTCCAAAGAAGTGCTTGCACATAAAAGGAGAACAGGTACACATGAACCAAAGATGAAAAAACACACAAAGACACTGAAAATTGGTTGCCACTAATGGTCATAGTTCCTTCAGTTTGTAAGCCCCTAGAGTTTGGTGTCACGGAATCTAATTTTTGTTTCATAACAAAGAGGATTCCATTCATTTAAACAAAACGAAAGTGAACAGGTCCATCTTCATTTGCTGTTAAACTTGTCTTTATTTGCTGAAGGTATTGCCAAATATATACATTAGTGAATGGGTATAAGTGAGAGTTTGGAAGCTATCTCAAAATTTAAGAAATGAATCTTACCCACATTCAGAGGTGCTGCCCCTTGGATCCTGATTGCTTTACAGAACCCCTTAATTTGGCTACTCTGGATTGGCCACCTTATCTCAGTGTTGGCCAGTGCAGTGGTCTCTTCTAGGAATGTGGAAGTTTAGAGAACCTAGTAGAGTTCTTGTCCGAAACCAAGGTCACAGGAACTTGGTCGTCACAGTTCAAATTAATAAAAGGAGGCTGCATAGATGGGGAGAACAATAGAAACAGGAGACGATGCATGAGAATTTATAACTCCATAAATACAAGCTTCCAAATTTCTAACCACTTGCTGGTTCTTTGTAAATCCAAGATTAGCTTTCCTTTGAGTTCTGAGAAGCATAATTGTATCTTGATTTTTTTTTTTAATTCAGTAATTATTGACTGGGTCTCTACTAAGTTCAGGGCATTATTCTAGGCATTGTGAATAAAGCACTGAAAATAAACTTATGAATATCCTTGCCCTCATAGGAGGCTTATTTCAGATGTTGGAAATATAAACCAAACAAGATAAATAAATAAAATATGTGGCCTAGTAGACAGAATTTAGTGCTAAGAGAAAAAATAGAATGTGTAGGCATTTAAGAGAAGTAGAAGGAATGAAGGGATGACTTTTGAGTGGAGTGAGGGAGTGCCCCTCAAGGGATGAGAAAGATTTGTCCAGACAGAGGAAACAGTGCAAGTGTTGGCTCCTACCTGTGAGGCTAGGATGCAGTAAGTGAGGAACTGCAGTTGATAGGGGATGCTGTCAGAGTGACAGCAGGCCAAATTGTGTACAGTTTTTCAACCATGAGGAGCTCCCCTATGTTTTAACCTGAAGCTGTTAGGGAGCCATTGAATCATTTTGAGCAATGGAGATCCGGGAACATTCCTGTTCAAGTGTTAACATGGTCAACTTTAGAGGTAATTATTATTATTTTTTTAAATTAGGGTACATTCAAATACTCATAACTAAGTTATCCTTTGTCTTTATTATTTTTGATCCCCAAAGCAGATAATTGGTAAAGAAAGACTACATTCATGTGTTCAACAATTTTAAGTCTCTTTTCTTTTTAAATTGGTTTGTTGCACAGTACTTTGTCTTGTGTCTCTCAACTGTACTCAGCAGAGCAGGGCTGTGGTCTGTGATTTGAAAGAGACAGAGAAACAAATGAATTAACCTTTTTTAACCACGAGAAATATCATTTTTGTAATAACCTCCAAAGTTTGTTGAGCTCATATTTCTCTCCACTGAGGATGCTCTCAATAACCTGTCAGGAAAAGGATTATGTTAGAAGGAAATATATTTAAACATCTGCAAACTTTTCTACAGATTGAATCTCCAAAATTAAAGTCATACAGCTGTGTTACAGAACTCTAGATAAACCACAATAGAAAAATGTGCCTGGATAGAGACAGGATCAGAATTTATTTATGGAAACCTTTACTTTCAACCTATTTGTTAAAAATATTTAGACAAATTTAAATTTCTCTAAAAAATAATGACTTGTTTTAATTTTGAATAGTTTTATAAAATGTAAAAAAAATATATATAAAGGGGCAAATCTTAAATAGCATAAATTTGAGATACTGAGGGGTTAACTACAAAAATTTTAAATAAGGGTCTCTCTTTTTCCTTAATAAATTCATTTGAAGTGTCTACCAATACATGAACACAAGTAGTTGTCTACAAACAGTGCTAACTCATTGACTTTGGTATTTGAAAGCTGAAATTACCTTTCTTTAAAAAGATATGATAGCTCCTTTGCAGTCATGACCAACAATTACAAAATTGTGACAGGCACGTTAAATTGCAATGGTTTAGGGACCATTGGATGATTTTGCTTTCTAGACAGAAAACTAAATGAATATTGCGGGAAGGCAGCTAGGGAAGAAAGAGGTTGTGACTCCACTTGCTTTATTATTTTATCCAATTCGATGCCTGCTTCTTTTCTTCTCACCTGGGGCCCTCTATTATGACGTGTGCAATTTTGAAGAAAACTGGAGAGTAAAATGAATCAAACTAGGCTTTTGCTTCCAGTACCCTAAGGCTTGCCAACCAAGAGTCACAGAGGGAACTTAGTCTTATTAAAGGGCAGTGGGTCAGACCACAGAATCCACAAAGCTGCTCTTAAGGCTCAGTGTTTTTGCTGCGTATCATTATCATTGAAACCAACAGTCAAATGACTGTGCTGCAGATCTGTTGCCAGAGAAAAGCAGCCAATTGGGTGGCTGGGCGTAGGAAGCTTAAAGCATCCAAATAGAGCGTGTGGTTGACAGTGTAGGCTTCTTTGTCCTTCTCCACTGTCCTTACTTCTACTGTTTAATCTGTTCCTCCCATAAGCTTTACTACCCCAAATGGAGCTGGTAAACAAGATGTTTAAGTGGATAGTATTCTTTAAACCCATGCTCAGCCAGTAACTTGATGCTAGAGCACAATTTCTTAACCTTGGTGCTACTGAGATTTTGGTCAGCATATAATTGTTGATGAGGGGTGTTCTGCACATGTTTACCAGCATCCCTGGCTCCTACATACCAGATGCCAAGAGCACCCCCAGCTCTGACAGCCAAACATATCTCCAGACATTACCAAATGTCCCTGGTAGGGGAAACACCACCTCATGTAAAGAACCTTTGCATTAGAGATAGAAGCTGGTGGACAGATTGGTGCCCTCTGCAAGATAGCTCATGCTAGCCACAGATTCTTACTTTTCTCCTGCAATAGAAGAGGAAAAAAATAACATATCCTGCACTACATCCCAGTTTAGGAGAAACGCCATTCACTGGTATAGCAAGTTGAAATGATGTGATTGCTTCTGATTGGGAAAAATGGAGTCTGGCACTTAGGACCCATTGTGCAATACTCTCAGTCATAGTCTGGAGTTTGGTTTGGGCTGTTCCATTGATTCACTGGGTGTGTTGTAATAATACCTGGGCCTCTCTGTGTCAAAGGCTGTAAGGTGCCTAATACAGTGGAGTGACTAACGACAGCAGCCACAAAAGTGTTTGAGTACTGGTAATGTGAGTTCTATTTGAAAATAAGGTGTCACAGATACATTCCTGGGTAGGTACTTAACACTTCAGCCAATCATTATAGAGTACAATGAAGTCCATGGAGAATTATCTAGGAAAGAAGGATCTATTCAGTGTTACTACTAATCAAGATATTAGCAAATATTTATTGAACACTAAAAACACACTAAATATTCTCATGTGGTTTTTATATGTACTGATTTATTTTATCCTTGTTTCAATACTAGCTTTATTTACTATTTTCAATTAGTATTTGGAAACCTTTATTTCCCTCCTCCCATTTTTCTGATGAGGAAACAGAGACATAGAATGATTACTAATTTCACATAGCTATTAAATTGTGAGCTCAGGTTACATACCAATCAGCAGCTCTTAGCCACTACAATGTAAGTTTTAAATCAACGAATGAGTACTGGGTGCACCCTCAGTGTATTAGGTAGTCTGCTGAGTGTTAGGCAATCAAAATGAATAAGCTGTGTTTCTGCTACCAAGTGGACTCCATCCTAGAATGGAGTCAGTTATGCAGTTATGGATTAGATCAGCCCAGGTGAGGGAGTTTATCATGGTGCTTCTTTTTTAGCACAGTAACTGTTGCAAGTTAAGCAGTGGAACAAAGGAGGGGAGATGAGTCTAGCCTGGAGGTGAGCAAGAGAACTTCTGAAAGGAAAACAGAGCAAGGCTTTGAGGGATAAATAAGAATTTACTAGAAACTCCTGATGAATAAAAGGCTGTTGAGGAGGAGGGAAGATCATGAGCCAAGGGTCCATTCTGCAGTCCAGCAGTTAGTCTGTCTGTGGCTCCACCTGCCCACTATCAGGTCAGCTTATCTGCTGCCCTTCAGATGCAGTCTTTGAGGATATACTTGTATTTATTCTTGTTTCAGATTTTAGCACTTATTTCTCTTTGGTCAGTTCATACCATTCTCCCCTACTGAAATCTAGACTCCCTGAGGGAAGCCAATCTGTATGGATTCATTGCTACAGTAGATGGTATTGGATTGCTACCCTATACTAGATGGTGTTGGATAAATGTGAATAAAGCATATCTGAACATGAGGCAATGCAAGTCTCATGAAATGAGTCCTCGATTGTATCCTTTAGTTTTTCAAAAAAAGATATTCTGTAAGATAAATAAAAAATGCAATATGAGTATATTTTGATTTCTAGCTTCAATGATCCACTGCAAGGTCTCTTGAAGAAAGGGGAAAAAAATTAAGAATCCTAAATCAAATCAGCTTCTAATCCTGGTAGATCTGACCTTGGTTTTGCCAAGGCAGTGAGTAGTTTTCAAACTTGAGTGGGCATTAGTCTTAAGAATCTATTGAAATGCAGATTCTTCAAGATTGTACAGCAGAGCTATTGAACAATGTACAGGAATCACACTCTTCCTGAATGATTCTTTGAAACAAGTTAAAAGTAAAATTTTCTGACACAAGCAGCTAAAGTTTTGGACTTTGGTGGAGGTAGAGGTAGCATCTAGCAAACCATGAATTTAAGGATACAGAAACGATCAGCTGGACCTAAATAAATAAATCATTAGAATAAAATAAAATGCCCTCATCTTGTTACAGATTCCCAAAATTCCAATCTTCACCCTGTTCTATGAGAAATTCTGACATAGGGCCCCATGACTATTGTGCCATTGATAGTTCAAAGTAAAGCTTCTGAGATGATGAGAATAGGCAATTTGAGCTGAGAATCACTGTGTGGGGGCCTTAAAAGTGACAGAATACAAACATCTCAGAATGATTAACACCTTTGCAAGCCAGCAGTCAATCATTGTTAACATCTGAAGGTAAATTCATGTAGTGGCCACTTATTATGAGACTCACAGATAAAGCTAGTTTTCTACAAGTATTAAATATAGAAAAAGAAAATTTAGGTGGGAGAAATCACGGTGGATAATCCAGAAATGGCTTGGGAATATTGGTATCCTGAGGAGCAGGAAAGAAGAACAGAAAGAGACGTCCAGTATGAGAGCATTTGAAAAAGAAGGAGAAGGAAAGAGGTCAAATATTTCAGTGGCAAATGGTGGCTAGGTGAGTATCTGGCCAGAGACACTCAATTTTTTTCTTGGAGGAAAGTAAATGGAGGAGGAAAGGAGGAATGTGTTGAAAGCTCAGGATGAATGCTGGGGGAATGAGGAATGTGGGGAACAGAATCATGCCCACCCTGAGCTCTCTCAGCTTTGAGCACTAAACTAACGCCACCCCCCAACACACACACACACACACACACACCTAGATGCTTACTGCTTTATGGGCCTCCATGAGTTAGGCACACCGAGCAGCCCCCTGATTTCTCTCTGGTTGAGAGAACGAAGCTGATAGGGGAGAGGAGGTGGTGTCTTAGAAAGGGTGGGGACTGTTTTCAAGTAGGGAAGGCGTGTTTGAAGGAAGAGCCACTACGGAGGTAATTATAGCTGTGGCTGAAATGACAAAACTGGCTTGTTCTTTAACTGCTATTTGTGGCTAATCACTTCCAAATAACAAATGAATAGCACAGTAAATGTTAGCAGGATGATTTTCTATTAATCAAGAATAATGAGTGAGTAGACTAATTCCCTCTTCAAACATCCCTAATTTTAATGCTGTTGTATGTTGCTGCTTCAGATTGATTACACAGTGATTTAGAGGGAGTAAGACAGTAGGGAGACTCATAATAAAAGGCAGGATATTATTATTTCCTGCTTCATTCATGGAGAAATCAACCTATCCCATATGAATTTTTATAGAAGATGAAGATTGCCTTTCCAAAAATGGTCTTAACCCAGGGAGATAACACTCAAATTTGAGAGAGAGGGAGAGAGAAAGAGAAAAAGGGGGTGGGGAGGAAGATAGGGAGGAAGAGGAATGGAAGGAAGGGGAGGAGTTTAAGGAGAAGAGAAGAAAAGGAAGAGAAAGAAGGAAATCAGTCCTTATTGCAAACTGAAGCCACAAAATATAAATATATAAAAATCCCGAATAAGTCAGCTTTCTCAACTTCATTAGCTCGGAGAGGGCAATTTGCTTAAATCCATTGAATTTTATTTATGCATTCATGGTAAAGAGTATGCAGAATTTAGTTATTTCACATTATATTAGGCTGACCTCAACAGTTTGGGTTTTGATCCTCCACAACAATAGACTTTCCAAGAAATTAGATGTGATCCCAGCTCTTCCAAAAGTGTATAATTTAATGAAAAATTCAGCCACATATGAAACAAGAGCAATGGATAAGATTGTGGGTAAGCATTCTGCAAAAGAGTAGGAAAAATTTCTTTATTATTGAAGTAGTTCAATGAAATGGGGATTATTGTGGTAATAGGGTTTTGCGGTGCATGTGGGGCTGCTGGATAGAATTTGCAGGCATTGCTTTCCCTTTCAAATCTGTCTGCATTCACATTCTATTTCTCTGCCTCAGGAAGCTGATCTGTTTGGATGACATTACTGGGCCTTTGACTTCCAGCCACCTGTGCACTTTGTCTGATAAGGACCCCAGGAGGATCTAGAAGGAAGGGGGGCGTGGAGCTGAGACTTTATCTCCCTTTCCTCTGAAGTTGTGATGCTTGGTAGCTTTCCTCCCTCCGGTAGCACAACTTCCCGTGCAATCTCTCCAGTTCATTTTCAGTACCACTTCTACCCTGCTCCCCACCCTTTAAAAAAAAAAATTTATATATATATATATATATATATATATATATATATATATATATATAAAATTTCATTTGTAGTCGGACACAATGCCTTTATTTATTTATTTTTATGTGGTGCTGAGGATTGAACCCAGGGCCTCGCAGGTGCTAGGTGAGTACTCTACCACTGAGCCACAACCCCAGCACCCCCAGCTCCCTTTTTGACTAAAAGATATGATGGAAGTAGGGAAGTGTGTTATGATTACCTGCAGTTTTCCCCAATACTGCCCACACATTCATAGTTTCTTTATTAAATCTTCCCTGATGATTCTAATTTGAGAGTACCATCACTTTCCTTCTGGCCTACTAACCAAGGTACATAAATTGGGGGATAACAAGGTAGATATATGGGCAGTAGGAATAACATTGAAGATACTTTTGATTTACAGCAAATTTATTTAATACAGGGTGGTAGTTCATTCCGCTACAGAAACTAGCGGTTAAGTTGAAGGAAAATAAGTGAGATGCAAAAATCAGCGAAAATAAACTCTTTAATAAAGAAATTAAAGTTTGCACTCAACCTCCTCTCTGTTCCAAAGCAACTGAAAGAACTGACATGAGACCTTCCTGCCTAGAACTTTTGATTTGAATAGAGATGAAGGCAGCAAGGGAATTGCAAGAGACTATGAACATTTCCATGTAAAAAGCCGTGTCCTTTGACCATTTCTGTTCTTGTACAAATGGTCATACTTGTGTTTCAGATATGCAGCAGCATCCTACCTCTCCTGCATCCTAGGGAATATGAGAACCAGGCAGAAATTTCCATAGACAAAAATTATCCCATGAGCTTCCTTTTAAAAAATATTTTGGGAAGAGTGTAAAGAAATTGTTCTCAGATTCTGATTTTACTTATTTTTTATTCATATTTTTATGCATTCCCTGTTTAAGAAGCCGATTCTTAATACACTTGCTTGTGGCAATACTACTTATTCATTGTCTCCAAGGTGAGGAGGGTAATAAGGATGTGTGTAGGGAGAGACAAATCCATTGTTTTCCTTCTGCAGTTCTGACCAATTTGTTTAGCTTGATGGACAAATGCAGGGTGATCATTCCCTCTCATATTTCCCAGTAGAAAAAGAGAAACCTTGACATGGTGAAGAATGAAAAAGGAGAGCTCTTGTGGCTAGCTAACCAACAGGAAAATGCATAAGACTAATTGCATACAGGAAAGCCAAGGAGGTCAGCTCAGCACCTCTGTCATCCTGTAAGCTAACTCATGCAAGGTATCCTTCAAGTGCAGCGAATTTCTACCATAGCAGGGGTAGAATTATTTTCTTCTATAATTTTTTTTTTCTCAACAGTTTTGAGATCTCAGGTATACCTATCAAAACATAGACTTTTGTTTGAGTTGGCTAGATAAGATTAGTATCCTAGCTGTAAAATATACTACCTGTGAGACCTCAAACAAGTTTCATTTCCTCCCTGAAATTAATTTTTCTTACCTTAAAAAAATGAGGCAATGAAACAATCTTTCGGGTAAGTGCTAAGAACTGAATGTGGTAAGGTTTATAAAGCATTTATCAAGATGATGAAGGTACAGGCAGAAACACAGCAGGAGGGCTGGGAGTGCAACCTCTGTAGTAGAGCACTTGCCTAGCATGCAGAGGCCCTGGGTTCTATCCCATCCCCACCCAGCACACACTAAACACTACTCCTATGTGGTTCCCAGCAACCTGACCACAAGAATTGGTGCTCAAAAGAGAGATAACCCAGGAACACAGAGTACAATTTTTAATAGAAGCTCAGCCTCTACCCACTGGGGGGCTTCTCTTACAGACTTTAGGCACCTGTTTCTGGTCACAGTGAGCTTTTTAGCCATTCAGTCACCAATTAAACTTTTCTGCAACTCTAGGAATTGGAAGTGGAAGTTTTGGAGTCAGTCATAAACAGAGATGTATATCACTCATGCCATTTGCTAACTGAGACCACAGCAAGCAAGAAATATGTCATATCGACTTTTTTCCCCCAAATATAAAACGGAAACCTTTACTGACAAGTGAATGAGATAAAATTTGAAAATTTCAAGTATAGCTGTTAATGCATAATGGGAATTTAATATTTTTAGTTTGCTTCCTTGTTTCCTTCTTTTTACTGAGACAAAATCTCCCTTCTAGTACCTCAAAAATTTATCCTCCTTCCAGCTCTGATCAATATAGATTAAGTTGATTCCTCTTTCATGATTAGATAGTTAGTCTCTTTTCTTTTATTTGTCTCCCTTTAAGAGTAAATAGCCACTGGGTTCTATTCTGTTCCTGTAGGACATGATTGCCAGAGAGCTAAGGGAAAGAGATGAGGTGTTTGTATATGATTAAGGAATATAAATTGGCTTTATATAATATTCAAATATCAAGGTTTGAAAGGCAAAGGACCTTCCAGAAAGTGCACTTTGGGTAATACATCTCTATGACATGCATTCCCAGACTAGCAGGCATCACATTAAGATGGAGGAGAATAAATGTCTTATTCTTGCAATAAATCTCTCTTATGTAACTAAAGCTTCTTGAAACCCAGGCACTAGGAGAAAACACACTGTATTATTATTATCTTCCTCACAAACATTGCAGGCTAATTTTAGTGACCCATTTTGTCTGTTTTCATCCTTCATTTGTGTACTTGGCCTTGCAAATAGAGTAGTTTGAATAAACATTATAGCCATATTTATATGTATTCTTGCTAAGTGCTTCTCTTGGAGATGCATTATCAGGTACTCGACATAAACCACAGAGATAGAGTCATTTATCCTTGTTAGGCAGGAAAACAGGGGGAAGTTGTTCTTACACACTATCCTGTGCCCTTAGGAGTCTTTATTTAAGTCTAAGGCAATACAGAGAGAGGATTCCCCAACTGATTATCTAGAAAGTTATGAGAATAACTAAATAATAATTTTAAAACCTGCATGCTGGCTATCACAAGATTGAGAAGAAAGGCTGGGGCTGCCAAAGAGCTCGTGATTGCTGGGTGCCTCCAATGTGTGATGATCTGCAATAGATAATCCCCAGGTGTACATTTTGTAATATACAGATTGGCAATGAGATGTGCAGTAGAGGGGTAGATGTTATCACCCCCATTTTGCAGATTAGGAAGCAAAGGTTCAAAGATAAAAAAATATTAAGGACAAAGATTTCATGGCAGAATTGCAACTCAACTCTAGATTTGTTTAAAACAAAGTTTGTTTCACTGTTCCAGCTACCCTTGTAGCCCCAGGCAAGTAGAATGAGCAACACTGGGTAAGGGAGGAGACGCCCTCCAGGTTGTGAAGGTACAATCCAAGAACTATTTACAGTCAGAAAAGCCTAGAAGGAGAGTAGGGGAAGAAAAGGGGAGAGGCACTGAGAAGCATTGAAAATGAAAAGAGGTTATTGAGGGGCCGAAAGAAGGAAAATCTTCTTATTCCCCCTCCCAGTGCTCCTGTGTGTCATGTATTACTGACTAATCTTCTAGAACTGTGAAAGCAATGTATACTTTTGCCAAACAGAAGGCATTTTCAAAGCCTGTGAACATCTAAAATACTTTTAAAATCAGCTAGTTTAGGCCACATCTATTAAGAAGGAAGGAAGAGAGGAAAGAAAGGAAGAAGGGAGGGAGGGAGAAAAAGAAAAAGGAGAAAAAAAGAGAAGGAGGGAGAAAAGCAAGAAGAATGAAAAGAAGGAAGGGAAGGAGAAAGAGGAAGGGGAGTGGAAGAGAGGAAAGGAAAGAAGGAAGAGGGAGGAGAAAAGGTCCAATAAAACCCCAAAGATTGACTGTGCCAGCAGGATAAAGGTGGGCTGAAATGTGTTGTAAGAGCCAACATAGCCCAGATGTAGCCCCACTGGTCCTTCTACATTGACTAAGTCAGGCTTTGTTGAGCACCTGGGGAGAAGAGCTGTAGATCTCTGTTGCTTCTCTCCTGTGACACTAGGTCATTTGTCACCTGTTTCCTCTTGTTCATGTCTACAGTTAGTACCTAATCATGTCTGAACAGAAAGGAAAAATCCAATTCTGTCAGATCATAATACATTGTCAGTAAAATTGAATATAACTTCCACATTCAAAGAAAAGTAGTCAATAAATCTGTGCAAACTCCTGGTTTAAAAGAAATTTTATGGTGGTTATTTTTTTCCTGCTTAAACAAGTACAGTTTGATTTCTAAATGACACTAATTCTAATGTATTTCATTTCTTAATTCCCTCTCTGATTAGTCATCCTGTGAAATAATCACTAGGAAACTAGCTTGGGATTCTATTTCTCATTAGGACATTAGTACACATTGTGAACTATGAGAGCCCAGTGCCTCCAATTCCAGGTTACACACTTAGCTTGCTCCACTTTCTTTATAGCCTTGTAAGTCGGCTTTTGTGGGCTTCCTGCTCCCTGATCAGAGCACTCTTTCAGTTATACTTGGCATTTGGATAGCTGGTGTGAGACCCAGACTGCCTCATTAGTAATTTTTCTATTCAAATATATTCTATAGCAACTGCCATTTAACACATCAGCGAGTTATTTATTTATTTTTTCTTTTCATGTTCCTAATCCATTAGACTTGCTCTAAGTTGGTAGGAATAAGGGTCAACTAATGTTTTTCTGACCTTGATAATTTCCCCTTATTCTTAACTCTTTTAAATCACTGATCTATCACATGGTTGCAAAAATAGTACAAGTGTACATTTCTGACCTGGGATCAGAAAGATCCCTTTCCTGTGTTTTTTCCACAATGACATAATTTCAAAGTTTCTTCATTCTGGGGTTTAAACTAAATTGCTATAAATTGATTAACCTACCACATATTGGCTAATTTGCTGTAAAACCTTTGGCAATTTAATAATCTCTGGAGACTACCTTGAAAGGCTATTGTTATTTTGCAAGATTATTGGGAAGTATGAATCAGCATAAGCAATGCTAGTTGCTTCAGTAACAAATAGACCCTGAAATCCCATGGCTTAACCAAATAAAATTTACTATTTTTTTCTTGCTTCCATAAAATTTAGTATAAACATCCTACATTGAATTGTTCTCCTTACAACTGTGCTTTGAA
Organism: Marmota monax; assembly: GCF_021218885.2. Lineage (NCBI taxonomy): Eukaryota > Metazoa > Chordata > Mammalia > Rodentia > Sciuridae > Marmota > Marmota monax. Next base: position 21,133,173 of record NW_026692881.1, read on the forward strand.
GCAATGACTCAGGCATCTAGCCTCCTTTTGTCTCCTTTGTCAATTCTGGGCACCCCTAAGTCTTTGGAATTCTTCATTGGACATCCTTCATCTGTTCAGTCAAAATGGAGAAGGTGTGGGAGGAATAAGAGGTATTTTACGGGGAGAGGAAGGGATTGGAGAGGTTGATTCTGTATAAGGGAGGTATTTTGTATGAGATATTTTTAGTGGCCGCAAATGGAAGACTCATGGATATATCACTTCCCCTGACATTCCTTTACCTGAGCTTAATTCAGTTTCTCACCATCTATAAGGTAGCTTGCAAAGGAAATTTAGCTTTGTGGAAATGTGTGGAGAGCAGGGAGCATGTCTTAGCTACACTCTTCCACACACAGACATATTCAGCAATCCCCCAACCACAACCAAGTCCCATCTAGGAAGGGCACCCGACAGATGTTTGGGTGCTAAGGAGCAGTTCTCCATCTGTCTAGATATGGATCTTCTCAGTATTATACATTTGGCTTACACAGTGAAGCTTTTTCCTTCCACCAACATATCTAAAGTACAATAGTAGAGCAGAGAGTATAACCTCAGGAATACTACCACTTGGAAAATTGAGGAAAGAAAGCATAGAGGATTCACATGTTTGCTTTGCCATCTTCCCCAATGTCTTCACATGGTCTTTCTTTTGTACCAAACTGTGTGCAAACTTCCTTCTCATATGAGCACAGTTCCTAGTCATATTGGATTAAAATGATACCAATGGCCTCTGTGTAACTTGATTAGCTCTGTAAATATCTCTTCTCCAAAAAAGTTCACTTTCTTAGGTACTAGCAGTTAGGACTGTGGGGAGAGACAGTTCAGTTCTCAACACTGCATATGATCTTTTGATTACACTTAGTTCTATAGACCAGTATCCACACTCATATTTCTTTCTGAAACTTCATTTTCAAGACTCACTTATTTGATCATTTCTTCAACCCCATATCAAACTTTCTCCCACTCCTCTCTCCATAATGGTGGTTGTCAGACTTAAAATGGATGCCACACTCTTAGTTTGATATTTGTTTTCACACACTTTATTTATTTGATTTTTTTTACTAGTCCACTGACACTTAAATCTTTTAAAATTCCATCTCTTACTCTTTATGTCCAGAAGCCAATGGCTTTAGTAAAAATAAAGCCCTTGTTTTCTGACTCTGTATTCTCTTTCATTTCTATTCCTAAACCAATGTAGGTTTCCCCATGTTTATCTCTTTCTTGTAATACCTTGTCAAAGCAGCCAAGAATATCCAACATGTGCTAACAGTTTGCTTCTTCTAATTATTTCCACTGGAGCTGCCACTTCAGTAGGGATGTGGTCTGTTTTGTACACTAGTGCGGATGATGGTTGTAATAAATGTTTGCCCCTGAAAAACGTGATTTCCAATGCTTTTAGCCTTCATTGTAATTTTCTTGCTGCTGATCACTCAACCTCAAAGACATATAATTCATTTTTTAAGTTTGTATTTTAGCTCCCTTTTTCAATTTACCAATTGCTGTATTGAGCAGGTTCAATAGTACTTTCATTTTAAGACAGCAATGAAATATTAGTGGCTTAGCATTATTTAGATTTATTTAATGCTTATGAAAAACCATTAATTAAGATAACCACCATTAGCTTTCCCAAGTGACTCTCATTCAGACAGTCCAGGCTCTGGTCATCCTGTGACTATCATGAGCCTTTGAATCTTCTCCCAGCTCCCAGTTCCTTTATCCAAATCTATCCAGCCAGCAAATGGAGAGAGACAGAGAGAAAGAGGGAGAGGGGAGGAGGGAGAGGGAGAGGAGGGAAAAGGAAAGGAGGACAAAAAGAAACAAGAAGGAGGAAGAGGAGGAGAAAGAGGAAGAATGGGAGGAGGAGAGGAGGTGATGACTTAGAGGAGGAGAAGCAAGAAGGAGAAGAAAAGGAATATGTGTACATTATTTATGAAAATGGCATATATTATGTCTGCCCACACTTAGTCTCATGGTCCCACTAATATGAAGGGGGCTAGAAAACTTATTTCTTGGAAGGAATGATTTACTGAGCCCATAACTCTAAGACGCAGGAGAATCAAATAAAATAACATGTAGAGAACCTTGGCATAGTTTCTGACACACATAGGAGGCATTCAATAAATATTGGTTACCAGTAGGGAAAGTATTTTATATACTGACTGGTCTCAGTGAAATCCTAAAGAATTTTCTATTACATATCTGCATGGTTTAATCAAATATATCATTAGAAACAGGATGACATTTTCACTTATTGAAATTCTGAAAGTTCATCAATCCTAAATTTTAGGATCCTGTGCTAAAAGCCAAAAATGTGGGATGCATTCACTTTTGCATGCACACAGACTTGCACAGGATCATACATGTATGACACATCTCTGAAATGTAGACACAATCACATGTAAATGCAAGAGGGCTGTAAAAAAATTACTACAATTTTCTCTTGATGAGTTTTAATGAATCAATCAACACATCTTCAGCTGATTGTGTAATATAGCTTTCTACTTGGACTAGAGAAAGCAGAGATGCAGTACCCATGAAATTACTCTTACTGTATGGAGGGAAAACCTTTTCTACTTTTCCCTTGTTGGGGAATATAAGTGAGATGTATAAGCTATCACTGAAAACATCTCCCTCTGCCTAAATTTTGAGAGAACACATTCTCTAGGTATCTGCTGGATCTTATGGACTGTGTCCATTTTAGATTTTTGTGGGCTCTTTGCATGTGCATAAGAAAGAGAATTTTAATTTTGAAACAAATGCCACCTTATCTTTACAGGAATACGTATAGGGAAAGGTGACAACCAAAAGCAATAATAATGTTCATAAACTAATGGCTGGGGAGAAATTTATGGCAAATGTCAATCATGAGGGAAAATGTCAGAAAAAGATATTAATGTTCCCTTACAGAAGAAGCCTCAGATGGAATTGGCATTTGAGACAGCTAGCAAATGGCAGATTTTCCTACAATAATGTCTCCTTCAAATCAGATCCACTATGGGCACACCAGCCCCCTGAAAAGGTTGAACTGAGTTTTCTACTGATACCCTGTTCATGGATAGGCAGAACTAACATCATCAAAATGGTGATATTACCAAAAGTTCTCTATAGGTTTAATGCAATGCCAATCAAAATCCCAACGGCATTTCTTGTAGAAATAGAGAAAGCAATCATGAAATTCATATGGAAAAATAAAAGACCCAGAATAGCAAAAACAATGCTAAGCAGGAAGTGTGAATCAGGCGGTATAGCGATACCAGACTTCAAACTATACTACAGAGCAATAGTAACAAAAACAGCATGGTACTGGTACCAAAACAGGTGGGTGGACCAATGGTACAGAATAGAGGACACAGAAACCAATCCACAAAACTACAACTACCTTATATTTGATAAAGGGGCTAAAAGCATGCAATGGAGGAAGGATAGCATCTTCAACAAATGGTGCTGGGAAAACTGGAAATCCATATGCAACAAGATGAAACTGAATCCCTTTCTCTCGCCATGCACAAAAGTTAATTCAAAATGGATCAAGGAGCTTGATATCAAATCAGAGACATGCCGTCTGATAGAAGAAAAAGTTGGCTACGATCTACATTCGGTGGGGTAGGGCTCCAAATTCCTCAATAGGACACCCATAGCACAAAAGTTAATAACTAGAATCAACAAATGGGACTTACTCAAACTAAAAAGTTTTTTTCTCAGCAAAAGATACAATAAGAGAGGTAAATAGAGAGCCTACATCCTGGGAACAAATCTTTACTCCTCACACTTCAGATAGAGCCCTAATATCCAGAGTATACAAAGAACTCAAAAAATTAGACAATAAGAGAACAAACAACCCAATCAACAAATGGGCCAAGGACCTGAACAGACACTTCTCAGAGGAGGACATACAATCTATCAACAAGTACATGAAAAAATGCTCACCATCTCTAGCAGTCAGAGAAATGCAAATCAAAACCACCCTAAGATACCATCTCACTCCAGTAAGATTGGCAGCCATTATGAAGTCAAACAACAACAAGTGCTGGCGAGGATGTGGGGAAAAGGGTACACTTGTACATTGCTGGTGGGACTGCAAATTGGTGCAGCCAATTTGGAAAGCAGTATGGAGATTTCTTGGAAAGCTGGGAATGGAGCCACCATTTGACCCAGCTATTCCCCTTCTCGGTCTATTCCCTAAAGACCTAAAAAGAGCATGCTACAGGGACACTGCTACATCGATGTTCATAGCAGCACAATTCACAATAGCTAGACTGTGGAACCAACCTAGATGCCCTTCAATGGATGAATGGATAAAAAAAAATGTGGCATTTATACACAATGGAGTATTACTCTGCATTAAAAAATGACAAAATCATAGAATTTACAGGGAGATGGATGGCATTAGAGCAGATTATGCTAAGTGAAGCTAGCCAATCCCTAAAAAACAAATGCCAAATGTCTTCTTTGATATAAGGAGAGTAACTAAGAACAGAGTAGGGTCGAAGAGCATGAGAAAAAAGATTAACATTAAACAGGGATAAGAGGTGGGAGGGAAAGGGAGAGAGAAGGGAAAATGCATGGAAATGGAAGGAGACCCTCAGAGTTATACAAAAGTACATATAAGAGGAATTGAGGGGAAGGGGAAAAATAATATAAGGGGGACAAACGAATGTCAGTAGAGGGGGCAGAGAGAGAAGAGGGGAGGGGAGGGGAGGGGGGATAGTAGAGGATAGGAAAGGCAGCAGAATACAACAGACACTAGTATGGCAATATGTAAATCAATGGATGTGTAACTGATGTGATTCTGCAATCTGTATATGGGGTAAAAATGGGAGCTCATAACCCACTTGAATCAAATTGTGAAATATGATATATCAAGAACTATGTAATGTTTTGAACAGCCAACAATAAAAAATTAAAAAAAAAGATTTTAGGTCAAGTAAACTTAAAGTACACAGCAACTTGATCCAAATCCCAAAAAAGAGAGGTGCCCAAGTCAGTTGTATATGCCAATATCTTCTTCCTCCTGTAATTACAAAATCATATCTCTTGTTTCTGAAAGCAATGCTTTTGACTCTGAATCTTTTGTTTCCATCTTGATTCACTTTAGCTTCTTCAAGCCAAAGTATTATTCAATTGGATGACTATTTTCAGAATTGTAACACAGCTAAGATTATATTTGGCATGAAAGTAGTACCCTGGAAAGAAAAAAAAGAAAAGACATCAAATATTCAGAAAATTGGTTGCATACTAAAAATCAAATTAATATTTTCCCTTCATTTAATCAACTTTCCTGAATGTCATAGATCCCAGAACATCAGAGAAGGAGTCAAGCTAAAAGAAGAGAAAGGACTATGACCAGACCTAGAAGGTCATTACCACATAAAGTCCTCATAGAAATTCATTGAGTACCCAAATAATTCAGTTATAAAAATGAGCAGAATGTGATCCTGCAATCTGTACACATGGAAAAATAAGATTAAGATTACGTACCCCATTTGAATCAAATGTATGATATGTCAAGATCATTGTAATGTTTTGAGCAACTAATAATTTTTTTAAAAAAATGAGCAGAAAATAACTTAATTGGAAATACTTAAGACAAGGTATTTATGGACAAATAGATTTCACAGCATCCCACAAAAGAAATTGGAAAAAATCTGTCAACTTCCTCTTAAGCCATTGGAAGCAGAGTGGATCATGGCAAACTGTTTCAAGAAAAGATTGACTTACTATGCTTAAAGTAGTGATCTTAGGATGCAAGACTAGTTTTTATTTTGAATTCTCAATCATGGCACTGTTGACATTTTGAGTTGTATAACTAGTTATAGAGTCTTGTCCTGCACATTGCGGGATGTTTAGCCGCATCCTTGGCTTCTACCACTTGTATACCAGTAGTGCTTCCCTAGTTACAACAACCAAAGACATTTCCAGAAACTGCCAAATACTCTTCAGGGAGAAAAATTCCATCTGGTTGAGAAACACAGATTTAAAGGAATTTTATTTCTAAAAGTTAGAATTCCTTTCTTGTTTCTCAAAGCTACTTATTATATATATATATAAGATTATCTATATCTCTATATATGTGTGTATATATATATATATATATATATATATATCTTCCATATACTCTTTTAGCCAAACAAATTTTCTTTTTTTGAATTTTTAAAACCTCCATGCTAAACTCATTCATAATTTCCCTGATGTCCTTTTCATGTTTTGTCATTTAAAAAAATATTATCCCATATTCTCTCTTCCAACTGTCATTTTAGATGATCACTTCTTCATGGCCATATTTTTCCTATGTATCTTCTTTGGGTACACCTCCCTAGCCTTTTAGTCCTCTACACATGGTAACAACCAATCAATATCATGTATAACCAAACAGTCCAGATCGGTCTAGTCCAACAGAGAAACTCTGAGATACTGTCACAGAAACACAGCTCACCTGAGCCCCATCAAGTGCTAGAACCAGGTGCTCTTCTTTGTATTTACATGTACATTTTTATTTGTAGGTAGAAGAACATATAGGCTGTTCTGCTGTAATGTGTTCCTCTAGTGTAAAGTAGTTCATAGGTTGACAAATAGGGATGTGGTGTCAATACAACGTGGATGTCATATTTGTTCATGCCCCTCCTCATGTTTTAATAGGTGACCTCCGGAAGTAACAGTAACTGGATGCAGAATGCATGAGCACAGCTGAATATAGCAGTCTGCTGATGCAGTCCTGCATTCTGTGTCTCCTCACCTATATATTTTGTCTCACCTCCATCTGCCTTCATGCTATCTCAGAGTTCTAAGATGTGCATGTTTTTTCTGATCTGCATGCATTTTGATTTTGAGCTCAGAAGTCTCATCGTTTCCATACACAGTTTCCATCAACATTTATAGATTCCTACTTTTTTTAAATCAAGTTTTATAGCTCCTGTAGCATTCCTTTATTTGGAATTTAATAAACCTTTAAACCACACTAATATTTTCATTAGTATTGCTATTATTCTTATATTTCTTTGGTTACAAGTTACAAAGGTTATAAGTGAACTTTCTGACTCCAATTTTTTCTTTAAATTCCATGATAATGCTTAACGGTGTAGACATTGAGGAAATATTTTCAGAAATGTACATATCACTTTATAACAAAAATGTGTGAACCTGGGAAAGATTTTAAAAGTGATTTCATACAGCTCTCATTTCCCACCCTTTTTGTGAGTAAAAATAAAAAAAAAATTGAGATCCATGGATTATGGTGGTAATACAACTTGTTTCCTGCTTTACTCTTGCTATGAAACTCACATCAGCATTTTTGTTCTGTTACAGTATATTCCCTCAGCTTAGATTTGCTGCTATAACTTTCTTTCTTTCTTTTTTATCTTGGGTTATTACCTTATAAAAGAGTTCTGATACATTAGTGGTTTTTATTGAAAGCCACCTCCAATCTGTTTTGGAAATAGGCAAGGTATAAACAGTAAATAAATAATGAACTGAGAAGCAGAGAGGTTTTACAGCTTGTTGGCAGCAGAACTAATTTCTAATTCCCAGCCCAATCCTTTCTCTATAACATCCTGCTTCGCTCATGCACCTGTGGGTCTACCATTTTATATCATCATGGCCTTGAAGACTCAATAAATAATCACCACGGCAAGGCCAGATTCATTCCCAAGTGGTCTTCCACTTACATGCCTAGTCAGATTCAAAGTTTAGGATCAGAGATATTGGTCTTAACCATCTTATATGAATACAGTATTACTAGCTAACCAAAGACAGTCAGAGTAGGGTTTTTTTTTCTGTCTAGAAGTATTCATTATTATTTACCCTTTGAAAGTTTATATAAAATGAAAATTTGAACCTGCTGTTTCATTAGCACTATGCTCTCATTGACCCCCCCCAAAAGCAAGCATTTATGTACAATGCATAGATGGGTCCCCAATTTCTTGCTGCACCTCCCTTCCCATGATTTTATTTTCATTCTTTTATTTTAATCCTTCACTAGTGAAGGATTAAACCATGATAGAGGACCTAAGATCATAAATTGAATGAGAGAAAATACTGGAGGTTATTCTGAACCAAGATAAATAGAAAACAATAGGAAGAAAAGAAATGATTGGACACAGATCAAGGTTTGCAAACATGTGACACTTAGGTAGAACGTGGCTTTGTTGGGCATGGAGCTGACCCACAAAGGCTTTGTAAATTGGAATGTCTTACCAACATTACAGAACTGCAAGACCATAAATAATAATCCTCTAGATTTCTGCCTGATCCTAAGAGGAGAAAAACTGGAAAGGTCTCCATGTCAGCATGCTAATATTTAATTGTAGCTGACCCCAGGGTGTCTTCTGGAAAGAACACATGATCCATGATGCATGTTTGTTCCAATCCCATGACTGATGTGTACCCCTAGTCACTGAGCCCAGTTGTAGTTTCCACCCTAGTAGTGACACCTGCTGGGTTATCACAGGTATTGGATACACCAGCCATGGAATGACTCTTAGCTTTATTGGAGATGTGCTCTCAGAGTTTCACTTTTTTCTACCTATACAATATGTCAAATGTTAACCTGCAATTATAACTACAAGTCCAACTTTCAGAGCTGAAACTCAAGAGTTTCAAGATTTACTCTGGTTCATAAAGGCTTTTAAAACTCTTACCTGCTATCTCACACATCTTGTTACTTTACTTTGATAAATCTCTCACTGGCCCTGAACTGAAACTTACAGCACAGCACAGCACAAACAGGACTATAAAGTTTTACTCAAGCATTGGGCTTCCTTTGAACGGGTCCTGACATCATTGCTGCTGGCTGCAGTTCCACATCCTGGCTTTCTTATCTCAGTACAATAAGAAAAAAATGAGACTTGTCTAACAAAGACATCAATGAATAGAAAGGGGGTGGGGGGTAAGCTATAGAGAATAATTTTAATGAGGCATGAAAGATAAATTGCTTTTGAAAAAGGACTTTTTTTTTAAAAAAAAAAGACCTCTTAATTCATGATTAACTTCCAAATTGACTTTGCACTATTAATTCTAAGACTAAACTTAGAGTTATTTGCAGTTTCAGTTCTTCAAAGCGCTTGATTGATTACCTTTGATTTTCAAAACTCATCACTTTCCTGCCATTACTACCTTTCTGTTAGGCCACAAAGGTAATTATTACTTCATTAAAAAAAAAAAAAAAAAAAAAAATATATATATATATATATATATATATATATATATATATATATATATATTTTCATTCATTCATTTAATTTTATCTTGTTGGCTTCTATCCTAGTACCCCTTGAAATTTGCAAAGTATTTGCACGTTGTTGGTGAGTTCATTGATTTATTGCTGTTTGCTCATGTGTGTCATTTTTTTAAACCTAAAAATTACGCGTCTTCTGTTTAACTTTTTGTTTACAGAAATTTTCAAAAACACAAAAAAGTAGAGAAACTCCTAAGCGCCAGTTATCTAGCTTCATGTTTAACAACATATGGCTAATCTTATTTTGACTCTGAGATGAGATATTATGTAATTGTATTCATCATGCAGATGTGTAATTTTATTTATATTTTTAAAAGACAATGACTCCTATTAACTCATAATAAAATTAATTAAGAGAATATTCAGCTGCCTTACAAAGGCAGCAGAATACAACAGACACTACTATGGCAATATGTAAATCAGTGGATGTGTAACCGATGTGATTCTGCAACTGTATACGGGGTAAAAATGGGAGTTCATAACCCACTTGAATCAAAATGTGAAATATGATATATCAAGAACTATGTAGAGATCCAACATGGCGGCCGGCAAGGAAGCAGCACTTTCAGTATCTCCACATTAACCGGATCAGAAACACCCATTAAAACAGCTACATTCTACCTACTGAGGAACTTCCAGCAAAATTCCGCTGAAAGGAGACCTGCCAGGAAGTAGTAAGTTATATTAGAGGTGACAGTTGGCCCCAGACAAGTGAATCTTGGCCGGCCACGCGGGCGCAGAGGTCCAATCCCGCAGCCACCGCCCAACCGGCTCTGCAAGCGGCCCCCAGCGGCCCGGGGCAGCGAGAAGGGTCCCCGCCTGGCCCAGCAGACGGCCCCCGCCATCCTGGCTCTCCTGGCGGCCCCGCTCGCTCTGTGATTGGCCACCCCGCCTCCCCGGCTCTTAGCCACGAGGCCGCTGCCTACCGGGTTCTACAAGCGGCCCCCGGCGGCCGGCGCGGCGAGAAGGGTCCCCGCCTGGCCTGGCAAACGGCCTGCGCCCTCCTGGCTCTGCTAACGGCCCCGCCCACCCGGCAAACGCCCCCCCCCTGCCCTCCCGGCTCTGCAGGCGGCCCCTGGCGGCCAGCGCAGTGAGAAGGGTCCCCGCCTGGCCCGGCAGACAGCCTGTGCCCTCCTGGCTCTGCAAACGGCCCCGCCCACCCGGCAAATGGGCCCCCAGCCCTCCGGCTCTGCTGGCGCCCCACCCGCGGCCAGCGCCCCAGGCTCTGCAGGCGGCCCCCAGCGGCCCTGCGTGGCGAGAAGGGTCCCCACCCGGCAGACAGCCTGTGCCCTCCCAGCTCTGCTAACGGCCCCGCCCCCACTGCAAATGGCCCCGCCCACCCGGCAAACGGCTCCCCCCCCCTGAGACGACGTGAAGGAAATCTAACCAAGCCTTTATGAAATAGTGAACTGGGAACTAAAACCAGAGATTGGGTCAGACCAGAGACAAGCCAGTTCCACCCCTCCCTTCGGACACTCCAGCAAGGAGGCAGGGGCCCGCCATTGCAGAGAGGGGAAGTCACCAAAGTTCGGCCAAAGAGATTCCTTCCCAGCGGAATCTACTTTAGCAGGTGTGTGACTCCCACCCGCATCAGATACAAACAACCGGGAAACTTCAAAATATCTCCGTGGGCGTGACTGTAAGGGCCAAAGGACTCTCGACCCCCAACTCCCAATACTGCCAGTGACGTGGGCGTGACTGTAGGGGCGGAGGGAAGCAGAGAAGACTCCCCACCCCCAACTCCCCCAACCACCAACTGAGAGGGCGTGACAGTAAGGGCGGAGGGAAACAGAGGACACTCCAGACCCCCAACTCCTCCTACTGCCTGCGGAGTGGTCGTGACTGTAGGGGCTGAGGGAAGCAGATGGGATCCTCGACCCCCAACTCCCATTACCACCAGTGGCGACACCAATGGTCTTAGCCGCCAGACTCCGAAGGTGTGCCCACCAAAGGGGTCCGGAAAAATTAAACTATTGACTCCCAGAACACAGCTCCACAGCACTGGGGCTTAGATGAATGACAGAGAGAGTGCTCAGTCATTAGGGAAATAGAGCACCCAGAGGGGCTGAAAGTGTAACCAAATCCTTGGAGAACCTCCTCCGGTGAACAGGACCTGGCTGGCTGGCAGGAGGAAGGGGAGGAGGGGCTATAGAAGTGAAACGGCTCTGGACCAACAGGATTGAGAGACTCCCAGGAGCCGCCTTACAGGGATTGCTGTTGACACATTGAGGGCAAATCTCAGCCCGGAGGGCACAGCTTTGCCTACGGGAAGAGAAGAAAATGGATCTCTAAGACCTAATTTTATTTCTTATTTTATTTTTTCTCTCCCTTTTTCCCTCTTTCTCTCCCCTTCCAAGTTTTATTGTTCTTTCCATTCTCCTCTATGGTATCTAACTCCCCCTCCTTCTTTCTTTTCAAGAGCACCTTCCTTCCCCTTCCCCCCAACTTTCGTCCCAAGCATTACGTCCTCCATTTCGTGTAACTGTCTAAATGCAAACAGGTGAATGTTTCGAGGCCGTCTATAGTGCTCCTAAATACCTAGCTACTACCAACACCCTGATCCAATTGACGGTTAGCATCCCCCTTCAGTAGAGCAATCTTCTAAAGTAGCCAAGACATACTAACCCTTATACCTTCATAGCACCCAACATAAAGTCCTAAGAACAAAAAACAAATCACTATATGCATACAAAATCCGGAAGCCCTTTATAAATTGAATGAATCAGCTCTAAAGTACAATAAAGCCCAACATCTATAGGCATAATCTCCCACCACAAAGGAGAAACAACAGATATAAACAAAGCCAAAACAAATGTATAGGAGAAAACAGTTACAAAGCAGTCAAACAGAGCTGGAAAGTAACCTGAACAACATGAAAAAACAGGGGAAAAAGGAGTACAGATAATGCAGGACAACTTAAATCTACAGGAGGACCTAGAAGCATCAGAAACATGGACAGGGAAAGAAATCAAGGCATACCTAACTCAGATGGAACGGAATTTTAGAGAAGACATGAGACAGCAAATCTAAGAATTGAAAGTATATTTTGAAAACCAACTAAACAAACAAATTCAAACTGCAAAGAACGAGCTTTACCAGGAGATAGAGATCTTAAAAAAAAAATCAAACAGTGATTTTAGAAATGCAAGAAACCATAAACCAGATTAAAAATACTAACGAGAATATTACAAATAGACTAGATCAAGTAGAAGTCAGAACATCAGATAATGAAGACAAAGTTTATCAACTTGAAAAGAATATAGTCAATACTGAAAAGATGCTTAAATCTCACGAGCAATCTATCCAAGAGATATGGGATCTCATCAAAAAACCAAATTTGAGAGTCATTGGGATAGAAGAAGGCACAGAGATTCAAGCCAAAGGAATGGACAACTTATTGAATGAAATAATCCTAGAAAACTTCCCAGAGATGAAAGATGGAATGGATTGCCAAATCCTGGAAGCCTACAGGACCCCAAACATCCAAAACTATAATAGGCCAACTCCAAGACATATAATTATGAAGATAGCCAACATACAGAACAAGGAGAGAATATTAAAAGCTACGAGGGAAAGGAGGCAGATTACATTCAGGGGTAAACCAATTAGGTTAACGGCTGATTTTTCATCACAGACTTTGAAAGCGAGAAGATCCTGGAACAATGTATTTCAAACGCTGAAAAATAATGGATTCCAACCAAGAATACTGTATCCAGCAAAATTAAGCTTCAGATTTGACAATGAAATTAAAATCTTTCACGATAAACAAAAGCTAAAAGATTTCACAGCCAGAAAACCAGCACTGCAAAGCATTTTGGGCAAAATTCTACAAGAAGAGGAATGGAAAAACAGTGCCCCAAACCAACAGCGGTAGGTATCTCAGTAAAGGGGGAGGAAAACAACCAAAAAGTAAAAACTAGCCAAACTAAAATAAATAAATAAATAAACATGACTGGAAGTACAAATCATATTTCAATTGTAACCTTAAATGTTAATGGACTAAACTCACCAATCAAGAGACATAGGCTGGTAACCTGGATCAAAAAAACAAATCCAACAATATGCTGCCTTCAGGAGACTCATATGATAGGAAAAGACATACACAGGCTGAAGGTGAAAGGTTGGGAAAAATCATACCACTCACATGGCCCTCGGAAGCAAGCAGGAGTGGCCATACTCATATCGAATAAAATCAACTTCAAACCTAAGTTAATCAAAAGGGATAAAGAAGGACAATATATCCTGTTAAAAGGAACTATTCACCAACAAGACATAACAATTATCAATTTATATGCACCAAATAATGGTGCAGCAACGTTCATAAAACAAACTCTCCTCAAATTCAAGAGTCAAATTGACCACAACACAATAATTATGGGTGACTTCAACACACCGCTCTCGCCATTTGACAGATCCTCCAGACAAAAGCTGAATAAAGAAACTATAGAACTCAATGACACAATCAATAACCTAGACTTAACCGACATATATAGAATATATCAACCATCATCAAGTGGATACACGTTCTTCTCAGCAGCACATGGATCGTACTCAAAGATAGATCATATATTATGCCATAGGGCAACTCTTAGTAAATATAAAGGAATGGAGATAACACCATGCACCATATCTGATCATAATGGAATGAAACTGGAAATCAATGAAAAAAGAAGGAAGGAAAAATCCTGCATCACATGGAAAATAAACAATATGTTACTGAATGATCAATGGGTTACAGAAGACATAAAGGAGGAAATCAAAAAATTCTTAGAGAAAAACGACAATTCAGACACAACATACCGGAATCTATGGGACACAATGAAAGCAGTTTTAAGAGGGAAATTCATTTCCTGGAGTTCATTCCTCAAAAAAAGAAAAAACCAACAAATAAATGAACTCACACTACATCTCAAAACCCTAGAAAAGGAAGAGCAAAACAACAACAAATATAGCAGAAGACAAGAAATAATTAAAATCAGAAGAGAAATCAACGAAATTGAAACAAAAAAAAAACATTGAAAAAATTGATAAAACTTAAAGTTGGTTCTTTGAAAAAATAAATAAGATCGACAGACCCTTAGCCATGCTAACGAAGAGAAGAAGAGAGAAAACTCAAATCACTAACATACGGGATGAAAAAGGCAATATCGCAACAGACACTATAGAAATACAGAAGATAATTAGAAAGTATTTTGAAACCATATATTCTAATAAAATAGAAGACAGTGAAGACATCGATAAATTTCTTAAGTCATATGAGCTGCCCAGATTGAGTCAGGAAGACACACACAATTTAAACAGACCAATAACAAAGGAAGAAATAGAAGAAGCCATCAAAAGACTACCAACCAAAAAAAGCCCTGGACCAGATGGGTATACAGCGGAGTTTTACAAAACCTTCAAAGAAGAATTAATACCAATACTTTTCAAGCTATTTCAAGAAATAGAAAAAGAAGGAGCTCTTCCAAATTCATTCTATGAGGCCAACATCACCCTGATCCCGAAACCAGACAAAGACACTTCAAAGAAAGAAAACTACAGACCAATATCTCTAATGAACATAGATGCAAAAATTCTCAATAAAATCCTGGCGAATCGAATACAAAAGCATATCAAAAAAATTGTGCACCATGATCAAGTAGGATTCATCCCTGGGATGCAAGGTTGGTTCAATATACGGAAATCAATAAATATTATTCACCACATCAATAGACTTAAAGATAAGAACCATATGATCGTCTCGATAGATGCAGAAAAAGCATTCGACAAAGTACAGCATCCCTTTATGTTCAAAACACTAGAAAAACTGGGGATAACAGGAACTTACCTCAACATTGTAAAAGCTATATATGCTAAGCCTCAGGCTAGCATCATTCTAAATGGAGCAAAACTGAAGGCATTCCCGCTAAAATCTGGAACAAGACAGGGATGCCCTCTCTCACCACTTCTATTTAATTTAGTCCTTGAAATACTAGCCAGAGCAATTAGACAGACAAAAGAAATTAAAGGCATAAAAATAGGAAAAGAAGAACTTAAAATATCACTATTTGCGGACGATATGATCCTATACTTAGAAGACCCAAAAGGGTCTACAAAGAAACTACTAGAACTAATAAATGAATTCAGCAAAGTGGCAGGATATAAAATCAACACGCATAAATCAAAGGCATTCCTGTATATCAGTAACAAAACTTCTGAAATGGAAATGAGGAAAACCACCCCATTCACAATATCCTCAAAAAAAATAAAATACTTGGGAATCAACCTAACAAAAGAGGTGAAAGATTTATACAATGAAAACTACAGAACCCTAAATAGAGAGATAGAAGAAGATCTTAGAAGATGGAATAATGTACCCTGTTCATGGATAGGCAGAACCAACATCATCAAAATGGCGATATTACCCAAAGTTCTCTACAGGTTCAACGCAGTGCCAATCAAAATCCCAACGGCATTTCTGGTAGAAATAGATAAAGCTATCATGAAATTCATATGGAAAAACAAAAGACCCAGAATAGCAAAAGCAATTCTAAGCAGGAAGTGTGAATCGGGAGGTATAGCGATACCAGATTTCAAACTATACTACAGAGCAATAGTAACAAAAACAGCATGGTACTGGTACCAAAACAGGCAGGTGGATCAATGGTACAGAATAGAGGACACAGAGACCAATCCACAAAATTACAACTTTCTTATATTTGATAAAGGCGCTAAAAGCATGCAATGGAGGAAGGATAGCATCTTCAACAAATGGTGCTGGGAAAACTGGAAATCCATATGCAACAAAATGAAGCTGAACCCCTTTCTCTCGCCATGCACAAAAGTTAATTCAAAATTGATCAAGGAGCTAGATATCAAATCAGAGACTCTGCACCTGATAGAAGAAAAAGTTGGCTCCGATCTACACATTGTGGGGTCGGGCTCCAAATTCCTTAATAGGATGCCCATAGCACAAAAGTTAATAACTAGAATCAACAAATGGGACTTACTCAAACTAAAAAGTTTTTTTCTCAGCAAGAGAAACAATAAGAGAGGTAAATAGGGAACCTACATCCTGGGAACAAATCTTTACTCCTCACACTTCAGATAGAGCCCTAATATCCAGAATATACAAAGAACTCAAAAATTAAACAACAAGATAACAAACAACCCTATCAACAAATGGGCGAAGGACCTGAACAGACACTTCTCAGAGGAGGACATACAATCTATCAATAAGTACATGAAAAAATGCTCACCATCTCTAGCAGTCAGAGAAATGAAAATCAAAACCACCCTAAGATACCATCTCACTCCAGTAAGATTGGCAGCCATTATGAAGTCAAGCAACAATAAGTGCTGGCGAGGATGTGGGGAAAAGGGTACACTTGTACATTGCTGGTGGAACTGCAAACTGGTGCGGCCAATATGGAAAGCAGTATGGAGATTCCTAGGAAAGCTGGGAATGGAACCACCATTTGACCCAGCTATCGCCCTTCTCGGTCTATTCCCTGAGGACCTTAAAAGAGCATACTATAGGGATACTGCCACATCAATGATCATGGCAGCACAATTCACAATAGCTAGACTTTGGAATCAACCCAGATGCCCTTCAATAGATGAATGGATTAAAAAACTGTGTCATTTATACACAATGGAGTATTACGCAGCACTAAAAAATGACAAAATCATGGATTTTGCAGGGAAATGGATGGCACTAGAGCAGATTTTGCTAAGTGAAGCTAGCCAATCCCTAAAAAACAAATGCCAAATGTCTTCTTTGATATAACTAGAGCAACTAAGATCAGAACAGGGAAGAAGAGCATGAGGAAAAGATTAACATTAAACAGAGACGAGTGGGGGGAGAGAAAGGGAGAGAGAAGGGAAACTATGGAAATGGAAGGAGACCCTCATTGTTACACAAAATTACATATAAGAGTTTGTGAGGGGAAAGGGGAAAAAAAAAACAAGGGAGAGAATTAAACAACAGCAGATGGGGTAGAGAGGGAAGATGAGAGGGAAGGGGAGGGGGGATAGTAGGGGATAGGAAAGGTAGCAGAATACAACAGTCACTAATATGGTATTATGTAAAAATGTGGATGTGTAACCGATGTGATTCTGCAACTTGTATTTGGGGTAAAAAATGGGAGTTCATAACCCACTTGAATCAAATGTATGGAAGATGATATGTCATGAGCTTTGTAATGTTTTGAACAACCAATTAAAAAAATAAAAAATAAAATAAAATAAAATAAAAATAAAAAGGGGAAAAAAAAGAACTATGTAATGTTTTGAACAACCAACAATAAAAATTATTTAAAAAAAAGAGAATATTCAGGGACTTGCTAAAACAAGAAATCAGTAAAAAAAAAACCTAATATCCAAGGAAGTTCAGGGAAAGATGTTAATAACATGGTCTGATGACAACTAAGGAAGCGTGTAAGAACCATTGGGAAAAAAAGTGGTAACAAGCCAGGTGCGGGGGGTTCATGCCTGTAATTCCATCAACTCATGAGGCTGAAGCAGGAGGATCACGAGTTCAAAGCAAGTCTAGGCAATTTAGCAAGGCCCCAGGCAATTTAGAGAGACCCTGTCCCAAAATAAAATATCCAAATGGTTCGGGATGTGACTCAGTGATTAAATGCTCCTGGATTCAATCCCAAAGTATGGTAACAAAAATCACCCTCAATGAATATCAACCAAGAGATTACTTAGATCCCAGAGAAACAATCGTAATAGAAATTCTTAAGGAAATATACATTTTTGCTTTGAAAAAAATTTAAGGATTCACATGACTAATAACGAAGAAATATTTTAAAAAATGGTATTATTTAGGTAAGAAAGGACTCATGATGTTTCTTATCAGTGAAGTCAACTGGAATCTAGTGAACAAAATAGCATTTCTGTCTTCTGCATTCTTCCAAACTTTCAGCAATGAAAATGACATTTGTATCTAAATATTTTTGTGTTGCACTTGAAATAAACTAAGAAGACTGTTGTTGCAGAATACAGAGGATCAACAACATATAGCTCTCACCTCCTGAGGTCAGCCCTTCTGGTGGCCAGAGATCAGCATTTCAGCACATTTGTAAAACATCTTGGGCACTCCGGCTCAGCAGCTGGGCTCAGCAGTATTAGATGAGAGATAGTGACCTGAGCTACCTATGTGGTTCTCAAATGATGTTCTGATAGGCCTTTTACCAAGTCTTTCAGTGGTTGTGACAGTGAGGCTGAACCCTAAGTCCTCTGACTCCCATATAGATAGCATTCCTTTTATTTATTTCATACATTGAGCTTAAGTAGCAGATTTTATTTGAAGAGAAGGAGTCTTAAAAAAATAACAACAACAACAACAAAAACATGGTTGAAAGCCACTGGCCTTATAGAGAAAACTTCTTCAGTCTGGAATGAGGGAAAGTTTGAGTGCTTCAACTAACTTGCTATAAATAATTGGAGATGTTTGGTAAGTCCTTTACCCCTTGAGGTTTGGGTTTCTCCATCTGTTTGGAGAGGATATGCATATCTGCCCTGCATATCTTTCAGGGTTGCTGTGAGAACCCAGAAATGTGGCAGCTTGAAAGCATTTTACACGTAAGTGCAATATTTTTTTTTCTTTTTGAAGTCATAAACATTACTTATAACACAGAGGTTTTTAGGGAATCAAAAATCACTTAGTTATCCATGAAGACATTAAGTGCCATCAGGGGAAAAACTATGTTTGAATTTTCTTTTTTAAGTAATAATGGAAAACAACTTATTTTGCAAATTTGGCATGATATAGGAGCTAAATACACAAGTTCAAGGAAATCCGTGTGTCTGGCTGAAATATCTCTCTAGGGACCTCAGGACAAAATAAAGCTTTTTAAAGATATTACTTCAGGTTCTGCTCCTCTCTAGGATAGTGATATCGGTGAAGTGCTCTGACTCTCTGACTTTGATGTGTTTGAAGGATAATCACTGTGAAAAGCCAAGGGAGGAGACACATGAGAAGCTTCTTTCCCCACAGTCAGGAAGGAATCTGAATATTTCAATACTCTATCATTGTCATGTAACAGAGGTTGTAAAGCTTGATGTAATTCTCTTTAGGTTGAGCAACCCAAAGAGTCATGCTGCATATCTAAAGTTCTAAAATGATTTCAGAATTCTTTAGAATGACCTAATTAATTTATCTTCCACAGTTGGACACCCAGGAGAGTGGAAAAAGTGAGTTATTTAGCTATCCCATTATCTAGATAAGAAATCTGCTCTTTACCTCTTAATGGTTCTACCCCTATTTCCTCATCTGTAAAATGGTTAGAAATAATAATTAATAATTGTAATCATGATAAAATGGGTAAAAGTCATCATAGTTACAATCATCATTTACCAGAGTTATTGAAAAGACTAAATGAGATAATTACCCAAATTGTAAGAGGCTGTACAATGGTATATACTAAGTTTGTGTCCACATCACAATGCTCTGTGGTTTGAGAGGCTCTAGACTACAATCTCAGAATATGTTATTGTTTTGTTTAGTTGTTTATTATAAAATGCTTTTTTAATATATGCATATGGTTATATCTTGACTATCTCATTTAGATGGAAGAAATTCACATGCTATATAAATAGGGGACTAGGAGAGGTAATCTTCCCTGCGAGTTACTGAAATTGAGATGGACACACAGAAAGAAGAGAGTTGGAGGCCAGCCTTGTGTTCCTACTCTCGGCAATGCCAGAAAGCATATCCTATATTTCCCTCTTAAAAATAAAAACCAGTCAATTCACTTTTTTCTCCTTTTGAATTGAGTCTCTTATGACCAAGAGTCTTAAATAATTAACTTCTTACAGGTAACACTATGTTTCAATGCTGGCATTATATATCATATCATCATGCAACTGCATTATATCACCATCTTACATATTGGTGCTCCTTAATATCTTGTATATACATATTTATTTTGATTCTAAATATCATATTTTTCCTGCTGATAGGAATTGGGATAGGTGGGAGTGGAAAGTTTGCCAAAAAAGCATAACTGAAAAAGAGAGTCATTATGGACTATGAAAAAAAAAAATTCAGGTTTATCTGTGAGAAATTTAGTCCAGTCTCTACTCCAAAAGTGAAGACCTTCTCCTCAGAGCACCTGTGCCAAGGCATATTAAAGAGTTAGATGCCCAACAATCTGGTTCTGAGGGCTTGCTTCCTAAGGTAATTCTGTTTTGTTTTGAACTAAATGGATATGATTATAATATGATTCTTCTTTTTTAAAAGTAGCTAATATGTCTTTATCATTTTAAACATACTCTTCAGATTTGGTCTCAGGGATCTTATTTGCTGTCCTCATAATTAATTCCCATAAATTTAAATAGTAAGGGATTTGCTAGATGGTATTAAGTAGCTTATAACAATTTCCAGGAGGATTAGGGGATTATTCATGAATGACACATCGATGGAAAGAACCACTAGTAAAAACAGAGTTCTGGGGAAACCCAATGGCCCCCAGCAGCTCTTGGAGGCTGTGGTGATATAGGCCATATGACTAGCATTAAGAACCATGACCAATGCCCGTCATCCTTGCAGGTAGAAAACATTTCCTGCTGTGTGGCTAATGATGCCCCTTTCTCACTTATTCCTTTTAATCCTCACTTATGTGTCCCCATGTGGTAGAATACAGGCTGCATCTAGAGGCCTAATTGCAAGGAAGCTTCTGAAACAAAGTTTTTGGATTTTCCAGTTCCGTGGCATTAGGAAATCTACTAGAAAATATTCAGAGCAGGTCTTGAATGTTCCAATCTACAGTGTCCCCTGTGTATTTTATCTCAACTTTGTCTTACACCAACTTCATGAAGTAGGTACTATGCATCCTGATTTAAAGATGAGAAGACTAAGACTCTGAGATCATGGGATGGTTATCTCCTGATCCAGATTTCCTGTTGCTTTCCCCTTACCTGGTGCCGTTCCCTGATTGTTTCTGGATCTTACATGAATACTTCATTAAGGTTTCTTACACCTGCCATCTCAACAGAGACCACCAGCATACTGTCAAAATTGTAACATTTAAAGAGACATTTACCACCCATATTAGCCACTATTCTTCCATTGAGAGAACTGGTAAGATCTGTTTCAGCGCTGTGATTTGGGGATTTTTCTTAGATGACATGTTTTAGGACTGTGTGCCCTATGTATGCAAAAATTCTTCATGTCCATCCCATGACTGAAGCCAATTTGACATTTTCAACAGGTCTATTGTAAAATGTATTAATACCAGTCATACTCTTCAAGACTGCGATGATCAAATACAGTTAATGTCCTTAAAGTTGTTTTGTAAATGTGATTATAGTTTGGTACTGGAAAGAGAGGTATATTTTTAAAGATGTATAAGGCATATACGACAAAAAAAGGACAATTTATACTACTGAAAGTCAGTTTCTCATGCTTTTCCCTTGTTTAAATATCCCACCTTGATGTGAAATTACCATTTCATGCCCTCAGAACTCTTCAAGAAAATGGGAAAATTGATGAAAGAGTTGGTATGTAGAAGCATTTCAGCTGGGTTCAGGTTTTGCATCAATTCTCTTAAAGTTTAAAAATGTCCCATAGAATGAGGGGAGGGAAATTGTAAAACAAACAAAATCTATGGAATTCATGAACTAGAACAGATATATTCAAAGTCAGGCTTTCTCTAGCCTTAACACTGAAGCTGGGTGCACTTGAATTTTCATTTTAGATCTATAAGAACAAAATGTTACTGAAGTTTAAACATAAGAGCTACATGGAAAACTTGAGTTTAGTTCATACACCATTTATTGGTAACAATCAAAAGGAAGTGCACACTATTATTATTTCAAAAATACGTCAGTTTCTATTCTAAATGTCAGGATGTCACCGGTGACTGCTATAAGAAAAACTGTCATCAGGAAAAGACTGAATTTAGGACTCAGAATTATCCAAAAAGGTTATGGGATATATACATAAGGTGGAAAGTGCAGGGAGGTAAGAGGGATTGGATCCAAGTTCTGCCGATACTGTAATAGTTGCTTACTTATCTGGAATCATGAGTTTTTAGTCTGCTATGGAGTTTTATATTTTATGGCTCATGCCAGCCTCTACCCATTGGCTGTAAACTCAACTACTAACCATTCTTCACACTAGAGAAACCATGTAAGCCAGATTGCTATTGAGCCAATATCAAATTCTTTTGGCAATTAGGATTCAACTCTAGTATTGGGGATGGGGTTAGGAGGGCTATATTGTTCGTATATTACAATGACAACAAGATGTAGAGCTAATTCTGAGTGTAGAAACATGCATTTATAAATTGGCACAAAATCATGACTTGTTCTACAGTTCAAGAGATTCCTTCTGTCTGCTCCAAAAACCCTAAAAAACACCTTATATGAAAAGTTCTTCCCAATGCAGATCCAATAACAGTGTTAGAAAAAATAACATTGCAACTGAGCCAAGTGATAGGGTTGGAGAGGAATGAGACCAAGAAGTTTTCATAACTCAAGTGCTGCCCTGATGTTATTGAACTGCCATTTGCTAGAGTCCTAGATTTCTTGAAAGTTTATAGGGGCCACGCAACCTTTATATATGCCAATTTTAATTTCTGATATCACCAGAATAGATTTAAAAACTTTCTGGTGTGATCTTTGATAAATCTATGTGAAATTCTACAGAACCACATGTGAATGTGTCGTGTTTGGGTAGTTCATTGGCTAGTTAGATGCTCTTGGAGTACCTTAGCATACCTTTCTAATGGGAGTTTTTCAGATTTTATTAGCTGACCCTAGAGTGTGGATGAAAATTAAAAAACACAAACATACATTTCACTATTGATGTACATTTATTTTAAATTGAATTACCATGAAGATGGTGTCTTCCTTCATGCTGTTACTGCAGCTGCTTTTCTGTATCCATAATACTTTCATCGTTTCTTTGTAAGGCCAGTGCTATGGAAATTGACCTTCACCATTAGGGCATCCTTCCCTTTACCCCACAGCACACAGAAAACTCTTCCTTGGACACCTACCATAGACGACTCTTTCGTATTGTCATCGGGTCACTCAACTCTCACATGTTTATATTTTACTTCCCTAGGTGGAAGTCAAGTATTTTCTCTCCATAGCTCTTTATTCGTCTACCACTAGGTTGTATATCTTGGAATTTCTCCCTAGATATCTGTTGAATAAATGAATGAATAATGACGAGAATGAACCATTAAGAAGAACTCCAATATTCCTTAATATTGCTTCTATTTGGAAGAGGTATTGTGGTCCTTTTAACTTTGTGATCCAGAATTCTAAGGCTGAAGACTTTCATGTTATTTGATTCTGGAAGCAATATACTTGGAAGCATCCATTTTAATGATGAAGGCAGGTGTCTTAATGTTCCCCAGCTGTAGCCTGCAGCAAACATCACCATGAGAAGGCATATGGGGGCAGTGCTATGTAAGCACATCATGATGACTGTGTCCTGTGTGTCTGCCAACCCCCACCCCCTCTCTCTCTCTCTCTCTCTCTCTCTCTCTCTCTCTCTCTCTCTCTCTCTCACACACACACACACACACACACACAAACACACACACACACAGAAAGAGAGAGAGCCCTATCATTTGCTTTGTTGCTTGGCATTTACACAGTAGCAGATGTGCTGTAAATAGATATGCAGCAACAGGGATGGCATACCAACAGACCCAGAGGTGCAGCATCTGGCAAAACAGATGAAGCCTGGCAGGGGGACCCAGATTTCCCCCAAATTGCTCATCTCCCAAGATCAGCTCCAAGGATCTGACCAGTACTTGGTTGGGCTCTGTGCCTTTGAAACAGATGGGAATAGAGTTGAGCCAGTAAGAATATATGAAGAAAATGGTCATATTGCTTATGAGATGGAGGTATCTGTGCCAGGAAAGTTGAACCAGCCATTTTCTTTTAAAAGTCAGCTCTCACTGTCACCCAGTCACCATACATCAAGCAATGTCAAACATTGTCTCCCAAGTTTCATCACAGCAGAGTAAGCCTTTAAATAAATGCCTTACCTTTCTGACAAGAGGATTAATTAGTTAATGTTACCATTGCTCCTGCAAGATGAATGGATGAAAGAAAACTCACAAAGTGCATTATTAATAATGGAATGAGGTCACGCCCCCTAAAAACCCTGTAGAAAGTTCCATTTTCTGTATAAAGCAGACATTTTGTACCATAGCCCTATGCTATTGTTGAAATATTTAACAAGCACAAAGCCATGTAATTTGTGTTCACTAGCAAAAAAGAATGCATAAGGAAGAGACGTAGAGGAAAAGACATTGAATCCACTCATCTTTCACTTCAGTGTGGTCTAGAAGCTGGGTCTCTTTTTCCCCTTGAAAGATAAGCTTACTTGTTCTCAGCTCTAATACTTACTTTTAGTTCATTGCATCCATTCAATTAGCTTTTATAAGAAATAAAAACTAACTATAAGGGACACTTGGATCTTTAGATATGTAAAACAGAGGTGTTAGATATGTCAGTGTAAGATAAAAATCCTTGAACAAATGTAATTTTCTTATTGTCAGGAACATGTAGCTCCAGAATGAGGCTAACAAAGTGTTTCTGAAGTGGAAGTCTCCAGGGGGCCTGTATTCAGTAGGAACAACTACAAGATAAACAGCAAGGTACCCAGATAATAGGAAATTGAAATTAGTATAATTTCTTCCTCTAAAGAATCTCTTTACTTTCTAACTTTTTAAATCTCAACTTGCTATCAAGGCTCCTTGAATTCCATTCTCTTTTGTGAAACAAACCAGGTAATCTTAGCTTAACAATATTCTCTTGCACCTATTATCATACTTTTGAACCATATTCGCAGTTATAATTATTATATTTCACTTAAGGTATCCATGCCAGTTTCATAAAAGTAATCATAATCTCATATACAGCAGAGCCAGCATTTTATCTCCTGGACTCTATTATATTACATTGATATAGTCTGTCCCTCATAAATATCTATTGATTGATGCTTAAAATTTTTTTTTAAATGATAATAATAATAGATAATACATAGAGAGCACTCTCAGAGTAACAGTCATGTACTATTTGATTTAATGCAGTGTCTTCTACTTATCATAGAACTTTGTAAGGAGAGTACAGCTGTCATTGCAATTTTACAGATAAAGATAATGAATCTCAAACAGGTTCACTACCATCACCAAAATATATAGCTAGCAAGGTGCGTAGTCTGAACTTGAATCCCATTCTAGATAATTCTAATGACGTTCATTTAGAAAACATTTTTTTTATTGCATACTACCTTACAGGTAAATTCCAACTCTTTAAATTAGTGAGAAATACAAATAGATGACAGTTCACTCTGTTTGGCCAGTGAATGTAATAATCTGAGAATATCAGGTCTGAAAGAGAGGAGTTTATTTTTTGAACACACAGTCTCATTCATGCACTAAAGTCACCCTTGATGATGTCTGTTTCCAAGGCTTTTCCGTTATCTCTGCTCCCAACCAGGGATGCTTTGGGGACTAATTAAGTATTGCCCACCGTTTGTAAAGCAATAATATAATTAACAATAGGCCATCTAGCACACACTTCTGCTATTATAAAATCATTTGAATACCACTGTATCTATGGTCCAAAAGCAGTAAATAACTTGCAGCCAAATAGCACTGACATTCAGGTTCCGAGCATTCTAACGTACGGGGTAATTCAAAGCACTCTAATAGCTTGAACTGGAGGCTCACATTCTTGATTGACTATTAATGGTGAATTGCTTAGTTAGTTACCAGGATAACTGCTGGGGAAATGGGAAGTAAAATCATAATGGCATATGTTTGCAGAAAATGACTTCTTTATCGTAAAGATTTACAATCTTATGCATTTGTCTATTCAATAAATAATGATTCATCTCTGCACTAGCCCTAGGCACTGTTATAGGTGCTCTAGATACTGAGGTGAACAGTACAAGTTCCCTGACCTCATGGAGCTTACATTCTTGTAAGCAAGACACAATGTTGATGTATTTAACTATGTAACTGCCTAATTTCAGACAGTGATGATTGCTGTAAAGAAAGGGTACAAATAAAAGGAGCCAGTGGTAGAAGGAGGTATCAAGTAGGGAAGAACTCGGCAGAGCTGACATGAGTAGAATGCACTGTGAAGGTACAAATGACGAAAATCTGGGAGAATAGTATTTTGGGCAGAGGGAATAGCAGGCATAAAGACCCTGAAGTGGGGACAAGATCGGGCTGTTTGAGGAAGTCCAGGTCGCCATACTGACTGCTGAACAATGAGTAAGGAGGAAGTTGTACACAGGGAGATGGGAAAGGTAGTCAGGGACCAAAGTGTACAGATTCTTGGAGAACATCTTTGAATTTGAATGTGAAACTGTGGGAGATTTGGAGGAAAGGAATAGCATGGTCAGATAATATGTTAGAAAGATCACTCTGAGGGCCATGAAGGTAACGTGTCCCACAGGCAAGAGAGTAGGGAATAGCTCCTGAATAGCTATTTCAGTAGATGTCAAGCTTTGGAATTATGGATTAGGAATGAAGAAAAGGAGCCTGCTCAGATTCATGATCGAATCATGATTTACAGCTGTCAAACGGACACTGCTATGTGTGAATAAAGAGAAATCTCATATTCAAGGGTTAATGCTAAACTACCCCAAACAGGCTTGTTTTCTTCAGTTGAATGCACTGTTCCCAGTGGGAACTCCTGAGAACAGAACAAAAAGCCCTATTCTCTAAATGCTCAGAAATCAGTGTTGTGAAAAAGTCCTTAAGTCTAGGAATCTGGCACAAGTTCTTCTGCACACTTTTCCTGGTGACCTAGGACAGGCTTTCCTACCACTCTGGACTTCAGACTCCTCTTTGGAAAAATGGGACCCGGAACAAAGGATTCTAAAATGTCGCAGCTTCCTTCCAACTATATTCTTTTAGCAAGTGATTATGTTTAATAAGTTGTAAGGTTTAATTTTAACCTAAGTGCACTCCAAAGTCAGATATATTTTCTACTGAAAATGATCACTGATAATACAGTTTTCACACTAAAAATCAAAATAGATCCTGGAAATTGATATAGTTTGGCAAGTACAATTTCTGAAGAAGAATGGCAAGGAACACCTATCAAAACAGAGTATGTGGGTCTTTGAATCTTCTGGGATGTGACTCCCTAGATTTGGAATCTTTGTAGTGAAAATGATATTTCTTTTGTACCTTCATCCAATATATGCATTAAATCTACTGAATGGCTTCCCCTTTACTCTCTTCCTCCCTCCACATAATGGATTGTTTGGGTAAAAGGACATCTTGACAAACTACATAGCTTCTGTTTAGTGTCATGTGGTCATGACACATTTACAAATTTTACACATTTAAAAATTCTTACCCATTCAAGAATATGGAAAGATTCTGGATGAAAGGATTATGCTCTCTTTAATGTAAGTGCTTCAAATCTAAAATAGAGTAAACTTAAGAGGTAGATATAAGCATTCTGAAATTGGTCTTAGTCTGGATTCCCAGAAAGAAGACACTGACCTAGGACTTGTGCACAACTATTTTGTTAAGAAACAAAATCAGAGAGAAGCACAAATCAACAACAGCAACAAAAATAAATAAGGAGGAGATGGGGGTGGGGGTGGGGGAGGAGGGAGGGAGGAGGGAGAAGGGAGAAGGGAGGGCTGTAGGGAAAGTCAATACAGGGTTATTAACCTGGTCCCACTGAGAATGTCTACTTGATGTTATGGAATCATTTTCTAAGAAGCTGCATAGTCTGCATTTCAGTTTATCTGGGGTGGGGGTTTATCCACCAGAATCTCCACCCAATGGGTCAAAATTCACTCTGAAAGGCTTTAATTCTTCCTTCAGTCTTGTTTTGCACAGAGATCCCAGGGATGTCTTGCTGTGCCCCATTCCTTTATGTTAATAAAGTCTGGGGGTGGGGGAGAGACAAGGCACAGGAGCAAAGACAGGAGAGGCTGGGGTCCCACCACCTACCACCATGCAGATTTGGCATCCACAACAGTGGCTGGAAACCATAAGTGTCTGCAGTGGTGCATTAGAAGCATTTTTTCAAAGCATTTTCCCCCACTAATGATAAATGTGAGGTAGAGGAGGATGTGCCTCATTAGCAATATATGTGAAAATGACTTAGGGGACTTGATCTGGTAAAAGTGACATGAGTTAACTAGTTACATATCTGCCAAACAAAAGAACATAAAACAAACAGGAGCAATTCCACATTTATCAGTGTTAGCACAAGTAGAGTGTATAGAAACAGGAAGATTCTAGTACTGTTGTCTGCACTGGTTGGATCACACATAAAGCAGAATGTGATCAAAGAAAAGTGGTCATGAAAACTAGATAAATTATGCTCCATAAAGAATCACAAATAAAGGAATTATAATTGTGTGTGTGTTTGCATGTCTATGTGTCTGTGTTGAGTGTGTGTGTGTGTGTAATAGTAGGAGAAATTATGCTGCCCAGTCTGTGCCACCCAGTCTAATACTTGCAGGTGTTCATACAAAGCAGCTGAGAGTTATTGTGTAAAGTCCAATAGGTAAAAATAAAGACAAATGTTTGAATTCATTAGAGACACAATTTTTCATTAGTCAAAACTGTTCACATATGGGATGTGTGCCTTGGAGTGAAACAGGATAGTACTGCAAGTATTAGTACCTTGGGGGAGACAGAAAAAGGACAAGGGACTTTTGAGTCAGAGGATATATGTTTGATTCTAGACCCTAGGACTTGTAGTTGGGTGATAACTGACGGGTTGCCTGATATTGGAGTCTCAGTTTCCTCAACAGAGTATTGGTGATACTCTTAGGGTTAATGCAAGAATGACAACGTAGAGTATGTGGCTTCATGTGAATCTCTAGGAGTGCTGAACAAGTGTGCATCAATGTTCATAGCAATTCCTGAGAAGTAGGAGGATAAAAGTGTGGAGGCAGGGTTTCTTGGGTAAGGTTTAGCATCATGCACATGGTTGGTGTTCTCAGGTTAGGCAGCATTGGAGAAAAGGTGGTATTCTCTGGAGCAACCTTCATTCAGTGGCAAAGCTGCAGTATTTTAAAATAAGGCTCTTGTGAATGAAAAGAAAGAAGCTCAAATTGTAATGAGTCTCCAAGGCATCTTACAAAATTCTCATTAAAAAACAGCATGGGCAACAGGCTGTATGGGTACTAAATCTAAGAACAAATAACGTGAATGAGATGCTAAACATCCAAATCCTGTACCGTTTGGTAAAAGGCATAAATTCAATTGGTCAGATGCCAAATTAAATGTAAGAGAGACTAATACAGTATTACCATAGCAGAAAACATTATTAGAAATTAAGCAAATGAATAAACATGTCCTCCCTCTGGTGAATATTTGTAGCAATTACTGAAAATTTTTGCAAGCATGTGGTATTTTAACAAAGCTTAGCATTATATGATGTACAATTGTGTGTGAGGAAGCTCTGGGGTGCTTTGCTCTGAAATTTGGATGGTGTTCTGTCCTTGCTTTTAATGAGAGGCAAGTAAATAATGTAAAAAATCAATTTGGTACTCAGATGGTGTTAATGAATGAGCAGCATCAACTGCCAGTTCTTCTCTGTTGGGACAGGTGACTCCATGTGTAGCAAGGTCCTCTACTCTAATGAGGGATGAAGCTGTCCAACAGCTTGAATGAAATGCTGACACTCTGTAGAAGACATAGTACTCCTTTTGAGATAAACCAGTATCTTTTTTAAGCAAAAAAGGTCATTAAGACCCACAAGTTTTCAAATTCACTTTCCATTCCAATTTTCCACTTTTGTCTGACATCATTGAAGAATTAACTCATATACTTATTCATCCATCTGTAATTCATCATGCATGAATGCATCCCTCCATACACAAATCCTTTAATCCACATGGCAATTTAAAGCATGATCTTCAAATTATGCTACCTGACTACCTGTTTTCTGAAACTTGAGACTCAATTTAATAACATAGCCCTTAGAAAATTATTAAGCCTTCCTAACGGACAATTTTCTTATGTGTAAAGTGGGGATGATAATAGTTATTCTCATAGACTTCTGGTCTATGAGAATAAATGCCTAGTATTGAGTTTGAGATGTAGTAAACACTCATTTAGTATTGATGTAATAGTTGTTATTTCATTTAAATTATTTCATTCAAATTATTGAGTACCATTAGTACTCAAAAAGTATGCTCAACAATCCTGCTAGTTTGCTTTCTTCATTAATTGATTTCAATATTATAGATACCACATGAAATCAGCCTCTTATTAAATTGTGCTCATCTCTAGGAAAAAGGGCAGTTCTTATAAGTTTCCTATATGAATCTCCAACTGACCAATTCCATCTTTAGCTCGTCTGCTTCCTATAAGTAATACATAAAGTCTTGTTTTCTGAACTTTGCCCAGAATTCAAGATACCTAGCCTTAGAAAAAGCAATGAGGACCAGCCAGGACATGTGGCAGGATGTACATAAACTGTTGTGGCACTTTCATTCCAAATGAACGGTATGAAGGCAGACCATCCTGAAAATAACCTTGCTGTTTCCCAAGGGACCTGAATAACAAGAAATGTCCCTGGGCCAGCCCTCACTCCTGAGACATATTCATAAAACATGCTTTCCATTTGGATCAGTTTTCATTTTCTTCACTTGAAAAAGCCCTTCACCATTCCTTAAACTGTTCCTTGTCTGAGAAATCCTTTGTCCTAAGTGAGTTGGACCTCAATGGAATTTAACTTAAAAAGAGAAAACTATTTGAAGTATTTGGGGAGATAATAAAGAGCATAAAAACTCGCATTTAAGTGAGTTTTAGGAAAAATCAAGTTGTTCTCACCTAGTACAATAGACAAATGTAACATCATGTCACCAAGAAGGCAGGATGACAAATCTTCTTGAGCTCAAAGCTTCCATAAAGAAATTAGGACTGATTTGCTCTAAGCAAATCAAGTCTATGTAAATGAATAGTGATAAAACATTGGAAAAATGTATTTGCATAAAAACATTTGCTGCTGAAATCTCATATTAAACTTATTTTTGGTGGGGGAGAATACAGGGACAGATAAAACTAGAGAGTTGTGGGAAAGTTTGAGTTTGCTAGAGTTGTGGGAAGGTTTGGCAAATTACTCAGTATGACTGAAATATTTCTTGCCATTCTTCTACCAGAATAAAAGATATAGGATACATAAGAAAATAAAATGTAGAAATAGCAGAAAAAAAAAACAATAAAAAGTCATTTACTATATCCCAGGCAAGAGTTTTATGCTGAGAGATTTTGAGTTCACATCTCACCTAAGAGAAACCCAAGTACAAAAGAAAGAGAGTAAGGAAGGAGGAGAAAGGAGAGGAGAGATAAGGATGAATCAAAAGAGGGGCAGAGAGACACACAGGCACAGAGATAGGAGAGGATTGTAGCCTTTGAATGATTTAATATCACAACCTCTCAAACTGGAGTTAGGTACGGATAAGAAAGTGAGATGCTATGTATTCATTCTTTCAGCATATATTTATTAATGTTTATTATCTTCTCAGTATCTAATAAACATTAGAACAAAACAAATTGGGAAAGGTAAGATTGTTTTTTCATAAAATTATGAAAGGACATAATTTAGGGTATAAATTTTTAGTTGAAGAGGAGAGATAATGTGAAAATAAGTTCACTATTTAATTTCTGGTAGTGATGAGCAATATGAGAAGAGTACAACAAGGTGAGAAGTTGGCATGTGGCTGTGCTGGCCTGGGAAGTGCTCTCTGAGGACAGACACTTGAGCTCAATCTCAATGACAAGCCTGGGCTAGTTCTGGAGGCAGCATAGCAGCAGGTGCCAAGACCTGAGGCAGAAGTAAGGAGGAGGCCATGTGGCTGGAGCTTCGTGGGTAAGTGGAAGAAAAATGCATGGGGAAATTGTGGACAGGTAGACGGGGATCAGGTCATTTAAAGCTTCACGAAAGGTTGATTTTTATTTAAGTGAAATGGAAAGTAATTGGAAAATTTTAGGTCTCCCATTCTCTCATTTACCTTATTTTCAGTTGTTCATGTAACATTTACTTTTTAATGACTACATATTAGGCTGAACATAGGCCTCATTAAGTTCCAAATAACATAAATTGTATAGGCCACTTTCTTTTGTCACAATGGCATAAAAATAGCAATTTATAATACAGTGAAAGAAAAAAAAATCTATTACTTGTAGAATTTAGGAAAAAAACAGTCTCTTATGAAATCATTGGATCATGAGGGAGTTACAATTATAATTTCAGATTTTTTAGAGAATAATGAAAATTAAAATATACTTTAATTTGTATCTACAGACCAAACTCGACACCTTGCACAACTCTTTTATAAAATCAAGTAAATCTCTGCACAAAATTTACAACAGAAACTAGGTAGATATTCACCACCTTGTTTTCCCCTTCTGGGCACACAGCTAAACCACATTTCCCAGTGGTCTTGCATCTAGGGGGGGGGGGTGATCTGTGATCTGCCTATGGAATGTAAACTGCAGTGATGTGTCTCTTCCAGTCCAAGGCAGCTAGAATAGGTTTAGTTTCTCGAAGTTCTCTTCCCATATATCCCTCCACACAGGTTTGTTATCTGAAGCATACCAGGTTATGAAGCCACATGTTGAAAATGGCAGAGCCTGAGCATAGGTGGACCCTGAGAGTAGAAGGATTGAGTTCAGCAGAGTTTACTACTTAACCTATTGACCTGCATGGACTGAGATATAAGTGAGAAATACACCTTGTTGTGTTTAGCTTTGGAGATGTGGGGGCTGCTTATTTCAATGCCTACTATTACTTGTGGTGTCTATACAGAAACTACAATCCTTAAGTTGAACAATAGCTTAATTACGGGTGAGCAGGGAGGAAACTGATAGAGGCTTTAAGTAAGGGCCATGTCATACAGTGGTGAGCATTTGTTAAAAGTGAGGCTGTGATTCCTGGGAAGCAGATCATGTACTTACTGAATTAGAAGCTCCAGTGTTAGAGGCTGGAATGGATAAAATCTAGTGTGTTTTGGCAACTGTTTTTTTCATCTGTCCATGATACAGATTACTTAGGAAAGGAATGGCTGATTTTCAAGCAAAAATAAAATATACAAAGTGTAGAAATTTGAGATCCCTACGGTTTGAAAAAGCATGTGGTCTCCTCTAGACTACAAAGATAAAGATATGATATTTAGAGAATCTTTGTACCAAAAATGCTTATGGAGACCCAGTTTTGCAGCAAATTTCAGATTCAGGGTGTGATGTGAAGATGTCAGCCACTCAGCTTTGCTATGAGTAGCAGCCACTGACAGAGCATAAGATGAGCAAGAAAGATAATCAGCTGACCTGGGAACTGAAGAACCACCTTAGTTGTTGGCACAGGGGATTGAAGGGAAGGAAACAGACCAGATGCCAACTAAGTGCAGAAGTGATTTAATTACCCTAGAAGCTCCAAGCCCAAATCAAAAACTATTTGGTCCAGAGTCAAAGCAACCTTTAAGCCTCCATATAGTCATGAGTAAGATGTAGACCCCCCCAAAGCCAGACCTATTCTTCCAAGGTCACAGAAGATGTGATCATGGGAAATACTCAGGAATCCACTGTCCGAGGAAGAATTCAGGAGGAGGCACAGGCAAAGATGCTTGTTCCAGAGTGAAGATGCAGAGTCTGAAGGAGGACCTGCTCCCAGCTCTAGGATTTCAGAAGTACCTTAGAAGAGTGATTGATTGTTGTTTTTCTATTCTTACCTTTTCCAAAGAGAACTGTTTGGGGGATATGTTGACCACCCTACATAATTGAGTGTAGGAGAAGCAACTGACCTATACTTTTAGTTTTATGGTAACCAGAAAGTGAGAAGTTATACCTGAACCTGATGATATGGATGGTACATCTCTGGGAGATCTTTTAGGATGCCCATATGTCCTTTGCTAATCCTCCTATGAGAGGTAGAATTTAATCTCCCTCTCCTTGAATCCTGTATGATCATAGTGACATTCTTAACCAGTAGAATCTGGCAGGAACAGATATTCTTGAAACTGTGAGACCAGTTTTAGTCATCTTTTTTGCTGCTGTGACCAAAAGATCTGAAAAGAACAATTTTAGAGGGGGAGAAGTTTATTTTGGGGCTTAAAGTTTCAGAGGTCTCAGTCCATTGAGAATCAGCTGCATTCCCTGGGTCTCAAGGTGAGGCTGAACATCATGGTGGAAGGGTGTGCCAGAGGGAAGTGGCTCACATGATGATCAGGAAACACAGAGAGACTCTATTCACTAGATGCAAAATATATATCCCAATTCCATGCCCCCAATGCCCACCTTCTCCAGCCATACCCTACCACCTTCAGTTACCACCTGGTTAATTTTGGCAGGGGATTAATTCATTGATTAGGTTGAGGCTCTCATTTCTCCTCTAATCCTTCTTGCATTGTCTCACACATGAGCTTTTGGGGGACAACACCTCACATCCAAACCATAACAGTCTCCTACTCAGGCTGGTTGGAATATGCAAACTTAGAGCTTTAAGCCTCCTTATAACAAGTCCAATGACCCCACAGCCATGGTGCTTTCTGAATCCCTAGTTTCTGGGAAACATCATGTAAAGACAGTGTGTGACTACATGGCAATGGAAAGACATCAGGCTGAATTCAGACTTGCATATGAGTGAAGTACCTTAGATCCTCCACCCCAGCCTAGCCATTGGCTAATCCCAGAATTTGGTGTGAACATACTTTTATATACAGAGTTACAAAAAATTGTGCTGTGAATGGATAGTCATGAATGTAATGCACTCCAGTATTGTCATGTATGTAAGAAATAAATAAATAAAAATAAAAATAAAAAAATAAATAGTCCAGGAAAAAAAAGATAAAGTAATTAATCATTACTTATTAATAGTAATAAAAATAAACCTATAAAATGTGAAAGATAAAAGTATTTTTTCTAAATAATCCATGTTGATGAAGAAATATAAAATATAAGATTTAGAACTGAACAATAACAAAAATGCTCTACCTACCAAATATCATGAGTTGAAACTAAAACAATTCTCAGCAGAAAAATCTATGAAAATCTCTGAAAGACTTAAATCTGGATTTTGGAAAAGAAGACTAGTTCAATTTATTAGGCCAAGCCCTAAACTTATGAAGTTAGAAAAAAGAACAAAATAAATTGAAGGAAAATAAGAGGAAAACAGTGGTTAGAATAACAGAAATTCATAAACTAGAAAATATACTTATAATTAAGAAGATTAAAAAAAGACAAATGTTTATTAAATTTTTCTTTTTGTCTCTTCAGAGTACTGATTCTTTACAGGACTTAGCTATCAAAAATGCAAAGGGCATAAAAACAGTATTTGAAACAACAATGAGTACGTATTTACAGATAATTGAATGGAAGAAAATATAAGATGTTGTTTTGAATAATTTTGCCTTGGTAAATTTGAAAATTTACAAAACCAGCTAATTACTAGAAAAATATGTTTTACTAACTCCTTAAATTTGACTCAAGAAGCTATCAAAAACAATAATACCTTGTAGGTAGGCATGTGAATTGGAATAATTCAGAAAGCAATTTGGCATTGTAGAGAGGTTAGAGTACCACGCCTCCCAGTTCTCATGGAATGGTTCCAATTTATGTGCAATTTAGTTACATAAATTGACTATCATTAAAATAAGAAAACTCAAAACAGCCATAATAGTCACTAACATTTATTGAGTACTTACTCTGAACCAGGAATTATTCTTAAGGGCTTGACAGCTCACAACCAGAACTTAAATTCCCACCACATATCTAAGAAGCAACCACTATTACTTTCTCCTCTTAAAAGTAAAAAAAAACAGTTCATTCAAAGATGTTACTTAA
The DNA here is from genome assembly GCF_021218885.2 of Marmota monax. Classification (NCBI taxonomy): domain Eukaryota; kingdom Metazoa; phylum Chordata; class Mammalia; order Rodentia; family Sciuridae; genus Marmota; species Marmota monax. The sequence continues at coordinate 21,169,209 of NW_026692881.1, forward strand.
AATATAGGTTAAACCATTCACAATGTCAATACCAGGTGTTACTTAACCACTATGCCTTACTGCTTCTCATAGGCATTAGCTTTACAGATTTTCTACAGAAACTATATATAATGTTTATATGCAAAACAAAACACACATTATAAAACAATCTTCAGACTAGCTTCTGCTGGAATTCGTACAAAGCTTGAATTCATTTAGCCTAAATTAAAGATGTTTTAATGTATGACTCAAGGAACTTTGGAGCACATTAACAACTTACAGTGCAATGCTATTTACATTGAGCTTTCAATTTTAAAAGCATGTTTCCATAAGCCTTCATAAATGCCTAGTAAAGTAGGTTTATACCATCATTTGCATTTTATGGATAAGAAAACAGGTCACGTGACTGATTGTAGTTCACATAGAAAGGAGCCTTCCTTCATCCTGAATACAGGCTTTTTATCTATCTCTTTCTCATACTTATTCACACAATAGGTGTCACACTGGTCCAGGAGAGTATTTTTACCTTGATAATTATTCTAAGATCTATGGAAATTATTCTAAGTCTATGGAAAATGCTTATTCTGAAGACTTCATTCTTTCAAGGGATGGTTCTAAATCAGTGGTATTCAGAGAAGATAAAAAGAACATTGAAGTGTTAGACTGGGTTCTTAAGAGGGTATAGGGTCTCAAGGCAAATAGGTTTTTATTAAAAAGATGATTCTATGCTATTCATTCTTTGCTGTTGACTGAATTTGGCATTGATGGTGTCTCAGGGATCTACCTCTTTCCAAAAATGTGAAGGTGGCAAAATTCATTTTCTATGACCTCCTCTCTTCCTTTTAATTTATTTCATTACTTTAGATTCTACAATCCTGTGTGTCCCTAATAGTCCTCTAGATGATGGGGTACTTTATGGAAAGCATGCTGGTCAGGAAGACAGATGATTTTACTTCTGACTCCCCTAGACACCTGAACATTCTATCCTTTGGCTCTAAACCTTTCTCCCCGTCTGCAATGAAGAGGAATGAATTTTGTAGCTTGAGAGAGGGATGCTGTCCACTTACTAGCATATGTAATTAGAAAATTGCCCCAGATATTACTCCTCCCAGGACTATCTACAACTATAATGAAAAGACATTGAATTGCTTTATGTAGCTCCTTATCTCTTAAAATTGACTGAAACACTCCAGATTTTTCTCACATTGACCATTTACTTCTCAAGTCTACTCCATGTGATGTACTATGACCAAAATGAGCTTTCTTACAATTGTCTTTCACAGATTTCCCCACGTTAATAGGCTGTTTAACCCATGATGGGGATAGATACCTAGGATGAGGGAGACAATGTGGATTAGCAGAAGCATAACTTACATAAAATGGCAGTGACCAGGTCAACCATAGATACAACATGTCTTGAATAACAATAATTTCTTTTCTTTCTTTCTTTTTTTTTTGGTGGTGCTAGGATTTGAACCCAGGGCCTGATGCATGCAAGGCAAGTACTCTACCAACTGACCTTTATATCTCCAGACCCGGAATAACAATAACTTCTTGATCATGTTTAACATGTTTTAACTGTTGAACCAAATCCAAGGAATTTCTCTCATTCATTTTAAATGCACTGTCTCCTTCAATACTTTTCTTGTCTTTCCCCTAAGGTGGAGTTAATTGGGCCCTACAAGAACATGAAACCCGGAATGGTTAGGTCCTCTGGACGCTTGCTCCACTTACTTAAGCCTGAGTGCCTGGCTCATTTCTCTTGTAAAGTCATGAAAGTCTTGCAGTTTCACTTTTCTTGTGACTTCTTTTCAACTAGGTCTTTCTGATGATTGATGTTCCTATAAATTTATTTCTATTAACTAAACCTAATATGCTTCTCTTCAACAACACCATGATGTTTTTCCTTTTTTTATATAATCCAGTTTAAACTACAACACCACTCATCATCTTTTAATGACCCTTATTGCTCTCAGAATCCAAACTCAGGCTTCCTGAGCTGCTACTGAAAGTCCTTTACAATCTGATTTGGATTTAGCTTTCAGTCTTGACCTATTTCCTATCTTCCCTGTCCTGCCTCCTCTGTCGTCATCCCAGAACCTAAATGTCTATAGATGAGTCAGAATTAGTCACTTTTTATCCCTCTCAAGAGGGATAATTATATCAATAGTATTAATTTCTGAGACTTTTTTTGCAATAATTGTATAATTTAAACACGCAAGGGCCTCGACAATTTTAGAACTGTTACAAATGATTTTCCTATAAATATGATTACTCGCTCTTGTCATTATTCATACTCATGCCTTTACTTACACAGTTTATACAAGGTGCAGTTCTTTCTATTACTTTTCCTAGTTGCTAAAATTTTACTTGTTCTTCAAAGTTCAGATAAAATGCTACAAATATTTGAAGTCTTTTATGATAATCATAATTAAAACTATTTGTTCCCATTTGTGCTTTATCAGAAAGACTTCATTATACTTTGGTTGTAGCTCATATTAGAATTGTTTATTTCTGTCTCCACAATTAGATTGCAAGGTTAATGAGGGCAGGGACCCAGGAGCACTTGTGACTCATCTTCATGTTTCCAGAATGCCTAGGACTGATTAGTTAAGCAAGAAATGCCTACTAAAGTGAATTTGTAAATTGAAGAGAAATCTATTCCTACTACTGAGGAGATAAATTATAATGCTGGCTTGGCAACATTCAAAAAATATATGAAGCAGTGGTCCTCAGCTAGGTTGCCTCAGTTTCTACTTTCACCAATTCCAGGTCCATTATGTGCTTTTTTCTTCTCAGGAAATCCACACAAAGCTAAGAAGAGTAGGGTCAAGACAGGAATCTATTAAATAATTCTATCTAGATAAATATGTATATTTTCTTTTTAAAAAATCTGAGAATACACTTCATTGAGAATACCATTGTTATATATTATGTAAATATTAAGATATTATATGTATATTCTCACTTCTATGCAGGAAAGAAGACAGACACATGCAAACCTATTATAATAGAAAGCAAAGGGCATTAAGGGCTTTCATAGTGATGAAAATAAAAACTAATGGTAATATACAAGGGGGATCCAAGATGGTGGGCTAGAGGGAGGCTGTATTCTGTGTCACTCCAGGACCTGGGATTCCAATAGTTGGAATGCTTCTCTACAAGTGATTAAAGGACCCCCAATAGCTGTTCCTATGTGGGAATCCTGGCCACTGTGCCCACGCAGGTCTCTAGGCCTTAGCATCAGCACAGGACTCCGGGCTGCTTGCCCATGTAGGACCTCCAACTTCTATGACCAAGCAGAACCACCAGCATCAGTGCCTGCACAGGACCCCTGGCCTCCCACCTGAAGAGGAATCCCAGCTGCAGCTCCCACATAGGATTCCTGGCCACTACCCACACACAGGACACCAGGCAGCCATTTCCGAGTGGACTCTTATCTACCAATATGGGGTTTCCCGGTCATCTCTATCTTGGGACACTTCAACCACTGCCATAGTCCCCTACACATGGTAGCCTGCCCCTGGGGACACAGGACAGTTTCTGGAGACAGCTGCCAGCCACAACACTGCACACCACAGAGCTGCATTTCTGGACATGCCGCCCAACACCACCACCTGGCCCGATCCAACCAGACACCCCATCTCTGAAAGCAGCTGCCTCCATCTTGAGACACATTTGTCCCCATCTGTACTTGGGGAAACTTCCAGCTTGGGACACCAGCTTGGGCCTAGAAGCAATATCAAGGTACCTATTGTCCCCGACTCCCCGCTCTCCCCAGCAGCCACTAACCCGGCATAGTGCTTGTGGTACATGGCCGGTTCATAGCTCACAAAACCTGGCCCTGAAATCCTTCGAGATTTCTCTCTCTCTCTCTCTCTCTCTCTCTCTCTCTCTCTCTCTCTCTCTTCTCCTATCCCCATATCCCCAAAATTTGTGAAACCAAGTAATTTTTATGAATTAGGCTACTGTCGGTTGGAATGTCTGAATAGTATATTACAGTTGTGTTGTATATTCTTTATCTCCTATTTTTACATTTTTAAATTTTTCTTAATTTTTATATTTATTTGTTATACTCTTTTGTCTTACCACTCGTCTCCCCAAACCCCCAAATCAGTTTCTCTCTTTTCTACTGCTACTAGCCAACTTCTTTAGATTCCTCTTCACACTTCCTAAGATCTAATAATGCTATATTCTCACCTCCTATCACCTTAACATCTTATCCTACACCCCACCCCAGGTTCTCTCTTTGTTCACCATAAGAAACTGTAGACACTTTTGCAAATCTACTGTTTATATTGTAGATACTAATTGAACTCACCATTTCTGTATATTTTGACAAAACTTTAAACATCTTAATTGCAGTTATTTGGTTTAAGACTGTATGTTGTTTGTATTGGGATCTGTTAATACTGTTCTCCCCCTTAAAGGAGAAGTATTGAAACCCTGCAGGGACACTATAAGCATTTAGGGTAAAAACTGTAACACCTCAGATTAGTGGTAGAAAGGAAGACACATGAACAACATAAAAAAACAAGGGAAGAAAATGCCCCAAACAAACCATGATACTACATTATTAGAAGTCATGGGGTAGTAAGAATTGTAAAGCATCCCACTGTCATTTATTTATTAAGAAAGAAAGAAAGAAAGAAAGAGTCCATCCCAGCACAGCAGAAGAAATTACACAGAAGGAGTTCAGGATGTACATAATTAAAATGTTCTGTGAATTAAAGGGTGACATAAGAGAGCAAATACAGGCAGCAAAATAAGGAGTTATATAAGCAAATACAGGAAACAAAAGTCTACTTCAATAAGGAGATAGAGGTTCTGGGAAAAAAAAAAACAGAAATCCTTGAAATGAAGGAAATAATAAGCCAAATTGAAAACTCAATAGAAAGCATTACCAATAGATTAGATCACTTTGAAGACAGAGCCTCATACAATGAAGACAAACTATATGATCTTAAAAATAAAGTTGACCACACAGTGAAGATGGTAAGAAACCATGAGGAGAACATTCAAATTATGGGGTAATGTAAAGACTAAATTTAAGAATTATTGGGATAGAGGCAGGCATAGAGTTCCAAATCAAAGGAATGAACAATCTATTCAATGAAATAATATCAACAAATTTTCCAAACATGAGGAATGCATTGGAAAATCAAATACAAGAGGCTTTCAAGACACCAAAAAATGTACAAAAATCAAAATAGATCCACATCAAGGCACATTATAATGAAAACACCCAGCATATAGAATAAGGAGAAAATTTAATATGCTGCAAGAGAAAGGAATCAGATAACATATAGGGAGAAACAAATTAGGATCTCTGCAGATTTTTCAACCCAGACCCTGAAAGCTAGAAGATCCTGGAACAACATATACCAAGCTCTAAGAAAATGGATGCCAACCAAGAATCTTATATCCAGCAAAATTAAGCTTTAGATTTGATGATGAAATAAAAACTTTCCATGATAAACAAAAGTTAAAGAATTTACAACTAGAAAGCCTGTATTACAAAACATCCTTGGCAAAATATTCTATGAAGAGGAAATGAAAAACAACAATGAAAATCACCAAAGGGAGATTTTACACTAAAGGAAAACCAATCAAAGGAGAAACCAAGTCACATGAAAAATTACCAAAAATTAAAAAAAAAAATGACTGGGAATACAAATCATGTCTTAATAATAACCCTGAATGTTAATGCCCTAAACTCACCAATCAAAAGACATAGACTGGCAGATTGGATTTTTAAAAAGACCAGCAATATGTTGTCTTCAAGAGACCCATCTCATAGAAAAAGACATCTACAGACTGTAGGTAAAAGGTTGGGAAAAAACATACCACTCACAAGGACTGTGTAAACAAGCAGGAGTTTCCATCCTCATATCAAATAAAGTAGACATAAAGCCAAAGTTAAAGGGATAAAGAAAGTTATTTCGTACTGCTGAAGGGAGTCATACATCAACGCCAAACAATGGAGCATCTATGTTCATCAAACAAACTCTTTTCAAGTTCAAGAGTCAAATAGACCACAACACCATAATTATGGGTGTCTTTAACACACCTCTTTCACCACTAGACAGATCTTCCAAACAAAAGCTAAACAAAGACTATAAAACTCAATAATATAATCAATAACTTAGAATTAACTGACATATATAGAATATTTCATCCTTCAGTGAGTGAAAACACTTTCTTCTCAGCAGCACATGGTTCCTTCCCTAAAATAGACCATATATTATGCCTCAAAGCAACTCTTAGCAAATACAAAAAAATAGGGATACTACTCTGCATTCTATCAGATCATAATGGAACAAAATTAGAAATCAATGCTAAAAAAATAGAAGCTACTCTAAATCCTAGAGACTAAATAATGTGTTTTTGAATGAACAATGGATTACAGGAGACATTAAAGAGGAGATTAAAAAATTCTTAGAGAATGAGAGCACTGATACAACATATCAAAATCTCTGGGACACTATGAAGGCAGTACTAAGAAGAAAGTTCATTCCATGAAGTTCATTCATTAAAAGGAGAAAAAGTAAAAAAAAAAAAAAAAAGACCTAACATTACATCTCAAAGCCATAGAAAAAGAACAAATCAACACCAAAAGCAGTAGAAGGCAGGAAATAATTAAAATCAAAGTTGAAATCAATGAAATTGAAGCAAATGAAACAATTGACAAAATTGAGAAAACAAAAAGTTGGTTCTTTGAAAAAATAAGTAAAATTGATAAATGCTTAGCCCCTTTAATGAACAGAGGGAGAGAGAAAACTCAAATTACTAACATCCAGGATGAAAAAGGAAATATCATGATGGACACTATATAAATACAGAAGATAAATGTAAATTATTATGAAAAATTGTACTCCAATAAAATAGAAAAAATTGAAGGTATCGACAAATTTCTAGAATCATAAAATTTGCCCAAACAGAATAAGGATAATATACACAAATTAAACAGTTCAATTTCAAGCAAAGAAACAGAAGTCTACCAACCAAGAAAGCCCAGGACTGGATGGATACACAGCTGAGTTCTACAAGATCTTCAAAGGAGAACTAATACCAATACTCTATAAATTATTCCATTAAATAAAAAAAGAAGGAACACTTCTAAACTCATTCTATGAGGCAAATATCACCCTGATTCCTAAACCAGACAAAGATACATTTAAGAAAGAAAACTTCAGACCAATATCTCTAATAAACTTTGATGCAAAAATTCTCAATAAAATGCTGGTAAATTGAATACAAAAACATCAAAAAGATAGTGCACCATGATCAAGTGGGGTTCATCCCAGGGATGCAAGGATAGTTCAATATATAGAAATCAATAAATGTAATTCATCATCACATCAATAGACTTAAAGATAAGAATCATATGATTATCTCAATAGATGCAGAAAAATAATTCTACATAATAGAGCACCCCTTCATGTTCAGAACACTAGAAAAACTAGGGATAACAAGAACACATCCCAACATTGTAAACACTTTCTATGCTAAGCCCCAGGCCAACATTATTCTAAATGGAGAAAAATTGAAAGCATTCCCTCTAAAAACTGGAACAAGACAGGAATGCCCTCTTTCACCACTTCTATTTAGAGTTCTTGAAACTCTACCCAGAGAAATCAGACTGATGAAAGAAATTAAAGGGATATGGATAGGAAAAGAAGGGCTCAAACTATCACTATTTGCCAATGACATGATTCAATACCTAGAAGATCCAACAAATTCCACCAGAAGAATTCTACAACTAATAAATGAATTCAGCAAACTAGCAGAATATAATATTAACACCCATAAATCAAAGGCATTTTTGTACATCAGTAACACATCCTCTGAAAGAGAAATGAGAAAAACTACCCCATTTATAATAGCCTCAAAAACAAATACTTCCTCAAATACTTGGGAATCAATGAAAGGAAGAGGTGAAAGACCTCTACAATGAAAACCACAGAACACTAAAGAAAGAAATTAAAGAAGACTTTAGAAGATGGAAAGATCTCCCTTGTTCTTGGATCGGCAGAATTAATATTGTCAAAATGACCATACTACCAAAAGCATTATACAGATTTAATACAATTCCAATCAAATTCAATGACATTCTCACAGAAATAGAAAAAGGAGATCCAGAATAACCAAAGCAATCCTTAGCAAGAGCAATAAAACAGGTAGGTAGCATCACTATACCAGACCTTAAATTATACTACAGAGCAATAGTAACAAAAATGGCATGGTATTGACACCAAAATAGACTTGAAGACCAATGAACAGATCAAAGGACACGGAGACAAACCCACATAAATATGATTATCTCATACTAGACAAAGGCACCAAAAACATATATTGGAAAAAAGACAGTCTCTTCAACAAATGGTGCTGGGAAAACTGGAAATCATCTGCAATAAAATGAAATTAATCCCATATCTCTCACCATGCACAAAACTCAAAGTGGATCAAGGACCTATGAATTAGTCCAGAGACCCTGTTCCTAATAGAAGAAAAAGTAGGCCCAAATGTTAATCATGTCAGATTAGGGCCCTGATTTCCTTAAAAAGACTCCTAAAATGCAATAAATAAAATCAAGAATCAATAAATTGGATGCATTCAAACTGAAAAGCTTCTTCTCAGAAAAAGAAACAATCAGGTGATGAGAGAGCCTATAGAATAAGAGTAAATTTTTACCACACTCAAATCAGATAGAACACTAATCTCTAGGATATACAAAGAACTCAAAAAATGTAACACCAAAATACAAAAAAACAAATAACCCAATCAATAAATGGGCCAAGGAACTGAACGAACACTTCTCAGAAGATGGTATACAACCAATCAACATATATGAAAAAATCCTCCAACATGTCTAGCAATTAGATAAATACAAATCAAAACTACTGCAAGATTTCATCTCACTCCAGTCAGAATGGCAGTTATCAAGAATATAAGCAACAATGATGTTGGCAAGGATATGGGGAAAAAGGCACACTCATACTTTGCTGGTGGGACTACAAATTGGTGCAGCCAATATGAAAAGAAGTATGGATATTCCTTGGAAAACATGGAATGGAACCACCCTTTGACCCAGCTAACCCACTCCTCAGTCTATATCCAAAGGACTTAAAAACAGCATACTACAGGGACACAACCACATCAATGTTTACTGCAGCACAATTCACAATAGTTAACTGTGGAATCAACTTAGATGCCCTTCAGTAGATGAATGGATGAGGAAACTGTGGTATATATACACAATGAAATATTACTCAGCATTAAAAAAGAATAAAATCATGGCATTTGCAGGTAAATGGAAATATGCTAAGTGAGGTAAAACAATCCCAAAAGACCAAAGGCCAAATGTTTTCTCTGATATGTGGATGCTGACCCATAATGTGGGTGGGGCGAACATGGGAAGAATGGAGGAACTTTAGGTAGGGCAAAGGGGAGGAAGGGGAAGGGAGGGAGCAGAGGGGTAGGAAAAAGGGTGGAATGAAATGGACATCATTACCCTAAGTATATGTATGAATACACAAATGGTGTGACTCTATTTTGTGTATAACCAGAGGCATGAAAAATTGTGCTGTATAGAGCTGGAGTTGTGGCCCAGTGTTAGAGTACTTGCCTAGCATGTGTGAGACACTAGGTTCAATTCTCAGCACTGCATATAAATGAATAAAACAAAGGTCCATCTACAATAAATAAATAAATAAATACATACATACATACATTTTAAAAATTGTGCTCTATATGTTTACTATAAGTTGAAATACATTCTGTTGTCATGTATAACAAATTAGAATAAATAAATAAATTTTAAAAATAATGGTAACATAATAGTGCTGGTAATATTAAATTAATAATTATAATAATAAATCAATAATTCAATAATTTATTGCTTTGTTCTGTTAATCGTTCTTAAAATTTTACATAAATTAATTAATATATCTACACATCACCCATCTGAGTTGATAAGTACTATTATTAGGCTTATTTTATAGATGAAGATGTGGGTGATAAGAAAGGTTAGGGAAATTTCCCATTCATGTGTAAACTGTGCCTGGTGAATTTCTTCCAAAGAGCATAGAATGAAAAATGGAAAAAAATATAAGTAACTTTACAGATGAGAAACCTAACAAATGATACCTCAACCGAGTCATCCAGGTTATTCTCAGTGGTGATAAATTGTGTTAATACTAGGTACCCTTGATCTGATACAATGAAAATGACACTGTGTGGTCTTCCTCCCAAAGACTGTGTGATCTTATTCACCAAAACCTATACCCCCAGCCTAATTATGAGAAAAACCTTAGACAAATCCCAGTAGAGGGCATATCCTAGAGTATGCCTGATCACTCCTCAAAATTGTCAAGGTCATCTAGAGCAGGAGTGTCACAGCAAACTGTTAGAGTCAAAGAGGAGCTAGAGAGATGTAACTCCTGAATGTAGTGTGGCATACAGGATGGGATTCTGAAACAGAAACAGGACATCAGGGAACATATAATGAAGTCTGAATAAACTATGGAGCCTCACTAATAAATGAAGATTAAGGTGAATATGGATACTGTGCCTGATATCCTTATGGAAAGCCTTGGAGAGACACTGACGCATGCAAGAGAAAGATGACCATAGATGACCATATGAAAACACAAGAGGCTGGAGTGAGGCAGCCTTAATCCTAGGCATGCCAGAGATTACTGGCATTCAGCTCAAGGTCAGAAAAGGCCAGGGAAGAGCCCCTTATAATAATCCTTAGAGGGTGCCTGGCCCCGACAGCACCTTGTTTTTGAACTTCAAAGTCCTCAGAACTATGTGAGAAATCTGGTTTGTAGAAACGTTTTATGTCAGCTCTAGATAACTAATACTGTACCATGGTAATGTAAAATGTTGATCAAAGAGGAAACTGTGTTTTGGAGTAATGTATGGGAACTCTGTTCTATATGCTCCTTTTCTCCTAGAAGTCGAAGCTGCTCTAAATCGTGAAGTCTATTACAGAGAGTTTCGAAAAAGCAAAAAAAAAAAAAAAAAACCAAGCCCAATAAAATATCACTTTATATCAAAGATGGTGATAATAAAGAATAACAAGTAACTGCTGGATGTGGTGGTGCACACTTGTAGTCTCAGCAGCTAGGGAGGCTGAGGCAGGAGGATCGGAAGTTCAAAGCCCACCCGCAACAACTTAGTGAGACCCTGTCACAAAAAATTTTTAAAATAAATAAATAAATAAAAATTAAAATGGCTGGCTGGGATATGGTTCAGTGGTAATGATCCCTGCATTTAATCCCTAGTACACCACCCCACAAAAATGGGGTATTGGCAAGAATCTTGAGAAATTTATACTGGGCTGATGAGAATATAAAATGAGCATCTTCTTTGGAAAGAAGTCTAATATCAAGTCAATAAACCTAGAGTGACCATATGACCCAGCAATTCCATCCTCAGGTACATGCCCAAGACAAATGAAAATGTACGTTTACACAGTCACTTACACATGAATGTTCATGGAAGCATTATTTATGATAGACAAAAAGTGGAAACAACACCAATGTCTACCAACTGATAAATGGACAAAAAATGTGATTTACTCACACAGTGAAATGTTATTCACTACTTTAAAAAATTAAGTACTACTAGATGGTATCACCTAGATGGATCTTGAAAAAAGTCACACGAAGTAGAAGAAGTCAGTCACAAAGGACCATGTATTACTCTATGACTATTGAAATATCCAGAAAAGTCAAGTTCAGAGAAAAAGAAAACAAATTGGTGGTTGTCCAGGTGTAGGGGGAAGAATAGGGTTATGGGAAGCAGCTGCGAATGGACACAGGCCTTTTTGTGGGGGTGATGAAAAAGTTTTAAATTGATTATGGTGATGGCTCTACAACTTCCTGAATATACTACAAACCATTGGCTTCTATACTTCAGATAGGCAAAGTGTACAATATGTGACTTGCATTTCAATTAAGTTATTATTTTAAAAAGAAAGTGGGTCACAGAAGCAAACTGCACCTGTGCAAGATCACATGAATGATAACCAGCAGAGCCAGGATTAGAACCAAAGCAGCAGGACATTAGGGTCCACACTCTAGGCCACCCTGTACACTGCATCCTTTCTTGCACTTGTATAAAAAAATGGTCTAAAAACACCAAGGCAGAGGCAAGCCTAGAAGAGGAAGAGGAAAACTGTCAGAATAGTGACTTGCCTCACTTTCCTTCCTCAGAGTTGCTCCTGGTGATAGACAAGCGCAGGCTCGGAGGGGAAAGTGTCATTAGAGTCCTGATTACACTCACAACCTCCTGGAGGGAAGGAGACTTTCTTTTTTTTTTTCTTTCCCCTTTTGCAATTCTGAGAAGAGTTCTATTCAGGGGAGCAAAAGAAAACGTATTCCCAGAAATACGAGAAACACATTCCTGGTACCCACTAGAGTTATTTAGATGCATGACAAAGCGTCATTTAAAACCAACTTAAAATTAACTCTAATGAGGCAATATTGCCTTTCGTTCCCACAGCCTGTCCCACTTTTGCTCTTCTTTCATGAGAGGCGCTGCATGTATGTCAAGCAAAATCAAGAATTCCCCCCGCCCAGGATCTGAAAAGTTTACGTATATATGAAGGTATTGTCAAGGTGGCTTCTGATAGACTCTGATTTTTTTTTTTTTTTTCAAATACTAATAGTTGGATCGCACTGACTTAGTGAGCTGCCCTCTCAAGGTAATCTCCCTCAGGCCTGTATTCCAGATTGAGGAGTCAAGGCTATACATTGTTCTGATCCTTAACTATAAATTAGTTGTCCAGCCACTGTGCCTGGGGAAGCCCCAAAGGCAGAAAACTGCAGAGGAAGACAGAATCATATGGAGCATATTTGGTGGCATGATTCTGTACAAGCTTCCTGGATATTGAGACAACCAGGTTTTCTATCAGCAAAGGACTTATAAATAATGTTTAGGAATTTGAATGTTATTCAACAGGCCATGGAGAACCTCCATAGGGTTTTCAGTGGAGAAGAAACATTTGTTATTTGTAAATTATTTCTGATAGCATTGATATAAAGGGATAAGAAAAGAAACTATAACACAGATGGTTATACATAATCACACATAGACATGGACCTACTATCATCTTATTAATTGAATAATTATGAAAGACCTATTTATGTATCATAATAAATAATTATGAAGATCTATTTTCAAACAAGGCAGAGCACAGTTTACTCTGCCACTGTGTGAGTTTGAACAACTTTTTTTAAATCATGAAGTTTCCATTTTCCTACCTGTAAAATATGAATAAAATGATACCTCCTCCCCAGGTCTTGAACAAAAGTAAAAATAAGATAAAGTATATATAAAGATATTTATTCCATGTTATTATATGTCCTGATACAAGAGAATTGGGCAGTGGAGGGAATTGTTACTGGTTTCTAATGTGTAAGTGTGTAAGGAGCTGTATGATAGAAAATATAATGATTTACGGGCCTAGGAAATAATAGAAGTGAATTTATCTAGTGGTCTTCATGGTAACATTGAAGAATCTGTCAGATGCTAATAACATTGTAGTAATGCAATTCTTTATGTGGTCAGAGAATGAACTGCAAATTTCAGAAATTCATAGAATACTAGGAATTTATACTGAGAAGAGGGAATCAATCAATTCATCAGCCAAATATATACAGTTATCTTATTTTCTCTTAAATTGATAAACATTCAGTAGGCTATGTGATACTCTTTTTATTGCTGTGATAAATGCCTGCAGAAAATACATAAAGTAGGAACTATTTATTTTGGCTCATGGTTTTAGAGGTTTGAGTCCATGGCTCTAAGGCAGAAACATCATGGTCGAGAGATTTGGCAGAAGAAATTCCTGAGCTCATGCCAGACTGAAATATGAGAGAGAGACAGGCAGCAGACAGACCAGGGACAAGATATAGTCTCCAAGAACATGTTCCCAATGACCTATTTCCTCCACTCAGCCCTATCTTCCCTACAATATTCACCACTTCCCAGCTGTCCATTTAGCTCCCAGTGGATTAAACCATGGATGAGGTCATAGCCCCTAGTGAGCCAATCATTTCCCCAATTCCCCAATTTTAGACATTGCTGCATTGGAGACCAAGACTTCAGCACATGGGCTTTGAGGAGATATTCTAGATCCAAACCATAACAAGCTCCTTCTTAATGCTAGGCACTATATCAGGAATGAGAACCAAAGACTATTCTTATAAGTAGCCAAGTTACCAGCCACATGCACATTCAAGAGTAATTCTTGAAGATAGAGAAAAGTGAAATTCTGCTTTATGAGAAGGGTCTGAGCCAAGATCCTAATGTAAGAAAAGATGAGACATATTCAGGAACAGGAAATAGAGGTGCCTTACTAGTACAGCTCATCAGCCTTAAAAAAAATAAACTATGGCCCTAAATGCCAACTTTGGACTTCATTTTCTGTACAACACAAAACATAGAAGATGTTAGAGAAGTAGGGCTTCTAATGAATGAGCTATTTTAATTTAGATGTATCTATCAAAAATATGTAGAATTGGAAGAGGCAATAAAAGGAGTCAGGAAGTTGAGTAACTCTTAAAATAAACCAGCAGCTAGACTGTGGAGACCTAAACAACAGCAACAGGAATGAAAAGGAGAACTGGCAAAATGAATATGAAGGGAACATTGATGTATTATTTTAAGAAAAGGAGATGGCAGAATGACAGGAACTTTACCCTGATATCATAAGTGATAAAAACTGCTTTGTAAACTATAAAGAGTTATGCAAATATACGACATGACACACGTTCTTTCATTTTGTTCTGAAAGAATAAAACATACACTTATACCAAATGAAACAAAACAAAATGATGTAGACAAAAATTCCTATTTTTTGTAATATTAGGAGAGCTTACAGAGACCAATTGTCTTGTCCAAGGATGTACCATAAAATGAGAGAAGTGGAATTTGAACTGGAATCATCTCTATTTTATACCATAACATAGGTCTCTACAGACAAGTACACTTATACCAGGTGAAGGTGTAAAATAGCCTCACAGCTGGTATCAGTGTATGCTAACAAATTTGTATTTGCTGCCAAAAAGTTCCCTCTAACCACATCTATACCTTTGTCTTCTTTTGTTGAACCCATTGTAATGGTCAAAAGCATCTTTATGACATGTTAAAAAATTCCATTTGCAAAGTCTTAAAGATGTTGACTGATTTACTGCATAGTAAACAGTGCATGTTTGGTATTCTGACATATTGAAAACCAGAGCTTACTTAGGAATACTTGTTGTTTCAGTGTTTGCTGTAAGACTTCTTATTTCTAGGAATTTTTGGGTATCTGACAAATTAAGCTCACTGAAGGTAGACATCTTTACCTAATGTATTCGACGATCTGTTTTGAGTTCTAGAATAACCATAAGCATTCAGTAGAGGCTCAACAAATATTTGTGTAATGTGTGAACTACTTTCCTCTGGATAGCAAAGATGAAAATGTTTGCTTAAAATATACTCGCAAGCCAGGTATGGTGGCACACACCTGTAATCCTGTTGGCGCGGGAGGATTACAAGTTCAAAGCCAGCCCCAGCAACATAGCAAGACCCTGTTTCAAATTAACAAATAAAAATAAAAGAGCCAGGGATGTGAATCAGTGGTTGAGTGCCCATGGGTTCAATACCTGGTACCAAAAATTAATTATTTAATTAATTAAAATATATATGTGTGTATATATATTTCTACACACACACACACACACACACACACAATACCAGGCACTTGAAAGTGGTTTTTCTTAGAGGCTGAGTAAGACAACCTCTCTCTTGCTAGTTCTCTCTTTATAATCAAAAGACACTGTGAGACTAGCCTAAGCGTGGTCTTTAGGCAATGATCTTATTTGCTATTTGATTCTCAGGGAGTCTATAGACAGAGGCAGTCAGCCTAGAATTAAAATGAGGAAAAGGACTCTTGGGCTACCTAAAAATGAGTGAAACCACCTGCTTGTTGGCTGTGTGACCTACGAAAATCACTATATAACTCTGAGTCGACATACAGCATCCTCATCTGCAAAACTGGGAATAGACTACATTCAGTCGTTGCTGTTGTGAAAATTAAAGAGAAAGCGTAAAGGTCTTCACACACAGCAGGTACTTAGTAAATACATAGTGCTTTTATTTTTATATATGTTAATTCTTTCCTTTGCCCCTGTGTCTCTGAAGATGACAGTGAAAGGCCATGGAGGCAGAACAACCTTGTGCCAATACCTTGTGTGTATGGGCAGGTGTCAGGGCACAGAACAACCTTCTGGCACCATCTATTCATGGCCATTGAACGAGTCCTTAATAGGGAGAGTGGGGGCTGGCTCTCTCCCTTCATTAATGCCCAGTGGTGTGTGGAATCCAAAGCAGGATGAACAGTCAGAAATTCACCTTTTAAAAACAAGATCTGCTCTGATTCCCTCCAGGGACCATGGCCTGGGGAATAAGTTGCCTGTTCTGGGGCTGCCTGCTGTGTGGGAGAGTGACTGTCATGGGCTTTCAGCTTGTCAAATGCATCAAATGCATTGCTTAGCCATCAGTATTTACTCCCAAGGGAGCCACCACTGGGAGTATCAACACAGAGAGGAGTTAAATAGAGAGTACTGGTTCTGTAGCACCAGGGCTCAGGCAGGCCCAGCAGGAGGCCCTCCCTTCCTGGCATGCACAGGTGGGGTCCTGCGCTTCTTGCTACATCCTCAACTCCCTCTGTTTTAACATCTACTGGGTTCATCTAGGGTTTTAGTATGGACTACTTTGTGCTCAGGGCTGGCGTGCACGTGCACCCTGCCTTCTGCCTTCACAAGTATCCAGTGAGGAGCAGATGACTCATCTGAATTTAAAGATGAAACTCACCTTCTGAGCAGTTAAACAACTTGCCCACAACCACCCACTTAATTTTACAAAAGAGGATTCAAATGTACACTGAATCTGTAATTCTTTGGGTAAAGAATCATTTCCAAGGGAGTCAGATCTGAGTTTTGTTTCTCAGGCTCAAGATGTTCTTAAGTACCTTCACTTTTCTCTGCTTCTGTTGGCCTCTGTGTGAAAAGCTTCTCTTATCAAATCCTGTCTGTAACTTCCTCACTAGTTTGATGAGGTTTATTTTGACTTCATTTTTGAAATATAATATCGGGACCAAGGTACGGGAAGCCGAGAGCTTCCTTGATTCCCATTTGTGCACATACATGATATAGATAGTGGGATTCATCAAACATGTTCTCTCTGCCTCGTAGTGTTCAAAATTCTTTATATGTAGGAAATCATTGAACCCTGACAACTCTAGGAAGCGGGTATGGTCACTGAAAACTTACAGATCAACAAATAAAGAGACAGATTGTGCAACTTTCTTAAGATTATGTGGCTGATAAGCCACAGAACCAGGATTTGAAGCTACAGAGTTTGACTCCAAGGGCTTGTCTAACTACTGCACCACACGACCCCCATCTTTATACTCTCTTTATGAAACATTAGAAGAAAGAAGGAACATAGAGAATTAATAGCTCTTCTTATTGGTCTTACTTTTTTTTCCCTTTCTGTTCCTTTAAAGAGAGGACACAGTGAGCAAAGATGTAAGAGAGAAGAAAAAATACTTAGAAACCCATTTAGACAATGGAATGCCTGCCAAGGAGAGGTTATTGAGGCAACATTGCTGGAAATAATTTTAAAACAGATTAGCCAAGCACATTAGGGGAAAAGACAGAAAGGGCCTGAAACAGCTGCCAGGAGTCATGCTTAATTCTATCTGGAGGCTTCCATTGTCAAGGGTTAGGATGCATTGAATGATGTCCCTCTATCCGGGGCATTGACTGCTTGCCAGGGGAAGAAATGCAATGATCAATATCAGAGACCTGGCATGCACTCGGGGAACCAAGCAAAAATGTTCAGATGCCAAAGAATATCCTTGAAAGGTGCGTCCTTCTCTTCTGTCGCATGGCCAGAGGTCAGTTAATGGAGACCAGATGGGTAGACAACAGCAGCTCCAAGTATAACCCCAACATTTCCTTTGAATCATGTTTGCCCACATCTGCAGGTGGTGCCCTCTTCAGGGAGCAGAAGGTCCACGGTCAGCAGGGAAGGTCATGGTCCTTTATCTGCTTTGCTGTTGAAAGAATAAATACAGTCAGGAAAGCTGGAGATTAGCTTTGGTGGTTTCTGATGGCTATGTGCATTGGAGAGAAGTGGAAACTACATGTAAAAATGCAGATCCCCAGTCTTCATATCCAGATCACAATTCAGTGGCATAGGAGGAGGCCTAGAAATCTCCAGTTTTAAAACCTGCTTACTGCATTTCTGTCACAAGAGGTCTTCAGCTCTTGCTTTGAGAAGCCTCATTTAAGTTTCTTAAGAGATATGCATCTGAGTCACTTGTGGAACCTCACACAACCATGCTTGCCTCTGCTGCCAGTCCTACTGTGCTCAGAGTTCTGCAGAAGGAGGTCAGGAGTCCCAGGCTAGATTCCCTAGTAGCCTGCATGAACATGTAAGAGGTATATTATGGAGGCCCTGGTGAGTGACACCACTGAGAGGGAAAACGACTGGGCAGAGAAATAAGAGCTGTGAAGCAGTCTCATTGCAGACTTCAGCCAGTCCCAGGGACAGTGAAGCTCAGATGCTCCTTCAAAGGAGTCCTTATTTGGGATAAGGGAAGAGGGACTTTCTACTTCCATGTGGACCAGTCAAGGGAGGCCTCCCTTGGACAGGGAAGGAGATGTTAGTCTTCATTTAGCCCTGGAGATCCACATAGAGACTCACAGAGGAGGGCCCTTGGGAAGCATCCCAAAGTAGGTCTGGGTAGTGCCTCAGGGCATCCTCCATACTGAGCATGAATTTTGCTTGCCTTGGCTTCTGTCTCATTCTTAAATACTCTGGCTGAGAACCAGGAATGCACATGTGCCACTGGTTATATAGACAAAGGATGTTGGGCCTCCCAGAGAACTTCCCTTCATTCCACCAAATGCAGATCAGTGTCATTGCCTCTCTGAAGACTTTTATGGTACTTTCAGGCGGAGTTAATCACTCTTCTCTTAGAACTAGAACTTATAGAAACCTCCATTAGCATGTTCCTGTCTTTCTTATTAGCCAGTTTATTCTACAGGGAACACACCATATTTCATTTTGTATTCCCAGCATCTAACAGAGCCTGTATATAGTGGTGGCTATATGAATGAATGAATGAATGAATGAATGAATATTTATTCATCAGTGACTGAAGGGTCAAGAAGATAATGCTTTCAATAAACTTCCTTTGGTATCCCAAACAAGAGCATTGGTAAGACTGGTGATATTTTCACCTCCCTGTGCAACAGAATTGCCATAAAAAGGCTTATTAAGTGCAGATTCCCAAGCTCCCTTCTAGGTCCATTTGAGTTACAATGTTTAGATGTTATGACTAGGATTCTGCCTTTCCTTTCTATTCTGCTATCAAATCACCTATTAGTCTACTTTTGAGCAAGGACTATTAGGCAAAAAGTTTCTAAGAATATTTTAGAATGTTTTTCAGAAAAAAAATATTAAAAAGTGATTCAAACTCTCATATGATCCTACTTACACTCTTTTCAGACTCAGTTCAGCCATGTCACCTTCTTGCCTATAAAAGACCCTGTGACAAAGGAATGGTGTTGAATGGTGAAGGCTGGTAGCAGATTTCACAAAGGCCCTCTTCAGTGATTTCAGAAAACTAAAACCTCCCCTACTTTTTAAGTAACCCAAAGCCCCCAGCAAATTCCCCGAGCCACACAGCTTGTTCAGGATACATCTTATTACTCTGGGCCACACGTGTGAGCTCCCCACTGGCTGGACCTGTCTGGATTAGGTTGCAGCCTGCACTTTCCCTCCAATCACTTGCATGAGCAACCCTGAAGCGGAACAACCAGTGATCGACCACAATAACAGGTCACCGAGGGGACTCAGAGGGGAAGGGGAACAGGATGAGTTGCAGGAGTTCCTTGTCCATCCGGAGAAATGCCTGGGGACTCCACTTGTTTGAGAGCTGGGTACCATTACAGGCTCCTGACAGTTTATTTTAGATTTGTCCTCAGGGAGAGAGTTTCAAAATTTCCTACTGATATCTTTTATAGGTGAGTGATGCTGTTACTTGTTCAAGCAGAAAAGAAGAGCTTAGAAACACAATAGGAACTTTGGCTTCCCCTTAGCATCTCCAAAGCCAGAGTTTTCTATTATGTAAAATCCACAGTGCTGAAAATCTTCAGGAGGTGGTCTAGGGCAGAAGGACTCACTCAGCTCGCATCTCCCAACCCCCCTTCGCTTCATCTTAAATGATTGCTTCACTACAAGATTACAAGGTAGTGCTTATATAGATGATTTCCAGAGAAGAAACTTTAACTCCTTTAGAAATCTGATTAATATCTTCCATGTAAACCTGTAAGAAGCCATGTTGTTTATAAGCATTGGTCACTGGGAAGACAACGAAGTTGAAAGTTGTTGAAGATGTTTGTAAAATAGATGTAGTTTGGATATAGGTACCAAGCAGGGGGAAGAGACCTAATGTTTCGTAAATGTCAGGTCCTATAAGCATATCACCTCACCTTTCCCTGGGACTGTTGCCCTCTGTCCTTTAGAGATGAGGAAACAGAGGCTCATAGATGTAATAGCCCAGTAGTGAGGGATGATTTGGGATTTCTTCTCAATCCTCTCATCTCTGATGGTTCCACGGAGGGAGCTGAAAAGAGCAACGTGGAGAGGGGAGGGGAGGAAGAAGGTAAAAGATGGCAGCAGTGGTAAAGTGGGCTAATGCCTTGTGTTCCAGAAAAGTACCCTCAGAATCACCTGGGGAGCCTATTCAAATGGGGCCTCTGTCAGTCCCTATTGTTGCGTAACACACCAATCCCAAACTTAATGTTCTAAAACAAAACAAGCCATTATCTTTTCATGAGTCCTGTGGGGTTGACAGAGGTACTGGGCTGTCTGAATGCCCAGAATGATCTGGCTCACCAGTGGAGTGGATACTTGCCCTGGTTGCCAGCTCAGCTGGGGCTCTCAGCTGGGGCTCAGTTCTCTCTGTGGGCAGCTCCACACAGCTACCAAGGCCTCCTCATAATTGGTGACCCCATTCCAAGAAGGAGCATTCTCAGATGATAAGTCCCAGCAGGTAAGCACAGCTCAGGCCTTTGCTTGATTCACACTAAGTTTCCACTAATTGAAGCTGACCAGATGGACAAGCCCAGACTCTGCATGAGAGAATTCCATAAGGGCATGGACATCGGGAGATGTGACTATCAGAGCTAACCTAGCTCAAAGTGGGTTTCCTTTACCCCACTCTAGGCCTATTTAGGGGACATCTTCAGAGACTGCATGCAGGTTATCTTCACTTTTAATGAACATTCTAGAGTATTGTCTTCCTTATTTACTTTGCTCTTCCTCCTACTTTCTCCTTTTAAAGCTGACTTCATGCTAAAAATCTTGGTTAATTCATTAATTAGCAAAGCAATGGGATTATTGATTGTGAGGGAAAGAGATTCATTGATCTGGAGAGAAAACAACAATATCAACAACCATAAAAATTCCACTAAAAAAGTTCTTTATAGTTACCAATGACCTCTATGTCACTATTAAATGAACATTTTTCAATCCTTGTCTTACTTGATTTCTTACCAGAATTCAATATTGTTGATCATTCTCTTCTGGGAACTACTCTCTCCCCTTGCCTTCTGTGATAGATCACACATGGACTTCTTTCCTACACCTCGACCTGCTACCTTCAGTCTCTATGGGTTCCTTGTTTTTATTCCTACCCTCTAAATGCTGTCATTTTTCAGTGCTTGGTTCTGAGTGCTTTCCCCCCTCACTTTGTACTCTCTCCCTAAGCAGCTGACACCCACCAAATACTTTCCTCATCAAATATCACTTATGCACAAATAGCTCCCAAGTTTATGTGACTAGTCTGGGTCTCTCCTCTGAGCTGCAAATGTATACATCTATCTATTTTCTCTACTCCTCTCTTAGGTGGTCTCAACAGAATTCAGGTTGAAAGTGCCAAACTGAACTCAATACTTCCTTCTACCTAATCCCAAATTGTTCTTCTTTTATGTTTATTATTCTAGTAAATCGCACTATCGCCCAGGCAGGTCTGCAGTAAGAGGCTGCGAGGACTCATCCTGCTCCTTCTTTCTCCATCAGCCACCCACACGCTTCATTTAGTCCATCCCCACTCTTGGTGACCTGACCCCCCAACATGCCCACCTCCCTTTGTCACCCTCTCCTGCAACAGCCTAATCCAGGCTAAAATGTGGTCCCTCCACATCCTGTCATTCTTCCTGATCTACCTTCATGACCTGCTGAAACCTTTCTCCAGGTTTCAGAGTAATCACTTAAAAACACACCTAATTATGTCACCATTTAATTTAAAGCATTCAATATCTTCCTATTGATTTTAGAATAAAGAAAAATCCTTACTACGATTCCCAAGCTCTTGCATGACCTGGTTTCTGCTTCCATTTCAGTCTCTGTGTCAATCTCCCTCTTGTTTCCTGTGATCTACTTGCCCTGGTCTTCTTTCCGTTTCCCTAATGGCCTCCCACCTGAGAGCTCTGGCATACCTGTGAGAAAGCCTTTCCAACCCCATTTTTTTTTTTTTTTTGCTGATTCCATATCTCGGTTCACTTGCTTCTTCCTCAGGGAAGCCAGTCTTCAAGGTCCCCACCAGCCTACTCCAGTACCTCTTGTGATCACACTTGTGGTCCCACAGCTTCTGAGAAATGCACTTATCCATATGCTGAAGTCTGTTTTCCTCACTGGACAGTAAGATCTTTGAGGTCAAGAACCATATTTGTTTCACTTATTAAATCCCTAGGCTTGTCAGATAACAGGTAGGTACCAAAAATATTTTTGAGTGAGTGAATGGAGGAGGAAGGACAAGTGCTTGTTAGGACCTGAATGTCTGCCGTCATCAATGTTAATTGCCTGCTTCTTGGGCTTCCTGAGGATTTTTTTTTTTCCTGCTGGATCAATCTACACTCATCCTTAGCTAGGATGGCTTCATTTTCTGCCATGATCTTTGTGCGTGGTTAGACAGTCAGGGTGATGCTTCCTGGACACCAATATCTGGAGCCACCCTCTCCAGAGTGAGCCCCTTCCTTCTGGGCATATTTCAGTCTCATTCCAAGCACTGGACCTCTGAGTCTGTGTTTACTAGAAGGAACCTGACTGTGGGCAAAGTTGCAAGAATTGATAATGTCTCTTTAGCTTGGCTCCATGACCTTTAAGCAATAGCAACGTAACTTGCTTGTCATTGTTAAGTAAGATGAAATCTACTTCTCATAACTGGATCCAATGATGGCAGGAGAGTTTGGGGTTTTAGTGTTAGAAGAGACAATTTTATTTGAGAATATAGGCAATATTAATACTAGAATATATCCCTTGTACATTATTTGAAATTCTACAGAGGGGATCTGCTTCCCATTTCAAAGCAAAGCTTGCCCTTGAGAAGTATAAGTTTGTTTGGTTTCTCCACTTATGTGAATCGAATTTCTGACAAGACAGCCCTCCGCACAACCAATCGGATCACGTTGCTTTGACACTTTGGGGTGTCTGGAGCATTCCCAGGGCAATTGATCAGACCACATAACTGTCCATTCACCTTCGACTAATCCTTTCTGCCTTGACCTACTCTAAGGAGGATTACTGAGAAATCTGGTTGCTGCTATTTGTGAGGGTTGAGTTTGTATAGCTCCTAATCATTATTGTACTTTGCACTTTGAATGGATATTTTTGTCTTGGTATTCTCTTTTCCTCCCCTTTGTACATCCCCTGAATTGATCTGTGTATAGACTGACTTTACACTTTGATGAATTGGAAAAACAGTGCTCAGTAGTTTTGCATTGGGGAAAGTATTTATATTTCATTAAGAATGAAAATGGTTATTTAAAGGTGAGAGTTCTTAGAATGATTTTACAGGGCCTTTGCTGGCATAGTCAGTTCATTTGATAAGATAAATCTTAACGTCTCCAGTGAGGCCTCTCTCAGTGAGTTTTACCAACATCTGGAGAGTGATACATACTATCTACAGAATAAGATATAAGGTGTTTTAGCAACACATAGACTTGGGCTACAAGATTTCATTCCCCCATCACATTTGACAGTAGCAAAAAGGGCTCAAACCTCCCAAATTTAACATGCACAAAACTAAGATGATTGATGATTTAAAAAAGTCTATTCCATCCATCCATCTTCTTTTCATTCATCCCTCAACTTATTCAAGGAAAATATATTAAGCTTGTACAATATCCCACACTCTGTAGGTAGAAATGACAAACAAATAAAAACACAGTTCGTGCTTTATGGAACTTATACATGGGAGGAGACAACAATAAAATAAACACAAGAAATGGGAAGTCATGGCTGTGATCACCGCCATGAAGGAGAGGCAGCTATGGAGCAAGTGGCAGGGATATCTACACATGGAAGAGTGTGGGGAATGAGCCACGGAGGCTGTGTCCTCACTGCACTCTGCTAATTACTGAAGAAGTGCAATACAAAGTTTAAAATTACACCCAAGGTTTAACTACAGTGTTAGGATTTTGATAGTTGAGAAAGCGTCCTTTGTGATCACTCTCTTGAAGTAGAGCTCTTCTATTTCTTCCAGAATGTTGTCCTGACCCTCTATCTTGCCTCTCGAAGCCCTCGTGGTCTTCTCTGACTTCTGAGGTACACCCTGCAGAAATGCACAGTTAAAACAATATGCTCATATTCAAAGACTACCTCCAGTACCTCTCTAATTCCCCTGTGCTGCACTCTTGGTCTCATCTACAGTCAAGTATCCCTTCCCTCCTGTCCTGTCTTGTGGAGATGAGGAGGAAATGGGAAAGCTGAGCTCCAACATCATTTGTATAGAAGCTAAATTGTGAGAGAGGTTTACCTCAATTTGACTCAGGAAAAAACTGACATTAAAGATAGTAATGAAGGGGTCCAAGTTCAAAACTGAAGGAAAAGGCCACCTGTTAAATCTGAAGAGTGAGATTGAGGCAAAAATCATTAAATAGTAAATCAATTAATAAATCAATCAGAAAAAAAATAATATTTTTTAAATTTTTATTTATTTTTTTTATACTGGGGATTGAACCCAGGATGCTTAAACACTGAGCAACATCCCCAGCACTTTTTATTTTTTATTTTGAGGCAGAGTCTTGCTAAGTTGTCAGGGTCTTGCTAAATTGCCAAGGCTGGTTTTGAACTTGTGATTCTTGTACCTCAGTCTCTGGATCTACTGGAATTACAGGAATGAACCATTGTGTCTGGCAATAATAATTCCATCTCATGATTTCCTGAACATTTATGACATCAAGATAGTGTTCTAATAATAGAGCAGAATTTATTTCATTTAAAATGGTTAAAAATTATAGCAAATTGATTTCTGGCTGGACAATGTGAGGAGTTCCATTCCACTGCTCTGCAATAAAGCTGGTGAAAATTCAAATATATATATAAATGTGTGTGTGTGTGTGTGTGTGTGTGTGTATATATATATATATATATATATATATATATATATATATATATTACTTATATATATTATTTGAGAAAATATATTTTATATATTATTTAAGACAATATATATTTTAAAAAGTATGTATACGTATAAATGGAAGTGATCCTAAGGCAGATTTCAAACAAAGAAAAAAAGAAATTCTCTTCAAGAAAATCTACAAAATTTTGTTAAGGAAATAAAAAATGTATGCTGGTTGAACCAAGACTGCCTCCTCCTTCCCCCCTCCCAGTACTCTGAGGAAGAGACTTCACTCCAGATTCTTGCAACCCAAACACGGGGCTCCTTCTCCCGGGTTCCCCTAAGAAAAGCAGGACTTCAGCATTTCTTTTCCTCCCAAGCTTCTTATTGTGCAAGCTAAATTATGGGTGAGTGCTCTTGAGACAGGGAGCCTTCTTGTCTTCCCATCTCATGGAACTGTTCCATGGGGTCATCGTGCTAATACTGAAGGTCCATTAAGGCCTTTGTCCTGGCTCTTGAGGTGGTGGCTCCACACCAGGAGAAGTGAGCCAAGAGAAACTCCAGCTACTGTCTCCACCACCAAGTGCTCTGCTGCTAGAGCAGACGTGTCCCTCAAGATAAGCTTACCATTGTCTCCAACCACAGCTCCAGAGTCTGGTTTGAGTATTTTTTCTTTATGAGAAGCAGGATCTTGAGCAGAAATCTCCTAATTTCTTGCCTCCAAAACTGACTCCATTTCAACAATACGGAAACCTAGCAGACCTCTCGGAACAGTGAGAGCTGCTACCCAAGGCAGATGTAGGACTGTCCTAAGTCCACAAATTCCTTTAAAAATGAACAAATGATTTTAAAGGGAGCTGAGTATAGACATGTCTCAAAATTCCCCACTACAAATGTT
The DNA here is from genome assembly GCF_021218885.2 of Marmota monax. Taxonomy (NCBI): domain Eukaryota; kingdom Metazoa; phylum Chordata; class Mammalia; order Rodentia; family Sciuridae; genus Marmota; species Marmota monax. The sequence continues at coordinate 21,195,566 of NW_026692881.1, forward strand.
ACTTGAATCATTTGGTTTAAGGATTGTATTCTGTCTAAGAGCAAAATATGAAGTGTAAAGGTGTGTCTATATCCCTAAATTAGAATCTTTTCACTGTGTCTATGTAGGTGCTATGAGATTTTGAGTGATTTGTGTTTCTTCTGTGACTTGCAGGTATCCATCAGTTGAAGAGCTGAGATCATTACATAAATAAAAGTTGATGGTGCTGGAACAAAACCACGACCAACACAAATTCTAAGCTTTCAGAGAACTGATTTTTATTTTAAGAAATAAATGAAGGGAAAGGGTACTTTAATTTCTGGAGGCTTTTAATAACTATATAATACACATTGAAACAACCAAATAGTAGCACTGTTAGGGAAACTTTACTCACATAAATGAATTTGCAAGGACAGTTTAATAACATTTGCAATTAAAATTATTCTTGAGCACTGGAAGGACGGCTTTCAATTACATGTAGATCACTGGATTCATTTAATTCATATGACTTGTAAATTTGAGAGTCTGTGCTTCTAAAAATAAAGTCATGAAATCCTTCCTGAATATACACAACTCTATTAACAACTTCCTTAATTAAAATTATCAACAGTAAATACGTTTGATTACAGTTGCAGTATATCATGCCTTATTTAATGTTCCATCTATTTTATATACTATCATATTGGAATTTTCAACTATTGCCTTCATCTTCATGTATTCAGGCTTAATAGAACTTTATTTGAGCTTAGTTTCCTTTTTTTAATGGAAAAATCATGCATTATATTTTATTCACAAGCAGTTAATGTTGAACCCAATGAGCAAGACAATGATGAAAATTATTCAAGAGAAAAAAACAGGCAGTTGGTCAGTCCTCTTGACCTTAGGTAAATCAGGATGTACCAAGAAATGCCATTTACATAGACAAGCATGCCCAGGGATTGATGGGAAGATGTAGACGGAGTTGTTAGTGAATTTAAAGTTAGTTTTTCTAAACTCTCAGCTAAATGGTTATGGTTAGGATTCTCTATAAACATAAGAGAGAAGATCTACAGCAGGCAACTTGTTTCTGATAAAGGCAAGAAAAATGGTTAATCCCATGGAGAAACTCACGCTGCCATTTTACAGGATCACCAAATAAGTGAGTAGCATATATCTCAGGTAGAACATGTAGGTTTGATTTAAGAGTAAATTTTTGTCATCTCCATTAGTATGTTTTGGGCATGTGGTCATGACCCATGAGCAGAAACAGACCCCATGGCAAATTGGCGAAGGAGACCTATACTTTAAAATGATTGAATGCATTTTCTAACTTAAAAACTTGTAGTTTATTCTTTCATGTAAATAATTTAATGGAATTAACAAGAGTATTGAGATTAATCAGGGGGTTCTGGAATTCAGGCATAGCTGGGCATGAACACCAGGAATATGCTTACACCAGGTTCCTAAAAGGAACTCAACCCAGGTCAAATGACTTGCAGACCATCTGGTGTCAAGATCAGACTCTAAGTTTAGTATAGTACTTCTCCCATAGATCGACCAGTCACTAGGGACATCTGCCCAAGATTAAGTAGAAGAAAATAAAGTGCTCAGAGAATATCTCTTTACAATGTCCATGGATCACTGTGCTCAGCCCAGTATTAATGGTATTGATATTGCAATATCAGTAACATTATTGGAGGGATCTGCATTAGTCTTTTGCATAATGGTGTTAGAAAGAGTGAAAGGGTGAGAGGAAGACCGAAGGTGTGTGGTATGATGGAAGCCAATGTAAAGATTTTTCAAAGAGGAATGTAGCTTTGTATATAATTATGGTTATAGATATAAATATTACATGTTCTGTTTACATTATGACATATAATTTTTTTCTGAATGCAGTTTTTATGATGCACACACACCAATGTCAGGCCAGGCAAGAAACGTATTTCTAGGCAAAATTGATATGTTAGAGAGTAGAGACAAGGGTGCTTTCTCTTCTGTAACAGAAAGCCAGTGGTAGATTTATCTGGTGGCTGGAAAATTAAAACATATGATAGCAAAAATATTCAAGTTTAATCAAATCTCAAATTATAAAACTTAACATTATGACCCTGGAGCTCCTTAATTAAAAAAAAAAAAAAAAAAAAAAACATTTTGAATTGGAGACCATATTTTTTTCTTTCAAAAAAAAAAAAAAAAAAAAAGAAATGGCAAAGTAAAAATGGTTTTTGGAGGAATATTTTATCATTCTTACAATCTTCTTTTCTAAGAGGCCTCTTGGCTCTTCAGGTCAATGGTGCTGACTGTCTGGCTGGAATCCCTTCCTAATAGAGATATCTGTATATAGTCCATGGTATCTTGCCAGGTATGATTTAATCTTGAAAAATCATTGACAGGTCTCTAGGCCCTGATGCTAGGGGAATCAAAGCATAATAAGTCTATAATTTAGAAACAAATATAGCCTCTCTTGTGAATCTATAATTTGCTAAAAAAGAAATATTCCTATGATAGACTAAAAGAAATGAACCTAACCATATTCAAATTTCCACAAGATAGTATCAAACATTATCTTTCTTTTGGAAATATCTTGGTATTAAAATTATTAATAGCAGATATTCAAAGCATGTATGCTTTTACTCTTTATTATTGAATTTAGTTTAGAACTGCAGCAATATCTTTTCAGAGTATATGTTTATATGGTACAGTATTAGATGCTAGGACTACTAGATAGTAAATTCACATAAACTCACTTTCAAAGGGTTTATTAATTTAATTGAGATAAGCTCATTACATAGATAGATAACTTAAAAATAACATCACAGTTTTTACTGATATTTTTAAAGGTGTTAGTTCTTCAAGAATTAAAAGGTTGCATTAGTCTGAGTTTGCCAGAGAATCAGAACAAATAGGATAGAGAGCGAGCTATGGAAATCTACCGCAAGGAATCAGATCACAGTTTTATAGAGGCCAAGATATCACAAATTCCAAAGGGGTGAGAAAGAAGAGAGCTAACGATGTAAGTTTCATTCTGAATCCAGTCTAAAGGCAGGAGAAGAACCAGGTGGAGAGAGCAAATTCTCTCCTGCTGAGCCTTTTTGTCATTCAGAACTTCTAGCACCATCCATGTGCATAGGGCTACATATCACTGTGAGGTTCCACACTGTTTACAATGTGCCTCTATCACTGACCACACGTAGTTCACACAGACTCCACAGGTCAAACACCCAAGACTCCCATCGCTTCAGACTCAGCTAATGTCCCCCTACCACACACACTTCTGACCAACTGGTAACAAATATGAGGAGTACCATTACTTTCTCAAGTAGGATAATTCTCTGTACAACTCATAGGATTAGGAAAGTGTAATGATTCTAGCTTGAAACCCTAACCCAATGTGACTGTATTTGGAGATACTTAAATGAGGTCATAAAGAAGGGGCCCTAATCCAATAGGACTGGTGTTCCTATAAGAAGAGGAAGAAATACCAGATATCTCTGTCTCTCTGTCCCAGTCTTGTGATATCTCCTTATGGCAGCCCGGGTGGACTGATTCGACATCCATTCATGTTACAAGCTCAATAATACATCATCATAATTATTATTTCACGATCTGTCATTTTCTTGGCCCAATATAGTTTTGCTTCTTCCTACCTCTTTTGTGCTGTTATTGGTATCATTTTTTTTTTCTTGGAGCACTTTGAATGCCATCCTGCTGGCTCTGTGGTTTCTGCTGAGAAGTGAGCTTTCTGTCTTATTGGGGTTCTCTTCAGGTGATGAGTCATTTTTCTCTTGCTGCCTTCAAGATTTCCTCCTTATCTGTGACTTTCAGCATTTTTCCTCTATGTCTTTCAGTGGATATCTGGATTTATCCTCTTTGGAGTTCATTGAGCCCCTGGATGTATAGGTTGTTTTTCAGTTTTCTGGGGGAGTTTTCTGTCAAATAAGAATTCTTTCTGTAGCAAACCTAGTTTTCAAAAATGAAGGGGAAATACAGACTTCCATAGATCAACATAAAGTGAGGATTTGGTGCTCAGAGACTGGGGTGGTTTGTTTTTACCTATCAACTTGCCAGACCAGACAATCCTAGGCCTGTGCCTTTCCACAAAAGAAAACCAGAGGCTTTTGCTCACACTTTCTTCTCATTCCTGCCTCCTGACTAAACCTCACACTTCCTCAGCAGCCCAGTGGGATAGGGTCTGGGTGGATCCTCCTATCTTTTCAGTATGGGTTCTCTCTAGATCTGTTGTTCTCACCATATCTGACTAATAATCAAGCCAACACTTTAAAACAATGGTTGTGCCCTAGATACTTTTCTAAATGCTAGAGATTCTATAGGGATTAAAGTAGACGTAGTGACAGTCCTGCTGGAACTTCTGAACTGACTCGAGAGCTTTTTCTACATCAGGAATAGAAAATCTGATCCAAGCACTTAAAGACCTCTCTATACCGACCCTGCACATTGGTCCTTATTCCAGTGTAGGTACGGAGCAATGAGAAGATCATGAGACTCAGAACCAGATCTCACTGAGATTATTATGTTTTATAGGATCTGGGAAAGGTTATTTAAGCTTCTACATATACATATATGGTTGTACTGATAACATTTGCAAAACCTGAAGAACTGTATTCATAAGCAAGTTGTACTTTTGTTTTTTTTGTTGTTGTTGTTGTTGTTGTTTTTTGGTATCGGGGACTGAACCCAGCAGCGGTTTATACATCCTCAGTACTTTTTGTTTGTTTGTTTGTTTGTTTTCATTTTGAGTCAGGCTCTCACTAAGTTGCTGAGGCTGGCCTCAAACTTTCCATCCTCCTGATTCAGGCTCCAGAGCTGCTGGGATTTCAGGCATGTGTCCCTGCACCAGGCTAAGTTGTTTTTTAAAACAGACCTGCTAAAAGGAAAGACTAGTGTTCCTGAGGCATCTGTTCTCATGCAGGACTCACTGGGTCTGATAAGTATGTTGAGTGTTGGGCAAGTCAAAATGCAAGGCTGAAAACATACATTACACACACACACACACACACACACACACACACTCAGGGTTAAAAAAGAATATACATGTGGCTGGAAGCAGAGCTAAATTGTAGAGCACTATCCTGGCATGGCATGTGTGGGGCCCTGGGTTAAATCCCCAGCACCATATACACACACTACACACACACACACACACACACAATATGTGTGTGTATGTAGTGTATGTATTACAATATGTGTGTGTGTGTGTGTGTGTGAATTTTTCCCAAGCTCCTGGTTGATTCCTGAACCTTTGGACTGAATCCTATATACATATGACATGTTTTTCCCTATGTATACAAACCTAAGATAAAGTTAAATTGATAAGTTGGATACTGTGTATGAGGATGCACACACACACACACACACATGCATGCATGCATTTTTTTTGGAAAGTTTGTAATAAAAGTTACATGCATAAAAATGCATAATATTATAACTATCCCTTGTCTTGAATAAGGGGAAGACCTTTCTCCATCTATCAGTTTATATAATGCAAACATCTCATCTCTACCAAAATATCAGTTTATATAATGCTAGCATTTCACCTCTACCTTAACAACTTTATAAGCAAACATACGCCCCAGGGAAATCATTAAAAATCAATGATCCAGAATTACAGTGGCATATATTTTTAATAGCTTTGTTTATCTCTGCTCATTAAAAATACCTTTACACACTGCAATAATCCTCATGGTGTGAATTAATAACTGCATTTTT